>NC_138968.1:7502500-10002500 GCF_055761805.1 Camellia sinensis
TGCCTCAGGCAGATTTTTGTTTCCAAAACTTGTACATTTGAAAAGGTGATGAAATGAAACAGGCTTTTTATCTGAAAAAGTGTTACATCCATATATCTTTACATTTCATACTTTGCATCGCATCACATCATATTACACCTCAATGTAAATGAAATTGATTGGTTGTCTGAAAATCGAACACTTGCACTGTAATAATCAGATAACTAAACAGCCAACAGCAAAATAACCCAAACAACCCACTGCCTGATTCTGGACACACAGCCCTTACTCTGTTGGGGATTAACCCGCATACAGCCCATATCACAGCATTCGGTTCATTCTGCACACAGCAAACCTCGAACAAACAGCCCAATCTGACAAGACGGACTACGGAGGTGAAACCAGCTGGAGTTGAAACACAATCGAATGTAGGGAATGGCACAACATTCTGAACATAAACGATTTTTGAAATTAAATGAGGGTTTTTCAAACCGGGGCATCGAGCCTACAACTGAACACAGTGGGAAGGACTCAAACAAAGGGGTACACGACCTAAAACACAACGAGACACGCTCGGAAGAAACCTAGGACAAAGGTTGAGGTAAACACAACAAAAGACACGACACGCAGGCGCGTTGAACGAATACGGGGGACCTCGGATCACGAGGAGCCAGTTTCTCCGGGTATTGTTTCCCATCCTTTTCTCATTTGTGATTCTCCCATCACTCGGCCCTCAGGCTCGATTTTTCTCTCAAAACCCTTTGGCTCGCTTTTTCTCTCAACTTACATCTCTCTATTCTATACTCTCTCATTTTTCGTCCCTCCCCGAGGTGACTAATGGATGAATAGAAAGTTGCGGGTTCATGCCCAATGCCGTTAGCTCACAACTATTTCTTCTGATGGATGGAGTGCCCTTCTGGAAAGTACATTGACGACGGGGGAAAGACAGAACGCCTGACTCAACTGTGCCCCTAGTTCATCATTTTGACCATTTTTGTTTTTGCTTTTCACTAAAACAGTTTTGATCAAGATGAAAGTCGGATTAATGTACTTGTTCAATTTTTGATTTGAAAACCATGCAGGTCAGGCTATAAGCACTGAAAATTTTCCTTTTTGGGTCCAAGAAAATGGTCCAGTTTTGGAAAACGAAATAGTTTTCGAGAAAATAGTCAACCTCAGTAAAAATTTTCAAAAACTATTTTTGCAAACAGTCAATGCTCAACGAGCATGGAACTTACCCTTTGAGATGCGCAACCTCGGATTGGGGGCAATGGAAAATTGCCCCTGGCTTAAAGGAGATGGATGGCAACGGAAAGTTGCCCCTGGTTTGAATGACGGCTCACAACGACCGGTGGCAACGGAAAGTTGCCCCTTGTTTGGATGGTGCCGCAGCAATCCGCAGACAGTCGTCATTGGTGGTGGCCGAACCCCTGGACACAGAGATGACGAAGACGGTCACAACAAATATATGGACACAATCACCTTGGAAGGTGTTGGCGACTAGACTTTAGGATGAAGTTGAAACCATTGCATGGACTGAGACGCTATGAAAGCGTTGGGGGCTGGACTTCATGATGAAGTTGCCTACGTATCCCAAACATGGGAATCAAGCCTTACGTAGTTCCGGTTAAGGTACACTCGGGTATTTTAACCTTCACTTTTCAGGCTCTTACTTTTGCCAAGGTGCCCGATGCGGGTTTTCGACCTTGCGAGCTTCTTTTCATTTTCCTTTCTTTTTTTTTTTTGCTTTCATTTTTCTTTTGTTCATTTCTTTTTCTTTTCTTTTTCGCATTTTTTTTTTTGCTTTCTTCTTTGTTTTTTTCTTTTTTTTGTATTTTTTGTATTTTTCTCTTGCTCTAACTTTTGCCTAGGTCGCCCTTCCGGGTTTTCGGCCCAGCGAGCCTCTCAAAGGGTAAAAGTGTAGCAAGTCCATGTCAAATGGTTTTTGAAATTGAAGCCTCTCTGTGTCTAGGAGAACGGTTGTTGCAATGATTTGCAGAAGAATCCATCCCGGTTGCTCCGCGAGCTTCTCCTGGTGAGATCTACTCTTTCTGATTTGGCTTTGGTGCCTCTTGCTCGAGGGCTACTTCAGAACTGGCCAGGCGGGCCTTGCATGACGTTTGACCGTTGCACTTGCTGAATGGGTTCAAGGTTCGAAACGGACGGGTTGAATCTTGAGGCTGAGAGCGATCCTAGGCTGCACAATCTCAAGAGCGGTTCCACACAGGTCTTCACAGGGCCGTGTAAAACATTTGTTTTTGAAAGTTTTTAAGAAAACGACGAATCGCTCGTGCCGAAGATAGTGTGGAACCAATCTGGATCAAGCCAGGTAGGGGTGGGCGCGGATCGGTTGCGGCCACGGAACCTTCAATCCGCCATCTGTCCGTTAGATTGGCGGATTGAAAAAAATTAATCCGCATCCGTCCGCCAATCCGGCGGATGTGGATTGAGCGGATTGGCGGTTTGGTGGATGGATGCGAATCGGTTTGGCGGTTTAAATTTTATAAATTTTCAACATAATTCAACTTGTGCGCTTCCTCAAAAAAAAAAGAAAAAAAATAAAAATAAAGTATTACAGTCAATGACTTAAAAAAAGTATTACAATCACTGTATGCCTTATCCAAAGAAAGAAAGTTTGAAACTTTAAAATATCACGATCACTGCATGTCTCATCCGCATATTACAATCACAGCATGATTCATCCACATAAAGTATTACAATCTGTGATTCTTAAAATATAATAACAATTCAAACCACCAGAACCATAAACAGAGCAGTAGTAGAGATTGTATGTCTCTGTATTGTTATATCTACATATGTTTTTGAAAACAAAAACTAACCAGCATATATCATATTTTCTATTTATTATTTTTAGAGCTAGATTTAAAAATCAAAAAATATAGATAAATAATACATTTATTTTTTTCAATTCAAAAAATATATTCAAGTTGAAAACTTTTTTTCAACAGAATATTTAAACTCTTTTTCAATTGAAAATACAAACATAATATTTAAACAAATTGAAAATACAAAGTCTTATAAATTACTAGGAATGCTCGCGATTTGGCGGTTTGGCGGTTCGGTTGCGGCCAAAGAAATCTCAAATCCGCCATCCGTCCGCCAAATTGGCGGATTGGAGAAAATCAATCCGCAACCGTCCGCTCGTCATCACGCATCCGTCCAAAATGCGACGGATCGGTTCGGTTCGGTCGGTTTTGACGGATCGATATATCCGCTGCTCACCCCTAAAGCCAGGGTCCTTCCCAGTACTCACGCTGACAAGCATGATTTCATTCATTAAAAGATTTAGCATGCTTTTCTTTCTCTCATAATGATCAGAATTTTGCAAAACTCGAGGAATTCCTTCCTCTTCGTTTTTATCACCGCACTGTTAAAAGGGGTTTTTGAAAAACTTAGGTTAATGCAATGAGTTTGGCGCACAAGAGAGCAGGCGAGATGTACTGTTAGCCCATTCAAATCCTCTGGCACTTGTATTGAAAGTAAGCACGAAAGTGAGATAGCAACAGCTGTTTCATTCAGATTCGTTGGTGTAACCGGCCCCTCGGCAGAAACAGACTAAAAACAAAAACAGATAATTACAAGACAAAATGGTGTTCGGGACAACAACCCCAGAATCACCTGGTATTCTATACAAAGGGGACTGACTCAATACAACAAGACAGACCCTTAAGCGAAAAGACTGACTCAAAACAAAGAGACAGACTCAAAACAAAAGACTGACTCGACACCCAAGCCAGGATTTACAAAACTCGGTTTCACCGATGCTCAAAAATGCGTGCCAGACGCCACATCCAAAACATACTGAATGCCGCCCGCAGGTGGTTCACTTTACATACTCGCAGTATCTGAGCCCTCAAAATCCAACAACTGGGTGGTAACGGACTTGGCTGAGGTGGGTGGGAGGATAACCTTGTTATCAATCAAATCTTGCACCTCATGACGGAGGCGGGAGCAATTGTCGGTTGGATGGCCTGTCTGCTGGTGGTATGCGCAGTACTGAGCAGCATCATGCGTGGCTGGGAGATTCTTTGGGAGTGGCCGAGGCTCCAAGGGTTTAAGGTGCCCCTTCTCGGCAAGGATCTAGAGTGCCTTGGACAGAGGCATGTAGAGAGCATGAAAGGCCCTGCGCCCTCGGGGCAGGTACTTCGGAGTCTGAGCACTTTTACTAGCCGCACAGGCAAAAGGGTCGGCAGGCGCCACCTTAGCTTTCTGATCTTTCCCAGGTGCAGGGGCGGGAATAGGAGGAACTATTCTGGCATGACGGGGCCCAGCCCGATTTTCTGACTGACTTGAACTACCCTCAGGTGGAGTGGGGAAAGCATCCTCCACAGTTTTTGCCACAACTGCGGATATCTGTTGCTTGTTCATCTCCCCGACTTTCAAAGCCTCGACTGCCCACAGCAGTTGTTCAATGGGATCGGCGTCTACCATTGCTTTGTCCTTTCTTTTGGCCTCAGCCTGATCGAGGGTTCGGGTTGATGTTGGCAAGTCATTGCCATAGCTGGAGGCCATCTCCGGTTGACTGAGTTCGATCACAATTCGCCCCAACAGCGGGGGCTCCTGGGGTACAAAACTCCCGACATATGGTGCGGCTGGAGGTGAAGCTGACATTCCGTAGGCAAGATCCGCCACAGACCTCTGGAGATCACCTATCATCCCCATGAGTTCAAAGGTGGTGGGCTCACGAGCCTGATACAACTGGGGGGCCCAGACCGGGTGCACAACAGGCGACCTGGGTGGATGTGGCATATCCACGTTGGTCTCACTTTGCAGAGTGATCCCTTGATCCAATGCAGTCGTCATAACCATGAACTCTTCTGAATTCTGCGTCGCCATAAGTCCTGCCTCAGCAAGGGGGAACACTGGCTATTCTGTATCAACTCTCCGACTCTCTGAACTGAAAGGAAAAACAAGCAGCATTTCAGCTCCAAACGGATCAAACACAGGTGTAGCCGAACAACTGTACCCCACTACTAATCACTATTCCCCAGAATTACTGTCCCCAAAACTGAATCCGGATACCCGCAGATAACTGATTCTCAACAACACTGATACTAGTGCCCTCAGGCCCGATACTCAAACTTGCAAACTGATATGTACGTTCCAATAGAGATACACTCTAAAAGCACATAGCAAGTAAAAAGAGCCAAAACACTCCTATGTTGGGGTAGGGTTTCCCTGTCCTATTTTGTCAGGAGCTAGGGTTTCACTACGCACGCAGCGGTTTCAAACAACCTATAATCGGGTAAGCAGCCTGTCCTAACTTGGAATGGTCACTATGGATCCGAATATGCACTAGGTCGAATGGTCAAAAAGGGTGCCCCGGTAAAACCGGGGTTTATGTTCCCATACTGTCAGAGCCCATAGCCGGTCAGCCTTATGGTCATGCCTTGACAAGACAAGCCTCCGGCAAACCGTTCAGGAATGGCAGATGGCAAACACTGTGTTCCTAGGCGCACCAATGCACATGAAATGCAAAGAAACACATAAGCGAAATCAAAACAGGATATCACGAGTTCGAGTCAAGCTCTCTAAATTTTCCCAGCAGAGTCGCCAGAAACTGTAGCAAGTCCGCGAAGGGGACCCCGTGCTACAGTTTGGACTCGATTTGTGTCACGGTTCTTAATCTGAACCAAAGAGTCCAAATTTGGCAAATCGTTTTGAGAAACAGATTTTTGAAAAGTAGTGCCAAACATGGACAGCTTTGCCAGATATAGAGTCGCCACCTAAATATTTAAAATGGGAGAATTTAGGAAACCCTGACTCGGTGCCAAAGGCCACGTGTCCGTCATCACCGGAGTTGACTCGGCTCGGGAGCTTGGTTACGATCGGGGAAGGTCAGCTATGAGCACCCCCTTTCGCCCGGTCCGAAGACCGGCCTCTACTAACCATGATATCCGATTTTGAAAATGTTATGTATTCTTATTCTAGTTATTAGCCTAGAATTACTATGTTATGCGCGCAACAAACAAGTATAGACTAGATTGCCTGATTTGGAAATAAGCATCGCATATCCATTTGTTTTGAAAAACGCTTTGGAATTTGCTACTCGCAAGTAGGCTAAAACACGAATTTCAATGAGTTTTCCCAACTCAAACAATCCAACCTTCACCCACAGGCATTCAAACAGTTTATCTCACGTAAGCATCTAGCCACATGGTAAGCATGCTGTCATGATAGCATTCACACTCATGTAACATGCTAAAGCGAAAACACTTACATCGTACTCCGTGTCAAAACAATAAACTAGTTAGCAAACATGCATGTCCTAGCTCATGTTAAATTGCCTAATGCAACACATACAGGGTGCAATCAAAGTAGGCTCGGCTAACCTAAACATGGCATATGAAATGCGATCAATTGATGCACGTATTCAATTTGGAATTGAAATACAAATGCAGTTAGCGTGATGTACCGAGCCTGGTGCATGTAATACGAATGCATGAATGCACGCATGCATAGCATAAGGTATGCTAATCTTAAAAATACCCTAGTCTACCATCATAAGCGGGTAAATAAAAGGGAAGAAAGACGTGAGGTTGGAAGACATACACACACTCACGCACACTTATTACATAATTGCCCTCGCTCGGAGGGACCGAATAAATAATACAAATTAATTAACTACGCAAGCTAATTAAATATTACAAATTGCCTAATCAACTAAGCAAATTAACTAAAGCTAGAAAAACAGTAAGCCGCCTCGGGAGGAGAGCCTGATGCAATGAATGTTCGATCCCACTCGGAAATGCACCGCCATGCATAGGCTGCCTCTGTTTTCCTTCCTTCACTCCTCTGGAGGTTGTCAAAACCTCAGGACTGCTTCCCTGGACATTGGGGAACACCACCGACTGAATGGAATTGCCACCGGCAGTGGCATGTGGCCACCGGCCATTAATGAAGCTATCGGCAGAGAAGGGATTACCGGTCGGCACTTGGCACTGCCGGTCGGCAGAGTGTTCCTGCAGAATCTGCAATTGACAGCAACAGAGGGCAAGGCAAAGCATGGCAGCACAATTCAAGGCATATATGCAACAATCATGTCCCTTATCATAGTAATGACTCAAAAGGGCATGTGTCTCGATTCTCGGACCACCAATCACGCATTTCCATGCGTGATGGCCCAAGTGATCAAGTATGCAACTTTCATGTCAAATGAAATGCAAGCCAAACAAACAAACAAGGCCCAATTCCTATCACCAAGTCAAGGAATAAGGCATGCATGCAAGATGCAATGCAACCTAGACTTACAAGCTAAGGATGCAACATGGCATGGCAAGGTACTTATGCAAGCATACAAGCACACATGTGGCAATGCAAATGGATGGAAAGATGGACTTAGACATGATTTAGGCAGCTCTAATAAGGCCCAAAACAGTGGCTAAAGTGACCAAAACAAGGGACCAAAATACACATACACGCATGCACATGTTAAGGGCCAACACTTAGGCACAAATTGGACAACTCTCAAGCACACTTGAACGAGGCATAACAATGGACAATGAGCATACAACATAAGCTCTGAAAATCATGAATTAGAGGTGCCAAACCAACTAATTAACACAAGCAATGCATGTTAGCATGATCAAAAACTCAAGGCAAGCTAAAGAGAGTATTGGACCACACTTAACAGAACCAAACATGGCAAGAAAGGAATGACCAAAATCAGAGGTTTAGCATATTAAAACAAAGCTAAGAGCACAATGACATGGCATCCTAGGGGCCTAATCAAGATGGCATACATGAAGGCATGAATATGAGGCATGAGATGACAACCCTACAAGGCATTAAAGGGACATCAAATGCGAGCATATAAGCACATCATGAGGTCTGAAATAACATGTTAAGTGGTCCCAAACCACCGAAACAAAGCAAGGATAGCATGCTAGAAGGGACAAAGCTTAAGGTATACAAGAGGGATTACATGGTAGCTATACAAAGCAAAGCATGAACGACTCAAATGACTTAAAACAGTCCCTTAGCACATCAAAACATGCATATAAGCTTCACAAAGCTTGGCCAAAACACAAAAGCATGGTAGTCTAAATGCTATGCATGTATTGAGGCAAATCATGGCATTACAAGGTAGGTATGCTAAGCATGCATGGAGTAGCAAAACCAACACAAAACAGAGGTATATTATGACATACTAAGCATGGAAAACAACCGAGACATGATCAATACACACTCTAACATGATGCTCTCTCAAGAGGCAAAAAATGGTCCATTTCAAGGACAACAAGGGAAGGGGGTGGCCCTCCCCTTTTGGAGACTTCAAGGCACCATCTTCACCACTGAAATCTCTCAAGATTTCAGTGGTGAAGAGGCCCAAACACCAAAGTCTCGAAACTTGCACAAAATAGCACAAAATGAGGCCTTTCAAGGCCTAAGAGGGGTCAAACACCTCCAAACCACAAAACACTCTTAATAAACAACCAAGAGGGCTAAAAAACAGAACTTTTTTGTATTATACACTAAGCTCAAAAACGATTTTAAGACAGGTAGAAATACAATGCAAGATTGGGGTAAAAAGGGGTAAGATTCTTACCCTTGAAGACCTCTTCAACAATGATGCTCCAACGGCCCTCCTTGGCTTGAAACCAGCTCCAAAACTTCAAAACAAACCCCTTAGAACCTCAGTAGCTAAGTGAAGGTGAAACACTATGTGTTTGTGTGCAATAGTAAGACATAAACACACTTTAACACACACAAGAGGGAAAAAGAGAGAGATAATGTGTATCAAACCCTAACCCTAGAACTCAAACCCTAACAATGGCTGTCTAAGCTCTCTCAAGTGTCTCAAGTGTCTAACCTTTGCAACAAGAGAGAGCCCCTCTCTTTATAGAACTTCTTGTCTTGTAAAGCTTACAAGACAAGCTTCCAAAGAGGGAGATCCCTCCATACACGTGTATGGAGGGGAGAAAAAAGCAAGACAGTTGTCTTAAAATATCTGCAAAAGCAGATGCACAGTAGTCGGCCGGCCAAAAATGCCATTTTGGCAAAAAAGAGTGCCGGCCGGCACTAAATAATGCCGACCGGCAATATACATTGCCGGTGGCATCAAAAACCAGCCGGTGACCTCTAGCCACTGTCGGTGGTGTGTGGGGATGTCTCAAAAGGCATTCCCTGCCCCTCCAAGGCAAAATGCAAGTGTTTGGTGCAAAACCAGACACTAAACGGTCAAGATCGGAGATCCTGAGGCAAGGCGCATAGCCGAGACCTCCGAGAACTCCAAACGAACACAAACATGGATGATCACCGGGTGTTCAAACGGTGACGTCCAAGTCTTGAGGACGGTAAAAAATGGGGTGTCTACAGGCTTGGGCAGGCAACCTCGGGTTACAATTCGGGCCTGGACAGATCTCAGCATAACTTAGGCTGGGTTTGGACAACCTCCTAACCCATTCGAACCCCTCCGAGTTGCACCCCTAGCTAAAAGTGACATATAACACCTTTTCAAATCTATCTAAAAGAAGTTTGTACTTTATTTACATACTAGCATATGCTCGTGGTGTAAATAATGTTGGGATTATCGGAACAATCTTCTGTGTAAAATAAATAAGTTGAAACCAAATCAAACAAATAAAATAAATTACATACAAAATTTATTTACCAAACTGAATAAGTAAAAAATTAGACCAAGTCGAGTATGTGATACTCTGTCCTTAAGATAGATTCGCCCCGCTCCAGTGCTTACAGTTAAATGGCGTCTATCTCTCAGGATACAATGATCTACATAGACTGTAGTAGCACTCCAAACAATTTGTACGATGAACCAAACCTGTGTTCTATACTCTCAGAATTTTTTCTTAAATAACTAATATGAAGAACAATACAAACAGAGTGCAAAATCAGAGAGAGAATAAATTTTCTGAATGTGAAAAACTGCTGGAAATGATCTCGATTTATAAGCAACTTGGTGACCTTCAGATCTGTCTGAACAAGTACAGATTGAAGTGAACAAGTTCAGAATTCAAACTGAACAGGTATGAATCTATTTGAAACCAGCTTTGAATCTGTTGGAAACTGCTGGCAATTTTAAAACTGTCTAGGAAGAATTGAATCTATCCAGTGCAAAATATGTTGAAAAGCTTATTTAAATCTGCTAGAAAATGGACTGAAAAATGGCACTGTTTGGACAGAAAAACTTGGTGCAAAAATTAAATTAATTTCGTTTAGAAATTCAAATAATTTTGTCCAAAAAATTAAAGTCTGAACCCAACCCACAACTTGCACTTGGCCTGGCCGACCAGATAGACGGACGGGCGGCGGCAGCGGCGCACGCATGTGTGGTGGTTTGAGCCAAGGCTCACTTTGTCCATAACTTCTTCCTTCTACAAACTTGGTGTGTCCCTTGAGGCCCAACCCAAGTGTGTCCAGCTAGAGCTTATATACATACACAAACTCTTTTAAAGTTTCAATATGGGACAACCATATAAAGGAAACCCACATTTACCTCTTCAACTTCCCTTTTCACGAACCCGAAAACGACGTCAAGTTCTCATTCACTTATAAATGGTTTTGACGAACCGCCTTCACCATGTGACTTGCCATGCGGCAAGAAACACGTCACTTTTTTGGACCCATCCTAAAAGACGTGAGGGCCCCACTCAAATTTGGGCTCAAAGTTGGCCTAAAATAAGCCTATAAAACCATACTTTTCTAACAATCCCCCACATGAATGGAATTTGATGGAGAGAAAATGCAACCACATGATCTAATTACAGAGAGTACAAAAATTAAAAATATTCTGCAAATGATAAGTAGTTTTTGGCTTTAAACCTTTCCTTATGAGACATTATCTGATTTACTAGCTAAGCAGTGAACATGATATCTTGAACTGTTTAGCCATTGTGTAAACCAAGACAATAGAACTCACATAGTATATTGCTAGACACAGTTTGGTTTTCACTATTATTTTCATTTTGGCCTTGAATAACTTGGTCTTTCACGAGTGCTCTAGAGAATTATAGCCTTTCATAAATTTCATAGAACCGGCCCAGTTCACACTTATATAGGTGATTCTTATGAAAAGTATCCTGTCATATTCCATCAGGTATTCCTAGATATAAGAATCATTAAAAGTACTACTTAACCTAAAACGCTGCAGATATCACTATTTCATCATAGAAATGGGTAGGAGATTAACTCCCTAGTGATCCTTATGAGTCATACTGTCACGACCCAAACCCGCCCCTATGGGTTTAGCACCGTAACCGGCTGGTAATCCGAGATTACCGAAGGCCTGCTTAACAGTAGAACAGTAATACAGAGTACAGGGGCTGGCAGAAACCAATACAGTAATTAAAGTTGTCCAATGAGCTGTGACAGTCTGCATGCAAAAGGCTTTTCATATATGTATACAGTCAGTACCAAACAGTATGCACAATACTTACAATCTTTCAGGACAGGGACTTAATCCCTATGTAAATAGTACAGTTCAAAAACATTCAGCCTATACAGTATTACAGAATAGTGACAGTTGGGTGAAACTAAGACACCCCAAAAGCAACCTAAGCTTGATCACACTTGGAACCTCGCAGTGAGGCACAATGGTTGGCTGACAAAACAAGAGCCTGCCTGACGCCCCTAGCAACGGTTCGGTGCCTGAACACCTACATATATATATATATATATGAGCAGTGAGCTAAAGCCCAGTGAATAACATATGTGTAAAGAGGTTAAGAATGAATGTCCTTTCAGTATTAAAAACAGTCAATTAAACAGTATATCAGTCATTCAGTTTATGGCTCATATTTCATGCCAACAGTCATTCAGAAACTATAATAGTCATATGTGGTACATCCAATAGCAAAACAGTACAGTAGGTCTTATAGACCGAACAGTCAGTTGATGGCCATCATATCAGTAAACAGTAGTGGTTCCAACATGGGAACCGACAGAGATCTCTATGACAGTAGCAGTACAGTACATAACAGTAGGTTGCTATGGATGCCACGAATACAGTTCACAAATAGGACATCATTCATTCAGTAACAGTATCATTTCAGAAAATAGTACAGTTCAGTTGTTCAGAAGATAATCATTATTGAATATATCTTTACAATATTGTTACTCACAGAGTTCTGGGCTATAGATAAGTTAGAGCGTCTCCGGAATGCCAACCCTACACAGTTACAAATTGAACATACACTAAGCTACACAGTTGAAAAAAATAATAACTTAATCCCTAATTTGCCTCGGTGTGGTTCTACATCAATATCCTCACTAAGATGCCTTAAACTAGGCCTAGGAATGCCTAGAATGAAATGAGGATGCAAAGATGCGCTTTAAAAACATTTTCAGAATTTTCAGAAAACAGAGGTCCCGCTCGAGCGTGACTATCTCCGCTCGAGCGGACATGCAACAAAAGGGTTCCGCTCGAGCGTATACTTACCCGCTCGAGCGGACTGTAAAACAGTCAAAAGTGCTGGATGTGTGAAAATCACGCTCGATAGGCGCTCTACACCCGCTCGAGCGTGAGACACAAGATCCTGCTCGAGCGTCCAATACCCCGCTTGAGCGGACTGCAAACACAACTAAAGTGCTGGATGCACAAATTTCATGCTCGAGCGCCAGTCACCCCGCTCGAGCGTGAGTCCAAAATCTGGAATTTCCAGATTTGAACCTCAAGCTCAAAATCAACTTCAAATGTATCAAATTCGATCCTTTTGGGCTAATTTTCTGGAAAACACTTCAAAACTCATAACATTACATGTTTCAAAGATCCATTTGAGAAATCGAAGCTCAAAGGTAGGTCAATTAAACCCAATTTCAAACCAAATTTCATGAACATGACCTCAATGCAACATGCATGAGTTAAATCAACTTTAAAGCTTCAAATACATGCTCAAGTGAGTCAATTTCTTCAAAGACAAGATGAATTCATGGATTCTAACACAAACATGAACATGCATGCAGGATTCCCATGAAATCCAACCTCCAACTCAACAATGTAAACATGCATGCATGATTTGAGCTACAATACAACATACTAGAGCCAATTCTAGACTTAGCTCTCTAAACTACCATGATCCATGCTAGATACAACTTAGATACACAATTAAGAGAGTGATTTCTCTACCTTATGTCTTCAATTCAAGTGTAGAAGCACAAACATGCAATCAACCTTCAATTTCCTCAAATCACCAAGCTAAAATTGTTGAACTCAAGTTTCCTCACTCTCTCTATCTCTAGTCGGCTAAGGACTCAAGGAATGGCTGAGGAAATGATGCTAAACAATGTATAATTCAAGTCTCAACATATGGTATGAAGTGGGCCACTAAGTGGTAAAGTTGTAAATAATGCAACTTGTGTAATTTAACTTATTTTAATCTATTTAATCATACCAAATCACATTTCAAATAAATGTGCCATAAAATCACATAAATTATGATTAACACATATCACTAATCAATTTCAGATTCGGCCGCCGATAAGGCCTTCAATTTGCAGTTTAAACACATAACATAAACAGATAATTTACCAGTCAAACAGAGAGAAATGCAATTAAACTCATATACTCAATCAATCAGTTCAGACTTTCAGTCAATCAGTTAATTAACATGCTTAGTCTCAATTTAGCAGTAAACAGTGATGAGGGTTGTCACACATACATAACTCGATTGTCCCTTTGAACCTAGATCTTGGGATCTTCAATCAACTAGGTTGGGTTGTCGTTCTGGTAACTCTTATTTGATAAGCTTAAGTCTCATTTCCCTCGATGAATTCTCAACTAACTCTATTGTGAACCCTTTGGTTAGTGGATCCACTATGTTGTCTTTAGACTTCACATATTCAATGGAAATAATTCTATTAGAGAGTAGTTGTCTCACGGTGTTATGTCGATGACGAATGTGTCGTGACTTACCGTTATACATATGATTCTGTGCTCTACCTATTGCTGATTGATTATCATAATGTATGCATATAGCAGACACCAGTTTTGGCCACATTGGAATATCTTTAAGGAAGTGTTGAAACCATGCTACTTCTTCCCTAGCTTTATCTAAAGCTATGAATTCTGATTCCATAGTAGACCTAGCAACGCAAGTTTGTTTGGAAGATTTTCAAAATACAACTGCCCCACCAAAAGTGGAGACATACCCATTGGTGGATTTTGAGTTTCTAGTATCCAATATCTAGTTTGCATCACAGTATCCTTCAAGTACTGCTGGATGTCTAGTATAATTAAGCCCAATGTTATGAGTAAATAGAGATATCTTAGAACCCTTATAATTGTTTTCCAGTGTTCTACTCCTGAATTACTCGTATATCTACTTAATTTACTTACTGCATAGGCTATATCCGGACGAGTGCAATTCATCAAGTACATTAAGCTTCCAGTAATCTAGCATACTCTAATTAAGAAATACTTTCCTGTACATTTTTAGAAAGAAACAAATTAATATCCACAGGTGTTCTAGCAAGATGATCATCTTCTTTGCTGAATTTGTCAAGTAGTTTCTCAATGTAATGTGATTGTGACAAAGTATATTCTTCTAATGTTTTGGTAATTTTAATACCAAGTATTACATAAGGAATCCCCATGTCTTTCATGTCAAAATGTTTATTCAACATTTTCTTGGCAATTTTAATCATGTTATTATTACTACCTATGATTTGCATATCATCCACATAAAGACATACTATTACATAATCTTTGTTTGTATTTTTAATATAAACACATTTGTCATATTCATTAATTTAAAAACCATTTGACATAATTGCCTTTTCAAACTTCTCATGCCATTGCTTTGGCGCTTGTTTTAAACCATATAATGATTTAACCAATTTACACACTTTTTTTTTTCCTGGAATAGAAAAACCTTTTGGTTGCTTCATGTAAATTTCTTCATCTAACTCACCATTTAAGAAAGCAGTTTTCACATCCGTTTGATGAATTTCTAGATTGTACAAAGATGCAATAGCAATTAGCATTCTAATGGATGTTATTCTAGTAACTAGTGAGTATGTGTCAAAGTAATCAAGACCTTCTTTTTTTCTATATCCTTTGACCACAAGTCTTGCCTTGTATTTAGGGCTGCAAACGAGCCGAGCCGAGCCGAGCTTTAATATGTTTGGGTTTGTTTATTAAGATTTTAACGAGCTCGAGCTCGAGTTGAATAAAAATTTAACAAACCGAGCTCGAGTCGAGTTGGCTTAGGCTAGACTCGAGCTCGAGCATGTTCACGAGCCTTAACGAGCCAAAAAATTTATAAATTCATACATGCATGTGAGACTAAAGTTACAATTAAAACTTTGATTATACAATTATATATACAATTTATGTAAACATACTAAAAAAAAGTCCATATTTTACTAAAATAATAATATCTACTACCACTATTATATAAATGTATTATCTATAGTTAACTATTATTTACATTTATATTTTTTAAATATATAAATAGCATATTTCTCTTATTTTTTATACATATTTTTATATTATTTAATAAATAAATAATAAATATTAAACGAGCTAGCTAACGAGCCGAGCTTTAGAATGTTTGGGCTTGTTTATTAAAAATTTAACGAGCTCGAGCTCGAATGCAAAAAAAAAAAAAAAAAAAAAAAAATTAACAAATCGAGTTCGAACGAGCTCTTACCGAGCCGAACTCGAGCCTGTTCACGAACAGCTCTGTTCATTTGCAACCCTACTTGTATTTATCAATTGATCCATCTGTTTTTATTTTTTATTGAAAATCCACTTGTATCCAAGAGGTTTACAACCTGGTGGCAAATCCACCAATTCCCAAGTATGATTTTGCAGGATGGATTTAACTTCACTATTAACAGCCTCTTTCCATAAAGGAGCCTCAGGACTGGACATAGCTTCTTTAAAAATTAAAGGCTCATTTTCTGACAAAAATGTTAGAAAATCTGGGCCAAAAGATTTTGAGATTCTAGCACGTTCACTGCGCGCTTGTATTTGAGGTAGTTCTTGAATTCCTTCCAGCCTTGTGGTAATTTCTCAATTAAGATTGCAACTTGGAAGGATTCACTGAGAGACATGCCTTCTACATGGATGTCATGCAGAATAAGTTGGAGATCTTAAACTTGGTTGTTCATAGTCTTAGAATCAACCATCACAAAATCCAAGAATTTGCCAACTATGAATTTCTTCGAGCCAACATCTTATGTATTATACTTTTTCTCCAAAGACTCCTAAAGTTCTTTTGCTATCTTGATAGGACTATAGACATTGTATAATGTGTTGTCAAGTCCGTTCAAGATGTAGTTCCGGTAAAGAAAATCAGCATGTTTTTAGGCATTAACCGCAGCAACCACTTGCCAGTCGATTTCATCCTCTTTCAAAGTATGAGCATTTTCAAGGAGAAAACGAGCCAGGTTCAGAGTAGTAAGATAGAACAACATTTTCTGTTGCCATCTTTTAAATCAGTTCTTAAGAATTTCTCTGTCTTTTCACCGTGGTTGATTGGCACAGTCACAACAGGAGGAGGGGTTGAAGCAATTGCAGCCACCATACCAGTACTTGTTTGAGCATTAATTTCAGTAGCCATGAATTTTAAATTATAAAACAAAATTATAATTAGAACTTTATACTACACAGAAAATTAAACCATAAACACAAAATTCAAATTCTGTAAAAATAAAAGAAACAAGAATTGTAACTTTTATTTCCAATTAATTTGAAAATAAAATTTTATTTAAACAAATTAATTCCACACAAAAATTATTTTTGTAACACTTCAAAAATTAAAATACTAAAAAACAAAATTTTAATTAATGAAAACTCAGAAATTATTTCTGAAAACCAAAATTAATTTCTAACCAACTTCACAAATAAATATTCTGAATTGTTAATGACTACCAGTATATTACTACTAGTTGTCAAAGAAAATAAATAGTATATTACTACTATTTGTGTTTTCCAACCAGAATATTATTTTGAATAAGCACAGAAAATAATTTCTGTAAGAAGAAGAAAGAAAGAAAAGGAAACAAACGAAAAGTTCTGTATAAACAGAATAATTCGAATTTGTCTTAAGATTGTTGAAACAATCTTCTGTGTAAAATAAATAAGTTGAAACCAAATCAAACAAATAAATTAAATTACTTACAGAATTTATTTACCAAACTGAATAAGTAAAAAAATTAGATCAAGTCGAGTGTGTGACACTTTCCCAATGAGACAAATTCGCCCCGCTCCAGTGCTTACGATTAAATAGCATTTATCTCCCAAGATATAATGATCTACACAGATTGTAGTAGCACTCCAAACAATCTGTATAGCGAACCAAACCTGTGTTTTATACTCTCAGAATTTTTTCCTAAATAACTAATATGAAGAACAATGCAAACAGAGTGCAAAACTGGGAGAGAATAAATTTTCTAAATGTGAAAAATTGTGGGAAATGATCTCTATTTATAGGCAACTTGGTGACCTTCAGATCTGTCTGAATGAGTACAAATTGAAGTAAACAGGTTCAGAGTTCAAACTGAATAGGTTTGAATCTGTTTGAAACCAGTTTTGAATTTGTTGGAAACTACTGGCAGTTTTAAAACTGCCTGGGAAGAACTGAATCTGTCCGGTGCAAAATAGGTTGAAAAACCTATTTAAATCTGCTGGAAAATGGACTGAAAAAGGGCACTGTTTGGACAGAAAAATTAGGCGTAAAAATTAAATTAATTTCATTTAGAAATTCAAATAATTTTTCCGCAAGAATTCAAATAAATTTTGTCCAAAAAATTAAAGTCCGGACCCAATCCACAACCCGTACCCGCGCCCGGGCTGAGCTGGCCAGCCAATCAGACGGACGGACGAACGCACATGTGTAGTGGTTTGAGCCAAGGCTTACTTTGTCCAAAACTCATTTCTTTTACAAACTTGGGGGACCCCTTGCGTCCAACCCAAGTGTGTCTACCCAGAACTTATATACATACACAAACTCTCTTAAAGTTTCAATGTGGGACAACCATATAAAGGAAACCCACATTTACCTCTTCAACTTCCCTTTTCACGAACTCGAAAATGATGTCAAGTTCCTATTCACTCATAAATGGTTTTGACGAACCGTTTTCATCGTGTGACTTGCCATGCAGCAAGGAACACGTCATCTTTTTAGACCCACCCTAAAAGACGTGTGGGCCCCACTCAAATTTGGGCTCAAAGTTGGCACAAAATAAGCCTATAAAACTGTACTTTTCCAACAGGTTCCAACATGGATTAGAATATAATTGTAATCCCAACACTATTTAATAAATTATCAATTATCTTGAAAAGAAAACGTATAGAAAATGGAGTATACTTTCAAAGCAAGAGAGAGAAATAGAGAAGTGTGTGTGAATGTGTCTTTTTTTTTACCTTCCCAAGAAAACATGTGTCAACACTGGGTATTGTCGGTTCACTGTCCTTCATTGACCCGACGACTAACTTTGCCAAACCCTTTGCTTCGTTTGGAAACTTGGATTGGTTTTAAAGTTTTTTTGATATTTTTGGTTATTTTGGTGTTGGGATTACAATTATATTCTAATCCCAACATTATTTACACTGTGCCTTCAGGTACGGGTATATGCTAGGTAAGCTAGATAAGTCCAGCATAATTGAGGGACATTCAACCTTAGACCCCGTTTGGGGTGAGCTAAATAAGCCATCTTTTTGACTTATTTTGGCTAAATAATCAAAAAAGTCAAAAACATGTTTGTCATTAACTAAAAAAAGCTAAAAAGCCACTAAATTTTTGCACTCACAAAAAAATAACTTTTTTGAGCAACTTTCCAAAATGTCAATAAAAAAGCTAATGCGAAACTACTTCAAAATGAAAAAAAAAAAAAAAAAAACAACTCTTAACTTCTAGGGTTGCACACAGAAAATTCAACAACTAATTTTGCAATATGGGCTACCAAAATCAGCCAGTAAAAATTACCAATAATATAAGAGGTCTACAAACTCATTGACTGACTTAATAACAGGCATTAGTAGCCACAATAGCAATCAAGCAGCCCTATATGAATTAGATGTTTGACAGTACAAATGTTAAACATATGTTCCATATCTCCAATAAGCCATAACCAAGTAATGTGGATGTAACATGCAAAGAATGGTACATTGGAACCAAAGTTGCAAAACGAGAGAACTGAAGGCCAAATGCAATTAGAATGCGAGTTACAATAATTAGTCAATTGAAGCGGACACAAAAAAACAATAGGAATATGTAGGGAGAATCACCTAACTGGATGGCCATGTTTAATTATTCCTAATTTTGCTATCGTAATTCTTTCCAAAGAACCCCCAAGTGCAGCCAGATGTTGGGCACCAACCGTAGTTATGACTGAAGCAGCATGCCCAGAGCTAGAAATAATGTTTGTTGCATCCCGTGCTCCACCCAATCTAGCTTGTTCAATTGGGAAAAAAAAAATATTAGTCAAAGTATGCCTCACTTTCACTATTTATGCACATGAAAAGAGAAAAATAAAACTAATTTTGATTTAACAGACGAAACACCATAGACCAACCCCAGGTTCTCAAGATTTACATTTTGCTAGTTACAGAAAAATGTGCATTACACTCAGAAGAGTCATGTAAGAAAGTCAAATTGCTTTAAAGATGTATCGCGAAAGACGTTAACCTCAATAATTGCAATATCAACTATCTCTTGAGCAAATAAGTTGAATGCTATAGCAGTGAAAACCTGGAATTCAATTACAAGTGTAAAAGAAATTAAAAAAATGAAAGCAATTATGCAAATAAGGTTATTGGCGGTGGCGGTGGCGGTGGCGGTGGCGGTGGTGGTGGCAGAGGCGTGGTGTGGTGGCATTAATAAGATTTTAGTCTGGAAGTCACGGTGTCTCCAACAACCAAAAGACTACACCAAACTATTGTGTTTTTCTATTACCATTGTTGTCTCTAGTTCTCTTGCAATAATGGCAGAGACCCATTTGAGAAAATAGTGCACACACACACACACACACACACACCCACACACACATACACAGAGGAACATATAGGCGACGATGAACAGAGTAACAGAGTAAGTCCAGAATCATATGCTTCTGAGGGCCATCATTCCAACTGCTTCTTTGCTACAACTAACTATTTGGTTTGCTCATAGGATACCTTCAATAAAAAACAGCCTTGGTTGTAATTAATTGTAGAGAATGGAATTCTAAAAATGATATAAATAAGTTGAATTAATACCTTACAAGCTTCTTAAAAATGATAACAACCTTCTTAAAAACAATTGCATTAATAGCTGAATTACCAAAAAAACTTAATTAACTGGTAAAAAATGGTAAAAATTAGAACAGGAAAAATACAAAAGTTGAAAACAAATTATTTAAAATCTAAAAACACCCAATAAAATAATAACAAAAAGGCAAAGTTGTAAACAGCAACTTAAAAATTAGAACCCAATAAATAAATAAATACATAAACTGAATAAATAAATAAATAAATAAAGAACTAAAAAACAGATGAATTAAAAGCTTAAAACAACTTAAAAATTAGAATATAAACAAAACTTGAAAAACACTCAAAGTGTTTGCTCATTAAAACAATCATTAAAAACAAAATCACGAACAAAAAATCAATTTTACTTGGAACATTGATCTGAATGAAAGGAAATTTCTCTGCATTACACAATCATTAAAAACTCTAAAATAAACTCCCAAAAGAATCAAATCAGTAACAGTATGAAGCCCAATCTAAATGACCCATAAACAATCTAAAATAACCCTAAAAATGTACAATGAAGATAGCGAGTTTTGGTGTTGAACGATTGAAGCCATTATCAGAACCTTGAAGCCATTATCAGAAATAAAGACGACATTGGGGTTTGAATTGCAACAAGGGAAATTCCAAAGACAAAAACAGAGAGAGAGAATAGAAGAGGCGGAAACAATTCTCAAGCGGGAAAAAAAACTAAAACAATTCTCAATTTTACCTTACGAGTGCGAGTTCTTCTTATCTCCGATCTGTCCCTCCACCCTCAATCTCCCTAGCGTTGATCTACTTCACTTCACCCTTTTGAGCCCTAATTTGCCTCTCACAATCGAATCAACTTCACAAATCATCATACACAGAACCTATTTCCTCCAAATGTGAATCGACTACCCTAAAGGCACGGTATAAATAATGTTAGGATCAAGATTATCCACTTATGAATTCATACTCTCTATTTAACTGTCCCCCTACTCACCCTCACTTTAAATACCCCCCTTCCTTCCATTATTACCACTGCTTGGTTTATATTTGTATATATACATTCGAGAAAAAAAAAAGAAAAAAAGAAAAAAAAAGAGAAGACAAAATTATGTCATGACTTGCTGGTATGCAATTATGAGTGTGAGCTGGTATGCATGTGCATATATTCACCATACAAACTCTTGTCATGAACCTCAAAATATATTTTTCAAAGTAAACAATTCATATATTTTTCAAAGACCTCTATTCCCATATATTCACCATATAAACTCTCGTCATGAACCTCAGAAGACACTCTTGCATATATTTATCAAAGTAAACAATTCATCATAACCACTTAAAATCAAAATCACAATTTTCCATTACAAATCGCACTAGATCTAAGCCGGCTCTATTAACCCACACTAATTCAATCCAATAATCACCAGTTGACCAAAAATTCAAGGCGTAAAAACAAAACCCCAAAAAAAAAGAACTAACTGGTGAGACGGTGACCCACAAAGAACTGAAAAACTGAAGAAAAATCAATAAAGATAATGTAAAATACCTCTATTTTGGGGTTTGAATTGCAGCAAAGGAAACACAAAAACAGACACAACCACAAAAAAAAAAAAAAAAAACAGAGAGAGAAGAAAAGAGGTAGAAATTGAGTGTACCTAGCAAAGAGAGCAGTGATGATGAGCAGCGGTAGTGGTGGACAAATGCGGAGTTGGATAGGTGTCGATAATGAGCAATGGCAGCGTTGGACAGTCACGGAGTCGGATGGGTGTTGGCGACAGTGATGATGAGCAGCGGCGGTAGTGGTGAGCGGTGTCGAGAGAGAAAGGTTTTTTTTGCAATGATCGTAGGTGATCGACGTCGAGAGAGAGAGGAGTATCGGATGATGGTCGTGGGCACCGGTTGGTAAATTATGAAGAAGGGAAAAAGGTAAGAACGGTGGCTTATTGTCGAATTCGCTCCGCCGTTTCTTTTGTTTCCACCAATGATCGTAAAGATCAGGTTCTTTTGATTTTGAACATAAAATGTGTAGAGACGGAGTTGAAGAGACGTAGGATAGAGAGAGAGAGAGAGAGAGAGTAGAGAGTGTTTGGGCGGGAAAAAAATTGATCTCAACCGTTAGATATTGATTAGGAATCATCTCAACCATTCAAATCAAATGTGTCTTTGATACATTTTCAAAAACATTCCCGCTTTATTATTGTGGGGAAGTGGTTTGGAAATACTCTTTTGATCCACTGGGACGCTCGAGATCCTCAACTGACGACCTGAAAAAAAACAAGCACTCCGGTCGGGGGTGTCGGAATTAGCACTCCGACGGTTAAGTCAGTGTATACTCTCTTAGTTACTTGTGTTTTAAGTTAAGTACAATAATTCTCACATACATCTCTCTGGATGATATTCTTCTATTTATATCTTTTCTTTCTTGGGCTTCAAGGTTGGGCCCACCTTCAATTCGTCGTATAACTATTTACTCGGCTCCTTTTGTTGCAAGCCGCCTTTCACTCGGCCCCTTACTCAACTGGTTATTTGGCCGAATAGGGTACCTCTGGATTTGTGTATAAGACGGGGCCAAATGCGATATATGAATTTTGACTCTTCAAATCCAATTATTCGGCCTCTTTACTTCTCCTGATATTCGGCCCCCACAATTACATAGATTATATGATATGTGATATATATATATATATATATATATTGGAGTTCACAATGTATATATATTGTGGAGATCACAATTATAGGGGTTGTAAGATTGGGTCATCATGACAGTAAAGAACAACATGGGTGATGGAGGTTTACCGGAAGTGGAATAAAATTGGAAGATCGCTTGAAGTGGGATTGGATTTGGTGTGTGATGACAACATGAGATGAGAGAGAATGGGTTAAGTGGTCAAGGAAGGAGGTTGGCAGTGATGGGGTGGTTAGTTAGGGTTAGGGTTAGGTTTGTTTGGATAGTTTGGAAATTAAGTGATGGGTGGTTAGTTTGGGTTAGGTTTGTTTGGATAGTTTGGAAATTAAGGTCTTTGATATAGAAGATGAAGATAAAAAGTATTTTGATATTTTTATTTTTGAATAAGAATGTAATTAATTTTTTTTTAATTAAGTACATGGAATAAAAGGAATTGATGTATAGAAATAAAGGAAAAAGATTGGGAGTTCTAAATATAGAGTTTTAAAGGAGCTCTAATGAGCTCGCCCCACTTATGATGTAATGTTTGTGCCTTTTTTTTTTGCTTTGCCACATTACTAAAGCTCAAATTAGAGCTCTAGATTTAAAGCTCTGTATCATTTCTCAAAAATAAAAGTTCCCCATAAAATAGCTTGAATCTAGTCCAATGACTGTTAAAACCCACGAGCGTGACCTTAAATTTTAGGGCTAGGTCAGACTGGGCTTACATATATAACATAGGGCGAATTACACTAATGGTATTTATGGTTTGGAACTTGTGTCGTTTTGGTCTTTGACCTTTCAATTGTGATACATTTGATTCAGAATTTTGAATCTTATTATAAAAAAGAACAATTGAAAACACCGTTGCTCCATTTTAAGGGCAAAATCGTAAATTTGATAAAATATAAAATTGTTTGACAAAAATAAATGTCAAAAAATTATTTTTTAATTTTTAAAAATTATTTCTATCTACCAAAGAGAAAATTATATAAAAATGATATATATTTTTATTTTTTTACCAAATTAATTTTTTAGTATGTATTTGAATGATAATCATGTGATGGATGTTGTTTTTTTAATATTTTTGGATGGTTATCATGTAATAGACAGTTGTATTTGTTTTTAACATATATTTTTTTTGATAATTATCATGTAATGAATGATTATTAGACTTTTAATATATAATCAATATGTTTAATGTATGAAATGTTTTAGTTTTGAATTTTTTGATTTAATGGATTGGTTTAATAATGACATTAAAATTGTCGCAATGTTTGACTTTAAAAAAAAATAGAAACTAATTTAACAAAAATAAATATAAAAAAAAATATTTTAAAAAATTATCTCTACCCTCTCAAAAGATAAAATTATATAAAAATGATGTGTTTTAAATTTTTTTTCAACAATTTAATTTTTAGTTTATTAGAAAAAAAAATTTAAAAATAGTTTCTAAAAATCAAACCAAACCAAACAAAACTTTATAATCAAGAAAGTTGTAACATGATTCATTAAAAAAAAATGTCATTTTAGATTTCAAATAATATACAAGTTAACCAGCACAAAATAAGTTATATGATGATTTTGGCCTTAAAATGGACCGTGTGTAAATGAAACATCTTTGATTGTCATTGTTTAGAGCAAGATTTAAAATTTAAGATCAAATCCATCACAGTTGAAAAGTTAAAAGATCAAAGTCATACAATCTCAAAACTATTGTGACTGTTTGTGTAATTATGTACACGTTTTTTATGTCAGGGCTTCACATCTTATATAGAAAAATTATTGATTGGTTTAAGAGTGTCACATGGTCATGTCCCGCATTAATCACAATACCATACCTCTCATCTTCCCCAATCACCTAACATAAATTCATGAGTCTCACCTCTTTATAAAATCACAACATTATTAGAACATCACGCGACGGTGTCCCAAGACCAAATAATAACTTCTCTGTTACACGATAGAACCGTCCCTATTAAACCATCTCCAACGTAACACCTATTATTTTATCTAATTTAAATTTGATAAAAAAACGTATTTTTTGCTACTTTGATTGTTTTATCAGATAAGTATTAAATTAAGAATATGATAAATGTTTCACCAGAATAATTGGGACCTTTAAACATTTAACTGTTCATAATTGTTGAAGCTATAGATTATTTTTATTACCGAACGGCTAGCCGGTTGTCTTCGAAATGATTAGTTCCTTACAAAATTTTGTAAAAAAATTTACACTAATTAATCAATCGGCCGAATATCTGTCCAATTAACTGATATTTTTTATAAAAATTTAAAATTCTCTATTAAAACACGTAATACCAAATAGAATTTTTACTCAAATATCTACTCAACTTTAATAAAAAAATACAACATTGAAATGCCCTTGCGTCGCTCTCCATCTCCCTCCCCAAACCCCCAAGGAAAGAGCTTGACATTTTTTTTAGCGAAGAAGTCACTCACTATTACCAATACCAAACCTCTCCCACTAAGTTTCTCTCTTCTTATTAGTATTCCTGATCTTTGCCGCCGCCACTGCCACTGCCACTGCAATTGATTTCTGGTTTACTGCAATTTATTGGTTTCGATGTCGGTTAGTATCTCTATTTGAATTTCTATTAATTTCCCCTACACCACAATTTTATTTTCTTATGTTTTTTGGTGGGGATTGAAAACCCAATCATATGCATATGTATATGTATTCAACGGTTTGAAAGCATTTAATTAATTATAATTTCAGTTTTTGGGGTTTTTGTAAGCAGAGTGATTATCGTGTTGTACATCTACTAGGTTTTATTACTCAGAGTTTCTTATTCTCTATCTCGTAGTAGTAGTAGATCTGTTTTTGATTGGACGTTTTCCACTCGATTATCTCATGGGTACTGTTATGTTATGGTGTCCAACCAACACAAAATGTGTGTAAGTAAAAGGCGTAAACATAAAACATGACAGCAAAAGAAAGACGCAAGTACAAGGTGGAAGTTGCACACTTAAGAAAAGTCCTTATCTCATAGTTTTGTTTTGTTTTGTTTGTGCCTCTTAGCTTTCTTTCATCAACTGCTTTGCGTGTTTCTTATCTTATGTGTTCTTCTTGTATTGTTAGTTACTGTTTCATATTTACAATAAATTACAATGCTTTAAGGAAAGCTTTACTAGTGGTATGCTTAAAGTTAAAACAATTACTTTAAATTACTCCTCCCTCGCTATTATCACTTCTTATTTATGACCTGTCTCTGGAAATTCCATTTTTTGCAGCAAAATAATGTAACTCATCAAATTTGAAATACATAGATTCCTAGTGTATGTTTTAAGTTCATAAAATAAATTACCATCACGTTCTGCATATTAGCATCTCATCATTCTTTGCTTTTGTTTGTCATCGTGGTTCACAGATTAGTGAGCATGTGTTTCGTAACAACTTTCTTGATTGTTTCATTCACACATAAGTTAGTTTTCTTCCTCTTTGTAAACGTGTGTGTGTGTATGTTAACATAACGAAGGTGATTACATGGATTTTGTTAAATTTGTGAAGCTTTAGTGTTGGACATGTGACACTTGGATTAATGTATGTGGGATGTGTCCAACATGCCTAGTTGAGCATGCACCCGACAATATATATATATATATATTTATAGTAGAGTTTGTTATCATTAATTCATAATTATCGAGAATGCTTGTTGCTGGGAGCCTAGTATGTACCTTTTTTTTTATGAAAGGGTATGCTTTTCTGTTGGAGAATTCAATTCAAAGTCATGTTAATAACTTGAGGGTGGAACAAATCTTTATGTTGAGTTCGTGATAATATTTGACATTTGAGTAATGTTCATCCATCTTTTGGTTTCACATGTTGTGTTACATTTGTTTTAGTCATTGAACTTGAATGTAATCATCAGAAAGAAGATGAGGATTATGGTTAGCCTAGAACTTCTGAAACACAATTGCTTTTTGTTTCATATACATGATGTGCTTATTTGTGTTTGCAAGCTGTGTTTTTAAATGTCAATGGATTTTGCAATTATGTATAACAACACTGTTAAAATAATTGATTTTTTCTTTCTTACCCACGGTTTTGGATTGGTTCCCTATCATTGCAGGTAAGGACTGTGAAAATCAGCAATGTCTCCTTAGGGGCGACTGAGCAAGACGTAAAGGAGTTCTTTTCCTTTTCTGGTGAAATTGAATATGTGGAAATGCATAGGTTAGTTCAAGTGAGCATATGGAGTTGAGCAATCTTTCTGTAGCAGTCATGGAATTGCAAATTCTACCCCATCCCCCTGCACCTACCATTCTCCTGCACCTTTCTTTTTTCTTCTGGGCAACCTAGTCAAATGATAGTGAATCCTATGGATATCAGTTTCGTACGGTTTTATTTGATGTTATTTTTATTCTATTATAATTTATATATATTTTTTGCAGTGAGAATGAGCGGTCTCAGACTGCATATGTTACCTTCAGGGATCCTCAAGGTGCAGAGACTGCAGTTCTTCTTTCGGTACATTCTCTTCTCTAGGCATTTGGAATTATTTTATCTGTTCTTGGTTTTTATTTTTAAGTCGTATTAGTTAGAGAACATTTGTTTTTATAAAAGATTGTCCTATTCTAACATTCCTATCATTAATTTTATGTTGTTTTCTATAGGCTATTTTTTATGTACCTAATCTTTAGGTGTGTTTGTACATTAGAGCATTTTGTTAAGACAATTTTTTAATGTTCTTCAAGTTTAAGTACTTGGCACGGGATGTTGTAGTAATAAAGAATATGAATTTCTTTAAGTTAACTAGGCATATATAACTTGAGAGAGCAAAATGAAGGAAAAAGATTCATGTAGCCAAGGGTAGATCTATTAAAGGACAAGTCCCCAATTTGAAACGTTTCATTTTTATGTTGTTTTGTATTGTGTTTATTATATTGGTCCACTAATATGTTGAAATTGCTCCCACTGATCGAATCAAATTCCAAATCCAAATCCACATTGACCTCTTGTTCAATTTCAGATCTAATGCCAAAAACGAATCGGGCCTCACATAGTTGATGTTGATACAGTTACGCTTATGTTTCGCACAGGTTTTCTGTGTATCAAATATCAATGCAGAATTTATTTGGGCCTTACACGTCTATATAAGATATCACCTCTCTCATACCACTTGTCAGATTTTCGGGACCAATATTTCTTCTGCAGTTGAGTCATGTATTTAGATTCTGTAGTTTAGAAATGTATAGAAGAAAGTTTTCATATGTTGATCATCGTTTTCCGGCTGTGCTTTAGTTATTTGTAGATCGAGGCTTCTAGTTGTTGCTTTAGTTGAAAAATGACTTGTTTGTGCCTTGCCCTTTATGTTTATTATACATTTCAAGTTCCTTTCATATATTGTAAAGCCGTTTGGGTGTTTGTCAGGGAGCAACAATAGTTGATCAGTCTGTTGCCATAGCTTTTGCACCGGATTACAAGTTGCCACCAGCTGCTTCAGCAACACCTATTGTATGATCTAGTCCATGTTCTTCAATTTTATATTCTAAATGCTTAGTTTCTTGTATGACCAAATTGTTCAACCCGTATAGGCAGCAGAGAACAAAAATGCTGGTGCTGCTGGGTCTGCTGTCCAAAAGGCAGAAGATGTTGTCAGTGGCATGTTGGCCAAGGGCTTCATTTTGGGCAAAGATGCACTCAACAAAGCGAAGGCCCTTGACGAGAAGCACCAGTTTACTTCCACTGCCACAGCCAAAGTTGTTTCTCTGGACCAGAAGATCGGTCTTACTGATAAGATCAACATGGGCACCACTATTGTGAATGACAAAGTGAAGGAAATGGACCAGAAGTTTCATGTTTCTGAAAAGACCAAGTCTGCTTTTGCAGCTGCCGAACAAACGGTTAGTACTGCTGGATCTGCCATAATGAAGAACCGCTATATTTTGACCGGGGCTTCGTGGGTCACTGGTGCTTTCAATAGGGTCGCCAAGGCTGCCGAAGAAGTGGGGCAAAAAACAAAGGAAAAGATGGCAGAGGAAGAACAGGGAAGACATTTGTCAGAGGGTTATGCTCAGATTCATGACCCAGGATCCCCAAAATCTGGTTCAAGTGAGCAATCTTCCAAGCCCATGCCTGCACAGGGCTTGATCCTTTGATTTGCTAAATCTTGTGTAGATATATGCAAAATCTAGTTTGAATCTTGGGAGTTCTAGTGATTAAATGCCCTTTTAAGCCTGTTGGATACTAGTAAATTATATTGTTGGGGATTGTTTGCATTGATGAAACTTCTTTGTCAAATATTATGCATCTGGATCTATACAGTATGCAACACAGTTCTATCTGTCGTCTTCAACTTTTGGCATCTATGTAGTATGTGCAGCTTCAACTTTTGGCGTCTATACAGTATGTTATGCAACTCGGGCTCGAGCTTGGGCAGATTTTTTTACACTTCGGGCTAAACTTGAACAGATTCTTTGCCCGGCCGGACCTGTTTGAGTTGCAGCCCGACAACTACATACTACTATACTAGTCTGCTGAGGGAAGTTTTTTGGCAGTGGCGGGATATTGTTCCAACATCTTTTAAAGGTCATGCAATCAGGCGAGGCTTGTCCTAAATGTAAGGGGCTCATAATGATTGCGTGGCTCCTAGGAGAATTAGGCAATGCTTCAAAAAGCACCAAATAATTTTTTCTTTATTGGACT
Source organism: Camellia sinensis (assembly GCF_055761805.1). NCBI lineage: Eukaryota > Viridiplantae > Streptophyta > Magnoliopsida > Ericales > Theaceae > Camellia > Camellia sinensis. The sequence goes on from NC_138968.1 coordinate 7,532,003, forward strand.
CTTATCGTTGATTCATTGATTTATGTGAAACTGTTGCACACTTTAAAGTGGTGCATACCATCTACACTCTAATTTCTAGTTATATTTATTTATTTATAAAAAATGAATATGGATTGTTGGTTGTAGCCATTTTAATTCATAACTAACAACATTTTGTCTCAAAATGAAAACTATTTTGTCATAATCAAAACCACATTTTTATTTTTTATTTCTTATCTTGAAAGAATTAATCAGTGCATCATGGACCCAATATTTGTATCTTGAGCCAGGTTGTCCTTTAGGTTGGGACTTGACTTCTACTAAAGAAAACAAGGAGAAAAATCTTCATCAACATTGAAGAATCTTCTAGCTAAGAATGACTAGAGGATAACATCTACATTGACAACAAGAAAAATATTTTCCAAGTAGTTATGTATTCTCCTTCATAAAAAATAATGGGGTAAATATGTGATGTCCATATTCAAGCCAACTAGGTTTGATTAGGTACCAACATGGCTAAGTTTGAGCTTCATGTCCAAGATGACCAGGATAATTAAGAATAAAAAATGTTGGGACTCCCATGACCCTCAAAATGATATGAACTAATCATGTGTTTTTATTTTTTTTGTTTTTTTTTTTTCTTTTCTTCCTGAACCAATCACAGGTGAGTGGGGGAATTGTGAGGGTTGTGTTTTTTGGAAGCCTATAACATTGTTGATTAAGGATATAGGTCAAATTAAAGGTAAGATATAACACTCATCTAATCTCTTGATTTGTTTAAAATAACCTAAAAAATCTAATCAATCAAATTGATCGAGCATTTTCAAATAGATTTAATATTCTCAAGAAGACAACTCAAGATTCCTCAAATGTTACATTCTAAGTTAGGCCTAGTTTGGCATACTAGGAAAAATTTAAAAAGTCAAAAAGTTATTAAAAATGTTAAAAAGTTATCACTATTCACAAATTAAAAATATATAAAAAATTAATTTACACAATATTTTAATACAAAAAGTAACGAGTTGACAGGTACTGAATATATGTCAAAAAGTAGTCAGTCAAAGAACAAAAAAGAAAATTACATATATATATATATATATGTATATATTCATTAAGTTGGAGGGTAATGTTTGGCTCGTGGGGGCCTACCACGGGTCCCTTTTTAAAAATCCGAACCGTTCAATATGTAGAACTTGTCGAGTACTATGGCCCCGTTTGGTGTAGCTGTTAAAACAACTTATAAATTATAGCATGACAGATTATAGATTATGACTTTAATCAGAAGTTGTTAATCTGTTTGGTGTAGCTGTCGAATTATAGATTTAAGTTGCTGAGTAGTGTTTGTTAAATAAGCTGTGAAATAGCTTTTTCAATTAATTTTTATTTTTTGTTTGTCTACATTTCTCATAAAAAATAATAATAATAATCTATAATCCATTTGAGTCTTTTTCTATTTTTAAAAAAATAAAAAATAAAAAAATTTAAGAGTATAACCATAAATTAACATGTCCACAGCAGAAGCTGAATAGCAGAAGCAAGGGGTGAGCAGCTTCTCAGAATCAGCTTTTTTTAGTTAAAATAAGCTGTTAGAATCAGAAACTGTTTGAAATAAGTTTAACCAAACAGTCCAAAATAACTTTTTCAAAGCTAAAAGCCATAAGTTGGCTCTGAAAAGCTGAAACAAACACCCCCTATATATGCTTATGAAAAATCACGTTGATCGGATATCGCTAACTACATGATCAAATCAGTTTTGTAAAAAAAAAAGGATGGTGTTATAGGTAACGGTTGAAAAAAAACTAATCCGATCAGATAGCTATCGATGTCCGATCAATGTGATTTTTTTTTAAGTATATAGTATTTGACGAGTTCTACACATTGAACGATTTTGATTAGCAAAACGGGACCCGTGGTGGGCCCTCACAGGCCAAACAACACTTCCAATTCAATGCCCGAAAAGCATGGAACCATCTCCTAGCCTATACATATCCCACGCGGTCCCTTAATTCATTCAACCGTACAACCTATTATATCCCAATCTTATCCTATACACTAATCTATTCAATTTTAAAAAGTTAAAAAGTTATCCCAAACAACTATTTTTTTTCTTTAACTTTTTAATCTAAAAAATCAAAAAATACAATTATTTAAGACACTCCAAACAACCCCTTAATCTCAAATAATGACCAAAAAATATGGTTCATCTGAGTATCATAATGGTTCTTGAAAGAGAATCTTTTTAATCATATAAGAGATTTAGCATAAAAAAAAAGAGAAGAAGAGGCCATAAAATAAATAATATTAAGGCTTTATTTGGAATGTGTTAAAATAGTACCTATTATTTTAACAAATTACTTCATTTGAATTATAATCATTTTATTTGAATCATATCATTTTTTTATTATGTCACTTTCAAATTTAATTTATATTTTACATTTTTTACATAAAAACTAAAAAAATATACTAATCTAACACACACGTAAAACGCCTAAAAATCCCAAACATCATCTTCGATTAACGTGGTATCCAAAGATTGTTAACTTGACGTATACAATGATTCGATGGTGACAGAGCTTCGTCGTGTGTTATTATTAACTTATTATTATATTGATGGCTCCCCTTCTTTAATTTCAGGAGTGGAGGTAGACAAATTTAAACTCTAAAAAATTAAGAAATGGATCAAGCATTCAAGAAACCGACCTTAGCTCAGTTGGTAGAGCGGAGGACTGTAGTTGTAAACAGCATATCCTTAGGTCGCTGGTTCGAATCCGGCAGGTCGGATTTTTGTTTTATTTCTTCCCAATTTTTTTTTTTTTCTACTTTAGAATTCTTCATGAAGCGCTGACCTTTAATTTTTTTGTCTTTTATATCAAAGACAACTCCAAGAGTTAATTTTTTTTTTTCTTTTTTTTTTTCAACTTGCTATTTATCACAATTATTAATTTGATATATTTTCCCAAATACCTACAGAAACTATTCTTCTCATTATTCAAAACTTGCAAAGTCCAATTATTATTATGGGTAAATTACACTTTTACCCCTTAAATTATACGCGCTATTTCTATTTGGTCCTTTAACTATTGCTTGTGTTTCTTTAATCCCTAAACTTTAATCATTTGTGTTTGCCATCCAAATCATCAACGGAATAGCGTTGCACGTGCATTCCATGTAATACGAAAGGCTGATACGAAGGTCAAAATAGACATTTCCTCCTCAACCACATGAGCCATACACGTGAGGCGCATTGGGGTAACAAAAATGGGGGGTTTGTGATTTTCAGATCATCGATTCAATCTTCATAACTTCAATTGAGTCTTTAGAATGTCGATTGAGGCTAGGGTTTGTGGTTTTCTTGAAAAATCGAAGGGTTTTGCAACATTATTGGTGTTGATTGAGGCCGGATGGCCATGGTGAAGTATGTACGATGTCAAGATAATTTTATACCGAAATGTAAGTATAATTTTTGTAATTTTTTGTTAAGATTTTTGCATGGTTATGATTTTTTGAGCATTTTCGGTCAATTTTGTATATTTTTGGTTAATTTTTTATTTGTTGAATCTTTCTTGTTTACTGTATTGTTTTGAAGAAGTGAGTTTTGAAGTGTATGTACTGTTTCAAAAAGTGAAGTCTTATTGTACGTGTTTGTCTGATTGTCCCCTGTCTTTTAGTGTGTTTTTTTTTAGTGTTCCTCAATTTTTTGTCTGATTGTCCCTTGTATTTTTTGTCTGATTGTCCCCATGCATTTGCATATGTTTCTCAATTTTTTGACAAGATAACATAGGCCCTAAGATACACAAGGTGTTGGAGAAAAATAAGACAAATGCAGTTGCATACATTCCAGCATTTACAGGAGATAAAAAATTTGAAGTAAGAGGAATGCATGGTGATCAGTTTATAGTGGATCTTAAAAAGGAGACATGTTCTTGCACAAGATGGGAGTTGACAGGAATCCCTTGTGCACATGCAATATCTGTCATTTGGACATCAATGGAATATGTCCATTATTGTTACAAAAAAGATTCATTTTTGAAGGCTTACACACACATGATATGCCCAATGAATGGTGCTAAGATGTGGAAGCAATCAGGAAAAAAACCAATGTTTTCCCTAGAATACCTTAAACAGCCTGGAAGGCCAAGGAAAGCAAGAAGGAGGGAACCAGATGAGGGACCTAAAGGTCAAAAGCCTACAAAGCTAAGGAGATTTAAAAAGAATTTGAGTTGCAGAAAATGTGGACAGAAGGGCCACAACACCAGGACTTGTAAATCAGAGCTTTAACCCTCTGTAAGTAAAGCCCACAACATTTGTTTGTTTTCATTCACTTGGTGATCACTAACTATGATAAATCTTGTGCTTTGCAGCAAGATAATATAACAGCAGGTGAAAGAGATGTTGGAACTTTTGCAAGTCAAGGGCCAATGCCCAGGAGGCCACCACCTGTTGCTGCTGCCAATTTTGCAAATCAAGGGCCAATGCTAAGGAGGCCACTACTTGCTACTGTAATTTTTGCAAGTCAACCTCCAATGCCAAGGAGGCCACCACCTGCTGCTATAACTTTTGCAAGTCAACTTCCAATGCCTATGAGACCAACACCACCTTTTGATGCAACCTCTATCACTCAAGCCTCAAGACAGAAAAGGGTAGCACCAACCAAAGGAGGCATATCCAAGAAGAGAGGGTGAACACAGTAGTAGAAATGTAGGATTGCTTTTGTGTTTGTAATGACAATGAACTTCATGTCAACTATTTAATAATGCAAGATTTTTTTTTTTTTTTTTTTTTTTGGGTATTTGTAATGACAATGAACTTAAAATTTTTATGAATGGAAATGATGACAATGTTTATCTTTAAATAGGGGGAGGGGGGCTGCACTGCTATTCTGTTTGTTTGTTTGTTATTTATTTATTTATTTTTATGTTTTTTGCGTGTTTGTTTTTTGTTGGTAAACACAATCAACCATTATAGAAGATTTGGACACACAATTTTCCATACAAAACCTTCCATTCATTACATATCCAATAAGTTATATAGCAAACCTAGAGTATCTTCTACAGCAATAACACCAAGATGATAAGCCAAGACACAACCAAACAAACCCAGAGTATCTTCTCCTTTCTTTTCATCTCTGATATTTGCTCTTCCATCTTAGTAATCCTTCGTAGGAGTACTGGTATAATTTGCTTTAACCGGCTACACATAGGTACATTAAACCACTGGAAAAATCCACATCTTCCCCTATTGAGCCCATATCCGTTGCAGTATAAGAATCGTCTTCCCGAGTTCAAGTTTGTCCAAGATGTCTTCAGTACAGCAACTCTGTCACATGAGCAATGCATTGCATCTATCTGGTATATTGTTCTTCCTTTTTCTACTCTTCTTCCTCTTTCTCTTCTCTGTCTTCTTGATGCTCAGTTTTTTTTTTTTTTTTTTTTTTTTTTTTTTTTTTCCATACACAGCCATGTATATATATATGGATATATATTAGAGGACTGGTAGGAACATTCCCTTCAATTTTATTTGTGTAAAATGTCTCTTTTGCCCTCCACTAACATTATTTCGTTTATGATTTGGACGGCAAACACAAATTGGACTCGACAAACACAAATTACAAACACAAATTATTAAAGTTTAGGGACTAAAGAAACACAAGCAATAGTTAAGGGACCAAATAAAAAAAGTGCATATAGTTTAAAGGGTAAAAGCGTAATTTACCCTATTATTATTATTATTTTAATGCTTTTTTGGTTGTTTGGACATCAATTGCCTCAACAATAGCACATTCAGAATCTAGCATCTTTGCTCATGCATCTTTGCTTTAAAACGCCATTGCATCATCTCTTCTACTCTCAAAAAAAGAGAAAGAGCCCCTCTACACCTCTATAAGAAATTCGGGGTTCAATTTCTTCCACTGCTTACCGGTCCCTCTCCCTCTCCCTCTCTCTCTCTCATATTCAAACTTGTACATATTTATAATTTCTTTCCATTGTACCCAAAAAAACAAGAAGATATAACTTTTGTGTTGGGTTTCTTAAAAACAAGAAAGAGTCATACCATGACCCCACATCTTGAACATACAAATCAAACAATACTAAGCTGAGCAGCCAAATTGGGATAAGACAATTGGCCCAGCCATATCCCACATATATGTGATGAACTGCAAACAAAGTCACCTTCCAAGCTCTGCCACCTCCTTAGTCTAATTCAAAGCTTACAAGCCTAACCCAGCTCAATAACTCAACCTGATCATATCCCAGATAGAGTACAAAAGTCACAGTTGCATTCATGGTGCAAAAACAACTCAAAAGATGTCACCAGGTTGAGAGACAATGGAGCATCATTACAAAGCAACAAACCAATCACTTGGTTTAATTTGCAAATTAAACGGTGATGTGATTCAGTTTCACTATCACCAATCATATTCAACTCAAAAAGAATAATTCCATCATTGATAATGGGTCTATATAGAAAAAATTTCATCATCATCATCATCACCAACGAGATCCTCTGCCCATTCTCCAATCAAGTGAGTAGATTTTGCAACACTCTCAGCCATAAAACTGAGATCTCAGAACTCTACCATGTAATGTAACGCTCGTACCAGTCAGATAGATACCAACCCTAATGAATCAGTCCCTACAAAAGCTTCAGTCCACCTGTTACATCATCAACCATTTCAGCAGGTCCTGCACATGCATGAGCATGAGAATTAGTCCAATGAACTTTGGGAGACAAAAATAAATAAACTAATTAATAAACGTGACAGGATGCGTGTGCTGAGGAGAAAAAGTTTTTGTTGTGACAAAAACTGTAAGTATGCTATGCAATAAGTTCTCCACATGAAAAATTCCCATCTCAATCACACATGGGTGGGGAGGGAGATGGGGGAACAAGTAGAGATGAACTTACCAATAATGGCCATTACGGTCCTTGAATCTGAAAGAAAAGAAAAGAATGAGTAACATAGTTAGGCAAATGTCAATTGGGATAATATGCAAGAAAGAATTGTAAGTTTTGTTGCAACTTGCAAGTATCGAATGAAAAAGACTTGGCAGACAATGTGAGGGTATCACAGAACATAGTTGACACAAAATTGAGAAAAAAAAATTGTACATTGCTTGAAAGCTAATCCAAAAAGTTCTTTATTAGGCCTGCTTATAAGGGGCCAGAGAGCACACAGTGTTCTACACATTACCATAATTTTACTTTCTGGGTGTCTAACACGGATATTTAATTTATTTTGAAGAGTCCTCATAACATAGAGTGTCAGCTCTACAAGTCTATCCCTATAATACCACATTTGAAAGCATGTGGCATGCCACGCTCTTGTTCCTGCTCCTATTCTCATTCCACATCCCAAAACGATCCACATTACAGGTAACATAGCTTATAACATTCAAGTGGATCCAGATGTGTTTGTTTTTCAAATTTTTTGGATGACTTGATTGGTTAGGGGGTGTTTTCACCTTTCTTGAGGGTTTATTTTTTTGTATTCCTTCGCATAAGCTTGATGCTGCAAATCAATAATATTGCATTTTATTTATCCAAAAAAAAAAAAAAAAAGCAAAGCCTATGTAGAAGGAAAGAGCTTAATTTTCCGAGTGGCTTTAGTCTGGCTGATTCTAGCAGACCAGGAACGGTTTTGTACAGGTTCCAGTTTTTGCCGGTTTTGTCCGGTTTTTAGTGCAAAATGATTTAGGGGTGCGTTCAGACCAGAACAAGGGCCAGTTGATGGTTTAACTGGTTGAACTGGCTGGTCTGGTCCAATTTTTTAAATATTGCCACACTCCACATCAACATACATCAATCAATACAAAGCCTATGTGCCGAAATCCAGCTTTAGCTCTCCACATAATTCATGAAAACTAGCCAACTATGGTTGCTAAAAGCATATTCCAATGAAGGCTCTAAGCAAGTCCCAAAATCCACAAATTTCAATACATTCCAGAAAACCTTGGAACTTATAATCAATGCAAAAAATAGTTATCTACCACATCAAAAAACAACAAAGAAAAGTTACAACGAAGGGAATTAATTTACGACTCACTCGGTGCAATTTGTGTCCTCCCTGCATCAATTGTGACGTGGGTTGGTATGTTCAGTGATTTTGCCTTTTCCTGTCAAAGTAAAGAAGAATTTGCCAAAAGGATGAGAAGATGAGATAAAATAATGCACAGGCAATGAAACTACAATAAAAGTGAAAGGGGAAAGGCTTAACAGTGTAATTAAAGGAAAAGTATTTTTTTGCTCAGCCAAAATTAGTTTATATCCATCACAATGATCTAAATCATACTAACTTGCAGAACTAGCAAATCTTCCTCGCTTTCAATTTTCACAACCACCTTAACCTGCCCACACATCTCCCACCTGCATATGGACATAATCGGATCAGAAAGAATAGGTTGACACAGAACACATGTACATAGTCAGGGCTCAACACAAAATAAGTCCTAAATAAATTTTGAAAAGTACCTGTTTAAAGCTTTTGGTGCACGATGAAGCAGCTTTTTATAGAGACCCAAAGTTGCATGACTAAAAACCAAGGTAAATTTGTCAATAACAGATAAGAAGAACATGCAAAACCAACCACAAGGAGAATGCAAATAAAACAAAATAAACCAGAGTGTGAAAGGTTTTCTGCAATTGCAATAAAATAAAGTGCAAAGCAGAACTGCACAGCAATTAATGAGTCAGATACCAACATCTCATACCCTTAAATTTTTTTTCTTATAAGATTGTAATGTCTTTCTAAATATGACACCAAAAGGGGTGGTACCTTTGTACAAAAAGAGGAGCGGAAAAGTTCCAACACAAAAAGTTGACCTCGGCTAAGAAATCTACAAGAGAATCCTTTACACAAAAAATGAAAAGTATGACAGGCTCATCTTAACTTTTGAATCCCTAAATCAAGAAAGGAAAAAAAAAAAAAAATTGAATCCCTAACTTCTACTATCAAAAGTAGGTATATTCCTCTCCCTCCATAGGCACCACATGAGGCATTATTGAGTCACCATCCAAGCTTTCTTCTTTGTTTTCCACCCACAACCATTTCCCAACACTCCAAAAATAGAAAGTAATAAATCCCATAACTTTTTGCCTACGACAATTGAGAAGTGGATGATTCATCGTCTCTTCCGTCACACACAGCCTCCAGCTCCCATACCAATTTCCAATGCTAGTAAAACTCAGATAATTTGCCAACAAAGCATTTTGGTAAATTGCAAAGTTGAACAAATCTGGGAAGGCTACTGAAATAGGAAAGTCTCTACACCAAATATCATGCCAAAACTGAATCTTGCTGCCATCCCTTCCTCAAATCTTACAAACTTCGCAAATTTTGGTCATCCTTTCCCAATAGCTTTCCACACCCCAACCCCTTATAGTTGACGACTTTCCTTGGAAGTCCATCCACTATAATCCACTCAAGCTTACAATCAATCACCCTTCTCCACAACAGATTCTCCTCAACAGCATACCTCTAGAGAGCCACTCACCCATCAATGCTTGCCTTCTAATACATTATTTTTTAATATCATATTGAAAGGTTTTGTAGCTATTACAAACCACTTCATATGTTATTCTATGCCTTATTCAAGAGACCTTTAACATTACAAGTGGAATGAGCAGGCTCAATGCACATTTAAATAAGGGGCAAAGAAGAATTTGATCTTGCACATTCTAAACGTCTATGTTCAATGACAAGTCTTCAATTTCTCTTGGCCACGATATTTATGCCTTAATTACTTTTTATTTTACTAATATGCCTGAGCTCAAACAAGGGCACACTATGAATATGTTGGTATTTTTTACAACAAAATTCATAATCATCTGCTCAGCAAAACTCCTCTGCAAATAAATGAGTTTATTACCAATCAAATATTTTGTCTCTTATATTGAAAGAGGATGTTAAGATACCCATAGATTGGCTCTTCACTTTTGCTAATGAAGTCGTAAAAGCATCTTAACATACGAACTAGACTATTCTATTCACTATGCCGGCATGAAACCTAACAAACCATATTATTAGGTCATAGTTGAAAATGCTACACTTCAAAATTTACAGAACAATATACCTGCCCGCTAGTTTTTATTTATTTATTAGATGTCCAATCCAAGAGCAAAAGCAAAGCATAATTGATGTTTGAGACTGCAGAACAAGTTGCTACCTGCATTGGGCAGCAATCTTTCCTTTCCCCATCTTTAAGTCATTCCTCACAACCAAAACCTACATTAAATAAGAATAAAGCGAAATTCAAGTCAATTCTCCTGGCCGCCATATATATATTACTAGCAATCTTCACACACAATACGTGCGCAACTCCAAAAAATAAATAAATTATAAGAATAATGGCAAAAAGAAAATGCACATATAGTCTGTGTTGCTCAAGTGGTTAGAGCTCTCATTATTAAATCCATGGTCATGTGTTTGAGACTTGTCCTCCTCGTTGCATAAATTTTACAAAAACTCAAAATATAGGGGTATTTTGGAAAAACCCAAAATATAAGACACATTTGTGTCAACACCACCAGCACCTTCACTTACAAAAACTCCAAATACAGGGGTATTTTGGAAAAACCCAAAAATATAAGACACATTTGAGTCAACACCACCAGCAGCCTTCACTTTATAATAGACTACCGGCCGCACACGCAATGCGTGTGCAATTCAAAAAACTATAATAGTATAAGAATAATGATAAAGAAAAATACACATTATTTGTTGGTCAAGTGGTAAGGACTTGTTTTGCCAAACTCATGATTTTGGTTTCAAGTCTTATCCTCTTCTTTTTTACATAAATATCAACTACAGGAGAATTTTAGGAAAACCTAAAATATGAGACAATAATGTGTCAACACCACCAGCAGCTTTCACTTTATATATTAGAATAAATATGTGTGTCTGTGTGTGTGTGTGTGTGTGTGTGTGGTGTACACACATAGAGATAATGTTAGAGCAAAGAGACGTGAAACCATTTTGAAATCTTCAAGAATGTCAGCCAGCTTTTCAATCTCAAGGGGTTCTTTGGACCGATTCTTCTTGTTTACATCCACAACTGAGGTCTCTTTAGCTACCCTGGTTGAAACAAAATTTCGAGCAAGATGTCGTGCACTCATGAGGTATCCCAGAGCAAAACAGCCTGCCCCTACTAGAAGAGCATTGATCCATGTCATATCCATCATCTCCAAACGCAAACACACCCTACATTGTTATCAAGTCACCGCTAGATCAAGCCACAAATAGAACAAAATTCTTAGAAACACCAATCTAAAACCCACATCAACAGGGCATAATTTAAATCATCATAATTTCATGGGCAAAATCACGGACATGGGACACAGTGATCTCAAAAAAAAAAAAATGGGGACACAAGTAGGACAAAAACAAGGCAACAAAAATTATATTTTTATTTGCTATGCAGATTAAGGGGTTGTTTGGGGTGTCCTAAATAAGTGCATTTTTTGTCTTTTTGGACTAAAAAATTGAGAAAAAAAATATGGATGTTTGGGTTAACTTTTTGACTTTTTATGGAAAAATGTGTATTAAAAAATTGAATAAATTAGTGTGTAGGGAAAAATTAGGATTGAGAGTTGTGCAGCCGTAATTTTTGACTTTTGGTGAATAGTGATAACTTTTTAACTTTTTCGCAAGTTGCCAAACTTGGCCTAATACTACATCCACAAACAATCAAAAATTAACACTACTTCAATATTAAATTTTTTTTTTTTTTAAAAAAAAAAAAAAAAAAAACCTTAAGTTAACTCTTGTCGTTTATGTCTTTTTTATTGATGGTCTATTAATTATTTAAATCTAAAAAAAAAAAAGTAATGAACGTTTAACATCTAACATCCATCAAAAGCACTAAAGAATAGTAGGAAAAAATCTAGTTGGCATGTTAGGAGTGTGTCCACTGAAAACAAATTAATTAAATAAAAGGACATGCCACATGGCATATCCCATACATATCCACACCATGTTCCAATGTTTGACACAACTACGGCATTTGTTTTGAAGTGTCGGTAATTCATAGTTCATGAGTTATACAAATAAGGAAACATCATTTACTAATAAATAACTAACTAAATACAAATTTTTCATAATCTAAGAAGAAAGACAACCGTATCAAGGTTCTTTTAGTACTGTAAAATCAAAGTAAGTGAAGGAGGGAATCCAGTTTGGAAAAACCATAGGCACTTTCATTCCACATCTAGAAATTCAATTGCTTTTTTCATTTCAGATATTACTTTTAACTTTTCCAGCAATATGACTTAGACAACCCTCATGAAAAAATGTCATATTGTAACTCATCTCCATTAATTTTTTCCAGTATTGCGACTGCAAATTTTTTATTCATGATCCTCTACAAAGTGACACTTGTTTAACCCTCATAACTTAGATAGTTAACATGTCTTTTCATAAGTTTGTTCAGCGTCAATTTTTTTATTTTAATGAATTTTACAAAGAAAAGATAATTCACATATCTCGACAGAATAAGAAAATTGAGATTTCTAGATGAAAAATCAATTTAAGCTCGAAAGCTAATTTTAAAGGAAAAAACATCACAAGCACTAGAAAATGGAGAGAACAATTCAACATAAAATGAAAACCAAATATGTGTTCACTAGTTTGATCTAGACCCACTGGCCGAATATTTAGCAGCCAATATATCATCATTTACCATTACATAAGCCAATGATATGCTTTTGTGGCAACTAAACCACCTAGCACATTGTATGACGATCATTCAGAACTTATATATATATATATATATTTACTATTAATTTTAAAAACTAGCATGCCCAAATTTTGTTTGTTTTTATATGAATTATCCATATGCTTCAATGCCCTCTTGCATTGACGATAAAACGTTAGTATTAAAGAAGGGCTAATGAAAGAAGAGGAAAATAATTATAAAAAGAAAAAGAAAAAAGACAAAAAGAGGACTTTCTTGGCAATCAAACGTTGGAACTGTTTCTAGGAATTTATGCAATGTAAAAAGTAACTATGAATACAACAATTAGGGCTTCAGGACTTGTGAGCAATCAGACAAGCAAATTAATTGTAAAAACCCCCGTCTCCAATAGAACAAAGACTAAAGTCAAACGATGGATCAGAACAAATCGTAAAGTGAAATACAAGTAGCGATGTTTTGTTTAAAAAAAAAAAAAAAAGGTTTTGTAGCAAGAACAAGTACCTGCAATCGGATCGGAGGCTATAGAAACAGCATTTGTAGAGTGATCGGCCGTATATCTATATCGAACGCTTCTCAACTCTCAAATGTAGACTAGACTAGAGACAATTCTCTGATTCGATACTGCTATAACTATACTATTCAATAATAATCAAAGCTATATAAGGGTGGGAAGCCCCAGTCTTCAGTTTGCTCCAATCAGACTCTGATTGCCCTTTTCATTGTTATTTTTCCATCGTTTGTTAATTTCACCTCTTTTTCTTCCTTTTTTTTTTTTTTTTTTTTTCTTATTTTTTCTTATTCATTTTTTAAAGGGTAAAAATACCACTTCTTTGAGCTCTTACAGTATGTTTGAGAACCTAGGACAGAAAAGAAAAAAAAAATGATTACGAGAAAAGAAAAGAGAATAATGTTGTGTTTGGTCAAGGGATTTGAGGAGGAATTTAAAAAGAAAAATGAAAAAGATAGTTGAAATGTGAATAAAATATACTTATATTTTACATAATTTCATACACCTTTTTCTTTTTTCTTTTCAAATCATTTTCTAAATCCTTCAACCAAACACAGCGTAAATCATGATTGTGATTTCTCTCCTTTTTATTTGGATAAGTAAAAAATAAAATAAAATAAAATAATTATGATTTTTTTCCGTACTTATTTGGTTAGATTTCATAAGAAAAAAGAAAAGAAAAAAAAAGAAATTAATCTATGTTATATTACCAAAGTATTTTATATTTTGTCAATCATTTTATTTCTTTTATTTTTACAGAGACAAAATTGGTATTATGAAAATATAAAAATCTAGTGGTTTCTTTTCTCTTCCAATCTCTCCACTTTTAGGAAAATTGAAAATAAGGGTTATAAGATAAATGAGTTTCCATCCGTTTCTTTCTGTTTTTCCCTATTTCTCTCAACTTAAGTTATCCAAACAAAGAAAAGAAATACATATCTCTTCATTTCTTTTTTTTTCTCTCTAAAACATTCAATCCAAACATACAAAGTATATGTTATTATTTATTACCTTGGTCCGAAATGAATATGTAGAAATATTTTTTTCAAAAAATATAGTAAAATGAGGTGAAGGAAAAGGAAATTATTTTTTCTCTCGTGTTCACTTGTTAAGAAAATACAAATTATTTTTTACAAAAATTTGTGTTTTTTGTAGGATTAATTTTGAGAAAAAATATATTCTAGTGAAAAAGTAAGAGATGTACGTTCCATTTTGTACTAACATAAAACACAAATGTTAGAGTAATTGGAAGTGATTGTCGAAGGAAATTACGGTTAAGCCTTAATATTGGGCCTCTATAGTCTATACGGTGGTGACTTCAAAATTTTTTGTCAATGATTTCAATTAAAAATTTAAATTCCATAACGAGTGATATTATTAGTATTCTTTTTTAATTAAAAAAAAACACACACAATATTTTGTACTCATATGCAAGTTTTTGCACAAATATCAAACCTACCCCTCAGAAGGAGAAAAAAATGTTCAGATTTAAGAGAAACAATAAAAGAAATTAACAAAAATTTGGCTTTATTGCAATTTTTCCTACCAAATAAAAAGTAGAGTGCTTTTCGGGAGTATGAACAAGCCAACTTTTCGTAAATTCTATATCATATTTATTTTCAATAAATCAACAAAAAAAATTAAAATTCTTAAGTCAAACAATAGAAATGAGAAATGCTATTTCTCATCGAATTTATTTTGCCTCACCTTTTGTAGATCCTATATCATATTTATTTTCAATAAATTAACAAAATAATTTTAAATTCTTAAGTCAAACAAAAGAAAATGAGAAATGCCATTTCTCATGGGATTTATTTCGCCTCTTATGTATATAATAAAATAAAAATTATGTATATGTGTAAGACTTATTATATTTAACAATTAGTGAAAACTACATAGAATGTGAAGAGTTTCAGTGATAAAATGTTATAGTGATATACAACTATGCAACAAAATTTAATATATTACTATTTTTTAAACAAAAAAGCTTCCTAACATATAGTTGGGATGTTCCGCTCAAGCTATGTTGTAATTTTGGCCTGACTTCATACTGTAATATCTTTTCTAGTATTATTAAAAAAAATCTTTGCTGATAAAAAAAAAATATAAATAACCAACCACAAAAAATATAAATAGAATAATTTGAGTGAAATTATTATTTTTATGGTGACTTTTTTTTTTTTTTTTTGGTTATGTAATATGGTGACTTTAGCGTATGATGTATATGGTTTTTTTTTTGGGTTGGTATTTTGATTAGTTCTATATTTTTAAACTTATTAAAATGGAAAAATAAGTAAATAATTAAAAAGTAATAGTTTTTGTGATATATTTAAAGTAGTGGAGTTCAGATAATGAGGTTGAAAGCTATGGGTTCATAGCTGTCATTTTTTTTTAGCATTGTTGTTTAAGATAGAAAATTAGATTTAGGTCAAGTTTGGCATATATAAAATAATTCATCTTTTTATCTTTTTATCTTTTTTTTCATCATATCACCTTTCTACTTTTCTGCACATCTTTCGTAAAAAAATAAAAAGTGCACTTATTTAGGTCATCCCAAACAACCCCTTAATTTTTAAACCTAATAATATAGTAATCAATTATGATATTAAAGGTAACAATCTCTCTCTCATATCTTCCATAATTATCAACTAATAATATTATTTATACATCATTAAATTTATAAAATGAATTTAAAAAGTAAATATATATATATATATATATATTAGATTGATGGGTTCAAAGCTGATGATATAGTAATGATGGTAGGACAGGTTGGTCAGATCCACGCTCTTCAAGCCTAATGTCCGAATGACCAAACCCACTAGAGAACCTACACAAGAGTTCAACGGGGAACGGGGAGTCCCCGAGCGAACCTTCCGACGAACAAGTTAGAGAGAGAGAGTGGAGTATGTAGATAGATTAGAGATAGAAAAGCTTAACCTTCTTCTTGTCTTCAACGTTTGCTTATATCCTTTGGTAATCATTTCGTTGTCCTGTCTAACCTGTCACCTTGGCCAAAAGTCTATGTTGTAGCTTACCTTGCTCATGGTGAGGGCGTGCTGTCCCAACGGAGAGGTGTTGTCGTAATAAATGCAGTGAGGGGCTGCATTAATGGCGATGTGCAATGGCAATAACTTTGCAGATCTTTGTCTGCTAATGTGGCTTGCCCTTTACTTGCCATGTGTCTAAATATCATTGGTCCTTCATGCCCTGTTGACTTCCAGATGGTGCTGGGCCTTATCAGTTGGGTTATGTATTGGGCCCTAAGTAGTGGGCTTGAGTTGTTCATGGTGGGCTGTAGCTTTTATGGGCCTACCCATGTCAGTAGTCCCCCATTCCCGAGTGCAGCTTTAGTCCAACGAAGGGAATAATGAAGAAAATGAGGGTGGTTAGAGATCTGCAGGAGGGGGGCCGACCAATAGAAGTGATCGAGCGTAGGGGCTGATCAGGAGGAGAGCCGACCGCGGGGGGTCGCTGAGTGAAGGGACCGACCACGAGGAGGGCCGACGGCGAATGGTAGCCGAATGGAGGGATCGACCATGAGGGGGGCCGACCGCGAAGGGTAGCCGAATGGGGTGACTGACCGTGAGGGGGGCTGACTACGAAGGGTAGCTGAGTGGAGTGGCCGACCATAAGGAGGACCGACCGCGAAGGATAATCAAGTGGAGTGGCCGACCATGAGGAGGGCCGACCGCGAGGGGTAACCGAGTGGAGGGACCGACCATGAGGTGGGCCAACTGCGAAGGGGGAAGTGGCAGGAGTGGGGCTCGAGAGGCGACAGGTCACGTGGTGACTTGAAGTGGAAAAGACAGGGTAGGGCTAGGGTGCAGTGAATCGTAGTCATACATGTGGCATCATCTCGTGGTGGGGGAGGTTAGGCGTTGGGCCAGAGGTGAAACGATAGGTCATAATGGGTGTTGAAAAGACAGTTTTGGCGGATGGTTGAAAATTTTTCAAACTAGCGGTAATTAATTATGACCCCTGGAGTACAGGCAAGCCTTGGGCTTTTGGGATTATACGTTTTACCTACCTTTTTTCAAAAAATCAAAACATTCCAAGTGTAGACTCCTTCGTTGCAAGTGATACACCCTTGCGACATTTTTTGAACTTTCTTGCGCCTACATCCGAAGCCATTTGCAGACAC
Source organism: Camellia sinensis (assembly GCF_055761805.1). Lineage (NCBI taxonomy): Eukaryota > Viridiplantae > Streptophyta > Magnoliopsida > Ericales > Theaceae > Camellia > Camellia sinensis. Next base: position 7,549,323 of record NC_138968.1, read on the forward strand.
ACGACAAAAATGGCCTAAGAAGAAGCTAGAACTACCAAGGTTGATCCACTAGGAGACGATGATGGGGTGGAGTTGGCAGAACAGTACAAGATGGAGAGGCAAATGGAGAGAGTAGGGGGGTCGGCGGGACCGCCGCGTTCGTTGACATTGATGGCGGCTCCGAAGCCAATCAACCAGGCTGAGCCAGATCACTGGCATACGAAGGCTGACAAGTCAACCGTTACGGCGGAGGAGTTGGAGGGTATACGAAAAAAATACCAGGTGCCTGACAAAATAGAGTTGATGTTACCGATAGCAACAGAGAGGCCATCCGACGCTCGGCATGGGGAGTTTGTCTTGTACGAAGAGGCGTTGCAGGAAGGGTTGAGGTTGCCGCTTCCCCAGGTGGTAGTGGATGTCCTCCACCGACTGGAAGTGGAGCCAGGCCAATTGATGCCCAACGCATGGAAGATTGTACTGGCCTGTGCGAGTGCGTGGCCGAAGGCGAACGAGGGAGCGACCATGACGGTGGACGAGTTTTTTGCCTGCTATAAGGCCTCGGGCCAGCAAGAAACTTGGGTCACTTTGCAGGCGGTGACAGGAAGGGGTTTGGTGGCGAGGTTACCGTCATCAATTAAAGGATGGAGGCCGCGGTGGTTCTATGTATCTGCGAACAGCAGAGTTGGAGTACGTACGGTGTGGAGGGTACCCACCAAGTCTATGGAGCCAAAGCTGGGGGCTGCAGCGGAGGAGATGGTGAAAAAGGTGAAGGCATAGAGGGAGAAGAAGGGCGTCAGATGGGATGACCTCGTTCAGCCGTCAGCTTTGTTCGTCGCAGGATTGGGCCCTCAACCGACCGGTGGGGATCTGGCACCGGCAGAGCTTGAGGCGAAAAGGAAAGCGCAAGAGGCGAAGGACCGAACTATTTTTGCCAGGGCCCAAAAATTCAAGGAGGTACAGTTAGGCCCACCACCAAAACCGGTCGCGAGGGAGAGAATCCAACGGCGCCCCAAGCCACTGGGGGAAAAAGACTTGGGCAGTTTTGAGCCACGACCGCCCCCCGTGGATCTGGTGAAGGAAAGGGCAAACAGGGAGGCAGAGGCTTTGAAGAAGAAGAAGAAGAAGAAAATGAGGGTTCGCCTTAAGGGGGCTTCAAGTGAGCCTGGGTTGAAGAGGGTGAGGGTTGGGGAGAAGGTTACCTCCATGGTGGAGGAGTCTACCGCAACAAGGGAGAAAGGAGTGGAAGTGACCCCAGAAAGTGTAGTTGTCCCAGACATGGAAGGGGACAAAGGCCAAGGAGGCCAGTTGGAAGAAGAGCACCTAAGTGCCATGCCTAAAGTGCCAGTGAAGAGTGGGTCACTTGGTCCTAAGAAAGTGATGGAGCAGCAGCCAAAGGGGGGCCCTGCGCCCCACGGAGAAGGGGCCAGGCTGATGACTACTATCTACCACGCTCGTGCAGTGGCTGGGCGGCTGGAGGGAGAAGAAGGCCCAGCTAGGGCGGCTACAGATCGCCTTGTGGGGATTGTGGACGACACAGCGGTGCGCTTGGTGGCCAGGCTTAATGAGGCTGAGCTGCTGAGGGGGTTGTGCACCGCCCAAATGGAGGTAACCACCTTAGCAGGAGCTCTGCCGAGAAAGGCGGCGGTGGCTGGAAAGACCAAGTTAGAGGAGGCGAAGGCCCAACTTGCAAGTTTAAGGAGTGAAACTGCGGGGTGGAGGAGGACCGCACGGAGCATTTGTTCAAGGGGGTTAGAAGAGGCTGACAAGGCCAAGAAGATGGAGGTCCTGACGATCGTGCAGCGCAATGTTGCCGCGCGAGCCCATGCTGAGCTGGTCGCGGTCAAATTAGAGCTAGAAGACGAACGCCGCAAGGTAGTGTCGCTCGAGTTCCAGCTGGCTGGCGAGCAAAAGAAGCTGGGGGATGCTCAAAATGCCCGCACGGTCACCACCGAGCGGTTTGAAGAGGCTATGACCAGCAATGAAGAGTTGCGTGCCCAGCAGATCAAAGAAAAAGAGGAAGCAGACTTGAAGATTGCTGGGCTGTAGAAGGAGCTGGAAGACGAGCGCGCCAAGGCCATAGAGGAGAATGCGAGATTGGAGAGGGAGTTAAAGGAGGAAAAAACCAAGGCCGCCTCTGAAAGGGCGGCATACCCCGATCTGTATGTCACAACAGTGGAGCAATTCAAGGGGTCTGCTGAATTTCAAATGGCGGTCGATGCCGCGGTTGCCAGCAACTTGGCAAGGGAGGTGTCTGGGGGGCAGTACTGAAGTAGAAGTTATTGAGAGCTTCCAGCGGTCGGACTTCTACAAATACGAAATGGCTGAGTTCTGGGACAGTGGCTGGAAGATGTTTAAGCGGAAGGTAGAAGAACTGTTCCCAGACTTAGACCTGAGTGGTGTACGGATTGATGAAGATGATGTGGCCCAGACCCCCCTAGATGAGGGCGTTGAAGAAGAAGACCTCGTTTCAAGTGAGGAAGAGTGATTGGTGTGAGTTATACAAGTTTTTGGTTTTTTTTTTTTTTTTTTGGATTGCTGTAAAGGACGGATGTACAAATTTGTGAATAAATAAAATTTGAGTTGTGTTTTCATTCCATTGTTTTTGCTTGCGCATCTGAAATGAATGAGAATGGCGACTTGTATAAGGTTTATGTATAAATTATTGTGAAGTGTAAAATGTAAAGTGAAGTTTAACTTGTAAGAAAAATTCAATGCAGAGTGAGTGTGAGAAGAAACTCAATGCAGAGTGAATTTTAACTTGTAAAAAAAATTCAATGCAGAGTGAATATTAACTTGTAAGAAAAATTCAATACAGAGTGAGTGTGAGAAAAACTCAATGCTCTCAATGCAGAGTGAATATTAACTTGTAAGAAAAATTCAATGCAGAGTGAATGTGAGGAGAAACTCAATGTAGAGTGAATTTTAACTTGTAAGAAAAATTCAATGCAGAGTGAGTGTGAGAAAATATAGCCACTGTGCTTATGATCGTGAAGTCGCAATGGTGGCTTCGGCCTGGCTAGGGCTTTAAGTGACTCGGTCTGGCCGAGCTCTTCATGTTCAGTCTAGCTGAGGCGTTTTGTGCTCAGTCTGGCTGAGACTTTAGGTGACTCGGGCCGGCCGAGCTCTTCATACTCAGTCTGGCTGAGGTTTCTCGTGCTCAGTTTAGCTGAGGCTTTAGGTGACTCGGTCTGGCCGAGCTCTTCATGCTCAGTCTGGCTGAGACTGCAATCAAAGCGTTATTGGAATACCACAGATAATTAAGATATAAGCTTGCTGTTATACAAAGTGTAGCTCGTGGGGTCACAAATTTACACTATATGAGGAGAAAATGAGAACATAGATTGTCAAAAAAGAACATACAACATTTTGGACGATACAAAAATATAAATTTTATTAAAAATAGCGCTTCAAATGTTCAGCGTTCCAAGGGTGGGGGAGGTCTCGACCTTCCATGTCCTGAAGTCGGTAAGTGTCCGGTCGTGGTCTGGCTTTCACAACGTAAGGTCCTTCCCATTTGGCTGCCAGTTTGCCTTCAATCGAATTTTTGGTGGCAAGAGTTACTTTTCGCAAAACAAGGTCCACCACGACGAACTCCCTCAGTCTGACTCTGCGGTTGTAATGTGTTCTCATTTTCTGTTGGTATGAGGCCTGTCTGACTGCAGTTGTTTCTCGGAGCTCTTCAATCAGGTCTAGGTCTGCCTGATGCAGCTCTTCAGTTAGTTTTGGATTCAGATGTAGAACCCTTGGGGTAGGAAGACCGATCTCCACTGGGATGACTGCCTCTGCGTCGTATGTTAAGCGAAAGGGGTCTCCTCCGTGGGAGTCCGAGCTGTAGTGCGGTAAGCCCAAAGTACATTCGGCAACTCCTCAGCCCAGGGTCCCTTGGCAGCTTCCAGCTTAATTTTGATAATCTTGAGAAGAGAACGATTGGTGACCTCAACTTGGCCATTGGCTTGGGGATGGTCTGGGGAGGAGAAACATGGCTGGATTTGGAGCTTTGCACAGAATTTCCTGAATTTGGCATTGTCAAACTATTTGCCATTGTCGGAGATGATGGCTTGAGGGATGCCAAATCTGTAGACGATTGACTATCAGATGAATCTGGTTATGTTCCGCTCGGTAATGGTGGCAAGGGGTTCTACTTCGACCAATTTGGTGAAGTAATCGATGGCGACAATGGCAAATTTGGTTTGGCCTCGTCCAGTGGGCAGTGGGCCAACCAGGTTGATCCCTCATTTGGCGAAGGGGTAGGGACTGCAGTGGGTAATCAATTATGTGGGAGAGGCGTGGGGGATGTTGGCAAAACTTTGGCACTACGTTGGCACTTGTCACATTTGAGCACAAAATATGTCGCGTCTTGATTGAGAGTGGGCCAGAAATAACCAGTGCGAAGTATTTTGTGGGCTAGGGACTTACCGCCCGAATGATTGCCACATATACCCTCATGGACCTCTCTCATGACGTAGGTCGCTTGAGCAGGATTGAGGCATCTCAGGTATGGGCGTGAGAAGTCCCTTTTGTACAAGAGTCCGCTAACAAGAGTGTAATTAGCCGACCGGGCTCTGATTTTGGCGGCTTGCTGTTTGTCGCCTGGAAGTGCCCCTGTTGTTAGATACAGAAAGATGTCTGCGGCCCAAGGGATGGGTTCATTTTGGAGGAACTGGACTTCTGGCTGGTTGGGGAAAATGGCAGGGTGGGCTAGGTAGTCGAGGCGGACACCATGGCTGAGATCGGACTGGTCTGCAGAAACCAACTGAGCCATCTCGTCCGCCTTAGAGTTTTCCGCTCGAGAGATGTGCTTGATGTGGAAGGTATTGAAAAGACGAACAATTGGGAGTGTTATGTCCCTGTAAGCCCGCATTGTGTCCTCATTGGCATCGAATTCTCCCGTAATTTGTCCGACAATGAGTTGAGAGTCGCTGAACACCCGGATGTGGCTGACACCAATATCCCAGGCTAGGTGGAGACCTACTATCAATGCCTCATACTCAGCCTCATTGTTGCTGGCCTCGAACAAGAAACGGAGAGCACATTTGAAATAACCACCCTCAGGGGCGGTGAGGATGAGACCAGCCCCGCTGCCTTCCTTGCGGGATAATCCGTCGACGTTGAGAGTCCAAGAGTGAGGGTCTTCTGGGTCGGTAGGGGTTGGTGGGGGTGGAGGGGCCGTGGTTGGGGTAGGTTTAGTGAACTCCAGGATGAAATCGACGACAGCTTCCCCCTTAATCGCCATTCGAGGCCCGTAGGAGATGTCAAACTGGCTGAGTTCCACTGACCACTGCAAGAGTCTGCCAGAGAGTTCTGGTTGCTGCATTACCTTCTTCAAGGATTGGTCGGTGAGGACCACTATGGAATGGGCTTGGAAACAAGAACAGAGTCGTCTAGAGGCGGTAACCAAGGCCAGGGACAATTTTTCTAACAGTGGGTAATTCTGCTCTGCTCCCCTGAAAGCCCTACTGATGTAGTAGACCGGCCATTGGACAGAGCCATCTTCCCTAATAAGAGCGGCACTGACTGCGATGCTTGACACAGCTAAATAGAGGAAGAGGGGTTCGCCCGTAATTGCTTGAGAAAGGATGGGGGGTTGGCTATGCACTGCTTCAACTGCTGAAAAGCCTTTTCGGGCTCGGTCGTCCATTCAAAAGTTTGCCGAAGAACTTTGAAGAAGGGGAGGCACTTATCCGTTGCGCAGGAAATGAAGCGGTTGAGGGCGGTAACTCGGCCAGTGAGTCTCTGAACTTCCTTAACCGTTCTGGGTGACTGCATTTCAATCAAGGCCTTGATCTTTTCAGGGTTTGCTTTAATGCGTCGCTGACTGACCATGAAACCCAAGAACTTCCCAAATCCTACGCCAAAGGGGCACTTCTCCGGGTTAAGCTTCATTTGGTACTTCCGTAGGATGGCGAATGTTTCTCGCAGGTCGGTCAGATGGTCAGCGGAGAGTTTGCTCTTAACTAGCATGTCGTCAACATATACTTCCATATTTCGACCGATCTGATGATGGAAAACGGCGTTGACCAACCGTTGGTAGGTGGCCCCAACATTTTTCAATCCAAATGGCATCACACGGTAATGGTAGGTGCCTCGGTCAGTAATGAATGAGATGTGTTCCCGATCAGATGGGTGCATCAGAATTTGGTTGTACCTAGAGAAGGCATCCATGAAGCTAAGCATTTTGTGACAGGCCGTGGCGTCGACCAGCAGATCTATGCGGGAAAGAGGATAACTGTCTTTGGGGCAAGCTCGGTTGAGGTCTGAGTAGTCGACATAAAGTCGTCATTTACCATTATTCTTGCGGATCAGGACCACGTTTGACAACCATTTAGGGTAGTCCACGTTCTTGATGAATTGTGCCTCAAGGAGTTTGTCCACCTCTGCAGCGATGAGAGTATTGCGCTCCGGATGAAAAATGCACTGCTTCTGGCGGTAAGGTCGGAAATGGGGTTCAATGTTGAGGCGATGGGTTATGAATGAGGGGTCAATACCCGGCATGTCTGAGTGGGTCCAGACGAATACATCGTTGTACTCGATCAGGAGGGAAGTAGGGTCGGCCTTTACTGGGGGGGACAGTTGGCTGCCGATTTTGGCAGTTTTCGTCGGGTTGGTGGGGTCGATGGGAACCTCAACGAGCTCCTCCACAGGTTCCCTTCTGACTAGCTCGTCCTCATCTCAGACGTCAAGTCCTTCAATGATCATGGCTTCCTTCAGCTTGACTTCTTTGAGTGAGGCGACATAGCATTCCCTGGCCACGGTCTTCTCTTCTCTTACAGTCCCGACCCCTAGATCGGTGGGAAACTTAATGGCAAGGTGATAAGTTGATGTGATAGCTTGAAAGGCATTTAGGGCAGTGCGCCCAAGGATGATGTTGTAGGCGGATGAGCAGTCGACAACAAGGAAGGTGAGCAACTTTGTAGTTTGCCGTGGGTACTCGCCGATTGTGATGGGAAGATCGATGGAGCCGATCGAGGTCACCCGGTTGCCAGTGAAACCGACCAAAGGGGTTTGGAGAGGAGACAAACTTTCCTCCCCAATTTTGAGCTGGCGAAAGTAGTTAAGAAAGATGATGTCTGAAGAACTGCCATTGTCAATGAGAACTCGTCTGACCTTGTAGTTGGAGAGAAGGGTGGAAATGACGAGATGGTCATCATAAGGGTAGCGGATGCCTGTACAGTCGGCGTCTATGAAGGTGATAGGCTCGGTCTACTGCTTGGGCTATTTGGAGGGTCCGACCGTGGCAACTACTTTGTCTGAGCCCTGCCTTATCTTTCTGAATTCTACCCTTTAAGCCGAGTGGGATGGTTCCCCACAAGCAAGGCCGCTTGAAATGACTCTGATTTCTCCAACAGGTGGGGGGGTTACCCGGCGGCCGAGGTTGCTGTGGAGGGTGATCATGGCCTTGGTTAGGTTGGGCTGGCTGTCGGGAGGGGGTGCGCCGGCGGTTGTTTCTGAGGGGCTCAGTTCTTTGCCTCTGCTGAGGCCGGGTGTCCGTGAACCGGCTAAAACGTCCCTGGCGTATTAAAGTCTCGACCTGATCTTTGAGGTTAATGCACTCATCGGTGTTATCGCCATGGTCCTGGTGAAAACGACAATATTTGGACTAGTCTTCCAATTGAAAGGGGTTCGTGAAGGTTGGGGCCATTTGAGGGGGTAGTCCCGCTAGATCTGGTTGAGGACTTGCTCCATGGGGGAGTTGAAGGGTGTGTATCGCTCGAACCGACCGGGCGGTCGGGCTGGTGCCGACCGGTCGGCTCGGGGGGGTTGGTCTGTATAATGTGGTGTTTGGTTATTGTACTGGGTATTTCTGGGTTCTAGGTCTTTTTGCTTTTCTCGGGAGGTCAGGTTTTTTGTTGTGGGGTCTTGGTGAGCGGCTAGGGAATCTTCTGCATTCATGTATTTTTGGGCTTTGGAGAGTAGGGCTGCCATGGAGGTGGGGTGGTTTTTAGAGAGGGAGAAGAGGAAATCAAACGACCGTAGTCCAGCCATGAAAGCCGCAAGGATGACCTTATCATCGTTTTTCGCCACCTACAGGGCTTCGGTGTTGAAGCGGGTAACGAAACTGCGCAGGGACTCCCCCTCGGTCTGGCGGATGTTGAGGAGTTGGGTTGCCGGACGGCATTGGCGCTAGGCTCCAATAAAATGGCTAAGGAAGGAGTCACTGAGATGCTGGAAAATAGAGACGGAGTTTGCTGGTAACTGGCTAAACCACAGTCGAGCTGACCCCTTCAGTGTCACAGGGAAAGCAGATACATGATCTCATCAGGGAATGCATGAGGATCATGAGGGTTCTGTAGGTCTCCAGATAGTCGACTAGGTCCGTCGTACCATCAAAAGAGTCGATGGTGGGCATTTTGAACTTAGGGGGTAGAGGTTTGTCCCGGATGGAGGTGACAAATGATGAGTTTGCTGTAGTAGAGGGTTTATGCTGGATGTTCTACATGACCCCTTGGAGTTGGAGCTTCATGGCTCGGAGTTCTGCATCCCAAAGAGGAATGTTATCATCACCGGAAGGTAGCGAGGGTTGGACGCTACTGGCCTCCCCTTCAGGGGCTGGTGCCAGGAGCGATGGATGCGAGGGCGGGGTGGTGGATTCATATTAGGAGGAGGAGGTTGCAAGCCTTTCAAGTTGGGTGGATAGGGCTGCGGGATAGTATGGCTCGGGGCTCATTCTTGGTTGGGCGAAATATCTGGAGGTGGTGGAGGGGGCATAGGAAGGTTTCTTTGGAGTAGAGCATTTATCAGGGCTTGGTTTTGCTCGGCCATGCGGTTGATGCTGTTAGTAAGCTCGATGAAATACTGTGGTGGGTTATTTGGATTGGGGGGGGTTGGCTTGGTGGTCAGCGGCATTTTGGTGAGAAGCCATGGATCTAGTCGTGACCATACACTTTGATGGGTATCAAGATAGGGTTATTGGGACAGGGTCTCCGGCGACAATGAACACAACTGGCGCAAGGAGCAAAGCGTTCCCACAGACGGCGCTAACTGATGATACAGTAATGATGGTAGGACGAGTTGGATTGATCTACGCTCTTCAAGCCTAATGTCCGAATGACCAAGCCCACCAAAGAACCTGCACAAGAGTTCAACGGGAAACGAGGAGTCTTCCAGCGAACCCTCCGACGAACAAGTTAGAGAGAGAGAGTGGAGTATGTAGATAGATTAGAGATAGAAAAGCTTAACCTTCTTCTTGTCTTCAACGTTTGCTTATATCCTTTGGTAATCATTTCGTTGTCCCTTCTGACCTGTCACCTTGGCCAAAAGTCTATGCTGTAGCTTACCTTGCTCAGGGTGAGGGCGTGCTGTCCCGACGGAGAGGCGTTGTCGTAATAAATGCAGTGAGGGGCTGCATTAATGGCGATGTGTAATGGCAATAACTTTGCAGATCTTTGTTTGCTGATGTGGCTTGCCCTTTACCTACCATGTGTCTGAATATCATCAGTCCTTCATGCCCTGTTGACTTCCAGATGGTGCTGGGCCTTATCAGTTGGGTTATGTATTGGGCCCTAAGTGGTGGGCATGAGTTGTTCATGGTGGGCTATAGCCTTTATGGGCCTACCCATGTCAAAAGCTATCTTTAAGTGTGTCAATAGTATTAACATTTCCCTAAAATTTCAAAATTTATGTAGTAATTTTATTTATTTATTTATTTTTCGGTCTTCCAGTGGGTGTAAGTGACACCACCTGTAATAAGAAAAAAATTATAATTTACTGCAATTTTACGAACTTTATTACCATTCACAATATAATCACAAGCTTAATAAAAAAAAAATAAAGTTATTTATTACAATTTTACAAATAAAATTGTTTAAATTATTATTTATAACTATATACAATAACACTTGTAAGTAAGGATATGCAAAATATGCAATAAACCAAAAAAGCGAATCAAACCGACCACTTTAAATTGGGTTGTTTAGATTTTTTGTAGTAGATTTGTTTGGTTATGGGTTTTCAAATCATTAACTCGGTTATTATGTAAAATTCTATTTATATATTGACAGATAATTAATCTATCACAATGGATTTGAATATATTTAATAAAATTTCACATAAAAATTTATTTTTTTTATTTGTGTTATATTTAAATGTTAAAGAGTTGTTTATTATTGATTAATTCACCTTTTTTTTCTCCCCCTTCTTTTTTGTGTGCGCACATGTATAATGAAAACATAGTTCCGACTTGACCTTTATTAGGTTGGGTTTGGCTCGTTTGGAAAGTTAGCTATTTTAGATGATCTCTAATATAGTTTTTTAAAATTGTTATCAAATTTAAATTTGATGAAAAATAGTTTCAAAACCTGCTCCAATGATTTCATCAAATACATATCAAATTCAGGATTTCACTTTTTCTTTCATCAAATTGAGGACTAAGATCATCTCCAACGCTTCATCAAACTTGGCATCAAATTTGAATTTTGGTGAAAAAGTCACTTTTTGGTGCTCCAATGGTTTCAGCAAATTGGTATCAAATTGAAAAAATATCAAACCTTTCACCAAACTGAGGACGGGTCGCTCCTTTCACCAAATTACTGTGCAGAGCCGTTACAGCAAAAGTTTTACACATGGTGGTTAGGGGTGCAACTCGGGCGGGTTCGGTCGGGTTGGGGGTCTGCCCAAGCCTGACTCGAATTGTATTTGGCAGTGCCCAAGCCCGCCCAAGCCCAACCATGAACTCGAGCATTGTTGCCCAAGCTCTGCCCAAGCTTTGTATTTTGAACTCAGGTTAGCCCGAATTGCCCGAGTCCAGAAACCTGTAGGTAGATCTAAAGGTAGACATAAAAGATGTTAATCTAATGGTAGAAGACTAACCAATAAAAAATAAAAAATAAAAATTAAGACTAACTCTTTTACTTAATTTATATATATTATATAATTTATTAAATTATATATATTATGTATTATATATTATATAATTTATATAATATATTAAATTCAATTCGGGTTCGGGTTGCTCGGGTTGGCCATTGGTTCTACCCAAGCCCGGCCCGAATTGCAATTCGGGCATCAAAAATCTGCCAAAGCCTGTCCAGATTACAAGATATAGTTGCCCAAGCCCTAAAAAAACTCGGGCTAGGCTCGGGTTGCTTAGGTTGAGCCCGCCCGAGTTGCACCCCTAATGATGGTCAACCACCTGGTCGATCACCCGGTGGACCAGCTCATGCAAATGGTTCAAAAATTGGTCTGCGAACCGGTTCAAAAAAAATTTGAACCAACGTTTAGGTAGGTTCAAACAGTTCAAAAAGGTAAAAAAAAAAAAATTTGCCTTACCGGTCGACCAACCGGTTGACCCACGGGACGATTCTTCTTTTTGATGCACCGTTGGAGCAACTAATATCAGATCGAGAAAATGAATCATTTTTTACTCAAATTTGGTAAAAAAAATACAGAACCGTTGGAGATGCTCTAATGTGTCTTTTATCAAATCACTGTTCATTGTCGTTAGATTCTCACCATCGAATGTCCATCCGGATGTCCCCAGATGTCCTCTCGGCCGTCCCCCGAATGATCACCTCAAGACAAAAATTTGTAAAAAAATGACACTAATTGATCGACCGGTGGTTTGATGAAACTCTAAAACCCTTCATTGGAGCACTTGATGTTAAGGAAACTTTTACTCAAAGTTGGTGGAAAAATTGATGCATCATTGGAGATGCTCTTAGTAGGCTATTTTAGTTTTTAGCTATTTTAGTCGGCTAAAATATTTATGTTTAGGAAGAAAGTTGAATTTTTTTGTAGTTAGAGATGATATTTGTGAGGAAAAAAAAAATGATTATGGATTTGATGTGACATTTTATCATATTAATTATTTTAATTTATTTTATCTTTTTGTAAATTTTAATTAAAAAAAAAAAAACTTAAAATTAACTTCCCAAACGCAGCTGGTGTATGATTGATTTGATCATGATTCAAAAAAAATTTGAAACCAATCACGTTTGTGTTAAATCTAAATTTTCAATCCGAATTAAAGTGATCCACTAATACATCTATTTGTAAGTAAATAGTTAATAACTTGGCATTATGGTTTCGGATGTAGATTGACTTTTTAGTTTTTTAACTATTTTATTTTGGGGTTAAAAAGTTTTATTTAGGATGAATTTTTTGATTTTTTTAATTTTTGTGAAAGAAAAAATAAAATAATTATAGTTTAAATGTGATATTTTGTCTTATTAATTTTTTAATCTATTTTGTCTTTTTATGACTATTGTAGCCAAAAAGGCAACCCAACCAATATGCCAAACGAATGCATAAGGAATTAGCGGTTGATACACATAATGTATGTGTAGGTGAAATAAATAAAAATAAAATAAAATATTTATTATATTTTGTGTTTAACTCAATGGTAAGAGCATTCTTCATCAAATTTATAGTCTAAAGTTTGAGTCTCATTCTCTTCTCCATTTTTTTAATTTTTTTTAAAAATAGATAATTAGCCATTTGACATAAGGAGATCCTTTGGCAAGTAGCTTTTTTAGCTAAAAAGTCAAAAAATTATTAAAAAAATTAAAAAGCCAACAACTAATACCAAAAAGTTAAAAATTCTCTTTTCCCTCTACTTTTTATATATCTTTTTGTAAAAATTTAAAAAGTCATCCTAAATATATTAATTTTTTTTACATCACATTTAATTAAAAAATTAAATAATTACTAAAAAATTCTCTTCCCAAACGAGGCCAATCTCACGACACCCAAGTAGGTGTTCACTGATGGGGTCTAATAGATATTTTATTTATTTTCTTTTTTGTTCACCCAGTACCCCTGGCAATTCTTATATTCCCATCCAGCTCAACCGTTGGGTCCAGAAGATTTGGTTTGGAAAATGGTTTGTTTCCCTGCCCTCCTAAATATATTAAACTTTCATTCTTATGATCTAAGAAATCAAATTAAAGTGAAATTGTTTAGGCCATCATTGGGCTTCTTGGTTCTTTATATATGGGAAAATTACTGTACACAATTACATATTCAAGTTGCTGTTTGCTGGATTAGTTTTGTAGTACCTGCACTGAAAGTTTCATTGGTGTTCCATTGCCTGCCAGACTTACAGTCAGTGCAGATGGAATAATGAAAGTTTCTGCTTTTCAAACCAAAAAAAAAAAAGAAGGAAAATATTAAAAGAAGACAAGTTCACGCGACATTGTGTTTCAGTATTTATTTATATGCAAATGAAATATGAATTCTCCTTTGATCTTTGCTGGTGTGAACAGATGGCTGGTAAGTTGAACATAAAGCTTCACACCAGGAGATCACAGCGTGTGGTGAAAGAATCTTGAAGCCTGTGCACATGTGATTGCAGGCGTGCCAACTTCACAAGCCCAGGTTCATCGTCTAAATCGTTCACCAAGAATTGTTCTCAATCAGTATATTATTTTATTTGGTTTGTCAGGTTGCTCATCCAAATCACACGCTACAATGGAAGACTATGAATTAGTTCAGTCTTTGTGGTGTATTTTATATATGTATTGCATTTTTAAAAAAAAGCAAAAAGAAAAATTGTGGATTTTATATGCAGGGGGTTCAAGATTAGAGGGATGATTAGAGAGGCAAAACTATGCTAATGGTCCACTGATGATGGAAGTGGCTTGAGAATCAGCAACTATCTGGGAATTGGAGAGTGTGTAGCTGGGTGAGGGTGAAGCAAGTGGCTCAAGAAGAAATGTATGGCAGTACCAAATTGGGCAGCATCTCCCCCAAATCCCCAAAATTCCTCCTTTGAACCTTGGGAAATGGGTCCTATTTATAAGCTTTTCCTTGGTGCCAAGAAGACACCAAGTGGCCAAATAGAGAAAAGACATGTGTCCCAGAGGATCACATAGAATATTCTGTCTTGAGCCACCAGGCTGAAGGTGCCACGTGTTTCTCTACATGTACTGTGTACTATCTGTTTGCCTCTGCAACTACCTTTTTTGAACCTCGACAAGTGCAATTGCGGTGGGAGTGTTTGGCACTGCAACTCCGTTTTGAGCCTTAGCAAATGCAGTTGCGGCGGGAGTGCTTGTCTCTACACTTGCTGTCACGACCCAAACCAGCCCCTATGGGTTTAGTATCGTAACCGGCCAGTAATCCGTGATTACCAAAGGCCTACTTAACAGTAAAGACAGTAATACAGAGTAAAGGGGCTGGCGGAAACCAAAACAGTAAATAAAAGATGTCCAATGAGCTGTGATAGTCTGAATGCAAAAAGACTTTTTATAAACATGCCACATTGATAACCAAAACATATGTACATGCGATATATACACAAACATCCATGTCAGGGACCAAATCCCTAACTAACTGTACAATCAAGTCTTATTCATCTATTACAAAACAGAAACAGAAGGGTGAATCTAAACACCCCAAAATAGTCGTGGCCTGAACGGACTTGGAACCTCGAGGTGAGGCACGGTGGTTGGCTTGACAAAACAAGAGCTAACCCGACGCTCTTAGCTTCGGTCTGGTGCCTGGACACCTACATATATATACAAACAGTGAGGTAAAACCCAGTGAATAACAGTTATGTAAAGAGGTTAAGAATGAATGTCATTTCTGTAATTAAACAGTCATATCAGTCACTTAGAAACCATAGCAGTCATATGTGGTACATCACATAGCAAAACAGTACAGTAGGTCTTAACAGACCGAACAGTCAGTTGATGGCCATCATAACAGTAAATAGTAGTAGTTCCAAACATGGGAACCGACAGAGATCTCTGTGACAGTAGCAGTAACAGTACAGTAACAGTAAATTGCTATGGATGCCACAGATACAGTTTACAAATAGGACAAACATTCATTCATTAAACAATAACGTTTCGGTAAGTAGAACAATTGATCATTCAGAAAATAATCATAATTGAACATATCTTTGCAACATTATTACTCACAGAGCACTGGGCCATAGACAAGCTAATGAGCATCCTCGGATGCCAACCCTACAGTTGCAGAACGAACACACACTCGGGATTAATAACTTAGCCCCTATTTATACTTGGTGTGGTTCTATAACATTATCCTCATTAAGATGTCTTAAACTTGGCCTAGGAATGCCAATGATGGAATGAGGATGCAAAAATGCACTTTAAAACACTTTTCAAATTTTTGCTAAAACAGGGGTCTCGCTCGAGCGTGACTTTCTTCGCTCGAGCGAGCTTACCAAAACAGAGGGGTCGCTCGAGCGTAAACTCTTTCGCTCGAGCGGTCTGTAAAAATGCAAAAGTACTGGTTGTTGAAAATCTCCGCTCAACGCTCGCTTGAGCGTGAAACACAGTCCTCGCTCGAGCGTAGGTTCCTTCGCTCAAGCATGCGCCTGCACACGCAGAAACCTGAGAGCTTGCAATCTACGCTCGAACCAGCATTCCTTCGTTCGAGCGGGGCTCTGAACAAAAGATGGTCGCTCGAGCGTGGAATCCTTCGCTCGAGCGAGGAAGCCAAATTCTGGATTTTCCAGATTTGCCTTCAAAACTCAAACCAAGCATTCAACACATCAAAACTCAACCTTTTGGGCCTATTTTCTGGAAAACACTTGAAAACTCATACTACAACATGTTTTGAAGATCAATTTTGTAAAATCAAGCCCAAAGGTAAGCCAATTGAACACAATTCCAAATGTAAACATGAAGAACAATGCAAAACCATACATGCATGAGTTCCCATGAACTCTAATGTTCCAAAACATGATCAAATGCAAGATTTAGCTCAAAATCATGGTGAATTTATAGGCTACAACTAAAATATGGACATGCATGTGAGGATTTCATGAAGAACAACTTCAAATTTCAAGAACATGTACATGCATGCATGAATTAGCTACTCAAATCAACTCTTTAAGTCAATTCTTGACTCTAATCACCAAATTTCCATGAACCATGCAAGATACAACTTAAATTCACAACTAAGAAGGTGGATTCTTTACCTTAAGTCTTGAATTCCAAATGTGCTAGCTCAATTTTGCAATTTCTCTTCAATTCCTCTAAGTCTCCAAGCAAATCTCAATGAAATCAACTCCTAACTCCCTCTCTCTCCCTCGGTTGGTCTTCAAATGAGATGAGGAATGATATATCTAAGTATATGAATTAAGCCTCAATATGCTAATGAAAGTGGCCCACTAAATGGCTCAACATGTAGATAACTCAACTAATATAATTTAACATTATTTAATCTAATTTAACCATCCCAAATCAAATTTTAATTAAACCTACCATAAAATCACATAAATTCCAATTAGCATATAACATTAATCAATTTAAGATTTGGTCGCCGATAAGGCTTCCAATTCGCAGTTCGAAATCAGGACATGAACAGATTCATTCAGAAATCAAACATATAGAAATGCATTCAAAACAATACACTCATGCAATCAGTTCAGGAATTCATTCTCTTCAGTTACTTATCATGCTTAATCACAGATTAGTACTAATTAGAGGTGAGGGTTGTCACCGTCTCCCCTCCTTAAAAAGAGTTTGGTCCTCCAAACTCGGATTACCTTCATTTTGGAAGAATACTAGATTCAAGGAAAACAATTCAGGATATCTCTTCATCATATCGTCTTCCCTTTCCCAAGTGGCATAAACGTCACCATGGTTTTGCCAATCAACTTTCACTAGCGGGATTTCTTTGTTTCTCAACTTCTTGATTCGTCGGTTTACAGTATGAATGGGCCGTTCTTCATAAGTGTAGTCATCACTTAACACTACACGGGTAGGCTCAATAACATGGAAGGGATCTCGAAGATAATCCCTCAAAATTGAAATATGGAAGACATTATGCATATGCTCCATTTCGGGAGGAAGCGCTACTTGATACGCCACCGGATTAATCTTTTCAATGATTTCATACGGTCTAACATACCTCGGTGCTAGCTTATCCTTAACTCCAAAACGGGTATGGCCTTATTGATCACCCACTTCATATTTTCTGTCTCACTTTCGGACATCCGCATAACTTTTCTATCGGCTTTGTGCGGTTTTCAATCTTTGTTGAATCAGTTTCACTTTTTCTGTGGTTTCATGCACAATCTCGGGCCCAAGTAAAGGCCCATCTCCAACTTCTGCCCAGCAAATAGGAGATCAACATTTTCTGCCATACAAAGCCTCGAAAGGCGCCATACCAATGCTCAAGTGAAAACTGTTGTTGTAGGCAAACTCAGCTAAAGGTAAATGGCTTTCCCAATTTCCTTGGAAATCAAGAACACACATCCACAGTAAATCTTCCAGAGTCTAAATGGTTCTTTCTGACTGGCCATCTGTCTGAGGATGATATGCACTACTCAGTCTCAGTTCGGTACCTAATGCAGTTTGCAGACTTTGCCAAAATCTCGATGTGAACTTCGAGTCCCCATCAGAAACAATGGACACAAGCACTCTATGCAATCTAACAATCTCATCAATATAAATTGTAGCCAATTTGTCCGCATTATAAATTGTTTTGACAGGTAAGAAGTGAGCAGATTTAGTCAATCTATCAACAATAAACCAAATTGAGTCCATACCTTTACTGGAGCAGGTAACCTAACAATGAAATCCATAGTGATATGTTCCCATTTCCACTCCGGTATGGGCAAGGGCTGAAGTAAGCCTGCGGGTCGTTGATGTTCAGCCTTAACTTGTTGGCAAAGTAGACATTTCGACACGAAGTCGGCAATCTCTTTTTTCATTCCCAGCCACCAGAAATTCAGTTTCAAGTCTTGATACATTTTTGTATTTCCTGGGTGGATGGAAAGTTTTGAATTGTGGCCTTCCTATAAAATTCGCCCTTTCAGTTCAGAATCATTCTGTACACACAACCTTCCCTGAAACTTCAACACACTGTTTTCAAATTTAAAGTCCGGCCTTGGTTTGGATTCCCATTCATCAATGATTTTCTTCAGAAGGTCATCCTGCTGTTGTTTCTCTTTAATCTCCTCAATAAGTGCCGGTTGAGCAGAAATAACAGCCAATGTCTCACCTTGTTCACGCAAAACAATCTCAACTTCAAATTTGTCAAGATCACACAATAGTTCTTTCTGTTTGGTGAGTAGACAGGCTAAATTCCCAATTGATTTCTGACTCAGTGCATCGGCAACGGTGTTAGCTTTCCCTAGATGGTATAAAATTTGCAAGTCATAGTCTTTTATCAGTTCAAACTATCTCCGCTGTCTCATGTTTAACTCTTTCTGGGTAAAGAAATATTTCAAGCTCTTGTGATCTGTGTACACTTCACATGTTGCCCTATAAAGGTAGTGACGCCAAATTTTCAACACAAACACTACTGCAACAAGTTCCAAGTGATGAGTCGGGTAATTCTTTTCGTGCGGTCTCAGTTGCCGGGAGGCATACGCAATAACTTTACCATTCTGCATTAACACACATCCCAAACCCTTGCAAGAAGCATCACTAAAAATAGTAAATCCATCTGTACCTGAGGGTAGGGTGAGAATCAGTGTAGTCACAAGTCGAGTCTTTAGTTCTTGAAAAGCTGATTCTCTTTGATCAGTCCAGTCAAATGATATTCCCTTTTGAGTCAACTGAGTCAATGGTAAGACAATCTTGGAAAAATCTTTTACAAACCTTTTGTAGTACCCAGCTAAGCTTAAGAAACTTCGAACTTCAGTAACATTAGTCGGTCTAGGCCAATTCACTGCTGCTTTAATTTTTTGCGAATCAACTGAAATGCCATCCTTATTAATCACATGTCCCAAAAACATAACATTATCAAGTCAAAATTCACATTTTGTTAGTTTCGCATACAGTTTCTGTTCTCTTAAGGTCTGCAATGCAATTCTCAGATGATGTTCATGTTCCTCTTCACTCTTGGAATAAATCAGAATGTCATCTATAAAAACAACTACAAATTCGTCGAAGAATGGTTTAAAATTCTGTTCATAAGGTCCATAAATGCAACAGGTGCATTAATAACTCCGAAAGGCATAACAAGAAATTCATAATGTCCGTACCTCGTTCGGAAAACAGTATTTTCAATGTCCTCTGGTTTGACTTTCAACTGGTGGTATCCGGATCTAAGGTTAATTTTAGAGAAAACCTGGGCACCCTATAGCTGGTCAAACAATTCATCAATACGAGGCAATGGATATTTGTTTTTCACTGTTACCTTGTTCAGTTCACGGTAGTCAGTGCAGAGTCTCAGTGAGCCGTCTTTCTTTTTCACAAAAAGAACTAGTGCGCCCCACGATGAAGTATTGGGCCTGATGAACTTCTTATCTAATAATTCTTGCAGCTGAAGTTTCAATTCTTTCAATTCGGTAGGTGCCATCCTGTACGGAGCTTTGGAGACTGGCTGTGTACCCGGTAATACTTCAACAGTGAACTCAATCTCCCTATCAATCAAACCCCCTGGCAAATCATCTGGAAAAACATCTGAGAATTCTCTGACTATAGGAATACTGTCCACATTAGTTTGAGTATCAGTAGGTACAGTCAACATACAACATAGGTACCCTTTACATTCCTTGTTAATCAATTTAAAAGCTTTCATGGACGAAATCAAATATGGGGGAGGTACTACACCAATTCCGTTAAACACAAATTCAGGCAATCCAGGTAGACGGAAAACAACTTGTTTTGTTACACAATGTAATACCCCTGTTCCGTAATGTCCTAATTGGTCCTTATTATGAATGTGATTATGTGTTTTGACATGATTGTGTGCACCATTATGTGAAAATATGTGGTTTTGAATTTCTATCTGTTCACCGTAGGAATATCTGTTTGATTATCTGCTTTGGAAATTAAATTGAAGGCCTTATCGGCCACAGAACCCGAAATTGATTGCGCCATTGTGATTGACATAATTTTTAGAACCTACAGTGAAATTTAATTAAAAAATTGATTCGGGTCAGATTAAATTGATTAGATAATGAATTAGCGCCATATTGTTTATTATTATTAAACTTGACTAGTGGGTTTATACATAAGGGCCATTACACTTCAATTCCTTCTTTTTTTTTAACACTTTGGCTGATATTGAACTCAAATACAGAGAGGGAGGGTCGGCCTTAGAGAGAGAAGGAAGAGAGTTGTGTGGTTTTGGCTCGAGACTTGGGAATCTTGAAGATTAAGTCCAAGAATTGACTAGAGTTGGAAGATTAAGGCTCCTAGGTAAGTAACCAACCAATGATTCATGGATTTTTGTTTGTAATTTGTATATTCAAGGTTGAATGATGCTAAGGAATATGAAATGAGTTGGTCTTGAAGAATTAGGAGTCAATGTATACATGCATGTAGGAGATTGCCATGGATTGCATGTTTAAGCTTGAAATTGTATGAGCTAGCATGTATAATGTTGAATATGGAGGTTTGGGCGTTAATCTTTACATACATGTATAATTTTCATGGATTCCACAATAATAGGTGTCACTTGCATGTTTGATTTTTGAAGAAATGAAGCCTATGTGAAGTTTGAAACACATGGGTTTTTGCTCATGATAAAGAAATGAGAGTTGATTAAGAATTATATGTTGATTTTGAATAAATTGATGTAATAACCTTACACTCTCATGCAATATAATGTGCTAATATGCTTTTGGGACCAAAATCATGAATTGAGACTTTTGAACATCGAATTTGAACTTCAAGAACAGTTCTGGAATTCCCAGAAAGTTTGATTACCGCTCGAGCGGGAAAACCGCCGCTCGAGCGTGAATTCCGTGCTCCCAGCACTTTTTGTAGACATGGTGTCTGCTCGAGCGGGGGAGTTCACGCTCGAGCGTGGAGCCATATAGAGAGGCCTTCCGCTCGAGCGTCAGAGTTCGCGATCGAGCGTAATTTTGAGGCATCCAGTACTTTTGCAAGCCTTAAGGGTCCGCTCGAGCGGGGAAGTCCACGCTCGAGCGGGGACCCTGTTTTCTGAAATTTTGAAAATGCATTCTGTGTTCTGTTTTCCGTTCCCTTTCACTTCTAAACACTCTTAGGCATACATTGAGCATTGTAATTGAATTAAAGAGATAATAATGAAGCCTAAAGAGGAAAATGTGAATTTTGAACGGATTGAATTGTTAGCGACCCTTTTATGTTCATGGCATGTGTAGGGTCGAGTTCCAAGACGAACAAATCAACCGATCACTGTGAGTAATATCTGACATATGTTATTGTCCAATTGCTACTTCTATGTAAGTTTTGTAAAGTTCATTAATTTGAATGGTGGACACAGTTTGATATGAAAGGCCTATGAGCCAGTTTGATATGAAAGGCCTATGAGCTAGTTTGGAACGAAAGGCCTATGAGCCAGTTTGATATGAAAGGCCTATGAGCCAATTTGATATGAAAGACCTATGTGCTAGTTTGATATGAACGGCCTATGAGCCAATTTGGAATGAAAGGCCTATGAGCCAGTTTGGAACAAAAGGCCTTTGAGCCAGTTTGAAATAAAAGGCCTTCGAGCCAGTTTGATATGATAAAAGTTTGAAAAGGCCTAAGAGCCAGTTTAACATGAATGAATTGGGCCCAAGGCCGTCTGTTGTATAACGTTGCAATGCATTTCCTTTACTTGATATTATTCACTGGGCTTTCGCTCACGCTCATTCATGTGTTTGTAGGTGAGCCAATGGAGGTCCAGACCCAACCCCAGTGAAGCTTAAGTGGATCAACATAGGCTTTGGAAAGTCAACCCTTGTGTCTCACGTACGAGACCCATCTTCGCCCCTTTTGTTCTGTAATTATATTTTGTCATGTTGGCGAAGTTTTGTATATGTCTGTACATAGTTACCTAGGGTTGACTTACTTTTGGATGATCCTGTTGTACAGAATTTATGCTACTGTTTTGAGTTGTGAGTTATTAATGTCTATGCGTATGGTTTGTTTTGACGTGCCATGTAAGCACAACTTTAAGGACAAAGTTTTTAAAATTGCTTCTTTTTGGCCCCCATCAACTCTGTTAAATACGTTTGGTTTAGCTTGAGGCCGCAGGTAATCTCATGATTACTGGCCGGTTATGTCCTTAACCCATGAGGGTGGGTTCGGGTCATGACACAGTCTATGGTAGCATGGTATTTTGTTAACCAGTCCATCTCCAAAATTACATCGAAATGATCAATGTTCAATGGCAGTAAATCAATATACAAATGCACATCTCCAATAACAATCTCACATGCAGGATACACATAAGCACAAGTCATGGATCCCCCAGCGGGTGAAGATACAGCTAACAAATAATTCAAGGGTTCAAGTGGTTTATTTAATTTTCAAGAAAAAGTATGCGAGACAAATGAATGTGTAGACCCCGAATCAATCAGAACATAAGCATTTTGGGCACAGATTGAGAGTGTACCTGACACAACTGTCTCAGTATTCTGCACATCTCCCGGCACAAGTGTGTAGACACCCCATTTTTGACCGCCCTTAAGACTTGGGCACCACTGATGGTTTGCTCGGTGTTGAGAGATGTGCAGGGCAAAGATTCAATTTCTTCGGCAAGGAGAGAGGCAAATCCTTCAAAACACTTTGTTTAGGGGTTTGGAGTTGAAGAAAAGAGGAAAGGAGAGGAGAAAACTGGTCTGGGAAAAGTTCGGCATGAATCCGGGTAGAAGCAAGTCGAGCAGCCCTCGCTGAATCGGGCTTATCTGTCTGTACGCTTGGAGTTTAGCTATGGGGCCACCACCGTCGGAAAGCTTACTTCCGGGGCTTCATTTTGCACTCAAGAATCTCCTAGAGCCAAGTCCGGGTGGGGGAGATATGATCAGTTGAAGTCGGGCATCATCCCGGTTGGATCGAATCTGCGCGGCTTCACGGAAAAGGGCATAACTTTTTGCACAGAAGGAATTTTAATGCAAGGTTTGCGCCATTGGAAAGATAACTTCCGGGGCTTCAATCTGGACATCCACCGGCATTTTTTTGACCTCACCGGCCACCCATCGGCACTATGTTTGTGCCGACTGGCAATTTATTGTGCCGACCGGCCATTTATTGTGCCGACCGGCAATTTAAAGTAGCCGACCGGCATATTTTTGCTAGCCGACGACCTTCCGGAGCATTCTACAGATAGAATGTATGCCAGCTGTGCCAGCTGGAGGGCACAGACAGGATCCTCCATACACGTGTATGGAGGATATGCACTCTTGTTAGCTTCCTCAAGAAGCTTTGCACTTGGTTTTGGCTCTATAAAGGAAGCCCTCTTCTTCCTTATGCTAGGTTAGAGGAAAAACCAGCTGAGGCACCATTATACATACAAACCTATATCTATACATTCAACCCTCCTCTTCCAAGCTCAAAAAAGTCCATTATCCTTGGCCATTTACACACCAACTCATAGCACAAGGCTTCCATCATCCATTCCAGAAGCTTGAGGCTGATTTTCAGAGCTAGGAGTGCTGCAACTCAAGCCAAGAGGCTGTCAAGACTTGGTCTACAAGGGTGAGCTCCTTTTTTTTCTCTTTTCTAGCCTTTTCTTGATCAATACATAAGCCATAGTTTCTTGCATCTTTGGGCTCCGACCCAAACTTCAAACCATCATATTTTGAGGTCCTCTTCATGTTTGATTGAGGACCTCTTGCTGTTTGAGGATAGTAGCTAGCACTTCCTTCTTTATCTCTCCTTTAGGCCCTAATCTTGCATGCTATTTTTGGCCTATGTGTAATCTGTTTTTGGGCATGTAGTAAACTGTATATAGGCTTATTTTGAGCCCTTCTTCAACATTGAAGAAGGGCTCAACACTTTTTGGGACTTCCATGTTGTACTCCCCTTTATATCCTCCTTTTGGTCCCATTTTTGTATGTCTTGGCAGCCCCTGATGTTGCTGTTTTTGGACCTTGCTCCGAACTAAAAGTGGCTTTATTTTGACCTCCTGAACATGTTTTATTTAGGGTCTTTGGCTGTTTGATGAATATTTTATGTACTTCATGTTATAGCCCTTTTGTGGCCTTAATCTTGCATAAATTGTTTGCCATGCTTGTATCTGTTTTTGAGCCTTGCCATGAACTGTAAATGTGCATATTTTGGGCCCCTCTTCAATGTTGTTGAAGGGCCCTAACCCATTTGGGGTTATTAGCTGTGAGTTGCTTCATAACCTCATGTTTAGGGCCATTTTTGCATGCCATTGTTGCCCTATCTTTGCTTGTTGTTTGGCCATGACTTGTACTAGAAAAATGCTTATTTTGAAGCTGTTTTGCTTCTGTCTTCATGCTCCATGTCCATATTGTGCATGCTTTGTATAGCTGTAAGCCATTTCGGGTGCCTAATTTCGCATTTCGGGAGGAATTCCATGCATCGGGCGTACTTTCGCCTCATTTCGGGGCTGTTTTGCCCCTCATTTTGCTGCTGAAATCCCATTGGCATGTTTGCATATCATTTCCATGCCATTGCATTGCGTATGCCATTGCCTCGGTTTGCGTGCCCGTGTGCACGCATTTCGAGGCACTCCATTTTCATTCATCGGCCTCTTATGTGAGTGTGGCTGAGGCTCTCTCATGTTAGTATAAGTCCATGTTGCATTCTATATGCCATTTTAGCCATTGCATTGCATATGCCATTGCCTCGGTTTGCTTGCCCGTGCGCACGCATTTCGAGGCACTTTATATTCTTCCATTGGCCACTGTTTTGGGCCTAACTAGAGCTGCCTAATTCATGTTTAAGACCATCCTTGGCTTATTTGCATGCATCATCTTGCATGTTTGCTTGTATCGGCATGTTGCATCCTTAGCTCGTATGCCTAAGTTGCATTGCATCTTGCATGCATCACCTTGCCTCTTGAGATGAGTATGATAGAGGTTAGGCCTCCTTGTGTGTTTATTTGGTTTGCATGCTTACCTTGCATGTTTGCTTGTAAGCTTTGCATGATTACATTGCATTGTTCATGTTGCATGATAGCTAACATGCTTAGGTTGCATTGCATCAACATGCATTCCTTGTCCCTTGATTTGGGTGATAGGGATTGGGAGTTTGTTTGATTGATTTGCATTGCATTTGAAATCAAAGTTGCATACTTGGTTCTTTGGGCCATCATGCATGGAAATGCGTGATTGGTGGTCCGAAAACCGAGGCACATGTCCCTTCGAGTCATTACAATGATAAGAGACATGGTTGGTGCATATATGCCTTGAAATGTGCTGCCATGCTTTGCCTTGTCCTCTGTTGCTGTGGGTTGCAGGTTCTGCAGGAATACTCTGCCGACCGGCAGTGTAAGGTGCCGGCCGGCAACCTTTTCTCTGCCGACAGATTCAATTTTGTGCCGATGGACATATACCAGTGCCGGTGGTGATTCCACTCAGCCGGTGGTACTCCCCAGTGCCTAGGGATGCAACCCTGAGGTTTTGACAGTCTCCAGAGGAGTGAAAGAAGGAAAACAGAGGCAGCTTGCGCATGGCGGCGCGCTTCCCGAGGCGTTTTCCTGTTTCAATTAATTTATTTAATTTGTTAATTAAATTAGTTAATTTGTAATATTAATTAGCTTGCGTAGTTAATTAATTTGTAATATTTATTCGGTCCCTCCGAGCGAGGGCAAGTCTGTAATAAGTGTGGGTGCGTGTGTGTATGTCTTCCAACCCCCACTTCTTTCTTCCCTTTTACTTACCTGCTTTAATGGTTAGTATTAGGGCACGTTTAATTTAGCATACCTCATGCTATACATGTGTGCATCCATGCATTTGTATTGCATGCATTAGGCTCGGTACATCACGCTAATTGCATCAATACTTCAATTCCCAAACTGAATACGTGATAATTGTGCATTTTCACATGACATGTTTAGGATAGCCGAGCCTATTCTAACAACACTTTGTATGCGATGCATTAGGCACTTAACATGGACTTGGATCATGCATGTTTGCTAACAAGTTCTTTGTTTTGGCACGGAGTACGATGTAAGTATTTCCGCTTTAGCATCTCGCATGTGTGTGAATGTTAACATGACAGTATGCTTGCCATGCGGCTAGATGCTTATGTGTTAAACTATTTTGAATGCCTGTGGGTGAAGGTTGGATTGTTTGAGTTGGAAGAACTCATTGAAATCCGTGTTTTAGCCTACTTGCGAGTAGCAAATTCCAAAGCATTTTCAAAACGAACGGATATGCAATGTCTCTTTCCAAGTTAGGCAATCTAGTCTATACTTGTTTGCTGTGCGCATAACATAGTAATTCTAGGCTAATAAATGGAATAAGAACACATAAACGTTTTCAAAACAGAATATCACGGTTAGTAGAGGCCGGTCTTTGGACCGGGCGAAAGGGGGTGCTCATAGCTGACCTTCCCCGATCGTACCCAAGCTCTCGAGCCGAGACAACTCCGGTGATGACGGACATGTGGCCTTCGGCACCGAGTCAGGGTTTCCTAAATTTCCCCATTTTAAAAATATTTAGGTGGCGACTCTGTATCTGGCAAAGCAGTCCATGTTTGGCACTACTTTTTCAAAAATCTGTTTCTCAAAACGATTTGCCAGATTTGGACTCTTTGGTTCAGATTAAGAACCGTGACACAAATCGAGTCCGAACTGTAGCACGAGGCCCACGCGGGCGCTGTTACAGTTTCTGGCGACTCCGCTGGGGATTTTAGAGAGCTTGACTCGAACTCATGATATCCTGTTTTGATTTTATTTATGTGTTTCTTTGCATTGCATGTGCATTGGTGCGCCTAGGAACACAGTGTTTGCCATCTGCCATTCCTGAACGGTTTGCCGGAGGCTTGTCTTGTCAAGGCATGTCCATAAGGCTGACCGGCTATGGGCTCTGACAGCATGGGAACACAAACCCCGGTTTTTTCCGGGGCACCCTTTTTGACCATTCGACCTAGTGCATATTCGGAATCCATAGTGACCATTCCAAGCTAGGACAGGTTGCTTACCCGATTATAGGTTGTTTGAAACTGCTGTGTGCATAGTGAAACCCTAGTTCCTGACAAAATAGGACAGGGAAACCCTACCCCAACATAGGGGTGTTTTGGCTCTCTCTTACTTGCTATGTGCTTTCAGAGTGTATCTCTACAGGAATGCATATACCAGTTTACAAGTCTGGGCATCAGGCCTGTGGGCATCAGCATCAGTATTTGGGGAATCAGTTTTACCTGAGGGTATCAGTTTACAGGCAGATATTTAGGAAACAGTGATCAGTATTGGGTACATTCATCCTAGTATGCTCAAATCTGTTCCAGTGAAATTAGGCTGAGATGCTCTCTGTTTTCCCTTTTGCAAGGTAGTCCTGGAACCATAGCTTCAGAAGGCTCCGATATCTCCCGAGGTTCATCGGACTTGTGCTGATAGACTTTGTCAGGTCAGAGACTCAGTTCAAGGGTAATCAGGGCCAGAGCAGGCTAGTCAGGCACAGACCACCAGTACAACAGCTACCAGATCAGTGATCTTTGAGCAGTCGGGCTGAGATTTCCGAGCCTATTGCCGACACAGATATACCGGTTACTCAGTTAGATTAGAACAGTATGTCGAGTCTGGAAGAGATGGTGCGCCAACTCCAGGATAGTATGAAAGCCATGCAGCAAGACACTGTCCGTCAAGCAGAATTCGCCAAGCAACAGGCTGTGGTCATAGCCCAACAGGCAGAGACAATTGCCAGATTGGAGCAGCAAACTGGAGTATCTACTTCACACCAGGCTCCTCCCCCACCAAGAGTTCCCACACTCGGGGAGGCAAC
The DNA here is from genome assembly GCF_055761805.1 of Camellia sinensis. NCBI lineage: Eukaryota > Viridiplantae > Streptophyta > Magnoliopsida > Ericales > Theaceae > Camellia > Camellia sinensis. The sequence continues at coordinate 7,576,837 of NC_138968.1, forward strand.
CCATGTCCAGGATGATACGGACATTCCAGTCGGGCCAGCTCCACCCCCGATTCTGCCTCAACTCTCCAAGGCACCCACTCCTATCAACCAATCAGATTCTCCCTTCGAGCCCGAGGTGGAGCCCGTGGCATTAAAAATGCACAAGCTTGAAAAGCTGTTCAAGAAATCTCAAGGTGCGAAGTCCATTCCGGACATTGGAGACGGATACATCGACGCAGCTGTGACGCTGCCAGATCGGTTTAAGATGCCACAAATCGATCGTTTTGACGGATCTGAGGATCCCATGGTACACCTGCGACTATTTTCAGACATCCTAAGACCAATGGGCCTCACTAGATTGCAGAAGCTGTCTTTGTTTGGCCGGACCCTGTCGGGTGTAGCGGCCGCATGGTATGCCAAATTGGAGGATGACGTCAAGAGAAGTTGGGATGAGATGGCTGAGGCCTTCGTCGCACAATATTCATACAATACCCAAATCGAGGTTACGACCCGTGATCTTGAGACGACGAGGCACGAGCCTAAGGAGAGCTTCTCAGAATTCGTGGCCCGCTGGAGGGCCAATGCCTCAATGATGACCATTAGGCCAACAGATAAGGATCAAATACGGATGATTGTGCGCAATCTCCAGCCTAAGCTAATGCAGAGAATGATTGTAATCCCCTTTCCCACTTTCTCAGATTTACACGATATGGGGGTACAAATCGAAGATGCAATGAGGCAAGGTCTGTTTGACCAGGATAAGGAGCAGCCCAGGAGGGCATTTTCCCGTAGTTCGAATGTGACCACCAGCGGTGACGCAGCTGCAAGATCATCTGAAGTGGGCATGGTCACCACTACCACACCAAGAGCAGCCACCCCCTTTGTTGGTGCATCCACTTCAAACCCCCGAACTTCAGACTATCTGCCCCGAGGCAAGAGGGTTTTCACCCCACTCTATATGTCTTTGTCTAAAGCCCTGGGGGTCCTACTCAGGAAAGGACATCTGAAACCGTTAGAGCAACGGCCTTTACCCGATCCTCTCCCTCCAAAACATGACCCGACTAAGTACTGTGCTTTCCATCAACAAACCGGTCATGACACCGACAGTTGCGTCCGTCTCCACCACGAGATACAAAATTTGATTGACAACGGGGTCATCCCCGCACCAGGTCCTGCGAAGTCTATCGACACTTGATCAGTGAACTTGTGGGGGAATAATGTGATGTGATCAGAGGTTGGACCACCTGCGGGCGGCACTCAGTTTACTCCAGATATGGTGTATGGCACGCACTGTTTTGAGCATTTGTGAATGTTAGTTTTGTACTTTCTGACTTGGGTATTGGGTCAGTCTTGTCGTTTTGTATTGGGTCAGTCTTTTCATGCTGAGTCAGTCGGGTCTGTCTTGTTGTGTCGAGTCAGTCCTGTTTTGTTAAAGTCGGGTGATTCCGGGGGTGTTACTTCGGATATCACTATTTTGCTTTGTGTTTGTCCTTTTGAGTCTGTTTCTGCCAGGGAGCCAGTTGTGCCAACAGATTTGAATGAACAGCAGTGATTCTCACACTCTTGTGTTTGCTTCCGCCGTGTGCCAGTTGCGCCAGAAGTATTGAATGGAATGACAGTGCTCTTTGCCTGCCTTTTCTGTGCCTTGAGATCATTGTATCGACCTAAGTTTTTTTTTTAAAAAACTTTTTTTGAACACTGCGGTGAAAACGAAGAGGAAAGAATTCCTTGGGTTTTGCAAAACTTGATCAACTGAGAGAAAGAGAGGCGTGCTAAGCCCTTAATGAGTGAGATCATGTTTGTTAATGTGAGTACTGAGAAGGATCCTGGCTTGATCCAGATTGGTCCCACACTGTCTTCAGCGCGAGCGATTTGTCGCTTTCTTAAAAACTTTCGAAAAATGTTTTGCGCAGTCCTGTGAAGACTTGTGTGGAATCGCTCTTGAGATTGTGCAGCCTAGGATCGCTCTCAGCCTCGAAACTCAACCCCTTCGCTCCCAAACCTTGAACTTGAATTCAGAAGGTTCAACGGTCAACTACGATGTGAGGCCTGTGTGGCCAGATTTGAAGCAGCCCTCGAACAAGAGGCCAGGAAAGTCAGATCAAAAAGATCAGAAGATCAGATCGAAGGAAGCTTGTAAAGCTAGAACGGAAGTACCTCTCGAACTAGGGGCAAAAATGTCAGATATGCTCGAAGAGCTGAAGATGAGTCCTCTTGCAAATCAACAGCCACTCTCCTGGATACGGATGGCTTCGAAACCCTATAACCATTTGGCATGGACCAAGCTACACTTTTACCCTTGAGAGGCTCGTTGGGCCGAAAACCCGGAAGGGCGACCCAGGCAAAAGTTAGAGCAAGAGAAAAATACAAAAAAAATGCAAAGAAAAGAACAAAAAAGAAAATCAAAAAAAAAGGAAATGAAATGAAAAGAAATGAAAAGAAAAGAAATGAAAAGAATTGAAAAGAAAAGAAAAACAAAGCTCGCAAGGTCGAAAACCCGCATCGGGCGCCTTGGCAAAAGTTAGAGCCTAAAAAGGAGAGGTTAAATACCCGAGTGTACCTTAACCCCGAACTACGTAAGGCTTGATTCCCATGTTTGGGATACGTAGGCAACTTCATTCTGAAGTCCAGCCACAAACACTTCGAATTCGATAATGTCCATGTAATGGTTCTGATAATCTTTGCCTTCTCTGTATCCGAGAGTTCGGTTGCAATCATCGCTTCGAGGATTGATTATAAATGCGCCGCGGTGCCATTCACACAAGGGGCAACTTTTCGTTGCCATTCAATGCACTGCGGTGCCGTTCAAACAAGGGGCAACTTTCCGTTGCCATGCAGCTTCCCTCCAACAAGGGGCAATTTTCCTCCAAATCCGAGGTTGTGCGTCTCAAGAGTGGGTTCCGTGCTTGTTAAGCATTGGCCGTTTGCAAAAATAATTTTTGAGAATTTTTACTGAGGTTGACTGATCCCTCGAAAATTGTTCCATCTTTTCCAAAAACTGGACCATTTCTTGGACGCAAAAAAAGAAAAATTTTCAGTGCTCATAGCCTGACTTGCATGATTTCAAATAAAAAATCGAACAAGTGTGTTAATCTGACTCTCATGTTGGTCAAAATTGTTTTAGTAGAAAACAAAAACAAAAATGGTCAAAATAATGAACTAGGGGCACAGTTGAGTCAGGCTTCCTGTCTTTCCCCCGTTGTCAGAACATACTTGCCAAGAAGGGCACTCTACCTGCCAGAAAAGGGCACAACTGAAGTCAACAACAAAGGGCTAAAAGCTCTCTCATCCTCCAAGCAACGAGGAATCAAGTCAAGTGCGAAGCACAAACTGGAAAGGATCAAGATATTCCACTCCCTCATCTGGACAGATCTGATCACGTCCAAACTCCCCAGCGGAGCATCGTCAACCGATGTCAATTGCAGATCTGCTGCGCGTCTGGTCGCATTGCAACCCCTCTGTGGGAGAAATTCACTATTGTGAACAAGAGTCTGGTAAAATACCAGGGGCAAGAGCCCACAATTTCCAACTTATCCATCAACCACCCAGGGGAGGGATGAAAAACGAGAGATTAAAGAATAGAGAGATGTGCGCTGAGAGAAAAAGCGAGAAAAGGGTTTTGAGAGAAAAACCGAGCTTGAGAGCCGAGTGATGTGAGAATCACAAATAAGAAAGGGTGGGAATAATACCCGGTGAAACAGGCTCCCTGTGCACGTCTGTGTGTCGTGTCTTTTGTTTTGTTTGTCTCGATTCTTGCTTTGAGTCATTCCGAGCGTGTCTCGACGTGTTTAGGTTGTTTACCTTTTGTTTTCCGTTGTTGAGTCTTTCTCGCTGTGTTCAGTCGTGGGCTCAATACCTGGTCGAGAACTCATTTTCTCAATTTCAAAAAATGATTTGTTGTGTGCTCAGAGTGCTGTGCCATTCTCCACATTTGTGCAAAAAAGGAAATTTGTTCTTTCGAAAACTGCAGGGTCCACCCCCGATAAGTGTGAACGGTGAAACCAGGACCTATCTGAAGCTATGATAGTTCCAGACTGCAAAGCAAAAGCAAAAGAGCGAAAATCGAAGTATCTGAGTTTGTGTCAACTTCAGAAAATTCCGTGATTGTACTCCGGACGTACCTCTTCAGGGCCTTGTCAATGCTCCGAAATATGAGTGTACCTCTACCTCAGGCGCAAGATCAATCTTGCATTGTGATGCACGTTCCAATTGCATTGTTATGCACCCACTTCACTAGCATTGTTATGCTCATTCATTGCATTGATTTTGCACATCTATCCAGCATTGTCATGCTCATTACATTTGCATTGTCATGCACACCTCTTCACTTGCGTTGTCACGCACTTTCCACTTGCATTGTTTTATCAAACCGGCTTCGCGAAAGCGTATAAGTCCAATTACAAACCGGCTTTGCGTAGCATATAAGTCCAACGTTCAAACTGGCTTCGCGTGGCGTATAAGTCCAATTATCAAAGTCTTCCTGCATATCATTTGCATCCTGCCCCTGAACTACGCTGGTTTGATTCCTTGCAAAGGGATACGTAGGCAGCCTGTGGGCACAACCATTTATTTATCAGTATTTTGTTTGTTTGTCCAAGTCTTCGGCCTTGTCAAAAATGGGTCGTCTCTGGGCTTTGACATTCACTCCCGTCATTGTTATGACTTTCGAGTTCTGTCAAAGAGGGGCAACTGTAGACACCCCATTTTTGACCGCCCTTAAGACTTGGGCACCATTGATGGTTTGCTCGGTGTTGAGAGATGTGCAGGGCAAAGATTCAATTTCTTCGGCAAGGAGAGAGGCAAATCCTTCAAAACACTTTGTTTAGGGGTTTGGAGTTGAAGAAAAGAGGAAAGGAGAGGAGAAAACTGGTCTGGGAAAAGTTCGGCATGAATCCGGGTAGAAGCAAGTCGAGCAGCCCTCGCTGAATCGGGCTTATCTGTCTGTACGCTTGGAGTTTAGCTATGGGGTCACCACCGTCGGAAAGCTTACTTCCGGGGCTTCATTTTGCACTCAAGAATCTCCTAGAGCCAAGTCCGGGTGGGGGAGATATGATCAGTTGAAGTCGGGCATCATCCCGGTTGGATCGAATCTGCGCGGCTTCACGGAAAAGGGCATAACTTTTTGCACAGAAGGAATTTTAATGCAAGGTTTACGCCATTGGAAAGATAACTTCCGGGGCTTCAATCTGGACATCCACCGGCACTTTTTTGACCTCACCGGCCACCCATCGGCACTATGTTTGTGCCGACCGGCAATTTATTGTGCCGACCGGCCATTTATTGTGCCGACCGGCAATTTAAAGTAGCCGACCGGCATATTTTGCTAGCCGACGACCTTCCGGAGCATTCTACAGATAGAATGTATGCCAGCTGTGCCAGCTGGAGGGCACAGACAGGATCCTCCATACACGTGTATGGAGGATATGCACTCTTGTTAGCTTCCTCAAGAAGCTTTGCACTTGGTTTTGGCTCTATAAAGGAAGCCCTCTTCTTCCTTATGCTAGGTTAGAGGAAAAACCAGCTGAGGCACCATTATACATACAAACCTATATCTATACATTCAACCCTCCTCTTCCAAGCTCAAAAAAGTCCATTATCCTTGGCCATTTACACACCAACTCATAGCACAAGGCTTCCATAATCCATTCCAGAAGCTTGAGGCTGATTTTCAGAGCTAGGAGTGCTGCAACTCAAGCCAAGAGGCTGTCAAGACTTGGTCTACAAGGGTGAGCTCCTTTTTTTTCTCTTTTCTAGCCTTTTCTTGATCAATACATAAGCCATAGTTTCTTGCATCTTTGGGCTCCGACCCAAACTTCAAACCATCATATTTTGAGGTCCTCTTCATGTTTGATTGAGGACCTCTTGCTGTTTGAGGATAGTAGCTAGCACTTCCTTCTTTATCTCTCCTTTAGGCCCTAATCTTGCATGCTATTTTTGGCCTATGTGTAATCTGTTTTTGGGCATGTAGTAAACTGTATATAGGCTTATTTTGAGCCCTTCTTCAACATTGAAGAAGGGCTCAACACTGTTTGGGACTTCCATGTTGTACTCCCCTTTATATCCTCCTTTTGGTCCCATTTTTGTATGTCTTGGCAGCCCCTGATGTTGCTGTTTTTGGACCTTGCTCCGAACTAAAAGTGGCTTTATTTTGACCTCCTGAACATGTTTTATTTAGGGTCTTTGGCTGTTTGATGAATATTTTATGTACTTCATGTTATAGCCCTTTTGTGGCCTTAATCTTGCATAAATTGTTTGCCATGCTTGTATCTGTTTTTGAGCCTTGCCATGAACTGTAAATGTGCATATTTTGGGCCCCTCTTCAATGTTGTTGAAGGGCCCTAACCCATTTGGGGTTAGTAGCTGTGAATTGCTTCATAACCTCATGTTTAGGGCCATTTTTGCATGCCATTGTTGCCCTATCTTTGCTTGTTGTTTGGCCATGACTTGTACTAGAAAAATGCTTATTTTGAAGCTGTTTTGCTTCTTTCTTCATGCTCCATGTCCATATTGTGCATGCTTTGTATAGCTGTAAGCCATTTCGGGTGCCTAATTTCGCATTTCGGGAGGAATTCCATGCATCGGGCGTACTTTCGCCTCATTTCGGGGCTGTTTTGCCCCTCATTTTGCTGCTGAAATCCCATTGGCATGTTTGCATATCATTTCCATGCCATTGCATTGCGTATGCCATTGCCTCGGTTTGCGTGCCCGTGTGCACGCATTTCGAGGCACTCCATTTTCATTCATCGGCCTCTTATGTGAGTGTGGCTGAGGCTCTCTCATGTTAGTATAAGTCCATGTTGCATTCTATATGCCATTTTAGCCATTGCATTGCATATGCCATTGCCTCGGTTTGCGTGCCCGTGCGCACGCATTTCGAGGCACTTCATATTCTTCCATTGGCCACTGTTTTGGGCCTAACTAGAGCTGCCTAATTCATGTTTAAGACCATCCTTGGCTTATTTGCATGCATCATCTTGCATGTTTGCTTGTATCGGCATGTTGCATCCTTAGCTCGTATGCCTAAGTTGCATTGCATCTTGCATGCATCACCTTGCCTCTTGAGATGAATATGATAGAGGTTAGGCCTCCTTGTGTGTTTATTTGGTTTGCATGCTTACCTTGCATGTTTGCTTGTAAGCTTTGCATGATTACATTGCATTGTTCATGTTGCATGATAGCTAACATGCTTAGGTTGCATTGCATCAACATGCATTCCTTGTCCCTTGATTTGGGTGATAGGGATTGGGAGTTTGTTTGATTGATTTGCATTGCATTTGAAATCAAAGTTGCATACTTGGTTCTTTGGGCCATCATGCATGGAAATGCGTGATTGGTGGTCCGAAAACCGAGGCACATGTCCCTTCGAGTCATTACAATGATAAGAGACATGGTTGGTGCATATATGCCTTGAAATGTGCTGCCATGCTTTGCCTTGTCCTCTGTTGCTGTGGGTTGCAGGTTCTGCAGGAATACTCTGCCGACCGGCAGTGTAAGGTGCCGGCCGGCAACCTTTTCTCTGCCGACAGATTCAATTTTGTGCCGATGGACATATACCAGTGCCGGTGGTGATTCCACTCAGCCGGTGGTACTCCCCAGTGCCTAGGGATGCAACCCTGAGGTTTTGACAGTCTCCAGAGGAGTGAAAGAAGGAAAACAGAGGCAGCTTGCGCATGGCGGCGCGCTTCCCGAGGCGTTTTCCTGTTTCAATTAATTTATTTAATTTGTTAATTAAATTAGTTAATTTGTAATATTAATTAGCTTGCGTAGTTAATTAATTTGTAATATTTATTCGGTCCCTCCGAGCGAGGGCAAGTCTGTAATAAGTGTGGGTGCGTGTGTGTATGTCTTCCAACCCCCACTTCTTTCTTCCCTTTTACTTACCTGCTTTAATGGTTAGTATTAGGGCACGTTTAATTTAGCATACCTCATGCTATACATGTGTGCATCCATGCATTTGTATTGCATGCATTAGGCTCGGTACATCACGCTAATTGCATCAATACTTCAATTCCCAAACTGAATACGTGATAATTGTGCATTTTCACATGACATGTTTAGGATAGCCGAGCCTATTCTAACAACACTTTGTATGCGATGCATTAGGCACTTAACATGGACTTGGATCATGCATGTTTGCTAACAAGTTCTTTGTTTTGGCACGGAGTACGATGTAAGTATTTCCGCTTTAGCATCTCGCATGTGTGTGAATGTTAACATGACAGTATGCTTGCCATGCGGCTAGATGCTTATGTGTTAAACTATTTTGAATGCCTGTGGGTGAAGGTTGGATTGTTTGAGTTGGAAGAACTCATTGAAATCCGTGTTTTAGCCTACTTGCGAGTAGCAAATTCCAAAGCATTTTCAAAACGAACGGATATGCAATGTCTCTTTCCAAGTTAGGCAATCTAGTCTATACTTGTTTGCTGTGCGCATAACATAGTAATTCTAGGCTAATAAATGGAATAAGAACACATAAACGTTTTCAAAACAGAATATCACGGTTAGTAGAGGCCGGTCTTTGGACCGGGCGAAAGGGGGTGCTCATAGCTGACCTTCCCCGATCGTACCCAAGCTCCCGAGCCGAGACAACTCCGGTGATGACGGACATGTGGCCTTCGGCACCGAGTCAGGGTTTCCTAAATTTCCCCATTTTAAAAATATTTAGGTGGCGACTCTGTATCTGGCAAAGCAGTCCATGTTTGGCACTACTTTTTCAAAAATCTGTTTCTCAAAACGATTTGCCAGATTTGGACTCTTTGGTTCAGATTAAGAACCGTGACACAAATCGAGTCCGAACTGTAGCACGAGGCCCACGCGGGCGCTGTTACAAAGTGCAAACACTCGGCCTTGCCTTAAAGGCTCCTTTCCAGTAGCTTTGGGGTTGGGTTTTGGTGTGACGGTTGATGCTGCGGCGCTAGCTGCAGTTTTACCATTGCCTTGGGAAGTAGAAGGGTAATCTTTAACCATGTGGCCCACCTTGCCACACCTGTAACAAGCACCCGAAATTTTATAACAAACTCGTTTGTGCCTTTTTCCACATTCAGAGTAGGGTGGTATGGAACCACTTCCTTGACTAGAACTGTTTGTTGACCTTGTGTTCTGCTTCTTATTCAATGAATTGTTCCGGCCTTTCTTAAACTTAAAGCCCCGTCTCTTACCGCGCCACTCAGACGCTGGTGTTTTTGTCTGTTTCAATGCCTCGATATTCGACTCAGCTATTATTGCTCGATCAAGAACATCCACATATTTCAGTAACTTTAGAACATTAATTTGATCAAGTATCTCGACATTAAGGCCGCCTACAAACTTCCTGGCTTTTTTGTAATCAGTGTCCACCATGTGTGGTGCATATCTGACGAGTTCAGTGAATTTAGATTCATACTCTGCTACCGACATAGTACCTTGTTTCAACTGTTCAAACTCAGTCACTTTGCGGTCTTGGACACACTAGAGAAAGTATTTTTCAAAGAAGGACTCCTTAAACTGAGCCCAAGTCATAACATTGTTGGTGTCACGGACGAGCATCCACCACCGTCTGGCTTCTTCTTGTAAGGTGAAGGTAGCCAGTAACACATTGTGTGCTTCAAAACACGGAAACACTTCGAACAATTTCTCAGTCTCTAGAACCCATGCTTCGGCCTTTAGTGGTTCAAGGCCTCCTTGGAAAGATGGGGGTTTCATTTTGCTGAACTTCTATGTCAGAGCAATTATATCATCATTAACATTTGGTTCTGGCTATACTGGAGGAGGCGGGGGCTGTTGGTTCTGTTGTTTCCTTAAGGCTTCAGTCAACAGTTCAACTGTTCTTTCTAACCTTGCCATTCTGGCCTCAAATGATTCAGATTCATCGGCATTCCTTGCATTGTCCATTTCACTATATGCAATACAGTAATAATAAACATAGGAAGTTGTTGACTTAAGCACATTAGCACATACATTCACATCATAGCCACACATACTTTCATGCTCATGCAATGCCCTATTTACTTTTCTAGGACATTCTATAGCTCATTTGGACACGTGTGTGCGGTATAACTCGTGCTTTGGCATCGCTCTGATACCACTCTGTCACGACCCAAACCCGCCACTATGGGTTTAGTATCGTAACCGGCCAGTAATCCGTGATTACCAAAGGCCTACTTAACAGTAAAGACAGTAATACAGAGTAAAGGGGCTGGCAGAAGCCAAAATAGTAAATAAAAGATGTCCAATGAGCTGTGATAGTCTGAATGCAAAAAGACTTTTCATAAACATGCCACATGGATAACCAAAATATATGTACATGCGACATATACACAAACATCCATGTCAGGGACCAAATCCCTAACTAACTGTACAGTCAAGTCTTATTCATCTATTACAAAACAGAAACAGAAGGGTGAATCTAAACACCCCAAAGCACCCGTGGCTTGAACGGACTTGGAACCTCGAGGTGAGGCACGGTGGTTGGCTTGACAAAACAAGAGCTAACCCGATGCTCCTAGCTCCGATCAGGTGCCTGGACACCTACATATATATATAAACAGTGAGCTAAAGCCCAGTGAATAACAGTTATGTAAAAAGGTTAAGAATGAATGTCCTTTCAGTAATTAAAAAGTCATATCAGTCACTTAGAAACCATAGCAGTCATATGTGGTACATCCCATAGCAAAACAGTACAGTAGGTCTTAACAGACCGAACAGTCAGTTGATGGCCATCATAACAGTAAACAGTAATAGTTCTAAACATGGGAATCGACAGAGATCTCTGTGACAGTAGCAGTAACAATACAGTAATTGCTATGGATGCCACAGATACAGTTTACAAATAGGACAAACATTCATTAATTAAACAATAACGTTTTAGTAAGCAGAACAGTTGATCATTCAGAAAATAATCATAATTGAACATATCTTTACAACATTGTTACTCATAGAGCACTGGGCTATAGACAAGCTAACAAGCATCTTCTGATGCCAACTTTATAGTTGCAGAACGAACACACACTCGGGATTAATAACTTAGCCCCTATTTATACTTGGTGTGGTTCTATAACATTATCCTCATTAAGATGCCTTAAACTTGGCCTAGGAATGCCTAACATGGAATGAGGATGCAAAAATGCACTTTAAAACACTTTTCAAATTTTTGCTGAAACAGGGGTCTCGCTGGAGCGTGACTTTCTTCGCTCGAGCGAGCTTACCAAAACAGAGGGGTCGCTCGAGCATAAACTCCTTCACTCGAGCGGTCTGTAAAAATGCAAAAGTACTGGTTGTTGAAAATCTCCGCTCAACGCTCATTCGATGCTCGCTCGAGCATGAGACACAGTCCTCGCTCGAGCGTAGGTTCTTTCGCTCGAGCGTGCGTCTGCACACACAGAAAACCTGAGAGCTTGCAATCTACGCTCGAGCCAGCATTCCTTCACTCGAGCGGGGCTTTGAATAAAAGATGGTCGCTCGAGCATGGAATCCTTTGCTTGAGCGAGGAAGCCAAATTCTGGGTTTTCTAGATTTGCCTTCAAAGCTCAAACCAAGCATTCAACATATCAAAACTCAACCTTTTGGGCCTATTTTCTGGAAAACACTTGAAAACTCATACCACAACATGTTTTGAAGATCAATTTTGTAAAAATCAAGCCAAAAAGTAAGCCAATTGAACACAATTTCAAATGTAAACATGAAGAACAATGCAAAACCATACATGCATGAGTTCCCATGAACTCTAATGTTCCAAAACATGATCAAATGCAAGATTTAGCTCAAAATCATGGTGAATTCATGGGCTACAACTAAAATATGGACATGTATGTGAGGATTTCATGAAGAACAACTTCAAATTTCAAGAACATGTACATGCATGCATGAATTAGCTATTCAAATCAACTCTTTAAGTCAATTCTTGACTCTAATCACCAAATTTCCATGAACCATGCAAGATACAAGTTAAATTCATAACCAAGAAGGTGGATTCTTTACCTTAAGTCTTGAATTCCAAATGTGCTAGCTCAATTTTGCAATTTCTCTTCAATTCCTTTTAGTCTCCAAACAAATCTCAATGAAATCAAGTTTTTCTCCTAACTTCCTCTCTTTCTCCCTCGGTTGGTCTTCAAATGAGATGAGGAATGATATGTCTAAGTATATGAATTAATCCTCAATATGCTAATGAAAGTGGCCCACTAAATGGCTCAACATGTAAATAACTCAACTAATGTAATTTAACATTATTTAATCTAATTTAACCATCCCAAATCAAATTTTAATTAAACCTACCATAAAATCACATAAATTCTAATTAGCATATAACATTAATCAATTTAAGATTCGGTCGCCGATAAGGCTTCCAATTCGCAGTTCGAAATTAGGACATGAACAAATTCATTCAGAAATCAAATTAATAGAAATGCATTCAAAACAATACACTCATGCAATCAGTTCAGGAATTCATTCTCTTCAGTTACTTATCATGCTTAATCACAGATTAGCACTAATCAGAGGTGAGGGTTGTCACACTTGCCTTCTTAGCTTAAACCTTAACAAGTGCACTTGCAACGGTGAACCTCGCCGCTGCACTTGCCTTCTCAGTTCTACTTGGCTAGTACATGCATTCTCAGGACTCCATTAGTCTGCTATCGACTATGTTCGTGCTTACCTCAGCGAAACCTCCACCCTTAGCCACCTAATCACAAATTTTCCCAACTTCCCGGGGCGAAGGCCACAGCTAAGCCTGTTATCAGCCATGCTGTACCTTAATACCAAGCCCGAGGGGGCTTCTTTAGTCCTGCTTGTGCCACTAAGGCAGGTCCATGACCTGGGTAATGGAAAAAGGAGTCCCCTTATGTTCTGGCTATCCTGCTCCCATCTTCGTGGGGTTGCTGCGGTAAACTGGCATTTTTGGATCTGCTATCAGCTCCAACCAGTAAGTCTTGGGGCCTGCTATCAGCACCAAGTTAATAAACTATGGGCCTGCTATCAGCCCTAGGCTAGTAATGCCTTGGGACCTGCTATCGGTACCAAGCATTAGCCTCTACTTGTAGACGGAAACCTCTCTCAAAGGCTGCCATCACCTTGGCAGGGTATTCCCTCTGCAACTTAGTTGCTGCGGTAGTCGTTTCCCATGGCAAGTTCAGACGGCATGACCGAAGATATTAGAGATGACGGCGTTGACAGAATGCCTCCGTAACTTGGGCACTGCGAGTATTACTTCAGCGACTTAGTTGTCTCAGTCTTCTCTTTCCTTCAGTAACTCCAGATGATCGTGACATCGACATTACTTGGAATGGCGGCGGCACCGAAGATACTTGGACTGGCAGCGCTGAGACAAAGTGACTCAGCAACTCTGCCGCTGCACATGTTCCCTCGGCAACTTCCAATGGCGGCGGAACCGAAGTTAATAGGAATGGTGGCGCTGAGACAAAGTGCCTCAGCAACTCTGCTGCTGCACATGTCCTTTCGGCAACTTCACCGCTGCAGGTGTTGCCTCTGCAACTTGACTTGGGTATTTTTCCTCGCTGAGTCCATCTGGAGCCTTGGTGGGTCGGACCTGTCTCGACCCACTTGTTGGCCCACTTCCCTTGGGCTTTGGCCCGCACTCCTCTCTTATCTCTGGTCGCCTTCTCAGGGCGATCTTAGTGCTTGAGTCCATACTTAGTTTGAGATTTAATTTCTGACCCTCTACAATATAATTTGTACAAAATGATGTCTCGCTTTAGTAATTGATCTAACATCTCTCTCTTGCTTGAGTTGGCCAAGTAAAATTGAGAAATCGGGTGATTTTTACATTGGATTTAGAAAAAGAAATAGAAAATGTATATAAAATTAGGTAAAATATGGGTATATTTTATTTACATTTTACATATATTTTTATTTTTCCTTTTCAAATCTCTTCTTAAATTTCACAACCAAATACAGTGTTAAGGAACTTTTTTTCCCTTATTTGATAGCCCACATTGTACTTACATTCTGTTGTTTATAATTTTATCAAAAATACGAGGCTCAATTTGACAAGAATAATTTGGAGTCGCTCAAAATTGAGGAAAAAATGGGTGGAGTGTATCAAATGATATTTGATCGTTTTATTTTATTTTTTAATTGGAGGTTACAAATAAAGAAGTAAACCAGAATAAAAATCCCAAACAGTAGAATTGATGTAGTGTTTGGATTATTGAAATGATTATGAAATGAGTGGAATGATAACAACTTTATAATGGTGGATGATAATTGTATATGTATTAGATATTTTATTGAAATGATCATTTTATTTTACTTTTATTTTGATAAAGCAAACAATTAGAATCCAAACACTACGTAAAGGCTATCAGAATTCCTATGAAGTGATCTTTGCTAGTCTTGCTTAGGATTGTGTAAAATATCGTCAAATCTGTTAAAATTATACCGATTCGCATCAATTCGTACCGCTTTAATCACTAATCGCGGTTTAAATTTTAAAATTTGTAATCTGTCAACCGAATCGTTCCGCTCCGCTATAATTAATACGTGTATATTTTTTAACTTCCAATGAAATATTAATGTAAAAATGAGTGTGAGAAATATTTAAGATATGAAATTTATTACAAATTAGTGGTTATATCTATGAAATTATGTAAAATTCCTGTGTTATACATCTAAAAAATATTATACAAATTAGTGTTATATATTATGCAAATGTATGATAATTAGTTATAATATTCTTCAATTCGCCAATCTACTAAAAATCACTCAAACCGCAATTTGTCAATTCACTAATCCGCTAACCTGCCATTCGATTTGTAATTTTATTCTTAAATCGTCTGAACCGGACAACGCACACTCCTAGTCATGCTGGCCATCGAGACTGGAATTATTATCATTTGTTAAAATAAAAAAAAATCCTAAACCTATCACAGAACGATGAGCTCGCCTCATGTGGTTATTGATGGATGATCCATGAGACAAATAATTGTTCCTTCCTCAAAGCCCCAATGTTTGATTTGTTAAAATGAAATAAAATAGAATAATTATTTTATCATAATATTTATATCATTCTCACGTTTGATTATTAATTTTCACAGCACAACAATCATCACACACACACACATTCAAAAGAAATAGCTTTAGCTTCGGAAAGGTGGAGGATTTTATTTATTTATTTAATTGTTTTTGAGTCCATGGACCTCAACACAACTAACGTGGAACCATGTGTACAACAGTACATGTATTCCTTGGGTAGGCAAAAGGGAAGTGATTGGAAAGTGCAATTGGCATCCATAGTTCAACTTCAACACCAACGATACTATTGTATATATTATTTATATATTTATTATTTAAAAATAATTATAAAAAAAAATCAAGATTGGATCCTTATAATCTTGAGTTTTTTATTTTATTAATTTAAATTTAAAATTTTTTATTTGTTTTTAATATAAATTATTTGTCTATTTTTATTAATTAAAACCAACGAATTATTAAACTTAATATAAATATACATAAAATATCTAAAATATATATTTTCATTGAATTTAATGATTAAAATACTTATTTTTGGCTTATTTTATTTAACAAATATTTTTTTTGGGTACATTGAAAATGATTTTATTTAACAAATATAAAGAAATAGTTTAGATTAAAAGCTAATTAAAAAATTTAAATTAAAATTAATAAAATTTAAAATTTATTTTGCTATGATTTAAAAAAAAAAAATAATTCCCCCATTATTTAGTACAAATCAAATGCATGATGATGATGATAGAAATACAATCCAAGTGAGTGAGTGAGGCGGTGGTCAGAATATGAATATGGCCCCGTTTGTTATTCGCTATTACAGTCTAATTTGGACTGTGATAGATAAACAGTGAATAAGATTTTTGTTTATTTTGATTTTGGAACTCCGGATTAGTAGTTCGAAGGGATTATGATGGGCCTCGTCAAACGGCATTAATAATCTGGAATGAGAGATGGTATTAGCAAACTAGTCCGTTCGGATTGGGTGTTATTGGACGTCCGCCCGAAAGTTTGGTCGGACGTCCTGCCGGTCAACCGATCAATGCAATTTCTTTATTTTTTTATTTTTTTTACTTGGGCATTTTTTTTAAAACATTAAAGTTTAATATTTTTGTATTTTTTGTTAAATCATAATTTTATTTGTTTTATTATTTTATATAAAAAATAATTTAACAATTCCTTCGCTAACAAAACAAATATAATTTTATTAATTCCATCACTATAAAAATAAATATAACTTTACTAATTCTTTTACTATTAATTCTTTTCATTCTATCTCTAAAAATAGACGGAGCCGCATCACACAAAAGTATGATGATGATGATACAAATACAATCCAAGTGAGTGAGTGAGTGAGTGAGGCGGTGGTCAGAATATGAATATGGTGTATTAGTGGGGAGACAGCTTGGCCCCAACATGGATCGTGGGAGCACTTCTTGTTTTGGGGCCCACATCACACAAAAGTAATTGCATTGAAATTTCTCTCCTTCGACGTGCCCAGCCCACCATTAACCCTCAACGTGTGTTAATAAACTAAGATGATTTAAGATGATATAAATAAGTATATTTTTTAATTTTTTATAAAATAAAAGTTAGGTATAGATTAGATTTGAAATGATATAATAAAAAAGTGATGTAATTTAAATAGAATAGTGATTTTTTGACTTTTTGAAATTATGACAAACAAGACCTAAAAATATAATATATATATATATATATATATATTTTAAATTCAATATATTTTTACTAAAAATTAATGCATGTTTTAATCTTTTTATATATTTTTTAAAACACTTTTTACACCTTTATTAATAATAAACAATACATAACGAGCACTTGTTATCATTAACTAATTTTCTTTACTTTTTATTCTCTCATTCAATGTTATTATTATTATTTGCTAAGCAAGCTACTCTACAAACTCAAATAATATTTATAATCATTCAATTATTATTTTTTTTAAAAACATAATTGGATTTAAAATTTTAAAATAAATAAGAGAAAATATTTAAAAATAAAAAATATCTCATGCTTTGAGATAAGTGAATTGTCATGCTAAAAAGCCGAGTGCATTTTTTACATGGCTAAGAAATTTTATTCCATTCATTTTATCATTTAGTATTTTTGAATATGCAAATCATTTATAAAGTTGAAATTCTTTATAAAATAAAAATAAAAACCGTAAAATCTTTAAAAGTTATATTTGGAGTGATTTGGGAAGTTGGTTAATTAAAAACTGATTTTTTTACTTTTTTTACTTTTTATAGTTTTTTTTTTTTAATCTTTTTGTGTGTAAAAAATGTGAGAGTGATCTGATTCAAAATGGATTAAAAGTTAAAAACTAACTTTTAACTAGGTTGCCAAATTGCCCCTTCATGATAAAGTTTTGCCGTTGAATCAAATTAATTATTGAACTAAGCATATTAATCAAGGGATGTGTATGTCACTATCATGAAACAAGAACAACAATGTTAGGTAGTTTAAAATTTTGTGGCTCAAATGACTCAAATAACTTAAAACGACGTCGTTTTGACAGATTTTGAGTGTAAAACGACGTTGTTTTGACAGATTTGAGCCATTTGAGCTACAAAATTTTAAGCTACCAAACATTTTCCAAACAAGAATAAGAAAAATGATATTAAGGTCAAGTTTGGCTATCTTAAATAAGTACACACTTTTTATCTTTTTATCTTTTTTCCATCACATCATCTCTCTACTTTTCTGCACATCTTTTCGTAAGAAGATAAAAAATATACTTATCTAGGTCATCTCAAACAACCCCAATCCTTTTTAATTTATTTTCAACAAAATGCATACCATCTCAGTTCCATATGAGTAGTTTAATAATAAAGCGGGAAACCTTTACGTTTGTTGGAGAGGGAGATAGAGATAGAGGGGGGCAATTAACACGGATTGGATAGGATATCCGAAGACAATGAAGCATCATCGCCTGCCTGTATGTAGAGTATGTCTGAAACTTCAATTTTTTTTTTTTTTTATATATATACATACTAGGATCAGCCCATAAGCACCCTTTTATATATACATATATATATCTCTGTGACATATACACACACACACCAGCAACATCATATACACGCACACACAGCAGCAGCAGCATGGCCTTTGTTAGTATCACCATTGCTTTGTTAAACTCAGTATAAAAGATTTCCCACTATTTGTTTCCTCTACGCTTCTACCTTTGCCCTCTACTTCTCCTCTCTCTCTCTCTCTCTCTCTCTCTCTCTCTACAGGAAACCACCTCCCTCAGGCCTTGTGGACCTTTTCAGAGATTTGTTAAAGAATGAGAGACAGAGAAGGGTGTGTCTGATTGATCTAGCTTCCAACATCGTGATTCCATCTATCCCTGCTTCTTATTGTTAGGTATCTAATCTCTCTCTCTCTCTCTCTGCTATTGTTCAACCATAATTTCAACCCAATTTCCACTTCTTCCATGGCTCTTCTAACCACATACATTATTATAAGACTTGATTCCTTTGCTCTGTCATACTCCTTTCACATTAACAAAATTTTAAGATCGACTGATCATATCTGTGCTCAAAATTCAATGCAATTTTATCCCATTTTTAAAATTGAGAGTTTCAAGGCTTTGATTTATTCTGCTCCTCCTTATACAACTTCACTATGTTTGATTTATTTTCAACTCTTTCATTTCTCAAACTTGTTTCAATTTTTGTAATCGCAAGATCCAAGTCAGTACTTACTAATATGATTAAAGATCCAAGGACAAATTTGTGATGATTGAATCTGAATTTTTTTTTTTTTTTGGTGTGGAAATTTCAGGATTTGTAGATATAAGTTTGGTGTTAGTGTATTAAGACTTTAGATATGGCATCAAAACCCTTCGTGGCAAGCAGATCGTCTCTATCGACAAACTCAGATGTGCCGGAGTCACAACAACATGTTAAGCCTCCACTGCCCCCCAATGTGACATTTGCCCGGAAGACTTCGTCAGGACGATATGTCAACTACTCGAGGGATGACCTTGATAGTGAACTTGGGAGCAATGATTTCATGGACTACACGGTACACATGCCTCCAACACCCGACAACCAGCCAATGGATTCGATCTCTCAGAAGGTCGAAGAGCAATATGTGTCCAATTCACTTTTTACTGGTGGATTCAGTAGTGTTACGAGAGCTCATCTCATGGACAAGGTGATTGAATCACAAGCAAATCATCCTCAGATGGCTGGTTCAAAAGGATCTTCATGCATGATACGTGGATGTGATGCTAAGGTGATGAGCGATGAACGGGGTATGGATATTCTCCCCTGCCAATGTGACTTCAAGATATGTAGAGATTGCTATTTGGATGCGGTTAAAACTGGAGATGGCATTTGCCCAGGGTGTAAAGACCAATACAAGGCCATGGATATGGATGAATTTGTAGAAAACAGGCGGCCACTTCCACTTCCACTTCCACCGCCAGCTGAGATGTCAAAAATGCAGAGGAGGCTATCATTGATGAAATCAACAAAGTCAGTGCTGATGAAGAGCCAGACTGGAGAATTTGATCACAATCGGTGGATCTTTGAAACAAGCGGCACCTATGGGTATGGCAATGCTATATGGCCAAGAGGGGGAGGATTAGGGAATGGGAAAGACGATGATGTAGTTGAGCCTTCTGAATTAATGAACAAACCTTGGAGGCCCCTGACGCGCAAATTAAAGATACCGGCTGCCATTATCAGCCCATATCGGTACATTTTTTGATTCATGGTCACTCATCCTTCATATACACTATTCTTATCTAACTTGTTATGATGATACCTACATGAATACTGCTTTATCTTAGTATTTTGTTTACTCTAAAACTGTTTGATTCTTCCCATTGATATGATCAAGTTTTTGAAATCACCATCTTGCCATATTTTGATACATCATTGTAGTGATTGAATGGCAGCGAGCTGACCAATACACCCAAGAATGCACATTGCAACATAAATGAGGATAGATAACTAATTTGGTGAATAAATTTTGGATAACATAATCAATTAAATTTCTACCTTTCTAGTTTGTTTTTGGTCAATTTCTTTCACTCATGCTGTGCTAGTAATTTTGGAGATGATGATGCAAAGAAGTAATCTTCTTTGGTTTCAGAAAATTGAGCTCACTTTTTATAAAATTGAGTTTTTTATTTTTTATTTTTCTGTGTTTTTTTGTTTTTAGTCAAAATTTTTAATATTTTAAGGAAGTTTTTATTTTTTAGATGCATGTAACCTAAATACACTTAAAAAATATAATATTTATGAAAAAAATCTTTAAAAAATTAATCAAATATAAAAAAATATAAAATTGAGTACATTTTCGTATTCTTATGTATTTATTGAATTTTTAAAAAAAAATTTCACAAATATTTTAATTTTTTGGTGCGTCTAGAAAGTAAAAAAATTATTTAAAATATTAAAAAAAAGACAAAAAAAAAAAAACAAAAATCTCAATTTCTAGAAAATCAATCAAAACCAAACCACTTCATCTTAGCACATTTACATTCCAGCTAGAGGCCCATGCCAATTGATTATCAGTTGAGCCATATGATTCATGCGCATATCCATCTTGGCTTGTTGTTGAACTGACTACAGAGGGAGATGTTTATCATAAATCATATTCATAGGACAATTGGATTTTCAGTGGATCAAATGTATATTGTCACTTTCATGACTGCCATGCTCTGCAACCAAAAAAGTAGTAGTTTGCACTTGGGTTGGGATTATAACTTCAAGCATGGTCGACAATGGTTTACTGAATTGGATAAATATTCCTTTTAGTTTGTACATATAATGTAATTATTTACTTTGGTGTGTGTTTGTGTGTGTTGTAGGTTTTGCTGGTAAGTGTTTTGGTTGTGTGGTCACTGGTGTTGTTGACTACTTCCCAGTTTGTTTGATTTCACATATTGTTGCGCATGGTCTCTTTATGTGATGCATGCTAATGCATTCTTCTGTCTGTCTGTTGCATAAATGCTCTCAGGCTTCTGATTTTCATTCGTATGGTTGTGCTTGGGCTTTTCTTGGCTTGGAGGGTCAACCACCCAAACAATGATGCAATCTGGCTCTGGGGAATGTCTGTGGTTTGCGAAATATGGTTTGCCTTTTCTTGGATTCTTGATCAACTGCCAAAGCTCTGCCCTGTGAACCGTGCTACAGATCTTAATGTCTTAAAAGAGAAGTTTGAAATGCCTAGTCCCAACAACCCCACTGGGAAATCTGATCTTCCAGGCATAGATATTTTTGTCTCTACTGCAGATCCAGAGAAGGAACCCCCACTTGTCACAGCAAATACCATCTTATCTATTCTAGCTGCTGAATATCCTGTTGAAAAACTTTCTTGCTATGTTTCTGATGATGGAGGTGCACTTTTAACCTTTGAAGCCATGGCAGAAGCTGCAAGTTTTGCTAATATATGGATTCCATTTTGCCGTAAACATGACATTGAGCCTAGGAATCCAGAATCTTATTTCAATTTGAAGAAGGATCCCTATAAGAACAAGGTGAAGACTGACTTTGTCAAGGATCGTAGACGGGTAAAACGTGAGTATGATGAGTTCAAGGTTCGCATCAATGGCCTTCCCGACTCTATCCGTCGTCGTTCTGATGCCTATCATGCTCGAGAGGAAATAAAGGCCTTGAAGCAACAGAGACAGAAGACAGATGATGAACCTGTGGAGAGTGTGAAGATCTTGAAAGCTACATGGATGGCTGACGGAACCCATTGGCCTGGGACTTGGTTGAATCCTGCACCAGAGCACTCTAAAGGTGATCATGCTGGAATAATACAGGTATTGTTTGATTAGTTGACATAATATTAACCATTAATTCTGTTAAGAAACATATGTGAATATTGTCAAAACTTAATAAAGCACTAGGATCTAAAAGAAGGGAAACAAAGCTAAACATGGCCTTCTTAAATGATGCAGGTGATGTTGAAACCTCCTAGCGATGAACCGCTACAGGGCACAGTAGATGATGCCCGGCTAATTGACCTGAGTGATGTTGATATCCGTCTTCCAATGCTTGTTTATGTTTCCCGTGAGAAGCGTCCTGGCTATGATCACAACAAGAAAGCAGGGGCCATGAATGCCCTGGTTCGAGCCTCTGCAATTATGTCTAATGGTCCCTTTATTCTCAATCTTGATTGTGACCACTACATCTACAACTCCCAGGCTCTGAGAGAAGGCATGTGTTTTATGATGGATAGAGGCGGGGATCGCATTTGCTATGTCCAGTTCCCTCAGAGGTTTGAGGGTATTGACCCTAACGATCGATATGCCAATCACAACACAGTCTTCTTTGATGGCAACATGAGAGCCCTTGATGGACTTCAAGGTCCAGTTTATGTTGGAACTGGATGCCTCTTTCGAAGGATAGCCCTTTACGGCTTTGACCCACCTCGATCAAAAGAACACCAACCTGGTTGCTGCAGTTGCTGCTTACCTGGTCGTAGAAAGCATTCAGCAGTTGCAACCACCCCAGAAGAGAACCGATCCCTGAGAATGGGTGATTCAGATGATGAAGAGATGAACCTTTCCCTAGCTCCTAAGAAGTTTGGAAACTCAACTTTCCTCATCGATTCAATCCCTGTGGCTGAGTTCCAAGGCCGTCCCCTTGCAGATCATCCAGCTGTGAAGAATGGACGGCCTCCTGGTGCTCTGACCATTCCCCGAGAACTTCTTGATGCATCAACTGTGGCAGAGGCAATCAGCGTCATCTCATGCTGGTACGAGGATAAGACCGAGTGGGGACAGCGTGTTGGATGGATTTATGGGTCTGTTACTGAAGATGTGGTCACAGGGTATAGGATGCACAATAGGGGATGGAAATCAGTTTACTGTGTGACCAAGAGGGATGCTTTTCGTGGGACTGCCCCAATCAATCTCACGGATAGGCTCCATCAGGTCCTACGCTGGGCTACCGGCTCAGTTGAGATATTCTTCTCCCGCAACAATGCCCTCTTCGCGAGCTCAAAAATGAAGGTTTTGCAGAGGATGGCATACCTCAATGTTGGAATCTACCCCTTTACCTCCATTTTCCTGATTGTCTATTGCTTTCTCCCTGCACTGTCCCTCTTTTCTGGCCAATTTATCGTCCAAACCCTCAATGTGACTTTCCTTGTCTATCTCCTTGTCATCACTGTTACACTCTGTATGCTTGCTGTTCTTGAGATCAAGTGGTCAGGCATTGAGCTAGAAGAGTGGTGGAGGAACGAACAATTTTGGTTGATTGGTGGAACTAGTGCCCACTTGGCTGCAGTGATTCAAGGGCTACTAAAGGTTGTTGGAGGAATTGAAATCTCCTTCACTTTGACATCGAAATCAGCTGGTGATGATGAAAACGATGAGTTTGCTGATCTCTACATTGTCAAATGGACGTCCCTTATGATTCCTCCCATCACAATTATGATGACGAACTTGATTGCAATAGCGGTTGGGGTTAGTCGAACAATTTATAGCACTATACCACAATGGAGCCGCTTGCTAGGTGGTGTTTTCTTTAGTTTTTGGGTTTTGGCACATCTCTACCCCTTTGCAAAAGGGCTTATGGGAAGAAGAGGGAGGACACCCACCATTGTTTTTGTTTGGTCAGGACTTATTGCAATCATCATATCTCTCCTTTGGGTGGCAATCAATCCCCCAGCAGGAACAACCCAGATTGGTGGCTCATTCCAGTTCCCCTGATAAGTCATATTTCTTAGTAAACCAGTTAACAATATTCCTTAATTTAATTATTTTTTTCAACAATTTGACTACGCCGTTGAAGGCTGTAGAGATGTTTCTTTTCTTATACTTATTGTTTTACTTCAATTTTATCTAATGTTTTCAGCAATTTGAGCAAGAGGATTGGACTAGAAATTTTGGATAATGGTTTTAGTGGCAATTTATTTATTTATTTTTTATGATGTCTGATATGTATAATCATTTGAACAATACTATCTTACATGGAGAATTTGGAGTTGCACTTTTGTGCCATTATTTTTGAGATTTGCAGAGGTGATCTTGTAAACTAGTTGAATCCTTCGTAGTTCATCTTCTATCTTGAGAACTGTGAGCTGAATTATCAAATTTCAGTTAAATTTTTCTTTCTTTTCCTTTTTGTATGGAAATGTATTACCAACTCAATTATTGGTGTTGTTGTATGTTGAATAACACACACATTTTTTTCATGGGAAAAACCAGATTTAATAATAAATGTAGGACTGAAATTTATGTTAATGTAGGTTCAAGATAAGAATTGAGTTGTTTTCTTGCCCACGAGGGCATCTGTAGCATCCCCTGACTAATCCCAAGTAAGTAAATATAATTTTCCAAACTCTTACTCATGCAGGAAATATGAACCAAGTTAGTTGGAGCAGCAGAGAAGCATGTTCAAGCTATAACCTCAATTCGCGGAGCCAGCTAACATGTTCAAGCATACCTCAATCATTCTCACCAAGACCATCAAACCATACCTCACATGTGTTGAGGATCGGGGGCACACCAGGGAACTCAAACAAGCAATAACACACAAGATTTAACGTGGTTCGGCAAGTCGCCTACGTCCACGGGCAGCGGATTCACTATATTGAATAAGATGGTAAGAATTACAACACTCTCTCTAATTCTCTCTCTCTCTTTGCTCTCTGCTATCTCAGCTGTGTATTCAACTCTCCTTAGCTTCTCTATTTATAGAGATTACAAATGCAAGAGGCACCCTTTGAAATGAGCTGGCTGCCAGCCCATTTTTGTGCTTTCGGTGGCTTTACAGATTGAAGCTTCACATGGCTTCTCATGGCCTCATGGCCAACTCACATGGCCTCATGGTTTCCCCACCATGTAGCTGGCTGCCACTTTCCATGGTTTGGCAAGAATCTGTAGCCAATTTTCAACAAATCTCCACCTTGGCGAGGATTCTCTTATCCAACATAGTGATCGATCAACACTGCCATGCACCCGAAGGTGCTCAGTTCCGAGAGATGTTGACCAAGTCCAAACAATGTTGGAACTTGATCCCAGAAACTACCTTTGTGAGCATATCGGTCGGATTATCTGCAGTACCAATCTTTTGAAGCAGAATATCCCCTTCATTCACAATTTCTCGGATGAAATGGAAACGGACATCAATGTGCTTGGTGCGGGCATGATGAACCTGGTTCTTTGCCAAACAAATGGCACTCTGACTGTCACAAAACACCTCAACGTGCTTCTGAACAATTCCCAAGTCTTCAATCAACCCATGTAGCCAAATAGCTTCTTTAAAGGCTTCCGTCACTGCCATGTACTCTGCCTCTATAGTAGACAAAGCCACCGTTGACTGAAGCGTTGACCTCCAACTTACCGGCCCTTTAGCAAGTGTAAATAAATACCCTGTTGTTGACCGGCGTTTGTCTAAGTCACCAGCATAATCTGAGTCGACATATCCTTCCAAATTCTGCCCGAGTCGGTTATCTCTCTCGAACTTCAATCCCAGATTGACCGTGCCATGTATGTACCTTAGGATCCATTTCACTGCCTGCCAGTGATCTTTTCCTGGATCATGCATATACCTGCTTACCATACTCACAGCATGCGAGATGTCAGGCCGTGTACAAACCATAGCATACATTAATGCACCAACTGCATTTGCATATGGAACCTGTGCCATATGCTTCCGTTCTTCTTCTGTGCGTGGAGACAACGAAGCACTAAACTTGAAATGAGGGGCCAATAGTGTACTTACAGCTTTGGTTTTCCCATTGATGCCAAATCTGTCTAACACCTTTTTCAGATACTGGGTTTGTGTCAGACAAACCGTGCCCTTCTTCCTGTCTCTCTTGATCTCCATGCCAAGAACTTTCTTTGCTTCTCCCAAATCCTTCATTTCAAACTCCCTTGCTAACTGTGCCTTGAGTTTGTCAATCTCCACCTTGCTCGTAGATGCAATCAGCATATCATCTACATATAAGAGCAAATAGATGAAGGAACCGTCGGGAAGCTTACGGAAATATACACAATGATCAAATTGACTTCTTGTGTATTCTGTCTCCATCATGAACCGATCAAATCGCTTGTACCACTGTCTCGGGGATTGCTTCAATCCGTACAACGATTTGTTCAGCTTACAGGCCCAATTCTCTTTTCCAGCAATTTTGAAACCATCTGGCTAGGACATGTATATCTCCTCTTCAAGATCTCCATGTAAGAAGGCAGTTTTGACGTCGAGTTGGGCGAGCTCGAGATCAAACTGTGCAACCAAAGCTAACAAGATGCGAATAGACGTGTGCTTCACAACAGGTGAGAATACCTCATTGTAGTCTATTCCTTCCTTCTGAGCATAGCCTTTAGCTACCAATCTAGCTTTGAATCTGATGTTGTCTCTGCCTGGAATGCCTTCCTTCTTGGTGTAAACCCACTTACACCCAATTGCTTTCTTGCCTTTTGGAAGTTGCACCAACTTCCAAGTCTGGTTCTTGTGAAGTGACCCGATCTCTTCATCCATAGCCTCCTTCCATTTGACACTTTCTGCATTATGCACGGCTTCTTTGAAAGTGCACGGAACATTGTCTTCAATGATTGGAAGTGCATAGGCTACCATATCGGTCATCCAACTGGGTTGCTTAGTAACCCTTTTTCCTTTCCTGATTGCAATGGGTTCTGATTGTTGCGGAGCCTCTGGATCTTCATTTTCATCTGAACTCTCTTCAGAGCTATCCTCTGAGACTTCTTCAGGATGGTTGATTGGCTGACTAGTCTTTGCTGGAGTCTCAAACTCCACCTGCACTGACTTCTTCAATGCTTCCTCATTCTGTTGAGGATCTGGTTGCTTCAGCATTGCAGACTCATTAAAGGTAACGTCTCTTCTGATGAGAACTTTCTTTGATTCAGGGCACCACAGTCTGTATCCCTTGACACCGTCATCGAAGCCCAAGAAGATGGCTTTCTTGGCTCTTGGATCCAACTTAGATTCTGTAACATGAAAATATGCTGGACATCCAAAGATACGTAACTGATCATAATCAGTAACTGGGACTCCTGACCATACCTCCATGGGAGTCTTCCCATCTAATGCTGTAGTAGGTAGTCTGTTGACAAGATGACGAGCATAGTTCAATGCCTCGCCCCAAAATGCCTTGCTCAATCCAGACTGTGACAGCATACACCGGACTTTCTCCACCAAAGTGCGGTTCATGCGTTCTGCAACTCCATTCTGCTGCGGTGTTCCAGGAACTGTGAAATGTCTTACTATCCCTGCATTCTGGCAAACCTCAAAGAAGGGATCTGATGTATATTCTCCACCATTGTCAGATCTGAGCTTCTTAATCCGTCTGCCTGTCTGGGTCTCAATCATCTTCTTCCACGTAAGAAAGATGTCTAAGACTTCATCTTTGTGTTTCATTGTATAAATCCAAACTCTTCTAGAGAAATCATCAATGAACGACACAAAGTAGTGTTTACCTCCCAACGAAGCAGTCTTGGAAGGACCCCATACGTCGGTGTGGACGTAGGCTAGAATCCCTTTGGTACGGTGAATTGCAGTACCAAACTTGATTCTTGTTTGCTTGCCCAATACACAATGCTCGCAGAACTCAAGCTTCCCCGTCTTGGCGCCTTTCAACAGGCCTTGCTTTACCAACCCTTGTAAAGCCTTCTCACCGACATGCCCTAGGCGCATGTGCCAAAGTTTGGAAGTGTCTGATGCATCATCTTCTGAGCTGGTGGAGACAGCCACTCTCCCTGTGACTGTAGAGCCATCTAGGAAATATAAATTTCCCTGTCGAGTACCTTTCATTGCAACCAATGCTCATCGAACAACTTTAAGGACTCCACCTTCCATGGTTACTCTGTAACCTTTGGAGTCTAAAACTCCCACTGAGATGAGATTCTTGGTTAGATCTGGTACATACCGTACATCTTCAAGAATTCTGATTGTTCCATCATGGATCTTCAGTTTAATTGTTCCAATCCCCTTTGTCTGGCAAGCTTGGTCGTTGCCCATCAGCACAACTCCTCCATCGAACTCTCGTAAGCTCGAGAACCACTGCTTGTTAGGACACATATGAAATGAACATCCGGAATCTATTATCCATTCATCCGACTGGCCATATGATGAAACTGTGAAGGCTCCTCCTTCATCATTATCTCTATCTCGTGCAATATTCACCTTCTCTTCTGTCTTGTCTTTATTTGGACAATCTTTTGCCCAATGTCCCTTCTTGCGACAAGCTGCACACTCGTCTTTTGCAAGACGTCTTTTGTCTGAAGGTTTCCCCCTAGATTTTGAGCGAGACTTTCCTCGCCTTGTATTTCTTCTGTTATTTGTTCTGCCTCTGACTGTTAATGCCTCGGATGTTGAGTCCCTGTTTGCAGACTTATCTTTCCTTCTGAACTCATTGTTCACCAAGGCGTTTGCAACATCAATATACTTGATCTTCTCTTTACCGTACAGTAAAGTAGTAGTGAGATGATCATACGAGTCAGGCAAGGAATTTAACAATAACAGTGCTTTGTCTTCATCACCAACGTCATCATCCAAATTCTTCAAATCCGTAATAATTTTGTTGAAATTATTTAGGTGTTCGTTCATCGAAATACCTTTAATGTAGTCGAAACGAAACAACCTCTTCCTCAAGTAGAGCCGGTTCTCAATGCTCTTTGTCATGAACTTATCTTCCAGCGCCTTCCAAAGCTTCTTCGCAATATCATATTCTGTAAAGGCATACTTCTCCTCTTTTGCAAGGCAAAGTCGGATGGAACTGCAGGCCAGGAGATTCACCCTCTCCCATTCTATCTCGTCCAGGTCATCTGGTTTGTCTCCCAGAGTGAAGTGCAGGTTCATTTGGACAAGCATATCCTTAACTTCGCATCTCCACATGCCGAAGTTGCTGCTTCCATCGAACTTCTCTACCTCGAACTTGGCATGGGACACCGGGGTCCAATGCCTAGAAGTGCTTGTACTGGCTGAATTACTTACGGACTCGGTTGATCTAGATTCTGCCATTTTCTAGAAACTTCAATTCAAAAAACTGACCGTACAGATGTGTCCAGAATACTCCAAATAGTTGGGAAGCACTATTGGCTCATCAAAAACGGACTCCGAATGGCTCCGATCTGGCAAAAACACTTTGGACGGGTCAGATCTGCAGAATCTGGTGCGCTGAGATGCACCGGATACTTTCTCCGGTCAACGGTTGGTCAACGGCTCGGTCAACGGCGCAGGCGGCACGGTCAACGGAGGATCGGCGGCGCGGTCAACGCGGCTCCGGCTCAACGGCTCGGCTTGGTCAGCGGCTCAGGCTGACTAGGCTGACACGTGGCTGACACGTGGCCTGTCAGTCGGACACGGGGCGCTGACGTGGCGAGATGACGTGGCGCTGACGCGGTGCTGGCGTGGCGCTGACGTGGTGCCACGTGGCTCGTCTTCTTCCTGGAGACGCGCGTGTGGAGCGTGGGTGAGACTGGGATCACGTGCCGGGTGCCGGCACGGCGCGTGTGGGCGCGTGCCATGACTGGGACTCACGCGCTTTTTTCAGAGAGCGCGTGAGAGCGCGTGTCGAGGCTTCTGGGCTCTGTTTTTGCTGTTCTGGACTCCTCTCGGGGAGTTCTTCCTCTTGGTATGGTCAAAAGTGGATTTTGAGTACTTCGAATTCTGGGCACTTTCGGGAAAAATTCGATTTTTCGCAACCCGAGCTCTGATACCAATTGTTGAGGATCGGGGGCACACCAGGGAACTCAAACAAGCAATAACACACAAGATTTAACGTGGTTCGGCAAGTCGCCTATGTCCACGGGCAGCGGATTCACTATATTGAACAAGATGGTAAGAATTACAACACTCTCTCTAATTCTCTCTCTCTCTTTGCTCTTTGCTATCTCAGTTGTGTATTCAACTCTCCTTAGCTTCTCTATTTATAGAGATTACAAATGCAAGAGGCACCCTTTGAAATGAGCTGGCTACCTGCCCATTGTTGTGCTTTCAGTGGCTTTACAGATTGAAGCTTCACATGGCTTCTCATGGCCTCATGGCCAACTCACATGGCCTCATGGCTTCCCCACCATGTAGCTGGCTGCCACTTTCCATGGTTTGGCAAGAATCTGTAGCTAATTTTCAACAACATGGCCACTTCCATGGCTTTGTCAGCAATTCGATCCCATATCCTCTGCTTTTTGACAACCTACTTCATATCCCAACAGGTTCCATATCCCAACAGAAAAGTTCGAGTTCATGCTTCATGTTTCTAACATTGGCAGGTCGAGTTTCTATCTAAACAATGTGAAAATAACTAGCCCCAATACACGCACAACAGCCGGGTCTTCCATCCGATGCCACGGTATAGATAGGGCAGTGCAAGGGGACAACACTACACTTTAAGTCCTCCTACCGTGGTTTCTGTGCCTCCTGCCCCATGGTGGCCACCAACACCAACACCACTGCCGGTGGGTGGTGCTAAACCGACGGCTCCTTTAGATGCCCCACCTCCAACTGATCAGAATGGCCGTCCTAAAAAATCAGGCTCTTCTCGGCATCTTCCTTTTAGAGGATTGTGTAGGAAATACTATATCACTCACTTCACACTTTATGAATAAGTGTCTTCCAACCTGTGCAGAACTTGAGTGTCTCATTGATTGAAAACCATAGGCCTATTTATAACTGCTAGGTCAGGGACCCTTATCAGATAGATACATTATCAAATAATCAGATAGATACATTATCAGATAAACCTTGTTAATTTCCTTCCATCAAGGAAACTTAATTAGTGAAAATTGATGGGCCTTAGCCAAACCACCATTTAGAGTTCTTGATATTTTAGGCAACTTCAATAATTATCACCCATAATTATCAAAAGATAAATATACATATAAGGATAAATATATAAATAATATATAATATATATAATTTACAAATATTAATATATATGTGGGCCTCCTCTTAAGAGACGCAGCTTACATTCTCTCACTTGGTCCACAAATCATATAAATACTGTATTGGGTGATATGTACTGAATTATGGCCATTAAACTTTGCCTAAACTTTAATATTGAAATCCTCACACTCCATTGCCAAGTGTTACTACACGAATCATAGCGGTTATGCCCCATTTAATGGACATTTCCTTCTATAAATTACAATGTATGACACTTTTCAATGAGTACTAAATAAAATACTTCAATTTACAAATGACTAATAAATAGTCATTCGGGTCCTACTTTACTTATCCCAATGGATAACAAACATAACAAATACTTTAAGTGCACAATCAAAGGTCATGTATTTATTCTAAATAAATATTGTTTTCAATAGTGAATCCCTCAAAATGAGAAAGTAATTTCATACATCAAAAGAGCTAGTTAGTCCCATATGAACCACATGATCATTGTGTATTTTAGCTGGCAATGCTTTTGTCATGGGATCTGCAACCATCAGCTCAGTGTCGATGTGCTCAATAGCAATTTCTTGCATCTTCACTTTCTCTCTAACAACAAGATACTTTATATCAATATGTTTATTTCGGCTGCCATTTTTATTGTTTTTAGAAAAGAAAACTGCAGCCGAATTATCACAGTAAATCCTTAGTGGTCTTGATATGGAATCAACAATCCTTAGTCCTGTGATAAAATTTCTTAACCATAAGGCCTGTGTTGTAGCTTCATAGCATGCAACAAATTTCGCTTGCATAGTAGACGAAGTAGTTATGGACTGCTTGATGCTTCTCCAAGATACAGCTCCTCCTGTAAGAAGAAATATATATCTTGAAGTAGATCTTCTAGTGTCGGAACATCCAGCAAAATCTGAATCTGAATATCCAATCACCTCTAGTGAATCTGCATGTCTGTATGTAAGCTTGTAGTCCTTAGTTCCTTGCAAATACCTCATAACCTTCTTAGCAGCTTTCCAGTGCTCAAGCCCTGGATTACTTTGATATCTGCCTAACATTCCTACCACAAACCCAATATCAGGTATTGTACAAATCTTAGCATACATGAGACTACCTACTGCAGATGCATAAGGTATGTTTTTCATCTGTTCTTTCTCCAAATCATTTTGTGGTGATTGATTTAGACTAAATTTGTCTCCTTTGACAATAGGTGCTACAGAAGGTGAACAAGACTTTCACGTTAAATCTTTCCAAAACTTTTTCAATGTAGGCCTTCTGAAATAGTCCCAATGTTCTACAAGATCTATCTCTGTGAATCTGTATGCCAATGACATATGAGGCTTCACCCATATCCTTCATTTCAAAGTTTTCAGAAAGAAATTATTTCGTTTCATGTAGCAAACCTAAATTACCACTCACAAGTAGAATGTCATCTACATACAGGACTAAGAATATGTATTTACTCCCACTAACCTTAAGGTATATAAAATTATTAACAATGTTCTCCGTAAACCCGAACGAAGTAATAATGTTATGAAATTTTAAAAATCATTAGCAGGAGGCCTGTTTAAGTCCATATATAGATTTCTTTAACTTATAAACCAAGTGATTATTCTTTGAGGAAAATCCCTCAGGCTGAACCATGTATATCTCTTCTTCCCATTAAGAAAAGCCGTTTTCACATCCATTTGGTGTAACTCTAAATCAAAATGAGCTACTAAAGCCATGATTATTCGAAATGAGTCCTTCTTAGAAACCGGAGAGAAGGTCTCATGGTATTCAATTCCTTCCTTTTGGGTAAAACCTTTGGCTACAAGTCTAGTCTTATATCATTCAATGTTACTAGAAGAATTCCTTTCGGTCTTATAGACCCATTTACAACCAATGGCCTTAGCTTCTTTTGGTAACTCAACAAGATCCCAAACTTTGTTTGTGGCCGTTGATTTCATCTCTTCTTTCATGGCTCTGATACCACAATGTAAGAAAATCATACCATAAATTGGAATTAATTCTATTCATGGCTTGTGAAAATGAACTAGGATCAGCTTTAGGTCCAACATTAAAGTCAGATTCTTGTAGATATACAAGGTAATCACTAGAAATAGTTGATTTCTTTCTCTTGTGGATCTCCTTACTCCTATTGGTTCATTTAAATTTTGAATAAGAGGTTCTGTATTTATTTGTTCCTCATGGAGCAGTTGTTCTTGTATTGGTTGTTCTTCAATGATATTTGGAATAACACTTGGAACAACAACCAATTCCCCAATTGGTTTCTCAATAGGGTCCCTTATTTCCTCGAATTCTATGACACGAGAAAAACCACTCCCACTTGACTCATGATCCTCAAGAAATTTTGCATTTCTAGCCTCAACAATTTTAAGTGTGTGTGAAGGGCAATAAAATTTGAAACCTTTGGAGTTTTCAGCGTAGCCAATGAAAAAACCACTAACTGTTCTTGGGTCCAATTACTTTAAGTGTGGGTTATAAACCCTTACCTCAACTGGACAACCCTATATGTGCAAATGTGTCAAACTTGGTTTTCATCCTTTCCATAATTCAAAATGTGTTTTAGGGACAATTTTAGATGGAACTCGATTTAAGACATACACAGCGGTTTTCAAAGCTACACTCCACAAATTTATGGGAACGTTGGAATAACTAAGCATGCTCCTTACCATGTCCATAAGTGTATGGTTCCTCTTTTCAGCTACACCATTTTGTTGTGGTGTACTAGGCATTGAATATTGGGCAATTATTCCTTCTTCTTTAAGAAACCTAGCAAATGGACCAGGTATTTGTCCGGATTCTGTGTACCTTCCATAATATTCTCCATCTCTATCTGATCTCACGATTTTAATGCTCTTTTCTGTTTATTTCTCTACCTCTGCTTTATAGGCTTTAAAAACATCAAGTGCCTCAGCCTTATCAAATAAAAGATAGAGATACATATATCGTGTATGATCATCAATAAATGAGACAAAATATCTCTGACCATTGAAACAAAGTAAAGTAAATGGTCCACAGAGGTCTGTGTGTATGATCTCAAGAATATTAGAACTTTTTTTGGCACCTTTAGTGGACTTGTTGGTTTGCTTTCCCTTAATGCAATCCACACAAGTACCAAAATCAGTAAAATCAAGAGTATTTAAAACTCCATCATTTACTAATCTTTTTATCCTTTCCATTGAGATATGTCTCAATCTTCTATGCCATAACATAGAGGAGTTCTCATTAGTAATACTTCTCTTTATGCCAATTCCACTATGTAAGGTTAAAAGACTATTTTCATATGAAAGATCCAAATCAAATTTATATAAACCATCAGTTAAAAAAGCATTGCCAATAATAGCATTATTTTTCAATAAATTGAACTCGAACTAACAAAATTAAATGTATATCCAAAAGGTACTAATTTTGAAATCGAAACTAAATTTCTAGAAAATGATGGAACATAAAAAGTGTTTTCAAGATCCAAAACAAAGCCAGAATTTAAATTCAGTCTAAAAGTTCCGACAACCTCCACATGTGAACGCATCCCATTTCCTGAATAGATGCCGTGTTCACTTGTTGTCGGTTTCCTTAGGCTGAGAAAGCCTTGCACAGTATTGGCAACATGAATTGTAGAAGCAGAATCAATCCACCATGTATTATCAGGAACTTTAACAAAGTTAGATTCATAACACATAAGAGAGAATAGATTACCTTTTTTCTCGAGCCATTTCTTGTACTTAGGACAATCCTTCTTCATGTGTCCCTTTTTCTTGCAAAAGAAGCATTCACCTTTATTGCCATAAAGCTTCATTTGCACTTTCTGTTGTGGAACAGTTTTATCCTTTTGGCCTTTTCTTTTTCCATGAAATGCAAGATTGGCAGTCTCTAGTTTTTCATGCTTCAATCTCTCTTCCTCTTGAACAGACATGGCCAAAAGTTCATTTACTGACCATTTCTCCTTCTGTGTGTTATAGGAAATTTTGAAAGCACTATATGCCATAGGAAGAGAGTTAAGGATAAAATGTACTAAGAACAACTCAGAAATCTCTATCTCCAATGTTTTAAGTTGAGCTGCAATGTCCCGTATTTTTATAATGTGTTCACGCACACCTTTAGAACCATTAAGTCTCATGCCTGAGAGCTTCTTCATTAGGGTGTTGGCTAATGCCTTATCAGATGTAAGAAATTTCTCTTCAATAGCCTTCATGAAGACCTTAACCTTGTCGCAGTCAGGGATTGAACTCCTAATGCCCTTACTGATATGGGACTTGATGAGCATTAAACTTAAGCGATTAGATCGCTCCCACCGCTCATAAGAAGCCCTCTTAGTTAGCGTACTTGATTCCGTGGAAACAGGTGGTTTGTCCACACGAAGCGCCAAATCAAGGTCCATGCACCCCAAAGTCAAAAGAATCTTATCTTTTCAGTCAGAAAAATTTTCACCACTCAAAAATGGAATATGAGATGATTTAGAACTCAATAATGTAATAGGAATGACTGCAACAACCAAGAACAAATCATGTTACGGAAAAAAATAAAAAATAAAGTAAATTCTAATCTCCCTGTGGGTAAAGATTGCAATTTGCATCGAATCTACTTAACTTTATCAATAAGACTAGTAAATATCTCTCACAAAATAAAATAATTCCATTATCCGTGGACATAGAAAAATTTTTATTTTGATATTTAACTTACTATCTTATTCCAAATAAATTAATAAAACAATTATCTTCTTGTGGGTAAAATAATTAATTTTACTAATTTAAATGCAAGTAATAAGATGTCATCTAATATAATTATTTTCTAACTTTATACACATAACAATAATTTAAGGTGCTGTGGCTATTCTCAAATTACTACAATGCTCAACCATTTTATAAATTCGGTACCATATAACCTTTAACGGAACAGAAAACAAACTCAAATATAATGGTCCCAAGGCCTTGTTTGGTTTGTGTTTCTCAAAAAATTTTGGAAAAAATTCTCTACAAATAAGTTTTCAAAAGTAATCAAATCAAACAAATTTTCCCAAACAAATTTTTCAAAACTTGTTTGGTTTACAAATTTTTCAAACAAATCTCTCTCTCATACACATCAAATCAATCACTTTTTCCAAAACTCTTTCTTAAAATAATTTTTCAAAATATTTTTTGAAAAAAATTCAAACCAAACAAATTTTCGTACTTTTTATCTCAAAACATGTTTCTCAAATACAAACCAAACAAGGTTTTAATTTCTGTAAACAAATCCAAATACTATTCCACAACTATTTACAATTTATATATATATATATATATATGTCAGAATCTGAAGTTATTCTTGCATCCTAGTCATGACGAAGACAATTACACAATTGCAAGAAAGGTATTGACGAAAAAAAAAAAATTATAAGAACGTCAATGATGCATATATATTGAATCTATATATTGATCAACATGGATTTGGAGATAAGCTCTGATACCACAATGTAAGAAAATCATACACATGTAATATAATCATATATGTATGGATATAAAGCGGAATAAAATTTATACTAATCTTCTCCAGCCATTGTTGATCAAGTTGTGTGATGTATGTATTTCTTCTGAACCTCTCAATATTATATCACTCACTTCACACTGTATGAATAAGTGTCTTCTAACCTACCCAGAACTTGAGTGCCTCATTGATGAAAAACCACATGCCTATTTATAACTGTTAGGTCAGGGATCCTTATCAGATAGATACATTATCAGATAAACCTTATTAGTTTCCTTCCATCAAAGAAACTTAATTAATGGAAATTGATAGGCCTTAGCCAAACTACCATTTAGAGTTCTTGATATTTAAGGCAACTTTAATAATTATCACTCATAATTATCAAAAGATAAATATACATATAAAAATAATTATATAAATAATATATAATATATATAATTTACAAATATTAATATATACGTGTGCCACATCAAGTCTCCTCTTAGGTGACACAACTTACAGATTGTCCCTGGAATTGATGATGATCATGTCTTCTTTGGTGTTGTCAACGTAACAATGAAGTTTTCTCCATGGTTTGGTTTGTGCCTCCGTTTGGGGAGTGGGTTAATTTTTGACCTTTTGATTTTTTGGATATTTTAGTCTGGGCTATTTTAATTTAGTTTGGGAAAGATTTTTGACTTCTTGACTTTTTTGACTTTTTTTGTGAGAGAGGATTGTAATGATTATGGATTGGATTTGATGTTTTATTTTTTGTGGCTAAAATAGCCTATTTTATTTTTTGTTGCTATTTTAGCCAAAAAAGCCTAATTTTTTTCTTCCCAAACGGAGCCTGTATATGTTTTGGTGTTCACTTGTGTGCGCTTCTCAATTGTTGGAAACAGGATTTATATGGCACTGGCTGAAATGTT
The DNA here is from genome assembly GCF_055761805.1 of Camellia sinensis. NCBI lineage: Eukaryota > Viridiplantae > Streptophyta > Magnoliopsida > Ericales > Theaceae > Camellia > Camellia sinensis. Next base: position 7,613,996 of record NC_138968.1, read on the forward strand.
ATTGTTTGGACAATGGAAAAGTTATATTAAAAAGTATTTCAAAAATAAAATATATGATGTAGATTCAAAATTAGTGTAGTGTATTTAGGATTGCAGATGAATAGAGCTATTTGTGAATAGACTCGAGCTTGGTTCAGTAAGAGTTCGTTCAAACTCGGTTTATTAATTTTTTTTTGCATTTGAGTTTGTTAAATTTTTAATAAACAAGTCCAAACATACTAAAATTCAGCTCGTTAGCTGGCTTGTTAAATATTTATTATTTATATATTAAATAATATAAAAATATGTATAAAAAATAAGATAAATATGTTATTTATATATTTAAAAAATATATATGTAAATAATAGTTTATTATAAATAGTACATTTATTGGAAAATGTTTGAGGGCCACAATTTTTGTGGCTTAAATGGCTCAAAATTGTCAAAACGACGTCGTTTTGGCAATTTTGAAGTAGTTTTGTACTCAAAACGACGTCGTTTTAACAATTTCGAGCCATTTGAGCCACAAAAATTGTAGCCCTCAATCATTGCTGTATATAATAGTAGTGGTAGATATTATTATTTTGGTAAAATATTGACTTTTTTTTAGTATGTTTATATATATTGTATAATTAAAATTTTAATTATAACTTTAATTTTATATGCAAGTATAAATTTATAAATTTTTTGACTCGTTAAGGCTCATGAACAGGTTCGAGCTCAAGTCAATTCTAAACCAACTCGGCTCGAACTCAGTTCGTTAAATTTTTATTAAGTTCAAACTCGAGCTCAAACTTAAACTCATTAAAATCTTAATAAATAAATACAAACATACTAAAACTTAGTTTGACTCGGTTTGGTTCGATCTGGTTTGATTGTAACCCTAAGTGTATTACACCCATAATAAATTTGATTTACACATTTCAACCTAAGCTACATTCTAGATTTATACATAAATCATGTTTCCTACTTGTTCTGTTTTAGTTTTTTTAATTGTTTTTGAGTTTTTCATTTTTCATATTAGTCAAGTTTTTATACTTTTTAGATGCACTTAATCTAAATACACATAAAAAAATAAAATACATGTGAAAATTTTGAAAAAAGTTCACTAAAGATAATTTTAGAAAATATATAGCACTTTTTCATTTTTTTTGTCCATCTGTAGTGAATTTATTTTTAATTTTTTTTGCAAATATTTTTAATTTTTATTTTTTAAATGCATTTTAAAAGTAAAAAGAATAACTAAAATGAACAAAGTTCATTAAAAATAAAAAATGTCAAAAATAGTTGTTAAAAACTAAACCCACAATAAATTTGATATATATATATATATATATATTATTTTTAGAATATTTTTCTTAAGTTTTGTTTGGTATGTAGTTAAATAGGAGCTAACAAAACGCTTGTGGATAGTTACGAATGGCAAATTTTGTAATACAAATCTGTTAAAAAGTATATATGACGTGGGAGATGTTATAATGTGTACTTTAAAAAAAGTGTATATGGTATATTTTTTATAATTTTTTTACAAAATTTAATAACTTAAACTTAAATGTCATAATTTTTTCACTACAAAAGTCATAACTTTTTTCTATTAAAAAATGTCATAACAAAATCTTAAAGTATCATAACAAAAAATATAAAATATCATAACATTATCATTTCTAACTTTAAGATGCACATTATAAATTCGTTATTTACAACTTTATTATAAAATATCATAACACACATCACAAAAATCATAACATTTATCATAAAAAATTATAAATTTTTTATAATGTGTACCATTTAAAATGGTACACATCGTAAATTTCTCCCTATGATGTACACTTGTTATGTGTGAAACATGTTAAATCGTAACTAGTATGGTTGAATGACAATTTAAATTATGGACAATGCCTGGTAGCTCGAAGCTACCAGGCTCGAAATGGCTCGAGAGGAAGAGAGGGAGAGGGAGAGGGAGAGGGAGAGAAAAAGAGGGAGAGGAGAAAGAGAAGGGAGGGAGAGGAAGAAGGTCGGCGTCGTCGCAGTCTCGCCCCGCCGTCGTCGCAGCTCCGGCCGCCGCTGCTGCTTCCTCCTCCGTCGCAGCCCAGCCTCCCCTCCTCCTCAAACCGGTTTTTATGGCCCCCTCCCCTCCCTCCCTCCTCCTCCTCCTCCTCCTCCTCCTCCTCCCTTCTCTTCTTCTCCCTTCTTCTTCTTCTTCTTCTTCTTCTTCTTCTTCGTTCTGCAAAACCAGGAAAAAAAAACAAAAAAAACAAAACAAAATCGACACCAAAACGACGTCGTTTTGGTGTCGAGCCGCGTTTCGAGCCGCGGCATTCGAGCTACGTAGCATGATCGTTAAATTATATACGAAGTCATATTTATGAATCAATAATACCCCATTACTCAATCTATAAATGCCGTAGTCCAAATCAACAACTGCCAGATTGTCCTAGTCCAAATCAACAATTGCCAAGACTTTTGTGTCATGGGCTGTGTGTGAGACCCTCCAATCGCTATTCTCACGTATACGTGGGGTTGTGTAACAAGCCCGCGGGGGACCTCGCTACAGCTCGGACTCGACTTTGTAGTTACGGTTCTAAATCTGAACCAAAGAGTCCAAATCTGGCAAATCGTTTTGAGAAAACAGATTTTTTTGAAAGAAGTGCCAAACATGGACTGCTTTGCCAGATACAGAGTCGCCACCTAAATATTTTATTTTGGGAAATTTAGGAAACCCTGACTCGTTGCCAAAGGCCACGTGTCCGTCATCACCAAAGTTGCCTCGGCTCAGGAACTTGGGTACGATTGGGGAAGGTCACTTCGTGAGCACCCCCGCTCGCCCGGTCATAGACCGGCCTCTACTAACCATAATATCTATTATTGAAAACATTGTATGTTCTTATTCCGGTTATTAGCCTAGGTTACTATGTGATGCGCACAGCATACAAATATAGATTGGATCGCCTGAATTGGAACAAAAATATTTCATGTTCGCTTTTGAAAATGGTTTGCTACTCGCAGGTAGGCTTGAAACATTTGATGATTTATTCCAATTCAGATAACCCAACCTTCACCCACAGGCATTCAGGCAGTTATATCATATAAGCACATAGCCTCATGGTAAGCATGCTATTCATGGCAGCACTCACACGCATGCAAGGATGCTAAAGCATAAAACTTACCGAGTACTCCAAGCCAAAATAGAAACTCATTAGAAATCATGCATGAATCCTAAGTATACAAAAATGCCTAATGCAACACATGCAAAATGCAACTATAGCAGGCTCGGCTATTCTAAGATGGTATATGAAATGCTACAACAATCATGTATTCAATTTAGAATTAAAAAATACAATGCAGTTAGTATGATGCGCCGAGCCCGGTGCATGCAATACAGATGAATGATGCAAACATGCTGTCATACTATATGCTAATTTAAACATGCCCTAATCTAACCATCAAAAGCGGATAAATAAAAGGGAGAAAGACGTGGGGTTGGAAGACATACAACACACACACGCACACTTATTACAGTTGTGCCCTCGCGCAGAGGGTCCGAATAAATATACAGTCCCGAATAAAAGAATATTACAGTCCAAATATTACAGTCCGAATAATATACAAATTCCTAATTAATTAACTAAGAAAATAAATAAAACTGGCATGCAAGCCAGGGACTGCCTTGCTTCTGATGGATGATGTATGTTAGGCTGCTTTGCGCGGAAATCCACCGGGATGCCCCGATTAGCCTCTGTTTAGCAGTTAACCTTGGAAAGCGTGCCAAGCTCCGAAAAGTTACTGATTCTTCATTTTGCTGCGACAGAGAGCAGGAAAGGGGCATAGCAATGTATTTTCACAGATAGATGCATACCTCGATCCTCGTGCCACCAATCACGCATACCGAGGCATGATGGCCGAGGAATCGAAATGCACAATTCAATGTAGGATGAATGCACATGAAAACACAATAAAACCTAACTCCATCATGGATGATCCGGAGTGTCGGTGACTGGGGAATTGAGACACATTCCGTCACTCGGAGTACGAAATGCACCTCGTTTCCCGTGCCCGGGCTAACTCTTATCCCGAACACGATGTAATATGCATGACATGCATGAAATGCGACTAAGGTATAATCCTAACATACACAATGCTATGGAATGACATGCCTCGAAATGCGTGCACACAGGCACGCAAACCGAGGCGATGGCAGAATGCGATCTAAGATACAACCTAGCATGCACTATGCTGTAAAAATGAGGTGCCTCGAAATGCGTGCACACGGGCACGCAAACCGAGGCGATGACAGAATGCAATGTAATATGGCTAAAATGGCATGGAAAATGTAACATGGACTTTTACTAATATGAGAGAGCCTCAGCCACACTCACATGAGAAGCTGGTAGGTAAAAATGAAGTGCCTCGAAATGCGTGCACACAGGCACGCAAACCGAGGCAATGGCATACGCAATGCGAATGGCATGAAAACATGATATGGGCTTATACCAACATGAATGAGCCTCAGCCACACTCATATAGGATACCGGTGAATGAAAACGAAGTGCCTCGAAATGCGTGCACACGGGCACGTAAACCGAGACGATGATATAATGCGATGCAATGACATGGAAGCATGATATGGGCTTATACCAACATGAATGAGCCTTAGCCACACTCACATAGGATGCCGAAGGATGAAAATGAGGTGCCTCGAAATACGTGCACACGGGCACGCAAACCGAGGCAATGGCAGAATGCGATGCAAATGACATGAGAACATGATATGGGCTTATACCAACATGAGTGAGCCTCAGCCACACTCACATAGGATGCCGATGGATGAAAATGAGGTGCCTCGAAATGCGTGTACACGGGCACGCAAACCGAGACGATGATATAATGCGATGCAAATGACATAGAAATGGAAAGCAATCATTATAATAGAATTTCAGAACTAAAATATGGGGGAAAACAGTCCCGAAATGAGGCGAAATGACACTAAATGCATGGAATTGTCCCGAAATGCGAATTTAGGCACCCGAAATGGCCTATAACTATGCCAAACATGCACAATATGGACATGTAATGCAAAGACAGAAGCTAGGCAGTCCCAAAAAAGGCACTTTCACAGTTATAAACATGGCCAAACAGCAAGCATAGGTAGGGCAAAAAATGGCACGCAAGAATAGGGGCCAAGAGAGGGGTAATGAAGCAAGTGATATAAGAAAAATCCAAACTGAAAAATTTCCTTCTACAACATTGAAGAGGGACCAAAAATATGAATGTTTACAGTATATGGCAAACCTCAAATCAATATACAAACATGCTAAAAAAAAGGGACAAGATTGAGGCTCAAAAGGTGCTATAACATGAAGTATACAAAATAATCACCAAACAGAAAAAAATGTTAATGAAACATGAAGTATAGGCCAAAATAAGGCCATCTCTAGGCCTGTAAAATGGCCAAAAACAAAAGCATGGTAGGCTAACAAAACATGCAAGAATGGGGAATAAAAGAGAGATATAACATGAAGTGGCATATGGAGGTCCCAAACCATGAAAGGACCTAAATGAAAAATGAAGAATGGACCAAAATAAGCACTGTTTCAGAACTGTAAAATGGCCAAAAACAAAAGCATGGTAGGCTGCCATTGCATGCAAAAATGGGACCAAAAGGGGAGTATAAAGGTAAGTACAACATGGAAGTCCCAAATGGTGTTGAGCCCTTCTTCAATGTTGAAGAGGGGCTCAAAATAAGCCTAATATCAGTTTACAACATGCTCAAAAACAGATTACTCATGGGCCAAAAATAGCATGCAAGATTATGACATATAAGAGGATCAATGAAGCAAGTGCATCATGGAGGGCTCAAACAGGGTTGAGCCCTTAATGAAAAGTGAAGATGAGCTCAAAAGAGGGCCCCTTTAAGTTAGGGCCGGAGCTTGAAACAAAAAGCATATAGGGCTTACAAATGGATCAAGAAAAAGGGTCAAAAGAGGAGAAATGTCACTTACCCTTGAAGACCGAAGCTTTTGTTGCTTCTTGGACCAATTTGCAGCTCCTTTAGCCTTTGAGAAACTCTCCTTGTTGCTGGAAATGAAGTGGTGATGGTAGAGCTTGGTGGTGATGAAGAATACAAGGTATAGGACTTAAGGTTTTTTTAGGAAAATGAGAAGGATGGAGGGAGATATGGCTCTTGAGACTTGAAGAACAATTTTTCCAACCCTTGAATGTGATATAGCTTGCTGGTTATAAGGGCCAAAAAGGGGGTGTAAAGGTGGGGGAAAAAGAGGGCAACTTTCCCCCACAAAATATCCCCCGGATATTGATATTTTTCTGGGGGATAAAGCTATACAGCTGTAAAGTGAACAGTGCAAGGAACTCGGCCGGCCAGTTACTTTTGCTGCAGGTGGCCGGCCGGCCACACCCCCTAGCCGGCCGGCTAGGGGTCAAAAGGGTCAAGCAGATTTAGTGGCCGGCCACCACATGATGGTGTCCTCCCATGTGTGTACATCACAAATATGTGGTTCAAAGTTCAAGAATGTGGGTCCAAGGGGTTCAACATTAGCCCGGAAAGAGGGGTTCAAAAGGGTCAAGCAACATTAGTGGCCGGCCACCATTTTTTAGGGTCCTCCCATGTGTGTACATCACAAATATGTGGTTTGGGTTTGAAGAAAATGGCCCCAAGGTGTTCAATATTGGCCCGGAAGGAGGGGTTCAAAAGGGTCAAATTGAATTAATGGCCGGCCACCACTTTTTAGGATCCTCCCAAGTGTGTACATTACAAATATGTGGTTGAAAGTTCAAGAAGATGGCCCCAAGGTGTTCAACATTGGCCCGGAAGTGCGAAAAACGGGTGTCAGAGAGCGTCGGAGGATGTATAACTGGTTGCTGCAACAATTACTGGCCTCCCATCCTTCAGTGACCTTCTTAATGATAAAACAGAGGTCCCTGCCAAAAATGAACGAAAACCGTTGCAAAATGAATGTTCGGGGGCCAAAACACGCAGTTTGGGGTCCCGAAAATGGGCTGTTAAGCACCGAAAGTGGCATTCGGCCACGAAGTGGGTTTCTCAGACCCCAGTGTCCCTCAAAAGGGAGAAAATAGGAGGTATGCCAAAAATCAAAGCAAACGGAGATGGTTAGGCGGTCCCGAACCGAGGCACACGGCCAACGATCCCGAAAAATCGAAAACTGGACTCCGAAATGGGAAAAATGGCCTACGGCCACCAAATGTAGCCCACGGACATTGAGAGATGGTCTACGGGACCTCTCCCTCCCCTCAGGAAAAGAAACAAAGAAAACTGAGCCTGGTTCGCAAACCGAGGCAAAGCACAAAAGACGGTTCGGAAGTCCGGAGACAGGGCTCACGGCTGCAACTCTGAAACTTCTGAACGAGCACATTATGCAACATCACCAAGCGCTCAATCAGTGACGTCTGAGTCTTAAGGTCGGCCAAAAATGGGGTGTCTACAGTTGCCCCTCTTTGACAGAACTCGGAAGTCACAAGTGACGGGAGTGAATGTCAAAGCCTAGAGATGACCCATTTTTGGCAAGGCCGAAGACTTAGACAAACGTACAAGATAAACAGAGATGTGCCCGCAGGCATGCCCGCAGGTAGGGGGGCGAAATGCAAAGCGATATGCAAGAAGCCGAACATAACTCAATGATCATGCAAATGCAGCAAGCTGTAATGAAGCAAGTATTCGCAAATAGATGCAACAGTTTTAAGCAAGAATGCAAAGCAACAACTACATTTCATGCAGTTTAGAATGCGGAGGATTATTCAATCCCCGCCACGTCTCACACGGAGAAGATACGATACCTGTGCGATTCGTCTGGTCGCACCAGCCTCAATTGAACCGTACATACAATATCGTGCCTGTAAAAGAGAGAAATTGCAACAAGTACAATATGCTACCAACATATATCCAATGTGATTCTGGAAGTTTGACACACGCAGTGCCGGGTGAGTGAATGCATCGCAATGCAAGAGTGGAACATGCGTGACAACGTATGCTCAAACATAGAGGTATGCCAATATCAAGAAATGTGCATAAAAATGTGAGTATGCTCATGAGAATGCAAGTTATGTGCATGATAGTACAAAATGAGCATGAATCAGGGCACCCGTTTGTCATGAAATAACGAGTACGGAAACGCGTGTTTCGATGAAGGTAACTCGATCACGGCCTCCGATTCGCTTCCCGGAAAGGCTACAACTCATTCAAAAAGGATATACTTCGATTTCGATGAATGATGACGAGACATATGTCAGATCTTGAAGCTGAAGTCCCGGCGGAGCTATTTCGCGACCGAAAGTGTACTTTTCTTAAACTTTTTCAGGTCCCGGGAACTCCGATCTTCCTCAAAATTTGCAGAGAGCTAGGTGAGCCTGTGAGGGACATGGCCGGCCGTTTATCTTCCCAAGGGGAGGTGGCCAACCGGTTTTCCAAAAAGCAAATAGCTGGCCGGCCAGTTTTCCAAAAAGGAAATGGCTGGCCGGCTAGAAAAAGTGGCCGGCCGGCCATATGCCCAAATCCGAGGGCATTTTGGTATTTTCACCTCCTCTTTGATGCTTCTTCAATCCAAGACTTGGGGCCTATATAATGCAGCCGAGACTTCTTTCTTTCTTGCCTCCTACAACACTTTCTTCTCCAGATCTGAGTTCCATACGCGTTTTCCAACGCTCCACGCAAGTTGTTTCCGCAAAAACATTCAGTTTTAAACACTTTGAAGCGATTAAATTTCGGTTTCGGAGCTTATTTTCTCATTTTCGCCACTTGGGGTAAGTTTGTCTCAATATTTGGAAGATTTTCTCGGGAGTTGACTTTTGTTGACTTTTTCATTTCCCGAGAGTTGACTTTTGTTGACTTTTTCTAATTTTGGCTCATTTTCGCTCATTTTTGCTCCTTTCGCAGATTCTTTGAAAATGGCGGGCAATTCTCCCCACAGCGGAGGCTTTCCAGGTGCCGGAGACGATTTTGAACCCATGACTCTACCCCCGAGGACCCGACCTTTTATTCCCAGGAGGTACAATCCGCCAGCACACGTCCTCCCTCGTGCCGTCTTCCGTCACTTCACTAGCTTTGACGAGCGAGCGCCCGGGGATCTACTTCTCCGAGAGCCAGAGCATCACCTCTCTCATGAGGCCCGAGAGGTATTTACTTCATTCTGCAATTTCCGTACATTTCAGCACCTTTGCCATGCTTGAACACGCAGTTTAGCTTATGACATAGTACTTTGCTTGCATCCTGAACATGTAGTTTCAACACTCGAATTTCTGAACACTCGGCTCATTAATTAATTGCGAACGCACAGTACACATCAGTTAAGAGGTGGACACACGGCTCAAACACTGATTTGCCGAACACACAGCCCGAATTCGAAAGTAAACACACAACCCACACTTTAAATTTTCTGAACACACAGCCCAGATTAGAATAGTGAGCACGCAGCCCACACTGATAGAAAGTTGAACACGCAGCCCAAACTTTAAATTTTCTGAACACGCAGCCCAGGTTAGAATAGTGAACACGCAGCCCACGCTAGTTGAAATTCGAACACGCAGCCCAAACTTCAAATTTTTCTGAACACGCAGCCCAGGTTAGAATAGTGAACACGCAGCCCACGCTAGTTGAAATTCGAACACGCAGCCCAGATTAAAATAGTGAACACGCAGCCCACACTGATAGAAAGTTGAACACGCAGCCCAAACTTTAAATTTTCTGAACACGCAGCCCAGGTTAAATAGTGAACACGCAGCCCACACTGATAGAAAGTTGAACACGCAGCCCAAACTTTAAATTTTCTGAACACGCAGCCCAGGTTAAATAGTGAACACGCAGCCCACACTGATAGAAAGTTGAACACGCAGCCCAAACTTTAAATTTTCTAAACACGCAGCCCAGGTTAGAATAGTGAACACGCAGCCCACGCTAGTTGAAATTCGAACACGCAACCCAAACTGTAAATTTTCTGAACACGCAGCCCAGATTAAATAGTGAACACGCAGCCCACACTGATAGAAAGTTGAACACGCAGCCCAAACTTCAAATTTTCTGAACACGCAGCCCAGATTAAATAGTGAACACGCAGCCCACACTTCAAATTTTCTAAACACGCAGCCCAGGTTAGAATAGTGAACACGCAGCCCACGCTAGTTGAAATTCGAACACGCAGCCCAAACTTTAAATTTTCTGAACACGCAGCCCAGATTAAATAGTGAACACGCAGCCCACACTGATAGAAAGTTGAACACGCAGCCCAAACTTTAAATTTTCTGAACACGCAGTCCAGGTTAGAATAGTGAACACGCAGCCCACGCTAGTTGAAATTCGAACACGCAGCCCAAACTTCAAATTTTCTGAACACGCAGCCCAGATTAAATAGTGAACACGCAGCCCACACTGATAGAAAGTTTAACACGCAGCCCAAACTTTTAATTTTCTGAACACGCAGCCCAGGTTAGAATAGTGAACACGCAGCCCACACTGATAGAAAGTTGATTATACTGAACACATAGTTCGTACACTTCACTTCTGAACACACGGCTACTTCATTTTATTTGTATGCAGCTTATTTCACTTCATCGGCACATAGCCCATTCCATTCCATTGGCGCGCAGCCCAGTTCATTTCATTGGCACACAGCCCATTTCATTCCAACGGCACACAGCCCATTTCATTTCATCGGCACACAGCCAATTTCATTATTGACACATGTATTCATTTTGAATGCAGGTTGGTTCCCGCAGCGTACGGGGGTATGGTTCCACCGCCGCACGGGACTGGTACGCTGAGCTCCCGGAGGCCGTCCGAGATTTGGTAGACTTGGCAGGATTCGGGGCTTTCTGCGTTGGGTTGTCCCGTTGCTCTGCCAGGAGGACTCTGATGGCAGCCTTGGTAGAGAGATGGTGGGACACCACCAACTCCTTTCATTTCTCTGCTACCGGGGACATGACCATGACGCCTCTAGACTTCGCTGTATTGACTGGCTTGGACATAGGAGGTTGGCCCATCCCCTATGATGAGGATATGGGCGAGTGGGAGGCCGCTTGGATGTATCTATTGGGGGCTCGCCCGCCCGTTGACAGGGTTTCTGGGAGAGTCCGATACACTTGGTTCTCTTCCCACTTCCGGCGGGCGGAGATGGTGCCCGAGACTCCTGAGGAGACGGAGCAGTACGCCCGTGGTTTCCTTATGTTCCTCTTCGGGACTACTCTGTTCGCCGATAGAGGGAACACAGTCGGGCTATACCTGCTGAGCGCTCTGGTTGACCTATCACAGGTCCATAGATATGACTGGGGTGGCGCCGGCCTGGCTACCCTTTACTTTTATATGAGCGCGACCTCCCGCGGGCGGGGAGATTTACTTGGCGGCTACTGGAGGGCCTGGGAGGTACTTTTCTGTCCCCTTGGTTTACATTTCTGCTCTTCATTACTTGTACATCGCACACACAGCGCACTTTTACAGTCTGTATTTTGCTCTCTGCATTTTGTACTTACATTCTGCACTACTTTTCTCAGCTATGGGTCTATGTATACTTCCCAGCGTTAGCCCCAGAGTTGGAGGTGGCAGGGCTTCCCATGACCCCATACTCACTAGTGTTCGAGGGCCCGCACCGGCCGAGACCCCGAGAGACCCTCATTTACCTGCAACAGTACTTTGACACTGTGCGGCATTCGGAGGTACTTCAGAACTTTCAGTTCCTTTCATTTTCATCTTTGATTTGCTCTGTATATTCCCGATTTCTGATTGGTTTATGCATTTATCATCCGCAGATCTCATGGCAGCCTTGGGCGCCCCTGGGTGATGGTCTCCGACTTCAGTATACCGGAGGGTCGGACATCTCCCAGTATAGGGTCCTTCTCGAAGGGCCGGTTGGCAGGGCATGGTTCCTGGGGGAACGCTTTCTGCGTCAGGTATGGGGGTATCTTTCTCAGGATCCTCCCGCAGTACCCCCAGTCAGTATGCGGACTGCTGACAGGCTCTCTTACTCGGAGGTAGTCGGCGCTATGCTGGGTAGCGATGCTTTATTATATCTTGAGGAGGGGGACTACGCCACTTACCGTCACATATATTTGATGCCTCTATTGACGGGAGCTCGCACCCCGATGACGAGGCCTGCTGGTATGTCATCCTCGGGCCAGGCCCGGGCTCGGGCTACAGACGCCCCTTCTACTAGTAGGGCTGGTACATCTAGAGGTGGGGGTAGACCGGTTCCTTCGACTCCGTCGACTTATCCTCATCCTGGATGGCCAGATATGCCGACTGAGTTGATGGCGTGGCAGTATGGGGCTATCTCTCCGACCCTGATTCCGCTAGAGCCTCCGATGCCCAGTGATCGATACGCCATTGATCCTGATTCACCGCTGGTATGCTCCACTGTTTTTCATCCATCATTCAGATGTTTAGATATTCTTTTGTTCACTGATGATTATGAGCTCATATTTGCAGCCACCGCGAGGGTACATGGAGGAGGTGGTTGGACTGGTAGCCACACTCGAGGGCATGGTCCTGCGTAGGGAGGCACAGTTGTCTGTCGCGGGCATTCAGGTACCCTTCAGTTTTCTGGCATTTATCATACTTCTGATGACATGCTGATTTCTACTGCATCGATAGACTACTTGTGTAGAGCACATCTGACACACACCCCACTTGTATTCTGTATTTACATGCACCTACTTCACGTAGCTTTTGCTTGTATCTGCATCTGATGTATATATTTGGACTGATGTATTTGAATTGAACTTTTTGTTTTCAGATGCCTTCATGGTCCGGTCAGCCGCAGGCCAGGCCATCCGGGCCTTCCCGAGGAGCCGGGCCATCTAGGCCTTTTCGAGGAGCTCGAGGAGGGCCTGTCCGCAGACGCAGGGCTCACATTGTAGAGGTGGAGCCTGATGAGGAGGAGGAGGATGCTGAGGAGGAGGAGGAGGAGGCTACCGATCGTCAGTCAGAGACATCTGCTGAGGAGGGCTCCGGTCTTGGTTCGGGGAACAGAGGCGAGGCTGAGGGGGATCCTGAGGATGACAGCTCCGACTCAGATGATGATGATGGTGCGGAGGTTGTCCCGCAGAAGAGGATGAGGAGTGCTTCTCGTTCCCGCTCCCGAGGACATTGATGTTGCTATTTCCTGCTTTATTTTTCTTTTTGCTAGTAGTTTGTAGCACTTTGCACATTGTTAGGCAGTTTTATTTTTTTGTAAAACTTGTACCTTTGTTTGTTGTAAAGCATGATGGAATGAAATAGCTTTTGAAAAGGTGTTTGTATTTTAAACTTTTAGCATCGTATCGCATCATTTTATTTTGCACAAAAAGAATTTGAATGGAAATGTGCATTGTGTAATCACCAAGTTAGGTAGTGAACCGACGTAACAAACTAAGCAACTCAACCTACTAAGATATAACAGAACCTTAGGAAGTTTACAACTCGATAAGCAAAATGCAACAACGTTGACAACGCAAATAAACAAGACTTTAAACAAAGATTGCTTAAACAGAGCGCAATGACTTGAAAACACGAAACACGTCCGCTCGACAAACAACTCGATAAGAAAAACAACAACTCGATAATCAAAACAACAACTCGATAAACAAAACTTGGCAACAACAGAGTGTACTTCTGACGATCTGGGCATCGGGACGCATCCGAAGCAGAGGGAAATGAAGGCCTTTGACTCTTCCGTTGCACGGAAATGCTTGGAATTTTCCCTCGAAGGGTAAAACAGGGCCAAAGGGATACACTGCAGCATTGCCGGCCATCTTTGGGAGCCGGCCGGCCAATTTTGTGGAGAGAGACAGCTGGCCGGCCAGTTTTGTAAAAAGTAAATGGCTGGCCAGCCAGAAAAGGTGGCCGGCCGGCCACTTAGTCCTGCAGCCACCTGATTTTTGACACGTGTCCCCGTGAATAGTGTTTTTCCCTCTATAAAAGCCTCAACTTCGGGAACATTCATTTCATCTTAGTTTTAGACAAAGATGGAGGCGTTTCTCGCGGAAAATCTCACATCTTGGATCTCTTCTCTAGATGGTTCGGAAAAGCTGAACTTCCGGGGTTTCGGCTTGAATGCACTATTCACGCTGAGCCGTACTCCGCTACAGCTCCCTTTTCTCCATGCCGCGGCAAGGTTCTGGAATCCAGTGACGCATGTTTTTAGCTTCGGCGGCCAAGAGGTGTGTCCCACTTTCGAAGATTTTCAGGTTTTGATGGGGTCTGAATGCTCTGAAGTGATCTTACCCCAGCTCCGTTTTGGCCATGCTCAGGCTTTAGGGCGGATGTGTGGGCTCACGGCGCATGACGCTCGATCTCTGATCTGCAGTGGGGAACTGGACATCCTCGGCCTGATCCACCGTTTTTCCGACGCCGGTGACCGCAGCAACCATTATTGGCAGGGTTTTCGGCAACATGCCCTCTGCTTATGTTTGTTGTCTCACTTTCTGCTTTCCTCGGGCTTCGGCGGGGCTAGCATTCGCCTGATTGAAGTCGCTCAAGGCTTGAGAGAAGGGAAGAGCTGTATTGCCATGACCTTGGCCGAGACACTGATGGGCTTAGATTCTGTCTATCGCCGGGAGGCGACTATGTTCGCCGGGAGCCCACTGCTGCTGCAGGTAATGTTTCCCACCCGACCTCACATATATATTTGCTCACATCACTCGACCCTCAGGCTCGGTTTTTCTCACAAAACCCTTGTCTTACTTTTCTCTCATCGTACATCTCTCTGTTCTTTATTCTCTCATTTTCCATCCCTCCCCTAGGTATGGTTAATGGACAAGTTGCAGGTTGTGGACTCTTGCCCGGCCTATTCAGCTCGAGGCTACTTCTTTCGGCAGCGCCTAGTCAATGCTCTTGACGAAAGGTGGTGGTTCGATTGGATGTGCAACTTGTCCGCAGACGGCATTGCTTGGCGTTGTCCTTGGCTCAACCTCCCGGCAATGAGCTATAGTATGTCCCGGCTGATTGGGATCCAATTGATTGGTCTAACCCACTGCGTATTCTATTTTCCGTTCCGGTTCCTGCGTCAGTTTGGTCATGATCAGACCTGCCCACCGGAGGGGATTGAGTACCCAGCTGCTTTCCCGGTCCGGGGTGCACAGCTTGCCCGATATGCCACAGCATGGAGGACTAGAGAGCTCCTGGCCCCTGCTTCTACTTTCAGTTGCACTTTGTCCGATGAGTGCTTGGATTGGCTCAATGAGGAGGCACAGGTTGGGCCTAGCTTGGCATCAGATGCTTCGTCCAGCTCTGGGAGGGGACGTAGAGATACTTGATTCAACTATGCCCCAAATTTATTGCTTTATTAGTATTTTCAAGTTTTCTTTATGAATGTACTAAAAAAAGCAACCTCGATTGTAATGCAAGAGCAGGAGAACTCAGTTTTGAAATCAATGAAATTGAAAGTTGTGGTACTGAAAATTTTCCGCTTTTGGTCCAAAAATGGTCTTAGTCGTAAAAAGATTAATTTGAACAAAGTCAACTTTTATTAAAACTTTTCAAAACTATTTTCGATGCGGATCAAAACTGGACACGCTGAAGATCTGTCACTGAGATGCACAACCCCAGATCCCTACAACTGGAAAGTTGCCCCTAGTCTGAAGAACAATGCGGCACTTCATGGCAACGGAAAGTTGCCCCTTGTCTGAGTAACTTTGCACTGTCGCGGCAACGGAAAGTTGCCCCTAGTCTGAACAGCACTGTACCGGAGATCACGATAAATGCTGATGGATAAAGATGACTGAGACGATCAAAATGGACAGAGTTGATCAGGGAAAAGTTTATGGCTGAACTTCAAGGTGAAGTTGCCTACGTATCCCAAAGATGGGAATCAAGCCTTACGTAGTTCAGGCCCAGGTTCACTCGAGTATTTTCACTCTCCTTTTGCGCTCTAACTTTTGCCAAGGCCGCCCTTTGCGGGTTTTCAACCTTGCGAGCTCAGTTTTTATATTTTCTAATTTTTTGTGCTCTAACTTTTGCCTAGGTCGCCCTTTCGGGTTTTCGGCCTAGCGAGCCTCTCAAGGATAGTATTTCTTCAACTTGTCCATATTGATCGGTTGTGAGAACTCCAAGCCATCTAGATTCATCAGAACCACAGCTCCACCTGACCAGATAGCTTTGATGATGTAAGGACCAGTCCAATTGGGTTTGAACTTGCCCCTTGGGTCGTGGATGGGAGCTCGGTTGTCTTTGAGCACCAAATCGCTTTCTTTCAGATTCCTGGACTTAACCTTCTTGTTGAAAGCCCGGGCAATTCTGCGTTGATAGCCTTGGATGTGGTACAGTGCTTTCAGTCTTCTTTTATCAAAGAGCATGAGTTCTTCGAATCTGCTTTGCTGCCAATCTGCTTCGGCTATTTGGCATTCAGCCAATACTCGTAATGACGGAACCTCAATCTCGATGGGTAGAACAGCCTCCATTCCATAGACCAATGAATATGGAGTTGCTCCAGTAGAAGTTTTGATTGAAGTCCTGTAGCCCCACAGAGCAAATGGCAGCTTGTCTGGCCAATCCCGGTAGGTTCCCACCATCTTCTGCAGTACATGCTTGATATTCTTGTTGGCGGCCTCAACCGCTCCGTTGGTCTGTGGCCGGTATGTAGATGACTTATGGAAAGCCACATTGTATTTCTCCAACAAGTCTATCACTTCTTTCTTGAAGTGGGAACCATTATCTGAAATTATCTCGTTTGGCACCCCGTAGCGATAGATGATGTTGTTTCTGATGAACTTTGCGACATGCGACGCCTTCAACACCGCGTATGATTGGGCCTCGACCCACTTTGTGAAATAATCTATCGCTACTAGGATAAACTCATGCCCGTTTGACCCCTTCGGGGTAACAGCTCCGATCACATCAATTCCCCAGACCGAAAAAGGCCATGGTGAAGTCATGTTGTACAGCTTTGACGGCGGGATGTTCATGCGGTTTGCATGAATTTGACACTTGTGGCATCGCCGAACAAAACTAATACAATCCTCCTCCATGGTTGACCAGTAGTAGCCCTGTCTGAGGATCTTTCTGGCCAGCATTACTCCATTCATGTGTGCACCGCACTCCCCCCCATGGATGGCTTCCATCAGGCGTTTCGACTCTTCAGCTTCTACACAGAGCTTATGCATTCCCAGATGACCCCTTTTGTACAGCTTACCCCCGCAGATAATGAACTGAGCAGCCATTCTTCTGATGGCCCTCTTATCCTTGGCATTTGCCCCTGGTGGATATGTCTCTTTTTCCAAGAAGTTCCAGATGTCGTAATACCAGGGGTTGCCGTCTTGAACCTCATCTATGGCGGAAATCGACTCGTATGCTGGCGTAAACTTTTGATCAATAATGACTGGACGCATCCGGACTCCGGACGGGATGTCTATCATAGAAGATAGAGTTGCTAATGAATCTGCGAACCTGTTGTTCTCTCTTACGAGGTGGGTGAAATTTAGCTTCTCAAACCGAGGAATTAACAAATCCAAGGTTTGGTGGTAAATTATCATCCTTTCCTCCTTGACTTTCCAATCTCCTTTTGCTTGAGACACAACAAGGTTCGAGTCCCCAATGACGTCCAACCGTCTTGCCCTAGTTCTAGGGCTGCTTCCAGGCCAGCAATACATGCCTCATACTCTGCTTCATTGTTGGAAACTTTGAACCGAAGCTTGAATGCTAAAGGGATACGAGAATCATCAGGCGCTATCAGCAACACCCCTATCCCATACCCATACTGGTTTGACGCTCTGTCAAAGTACATCGTCCAAGTTTCATCTTCGACGTGCAGAATGGCTTCATCTGGGAATAGATACTCAACCGCTTCATCCCCCTCAACCGGGTGGTCGGCAAGGAACTCCGCTACCGCTCTCCCTTTTACTGACTTGCGCGTTACATACTTCAAATCAAATTCGGAGAGCAACAGCAGCCAACGAGCTAGCCTACCCGTAAGTGCTGGTTTCTCGAAGAGATATTTGACGGGATCCAAACGCGAAACGAACATTACAGAGTGAGCTAACAGGTAGTGCCACAGCTTCCTGGTTGCCCATACCAAGGCCAAACAAGCCTTCTCCAGCGGTGTATAGCGGGTCTCGTAATCCAGCATCTTTTTGCTCAGATAGTAGATGGCTCTTTCCACTTTGTCTTCTGACTCCTGCGCGAGCATGCAGCCCATGGTAGTCTCAGTTACCGAAAGGTACAATATCAACGGTCTCCCCGGCTCTGGTGGTGACAACACGGGCGGGTTCTGTAGATACTCTTTGATCTGCTCAAAAGCTGCTTGACATCGGCCGTCCCATTGGAATTTCTTTCCTTTCTTCAGGAGACCAAAAAGTGGTTCACAAGTCAAGGTTAATTTAGAAATAAACCGTCTTATGAATTGCACTTTACCCAGAAAGCCTCGCACCTCCTTTTCAGTCCTTGGTGATGGCATTTCTAAGATGGCCTTGATTTTGGAAGGGTCGACCTCGATGCCCCTTTGTGTAATCAGAAACCCTAGCATCTTCCTTGCTGTAACACCAAACGTGCATTTCTGGGGATTCAGTCGCAGCTGAAACTCTTTGATCCTTTGAAAGAATTTTTGTAAGGCGGTGTAGTGGCCCTCTCTTTCTTTGGACTTGACAATCATGTCGTCCACATACACCTCGACCTCTTTATGGATCATATCATGCAATATTGTAGTTGCTGCCCGTTGATACGTAGCTCCGGCATTTTTCAACCCGAATGGCATCACTCTATAACAATATGTACCCCACGGGGTAGTGAACGCAGTCTTCTCCCGGTCTTCGGGTGCCATTACTATCTGATTATAGCTTGAGAAACCATCCATAAACGAAAGCAAGGCGTGTCCTGCCGTGAAATCCACCAATTCATCAATGTGTGGCAAAGGAAAGTCGTCCTTCGGACTGGCCCTGTTCAAATCTCTGAAGTCTACACAGACCTGAATTCTGCCATCCTTCTTCGGCACCGGAACAATGTTGACCAACCAAGTTGGGTATTCAGATACCAGCAGGAACCCTGCGTCAATTTGCTTGGTGACCTCTTCCTTAATTTTGAGAGCCCAGTCCGGGCGAATCCTTCTGAGTTTCTGTTTGACAGGGCGAGCCTCGGGATCAAGAGGGATCCGGTGCTGTACAATCTCAGGATCGATTCCAGGCATGTCTTCGTAGGACCACACGAAAACATCTTTGAAATCTTTTAATAAAGCGACTAAGCGCTCGCGCTCCTCCGAAGACAACGTGGACCCGATCTGGACCAGCCGCGGGTCCTTCTCAGTACCAACATTCACAGTAGTGATTTCATCCATTAAAGGTTTAACAAATCTTTCTTGCTCTTGATCAATTAATCGTTGCAAAACTGGAGGAATTTCTCCCTCGTTTTCATCAAAATTTTGAAAATCCTGATTTAAGCAATAAATCAAAGGCACAGAAAAATACTCAGAAACCACATCCACATCATTCTCATTAAATATTTCCAAGCCGTCAGATTCCTCTGTTACAACAGACTCAAAAGAAAATGAAAATGACGACCTAGACAGGACCGTGGCATCCGGGTTATCACCCCTAGGAATACCGGACTCAGACTCAGTCGAGCTGGAATCTGATTCCGACGCACAAGATTCGGTGGAATCAGATTCCGGCTCACTACCTGACCCGGAACTGCTAGATAAAAAGCCTTCTTCATATTGCCAGATGAGAGAAGGTGCGATAGATGTGTCCAAGATCGGCGCTGGAAAGCCTGCAGCTATTTCATCTCCAATCATAGAAACCGAAGAGTTATCCCCCAAGCACTCTTGGTCGATCGGAGGATCTGATAGTAGACACGCCAGTGCTACCCCCATTTCAAGCTCTGTGCTCTCAGGCTCCACTGCTTCACATTGCTCGCGTGTTACCCCCATTTCAAGCTCTGTGCTCTCAGGCTCCACTGCTTCACATTGCTCAACCTCAGTTGGTGGGTCTGTCTGCGCTTCGGCAATGTCATCCCCAGATAATTGTATGTCGAAGAAGATTTCAAAACCAGGCACGCGCTTCCCCTCCGCGTTTAGCCATGGCTCCGGGAAGCCGCAGAATGGAAAATCTTCCCCCTCCCGGACGAAGCATCCGTTTAGGGTACCCCAGATGGGCCTATGCATTAACTCAAATGGCTTCCCGGCCTTCTTTGCTCTGGCCCTTCCGGCCATTTCTTTCCCTTTCCTCACCCAATCCTCTTTGGTGGGCAGATAACCCAGTCCAAAGGCGTGAGGGTTGTGTGGCACTTCGGCCAACACTGAGACGCCCTTCCGGCCACTTCTCCCTAATCCCATCCCGGGAGTATGTTTTAGCTTGTTCATGAGGTAGATAGATTGAGCACTAACGTACATACCCTCATTCACAGCCATGACATTCTGCACCACTTGAGCCTCGGCCAAAGTGAACCCCGACAAAAACACATCCTCCGTGCCGTGCTCGATCTCCAAGACAGGTGTGGACACCTCCGGCGGTGGATGGATTGATGAATTCCCAAAAACGATCGCTACCCCTTTCCCGTGAGGGTACTTTAGCATCTGATGTAGAGTGGAAGAGACTGCTTTGACCTGGTGCAACCACGGTCGCCCCAAAAGTAGGTTAAAGGTTGCGGGAACGTCCAAGATATGAAATTCGATGCTGTGTTGTCCTGGACCAACCTTGGTTTGAATTTTAACAGTCCTCATCACTTCTCTGCTGGTATTGTCATATGCTCTGATCACTTGGGTAGTTGGGACGAAGTCCACGGGTTTCAACCCGATTGCATATGCCGTTCTGGTCGGGCAAACATTAATTGCAGACCCGGTATCAACAAGTACCACCGGTATCCACTTATCTCTACATTCCACAGAAATATAGAGAGGCTTGTTATGATTTGTGCCCTCAGGCGGTAGCTCCTTGTCCGAAAAGGTTAATGCCGGGGAACCTCCTCCCGGAAAAACCAGCCCAACCAGCTGGAGATAGGACAGCTTCTCTATGTACTCGTGATGCCATTAGCAGTCCCCAGATGGAGATGTCTGCTTGTATCTTCTTTAATTGTTTCAACACAGCTTCCTCTTCAATCTGCTTCTCCTTCTGTTTCTCCGCTTCTCTATCCTTCCCGGATGCCTCGGGTTGGTCCAGGTGTGGGGGTTTGAAGTACCGCCCACTTCTTGTCATGTGGTCAACCTCATCGAGGTACCAAGTGTTATCCGGTTGATTATTTCCCCAGTTTTCATCCGTGTGGGCAAGACATAAGTCATCGTCTTCCCACCACATTCCGTCGGCAGCCAACAGACACCTGTCTGGCTCCGGTTTAGTTGTACTCGCAGTACTCCCTGTCCACATGCTCGCAGCATTCTCTATCTTCGTGCACACAGCACTTTCAGTCCCCTCAGGGCCTTTAGCTTTCCTAATTCTCTCAGCCTCCTCAAACTTTTCTCGTTCCAGCTACATCAGTACAGCTGTTTGTTCAACAATTCCCGTATCCATAATGCCCATGTCCCGAGCGGAATTCTTAGCACCGGCGCTCTCCGGCGATACAACTTGACTTTCGGCCGTTCCGGCCACAACTGATACTTCCGCCCCTGCCGGGCTCTGTTCTGGTTGGGCTTCCCCCACTGCATCTGGTTGATCCTCGAGCCATCCAGTGGCCTCTGCTGATCCCTCATAATCATACCAGTTGATTGATGCATCCCCCAGTTCCTGGTCATCGAAAAATTGCAGGTTGGCAAAGTCCTCCTCTACGGCTGTCAGATCATCTGCCCATAGCCCAGATCCATCCCCCCGGATCATGCATAGCTCTCCTGTCTCTGGCAATTCTATACCTAGCCCAATTCGGCTCGTTGATAGGATGTACTTGCTTGGATCATAGGCTCCCCCAGCAAAACTCTGTCCAGTCCCAGATTCAACAATCTCATTCTCTCCCAAAATCTGTCCTGCCCTATCTTCGACGGTTACCACCGTCGGTTCTGGTTGGGTTTTGGAGATGTCCACCATGCACATGAAATCAGTGCAATCGGGGAGGAGCACCTCCGGCTTGGGTAGGTGGATGGGCGTAATATAGATACTAGGATCGTAAGATGCGACCCCAGTCTGGATAAAATTAATTCTGTTGGGAGGGGGAGGTTGGTTATGTGGTGGGAGAGGGTTGGTTGTGACATTGGGTTTATCAGGAGGCGCGATCACCTGTTTGTCAATAAGATCCTGGATCTCATGACGCAATCTGTAACAACGGTCGGTGTCATGACCGTGTTGTTGGTGGTACGCACAGTAGTTTGCTGGATCATAAGAGGGGGGGAGTGGATTTGGTAATGGCTTTGGCTCCAGGGGTTTCAAATGATTTTTTCTGATCAATATTCCCAGAACTTTGGTCAGGGGCATATATAGTGGGGTAAAGGTTCTTTGGCCTCGCGGTTGGAATCTGTTGGTTTGTGTGTTGCTTCCGGACGCGCCGGAGAAGGGTGTGGCAGCCATGGGCCTTGGAGGGGGAGGGGGAGTGGTGGTGACCATACTAACTTCCGAGGCTCTCGTATTTGCAGCGCCACTCGGGCCCGCATTGTTGTTACGGTTGAACGTCCTCCTCGGTTGTTCTCTGTCGTGGTCAAACAGACCTTGTTTTATTGCGTCTTCGATTTGCACCCCCATCTCGTGTAAATCTGCGAAAGTAGGGAAGGGGACTACAATCATTCTCTGCATCAACTTTGGGTGGAGATTGCGCACAATCATCCGGATTTGATCTTTGTCAGTGGGCCTTAGAGCCATCATTGACGCCTTTGCCCTCCATCGGATTACAAAGTCCGAGAAAGTTTCCTTGGGCTCTTGCCTTGTCGTTTCAAGATCACGGGTTGTGATCTCGATCTGAGTGTTGTACGAATATTGCGCGACAAAGGCCTCAGCCATTTCATCCCAATTCTTTTTCACTTCATCTTGTAACTTTGCGTACCAATGGGCGGCCACACCCGACAGGGTTCGGCCGAATAGTGAAAGTTTCTGTGGTCGTGTTAGGCCCATTGGCCGCAAGATGTCTGCAAACAGTCGGAGATGGACCATGGGGTCGCCGGACCCATCAAAGCGGTTGATTTATGGCATTTTGAACCTATCGGGGAGTGTTACGGCCTCCTCGGTATATCCGTCCTCGATATCCGGCATAGCCTTGACCCCTTGGGATTTCTTGAAGAGCTTCTCCAGTTTGCTCAATTTCAGAGTTGTATGATCAACCTCGACCTCGAAGGGAGAGTCCGGGTGATTGGGTGTATGGACCTTGGACAATTGTGGCGGAAGCGGGGGCGGAGCTGGCCCCATTGGAAGATTTGTGTCCTCTTGCGAATTCTGGATAGTCGGCACAGTATTCTGGGTGTTTGGAGGAGCGTTCTGAACAACAGGTGTCTGCTCAGGTAATGGAGCCCTCGCCGGAGGAGGAATTTGTTGTGAAGCAGATGCTGTATTCTGTTGTTGCAGTCTGGTAATCAGCTCAGCCTGTTGGGTCATAATTTCGGCCTGCTGCTTAGCGAGTTTATCTCGGCGAACGGCATCTTGCTGCATGGCCCGCATGGTTTCCTGCATTTGGCGCATCATTTCCTCAACTCCTGTTGGTGCCGTCATACTGTTTTGATCTATCTGAACTACTGGCAGATCTGTCTCAATGGGGATCTCAATCCGACTGTCCACTGATGGGGGAAACCACTGTTCTGGTGATCTCTGTTTAGATACACTGCGCTTTTTCTGCTTTCTTCTGGTAACAGGGGGTAGAGAATGGAACACTGGCTGTCCGTCGATTAGATCCTCAGATCGATTGAGTCGACGACCTCGTGTCCAAAGTGCTTGGGGAATGCCTGCTGGGTTGGAAGCAATTGTGCTAGAACTGACCTAGCAAAAGATAAATAAAGCGAAACGGAAATAAATAAACAGATAAACGGACAGCATAACAGCTTAAAATAAAATGCATGACACACAGCCGGGCATAATCAACACACAGTCAATAAGCTGAATACACACTGTCCTCAAACACTGATTATTATCCCTGTATCACTGTCTCCTAAAACAGAATCTGATACCCGCAGATAGCTGATTCTTAAATACTGGCTGATGCCCGTAGGCCTGATACCTATAATACTGGACTGACGCCCGCAGGCCTGATACTGACAATACTGAACTGATGCCCGCAGGCCTGATACCCAAACTCATATACTGAACTGATGCCCGCAGGCCTGATGCCCAAACTCATATATTGATACATGCATTCCTGTAGAGACGCACTCTAAAGCACATAATAGATAAGTGAGAGCCAAAACACCCCTATGTTGGGGTAGGGTTTCCCTGTCCTATTTTGTCAGGAACTAGGGTTTCACTACGCACAGAGCGGTTTCAAACAACCTATAAACGGGTAAGCAACCTGTCCTAATTTGGAATGGTCACCAAGGATCCGAATATGCACTAGGTCGAAAGGTCAAAGAGGGTGCCCCGGTAAAACCGGGGTTTGTGTTCCCATACTGGCAGAGCCCACAACCGGTCAGCCTTATGGTCATGCCTTGACAAGACAAGCCTCCGGCAAACCGTTCAGGAATAGCAGATGGCAAACACGGTGTCCTAGGCGCACCAATGCAAATGCAATGCAAAGAAACACACAAGTGTAGTCAAAAACAGATATCACGAGTTCGAGTCAAGTTCTCTAAATCCCCAGCAGAGTCGCCAGAAACTGTAACAAGCCCGCGGGGGACCTCGCTACAGCTCGGACTCGACTTTGTAGTTACGGTTCTAAATCTGAACCAAAGAGTCCAAATCCGGCAAATCGTTTTGAGAAAACAGATTTTTTTGAAAGAAGTGCCAAACATGGACTGCTTTACCAGATACAGAGTCGCCACCTAAATATTTTATTTTGGGAAATTTAGGAAACCCTGACTCATTGCCAAAGGCCACGTGTCCGTCATCACCAAAGTTGCCTCGGCTCGGGAACTTGGGTACGATTGGGGAAGGTCACTTCGTGAGCATCCCCGCTCGCCCGGTCATAGACCGGCCTCTACTAACCATAATATCTATTTTTGAAAACATTGTATGTTCTTATTCCGGTTATTAGCCTAGGTTACTATGTGATGCGCACAGCATACAAGTATAGATTGGATCGCCTGAATTGGAACAAAAATATTTCATGTTCGCTTTTGAAAATGGTTTGCTACCCGCAGGTAGGCTTGAAACATTTGATGATTTATTCCAATTCAGATAACCCAACCTTCACCCACAGGTATTCAGGCAGTTATATCATATAAGCACATAGCCGCATGGTAAGCATGCTATTCATGGCAGCACTCACACGCATGCAAGGATGCTAAAGCATAAAACTTACCGAGTACTCCAAGCCAAAATAGAAACTCATTAGAAATCATGCATGAATCCTAAGTATACAGAAATGCCTAATGCAACACATGCAAAATGCAACTATAGCAGGCTCGGCTATTCTAAGATGGTATATGAAATGCTATAACTATCACGTATTCAATTTAGAATTAAAAAATACAATGCAGTTAGTATGATGCGCCGAGCCCGGTGCATGCAATACAGATGAATGATGCAAACATGCTGTCATACTGTATGCTAATTTAAACATGCCCTAATCTAACCATCAAAAGCGGATAAATAAAAGGGAGAAAGACGTGGGGTTGGAAGACATACAACACACACACGCACACTTATTACAGTTGTGCCCTCGCGTAGAGGGTCCGAATAAATATACAGTCCCGAATAAAAGAATATTACAGTCCAAATATTACAGTCCGAATAATATACAAATTTCTAATTAATTAACTAAGAAAATAAATAAAACTGGCATGCAAGCCAGGGACAGCCTTGCTTCTGATGGATGATGTATGTTAGGCTGCTTTGCGCGGAAATCCACCGGGATGCCCCGATTAGCCTCTGTTTAGCAGTTAACCTTGGAAAGCGTGCCAAGCTCCGAAAAGTTGCTGATTCTTCATTTTGCTGCAACAGAGAGCAGGAAAGGGACATAGCAATGTATTTTCACAGATATATGCATACCTCAATCCTCGTGCCACCAATCACGCATACCGAGGCATGATGGCCGAGGAATCGAAATGCACAATTCAATATAGGATGAATGCACATGAAAACACAATAAAACCTAACTCCATCATGGATGATCCGGAGTGTCGGTGACTGGGGAATTGAGACACATTCCGTCACTCGGAGTACGAAATGCACCTCGTTTCCCGTGCCCGGGCTAACTCTTATCCCGAACACGATGCAATATGCATGACATGCATGAAATGCGACTAAGGTATAATCCTAACATACACAATGCTATGGAATGACATGCCTCGAAATGCGTGCACACAGGCACGCAAATCGAGGCGATGGCAGAATGCGATCTAAGATATAACCTAGCATGCACTATGCTGTAAAAATGAGGTGCCTCGAAATGCGTGCACACGGGCACGCAAACCGAGGCGATGACAGAATGCAATGTAATATGGCTAAAATGGCATGGAAAATGTAACATGGACTTATACTAATATGAGAGAGCCTCAGCCACACTCACATGAGAAGCTGGTAGGTAAAAATGAAGTGCCTCGAAATGCGTGCACACAGGCACGCAAACCGAGGCAGTGGCATACGCAATGCGAATGGCATGAAAACATGATATGGGCTTATACCAACATGAATGAGCCTCAGCCACACTCATATAGGATACCGGTGAATGAAAACGAAGTGCCTCGAAATGCGTGCACACGGGCACGTAAACCGAGACGATGATATAATGCGATGCAATGACATGGAAGCATGATATGGGCTTATACCAACATGAATGAGCCTTAGCCACACTCACATAGGATGCCGAAGGATGAAAATGAGGTGCCTCGAAATGCGTGCACACGGGCACGCAAACCGAGGCAATGGCAGAATGCGATGCAAATGACATGAGAACATGATATGGGCTTATACCAACATGAGTGAGCCTCAGCCACACTCACATAGGATGCCGATGGATGAAAATGAGGTGCCTCGAAATGCGTGTACACGGGCACGCAAACCGAGACGATGATATAATGCGATGCAAATGACATAGAAATGGAAAGCAATCATTATAATAGAATTTCAGAACTAAAATATGGGGGAAAACAGTCCCGAAATGAGGCGAAATGACACTAAATGCATGGAATTGTCCCGAAATGCGAATTTAGGCACCCGAAATGGCCTATAACTATGCCAAACATGCACAATATGGACATGTAATGCAAAGACAGAAGCTAGGCAGTCCCAAAAAAGGCACTTTCACAGTTATGAACATGGCCAAACAGCAAGCATAGGTAGGGCAAAAAATGGCATGCAAGAATAGGGGCCAAGAGAGGGGTAATGAAGCAAGTGATATAAGAAAAATCCAAACTGAAAAATTTCCTTCTACAACATTGAAGAGGGACCAAAAATATGAATGTTTACAGTATATGGCAAACCTCAAATCAATATAAAAACATGCTAAAAAAAAGGGACAAGATTGAGTCTCAAAAGGTGCTATAACATGAAGTATACAAAATAATCACCAAACAGAAAAAAATGTTAATGAAACATGAAGTATAGGCCAAAATAAGGCCATCTCTAGGCCTGTAAAATGGCCAAAAACAAAAGCATGGTAGGCTAACAAAACATGCAAGAATGGGGAATAAAAGAGAGATATAACATGAAGTGGCATATGGAGGTCCCAAACCATGAAAGGACCTAAATGAAACATGAAGAATGGACCAAAATAAGCACTTTTTCAGAACTGTAAAATGGCCAAAAACAAAAGCATGGTAGGCTGCCATTGCATGCAAAAATGGGACCAAAAGGGGAGTATAAAGGTAAGTACAACATGGAAGTCCCAAATGGTGTTGAACCCTTCTTCAATGTTGAATAGGGGCTCAAAATAAGCCTAATATCAGTTTACAACATGCTCAAAAACAGATTAATCATGGGCCAAAAATAGCATGCAAGATTATGACATATAAGAGGATCAATGAAGCAAGTGCATCATGGAGGGCTCAAACAGGGTTGAGCCCTTAATGAAAAGTGAAGATGAGCTCAAAAGAGGGCCCCTTTCAGTTAGGGCCGGAGCTTGAAACAAAAAGCATATAGGGCTTACAAATGGATCAAGAAAAAGGGTCAAAAGAGGAGAAATGTCACTTACCCTTGAAGACCGAAGCTTTTGTTGCTTCTTGGACCAATTTGCAGCTCCTTTAGCCTTTGAGAAACTCTCCTTGTTGCTGGAAATGAAGTGGTGATGGTAGAGCTTGGTGGTGATGAAGAACACAAGGTATAGGACTTAAGGTTTTTTTAGGAAAATGAGAAGGATGGAGGGAGATATGACTCTTGAGACTTGAAGAACAATTTTTCCAACCCTTGAATGTGATATAGCTTGCTGGTTATAAGGGCCAAAAAGGGGGTGTAAAGGTGGGAGAAAAGGAGGGCAACTTTCCCCCACAAAATATCCCTCGGATATTGATATTTTCTAGGGGATAAAGCTATACAGCTGTAAAGTGAACAGTGCAAGGAACTCGGCCGGCCAGTTACTTTTGCTGCAGGTGGCCGGCCGGCCACACCCCCTAACCGGCCGGCTAGGGGTCAAAAGGGTCAAGCAGATTTAGTGGCCGGCCACCACATGATGGTGTCCTCCCATGTGTGTACATCACAAATATGTGGTTCAAAGTTCAAGAATGTGGGTCAAAGGGGTTCAACATTAGCCCGGAAAGAGGGGTTCAAAAGGGTCAAGCAACATTAGTGGCCGGCCACCATTTTTTAGGGTCCTCCCATGTGTGTACATCACAAATATGTGGTTTGGGTTTGAAGAAAATGGCCCCAAGGTGTTCAACATTGGCCCGGAAGGAGGGGTTCAAAAGGGTCAAATTGAATTAATGGCCGGCCACCACTTTTTAGGATCCTCCCAAGTGCGTACATTACAAATATGTGGTTGAAAGTTCAAGAAGATGGCCCCAAGGTGTTCAACATTGGCCCGGAAGTGCGAAAAACGGGTGTCGGAGGGCGTCGGAGGATGTATAACTGGTTGCTGCAACAATTACTGGCCTCCCACCCTTCAGTGACCTTCTTAGTGATAAAACAGAGGTACCTGCCAAAAATGAACGAAAACCGTTGCAAAATGAATGTTCGGGGGCCAAAACACGCAGTTCGGGGTCCCGAAAATGGGTTGTTAAGCACCGAAAGTGGCATTCGGCCACGAAGTGGGTTTCTCAGACCCCAGTGTCCCTCAAAAGGGAGAAAATAGGAGGTATGCCAAAAATCAAAGCAAACGGAGATGGTTAGGCGGTCTCGAACCGAGGCACACGGCCAACGATCCCGAAAAACCGGAAACCGGACTCCGAAATGGGAAAAATGGCCTACGGCCACCAAATGTAGCCCACGGACATTGAGAGATGGTCTACGGGACCTCTCCCTCCCCTCAGGAAAAGAAACAAAGAAAACCGAGCCTGGTTCGCAAACCGAGGCAAAGCACAAAAGAGGGTTCGGAAGTCCGGAGGCAGGGCTCACGGCTGCAACTCTGAAACTTCTGAACGAGCACATTATGCAACATCACCAAGCGCTCAATCAGTGACGTCTGAGTCTTAAGGTCGGCCAAAAATGGGGTGTCTACAGGTTGGTGATTGGAGGAGAAAGAGAAAAAAAAAATAATAATAATGATAAATAATAATAATAATAATAATAATAATAATAATAATAATAATATGGCCAATCACAGCCAAAGGGGTCGTGGGGGTGTCCCTTGTGGAGGTTAAAATCATTTTTCTCATTGTCATTTTGGAGGTATTTTGAAGAGACATCAAGAGTAGATTAGCGGTGACTTCTTTACGTGATTCATTTCTATTATTAACAAACTTAATAACTCTACGTTCTTAAAATGTAGACCAAAAAAAAAAAAAAAAAAAAATCAACCGTGTGATGATATTTATAGTACCATTTATTAGTCTTATAACATAAAGATAAGATAAGAAAAACCAAACATGTGAGATTTCTTTCTAGATTTATTTGTTTGATGTTAATTGTTTGGGATGACAATTGTTTGAAAAATGTTTAAGTCCTATAAAAAAAAGTTTTACATTCTTTATTATATCATTATAGATAAATTTATAAGTTTAAACATTGCTCTAGATTTTTAATAAAAAGTCACTATAAATTATTATATTATTTTACATAATTTTTTATAAAAAATTAATTAAAATAATGAATTCTCAAAAAAGCCCTTTAGTGTTCAAATTAGTAAAACGAGTATAGATACAAGTTGCCTCCCATTTCTGTTGCAAATCCCTCTGTATTTACCTTTCAAATAACTGTCTTATCATATAATATTATAGTTTAGTCAGTGCTATAGCCAGCTTTTGACAGTGATACCCAATGCTAAGTGTGGGGACGTATTTTTTGGATGACAATACATGGTCAAGGTGGCACCAAAGTGCCAGTCGAGGTGCCACGTGTCTTGGTCATAGCGCCGAGGTGATCTCGGCTAGGCCGAGGTTATCTGCGGAGATACTGGAATCCGAGTTGAGCGGATAAGTTACAAGAGTTCTAAAACGAGGGAGGATTTCAGCTTGGATAAGGATAAAGCTCTTAAGGAGTTTATCTTTATCTATTTGAGAGTCTTGGATAGGCATTGAGCCAAAGTCCATTGAAGTTAGGCTTCTACAGGGATCAGGTCTGTGTTGGTTATAAAAGTAAGGCACCCTCGTGGGTTTAAGGTACGTTTTTGGTATTCTGAATAGTGAGTAAAGTACTTTTGCTGTCTTTGAGAGATAACTGACTTGATTGTCGGAGTGCCCCCGGGTGGACGAACCACCGCCGGAGTCTTTTTCTTTCTGTGACAGGTTGTTTGGGCGCAATCTATTTTGACAGTGTTCTCTAGCTAAGTACCTGTTTGGCAGTGTCAGAAAACAACACACACAATTTGGCGGTGTCTATGGGAAAAAAAAGAGAATAGATGGCCAACGATGTATAGAAAGAAAAGGTTGGGGACGACATCCCTACTGGGAGTGGTAAGCACATTGACTGTAACATGGAGGAGGATAACTGCAACGAAGAAACTCGGGATCAGAATCCTGGGGAGAAAGATGTCACGACCCGAACCCGCCCCCGTGGGTTAAGGACGTAACCGGCCAGTAATCATGAGATTACCTACGGCCTCAAACTGTTCTAAACGTATTTTAACAGAGTTAATGGGGGCCAAACGGAAGCAAAATTAAAAACTTTGTCCATAGAGCCGTGCTTATATGCACATCAAACAAACCATACTCAGATACGTTAATAACTCACATCAAAAGTACAGCTTCACAAAATTCATTACAGACAGGATCGTCCAAAACGAGTCAACCTATAACAGACTATGTACAGACATGCACTGGGTCCTTGCCAACAAGACAAAGCATAGGTACATAGTAAAAGGGCAAGGATGGTCTCATGCGCGAGGCACAAGGCTGACTCTCCCAAAACTCCTGTTGTTCCTAGCAGACTTCACTGGGGCTGGGTTTGGACTTCCCTTGGCTCACCTACAAATACATGAATGAGCGTGAGCGATAGCCCAGTGAATAATATCAAATATAACAGTTACATAACAATATGTAGATCAACATGCTCCAAACGGCCTTGGGCCCAATTCATACTTCTGTTTAACAGCAAAATATATATATAACTATACGAAATGCAAGTCAAGTAACTGTAGTTCCAAACATTCTGGCCTTTGGCCCATCCGGGTTTCCATTCATGGCAAAACGGCCTTCGGCCCATTCATTCATGTCAAACGGCCTTTGGCCCATTCATTCATGTCAAACGGCCTTTGGCCCATTCATTCATGTCAAACGGCCTTTGGCCCATTCATTCATGTCAAACGGCCTTTGGCCCATTCATTTATGTCAAACGGCCTTTGGCCCATTCATTCATGTCAAACGGCCTTTGGCCCATTCATTCATGTCAAACGGCCTTTGGCCCATTCATTCATGTCAAACGGCCTTTGGCCCATTCATTTATGTCAAACGGCCTTTGGCCCATTCATTCATGTCAAACGGCCTTTGGCCCATTCATTCATGTCAAACGGCCTTTGGCCCATTCATTTATGTCAAACTTTTGTCCACAATCCCAATTAACAACTCATAATATTTATAGGGGAATAACAATTGGACATTGACAAGTTTTCAAATATTGATGTTACTCACAGTGATCGGCTTGTGGTTGCGCCCTGGAGCTTGACCCTACACATTTCATGAATACAAAAGGGTCACTAACAGTTCAATCCGTTCTTTAATTCACATATTCCTCTTTAGGCTTTGTTCTTATCTCATTAACTCATTTACAATGCTTAACACATGCCTAGGAGTGCTTACAAGTGAAAGAGAACGGAAAACGAATCACAAAATGCATGAACAAAATTCCAGGAAACAGGGTCCCCGCTCGAGCGTAAGATTCTCCGCTCGAGCGGACCCTTAAGGCCTGCAAGGTACTGGTTGCACAAAAGATGCGCTCGAGCTGAAGGTCCGTCTACAAAAATCCACGCTCGAGCGTGAAATGTCCCGCTCGAGCGGGCATCCAACTCTGCAAAAATGCTGGGAGCACGATTTTCCCGCTCGAGCGGCCATTACCCCGCTCGAGCGGACCTCAAAAATCTGGGTTTCCCAGATCGTGTTCTTGAGCTCCAAATCAGTTTTCCATCTACATTTCTTGCATGCAATGGTTCAAATTACACATTTACACATGCTAACATGCTACTAATGCAGATTACAACATTAGGAAGCTCAATTACATGAATTATCTACATGCATGTCCCAAATTGTCTCAAACCCATCATCAACATGCTCAAATTCAACATTCAAGACTTATACTCCCATGATTTGTACATGCATGTGGGAGATGCTCATCATTCTCAACTTAGATGGTACAAATGGTGACTACAATATGAGCTTTACCCAAAACTCCACATGAATCATGTGTTTCAAGCTCAAACATGCAAATTCAAAGTAATTTCTTACATGCATGAGTTCTAAGACTTCAATCTCAACAAAAATCAACTCATTACATGTTCTTGATCACAAACAACCCTTGAACTTACAAATTACAAGTAAGATTTCATGAAATCACTTACCTAAGAGCTTCAACACTCAAGCCCTAGCCAAATCTTGAGCTAGATCTTCAAATTCCCAAGTCTTGAGCCCAAATTACACAAATCTCTCCCTTTTTCTCTCCATGGCCGGCCTCTCTCTCACTCTCAATTGTCTAACTCAGATTTTGAGTTTTAAGAGAGCTAAAGGAGAGTGCAATACAAATATACAACAAGCCCCACTAACAAATATTTTAATATAAAATAATGGGGTACTTAATTTCTCAATTTAATCAGTTTAAATTGACCAGAATCAAATTTCAATTAAATTTCACCGTAGGCCCTAAAAATTATGCCAACCACAATGGCGTAATCAATTTCGGGTTCCGTGGCCGATAAGGCCCTCAATTAAATTTCCAAAATAGACTACTCAAACAGATATTCCTACGATGAACAGATAAAATTTCAAACCACATATTTTCACATAGTGGAACACAAAATCATATCAAAATACATAATCACATCATGTTAAGGACTAATTAACATACTACGGAACAGGGGTGTGGGGTACTTAATTTCTCAATTTAATCAGTTTAAATTGACCAAAATCAAATTTCAATTAAATTTCACCGTAGGCCCTAAAAATTATGCCAACCACAATGGCGTAATCAATTTCGGGTTCCGTGGCCGATAAGGCCCTCAATTAAATTTCCAAAACAGACTACTCAAACAGATATTCCTACGATGAACAGATAAAATTTCAAACCACATATTTTCACATAGTGGAACACAAAATCATATCAAAATACATAATCACATCATGTTAAGGACTAATTAACATACTACGGAACAGGGGTGTCACAGTCTCCCCCCCTTTAGGAAGTTTGGTCCTCCAAACTTAACTTACCTTCGTCGGGAAACAAATGTGGATAGCGTAGACGCATTTCCTCCTCTTTTTCCCATGTAGCATCTGTCCCATAGTGTTCCTTCCATTCCACTTTCACCATTGGAATGGATTTGTTTCTCAATTCTTTCACTTGTCGGTCAACAATTCTTTCCGGCCATTCAGCATATTCCATATTTTCATCAATAGCAATCCGGTGATAATCAATCACATGCAACGGGTCTCGGAGGTAACCCCTCAACATTGACACATGAAACATATTGTGGATTTGCTCAAATCCCGGTGGCAAAGCAACTCTATAAGCAACTGGACCAAGTTTCTCCAAAATTTGAAACGACCCAATATAACGGGGCGTCAACTTGCCCTTTTTCCCGAACCTGACTTGGCCTTTCATTGGAGAAACACGGATGAACACATGGTCGCCGACCTCATACTCAAGAGGTCTTCTCCGGACATCTGCATAACTCTTCTGTCGGTCTTGAGCTGTTTTGAGCCTTTGCCGAATAGTTTTGATCTTTTCAGAGGTGTCTTGTACAATTTCAGGCCCGAGCAAAGCTCTGTCCCCGACCTCTGTCCAACAAATAGGTGATCTACACCTCCTACCATACAAAGCCTCGTATGGTGCCATACCGATGCTGGAGTGGAAGCTATTATTATAAGCAAATTCTGCAAGTGGCAGGTAATCTTCCCAACTCCCCTGAAAATCCAAAGCACACATGCGAAGCATATCTTCCAAAGTCTGTATTGTTCGTTCTGACTGCCCATCTGTCTGTGGGTGGAATGCAGTACTGAACCTTAGTTCTGTTCCCATAGCTTCCTGCAAACTCTTCCACAATCTAGATACAAACTTCGGATCTCTATCCGACACAATGGTTACTGGAACTCCATGTAAGCGGACAATTTCATCAACATAAATAGTAGCCAACCTGTGAGCAGTAAATGTAGTTTTGACAGGCAGAAAATGTGCAGATTTAGTCAGTCTATCAACTACAACCCAAACAGAATCCATACCGCGGGAAGTCCGAGGTAGGCCAACAACGAAATCCATGGTCACATGTTCCCACTTCCACTCAGGAATGGGGAGAGGTTGAAGTAGACCGCCTGGTTTCTGATGTTCAGCCTTAACTTGCTGACACTGAAGGCACTTGGACACGTGTTCTGCAATCTCTTTCTTCATTTTAGGCCACCAATAGGTTTGTTTCAAATCCCGATACATTTTATTGTTACCCGGATGCATGGCAAATACGGATCTGTGGGCTTCATCTAAGACCCTCTTCTTTAGCTCCGGAATAACTGGAACACATATTCGGTTTCGAAATTTCAACATTCCATTCTCGATACTGAACTCTGCTTTTGGGCTGACTTCAAATTCATCAATTACCTTTCTGAGGAACTCATCCTCTTTCTGTTTTTGCTTGATTTCATCAACAATTGCCGGCTCGGCTGTAATAGCGGCTATCAATCCGCCCTGTTCGCACACTACCACTTCAATTTCAGACTTTTCAAAGTCTTGCAAAATCTCCCTTTGTTCAGTAAGCAAGCAAGCCACACTCCCTGTTGATTTCCTGCTCAAGGCATCAGCCACTGTATTAGCTTTTCCGGGGTGATACCGAATTTCTAGGTCGTAATCTTTTATCAATTCCAGCCATCTTCTCTGACGCATATTCAACTCTTTCTGCGTGAAGAAGTATTTTAGGCTTTTATGATCTGTGTAGACTTCACACTTTGCCCCATACAAATAATGCCGCCAGATTTTCAAAGCAAAAACAACTGCGGCCAATTCTAGGTCATGTGTTGGATAATTCTTCTCATGTGGCCTCAACTGTCGGGAGGCGTAAGCGATAACCTTTCCGTTCTGCATTAACACACAACCCAAACCCTTATAAGATGCGTCACTGAAAATCACAAAATTTTCCGTACCTGAAGGTAGTGTCAAAATTGGTGCAGTGGTCAATCTTGTCTTCAATTCATGAAAGGCTGATTCTCTTTCACTATTCCACTCAAATGGTTGTCCTTTACGTGTCAATTGGGTAAGAGGCACAGCTAATTTCGAAAAGTCCTTTACAAACCTTCTGTAGTACCCAGCTAAGCCCATGAAACTGCGAACTTCTGTCACATTAGTTGGTGTAGGCCAATTCACAATTGCTTCTATTTTCTGCGGGTCCACTGAAATTCCTTCCTTGTTGACCACGTGCCCTAAGAAAATAACCTCATCCAACCAAAATTCACATTTCTTTAACTTAGCAAATAGTTTTCTTTCCCGAAGTATTTGTAAAACAGTCCTCAAATGATGTTCGTGTTCAAGTCTATCTTTAGAGTATATTAAAATATCATCGATGAAGACAACAACAAACTCATCAAGGTAGGTTTTAAAAATTCTATTCATTAAGTCCATAAATGCTGCCGGAGCATTAGTCACTCCAAATGGCATAACAAGAAACTCAAAATGACCATACCTCGTTCTGAATGCGGTTTTCTCAACATCTTCTGCCTTAACCTTCAGCTGATGATACCCGGATCTCAAATCAATCTTAGAAAACACCTGTGATCCCTGCAACTGGTCAAATAAGTCATCAATACGGGGTAAGGGATATTTATTCTTTATCGTTACCTTGTTCAATTCTCGGTAATCAATACATAGGCGTAAGGTACCATCCTTTTTCTTTACAAATAACACTGGTGCGCCCCAAGGCGAAGTACTGGGCCGGATAAACCCTTTATCAAGAAGGTCTTGCAACTGTTCTTTTAATTCTTTCATTTCGGCTGTAGCCATCCTGTAGGGAGTTTTAGAAATAGGTTGGGTGCCTGGCACAGTTTCAATAGTAAACTCTATCTCCCTGTCTACCAATTCCCCTGGTAATTCATTTGGAAACACATCTGGGAATTCTCTAACGATGGGAATATCATTC
The DNA here is from genome assembly GCF_055761805.1 of Camellia sinensis. Classification (NCBI taxonomy): domain Eukaryota; kingdom Viridiplantae; phylum Streptophyta; class Magnoliopsida; order Ericales; family Theaceae; genus Camellia; species Camellia sinensis. The sequence goes on from NC_138968.1 coordinate 7,650,795, forward strand.
AATTCAACATTCACGGATTGTTCAGTCAATACATAACACAAATAACCCTGGCATCCCTTCCTGATCAATTTACATGCTTTCATTGCAGATATCAAATATGGTGGAGGTACTACCCCATTTCCCACAAACACAATTTCTTCCTGTTCTGGTGGTTTAAATACAACCCTCTTTGTCACACAATCTATAGTGGCACAGCATTTGGTCAACCAATCCATGCCCAAAATTACATCAAAGTGTCTAAAGTTTAAGGGCAACAAATCTACATACAGGGTAGCATCCTCAATATGCATGTCACAAAACCGATATATATAGTCACATAACACAGATTCCCCCGATGGAGCAGACACACATAACAAATATGGCAACAATTCTAGGGGTCTTTTCAGTCTAGATGCAAATGCATATGTCACAAATGAATGCGTTGATCCAGAATCAATTAACACAAAAGCATCCTGATTACATATCGAGATAGTACCTGAGACAACGGCATTGGCATTCCGTGTATCACCCGGAACGAGTGCAAAGACTCTCCCTTGTCTCACTGTATCCCCAGTAGTAGCAGATCTCAAAGTGTTTCCCGGCTTCGGGATCGATGCAGTGGAGCTAGCAGCTATCTTCCCACTATTCTGATTACAATCTCGGGCTATATGCCCTTGTTTCCCACACTTAAAACAGGCTCCCGATGCACGGTAACAAACTCCACGGTGCCTTTTGCTACAAGTGTTGCACATGGGAGTCGTGTCTCGGGAAGAACTTGAGGTAGTTGAGGAGCCCGTGTTTTGCTTTTTCAGAAATTTCTTCTTCAAAAAGAAGCCTTGTCTTTTGTTGCCTCTCCATTCGGTTGTTGGCTTAGCTTGTCTAGCTATATTAGCCTCTGATATGATGGCCCGGTCAAGCACCCCAATGTAGGTCTCCAATTTCAGGACATTCACCCGCTCTAGGATGTCACTTCGGAGCCCACCTTCAAAATGCCTTGCCTTCTTATAATCAGTGTCAATTACGTGTGGTGCAAACCTGGCCAACTCAGTAAATTTGGCCTCATACTCAGCTACAGTCATACTGTCTTGTTTGAGTTCCATGAACTCTGCCACTTTCCTGTCCCGGACACACTGCGGGAAGTACTTGTCATAGAAGATTTCCAAAAATTTCGCCCAATCAATATCTCTGTGGTTTTCCCTCATCAACATCCACCATCTTCTCGCTTCATCTTCTAGCATAAAGGTGGCTAGAAGCACTTTCTGTGTATCCGAGCACGGAAACACCTCAAACAGTTTTTCAATCCCAAGTACCCAAGCTTCGGCTTTTAAGGGATCTAGTCCACCATGGAACTGTGGTGGTTTCATTTTCTTGAATTCCTTGGTGAGAGCGATTATTCGATCATCATTTTGATTATCTGGCACAGGTGGTGCCGGAGGTGGAGGTGGCGGATGTGGTTGCTGCCACTGTTGTTGCCACTCCTGTTGCTGTCTCAAAGCTTCTGCCATTTCCTGAATCAGTCTTTCCATTCTGTCCAGTCTGGCAGCAGAGGATTCCTCTAACTCATCACCTCTGGTTCTCACCATCTAATTAAACTTGCATTATATTCCATACCAAAGGTACACAAGTACACATACACTAAGGAGCACATATTTCCAGATAATTCGTAATGCAAGTAGTTCACAACTTACACATATAATTATTCATAACAAAACATTTAAGCATATAATCAATGCTTCCAAACTCGTATTTATCACATGAATGCATCCTAGATCTTATCTAGACGCTTATTGCTCTTTTTGGACAAGTGTGTGAGTTATTAACTCGTGCTCTGATACCACTCTGTCACGACCCGAACCCGCCCCCGTGGGTTAAGGACGTAACCGGCCAGTAATCATGAGATTACCTACGGCCTCAAACTGTTCTAAACGTATTTTAACAGAGTTAATGGGGGCCAAACGGAAGCAAAATTAAAAACTTTGTCCATAGAGCCGTGCTTATATGCACATCAAACAAACCATACTCAGATACGTTAATAACTCACATCAAAAGTACAGCTTCACAAAATTCATTACAGACAGGATCGTCCAAAACGAGTCAACCTATAACAGACTATGTACAGACATGCACTGGGTCCTTGCCAACAAGACAAAGCATAGGTACATAGTAAAAGAGCAAGGATGGTCTCATGCGCGAGGCACAAGGCTGACTCTCCCAAAACTCCTGTTGTTCCTAGCAGACTTCACTGGGGCTGGGTTTGGACTTCCCTTGGCTCACCTACAAATACATGAATGAGCGTGAGCGATAGCCCAGTGAATAATATCAAATATAACAGTTACATAACAATATGTAGATCAACATGCTCCAAACGGCCTTGGGCCCAATTCATACTTCTGTTTAACAGCAAAATATATATATAACTATACGAAATGCAAGTCAAGTAACTGTAGTTCCAAACATTCTGGCCTTTGGCCCATCCGGGTTTCCATTCATGGCAAAACGGCCTTCGGCCCATTCATTCATGTCAAACGGCCTTTGGCCCATTCATTCATGTCAAACGGCCTTTGGCCCATTCATTCATGTCAAACGGCCTTTGGCCCATTCATTCATGTCAAACGGCCTTTGGCCCATTCATTCATGTCAAACGGCCTTTGGCCCATTCATTTATGTCAAACGGCCTTTGGCCCATTCATTCATGTCAAACGGCCTTTGGCCCATTCATTCATGTCAAACGGCCTTTGGCCCATTCATTCATGTCAAACGGCCTTTGGCCCATTCATTTATGTCAAACGGCCTTTGGCCCATTCATTCATGTCAAACGGCCTTTGGCCCATTCATTCATGTCAAACGGCCTTTGGCCCATTCATTTATGTCAAACTTTTGTCCACAATCCCAATTAACAACTCATAATATTTATAGGGGAATAACAATTGGACATTGACAAGTTTTCAAATATTGATGTTACTCACAGTGATCGGCTTGTGGTTGCGCCCTGGAGCTTGACCCTACACATTTCATGAATACAAAAGGGTCACTAACAGTTCAATCCGTTCTTTAATTCACATATTCCTCTTTAGGCTTTGTTCTTATCTCATTAACTCATTTACAATGCTTAACACATGCCTAGGAGTGCTTACAAGTGAAAGAGAACGGAAAACGAATCACAAAATGCATGAACAAAATTCCAGGAAACAGGGTCCCCGCTCGAGCGTAAGATTCTCCGCTCGAGCGGACCCTTAAGGCCTGCAAGGTACTGGTTGCACAAAAGATGCGCTCGAGCTGAAGGTCCGTCTACAAAAATCCACGCTCGAGCGTGAAATGTCCCGCTCGAGCGGGCATCCAACTCTGCAAAAATGCTGGGAGCACGATTTTCCCGCTCGAGCGGCCATTACCCCGCTCGAGCGGACCTCAAAAATCTGGGTTTCCCAGATCGTGTTCTTGAGCTCCAAATCAGTTTTCCATCTACATTTCTTGCATGCAATGGTTCAAATTACACATTTACACATGCTAACATGCTACTAATGCAGATTACAACATTAGGAAGCTCAATTACATGAATTATCTACATGCATGTCCCAAATTGTCTCAAACCCATCATCAACATGCTCAAATTCAACATTCAAGACTTATACTCCCATGATTTGTACATGCATGTGGGAGATGCTCATCATTCTCAACTTAGATGGTACAAATGGTGACTACAATATGAGCTTTACCCAAAACTCCACATGAATCATGTGTTTCAAGCTCAAACATGCAAATTCAAAGTAATTTCTTACATGCATGAGTTCTAAGACTTCAATCTCAACAAAAATCAACTCATTACATGTTCTTGATCACAAACAACCCTTGAACTTACAAATTACAAGTAAGATTTCATGAAATCACTTACCTAAGAGCTTCAACACTCAAGCCCTAGCCAAATCTTGAGCTAGATCTTCAAATTCCCAAGTCTTGAGCCCAAATTACACAAATCTCTCCCTTTTTCTCTCCATGGCCGGCCTCTCTCTCACTCTCAATTGTCTAACTCAGATTTTGAGTTTTAAGAGAGCTAAAGGAGAGTGCAATACAAATATACAACAAGCCCCACTAACAAATATTTTAATATAAAATAATGGGGTACTTAATTTCTCAATTTAATCAGTTTAAATTGACCAGAATCAAATTTCAATTAAATTTCACCGTAGGCCCTAAAAATTATGCCAACCACAATGGCGTAATCAATTTCGGGTTCCGTGGCCGATAAGGCCCTCAATTAAATTTCCAAAACAGACTACTCAAACAGATATTCCTACGATGAACAGATAAAATTTCAAACCACATATTTTCACATAGTGGAACACAAAATCATATCAAAATACATAATCACATCATGTTAATGACTAATTAACATACTACGGAACAGGGGTGTCACAAAAGACGTCGGCAATGAGGGCGATGTACCAAAGAAGTCAGACCAAGGCGGGTATTATAACGAGGACGACCTCCAGGTATGAAAAGATAGATGGCTGCGGAGGGACGGCGAGATGAAGGGAATGGCGAACAAATTAGTGGACCTGCAATCGGTCGTCTACTTCATGATGCAGAACAACGTCATGCAGCCATCGTTTCCGTTACAAGACAAGCCGATTCCAGCCACAAAGAACAATGCCCAGAAGGGAGGGCAAAAAATAGTCCCTATAGTTCCCCAGCACACCAGGACCAAGAACACTCTCACCGGCCTTCAAGGGAGGTCGGGCAAGGAGGGTCAATGAAGGGAGATTCTCGGAGGACGAATCGTACCAAGGAAGTTGACCCCTGAGAACATCGGCATGTTCAAGAGAAGGAACTTTGTTTCGATGCAACTAATAGAGAGAGATCCAAGAGGACTTATAAAGATACGGGGAGTAGCACACCAAAAAGGCTGAAATCCGACGAACCAAGGAAGATTTGAGGGATTACCTTTAGAGGAAGCGACAAGATGCCAAGGTAACCTCTCCGGTCAAGCCGAGAACACCGTTCTTGGTAGAATTGGACAAGTTTGAAGCCCCAAAGAGGTTTCACATGCTAAGATTCTAGATATATGATGGGAAGTCTGACCCTAACTTTCACGTCGGCTTGTACCTAAACTCGGTGGCACTATACACTGGGAACGAGCCGTAGCTCTGCAAAGTGTTTCCCTTATCCTTTAGGAAAATTGCATCAGACTGGTTTCATAAGTTGCAAAAAGGAACTGTGAAAAGCTGGGAAGGCCTAGCCGAGATGTTCGTAGCTAGATTTGTGACAAACAAACTACAGCCATTGAGGGTGGACGCCCTGATGGCTTTGAGAATTGCCAAAGATGAAAGCCTTAGGGCCTATGCCAAAATGTATTATGAGGTGTTCAACCGAATACCAGGATGCAACCAAGAGGTGGCGGTCATGTCTTTTAAGAACGGCCTGAAAGATGATTACCTACTGCGAAAATCACTGGCAAAGACATTGCCAAAAAGTATGGAGGAACTTATGGCCAGGATAGAAAAGTATGCCAGGGCCGAGGAGGACACGCCGGGGACGAATGCGTCAAAACAAGAGAAAAAAAATGGCTCGCCAAAGTGAGGTCGAGGTAATGGTGGATATAATAAGCAAGAAACAGGACTAAGGGCTGCACAGGCAGTCACAATCGTATTCCAAATTCCGGTCTACAAAGTCTTGGCAAGAATTCGGAATTAACCCTATTACAGAGCACTAGAAAGCTTCCCGGTGAATTTATGAGAAAAAGTCAAGGGAAACATTGTGCCTATCACAATGAGGATGACATCTAACTCAAGGGTGCAGAGCCCTAAAGGTACATCTAGAAGACCTGGTAAGACAGGGTCATTTAAGAGACCTGATAGATGAGACCAAGACAAGGGAAGAGCAAGCGAGACTGCCTCAGGTACTAGCAGCACCACCCCCGCCAGCACCACAACCACAGGCAGGCGAACCTCGAGTGATCAATGTGATTCACTCGAAGGTGAATGAGAACGAGATACGGGGGGAAACTCAGAAGGTAAAACACCTCCAACATGTGTATCAGGTCTGATAGAAGAGACCTAGGGCAAATGAGTGCCAGGGACCAGTGGTGTCCTTTACTGAAGATGACATAGAGATGGTGCAACATCTACACAACGATGCCTTGGTGATATCCCTCCAGATTGGAGAGTGCCAGGTAAAGCGAATTCTAATCGACCAGGGTAGCTTTTGTGACATCATGTATGTTAGGTGTTACAAGGAGCTTGGCCTTCACTAAGATGATCTAGAACAATCCAATGGTCCAATGGTCAGGTTCAATGGAATGCCGACGTGGCCCCTAGGAGCAATGAGTTTGGAGGTGCAGGCTGGCACCAAGAAGGTAAAAACTGAGTTCACAATAATTGACACTCCCTCCCCTTACAATGCTATCCTGGGAAGGCCATGGCTGCATGCAATGGGGGCTATTCCCTCAACATTGCGCCAGCTATTGCGATTTCCAACAGAGCATGGAATTAAGGAGGTTAGAGGGGATCAAGTACAGGCAAAGAATTGCTCTATGGCAGCAATGAAATCCACATGCAACATACGAGAAGTAGAAGCAATAGAGATTGAAGATGAGGACATGGAGGTCCTTGAGGACGTCGGCAAGGAACCAGCTGAGAAAAGTAAATAAGCCTTGAAGAAGATCTTAGTCTAGCAAGAGGATGAAGAACGTTTCTTCCTCCTCGGCTCAGGCTTGGCCGAAGAAGAGGAAAGGGAATTAGAAGCATACTTGAGAGCAAACCTTGAGGTGTTTGCTTGGACACTGTACGAGATGCCTGGCATTAACCCCGAGGTCACTTCTCATAAACTGAATGTGGACAGGTCGGCTAAACCTGTCATCCTGCGAGCAAGGAGGTCGACATTGATGCATGTTGAGGCAGTAGAAGAGGAAATGGATAAACTTCTAGAATCCGGAGCCATTCGAGAGGTAAATTACCCGACATGGTTATCAAACACGGTTGTTGTGAAGAAAAAGAACGGGAAATGGAGGGTCTGTGTGGACTTCACCAGCCTGAATAAGGCTTGTCCCAAAGACACTTTCCCATTTCCTAAGATTGACCAATTGGTGGATGCCACTTCAGGGCATGGAAGGATGAGCTTCCCGGACGCTTACAGGGGGTACCATCAGATAGCCATGTACCCCCTAGAGGAGGAGAAGACTGCATTCATTACCCTAAAAGGGCTGTATTGCTACAGAGTGATGCCTTTTGGGTTGAAGAATGCTGGAGCAACTTACCAGAGATTGGTAACTAAGATGTTCAGGCATCTAATAGGCAAGACAGTGGAGGTATACATTGACGACATGGTCGTGAAGACCAAGGAACCTGAAGATCATCTGGCCAACCTGAAGACAGTCTTTGACATCCTAAGGGCATTTCGGCTCCGACTCAATGTATCGAAGTGTGCATTTGGAGTTAGGTCAGGGAAATTCCTAGGATACTTGGTCACCAGAAAGGGCATTGAGGCAAGCCCGTATCAAATTAAGGCCATTCTAGAGTTAGAGAGACCAACGTCGACAAAGCAAGTACAGATGTTGACTGGAAGGGCTGCAGCCCTAAACAGATTCATAAGTAGAAGTTCTGATAAATGCAAACCTTTTTTTAGTTTAGTAAAGAAAGCCACAGACTTCTTATAGACAGATGAGTGTGAAGTCGTCTTGGCCGACTTGAAAAGTACTTGACCACAACTCTAGTTCTCTCAAATCTAATACTTGGAGAGGAGCTGTTCTTATACTTGGCGGTTTCAGAGCATGCAGTAAGTGCAGTAATAATCAGGGAAGATAAAGGAGAACAGAGGGCAGTTTACTACGTAAGTAAAACCCTAGTAGATGTAAAGACCAGATATCTACCTTTGGAAAAGTTAACACTAGCTTTGGTCATGGCCTCCAAGAAGCTGAATCATTACTTTCAAGCCCACAAGATTGTGGCGTTAACTGAGCATCCTCTGAAGTCCCTGTTACAGCAATGAGATATGACAGGCAGGATAGCCAAATGGGCAGTGGTGTTAGGCCAATATGACCTGGAATTCAAACCTAAAATAGCAATCAAAGGCCATGTTTTGGCCGACTTCGTGGCCGAGTTCACACTAGGCACTATCATTTATCGGGCTCCGTTGAGCCGAGGTATGCGATGTCCAGGTGAACAAAGAGAAACCCAGCTGGAGATAGCAGAATAGAGGAAAGAAGAGAAACTCAAGCCCTGCAGTATTTACGTTGGCAACTCCTTCCGCCTGTTTGTTGATGGAAGTTTAAACCGACAAGGAGCGGGAGCAGGAGTAGTGCTAGTATTACTGAATGGGCAGATGCTGGAACAATCCATTCATTTGGGGTTTAAGACCTCAAACAATGAAATAGAGTATGAAGCACTGATCGTAGGATTAAAGTTGGCAGCAACAATGGAAGCCGACGAGATAATGGTCTTCTATGACTCCCAACTTATCGTCAACCAGGCAACAGGCGAATATGCAGCCCGAGATGAAAGGATGATGGCTTATGTAAAGGAGATAGGTAGACTAATGGCATTGCCCCAAAATTGTCGACTACAACAAGTCAGCTGAGATGACAACAGCCATGCCGATGCCTTGGCCAACCTGGTTAGTGCAATAAAACCAGGAGAGGCAAGGACAATAATGGTTGACTACTTGCTAGGTCCAAGTGTAAAACCACTGAACACAGAGCATGAAGCAATGTATACGGAGATGGGACCAAGCTAGATGGATGCAATAATAGTATTCTTTAAAGAGGGGAAACTTCCAAATGATCATAAAGAAGCACACAAGATCAAATTGAAGTCGGCAAGATTCAGTCTGACAGTAGAGGGGTATCTCTACAGAAGATCTTTTACTGGTCCCCTTTTGAGGTGTTTGCATCCTTCACAAGTTGAAGACTTCTTGTATGAGATACATTAAGGAGTATGTGGAAGCCACATTGGGAGCACGTCACTTACTCATAGAGCCATTACTCAGGGTACTGGTGGCCCTGTATACAGAAAGATGCTGGAGCCTATGTCAAAAAGTGTGAGAAGTGTCAGAGGTTTGTACCTTTGATACACCAACCAGCAGCAGACTTGAACCCAGTATCTAGCCCTTGGCCATTTGCCCAATGGGGCATGGATCTTGTTAGACAACTGCCTCAAGCAACTGGACAAAGGAAATTCCTACTAGTGGCAACAGATTACTTCACCAAGTAGGTTGAAGCTGAACCCCTTGCAAAGATTCGGGACATTGATGTAAAGAACTTCATATAGAAGAACATCCTCACTAGGTTCGGGATCCCAAGAGCAATAATAGCAGACAATAGAACGTAGTTTGATAGTAAGCTAATCAAGAGCTTCTGTGCAAAGTACAAGATCAAGAATTTCTATTCCACCCAAGTTTTCCTTAAAGCAATGGACAAGCAGAAGCATCCAACAAAGTTATCTTGGATGGGATCAAGAAGAGATTGGAAGCAACAAAGGGAAAGTGGGTGGATAAGTTACCTAGTGTACTCTGGGCATATTGGACTATGCCGAGAAGATCAACTCGAGAATCCCCATTTGCCATGGCTTATGGCACAGAAGCAGTGTAGACACCCCATTTTTGACTGACCTTAACACTCAGACGTCATCGATTGAGCGCTCGATGATTGTGCATGTTTGTGCTCATTTCGAGTTTCTGGAGTCTTTGGCTGAGCGCCTTGTCTCGAGACCTCTTAACTTTCTCCTCTTGGCCTGGTTTTTGGACCATGCCTTGCTACCTTTGCCTAGAGGAAAACAGAGGCATGTATGCCACTTTTTGCAGCCGTAGGTTACCTTTCCCTCTCGTAGGCCACTTGTAGTGGCCCGTAGACTAGTTTTCGGGGTTTCCGGCTGAATGCCTTGCCTTGCGGACTCTTGTCTTTCTTCCTTTTGGTTTGTTTTTGAACCAAACCTTGTTACCCTTTGCTTGGAGGGTAGAACAGGGGTGTAAACCAGTTTTTCCCCCTGTATACCACTTTTCTTCCCTGTAGACCATTTTTGATGGTCGGTCAGCTAGGGTGGGTGGTCGGTCGACCAGCATAAATGGTCTACAGCCTGCCACTACCTTCTCCTTTCTTTGTAGACCCTTTTTCTCCCCTGCCAGCCAGTTTTATTCCCTACAGACCATTTTTGGTGGTCGGTCAACTAAGGAAGTGTCACGACCCAAACCTGCCCCTGTAGGTTAGGCATCGTAACCGCCCAGTAATCCGTGGATTACCAAAGGCCTCTGAACAGATAAACAGATAATAAGGAGCTGCGGAAGCAATAATACAAAATAGACAAGGTCCAGTGAGCTGTGATAACAAACATGAGACAGTAGATTTCAAAACTTATATATATATACATAAGCATGCCGGTCAAAGATACCATGTTTACAAATATTTACAAAGGATAACTCCTAAGACCTCACTTTACAAGACAGACGGAGACCAGCATAAGTACAAAAACAGCCATAGAACAGAACTTCACTTGGAACCTCCTCGGGAGGCACAACGGTTGGCTGACAAAAACAGAATGAAGGCCATCAACTCTAGCCCTGGTCACGCGCCGGCTCACCTACATATATAATATAAATTGTGAGCGAAGGCCCAGTGAATAATAACAGAGTAAAGGGGTTTCAATGAATGAGTTCGAACAGATTCATAAAGCATAATTCAAACTTGTATCAAATTCATATTTGTCCAGATCATATACAGAAATCATGAAGAATGCTTAAATTTACGTGATACATCCAATAGTATTAACAGAGCAGATACAGAACAGAGGCAGACACGTGAGGGTCACGAATGACCAGTTCCATAAAGGAACTTCCGGATTCGGGTAACAGAGAACATATACACTGAGCCCCCGTGACGGGGCCTCCGATACGGGTAACAGAGTACAGACAGATTAAGTTTCAGAAAGGAACCTCCAATACCGGGTAACAGCCAATAGATATCACATGATGCTAAGGATGTCACGAATACATATCAGAAAAAAGGGCATTCATTCATTGTATAGAATATAGCATATCAGAAAACAGATCTTATTTTATCACACAGAAAATAAATACAGTTGAACATAACTTTACTTAAGTTATTACTCACAGTTGGCCTTGAAACAGACAGACGGAGCAGATCTGTTAAGCGTTACACGACGCGTGACCTACATGGCACATAACAGATACGCACTTGAAACACACGTTCGAATTGTATATAACTTCTGTTGTTTGCTCTAAGTGTGTTTCTAACCTTTAATCCTCATTATGGAGTCTTAAATATGGCCTAGGAATGCCTAGGATGGAATGAAGATGCAAGAATGTATTGGAAAACACTTTTCAAAATTTGCTGAAAAGAAGGTCCACGCTCGAGCGTATATTTCCATGCTCGAGCGGACATGCAGACAATGAAGCCTCGCTCGAGCGTGACTTTCCTCGCTCGAGTGGATTGTAAAACTCTAAAAAAGTGCTAGATGCATGATTTTCACGCTCGACGGACGCTTGATACACGTTCGAGCAAGAGACTCAGACCCTCACTCGAGCGTAGATTCCCTCGCTCGAGCAGACTGTAAAACACAATAACTTCTGGGTACCTGCATTTCACGCTCGAGCGTAAACTCCGTCGCTCGAGCGGAGATGCATGTACTCAGAGTGCACGCTCGAGCGTAGCGTAGACTCCTACGCTCGAGCATGGATCAAATTTCTGGAATTTCCAGATTTGATCACCAAGCTCAAATCCGACTTTTGAAGCATCAAACTCAGTTTTTCTGGGCCAAAACTTTGGAAAACACTTAATAACTCATAAAACAACATGTTTAAAGCATCAATTCAAGAAATCATGGCCCAAGAGCAACCCGATTGTACAAAACTCAACTTGAAACTCAAAATTGATTCATGAACTTAACATGCATGAACTCTTTTGTATTCAACCTCCTCAAAACATGATCAAGCTAGGCAAATTGTTAGGAAACATAGTGAATTCTCAAAACATAGATGAAATGAGCACATGCATGAAAGAAGTGTTTGAAATTATGCTCAATATGTGAAGAAATACACATGCATGCATGGATTGATCCACCAATCTACTCTTGAAGTTTGATTCTTACATCTAAAGCTCAATTTGCTTGAATTCATGCATGAACAACTTAAATTCCTAATTAAAAGGGTGAGTTTCCTACCTCAAGCCTTGAACTCTAAGTGTAGAGGCTCAATCTCTCAAATCTTCTTCAACTCCTCTAATTTCCTAAGCAATTTTTCTTGTTGGATTAATTCTTGAATTCAAAGCCTCCAATTCACCAATTCTCTCCCTCACTCACGTTTTCTTTTCCTTAGAATAGGTTAGGCTCAATGAAATCAAAATGAAAAAAGAAGGATGAGTGGAATAATACATGGCTCATAAGTGATAATTAGGCAAAAGTGACCAAATAACATTATTTTAATCGAGTTTAAACGTTCTGAATCGAATTTTAATTAAACCTACTATAAAATTCTATAAACCCTAACTAGCGTGTAAATCAAGTCAATTTCTGGTTCGGATGCCGATAAGGCTTTCAATTCGCAAACCGAAACTAAAATGTGAATAGATCTTTTTACTCCGAACAGATAAAAACACATAAGTAATGCAATACACATGCAAATTAATCCAAATTCCCTCCTAAATTATTATTAGGCATAATTAATCATGAATTAACATTAATCAGAGGTTGGGGTTGTTATAGGGAGGTGGTCGGTCGACCACTTTAACTGGTCTACGGCCTTTTTTCTGCTTTTGCAGATATTTTTGGTGCCAACTGTGCCAACTGGTGGCCACTGGAGAGATTCAAACAAGTTTAAGCTTGTCAAGCAAGCTTGTGGTTGCATTGTTCTATAAGAGGGGAGCTCTCTCTCCCTTTCCAAAGGTTCTGAGATTTTGGAGTAAAAAATTTCACTCTTTCTCTAGAGTTCTCTCCCTCCCTCTCTCTATATTGTGTTACATTGTGCTCAAAAGTGAGTGTTCTTTACATTTTTGCCTACAAACACCTAGTCCAAACACCTAGTCAAACACCACTACCTTGGAGCTGAGATTCTTGAAGGTTTGTTTGGAGCTTAAAAAGCTAGTTTTTGGCTCAAAAACGCTACTGGTTTTGCTGTTCTTCAAGGGTAAGCCATATTCTCTTTAAAGCTTTGTTTTAGTTGCTTACTTAGCCATCTTTGCATGCTTCTTTTGGCTTAGCTTTCAACTATAAAAACCTTTGTTTTGAAGTGTTTAAAAAGGTTTTTTAAGGCCTTGTTTGAGTTAGGGGTGTCTCTCACTCTTTTGTACCTTATTTGCTTTGCTTTGTGCTACCTTTTAAAGCCCTTGAAACTATCTCCTTTTGGCCTTCCTACCACTGAATTTTAGGGGAATTTCAGTGGTGAAAATGTGGTTTTGAGGTCCCAAATGGGTGGGGGTTGTCCCCCATCCTCTTCTCTTGTTTGCTTGTGTTGGTGGCCCAGCAAAAGAACATGTGTTTCTACTTCTTAGTGGCTTTGTTTAGGCTCATTTTTGTGACTTTTCAGACCTGCCATAACTCTGTTTTTGGCTTTCATGGTCACCTCTTGCATGCTTATTGCACTTGTAGTGTAATCCTACTTGTAGCCTTGCAAAGTAACATGTCTTCTGGCATGTGTGAGCTCCCATCTTAGCATGTTTTGGTCTTTGTTTTGACGTAATTGAGCTCTGTCTATGGCTGGTTTAATCATTTGTGCTATGTATTGCATGCCTCTTGTGTAGTCCCCTTTGCTAGCCTTGTGCCTTAGGCCTTTTAGCATGCCTTATTTGTAGTGTTTATGTGATATGGCATCATTTCTCATATGATTTTAGTGCATATAGTGTAGCTACACTCTCACATTTGTCACTTCTTCATTATGTTTGAGAGTTGTGCTTCTATGTCTTATTGGTAAGCCAATGCATGAACATCATCATCTTGCCTTTCATGCTATCAAGAGAGAGTGTTTTGGCCACTATCTTGGCATGCATGAGAGCTGTCTAGGGCTGGTTTAGTCCATTGAGTATTGCATTGCATAGTCCTAGTGTTGTGTACTTCACTAGCTTTAATGTTTAAGGACCCTAGTATGCAATACTTGTGTTGTTTGCATGATATGTCATCCCTTGGCATATGATTTCAGTGGTTGTACCTATGCCATACTCTCTTATTTATCAGTTCTTCATTGTGCTTGAGAGTTGTGTTTAATGTACGGCTTGCTAGCCAATGCATGAACATGTTGTTATAGCTTTTGGTGCCTCATTTCTAGCATGATTCTACCATTGTTATGGCATGAGGTAGGTTTGACCATTTGAGCATTGTAGTACATGCTTCATGTGTGATACACTTCACTTGCCTTGATGCCTTAGCTCCTAAACATGCCATGCATGCATTGTTCACATGATAGAGCCTTGTGCATACCACTCTAGCATTGATAGATAAGCATGATTGTTTGCATGTGTGTTGCATTGCATTGTGTTTGGATCGGATGTTGATCCAAACACAAGAAACGAGGGGTGTTTCATATTTGAAGTGATGAAACGCACCTCATTTCTTTGTTGTTGTCCCCTTTGATTGTGTATGATAGGGTGGAGGCCTCTCGAGTCCTTATGTGTTATTTATGTGCATTCATCGACATTGACTTGTGCAAACTTGGCTTCTCGGCCATCGTGCATTGCGATGCTCGGTTGGTGGCCCGAGAGTCGAGTACCGCACTCCTTTGAGCTTGAGAAATGATAGGGAGGGTGGTTGTGCACACATATCTTGCAAATACACTGCTATGTCCCTTGTTGTTCTCTATTGTAGCAAAACTGGAGTTTGGCAAATTTTCTGGTCGGCCGACCAGTAGAGGTGGTCGACCGACCACTTTTTTTGGTCTACAACCAGTTTTTCTAGTCTACAGCCTTTTTTTTTGGTCGGCAGCCCACCAGGAGGTCCCCATGTTGGAGAAAAAGCATTATGGAGTTAGTGCACTTTTTAGAGATCAAATCAAATACAAACAGAGGCAATTCTGGGCATAGCAATGGATTTTCGAGCAAGGCGATTGAGCATGCATGCACCTCTCGGCTCGAGGACCTCTTTTAACTGCTTTAGCTGCTTTACTTAGTTAGATAATTCGTCGGTTTTGTACTTAATTAGTTAATTTTCTTAATTAATCGATTTGTTTTGTAATAATTAGTTAACTAGGAATAGTTAATTAGTTTTGGTTTGTAATAATTAGTTTAATTAGTGTAACTAGTTAACTTATTATTCGGACCCTCAGTTGAGAGGGCAAATGTTGTAATAGGTGTGCGTGTATTCTAACCCCACGTCTTTCTCCCTTTTATTTACCAGCTTTTGATGGTTAGTTTAGGACATATTTCAATTAGCATACCCTATGCTTTGCATGTTTGCATTATTCATTCGTATTGCATGCACCGGGCTCGGCGCATCATTTAAACTGCATCGTATTTCAATTCCTATTTGAATACGTGTATCAAATTGTTGCATTTTATATGCCATCTTAGATAGCCGAGCCTATTTTAGTTGCATTAGGCATCTTAACATAGCTAGGATCATGCATTGATTACTAACTAGCTTCTGTTTTGGCTCGGAGTACACTGTAAGTGTTTATGCTTTAGCATCCTTGCATGTGTGTAAGTGACTGCCATGATAGCATGCTTGCCATTAGGCTATTTGCTTAATTGCTATAACTGCATGAATGCCTGTGGATGAAGGCTTCATTGCTTGAGTTGGTATAATTCATCAAAATGTGAGTTTTAAACCTACTTGAGGGTGGCAAAATCATCATGTTTTAAGCCCACTTAAGGGTGGCAAATCCGCGTTTTAACCTACTTGCGAGTAGTATCTTCAAACCATTTTCGAAAAACAAACATGAGATGTTTTGTTCCAACTCGAGTGATTTAGTCTATACTTGTGTGTTGTGCGCATTACATAGTAAGTTAAGCTAATAATCGGAATAAGAACACATGTGTTTTCAAAAATAACATATCATGTTAGTAGAGGCCGATCTTTGATTGGGCGAGCGAGGGTGCTCATGTTATGACCTTCCCCTCTCGTACCCAAGTTCCCGAGACGAGACAACTTTGGTGATTACGGACACGTGGCCTTAGGCACGAGTTAGGGTTTCTTAAATTTCCCGAAACAAAATATTTAGGTGGGGACTCCAAAATCTGGCAAAGTAGTCCATGTTTGGCGTTTTTTGATTAAAATTGATTTTCCAAAACGATTTGTCAGATTTGAACTATTTGGTGATTTATCAGTCTTACATTGCACTTTGTGAGATTAGATTTAGAACCGTGTCAGGAGTCCGAACTATAGTAGCTAGTACCCAATTCGTGCCCTCGCGTGTGGAGCGAGTTTGGGCGATCTACAAGCAGTAATTCCACTGGAGGTCGGCATCCCAGGGATCAGAACCCAGGAGTAGAAAATGGCACCAATGAGGTATTCTTGGCCCGAGACCTGGATCTGTTGGAAGAAAGAAGGGAGAAAACATCAATCCAACTGGGGGCATACCAGCAGTAGCTTGCTAGGGTTTACAATAAAAAGGTCAACCCACGAGAGTTTCAAGTTGGGGACCTCATCCTGAGAAAGGTCGTCGGCAACAAGAAGGATCCTAAAGAGGGCAAGCTTGGCCCAAACTGGGAGGGACTTTATTGAATCATCTTGGTCCTGGGCAATGGGGCATATCGACTTGAAGACAGTGAAGGCAAAGAGTTGCCAAAACCTTGGAATACTTGTAACTTGAAGTTTTTCTATCATTAAGATTTCCTTTTATTTTTAAGTTTTTCTGTTATCAGTCGAAGTAATTAATAAAATTTTTAGCTCGATTTTTGATTTCGAACTTGTGTAAAATGATTGGCCAGTCACTTAGCGATGTTTCTTATTGAAACATGACGAATAACTTAGACTTATTCTATGGCTGAGTTGAATTATACTCGCATATAATAGAGTTGAACTAAGTTGGCGATGTTTCTGATTGAAACATGACGAATAACTTAGACTTATTATATGGCAGAGTTAAATTATACTTGCATATAATGGAGTTGAACTAAGTTGGTGATGTTTCTGATTGAAACATGACGAATAACTTAGACTTATTATATGGCAGAGTTGAATTATACTTGTATATAATGGGGTTGAACTAAGTTGGATTTACCTAGATTTGCTATATTGGCAGAATTACAACTTTGAATGGCACTAAGTATATATCAATCAGATTAACAGAGACCGAGGTTGATAACCTTGGCCAGTCTCTGTTTGAATCTGATCTCGGCGACAAGATCATAGGTACATACTTAATACGAACATAAGTGAAACTTAAGTTCACATTATGGGGCAGAGAGTTTGAGAATAATATGCTTGGAAGTTGGAATTTATAAGCTAAAGTTGGTTTAACACTTGTTGAAATTTTGAAAAGAATTTACAAGTTGAAGTTAAGCCGAGGTCATGTTGAAAGAAAGTTGGTTTAACACTTGTTGAAATTTTACGAACAATTTACAAGTTGAAGTTAAGCCAAAGTTATTTTTAAAGAACTATCTACGCATTTGCCGAGATTACCATAATACCAAGATTTGGAAAAAAATGGAAGATAGAAACAAAGTGAAGCGGCATGTTTTAGTTAAACACTTACTTTCTTACAATGCTTTTCAAGTGTCAAAGATAAGGTTGAGATAAACAGTCAGTAAATATATCCGAGGTATTTTACCCCAAAGAGATTACACAGTTAAGGTGTACTTTGAAGATATGCAAAATATTCTAAGTATGGAATCATACAAGACAGTAAAGGAAAGGCAAACATACAAACATTTGAAAGAAGAAGTTGAACTTGCATTTAAAGATGAAAAAGGGCACTTCAGCCTACAAAGGGATTACTTGCTTGGATTACAAAGGTGGCACATCGGCCAAATTAAAGCTAACAATGTTTCAAAAGTAAGAAAAAAGTACAAGGCACAAGAAATAAAGTAAAGCATCAAAATGGACTACTCGGTGCCAACAGCTGGTTGTGTCTCAGCCTCAGAAGACAACTGTGAGCCCTTCTCGGCAGCCTTCTCAACCTCGAGTTCAGCGTCGATCTCGCGTAGAGTCTGATCGATGCTCTTCTCGGCGATTGGCACCTCAGAGGCTGTCTTCTAGGGGGAGGCACCTTTAGAGACTTCATCCTCCTCATCCTGAGTCAAGTCCAAGACTTACTCATTTAGAGTTGGGGACTTGCCCTCAGCAGCTTCTTCGATCTTCTCGGCCTTAGCCTAATCCTCGGACTCAGCTTCGTCCTCGAACTGGCATGAAGAGGGAGGGAATGGCAGGACGAGTCAGCTACCGTCTTTAAGAGGAGAGTCCTCGGGGATAGCCAACTCCTTTAAAGCAGCCATCCAACCAAGGGTGAAACCCTTGTTGCATGCCTGTCTCACTTGCTTCTTATAGTCCTCACGGATGTCGGTTGCCCCTTCGGCGTATGCTTTCTCGTCCGCTGCTTTTATCTCAGCGTCCTTGGTGGCCAAGGTAGCAATGAGCTCGGCTTGGGCTTCGGCGGTCTTTGCTTCGGCTTCTTTTTTCTCAGTTTCAAGGACCTTAGCAATAGCCTCAACAGCGCTTGCCCTCTCTTCGGCCTCGTTTTGGGCTTGTTTTGCTACCTTGGCCTGATCCATTAGTGTCTTCATCTTGGCCTCAGCCTTGTTGACAGTCTTCAGCAAACCAACAGCTTCCTTGGTCTTGTTAACCAACTCTTTCTTGATATCGAAGGCCTGCATCGCGAAGGAGTAGGCGTGCTGGATCGCCTAGAAGAAATGGACAAGAACAAAAGTTAATAAAACTCTAAGTATGGAAAAATAGAGTACGGAGAGTATTAAGTGTTAGGGACTTACTTTTATGGAGTGCTACAACATTAGAGCGAAATTTTCATATTCGCTGGCCTCGGCGTTGCGTTCGAGGTCTTTGGGAAGAAGCAAGGCAGTAGAGAGGGCAACGCCGACTTTGATGTCATCGGTGCTGTCACCATTTCTGACTGGCTTGTGCTCAATTGTGATTGAGGGGGCCTAGGGGGCATTGAATTTGAGAGAGCCCGAGGTGGCTGCAGTGTCTGACCTCGGCCTCTCTAACTTAGTGGATTCAGATGGTTCAGCTTCGGCGGGCCTCTTCTCGGCGGCGGAGGAGGTCTTCTCACCCTCGACCAGTTTTGAAATTGGCAATGTGTCCTCAGTATCAATTTGAGTCACCGTTGACTTGGGTTGGGCTTTCTTCAACCTCTTTGGTTTTGGTTTGGGTTGAGATTGAGAAGATGGAGATTAGACGGTAACAACATTGGGGATGTTGGCCAGATGATTATCAGCAACTGCTTTCTTGCGACCCATTTCGTCAGAGGAGATGGCAACGGTAACTTTAATGCCAAGGCAGATTGCTGGTAAAGCTATTGGTGGGTTGGCTGGATCGTAAGAGGACGCCTTGGCATTTTGGCGTCTTCGGCGTCTTCGGCTACGAATCCTACCTGCTGGTGCAAAAAGTGGCGCTCGACGTCAGCGTTGGCGCTGAGAGGATGGGATCAATTGAGGAGCTGAAGTAGATGGCTGTTTTGCTAGAGTAGAAGTTGATCCCTGATCAGGCCGAGGTGATGAAGTTGTAGTAGGAGTTGTTGCTGAAAGAGGAGACTTCTTCTTTTTGGGAACGTCGGGCAACGTTGACTTGTAGGTTGGGATGAAATTCAGAAGCAGAGGAGCCTTGCACTGATTAACAGGCAAGTCCAGCAGCCTCTTAAAATCTTTACTGGGATAGAAGTTTTTGCGGAAGTCCTTTGGGGGCTGAGGAAGAGCTACAAAGACAAAAACGAACAGACGTTAGCACATACAAAAATATCAAAGTAAGAAAGACTTGAAAGCAAGTGAAAGTGACAATTGGTACTTACCGTCTCCCTCTTTGAAAACTGTTCAGCTTAGGGGATAGAGGTGAAGGTCATCATCTAGATGGAACTCCCAGTTGCCCGGGACGATGAAATAATCGTCTCCAGCACCCTTGTTGGAGTCTGGGAGGTCAGCAACAAGTTTGTATTCTGTGGATCTCGGCTTAAGGTAATAGATATAGCCCTTTTCTGACTTCAGGCCTCACATGGTGTAACAATATTGGATGTCGGCAAGGGTAACCCTAGCATTCTCGTTTTTGGCTAAGGCAATTATACCATTGATAACTCGGTAAGAGTAAATAGCAAGCTGCATTGGGTTCAGTTTGTAATAGTGAAGGACTTCTCGGAAAAGGGTGTCAAGAGGGAACTTAAGTCCACACTCTATGAAGGCTACCAGTGGGAAGGGCATGGAGTCGTCATTGGGCATGATGGAGTCCTCCTCCCTTGCCAACCTAAGATGAACGTTGGCCGGGATAGCAAACTTCTGCCTAAAGTATTCTAACTTAGTTGGGGTGTTTACCTTCCACCTGAACATACCCATGATGTCGGCTAGAGGGACGAGGTGTTAGATTTCAGAAGGAAGTGTTTTTTGTCTAGGGTTTGAAGGACCTCGGCAAAACCTAGATGTATGCTGGGGCAAAGGTTTTCAGAATTAAGGAGGAGTTTTTGTTTCAATTTTTCCTAAGGATAGGAAGTTCTAAAACAAATCCTAGAACCTAAGACTATGTAAATAAGAATTGAACGCAGAAATCTGGAGAAACACAACAAGAAAATAGAAACAAGAGTATGATTCAGACTCAAGAAGACAAACAAGAACCCAAGAACATTTTTCAAAAGCATACAAAACACCAAAAACAGTGGCAAAATGACGAGTATGAATATGGTTTAGAAACCAGAAAGCAAAATAAAAAACGATGACAAGCTATTAAGAATGTCAAGTACACAAACAGTATGTTTGTGTGTGTGTATACCAGCAACAGATTGTGCAAGAGTAGAATCGTGAAACAGATGATGAATGGTGGAAATCAACACACAAGTAACAAATTAAGAGCACAAATAAGAACACCATGGCAGTGTACAAGCATAGCAGTTTGGAGCAAAACAAGAAATTGAAATAAAGAGAAACAATGACTTACCAGAGGGAGTGACGCCGGAGTAGTATATGCCGAAGTTGAAACTACGGTGAAATGAGTAATAAAACGGTGAGTGTTTCGTCGGAGGAGACAAACGGAGTAGTTGCAGAGAGCTTTGGGAAGACAATAATGGCAGTTTGGGGAGAAAGAAGCTTAGAGAGAGAAAACTTGTGCAAAATCAAAGATGTGAAGTGAAAAGACGGAAAGAGGGAAAAGGGTTTTTTTGTCAAAACACGGAAAAGGCGGCAAAATGGTATTAAATGTGCCTTAGACGACGTGCCTATCAGGCGGCGCACTTAGAAGTGACGCGACTTGGTAGCGCATGTCAGGTACGGTTCAATGGGGAAGAGACGCGTGGCAAAACCGATTGAATTACTGTGCGTGACAGCTCATAGGCGTGTGAAAACTCTTGGAGTTCTTGATTTAATGAAGTAACGACCTCGGCTAGAAGGACGATCTCGGCTAAATGAACTTGGACAAACTTAGTTATTGGTTCTAAAGCATTGATGCGAACACACTGAAGTGTTTATCATATGGAAGCCGATATGTGATAACCTCGGTAGTGAATGATAGAGCAAGCGTAGCCGACGTACTATGTGTTCAAATGATATAGGTTCCATCACCTTAGAATGCCGTGGTAATAAAACCTAAGGGGCAGTTGTGGGGATGTATTTTTTGGATGACAACACATGGCCAAGGTGGCACCAAAGTGCCAGCCGAGGTGCCATATGTCTTGGTCATGCGCCGAGGTGATCTCAGCTAGGCTAAGGTTATCTGTGGAGATACTGGAATCTGAGATGAGCGGATAAGTTACAAGAGTCCTAGAATGAGGGAGGACTTCAGCTTGGATAAGGATAAAGCTCTCAGGGAGTTCATCTTTATCTATTTGAGAGTCCTAGATAGGCATTGAGCCAGAGTCCATTGAAGCTAGGCTTCTACAGGGATTAGGTCAGTGCTGGTTATAAAAGTAAGGCACCCTTGTGGGTCTAAGGTACGCTTTTGGTATTCTGAATAGTGAGTAAAGCACTTTTGCTATCTTTGAGAGATAATTGACTTGATCGTCGGAGTGCCCTCGGGTGGACGAACCATCGCCGGAGTCTTTTTCTTTCTGTGACAGGTCGTTTGGGCGCAATCTATTTTGCCAATGTTCTTCAGCTGAGTACCTGTTTGGTAGTGTGGTCAGAAAACAACACACACACTAAGTACTTTTCCGAAAATTATTCATTATTCTTGGGATAAGGCGGTGTGGTACTGTACTTAATTTTTATTGATTAAAATAATAAGATTTGTTATTTTTTTATTTTTTAACAGATAACTGGACAATTGTCCTTCAATAAATGGTGTGAAACAATACTCTAAGACCAATCAATAATCTCTCATACTTTGCTCAGTGTTTATATAGTAAAAAGTTCATTATAGTACACGAGCAATGCTTCATCGTTCAATTTTTCCTTCTCTCAAACTCTCTCCCAATGATGTCATAAAAAAAATTGAAAGAAAAGAAAAATTTGAAAAAATTCGATTGATTCATTGGAGGAGAGTGTAGGGATAAAAAAATTAAGAGATGGAGACTGTACATGTTGAGAGTCATCACTAACTCTCCTCACTCTCTAAAATATTTTCTCTAGAATATTTTAGAAGTTTCTACATAAATCTAGAATACTCCGGAAATATTTAGAAGTTTCTGGAAAGATCTAGAGAAATTCGGAAGATTCTAGAACATCCTAGAAGGTTCCGGAACATTGGAGAAGTTTGGAGAAATCTAGAGAAATTTAGAAAGTTCCAAAAGGTTCTAGAATATTTTAGAGAAGTATAGAAAGCCTTAACATGTATTAGAGTAATCTAGCTTGTTCTATAGTGTAGGGAAAGTATGAGTGTATTCTAGAAAATTCTTTAATCAGTATAAATATAAGATGAGTGCAAGTACTAGGCAATTGGACAATTTGGTGAAAAAAGAGTGAGTCCAAAGTGAGTAGTCAAGCACTACAAGAGTGATTTAGAGTGAGGTGTCTCAAGGTATTGCGTGAGGAAGACACATAAAGTGTGAGTGCTTGGATGTATGTGTGAGTGGATAAGTGAAGTGTATTAGTGAGTGATTGTGTATAAGTATTTTTTGTACTAGAGTGTTATCAATAAAGGTTGTATTTTTGGATCCACTAGTGTGTCAAACTCAACAGTACACACCGCACCAGGTCAATATCAAAGTTAATTGCCAATCTCCTAAAATTGTTAAATGGCACTTTTGACTTAACACAACTTGCAATTTATCCTGTAAAATTAAGAAGAAACTGCAATTAAATATATGTTTTTAGAAGAAAAAAATTAAATAAGTGGTAAACCTTATCAACTTTGCACTTTATAATTTTGTGAAAGTTGTACTTTGCCTCTTGTAAAATAAAAAAGTTGCAGTTCATACCTAGTTCTGTATAAATTGTACTTTGCATTATTAAATTTTAAAAATACTGAAAAAAAAAATGGTAAACACCAAAGGTATAGAGTGTAAATTTTACAAAATTATTGGACCATCTCTAACGGTTCATTAATTGTTTTATCAAATTTAAATTTGATAAAATAATCACCTTTTTCCTGCTCCAATGGTTTCATCAAATTAGTATCAAATCGAGAATATCAAAAAAATTTCACCAAATTGAGGATACTTGGGAGTTTCATTAAATCACTATTCTTAGCTATTGGATTTTCACCACCGAATGTCCCTTTTGGGCAAAAATTTGTGAAAAAAATACACTAGCCGGTTAACCGGTCGGACATCTACCCAGTCGAACAATATTTTGATGAAAGTTCAAAATCCTCCTCTGGTGCACTTGATATCAAATAAAGTTTTTACTCAAATTTTTACTTAAATTTGATTAAAAAAAAAAAAGATACATCATTGGAGATGCTCTTATAAGGTGCAAAGTACACTCTTTTTATCTTACAAGATGTAAAGTGCAATTTTTATAAATGTATAGAATACAAAGTATAAATTGTTTTTATCATACAAGCGGGGAAATGTAATTTTTGAGAAACTATATAGGGAGCAAAATGAGGCTAACCTTGAAAAAATTAGAACATGTAGTAATTACTTATTTCTTTTTTTTCTTTTGACCAATAAAACAAAGTGTTATTCTAATCTAACTAAAAAATTAGATCTGTTTTCTAATCTGATGATGTGAAAAATACAAGTCAAATGTGATGGGTTGGGTTGGGAACATATTTTAAATTTTAGTAAAAAAGTTTTATCAATTGAAGTTAGAGTCAGTTATCCATTATATTAATAAGTCTAATTGCAAAGAAGAAGTACAAAATGAGAAACAAATGTCTTACAAGGGATAAGGCCTAAGGTTCACATAATATGAGACCCACCCTTTATGAGATGGGATTAAGTTTCTCACAGATGTGCTGTGAATACCAATTTTACGAACACCCTATCAAGTATTGACACGTCATGTACAATAAAGAAATAGTGGGATAGTTTATTTCATACCATAGATAGAGAGAGAGAGAGAGAGAGAGAGAGTTGGAGCTTCCAATAACTTAACTACAATTAGAGTTTTAAATAATATAAAATAAATTATAATGAATTGAATAGGTTTGAACCCACTTTCAAAAGCGACGATCAAAAACTTAGACCTCAATTCCGTCTTCTCCGGCAAGAAAAAATTGAGACCATCAAACATGCATATAATCTAGTAAGTTGTTTGATTATCTCAGTTCTTTTCCTTTTTTATTTTTTGAAACAATTTTTTGAATCTTGATATAAACCCATCATTCTCTGTCTAGAACGATTTTGATCAGGTCACAACTAGAGCAAAGGAAATCTAGTGAAAAATACAAGTAATATGGCGTCAAGGACTCAAAGCCAGAGGTCCGATCGAGGATAGTGATATTGGTATTGATGTGGTGGGAATGTGTTTCAGAAAACTCTGCTCATGGGATTGGGATTTCGCCTATAGTGGCCAAGCATGGATCGAGGATTTGCTCAGTTGAAATTTGCTCTTGACCGTCCAAAGTAGTTTATTTTTATTTTTTGATTAAAAAATTAATTTTTTGATCCTATTTGTTGCTTGTAAAAGTTTTAGTTATTGGCGTTTTCTTTCCCTAAAACACCTATTCAAGCGGATCTTTGGTCTATTTTTTACTCAAGCCTTGTTTGCTCAAGTCTTAGGATTAGGAATGATATAGTTCTTCTTTAAAGAGTTCAATTTTGTGACTTGTGTTTCTTGGCTTTTTTGTTAGGATTTTTTCTTTATTTTGTTTTCATTTTGTTTTTATTTTTATTTTTATTTCTTTTCTTTTTTTGGCTACGATGCTATTTTTCAGCTTTCTTTTTATTGATGTTTGTCTCATTATCATTTTGTATATAATATTTCATCAACAAAATTTTTATTTCGTGAATCAAAAAATATAAGTACTATTTTATTTGCATTAAAGAAAAATCAAATTTTGGTGCTGTTTGTTAAATCTTACTGTGAGCATTGACATCAAAGGCACATACAAGGTATTGCAATAATTCACTTGAAACTTTGATTATATATATATATATTTGGTGAAGTTACTGTTTCTTTAGAGCTTGTAACAAAAGTGATGTAAATGGAGGGTGGGAATTTTTAGATGTATTGTGAATTTTGTAGGAGCAAGTTGTAAATGGGGGATGGAATTTTTGTCCAAAATAATAGATGGGAACTCCACCTGTGTACCTGTTTTTTTGGTTCTAGCTACTAGACGAAATACATGTGAATTCTTTTGAGTCTAGTAACTTTCTCCCTACCTTCATAAATAAATTCTAATAAAATCACTCATCGATCATGTATACTCCAAGTAATGCATAACTAAATTCAATCATAAAAATTACCAATATCATAGTTAATTGAACTCAAAAAAGACTCAAAGTGGCACTAGTTATTAATAGTTATCACACTCAAATAATATCAAACATCTACCAGTTGGTTATCATTACTCAATACCAATTGCATTAAAGTGGTTATTTTTATCATGTTCATCAGTAATCCAAAATCAATCCTGACATGTATGTTGTTTCGATACTTTCAATTGTATATGTTTTTTCCGACCTCCATCATTAGATCCTATAATAAGAATAATCATTAAAGAAATAAGAAAATTGATGAAATTGTAAATAGATTAAAATTGAAATTTTAAAATTTTATTACTAAATTAAAAAATTAATACCCCGAATGTAGAAGGCTTAGGATCTTGAGACATAGTAAATTGAGGACATGGAAGATCCAAAGTTATTGGCATGGAGTCCTTCATGTGAGAAAATTCAAGAAACAAAAAATTCATTTATGAGAAACAACTAATCATCTATAATCATCTATGAGAATAAACAAAAATTCATAGAACTTTTAAATTACCTAATGAAATATTTGATTGGTAGGCGACAAACTTACATTGGCATTATCTCTGAAAGAGGGAAAAAAACTATAACTTAAAGTTACATAAAATTTAACTTACTAAGTAAGAAGAAGAAGAAGAAGAAGAAGAAGAAGAAGAAGAAGAAGAAAAATAAGGCAATCAGATAAATCACCTTGATCTGTTATGCCGATGATAACTAGTCTTGATATGCCCTGTTTGCTTGCAAACGCTACATTTTCGCTTTTTGCCCACATGATTTTCTTTAGGATGTTTTTGTCTAAGCGATTTGGGTTGCCCCTTTGAAGCAACAGGTAGGGGATCTTGCAAAGTGAACTCTATATTGGAAAAGACTTGCTTACCACCTTCAAGTAATATTTCATTTCCTGAATTATCATCATTTTTAATTTCATTACTATCATCATCCATCGCTAAAAGTTCACAATAAGTCTTTTACAAAGCAAGTACAAGATAATCATGTTTCTTTTTTGCTTTCTGTTTTTCTTCAACAACTTTCAAAAACTCTATCATTAAACTATTTCTCATCATAGTATAAGAAATTTGTTTGCCTTCTTGTGCTACATCCTTCAAATTTTCATGTGCAGCATGTGTTCAAAATGGGTTTTGAAAGTTTTGAAAAAAATAGATTTTTTCTCGACTTTGGTCTAATTTTTAGGTGGGACCCATGCACCAAATTTGGCGGGTCTAAGTAGTAACGCGTTCTATGCCATGTTGTGATTCACATAGTATGTTTGGTTGCTCAAAACCATTATCGGGTGAATGGGAAATTGAAGCTAAAGTGAGCTCCATGGAAATGGAATTTTTGGTGGAAATTCCTTAAGGTTTGAATAAAGACTTGTCCCACATTGGCTTGGTGGAAAGAATTTTGTGGGTTTATAAAGCTTGAGTTTGTAACTTGGGGTGGATCCGAAGAGGCACCCCAAGTTTGTAGAAGGGAGAGGTTATGGGCAAATTGGGCTAGACCCATTGGAGCAAAAAATAAACACACGCATGCCGCCGCTGTCCGTCCGTTCAGTCGGGCAGGCTGGGCGCGGATGCGTAATGTGAGGTTGGGCTTATCCGGCCCAATACTTATCTTTTTGGGCCAAAAACATTTGAATTTAATTTTATTTTTTGGTAAAATAAAATCTGACTGTTTAAATTCAAATTTTGGATGGAAAATTTGTACCTTTCTGTACAGATTTCAAATATTTTTGAACAATTTCAATTAATTTTATTTTTTGATAAAATAAAATATGACCGTTTAAATTTAAATTTTGGTTTGAAAATTTGCACATTTTCTGTACAGATTTCAAATCTTTTCGAATAATTTCAGTTCAAAAAACCCTTGCTTGTTTTAATTTAAATTCAAACAGATTTGTATCTGTTTAGTTTAAACCGAACAGGTGCCATACTTGTTGGATTTAAACAAAACAACCACCATTTTCCTATATAAATAGGCAGTCTCTCATTTGGTTTTTCACTCCAATTTTCATCCAAAATTCTGTCTTTCTCTCTACATTTTGTTGCATTATTTTCCTTGTGAGAAAGAGTGTAAACACTAAATGTGTTCGTTGTGTGAATAGGTTGTAGTGCTGCTACTATTCACTGTTGATCATTTTATCTTGGGAGATAGATGTCCACAATTTGAAAGCACCGGGAAAAGGACAAATCTATCTTAAGGACACAATGTTAAACACTGGACTTGATCAAAACTTCGTTCGGGAAATTAATAAAGTAAGTTGTTAATTTATTTTCTGTTTATTATTTATTTATATCATATTTGATTTTGTTTTTGTAACGAAATAAAAATATATTTTTATTTATTTATTTTATTTGCTGGTTTGATTTTTGTAATCAAACAATCTCTTTGCTTTCCTTTATTTCTTTTGTTTTTTGTTAAGTACACAAACATTATTTATTTGTAATACAGTGAAGATTGTCCTACAATCTTAAAACAAACCATTTTTTGGAGTCTTCATTGTATTTATTTTTTTGTGCCTTCACCAAGTGATATTCTAGTTAGAAAATACAAATAGTAGTAATATACTGTTTCACAAATAGTAATAATATACTATTTATTTTCTTTGACAACTAGTAGTAATATACTGGTGTCATTAAGAATTGCAGAACATTAATTTGTGTTACAGGAAATTATGGTGGTATTTTATTTTTCTAGTTTTAGTAACAAGAAAAGTAAAATTATTTTGTGTTATAATTTATTTTCTGGTTTGAGTAACTAGAAAATTAATTTGTGTTTTGATTTTTCTGATTTTTGTAATAAGATATTATGGCTGCTGAAAGTAGTACTTCAAATCCGATCGTTACAATGACTCCAGTTCCTATCCAGAACTATGTTCAAGTTCTAATAAATCATGGAGAAAAAAGGGAAAAATTTAATGGCATTAAGTTTAAGAGATGGAAGCAGAAAATGTTGTTCTATCTTATAACTCTAAATTTGGCTCATTTCTCCGTGAAGAGGCTCCAGTACTTAAAGAGGATGAAAGTGATCGACAAGTTGTTGTCGTTGTAGATACCTGGAAACATTCTGATTTTCTATGTAGAAACTACATCCTCAATGGCCTTGACAACATACTGTATAATATTTACACCTCTTTGAAAATAGCAAAAGAATTGTGAGATTCTTTGGAGAAAAAATACAACACAGAGGATGCCGGCACAAAGAAATTTGTTGTTGGTAAATTTCTAGATTTCGTTATGGTAGACTCCCAAACAGTAATTTCTCAAGTTCAAAATTTTTAATTAATTTTACATGATATTCATTCTTAAGGTATGTCTCTTAGCAAGTCTTTCCAAGTCGCTACTTTAGTGAAAAATTTACTACCGACTTGGAAAGATTTCAAAAATTATTTAAAACATAAACGCAAAGAGATGACCATCGATGAACTTATTGTAAGACTGAGAATTGAGGAAGATAATCGGAAGGCTGAAAAGAGGAATGGTAAAAATTCCATTGAGTCCAAGGCTAATGTGGTTGAACAAGCGCACAAACCACATAACAAAAAGAGGAAGTTTGGTGAAGATGGTCCTAAATAAGGCGACAACAATGACAATAAGAAGTTCAAAAGAAAATGCTATAATTGTGGCAAGATTGGACATCGAGCTTCTGATTGTCGCCGCCCTAAGAAGGATCGAGGAAGTACAAGCAAGAAGAGCACCAATCAAGCCAATGTGATAGAATTAGATTACATCTCTGACAGGATAAATGACATCAATATTTCTACTATGGTGTCTGAAGCTAATTTGGTTGGAAATCCCAAGGAATGGTGGGTTGACACTGGGGTAACTCGTCACATTTTGTGGACAAGAAGATGTTCATTACTTACAATGAGGCTACAAATGATGGACAACTTTTCATGGGAAATTCTTCTACTTCTACTGTGGCTGGACAAGGCAAGGTGATCTTGAAGATGACATTAGGAAAAGAACTTACACTTAACAACGTACTGCATGTACTAGACATCCAGAAGAATTTAGTTTCTAGTTTTTTGTTAAGTAAAAATGGTTTTAGGCTTGTATTTGAGTCTGATAAATTTGTATTATCAAAGAGTGGTATGTATGTTGGTAAAGGATACATGAGTGATGGTCTCTTCAAGTTGAATGTAATGACGGTTGTACCAAAACTTACTATTAATAAGAATAATATATCTTTTACTTATATTCTTGAGTCAAATTTATGGCATAGTAGATTAAGACATGTGAATTTTGATGCTCTGCATAAATTAATTGGTTTGGATTATATACCAAAGTTTGCAATTGATCTTAATCACAAATGCGATATTTATGTAGAAGCGAAACTAACTAAGGCTCCATTTAAATCGCTTGAAAAAAAAGCAGAACTTCTAGAATTAATTCATACTGATGTGTGTGATCTTAAATTTGTTCAAAGTAGAGGAGGTAAGAAGTATTTCATAACATTTATTGATGATTGCACAAGATATTGTTATGTCTATTTACTTAGAAGTAAAGATGAAGCCTTGGAAATGTTTAAACTCTACAAAACTGAAGTTGAAAATCAACTTGGTAAAACCATTAAAATGGTTAGAAGTGATAGGGGTGGTGAATATGATGCACCATTAAATGAATTTTGTGCACAACAAGGCATTATTCACCAAACTACAGCATCCTATTCTCCACAGCAAAATGGAATTGCTGAAAAAAAGAATAGAACCCTAAAAGAAATAATGAATGCCATGTTACTAAGTTCAGGCTTACCACAGAACTTGTGGGGGGACGCAATATTATTTACTAATTATGTTCTTAACAGAATACTCCACAAGAAAACCAACAGCACTCCTTATGAATTGTGGAAAGGTCGACCACCTTCCTACAAATACTTAAAAGTGTGGGGGTATTTGGCAAAAGTTGAAGTTCCTGTTCCAAAAAAGACTAAGATAGGACTGAAAACAGTGGATTGTGTATTTATTGGTTATGTTCAGAATAGTAGCGTATATCAATTTCTGACTTATAAATCAAAAATACCTGATATAAATGTGAACACTATTATAGAGTCAAGGAATGCCGTATTTTTTGAATATGTCTTTCCTTACAAGAAAGGACAGGAATTAGGTTCACATAAAAGAACTTATGATTGTACACAAAGTCAAGAAACTAATGACAATTAAATACAAGAGACTATTAATGGTCTCAACCAATAAGATTTAACTGATGATGAATCAAGACGAAGTAAGAGAGTAAGAACATCAAAATCCTTTGTTCTAGATTTTCTGACATACCTGTTAGAAAATGAACCTCAAAGCTTTAAGGAAACAATGAAAGTGGCAAAGTGTCCTCAGTATCAATTTGAGTCACCATTGCCTTGGGTTGGGCTTTCTTCAACCTCTTTGGTTTTGGTTTGGGTTGAGATTGGGAAGATGGAGATTGGACGGTAACAACATTCGGGATGTCGGCCAGAAGATTATCATCAACTGCCTTCTTGCGACCCATTTCGTTAGAGGAGATGGCAACGGTAAACTTTAGTGTCAAGGCGGATTGCTGGTAGAACTATTGGTGGGTTGGCTAGATCGTAAGAGGATGCCTCAGCACTTTGGCGTCTTCGGCTACAGGTCCTGCCTGCTGGTGTAAAATGTGGCGCTCGACGTCAGCGTTGGTGCTGAGAGGATGGGATCAATTGAAGAGCTGAAGTATATGGCTGTTTTGCTAGAGCAAAA
Organism: Camellia sinensis; assembly: GCF_055761805.1. NCBI lineage: Eukaryota > Viridiplantae > Streptophyta > Magnoliopsida > Ericales > Theaceae > Camellia > Camellia sinensis. Next base: position 7,682,347 of record NC_138968.1, read on the forward strand.
GTTGATCCCTGATCAGGCCGAGGTGATGAAGTTGTAGTAGGAGTTGTTGCTGAAAGAGGAGACTTCCTCTTTTTGGGAACGTCGGGCAACGTTGACTTGTAGGTTGGAATGAAATTCAGAAGCAGAGGAGCCTTGCGCTGATTAACAAGCAAGTCCAGCAGCCTCTTAAAATCTTTACTAGGATAGAAGTTTTTACGGAAGTCCTTCGGGGCCTGAGGAAGAGCTACAAGGACAAAAATGAACAGACGTTGGCACATATAAAAATATCAAAGTAAAAAAGACTTGAAAGCAAGTAAAAGTGACACTTGGTTCTTACCGTCTCCCTTTCTGAAAACTGTTCGGCTTAGGGGATAGAGGTTAAGGTCATCATCTGGATGGAACTCCCAGTTGCCCGAGACGATGAAATAATCGTCTCTAGTACCCTTGTTGGAGTCTGGGAGGTCAGCAACAAGTTTGTATTCTGTGGATCTCGGCTTAAGGTAATAGATATAGCCCTTTTCTGACTTCAGGCCTCACATGGTGTAACAATATTGAATGTCGGCAAGGGTAACCCTAGCATTCTCTTTTTTGGCTAAGGAAATTATACCATTGATAACTGTAGACACCCCATTTTTGACCGCCTTTAAGACTTGGACGCGACTGATGGTTTTGGAAGTTGTGCAGTGCAAAGGGTCGATTTTTTCGGCAAGAGGAGAGTCAAATCTCAACTTTGTAACCCTTTTTGGACCAAAACAATCTTGATCAAAATATTTTAGACCTTAAAACCCTCTCTTTCAAAATGTTTTTGAAATAAAGTTTTTACGATGTTCCGAGGCTCGCATTTTGTCAAATGTTGTGCTTTTCGGTAAACCAAGCAAGGACAAAGTGGAAATGAACGAAAGAGAGATGAAATCTTTGAAAAATCTTTCAAAACACCTTGTCTAGGGGTTTGGAGTTGAAGAAAAGAGGAGAAGAGAAAGCAAAACTAGTTTGGGAGAAGTTCGGCATGAATCCAGATAAGGCCAAATCTGCGCGGCTTCACCGAAACGGGCATAACTCTTTGCACATGAGGAATTTTAATGTGAGGTTGGCGCCATTGGAAAGATAACTTCTGGGGATTCAATGCGGTCATATGGAAAACCAGAAAATCAGATGTCTGACCAGCTTTTTTTGGTCAAAAGTGGTTCAGCATGAATCCGGGAAGGAGAGAAAACATCTGCGCGGCTTCACCGAAACGGGCATAACTCTTTGCACATGAGGAATTAAGATATGAGGCCACCACCGTTGGAAAGCTTACTTCTGGGGCTTCATTTTTCACTCAAGAATATCCTAAGGACAAGTCCGGGTGGGGGAGATATGGTTGGTTGAAGCCCGTTTGGACCGAATCTGTGTGGCTTCACCAAAACTGGCATAACTTTTTGCGCAGGAGGAATTTTAATGCAAGGTTGGCGGCATTGGAAAGATAAATTCAAGGGCTTCATGGACAACCAGCTTTGGGGCTTGAACCTTTTGACCCCTGGTCGGCCGACTAGGGGGGGTGGCCGGCCGGCCACTTGAACTAGCCGGCCTGCTTCTTGCTTTTTGCTTTTTCTGAGTGTAATCCAGCTGTGCCAGCTAGAAGCCATTTGGTGCATCCTCCATACACGTACTTGGGACCTTTTTGGATATTTTGAAGCCTCTCCTCTATGAAGGAGAGGCTTGGCTTCATATTAGCTGGTTGAACAAAATTCCTTAAGGCTTATAACCTCCCTCCTCCATTGTCACTATTCTAAGCTCCAAAACCCTCATTTTCTTGGTCCATTTGCACTACAACCCTTAGCACCACACCTCCATCATCCATTCCAGCACCTTGGAAGTCATTTGCAGAGGTTGAAAGCTCACCAACTTGGTCCAAAAGTTGCTGGAGGTCGGCTCTTCAAGGGTAAGTGCCTATTTCCCTTAAACTTGCATTTTTTTGCTTCATTACTTAGCTTCACTTGCAAGTATTTCTGGGCTTTATCATAAACTAGAAAGTGTCATATTTTGATCCCCTATTCAACTTTGTTTAAGGGCACTTTACTGTTTGAGGTCATTTACTTCCCCTTATCCTCTATTTCTCTTTTAGGGCTATTTTTGCATCCTATTTTAGCCTTACTTGTGAGCATTTTCGAGATTTTCTATAAATTGGAAAAAGTCTTTTTTTGACATCCTCTTCAAGTTTGGTTAAGGTCCCATTTCTGTTTGGGATCATCTTCCCCCTATGCATGCTTCATCTCTTCATGATTAAGGCTATGCATTAGAGCACTTGGATTGGCCATGGTTTGGCCTCTTAGACACTAAAATCCAGTGGATTTTCAGTGGCTTAGATGTATTTTTGAGGGCCAAAATTAGAGGGGGGTGACCGCCTCTCTCCTTGTCTTGTTTGGTGGTTTTTTGGGCCTTTCAAAGGGACCCTATTTTTCATGCTTCAAAGTCATGTTTCAGGCCTCATTCTGTGAGTTTTGGGGTCTTCCTTGGCTCTATCCAAGGCTCTTTTGGCCATGTTTTATGTCTACAATGTATGTGTAGAGCAATCCCATCCAAGGCCTTTCAAAGGGGCCTTTCTTTGCATGTTTCCTAGACCCATTTCAGGGCCAATTTGGTGAGCTTTAGGGCTGTCATAGTCCATTTACAGAGGTGGTTTTGCTATGCTTCATGTCTATCTTGTATGTGCTTAGCAACCCCTTGCATGGCCCTCCAAAGAAGCCCCTCATTTTTGCATGCGTTGGCTGCATTTCAATGATTATTTAGGCATATTTTGGCATGTTTTGTTCACTATTTTTGGCTGGTTTGATGAGATCTCATGCGCATCATATAGTTGTAATACAACCCATACTTACTAGCCAACGTTGCATGCTATTTTAGTCCATCATGTTAGCATCTTTTGGCCATACTTTAAACTGGAAATGTACATGTTTTGGGACTACCTTGGCTCTGTCTTTAGACTTCATGATCAAATAATGCTTGCTTTGTATACTTGTGGTTCAATGCATTGGACTAGTTTTGAGTTTCGGGACTTATTCCATGCATCGGGTGCCATATTTCCATGTTTCGGGACCATTTAGCATTATGTTTCAGTGCTGAAAATTATATGGTTGAATGCCATGCTTCATCCTTGCCATGTTTTGGTAGAGTGGCATTTAATGCCTTAGGTTCGGTCTTTCATCTTATGGCCACTGATGTGAGTGTGGCTGAGGTCCACTCATGTTGGTGTAAGTCCATTACGCATTGTGTATGCCTTTTCAATTCATAGCATTGCGTATGCTAGGTTGTGTGTTAGAGCTTTGTGTATGCCATGTTACATCGAGCATTGTGTATGCCATTTCATAGCATTGCGTATGCTAGGTTGTATGTTAGTCGCATTGTGTATGCCATCTCATTTGTATTGTGTTTGGGATAGGAGTTAGCCCGAGCACGGGAAACGAGGGACGTTTCGTACTCCGAGTGACGGAACGTGTCTCAATTCCCTGTCGCCGATACTCCGGATTACCCATGATGGAGTTTAGGTCTTGTTGTGTTTTCATGTGCATTCATTTCATATTGAGTCGTGCAATTCGACTCCTCGGCCATCATGCATCGATATGCGTGATTGGTGGTACGAGGATCGAAGACTACACTCCCTGATGAGTAGTCATGCATACATATGTGAAATACTTTGCCATGCCCCTTTGTTGCTCTCTGTTGCAGTAAATTAGAAATCAGCGGTCTTCTAGAGCGTTGCGCAATATTCCGAAAACAATTGCAAACAGAGGCAAACTGGGGCATCGTAATGGATTTCTGCGCAAGGCAACTCAAGCATGCATCATTCATTAGTTGGAACAGAGCTGAGGCGGTCCATGGATTTGCGTGCTAATTTACCTGCTTTCGTAGATTAATTTGTTAATTAATTAGGATTTTGTATTTATTCGGATTGTATTATTCATTCAGACTGTATTATTCTTTCGGACCTTCCGAGCGAGGACAATGTTGTAATAAGTATGCGTGAGTGTGATGTATGTCTTCCAACCCCACGTCTTTCTCCCTTTTATTTACCAGCTTATGATGGTTAGATTAGGGCATGTTTCAATTAGCATACAGTATGATAGCATGTTTGCATTCATCTATCTTGCATGCACCGGGCTCGGCGCATCATACTAACTGCATTTGTATTTCAATTCCAAGTTGAATACGTGTTAGTTGTAGCATTTCATATGCCATCTTAGAATAGCCGAGCCTATCTTAGTTGCATTTTGCATGTGTTGCATTAGGCATTACTGTATAGTTAGGACCATGTATGGATTTTTAATTAGCTTCTGTTTTGGCTTGGAGTACTCGGTAAGTGTTTTTGCTTTAGCATCCTTGCATGTGTGTGAGTGACTACCATGATAGCATGCTTACCATGAGGCTAAGTGCTTATATGATATAACTGCCTGAGTGCCTGTGGGTGAAGGTTGGGTTATTTGAATTGAAACAATTCATTAATTGTGAGTTTTAAGCCCACTAGATAGTGGCAAAATCATGTTTTTCTAAGCCCACCCGAGGGTGGCAAATCCACGTCTTAGCCTACTTGCGGGTAGCACCATCAAACTGTTTTCAAATAAACAAACATGAAATGTCTTGTTCCAATTCAGGCGACCCAGTCTATACTTGTATACTGTGCGCATCACATAGTAAATCTAGGCTAATAACTGGAATAAGAACGCACAATGTTTTCAAAACTAGATATCATGGTTAGTAGAGGCCAATCTTTGATCGGGCGAGCAGGGGTGCTCACGAAGTGACCTTCCCCGATCGTACCCAAGTTCCCGAGCTAAGGCAACTTTGGTGATGACGGACACGTGGCCTTAGGCAACGAGTTAGGGTTACCTAAATTCCCCCAAAATAAAATATTTAGGTGGCGACTCTGTATCTGGCAAAGCAGTCCATGTTTGGCACTTCTTTCAAAAAATCTATTTTCAAAAACGATTTGCCGGATTTGGACTCTTTGATGACTCATCGGTCTTGCATTGCACTTCACGATGGAGTCCTCCTTCCCTGCCAACCTAAGATGAATGTTGGCAAGGATAGCAAACTCCTGCCTAAAGTATTCTAACTTAGTTTGGGTGTTTACCCTCCACCTGAACATACCCATGATGTCGGCTAGAGGGATGAGGTGTTGGATTTCAGAAGGAAGTGTTTTTTGTCTAGGGTTTGAAGGACCTCAGCAAAACCTAGACGTATGCTGGGGCAAGGGTTTTCAGAATCAAGGAGGAGTTTTTGTTTCAATTTTTCCTAAGGATAGGAAGTTCTAAAACAAATCCTAGAACCTAAGACTATGCAAATAAGAATTGAAGGCAGAAATCTAGAGAAACACAACAAGAAAATAGAAACAAGAGTATAATTCAGACTCAAGAAGACAAACAAGAACCCAAGAACATTTTTCAAAAGCATACAAAACACCAAAAACAGTGGCAGAATGACGAGTATGAATGTGGTTTAGAGACCAGAAAGCAAAATCAAAAACGATGACAAGCTATTAAGAATGTCAAGTACACAAACAGTATGTGTGTGCGTGTGTGTGTATACCACCAGCAGATTGTGCAAGAGTAGAATCGTGAAATAGATGATGAATGGTGGAAATTAACACACAAGTAACAAATTAAGAGCACAAATAAGAACACCATAGCAGTGTACAAGCATAGCAGTTTGGAGCAAAACAAGAAATTGAAATAAAAAGGAACAATGACTTACCAGAGGGAGTGACGCCAGAGTAGTATATGCCAAAGTTGAAACTACGGTGAAATGAGTAATAAGACGGTGAGTGTTTCGTCGGAGGAGACAAACGGAGTAGTTGCAGAGAGCTTTGGGAAGACGATAATGGCGGTTTTGGGAGAAAGAAGCTTAGAGAGAGAAAACTTGTGCAAAATCAAAGATGTGAAGTGAAAAAACGGAAAGAGGGAAAGGGTTTTTTTTGTCAAAACACGGAAAAGGCAGCAAAATGGTATTGAATGTGCCTTGGATGACGTGCCTATCAGGCGACGCATGTAGAAGCGACGCGACTTGGTGGCGCGTGTCAGGTGCGGTTCAATGGGGAAGAGACGCATGGCAAAACCGGTTGAATTACTGTGCGTGACAGCTCATAGGCATGTGAAAACTCTTGGAGTTCTTGATTTAATGAAGCAAAGACCTCAGCTAGAAGGACGATCTCGGCTAAATGAACTTGGACAAACTTAGTTATTGGTTCTAAAGCATTGATGTGAACACACTGAAGTGTTTATCATATAGAAGCCGATGTGCGATAACCTCGATAGTGAATGATAGAGCAAGCGTAGCCGACGTGCTATGTGTTCAAATGATATATGTTCCATCACCTTAGAATGTCGTGGTAATAGAACCTAGGGGCAGTTGTGGGGACATATTTTTTGGATGACAACACATGGCCAAGGTGGCACCGAAGTGCCAGCCGAGGTGCCACGTGTCTTGGTCATGGCCCCGAAGTGATCTCAGCTAGACTGAGGTTATCTGTGGAGATACCGGAATCCGAGATGAGCGGATAAGTTACAAGAGTCCTAGAATGAGGGAGGACTTCAGCTTAGATAAGGATAAAGCTCTTAGAGAGTTCATCTTTATTTATTTAAGAGTCCATTGAAGCTAGGCTTCTAGAGGGATCAGGTCAGTGTTGGTTATAAATGTAAGGCACCCTCGTGGGTCTAAGGTACGCTTTTGGTATTCTGGATAGTAAGTAAAGCACTTTTGCTATCTTTGAGAGATAACTGACTTGATCGTCGGAGTGCCCCCAGGTGGACGAACCACCGCCGGAGTCTTTTGCTTTCTGTGACAGGTCGTTTGGGCGCAATCTATTCTGCCAATGTTCTCCAGCTGAGTACCTGTTTGGTAGTGTGGTCAGAAAACAGCACACACACTAAGTACTTTGTCGAAAATTATTCATTATTCTTGGGATAGGGCGGTGTGGTACTGTACTTAATTTTTATTGATTAAAATAATAAGATTTATTATTTTTTTATTTTTTAAGAGATTACTGGACACTTGTCCTTCAATGAATGGTGTGAAACAATAGTCTAAGACCAAACAATAATCTCTCATACTTTGCTCAGTGTTTATATAGTAAAAAGTTCATTATAGTACACGAGCAATGCTTTATCATTCAATTTTTCCTTCTCCCAAACCCTCTCCCAATGATATCATAAAAAAAATTGAAAGAAGAGAAAAATTTGAAAAAAGTTGATTGATTCATTAGAGGAGAGTGTAGGGATAAAAAAATTAAGAGATGGAGACTGTACATGTTGAGAGTCATCATTAACTCTCCTCTCTCTCTAAAATATTTTCTCTAGAATATTCTAGAAGTTTCCACATAAACCTAGAATATTCCGGAAATATTTAGAAGATTCTGGAAAGATCTAGAGAAATCCGGAAGATTCTAGAACATCCTAGAAGGTTCCGGAACATTGGAGAAGTTTGGAGAAATCTAGAGAAATTTAAAAAGTTCCGAAAGGTTCTAGAATATTTTAGAGAAGTATAGAAAGCCCTAACATGTATTACAGTAATCTAGATTGTTCTATAGTGCAGGGAAAGTATGAGTGTATTGTAGAAAATTCTTTAATTAGTATAAATATAAGATGAGTGCAAGTACTAGGCAATTGGACAATTTGGTGAAATAAGAGTGAGTCCAAAGTGAGTAGTCAAGCACTACAAGAGTGATTTAGTGTGAGGTGTCTCAAGGTATTGTGTAAGGAAGACACATAAAGTGTGAGTGCTTGGATGTATGTGTGAGTGGATAAGTGAAGTGTATTAGTGAGTGATTGTGTACAAGTATTTTGTGTACTAGATTGTTATCAATAAAGGTTGTATTTTTGGATTCACCAGTGTGTCAAACTCAACAGTACACACCGCACTAGGTCAATATCAAAGTTAATTTCCAGTCTCCTAAAATTGTTAAATGGCACCTTTGACTTAACACAACTTGCAATTTATCCAATAAAATTAAAAAGAAACTGCAATTAAGTATATGTTTTTAGAAGAAAAAAAATAAATATGTGGTAAACCTTATCAACTTTGCTCTTTATAATTTTGTGAAAGTTGTACTTTGCCTCTTGTAAAATAAAAAAGTTGCAGTTCATACCTAGTTCTGTATAAATTGTACTTTGCATTCTTAAATTTTAAAAATATTGAAAAAAATGGTAAAAACCAAAAGTATAGAGTGTAAATTTTACAAAATTGTTGGACCATCTCTAACGGTTCATTAATTGTTTTATCAAATTTAAATTTGATAAAATAATCACCTTTTTCCTGCTCCGATGGTTTCATCAAATTAGTATCAAATCGAGAATATTAAAAAAATTTCACCAAATTGAGGATACTTGGAAGTTTCATCAAATCACTATTCTTAGCTATTGGATTTTCACCACCGAATGTCCCTTTTGGGCAAAAATTTGTGAAAAAAATACACTAGCCGGTTAACCGGTCGGACATCTGCCCAGTCGAGCAGTATTTTGATGAAAGTTCAAAATCCTCCTCTGGTGCACTTGATATCAAATAAAGTTTTTTTTTCAAATTTTTACTTAAATTTGGTTAAAAAAAAAAAAGATACATCATTGCAGATGCTCTTATAAGGTGCAAAGTACATTCTTTTTATCTTACAAGATGTAAAGTGCAATTTTTGTAAATGTATAGAATACAAAGTATAAATTTTTTTTATCACACAAGTGGGGAAATGTAATTTTTGAGAAACTATATAGGGAGCAAATATGAGGCTAACCTAGAAAAAATTAGAACATGTAGTAATTACTTATTTCTTTTTTTTTTTCTTTTGACTAATAAAACAAAGTGTTATTCTAATCTAACTAAAAAATTAGATCTGTTTTTTAATCTGATGATGTGAAAAATACAAATCAAATGTGATGGGTTGGGTTGGGTTGGGAACATATTTTAAATTTTAGTAAAAAAGTTTTATCAATTGAAGTTGGAGTCAGTTATCCATTATATTAATAAGTCTAATTGCAAAGAAGAAGTACAAAATGAGAAACAAATGTCTTACAAGGGATAAGGCCTAAGGTTCACATAATATGAGACCCACCCTTTACGAGATGGGATTAAGTTTCTCACAGATGTGCTGTGAATACCAATTTTACGAACACCCTATCAAGTATTGACACGTCATGTACAATAAAGAAATAGTGGGATAATTTATTTCATACCATAGAGAGAGAGAGAGAGAGAGAGTTGGAGCTTCCAATAACTTAACTACAGTTAGAGTTTTAAATAATATAAAATAAATTATAATGAATTGAATAGGTTTGAACCCACTTTCAAAAGCGACGATCAAAAACTTAGACCTCAATTCCGTCTTCTTCGGCAAGAAAAAATTGAGACCATCAAACATGCATATAATCTAGTAAGTTGTTTGATTATCTCAATTCTTTTCCTTTTTTATTTTTTGAAACAATTTTTTGAATCTTGATATAAATCCATCATTCTCTGTCTAGAACGATTTTGATCAGGTCACAACTAGAGCAAAGGAAATCTAGTGAAAAATACAAGTAATATGGCGTCAAGGACTCAAAGCCAGAGGTCCGATCGAGGATAGTGATATTGGTATTGATGTGGTGGGAATGTGTTTCAGAAAACTCTGCTCGTGGGATTGGGATTTCGCCTATAGTGGCCAAGCAAGGATCGAGGATTTGCTCAGTTGAAATTTGTTCTTGACCCTCCAAAGTAGTTTATTTTTGTTTTTTGATTAAAAAATTAATTTTTTGATCCTATTTGTTGCTTGTAAAAGTTTTAGTTATTAGTGTTTTCTTTCCCTAAAACACCAATTCAGGCAGATTTTTGGTCTTTTTTTTACGCAAGTCTTGTTTGCTCAAGTCTTAGGATTGGGAATGATATAGTTCTTCTTTAAAGAGTTCAATTTTGTGACTGGTGTTTCTTAGCTTTTTTGTTAGGATTTTGTTTTTATTTTTATTTTTATTTCCTTTCTTTTTTTTGGCTACGATGCTATTTTTCAGCTTTCTTTTTATTGATGTTTGTCTCATTATCATTTTGTATATAAGATTTCATCAACAAAATTTTTATTTCGTGAATCAAAAAATATAAGTACTATTTTATTTGCATTAAAGAAAAATCAAATTTTGGTGCTGTTTGTTAAATCTTACTGTGAGCATTGACATCAAAGGCATATTCAAGGTATTGCAATAATTCACTTGAAACTTTGATTATATATATATATATATATATATATATTTGGTGAAGTTACTGTTTCTTTAGAGCTTGTAACAAAAGTGATGTAAATGGAGGGTGGGAATTTTTAGATGTATTGTGAATTTTTTAGGAGCAAGTTGTAAATGGGGGATGGAATTTCTGTCCAAAATAATAGAAGGGAACTCCACCTGTGTACCTTTTTTTTTGTTCCAGCTACTAGACGAAATACATGTGAATTCTTTTGAGTCTAGTAACTTTCTCCCTACCTTCATAAATAAATTCTAATAAAATCACTCATCGATCATGTATACTCCAAGTAATGCATAACTAAATTCAATCATAAAAATTACCAATATCATAGTTAATTGAACTCAAAAAAGACTCAAAGTGGCACTAGTTATTAATAGTTATCACACTCAAATAATATCAAACATCTACCAGTTGGTTATCATTACTCAATACCAATTGCATCAAAGTGGTTATTTTTATCATGTTCATCAGTAATCCAAAATCAATCCTGACATGTATGTTGTTTCGATACTTTCAATTGTATATGTTTTTTCCGACCTCCATCATTAGATCCTATAATAAGAATAATCATTAAAGAAATAAGAAAATCGATGAAATTGTAAATTGATTAAATTTGAAATTTTAAAATTTTATTACTAAATTAAAAAATTAATACCCCGAATGTAGAAGGCTTAGGATCTTGAGACATAGTAAATTGAGGACATGGAAGATCCAAAGTTATTGGCATGGAGTCCTTCATGTGAGAAAATTCAAGAAACAAAAAATTCATTTATGAGAAACAACTAATCATCTATAATCATCTATGAGAAGAAACAAAAATTCATAGAACTTTTAAATTACCTAATGAAATATTTGATTGTTAGGCGACAAACTTACATTGGCATTATCTCTGAAAGAGGGAAAAAAAACTATAACTTAAAATTACATAAAATTTAACTTACTAAGTAAGAAGAAGAAGAAGAAGAAGAAAAATAAGGCAATCATATAAATCACCTTGATCGGTTATGCCGATGATAACTAGTCTTGATATGCCCTGTTTGCTTGCAAACACTACATTTTCGCTTTTTGCCCACATGATTTTCTTTAGGATGTTTTTGTCTAAGCGATTTGGGTTGCCTCTTTGAAGCAACAGGTAGGGGATCTTGCAAAGTGAATTCTATATTGGCAAAGTGAAGCAATGTGTCTTTTACAAAGCAAGTGCAAGATAATCATGTTTCTTTTGTGCTTTCTGCCTTTCTTCAACAACTTTCAAAAACTCTATCATTAAACTATTTCTCATCATAGTATAAGAAATTTTTTTGCCTTCTTGTGCTACATCCTTCAAATTTTCATGTGCAACATGTGTTAGAAATGGGTTTTGAAAGTTTTGAAAAAAATAGATTTTTCCTCAGCTTTGGTCTAATTTTTAGGTGGGACCCATGCACCAAATTTGGCGGGTCTAAGTAGTAACGCGTTCTATGCCGCATTGTGATTCACGTAGTATATTTGGTTGCTCGAAACTATTATCGGGTGAATGGGAAATTGAAGCCAAAGTGAGCTCCATGGAAATGGAATTTTTGGTGGAAATTCCTTAAGGTTTGAATAAAGGCTTGTCCCACATTGGCTTGGTGGAAAGAATTTTGTGGGTTTATAAAGCTTGAGTTTGTAACTTGGGGAGGATCCTAAGGGGCACCCCAAGTTTGTAGAAGGGAGAGGTTATGGGCAAATTGGGCTAGACCCATTGGATCCAAAAATAAACACACGTATGTTGCCACCGTCTGTCCGCTCGGTCGAGCAGGCTGGGTGCAGATGCGTAGTGTGAGGTTGGGCTTGTCTGGCCCAATACTTATCTTTTTGGGCCAAAAATATTTGAATTTAATTTTATTTTTTGGTATAATAAAATCTGACTGTTTAAATTCAAATTTTGGTTGGAAATTTTGCATCTTTCTGTACAGATTTCAAATCTTTTTGAACAATTTCAATTAATTTTAGTTTTTGGTAAAATAAAATCTGACCATTTAAATTCAAATTTTGGTTGGAAAATTTGCACATTTTCTGTACAGATTTCAAATATGTCCGAACAATTTCAGTTCAAAAAACCCTTGCTTGTTTTAATTTAAACCGAACAGGTACCATACTTGTTGGATTTAAACCAAACAACCACTATTTTCCTATATAAATAGGTAGTCCCTCATTTATTTTTTCACTCCAATTTTCATCCAAAATTCTGTCTCTCTCTCTATATATATTTTGCTGCATTATTTTCCTTGTGAGAAAGAGTGTAAACACTAAGTGTGTTCGTTGTGTGAATAGTTTGTAGTGCTGCTACTATTCACTGTTGATCATTTTATCCTGGGAGATAGATGTCCACAATTTGAAAGCACCATGAAGAGGACGAATCTGTCTTGAGGACACAGTGTTAAACACTGGACTGGATCAAAACTTCGTTCGAGAAATTAATAAAGTAAGTTGTTAATTTATTTTCTGTTTATTATTTATTTATATCATATTTTGATTTTGTTTTTGTAACGAAATAAAAATATATTTTTATTTATTTATTTTATTTGCTGGTTTGATTTTTGTAATCAAACAATCTCTCTGCTTTCCTTTATTTCTTTTGTTTTTTGTTAAGTACACAAACATTATTTATTTGTAATACAGTGAAGATTGTCCTACAATCTTAAGACAAACCATTTTCTGGAGTCTTCATTGTATTTATTTTTTTGTGCCTACACCAAGTGATACTCTGGTTGGAAAATACAAATAGTAGTAATATACTGTTTCACAAATAGTAATAATATACTGTTTATTTTCTTTGACAACTAGTAGTAATATACTGGTGTCATTAACAATTGCAGAACATCAATTTGTGTTATAAGAAATTATTGTGGTATTTTATTTTTCTAGTTTTAGTAACAAGAAAAGTAAAATTATTTTGTGTTATAATTTATTTTCTGGTTTGAGTTACTAGAAAATTAATTTATTTTTTGGTTTTTCTGATTTTTGTAATAAGATATTATGGCTGCTGAAAATAGTACTTCAAATCCGATCGTTACAACGACTCCGGTCTCTATCCAGAACTATGTTCAAGTTCTAATAAATCATGGAGAAAAACGGGAAAAATTTAATGGCATTAAGTTTAAGAGATGGCAGCAAAAAATGTTGTTCTATCTTATAACTCTAAATTTGGCTCATTTCTCTGTGAAGAGGCTCCAGTACTTAAAGAGGATGAAAGTGATCAACAAATTGTTGTCGTTGTAGACGCCTGGAAACATTTTGATTTTCTGTGTAGAAACTACATCCTCAATGGCCTTGACAACATACTATATAATGTTTACACCTCTCTAAAAACAGCAAAAAAATTGTAGGATTCTTTGGAGAAAAAATACAAGACAGAGGATGCCGGCACAAAGAAATTTGTTGTTGGTAAATTTCTAGACATCGTTATGGTAGACTCCCAGACAATAATTTCTCAAGTTCAAAATTTTTAATTAATTTTACATGATATTCATTCTTAAGGTATGTCTCTTAGCAAATCTTTCCAAGTCGCTGCTTTAGTGAAAAATTTACCACCGACTTGGAAAGATTTCAAAAATTATTTAAAACATAAACGCAAAGAGATGACCATCGATGAACTTATTGTAAGACTGAGAATTGAGGAAGATAATCGAAAGGCTGAAAAGAGGAATGGTAAAAATTCCATTGAGTCCAAGGCTAATGTGGTTAAACAAGCGCACAACCCACATAACAAAAAGAGGAGTTTGGTGAAGATGGTCATAAATAAGGCAACAACAATGACAATAAGAAGTTCAAAGGAAAATGCTATAATTGTGGCAAGATTGGACATCAAATTTCTGATTGTTGCCGCCCTAAGAAGGATCGCGGAAGTACAAGCAAGAAGAGCACCAATCAAGCCAATGTGATAGAATTAGATTACATGTCTGACATGATAAATGACATCAATATTTCTACTATGGTGTCTGAGGCTAATTTGGTTGGAAATCCCAAGGAATGGTGGGTTGACACTGGGATAACTCGTCACATTTGTGTGGACAAGAAGATGTTCATTACTTACAATGAGGCTACAAATGATGGACAACTTTTCATGGGAAATTCTTCTACTTCTACTGTGGCTGGACAAGGCAAGGTGATCTTGAAGATGACATTAGGAAAAGAACTTACACTTAACAACGTACTGCATGTACTAGACATCTAGAAGAATTTAGTTTCTAGTTCTTTGTTAAGGAAAAATGGTTTTAGGCTTGTATTTGAGTCTGATAAATTTGTATTATCAAAGAGTGGTATGTATGTTGGTAAGGGATACATGAGTGATGGTCTCTTCAAGTTGAATGTAATGACGGTTGTACCAAAACTTGCTATTAATAAGAATAATATATCTTTTACTTATATTCTTGAGTCAAATTTATGGCATGGTAGATTAAGACATGTGAATTTTGATGCTCTGCGTAGATTAATTGGTTTGGATTATATACCAAAGTTTGCAATTGATCTTAATCACAAATGTGATATTTGTGTAGAAGCGAAACTAACTAACGCTCCATTTAAATCGCTTGAAAAAAAAGCCGAACTTCTAGAATTAATTCATACTGATGTGTGTGATCTTAAATTTGTTCAAAGTAGAGGAGGTAAGAAGTATTTCATAACATTTATCGATGATTGCACAAGATATTGTTGTGTATATTTACTTAGAAGTAAAGATGAAGCCTTGGAAATATTTAAACTCTACAAAACTGAAGTTGAAAATCAACTTGATAAAACCATTAAAATGGTTAGAAGTGATAGGGGTGGTGAATATGATGCACCATTAAATGAATTTTGCACACAACAAGGCATTATTCACCAAACTATAGCATCCTATTCTCCACAGCAAAATGGAATTGCTGAAAGAAATAATAGAACTCCAAAAGAAATAATGAATGCCATGTTACTAAGTTCAGGCTTACCACAGAACTTGTGGGGGAAAGCAATATTATCTGCTAATTATGTTCTTAACAGAATACTCCACAAGAAAACCAACAGCACTCCTTATGAATTATGGAAAGGTTGACCACTTTCCTACAAATACTTAAAAGTGTGGGGGTATTTGGCAAAAGTTCAAGTTCTTGTTCCAAAAAAGACTAAGATAAGACCGAAAACAGTGGATTGTGTGTTTATTGGTTATGTTCAGAATGGTAGTGTATATCAATTTCTGACTTATAAATCAAAAATACCTGACATAAATGTGAACACTATTATAGAGTCAAGGAATGCCGTATTTTTTGAATATGTCTTTCCTTACAAGAAAGGACAGGAATTAAGTTCACATAAAAGAACTTATGATCATATATAAAGTCAAGAAACTAATGACAATCAAATACAAGAGACTAGTAATGGTCTCGACCAATAGGATTTAACTGATGATGAACCAAGACGAAGTAAGAGAGTAAGAACATCAAAATCCTTTGGTCCAGATTTTCTGACATACCTATTAGAAAATGAACCTCAAAGCTTTAAGGAAACAATGATAGGTCTTGAAGCGCCTTTGTGGAAAGAGACTGTTAATAATGAAATTGAATCCATTATGCAAAATCATACTTGGAAATTGGTGGATCTTCCACCTGGTTCTAAACCTCTTGGATATAAATGGATATTCAAGAGAAAAATTAAAGCAAATGGTTCAATAGACAAGTATAAAGCAAGACTTGTAGTAAAAGGTTAGAGACAAAAGGAAGGTCTGGACCAATTTGACACATATTCTCTTGTGACAAGAATAACATCCATTCGCATGCTTATTGCTATAGCAGCGTTGTATAATTTAGAAATACATCAAATGAATGTTAAGATAGTTTTCTTAAACGGTGATCTAGATGAAGAGATTTATATGGAGCAACCCGAAGGGGTTGTAGTGCCAGGGCAAGAAAAGAAAGTTTGTCGGCTTATAAAATCTCTTTATGGATTAAAACAAGCGCCTAAACAATGGCATGAAAAATTTGATCATGTTATGTTTACTAATGGGTTTAAGATAAACGAATGTGACAAGTGTGTCTATGTTAAAAACACTAACAAAGGTTATGTCATCATTTGTCTTTATGTGGATGACATGCTTATCATATGGAGGTCATAGATGTTACATTAGGAATGAAAATTACTAAAATATCTGATGGGTATGCATTATCTCAATCTCATTATATTGAGAAAATTCTTGATAAATTTATCAAGGATGATATGAATGTAGCTAGAACACCTGTAGACATCAGTCTTTATTTATTAAAAAATAAAGGTGATGCAGTGTCTTAGTTAAAGTACTCTCAAATCATTGGAAGCCTAATGTACCTAATGAATTGTACTCGTCCTGATATAACTTATGATGTCAGTAAATTAAGTAGGTACACTAGTAATCCTGGAGAAGACCATTGGAAAGCGATCATCCAGGTTTTTAGATATCTAAGATTTACCCATGATCATGGTTTGAACTTTACTCGATATCCTATAGTACTAGAAGGTTATTGTGATGCCAATTGGATATCGGATACTAAAGATTCAAAATCCATTGGTGGATATGTCTTTACTCTGGAGGTGCTGTTGTTTCTTGAAAATCTATGAAACAAACATGCATTACATGATCCACAATGGAATTTGAGTTCATTGATTTAGACAAAGTAGGAGAAGAAGCAGAATGGCTTCGCCACTTCTTAGAAGACTTTCCAATGTGGCCAAAACCCATGCTAGCTACTTGCATTCATTGTGATAGTCAATCTGCAATAGACAGGACACAAAATCATATGTATAATGGTAAGCCAAGACATATTCGTTGTCGACATAATACCGTAAGGCAATTGCTCTCAAATGGAATTATCTCAATAGATTATACAAAATCTAAAGAGAATATTACAGATTCGTTAACAAAATGTTTGACAAAAGAGCAAGTGTATAGTTCATCAAAGGGATGTGATTAAAGCCTATTACATAAGAGTCATCATAATGGTAACCCTACTTAAATGACTGGAGATCCCAAGAACTAAGTTCAAAGGGACAACTAAGTTATGTGTGGCTCGCCAGAAATCACCAAGGGATTAAAATTTTCCTATCCATTCCTATGGTGAGAGTGATAGCTGCAACATGTATTGTATGTGGGGGTTTGAGGCTAAGCTTTGCTTTTAATGATTACTTATATCTTGATTTAGGCATAAAAATCAAGACGAGTATAAGGAGATACTCACAATAAGAATCATCTATATGAGTGTCGAATTGGGACCGGTTCTATGAGAATGAAAAGGCTAAATTCTCTAGAAACACTGATGAATAACCAGGAGAGTTCAAGGCCAAAATGAACACAACCGTGAGAACCACGATATGTCAGAAGATATTTTGTGTGAAGTCTATTGTCTTGGCTTACACAAACGGCTGAACAATTCAAGGCATCGCATCCATTAGTTAGCTAGTAAATCCGATAGGTTATCACCAGGGAAGGTTCAAGGCTAAAAGCTACCTATCCTGTTGTAAGATATTTTTAATTTGTACTCTTTCGACAAATTCTGCATCTTGTTGCATTTCCGTTGTCATCAAATTCCATTCATGTGGGGGATTGTTAGAATGGTTTAAGAAGTTTTGGAAAAACAGATTTTTTTCTCAACTTTGGTCTAATTTTTAGGTGGGACCCATGCGCCAAATTTGGCGAGTCTAAGTAGTAACGTGTTTAATGCCGCGTTGTGATTCACGTAGTATATTTGGTTACTCAAAACTATTATCGGGTGAATGGAAAATTGAAGCCAAAGTGAGCTCCATGGAAATGGAGTTTTTAGTGGAAATTCTTTAAGGTTTGAATAAAGGCTTGTCCCACATTGGTTTGGTGGGAAGAATTTTATGGGTTTATAAAAGCTTGAGTTTGTAACTTGGGGAGGGCCTCAAGGGGCACCCCAAGTTTGTAGAAGGGAGAGGTTATAGGCAAATTAAGCTAAACCCATTGGACCCAAAAATAAACACGTGCGCGCCGCCGCTGTCCGTTCATCCGGCCGGTCGGGCTGGGCCTGGGCTTGGGCGCGGGTGCGTGGCGTGAGGTTGGGTTGGGCTTGTCCAGCTCAATACCTATCTTTTTAAGAAAAAAAAACATTTGAATTTAATTATATTTTTTGGTAAAATAAAATCTGACTGTTTAAATTCAAATTTTGGTTGAAAAATTTGCACTTTTCTGTACAGATTTCAAATCTGTCCGAACAGTTTCAGTTCAAAAAACCCTTACCTGTTTTAATTTAAATTCAAACAAATTTGTATCTGTTTAATTTAAACCAAACAGGTACCATACTTGTTGGATTCAAACCAAACAGCCACCATTTTCCTATATAAATAGGCAGTCCCTCATTTGGTTTTTCACTTCAATTTTCATCCAAAATCCTGCTTGCTCTCTCTGCATTTTGTTGCATTATTTTCCTTGTGAGAAAGAGTGTAAACACTAAGTGTGTTCATCATATGAATAGTTTGTAGTGCTGCTACTATTCACTGTTGATCATTTTATCTTGGGAGATAAATATCCACAATCTGAAAGCACCGTGGAGAGGACAAATCTGTCTTAAGGACACAGTGTTAAACACTAGACTTGATCAAAACTTCATTCGAGAAATTAATAAAGTAAGTTGTTAATTTATTTTCTGTTTATTATTTATTTATATCAGATTTTGATTTTATTTTTGTAACAAAATAAAAAATTGTTTTTGTTTATTTATTTTTATTTGCTGGTTTGATTTTTATAATCAAAAAATCTCTGCCCTTTCCTTTATTTCTTCTGTTTGTTGTTAAGTACACAAACATTATTTATTCGTAATACAGTGAAGATTGTCCTACAACATGATCCTTCACATTTATTGTCCATCTTCAAAGAACATATTGTTTGGGGAGATAATCAACAAGAGATTTTTTAACAAAGACAATAAGAATGTGTCTGTTAAAAATTCCAACAAATTCAAACATATGACATGAACAAGTAGCTTTCTTTTCAACACCATCAAATACTACTTCATAGATTTGTTTTTCTTTCCCATTTGTCATTACCTTAAGTTTTCATTGTTCCTTTCTCTAGATATTTAGATGCTTTGTGTTTTTGACTGGAAAATAGTTCCTTTTGAAACAACAAAAATATTTTCCTTGTGTACACTTCTCCGGCCTCTACCTCCATTTTGTAACATGTCTTTAAAATTGCTTTGGTTGTTCTTGTTTTAACATCTTTTTCTTTCTCCTTCTTGTATCTTCTATCCAATGGTTTGTCACATTGATGGACAAAGTCACTAACCAATGTACTAGAATTGACAAAATCTTTGAAAATTTTGTTCATGCTCTCGCTTCTTTGTGTTGTTGACCTCGGCACAAAACACTGTTCTCAAATAAGCTGGTACCCATTTTTCACGCCGCATGTACAAGTATTTCAGCCATTCATTTTCCCTTAACTCATATTTGCAAACCAATTCATCCTATTCATTTTCAAACTCTTCTATTGTGACTGTGTCATGAATGCAATGGTGAAATTCTCCTTGAAATGAGGAATACTTGTTATAAAGATGAGCCAAATGTTCAGGAACTTTTTGTAAGATATGCCACGTGCACAAATGGTGAATACTATTAGGCAATACATATGAAATTGCCTTAGCCATGGCTTTGTCATCATCAATAATAATAATAGTAGGATTATGCCCACCCATTGTTTCAAGCCAAGTTTTTAACAACCATATGTAAGACTCTGCCGTCTCATTTACAAGTAAAGCACATCCAAACATAATTGATTGGTAGTGGTGGTTAACACCTACAAAAGGAACAAAGGACATACCATAGCGATTAGTTAAGTATGTAGCATCAAATGTGACTGCATCCCCGAAGTGTTGGTAAGCTAACGTTGACCTTGCGTCGGCCCAAAAACAATTTCCCATGCAATTATTTTTATCCACTTGAATTGCGTAAATAAAGTATGGGTTCTCTGATTGACTCTTTATAAAGTAATTGTACATTCTCTGTGCATCTCTATCTTTTAGAAGTTTTCTTCTTTTACTTCCCAAATAATTTTGAATATTCATTGTAACACAACCACCATTACAATCATTACTAAATTCTTGACTCAACAATAACGTTATCTTTCTAGTGGGTACACTAGTGTCATTAAACATATCAATGAGATTTTTCTGAACAAGAGTCATTTTTCTATGTCCTCAAAGTAGAAGTGTACTTTTCGAAAAGCACAAATCATGATTATGTTCAGTTACAAATTTACTTACAACCCATTTTCCTTTGTCTTTTCTCAAACACATCATTGCTTTACATCCAATCATGGTCATAGGACGAGTTGTGACATTCTTATTTTTCTTTTAGTAACTTGGTTGACGGTATCCTTCTCTCGTGCAAGCAAATTCTTCTCCAATCAATGAATTATCTTTACTAGATAGTTGAGTGTGGTTTTTTCAAATGTCAAAACCTTTTCTCCTTGTATATGCATTATAACAAGTCATGGCATCTTCTAGTTCATCAAAAATCATGCCTTCACATGGCTCTAAAGGATTATTACATAAAGAAGACTTGATAGGTTGGTGTAACGGCCCCAAAATTTGTGTCATAATTATCTTTATTTAATTATGCGTTAATATGAATTAATTTGAGAATATTTGTCTGAATTGGAATAATATTTATTAGAGCTACGACTTCAGAACTAACATTGACGACCTTAATGGGTTCAGAAATTGAAATTGCGCACATGGTTAGACTAATGGAAATTTTTAGAGCCATTTGGAAAGTTTAATTGAAAATTGATTCCGTCTAATTCGTTAAGTTATGTTTGGTTGGCCTAAATAGATACATATACGTTGCTTAGACTCAACAAAGAGAATAAGAAATATCTGAGAGAGAGAGAGAGAGAGAGAGAGAGAGAAACTTCTAGAGACTGAGAGAAGAAGAGAAAGAAGAAGAGAAAATGGATTAGGGCCAAATCAACTAACAAACGTAAGGATCTTTCTCTAATTTCATGAGTTTGAAATGATATACTCATCAATCTATGGAATTTAAGTTGCATTAGGGGGAATTCATGTTTCATTGAGAGTGTTTGTGGGGTAAAGTGAAGGAGAATGCATGTATGAACATGTATTGTTAGATTTGTGGAAATTAGCTCATATATTCACCATGTATGACATTAAATCATGTAATTCATGCTCATAAACTTGTTTTCTTGCATGGCTTCTAAGATTTGAAAGAAATTCTTCCATGAAAGCTTGAGTTGAAGCTTTTAATTACATGTTTGAGTTTTGACATTTAATTTCTAATTTTTAATTGTTTAATTGGAAATGGGATTTGTTTTAAAGTTATGAATTTTAGGTCCTTCAAACATAGATTTTCAGACTCAAAGCTACCTAGAACTGCACTTGCGGCCTGGGGCCCTGCATGTGCGAAAAACAAGGAAAAAGTGAGGTTTTATTTTGCAAAAATTGCACGCGCAGACGCATGTGCTATGGCATTTTCGCATGTGCGGCCAGGACTCCGGCATGTGTAGTTTTTCAAAGTGGTTCCGAAATTTTTTTCTATCCGTTTTCCTCTCTTCCAGGCCTCTGTTTGCATGGTTTTGACGTGTTTTTCATGTGCATTCACATTTCTTGGGCATGAAGGAAGTTAATGATAGATATTTGAATGAACAAGTAGATGATGAACATAATAAGTTAGCAACCAACTGTTTGAGTTGTAAATGTACTGATAAGATATAGGTTGTGTTATGTGTATTGTGCTTGTAGGTTACAAGTCGGGGACTGTGCAATCATTACCGGACACCTACTGTGAGTAACATTTTTGTAAAGATATATTGATATGCACTATACTTGAAATGTTATACGATATGCTATATGATATGATATGTTTCAGAAATATGATTTTGATTCTGTGAATGAATATTCGGTTTGTGAATCTAGTATGGCATCCAAAGATAGTCCTAAGTCATAGGGGACAACACATTAGTGCGAATCCGTGACATACATGTGATTACGAGATCTCGTTAGCTACTTCATTGTGGTGATATGTAGACGTTACAAAATGTTCCTTTGAATGTACCATTATGTTACATTCTGATATGAGACAGATATGAATGATTGTGTCATGATTTGTTTTACGAATACGTTATACTTGGAATTCGTTCACTAACTCTTTTACTTTAATGTTATTCACTGGGTTTTTACTTACTATTTTTTTATTTATAGGTATAAATGAGCGTTCTGGAGGGCAAGTCTAGAAGGGATCTTTAGCCGAGTCACCGTTTTGAAGCCTATCGAGTTGTTTTGAGTGCCTCCAAGTTAGGGCTAGGCCTGGAAGGCTGTTATCAAGCTTTTGATCATGATATACATTTTCAGCACGTGCATATGTTTTGCATGATAAATTATGTTGTAAGATAGTTATATGTATATGGGTAATTAACGATTATGTATGTACATGTTTATTCATATAAATGCATAGCTCATTGGACTATTGGTATTTTTGTATATTGCTTCCGCTAGCCCAAATTATTTTGATTGTACAGGAAGGCCTTTGGTAATCTCAGATTACTAGCCGGTTATAACACCAAACTTATAGGGACGGGTTTGGGTCATGACAGAATGGTATCAGAGCACAAGTTAATTTACCCACACACGTGTCCAATTGAGCTACAGGAAGAAAAGACATAGGGACATTGCATTGTCATGTGTGGGTATGTGTGCATTTTTTTGTACATGTGTGATAAGGAATTGAAAATGAATACCATGAGCATGAATAAAAGAATTAAGTGAATGAACATGCAAGTTTGATTTTAATGAACATGATTACTGTTCCAACATGACTAAGCAAGTAAGTATGTGACTATGTGATATCGTAAGCAAAGAAATGAGATATAATTTAATTTCGATACATAAAAGTGGATAACCTCTATGAGAATGTGGAATTATGTGGATTCACATGCAACTTTGATTTTGATATAACACAAGTGCCTTATGTGAACATGAAAGCTCCTATGTTTATTATTACCCTTACTTATATAGACCAATGAAGAATGCAAGAAATGTAGATGAGACAGAATCTTCTACTGCTAGAATAGAATGGTTAGAAAGAATGGTAGAGGTTTTAACTGAACTAGTGAGACAACAACAAGAGCAAAGCCAACTACCCGTACCTCATCCACCACCTCCGGTTCAAGTGAGCCAAATACAGATGATATCATTGCTCTTACACAGAAATACAAGAAAATGAAGCCACTAGAATTTTTGAGGGGTATTGAACCATTAAAAGCAAAGGCTTGGATACTGGAAACTGAAAAGATCTTTGAAGTATTTTCGTGTACCGAAACACATATAGTTTGGTTAGCAACCTTTACCTTGAAAGAAGAAGTTAGGAGATGGTGGATGCTCATCCGGGATGAGAATGGAGATTTGGCATGGGATCGATTCAAAGAAATTTTCTACAAAAAGTACTCCCCGCAATGCATCCGAGATAGGAAGGTATCTGCATTTGAACAACTAAAACAAGGTGACATGACTGTGGCAGAATATGAAGCAAAATTTATTGAATTAGCCCGATATGCACCTCATATGGTTAATACTGACTACAAAAAGGCAAGGAAATTTGAGGGCGGATTGGATGTCGAAATGTTTGACCAGGTAAATGTTTTGAAATTGGTAAAGTATGTGGACTTACTTGATAGATCCTTGATGTTCGAAGCAAATATTGCTGCCTCGAAAATGTCTAAGCCAATAGCAACAACCGAAGGAGAAGGTAAGAAATTAAAGAAACAGAAAATGGAAATGGTTAGTGAATCAATGGCCTCCGTGAATGAGAAATCAAATTCAAGAACTGGTGACAACACAAGACGAAGAAGTAGTGGAAACAATGACATACCCACCTATAGAGAATGTGGGAAGCAACATTGAGGCATTTGTCGTCGCCTTTCTGGAGCTTGCTTTAGATGTGGACAAAAAGGACACTAGCCAAATCTTGTTCACAAGCCCACCCAAGCAATGAAAGACCGTTTACCAGTGGGATTGGATCAACAATGACACCAAGAACAAATGCAACTGCTACTGTGGAGAGAAGTAATCTTAGGTAGGGAAGAGTTTATACCCTAGTTGCAGAAAAGACCCAACATAATGAGACAGTTGATGCATAAATTTTCTTAATCATGTGCAAATTGTTTATGTGAATACTAGTGTGAAATTATATGTTCTTTGATTGGATATACAGTTGGAAACTTACTGCATAATTAGAACTATGGCCTTGCATGATATATCTTGAATTATTCAACGTATAGAACTTTCGAGATTGGAAACCTATGCTGATTATGGGAGAACGAATGTTTATTATTCAACCCTACTACTTACAAATTTACAACCAAATACTTACGTGATAATTGAATCTGGGCTCATATGTGTGTGTGTCTTTCCTCGGAATGATTTGTTATGATATCTGACCCTTTGAATTAGCGTCTCAAGACCATGATTTTGTGGCGACGGAACCCGTTTGATTACCTCGGACAATAAACTTGATATTATGCATAACTGTGAGTTTGTATATTCACATATGGGACGTATTTTAGAACAGTTGAATGTCTATCTAATGAATTGATTGTGATCTTTGGGACGACACTGTGTTTGAAATGGAACCTTTATTTGATTTGCTTTTGTTTATGGGGACTATGAATTGTTATTGGACGAATGACCGTGTTATCTTTGCTAATGGGGTGGTAAACCGAAAACTTGTTTCCTTTTTATCTTCGACTGATTGGGGACTGCATGTATTGTTAAAGAATGATTGCTTGAGAATTGCTTGGATACTACTTTTATTATCATGGGATTGGTCGTTTAGAAAATGGTTGCTTTTGTGCTACTGTAATTGGAAAATGACCTATGCTATGTGAATATATGAATTATGTGCTTAAAAGAATAACTGTTACCGTATTACTGTACTTGGAAATTGATCCTATGGAACTCGTTGATAGGAAACCATTGTGATTATAAACGTTGCCAACTGGGAAATATATTACTTGTATACATTCTCCGATTGATTACTGCTGTCTTACCTTATCTTACAATTGATCTTGCGAGAAATGTTTATGTGTTTGACTGCTACTACCTTCACTGATATGAGATATGGAGTTGATTTCGAATTTTGAATGATTGAAATGGATCTTTGAATTGCATTGACCATATGTGACTGAGTTAAAAAATTATATGAGACTGAGGTTTCTGATCTTGTTACAATGTAAGATAAGTTTGGAGAACCAAACTTCCTAAGGTGGGGAGACTGTAACGGCCCCAAAATGTGTGTCACAATTATCTTTATTTAATTATGCGTTAATATGAATTAATCTGAGAATATTTGTCTGAATTAGAATAATATCTGTTGGAGCTACGACTTCAGAACTGATATTGACGACCTTAATAGGTTCAAAAACCAAAATTGAGCACATAGTTAGACTAATGATAATTTTTAAAGCCATTTGGGAAGTTTAATTAAAAATTGATTCCGTCTGATTCATTAAGTTATGTTTGGTTGGCCTAAATAGATATATATGATGTAGTGTATATATATACATATACATTGCTTAGACTCAACAAAGAGAAGAAAAAATATCTGTGAGAGGGGGAGAGAGAGAGAGAAACTTCTAGAGGCTAAGAGAAGAAGAGAAAGAAGAAGAGAAAAGGGATTAGGGCCAAATCAACCAACCAACAAAGGTAAGGATCTTTCTCTAATTTCATGAGTTTGAAGTGATGCTCATCAATCTATGGAATTTAAGTTGCATTAAGGGGGATTCATGTTTCATTGAGAGTGTTTGTGGGGTAAAGTGAAGGAGAAAGCATATATGAACATGTATTGTTAGATTTGTGGAAATTAGCTCATATATTCACCATGTATGACATCAAATCATGTAATTTATGTTCATAAACTTGCTTTCTTTCATGGCTTCTAAGATTTGAAAGAAATTCTTCCATGAAAGCTTGAGTTGAAGCTTTTAATTACATGTTTGAGTTTTGACATTTAATTTCTGATTTTTAGTTGTTTATTTGGAAATGGGATTTGTTTTAAAGTTATGGATTTTAGGTCCTTCAAACACAAATTTTCGGACTCAAAGCTACCCAGAACCGCACATGCGGCCTGAGGCCCCACATGTGTTGAAAACAGGGCAAAAGTGAGGTTTTATTCTGCAAAAATTGCATGTGCGAGCGCACGTGCGGTGGCATTTCCGTACATACGGTCAGGACTCCCGCACGTTCGATTTTTCAGGGTGGTTTCGGAATTGTTTTCTTTCCGTTTTCCTCCTTTCTGGGCCTCCGTTTGCATGGTTTTGACGTGTTTTTCATGTGCATTCATATTTCTTGGGCATGGAGGAAGTTAATGATAGATAATTGAATGAACAAGTAGATGATGAACTGAATAAGTTAGCAACCAACTGTACGAGTTGTAAATGTATTGATAAGACATAGGTTGTGTTATGTGCATTGTGCTTGTAGGTCATGAGTCGGGGATCGCGCAATCATTATCGGACGCCCACTGTAAGTAACATTTCTGTAAAGATATATTGATATGCACTATACTTGAAATGTTATACGATATGCTGTATGATATGATATGTTTCAGAAATGTGATTTTGATTCTGTGAACGAATATCCGGTTTGTGAATCTAATATGGCATCCAAGCATAGTCCCAAGTCATGGGGGACGGCACGTTAGTGCAGATCCCTGATATACATGTGATTACGAGATCTTGTTAGCCACTTTATTGTGGTGATATGTGTTTAATTGGTTTCTGGGACTGATTACTCTAGTCGAAAGACATTACGAAATATTCCTTTGGATGTACCATTATGTTACGTTCTGATATAAGACTGATATGAATGATTGTGTCATGATTTGTTTTACGGATACGTTATACTTGGAATTAGTTCACTAACCCTTTTACTTTAATGCTATTTACTGGGTTTTAGCTCACTGTTTTTTTTCTTTTTTTTTTTGTATAGGTATAGATGAACGTTCTAGAGTGTTTTGAGTCCCTCCAAGTTGGGGCTAGGCCTGGAAGGTCGTTGTCAAGCTTTTGATCATGATGTACATTTTCGGCACATGCATATGTTTTGTATGATAAATTATGTTATAAGATAGGTATATGTATGTGGGTAATTAACGATTATGTATGTACATGTTTGTTCATATAAATGCACAGCTCATTGGACTATTGGTATTTTCGTATATTGCTTCTGCTAGCCCCGATTATTTTGATTGTATAGGAAGGCCTTTGGTAATCTCGGATTACTAGCCGGTTATGACGCCAAACTTATAGGGGCGAGTTTGAATCGTGACAGGTTGGTGTTTTGATTTTCTAACAAATTTGCATTGTTCAAATCACCCCCTAATTCTAAATCCATAAAATATTCTTCTTCTGAACAGTTACTAGAAAATAGGATATCAATCCCTTCACTTGATGTGCTTGTCATATCAAATCTATAATACAAAATTAACATTATTCAAATTTATGTACTCGTTAAAAAATAATATAAAAGAAAGTAATGAACAAATGAAATCATCATTCACCATTAACTAAGTGGGTTTGATTTGTGTTTCTATTATATCTATACTGATTCAAAATTAAAAATGTACGGTATAACCTTGATCACATTCAAAAAAATAAATTTGATTAACCTTTCTTATTTTCGATTTCTAATAAATAAATAAAAACTATTTTATTTTCAATTTTTAAATAACAACATTACAAATCCACACTTATCAATCCAAAATTTACTTAGAAAAATAAATCAATGGTTTAAATTCATTTTACCCATAGACCCCGTAATTTATCAACTTAATCTCCACTACACAAACACATTTAATTTAAGGTAAATTATAGGTTCTCAAGGGTGAGTTCATAGCATTTTTTTTTTTTTCAAAGTATATTTGATTCTCATCTTTCACTTTTGCTTTTTCTATCACCCCTCCAATCTTTAATCTAAAAACAATAAAATAAAGAAAAGGAAAAAAAAAAAAAAACCAAAACAGAGGCTGAGAGTAATTTTGTAATCCAATATACAAAATGATATTGAGATGATCATTTAGTTAATGGTGAATGATGGTTCATCCTTTGCTCTTCCCAAACCCATGATCCAATCAAAATTGTTCCAGACATAGAATGATGAATTTATATGACGATTTGGAAAATTGTTTCAAAAAATAGAAAAGGAGAAGAACTGAGATAATCAAACAACTCACTAGATTATATGCACGTTTGATGGTCTCAAATTTTTGTTGCTGGACAAGATGGAGTTGAGGTCTAAGTTTTGATCGTCGGAGGAGACGAACGGCTTTTTGCGCAGCTTTTGAAAGTGGATTTAACCCTATTCAATTCATTATAATTTATTTTATATTATTTAAAAACCCCAAAACTCTCTCTCTCTCTCTCTCTAGTATGAAATAAACTATCTCACTATTTCTTTATTGTACATGACGTGTCAATACTTGATAGGGTGTCCATAAAATTGGTATTTACGGCACATCCGTGAGAAACTTAATCCCTTTTGGGGGTGTTTATATCTCATTCTATGTTTAGACTTCACTCCTTATGAGATATCTATATCTCATTCTATGTTTGATTTTTATATTTTATCATTGCTGCCAATTATATATGACTCAAACCCAAACCGAAGGAGAAGGGAAAAAAACGAAGATCCATTTTGAGATCCAATTCACTTCTTTTTTTTTTTCGGTGCTTCGGAAAGTTCAAAGAACAATAAAGAAAAGAAGAACAAACACAGAATACACCGTCTAGATTGGCACAAGTTATTGAGAATGATAGACAGGGGGTCAATTCCTCCAGGATTGTTAGGCTGTGATCTTTCTTTTTTGGCTTGGACCCGTTCCTTACCAAAAAAAAAAAAAAAAAAAAAAAAAAAAAAAAAGAAAAAGAAAAAGAAAAAAAGAACAAGCAAAACAAGATGCATTATGGAACGGTGGTTGTATATACTGTATGTGTCTATGTATGCATTTTGCCAACCAACCCCCCAAAGTGTACCAACCCCACCCAAACAAACGTTGGTTAGTTAGCCAAGCATTTGTTTACTTTATTTATTATAAATTTAATTAATTTAAAATTAATTACTGCAAGACTTCCTCAACTGTGAATATTTCATTACTCTCTCATTTATGAATCGGTACACGTTAGAGCTATTTGGTGAACTACTTATAATTTTGTTACTCGCATCAATTTAGTCATATTAAAAAGTTTGTAAAAAAAATATAAAAAAAAAAAGTTTGTAAAAAAAAAAAAAAAAAATTTACAAACTTGGGATGTTTTGGGTATGATTTACAAGTTGACTTTTTTACTTATTATAAAAAAAATAAAAAATAAAAAATTGTGCAAAAAAGTAAGATAATGTGACTTAAATAAGCTAATAAATCAATAAACAAGTTATTTATGGTATTGTATGAGAAGCAACTCCAATTCATGGGAGAGAAACTCATATTAAAGTGTTTACATCTTGATCTTCTTCAATGCAATGCTTAAAATCTGGTTAAACATTATTTTATAGAGAATATGGCATTTTCCAGCTAAGGTTCTCAAACGGTTGGTTTTCGAAGGTGACTCTATTTTAGTGATTTTTAATTTTTTTTTATTAAAATATGAGAAAATTGTAAATCAGTGGGATAGTCATAGAGTAACAAGTTATTTATGTAATTTTGATTTACACCAAACACATTAATAGACTTACACTATTTTTTACGAAAAAAGTGCACAAATTGTGTAAATAGAAAGAACCTTTTACTTTGAGAATTTTTAACTTGTTTATGAGTTAAATTTTTTTTAAAGACAATTTTAGTAGATTTTCTTACTTTTTGACTAAAAGTATACTTGTCGAAGGGACCTAAATAATAGAGGTATATGAGCCTTCTCCGAGATGAATATTATTTAAATTTTAAATATTTTATGAGATTATTTATGATACTTTCGAGAAATAAGAAATCACAACTCATGCTAAATAAGACATCATTTATCTCTTTATTTTTTGGTAATAGATATCATTTGTCTCAATTATATAACAAATGTGAGTCAACATCGCGCAATTAATTTTGAATATTATGTAATCAATTGTGCTTTACAACTATTGAATAATGAGTAATGTTAGGGACCCAAAAAATTACTAAAATTTATACACAATACTTAATAATTTTGGGAGGTTTCTAGCATTTTTGCTTTAAAATATAACTCGTAAATTTATTTATAATTATAACAATGCTACATCTCTTAATTTGCCACCCTTAATGGTGTGGCATTAAGATTAGACTCCACATGATGTAATATTTGACAAATTAAAACTTGACATTTGTCAGACACATTATTAGGAGTGATAAATTAAGTGTCTCAAGCATTTTTTTAATTATAATTATGTGAATTATTCCGTATTAGTTATTTATTGATTTGAAAATCAATTAATATCTAAGATCCAACCTTTGCCATATTATTAAAAATGAATTTAAGAATTATATCTTAATTTTTTTTAACATTTCTCATTATACGTTAAGGTTCAATTTCTCTTTTTCCTTTCGACCTGAGATTTGTAAATGGATAGAAGAATGAAAGAAAATTGTAAGAAAGTAAAAGATGTTAAAAAATTTATGAGAGTGCTAAGAATTTATGAAAATTATATATAAATCTACTTTTTAAAGTCATTTTCTAAATTTAATGATGTGTAGGTGATTTGATTGGTTAACAATTATATAATACATGGAAGAGAGTACTGCATTTAATATCTTACTTGATGGTCATATCAATTGGTTTAAAAATTGAGTCTAATTTTTAGTATTGAATAGTAATGCTCAAAAGTTTATTTAGTTTAGAATTTAGGATTTTAGTTGCCCATATAAAAAAGAATGTGTACAAGTAATTTAATTTTTTTGTTTTTTTTTTGAAAAATATTTGTGAGAATTAATCGAGTACCCTCAATTCACCTCTACTGACATGGAATGAACCATGCGAAAGAGTGGGCTTACACTTCTCATCCTCCCTCCATCTATCTCTCTCTGTTCTCTGTCTTCCACCTAATTAGGAGTTAAAATGGTTAGGTGTCGTTTGGAATGGCTCATTTAGGCTCTTTTGGCTCTTTGAGCCACAAAAGACAAAATAAGTTATTTGAGCCACAACAGACAAAACATCACATCCAACCCATAATCATTACACTTTTCTCTCACAAAAAAAGTTAAAAAAATCAAAAAGCTAAAAAGTCTTTCCCAAACCAAACTTTTGAGTCCAGGCTCAAATAGTCAAAAAAGTCAAAAAGTCAACCCACTTTCCAAACGGAGGCTACTTTGGCAACTAGAAAAAAGCCAATTTATTGGGTTTATTTGACGCAGATTACCTTTCTAATTTTATTTTTCTTTTGCATATCTTTTCAAAAAAATCAAAAAAACTCAAAAAATTAACTTTTTTCTTAAGTACCTAAATAGACCTAAGGGATGTAACATAGTTGTTTGTTTTTTTAGTCAATATCATCGACATAAAATGGTTTGTTATCCTCTTCATGTTTTGTAAAATGTTAAAATATTAATCTCACATAGACCAATTGTAACTACTTTATAATTAATTTAATAACTTAATCATAGAAACTCTTGATTCATTTTCGTTTTACTTGACAAATTTAAGATTCAAAGAAATTGATGATAAATGTATTTTTAAAAATAGATTATTAATTTTTTTTGGCACAAATATGATTAAATGATAAAATTACAATTATTATATCGATTTAGATTTTTTCATAGATTAGAGATATGGAGAGTCATACAATATAAACGATTTAGATAATCGAAAGAAGACTCATAGTAGACCTCATGAATTCAACAGTTGTGTCAAGTTTATATTAAATTTAGAGCATTGCTATTCAAAACAAAAAGGATAAATTAAAAATACACCCTTGAGATTTGCTTAAAATACAAATTATCCCTTATAATTTGAAAAATTACAAATACTCCTTATTAGAATTTTTTATTTAACAAAATTAACTAAAAAATAAAATTTATAATTACTCTCTTATACAATAATAAAATTACCTAAATTATTAATTAAAATATATTTATAACATTATTAAAGACTGCTAATTGACTTAATGATTTATTAATAAAATAAATGATTTGTTATGAAATTAGAAATCTCAAATGGTGGAATATAATTTTTAGAACCATAGGAGGCGATTCGTATTTTAATCAAATCTCAGGGAATGTATTTGTAATTTACTCAAATAAAAAATTAGACTCACGTTTCAACCCTAATGACGTGACAATTAATTAAGATATTAAAGGCAATACTTTCACTTATATCTTCTTTAATTATTAATTGATTATATTACTTACATATCATTAAATTTAAAAAATGAGTTTAGGATGTAAACGTGTACATCATATTTTCAATTTTTTTAAAAAAAAAGTTCTATCCAGACAGAATTTGCGTTTGGAAAGAAAGAAAATGTGTGAGAACGCCCAAGACATGGGAGAAAATCAAATCCAGCAATGCAAGTGGAAACTCACGCCCCTCATGCTTGGCTGAGAGAGCATCTCATAGCTCAACCTGCCAATATGTCATTCCAAGTAAGCTTTAAATAAAATAATGTTTAATTTAATTTAATGAAATGAAATGAAATGAAATGAAATTATTATTTTATTTCTTCAAAAATATATATAATTATAATTTTAAATTTTTTTATGAAATGATAATTTTTTTAATAATATAATAGTTATATTTACAAAATATATTTTTAATTTTTTTTAGTCAAAAAGTGAGAATAAAACATTTTAATTAATGAATTATTTATTTTATTCAAAATTTATATTCATAACCAAATATAAAAATGATGAGTATTTTTAAATTATTGAATTTTTTATATCAAAATTATAATATAAAACAAAATTTGAAAACTCAGTAAATCAAGGCTGTTTACATGTTTGATGTTAGAACTTACAAGGGACAGACTATGGGTTGTTTTGATAATCTAGTTAAAAGTTAAATTTTAGTTTTTTTATTCGCAAAAAGATACAATAATAAAAAAATAAAAATAAAAAATTAATTTTTAATTAATTTCTCAAAACACTCTGTATAATATTGGCAATCGGAAGTTTGAGTTCTTCCGTTTAATTTTTTTAAATGGTCTCATGAGACAATTATTATTATAATTAATTAATAATTAGATCATTGGCAATTTGGTTAGACGGTTAGGTAGGTGTTGATGACTGAGAGAGAGAGAGAGAGGAGGGTTGGTTCTTAACGCGAGATGGGCGTGCTCCTCTGCTCTCCTCTCCTCTTCCATTCTCTCACTTTCTCTCTCTCATCAACTCCATCTCCCTAAGCTACCCCCCTTCTTTCTCATCTTCCCCCACATTCCTACCTACCAACCCCCATCCCCATCCCCATCCCCATCCCCATTCCCACCCCTTTTATCTGTATTTATTTATTTCTTACTTTCCCTTCCCTCTCTATCCCCTCTCTGTCTGTCTCTCTCTCTCTCTCCCCCTCCATTGATCCATATAAACAAACAATTATATACATATATATATATATATATATATATTAGCAAGAAGAGCTTGAAAGAGATAGGGTAACAATGTTGTCCGTGGCTTCTGCTGAAACCCCAAAACCGGAGCTCTCTCCTCCTAAGCCGCAGAACCCACAGTCTTCATCTTCCGAAACCCACGTTTTCCGATCAAAGCTTCCCGACATACCCATCTCCAACCACCTACCCCTCCACACTTACTGCTTCCAAAATCTCTCTCAATTCCCAGACAGACCCTGTCTCCTCATCGGCTCCACCGGTAAATCCTACTCTTTCTCCGAAACCCACCTCGTTTCCCGCAAAGTCGCCTCCGGATTATCACTCCTCGGCATCAAAAAAGGCGATGTCATCATGCTTCTCCTCCAAAACTGCGCCGAATTCGTCTTCGCATTCATGGGTGCTTCGATGATCGGCGCAGTCACTACCACTGCCAACCCATTCTACACTCCCGCCGAAGTTTTCAAGCAATTCAATGCTTCCAAATCCAAACTAATCATTACCCAATCTCAATACGTCGACAAACTCCGCGACGCCGGTGATAATTTCCCAAAACTGGGCGAAGAATTCAGTGTAATCACAATCGATGACCCACCTGAAAACTGCCTTCATTTCTCAGTACTTTCGGAGGCTAATGAGAGCGAAATCCCGACAGTCTCGATCGATCCAGACGACCCTGTAGCTCTTCCATTCTCCTCCGGAACGACTGGATTACCAAAGGGTGTGATCCTGACGCACAAGAGCTTGATATCGAGCGTGGCTCAACAAGTGGATGGAGAGAACCCAAATTTGCATTTGAAAGGGGAAGATATGGTGTTGTGCGTGCTTCCCCTGTTTCACATATACTCGTTGAATTCGGTGCTGTTGTGCTCGCTGAGAGCAGGGGCAGGGGTGCTTTTGATGCACAAGTTTGAGATAGGGGCGTTGCTGGAGCTGATACAGAGGTACAGAGTGTCGGTGGCGGCGGTGGTGCCCCCGCTGGTTCTGGCGTTGGCGAAGAATCCGATGGTGGTCACTTTCGACTTGAGCTCCATTCGGATGGTGTTGTCGGGGGCGGCGCCGCTGGGGAAGGAGCTGGAGGAGGCTCTCCGGACCAGAGTACCGCAAGCCATTTTTGGTCAGGTATGTATGTATGCATAGTAATGCCCGCCTTTCTTAACTTTTTCAACTTTATTTCATGCTAATGTCGTGAATTTTGTACACAAAAACTTCAAGAATCAAAACTGCTTGGTTTTCCTCCTGCTTCTCACCACACCATACAGTTTATACAGTCAACAATGAGTAAAAACGTACACTATCCGAGTCCAGATCCCCTCCTTGAGCCCCCTCCTTCATTCCCTCTTTGCAGGGGCCTTCGAGTCCACTTTGAGGCCCAGTTTTGATAATCTGAACCGTATATATTTTTAGATTTATTCAGTATATTATACCTGTAAAAAATCAAATTGATCGGATATCAGAAAGTATGCGTTCAGAAAATTGGGACTACAAACTATTTTTTAATAAACAGTTTTCCGAACACATACTTTATGATATTCGATCAATTTGATTTTTTACAGGTATGATATACTGAATAAATCTAAAAATATGAACAGTTCGGATTATCAAAATTTGGTCTCAAAGTGGACCCGAAGACCCCTGCAAGGAGGGAATGAAGGGGGCTCAAGGGGAGGATCCCAATTCACACTATCCTCCTTGAATTAACTTATCAATATTTCTCCCATGATTTTTTTTATAATAATTTTATTGTTTTTCTTTTATCACAATAAAATACATTAAAAAGTTCATAACCTCACCAAGTAGTTTGAGCCTCCGTTTGGGAAGTGGGTTGGCTTTTTGACTTTTTGGTTTTTTTGGCTATTTTAGCCTGGGCTAAAAAGCTTGGTTTGGAAAGGGCTTTTTGACTTTTTGGCTTTTTGACTTTTTTTTGTGAGAGAAGAGTGTAATGATTATGGGTTGGATGTGATGTTTTGTTTGTTGTGGCTAAAATAGCCTGTTTTGTCTTTTGTGGCTATTTTAGCCCCAACCCACTTGCCAAACACCACCTGAATATATCTTAAAATCACACAAATCATTTCCAACGTTGTATTAGATATTTCATTAAATTCAAATTTTAGTAAAAAAAAACTCACAATTTTATATTGAGTGATTAAGAAATATGCAAAACCGTAGTTGTGTGTGTCTTTGACAGTGGTGACAGTGATGGGTCCTATGTTCTTTTTATAATTTTATAATTATTTTATTCTATTGATGTACATATTTAAAATAAATTTGGAATAAAAAATATTTTATTTTATTTTATTTTTTTGTTTTTTTAACCTTTTCTAGGCTGCTGTTATTATTTTTATTTATGGTTTCATGTTGGAGTTACAGCCCAAACTAGGCACAATCGAAGATGTATTGGTGAAAATGGTCAATACGTGTCCACCAATTGCAGTGGGCCATGTATATGAAAACCATAGGTAATGACAATGAAAGCAAAAGATAATAACAATGCTGTGGACTTATCTTAACCATGCAATCAGAATGCATTCTCTCAAATTATAATATATATATATATATATATATATACATATTTTACGTGATATAAATTTAAAATTAAGGGCTTAACTTAACTAAACATGAGGTTTAAATTTGAATCTCATTGTTATGAGTGTGGTATTCAAATTTGAGTCTCACTATAGAAAATTATCTCCTCTCATTATTCTACTCTCATTGATTTAAAAAAATAAATAAACACTAATTTTTTTTTAAAAAAAAAAATACTCTAAAATAGTGATTGTTTCATGGGATTGAATCATAAAATTGAAGTTCATGTCTAATAATTTGATAGTCTACCGCTCGATTTAAAAAGTAAAAATCGAATTAATAGTTAAATATAAATTATCTTCAGTTGAATAATCCAAAAATTACTTATCTCAAGATTAATAATTTATTGTATTACAATTTTTCTTATTTAATCTATCCAAACAAATTCATACAATACAATATTAAATTTTTAAAAATAATAGTAGAAAAAATAAAACAAAACAAACTTGGTGGTTACGTACAACAAACTACAACTACTTTTTTTTTTTAATAATAATTGTTGTGAGACATATTGCCACGTCACTCATGATTTTTAATAATAATTGTCCCATGTTACCTACTCTCTCCGTTCCAAAGTTGTTGACTTTTTTGAAAATTTCAACAAGAAACTGAAATCATTATACTTAAATTTAAATTTTAAAATATTTTTTTTATTAATGTTCATATTTTTTATATTTTTAATATATTTATAATTACTTAAAAGAAATAATTTTAAAAAATCAAATACTTTTATTTTAATTTTTTAAATAGAATTGTCATTTTGAGACATCGTAAAATAAAATAATAAGCTAATAAAATAGACCGGAATGAGTATATTGTATTGCGTTGCTTAATTCACCTCCCTTACTCAAAATTAAAAGCAAGGGGGACAATGGCGTTGACACCCGAACTAATTTTGAGATGTAATTTATGGATATCTATCATCCCATTAGTTTGTTATTACATTTATAATATGAGGTACTTACGTGTGAGTTTTAATAAGTGAATTTATTATCTAATAGGTTTTATAAAAAAAATTTGTCATAAAAAAAGTTACTAATTTTAAGTTTTAGTAATAATTTATAAAAATTATGACAAAAAAATCATTAATTGTTAATTTTTAACAACATATATAAAGAATTGTCACAAAAAAATTATTTTTAGTGATAATTTTATCAAGATTTATTTTTTTCAATAAGACTTGATGGGAATTAAATTGTTAGCACCTATTGATAGTTTACCCTTATAAAATTCATAATATAATTCAAAAAACTAAATAAAATTTAAATTTATTTGTTGCACGAAAAAAAAGTAAAACTTGTTTGATAGTTTGGCATGTATTAAATAAGTCAAAAAGTCACTATCTTATTTAAGTCACATCATCTTATTTAAATCACATTACCTCTCTAACACATCATATCAAACCCAACCCAAACCCAACTCAAACCCACCAATAAGTCAAAAAGTGCACTTTTTTAGGACATTCCAAACTAAATAAACCCTCACATTGCCTCCGTTTGGGAAGTGGGTTGGCTTTTTGGCTTTTTGGCTTTTTGACTTTTTTAGCCTGGGCTATTTTAGCCTGGTTTGGGAAGGGCTTTTTGGCTTTTTGACTTTTTTGACTTTTTTTGTGAGAGAGGATTGTAATGATTATGGGTTGGATTTGATGTTTTGTTTTTTGTGGCTAAAATAGCCTATTTTGTTTTTTGTGGCTATTTTAGCCAAAAAAACCTGGGCTTTTTCTTGCCAAACGAAAGCATAGTTTTCTTATTGTACAAAATTCATTAGACTCTCAAAAGTATTTTTACTCCAGTAATACAATACCTTTTTAAGGTTTCAAACAAAAAAGAGTTAGAAATTGTACCTTAAGGTTATATTTAATTCATGAGTTTGAGGAAATATATATATATAAAATTAGGAAAAATATAAGATATTTTATTCACATTTCATCTTCTTCTTTTTTTCTTTTTAAATTCTTTCCCAAATCGTTTGAACCAAACACAATCTAAAGAATTTCTCATTTTTTTTTTGTCAAATAAATATATAAAAAAAATTAGAAAGTTATGATTTAAAAGTGCAACTAAAGATCACTCCTCGTGAGATATTTATGTCCCATTCATTTGGCCCTCCATACACTTAGTCCCGTTTGTTTTCAAAGATAGAATGGAGGGAATTCATAGTGAGGAGATTAAATAAAATTATGTTTATTTTGATGATAGTTGTTAGTGTAGGAATTATTAAATTATTTTTATATAAAATAATAAAACAAATAAAAATATATAAAAAATTAAACATTAACATTTTAAAAAAAAATTCCAATATATAAAAAATATAAAAAATAAAAAAATTTCTAATTCCCTCACTATTTTCTAATACCATCTCCACTTCCTCCATCTCAATCCCCCTTCCAACCTCCATCTATATCACCTCTTCCATTCTAATCCCCTCTCTAACTCCCAAAACAAACACAATACTAATTTTGGGAAGTGGGTTAAAAGTCACTTCCCAACTTTTAACCCACTTCTCTCTTACA
This sequence comes from Camellia sinensis, assembly GCF_055761805.1. Classification (NCBI taxonomy): domain Eukaryota; kingdom Viridiplantae; phylum Streptophyta; class Magnoliopsida; order Ericales; family Theaceae; genus Camellia; species Camellia sinensis. Next base: position 7,721,176 of record NC_138968.1, read on the forward strand.
CAAAAAAGCTAAAAAAAAACTAAAAAATAGTTTTTAACCATGATGAAATAACACATGACGCCATAAGTTTGGACTTTTCACCTTTATTTTTACTAATTTATTTTATTGTTTTAACTTTTAGTTTGAAAAATAAAAAATCCCTGAAAATACCTTCTGTGTTTTTTTTTTTTTCTTAATAGGGGAACCCTAAAGATACTTAAACAAATAAAATTAAATGTTAATTAAAAAATCGAATATAAAAAGAAAAAATTAATGGAATTTCTCTCTCTAACTTTGGATAATAGGAAATGTCCAATATTTTTTTTTTATTAGCTATGGTCCCCTAATAAATTTTTTTTGTGAAATCAGAGAAATTTCTTTGTCGGTCGAAATGTTTTTGTGTCAAATTTTCTCTATGAAAATATTGAGACCCCAACTACTATAAAAATATTATGTGTCATTTATCTTATAAAATCTTAATGTTAAGAACTTAAAAAAAAATTCATATAAAAACCCTTGCGCTGTATTTGGTTGAGAAATTTGGAAAGAGATTTAGAAAGAAAAAGAAAAAGAGAAAGAGGGACTTTAAAAAAATTCCATATAAAAACTCTTGCGTTGTATTTGGTTGAGAAATTTAGAAAGGAATTTAGAAAGAAAAAGATAAAGAGAAAATATAGGTGAAATGTGAAAAAATATACTTATATTTTATCTAATTTTATACATTTTATTTTATTTTTATTTTTAAATTTCTTGTCAAATCTCTCAATCAAACATACCCATATAAATTTTTTGATATGGACATGTAATTATTTTTGAAAATCACACTTGATTTGTAATTTCTCACTTATTAAATAATGAGGCCAATTTTATTTTTATTTTTATTTTTTTAACAAAGACACAAAAAAAAAAAAAAATCAAAATAATAAATTTTTATAAAATTTTGCACTGATTTGGCAAGAGTGTTTAATTTTAGCATGAATTTTGATTTTGTTTGGGTTGGGTTGGGTTGGGTTGGGTTGGGTATTGTGAGTATAGGGATATGGGATGACAGAGGCAGGGCCGGTATTATCAATGTGCCTGGCGTTTGCAAAGCAGCCATTCCCAACAAAATCAGGTTCATGCGGAACTGTGGTCAGGAACGCCGAGCTGAAGGTTATTGACCCTGAAACTGGCTGCTCCCTTGGCCCCAACCACTCCGGCGAGATTTGCATCCGTGGTCCTCAAATTATGAAAGGTACTACTGCTGCTGCTGCTGCTGCTTTCTCTTTTAATAATTCATTCCCTCTGCTCATCAAGTTGCTCAATTGTCATCATGCCCAACAAATGCAAAAAGTATTCAGTATTCTCGGAATAACATATTTCTATAATGATTTTGTTATGGTGGGGTCGGTACGTAGGATACTTGAATGATGCGGAGGCCACGGCTACAACAATTGATGTGGATGGTTGGCTCCACACTGGGGACATTGGCTATGTAGACGACGATGATGAGGTTTTTATTGTTGATCGAGTCAAGGAACTCATCAAATTCAAAGGCTTCCAGGCATGTTCACTACTTTTCTTTCTATATATAGCTTGCACTTCCTTTCCTTAAACTCTCTCCCCCTCTATCTTTCTCTCTTCAAATTCACAAGCATCACATTACTACATTTCTCTTTCTTATATAATTACCCACAATTTAATATGCATGTGAAGTAATTTGTTTTCATGATCAAGTTAATTACTATTTCCTTGATTCTCCCAATAACATCATACTCTTTTTTGTATACAGGTGCCACCAGCCGAGCTTGAGGCCCTTCTTGTGAGCCACCCATCCATTGCGGATGCTGCTGTTGTCCCGTAAGCACACTTAGATTCATTTGCAGCCCTTATTAATTAGTTTTCTATTTAAGAAATCTGCCTACACATAATTAAAATCACAAAAAAAAAAAAAAAAAAAAAGAGTACCCAAAAAAATTTATATATTAACATAATGGTGTCTACTTTTAGCGAAGATAGTGAAAAAAACCCCAACTAATAAGCATACTTTTGGTGAGCCTCTAGTACTGACATGTAATTAGTTGTGTTTAGTGAGGTTGGGAGTGAACTAAGCCAATGCGTTCAAATAGACATACCTTGCTTTATTATGCTTCTATATGTTGATGAGATGAGAGTAGACTAGGCTGTGTTGAAGCTAAGCTCATTCACTCATACTAGTCATCTTAGAGCCATATACAACTCAGAACAATGTTCACCAACTTAATTAAAAACCCAATATCCGAGCTGGAAATTAACTACGAGCCTAATTTAATTAATGCAAATTAATCAGGCAAAAAGATGACGTTGCCGGTGAAGTTCCCGTAGCATTTGTGGTTCGGTCAAACGGGTTAGAACTTACAGAAGATGCTGTTAAAGAATTCATAGCAAAGCAGGTTTGTCTATGTTTATGTATCTATTATTGTGAGTGATGAGATTAATGATTCTAAACGTGAAAACCAAACCAATTAATTCACCAAATCGGTTTCTTATTTTTGGCGGTGAATTTTACAAACAGGTGGTGTTTTACAAGAAACTGCACAAAGTGTACTTTGTTCATGCCATTCCAAAGTCTCCTTCTGGAAAGATATTGAGAAAAGATCTGAGAGCCAAACTAGCCATGTCCGCAGCCTCTCAAATTCCCTAGAAACTATATATATGTATCTGTTTGATTTCCATCTTCGTGTAAGCATTAATTAGAAGCCCTTTCTGTGTGTTGACTGAATTTAATTAAATTAATTATGGCATCAAACACATCCAGAAGGAAACACAATAGCTAGTCGCGCCGCCAACCCATTGTTGTTATTGTCTCAATTCCTCTTCTTTCTTTTTTTTAGCTGTTTGGGATGTGATTTTGATGTGTATTCAGTGATTTTTTTTTGTGATGGAATAAACTCAATATTCTGGAATAATATTAGAAGCATAATGTAGAGTCCAATATTAATTTTTTGTTTGCCATTGGCTATGTTCATGCATTGATATCTCAATTTATGGATAAAATCGATTCTCTTGATAATTATGGGTGGCTTTTTTAGCACAAATTTACAAAGCAAAAATCCAGCCTCAGCTTGTAACAAGTTCTGTGAGGTGGGTTTATGTGAGGTAAGTATGTGTTCAAGTTGATATTTCTAGTTCCAATTAGCATTTATAAATGAAGTAAGTCTACCTCTAGTCCACTAATTGAATTGAAGGAACTAGTTAATGGGCGGTGAGTCCATTTTAAGTCTATTTCAATAATTTAAATTATTTATATTTTAGTATTCACTAAAGAGATTATTTGTATAAATAATTATGTTAATTCAATATTAGTATCATCATAATTAGATCATATTAACAATCACTTAACACACAAAGTTCAATTTTCACTTTTATTATTTTTTGTCAATTAACTAACACTTCAATACACGATTTTAATTATATCATTGTGGATGTTTTCAATCACTCAACCTTAGTTTATATAGATAAGAGGCCCTTTTATCCATCACTAATTATTTTTGGGTTGGATGGCTCCATTATTCATCCTATCATGATATCAAGACTGATTAAAAGATTTATTAATATTTCAACCATTGATTCAATCTAATTACTTCTAGTGTTCCAAATTGATAACTACTAAAAAGTTATATATATTTTTTATAAGAAAAATTATACTACTTTTTGTATGGATGGCATATTATCAAGTATTACAAACTATGAAATACTATATCATATATATATTTTGTATAAATTGACAAAATATTTTGATAAGTTTTTTAATTTAAAATCCCTAATATTAGGATTTTGTAAGATAAGGGATATGCAACATATTCATAATAGTTGGGGTCTCTTAACATTTTTACAGGAATTTTTTTTTCACGAACAAATTTCAACTTTTAAAGAAAAATTTACAAAAAAATTTCAATTCTAATATTATTGAGGGATTTTAACTAATAAGAAAAAATATATTAGACATCTCCTATTACTTAAAGTTGGACAATAATGTTTTACTAAATCTTCCTATTTTAATTGATACTGTGAAAACTATAAAATGTCCATTGTAAAAGTAAAATAAATTTTATAATTGAAGATTGAAATATACAATGTTAATTTAGGATCCGTTTGGGAAGAAAGATTGGGGTTAAAATAGTCATATAAGATAAAATAAACTATTTTAGTCAAATAAGATAAAATATTACATCTAATGTATAATTTTTTTATTTTTTATTTTATAAAAATCAAAAAATTTATTCCAAATAAAACTTTTTAATTTTAAAATAAAATAATTAAAAAATCAAAAAATCAAGCTATTTTAATTCATTCCAAACGAAGGCTCACTCTGGCTGGCTGCCCCCACTTCGCACGGCTATGTGTCTGTTGGGTGCAGCTTAAAAGCTGCTTATTTCAGCTTTCAGCTTAATTTAAGCAATTTTGATGTGTTTGGTTTAGTTTATAGCTTATAGCTTTTTGGAAGTCAGAAATCAGCTTATTCTTTGAGTGGGGCAGGAGATGCTTAATTTATAAGTCAGAAATCAACTTATGTTCATAGTTATAAACTATAAGCTGTTTAGGCATAAGGTATAAGCACTTTCCCACGGCCCTACCAAACAGGGCATATGTTTACTTTGACTCTCACATATATAAAATAAAATAAAAAAATGAAAAAAATTAGAGAGAGATGATAAATGATTTGATGTGATATTCGAATTGACAAACATTGTTGGTGTTGCCAGGCAATTTGGTGGTTTAGTGATGATATAGATAACAGAAGAAATTCTTAAATTTTATTCTTACCTATTTTGGAGCATTTTGACAATATTGCTAAAAAGTTAATTTTTTAGTTTTTTAATTTTTTTAGTCAAAAAAATCAATTTTTTTATCTAAAAAAATCCAATTTTTTTGTCTAAAAAGTCACCAAAAAAGTCAAAAAACTAAAATTTAGCTTTTTACCAATTTTCCAAAATACTCCTTTAAGTAGGGATATTCATGGTTCAGATTTAGACGGTTTGCGGATCAGTTTGGAAAAAAGTCAACCCGCAAATGTCCACAGTGCGGTTTGCGATTTGTGTTAATAAGGTTCACAGATGTGCGGACGGTTGCGAACGGTTTGCGAATTGGATTTTTTTCTTCAAAATTTTATTTTTGAGCATTTTTTTTCTTTCCATTTTGTAAATATTTATTTTGGACCATTTTCTCCCTATTTTCTAAAATGCTCCAATATTAATAATTAATGAATTAAAATTTATAAAATTAAAAACACAACAAAATCAATTCGTAACACAAACAAATCATTCAAAATCCTAAATCAAATCATAAACTAACACAAGTACATATTTCAAAATCTTAAACTATAATTTCATATTCATTAAGGGATTTAAAATTCCAAATCACACTTCATTCGGGACAAGTTCAGTTATGAAACAATAATAATATGATCAATATTTATTCAATTTCAATTGATATAATACTATTAACAAATGTAATGCTAGAGTAAGTTCAAAGAATAAAAGGTATTTTATTTTTGGCAAAAATATCTAGGTATGATATAGGAATGAAATCAACGTTTAAAATTAATAATAAATAATAATAAAAATTGCGGACGGATTCTTGCGGGTGTGGGTTAAACCCGAAACCCGCTTGCAACCTACAAACATGCCATATTTCAAACCGCATCCACCCGTATTGCGTCTGTGAAACCGCTCATTTGTATACGAGTTGGACGGGTTGGGCAAGTTTTGCGGATCGGATAAACCATTGCCTACCCCTAATATTAAGAAATTAGTGGCTCCCTATACCTTTCCATTAAAGGCCCTAAACACTTCTCTAAAATAGGAATTGCTACAGTGACTCCCTATTTGTAGCTCTCTTATAGGGAGTCACTGTAGCTCTCTTATAATTATTTTTATTTTTTGCTTTGTTTTGTTTAGGAATTGTAATACACATTTATGATTTTTATTTTTTTTAAATTTATAATTAAAAATTATATTTTAATAAAATAGAAAAAATAGGGAGTTTATTAATAGAATAAGAAATGATAGGGAGTCTATTGAGGGAAATAAATGAAAAAGTGATTCTTAAAATAGGAAATAAATTTTTAATAATATTTTAGGATAAAATTTAGGTAAGATGATAGGGATGCTCTAATAGTAAAGCTCTAAAAAGAACTCTATTTGTGTGGGAAAAAAAAAAAAAAAAAAAACTAACACAAAATATCACATCACAAGACTTGGTTGGGCAATTTTAGAAAAAATCAAAAAGTTATCACTATTCACAAAAAAAATATTAAAAAATTAATATACAAATATTAAAATAAATTAACTTTTTGGCCCAAGATTGGTACTGACGTGATCAACTAGTTAGTGATAGAGAAAAAAAAAATACAACTGGTCAATCACAAAATTAGATGGTAAATTTGGGCCCGTGTGGGCCCACTATGGGTCCCGTTTTGATAATCTGAACCGTTCAATATGTAAAATTCGTCTAGTGCTATATACCTGCAAAAAATCACGTCTATCGGATATCGCTAACTACATGATCAAATCAGTTTTGTATAAAAATTGATGGTGTTATAGTTAACAGTTAACAAAAAAAAACTAACACGATCATATATCTATCGATATCTAATTAATGTTTTTTTTTATAAACATATAGTACTCAACGAGTTCTACACATCGAACAGTTCCGATTAGAAAAACGGAACCCGTGATGGGCCTTCACGAGCCAAACAACACCATCCAATCAAAGCCCGAGAAGGAGACAATATTTTCTCATCTAACTCACCCAGCTGACTCCACTGCCAATTCACTGTGAGTCCGGACGGCCTCCTATCCTATCTTCTCCTACACACTTACTTATACAATTTTTTAATACACATTTTTCATAAAAAGTCAAAAAGTTAACCCAAACATTTATATTTTTTTTCTCAATTTTTTAGTCTAAAAATACAAAAAATACATTTATTTAAAACACCCCAAACAACCCCTTATCACAATTAAAACTTTCTAAAGCTCTTTTCTTAGATCTCTTAATCATTTTTGTTAAGTGGCATACAAGACTTATTAATGGCACCTGTCTCTCTCTTCCCCGCTATCAATCACCTTTCTTTCTATCCTTCCATGTCCAATTTTCGGACACTCAGTAGGCTAAGGAGAAATTATAGGGTTCGTTTGGCGAGAAGAGTTTGGGGTTTTTTTGGTTATTTTAATCACAAAAGACAAAATAGGCTATTTTAGCTACAAAAAACAAAGTATCACATCCAACCCATAATCATTACACTCTTCTCTCACAAAAAAAATTAAAAAAGCCAAAAAGTCCTTCCCAAACCAAACTTTTTAGCCCAGGCTAAAATAGCCAAAAAAACTAAAAAGCCAAAAAGTCAATCCACTTCCCAAACGAAGTTATAGTCTGCTTAGGTAAATTTAAATGGTGCTCTAATATGTAGTTCATTAACGTTTTTATTATTTTTTGTTTCTTATGAAAAAATAACATGATAAATGTCCTGATTTATGTAATGTACAACAATACCCTTGGACACTAAATAACTTCTTGTTGGCCAAGTGTTTTTTTTTTTTTTTTTTTTTTTTTTTTTTTTTTTTTTTTTTTTTTTTTTTTCAGATAGGATAGTAGACTAAGTTAAGAGTGGTAGAATATAGGAAAAATATCAAACCCGTGGGACAGTGGATAAATTATTATATTAGAGATGAAAATTTTTGTGGGATAATTTTGCCACATAGTAAAGACTTGCCCCAGACACAAAAAATTTACACAACACACTATAAAATTATAACATCTATCTTGTTGATTTGATATTTTCCATAGAATTTATTTGATAGCTTAAAGCAGCACTAGTGGTGCTTAAAAATATGAGAAGATCACGATGGAGTGTAATTTTCCAAAAACAAAATCCAATTCAATGATAAATCTTATATAATTTAATAATTAAAAACATTTTTCTTAATCTGTAATTTTTTTAAAAAATAGAACTTACGGCTTGATATTAAGTGGCAGGAAATAACAATCGGGTGCATTTGGTTTGTATTTTGAGATAAATTTTCAAAAAAAAAATTAGAGAGTTGAAATTTTTTTTTTTGTTTGTTTGGTTGTATATTTTGAAAATAGTTTTGGAATTTGAAAATTTGGAATGATTTGATATTTTGTTGTAGTTGAGTAAATGTGTGTAAGAAAAAAAGTGATTGAGAGTGAGAGAAAAGAGAGAAAAAGTTATTGATTAATGTGTAGTAGAGAGAAGGTGATTTTACCAAATTTTAGAAATTTTTCTCAAAAATTATGGGTGTGCTTAGTTTGATTTTGGGAGATAAATTTTCAAAAAAAATTTGAGGAGAGAGTTTAGAAATTTTTTTGGTTTGTTTAGTTGTATATTTTAAAAATAATTTTAGAGTATAGAAGATTGGAATGATTTGATATTTTATTGTAGTTAAGTAGATGTATGTGAGAGAAAAAATAATTAAGCAAGAGAGAGGAGAGAGAAAAAATGATTGATTGGTGTGTAATAGAGAAAAATTGATTTTGGATTTTTTTTTCCAAAATCACTAAACCAAACAAAATTTTAAAATTTTTTCTCTAAAATTACTCTCTCAAAACTAAACCAAAAAAGGCCTATATCTTGAAATACAAACTAAACAAGCCCGATATTTGGTGATTGATGAAACTTGAAAGTATTAAAAGTTGGGTTAAGTTAGGTAACATAACCAACATTGCTTCCCTTTTTTTCTTTGTTTTCTTCTGTTTTACAACATTTTGGACAATATATATATATATATATATATATAAATTTTGAGGAAACAACCATTTGACCTCACTTTTTTTTTTTTTTTTAAATTTTGTTATCAATATAATAACAAATAATTATTAAAAATATGTAAATTATTATGTGAATTAAAATTTTAAGCAAATACAATGTAATAACTAAGATCTTAGAGCATCTCTAGTGGAGCTGCTATTCAAGCTGCCAAAGCTTAAAAATGACATGAATGCCAAAAAGAGGTCTCCAATGGCCTGCTATTTTACTTGCCAAAGATAGCAGATGCTATATTTGTTCTCAAATTTGGCAAGTGAAATAGCAACTCCCAAGCTTGCCAGATCAGCAAAACTCAACAACAATTTGGCACCAAACTCAGTTAAAAACAACAGAATTGAAACAGTAGGGAACCCATTTTTCATAATCAAACCCAATTTTCAGAATCAAACAAATTTCATAATGAAATTGACAAACCCAAATTCGGTTTCTCAATTTTTTTTATTTATTTTTTAATTCAATTATCACCAAATCAGTCAATCCAAATCAGATGGTATGCATTCATAATAAACCAAAGCAAATCAGATAATTCAATATCACAATAAAATAATCGGATGAACAAAAATTGATGGATGAAGATTGAGAGGGAGACAAATATCAAAACATATAGATATATATATATATATATATATAGATACCAGATTTGATGAATGAACAAAAAAAATTGATGAAGACAGATATCAAAATTGATGGATGAACAAAAATTGATCAAAATAAATAATTAAGAAAATTTGGAAAAAAAAAAAATACCAGATTTGAGTTCTTTGAAGATCCAGTTTGAATCCATTGCCAGATTTGAGTTTCAAAAATCACGATCACCTCAGATCCACATCAACAATCAGAAAAATAAAGAAAAAATCAACACATGAAGACTGAGAGGGAGTATGTATATAGATGGCGATCGTACCAGAGACAGAGAGTAGACAGATTAGAGGTGAAGATTGAGAGGGAGACAGATCGGAGCTTCATAGGTAGAGAGAGAGAGAGAGAGAGAGAGAGAGAGAGAGAGACGTTTCGATCATGGAGGAGGAGAAGGCACTGGTTTAAGAAGATGGAGGGAAGACAGAGAGAGGGAGAGGAAGAGTGAAGACAGAGAGAGGGAGATGAAGAGTGAAAACTGAGAGATGAGGAAGACAGACTGAGGGAAAATTGGTTGAGATTTGCCAAAAAAATGTCATAATTTGGCAAAATGTCACAAAAGACAAAAAATAAACAAAAAATAAAATTACAAAAAAACCTATATTCAAACAACACCTACAAACTTGGAGGGAAAATTGGTTGAGATTTGCTAAAATAGCAAATGACCATTGGAGCACCATTGCTATAATTTGACAAAATAACACTATTTATTACCAAATTATAACAATAGCAATAACATTATAGCAATAATGGTTGAAGATGCTCTTACCTTTCAAGCAAGCGTGATCAATTATTCAATTATATGTACTAAGATATACATATTTTTAAACTTTTATATAATTTAAAATAAATGAGCGGGAGATATTTCAAAGAGAGAGGAATCCTTAATTAGAGAGAGAGAAAAGGAGGTCCCGTTTGAGAATAAATTATTTTAGTTAATTTTTTAATTATTTTAACTTGACTAAAAAAGTTATATTTAGAATGATAATTGATTTTTTTTTTTTGAAGTTGATTTAATAGTTGTGAGAAAAAAAATAAAATAATTTTAATTTGAATATAACATTTTATCTTATTAACTATTTTAATATATTTAATCTTTATTAACTATTTTAGTTTAAACCCAACTTTCCAAGCATGGCCTTACCCTCCTTGAATCCGTCCGTGCCCGCCTGTCTTTTTCTTCTTTTTTTTTTAGGAACTGTCCCCGTTTCTTAAAAGACATGATATGGGGGTGTCTGTCACCCATGTAAGAGAGTACTATACCATGCTCTGTTTGGTTCTTCTTTAGTTTCTGTTAAGCAGTGCCAGTGTCCTCCCGACTTGAGATTGGACTCCATCATCATATACTAAAAGCTACACCTTTCAAAAGCTAAAGTGCTCAAACGTAGATCAACGGAGCTAGCCATTGCATCTTCTGTCATCAGTAACACTCATCTCCTGCGGTTGATTGATATATCTACACCTGAGCCAAAGCTATAAAGCCTACGAGTATATCATAGAATTCAGTGATTCAAATTAGTAGTGAGTTTGCATTATGTGTTGTTTTGTGTGGTGTGTGATTATGTTAGTTGGATGATATTAATCTATGAAGTTAATCCAAGGAGTTGCGAAACTTTGATAAGATTTTGGGGTATAAGTCTTGAAGTCGTAAGTTTCACACTTCTCAAAGCCAGCTCTTAGGAATTTGATGCAGCGGTCGTAGGACGATTGTCTAAGGGTTGGACGACCCATATTCAGGCCCTAGGTGTGAAATCGAATCCTGATAGCTACAATGATGTGTACGTTGTGACATTCTCTAACTGAAAAGATATGTATGTTGTGGAGTCAGTACGCACACCTAAAGTTTACCTCTCGTCTTACTTTAATTAACCGACACTAAGTAATTGATTTCGAAGTCAACGAAGGACAGGTTTAAAAAGTTTACTCGTTAACCAAAAAAGAAAAACTATTAAGTTATATAAAAATTTTCATTATATAAAAACTACTTTCGTTATTTTTGTGAAATAAAGATAAAATAATCTTTAGGATTTTTTTTAATTTTTTTTAAAAAAGACTTACATGTAAATCCTAATAAATGAACTTATTATCCAATAAATAAGTGAATTTATTGTCCAATAAGTCCTAGGATAATTAATGATGTTTTTCATCAAACATTACTAAAAAAAGTTACTAATTGTTAATTTTCAATAACAATTTAAAAATTATCATAAAAAATGTCGCTAATTTAGTGATAGTTTAAAAAAAATCATAAAAAAAAAAGTACTTAATTTTTAACTTTCATTTGAAAAATTCATCACAAAAAAATTTCACCAATAAATTTTAGCGACAATTTATAAAACCGTGACAAAAAAAAATCACTAATTATCAATTTTTAACGACGTATAAAAAATCATAACAAAAAATAATTTTTAACAGAGATTTTATTATTGTTTATTTTCAATAAGATTTGATAAAAATTAAGCACAACTATTAGTACCTACGGGTAATTTACCGATTCTTGTGCCATAGGATAAGGCAGGTTACATTTCATCCAATCAGTGAGAAAATTACTCAGACAAGCAGTGATTATTCAACCTTATGATACATAAATCACCAACATTTGGCATTTGTTTTGAGAACTCTGTTTTCGCCACCCCAAAAAAAAAAATGTTTGGCAAAATTGTTCTTGAAAACTGATTTTGGGAAAATTTGCCAAAATAGATCGTATTACAAACTGTTTCCTAAATTCTCAAACATTAAAAATTATAAGAAAATACAAATGGCAGGAAAACAACTACGTTACCAAGTCCCGTTATTTGATTTCACACACAGACACACACACACGCACAAAAAAAAAAAAAACACAGAAAATTACAACAAAAACAATGAAAAAAAAACCATAAAGGCTCTAAGCTTCTTGTTATATCTGAACTAGAGCAAAGATAATGGGGCAGAAAAAAGAAACGATACAAAAATCATATAAAGCACATGAGGCACATAATGATACGGACTTGTATGTGAATAATGGTTAGATAAAATGGAAATAAAGCACATGAAGCCTACAGAAGCAAACAACTAGGTTCAACCAATCCCATGTAGATTTCAAAAGCATTACTTGTAACTGTGTTTCCAAGCATATCATCAAAGGTAAGCATACACTTAATACTGACTAGGAAAGTCGACATCATTCATGTTAACAGTTCATTTTCATCAGTTTCTAGCTACTCACCTGATCCCTTCTAGGTCTTTGTAACAAGTTTCTAGTTCAACCAAGCAATATGGTGTCAACTGGTTTCCATTTGTTGCCCCATCTGGAATTTCTTGTTTGTCCTCAAAACCAGCATCGTCAGACTCTGTTTGTGTTGGAGGAGCGGGCAATACCTCTGCCACCAACTCTACCAATTCTTCAACACTGTCTCCCAAACGTGATTCACATTCCTCTATAATCTGCAAAACAATGGAGAAACAACTGAAAAACAGATTTGCAGACAAGCCCCACTTGTCCACCAGAAACATGTTTGCCACTTATTCATCAACTAGCATGGCTAGATATTCATTCACAGTTGATCACAATTACTTATAAAAATAAAATAGAACATATACACTTCATTAAAAAATCAAAAAGCGAAGCATCAAGAATCACCGAAAAATACTGAGAGTATATAATTTTTTAACCATGTTCAGTGATGCTGAAAAGAATTTGTAACAGCATTCTATAAGAATTACCGGGTCGATTTCAACCACAGAAGAAGGTCTAATGTTGATGATGTTGAGAATCTCGGCTTTCGCTAGGTTGTACTTTTTACATTTTTTCACAAATTCGGTAATTCTCTCTCTCGTCTGATTGCAAGCAGCGCTCTGCTCCAAATAATCAAAAACCTAAAATGCAATAACAAACAATCAACCACATGAAGCTTCCCAATACTGTATCCTAATAGAAGCAAAAATAAGATTTTTCGCAAGTATGCAACTTTGAATTCTGATTGTGCAACAGAAACAATAATCCGTGCAGAATCCTTTGCAGCCCCTCTAGATTGTAAAAAATCAAGCACTTCGAAATTGGTAAGTGTGCCAGCATTGGCTTTTACTCTGCAAAACATTCAATCAAACAAATTACAGTCACCCAAAAGTTGAAAGATGAAAACAAAAATTTGTAGAGAGCCAGCTCATTATTACAAGAGAACTACATTAGCAGAACAAAAATCGATAGGTTCTAGGGGTTGATCCATTTAAAGGGTAATTACGTACATCTTCATCACCAAGGAAACAAAGATCAAGACCAACTAGCTTTGAAACAATATCACTCTCCAAATATCCACCGGAAGGAACCAATTTGATATATATCTGCAAATTTGAATTTTGTATAATAAATGAATGCAAATCCAATGAAAATACACTCGGTCAAATAATACTTAATGCTAATTCCATATAGGTTTGAAGATATAAAAGTAGCTGAACAACTTCAGAATTACATATTTGTGCTTGAAATTTATTCTACATATGGACTGCAATGTTGTTAATATTTGGGAACTTAGAAGTAATAAAATTTTGAATGCTTTGATTAAACTCCAGGCAGATAAACAGGCCTTTGTACAATACACTATAAGGCTATGCTATGAAGCATGGACACGCCAAAATGGAAGCCGTGGCGGTGTCGGACACGGGGACACGCCGGGGACACGTACAAGACACGCCATTTGGCGTGTCCCTTTAATTAATTTATTTTTTTGGTACGGGACACGTCGGGGACATGTCGGCACATGGCAAGAGGACACGGCAAGGGGAACAAAACAGAAAACCCTAACTCGAAGAAAGAGGAGAAGAAGAGCTAAATCCAAAATCAAAAGAAGAAAAGAGAGAAGAGGCGTGCGAACCTGTTCATCTCCATCTCGATCGATCGATCTCGATCTCCATCGATCTCTGTCTCCAGTTGATCTTCCATCACTTCTTGACCTGGTACGTCTCTATTCTCTCTCTTCTCTGGCTCGCCTCTCGTCTCTCTCTCTTCTCCCTTGTCTGGCTCGCTTCGTCACGCCTCTTCTCTCTCTCTCTCTTCTCTCTCTCTCTCGTCTTCTTTTAACCCTTTCGTCTGCCTCTCTTCTTTCCCCCTTTCGTCTGCCCCTCTTTCTCAAACTGAAATGTTTCGTTGACCACCTCAAAAGATAATATACTATATATATTAATAGTTATTATCTAACATATAATATACTTATAAGATAATATATAATCCATATTATAAGATAACATATATTTATACATATTAATAAAATAAATAAAAAAACACATGTAGGTAAAATAAAAATAAAAAAATTAATTGGAACACATTATTTAAAAAATATAATAAATAAATAAAATAATTAATATGTATTAAAATAAAAATATTTATAAAAAAATTAAAAAATTTGCCGTGTCCCCTGCCGTGTCTGTGTCCCCATTTTTTAGAAATTGCAGTATTCCGTGTCCGTGTCCGTGTCCGTGCTTCATAGAGGCTATGTTTGAATCTTGGATTGTCAAGTAGAAGAAAAGACAAAGGAAATGAAATTGCTTATACTTATTTTGGATAATTGAACAGAAAAAGTAGTTTTTTTAAACTAAATTTCAATTAATTTTTTTCTCATTTGCTCACCTAAACCCCTTCCCCCCCCCCCCCCTCCCAAAAAAAAAAAAAATAGAATAAAAATAAAATAAAAGTTCATTGACTTCATTTTTCTTTATTTTTTAAGTTCACAAGATTGAATGGCTAATTCTAATATAAAGGAAATGAAATTGATTTTCTTGACTATTTTACCTTCTTTTACTCCCTCTCTCTCTCTCACATTCGCACCCACCAACACAATGGGAAAAGGCAAATTTTGGGGGTTTTTGCTCGAAACTTGAGAATCAGCATTGAATGTTGTTGAAATTTCAATAAAAAATGAAACAGAAACAAACATAAAAAGGAGTTCATGGAAGCCCTAATGGATTCAAGGCTCTCCTAATAATCTGTGTTTGGTTGAGGGATTTGGAAAAGAGGTATATGGAAAACAACCATTCCAAACACACACATATGTGTATATATATATGGAAAAGAATACAAGGAGAAGAAGAGGGGTGGGGCATACTGTTAATCACTACAACAAATTGTACTTTTGGAGACTAAATTTTTAGTCACAAAAAGTCAAATTTTATTTAGTCACTGAAACATTTTCCCGACTAAACTTTTTGGTCGCCGGCTTTGTCACCGGATGATTGTCGGGGAAGGTATTGGCAACTAAAAAATATTTAGTCGCCGAAAGTACTAAATTGGCGACTAATGTTTTAGTCGCCAAAAGTAAAGGTATTGGCAACAAACAAAATCTTTAGTTGCTGAAAGGCTAAATTGGCGACTAATTTTTTAGTCGCCAAAAGCTTACAATTAAATTTAACATCACATTTTCAGCTACCAAATTTTTGTCGCCAAAAGTTGAATTATGTAGAGTGACCAAAGTTTTAGTCGCAAATTTTCTGTTTTTTGTTCATCTTACTTTTTTAGCTACTAAATGTTTAGTCGCCTAAAGTCTAATTTTTTTGTTTAGCTACTAAAGTTTTAGTTGCCTATCATATTTACTACTAGGTGAAATGACCATTTAGCATGGTACAAATTACCATAATAATCTGTACCACAACAAAAGATAATCTATATACCACGGCAATAAATATTTGTTCGATGTCAAAAGTATTCTGTATCCCGCCAAAAGTTATATGTACAATTCATCCAAATTCACACAAAAAGCAGAGGACGACAAAAAAGCAAGATTATTCAAAAGTGTAAATTGTCATCCGTACACAAAAATGAAAGATCCACATGTCCATGCCAAAAGCCATCTAGAAAACAAAAATTACATCCGTTAGTTCCATATAGCATTCGAAGATAATTTCACAGTTTTGGTGTATTTGTCTTTTCTTCAACTTTTTCATGACATGCAATTTTCCTTATTGATTAGCCTCTATTATTATTACATTTTTTAGGGAGACAGGTTTATCTGCTTGTTACTTATTGGATTTTTGTGCTAGGGAGAGAGTTGCTGGGAAATTCTCCTTTGTTTAACCTAGTGAATTCAATAAAAATTTACAATTATCTCTCTGCTTCTTTCTCTATCTAATTTTTCTCTCTTTCTCCAATTTCATTGTACGTGAATATATATATGTGTTATGCAGTTATCAGTATTTTTATTTTTGAAGACACCCAATCAATGGGTTAGAGAAACTCCAACACTCATAGGCATTTTTCCTAACAAAAGTACATAAAAAGATCATGTACGTATAATCTGTTTCTGAACACACCTGTGTATTATGAACTGGAAGTCAATTTTTATTTTACTTTCATGGTTTTTCAAAACCCACAAGTTGAATGGTGAATGAATTGTCTGCCTCACGACATTGTCTTTCACTTATGGTTATTTAAACGGCAGACTTCTACAGCATTGTAGAAGCTTTAGCATAAAAGAAGCATTTCCTACAAAATAATCTTGCACATAACATAGTGTCCCAAAAACAAACAAAAAAAAAAGACAAAGAATATGTTTGGCAAAGGTTGTTGCCTTATGTTGAAATAGGGACATGCATGGCATTGTCACTTTTATTTGAGAGGAAGTTTGAAAATTGTTGTAGTTCATTGTGTGTATGGGTGTGCCTCACTTAACAAATAAGCTAAGAAGAAGCACCCGTGACATCCATAGAGTGGTTTGGGAGTTATTTTGCATTTTCACCCCTCGAACGGCCTTTTTCGACTAAGTTTAAGGTGTTTTTCACTCAAACTCCCAACCTATGTGAGCTAATTACATCCCAGCTGTCCCCACAAGTCCTATTTGTCATGAGGAAGCCACCTGTGATATCCATAGAGTGGTTCGGTCGCTGTTTATATTTTTGCCCCCCCAAACGGCCTTTTCCGACTAAGTTTAAGGTGTTTTTTACTCTAACTCCCAACCTACGTGTGCTAATTACATCTCAGCTGTCCCCACATATCCTATTCGTCACGAGTAAGCTACCCGTGACATCCATAGAGTGGTTCGGGAGCTGTTTTATATTTTTTTCCCTTGAACGGCCTTTTCTAACTAAGTTTAAGGCGTTTTTTACTCCAACTCCCAACCTACTTGTGCTAATTACATCCCGTCTGTCCCCACAAGTCTTATTTGTCACGAGGAAGCTACCTGTGACATCTATAGAGTGGTTCGGGGGCTGTTTGCATTTTTGCCTCCCGAACGGCCTTTCTCGACTAAGTTTAAGGCGTTTTTCACTCCAACTCCCAACCTACATGTGCTAATTAAGACATTTTTTTACAAAGTTGTACACCATAGTTTCTGACTGTTTGTTGCCCTTATCTATTTGTAGTTTATATTATTGTCGAGGAGCTGCAGTTAGTGATAGATATTGAGGATATGAAGTCAAAACTTAATGAACTTGACTCAAAGCTAAGTGAGGTTATGCTAGCAACTTACTTGAATGATGCATTAAAGCCTGAACATCAGTAAGAGAAAGAATTTCTTGCCTTTGATATAACAAGAAAACAAAGCAAAACTATGAGAAAGAGAAATAGAAAGAAAAGGAAAACAATCAACAGGAAAGATGGGTCTATTACTGCCCCTATTCCTATTTTGTACTTTTCACAACTTCTACTGTATTGAAAGCATTTTATTTTCTCCCCCCTTCTCTTTTTTTTTTTTTAATTTTTTTTTTTTTTATCACAAGACTTACCAAATACAAGACTTGCATGAAAAGAAAGAAAGAAAGAAAGAAAGAGATAAACCTTAAACATAGAAGAGGAAATAAGCAAGCAAAATTTACAGAAGGAACATGGTTACATTTGAAATCCCTACACTTAAAAACCAGGCCATTAAGAACCTTTTTTTTGGGTGAATGGCCATTATGAACCCAAACCATGAGTAATCAAACAAAAAATCAATAACAAGGAACACAAACTCAAAGTCAACAAATTTAGAAAATCTATAAAACCATAACTATACCTAAAAAAAAAAAAAAAGAGAGAGAGAGAATATCATACACAGATTATAGAACAAATAGAGATGAGTATTATTAACAAATTGCTTATTGTGACTATGGTCAAAGGCATACATTAAAAGGACAAATTAGTTAGATTTGTCTAGTAAACTCAAAAACAGTCAAATAAATATACCAAGGACAACGAAAAAAAGGAAAACAAAACACTTTTTTTTTTTTTTTTAAGAGAGAGGATAAATATATATACCTAAAGATTCTTTAAAAAACAAAAAATGAAGACAAGCAACATGTAAGAAGCATAAGAAAGGAAGAGAAGGCGTTTGTTACCACAACAGAACACACCAGACTTTCCAAAGCCAAAAGAATCACCTAATCACACCAATAGAAGAGAAAACATAGCACAATTTTGAAGAGTTTAAAAAAAAATACACCCAATTACTGTATAACAGAGATCACACCAAAAACATATTATACAGACAAGAACCATATGAGAAGCGTAAGAAATCAAGACAATATGCATCTGAGACAAAAAAAAGCTTACATATGCATCTGAGACAAACTTATGAACCATATGCATTTGTGCCCAGTTTTCATACACAAAAATTGCTACTAGTTAAGCACCTTTGCTCTCAAACTCATAACATGCATGCCCAAAAATAAGATTGGAATGACAAAGGTTAAAACCTATAATCACAACTCTAAACATCTAATGGATTAAATTCATTCAAGGGGAGGATTGTATAGTGTTATGAGAAAGCATTAATGTCTCTGCATATTTTAGACTGCATTTCGATTTTGAATGCATTCTTGATCATTTTGAATGTAATTTGATTTTCTGCTACTTACAACATTTGTCTTTGTCCCCTTTACATTCTAACACATTTTAAGTGCTCTTCATTGAGGCAAGCAAAGAACCAGGTGGTTCTCTCCACTTGGCATGCCCAAGCATTCATATATGAGTCCAGAGATCATTTTAAACTGAATAAACACAGCTACAAACAACAAAAAATTCCAATGAGAGATTTTATTTTATACTTTCTGTGCTATTTGCAAGCAGAGATGGGTAATGAAGGGATTGTTCAAGCTCTGTAAGAGAATTGAAACCAATCATGTGACACTACCACCAACAGTGAAAAATGGTATCCACATTCCTACCATTGAATTAAATACAAAGAAGAAATAAAAACAAAAGAAAAGCATGCCTACTCAAAAGACCAACAGTGCCAGTCTTGTCACCAAAAACTTATGAAGCACAGGAGAAATGGACAAATTTAA
Source organism: Camellia sinensis (assembly GCF_055761805.1). Taxonomy (NCBI): domain Eukaryota; kingdom Viridiplantae; phylum Streptophyta; class Magnoliopsida; order Ericales; family Theaceae; genus Camellia; species Camellia sinensis. Next base: position 7,740,830 of record NC_138968.1, read on the forward strand.
TGACAGTAAGCACAACGCAAGCTGTGTAAATCCATTAGTGAAGATAAGATTACTAATTTATCAGTAAGTGAAATCACAAGGCATAGAAGTAGAATAACAAGAACAATAATCATCTTAGCAATAGGATAAAAAAAAGTTGTCATAGAAAACAATGACTTCATATATTAATGTTCCAACAATGACCTGATATGTTAATCTAGAAAACAATGACTTCATATATATCCCTTATTGTGGTTTTTTTTCCTACAATTGCAGGCTGAGATGATCAATTTACGAGACGAAGCCACCCAGTCTGGGACATCAATGACCCAGGAAGAGCTTTGAAGACAAGTGTTTGGTCATCCTAGTGTTTGGTGAATAAATTTATTTGACATTTTCCTTTGCCCTCTCCCTCTTTAAGAGCATTGCTTGCTTGCTTGTCATTCCTTAGTGTCTTTTGTATCTACAACATGCTTTCTGGTTCCTTTAATAGCAAATTATGCTTTCTGGTTCATTTGTGCCGGTATTTATTGAAGACTATGTTTGTTTATTGTTCCATATATTACAGTGGAACAGCAAGGTGGACATACAGTTCACTGTTAAAAATGCCTATTGGTTAAGTGAGAGGGTCAGGGAGAGGATTGTCCAAATGGTTAGTAACTCAAAATTCTTATCATTTGCTATACATGACAACCCATTTTCCTGTTTCTCCTCATTTACAAAGAGTTCCCCGTTTGTGATTCTCATTTTACAAATGCATAGGTTTCTAACCCTCTTAAACATGGAGCACTTTAAAAACTAAATTAGTTACACTTTCAAAGTATATATATTAGCAACAAACTCATACGCAATACTCATTTTGACTTGTTATGTGTGGCTACATCTTTTCAATAAACTAATGAAAGAGAAAGGAAAAAGTGGGGGAAATGTATCAAACCACTAAAATCAAGCCCATATTTAGGACATCAAACCCATAGAACTTTAGAAATCAAACCACAACAACCAAACCCATTTCAGAAATCAATACGAAATTAAACTGAATCAAGAATATAAAACCCTAGAGCAACAATCAGAAAGGGGGAAATAGAGGAAGGAGAGAGAGAGAGAGAGAGAGAACCTGTGATCTGCGGCGGTGGCGATGGCGATCTGAGGCGGTGGCGGTGGTCTATGGTCTGGTGAAGTGGGGTGAGGTTTGGTGTGGTGAAGGAGAATTTTTGTTGTGTGAGAGCTTCGAACAAATTTTTTGGTCTAGACGGAGAACAGGGGCGGGCGCCAATGTTAAATAATTTCCCTCTGATCCCTCCAAAAAAAAATTCACCTTTAGCGACTAAATTTATTTTTTGTCGGTAGCCAAATCTCAATCAACGGCGAATAAAATATTAGTCACCAAAAATATTAATTTGGCAACTAATTTTTTTTGGTCAGAAAAAATGAATATACGATGATTAATATTTTTTTTTGTTTAGTTTGATTTTGAGAGATAAATTTTTAAAAACAAATATTGAGAAAGAGTTTAATTTTTTTTTTTTGGATTTGTTTGGTTGTATATTTTGAAAATAGTTTTGAAGTGTAAGAATTTGGAATGATTTGATATTTGGGATACTTACATGTAGGTCCTAATAAGCAGATTTATTGTCTAATAGGTCTTATGAAAAAAATTTGTCATAAAAAATGTCACAAATTGTAAGTTTTAGCGACAATTTATAAAAATCATGACAAAAAAATTACTAATTGTCAATTTTTAGCGACAAATATAAAAAATTGTCACAAAAAAATTATTTTTAGCGACAATTTTACCAAGGCTTATTTTCAATAGAACTTGATGGGAATTAAGTTCAACTGTTAGGACCTATTAATAATTTGTTGTAGTTGAGTAGACGTGTGTGAGAGAAAAATGATTGATTGATGTGTAAGAGATATAAAGTGATTTTAGAATATTTTTTTTTCTAAAATCACTAAACCAAACAAAATTTTAGAAAATTTTTCTTCAAAATTTCTTTCTTAAAAACAAACCAAACAATGCCAACATTTTCTTGCAAAATTGTTTGGTTGCCAAAGAGTAATCATAACAAATATCACCGTTATTTGGCAACTAAAGGTGTGTTTCGTTTGGTTTTGGAATATAAGTTTTCAAAAAAAATCTTGGAGAAAGAGTTTAGAAATTTTTTTGATTTGTTTGGTTGTATATTTTTGAAATAGTTTTGGAAAATAGGGGTTTGGAATGATTTGATATTTTGTTGTAATTAAGTAGATGTGTGTGAGAGAAAAAATGGTTGAGAAAGAGAGAGGAGAGAGAAAAAATGATTGATTGATGTGTATAAGAGAAAAGTGATTTTGAAAAAAATTTCCAATCAAACAAAATTTTGGAATTTTTTTTAAAAAAATTGTGTTTTGAGAGTTAAACCAAATAAGGTTTAAATTTTCTTTTGTCGGCAAAAACTATTACACGATGACTAAAAAAAAATTGCTGCCCAAAATATAGACTAATGGCGACAAATACAATTTTTAGTCGCCAAAAATGTCACTTTCGGTGAATAAAAAAAATTTTAGTCGCCAACAACTAATATATCGCGACTAAAAAAATTTAGTAGCTATACACTAAATCAACACCGACTAATACATTTTGTAGTTGCCAAAAGTGATATTTTTTGTGGCTAAATTCCTTTTAGTCATCAAATTTGATCGCTAAAAATATAAATTTTTGTAGTAAATGGTGGCAGAAGCAACCGTAGCAGACGGTGGTGCCCGCGGCGGCAGTGATGATGGCGAGTGGAGATATCTTTCAGTAGCTCTACAACACGCACTCGCTATTAATGTCTAGCCTAGCTTTCAAGATGAATTTAATTTATGCTACATTACACTCGGCCCCTGGATTTCAAAAATTTATAATACTCTTCAAATTTTTAATGAAAATTTATAACAACAATTTAAGGGGAAGTAAGATCTGATTCTAGACCCTCCTTGATGAGATTCAGGAACACATTTTCAAATATTCATCTCGTTTGGTTTTAGAAAATTAAATTTATTTTTCAAAAAATTAAATTTTTTATTTTTCATATTTTTTTTTAGTCAAAAAATTTAATATTTTAAGATGTTTTATTTTTATTTTTTGGATACACCTAGATACAGTTAAAAATGATAATATTTATGAACAAAATCTTTACAAAATTCATCAAATACAAAAAAAAGAAAAACACTAAAAATTGAATACATTTTTGCATTCTTGTGTATTTATTAAATTTTATTATTTTTTTAGTGGATTTTTTAATATTCTAAGTAAATTTTTTACTTTCTAGATGCATTTAAAAAGTAAAATATTTGTGCAAAAAAACTCAATTTTCAAAAAATCAATAAAACCAAAGAATTAATTTCACTTTTAATAGGATTTTGTTTACTATTTTAGACTAATCTAATAACAGATAAAAAGCTTACAAATTTAGGACAATGCCAGCCTAATACTCTTGGGTACTCAAAGTAAAATCTCAAATGAGATTTTTTTTATATTTGAATAATACTTACTAGTTTGTTTTCTTTTTACATTGTGCCATTTTTAAAAAAAATATTAAACTCATTTATATATATAATCTTATAATTAGGATGAGTTTTATAGATTTTATTTATTGGTTTTATTTTGTCACACTTTGAGATTAAATTAAATTTTTTGCTCGGCTTTCAGACAAAAGAGGTGTGATAATTAATTTTCAAATATCTTGACAGACTAATAGCGACAAATTTTTTTTTTCTTCCCCTCTTGAATATTCTAAACCAATTCACAAGAGATAACAAAGCTTCTTTGATCATCAATCCAATTTTGCAACAACTAGAAACTGGAAAACAGAACAAATGCCCCTCAAAAATCAAATTATTCAATAGTTCAAAATTATCATCGTAGCATGTGCACGTGGTGTTCCTATTCAATGAGAATGTATAAGAGGAAATGAATGGTATTGACCTTATCTTCCACTCAACCGATTAAGATGAGTTAGTCGGCTCCACCCATCTTGTGACTACTGCTCTTATTAGTCTATTCAATGAGAATGTATAAGAGGAAATGAATTGAACTGACATTGTCTTTCACTGAACCGATTAAGATGACTTAAGTCAGCTCCACTCATCTTGTGACTACTGCTCTTATTAGTCTAAGAACACCACGTGAACGTATTGCACTGGCATTTTGAGACATTTGAATCCCCAAATACATAATACATGAGAATTTAATGCTTGGTAGTGTAAATTCACCATACACATTATAAAGTAATCACAAATTCTATTCACCATTGAAAGCTATTGTTCTCCAAAGTTTGTGCTCAGTTCTATTTCTATTCACCAGTGAAGTTTTATTTTGAATAAGTTTGGGACTAATACAATCAAAACATAGAGGATCAAAATAACATGCATACTTTCAAAACCATATTTAACCCTTGAAAGCTACAAGTATAACAAGAAGCAGAGAAAATGAGTGTGATATAGTCCCCTGCAGCCCAACTTCTTCCCATCAAGTTTCATCGACAAACTAGCAAGATCTCCATCTCCAAGCTCCGAGTATAACAATTTTTCTCTGCTTACTGTCAAAGTGCTATATAATTTCACTAAAGAAAATCAAATTTTTGAAACTCCACAGGTGCCACTTCATGCCCAAATCTAATACCCACCAAGCAGCTTGAATCACCTTCTAAATAAGCTTTCATGAAAGCAACCATAACCCCTCCAACAAACCTCCTCATGGGCTCTCTAGACTTGCCTTTTTACACAAATAATAACTTGTCTTCCCTCTTATCCCCTTTGTCTCATCATCTAACATGTCAACATGACCATAGTCCTTAGCAACAAAATAACAAGCCAGTTCACAACATTCCTTGTAAAAATCTTCATGGTTGATTCCCTTAGGAGCACAAGGAGGGAACAAAGGGTTCTTTTTCACTTCACCTAAACCTGAGCCAATCTCTAAAACCGCCATGTCGAGATCAAAGGAATGAGGTATCTAAGTGAGGACTGGTGGGGGTGTATCCCTCTGTCCATGCCATCAACAGGGTCTATGCCTATGAGGGCTGAAAATTTTAAGGATGGAGTTGTTACTTTGCCAAGAGCTAGCGCGAAAGCAGCCTTGCCTCCACAACTATGGCCTGACAGTCTGATTTTGGTTAGGTTTGGTTGAACATGGGTTGGAAGCACCTTGTGGAGTCCTGATGGTAGCCAGTATGTTATTGCAACCGCGGACTTGATTTCATTGGTTGAGTCTGGTCCAGCCACTGTATATAACTGTTGCAGTGCACAAAAAGAAATTGTTATGACAAATGTTTAGCTGATTTTGCACAAATTTGATGGACTAAAATTTGAAACCAGGGCAGAGTCAGGATCTTTGTCAGGGGAATTCTTACTAGAAGTCTAGAACTATACATGATTATTTTTTTCTTAATTGAAAATTGAAAGAAGTAAATATTTTGGAGTGGGATAATAGAAACTAAAAACACAATTCAACATAATAATGTAAACACAAATCAGCAAATAAGTAAACTCAATAGTTCAGTCCCTAAATGTATTTTACAAAATTAAACCTGCAAAGTGAGTGGAACAGGATGCAGCCAGCAGAATAGATAAATATCTGCTAAGTAGGTTGTTTTACATTGTGGAGTAGAAAAAAAAAAAATTACCGTGAAAGAAAACAAGAAAATGCAGTAACAAAATTTTATAGTTGAAACACAAAATTTTATCCTAATTCTCTTCTATCAATTGTAAAAGAAAAAAAAAAAAAAAAAATTTAAAAAGTGCCTTGAAAAACCGTATGAAATTCACATTTTATCATGAGCTGTGTGGGACATGAAAGACAATAAACTTGAAAGCCAAAAACATATTATAAAATCAGAGCCTTAGGCCTCTGTGCATTGCCATGACAAAATTGACGTAATTGGGTTAAAGAATTATCATAGAATTGAGAGGTTGGAAACAAGGAATATGAATTTCTTTGTAACATATCACAGAAAAACTTTATAGTCCATTCATAAATCAATCAAAAACAGAGAATTTAGATTGTGTCAAAGAGAGAAAAGAACTAACCTGAGGAGCAACAACAATGAATCCGTTGGAAGCGATATGTCGGATGAGTTGAGAGTAGAAAGAGTTGTAGAGAAGATAGCCATAGCCATGAAGCAAGCAAGAGCAGAAAAGGGAATTCACCAGCTACATCTGGTATGGCAATCAAAAGTGGCTTTGGAGGGGGAAGAGACAGTGAAGACTTGGTGGTGCAAGTGTTTGGTTCAGCACTTAGAAGAAGAGTTGTGTACTTTCCAACATCAAAGACATTTGTAGTAATGGGAGTGGTAGTAGTAGGAGTAGGAGTGGAAGAGAGTGAAGATGAGGACGGAGACATGACTTTGGCAACAATCTTTGAGAACTTTTTCTATCTTTTGTATGCTCTGTTTTTCTTTGCCTTGGGATAAGTTTTAGTTGCGTAGCCTCTATAGTATAGGCCCACCCACACTCACCTTGTTGGGTAAGCAATGCTGTCCTGTCTGTCTTTACTAGTAGGAAATTAAGAAACATTCGTCACTATTGATACGTAAATATTATTGTAATTATTAGAGTCCTCTTATATTGTTTATGTGGTATTTTTAATCAATGATTATAGTTATTAAAAATTTTACACAAGAAAATTATTTCGGAAAAAGTTATGAAAAAGTATATTAATGTAACATAAAATAAAAGAAAAATTATTTTCTTGTGTTTGTTCACTTGGCAACCTAATTTTTCAAGAAAATTATTCCATAGTATGTTTCACGATTTTTCATTTGTCGGGAGCATCACTTACTAAACGCAGTACCTCATAATTTTCCCCATGTTTTATGTTTCCTCAAAAGCATGCCAGAGCCTAGTCCCAGTTGAGCTTGGGCTGAGCCCACAAAGTCGGGCTAGTTTTTTAACCCCTGTTCTAGGCCTTACCCGTCGACATAAGTAATGGGCTAGGGCTGGTACAGCCATACCTATATTTCAAAATATGGGCCAGCCCAGTCAAGTCTATATTGATTTGAATCCCCTCCTCCATAAGGCCGTAACTTTGGCATGATTTGACAGAGGGAATTACACACCATCAAAAATCACATCCAAAGGTCACAAGCACTCCACCTTCTTAAAATTATTTATCTCAAATAATAAATTAAAAATTAATATTTAAATAATAATTAATAAGTATGTAGACTATCTCTAGAGTGATGTTAACCTTGGCAAAGTCACATCCATGTTAAATTGAATTAAATTACAGTAAGTTATTAATAATTTACAGAGGATGAATATGAGGAATTAAATTAGAGAATTTTTATGGTGTCATAAGGGTAACTTATTTCAGTTGAATTTGATTTTTGGAACTAGAATGAAAGGCCATTTTGGTTATCCAAGGAAGCTCAAAAAAGTCAAATGAACCTCTTCCATGAAACTGATTTCTTCAAGCTTCTGTTTTGATCCAAAACAAGCCATAATCCAATACCAACAACACCATTGTAGTGGGTTTTCTATATTCGAATAGAATAGCAGCTTTTTCTTAAGTAACTTTTTATTGGGTTTATCATTTTTTTTAGGGTGAATAAAGCGCCAAAGTCAATAAACAATGTTATGAGAGCAGAAAGAGAAGAGAAAAGATAACTATTGTCACTACAAGAAAAAACACTTTCCGTGACCAACATTTTGGTCGCAAAAAGTACCATAGCGACCAAAATATATTGGTCGCGAGTTGGTCGCTAAAGCCTCGTCACAGATAGTTTTCTACGACCAAAAAAGCCTTTGGTCGCGAATGAAAGTGACCATTCGCGACCAACTTTTTTGGTCGCGGAAAGTCCAATTCATATTAGCCAAAAGTGAACTTTTAGCGACCAAAGATAAGTTGGTCACCAAAAGTCAGCGCCTTGACCCAAAAAAAAAAAATTCTTTTGTGCTCCCTGGGACTTAAACTCCTGACCAAGGAGTCACCATGCACCCAATCCACTCTGCCACTCTACCAATAACATACTTCTTGTTCATATTTGGCAAAAAAAATATATAACCCATAAAAATTGGGTTATATATTATTTTATAAAACTTTTAATGCCTAAATAGAAAAATAGTATGTAATTACTGTAGTATCATTTTTTTTTAAATTTATCCCGCCATAACTTTTCGCGACCAACTTTTTTTTTTGGTCACCAAAGGGTAATCTTCCGCGACAAAAAAAGCCTCTGGTCGCCAATTGTCACGACCCAAACCCGGCCCTATGGGTTTAGCACCGTAACCGGCCAGTAATCCGAGATTACCGAAGGCCTGCCGAACAGTAAACCAGTAAAACAGAGTACAGGGCCTGGCGGAAGCCAATATAGTAAATGAACAATGTCCAATGAGCTGTGACAGTCTACACATACATGCACAATCATTCAGAACAGGGATCTAATCCCTATTAAACGGTACAGTAACAGTCTATAAAGTCTATACAGTAAACAAAACAGTTACAGGGACGGACAGGGAATATTAAAACACCCCAAAGCCGAAGCTTGAACGGCTTAGAACCTCACAGTGAGGCACAGTGGTTGGCTGACAAAACAAAAACTTGCCTGACGCTCCTAGCAGCGGTCCAGTGCCTGAACACCTACATATATATATGAGCAGTGAGCTAAAGCCCAGTGAATAACATAATACGTAAAGAGGTTTAGGATGAATGTCTTTTCAACATTTAAACAGTTCATTGATTCAGTATATCGGCCAGTCAGTTTGTGGCTCATATTGATGCCGTAACAGTCATTTAGAAATCATAGTAATCGTACGTGGCACATTCGTTAGCAGTACTAGTAGCAGTGTCAGTACAGTAGCAGTAATGGTAACAATATAGTAACAGTACAGTAGCAGTACAGTAGCAGTAACAGTAACAGTACAGTAGCAATACAGTAGCAGTAACAGTAACAGTACAGTAGCAGTAACAGTAACAGTAACAGTACAGTTCTTATGGACTCAAGAGGTGTCTCGCCCAGATTCTAGAGGTGGCTCACTTTGTAGCACTTAGTTCCGTGCAGCACTTTGCTCCAAGTTCACAGATTATAACAGTCATATGTGGTACATCCAGTAGCTAAACAGTACAGTAGGTCTTAATAGACCGGGTCATAATAGACCAAACAGTGAATGATGGCTATCATATCAGTAAACAGTAGTGGTTCCAACATGGGAACCGACAGAGATCTCTGTAACAGTAATTGTCAATAACAGTAGTTGCTAAGGATGCCACAATACAGTTCAGAATATAGGTCATACATTCATTCATTCAGTTAACAATACCGTTCAGAAACAGTTCAGTTTAATTGTTCAAAAGATAATCAGTTTGAACATATCTTTACACAAATGTTACTCACAGAGTTCTGGGCTATAGTAAGCTAGAGCGTCTCCTCGGAAGTCAACCCTACACAGTCAACAGATTGAACACACACTAAGCTATACAGTTGGGAAAGATAATAACTTAACCCCTAATGCCTCGGTGTGTTCTACATCTATATCCTCGTTAAGATGTCTTAAACTAGGCCTAAGAATGCCTAGAATGGGATGAGGATACAAAGATGCGCTCAAAAAAGATTTTCAGAAAATTAGAGGTCCCGCTCGAGCGTGTGTTTCCCCGCTCGAGCGGACATGCTGACAAAGGTCTCCGCTCGAGCGTACATTACTCCGCTCGAGCGGACTGTAAAACAGTGCAAGATGTTGGGAGCTCGATTTTCCCGCTCGAGCGGCACTTCCCCCGCTCGAGCGGACGACTGAAATCTGGAAATCCCAGATTCGAGCTCCAGGTTCAAAACCAAGCTTAGATGCATAAACTTCGATCCTCTTGGGCCAATTTTTTTGGAAAACTCTTTTAAACACATAGAATACCATGTTTCAAGACTCAATTTAGAAAATCAAAGCCCAAGGGTGTTTAATTCAAACCCAATTTCAAGAACAACATTCAAACATGGCATGCATGATCTTAAATCATTTCCAAAGCTTTAATGCTGTTTCAAAAGAGCTCAAACCTTCAAAAACAAGATGAACTCATGGAGTATGACCAAAAGATGGACATGCATGTGAGGTATTATGAACTACAACCTCAAAACTTCAATATATGTACATGCGTGCAACAATCAAGCTCCAATTCAACATCTAATCCATGATTGGCTCTAAACTCCATCAACATGACATGAACCAAGCAAGAATCCACTCAAAACATGAATAAGAAGACAATGGAGCTACCTTAAGTCTTGTATTTAGGATAGGGAAGCTCAATTGTACAAAACTCCTTCAATTCTTCAAGATTCTCAAGCTAAATCAACAAGAACAATTCTCTCTCTCTCTAACTCTCTTCTTGGTCGGTTATGGCAAGGAGAAAGCTGATGAAATGTTCTTCCAGTGTGTACAAGGCTCACATATGCTATATTGAGTGGGCCACTAAGGGTGGCAAATTGGTAATTATGGCAAACTTTGCAATTAACTCGTTTTAATCTAATTTAATCATACCTAATCAGTTTTCAGATAAATATACCATAAAATCATATTAATTATGAGGGTCATAAAACACTAACCAATTCCCGATTCGGCCGTCGATAAGGCCTTCAATTAGCAGTTTAAACACATAAGCATGAACAGATAATCATACAGTCAAACAGATAGAATGCAATTTAACTAACATATACTCAATCAATTCGGTTTCCAATGTCAGTCAGTCAGTTCAGTACTTTTAATCAGTCCAATTATCAGTCATAATCAATTCAGTTCAACAGTAATCAGTCAGTCATTAGTCGGTAAACAGTGTTTAGTCGGTAAACAGTGTGAGGGTTGTTACACCAATAGTATACTTTCCGCGACCAACTTTTTTTTTTGGTCGCCAAAAGGTGATCTTCAGTGACCAAAAAAGCCTTTGGTCGCCAATAGCAAACTTTCCGCGACCAACTTTTTTTTTTGGTCGCCAAAAGGTGATCTTCCACGGCCAAAAAAGCCTTTGGTCGCCAATAGTATACTTTCCGTGACCAACTTTTTTTTTGGTCGCCAAAGGGTATACTTTCCGTGACTAACTTTTTTTTTGGTCGCCAAAAGGTGATCTTCCGCGACCAAAAAAGCCTTTGGTCGCCAATAGTATACTTTCCGCGACCAACTTTTTTTTTTGGTCGCCAAAAGGTGATTTTCCGCGACCAAAAAATGGTGGTCGCCAAAAGTTAAATTTTAGTCGCAGAAAGTGGACTATTTGCGACAAAAAAAAATAGGTGGTCGCCAAAAGTGTTTTTTCTTGTAGTGTGTATTCAATATATAAATGAATAGGTATACACTTCTTTACATAGGAGAGAAGATAAGTATATACAGAGAATGTACTATAACAGATATATACAAATAATATCCTAATATATCTTAATATAATATATTAACACCCCCCGCTCAAGATGGTAATGCAGATATCAAGTTGAACTTGGAAAGTAAATCAAAAAATCGTCCTAGAGGATGAGCCTTGGTAAGTAAATCAGAAAATCGTCCTGGAGGATGAGCCTTGGTAAGTAAATCAGAAAATCATCCTGGAAGATGAGTTTTGGTAAAGATGTCAGCTGTCTGACCAGCAGAGGTCACAAAGATAAGATGAAAGTGCCACTAATAACGTATTACACGATGAAGTGACAATTAATCTCAATATGCTTGATGCAATCATGGAAAGACATCATTATGTGCAATTTGAATAGCACTCTAAGGCCTAGTTTGGGATAATGAAAAAAAGCCAAAAAGTTAAAAAGTTATCACTATTCACCAAAAAAAAATTAAAAAATTAATTTTACACAACATTAATTTTCAAGCAACTCTGACGTCCCACAGGCGCAGCTGACTTTTTTGCAAAAATTGCACTGATTTAGGTGCACAAATAACACTGTGTTGTTCAGCTCATGGGGGCCCATCACGGCTCCCGTTTTAATAATCTGAACCGTTCAATGTGTAGAACTCGTCGAGTACTATATAGTTGTAAAAATTCACATTGATCGGTATCGGTAACTATATGATCAAATCAGTTAAAATTTATAACATGGATGGTGTTATAGTTAACAGTTAAAAACAAACTAAACCGATCAGATAACTATCGATATCCGATCAACGTGATTTTTTACAAGCATATAATAGTCGACGAGTTCTACACATTGAACGGTTTTAATTAGCAAAACGGGACCCGTGGTAGGCCCCCACGGGTCGAACAACGCCTTCAATTCACTGCCCGAAAAGCAAGGAACCATCTCCCCCCATACTCTACACACGCTGTCCCACCTTTAATCCCACCATACTGCCTATTCCATCCCAATCTTCTTCTATGCACTAATTTATACAACTTTTTAATACACATTTTTTCGTAAAAAGTCAAAAAGTTATCCCAAACAATCATAATTTTTTCTCAACTTTTTAGTCTAAAAAATCAAAAAGTGCACTTATTTAGGACACCCCAAACAACCCCTGATTGTCACAATAGAGGGTAGTGGCAGCAGGATGGGGAATTCCCATATCAGAAAGAAGCCAACGAAGCCATGCAAGCTCTTAAGTAGTATCCGCAAGAACACGATACTCAGCCTCAGCACTAGAACGAGCAACAAGATTTTGCTTCTTGCTACATCAAGCAATGAGAGAATCACCCAAGAAGAAGTAGAATCCTGTAGTAGAGCGGCGGTCAGTAGAATCCCCAGCCCAATCTGCATTAGAAAATGCATGTAACTGTAGAGAAAAGTGTGTTGAGTAGTGAAGACCATGGAACATAGTGCCTTTTAGATAGCGCAAAATGCGAACTAGAGCATCATAGTGCGGAGAGTGAGGAGCAGTCATGAACTGACTGACAATGTGAACAGCATAGGCAATGTCTGGACGAGTAACTGTGAGATAGACAAGACTGCCAACTAGCTGACGATATAAAGTAGCATCAGATAATGGCCTCGTTTGGGAAGTAGCTATTTTAGAGGCTTTTTGGCTATTTTAGTAGGCTATTTAGGTTTTGTGTTTGGGAAGATGAGATAGATTTTTATTTGAGTTGTTGTATTGAAAAATGTGTTGAAATGATGTTTGAAGTTAAAATGACAAATTTGTCCTTAAGATTATAATTTTTAAATTGATATAAATGGGTGAAATTGTAATTTTTCAATTGATTTTACAATCTGTCAACTGACAGTGTAGGCTGTGCCTACACTGTCCTGAGCTGCGGTCTTTTTTTTTTTTTTTTTTTTTTTTGTATTTTGCACCTCCGCCTACTGTTCACGCTTTTTGGCTTATATCCTAAATGAGGCTATAATAGCCTTAACCTGTGTTTCCCAAACAGCGCCAATAGGTAATCATCAAGAGGTGTGAAACGAGTCTGAGGATTAACTGGAGTAATAATAGTCTTGCAATCGGTAAGACCAGCACGAGTCAAGAGATCAGAGATAGATGAGAAAGGCTTGAGTAATGTTTAGAATATAACGATACTTTCTTTCAGCGCAACCATTTTGTTGGGACGTGCCTGCACAAGAATGATGAGAATTGGAACCATGTGGCCGAAGAAAGGAAAGAAAATTAGAATCCAAGTATTCCATAACATTATCAGAATGAAAGGTTTTAATAGTTTGAGAAAACTGAGTATGGACCATGATAGAGAAATCATAATAAACCTGTTTAAGTTCAGACTGATTTTTGAGAAGAAATATCAAAGTATAACAAGAAAAATCATCAACAAAAATCACAAAATATCTAGACCTCCCATGGTCGGGGTGGGGGAGGGTCCTCATATATCTGAATGCACAAAAGCAAACGAGGCAGTAGACATAGAATTACTTTTATTAAAAGGTAATGCAGGCTGTTTAACAAGTTGACAAGGTAAACAAGCATCATTTTCAGAACTAACACGACCTAACCAACCATTAGAAACCAAAATTTTTAAACGACAGAAAGAGATATGTCCTAAACGACAATGCCAAAGGTGAAAAGAAGACATAGAAGTAGAAGCAGCAGAAGAGGCAACAGAAGCAGCAGTGGATGATGTAAATGGAATGCGAAGATTAAGAAGCTCAAACAGACGTCCATGCCTACGACCTATCCTAAGGAGCTGTTTCGTCTGAGGGTCCTACACCAAACAACCATTAGCAAAAAAAGTGACGATGAGACCAAGTTCACACAATGGACCAATAGAGATAAGGTTTAATTTAAGAGTAGGAATGTAATAAACATTAGAAAGAGATACAGTGGAAGTAGAAATTGGACCAATGTAACTAACTCGCATATGAGAACCATCAGCAGTATGTATAGGGGGAACAAAAGAGGATGATAAGATAAAAGAAAATATAGTAGAATCAGAGGTCATATAATTACAGCAGGCAAAATCAAAATACCATGAAAGATTACCTGATGTGACTGAAAGAGTAGGAGAAGGAAGAGTACCAGATTTGGCAAGCACCTGTTAGATAATGGACTCAACATCATCCATAGAAAATGATGAAGCAATAGGATCAGTAGAGTGGAGAATGCAAGAACTCTCTAATGTAGCAGCAGGACGAGAACCATGAGCAGATTTGGACTGAGGCCCAGAATGTGAAGACCTTTTCTTGGAAGAAGAAGCAGGGGGAGCGCGAGGACAATTGCTTTGGAGATGACCGGGAGTAATCTTGTGGCAAGTCAAGCAGTCACGAACTTGGCACTGAAGTAAAGAATGATTGGCAAGTAGGCCACGGTTGCGATAATAAATGCATGAGCTAGGAGGCTGTGCAGATGAAGAACCTCGTGATGATGGCGTAGCAAGAGCAGAATCCAAAGTTGAAGTTTTAAGCATCTCAAAACGAGTTTCTTCTGACCAAAGTTTAGTAATGGCTTGCTCCAAAGCCGGTAAGGGCAGACGATGGAGTAAGGAAGCACACACAGGTTCAAAGGTACTATGAAGAGCTATAAGAAACTGTAATAGTTGCTGATGATTCCTATGAACAATAAATAACTGTGCATCCTCCGAATGTGCCCAAGTAGGTTCAGAAAGAGCTAACTGGTCCTAGACAGATGACATATGGGATAAAAAATCATTGATGGACTGACCAGGTTTTTGGCGCATGTGATGAAGAGTTTTTAGGAGTTGATATTGGTGAGCATGGCCAGTAGTTTGATAGCATTCCTTCAAGAAATTCCAAATTGCCTTAGCAGGAGAGACAATGGAATCATCATCCTAAAAGTGTCCAAACTGAAGGTTAATGGAAGGAACAGAAGTAGCCCAAAATCATGTGATAATTTGGTAGTTCTTCTCTTCCCATTCATCAAGACACTCATCGAAAGCAGATGCAATCTTTTTGTCTTCCTGGAAGGGTTTAGAAAGAGCACTAGTGATAATACTCTGAAGCCGTTTCCCTTTGATGAATCCAGAGAGAGCTTGGGCCTAGAGAACATAATTAGACCCATCAAGTGTAACAGAAACAGAATGGATGTTGTCAGAACGATCCATGATGCTCAAATAGGGCCAAAAAAGAAAAAAGTGCTTTGTAGAGGCTAATTTTGGCAAAACATAACACACCAGCAGATTTAAGAGGCCAAAAATAGTGGGGATATGGCTGAACAGACCAAAAATACATCCAGAAAGGCAATAAATTGGCTGGTCAAAGTGGGTTAACCAATCTGGTTAACTAAGGCTAATGTCACAGCAGGAGGAATGATGTCAACAGGCGCAGCGTATGTTAGCAGAGAGGCGCACGGCGCACGATAGCAAGGGAGCAAGAGTAGTGCACAGAAGCAACCAGGGCTAACGTTAGAAACACGCGGCTCACGTTAGCAGATGAGGCCGCGGCGCACAATAGCGCGAGAGAAGTGCAATAGGTGTGTAAGGCACTTAGGATAACGGGACAGCATGTGGCCAATCTTAGGGCGACGCGTGGAGCGTCGGATAAAGATGAGTCTGGTGGCGTTGGCTTCATATTAAAGAGACAAAGAAGCTAGTATAGTCCAATCGGTGAAACAAAAAAGGACTAGATACGTAGAAACCAATGTGAGAAGGAAGCAATCTGCCAGATAGAAAAAAAAAAAAAAAACGTGATGCAGAAGATGAGGAGGCTAAGGAAAAACCCTAGTCTCTGATACCGTGTTATGAGAGTAGAAAAATAAGAGAAAAGATAACTCTTGTATTCATTAAATAAATGAATAAGTACACTCTTTTATATAAGAGAGAAGATAAGTATATACAGAAAATATATTATAACAGACATATACAAATAATATCCTAATATATCTTAATATACTATATTAAGACACAAAAAGAACCAAACTAAACTGGAACAAGACGGAGGAACTAGTTCCCTCAAAATCAAATTCCAAAGATACGGTTAGAGCAGAAGGCTGCTCCACAAGCATCTCTGCCAAAAAAAAAAAAAAAAAAAAAAAAACCACCTCTTTTATCATGCACATGCTTTGGCTTTATTTGATCCAATGTACCACACTACACCACACATGATATTGCAGGATGGTCATTTTCCAAACTTCAAACTCCATCTTATTATACAAGAGATGTTAAACATAATGTTAAAAGTTATTGGTAGAATTGAAAAATATGTATAAAATGTATTGAAATATATATATAAAAAAATAATAATTTTAACTTTCTTTTACTCATTTATGCTATGTTTATGTTTGGATATTAAATTTATCAAGGTGAAAGAAAATGAATTAGAAATGAAACTACTAATATATATTCATTAACTATGTAATCAAACAAAAAAAAAAATTGATTTTTTTTTTTAATTTTGCCAAAAGATATTCATTTTTCTTAACCCAATAAAAAAATATGTTTGTCATGTTTCAATTTCTTCTTCTTTTTCAAATAAATTTTAAATCCAAACATACGTTTAAGTAACTTGATTTTTCTTTTTCGTTTTTTAAACACATAACCATGGGTTTACTATTTTTACTATACGTAAGCAAATAAATATTTAATGAAATATTTAGGAAAAAGTTATGTACCTGTTGGCTACATATTTTGTACAAGCCAATTACAATTCGACATGTGGTAGGTTAAGGGTAATACGAGAAAATAATTCAGACTTTCGATCCTGATCGTACATGTGGCAGTTAGTATTAGTTATTACGAGATCTGAGTAACAGTGCATCAACGAAGAGATGTAAGATGATGTGGTTTCAACGGTTACTCACATTTAAATTCAAATTTAGGAGGAAAGCCTAACTGCAAGTGATGGCATAGTGGAGCTAATTATAAGGCAACATGATCAACGATCATGGAGGAGCAGTTCGACGGTTCGAAATGCAGTTCGATGGTCATCCTTGAGAAGTATAAATAGCAGAGAAGGCCCCAAAAAAATGCCCCAGACTCAGATCCAAAAAACCAGTCTTATTCTACTTATTTTTTTCCAGCTTTACATTTCCAGCTTTACATTTCTAGTTCTTTGTATTTCCTGTTCTTTACATTTCTGCACTTTACAATTCCTGCACTGCACTTCATTCATAGGAGTAGTTTCAAATAGATTGTCGCTGTAAACCTCTACGAGGCTAAGTTTGGATCATTGTAAGTTTTTCATTTTTATGAAATGCTTCAATTGCTCTTCATTTAATTGTTATTTTGCATAATTCTCATAAATCAAGCCACCACCAGTAAAAGTCCTCTTCATTGAGGCTAAAAGAACTAAAACAATCGTCTGATAATTGATTGGCAATTATTTTTCTGTAAGGACTGATTGATCCTTGCTGGCACGCTCGCAATTACAATAATAACCTTGGAAAGTCAAAAAGCTAACATATATTTTTGGCACACCCGGTGGGACTAATTGAAATGGCTAAACGTAGGAGACAAGGAGAAAATGAACGCTTGGAAGAAGGTGTGGAAGGAGAGGTAGAGATACCTAATCTAGGGGATAATATGATAACACATCCTGTGGAAACTCCCATTTTATCAGAACCTATGGTCGAACAGACCAGCACTTCGGAACAAGAACCACATGTTCATAATATTAGACGAGACCAAGGAATTGGACCATCCACTATTCCATCTACTCAGCCAATAAATCCATGGGGTGGCCTAGTAGATGCTATGGGACAGCAATTAATGAGCACAATGGAAAGGTAGGCAACATCCTTTTTGGATCGAATGAATAACCACCAACCAACAAACACAAAACATATGGAGGAAGTTTTAAATGTCCCTCAGCAAAGATTGGCTAGAGATAAACAACTAATGCAAGTTAATGGACATTCTAATGGTCAAACTAGTAATCAGAACTATGAAACACCATCACCTCAGTCTTGGTACGAACCTATTTCGAGGCCTATAGCAGGTCAAAATGCCTCAGTACTTAATAGTGAAGCCAAGCAAATTGATGGATCTGGCCCAGTACAAGAAAATGGCATAAGAATGGTTCCAAATCCCATGTTCGAAGCCATACCTGGCACGAGGGGGTACACTAATCCCTTGTTCGAATTTATACCTGGGGGTTGGAAGGTTTTCCTACAAATGGAAGAGACACAACGCCTGTTCCAGCACCTTTCGCAGGTCCTTTCACAAGATAGACTCAAAGGGGTTACCCACAACCCCAACAACAACCTGCACCACAGGGACAACCAGTCCCAAATTTACCACCTTATGGACCAAGAGGACCACAGGTACAAGTTTGTCCACTAAATCCTGTGTTTGTCCCTCCAGTAGTGGTTCAGCAGACACAAAATATGGTCCCTAGGGACCAAATTGTTGATATTGTTAGAGAAATGTGTGGATCGATGGCTCGGGGGGTCCAGACTCATGTGTACAGGAAACCATACCTAGAATAGGTAGATAGGATACATGAATACCCAAGAGGTTTCAGGATACCAGATTTTGCCCTTTTTTATGGGAATGGAAACCAATCAACAGTAGAGCATATTGCTAGGTTTGCTGCTCAATGCGGTGAATTTACTAATAATGACTATATGAAGTTAAGGTTATTCCAAAATTCTCTAACTGGGGGAGCATTTGTATGGTACATTAACCTTTCACCTGCCTCTATCCAAACTTGGTAACAAATGGAAGAGGCATTTCATGCCCAATTCTTCTAATCGGAGCCAGAAGTTTCCATGACAGACTTGGCAAGATTGAGTCAAAGGCCTGAGGAGAAGGCTACTCAATTTATTGCCAGATTTAAAAGGGCTCGAAATAAATGTAGAGTCATCCTACCAGAGCCAGAATTCGTAAGATTGGCTCAAAATGGCTTAGAGTTTGGTCTTCGAAAGAAGTTTGACTCAACTGAGTTCAGAGATTTAGTGGAACTGACTTATAAGGTGTCTAGGTACGAAGCATTACTAGAGGAGGAACAAGATCGAAATAATGCATCGTACAAGACATGTTATAGAGATCCTAATTATGAGATCGATGCAGCAGAGATTATGGGGGAAGAACCTGTGATCTGTGAAGCATTAGTTCATAAGGATACAACCATTGACCAACTTTAAAAAGAAAGACCTTCATAGGAAATACTCTTTCGATTTAACTAAGGCAGATGACATTTTTAATCATTTGCTTACGGCCAACTTCCTTAAGTTACCAAAGGGAGTCAAAATTTCATCTCTAGATGAACTTAAAGAAAAAGTATATTGTAAATGGCATAACTCTTGGTCTCACTTGACTAAAAACTATATTATTTTTTGAGACAGGATCCAAGAACAAATTCGGAAAAGAAGTTTGAAATTCCCAGCCAACGCAGAAAAGGCCATGGGGATCGACAGTAATCCATTTCCAGAAATTGGAGAGGTGGCAGCCAATGTCATTATGCCAGACTTTCAGAGCTTGTCCTTGAAAGAATTGGAAGAAGTCAATGTGCAGATGCATGTTGCCAACCAGACAACTATCAATAAAGACACTAGAAATCTACCAGCTATTGGACAAGGTTTCTCACACCAGAGGGAAGACTCTGATGAAGAAGCACTGGATGACGATTCCTTAGAGGCAGCTGTAATGCAAAGGATGTGTCCCAGGTACAGACTGAGTGATAAGTGGTTGAAAGGGCTTCCAATTGATGGGAAGCAATATTACAAGGATGTGCAGAAACGTCCTAAACCAACCAATGCTTATAACAAAAGGCCATATCCAACTAGTGGTTGGCAGCAGCTATTATTGGTTGAGTCAACCGCCAATAGAGTGCATTCTAAAAGCAAGAGACCTTTGTATGAGTCTAGGCCACCTAATTATTACAGAATGGAGAGCAGTCATTCTGAAAGAAGACTGGAGAAGGGTTCAGTTCATGGGATCAAAGCCAGAGATTGGACCCCCAGACCAGCCTCACGCAGGACAGAAAGTGGCCACCTTCATCGAAGGCCTGAGTTAGGCCCAAAACATAAAGTCAGGACCAAGTAGTGGCCTTCACAGCCAGCTTCGAAGATGGCTTCGAAGGAAGAAAAGAACAGTTCAACATCTAGGTCGGTAAGTTCGTGGGTACCTGGAGTTCCAGATTAGTTTGTTATACAGAACAAACATAGGGAGGTATTTACCCGAAGAGATGTTGTTGGAAACCAAGGTATGATGATCAAACCTCCTTTGGTGGCCCCAAACAATTGGGTATTACTTAAACACCCAAAAACAAAGGAACCAGATATGGTCCCAATAATTTCAAGATCACAAAGGAGAAAGATTCAGCGTAGGTACGCTCAATACCAGAAAGACCTGAAAGAAAGTGGAGAGAGCTCTTCATTGGTCCAAACAGAAAGAAAGAATAATCCAAAGTCAGAGCATACTCCAAAACCAACTCTACAAGGCAAAATGGGCTACAGCAGAGAACAGTTGGCCAAAGTTCACTCTGAACTAAAAGCCAGAGAGAAGTCCAGTTTAGCAGGATTGGAGAGGGCTTTGATGCAGAGTGATAGCGAGACAGAAGAAGAAGTTGGCCTAGGCCAAAAGAAAGGAATGGTTGAGGAAGAAATGTTCGAAACCTTCATGGTTGAACAAACATTTTTGGTTGAAAAGCCAGTCGGAAAAGACCATTCGAAGGAGTCTGTTAGTAATGAAGTGCCACAATGCAGCATGGAGGATGCATCTGAAGTAACTGAACAAGGTGGCCAAGAGGAGAAACAAGCACAACCAGCCATCCAATTTGGCTCAGTGTCAGTGAATATGGTACACATACTACCGCATGAATTCTAAGCTGGAGATGAGAACTAAGAGGGGCAAGAAATTGACCCAATTCCAGTCTCTAGTGAAGACTCACAAGTGAGTATGGTGCAAGATGAATCCGGAATGGCTACCCCAATGGAAACTGAATACGAGAGTGAAGAAGAGGTGAGCATTAACCTCTCTTATCCTTTTGAGTATCCTTTGAACTCTATGACACAACATGTCAAGCCTTTATATATCAAGGCCTTTTTCGATGGGATACAATTGAACCGAGTTTTAGTGGACAATAGAGCAGCAGTGAACTTACTACCGAAATCTTCCTTGAAGAAACTAGGGAAAAGGAACCCCAAGTTGATCCCTACCAGCACAACCATTGCTGGCTTTGCTGGAGACAAACAGATGGCTTAGGAAATTCTGCCCATCAACCTGAGTGTGGGAACCAGGGACTGCATAACAACATTCTTCGTTATCGACAGCAATGCTAAGTACAATGCTTTACTTGGTAGAGATTCGATTCACACTAACAAATGTGTGCCTTCCTCTTTGCATCAGAAAATAATGATGGCTTTGGCAATGGAGAGACAGAGGAAATTGATGCAGATCCTCAACCCTTCATAGCCTGTGCAAACTTCGCAGAGGCCAAATTGTATATTGAGGGAGTGACACCACTCAGTATACTGAGGAAACCTGATGGCTCAGCCGAAGTGACGGCTTATGGGGAAGTGACACACCTGAAGCACTTAGTCCAGGAGAGTTCTGATGAAGAGATTGTCGTTAAGGATGACAATGATGCCTAGTTGTAGGCAAAGAGATGAAGCACAAGAAGCTAAGTCTTTGACTCTAATAAAGTTCTCAACATTGGATGTAAAATCAATAATCCATAAAGTGCAGGAGCAAGAGAAAGAAGCCATGATAATTGGCTGCAAGCAGGAGCAGCAACAGGTCAGAGTTTTGGCCCTTGATAAATACTGTGCATTGGACATTGAAACAAAAGTCCAGGAAATACAGGAAGAAGAAGCCTTGTGGACAGACTTTTTCTATGAGGAGGAGGATAAAGATGTTGAATTAAAGAACCTAGGAGCAGAACAAAGCAAGAAGATTGCTTCGAAGGCAGAAGGAATCAAAGAAGAAGCTTCAGTAAGTTCTCAGACACAAGACCCCTTAGAAGAAGTAAATTTAGGGGAAGGTTCTATACAACAGCCCACCTATATAAGTGCTTGGTTGAATGCTCTGGACAGGGACCGGTTGTTGGTTGTTTTGAAGAAATATAAAGATTGTTTTGCATGGTCTTATAATAAACTACCAGGATTGGATAGGTCATTAGTAGAACATAGGCTCCCTATGAGGCCTAATTTTAAGCCATACAAGCAAAAACCAAGAAGAATGAGTCCAGAAGTGATTCAGAAAGTTAAAGAGGAAATTCTTAGACTACTCAAGGCAGGTTTTATTAGGACAACCAAGTATGTTGAATGGCTATCCAATATTGTGCCTGTAGTTAAGAAGAATGGTAAAATAAGGGTATGCATTGATTTCAGAAATTTGAATCTAGCAACTCCAAAAGATGAATATCTTATGCCTATAGTAGATTTGTTGGTAGACAGTTCAGCAGGGCATCAAATTTTATCAATGATGGATGGGCACTCTGGTTATAACCAAATCTTCATTGCAGAGGAGGATGTCCACAAGATAGCATTCAGAAGTCCTGGGAATATTGGCACCTTCGAATGGGTTAAAATGCCATTTGGTCTGAAGAATGTTGTGGCTACATATCAGAGGGCTATGAACACTATCTTTCATGACCTCATTGGAAGGTATTTAGAGTGTTATATTGATGACATTGTAGAGAAATCCCAATCCATGGAGGAGCATCTGTTTCACTTAGAAGCAGCTTCTGAAAGAATGAGGAAGTTTAAATTGAAACTCAATCCTCTTAAGTGTGCTTTTGGCATATCATCTGGAAACTTCTTGGGCTATGTAGTACACAAAAAAGGAATACAGATTGACCAGAATAAAGCCAAAGCCATCATTGAAGCCAGACCTCCATCAAGTAAGAAAGAACTACAAAAGTTCCTTGGACAGTTTAATTTTCTTCGAAGATTCATTTCTAACACTATAGGGAAAACTAAAGTATTTTCTTCCTTATTAAGGCTAAAAGATGACGAGGGATTTGTGTGGACAGCAGAGCATCAAATTACTTTCGAAGGTATCCAAGCCTACTTGGCCAACCCTCCATTGCTGATGCCACCAAAGGATGATAAGCCCTTGAAGTTGTACGTAGCTGCAGCAGAAGATTCATTGGGAGCTTTCTTAGCCCAATACAATGAAGAAGGCAAGGAGCAAGCTATTTATTACCTTAGTAGGTTTTTAAATTCTTATGAATGTAAATATTCAGCTGTAGAAAAGCTGTGCCTTGCATTGTATTTTGCTGCAATGAAATTAAGATACTATCTTTTGCCTACAACTGTCTTGGTAATTACATATTTGGTTAAGTATATGTTATCTAGACCTATATTGAGGGGAAGAATTGGCAAGTGGATACTAGCCTTATCAGAATTTCATTTAGAATATGTTCCCCAAAAGGCAGTAAAAGGGCAAGTTTTAGCTAATTTTTTGGCAGACCATCCATCTCAAACAGAAAGCTAAGAGATAATGGAACTTGGTATGGCTAGTGTTGAGAGCCATGGCAAATGTGGTTCGATGGATCAAAAGCCAATGGCCTAACTGAAATTGGTATAGTGATTAAGTCACCACAAGGAGTAGAAACCACACATGGTCTCAGAGTGGATGAAATTACTTGTTCTAATAACCAAGCTGAATATGAAGCCTTAATAGTGGGACTAGAAATTCTTATTGGATTACAAGTCCATGCAGTTGACATATTTGGAGATTCTCAATTGGTGGTTAACCAAATGAAAGGGATTTTCAAATGTCAAAGTATAAGCATATTGCCATACTATGTTGTTGCATTACGTTTGCTTTCTCAATTTCAGATAACAAATGTAACTCATGTCCCAAGATTCTTGAATAATAGAGCTAATGATGTGGCTCAGAAAGCTTCGAATTTCAAGAGAATGGATAATACTCAAAGGGACATAAGCCAAACAACATATCAGAAATTAATACCACTCTTAAATAAAAGGAATGTGGTTTTGGAAGTCAATCATAATGACTTACAAGAACAAGATTAGAGGCATCCAATAATGCAATACTTGGTTGGCCCATCTTTGAAGGCCAGTAGAAAAATTAAATTGTAATCTATGCAATACATGATATATGCTAATGCTCTCTACAAAAAGGGGGGAGATGGTTTATTGCTGGAATGCTTAGGCCCAAAAGAAGCATTAACAGCCATGGCTGAGGTTCATGAAGGCATCTGTGGTGCTCATCAGCCTGGTGTGAAGATGAGATGGTTGCTTCAAAGGCATTCCTACTATTGGCCAACTATCCTTAAAGACTGCATAGAATATGCAAGAGGTTGCCAAGCATGTCAAAAACATGGCACAATAAGGCATGTGCCCATAACTGACCTACATGCAGTAGTAAAGCCTTGGCCATTTAGAGGATAGGCCATGGATATGATGGGAAAAATACACCCACCTTCTTCAAAGCATCATTGTTTCATTTTAGTGGCCACTGATTACTTCACTAAGTGGGTCGAAGCTAAGCCATACAAGGCTGTTGACCAGACAAAGGTCATTGGATTCATTAAGGATTTAATCCATAGATTTGGTATCCCACAGACTATAACTGTTGATAATGGCACTGTGTTCGATAGAAAAATGGTAAAGTCTTTTGTGGCAGAGTTTGGAATTAGCCTTGTTAATTCCACCCCCTATTATGCATAAGCCAATGGTCAAGCTGAATCATCCAATAAGTCTTTGAAAAAAGGAATACAAAAGGTTGTGGAAGACAATCCTAGGGATTGACATAACTTATTGTTGGATGTTTTGTAGGCTTATAGAACTTCCCCAAGGGTAAGTACAGGAGTCACTCCTTATGCCTTAGTATATGGGCATGATGCAGTGTTACCTGTGGAAATTAATGCTAAGTCTTTAAGGGTAAAATGCCAAGACCAATTAGATCCTGAGCAATACCATCAGAGTATGTGCTTGGAATTAGAAAGCATAGATGAAGCTAGAATTCTGGCATTAAATAGTATTCTTTTTCAAAAGAAGAAAGCAGTCAAAAATTATAATAAGAAAGTCAAACACATTGGCTTTGATGAAAGTGATTTGGTATGGAAGACAATACTTCCAATAGGGATTAAAAGCCATAAGTTTGGAAAATGGTCACCTAATTGGGAAAGACCATATCAAGTTCATAGAGTCTTGCCTTTTGGAGCATACCATTTGAGAAATTTGAATGGATATGTACATCCCAAAAAGATTAATGGCAGATATTTGAAGCCTTATTTTCCAACCACTTGGGAAACACAAGGAATAGCATAAATGTTAAGTACAAGAACACAAGAATACTCAAATGATAAATAAGAATTTGTTCTTCATAAAGAGTTGAATACATTCTGCCATAAGTTGGCTTAGAAATCATTACAATACCTTAGTTGTTCTTTTACAACAGATGTCCTGTTCTTAAATGATGAAAACAACTGGATGGCTGTGGTCATTTCTTGCTTTCGATTGGCCAGTCCTTGGTTGGTGATCTGCAGTTTGGTGTCAGTTCGGATTAAGGCCTGGTTCACTGTAAATAGCTCCTCCTCAAGTTGAGCTTTCCTCTCCAGTAGTTGAGTTCGAAAATGGGAGAGAAAAGAATATTGTTCCTTTATCTCTAATACTTCAGTATGTACTTTAGAAACAAAGCTCTGGTCTCTCACTATATTCTCCTCTGCAGCCTTGGCAGCATGACAAATATTGAAGTAAAAGTCAATAGTGGTTGCTGTCTGAGATAAATGACTTGAAACAGTTATGCCGGATTGTTCAACAACTTTGCAGCACTGAAGAAAGCCATTTCGTATTGTAGGTTGTAGACGCGCCCCGGTGAGGACCTCATGCTACAGTTCGGACTCGATTTGTGTCACGGTTCTTAATCTGAACCAAAGAGTCCAAATCTGGCAAATCGTTTTGAGAAACAGATTTTTGAAAAAGTAGTGCCAAACATGGACTGCTTTGCCAGATACAGAGTCGCCACCTAAATATTTTTTAAAATGGGGAAATTTAGGAAACCCTGACTCGGCGCCGAAGGCCACATGTTCGTCATCACCGGAGTTGTCTCGGCTCGGGAGCTTGGGTACGATCGGGGAAGGTCAGCTATGAGCACCCCCTTTCGCCCGGTCCGAAGACCAGCCTCTACTAACCATGATATCCGATTTTGAAAACGTTATGTGTTCTTATTCCACTTATTAGCCTAGAATTACTATGTTATGCGCGCAGCAAACAAGTATAGACTAGATTGCCTAATTTGGAAAGAAACATTGCATATCCGTTTGTTTCGGAAAATGTTTTGGATTTGCTACTCGCAAGTAGGCTAAAACACGGATTTCAATGAGTTCTTCCAACTCAAACAATCCAACCTTCACCCACAGGCATTCAAACAGTTTATCATGTAAGCATCTAGCCACATGTTAAGCATGCTGTCATGGCAACATTCACACTCATGTGATATGCTAAAGCAGAAATACTTACATCGTACTCCGTGCCAAAACAGTAAACTAGTTAGCAAACATGCGTGTCCTAGCTCATGTTAAATTGCCTAATGCAACACATACAGGATGCAATTAGATAGGCTCGGCTAACCTAAGCATGGCATATGAAATGCGATCAACTATCACATATTCAATTTTTGAATCGAAGTACAAATGCAGTTAGCGTGATGTACCGAGCCTAATGCATGCAATACAAATGCATGGATGCACACATGCATAGCATAATGTATGCTAAATTAAACGTGCCCTAATCTACCATCATAAGCAGGTAAATAAAAGGGAAGAAAGACGTGAGGTTGGAAGACATACACACACTCACGCACACTTATTACATATTTGCCCTCGCTCGGAGGGACCAAATGAATATTACAAATTAATTAACTACGCAAGCTAATTAAATATTACAAATTAATTAATTTAATTAACAAATTAAATTAAGCTAAGAAAAACAGATAAACTGCCTCGGGAAACGCGTCGCCATGCATAGGCTGCCTTTGTTTTCCTTCCTTCACTCCTCTGGAGGCTGTCAAAACCTCAGGACTGCATCCCTGGACACTGGGGAGTGCCACCGGCTGAGTGGAATTACCACCGGCAGTGGTGTGTGGCCATCGGCACAAAATGAAGCTGTCAGCAGGGGAATTGTTGCCGGTCGGCACATTACACTGCCGGTCGGCAGAATGTTCCTGCAGAATCTGCAAATGACAGCAACAGAGGGCAAGGCAAAGCATGGCAGCACAATTCAAGACATATATGCACCAACCATGTCCCTTATCATGATAATGACTCAAAGGGGCATGTGCCTCGATTCTCGGACCACCAATCACGCATTTCCATGCATGGTGGCCCAAAGAACCAAGTATGCAACTTTGATTTCAAATGAAATGCAAACCAAATCAAACCAAAGTCCTAATCCCTATCACCAAATCAAGGGGTAAGGAATGCATGCAACATGCAATGCAACCTAAGCATACAAGCTAAGGATGCAACATGGCATGGCAACTAACTTATGCAAGCATACAAGCATACATATGGCAATGCAAATGGGTGCAAAGATGGACTTAAACATGAATTAGGCAACTCTAAATAGGCCTAAAACAGTAGCCATAATGCTATAATGAAGGACCAAATGTACATGCACACATGCACCTAATTGAAGGCCAACACTTAAGCACAAATTGCACGACCCTCAAACACATTTGAAAGGGAGAATCATGGACTAATTAACATGCAACATAAGCATTGAAATCATGCTAAAACATGGTGCCAAACCAAGCAATACATCAAGCCAAATATGCAATAAATAGCCCAAGTGTTCAAGGCAAGTCAATGGAGCATTGGACTACACTAAGCAAGACCAAACATGGCATAAACTCATTGACCAAAAACAGAGTTTTGGGACATTAATACAAGGCCTAAGGACCACTTAGATGGCATCCAAATGACGCAAAACACAAAGGCATGCATAATGGTCAAAACATGGAGCATTGCTACACAAGTTTCCAAAACATTAAAGAGGCATGCAAGGCAATCAAACAAGCATGGAAATGGGACTGAAATAACATGTGGGGGGACCCCAAATCACCAAATCGATGCAAAGATGTCATGCTACACATGCACATACTCAAGGCCAACAAGCCCAAATACAAAGGAGCTATATCAAACATGCCAAAATCAACCCAAACAACCTAGGACAGACCTAGAACATGGCAAAACATGCACAAAATCTTCACAAGACTAAGCCTAAAACATGCTCCAACAAAGGCTAACAACCTAAGACATGTTAAGGCATAACAAGGCATTACAAGGCAACTATGCTAAGCATGCATGGAGTACCAAAACCAACTTAAAATCATGTTATATTATGGATATATAAGCATGAAAAACAGCCTAAACATGCTCAACACACACTCAAGCATAATGCTCTCTCAAGAGGCCAAAACATGCACTTTTCAAGGACAACAAGGAGAGGGGGTGGCCCTCTCCTTCTTGGGACTTCAAGGCATCATCTTCACCACTGAAATCCCTCAAGCTTTCAGTGGTGAAGAGACCCCAACACCAAAATCCCGGAGCTAGCACAAAATGGCCCAAAATGAGGCCTTTTAAGGCCTAAGGGTGTTCAAACTTACCCAAACCACAAAACACACTTAATAAACAATCAAGAGGACTAAAAAACAGAACTTTTTTATGTTATACAATAAGCACAAAAACAGCTCTAAGATAGGTAGAAAATCAATGCAAAATTGGGGAAAAAGGAGACTAGGTTCTCACCCTTGAAGACCCCTTCACAAATGGTGCTCCAATGGCCTCCTTTAGCTTGAATCCAACACCAAAACTTAAAAATCAGTCCCTTAGAACCTCAGTTCCAAGAGGAAGGTGAAACACTAGGTGTTTGTGTGCAATAGTAAGACACAAAACACCTAGTGCACAAAAGAGAGGGAAAGAGATATAGGAAGTGTATCTAACTCAAACCCTAAAACCAGAGCTTAACAATGGCTGTCTAGCTCTCAAAATATCTAAACTCTCTAACCTCTCAAGCCAAGAGACCCTCTCCTCTCTATATGGCACTTCTTGTCTTGTAAAGCTTACAAGACAAGCTTCATAAGAGGGAGATCCCTCCATACACGTGTATGGAGGGGAGCAAAAGCAAGACAGCTGTCTTAAAATATCTGTAAAAGCAGATGCACAGTAATCGGCCAGCCAAAAATGCCATCTTGGCCAAAAAGAGTGCCGGCCGGCACTAAAAAGTGCTGACCGGCAACAAATAGTGCCGGCCGGCAATATACATTGCCGGTGGCAGCAAAAACCAGCCGGTGGCCTCTAGCCATGGCCGGTGGTGGGTGGGGATGGTCTACAAGCCCTACCCTGCCCTTGCAAGGCAAAACACAAGTGTTTGGTGCAAAACCAGACACTAAACGGTCGAGTTCGGAGATCCTGAGGCAAGATACGCGAGCCGAGGCCTCCGGGAACTCCAAACGAACACAAACATGGATGATCACCGAGTGTTCAAATGGTGACGTCCAAGTCTTGAGGACGGTCAAAAATGGGGTGTCTACATAGGTCTCTCTAAGGCCTCGAAAGGAATCCTTGAAAAAGATATCAGCAGCTCCAGACAGCTGTCCAAGTCCATCAAAGGTGAAGAAGGCTTGCCACTGGAGGAAGAGCTCTCGAAAATTTCTAGCAAGGAGTCGGCCAGAACTAATGGCTCAATCTCATCATTAACCATTAGAGAGGTAGAAGGTATGTCGAAGAGACTGGCTAGTCTTGCTTCGAAGATATCTACCTCATCCGTGGACATGAGAGGTGTAGAAAGAGCTATAGTGGAAAGCACAAAGGACTGCATAGGGATAGGAGAAGTGGGTGGAGTATCTTTAGCAGTCTCTATGGTCCTAGCCACCAATAGATCAAGGGAAGAAGGGCTAGAACTAGGTAAAGGTAATAAACCATGAGTTGGAGAGCTACCAGCACCTTCTGTAGAGGAATTAGCTATCATTAAGGAGGAAGTAGTAATTGGGATTTCCTTAAGAAGGGGAAGAGAAATGAAGCTTGAAGGAGAACCAAATTGGGTAAAATCAGAAGGCAAATAAGGGAGATATGAAGTTAAGCCAAAAGAAAGAAATTTAGGAATACTTGACCTCAAGGAGGGTACAGAAAATGTAGGCCTGGGAAGTGGGAGAATTATCTGAATGAACTTCACATTTTGCAATTGATCAATTTCAACTGAAACTGAGGAAGCCCTTATTGGAAGAATAGGCTCAGTAGTTGTTGCTGCAAAAGAAGAAGTACAAAATAATGTCAAGTCTCAATACCAAGAATTTGACAAGAAAAGAATAGAGGCATGAAAGAAATTACTTGTTTCCGAAGTGATAGCAACAATGGGAGAACTACGAAGGGAATAGTACTCGGCAATATGTTGCCTTCTTGCCGTTTCCCTTTAGATTCCATCAGGAGCAACAGCTTCATCTCTTAAGAATTGCTGCTGCCGTCTCTTCTCAGCTCTCTAAAAAACAATTATAGCCTTAGAATGTTCATGCTCTACTGCCTTCGCAGCTGCTTCATAAATAGGGTCTTCGACCAACTCAAAAGGAGAGACAGTCATCTTTCTTCTCTTTTTTCTCTGTACTGGTATTGCCTGCTCCTTCTCAATTTCTCTCTCTTCAATCTAGGATTCGGATTCCTCAGAAGTGAGTTCCTCTTCTACTACTCTAGTAGTTGTCTCATGAGTGGGATCTTGAACCAAATCAGAAAAAGAGACAGTCACTCTTTTCCTTCTTTTTAAGGGTGACTCCTGCTCTTGATCTGCCTCTTCTTCTTCTTCTGCTTGAACCTCAGGTGCTTCCTTTTTAGGCTCAAGTAAAAGTCTCCTTTTCTTTTGTTGCTGTTTGCTTTTGAGAAGATTTAAAGCTTGGGTCTTCTAAGGAGAGTCCCTTTGTGAGGCACCCGCACCACCTTCACAAAAGAAGAACTAAAGATAAGGCTAAAAGCAATATGAAGAAGGCAAAAGGAGAAGAAACAAGGGTATATACCTTTCTTCGAGGCAGCCCGAGTAACTCTAGGAGGAGTTGAGTCAGCAGGAGCAGACTGTGTGGTGACAGGCACAGGAACTGAAGTGGTAAGAACAGTGGAAGAAGTAACAACTCCAGCTCCTTTGGGTTTAGGAACATCCAACACCATTAGTAGGTCTTGAGGAGAAATGGCCAAGTATACTTCCATATTGGTCACCCACCATTTTTGGTACCACTTCAACTGGTTACCTTGAGGAAGGAAATGGACATATTCAAAATCGATCAAGTCGTGTATAAACTTAGAAGTTGCCTCTTCTAGTCTGAACCCTCGAACTTTCAAATCCCTGCTGGTAAGACTTAGGTTGGTGTTACAGCAGAGGGGTATTGGGACCCTTTGTGAAAAGCCAAATTGTCTAGCAAATTGAGCAGGACAATAGGGCTCAGCAATGCATTTGTAGGCTCTGGGGTTCATGGTCCCAATAAATAACTCTATGGGGATCAGACTAGAAGCCCATATATCTTTGTGAGCAAGTGAAGCACAGAACCTATCACTTAGGAAATTCTTCAACCAAGATGGGCCAATGGTAGGTTCGAAGGGTCGAAAGCTGTAAGAAGGAAGGGAAGCTGGAAGTTGGTGAAAGAAAGAGAAGTAAAAAGCAAAGGTAGAAGGATAAAGTAAAGCATTGGCTAGCCTCATGCCATGAGTAGGAGGGTTTGACTCGAAAAATTTAAGGCATTTGGATTGTAACTCAGTGAAATAAGCAAAAAGCCAAAGCTAAAGAATCCAAAATGGCCCCCCTTGATTGGCATCTAAAGGTTTCTCACAGAAAAGAGAATAGGCTCTATATATGTGACCTAGAACGTATGGAGCTAAGGCCACTTTCTTCTGTAAAACAAGGGCTTTGGCAAGAGGGGCAAATTCAGGCATGATTCTCTGAGAGGAGGTGCAGAAAAGGAATTTGTAAAGCCAATACAATATGAAAGAAAAGAATTCCCTATCAGTCACAAGGCCTTCTCTTCTATTCTTAGCCTTGACGAAATCACTATAGGATGAGTTAAGAGAGGGGAGGGAAAAAGGGACTGCTAGATCAGGATAATCTGGTCTAATAGGGGTATCAATGGGGGATAATCCTAATAGATGGAAAATATCAAGAACAGTAGGGGCTATCATCCCACATCTGAATTGAAAGAAATTAAAGACAGAATTCCAAAAGCACAGGGCAGCAAGAATTAAGAAAGGGTCCTTTGAGATAGTTAACTTGGATAGTCGGAGGGCGTCGAGAAGGTAGAACTCCTGAAGGTCCAGAGTCCTAGCAGGGACAACCCGATCATACCATTCTTGCCACTCCGATCTCACCGTGGGCCAGCATCTGTGGGGATAGTTCGTCCTCCAGTTCCTCCAGTCAAGGCCACCTTTGTAAAGGAGGCAATGGTCTTCCAGACATGGATATAGAGCTGGAAGCCCAGTAAGAATCTCCTTAAATATGGGCCCAAGTACATAGTCTTGTTGCACATGACGACGAGGGATGAAGATACGTCCGTCGATAGGGCTTTTCTCCCCAGCCTTGTACTTTTCACATTCTGCATCAATGATCCTTTTCAGGGTTACAGACGGACTTGCACGCTCTACGACTGGCACTTTCAGTGAAGAAGAAGCCATTGATAGAACGCTTTATCAAATGACGAAGCTGGGAAAGGGAGTAGAGAGAAGTGGAAGATCAGTAGAGATAAAGGGTTTGTGTGTTGAGCGAGCGAGTGATTTCAGAGCACTAAAATAAAAGGGTTTTAAAAGCCTTTGTGTCTGAAAGATATATCGTGTAATTCGTAAAGTACTAAAAGTATGGATGCGAAGAGTTTCCTTCAATATTGATACTTTTGGAGGGAAAAACACATCCCAGATGTTGATGCCAGTTTCAAAATAAAATATTTGGCTTCGAAACCAGATTTTGGCGCCAAAAGTCAAATAACAATGGCTTCGAAACTGAAAAGTCGGCTTCGAAGCACATTCCATACTTAAAGATGTAAGAATACTCAAGTATTTGTTTACTTCAAAGGGATTAAAGACCTATTTTAGGTTTCTTAATGAAAGTAATGTCCCTCGAAGCAAAACTTGAGACCCCTTAAGGATGGGAATTGGTGTTCGAAACATCAAAACCAATAGTTGGTTTATATATATACAGAAAGAAATTGTTTTTCGAACTAAAACAGTGCAGCCCTCAAAAGGAGCTTCCATATTTTTGAAAGTATGGACTGTTTGTTCGAAGCAAAAATGGTTAATTTAAAACTGATTGATCATACTAACCATGACCATATGTTGGTTATGATTAAAACAATCTTTAAGGGTAAGAATTGTTAAATTCGAAGCATTGATTCTAAATGAAAATCAGCAAAAACTGTTAACTTTATTCCATAAATTGGAAAAGTTCATGTTGGTTTTTTATATTGTTTTCATTTAAAACGATTGAGTCCAGATTCGAAGGATAAGATTGTTCAGTTCGAGGCCCTAAATTTGCTTTTAAAGACAAACGGAGACAAGATCAAACAATGTCAAACAAAGAAAAAGTCTTAGTTATATTAAAGCAAAAGCAATTACATTGAATGGCCCTCTTTGGGTACAAATTCAAGCTCATAAAAGTATGGAATAGAATAAATAACAAGATCATGAAATTTTGTCCCACTGTGATCAATGAATTTTTGTTCTTTCTTTATTCTATCTTCTATTTCTTCTAGGGTTGGCTGCATGAGTTGATGTGCTCTCACTTCATAGAAGAGCTCTTCAGGCTTTATTTCAAATGCTGCTTCCCTCAATCCTTGTTCCAACTCGTCTATATCCAAGTCATCCCAATACGCAGAATCTTTATTCTTGAAGTCATCAAATTCTTCAATGAAGTTCTCTGCTTCGTACTGGGCATGAACTTGAAGAGATGAGAGTTGGTCCAAAGATTGAGTGGTGGCTGCAGAAGTTCGATGCCAGTGAAGAAGTAATGGGAGTTGGTCCAAAAACATGTGAAGCTCTGCTTGGGCGAGGGGGTTAAGGACGTGACCCCGAGTCAGAATATCACATGCCCATTGTAGACGCGTCCGAACGTCCCGGGAAAATCCTGTTTTGTTCATTGGGCTCACTACAGTTCGAACTCAAATGTCACGGTTCTTAACCTGATCTCGCAAAGTGCAGTGCAAGATTGATAAATCACCAAAGAGTCCAAATCCGACAAATCATTTTGAAAATTTGATTTTTAGAAAGAAGTGCCAAACATGGACTGCTTTTCCAGATACCGAGTCGCCACCTAAATATTTTGTTTTGGGGGAATTTAGGAAACGTTGACTCGTGCCTAAGGCCACGTATCCATCATCACCAAAGTTGCCTCGGCTCGAGAACTTGGGTACGAGAGGGGAAGGTCATGCAATGAGTACCCCCACTCACCCAATCAAAGATCGGTCTTTACTAACATGATATCTTGTTTTTAAAAACACATGTGCTCTTATTCCGGAGTGTTAGCCTAGAATTACTATGTGATGCACACAGCATACAAGTATAGACTAGATCGCCTAAGTTGGAACAAAACATCTCATGTTTGTTTTTTAAAGCGGTTTGTTACTCGCAAGCATGCTAAAATGCAGATTTTGCCACCCTCAAGTGGGCTTAGAAAACATGGTGATTTGCCACTCTCAAGTGGGCTTAAAACTCGCAATCAATGAATCGTTCCAATTCAAGTAATCCAACCTTCACCCACAGGCATTCAGGCAGTTATATCACATAAGCAAATAGCCTCATGGTAGGCATGCTATCATGACAGTCACTCACACACATGCAAGGATGCTAAAGCATAAATACTTACCGAGTACTCCGAGCCAAAGAAAGAAGCTAGTTAGCAATCAATGCATGATCATAGATATGTTAATAATGCCTAATGCAACACATGCAAAAATGCAACTACAATGGGCTCAGCTATTCTACGATGGCATATGAATGCGACATTTTGATACATGTATTCAAGTAGGAATTGAAATACAATACAATTTGAATGATGTGCCAAGCCCGGTGCATGCAAGACAGATGAATGAATACAAACATGCGAAGCATAAGGATGCTAATTGAAACATGCCCTAAAGCTAACCATCAAAAGCTGGTAAATAAAAGGGAGAAAGAAGTGGGGGTTAGAAAACATGTATCACACACACGCACACTTATTACAACAGTTGGCCCTCTCGACGGAGGGTCCAAATAAATAATACAGAACCGACTAATCAATTAACTATTCTAGCTAATTAATTATTATACAACCAAATTGAAACAAATACACATTCTAAGCTAACAAAAGCGCTGAAACGGCCTCATGACGAGGGATGCATGCATGCTCGAATCGCCTTGCTCGGAAATCCGTTGCGATGCCCTAACTTGCCTCTGTTTGCAATTGCCCTCAGAACCTTGCACCAAGCTCGAGAAAGCTTAAACTCCACCATGGGAACCTGTGGGAGGGCTGCCGACTAGTTGTTGGCATTAGAGACCACCTACCGACCACTCTTTGTGCTGAAAGCCAGAAAAAGTGGTCGGCCAGCCACTTTAGCTGGTCGGCCGACTAGTTTCTGCTGCTAGACTTCAATTTGCTGCAACAGAGAGCAAGAAAGGGCATAGCAATGTATTTGCAAGATATGTGTGCACAACCACCCTCCCTATCATTTCATAAGCTCAAGGGAGTGGGGTTCTCGACCCTCGGGCCACCAATCACGCATCTCGATGCATGATGGCCGAGAAGTGAAGTTGCATAATTCAATATGACAATGAATGCACAAGTAAACACATAAAGCCTAAAACTCTATCATGCATAGTCAAAAGTGTCGGCGACCGAGAATTGAGGCACGTTTCATTACTTCAAGTATGAAACGTCCCTCATTTCTCGTGTTTGGACTAACACCTATTCCAAACACAATGCAACAAAACATAGCATACACAATGCGACTCAAGCATGCAAACATGCAATGCAACAAAACAAGCATGCAAACAACATACAAGGGACAAACATGCAAACATGCAATGCAATGTAACTTAGCATACTCAATGTTAATGGCATACACAATGCACAATGTTAAGAACCACATGGCCCACTCAATGCAATGTGACATGATTAACTTAACAAAGCTAATGATATGCAAATTATGCTAATGTGTGCATACTCAATGCAAGACAACATAAGCATGCAACAATATGAACAACAACTAGCATACACAATACGAATGGACATGGCATACACAACGCAATGAACCATATGACATACACAATGCTCGATGGACTTAAACCAAAATGGACTGACCTCAGTCATGCCCAAATCAGTGGCCATACATGCTAAGACTAAGGCACCAAAAGGCAAGACACACATGCACACATATTGGTCCACAAGCTAGGCAACAAGAACACAACCCTTAGAGGCACTCAAGGGGTGACAAAAGTGGGAGCATGGCAAGTCTATATGCTCTGAAATTACATGCAAAGTGAAGCCATATCATGCAAATAGCTCAAATTAAGCATGCCAAGAGACTTAAAATACAAAGCTAGTAAAGGGCTTTACACTACAACCATACCAAGCAATGCTCAAATGACCTAAAGCACTAAAAATAGACCTAATGCAGGTCAATATGGTAGCAAAAACATGCTAGGCTCGCAACAAAGATGGCAAGAAAGATAGGCTCCCGAATTAGCCCACAAATAAGACATGGGGGCATAACTCTTAAACACAATGAAAGAGTGATAAACATGAGAACATGGCAGAATTTTATGGACTGAAATTACCTACCAAATGATGCCATGTCATGCAAAAACCTCAAATATGACATGCTAGAGGTCCCATAGTGCAAGGCTAGCAAAGCCAAATGCACTATAGCTATGCAAAACCAAACATGCATGACCAAAACCAATTAAATCAGACCTCAAACATGTTAAATCAAAGCCAAAAATGTGCTGGAGTGGAGTCCAAACATGCTAGAATAATAGGCTACAACATCAAGCATGTAAGGCTAGTAAGCAAGATTTGCACTACAAGTATATGAAGCATGCAAGAGGCTATCAAACCAACTTTAGGCAGAGTTATGACATGCTAAATAATGACCAAAAACCTGCTGGAATGGAGCCCATACATGCTAGAAAGACATGCTACTTTAATGAGCCACAAATGATATTACATTACACATACAAGAAGCATGCAAAATGTGACCAAACCAGCCATGGACAGAGTCAAGGCAGGCCCTAGAAGTCACAAAAAAGTGCCTGAACTAAGCCTCAAAATGGTAGAAACATATGCTCCTTTGATAGGCCAAAAATGCAAGCAAACAAAACCAAAAGAGAGGTGATCACCCCCGTCTGATTTGAGGCCTCAAAACCACATTCCTACCACTGAAAATCCACTAGATTTCAGTGGTAGAAAGGACATGCAAAGGCTAGAACAAGAGCCAAAAGGGATGGCTCAAAACAAGGCCTAAGAGGGGGTGGACCACCCCCAATGCAAAAATGACCTTAAACAAACATCACAAGGACTAAAAAACAAAAAATTTTCTAGTAGAAAGTTAAGCTTAAATCAGCATGCAAATATAGCTAGGAGAGTAACCAAAAACAAAGCTTAAAGAGGAGAAAAAGGGGGTTACCCTTGAAGCACTGCAACAACAACAATTCCTCCAACCCAAAAACAACTCTTATGACCCAAAAACCACCTCCAAGGATCTCAGCTCAGATATGGTGGTGTGTGGCTAGGAGTTGTAGTGCAAAAGTGAAGGAATAACACTCTTTAAGGTACAAAATATAGAGAAAGAGAAGAATATAGAGAGAGAGATGTATCTATCACCCTTTAGCCAACTTCAGAACCTGTGTAAAGGAGAGGGAGGGCCTCTCTTATAGAGGAGCAAGAGTTAAAGCTTCTTCAAGAAGCTAAAACTTGGATGCAATCCCTCCATACACGTGTATGGAGGATACAGTCTGTGCCCTCCAACTGGCACAACTGGCATTCATTCAGTCTGACAAAACAGGAAGAAAGCTGCCGACCAGAAAAGGTGGTCGGCCTGCTACTTTTAGTGGTCGGCCGACCACTTAAAGTGGTCTTCCAGGGAGAGAAGTGGTCGGCAGGGGTAATTGGTGGTCTCCACACTGAAATCAAGCCAATAGTGTGGTGGGAGGCCAGTAAATGTGGCCCAAAAACCAAGAAGACCAATTTCCCGAGCAGAAAATCGGATGGCGGGAAAAAAAGTGGTCTTCAAGGAGAAAAAATGGTCTCCCACCCTTGTACCACCTCCCAAGCAAGGAAAATAAGGTTCGTGCCAAAAATAAACCAACACGGGTGCAAAACGAGAGTTCGGGAGGCGAAGCACACAGCCGGGGGCCTCGAAAACTAGCTGTTGAGCACCAAAAGTGGTATGTAACCACAAAAGTGGTCTCTCGGGCCACAGTGTCCCACTAGGCAGAGGAAACAAGGTGTGGTTCAAAAACCAAGCCAAACGGAGAACGTTAAGCGGTCCCGAGACAAGGTACATGGCCGAAGGCTCCGAAAACCGAAAACTAGTCTCCAAACGGGAAAAGTGGTCTACGACCGTGAAAAGTGGTCTACGACCATAAAAAGATGGTCTACAAGACCTCTCCCTCCCTCCGGGAAGAGAAACAAGGTTCGGTCCACAAATCGAGCCAAAGCACAAAGAGTTCGGAGACCCAGAGGCAAGACTCTCAGCCAAAACTCTGAAGACTCGAAATGAGCGCAGCATGCACTATCACCGAGTGCTCAACCGATGACGTCTGAGTCTTAAGGTCGGTCAAAAATGGGGTGTCTACACCCATCGAAGGTTCTTGAGAGGGACTTCGTCCTCAAGAACACTGAAAGGCAAGTGAGATAAAGCCACAAGCAGGAGTTGGGTTTCCTTCCGCTCAGCTGGAGTAGAGGAAGGTG
Source organism: Camellia sinensis (assembly GCF_055761805.1). NCBI lineage: Eukaryota > Viridiplantae > Streptophyta > Magnoliopsida > Ericales > Theaceae > Camellia > Camellia sinensis. The sequence goes on from NC_138968.1 coordinate 7,779,959, forward strand.
GAGGCCTATAAGGTGGAAAAACCTTATCTGTAGAGAGGGCAAGCCTCAGTCTCTCTATCCAGCAAGGATTTGGCGGAGGAGAAGCTGTGGATGCTTCTATTTTAGGAGATGGAGCAAGGACAGATGAAACATGGGCATTAATATAATCGAGCTAGTCAGAAGAGCAAAGCTTTGCCTTCTGGGCTAAGAACGATGGATTGTACCCTTGTGCCTCTTCTGGGCGTCGGGCAGCGTGCACTATCTGTGTAGGCATGGAGGATATGTACCATGCTACAAGCAGATTCTCCTCCAAACTGCGTTGACGGTCGATGGGCACGTAAAGATAGACCACCGAGCTTCGCGCATAGGAAGGGAACTCTAAAGGGTCAGTAAACTCGACAAAGTGATGGTTGATTCGCTTCCTCAAATCACAGGCCTCAGGTTTTGACCAGCTTGTCCAGTCAGAAGCCCCAGAAGAGGAAGAAGCTGCAGCCATATCCCATGCAGAGGGTTGTGAAGAAGAACTTCACATGTCCATATTTGCAACTTTCTGAATCAAAGGATTGAGAGCAGTTTGTTCATAGTCCAAGGGTGAGTCAGAAGAAGAACTTCCCATGTCCATATTTGTAAGTTTCTGGATCAAAGGATTAAGGGCAATGTGTTCGAAGTCCAAGGGTTGATAATTTGCAAAGGCATCCATGACCTGAATATAGAAAGGTATATAAAGGTGGCTAATTAATGCATGGAGGTTCTTTCGAGGAGGAACAGTATCATCATATGACTCTTCGTGTGCTCGATCAATGGAGGAGAAAATTGATTCGGCCATAAAAAATGTATGTCTGTTCGAATACTAAGGTGGTGGGGGTGTTCAAAGGATTGAAGGAGAGTTTAATGCAGATGATGAATGACAGTTGCATTTCTAAAAGAATGCAAAGCCCATGCACGTTCTAAGACGTGGGAAAAAGACCTTGATCCACTAATATCACCAAGTATTGGGTATATTAGTGCGGGGGGTAATGTTGGCTACATATTTTGTACAAGCCAATTACAATTCGACACGTGGCAGGTTAAGGGTAATATGGGAAAATAATTCAAACCTTTGATCCTGATCGTACACGTGGCAGTTAGTATTGGTTATTACAAGATCTGAGTAGCAGTGCATCAACGAAGAGATGCAAGGTGATGTGGCTTCAACGGTTACTTACATTTAAATTCAAATTTAGGAGGGAAGTCTAACTGCAAGTGATGGCGTAGTGGAGCTAATTATAAGGCAACATGATCAACGATCATGGAGGAGCAGTTCGACGGTTCGAAATGTAGTTCAATGGTCATCCTTGAGAAGTATAAATAGCAGAGAAGGGCCCAGAAAAAAGCCCTAGAAAACCAGTCTTATTCTACTTATTTCTTTCCAATTTTACATTTCCAGTTCTTTACATTTCCTGTTCTTTACATTTCTGCACTTTACAATTCCTGCACTGCACTTCATTCATAGGAGTAGTTTCAAATAGATTGTCGCTGTAAACCTCTACGAGGTTGAGTTTGGTTCATTGTAAGTTTTTTATTTTTATGAAATGCTTCAATTGCTCTTCATTTAATTGTTATTTTGCTTAATTCTTATAAATCAAGCCACTACCAATAAAAGTCCTCTTCATTGAGGCTGAAAGAACTAAAACACAATCATTTGATAATTGGTTGTCAATTATTTTTCTATAAGGACTGATCGATCCTTACTGGCACGCTCGCAATTACAATAATAACCTTCGAAAGCCAAAAAGTCAACAGTACCTAAAGAAATATTTTGAAAATTAAGTTTGAGATAATCTAAAAAAATTAAAAAATTATTTAAAAAGTTAAAAGTCTATACTATTTGGGAGTCGCTTGTGTGGGAAATTTAGATGACAAAATTATTATTTTACTCTTTAAATTCAATTATCTAAAAGTCAAAAAATTTAAAGTTAAAAAGTCAATAATGATAGAATGGTCATTTTGATTTTATAATAATATTTTATTATACATTTTTTCATAAAAAGTCAAAAAATTATTCCAAACATATAATTTTTTTCCTCTATTTTTTTAGTCAAAAAAAAATTAAAAAGCACATCCTAAACCACCACTGAGATTATTACGTGCCCACTCACACGATTCGTATTTCTCTCTGGTTAATCCAAACCAATCAATCACAATCCTTCACGCACAATTAATTACAAAGAGAGCTGTATAAAAAAAATAGTTGAGTACCACTAAGCGTTTTTCTCTGTGCAACAATGGCGATTCAGTAGAAGACGATGATGAAGAGTGGTGACCTTGAAGCCGGTGAAAATGGCCGATTGTTTCCCTCCATGACTGAGAATCCATAGCTTCATTCGAAAGGTTTACTCCATTCTCACGATCCAGTTACTTCTCACCGTCGCCATCGCCGTCGCCATCGCCTCCATCGCTGTCTTCGTTCACGTAATCCCCAAGTTCATGCTTCACACCACTCCCGGCATCGTTCTCTACTTTCTCACTCTCATCGTCCCCTTCATCAGTTAATCCACAAATCTTCAACTTTCAATTTCTTCGCATTTATGTATATATATGTCGTTTACTAAGTGTTTGATTTTGCGTAGTACTGTGCCCATTGTATGCGTACCACAAGAAACACCCGGTGAACTTGATTCTTCTGATGATGTTTACGATTGCGATCGCATTCGCGGTGAGGTTGTCATGCTCGTTTTCCAAGAGTAAAAATGAATAAATTTTCTGTTCATCTTTCTGTATGTAAATTGTGTATGAATTAATGTTGTATTGCTGATGTTGTTACTGACATTCTTGAATGAATGACACAACAAAATTTAACTTTTAACTAAGTAGTTGGACTAGGTTTGTATATGTATTAAATGTATGTAATATCTGTGTATTATGGTGGATAGAATTGGTACTAAAGATAACATCTGATCTACACATTAGTGGTGTAAAAGGTATTCTTTCTAACATTATTTTGTGAATGAAACCTTAATTAGCCTCTGTTTGATTGCTGAGAAATCTGAGAAAAGATAAAGATTAGAAAAGAAAATGAAATGTCTTATGGACCTATTCATTAGGAAATATCTTTGCTAGACGGGAAGTTTTATGTTAGATGATTGAGAATTTTTTGAATTGATATAGAGAAAACAAATTACAAGTTAAGAAGTTACTCCTTACCCATTTTATAATTGTTGTTAGTATGTAACAGGAAGAATTGTTTTGCTGGCTTGGATTCTAACTAGTGTTGTAGTTGTTACCTTGACACTATAATACACATTCTGGGCTGCGAAGAAAGGCTATGACTTTAGCTTCTTGGGACCTTTTCTTATCACTTCCCTTGTGGTGCTCATTATTTTTGGTCTCATTCAGGTTTGTGGGAATTTTCTTTTTCTCTTCTTCTCCCTGATACAAGTAAATCGTGTTGGACTTTTCAAATTGTGTTTGCTAACTCTCTCCCTACAAAACTGTGGTTTCAATCAACACATCTTCATCCCTCTAGGAAAATTGGGGTCAACAATTTATGGAGGCATTGGAGCAATCATATTTTCTGGTTTTATCATATATGACACCGACAACCTGATCAAGCGCTTGAACTATGATGAGTACACCTGGGCTGCAGTCTGCCTTTATCTGGACATTACCAATCTCTTCCTTGCCTTGCTTGATGCCCTCGGTGGCAGTATTGGTGGCAGCAGCCGTAATACTGACAACTAGAGGCTCTGCTCATATTACTTACCTTCCTCTCGCTTAGTTTGCCGTGTTCAGGTGCTGATAACAACCTTGAAATTTCATTTCCTACTAATGAAGTACATGATTACACAGATGCAAATTTTCCTCAATAAACAGGATGGTCTAGCATGTAAATAGCAACTTGCTTATATCGATTTTTTTAACGGCACTACGAGAAAAGTGGGCTTAAAAGACGGAAGCATTTGCGACGGCACACTTGCCGTCTCATAAAGTGAGTTTTTGCGATGGCATAATTTGCTGTCGTGAAAAAGGTGAGTTTTTGCGACGGCACAATTTGCTGTCGCGGAAAAATAGAGTATTTGCGACGGTAGAAAATGCTGTCATGAAAAAGGAGAGTATTTGCGATGGTAGAAATTGCTGTCGCAAAAAAATGAGAGTATTTGTGACGGCAGAGATTGTTGTTTAAAAAAATAGAGTTTTTGCGACGGCACTAGCTTTAGTCACAAAAAAAAAAGGTCAGTTTTTTGCGACTGTAATAGGTATCATTACAAAAAAAAAAAAGTAAAAAAAAAAAAAAATTTATTGTGGCTTTGAGACGGCTTCATATATATAGTCACAAAATAGTTTGAATAAATGCAATGGTATTTTTCTATCCAAAAAAAATTTAAAAAAACGACGTCGTCTTACTTTTTTGATATAACATTTCTCTTTTCACCTATTTGTTCATCTTCCTATCTTTATGTCTCTTCTCTTTCTCTCTCTCACTCATCTCTCTTCTCTCTCTCTCTCTTGTCTCTATCTCTCTCATCTCTCTTCTCTCTCTATCTCTATGTCTATCTCTCGTTCATCTCTTTTCGCTCTCTTTCTTTCTTTCTTTGTCTATCTCTCGCTCATCTCTTGTTTCTCTCGTTTTTTGTCTTTGTCTTGTCTCTGTCTCTCTCTGTCTCTGTATCTCTATCTCTTTCTCTCTCTGTCTCTATCTCTTTCTCTCTCTGCCTCTGTCTCTCTCACTCATCACTCTTCTCTATCTCTTTCTCTCTTTGTCTGCCTGTCTGTTTGTCTCTCTCTCTCTCCCCCCCACTGTGTTTGCCTTGCTCACTCTCTCCCTCTCCTCTCATCTTCTCTATTTATCGAGCTCCCTCTCGATTTATCGGTCCACTACAAGAAAATGCACTTTTAGCGACCACTTTCTCTCTCTCTCTCTCGCGCTCATCACTCTATCTCTCTCTATCTCTCTTCTTTATCTGTCTCTTAATCATCTCTCTCTCTCACCACCCATCTCATTTACCACATTCACCAGTACTGCAAATACCATTCCACTACCACCACTACTACCACTGTTGCCACTCCACCTCTACGATTACCATTACTATCATTATTGCTACCACTCCAGTATCGCCACCACTCCACTACCACCACCACCACCACTACTACTGCCACTACCACTACCATTACCTCTCTTCCACCATCGCTACTCAATCTCCTCTACCACTACCACAACTTCACCACTAATCTCATTCGCCACCACCACCACCACCACCACCACTACCGCTACTCCCTCTTCTCTACCACAAAAAATTAGTTCCTGATTTTTAGTAGCAAAAAAAAATGGGTCACAAAAAAATATTTTTCATTGACCACAAAAAATTAACTTTATTTTAACAGAAAATAGTTTTCATTAAAACATTACCCCTACTTCTACCAAATAATAAAAAAAAAAATCACTTTGCTTGGTTCCATTTTTCCAAAAAAATACTTTTCAAAAAATTCTACTTTCTTGTTTTTCGTATTTTTTTATTTTTAATGAATTTTTTTTAATATTTTAAGCAATTTTTATTTTTATTTTTTAGACATACCTAACATAAATATACCTAAAAAGTAAAAAATTTGTGAAAAAAACCTTTTAAACATTCACTAAATACCAAAAATGCAAAAAAATACGAGAATTCAGTATATTTTTTTATATTTTTATGTATTTATTAATTTTTTAATATATTTTTTCACAAATTTTTTACTTTTTAAACACATCTAAGTAAGGTGCATTTAAAAAAGTAAAAAAAATGTATAAAATTTTAAAAATATTCGCTAAAAATAAAAATAAAAAATACGAAAACCAAAAAACTCAGTTTTCAAAAAACTTAATCCAAAAAACTCAAACCAAATACACTGAATAATTTTTTTTTCATTAAAATAAAAATGAAACAAATAAATTTTCAACCTTAGTAACTAAAAAAAAATGAAAAAAAAATATTAACTACAAAAAAATAAATGAAACAACATCGTTCATATCTCATATCCTAACTCTCCTCTTCTTTTCTTCTTTTTGTTTTCATTTTCCCGCTCTTTCTATCCGAATTCCTCCATTTTTCCCCCATTTTGTTTCTCACGATCTCAAATTCCCAATCTCTTACACTATGTTTGGGAACTTAGGAGAGAAAAGAGAAGAAAAGATTACTTAAGTAATAAGATAAAAGAAAAGAAAAGAAATGATTGTGATTTCTCTCCTCTGTTTGGATAAGGAAAAAATAAAAGAAAAGAAATGATTATAATTTCTCTCATTCTTGTTTGGTTAGGTTTCATTAAGAGAAAAGAAAAGAAATTATTTTATGTTATATTACCAAAATAACCTTTTTATATTTTCAATCATTTTATTTCTTTTATTTTTATAGGGACAAAATTGGTATTATGAAAATAGTGATTTCTTTTCTCTCCCAATCTCTCCACTTTTGGGAAGATTGAAAATGAGGCTTATAAGAGAAATGAGTTTCTCTCCATTTCTCTCTACTTAGGTTATCCAAACAAATAAGAGAAATACATATCATTCTATTTCTTTTCTTTTCTCTCCAAATCATTCAATCCAAACATAGCGTTAAACAAAAAATCTCCAATTTCAAAAATCCCCAAAATACTCTCTCTCGAGTACAAGTAGCGGCAGTGGCAGTGGCAACATCAGCAAGGGGGGACGACGGCGAGCAGTAAGCGATGACGGTGAGCAGTGAGTGACAACGGCTAGTAGCGACAGCAGCAGCAACAGTGAAAAAGTACGTCCCTAAATTGCTCAACATCTCTTTTTGGTCCACCACTGCTCCTTCTCTATCGCCTCACGACTCTTGCCTGGACCACGACAATACCAAATATCTATATCCACTGTCACCATTGCTTTTTCTTCTTCTTCCAAATCTGCCGCCTCATCCGCCTCTGCGAAGTCTCTGGTTCGGCCCTTCGTTTGTTGTCAGATCGGAGCCTAAATCATAGATCCATTGAGCTAAGGTTAAGGCACTATCTCTGTCTCTATCTCTTTCTCTCTCTCTCCATACATATATATATATATATATATATCACTTTTATTTAATTTTAGGTTTTTGGCCATTCCATTGCTATTTCTTTTCTTCAATTTCTGCAATTTAGTATAAATTAGGCCTATGTGTGGTTGATTATGATAAATTATTTATGGTTTCTGCTGAATTAGTGCTTTGCTTTGTGTTTTGGATACCTAATTAGGGTTTTTATTGTTTATTGTTTCTTTTGAATTTAGTCTATGTTTCTTTGAATTGTTTCTTTTCTGGTCTCTTGTAATGGTTGTAGATATATTGGTAGACTAGCAATTAATGTTATATTAACTACTGAAAAAATTAAAAAAGGAAATAAAAATATTAACAATTGAACTTGTTGATTTTTTTGTGCCATAATTGCTCAACACATATATATTTATTCAAAATTTTATTTTGTTAATTGATTTTTTTGTGCCATAATGTATTTATTTCACAGAATTTTGAGATATATTAATTCTGTAATTGTGGGAATTGTCTACTGTAACAATAAATTCTTATGTACTTCCTATGTTGGGAATTTGTTCCATTTATATAAATTGGTTCTATTTTCTGATTCAATGATACAATTATTAATTCAATTTTATTCAATTCAAACTCAAGTTTCTTCAATTCTCAGCTCAAAAATAAAATAATTTTGTTCCTATATATTAGTTAATTGAATTCTTTTCAACATCACCTAAATATTGTCATCAAACTTTTCACTTCCTTGGTTTTTATGTGGGCATAAAGGGTTCTAATTTTTTTTAAATATAATAGACTCCACATATACACATTGACATTTTAGTGAAGCAGAAATCTGGGCAGCCATTCAAGATTGTGATGGGAATAAAGCTCCAGGACCTGATGGCTTCAACCTGCATTGCATTCAAAAGTGCTGGTCTATAATGAAAGGTGAGTTCATGCAGTTGTTCCAAGAGTTTCATCGTAATGGGAAGTTGGCTAAAGGGGTAAACAGCTCTTTCATTACCTTGATTCCTAAAAAGAAGAACCCACTAGACTTGAGTGATTTTAGGCCTATAAGTTTGGTTAGCTCGATTTATAAAGTGTTGGCTAAAGTGTTGTCCAGAAGAATAAGACAAGTGCTCCCAAAACTCATAGGAGAGGTTCAAACAGCCTTTCTTTCGGGTAGATGCATCCTTGATGGGGTCTTAATTGCTAATGAAGTGGTGGATTGGTGGAGAAAGACCAAGAAAAAAGGAATCATTCTTAAATTGGACTTTGAGAAGGCCTATGATTCAGTTAACTGGGAGTTTTTGTTGTCAATGATGGAAAATTTTGGGTTTGGAGATAAATGGGTGGGTTGGATTAGGTCGTGTATTTCTACGTCAAGGATCTCAGTGCTTGTAAATGGGTCACCCACAGCAGAGTTCTCTCCTCAGAGGGGTTTAAGGCAAGGAGATCCACTATCGCCTTTCCTTTTTACTATGGTTGCAGAAGGACTAAATATTCTGTTAGAGAGAGCCAAAGAACAGGGGATGATCAAAGGAGCTTCAGTTGGCCATCAAGACTTGATAATTTCTCATTTACAATTTGCAGATGACACTATTATATTTTGTGAAGCCAATTGGGATGAAATCAGGGTGCTTAAAAGAATTTTGAGGTGTTTTGAAGTCATGTCAGGCCTCAAGATTAATTTTCATAAAAGTGTTGTTTGTGGAATTGGAGTGGGAGAGGAGTTAGTTAAGGAGTTTGCTAACAACCTGAATTGCCTCAGCCAGAGTCTACCTTTGTCATATCTTGGCTTACCCTTAGGGGCCAATCCAAGGAAAAAAAGTACTTGGAAACCAGTGGTGGAGAAGTTTAAAAAGAAATTAGCATCTTGGAAGAGGAGATTCTTGTCTTTTGTCGGTAGATTGACCCTAATTAAGTCTGGATTGTCAAATCTTCCAGTGTATTTTCTATCTATTTTCAAATTGCCTATTGGTGTTGCTAAAACAATTGATAGGATTTAATCAAACTTCTTGTGGGGTGGTTCGGAAGTTCAAAGGAAAATTCACTTAGTCCAATGGAAAGAGGTGTGTAAAAGTAAAGACCAAGGGGGGTTGGGTGTGAGAAGTCTCAGTGATGTTAACATCTGTCTAATGTTAAAATGGTGGTGGAGGTATGGTCATCAACAACAGTCACTATGGAAAATGGTGGTATGTAGCAGATATGGTGGGAATGGGGGCAGGTGGAAACCAGAAACAGTGTCAGCTGCAATGGTATCTACAGTGTGGAAGGACATTGTATCATTACTTTCCGCAAATAGTGTAGCGGCAGAGTTTTTCTCACAAAACTTCAGGATTATTTTGGGAAATGGGGAAAGAATCCATTTTTGGACGGATAGATGGTTCAATGATATGAGTCTTAGGAGTGAATTTCCTAGACTATTTAGTCTATCAGTGGAGAAGGAAGGTTCCTTGCAATTTTTTTACCACCGGAAAGGGCCGGGCAGTGATTGGAAGTTGGCATTTAGAAGATCACTTTTAGCTTTGGAGGAGGAGGAAGTTCATAGGCTAAATGTATTACTAGCAGAGGTACCTAATCTAAATCCTCTAACTGAGGATCACTGTTTGTGGAGAGCAAGTAATTCTGGAGTATTCTCTGTGGCATCAATGTGGAAAAGGTTGGAATTAGTTAATGGACCCACAGTTTCCATTTCAAAGTTCCTGTGGAAAAATGCAGCCCCCCCCGAAGGCTCAGTTCTTCACCTGGTTAGCTTGGAAAGGGAGACTTAAAACAGCAGAATTCATGCAAAGGATTGGAGCTATACCTGCCAATGTCAGCCCACTTTGTGTATTTTACAAAGCAGAGGTAGAAACCATAAATCATGTGTTGCTTTTATGCCCATTGGTATGGAAGTTATGGTCTGCGTTGGTAAATTGGTGGGAAGTGCAGTGGGTAACACCAGGATCTGTGGCTATTTTGCTTGACTGGTGGTCTAGTATGAAATTCAGGAAGAAGGAGTTCAACATTTGGAAGGTGGTCCCTTTGGCCATGCTTTGGTCCTTATGGAAACTTAGGAATGAATGCTTATTTAACAATGGTAGTGCAGATTTTGCACAGATAGTAGAGCTACTGAAAGAAAGAATTGCATTATGGATCAAGTCATATGTTAAAGGGGTGAATTACACTGTGCATGATATTGTCGCAAATTTGAAGCAGGTGAGAGGTTGTATCTCGTAGGTTGTGCTTGGTCTGTCATTATGCAGAGTGGTAGCAGTGTGGGAAGTAGCAGATTTGTTTGTAGAAGTCTGGTCTGCAGCTATCTCTCTGGTTCCAGTGAAGCTCCTGTAGGTGAAGCTTATGTTATTATGCAGAATGCTAGCAGATGGTTTTGAAGCAGATTGGTATGTATGCAGCTTGATTGCAGAGTGGTAGGTACCAGCTTCGGGTCTGTCATGGCAGTGCAGAGGCCTGCTTGGTTCTGGTCTGGGCAGCAGTGCATTTGCCCTCATGATGACTTTGTTTTGCCCTCATTCTGGAGCCCTCATGCTGACTTTCCTGCCTCACTGATGGTCTGATTCTTGTTCTGTGTGTGGTATGTTTGCTTTTGCTGATGCTAACCAACCACTGTGTGTGGTCTGCTGTTTGGATGCTCCAGCAGAGGGAAAGATGGTTTGCTTTATTGGCCGGTTGTATTTTTTATCTGTTGGCTTTGGTATGTTTCTGATTTTGGTTGTATTGTGGGTTGGGTTTGTTGATTGTGGTTGGTTACTCACCAACTCACCATCTTTCCCCTACCCCTTCCCCCTCCCCTTCTCCCTTATTGATGTATTCCCTTACTCGGTTTTCATCAATAAAGATTCCTTTTCTTCGCTGATCAAAAAAAAAATATACACATTGACATTTATTATTCTAATACACATAGAAAGGTTCATGCATTTATACCTAACTATAAGTTCAACAACGATATCTATCGAAATTAGTAAACAAAATAGCACACAAAAATTAATTTATTATTTAGTACTTCATGAAACTAACCTTTTGTTTGTGGCCATATTATGTATATACATACAAAACTTATACACTATTCAGAGTGGGATATATATGTATATACATATATTTCCAGGTATGCTTATTGTTTAAAATGATTAAGAATTTAGTTCTTGATATGGGTTTTTTTAGTCTGTGTAGAACTGTGGTTTGAATTTGTGTTTGGTTGTTTCTATTGCTCATATTAGGTCAAGGATTTTGGTAATTCAAATATACAGAGATTTGGGTTATAAGATTTGTTGGAGAATTCTAGCCAACTCTAGGTTGTGTAGAAACATGTGTTTGCTAGTAAATTTACAAATTAAAAAACATAACGTAAAGGTATTTGAGAATGGTGTAACATCAATTTTTTGTGTATATATTTCCTTTACATCCATGTTGAATGTATCTAACCTAATCTGCTGCAATAGATGTGGTTTTGCCCCAGTTGGGAGCAATGTTGTGTAAGAACTTAAGCGCAATCTTGATGTTGCATCTGATTGGATTATGAAGTCAAATCTTGAATTTGAGTACTCTGACTTTATCTAAAACAAGCATTGTTTAGATGATTACTTATCACTTTCCCATCTTCTTACTTGTAGTGATGGACAATTACAAGAATGCCCCTCAATATCTTTATGGCTTAAGTCCTTCACAAATGGACATGTTCAAGACTAAAGATGATCCCGTCTGCTGACAGTCTGAAAGTGTCACGGAGGTTTATTTTCTTTAATTGTTGCTTCATTTCTGTTCACTGTATATCTAAGTGGCGATATGGTTGATAAATTTTATCAATCTTGCTACTGTTACACCATAATAATAGCTATTTTTCTGTCTGATTGCTACAAATTATGCTAGTAGTAACTGAGCTTCTTGTTGCTCAGTTCATGTGGTTGGATTATGATAACCCATCAAAGCCTATATATCTGTGTATAAATTCTTCTGGGACTCAGGTTAATACTTGAACGTAAATCATTTCTCTCATTTTTGTCTAATTTTTTCTTCTTATTATCAGTCCATTTATTTTATGAGGTAAGTTCTTGACAAGGCAGATCTCGTGACAATTATACTTGCTTGTACCTCATAATGTCCTTACCATTACCTTTTAACCTAGTTTTTCATCACAAAAATGCTAATTCTTCTTTATTCCCAACTTAATATCCATGGCTTAAATTGTTCATTGTAAGTAGTGTTTTTTGTATTTCATTCTTGCGCTCTGTTTTAAACTTTCTGGTCCATAAATTAACCGTCTTCATTGGAGACTTAATAATTTATATGTGTAAAAGAATTTTGGTAACTGCTTCTTGACCATTAATGTAACATGGCCAAGATGGATTGGCCTGTAAATCTAATTCTCTCTTTCTCTCTCTCTCTGTATATATCACTGCTGGAAATTGAGCTTTTAGTGGCGTTTAAAAAACGCCGCTATAGATACCAAAAACGCCGCTAATTGTTTTTGTGACGTTTAGTACCAAACGCGGAAGATGCAGCCGTCACTGTAACTTTATGACACTTTAAAAGCGTCTCTATATCAGTATAGGCGGCGTTTGCATAATGGTACAATGACGTCACTCCACATTTAGCGACGTTTTAAAAACACCGTGATAGGTCATTTTTATTTTAAAAATATAACCGTTGGTATTCTATAGTGGCGTTTAAAAACATCATTATAACTTCATTTTTGTAAAAAAAAAATAATAAATTGCGCTAATTCTGTGAGATTTAACCCCAAAAAAATACCTTCTATAAAGATGAAAAATATACAATATATTGACTAAATTTAGGTAAACATATTATTAGATCAATTCATGCTTCATAATACGCAAAAATATTTCAATTCCAAGATGAAATAAAGTTAAACTAGTACCTAGTGGTAAGTTGAAAGTTATTACAAAACAAATCGGCACAAAAGATGCAATTCAAACTAATTATACATACAAGTACTATGAAAGTGTCTACTAAGAAACAAAAATTTCCGGATTCTATAAGGAAGATGATGGTCCTTTGTTCATATCTCAGCATTGTTGACACATCTTGTGTTGTCACCTGCCAAGCATTCACCAAAATAGGTGTTAACAAGGACAAATTCAAAGCAGTGAATCCCATTACTGCAATCCCTTAAGTCTCTAATCCTTCATATTGTGCATGCTAGGTGACATAAGATGAAGATATACAAACATCAACATAGGAAGTATATCCAATACAGTATTCATAAGATTAGAAGAATTTACAAAAATCAATACTATATTATATACAATGAAGATTGAAATGTATGCATAATTACCTGGAAGCTATCATCACCAATGGAAGCAATCACTCGCTTATTTCTTGTAGCCTGTGCATATCCAAGAGTCGCACCTATAGCCCAGCCAATTGATCCATATTGCATCTGGAACTCATACCTGGAAACCCCAATTCCATATTATTTTTTGTATCATAAAGCATAATAAAACCAAAAAAAAATGCAACATTCTCTCCACAACTTACCCGCATCCCTCAGGCAACTTTTGAATCACATAAACTTAGCATTGTTTCATTTGTGATTAATAAATGACTTTTGGATCTAATATTAAATTTTGGATTCTATACTTTCTCTTATGTGAATGAATATATAAATCTCAACAATGCTCAATTAATCAATTACTACGTTAGGTTTAGTTTACATTTCCAAACCATTTTCATGTATTTCTAAATTCTTTTTGTTGTTCTTGTTTCCCTTATCTTTATTAAATGTTTTTGGTACATTTAAGAAATGTTTCCACAACCCTAATCAAAACAATAAACAGCCTTTCAGAAACTAGTTTGATGAAATGATATGATTGTGTAGAAGAAGATTTGTCGATAATGCTATGACAGACAAATAGTCATTTCAAGGATATTTCTCAGTGCTTGAATGCTTATCAAGAATGCCCCATAATCAAGTAATGGGCATTAATAGCTATCTTACCTCAAGTATTCCATGTCCAAAACTACTCTCCCTAAATGCACTCCACTCTGGTTGTCTGTCCCAACAAAATTTGCCTTTTTGTAGGGTCAGGCGAGAAATTCAAATGGCATACCCCTTCAATTATTAATTCAATTCTTGTTTATAGGCAGTATTACATAACAAAATTTTAAACAGCAAGTTCATAATGGTTTTGAGTTTTAGTTTTTTGACAGTTCAAAAGGTGGCCCACCAGTTATATGGAGTACACCTATGCATACAAGAGAAAGAATCAAACAACACTTCTCAATAATAGAGGTTTCTGATGGGAATGGACAATTAGCTAATTAATTTGTTGATGCCTAAAAGTGATGTTACTTTAACAATCCAGACCCACTAGCCCAAGAACAAAAAAGAGAAAAGTGAAGACCTTGTTAATAATATGTTACATATCAATGCCATCAGATTTAATATTCTTAACATTCTATAACTGTAGATCACATTGTAAGCGGTTAATACTGAACTAAAAAGGCATAGTTATAGAATTTGCCATACCAAGAAGAAAATGAAACCAAAACTGACCACGACAAGTTCCTAAGGGAAGCATTATCGAACCATTTAAAGAAAAAAAAATCAAGGATGACGTATCTATATTACTATGCTTCCAGTATATAATGAAAATACATTAAGCAAGTATGAGGAATTTAATGGGACAGGAAAGTTGGCCTAGTGGTCCATCTAGTTGTCCCTTGTCAATAATTTATTACACTTTTTCAATGAATATAGCATGAATTGATAACAAATAATAATAATAATAATAACTAAAATGCAGAACATATCAATAGACCTCATCAAGGATGTCATTCATATACGCAAAAGCTCAAGTAATCAGATTCCCTCAAAAATCAAAAATCAAAAGCCTAAGCAAGAAGAAGGCTATACCCAAAAAAAAATCCCAGCGAGTCTTCATATCTCAAATGAATAATAAAAACTCTTAGATCTGAAACATGTATTTTTGAAAAATAATCTCATATCTAAAGGATATTGTTTCGAATGAAAAAATTCAAATCTCAAACAAATATTTTTGAATGAGAAATTTTGAATCTTAAACATATATTTTTGAATGATAAATCTCAGATCTGAAACATATGTTCTTGAATAAGAAATTTCAAATCTCAAACATATTTTTGAATGAGAAATCTCAGATCTGAAACATATGTTATTGAATAAGAAATTTCGATAACATGAAGACATTAGTGCTTCAAACTTCAAATCTTACCTTCTTGAGGGGGAAAAAGAGATGGCCTAGTCTCAATAACTGTAGCGGCATTGCCTTCAAGGAACAAGAAGAACCCCCAAAACACAACAATCTAGGGCTTCCTTTACCGTTCGAACTCAGATCTCACAACATAGTCAGGCAAGAGGAGAGTTGATCCAAACCCTAGGAGAAGAATAGACGGAAGGAAGAGCTTGAGAGAGAGAGAGAGAGAGAGGATACGAAACTGAGATTGCAGACGGTGGTGCTCACCAAGCTGAAGAAGGTTGAATCGTAATCTCTGAGAGAGAGAGAGAGAGAGAGAGAGAGAGAGAGCGAGTGAGTGAAAGATTTGAGGGATCAATAATGAAGGTTTGAAGAAAAAGAGAGGTTCTGATTCTCAGAGTTGTGGAGAGAGTGGGAGTGGGATAACATGGTAAGACATTTGAAGGCGTTCAAAAACGACTTATATTAATAAACGGTACCGTTTTAATTAAATCAAAATGCGACGTTTATAAAGCGTCGCTAAATATTAGAAAAAGTGACGTTTATAAAAACACCATTAAATAAATGCCGCTAAATCCCATTTTTCCTGTAGTGTATATATGTAAGTAGAGCAATTTATTAATAATAAAAAGGAACATGGCATAGTCAAGCTTTGTTATGTAATTTGCCTATAAGTTGGTCGATGACATTTTCTGAATTTGAAAGGCTTTAATTGACAAATTTACAATATCATGTTGGTTTTGTGGGCATATTTTGTAACTAATATGGAGCCAATCAAGTTTTGGGAGTTTGGTTCACTTGTTCTTGAAGGTCTTGGCTATGAAAGGTACTCATCTTCTTGAAGGTCCTAAACTAATTATAGAACCTGTGTAGGCAGCTTTGTCCCAAATTTCCTAAGTTGTCCTACATTAGAAGAAGGTAATTTAGTGTATTGAACCTCATCTTGGTGAAATTGCTGATTTGGGAAGGTTGTTCTAATTGTCATAATTCTTTCAAGCTCAATTCAATGAGCTAGTGAATGTTTATTCAAAATTCAAATATGCATATCCTCAGAATAGGTTCTTATTAAATCATACAGATGAATAATTCTTCTTATTAACTAAGGGAAAACATACAAAATATATAGAGTACAAAGGACACTAACTTAGGGAACTAAATCAGGAAACAATCACTAAAAATTAAGGCCTAACTAACAACAGTTATAATAGGAAACAAATATAAAGTATATAGGCTGTACAATCTTAGTCTTAAAGGAATGTAAATTCCCTATTCAGCAAGTCAACTAAATCCATAAAAATTCGCCAACACCCTCCCTCAAGCTAGTGAATAAATGTTGTCCATTCCCAGCTTGCTCATAATATGTTGAAATGAGTGACTCCGTAGTCCTTTGGTGAAGATATCCGTAAGTTGCCCATTCATTGAGACATAGGGAGTACAAATTAAGCCACTATCCAGTTTTTCCGTGATGAAGTGTCTATCTACTTCCACATGTTTTGTGCGATCGTGTTGTACTGGATTATGAGCTATATTGATTGTAGATTTGTTGTCCCAATACAACTTTATGCTTCCTTCCCACTTGACTCCCAACTCTTCCAAGATAATTTTTAGCCACAAAAGTTCACAAATTCCATGTGCCATAGCTTTGAATTCTGCTTCAGCACTTGATCTAGCCACTACAACTTGTTTTTTGCTTCTCCAAGTCACCAAATTTCCTCCTAAGAAGGTACAATAACCAGATGTTGACTTGCGGTCCACTATTGATCCAACCCAATCTGCATCCGTGTAGGCTTCTAGACTTAGTTCCTCATTATTCTTGAAGAGGACACCTTTCCCAGGGGTAGATTTCAAGTATTGTAGAATTAGGTGAACAGCTTCCAAGTGGGAATCCTTCGGAGAGTGCATGAACTAGCTGACTACACTCACGACATAGGCAATGTTGGGTCTTGTGTGCGACAAGTAAATGAGTTTCCCAACTAACCATTGATATCTCCCTATGTCTACCATCGCGTCGCCTACAACTTCTCCTAGCTTGTGATTCTGCTCAATAGGAGTGTCTGAGGGCTTGCAACCGAGCATACTTGTCTCCTTAAGGAGATCAAGTATATATTTCTGTTGGGAAATAAAGATGCCATTCCTAGAGTATGCTTCTTCAATTTCCAAGAAATATTTCAATTTTCCTAATTCTTTTATTTCAAATTCTTTGGCCAACTGCTTCCTAAGTTTCTCAATTTCTTCAAGGTTATCTCCAGTTACAATAATGTCATCAACATAAACAATCAAGACTGTAACTGTAGCTCGACTTTTCCGCGCCGCCTTTTGGAAGGTTTAAAAGAAGCCCTACAGTTCGGACTTCCATGGTTTTGAATCTAATCTCACAAGTGTAATGTGAAATTAATAAACACCAAAGAGTCCAAATCCGACAAATCGTTTTGGAAAATTGATTTTGATTCAAATATGCCAAAATTGGACTACTTTGCTAGATACAAAGTCACCACCTAAATATTTTATTATTGAAGAAATTTAGAAAACCCATGACTCGTGCCAAAGGCCACATGTCCGTCATCACCAAAGTTGCCTCAGCTCGGAAACTTGCATATGAGAGGGAAATGTCATGAATTGAGCACCCCCGCTCACCCGGTCAAAGATCGGCCTCTACTAATCATGATATGATTTTTATCAACATTATATGCTCTTGTTCCGGTTATTAGGCTAGCATTACTATGTGATCAGCACAAGCAAAAATAAACTAGTTTGCCCGAATTGGAACAACTCAATTTCATGTTTGTTTTGCGAAAAGGGTTTGATTTTGCCACCTCAGGTAGGCTTAAAGTTTACGAATTTGTCATTAAACAAAGTGAGCTTAAGACATACATTTATTGAATTATTCTAATTCAAGTAACAAGCCTTCATCCATAGGCATCCAAGCAGTTTAGCAAATAAACATTTAGTCTCATGGCAAGCATAGTAGTCATGGCAATCACACACACTCATGCAGGTATGCTCAAGCACTAAAACTCACCTGGTACTCCAAGCCAAGAAAAGAAACTAGTTAGAAAAATGCATGTTCCTAACTATGCGAGATGATTAATGCAACACATACAATATGCAACTAATAGGCTCGGCTATTAATATGGCATATGAGGCAATTTAAATAGTATACAATGTATTGAAATTACAATGCAGTTTGAATGATGCGCTGAGCTTCGGTGCTTGCAATACAAGATGAATGGATGCAAGCATAAGGTATGCTAATTGAAACATGTCCCTAAACTAATCATCGAAAGTGGGTAAATAAAAGGGAGAAAGACATGGGGTTGGAAGACATACACATTATTACATTACACTCTCACGAAGGAGAGTCTGAATGAATAAGTAAGCTAAGCTAATTAAGCAAATTATTACAAAACTTGAACGAATAATTAACTAACTATCGAAGCTAATTAATTAGGAATTTAACTAGTCTAAACTAATTAAATATTATAACACAAACTAATTTAATTACAACTAATTAAGCTAATTTAAATATTACAACACAAACTAATTAGCTACGACTAATTAATTTACAACAAACACATAATTAAATGCTAATTTAAACTCATTAACTAGCTAACTAGTCCCGGGAAGTGAGGGAGGCCCATGCATGTGTAGACACCCCATTTTTGACCTTCCTCAAGACTTGGACGTCACTATTTGAACACTCGGTGATCATCCATGTTTGTGTTCATCTTGAGTTCCCGGAGGTCTCGGCTACGCGCCTTGCCTCAGGATCTCTCGACTCAACTGCTTTGTGTTTGGTTTTGCACCAAACACTTGTGTTTTGCTTTTGAGGGGCAGAGAGTGGCTTGTGGGCCACCCCCACACCTCACCGGCCATGGCTTGAGGCCACCGGCCATTGTTTTGTTGCCATCGGCCATATGTTTGGTCGGTCGGCGCTCTTTGTGGTCGGTCGACCATGTGTTTTGCCATTTTGTCATTTTTGGTTGGCCGACCACTGTGCATCTACTTTTACAGATATTTTTATGCCATCTGTGCTAGCTGGTATACACCTTTCACCCCCTCCATACACGTGTATGGAGGGATTTCACTCTTGCTTAGCTTGTCTTGTAAGCTTTGCAAGAGTGATCCTCTATAAGAGGAGGGCTTCTCCTCCCTCCTCAAGGGTTAGAGGGCTAAGTTCTAGAGGTCTGGATTAGGGTTAGCCATAGTGTATCTATTCTATCTCTATATCTCCCTCTCTTTGTGTATAAGTGTGTGTTTGTCCTTACTTTTGTGCACAAACACTTAGTTTTACACCTTACCTTGGTTGCTGAGGAGCCATTAGGTTGTTCTTGAAGTTTTGAGCTGGTTTTGAGCTAAAGAAAACAGCTGGAGTGCTGTTCTTGAAGGGGTCTACAAGGGTAAGAACTTTACCTTTAAATACCCCATTTTTGCATAGTCTTTTTGCCTACCTTGCATCTGTTTTTGAGCTTAGTGTATAACATATAAAAGTCTTTTTTTTACTTGCTTAAAATAGTTGTTCAAGGTTGTTTTGAGCTTTGGGGTTGTTTGACCCCTCTTAGCCCTTGTTTGGCCCCCATTTTGTGCTATTTTGGTGAGCTCCGGGACCACCTTGTTTGGGCCTTCTCACCACTGAAATCTTAAGGGATTTCAGTGGTGGGGATGGTGCTTTAAGGTCCTAAGAAGGAGAGGGCTATCCCCTCTCCTTATTGCCTTCAAAAAGTGTCATTTTAGCCTCATGTGTGAGCACCATTTTTAAGTTCATGTTGGCCATGTCTTAAGTGTTATTTGTGCTTATTTTGTTATGATATAGCACTTTTTTTAGTTGGTTTAGACACACCATACATGCTTAACATACTTGTCTTGTAATGCCATGAATTTGCCTTAACTTGCTTTGTGCTTTGAGCCTTGTTATAGCATGATTTTGGCCAAGCTTTGTGAAGCTTTTATGCATGATTTAGTACGCTTTAGCTCTATTTTTAATTTCTTTGGCCATGCTTGACCTGCTTTGTATAGCCACCTTGCATTTTGGCTTGCTAGCCTCGGGTGTGTGAGTGTTTAGCATGCATTGCTTAGCTTGTTTCAGTGGTTTGGCACCATTTATAGCATTATTTCAATCCCCATGGTATGCTTGTAAGCTTGCATTTGATGCTCTCTTAATGCTTTAAAAGGTTGTAGTCTTATGCTCCAAGTTTGGCCTCTTTTGTATGCTTCCATGCGTAGGCCACTTAGATGCTATCTAGGCATGTCCTTAGCTTTGTTTAGGTCTTCCTTGGGACTACTTTAAGTCCTCTTAGCCTTGTGAGGCTTGGTTGTGTAGACACCTCATTTTTGACCGACCTTGAGACTCAGACGTCACCAGTTGAGCGCTCGGTGATATTGCATATTGTGCTCGTTCAGAAGTTTCAGAGTCTTGGCTGCGAGCCTTGCCTCAGGACTTCCGGACTCTTTTATGCTTGCCTCGGTTTGCGAACTAGGCTCCGTTTTCTCTGTTTTCTCTTCCCGAAGGGAGGGAGAGGTCTCGTAGATCATCTCTCAGTGGCCGTAGGCTACGTTTCGTGGTCATAGGCCGTTTTGCCCGTTTGGAGTCCGGTTTCCGGTTTTTCGGAGCCGTTGGCCGTGTGCCTCGGTTCGGGACCGCTTAACCACCTCCGTTTGCTCCATTTTTTGGCATGCATCTTATTTACTCCCTTTTGAGGGACACTGCGATCCGAGAGACCAACTTCGTGGTCGGACACCACTTCTAGTGCCTAACAGCCCACTTTTGGGGCCCCGAACTGCGTGTTTTGGCTCCCGAACCTTCATTCTGCATTTTTGGGCTCCGACCCGAACTTGAGATAGTCATATTTTAAGGTCCTTTTCATGTTTGATTAAGGACCTTTTGCTGTTTGAGATCTCCTACTGCCACTTGCTTCTTTACCCCTCTTTTAGGCCTTTTCTTCCATGATAGTTTAGGCCTACTTGTATTTATTTTCGTGGCTTGTCATAAACTAAAAAAGTGTCTTATTTTGAGCCTCTCTTCAACTTTGTTGAGGGGCTCTCTTCGGTTTGAGATCTCCTACTATCACTTTCACCTTTATCTCCCTTTTAGGCCAATTTTGGGGGAAAATTTGAATTTCATTTCCCCCCCATTTTCCCCCTCTTTTCCACCCTCTTGTGTCTATATAACAGCAGCTCCAGCTCTAGTTTAGGGGTTAGAAAAATCACCTTTGAGCCTCTTGCCTTGTCTCTCTCTTTCTCTATATTTCCAAGCTCCAAACTCTCAATTCCCACACTCATTTCTTCACCAACCCATAGCCCCACCCCTCCATCCTCCATTCCAGCAGCTGGAGATTGTTCTTCAGAGCCTAGGAGTGCTGCATCTTGGTCCAAAAGGATGTCAAAGACTAGTCTTCAAGGGTGAGTCCCTATTCTCATTTTTTGTGTGCTTTATTTTGTTCAATACATTAGCCACACTTGCTTGCTGTTTTGGGCTCCGACCCTAACTGGAACTAGGCTTATTTTGAGCTATTTTTTATATTTGTTTAAGGGCCTCTCACTGTTTGAGGCCTCCTTGTTGCACTTGCTTCATTGCCTCCCTTGTATGCCATTTTCTTGTGTAGTATTTTTGGCCTATGTATAAATTGTTTTGAGGCATGTCATAAACTGTAAAGTGGCTTATTTTGAGCCCTTCTTCAATGTTGTTGAAGGGATCATCACTGTTTGAGGCTTTTATCTTCCACTTTCCTTTATATTCCTTTTTGGGCTCCATTTTTGCATGATTCATTAGCCTCTTGTGCTTCTGTTTTTGGGCTCTGGTCCAAACTATAAATGGCCTTATTTTGACCCCCTCTTCATATTTCATTAAGGGTTTTTTACTGTTTGAAGCATCCTTCTTGTACTTTGTGTTATAGCTCTTTTTTTGGCCTTGTTTTGCATAATATTTTGAGCATGCTTGTGTACAGTTTTTGGCCCGGTCATAAACTGTAAAAGGTCATATTTTGGGTCCCTCTTCAACATTTTTGAAGGGCCCTCATCTGTTTGGGCCAGCAGCTGTGACTTGCTTCTTTATCTCACATTTAGGGCCATTTTTGCGCATCGGTTTAGCCCTATTTGTGTTTGCTGTTTGGCCTTGCTTAAAAATGTAAAAATGTTTTTTTTGGGGCTGCCTTGAATCTTTCTTCATACTTCATGTACAAATAATGCATGCTTGATGTAGCTACAAGTCATTTCATATGCTTAGTCTTGTATTTCGAGTCTCATTTCATGCATCGGGTGCCATATCGCCATGATTCGGGGCTGTTTTGCATCATATTTTAGTGCTGAAATTTGCATGTTTGCATACCATGTTTCATGCCTTGCCATGCTTTGTTAGAGTGGCATTTGGTGCCTTAGGGTCGGTCCTCGGTTTGCGTGCATGCGTGCACGCATCTCGAGTGTCTCATTTTCATCTCATGGCCTCTTATGCGAGTGTGGCTGAGGTCCACTTGTGTTAGTGTAAGTCCATTTATGCATTGTGCATGCCATTTTATTTCATAGCATTGCGTATGCTAGGTTGTATGTTAACGCATTGTGTATGCCATGTTACCTCGTGCATCGTGCATGCCATTTCATAGCATTGTGTATGTTAGGTTGTATATTAGTTACATTCATGCATGTCATGCATATTGCATTGTGCTTGGGATAAGAGTTAGCCCGAGCACAGGAAACGAGGTACGTTTCGTACTCCGAGTGACGGAACGTGTCTCAATTCCCAGTCGCCGACACTCCGGATTATCCATGATGGAGTCTAGGTTTTGTTTTGTTTTCATGTGCATTCATTCTATATTGAGTTGCACAATTCGACTCCTCGGCCATCATGCATCGAGATGCGTGATTAGTGGCACGAGGATCGAGACATGCATACATATGTGAAAATACATTGCTATGCCCCTTGTCTGCTCTCTGTTGCAGCAAATCAAGAATTAGCCACCTTTCGGAGCTTGGCGCACTTTCCAAAGAATAATTGCAAAACAGAGGCTAATTGGGCCATCCCAGTGGATTTCCGCGCAAGGCAGCCCAAACATACACCATTCATCAGAGTCGAGGCAGTCCCTGATTTGCATGCCAGTTTATAACTTTCTTAGATTAATTTGTAAATTAATTAGGATTTTTGTATTTATTTGGGACTGTATTATTTATTTATTCGGGACTGTATATTATTTATTCGGACCCTCTGTGCGAGGGCATAATTGTAATAAGTGTGCGTGTGTGTGATGCATGTCTTCCAACCCCATGTCTTTCTCCCTTTTATTTATCCGCTTATGATGGTTAGATTAGGACATGTTTCAATTAGCATATAGTATGATAGCATGTTTGCATTCATTCATCTGTTTTGCATGCACCGGGCTCGGCACATCATACTAACTGCATTGTATTTTCAATTCCAAGTTGAATACATGTTAGCTGTAGCATTTCATATGCCACGTCTAGAATAGCCGAGCCTGCTATAGTTGCATTTTTGCATGTGTTGCATTAGGCATTTCTGTATAAATTAGGATCATGCATGGATTTCTAATTAGCTTCTATTTTGGCTTGGAGTACTCGGTAAGTTTTATACTTTAGCATCCTTGCATGCGTGTGAGTGACTGCCATGAATAACATGTTTACCATGAGGCTATATGCTTATGTGATATAATTGCTTGAATGCCTGTGGGTGAAGGTTGGGTTATTTGGATTGGAACAATTCATCAAATGTGTGTTTTAAGCCCACTAGATAGTGGCAAAATCATGTTTTTCTAAGCCCATCCGAGGGTGGCAAATCCACGTCTTAGCCTACTTACGGGTAGCACCATCAAACCATTTTCAAACAAACAAACATGAAATGTTTTGTTCCAATTCAGGCGATCCAGTCTATACTTGTATGCTGTGCGCATCACATAGTAAATCTAGGCCAATAACGGAATAAGAACACATAATGTTTTCAAAAATAGATATCATGGTTAGTAGAGGCCGATCTTTGATCGGGCGAGCGGGGGTGCTCACGAAGTGACCTTCCCCAATCGTACCCAAGTTCCCGAGCCGAGGCAACTTTGGTGATGACGGACACATGGCCTTAGGCAACAAGTCAGGGTTTCCTAAATTTCCCCAAAATAAAATATTTAGGTGGCGACTCTGTATCTGGCAAAACAGTCCATGTTTGACACTTCTTTCAAAAATCTGTTTTCTCAAAACGATTTGCCGGATTTGGACTCTTTGGTTCAGACTTAGAACCGTGACAATTTTACAGTCCTGAGCTGTAGTGACCCCAAATGAAAAGAGCGAGGGAGCTCGTCCCTCCCGGGGCGTTCGGGGACGTCTACAGTTTCTGGCGAATCTGCTGGGGATTTAGAGAACTTGACTCGAACTCATGATATTTGGTTTTGACTACACTTGTGTGTTTCTTTGCATTGCATTTGCATTGGTGCGCCTAGGACACCGTGTTTGCCATCTGCTATTCCTGAACGGTTTGCCGAAGGCTTGTCTTGTCAAGGCATGACCATAAGGCTGACCGGTTGTGGGCTCTGCCAGTATAGTAACACAAACCCTGGTTTTACCGGGGCACCCTTTTTGACCATTCGACCTAGTGCATATTCGGATCCATAGTGACCATTCCAAACTAGGACAGGTTGCTTACCCATTTATAGGTTGTTTGAAACCGCTGCATGCGTAGTGAAACTCTAGCTCCTGACAAAATAGGACAAGGAAACCCTACCCCAACATAGGGGTGTTTTGGCTCTCACTTATCTATTATGTGCTTTTAGAGTGCGTCTTTACAGGAATGCATGTATTAGTTTGCAAGTTTGGGCATCAGGCCTGCGGGCACCAGTTCAGTATTTTGGGAATCAATTTTACCCGAGGGTATCAGATTTGAGGCAGAATTTTGGGGGCAGAATTCAGTAGAGAGCACACTCATTCAACTAGGCTCATATTTGTTCAGGTGAAATCAGGCTGAGATGCTGCATGTTTTTCCCTTTTGCTAGGTAGTCTTGAAACCATAGCTTCAGAAGGCTCCGATATCCCCCGGGTACATTGGATCCGTGTTGATAGACTTTGTCAGGTCGGAAATTCAGTTCAAGGGCAATCAGTGTTCCTTTGCCAGAGGCAGGGTCAAAGGGCCGGTCAGGCACAAATCACCAGTTTAGCAGTTACCAGATCAGTGGCCCTTATCCACCCCACCAGTGAATAGCTAGGCTGAGGCCTCAGTTTTATCAGTTTTTAATCACCCCACCAGTCGGTCAGCAAGATCAGTAGAATACTGCCAAGATGGAAGAAATGATGCGCCATCTCCAAGAGAGCATGAAACAAATGCAGGAGGACGCTGCCCGCCAAGCAGAGTTCTCTAAACAACAGGCCACAGTCATGGCTTAGCAGGCCGAGCTAATCACTAGACTGCAACAGCAAAATGCAGCATCGGCCTCACATCAAGTTCCTCCTCCACCAGGGGTCCCGCTACCCGAGCAAGCACCTACTGTCCAGAATGCCCTGCCAAACACCCAGAACACCTTACCCAATGTCCAGAACATCCAAAAGGACAAAGACCTTCCAACGGGGCCAGCTCCGCCCCTACTTCCACCTCAACTGTCCAAGACCCATACACCCAACCACCCGGACTCTCCCTTCGAGTTCGAGATAGACCATACAGCTCTGAAACTGAGCAAGCTCGAGAAGCTTTTCAAGAAATCACAAGGAGTAAAAGCTATTCCGGATATCGAGGACGGATATATCGATGTGGCCGTAACGTTGCCAGATAGATTCAAGATGCCGCAGATTGATCGTTTCGACGGATCCGGGGATCCCATGGTCCACCTCCAGTTATTCTCAGATATACTGCGGCCAATGGGCCTAACTCGACCACAAAAGCTTTCACTGTTCGGCCGAACCCTGTCAGGTGTGGCCGCTATCTGGTACGCGAAATTGGAAGATGAGGTAAAATGAAACTGGGATGAGATGGCCGAGGCTTTCGTTGCGCAGTACTCCTATAACACGCAAATCGAGGTCATAACCCGTGATCTTGAGACAACAAGGCAAGAGCCTAAGGAGAGTTTTTCTGATTTTGTAGCCCGCTGGAGGGCCAAGGCTTCAATGATGACCCTTAGGCCCGCTGACAAAGATCAAATTCGGATGATTGTGCGCAATCTCCAGCCCAAGCTTATGCAGAAAATGATCGTTCTCCCCTTCCCCACCTTTTCTGATCTGCATGAGATGGGAGTACAGATTGAGGACGCTATGAAGCAAGGCCTTCTTGACCAGGAGAAAGAGCAGCCCAGGAGGACATTCTCCCGCAGTTCAAATGCGACCACCAGTGGTGATGCAGATCTTCTAATGTGGGCATGGTTACCACCACCGTATCAAAAACAGCTACCCCATTCACCGGTGCGTCCGGAAGTAGCTCACAAGGAACCAAATACCCGCCTCGAGTCAAGAGGGTTTTTACCCCACTTCATATGCCTTTATCAAAGGCTCTAGAGGTCTTAATCCGGAAAGGGTATCTGAAACCGTTGGAACAACGGCCCCTACCCGATCCTATCCCTGTAAAACATGATCAGACTAAGTATTGCGCCTACCATCAACAAACCGGTCATGACACCGCAAGTTGCTTTCGTCTGCGCCATGATGTACAAGATCTGTTTGACAACGGGGTCATTGCCGCACCAAGTCCTGCAAAGTCTATCGGCACTTGATCAGTGAATTTGTAGGGGGGATGATATGATCTGATCAGAGGTTGAACCAGCTGCGGGTGGCACTCGATTTACTCCAGATGTGGGAAGGACAGGCACTGTTTTGAGCATTTGTGAATGCCAGTTTCTGACTTGGGTATTCGGTCAGTCTTTTCATACTGAGTCAGTCGGGTCTGTCTTGTTGTATCGAGTCAGTCCTGTTTTGTTGGAGTCTGGTGATTTCGGGGGTGTTACCTCGGACATCACTTGCTTGTTTTGAGCTTGTCTTTTTTGGCTTTCTTTTAAGTCTGTTCCTGCCGGGGAGCCAGTTGTGCCAACAGATTTGAATGAAACAGCAGCGGTTTTTCATGCTTTTGTGCTTGCTTCTGCCTTATGCCAGTTGTGCCAGAAAGTTTGAATGAAACGACAGTACTTTTCGCCTACTCTTTTGCACCCCAAAATCATTGCATTGACCTAAGTTTTTCAAAACTTTTTGAACACTGCGGTGAAAACAAAGAGGAAGGAATTTCTCGGGTTTTGCAAAATTTTGATCATTTGAGAGAAAGAGATGCATGCTAAGCCTTTAATGATCGAGATCATGCTTGTTAATGTGAGTACTGAGAAGGACCCTGGCTTGATCCAGACTGGTTTCACACTATCATCAGTGCGAGCGATTTGTCGTTTTCTTAAAAATTTTCAAAAACAAAATGTTTTGCGCGGCCCTGCGAAGACCTGTGTGGAATCGCTCTTGAGATTGTGCAGCCTAGGATCGCTCTCAACCTCGAGACTCGACCCATTATTTTCAAGCCTCGAATTCGGACTCAGAAAGTTCAAAGGTCAACCATAATGTGAGGCCTGCGTGGCCAGATTCAAAGCAGCCCTCGAACAAGGGGCAAGAAAGTCAGATCAAGAAGATCAGATGCGATCAAAGGAAGCTTGCAAAGCTCAATCAAAAGCACCCCTCGAACTAGGGGCAAAGGAATTTCAAATGTGCTCGAAGAGTCAAAGATGAAGAACGGCAAGAATGCCAAATCCCATAAAGGAGGAAAGAAGAAGACATTGTTGAAGGATAACCGAGTTCCTATCCACAAACACTAGGGGCAAATTCACCCTCCATTGGATGGACTCTTGCATTGTCAGCGAACAACAGCCATTCTCCTAGATTCAGATGACTTTGTTATCTCAAAACCATTTGACATGGACAAAGCTATACTTTTACCCTTGAGAGGCTCGTTGGGCCGAAAACCTGGAAGGGTGGCCCAGGCAAAAGTTAGAGCAAGAAAAGAAGAAAGAGAACAAAAAAAGAGAAAAGAACAAAAGAACAGAAAAGAAAGATGCAAAGAAAGGAACAAAAAAAAGAAAATCAAAAAAGAAATGAAATGAAAAGAAAAGAACACAAAAATTGAAAAGAAGAAAAACAAAGCTCGCAAGGTCAAAAACCCGCAACGGGCGCCTTGGCAAAAGTTAGAGCCTAAAAATGAGAGGTTAATACCCGAGTGTACCTTAACCCCGAACTACGTAAGGCTTGATTCCCATCTTTGGGATACGTACGCAGCTTCATTCTGAAGTCCAGCCGTAAAACAAACCGATTGTGTCCATGTAATGGTTTTGATCATCTTTGCCTTCTCTATATCCGAGAGTTCGATTGCAATCATCGCTCTGAGGACTGATTAGAATACACTACGGTGCCATTCAGACAAGGGGCAACTTTCCGTTGCCATTCAATGCACCGCGGTGTCATTCAAACAAGGGGTAACTTTCCGTTGCCATTCAATGAGCCGCGGTGCCGTTCAAACAAGGGACAACTTTCCATTGCCATGCAGTTCCCCTCAAGCAAGGGGCAATTTTCCTTCGAATCTGAGGTTGTGCATCTCAGGAGTAGGTTTCATGCTCGTTGAACAATGGTCGTTTGCAAAAATGGTTTTTGAGAATTTTTACTGAGGTTGACTAATTGTCTCGAAAATTGTTCCATCTTTTCCAAAAACTGGACCATTTCTTGGACCCAAAAAAGGAAAATTTTCAGTGCCCATAGCCTGACTTGCATGATTTCAAATCAAAAATCGAACAAGTGTGTTAATCTAACTCTCATGTTGGTCAAAATTGTTTTAGTGGAAAACCAAAACAAAAAATGGTCAAAATAATGAACTAGGGGCACAGTTGAGTCAGGCTTCCTGTCTTTTCCCTGTTGTTAATGCATTTGCCAGAAAGGGTACTCTACTTGCCAGAAAGGGCACAACTGAAGTCAACAACAAAGGGCTGAAAGCTCTCTCATCCTCCAAGCAACGAGGTATCAAGACAAGTGCGAAGCACGAACTAGAATGGGGCAAGATATTCCACTCCATCATTTGGACAGATCTTATCACGTCCAAACTCCCCAGCAAAGCATCATCAACTGATGTTAGCTGCAGATTTGCTACACACCCAATTGTAGCGCAGCCCTTCTATGGAAGAAACTCACTGTTATGAACAAGAAGAAGAATCTAGTAGAATACCGGGGGCAAGAGCCCACAATTTGTTGTTTATCCATCAATCACCCAGGGGAGTGATGAAAAATGAGAGATTGAAGAATAGAGAAATGTGCGATGAGAGGAAAAGTGAGAAGAGGGATTTTTCAGAAAAACAGAGCTTGAGGGCCGAGTGATGTGAGAACCACAAATGAGAAAGGATGGGAAACAATACCCGGTGAAACAGGCTCCCTGTGCACGTCTGTGTGTCGTGTCTTTAGTTTTGTTTGTCTCGATTCTTGCTTTGAGTCGTTCCGAGTGTGTCCCGATGTGTTTAGGCTGTTTACCTTTTGTTTTTCGTTGTTGAGTCTTTTTTCGATGTGTTTAGTCGTGGGCTCGATACCTGGTCGAGAACTCATTTTCTCAATTTCAAAAAATGATTTGTTATGTGCTTAGAGTGCTGTGTCATTCTCCACATTTGTGCAAAAAAAGGAATTTGTTCTTTCGAAAACTGCAGGGTTCAACCCAGGTCATGTGAGAACAGTAAAATCAGGATCTATCTGAAGCTATATAGGTTCCGAATTGTAAAGCAAAAGAAAAGAGGCAAAACCTAAGCATCTGAGTGTGTCTCACCTTCAGCAAATCCCGTGATCGTACTCCGGATGCACCTCTTCAGGCCTTGCCAATGCTCCGAAGTATGAGTGCGCCTCTACCTCAAGCTCAAGACCAAGTCTGCCTCAAGCCAGAATGGCAATCAAAAGTGCTCTCCCTGAGTACCATTCCCTACCAGAGGCATCTTCGCTGTGTTTGCAATGAGTTCCTAGGAGACCAACTGCGACGGTGGAAACTAGAGTTCGGACGGCTATTGCCTAGAACGCAAAGGTTCGGAATTTCCGAGACTAAAGTCTGGTTTAAATACCCAGGGGTCTATCCTCGGATTGAAATCTGTATGGCAGCCCCATAGATTGAGATAGCATGTGAATGCGCCTCGATTCTGGATACTGAATCAACCTAGTCTCTCACCCCGTTGGAGAATAGGGAAAGTTATGAACATGGCCAGGAAGGAAATGTAGTAACTGCGGTTTGGAAGTTCAATCAAGAAAGTGCAAGAAGAACCCACTCTTTTCAGCTCAAAATGTTTCTGCGGAATTTTCAACTCATGTCTTCGATGTGTAGCTCATCGTCAGTCGGCATGCACGAGGTGTATCCTTTTTGGAATGTATCGTGACCCCTCCGAGAGGTAAATCAGAGGTTGCATTTGGAATTGGTCTACTTAAGGCTTGTATTCCCTTATTCGGTATTTTTGTTTCAAACGGGTGTTGTCACGCGCGTTCCACTGGCATTGTTATGCTCATTCGTTGCATTGTTATGCACATCTATCTAGCATTGTTATGCTCATTCGTTGCATTGTTATGCACATCTATCTAGCATTGTTATGCTCATTCGTTGCATTGTTATGCACATCTATCTAGCATTGTTATGCTCATTACTTGCATTGTTATGCACATCTATCTAGCATTGTTATGCTCATTACTTGCATTGTTATGTACACTTCACCTGCATCGTTATGCACCTTTTTTACTTGCAATTGTCGTCTTTTCTCCTCTCGCATGCGGTGTGTTAGGACATCTTCAGTTTCGAACATTCGGACGAGTTCCGGTGTTCATTCATACCTTTTCTCTCTTGCATGTGATATGCTGAGAGGTTTTCTCTTGCGTGTGATACACTGAGAAATTTCCCTTTTCTCTCTTGCATGTGATATGCTGAGAGGTTTTCTCTTGCGTGTGATACGCAGCTGAGAAATTTCCCTTTTCTCTCTTGCATGTGATATGCTGAGAGGTTTTCTCTTGCGTGTGATACGCTGAGAAATTTTCCTTTTCTCTCTTGTATGTGATATGCTGAGAGGTTTTCTCTTGCGTGTGATACGCTGAGAAATTTCCCTTTTCTCTCTTACATGTGATATGCTGAGAGGTTTTCTCTTGCGTGTGATACGCTGAGAAATTTCCCTTTTCTCTCTTGTATGTGATATGCTGAGAGGTTTTCTCTTGTGTGTGATACGCTGAGAAATTTCCCTTTCCTCTCTTGCATGTGATATGCTGAGAGGTTTTCTCTTGCGTGTGATACGCTGAGGAATTTGCCTTTCTTCTCTTGCGTGTGATACGCTGAGAAGTTTACCTTTCCTCTTTTGCGTGTGATACGCTGAGAGATTTACCTTCTTCCTCTCCTATGTGTGATACGTAGAGAGATGTTGTGTGTAAGACTCCGGGTATTCTCAGTAGTCGCTTTTAGCCTTCTCTGCGTGAGACGCAGTGAGAATTGCATAATTTTCTTACATCTTTTCTGCATGAAATATAGTTAGATTTGTATTCACTTGCTTAAAACTGTTGCATGGTATGCTTCATTACAGTTTTCTTTGCATGATCATAAGTTATGTTCAGCTTCTTGCATTGGCAGTTGCATTTTGCCCATGCCTGCGGGCACATCTGTGTTATTTTGTATGTTTGTCTAAGTCTTCGGCCTTGTCAAAAATAGGTCATCTCTGAGCTTTGACATTCACTCCCGTCACTTATGACTTTCGAGTTCTGTCAAAGAGGGGCAACAGTAGACACCCCATTTTTGACCGACCTTGAGACTCAGACGTCACCAGTTGAGCGCTCGGTGATATTGCATATTGTGCTCGTTCAGAAGTTTCAGAGTCTCGGCTGCGAGCCTTGCCTCCGGACTTCGGGACTCTTTTGTGCTTTGCCTCGGTTTGCGAACCAGGCTCCGTTTTCTCTGTTTTCTCTTCCCGAAGGGAGGGAGAGGTCTCGTAGATCATCTCTCAGTGGCCGTAGGCTACGTTTCGTGGTCGTAGGCCATTTTGCCCGTTTGGAGTTCGGTTTTCGATTTTTCGGAGCCGTTGGCCGTGTGCCTCGGTTCCGGACCGTTTAACCACCTCCGTTTGCTCCAGTTTTTGGCATGCATCTTATTTACTCCCTTTTGAGGGACACTGCGATCCGAGAGACCAACTTCATGGTCGGACACCACTTCCGGTGCATAACAGCCCACTTTTGGGGCCCCGAACTGCGTGTTTTGGCTCTCGAACCTTCATTCTGCATTTTTGGGCTCCGACTCGAACTTGAGATAGTCATATTTTGAGGTCATTTTCATGTTTGATTAAGGACCTTTTGCTGTTTGAGATCTCCTACTGCCACTTGCTTCTTTACCCCTCTTTTAGGCCTTTTCTTCCATGATAGTTTAGGCCTACTTGTATTTATTTTCGTGGCTTGTCATAAACTACAAAGTGTCTTATTTTGAGCCCCTCTTCAACTTTGTTAAAGGGCACTCTTCGGTTTGAGATCTCCTACTATCACTTGCCCATTTATCTCCCTTTTAGGCCAATTTTGGGGGAAAATTTGAATTTCATTTCCCCCCCATTTTTCCCCCTCTTTTTCACCCTCTTGTGTCTATATAACAGCAGCTCCAGCTCTAGTTTAGGGGTTAGAAAAATCACCTTTGAGCCTCTTGCCTTGTCTCTCTCTCTCTCTCTCTATATTTCCAAGCTCCAAACTCTCAAATCCCACACTCATTTCTTCACCAACCCATAGCCCCACCCTTCCATCCTCCATTCCAGCAGTTGGAGGTTGTTCTTCAGAGCCTAGGAGTGCTTCATCTTGGTCCAAAAGGGTGTCAAAGACTAGTCTTCAAGGGTGAGTCCCTATTCTCCTTTTTTTGTGCTTTATTTTGTTCAATACATTAGCCACACTTGCTTGCTGTTTTGGGCTCCGACCCTAACTGGAACTAGGCTTATTTTGAGCTATTTTTCATGTTTGTTTAAGGGCCTCTCACTATTTGAGGCCTTCTTGTTGCACTTGCTTCATTGCCTCCCTTGTATGCCATTTTCTTGTGTAGTATTTTTGGCCTATGTATAAATTGTTTTGAGGCATGTCATAAACTGTAAAGTGGCTTATTTTGAGAACTTCTTCAATGTTGTTGAAGGGCTCATCACTGTTTGAGGCTTCTATCTTCCACTTGCCTTTATATCCCTTTTTGGGCTCCATTTTTGCATGATTCATTAGCCTCTTGTGCTTCTGTTTTTGGGCTCTGGTCCAAACTATAAATAGCCTTATTTTGACCTCCTCTTCATATTTCATTAAGGGTTTTTTACTGTTTGAAGCATCCTTCTTGTACTTTGTGTTATAGCTCTCTTTTTGGCCTTGTTTTGCATAGTATTTTGAGCATGCTTGTGTACTGTTTTTGGCCCGGTCATAAACTGTAAAAGGTCATATTTTGGGCCCCTCTTCAACATTGTTGTAGGGCCCTCATCTGTTTAGGGCCAGCAGCTGTGACTTGCTTCTTTATCTCACATTTAGGGCCATTTTTGCGCATCGGTTTAGCCCTATTTGTGTTTGCTGTTTGGCCTTTCTTAAAACTGTAAAAATGTTTGTTTTGGGGCTGCCTTGAATCTGTCTTCATACTTCATGTACAAATAATTCATGCTTGATGTAGCTATAAGTCATTTCATGTGCTTAGTCTTGCATTTCGGGACTCATTTCATGCATCGGGTGCCATATCGCCATGATTTGGGGCTGTTTTGCATCATATTTTAGTGCTGAAATTTGCATGTTTGCATACCATGTTTCATGCCTTGCCATGCTTTGTTAGAGTGGCATTTGGTGCCTTAGGGTCGGTCCTCGGTTTGCGTGCATGCGTGCCCGCATCTCGAGTGTCTCATTGTCATCTCATGGCCTCTTATGCGAGTGTGGCTGAGGTCCACTTGTGTTAGTGTAAGTCCATTTATGCATTGTGCATGCCATTTTATTTCATAGCATTGCGTATGCTAGGTTGTATGTTAACGCATTGTGTATGCCATGTTACCTCGTGCATCGTGCATGCCATTTCATAGCATTGTGTATGTTAGGTTGTATATTAGTTTCATTCATGCATGTCATGCATATTGCATTGTGCTTGGGATAGGAGTTAGCCCGAGCACGGGAAACGAGGTACGTTTCGTACTCCGAGTGACGGAACGTGTCTCAATTCCCAGTCGCCGACACTCCGGATTATCCATGATGGAGTCTAGGTTTTGTTTTGTTTTCATGTGCATTCATTCTATATTGAGTTGCACAATTCGACTCCTCGGCCATCATGCATCGAGATGCGTGATTGGTGGCACGAGGATCGAGACATGCATACATATGTGAAAATACATTGCTATGCCCCTTGTCTGCTCTCTGTTGCAGCAAATCAAGAATTAGCCACCTTCCGGAGCTTGGCGCGCTTTCCAAAGAATAATTGCAAAACAGAGGCTAATTGGGGCATCCTAGTAGATTTCCGCGCAAGGCAGCCCAAACATACATCATTCATCAGAGTCGAGGCAGTCCCTGGCTTGCATGCCAGTTTATAGCTTTCTTAGATTAATTTGTAAATTAATTAGGATTTTTGTATTTATTCAGGACTGTATTATTTATTTATTCAGGACTGTATGTTATTTATTCAGACCCTCTGTGCGAGGGCATAATTGTAATAAGTGTGCGTGTGTGTGATGCATGTCTTCCAACCCCACGTCTTTCTCCCTTTTATTTATCCGCTTATGATGGTTAGATTAGGGCATGTTTCAATTAGTATACAGTGTGATAGCATGTTTGCATTCATTCATCTGTTTTGCATGCACCGGGCTCGGCGCATCATACTAACTGCATTGTATTTTCAATTCCAAGTTGAATACATGTTAGCTGTAGCATTTCATATGCCACGTCTAAAATAGCCAAGCCTACTGTAGTTACATTTTTGCATGTGTTGCATTAGGCATTTCTGTATAAATTAGGATCATGCATGGATTTCTAATTAGCTTCTATTTTGGCATGGAGTACTCTGTAAGTTTTATGTTTTAGCATCCTTGCATGCGTGTGAGTGACTGACATGAATAACATGCTTACCATGAGGCTATATGCTTATGTGATATAACTGCCTGAATGCCTATGGGTGAAGGTTGGGTTATTTGGATTGGAACAATTCATCAAATGTGTGTTTTAAGCCCACTAGATAGTGGCAAAATCATGTTTTTCTAAGCCCATCCGAGGGTGGCAAATCCACGTCTTAGCCTACTTGCGGGTAGCACCATCAAACCATTTTCAAACAAACAAACATGAAATGTTTTGTTCCAATTCAGGCGATCCAGTCTATACTTGTATGCTGTGCGCATCACATAGTAAATCTAGGCCAATAACCGGAATAAAAACACATAATGTTTTCAAAAATAGATATCATAGTTAGTAGAGGCCGATCTTTGATCGGGCGAGAGGGGGTGCTCACGAAGTGACCTTCCCCAATCGTACTCAAGTTCCCGAGCCGAGGCAACTTTGGTGATGACGGACACGTAGCCTTAGGCAACGAGTCAGGGTTTCCTAAATTTCCCCAAAATAAAATATTTAGGTGGCGACTCTATATTTGGCAAAGCAGTCCATGTTTGGCACTTCTTTCAAAAATCTGTTTTCTCAAAACGATTTGCCAGATTTGGACTCTTTGGTTCAGACTTAGAACCGTGACAATTTTAGAGTCCTGAGCTGTAGTGACCCCAAATGAATGGAACGGGGGAGCTCGTCCCTCCCGGGGCGTTCGGGGACGTCTACAGGTTGGTATGGCCATGGTTTAAGCCCCTTGGCTTACCTTGAGTTTCGGACATCGTTGCTTGCTTAGTTTGTCTTGTTTACTTGGTTTGGCACCATTTATAACATGATTTTAGAGCTTAGTATGCATGCCATTAGTCCGTGATTGCCCTCCCTTTTAGTGTGCTTAAAAGTTGCCTTTTGATGCTTAGGAATTGAATCATGTATGCATACATGCTTGTACGTGCATTTGGCCCCATTTCTATAGCCTTTGGCCACTGTTTAGGCTTAGTAGAGAGTTGTCCACCTTGGTATGAGTCCATTGTTCGTGTGTTGTTGCATGTTCGCCTTGTGTGTTGTTGAATACTTGGCCTACCGCATGTGTTGCATGCTTGAATCATATTGCATTTGGCATGCATTCTTATCTTTGTTTTGATTGCTTAACATGCCATATGTTTTACATATTTGCATGTTGGCATTGCATCTTGCATGCTCAATTAGCTTGCATACTTGTTATATGCTTTCCATGCTTGCCACATGTTCATGTTGCCTACTTAGTTTCCACGCCTAGGGTGCATTGCATTGAACATGCATGCCTTGCCTCTTGAAATCAAGGGATAGAGATTGGGCCTTTATGTGCTTATTTGGTTTGCATTTCATTTGACATGAAAGTGCACAACTTGGTTTCTTGGGCCATCACGCATTGAAATGCACGATTGGTGGTCCGAGAATCGAGTACTATCCCCATTTAAGTCATAAACATGATAAGGGGTGTATTGGTGCACACATTTGCTTGAAATGCATTGCCATGCCTTGTTTTGCCCTCTACTGTTGTCAAAACAGGTTCTGCAGGAAGCTTTGGCCGGTCGACTACATCAAGTGCCGATTGACCAAATATTGATGGCCGATAACTCCATAGATGGTCGATGACCACTTCTATTTGGTCGGTGACCATTCCTCATGGCCGGTGGCATTCCCCAGTGTTCATAAGGTATACCTTGGGAATTGTGCCATTTTCAGAGGAGCAGAGCAGGGAAAACAGAGGCAGCTTGTGCATGGCATTGGATTTTCGGGCGAAGCCAATCCGAGCACGCGTGCATCCCTCTTCCCGAGGCCTTTTAATGATTTCCTTAGCTTAATTGATTTGTTAATTAATTAGGTGGTCTGTAAATTATTTAATTAGCTTGTAGGTTAATTACAGTGTATTATTCTTTTGGTCCCTCCGAGCGATGACGAATTTGTAATAAGTGTGGGTGCGTGTGTGCATGTCTTCCAACCCCCACTTTTTTCTCCCTTTTACTTACCTGCTTTGATGGTTAGTATTAGGGCATGTTTAATTTAGCATACCTTATGCTATGCATGTGTGCATCATTCATCAGTCATGCATGCACCGGGCTCGGCGCATCATGCTAACCGCATAGTATTTCAATTCCAAACTTGAATACGTGCATCGAGTTGTCGCATTTCACATGTCATCCTTAGATTAGCCGAGCCTGTTCTAATGACATTCAGTATGCGATGCATTAGCCATTTGTTAACTTGAACTAGGATCATGCATGATTACTAACTAGTTCATTGATTTGGCACGGAGTACGATGTAAGTATTTATGCTTTAGCATCTCACATGAGTGTGAATATTAACATGACAGCATGCTTACCATGTGGCTATGCGCTTATGTGATATTACTGCCTGAATACCTGTGGGTGAAGGTTGGATTGTTTGAGTTGGAACAACTCATTGAAATCTGTGTTTTAGCCTACTCGTGAGTAGCAGATTTCAAATCATTTCCAAACAAACAGATATGCGATGCTTTGTTCCAAATTAGGCGATCTAGTTTATACTTTTGTGTTGTGCACATTACATAGTAAATCTAGGCTAATAACCGGAATAAGAATGCTTAATGTTTTCAAAACAAGATATCATGGTTAGTAGAGGCCGATCTTTAGATCGGGCGAGAGGGGGTGCTCATAGCTGACCTTCCTCAATCGTACCCAAGTTCCCGAGCCGAGGCAACTTTGGTGATAACGGACACGTGACCTTAGGCAAACAAGTCAGGGTTTCCTAAATTCTTCCAAAATAAAATATTTAGGTGGCGACTCTGTATCTGGCAAAGCAGTCCATGTTTGGCACTTCTTTACAAAAATCTGTTTTCCAAAACGATTTGCCGGATTGGGACTCTTTGGTTCAGATTAAGAACCGTGACAATTTGAGTCCGAACTGTAGTAAGCCCAAATGAAAAAATCGGGATTTCCCTCCCGGGACGTTCGGGGACATCTACAGCATGCTCGGTTTCCACCTGAAGAATATCTGCTGTCTGTCCTCGAAAGCCTCTGTTTGCACAACCCTTGCACTGTTTCCTTCTCCAGATCAACTCTGCCATGCTTCACAAGCACACTGCCCAAAATTCACTGGTGGTCGGCAGGCTAGAAGTGGTGGTCGGCCGGCCACCATTGAGGGGTTACCGTCCAACACTGATGGCTTGTCGGCCAGTAACAGTGGTCGGCTGGCCACTGATGACTCATCCTTTTTTGCTGCAACAGAGAGCAAACAAGGCAAAGAGAGGGTATTCTCGCAGGTTGTTTGTACTTTGTATCTCTCCTTATCATCAAAACATCTCAGAGGAGTGATATACTTGGTCCTCAAACCATCAATCAGGCAATTCCATTGCATGATGGCCAAAGAACCAAGGTGTACAAGTTAATAAATGCACAAATAAAACCAAAAGACCATCACCCTATCATGCATGATCAAGGGCAATGGAGACATTAGAAACTTGGCACATTTCATCACTTTGAGTATGAAATGTCCCAATTTTCCTTGTGTTCAATTAATGTCCGATTGAACACATCAAAACAAAACCAATTTCTTATCTTGCACACTTTTAGTTTCAACTTTACTCATTTTAAATTACCAACAATTCATTAACCAATTAAGTTCATTGGTGGTAAATCCTCTAAAGAGAAGGAAGTGTTAAACAAAGGGTAGTTTAAGGCAACAGAGAGATGTCATGCCGTTGGTAATAAACCCCCAAAACAAGATTAAACCATTAAGCAATGAACCTCAATCTCAAACTTAATCTATCCTAAGGTTGAAATAACCCTCAAAGGAAATGTCAAAGGTGAAGAAATGAGGGAGGTTGCAGAGATTATAAGTGTTGAAATGAAGTGAGAAAAGCACTAAAACATGGCAATCAATTCAAACAAGGGATGTCTAATGGCCCAAAACACCAAGCTTGTGAGGACTATTACACTAGAGGCATGCAAAACAAGACTCAAATGCAATAAACAACCAAAAACAGAGTTAAAATAGTCTAAAATAGAGCCTAAAACATGCTGGAATAAAGCTACAAAAGGCTAAAAAATAAGGCTAACACATAGAGCTAAACTAGGCTAGCAAACTAGACACAAGGAAGGGAGGCTAACCCCTCCAATTTTGGACTTCAAAACATAGTTTTTCTCATTAAAAATACTCTAAAATTCAGTGTTAAAAAGCCCAAAAAAAGATAGTTTGAAAGTGGAAAACAAAGGTGAAAAAGCCTTAAAACCAAAGAATAAAGAAGGGTGAGACACCCCTCTAACCTTAAATGGCCTAAAACACCAATTTCAGTCCACAAAAACAAAGGTTTTCATAGCTCAAAAACAGCCCAAAAACAGTTTGAAAAGATTGGAAAACAAGTATGCAAAACAAGTTTAAAAGACAAGTATTATACCTCTTGAAGCAAAGAACAATTCTAGGCACTAATTCAAGCCAAAACCAGCATCAAGAGCTCCAAGAAGGCTTCAAGGAACCTTAGTTCAAAGATGATCAACTTTAGTTAAGGTAGTGTAGGCAAAAGTGTAGTGTAACTAGGCTTACATGCACAAATTGGCACAAGAGAGAGAGAAAAATGTAGAGAGAGAAAAAGAGAGATTTTGGTTCCAAAATTTCTAACCCTCAAAAATGGGAAAGGAGATCCCATATATATAGAAAAACATGCATTTGGCTGGTAGAAATCCATCCATACATGTGTATGGAGATGAGACCAATTGTGGTAATAGCTGGAACAACTGTCATCAAAATATTTGAAAAAAGACACTAGTGGCCAGCAGGCTACCAGTGATGGCCGGTAGGCCACTTGGGTGGCCGGCAGGCTCAATTGGTGGCAAGCTTGAAAGTTTTGGTCCAAAATAGGGCACAGAATGGATGGGATTTGAAGGCTCAAAGACAGGGCATTCCGCCGAGGACTTCGGGCACCAAAACAGGCACCAAAACGAGCACATATAATCACAATCATCGAGTGCACCAACGATGACGTCCAAGTCTTGGGAACGGTCAAAAATTAGGTGTCTACAGTAACCTTTCCAATTTTCGATCGTTTGATGAAGAGTGTGTGGTCGCCTTGACTTTGCCTAAAACCCATGTTCTTTATTGCACTGGTAAATCTCCCAAACCATGCTCTAGGGGACTGTTTTAACCTATATAATGTTTTTTTCAACTTGCACACACTATTGTCTCTAAATTTTTTGGTGAAACTTGGAGGTGCCTCCATGTAGACTTCTTCCTCTAAACAGCCATGCAAAAATGCATTCTTAACATCAAATTGCTGCAAGGACCATCCAAGATTAGCTACTAAAGATAATAGTACTCTAATAGTGTTCATTTTTGCAACTGGGGCAAATGTCTCCTGATAGTCTACTCCATATGTCTGAGTGTAGCCTTTGGCCACAAGCCTAGCTTTATATCTCTCCAAGATTCCATCAGCTCTATACTTCATAGTGAACACTCATTTACATCCTACCAGTTTCTTCACTTTTGGCCACTCAATTATTTCCCATGTATCATTTTTTTCTAGTGCTCTCATTTCCTCACTCATGGCTTTTTTTCATTTCTCATTCCTAAATGCCTCTTGGACTGTTTGTGGAATTTTAATGGTGTGCAAATCTGTGAGAAATGCTCTATGCAGTGGAGAGAGTCTATCAAAGGAGATAAAATTTGCTATGGGGTGTTGAGTGCATTTCCGTGGTTCTTTCCTAAGGGAAATTGGTATATCAAGGTCTGTAAACTCAGGTTGTGAAGCAAGAGGATTTTCAGTACCTGTTACATGTTTGGATTCTTGGACTTGCATCAGTTCAGGTTTAGACTTTTTCCTTCTTGAATACACTTGTAATGACAAGAAAGTACCATCATTACATGTTTTCTCATCAGGAGTTGTTTCTGCTTTCTTTGGAGACAAGGATGATGTTTCTGCTGGAGAAAGAGAACTGGCAAGAGGAGAACCAGCAGGAGAAGTGAGTGTTTTAGGAGCTGAAATATCGAGATTATTAAGAACGAGATTGAAATTAAACTTATCTTCCAATAAATGCTCCCCCTGAAGAGAAGTTTCACCAAAAAATGACTTGTTCTCAGCAAAGGTAACATCTTTAGAGATAAGAATTTTTGTAATCTGTGATGATAGCATTTATAAGCCTTTTTAGTGGAAGAATAACCAAAGAAGACACACTTAAGGGCTCTAGGATCCAATTTACCCGATTGTGAGCATGAATGTGAACATAGGAAACACAACCAAATATTCTTGGTGGTAATTGGGTAGACTTATTGAATTCAGGATTGAATTGTGAAAGGGCACTGATTGGAGTTTTATTGCCCAATACTCTTGAAAGAAGTCGGTTGATGAGATGAGTTACAGTCAACACGGCTTCCCCTAATAGGATTTAGGCACTTGCTTCACAAATAAAAGTGCTCGGGTTGTTTCAAGAAGATGACGGTTTTTCCATTTTGCAACCCCATTCTGTTGTGGAGTATATGTACATGAAGATTGGTGTATTATCCCTTCTCATTGGAAAAAAAGGTGAAAGAATGTGGTTAAGGTATTCTTTCTCGTTGTCTGATCTATTATTTTTAATGTGAACACCAAACTGATTTTGAATCATTTTAAAAAACAAAGGGAAAATAGAACTAACGTCAGATTTGTTTTCATGAGAAACAACCAAGTAACTCGAGTACAATCATCAATGAAGGAAATAAACCAACGAGTGCCAGTAATATTTGGAATCCTAGATAGCCCTCACGCATCAGTATGAATCAAAGAGAAAGGATATAAAGATTTATTATCACTCAATGGAAATGAGACACGTTGATGTTTGGCAAACTGATATACTTCACAAAGAAAAAATTTATCATCCAAATTATGAAATAAATTAGGAAACAGAGTCTTTAATACTGAGAAAGAAGGGTGCCCTAGATAAAAGTGGTAAAGCCAAATTTGTGCTTTATTTGGTGAGAATTTTTCTAAGAAATGAGATAAAGGTAGACAGCCACTATCCTTGCCGCCACAGGTATCTAGAAA
Organism: Camellia sinensis; assembly: GCF_055761805.1. Taxonomy (NCBI): domain Eukaryota; kingdom Viridiplantae; phylum Streptophyta; class Magnoliopsida; order Ericales; family Theaceae; genus Camellia; species Camellia sinensis. Next base: position 7,822,115 of record NC_138968.1, read on the forward strand.
ATAGAGTCCTCCATTCTCTTTAGCAAGCCCAATCATCTTCCCCATAACCGGTTCCTGAAAGACACAATGATTGGGAAAAAATGTCACTGTACAGTTTAGATCTTTTGTAATCTGATGTATAGACAAAAGATTTACAGAAAGTTTAGGCACATGAAGAATGGATTTCAAAGCAAGAGAAGGTGTAAGATTTATGGTTCCTTTTCCTGCCACGGATGCAAGGGTTCCATCAGCAACTCGGATTTTTTGGTTTCCAGGGCATGGGGTGTATGTTGTGAAATGGTGTAAAGAGTTGGTCATGTGGTCTGTGGCAACAGAGTCTATTACCCAGGTTCCATGCAAATTACAGTCCTTTAAGACACTAAGGGCTTGAGATGAGGAATACTTACTTGAGTGTGCCAATGAACATGAGCCAACCGGTTTGTCAATTGAAGTAAGGAAGCTCTGAAGTTTCTCAATTTCCTCATTCTATAATATACCAATTTCGGGGCTGCTGCTAATTGAGTCTTGGCTAGGTTTATCATCAACAACGGCAATATTTGCTTGGCTGCCTCATTGAGCATACCGTTGTTGAGCAGTGTTGTTTCTGCCAAAAGGTGTTTTTCCCTTCAATTTCCAGCACATCTCTTTATTATGCCTTGGTTTCTTGTAGTGGTTGCACCAAAGGTCCTTTTTATTGATTGGTGGTTTGTATATCTCTCCTTTGTTTGGGTTAAGGCCATTGAATTTGTTTGGAGATGGTGCTTTAACCACGGCCAGGGCAGATGCTTCATCAGTAGGAGAGTCTAACATCACAGTCCTCCTTCCTCTTCAGTGCATATGACTGAAAATACCTCATTCAAAGAAGGTAAAGCTTCTTTTCCAAGCACTTGCACCCAAATTAGATCAAGTTCCACATTGAGTCCAGCCAAGAACTCATAAATTATTTCACTTTCCATAAATTTTAATATCATAACAGCATCATCACTGCACTTCATCTTACTATTTTGATAGTAATCGAGTTCAAGCCATAAGCCTTGCAAAGTGTTATAGTACTCAGTAACAGACTTCGTACCTTGTTTTGTCGAGTGAATCTTGGTTTTAGTTTCATAAACCAAGGCTGCATCTTCAACTTCGGAGTAGGTCTGCTTCACTGTGTCCCATATATTTTTGGCAGTTGTCAAAAACATGCAGGTTCCACTTATCTCTGGTTACATCAAATTTCGGAGCCATGACATAAATGAGGAGTCTTCCATGTCCCAAGCTTCAAACTTTGGATCTTCTTCACTGGGCACAAGACCAATCAGGTGGCTGAGTTTTCCTTTACCCTTTAGAAATGTCCTTACCCATTGAGACCATACCAGATAATTTCTTCCATTGAGTTGATATGATGACTGTAGGTTTTGATATTCACCATGTGAGGTCTGGACAAGGTGGTTTGGCACAGTGCTGGTTTGAGCAGAGGTTTCGGATGTAACAGACATTGTGAGATTTTTCTAAGTAAAGTTTGAAGGGTTTTAAGGCAATAAAAGGCTAGGGATTAAAGGCAATGAAGGCCAAGAGATATTCTGCAAATGCTGATTGCAGAAAGATTCCAGGGCTAAAAGAAGAAACAGCAGCAGGAAAAAACCTAGAGCTCTGATACCATATAGATGAATAATTTTTCTTCTTATTAACTGAGGGAAAACATACAAAATATATAGAGTACAAAGGACACTAATTTAGGGAACTAAATCAAGAAACAATCACTAAAAATTAGGGCCTAACTAACAGCAGTTATAATAGGAAACAAATATAAAGTATACAGGCTGTACAATCTTAGTTTTAAAGAAATGTAAATTCCCTGTTCAGCAAGTCAACTAAATCCATAAAGATTCGCCAACAAATCGAGTCCCTAAAAAAATTATCTTTATAATTTAGTTTTATGTTAATAAGCTCAAACATATTATCAGGTTCCCAGTTTGGGAGTTAGAGTAGGATTTCGGTCTAGGTAGACTAGTTCCTTAAGAAACTTAGAATTCGAGTTATTAACGCCCCAAAATCACCAAACGGCATCGGATTAGCATGAAACTTGGCACACACGACCGCCTTGGCACGAGAGACTTGTGGGAGAAGACGAGACTCGAATCGGGCTCCCGGTTTGGAAGTTAGAGTCGTGTTTCAATCTAGGCAAACTAGTTCCTTAAGAAATTTAGAATTCGAGGTGTTTAGCCTCCAAATCACCAAACGGCGTCGGATTAGCACGAAACTTGGCACACACGACCGCCTTGGCACGAGAGACTTGTGGGAGAAGACGGGACTCGAATCAGGTTCTCGATTTAGGAGTTAGAGCCGGATTTCAGTCTAGGCAAACTAGTTCCTTAAGAAACTTAGAATTCGAGGTGTTGACGTCCCAAAATCACCAAACAGTGTCGGATTAGCACAACACTTAGCACACATGATCACCTAGGCATGAGAGACTTGTGGGAGAAGGCGGAACTCGAATCGGGTTCTCAGTTTGGGAGTTAGAGCCAGATTTCGGTCTAGGCAAACTAGTTTTTTAAAAAACTTAGAATTCGAGATGTTGACATACCAAAATCACCCAACAACGTCGGATTATCACGAAACTTGGCACATACGACTGCCTAGACTTGTGGGAGAAGACGGAACTCGAATCAGGTTCTCGGTTAGAGCCAGATTTCAATCTAGGCAAAATTATTTACTTAATTATCTTTGTAGTTGTATAGTAGTTAAATTTTTATGTTTTTTTGTAATTAACATATTAATACATAATTATATTATCATTAATTATTTTTATTTTTTGTTTTCTTATATTTCCCGAATAGGAGTTTTTTTCTTGTGGAATGCATGTATGTGAAGAATGTAACTAACTTTTGTTTTTGTTACCCGTGGAGAATGATGAGGAAAACTTTTGTTTTTGGTTTATGTTATTTTGAATTGTGAACAACATTATGTATTTAAACATTATATATGTATTATGGAACATTATGTAGTGGAGTAATTTTGTTGATGTGTAATTATAAATGCAAGAATATTTTTATTGTGGAAAAATTATTATTTCTATACAAGAATTTTTATATTATTATGCAATTATTGGTTTATTTTTTCATTTTTTTCATGTAATATAGGTAATTTTAATATTTTTAATAATTTTATTACAGTTTTTTTTTTTTTTTGGTGTGATGGCATCACACCGTCGCAAAAAACATTAGAACTAAAACCTATTTTCTTGGCAACATAGGCAATGCCATCGCAAAAGAAATTGGTGACAGCGATCATGTTGTCGCAACAAAAAAATATTTCGCGACAGTATTTTTTTTGCTGTCTCAAATAAAACTTTTAGCGACCGTACAACATTGTTGTCGCAAAAGGTCTTAATTTTTTACATATTATAGGCGATAGTAAAATGCCGTCGCAAACGGCCACATTTGCCGTCGCAAAAAAAGGTGACGGCAAACATTTTTGTAACGCTCCTGTTGTGACCTCCCATTTACCATCACTAAAAATTATTTACCGTCGCTAAATTTTTTTTGAAACGGCATTAAAAAGTTGAAATTTTTGTAGTGAGGGTAGCTTCATGTTCAGGGTATATGGAGATGCTGCAAAAGTTTAAATGAATAAGCACACTTGGCGTTCTAGGTGCTTTTTTAATCTTCTCTCTTGTCAATTGATCTTATTGTTTTCTGTGGACTAATGTCTCCCATAATTCCACGAATAGATAAAAGATTCACATCTACACTTCTCTATTTGAAATTCAAAATGGTTACAGAAAATTTTAGTACTTATCATGTCTTCATTGTCATGAATGGTTGGTTTTGCAACCTTGTTAAATGAAATGGAGATATCCATTTTATCTGCGAAATAGAGAGTATAAAAAAAATAAAAAATTGTTTTTGTTTTGGGCGGGATAACTTAAAAAGTTTATTTGGCGAAAGTATTAGGTTGCGGAAAAATTATCAGATTATATGATGTTTTTAATTTAAGATAATCTTGTTCGTTACAGTTATTCCTTATCGGATTTACAATAATCAAAGCATCAAATTCATTTTTAATATTTGTGAGCTCTAGATTGGTTTTATAGGAAATCAAAAAACTAAGGATAATGAAAGAAGCTAATTTTTGAGACTGCAGAATGTTAAATTTTATTGAGCAACAAGCTGTTTATTTATACAGCATAATGAAAACTGAATTTGCAGAAAAATCTGCTACATGTTGATCATAACAGCTAAATGCCTGAAAATTAGCATGAGGAAATCTTCATAATCCTAAAGAATAGCAACAACTAAAACTGATTCAGTCAATCCTAAAGAATAGCAAATCAAACTGATTCAGCTTCATGGGTCATGCTAGTCAATACTCCTCCTTGACTCTGGAGCTGCATACACCAAGCTTCTTCCTCAAGAATTCATATCTAATCTTTGGAAGTGCCTTTGTTAGGATGTCAGCACTTTGATTCTCTGTTTTGCAGTAGATCAGCTGCACTTCTCCTTCCCTTTGCACCTCTCTTAGCAGATAAAACTTTATCTTGAAGTGTTTTGTTTTGCCATGGAACACTGGATTACTAGCAATTGAAATTGCAGCTTGGTTATCCACAAATATTTGTGTGCTTTCTTGTTGTTCCATATGCAAATCTGTCATGAGTTTCCTGATCCAAAGGGCTTGATTCACAGCAGCAGTAGCAGCTACATATTCTGCTTCTGCTGTGGATTGAGCTATGACTTCTTGCTTCTTAGAACACCATGAAAAAATTCCAGAACCAAAGCTAAAACAGTAACCTGAGGTGCTTCTCATATCATCAACACATCCAGCCCAGTCACTATCAGAATAACCATGGAGATTGAAGTTTTTAACTTGATTGAACCTTATTCCAGAATCAATTGTGCCCTTAACATATCTAAGAATTCTTTTTGCTGCTTGAAAATGAATTTCACTAGCACAGTGCATATACCTTGATAGCAAACTCACTGCATGCATGATATCTGGCCTGGTTGCAGTTAAATACATTAGGCAGCCTATTAGGCTCCTGTACAGCCTTTCATCGACCTTTTCAGCTCCATCTTCTTTGCAAAACTTCTCCTTTTGATTCATTGGAGTTGCAGTTGGCTTGCACTCTTGCATGTTGAATTTCTTGAGGATTTCCTTTGCATATTTATGCTGGCATAGAAAAATTTCATTTTGCTTTTGATGTACCTGCATACCAAGGAAGAATGTCATCCTCCCAAGGTCTGTCATTTCAAAGACATCTTTCATTTCTTCTTTAAACTTGTCAATCAACTCCTTACTACTTCCTGTAACAAGTAGATCATCAACATACAGAGATACTACAAGTATTTCATCATCAGCCTTCTTGATATATAAAGTAGATTCACTCAGACTTTTTTCAAAGCCTAAGTTCACTAAGTGTGCATCAATTCTGCTATACCAGGACCTTGGTGCCTGTTTTAAACCATACAGGGCTTTTTTCAGTCGACATACCTTCTCCTCTTGTCCTTGAAAAGCAAACCCTTCAGGTTGCTCCACAAAAATTTCTTCCTCTAAGTATCCATTCAAAAAAGCTGACTTGACATCCATTTGGTGTATGACCCAACCTTTTTGTGCAGCAAGAGCCAGCAACATCCTTATGGTATCCAACCTTGCAACTGGAGCAAAAGTTTCAGAAAAATCTACCCCAAACATCTGGGCATATCCCTTGACAACAAGTCTTGCCTTGTGCTTGTTTACAGAACCATCAGGATTGAGCTTGGTTCTGTAAACCCACTTGACTCCTATAGCTTTCTTGTGTTTAGGTCTGTCTACTAACTCCCATGTCTGGTTCTTTTCAATCATCTTTAGCTCCTCCTTCATTGCAGCTATCCACTTCTGATCAGTTGCAGCTTCTTCATACCCTGCAGGCTCCATTACCGCAACATTACACCTCTGATAAATGTCAAAGAGTGATTTGGTTCCTCTAACAGGTTCATCATCCACATCATCATTCTCCTCCTGAATCTCAAGTTTCTTGTCATTCTCCCAACTCCAGTTATCTAACTCAAAAAACTGAACATCCCTGCTGACAATTACTTTGTTGCTTTGTGGTAAGTAGATCCTGTAGGCCTTTGAAATTGAGCTATAGCCTACAAAAATCCCAGATTCTGCTTTCTTGTCCAACTTGTCTCTCTTAACTTGAGGGATATAAGAGAAACATAGGCAACCAAATGTCTTCAAATTAAGCAACTTAGGTTTGTAGCCAAACCATGCTTCAAATGGAGTCTTTTTCTGCAAAGCTTTTGTTGGCAATCTGTTTAGCAGAAAAACTGCTGTATTTACAGCCTCGGCCCAAAATTTCTTTGGCAACCCTTTGTCATGAAGCAAGCACCTTGTCATCTCCATAATTGTCCGGTTTTTCCTCTCCACAACGCCATTCTGTTGAGGAGTGTAAGGTGCTGTCAACTGATGTTCGATGCCTGCATCTTCACAAAACTTATTAAATTTTCCAGAGGTATATTCAGTTCCATTATCAGACCTGATCACCTGCATTTTGCATCTGCTTTGAGTTTCAACCCAAGCTTTAAACTTCCAGAAGATGTCAGCAACCTCAGATTTAAGCTTCATAAAATAAATCCAGCACATTCTTGAGTGATCATCAATGAAAGCAATATAATACTTACTGCCATTCAATGATGGTGTTTTCTTTGGTCCTCCCACATCTGTGTGTATTAATTGCAGCCGCTGTGTAGCCCTCCAGGCCTTGTTTTGTGGAAAAGGAAGCCTGGTTTGCTTCCCATATTGACAGGCAGCACATTTAGGAGGCTCCTCCTCTAATTCAGGCAAGCCTTTCACTAGATTGTTCTTCTTCATGAAAAGTAGAGCGGCATGATGGAAATGCCCCAATCTCTTGTGCCAAAGTACTGTATTGCTATCATCTTTATGTACAGCAGTCTGCTCCTCTTTCATCAAGTCCAATGCAAAGCTTTTGCCTTTCATTTGAACTTTGAACACCTCTATGCCTTTTGTATCTTTAATCACACAGTTTTTGTCTTCAAACAGCACCTTATAGCCTTTTTCCAACAACTGAGTAACACTCAAAAGATTTTGATTAATTTCAGGAACATATAAAACATCAGAAATTAATTTCAAACCTGTGCAGCCTTCAATTGCTACTGTTCCTTTGCCTTTTACTGCAATATGTGCTCCATTTCCAATTCTGACTTTAGAAATAGCAGTCTTGTCAAGCTCTCTGAAAAGCTCTCGATCATAAGTCATGTGGTTTGTACAACCACTATCTATAAGCCAGCTTTCTGTGGAGCTGTTGGTGGCAAAGCATGATACCACAAACAACTGCTCTTCTTGAGGTTGATCCTCTGCAGCCTTGGCTTCTCCTTGTTGCTGTTGAGTCTTGCATATTCTTTCCATGTGCCCTAACTGACCACATTTGTGACATCTTGCATCTGGCTTCCACCAACACTTATGCTGTGGATGATTTGTTTTTTTGCAGTAGGGGCAAGGTGGAAAGACTTGAGTGTTGCTGCTTTGGCTATTTTTGTTGTTGCTTGCATAACCTCCAGGCTGCTTGTTTTTGTTCTGCCTTTTTTTGTTTTTTCCACCATTATTGTTCTGTGATTTGGCTTGAAAAGCACCCTCCACAGATCCTTCTTGCCTCATAAGCCTCCTTTGTTCTTGTGCCTGCAGTGCATTCAACAATTCTGCCAAGGTAATGCTTGACATATCTTTTGAGTTTTCCAGAGATGAAATTGTAGCCTCAAACTTTTCAGGAATTGTGACTAGGATCTTTTGAACAATTCTAGAGTCAGAAAAATCAGTACCAAGGAGTCTTACTTTGTTGACAATGCCATAAAGTTTTTCAGAATATTCCTTGATTGTTTCTGATTCTTTCATCTTTTGCATCTCAAATTCTCGAATCAAATTCATTACTTGCATCCCTTTGATCCTTGCATTTCCTTCGTATTCTTGCTTCAAAAAATCCCAAATTTCCTTGGCTGTTTTTAGCGTCATTATTCTGGTAAAAATGTTGGATGAGACTGCTGCAAACAAGGTTGCTCTTGCCTTTGATTTTCTTTGCTTCCTCTCCTTCTGATTTTTGATTTGTGCAAGAGTTGGATTGTCTGGCAGAGGTGGAACTTCATATACTTGTTCAGCAGCTTCCCATAGATCATTAGCATCAAGATAGGCTTCCATTCTAACAGCCCACACCTGATAATTTGTTCCGTCAAACACTGGAGGTGCAATTGCAGTGAATGAATTTTCTGAATTCATTTGTGTTTGAACTCTCTCACAGGTCCCTCAAGATTACAGCTCTGATACCAATCTGTTGGTTTTATAGGAAATCAAAAAACTAAGGATAATGAAAGAAGCTAATTTTTGAGACTGCAGAATGTTAAATTTTATTGAGCAACAAGCTGTTTATTTATACAGCATAATGAAAACTGAATTTGCAGAAAAATCTGCTACATGTTGATCATAACAGCTAAATGCCTGAAAATTAGCATGAGGAAATCTTCATAATCCTAAAGAATAGCAACAACTAAAACTGATTCAGTCAATCCTAAAGAATAGCAAATCAAACTGATTCAGCTTCATGGGTCATGCTAGTCAATAGTTTTAGACCATCTCTAAGAATCCACAATTTTGTAATTCAGCTGGAGGTTTTACCTATGTATCTACATAAACATGACCCAGTTGCTATGGTTGTCCCGAATGAGGCCTCCTGAAGCTGGCATGGTTGGCATCGGCTAGTTCAATGTGCCAGTAGTATCGGTAAAATTTTGGTTCATAAAAATATTTTTTACTCGAATAAATTTTTTTTATTGATTATAGAAAATATTTTCTATTGATTTTTATTTTAAGGTACCAAAGTTGGAAAAAATTTTAAAATATATTTTTTAGAAAATATTTTTAGAAACAAAATTTTACATTTTTTAACGCATAGCCAATTTTATCCCACAGATAAAATGCAATACATACCAATTTATTTTATGATTAAAATATTACAAAAATTCTTGCTTATGAAGATAAATTATGCTTTCACCAAATAAAAAATCATCCGATCTCCAATAATAACCTTTTAATACAGAAGATCACATGGATCAACAGAGCTCATAGAATCCTAGGCATGCCTATTTTACCAGCTTTGAAAAATATAATAACTTTTATAAATTTAACATTATTACATTAATTTATTTTTTTAGTAAAACTAAATTACAATAGACAAAACAAATATAAATATATAAATAATGCATAGACACGAAAATAATCAAAAACAAAAAATATTTATTTCAATGTAATGGAAATCATTTGTTTATATAAGGCCATCTCCAACGGTTCATCAAATCTTGCATCAGATTTGAAATTTGGTAAAAAAATCACTTTTTGGAGCTCTAATGGTTTCAGCAAATTGGTATCAAATTGAGAAAACATTAAAGGTTTCATCAAACTGAGGACGACTTGCTCCTTTCACCAATTCACTGTGCATAGTCGTTAAAGCAGAAATTTGTGAAAATTTTACACTAAGTGGTCGACCACGTGGTTGACCCCCTGGTCGACCATCAGGTTGACCAACCGGTCGACTAGCTCATGCAAAAATTGACCTGCGAACTGGTTCAAATGGTTTAAATTACTAGTTCAAACGGTTCAAAAAAAATTTATAAAAAAAAAATTAGCCTTACCGGTCGACCGGCCGGTCAAGCAACCGGTCGACCACTTCTCTTTTGATGTACGGTTGAAGCAAGCCATATCAGATTGAGAAAATTAACTTTTTTTTACTCAAATTTAATGAAAAATTTAGTTCACCGTTGGAGATGTTTTAAGACTAACAAATAACTAAATAAAAATAGAATAAATTAATATGGTTAAAAAATACAATATAAATCTCGTAATGCTTCAGATATTTTATTGTTTTTTCAAAGCTGAGCCCAAATATTTTAAAAACCAAAGAACCAGTGTCAAGTTTCGTTTGGCATGAGTAGTAAATTTTTTTTGTATTAAAACTTTTTTAACTTAATTTTTTCAACCTCGTTTGATTTTTATATTGTGACTTTTTTTTACTTTTATTAAAAAAATTGAATAATTATAGATAAAAAATAATATTTTATTTTATTAACTTTTATACCAAATTTTATCATTTTGTGATTTTTTAATCTCAAAATGAAAATCAAACCGGGGCTCCGCCTGGCGCGTTAGGATCCTCTAGAGTTAAAGTCCTAGAGTGATCTCCTAAAGTACTCTATCCAACGGTTGAAATCAAACCTCACCAAAACGACGTCATTTTGGTGAGTAATTTGAAAAAAAAAAAAAAAAAAAAAAAAACAGCTTTAATTCAAAACATCTCTTGCAAATATGAAGCATGAGAGACAGAGAGGGCTGAGAGGAGGAGCAGGACATCGCCGCCCCACCTCGCTCCGCCCCTTCCCACCCTCCCGTCGCCGCCGCTGCCATGCCTTTGACAGAAGAAAAAACCCTCAAGAGTCCAAGACTGACTCCATGGAAGAGAAAGCAAAAATTATCAGGTGGGTTTGGAAATTCCACCATGACCATGTACAGAGATTAGTTTATTTATGATTTTTTTTTTCCTCCCTTATTTTCTGTACATCTAATCTGAAAATGATTTTATTTTATTTAAAAATTTTACTTATTTTCTGTAGATCTCATGTTCTTACATCTAATGTTTTCACTCATATTATATAATACAGTGATCTTTACTTTCTTTGATTTAATGAGTGAAGCAATCACAATTTTTGTTTGTTTTTTTTTTTTTTTTCTTTCATATCTGCTTTCCATTCCATGTGAAACAATCCCAGATTTTTTTTTCTTCAGAGCTTCACTTGCCAAAAGATAAAAGATTCTTCCCCAAATCTTGTTTTGCAGGGAATGGGAAAGAGAGGAAAGGGTTGGTGGGTTCGACAATGGTGAGGAAGGGGTTTGCAGTTGTGGCGCCTCTCTTATTCTCTTCTTTTTCGATGCTTCTCTCTTTCTCTCTCTCTCTCTCTCTCTCTCTCTCTCTCTCTCTCTCTCTCTCTCCCCTATCTGAAGTGAAGAAATTTTTTTTTTCTTTTCATCAAAACGACGTCGTTTTGATGTAGGAAGATCTCAACGGTCTACCTCTTTAGTGGGACAGGTGTCGCGTTCAAAACTTTCACTGTAGAGGATCACTCTACCATTTCACTTCAGAGGATCCTGACGCCAATCTGGCTGGCTGGCTGCCCACTTCGCACGCCTATTAGTTCGCAGATAAATAAAATAAAATAAAAAAATTAGAGAGATGATAAATGATTTGATGTGATATTGGATTTGACAATATTGTTGGTGTTGCCAGGCAATTAGGTGGTATACAAGACTTATTAATGACACCTATCTCTCTCTCTCTCTCTATCCACCTATCAATCTTCTTTCTATCCTTCGACGTCCAATTTTTGGACAGTGTAGTTTTTTTTAGATGTAAGATATTATTAGATAAAATTTTTTTGATATTTAAAAAAATAATTTAATTTTTTTATGATTAGATGTGATGTTTGTAAGAAAAAAATAAAATGATTATAAAATTGAATGTGATATTTTATTTGAATTTATTTTTTTTTTAATTTTGCAAAAATTTTGTCTTTTAGTAAAAAAAATTCAAAATCAAATCTTGCCAAACACCGTCAGCAGGCTTAGGAGAAATTAAAATAGTTTGCTTGGGGTAAATTTAAATGGTGCTTCATTATGTAATGTTTTAAGAAGTTGATAAAAAGTTAATTTTTTAATTTATTTTATCTTTTTATGAATAAAAAATATGAGAGATGATGTGGTTCAAAATAGATAAAAAAATAAAAATTAACTGTTTATTTGATTGTCAAAGCACCCTTATATATTTTATTAATTAAAATAATAAATTTTATTGTATTGTATCTTTTATGAGAAAATAACATGATAAATATCATGATTTATGTAATATAGAATAATGCTCATGATAACTTCTCGTAGGCAAAGTGTTTTTTGTTTTTATTTTTTCTAGAGTTGTAGAATTTAGGAAAAATATCAAATCCGTGGGACAATGGATAAATTATTATATTAGAGGTAAAAAAAAAAATTTGTGGTATAATTTTGACACATAATGTGAATTTGTATAATACACATAAAAAATTTACACAGTACACACAGTAAAATTATAACGCCAAAACATATAAATAATCTTTAACTGTCCTACTGATATGATGTTTCCCCTGGAATTTATTTGATAGCTTAAAGCAAGACTAAGTGGTGCTTAAAAATATGGGAAGATCACAATGGAGTGTAATTTTCCAAAAACAAAATTCAATTCAATGATAAATCTTATACAATTTAATAATTAAAAACATTTTTATTAATCTGTAATTTGTTTTAAGAAAATAAAACTTACGACTTGATATTACGTAACAGGAAATAACAATGAGACACGATATTTGGTGATTGGTGAAACTTGAAAGTATTTAAAGTTGGGTAACCTAACTGTTAAAAATTGGTCGCCCATGTGGCTTGATCCTTCTTTGAACCTTTTGAACCTTATCCAAATAAATTTGAATTTGAATTCAAAACCTATTTGGATAACCACTCAAGATATCTATATTTATCATATCAACTGATATGGATAGATGATATAGATATCTTATATATTTGATATAACTGATATGGATAGATTTATTATTATCCTATATATCTGATATAATATGGGATGTGGGTGATTAAGAGAATAATAACGTATGTCGTATGTTTTACCTATATACTGACTCTGTCCCAAAATACAACGATCAAGAGTCATTTTGCACTGTGACTTGTGTGGGTGATATTCATTTTATAATATCACTCTATTGCTGGGTTGATTGATCAGATTCAGGAAGCACGTGATTTACCTACGAGATCCTTCAATTCAGACTCTGCTGAATAAAGATATGCCCATAATTTTTCATCCGCTGCGTTTTACCTATGATTCACATCGGTATCAGAGCATGAATGGGTATTTTTGTATTTTCTTTAATCATGTGTATATTTATATTTTTATATATATATGTACATATTATATACATGAATGTTTATAAAGGAGAAAAATGTTTACTCTCATTAGATTAAGAGCATAAATATCTATTTTTTATGTTCATTAATGTCTTTTTAATACCATAAATGGTTTTATTTTAAAAAATGGAGTCTGGCAGTACCGAAATTGGACCAGAAAACACCCTGGAAGGCGGCGCGTGGTCCGCACGCGCCACCTGACAAAGTGAGACACTGCCACGTGCTGCCACGCGCCAGACGCACTTCCGACACGCCTCCACGCGCCACGCGCGCATCAACGACGCTGTCCACGCACGCGCCCTCCGCGCCACACAAGCGCGCTGCGTGCGGAGCCGCGTGCCAAGCAGGGAGCTGAGCCGCGTCGTTTTCCTCCGTCGGCTTGGCTAGCTTGGCTGCTGATGCATAAGGCACTGTTTGTTTTGTTTTTAATTTTGAATCGCGTTAAATGGTCATAATTAATTCATTATAGATTTGTTTTATGCGTGGTTAGTACTGTTAGACTCAGAATTAATTTTTCCATGTTCTGTAAAATTGTGAAAATTTTATGAAAATAAAAAGTATTTTTTCTGTGATAATAATTCATTATTTATGCTTTAAAATGCTTCTGATATTGCATAAATAATTTTCTGGGGTTGAAATTTTTATTGTAGACTTCTGAAATGTTTTACTATTTACTGGTCTAATTTTTTCAGTTTATCAAATTCTGGAATTTTTTATTTCTAATTTTATGTGTGTTTATTAGTTATTTAGAATTTCAAAAAATTTCAGAAAATTTCAGAATGATGTACTTTTTATTGTGGCATAATCTGAATATTGAATACAACATATTTTCTGGGTTTGTAATATGTTGCAATTAAAATGGCATGATTAGTTATTTATTTGTTTATTTGAATTCCATTATTAAATGAATATAGCATGAGTTATTTATAAATTTACATTAAGATGCTATTGTATGGAATTTATCATGTTTTGTATATGCCATAAGTAGTGGGAGATTAATTTTTTTTTGCACATGGAATTAAATTAAATTTTGATAAGTATCACTAGAGGCGCAAGAAATGATTACGAGCATAGCAAATTTTCGATCTTGAGACATGTGTAAAATTATCATTATTTAATTTAGTTTTTTTTTGCTGCAAAATAATTTTTTGTGTTACTATCATTAATATCCCCTGCGCATTTGTTTACTCTGTATGTAGAAATGACTGCTAAGACAGTGGTGGCAGACTTAACTAAGGGAGAGAAATTGGATAGCGACAATTATGATATATGGCGTCGTAAGATCCAATACCAGTGAGCAAGAAGTGTTGACCACACTTGAACAAGTGATGGTTGAGCCAGAGCAGGGCAATACAGCTCAACATCGTTGTGATCTTGAAGTCTTTCTGACTTGGCATAACAAAGATCGGTGTGCACGCTTTACCATGTTGAGCAACATGCACAACGACTTGATTAGTGAGTTTGAGCATTGCCCGACTGCATTTGAGATGTGGGAAGCTCTCAAACAAAAGTTTGGTACTACCTCCTTGGCAAAGCTACGTGGGCTGACTATGGAGTTTGACTCTTATCAAAAAAGGGTGCATCACTCGATGAAGCAGCATTTAAGGGTCATGTTAGCCATGATACGTGAGCTTGCGGCTGCTGGGCACAATTTGACTCAAGAGCAGCAAGTACAAGCTGTGATTCGCTCTCTGCCAAATTCTTGGAAGCAGATAAAGCAGAACATGATGCATAATGAGAGTGTCAAAACATTCGAAGACATATCACGTCATTTGGAGCTAGAGGCTGAGCACCTTGAGGCAGCTAAGTCTGATGGTTCTGCTATGGTGGTTGAGTCGAGCTCATGTAGGACTTCTCAGTTCAAATGTGAAAAAGCAAAAGGTGCCCCTAAGAAGCAAGCAGCAGCTGCGCTAAAACCCAATGGTGCTAGAAATTTCAAGCGTAGGGGCAAGAGAGGTGGCAAGAAGGTAAAGGGTAAATTGACATGCTTTAATTGTAACAAAGAAGGACACTTCGCTCGGGATTGCCCTGAGCAGAAGAAGGTAGTCCCTCACTTAATTTCTCACATTCAATGCTTTGTGTCTAGTCAAGCACTAGTTGCTCATTCTCCTCATTTTTGGATTGTAGACTCCGGAACAACAGACCATATCGCGAGGGACATAGTAGGGTTCGATGAATATCGCCGAGTACCTGCTGGGAGCAGAAAAGTTTACATGGGGAACGAGACCAGTGTGGAGGTGCTTGGCATTGGCACATACAAGCTGGAAATGGGACGAGGGCGCACCTTGTATCTTCATGATGTTCTTTATGCTCCGGATATTCGGCGAAACTTAGTTTCAGTTATTAGCATGATGAGCCTTGGTTTTAGCTTCTGTTTTGAGAATAATGGTGTTTGCATTTATTTGGGAACAATTTTTTATGGTTTTGGTTATCTTTCAGATGGTTTTTTAGTTTTGGATGTGGATGATTCTAGTTTTAATAAAAATGTCAATGGCTCTGTTTCGAATATTGCATCTTTTTGTGATAATGATTCTATGAGATAGCATGCTAGATTAGGCCACATAGGGCAAGACAAGATGACTAGATTAGCTAAAGAAGGTCTTTTAGGCCCACTCACTAGAGTCACTTTGCCTACTTGTGAGCACTGTCTTGCTGGTAAGGCAACAAGGAAACCATTTGGGAAAGCCATAAGGGCATCTATCCCATTACAACTTATTCATTCTGATATATGTGGACCAATGAATGTGAGGGCAAGGCATGGAGCCCCTTATTTCATCACATTTATAGATGATTGCACGCGTTTTTGTCATGTCTATTTGATTTCTCACAAGTCAGAAGCATTGGATTGCTTTAGACGGTATGTTAATGAGGTTGAGAATCAATTAGACAAGAGTATTAAGGCTTTAAGGACTGACCGAGGATGTGAGTATCTATCTGAGCAATTTAAAGTGCTCTGTCAGGAAAAAGGAGTCATCAGGCAATTGACAATTCCTAGGACTCCGCAACAAAATGGTGTAGCGAAGAGAAGGAATCGCACATTGCTTGACATGGTTAGATCAATGATGGTGCAAGCTAATCTTCCCATTTCTTATTGGGGAGATGCTTTGTTGACTGCTGCCTACGTCCTTAACCGTGTGCCCTCCAAATCAGTTCCTTCCACCCCATATGAGATGCGGACTGGCAAAAAGCCTGATTTGGGCAATTTGCAGCCTTAGGGTTCGGCAGCTTACATACACAACGCTTCTCATAAGTTTGGGAAGTTGGGTCCTAGAGGAAAGAAGTGTATCTTCATTCACTATAGTGAGCATTCTAAGGGCTATGTGTTTGTTGGGGAGCATCCGGATGGAAGTGTGACTGAAATTGAGTCACGAGATGTGGATTTCCTAGAGGAGGATTTCCCTAGCAAAGGTGAGGTAACTAGAGAAGTAGAACTCTATGAGATGGAGGATCTACTTGAAGGCGCACCTAGTAGCCTAGTAGAGAATGAGGAGATAATTCCTCAGGCTCCTAGGGATAGTGAGAGCAATCTACCTACCCATGGATTAGATCCAATGGATGAGGATTCTCAGGATTCTCAACTACGTAAAAGCAAACGTGGAGTTATACCCCGTCGTCGTTTTGAGATTGAAGTGGAAGCATTCATGATTGCTCCGAGTGATGAGATGGAGCCTAAGAATCTCAAAGAGGCTCTCTCATCCCCTGCTAGTAAAGAATGGAGTACTATAATGGATGAAGAAATTGAGTCTATGAAGAAAAATCATGTCTGGGACTTGGTTGATTTGCCACCAAGGCGCAAGACTATTGGGAACAAATGGGTTCTCAAAATCAAGCTTAACGCGGATGGTTCCATAGAAAGGTATAAGGCTCGCCTAGTGGCGAAAGGTTCCACCCAACGAGAGGGTATGGACTATGAGGAAACTTTTTCACCAGTTGTAAGGTTTGCCTCTATTCGCCTAATCCTGGCCATAGTAGCTCAGTTGGACTTAGAGCTATATCAGATGGACGTTAAGACTGCATTTCTCAATGGAGAATTGGATGAAAACATCTATATGGATCAACCAGAAGGCCTTGTGGCAGTAGGTCAGGAGCGCAAAGTTTGCAAGCTTCAACGATCTATTTATAGCTTAAAACAATCATCCAGATAGTGGAATCGGAGATTTCATCGAGCCATTGTTTCTAATGGGTTTACGATTATTGATGAAGATCACTGTGTGTACGTTAAGCGATCCAAGAACATTTTTCTGATATTGTCATTATATGTAGATGACATATTATTGCCTGGAAATGACAAGGAGATGATTGTCGCCACTAAAGTGTGGTTGTTCTCTACATTTGAGATGAAGGACATGGGTGAGGCAAGCTATGTGCTCGTTGTTAAGATCCTTAGGGATCGCTCTAGGAGACTTCTTGGTTTGTCTCAAGAGACTTACATTAAGACTATCCTAGAGCGATTCCAGATGCAGAGCTGCAAACCCATTGACACTCCTGTTGCAAAAGGCGAGAGCCTAAGCCTTGATATGGGTCCTAAGGCTCAAGAAGAGAATGAAAAGATGTCTCGTGTTCCCTATGCAAATGTTGTTGGAAGCTTGATGTATGCTATGATGTGTACACGCCCTGACATTTGTTATGCAGTCGGATTGGTGAGTCGTTACCAATCCAACCCAGGACCAGCCCATTGGAAAGCAGTTAAGAGGATATTACGATATCTTAGAGGGACTGCAGATTACACACTTTGCTACCAAAGTTCAGATCTACATCTAGTTGGCTATTGTGACGCTAACTAGGGAGGAGACTTAGATGAGCGTAAGTCTACTTCAGGATATGCTTTCGTGCTTAGCAATGGTGCTATTTCTTGGAGCAGTAAGAAGCAATCCTGTATCGCCTTATCGACTATGGAGGCTGAGTTTGTGGCTTGTTCATCTGTCGTTCAGGAAGCCGTTTGGTTGAGGAGATTCCTTCAGCATTTGGATGTTGTCACATACACTTCAGACCCTGTGACTATCCATTGTGACAGCATGGCTGCACTCGCTTACGCTAAGGATCCTAAATACCACGGCAGAACCAAACACATTGATGTGAGGTTCAACTTTATCAGAGACATTGTGGCGCAGAAAGAAGTGATCTTGGAGCACATCCCTACGAGTTGCATGGTTGTGGACCCTTTGACTAAGCCCATTGCTAGAGATGTTTATCTTACTCATGTTAGGGCTTTAGGACTACGTAGGTGGTGATATATTTATGTGTATTCAGTTGAACTCATATTTTTGGGATATTTATGCCATTAGTATTCATATTTGTTTCTATTACACATTTATGTTTGCTACCTTTTGCAATGGTTTGTGAATTAGCATACACAAAATAATTAAATTGATGTTAGCAGGCAAGATTGGCTCACTCACACGAGCAATCGCCCTTAGCACTAGGTAGAGAGTAAGGATGAGACTAGTGGTTTATTGTATTTGGAGCAAAGAGAAAAGCCAAAATTATCCACTAGTTATGTCGCCTTGGTTGGAGCCAAGATGAGGTCTTGTTAGAGACCGACCATGGATATGAGAGTACCCATTTTTCCATGGTGTGCCTGTTATAGATAGCCAGATGCGAGATCTCATTTGATGCCTAAGAGGCGAGCAAATAGAGAATTCGAGTTAGACGCTAGGAAACGACTTGTGCGCTTAAGAGCAACTAGACTAAGATCTGTATGCTGTGCGGGTTTAACATCACTCTTTGGAAGAGTTACTCCACTATAACATGCATTCATATTGCATGTGCTTATCGACCCGTTAGCGAGGTGAAAGAATGGATCCCTGCTTCTTCACCGTGTGAGTCCTAAATCATTTTTCCCTAAATGACTTCACTTTGTGCCTTTTGTGACCTTTTACTATGTCATAAGATGAGGAGTTGATGTTCAGCTACTTTGGTATGTTGTCTAAGGTCATGTATGATTCGGCTTTAAGGGACATTACTGGGAAAGCGGTCAATTTCAAATTGAATGATATGAGGGTGAAGGGAAGATCGTCTAGTTCTACATCTCTGCTCTATATTCACTGTCGACAACTCACATCGCTCTTTATGAGATGCTGATTGGGTGTGAAACATGCTCTTTGAGGGATTAGAGATGTTTTTGGACTGATGTAGCTAGATGGGTCTGGGTACATAAGACACTATTTCTGTTCTTTTTGGGTTGATGTCTCTATACTGACTCATATTGAGTTTCTCGTATAGAGCTCCCACATGCAGGTGTTCTCAGCGGTCGCACGGTGCATTGGCTAGTATGAGATTATTCATTTTTTGGGAGATTGAGATAGAGATGTGGTAGTGTCATGCCAACTCATGTGTGAGTGGGAGATGTTAGAAATTGGGCGCTCATGTGGCTTGACCCTTCTTTGAACCTTTTGAACCTTATCCAAATAAGTTTGAATTTGAATTCAAAACCTATTTGGATAACCACTCAAGATATCTATATCTATCATATCAACTGATATGGATAGATGATATAGATATCTTATATATCTGATTTAATATGGGATATGGGTGATTAAGAGAATAATAACGTATGTCGTATGTTTTACTCATATACTGACTCTCTCCCAAAATACAACGATCAAGAGTCATTTTGCACTGTGACTTGTGTGGGTGATATTCATTCTGTAATATCACTCCATTGCTGGGTTGATTGATCAGATTCAGGAAGCACGTGCTTTACCCACGAGATCCTTCAATTCAGACTCTGCTGAATAAAGGTATGCCCATAATTTTTTATCCGCTGCGTTTTACTTATGATTCACACTAACTAACATTGCTTCTCTTCTTTTTTTTCTTTTTTTTTTCTTCTTCTTTTTTACTACATTTTGGACCCAATATATACATATTGAGGAAACAACCATTTGACCTCATTTTTTTTTAATTTTTTAATTATTTTTATAAATACAATAACAAATAATTGATAAAAATAGGTAAATTATAATGTGGATTAAAATATCGCGCAAATACAATGTAATAACTAAAATCTTACCTTTCAAGCAAGAGTGATCAATTATTCAATTATATGTATTAAGGGGTATTTTGTAAAGATAGTTAAAAAGTTGATTTTTTGATTTTTTTTATAAAAAAAAAAATTGTGTAAAAAATATGGAAAATGAGGATTCAAAATGGGTTAAAAATTGATTTTTAGCTTTTTATTGTGTTTCTAAATTGGCTAAGATTTACATATTTTTAAACTTTTACATAATTTAAAATATATGAGCGAGAGATATTTCAAAGAGAGAGGAATCCTTAATCAAAGAGAGAGAGAAGGAGGCCCGTTTAGAAATAGATTATTTTTGTTAATTTTTTGACTACTTTAATTTGATTAAAAAAAATTGTATTTGAAATGATAATTAATTTTAATTTTTTACTTAATTTGATAGTAGTGAAAGAAAAAATAAAATAATTTTGATTTGAATATGATATTTTATCTTATTGATTATTTTAATATATTTAATTTTTATTAACTATTTTAGTTTAAACCCAACTTCCCAAACACAGCTTTAACCCTCCTTGAATCCATCACCAACAATGCTACATATCACTAAAAATAGTACTCTAAAATACCACTAATAAATTAGCGCACACTTAAAAAAAATAAAAAACCTGTACGGGAAAGAAATAAACCTTCTCGTATAATCCTGTTGATCAAGTCTGCGCTCCTCCGTACGACATCTCTTTACTCCCTGAAAACACAAACGTGAGCTAGCCGGCGGGTGTGTGCCGGAAACCCCTCCGATGCCTAAGTCAGAAAAACAGACAAATAGACAAGAAGCTCTGTGAATTCGAGAATCAAAGTTGTGTTACCTCTCCATAGGTGCTGTTTGTGAGCTTTTATAGGTTTTGCGTAGCACAATCCTAGTAGGACTTTTACTCCTCCATACAAAGTCCTCCTAAGATTCATACTCCTGAAAGATAATGCTTATCCTTCAACACCCCCCTCACTACTTAAACCAAGTGAGATGGTTCTTCCATGGCCAGCCTACCATACGACCGAAGTAATCACGACTATGCTTAGCCGAACTATACCTAGTTCGGTTCTCTGCCCATAGTTTTCTACAAACCATGGTATGCCCAAAACCGAACTATCTTTTTATCAAGGTTTAGACCGATCTAGTTTCACTGCGCCATAACTGGTATAAGTTCAAAGCACCCTTAAACCGGTCTAAAGCGTCCTTCAACCAGACTAACATCAAGAGTCCGTCGGACCGATCTACCTTCTGGGCTTGAGATCGGGCTAACTTTAAGCCTCTTCAAAACCGGAGTAACTTTATGGCCTCTTTACTCAGCCCTTCGTACTGAGGCCCATAAAGGCCCAGCTCGGCCCAATTTGTATATAAATTACCCTCTCAATTGCCCCTTAATTCCATCTGCGTAGCATGATAGGGATTACCTGTCTATAAACCGGGCTAAAGTTTTACCTTTTCAGCCGAGCTAAAAAACCCTTTAGCCTTTCTAGCCGAGCTAAAACTCTGAAGCCTTTAAAGTCGAGCTATATACTTTTAACCCTCCCAGCCGAGCTAAACTTAAGCCGAGTTGTGCTTGTCCGGTCACAACGTCCCTTCAATCACAGAAACTAAATCGATTCTCATCCCTATGACATGTGGCATGCTGGTATTGGCTTACTGCAGCTGCCGCGCCGCCCTCGTACTCCGCAAAATTTGAACAGTCCCGCGCGTTTTCGTCCTTCCTATATCCCAAAACAACACTTTCATCCTTTGAATCGCCCTCATCAATCATTTTACTGTTTCAAGCTCTTCTCTCTCTTCTAAGCTCTAACTGTTTTTTGTATTTCGAAGAAGCTGCGTGTTCTTGCTATTGTTGCTACTTCCACTTCCATCTTCTTGTGCCTCTGGACCTGGTAAGCATCATAAATCTGTTTCTCTATTTTTGTTTCTGCTTTTGTTTAATCCATAGCATACTATGTTTGAAAAACACTTTTTCCTGCTAGTTTCTGCATTTTTCTGAAAAAAACCTTTTAAGAACCACTAGTACTTCATGAAGTAGTCTATAGAACACTGTGTTTGATCCAAAATTACCATATAACCGAACTAAAAAGTAGTTTGTAGTTGATGCCACGCTAATCTAACTATACAACCGAGCTAGCACTTCATATTCATACTAGCAATTTCAATAAGTCAAACCATCCTCTGATTTACCTCAGCCGGGATAAACGAACCGAACTAAGTCTGAACTTAGCATACTGGAAACCTTATCTTTCGACCGAGCTAGGTCTTTGGGGCTAAGCCAGCTTTCTAAGTTTTTAGACCGAACTCAGAAAGCTGCCCCTAGAGGCTCAACCAGTCTAACAGAGCCTTCTCGTTAACCGAGATAACGAATCGCTCACCACGACCGAGCTATCGAACCCCCTGCTCAATCCGAGCTACCAAGCATCTTGTTGAAACCGAGACAGAACTTGTAGCATCCCACATAGCCGAAGTAGGACTCCTATTCTTGCTTTTATTTTGTAGCACGGTCCAATGATCTGTGCTTAACCCCTTTGTTTTCCACTTTGCAAACTTAGGTTGCCCAGGCACTCCACTGCGCGCTCAACCAAGCTACTGAGCACAATTTTGCGACCGAACTTATTTATCCATAACTTAAAAAATAAATGGGGAAGTATAGGTTTTTGGTAGAAACCCCTGGTGACCTGGCCGAATTCCGAAGGGATTACAACATCCCTGACGACGTCTAACTCATTCTGGCCGAACAAGATATCGTTCCATGGGGAAAAAGGGCTATGTACCTTTCACCCTCCTATCAATAATAGAAACAGGACTAAGATTCCCCGTTTAACCCTTGATTTGTGAATTCCTAAGACAAACCAGAATATGGCCAACTCAGCTTTCCACCAATTCTTACCATATAATAATGGGAATAGCCGAACTAAACCGCCGAGCCGGTCTTAACCTCGGTCTAGCAAAAATATTCCACCAATACTCCATTGGCTCCAAAGATGACGGCTGGGTCTACTAACTTAGGATACGCCGTCACAGAGAAAAAATAATAAAATATACGTCGGATAAAGACTTAAACGATGACGATTTTTTCTGGGTATCTAGAAATTTTGAAGACCACCAAGCCCAGATCCCGGGCTGAAGTATAAATTGGAATAAAGGAATCCCTGGTATACTTTACTTCGGTCACTTTTCATGCTTCTATTAATTTCGCTTACCTGCTCTTGAACCGAACTAACAGTTGTTTTCATTATGTAGATTCAGCCCATCTTCAATCTTTGTATAGTTACCCCAACCTGAACATACTTCGTGCCGCACTACGTTTTCCAGAAAGAAGTTGGGCCAAACTTCTTAATTTTAAGCCGACATACTGTTATAGCGGTCGCCGAAAAGCCAGAGCAACAGACTTTCTGCTTAAGGACGCCCCAGAACCGGACCCAACTTTGCCCCAAATTATCCTGGTCCCTCTCACAGCCGAACAAGAAATGGCCAAGAGAAACAGAGTCAGGGCCCTCTTGACCAAAACCAACAGACCCGAAGTACCGCCACCAAGCCAAACGCAACAGGCCGTTGTGGCCCTTCCTTCTCAACAGCCTTCTTTATCACGCCCATCCAAGCGCGCCCGGTCTACCCCAAACGAGCAGCGTCTAGCGGATGAGGACGAAACCACCCCTCTACCGAGCCACCCACCGATTCCACAACCGGAGCCTTCTGACCGGGCTGGCTCTTCCAAGTGGGCACCAAAGCTGAAATTTCAGAACTGAGATATCCAAGATACCGATTCGGTGGTTGCTGAGAAGGATCACTTGATGGCATTCAACCTTGCCAAGAGTGTTTGCCTTCCAGCAGACATAGAACACCACCATGATCCTGGTAAGATGCCCCTCTTGTCTCTCAAATTTTTGAAACTTTCAGTTCGGTTTTGTCATTTCAATTCTTTCCATTCATTTCAGTCTCTTCAAAAGAGCCAAATTGCCCATCAAAAGGTATTGGAGCTCAGGAAAACGGCTAGGCAGGCCATGGCAGAGGTGGAAGAAAGAACAACCAAACTGAAGGAATCACAACAAAAAACGACCGAACTAGTAGCTGGGGTAGCTCGTCTAACCGGACTAGTTACCTCGGCTGAAGCTGACAAACAGAAGGCGTTGACCGTGATGAAAGACAAGTACCTTCGTGAGCTAGTCAAGCTCGAAGGGAAAAATGATGCCGAAATCGCTGAACTGAAGAAGAAGGTGGATGGTGCCAACGCCGAAGGTTTCAAGGAGGCGGAGGGCCTCTACATTCCACAATGTGAGGGAGCGAAGGACTTATTTTTCAAGTGCGGCTGGAAAAGTGCTGTGGAGCAGCTCGGCTGTGGGCCCGAAACCGAGGTCTACAATGCTCCTCAGTATTTCATTCCGGCCTCACTAGCGGAGTATGTTGCTTCTGTCCAACAACAATTTTTGCAGGGTTCAGATGATGAAGATGAAGAAAATGAGCCAACTGTTACTTCGGTAGTCAACGAGCAAGGCAACGATCAATCAGCTCGGTTGGAGCCAACGGTTGAAGACCTAACTGTTGAGCCGCCGACTGACACCGTGCTACCAATTGCTACTGAGACTGATCTTCCATCTGCAACCGGTGTTCAAGTTGATATTGAAGCCGATCTTGAAGACCTTTTTAATTGGTTCTGTACTTTTTCTTTTTATTCTTTTTGCTTCGACTTGTAACCGAGCTGGGAGCCCCTCCCTTGTAATCGCTTTGAACTTGATTAATGAGAATCATCTTCTTTTGCGCTAACTGTTATTCCGGTTTGATCTGTATGCTTGTACCTGTAATGACTTCTATTGCTCCAACTGTAATCTTGGTTTACTTTCCTGTTTGAGCATGCTTTTTAACTGCAACTTGAAGCATACTATTTTTCGGCCAAGATACTTTATTTCGGTCTTAGCTGTGCCATCTGACTGACCTTATTAGCCAACCACTTTTTTGCCGATATACTTACTTCGCCTGAAGAGTACCAAGAGTGGTTTAATTCAGTCAATTACTCTTCAGCCTAAACCCTTACTTCGGCTGAAGAGTAATAAGAGTTTAATGTGGCCATCCTCAAAGTTGGTTTTGTCCAGCCCACCACTCTTTAGCCGATGTCCTTACTTCGGCTCAAGAGTACTAAGAGTTGGTTTAATCCAGCCAACCACTTTTTAGCCGATGCCCTTTTCTTCGGCCAAAGAGTACAAGAGTTGGTTTAGTCCAGCCAACCACTCTTTAACCGATGTCCTTACTTCGGCTAAAGAGTATTAACAGTTGGTTTAATCCAGCCAACCACTTTTTAGCCGATGTCCTTTTCTTCGGCTAAAGAGTATTAACAGTTGGTTTAATCCAGCCAACCACTTTTTAGCCGATGTCCTTTTCTTCGGCTAACGAGTACAAGAGATGGTTTAGTCCAGCCAACCTCTAAATTGGTTATTCCTGCCAAGTTAGAATAAAATGTTTGGTTATTCCGACCAAACGTCCTACAGCCTGGATCCTTATCCTGGGCTTAGGAGGGGTGTTGGTTTTTCTAGCCAACCTATAGATTGGTTTTTCCAGCCAATCTAGAGTAAAAATATTTGGTTATTCCGACCAAACGTCCTGCAGCCTGGATCCTTATCTTGGGCTTAGGAGGGGTGTTGGTTTAATCCAGCCAACCTCTAGATTGGTTTTTCCAGCCAACCTAAAGTAAAGTGTTTGGTTATTCCGACCAAACGTCCTGCAGCCTGGATCCTTATCCTAGGCTTGGGAGGGGTGTTGGTTTAATCCAGCCAACCTCTAAGTTGGTTTTTCCAGCCAGCTTAGAATAAAATGTTTGCAATGTTCCTAACTTCACTAAAACTAACTTTCACAGAAAACAACTAAGCTGAAAAGAATCGACTTGTTTTATTGAGGAAAGAAAAAATTACAGATGTTTGAAAGTGGAAAGCTAAAAATAAAATAACTTGAGATTGGCGGTGTTCTATGGCCTGGGGATTTCTTTGCCGTCCTTGTCTTCTAGGTGGTATGCCCCTTTGCCTGCTAACCCAACCACTTTGTAAGGACCTTCCCAATTAGGCCCTAGCTCGCCATCTCCTAGCACCAGGGTGTTTCCCATTACTTTGCGCAGCACCCAATCTCCGATCTTGAATTGCCTTGGATGCACTGTTTTGTTGTATTTCCTGAATAACTCTTGTTGATATGAGGCAATGTGGACTAGTGCTCTTTCTCTTCTTTCTTCGGCGAGGTCGAGCTCCAATGCTATGGCTTCTCTATTTAAGTCTGGATCAAAATTTTTGCTTCTAATTGTGGGGAGGCCAACTTCCAGTGGGATTACTGCTTCCATGCCGTAGGCTAAGGAGAATGGTGTTTCTCATGTTGATCGTCGAGGTGTGGTGCGGTAAGCCCATAAAACATGAAGAAGTTCCTCCGCCCACTTGCCTTTTGCCTTCTCTAACCTTTTCTTCAGTCAATCCAAGACAACCTTGTTTGATGCTTCTGCTTGGCCATTTGCTTGAGGATATGCTGGTGTAGAATTGTAGAATTCTATCTTGTATCATTCACAAAAGCCTCTAAAGATTCTACCATCAAACTAGGTGCCGTTGTCTGATATTAGGGCTTTAGGTATGCCGAATCGAGTAATGATATTTAGCCAGACGAACTTCTTCACATCTTTTTCCTTGATTGATGCCAATGCTTCTGCTTCTACCCATTTTGTGAAGTAGTCTGTTGCTGCGAGAAAGAACTTCCTGTTTCCGGGCGCTATTGGAAGCGGTCCTACTATATCTAAGCCCCACATTGCAAAGGGCCATGGGCTGGTCAATGGTAGGAGTTCTCTGGCCGGCTGATGTATTTGATGTGTGAACTTTTGACATTTCTCGTACTTCTTCACATACTTCTCTGAGTCTGCTTGCATGTATGGCCACCAGTATCCTTGCGAAATGGCTCTGTAAGCTAACGATCTTCCTCCTTGGTGGCTTCCGCACACCCCTTCATGTATTTCGAGCAAGAACGCTTCTACTTTACTAGGATGGACACACTTTAGGTAAGGTCCTAAGAATGACTTTTTGTACAATGCCATAGATGGGGAGAGCCAAAATCGCTGCGACTTTGCTCTAATTTTGTTGGCTTCTTTCTTGTCTTCCGGTAAGATGCCGTCTTTTAAGAACAGTATAATGGGATCCATCCATAAGGGGCCTAATTCAGCGTAACATACCTCTTCTACTTCGGGGTCTTCAATGCTTGGTCTTGGTAGGTAGTCAATTAGTAGTGGGTGAGGGATGGATGTATCTGCCATTGATGCAAAGCCTGCTAGTTCATCTGCTCTGCTGTTTTCCTCCCTGCCAATCTGTTCTATCCTTACTACTTCAAATTTCTTGATCTCTATTCTGACCAATTCTTGGTATTTGGCCATCCTGTCATCCTTTACTTCATAGTTGCCAGAAATTTGGTTTACTACCAGCTGTGAGCCATTGTAGACCATTAATTCGGTGGCCTTCATGTAGAACGCTGATTTGAGTCCTGCAAGAAGTGCTTCATATTCCGCTTCGTTGTTTGATGCTGGGAAGCCGAGGTTGATTGCTTGCTCCATAACCAGGCCGTCTGGTGAGATGAGGACTATGCCAAGTCCTGCACCATGCCGGTTGAATGCTCCATCCACAAAGAGCTTCCACATCTCACCAACGAACAACTTCCAGCAAGTGGAGGGGTCAGATGATGTTGTGGGGTCAAGAATGTTGCTGGTATTTTCTTCAAGGTCCATGCTTGCTGTCTGCCCCTCGCTATCTGATTGTACCAAGTCTTTATTTGTTGGTGAGTCCTTGCTTGGTGTAGCATGGTTTGCTTCTTCCTTGCTGTCTTTACTCTAGTCTGCCACGGGGTCTGACTAAATATCCTGCACCAGGGGTTGCACTATTCCGGCGTCAATTTCTATTCCTGGTTTGGTTGTATCAGTCAGGTCGACTGGGCAGATATGATGACTTCCTGGGGTAAATTATGCGACAAAGTCTACCAAAGCTTGGGCCTTTATCGCGGTCCTGGGTTAGAACTTGATGTCGAATTGTCCCAACTCAACTGCCCATTTCAAGATTCGCCTAGAAAAATTTGCCCTCTCAAACAGAGTTTTTAATGGGAAAGCTGTGAGGACAACTATGGTGTGGGCGTGAAAGTAATGCGACAACTTCCTTGAGGCCATCATAAAGGTCAATACCAGTTTTTCCAGTGGCAAATACCTTGTTTCAGCACCCAGCAATGTCTTGCTGACATAATAGATGGGCAGATGTTGAATTCCTTCCGCACGGACCAACACTGCGCTAATTGCGTGCTGAGAAACTGCCAGGTACAGGAAGAGTTCTTCTCCAGGTATTGGGGTGACCAGCAATGGTGGAGAAGACATGTATTCTTTCAAGCTTTCCAGAGCTTGGTCGCATTCTTCGTCTCATTCGAACTTGGCTTTCAATGCTTGAAAAAATGGTCGTAGTCTGTCTGACGACCGGCTAATGAATCGGTTGAGTGCAGCTGCCATGCCGGTGAGATGCTGCACTTCTTTTACTGAGTTTGGTCTCTCCAAATCCTGGATTGCTTTGATCTGGGAGGGGTCTGCTTCTATACCCCGGTTGGTCACAAGGAAGCCTAGGAATTTGCCAGATCCTACTCCGAATGCACACTAGGATGCATTGAGGCGCAACTTGTGCTTCTTTAGGATCTCAAACATCTCGCCTAGGTCCTTGAAATGGTCATTCTCATCCTTGCTCTTGACCACCATGTCGTCGATGTAAGCCTCCATTGTTCTGCCTAACAATGGTTCAAACATCTTGGTGACCATCCGTTGGAATGTTGCCCCTGCGTTCTTTAGGCCAAAGGGCATGACCTTGTAACAGTATAGTCCTCTTGGAGTTGTAAAGGATGTGACCTCCTCGTCTGGTTCATGCATGGCGATTTGATGGTAGCCTCTGTATGCATCCAGAAAGCTAAGTCGATTGTGCCCCGCCGTCAGGCCGACCAGTTGATCTATCCGTGGTAGAGGAAAGCTGTCTTTCGGACATGCCTTGTTGACTGTTTTGTAGTCGACACAGACACGCCACTTGCCATTCTTCTTCGGCACCACGACTGTGTTAGAGATTCATCTTAGGTAGTGCACCTCTCTGATTGCTCCTACCTCTAACAGGTTTCCTACTTCTTCTGCCACTATCTCGGCATGGTGGAGTGCCGATCTACGGGTGCGTTGAATGATTGGTCTGGCGGATGGGTGGACATTGAGTTGGTGACAGATGAAGTTGGGATCAATGCCTGGCATATCGTATGATGTCCAGGCAAACACTTTGATATTAGAGGTTAAAAATTCCAAGACCTCTAATCTCTCAGTGCTGGACAACGATGAACCGAGCAAAAAGAACTTATCCGGGTTCTTTTCATCTATTCTTACCTCTACCAAGTCTTCCACCGCTTTCTGATTAGCTGTTTTGCCTACATCTGCGAACAGTTCATTGCTCTCAGGTTCTTCCACTGAATGAACGTATCCTTTGGCAGCGCGGCTGCCATTCACCATGATAAAGCATTGCTTGGACATAATCTGATCTCCATAGACCTCTTCAATTACACCGGTATCGTTGGGCAACCGCATTACTTGGTGGTAGGATGATGCCACCGATCGCATGGTATGCAGCCATGTTCTGCCCAAGATGATGTTATAAGTGGAGGGGACCTTTAATACCCAGAACTCCACTTGTTTCGTCACGCTTCCTGCTTTGACTGGGAAGATTATTTTGCCAACGGGCCATTCTGGCATGGAGTTGAATCCAATCAGGGGAGATACGGCAGGTGCCAAGTCTTTATCTTGTAACTTCAACTGTTTAAAGGTGTCGTAGTACATTATTTCACATGAACTGCCTTGGTCTATCAAAATCCGCTTGACGTCAAAATCCTTGACTCGGAGAGTGACAACCAAGGCATCATTGTGACGGCAATATATCCTTGCCAAGTCCTTATTCGAAAAAGACATGATGTTCGTGGCCTCTGTCTTCCCCTTCTTGATGGCAGGTTGGGCACTTTGTACCTCTCTTAAATGCTCAGCCTTTTTGATTGATCCTCTGAGCTCGCATACACGCTCAGGTTCGAAAACTCCATGTATCACATTGATAACGCCTTGAGGTGGGGCGTTGATTGGCATTCCATTGGGGTTGTTATGGTCCTGGGGGGTTGGTTGGGCCCCTCCTTCAATGTATTTATCCAGGTGACCTGCTGCCACCAACTCCTCCAGGTGTTGTCTCAATGGCGTGCAATTTTCAGTACGGTGCCCCTTTTCTTTGTGGAAGGTGCACCGTGATCTTTCGTCATAGTTCTTCTGAGCTTCCCCAAGCTTAGCTGGCCATCTGATGAAAGGCTCATCCCATATTTCACTTAGAATTCGGTAGATCGGTTTCTTGAAGACCGTGGTTATGGCAGTGCGGACTCTCAACCATCTTTTATCCTGGTCCTCTTCGTTGTCTCGTCTGCCTCGTCCGTTTTTGCTTGGACGGTCTACCGCGTTGACCTTTGCTAAGGCCTTCTTCTCTGGTACTGTGGTCGTGTCAGATTTTGTTTTGGCACGTGCGTCATCCTCTTCTACCCTGATGTGCTGATGCACTCTTTCCATCAAGGCTTCCATGGTGAGGGGTGGTGTCATGGTGATTGAGTCCCTTAGTCTATTCCCGACCGGAAGGCCTCTCTTGTATTGTGCAATGGCGAGATTGGTGGGACAGTCCTCAATCTGGTTGAATGTCTCCCAGTAGCGACTATTGTAGGACCTTAATGTCTCTTTTTCGCCCATGTCGATGGAGAGTAGCTGGTCAATCTCTACTAGGGTTTTGGTGTTTGTTCTGAACCTTGTGACAAACACCTCCGCTAATTGCGCCCAGGAGGCTATGCTGCCTTCTGGAAGTTTTTCAAACCAAATCAAGCCTAGATCGCCAAGGCTTGGCGGGAAGAGGATGCACATTAGAGCCTCGTTTTGCCGATATATCGCCATAACCTGGCGAAAGTGGCTTAGGTGAATGTAGGGGTCCGTCTTCCCCTCGTACGTAGTGAATTTGGGCTGAAGGAAGCCTGTAGGTAGGGGCGCGTTTTCAATTGCCAGAACGAACGGCGAGGTCTGCAGCCTTGCTAATGCTTTGTCCGTCGGTTCGTAGGCAGGGCGTGGTAATGGTATTCCAACCTTGACGCTTCCATGCGATCGAGGAGCCAATCGTTGAAGGGTAGAAAATCTGCGAGGGTCACGCGCCCTGGTGTCCTCCTTCCATTGTGCCTTTTCTTCCAGCATGATCCGCAAATCGGATGATCTTGGCAACTCCGTCTGTTTGGATGATGTTTGGTGCGAGTGTAAGGGTCGGTAGGTACTTCCCTCTGTGCAAGACCTCAATGATCTCGTTCTCTCAGACCTGGAGTAACGAGTTCTGGAGGTTCTAGACTGAGTATCGCCTGTCCTGAGGCTTCTACTCTCTGCTCGTGATGGTGTGGAATGCCTTCCATGGTCTTCTGAGCGGCGAGGGGGCGTCTTGTTTTTGCGCCCCTCTCCTGTCGCCACTCCTTTTCCCTTCATCTGGCGCTTCAAGGCCTCCATGTCCGCCGCCATCTTCCTTATTAATTCGTCTTGCTCCTTCACGCGGTCCTCCAGAACTTGAGGATCAATCCTCCGCCTTTGCCTGTCAGGACTTTGTGAACGAGAGTGACGGGGGCTGTTAGTCCGCCTCCCCCTAGTATCCCTCATGGGGTTATGTCGTTGGGGCTCCAAGTCTTCCATGAGAGGGATAGAAGGTAGTCCTTCACGCCTTGCACCCCCATCTGGTGTTTGCCCGTCAATGGCGGACTGTGGTAAATCTTCATTGTGCACCATTGTTCCTAAAGAGGTAAAGCTTGATCAAGAGGTTCTGTTCTTGTCTGAATTCCCACAGACGGCGCCAATTGTACGGGAAAGAAATAAACCTTCTCATATAATCCTGTTGATCAAGTCTGCGCTCCTCCGTACGACGTCGCTTTACTCGTTGAAAACACAAACGTGAGCTAGCCGGCGGGTGTGTGCCGAAAACCCCTCCGATGCCTAAGTCAGAAAAACAGACAAATAGACAAGAAGCTCTGTGAATTCGAGAATCAAAGTTGTGTTACCTCTCCATAGGTGATGTTTGTGAGCTTTTATAGGTTTTGTGTGACACAATCCTAGTAGGACTTTTACTCCTCCATACAGAGTCCTCCTAGGATTCATACTCCTGAAGGATAATGCTTATCCTTCAACACCCCCCTCACTACTTAAACCAAGTGAGATGGTTCTTCCATGGCCGGCCTACCATATGACCGAAGTAATCACGACTATGCTTAGCCGAACTATACCTAGTTCGGTTCTCTGCCCATAGTTTTCTACAAACCATGGTATGCCCAAAACCGAACTATCTTTTTATCAAGGTTTAGACCGATCTAATTTCACTGCGCCATGACCGGTATAAGTTCAAAGCACCCTTAAACCGATCTAAAGCGTCCTTCAATTGGACTAACATCAAGAGTCCCTCGGACCGGTCTACCTTCTGGGCTTGAGATCGGGCTAACTTTAAGCCTCTTCAAAACCGGAGTAACTTTATGGCCTCTTTACTCAGCCCTTTGTACTGAGGCCTATAAAGGCCCAGCTCGGCCCAATTTGTATATAAATTACCCTCTCAAAACCCAAGGCACAACAACACTAATGAGTGCTACCATAAAAAACCTAAGGCACAGCAACACTAATGAGTGTTACCATTAATTATTGGTCTTAAGCATTTTCCTTTTGCTAAGCAGTGCTCTCCTGACTTGAGATTGGACTCCATCATCATGTACTAAAAGCTACACCTTTCCAAAGCTAAAGTGCTCAAACGTAGATCAATAGCCATTGCATCTTTTGTCATCAGCAACACTCATCTGCTACGGTTGATTGATATATCTACACCAAGTAAGATCTAAATAATGAGTTCTAAATCTATCACTAGTGAAGTGAAAAATGAAAAAGAAACAAAAAAAAAAACACAGCATACATTGTGGTAATGGATGAAATCCAGTACCACATCATTAGTGATAACTCTAATTAGTGGTCTCGAGTATTATTAATCTACACCTGAGCCAAAGCTATAAAATAAAGCCTACGAGTATATCATAGAATTGAGTGATTGAAATTAGTAGTGAGTTTGTATTATGTGTTGTTTGTGTATAGTGTGGTGTGTGGTTATGTTAGTTGGATGATATTAATCTATAAAGTTAACCAAAGGAGTAATGCCACTTTGGTAGGGTTTCGGAACATAAATTCTGAAGTTTTAGGGTGTGTTTGGTTTGTGTTTTGAAACATATTTTTGGAAGAAAGTTTTCAAAAACATGTTTAACTACAAATTTTTTCAAAAAAATTTCAAAATTACTTTTCTCTCTATTACACATCAATCAATCATTTTTTCTCTCCTATCTCTTCTCAATCAGTTTTTCTCTCATACACATTTACTCAACTATAACAATATATCAAATCATCCCAAACTCCAAAATTATTTTCAAAATATACAACCAAACAAACTAAAAAAATTTCTAAACTCACTTCCTAAATTTTTTTTAAAAAAATTTATCTCAAAATACAAATCAAACACACCCTTAGGTTCCACACTCTTTAGGACCAACTCCTAGGAACTTGGTACAGTGGTCCTAAGACAGTCCTCTAAATGCTAAGCGACCCATATCCAGGGCTTGGGTGTAAAGTCAAATTCTGACAGTTGTACTCTCTGACTAAAACGGCAACTGCGTTGTAGAGTCAGTGAACATACTCAAGGTTTGTTCCTCATTCTACTCTGGTTAACCAACATTAGGTAGTTGATTCTGAAGTTTATGAATGACAGATTTGAGGAGTTTACTCATTAACAAAAAAAAAAATCTATGAAGTTATGTAAAAATTTTCATTATATAAAAAGTACTTTCATTATTTTTGTGAAATAAGGATAAAATAGTATTTAGGATTTTTTTTTTTTTTAAAGGAACTTACATATAAGTCCTAATAGGTGGATTTATTATTCAATAGGTCCTATAATAATTAATAACGTTTTTCATCAAACACTGTTAAAAAAAATCACTAATTGTTAATTTTCAATGATAGTTTAAAAATTGACATAAAGAAAATGTCACTAATTATAAGTTTTAGCGATAGTTTAAAAAAAGTCACTAATTTTAACTTTCAATGACTGTTTGAAAATTTTGTCACAAAAAACTTTCACCACTAAATTTTAGCTACAATTTATAAAAATTGTGACAAAAAAATGAGAAAATTAGTCTAAGGTCCCTCTCTCATTTTTTGTAATGGAAGAGATCCACAATATTATTTAATGATGTCTAAAGTCCCTCAACTCCCACACCCATATATCACAGAGAAATTTGACTATCTAAAATCAAACCTTATTCTCTCTCTCTCTCTCTCTCTCTCTCTCTCTCTCTCTTTCTAAAATCTCTCGGAATGAATAGAGATGATGTACTTACCAGAGAAACAGATTGAGATGGATCTGTGAGGAGACAAAATAGAGTTTGATCAGAGTTCAAACTTCAAATTTGATTGCAAAGCCCAAGATGAGAACTAAGCTAAAAGTTTCCATATTAGTCTCACTCTCTCATATATGAATTTGATTGAACCAGATAGAGCTTAAGAGTATAACAAATCATTCCAAAGTACAAAGAATGAACCCTAACGGCAAATCAGATAATGAACGAATCAGATGATGAATTCGAACCTTTGTGCTTGTGCTTTCTCCACTGCCGAAATTCCAAATAGACGAGAGAAAAAGAACATTCTTATATCTTTATTTTTGACCATCGTCATCATCATCATCATTTCTCTCTCTCTCTCTCTCTCTCTCTCTC
Source organism: Camellia sinensis (assembly GCF_055761805.1). Classification (NCBI taxonomy): domain Eukaryota; kingdom Viridiplantae; phylum Streptophyta; class Magnoliopsida; order Ericales; family Theaceae; genus Camellia; species Camellia sinensis. The sequence goes on from NC_138968.1 coordinate 7,856,959, forward strand.
TCTGTGTATATATATATATATATATATATCTTCATCCTCAATCTCCATTTTCCTTTATCAACTGGTTCAAGATCTTGTACAGTTCTTTCGATTTCTGAAGATTATTGAATCAAGGTTCATTTTTCTTCAAATTTGATAGATTTTGTAACCACCCTAGCCAATGTGTGAACCATGGAACACATTTTGCCTAAGGTTTATGATTTTCAACAAGAAAAGATTGTGAGGGAGAATTTCTCTAGGTTGGAAGGAGATTTTCTCTGAGTTTGAGTGAATTTCTCTAGGTTAGAGTGGAATTTTCTCTGAGTTTGAGTGAATTTCTCTAGCTTTGAGTGGGATTTTCTCTGGGTTTGAGTTCTGGAATTTTCTTTCACTGCAACAAGGGCTTTGCTCTTAACTTCCAAAGGATCAGTTTTAATGGATTTTCATGAAAAAAGAGCTCTCAAGGTATTGTGATTATCCAACTGACTCCTACTTACCCTCTTGCTATTACCTAGTTATGTCTTTAATTTTCCTTCAATGGATTGTTTGGCTTCTGAGAAAATCAAAATTTCTCTGGGATAGATCCATAATTTCTCTGGGATCAAATTTTTTCTGGATTCATGTTAAGGAACCTTAGACATTATGAAAATATTAGATGTCATTTATGCTATAAAATTTTAATGCCAGGGACTCTAAAAAAAATCTCCCAAAAAAATCACTAATTATCAATTTTTAACAACATACAAAAAATAGTAGCAAAAAATAATTTTTATCGACGATTTTATTATTACTTATTTTCAATAGAATTTAATAAGAATTAAATCCACTTAGTAGTTTACCTATTCTTGTGCCATTGGATAAGGCAGGTTACATTTCATCCAATCAGTGAGAAAATTACTCAAACAAGCAGTGATTATTCAACCTTTTGATACATAAATCACCAACGTTTGGCATTTGTTTTGAGAACTCTGTTTTCACCATCCAAAAAAAAAATGTTTGGCAAAAGTGTTCTTGAAAACTGATTTTGAGAAAATTTGCCAAAAACAGATCGTATTACAAACTGTTTCCTAAATTCTCAAACATTAAAATTATAAGAAAATGCAAATGATAGGAAAACAACTACGTTGCAAAGTCCCATTATTTGATTTCACATTTAAATAAAATAAAAAAAAACACAGAAAATTACAACAAAAACAATGGAAAAAAACCCGTAAAGGCTCTAAGCTTCTTGATTAATCTGAACTAGTGGGAAAGATAATGGGGCAGAAAACAGAAACGATACAAAAATCATATAAAGCACATGAAGCACATAATGATACAGACTTGTATGTGAATAATGGTACATCAAATGGAAATAAAGCACATGAAGCCGACAGAAGCAAACAACTAGGTTCAACCAATCCCATGTACATTTCAAAAGCGTTACTCGTAACTGTGTTTCCAAGCATATCATCTAAGGTAAGCATACACTTAATACTGACTCGGAAAGTCGACATCATTCATGTTAACAGTTCATTTTCATCAGTTTCTACCTACTCACCTGATCCCTTCTAGGTCTTTGTAACAAGTTTCTAGTTCAACTGAGCAATATGGTGTCAACTGGTGTCCATTTGTTGCCCATCTGGAATTTCTTGATTGTCCTCAAAACCAGCATCGTCAGACTCCGTTTGTGGTGGAGGAGCGAGCAATACCTCTGCCACCAACTCTACCAGTTCTTCACCACTATCTCCCAAACGTGATTCACATTCCTCTATAATCTGCAAAACAACGGAGAAACAACTGAAAAACAGATTTGCAGACAAGCCCCTCTAGTCCACCAGAAACATGTTTGCCACTTATTCACAGAAGCAAAAGAGTATGATGATTACATCCACCAGTATTGGCTAGATATTCATTCACAGTTGATCACAATTACTTATAAAAATACAATAGAACATATACACTTCATTAAAAAATTAAAAAGCGAAGCATCAAGAATCACCAAAAAATACTAAGACCAATTTTTTAACCATGTTTAGTGATGCTGAAAGGAATTTGTAACAGCATTCTATAAGAATTACCGGGTCGATTTCAACCACAGAAGAAGGTCTAATGTTGATGACGTTGAGAATCTCGGCTTTTGCTAGGTTGTACTTTTTACATTTTTCCACAAATTCTGTAATTCTCTCTCTCATTTGATTGCAAGCAGCACTCTGCTCCAAATAATCAAAAACCTACAATGCAATAAAAACAAAAAATAAACCACATGAAGATTCCTAATACTGTATCCTAATAGAAACAAAAATAAGATTTTTCGCAGGTATGCAACTTTGAATTCTGATTTTGCAACAGAAACAATAATCCGTGTAGAATCCTTTGCAGCCCCTCTAGATCGTAAAAAATCAAGCACTTCAAAATTGGTAAGTGCACCAGCATTGGCTTTTAGTCTGCAAAACATTCAATCAAACAAATTACAATCACCCAAAAAGTTGAAAGATGAAAACAAAAATTTGTAGAGAAACAGCTCATTATTACAAGAGAACTACATTATCAGAACTAAAATCAATAGGTTCTAGGGGTTGATCCATCTAAAGGGTTACAGACATCTTCATCACCAAGGAAACAAAGATCAAGACCAACTAACTTTGAAACAATATCACTCTCAAAATATCCACCGGAAGGAGTCAATTTGATATATTTCTGCAAATTTGAATTGTGTATAATAAATGAATGCAAATCCAATGAACATACACTCAGTCAAATAATACTTAAAACAAAATGCTAATTCCATATAGTTTTGAAGATGTAAAAGTAGCTGAACAACTTCAGAATTACATTTTTGTGCTTGAAATTTATTCTACATATGGACTGCAATGTTGTTAAGCAATAAAATTTTGAATGCTTTGATTATACTCTAGGCAGATAAACAGGCCTGTGTACAATACGCTGTAAGGCTATGTTTGGATCTTGGATTTGTCAAGTAGAAGAAAACGCAAAGGAAATGAAATTGCTTACACATATTTAATTTTTTATGGGTAATTGAACAGAAAAAATAGTTTTTTTGACTAAATTTCAACTAATTTTTTTCTCATTCCCTAACCTAACCCAATTATAAAAAATAAAAATAAAAAATTTAAAAAAAGTTCTTTGATTTCATTTTTCTTTATTTTTTTAGTTCACAAGATTGAATGGCCAATTCTAATATAAAGGAAATGAAATTGACTTTCTAGACTATTTTACCTTCTTTTACCCCATTTTCTTCAAGCTCCCTCTCTCTTTCCCTCACTCACAGTAGCACCAACCAACACAATGATAAAAGGCCGATTTTGGGAGGTTTTGCTCGAAACTTGAGAATCAGCATTGAATGTTGTTGAAATTTCAATAAAATCGAAACAGATTCAAACATAAAAACAAGTTCATGGAAGCCCTAATGGATTCAAGGCTCTCCTAACGACGTTGTGTTTGGTTGAGGGAATTGGAAAAGAGGTATATGGAAAACAACCATTCTAAACACACACACACATGTATATATGGAAAAGAATACAAGGAGAAGAACGAGGGGTGGGGCATACCTTTAACGGTGGCGAAAGCAACCGCCGCCGCCGCCGCCGCCGCCGGCAGCGGCTAGTGGCGATATTTTTCAGTAGCTCTACCCCACGCTGTCGTTTGAGTTAACACTCTCTATTTTAATGTCTAGCCTAGCTTTCAAGATGAATTTAATTTATGCTAAATTACACTCAACCCCCTAGATTTCAAAAAATTATAAAACTCTTCAAATTTTTAATGAAAGTTTATGACAACAATTTAGGAGGAAGTAAAATCTGATTCTGGGCCCTCCTTGATGAGATTCAGGAATCACATTTTAAAATATTCACTTGTTTGGTTTTAGAAAATTAAATTTTCTTTTCAAAAAATTAAGTTTTTTTATTTTTGATAATATTTTTTTTTGTTTTTATTCAAAAATTTTAATATATAAATATTTTTTTATTTTTTAGATACACCTAACCTAAATGCACTTAAAAATGATAATATTTATGAAAAAAAATCTTTAAAAAATTCATCAAATACAAAAAATAAAAAATAAAAATTCAATACATTTTCGTATTCTTATGTATTTATTAAATTTAAAAAATATTTTTCACATATATTTTACTTTTTAGGTGCATTTAGAAAGCAAAAATTTAATTAAAATATTGAAAAAATTCAGTAAAAGAAAAAAATCAATTTTCTGAAAATCAATCAAAACCAAACAATAATTTCACTTTTAATAGGATTTTGTTTACTATTTCAGACTTAATCTAATAAACAAACAAAAAGCTTACAAATTTAGGACAAAGCCAGCCTAATACTCATGGGTACTCAAAGTAAAATCTCCAATGAGATTTTTTTTTATTTAAATAATACTTACTACTTTGTTTTTTTTACATTGTACCATTTAAAAAAAAAATTAAAACTCATTTATATATATTCTTATAATTAAGATGAGTTTTATAGACTTTATTTAGTGCTTTTATGTTGTCACACTTTTAGATAAAATAAAATAAAATAAAATAAAATAACATAAAATATTTTGCTCGGCTTTCGGACAAAGGATGAGTGATAATTAATTTTTAAATATCTTGACAGACTAATAAGGACAAAAAAAATTTTCTCATTAGGTCTTGTTTAGGAACAGACTTTTTTAATAATTTTTTGACTTTTTTGTTAAAATGTGATATAAAAAAAATTAGTATGTTTGGGATGACTTTTTGACATTTTACGAAAAAATGTGTAAAAAGTAGAGAAAAAAGAAAATCTTTGACTTTTTGGTATGGGTTGTTGACTTTTTAATTTTTTTAGTGACTTTTTGACTTTTTGGGTAAAAAAGTCACTTGCCAAACGAGGCCTAAGTATTCTAAACCAATTCACAAGAGATAACAAAGCTTCTTTGATCATCACTCCAATTCTACGACAACTAGAAACTGGGAATAGAGCAAATGCCCCTCAAAAATCAAATTATTCAATAGTCCAAAATGATCATCGTAGCATATGCACATGGTGTTTCTATTCAATGAGAACGTATAAGAGAATGAATGGAACTGACATTGTCTTTCACTCAATCGATTAAGATGAGTTAAGTCGGTTCCACCCATCTTGTGACTACTGCTCTTATGAGTCTAAGAGCGCCATGTGAATGTGTTAAACTGGTAATTTGAGACATTTGAATCCCCAAATAAGTAACTACATGAGAATTTAAAGCTTGGTAGTATAAATTCACCATAGACATTATAAAGTAATCACAAATTCTATTCACCATTGAAAGCTATTGGTCTCCAAAGTTTGTGCTCAGTTCTATTTCTATTCACCAGTGAATTTTATTTTGAATACTCCCTCCGTCCCAAAATAATGGTCCCTTTTGGGGAATCCAACTTTTTTTGGTAGTATAATTATTGCATTTGAAAAAAGTTGATTTTCCAAAATTATCCTTTTGATAGTACATTTTTTGAGAATATCAATGCATAATTGTACTTTTTATGTTGTTTATTAATTTAAAAGAAGGGTAAAATAGGAAATTTATATTATTTTTGTACTTGATTTTTGAAGAGGGACTAATATTTTGGGACAATGAAAAATAGAATAAGGGACTAATATTTTGGGACGGAGGGAGTAAAAGTTTGGGACTGATACAATTAAAATATAGAGGATCAAAATAGCATAGAGCGCATACTTTCAAAACCACATTTAACCCTTGAAAACTATAAGTGGGTGTTTGGGAAGTGGGTTTTTTTGTGGTTAGATGTGATATTTGTGAGAAAAAAAGTGAAATGATTATGAGACTTGATGTGATATTTTGTTTGGATTTTTTTTTTTTTTTTTTTTTTGGTTTTGTAAAACATTTGTTTTGTAGTAAAAAAAATCAAAAAAAAACCCAAAAACCAAGTTCCCACACACCCCCTAAGTATAACAAGAAGAAGAGAAAATGACTGTGATATAGTACCCTGCAAACCAACTTCTTCCCATCAAGCTTCATTGACAAATTAGCAAGATCTCCATCTCCAAGTTCCAACTACAACAAGTTTTCTCCGCTTACTATCAAAGTGCCATATAATTTCACTCAAGAAAATCAAATTTTTGAAACTCCACAGGTGCCACCTCATGCCCAAATCTAATACCCACCAAGCAGCTTGAATCACCTTCCAAATAAGCTTTCATGAAAGCAACCATAATCCCTGCAACAAAGCTCCTCATGGGTTCTCTAGACTTGCCATTTTTACACAAACAATAACTTGTTTTCCCTCTTATCCCCTTTGTCTCATCATCTAGCATGTCAATATGACCATAGTCCTTAGCAACAAAATAACAAGCCGGTTCGTGACATTCTTTGTAAAAATCTTCATGGTTGATTCCCTTAAGAGCACAAGAAGGGAACAAAGGGTTCTTTTTCACTTCACCTAAACCCGAGCCAATCACCAAAACCGCCACGTCGAGATCAAAGGAATGAGGTATTTAAGTGAGGACTGGTGGGGGAGTTTGTTTCCCTTTGTCCATGCCATAATAGGGTCTATGCCTATTAGGGGTGGGTGCAGATTGATTGAGGCCACGGAACCCCCAATCCGCTCTCTATCCGCCAGATTGGCAGATTGGAGAAAATCAATCTACATAAGTCCACCAATCCGACGGATGCGGATTGAGCGGATTGGCAGATAGATACAAATCGGTTTGGCGATTGAAAATTTTATGAGTTTTCAACATAATTCAATTGTGCACTTCCTCAAAAAAATAACATTTTCAACATAATTCAATTGTGCGCTTCCTAAAAAAACAACTTGGGCAATGCAATATTCACAACCACCTGGGCAATTAAAAAAAATAACATTGGGCAATATTTACCACTAGGTGTCACACATCCATTCATTGTGCCTCGGGTCGGGTCATCAGATCCGTTGCACACCCCTAATTAATAGTGAGTGTTAACTCAAATGACAGCGTGTGGTAAAGCTACTAAAAAATATCGCCACTCGCCGCCACCGCCTGCTACGGTTGCTTCCGCCACCGTTAAAGGTATGCCCAACCCCTCGTTCTTCTCCTTGCATTCTTTTCCATATATACATGTGTGTGTGTGTTTGGGATGGTTGTTTTTTATATACCTCTTTTCCAATTCCCTCAACCAAACACAACGTTATTAGGAGATCCTTGAATCCATTAGGGCTTCCATGAACTTGTTTTTATGTTTGAATCTGTTTCGATTTTATTGAAATTTCAACAACATTCCATGGTAATTCTCAAGTTTCGAGTAAAACCCCCAAAATCTGCCTTTGGTCATTGTGTTGGTTGGTGCGACTGTGAATAAGGGAAAGAGAGAGGAAGCTTGAAGAAAATGGAGTAAAAGAAGGTAAAATAGTCAAGAAAATCAATTTCATTTCCTTTATATTAGAATTGGCCATTCAATCTTGTGAACTGAAAAAATAAAGAAAAATAAAGTCAAAGAACTTTTTATTTTTATTTTTTATAATTGGGTTAGGTTAGGGAAGGAGAAAAAAATTAATTGAAATTTAGTAAAAAAAAAACTATTTTTTCTATTCAATTACCCATAAAAAAACTAAATATGTATAAGCAATTTCATTTCCTTTGCGTTTTCTTCTATTGACAAATCCAATATCCAAACATAGCCTTATAGTGTATTGTACACAGGCCTATTTATCTGCCTAGAGTTTAACCAAAGCGTTCAAATAAATAAAATGAAACAAATAAATAAATAAAATAGCACACCCGCCTATGCCTTGCTATTAAAAAAAGGCAGTACACCCGCAAGTATCCTATTATCAATTAAAATAAACAAACAAAATATATATGTATAAAAAAAAAACAACCCACCAGAGCCTTGCTATTAATTAAAAGCAAATAAATTAAAAAGCACACCTACTAATACAACCACTAGGGAGGAAAGGATGAAGGAGGTATAGCTTTACTTCTACGTTAAGATAGAGAAATTGAGGGCCTATGACAAACAAAAACAAAACATCGAAACAGAGTTAGTAAAGAAGACAATACTTAAGGAAACTAATGATTATAGGGAGAAAAGAAAGAATCTACGTACGAAAAATATTATTTTGCATATATTTTAACATTAAGAAACTGCATAAGCAATAACAGAGATGAAAGTCTACTACCTTTGTTCAAAGTATCAATAACCATTACATAAATAAACACTTACACAAATGTAGCACAACCAACCATTTGACCACTTCAACAAAAAATTGAATAAAAACATATACAAAAAAAATTATTTGATTAGATGAACTATTGGATTATTTGATAGATCATAACTTGGTTAATTTCCTACTAGTTTCCTATGTCAAAGGTGAAGCTGAGTAGCTTCTAAATGGATGGACTATTGGATTATTTTTTTCAAAACTTCATATCCGCCCTATTGAACTATTGGACTATTGGATTTGGATTATTGTTATTGGATTTTTTGATCTTGATGGAACCTTTATGTTGTGTTTGGATCATAGATATGAGTAGAGATTTGAAAAGGAAATGGGAAAATGTGGGTGAAATGTCAATGAAATATAATTACATTCGACACACATTTTTTCTTTCTCTTTCCAAATCCCTAGCTAAATCCATGATCCAAACATAACATTAAGGAAATATGATGGTTTCAACGTCATAGAAAGCAAAGCACATTCACATAAGTTTCTTTTTCTTTTGTGCTAGTTTATTATTTTCCAAAAAAAAAAATTAAAATACAATAAAAATGTGAGAGTGTATTTTCCAAATGATTTGAGCCAACATCAGTCCATATGTCATAGTTACATGAAGTTATATATCATAAAGTGAGTAATTATAAATGACAGCAACTATGGCTTTGCTTATAATTCTTGCTTAACATAAATGATTTGTATGTAGAAAAGTTCCTAGAATTTTAATGTTTGGTATAAATTTAACTTGATGTGATGTGGACCACACCCTATATCAATCTGATGCACCCATTTAAAATTCTATACATTTTTTGAAGTATTTTTTCTAGTTATGTAGAATTGTTGTTTACTTAAAAAACATAACTTAGTTTCATTCCTAGTAATTTTCTATGTCAAAGAGGAAGATGAGTTGCTTTTAATTAGGTTGACTGTGATTGTTGTTATTAGAATTTCTGATCTTCATAAAGCCTTTTTGGAAGTCGGATGTTTTGATTTGAGCATCATAGAAATCATATTGTTATGAAATTCAAGAATCTTATTATGATGATCATTGATGATGCTAACAATGACAGCTAATAAAATTGTTAAATTATAATATTTTGCAAAATATATTCTAAAACTGTTTTTTGTTGTTATGTATTAAATTTTCTCTTCTCCAGTAATGTGATTTAAATTTTATCACTATTCTATAAATTCTTCATCTTTTACTCTTCATTTGGGACAACAGAAAGCCATTGGATTTTTTAATATTATACATTGGATGTGTTGTGCATGTTGGTATAATAAAGAATATTTTTTTTCTAAATTTATATAGAAAGTCATTGGTTTTCCCATTCATTATGTATTACGTTGAGTTGAATATTAAGCAGACTCCTACTCAATTTGATGGAATTCCAAACAAATATAAAATTAATATTAAAGTAATATGTGCATAGATAATGCACCAACAACATCCAATCATGAAAAGAATTTTATATCAATTAAATAAAAATCCTCAAATGCAGAGGTAAAATATGCAACTACTAATCCAGAAGGGGAATATTACATTCAACCATAACCCAAAAGCACCAATATTAGAAGTATAACATAACAACAAACGAAAAATTATAAACATAAACAGATTTCAACAAATAAATAAGAAATTGTAGTCTCATATCAATTACATGAGTACAAAATTCAATTAACCATACATTAGATTTCACAAACCCAAGCCAAATTTGAAGTATATAATCTCTATATATGGAATCAAAACAACTACCAAATCAAACAAACATGAAAAACAAAATCTATTCATATCATATTTTCCTAAATTTAGGAACCAACCACTCCAAGCGAGGCCGTTTTGAAGAAGGGAAAACAAGAATCAGGAAAGGAAATAGGGTTAACAAAAGGGGATTTTGGTCTAGCGTTTCATAGAATATGGTTGAAGAAAGGTGAGAGAAACGAGTTGCAAAGAGAGACATAGTGAGAGATTCATACCTTCAGGCAAAGTTTTTACATACAGAAAATAGATATGGAACAATCAGTAAAAAAGATACACTTCGCGGGGTGCTCAGGGCGGATAAGATCGTCGGAGTTGTATCTAAAAACGGGAGGGTTTCGGACCAAATAACATGAGGGTTTTAGCAAAACAACGTTAGCCTTTGTGGGGAGGGGGGAAACACAATCAGTAAAAAGGAAAGAAAAAAAAAAGTAACCGGTTAAGAAGCTATTTAATTTTTTTAATTAAATTATGGTTCAGATTAATTTATAGATTTCTATTGGTTTAAAAGTAAGGTATACATGATATGTACATTTAATGAGGCGCACAATCCTTAATATTCTAATAATTGAACATAAAGTCATTCACAGAGAAGACTTTCAAATGTTTATTGGATTTAAATCATATAGGCACATTTGAAATAATTCTTTCCTGAACCTTAATCCAATCTAGATGACCATCGTTACACAAACATTCGTTTCTCACTTTCCACAGTTCCCAGAAAATTGGTAAAGGTATCTTATATATAACAATTCGTGTGTCTTCTTGGATTTTTAAATAAATCAATTAGTTCCATGAAATAAGTTGGCTCTACCAAAACAAATATTAACCATTCCAAATCGAATTGCATCAACTTCTCTGAATGCATCTTCATGAACTTACAATATCCAATTGTTTGTTTGTGAGCTTGTGAACTATACAACAAATAAAAAATTACAGTCTTATATTAGTTACATGAGTACAAAATTTAACATAACTAGAGTACAAAATTCATGCCAATTAACGGAGTAATTGTTATTATAGGAAAATCAACATAAACATATTTCAATAAACAAATAAAAAATTACAGTCTCGTATTAGTTACATGAGTACAAAATTCAATTACCCACACATCAGATTTCACACACTCAAGCCAAATTTCAAGTATATATATATATATATATATATATGGAATCAAAACAACTACCAAAGCAAATAAACATAAGAAACCTAAACCTATTCAAATTATATTTTCTTAATTTTATAAACCAATCCAGTGAGTTTACAAAGGTGAAAGGGGCAGTTTTGAAGAAAGGATTTCGGTCCAAGGTTTATAGAATGGAGATGGAGAAAGGGAGAGAAACAAGTTGCAAATCGAGAGAGAGAGAGAGAGAGAGACATTCATTGAGGCATGTAGCTTACCAAAACGAGGAGGAAAAGAAAAGGGCAGAGGAATAAACTCACTCTTCGGTGCTTGGCGCGGAGGAGCTCCGGCGAGATCCTGTAGAGATCTTCGTCAACAGCTTTGGGAGCTTTTCTCTATAGCAGAGGATGCAGCAGAGGTCTCGGCGGTGGCAATGAGCTGAAGAATTTTTATTTTGATAGAATTTGGATGTTTGTTCCAAATTTTTAGAGAAAATGGGGCTAAATTATGTAATAGTCATTATAAAAAAAAATTAAAACATTTATAAATAGAGTGTTATAATAAAATAAATCATTAATTTATAATTTTGTCAATTTATACTTAAATTTTTTTTTTTATTTTTAATATAAATCTTTCATCTATTTTTACTAAGTAAAATTAATAAAAAAAGACCATTTTACTCATCAACTACAAAATGTATAATCACACTATTGATTGGCATAATAAAAATATCTAAAATTTTAGAAACTACAAATATCATAAACAAGTCACAAAGTTTTATAATATAAAACACAAAATACATAACGCCATCATTAATTGGCGTAACAAAATTGTTTAAATTATAGAAAATTACAAATGTCATAACTAATTCCCAAAATTTCATAACATTAACAAAAAATTATGTAACTATCCACTAATTGGTGTAACAAAAATATCTAAAAATTTTAAAAACCACAAATGTCATAAGCAACTCACAAAATTTAATAGCATCAATTACAAAATGCGTAACTGCACCACTAATTGGCATAATAAAAATAATCAAAAATTTTACAAATCACAAATGTCATAACGAATCCAAAAAATTTCATAACATTAATCACAAAATGCGTAACATAACTAATTGATGCAACAAAAATATCCAAATTTTTTATAAACCACAAATATTGTAATCAAGCAACAAAGTTTCATAACAATCATCATAAAATGACTGAACAAATCACTAAAAATCCTAGAATCACCAATCGGGATCTCTCATGATATAGAGAAAACAAAATGTATCCATGGAATAGAAAATGAGAGTTAAAGAAGATTAGCCAGTAGAACGAGAGGAAAGGGAATGTGAGAAAGAGAGACTGAACGGGCTTATCACCTGTGAAAATGATGTCAAAGGTGTTGTCATTTCCGATAAGGAACATCGGAGATATCTACAATGACAGTAAAGAATGAGAGAGATGCTTGAGGGATAAAGAGGACTGAGATAGCAGAACAGTACAACAAAATGCGTAATATTCATTTTTCAACAGTTCTATAACATATGTACAAATTGATAATAACAAAACTTTTCAAATCATAACTACGGCTAAAGGTTTGTGTATGTATGACATATTAATGTGAAAGAGCTAGAGTTTCGAGATAGATGCATTTACTAGATAGAGAAATATCACCAAAATGAATAGTGTTGAAATAGATAGAGAGAGTAGTGACGAATTCAAGGATCTATTGCAGAGACACAGGAATACAGAAAGGAAGAATTTAGTGAGGAAGAACTATCAACAATGGTCGTTCGATCATTTGAGCGACATAGAGAAGTCTGATTAAGAAATAGAGAGAGCTCAGCCACAACTAGGACAAATCAAGGGAAAGAAAATAAAGTAGAAAAAAAAAATGAAGAAAAGTTGGGAAAAAAATTTAGGAGAAAATTTATTTAGTAGAACAAAATAAAATCACATCATAGATGTAACGCCCTGAAATTTTCCCACAAGAATATGCCCAAATAAATACAACAATATACCCAAAAAGTTCACATTCTCATTGAACTAAGAGATAAGAGGTTACAATTCACCATATGCATTTCCATAATGTTCAAAATTCGTATTCCAGTTCAATGAACTAGGTGGCCTTACAAAATATAAGCCTCTAGGGCGTACAATTACAACAAAATAAATTAATAGTCTTGTTACAAAAATTACAATTCAAAATAGAAAAACACACATGGATCAACTTTTCCAAAAAGAAGCTATTGCTTGACCAACCCTTCAAGGAGGTGGAACTCCATTTCCTGAAAAAAAATAAGATAAGGTTGAGCTATATGCCCAGTAGGAACACATTTAACCAAGTATTTAATCCTTTGAATAAGATTATAGTATCTTTGCGACCAAACATTGCATGGAAATTTATCTTTCCATGTAATCATTAACAAACATACAAATCCATGACAACCAAATAATAACAGTGGCTATTCATGTCATCAAGCACAACAATCAAACATTCACAACCATAGAATGCAAACCATGAGTCCACCTGTAAGAGTCCAATTTAAAACACCCTTTACTTTTGTTTTTAAAACCAACCCCTACATCTGCCGGCTATTATACGACAAGGAGTGGGCACCCCAAAGAAAACCATCCGTTTTTCCACTTTTGCCGACTATCATACGGCAGGACTGTGTGGACACCCAAAAATATTTTTCCCACATTTGTCCAACGGTAAGCTTAGACAGGGCATTTGGGCACCTTTTTAAACTCCCCACGCAGGTACCAACACAACACCACACTTGGAAAACCGACTCTTACCCGGACTCATGCACAATTAACAATTCATTCATATTTTATTCCATCAACAACCATCCAACATTACCCAAGAGTTAAATACAACACAAGATTTAAAGAAAACAAATAACATTCAAGCCACAATTCTTTTACTATATCAACATCAACATTCCTGAATCAAGGAAATTCCCCATTCAATGTGGTGTCTTTAACTCAAGTGGAGAATCTAGGGTTTTTACCAAATTTTGGGGTTTTTCTCCTCTATTACTGATATGGCTTGTAATAACATTTATACACATGTTTTGAAAAGAGAGAGTAAAGAAATCTCAAGCAAGAGTCAAGTAAAATGGTTTATTTATGTAAAACATGAGATTGCTCCAACAATACTCTCCAATTAATTCACAAATCACAACCATACCATGAAATCCCTTCAAAACAAAGAAATACTAAGGTAAAAGTGTCCCTACCTCAAGTCGTGAGGAAGAAAACCCGAAAAACTCAAGGTTGACGAAGCCATGAACTTCTCAGACCAATAGAGACCCCTTGACAAGATCTTCAAGTTATCTCAAACGATCAAGGTGAGAAGACACCTCTAAGAGTATAGATCTAAGGATTGAAGTGGAAAAAGTGAGTTTTTGAGAGAAAGAGAGAGAGACTCTCGGTTTTGAGAGGAAAAAGCGGAGAAAATTTATGAGAAAGGTGGGGTTTGGGTCTATTTATAGTATTAGATGATAGCCCTAAGGTCAATGAAAAAGATAAGTCCAAAAACCTCCAAAAATAGGGCCCATTCGAAGCCCAAAATTCTAAAAAAATCACGCAAGGGTCAACCTTTCGGGCAAGGGGGTCGACCTTTAGACAGGAGAGGGTTGACCCTATTTTCCAGCAACTAACACAGAAATTCTACAACATAAGAGGGTCGACCCTCCCCAGACTGGTTTCTACCCTATTTTCCAGCAACACACCTCTAGGAACTTCAGCAATAGGTAAGGGTTGACCCTTAGGGACCCTGGTGTCAACCCTAAGGCAAAATTTCTAAGTTTCCAAGGAACTTTTGACAAGAACAAATGCGAACAAACAAACCCAATGAGTTTAAATCGGATTGTACTCCTTCAAAACTAATAGACAACAACTCCAAAGACTCCCAAAACAAAAACAAAAATAAAGCTATTAAACACACTTTCCAATACATTAAAACACCCAAGTGTCACAACTTCCCCACCTTAGGAAATTTCGCCCTCGAAATAATGTCCATCCTCACCATGATAACAAGGTTTGGCAACAATATCATATTTATTCAATCTTCAACAAATCCATAACCAAGCAAAACATATATATCAATTTGACTCCAAGACAAGGAAATAACAAAAGGTTTTGACTCATGCCCAATTCATCATGTACAAAAAGGAACAACAAAACAAATACATCACAATTTAGAAAATAAGTCGGGGTATTTCTCACGAATCTTTGCTTCACGTTCTCATGTAGCTTCCTCTACACCGTGATGGCGCCATAACACTTTAACTAAGGGAATTGTTTTACCCCTCAAAACTTGCTCTCTAGTATCTAAAATTTGGAGTGGTTTTTCTTCATAAGACACACCTTCATCTATCTCAATCTCTGTCCAATTTAACACATGAGAGGGATCGGTTTTGTACTTGGGAAGCATAGATACGTGAAACACATTGTGGACCCCGGAGAGTTGTGGCGGCAATGCAAGGCGATATGCAACTTCTCTAATCCGCTCAATGATATCAAAGGGGCCGATGAATCTAGGTGACAGCTTTCCGCTCTGGCCAAATCTCATTAACCCTTTTCTAGGAGATATCTTCACAAAGACACGGTCACCAACTTCAAAGGATAAGGGTCATCTTCTTCTATCTGCATAGCTCTTTTGCCGACTTTGAGCGGTAAGTAACCTTTTCCGAATGAGGGCTATTTTCTCGGTAGTTTCACAAACTAGATCTGAGCCCAGCAAGGTTGAATCTCCCACTTCAGTCCAACATACCGGTGATCTACACAGACGCCCATACAATGCCTCGAAACGTGCCATCTCGATGCTTGCTTGGCAGCTATTGTTATAAGCAAACTCAACTATAGGTAGGTGTTTCTTCCAAGACCCTTTAAAATCTAGTACACATGCCCTTAACATGTCTTTCAGAATCTGAATAGTACGTTCGGATTGCCCGTCAGTCTGGGGGTGGTAAGTAGTACTAAAATTCAGTTGAATACGCAAGGCACTTTGAAGGCTTTGCCATAGCTTGGCTATAAAGCAAGGGTCTCTATTAGACACTATACTCACTGGTACCCCATGGAGGCGAATAATCTCATGGATGTAAAGTTTAGCTAGAAACTCTATGGAATCCCCCATGCTCGTGGCGAGGAAGTGAGCGGACTTAGTAAGTCTATCCACAATCACCCATATTGCATCATTACTGCTTTGAGTTCTAGGAAGGCTAGAAACAAAGTCTATGTTGATGAACTCCCATTTCCATTCAGCAATCGACAGAGGTTGTAGCAATCCCGCCGGTCTTTGGTGTTCAGCCTTAACCTGTTGACATGTCAAACACTTGGACACAAATGAGGCTACATCCTTTTTCATACCCCTCCACCAAAATTGACGACTCAGGTTATGGTACATTTTAGTGCCTCCAGGATGCACAGCTAAGCGGAAATGATAGAAGTCCCTCAAAACTTCATTTCTCATAGATTCAAGTACAATCAATCGGTCGAGGTAACGAACACTAGAATCTATATGAATATTTAAACCCCTCTCTTCCTTCCCTTGAAGAATTCTCCCTTTAATTGTATCCACTTCTGGATCACCTAGTTGTGCTTCAACTACTCTAGCAGCAAGGGTAGGTTGGGCGATGGTGGTGAAAAGGGTAGCCTTTTCTAGAGATTCACTAAGCTGTAATGCAAATTCATTGGCATTCTCCATTATCTTCCATTCCCTTATCGCTAGACTAGCCATCGTACTTACCGATTTTCTACTCAAAGCATCCGCTACTACATTGGCTTTACCGGGGTGGTAGTGTATTTCAAAATCATAGTCCTTTAGAAACTCCATCCATCTCCGTTGGCGAAGATTCAAGTCTTTCTGGGAGAATAGGTATTTGAGGCTTTTATGGTTGGAGAATACTTCAAACTTTTCACCATACAGATAGTGTCTCCACAACTTCAAGGCAAAAACAACAGCGACTAGTTCTAAGTCATGTGTCGGATAGTTCCTTTCATGCGTCTTCAGTTGCCGCGAGCCATATGCTACCACTTTACCCTCTTGCATTAGAACTCATCCCAGCCCCTCTCTTGAAGCATCACAATATACCATATAACTTAAGCCTCGTTCCGGAATGATGAGAATTGGAGCGGTGGTCAATCTACGCTTTAGTTCTCGGAAAGCATTCTCGCAAGTTTCGCTCTAAACAAACCTTACTCCCTTACAGGTCAATCTAGTTAATGGTGATGCTATGGAAGAGAAATTCTTTACAAATTGACGGTAGTAACCGGCTAAGCCCAAAAAGTTACGAACTTCTGAGGCATTCTTAGGCTGCTCCCAATTTTGCACAGCTTCTATTTTTGAAGAATCCACCATAACTCCGTCTCCCGAAACTAAGTGACCCAAGAACTTCACTTCGGAAAGCCAGAATTCACACTTCTCATATTTTGCGTACAAACGATGCTCCCTAAGAAGTTGCAAGATAGAACGAAGATGCCCTTCATGCTCATCTTCGGAAGGTGAATAGATAAGAATATCATCTACAAAGATGACCAAAAATTTATCAAGAAACTCCCGAAAGACCCTATTTATTAAATCCATTAATGTGGCTGGAGCATTAGTCAACCCAAAGGGCATAACCAAGAACTCGTAATGACCATATCGGGTACGAAAAGCAGTTTTGGGAATGTCCTCCTCTCTAACTTGAATTTGGTGATAACCCGACCTTAAATCTATCTTGGAGAAACAACGAGAGCCTTTAAGTTGATCGAAGAGATTATCTATCCTGGGCAAGGGGTATTTATTCTTGACTGTAGCTTGATTCAATTTACGATAATCTATACACAATTTTAAGGATCTGTCCTTCTTCTTTGCAAACAACGCTGAGGCTCTCCAAGGTGAGGTGCTAGGGCGTATAAGGCCCTTACTAAGTAACTCTTGCAACTGTTCCTTCAGAACCACCAATTCAGCTGGGGAAAATCTGTATGGCGACAAGGAGATAGGTGTCGTACTCGGAAGCAAGTCTACGGTGAACTCTACTTCCTTATGAGGAGGTAATTCTATAAGATCATTAGGAAAGATATCGAGGTATTTACATACTACCTTTGGAAATTTGCCCCGGACTACACCACTCACATCATCCAAAAAGGCGGTTAAAAGAGAATTAAACTGGCCTCGGCCACATGGATAGTATGAGGAGGGTAAGGATATACCGTACTTGTCTCCCAGAAATGTGAAACGATCACCGCTTGCAATGCACAGTGTAACTCTCTCTCGATAACAATCTATGGTCGCCCGGTAAGTAAACAACCAATCCATACCGAGGATAACGTCAAAATCTGACATTTCTAGCAGGACAAAATTAAACAGAAGTTGTCGGCTGCCACCTCAATTACACACCCCTGACATCCCTAGGTTAGAATGACCTTACCGTCAACCAGTGACTCCACTGTAAGTGAAGATTGCAGTTGCCTACTCTCTAACCCCAACAATGATACAAAAGATGTGGCAATAAATGAATGTGATGCTCCAGTGTCAATCAACACATTAGCCCAAGTATTAAAAATGAGGAATGTACCTCTCACAATTGATGGTCCCGACATTTGCTCAGAAGCAGTGACAGCGTACACTCTTCCCGGTGACCTCTGCTCCCCTACATCACCTCTTTGAACATGAGCTTGTTGTGCAGATTGAGCAGATGTGGCTCCCTGAACTATCCTGGATGCTTGTCCTGATTGAGCCGGCTGATAAGATTGCCTATGTCCCTGACCCATCTGTCAGCCTCTTGACTGTCTAGACTTTGCTACAATAGAAGTCCCTACTTTCTGCGGGCAGAACTTCTTCAAATGTCCCGGCTGACCACATTGGTAACAAGATTGGGCTGGCTCCTATTCTGAGATTGACCCTGTGGACGCATAGGTTGGGACCGTGCTCCACTTTTCTGTCCGCACTCTGCAGCCTTGTGACCCATCTGGCCACATCTATAACAAGCACTAGCAACTCTGGTCATGCTTCCCGAACCTCCACTCATCACGGAACTAGAGGATTTGGCTTGTGATAGAGGCAATTGAAAGGATGATGATGAACCCCTCGACCTCTTTTAAGAACTCGTGTCACCCCTAGCATTAGAATGTCCTACTCTCTTCAATCTCTGCCTTGCCTCTTCGGCCTCTACAATAATCTCTATATGAGTTACCACTTCAACTAAACGACCATAATCACGTATCATATTGCCAACCACCTTCATCAGGATCTTCGGTCTCAACATTTTCTAAAATTCAAAGCACCTTCGTTCTTCCGTTGCCACTAATTCAAGTACAAAACGTGAGAGGCTAGCAAATTTGGCTTCAAACTCCGCCACTAGTGTATCTAATTGTAATAACTCCTCAAACTGCTTCCTCAACCGCTCCCTAGCCATGGGAGGGAGAAATTTATCTTGGAAAGCTTGTACAAATGCTTCCCAAGTACGTTCAACCCTATTATTTATGGATTTCCACCATTGCCCGGCCTCCCCCTTCAACTGGTAGGCCGCTAATGCCACCCGTAATTCATTTTCCCAAATGTCTAAGATCTCAAAGGACTTGACCAATTGCTGTAAACACTCATCAACTTTCATCGGATCAAGCTCGCCATTATACTCAAAGGGATTGGATCGAAAGAACTCATTTTTTAAAAAGAAAGCTCTTGTTTCTCCCTCAATTGTTCTAGCCGCTTGCTCTGTTCTCAATATCTCCATGGACTCCCGTAGAGCCACTGTCATTTCCCTAGCCAAGGTCCCCATAGCTTCTTGGGTTAGTGGAACGGGTATATTATTTTGACCCACTCCTTCTTCTTGAGGAGAGATCTCGGGTTGGGCTGGAATATTCTTGCATCCCCGACGGGGTCTACCGTGAGCTCTAGCACGTCCAGACATCTATAAGAAGTAGAGACAATATTAAATTCAAGACCTACTTGTCGTACTCATGTGCTCCATTCTTAATCTTTACACTCATACACCAAGTAAACACACAAACTTTCACATAGAATAATGCAAACAATCACACATACAATCACATAATAGCACGCGTGAGTTGTCATCCTAAGATATTAGCTAGTTCCATGGCAATCAAGGACCTCCAAGTGGAAAGAGCAGTGATCAAGTGCCTTTCCAAAAGCATTTCGATGAATGTAACAAACAAAATCCATATCATAGGAGTCTAACCCCATACCCACATAGTCACATGAAAACACATAACACACGATATCCTAAGCATTCCGTCCTAGCCTAGGGACCCTATTGTGACACACTGTAATAACCCTCACCATTGTTTACTGATAAGCCATTGATTACTGTTAAACTGAGGCTAAATATGTTAATTGACTGACTGACTGAAAACTGAAGCCGAATTGATTGAGTATATTAGTTAAATTGCAACTCTATCTGTTTGACTGTTTAATTATCTGTTCATGTTTTATGCTTTAAACTGCAAATTGAAGGCCTTATCGGCGACCGAATCCGAAATTGATTGATGATTTATGATCATTAGAATTTATGTGATTTTATGGTATATTTATCCGAAATGTGATTTGGTATGCTTAAATTGGATTAAACGTTGATAAATTGCACCAATTGACTTAATTCACCAAAATGCCACACTAGTGGCCCATTATCTAAACACATTTGAGCCTTCTTCAAACATACTTCTTCAGCCATTTTGAGTCCCATAGCCTACTAGAGTGAGGGAGTGTGAGGAATTGAGTTCAACTTGGAGAATTGGCTAGAGAACTTGAAGAAATTGTTAAGGATTTGTGCAATCGAGTTTCTATACTTGAATACAAGACTTAAGGTAGAAATTCATCTTCTCATTCTTGTGTTTAAATCGATTCTTGCATGGTTAGAGCAAAGTTGAAGACTAGAGCCAATTTATGGCTCAAATTGTTGTGTTGAAGCTTAATTGTTGCATGCATGTATATATATATTGAAGTTATGAGGTTGTAGTTCATAATTCCTCACATGCATGTCCATGTTTTGAGAGTAGACCATGATTTCATCTTGATTTTGTAAGAATTGGCTCATTAGAGCAAGTGTTGGAAGCTTTGAATTAGTTAAATTCAGGCATGTTCGCATGTTCTTCATATTCATGAAATTTAGTTTCAATTTGGGCTCAATTGATCTTCCTTTGGGGTTTGATTTTACATTTGAGCTTTGAAACATGTTAAACTTTGAGTTTTGGAAAATTGGCCCAAATAATATGGTTTTGATGCATCTAAGTTGAATTTGAGCTTGAGGTTCAAATCTGGAAATTCCAGATTTTGAACTCACGCTCGAGCCGTGTGTTGTGCAGTGTATTGTGTGCAGTGTACAGTGTGAGCAGTGTACAGCCAGCGTGAAGCAGAAGGTATGTGTGTGCCGTGTGTACAGTATACAGCAAGTATAAAGCAGACTACAGTGTGTGCAGTGTACAGAGTACAGAAAATATCGGACAGAAGTGAAAAGCGGAGAAGAAGTGTACCTCCCAAGCCCGCCAATAGCCTCCGAGCAACTGGCCGCTGCCGCGAGAAGCCGAGCTCATGTACCCGTAGAGAGTGGCCAGAGCGGCGCCACCCCAGTCATAATGCAAAATGTCCCGGACGTCCACCAGTGCGCTGAGAAGACAGAGAGGCACGGTGTTCGCCCGGTCGGCGAAGATGGTCGTCCCAAATAAGAACATCAGGAAGCCGCGGGCGTACCTCTCCACGTCCTCCTGAGTCATCTGCGCCTCCTCCTCCAACACGGGCTGGACCCTAAACTGTACCTCGAACCAAGAGTACCGCACGAAGCCTGGACGAGCAAGAGGTGGGGCCTCCCCCAGCAGATGGACCTGAGCGGCGGTCCACTCATCCATGTCGATATCGAATGGGATCGGATCACCCCCTATCCCGATGCCAGTGAGCATCGAGAAATCGTAAGGGGTCATCGTCATGTCCCCTGCAGCGGAAAAGTGAAACGAATCGGTGGTGTCCCATCATCTCTCCGCCAGAGCGGCAAGGAGAGGTCTGCAGGTGGAAAGCCTAGAGAGTCCTCGGCAGAAGGCGCCAAAGCCCGCCCGGTCCACTATGCGTCGGACCGCGTCAGGGAGCTCATCGTACCACTCCCGAGCGCCAGTATTCCCATACCCGCGGATGGTATGGGAACCCTCCTGTAAACAGAAAATAACAATTGCAAGACAACATTCAAAATGCAGTTTTGAAAAAGCCGATAAAGCATGCGTGCAAGTTTGACAGATTCAAACAAATACCGGGTGTCGATGTGCTTACAGTGAACTACAACGTGTGATGTGTCAGCGTGTTTGGGTGGTTCCGAGCAGATAAAGCATGTGTGCAAATTTGTCAGATTCAGACAAATACCGGGTGCCGGTGTGCTTACAGTGAACTACAGCGTGTGATCTGTCAGCGTGTTCGGGTGTTTCAGAACAGATATAGCATATGTGCAAATTTAACAGATTCAGACAAATACAGTGATTGCAGTATGTTTGAGTGATTCGGGGCTAGTGCAATGTGTCAGTCTCAAGCAGATATCAGTTGTATGTATACAGTCAACTACGGTGTATAGCATGTCAGATTCAAGCAGTTAAAGAGTACAACTAACTATGACAGTTTTGTATCCTACATTGCGGAAAGTAAAGCAAAAGAAAGAGAGTTACCTCGGAAGTGCCGAATGAAAGGTGGGAGGTAGGCTCGCGCAGTAGTAACTCAGCCGCCACGTGCCTCTCGAAGCTCCGGAACTGACGCAGGCCGTCGGGGGGCAGAACATGGATCGCCGGTCGGTAGGTCGCCGGGTCGAACGGGCGCTCGCTCAATGGTAGGAGCTCGACCCCGGGATCCATCTCGTGGTCCGGGGGAGTCCCGCCACGTGGAATGTCGTCCGCCATGTCAGGAATGATGTGAAAATGGCCGGAGGAAGGGAAATCGGGCTGGAATGCGAAGAGTCAACCGAAAAGTCAACTCCCGAGAGGGTCGGAAATGACCGGAAAGGCCGGAATGTGAAAAGGCACGGGAATGAAGAGGAAAGCAAGGGGAACAAACCCTGAAAAGACGAGAACGCCAAACGAGGCACCGAAACAAAGATGTGATCGGTTGAAAATGTCCGAAACGCGAAGGAAATCGCAAATCCGACGACGAAATGGGCGTAGAACGCGAAGAAACGGGCAAAAAACGAGAGAAAAACACTCTAGAGAGAGAGAGTGAGAGTTTTCGGTGGTGGGGAAGTAAGCAAATAGGGTTTGAAACCCTATTTTAAAACACCCAAAGTGAAATCTCAAAACTGCCCCGACTCAGCAACTTTTTGCCGGTTGGCAATATTTTGTGTCGGCCGGCGTTATTTTGTGCCGATGGAGTTATTTTGCAGCCGGTGGACAGCCGGTGGCCTCCCCTCCCGGCCGGTGGTGTTCCCACAGCCTTGTTTGGGCCATATGAGTAGTTTCTGGTCTTCATAGCTTAATAAAGTGCAAGAGAGTGCATCTCCGACGCTCAACCGGCCTCCGTTGTGACCTCGGGTCGTGTCTTCTGTGCGTGGCACTCGAATTTGTGCAAGGTGTATCCTTTTTGTATCCTTTTAAATTCAAAAGTTGCCCCATGTGCGTTGCACGCGTTCATCGCACTAACTTCGGTGCATTATATCGCGCTGTCATGCGCCTCACAGTTGCGTTGTTATGCACATACTGCATGTGTTGTAACACGCACCCCTTGCATTGTCGTGCACATCTCTCATGCATTGTTATTGCATCTTCATTACTAGTATTGTCGCGTATTTCAAGACATACGTCGTCTCGCGCATCGTCTGCATTGTCGTGCATCTCGAAACACGTGCGTTGTTACGCATTTAAGTCCATTTACATTTCGTATGGCATGCGTGTCACACTTCACATCATTTCGTGTTTTATAAGGCATGCGTGTCTCATTTGTATCGTTCGCATCGGCACGTGTGCCTCATTCCGCATCGGCACGTGTGCCTCATTTTCATCGGCACGTGTGCCTCATTTCGCATCGGCATGTGTGCCTCATTCTGCATCGGCACGTGTGCCTCATTTTCATCGGCATGTGTGCCTCATTTCGCATCGGCACGTGTGCCTCATTCCGCATCGGCACGTGTGCCTCATTTTGCATCGGCACGTGTGCCTCATTCCGCATCGGCACGTGTGCCTCATTCACATCGGCACGTGTGCCTCATTCCGCATCGGCACGTGTGCCTCATTCCGCATCGGCACGCGTGCCTCATTTTCATTGGCACGCGTGCCTCATTCCCATCGGCGCATGTGCCTCATCCCGCATCGGCATGCGTGCCCCGTTTGCATCGGCATGCGTGCCTCATTTGCATCGGCACGTGTGCCTTGTTTGCATTAGCATGCGTGCCTCGTTTGCCTTGTTCATACATTGTTTTGTATATATTGCATATCATTTTGTATCCACTTTTGCATTGTCATGCATAGTTATTAATTGTATTGCCTGCGTAGACCGCATGCTAATTACATTACCTGCGTAGACCGCATGTTTGTAATTAATTTTATTATTTGCGTAGACCGCATATTAATTGTTCAATTTCTTTACCTGCGAAGACCGCATGTATTGCTTGCGTAGACCGCATAATTGATCAATTTCTTTCCTTGCGTAGACCGCATATTAATTGTTCAATTTCTTTACCTGCGTAGACCGCATGTATTGTTTGCGTAGACCGCATAATTGTTCAATTTCTTTACTTGCGTAGACCGCATATTAATTGTTCAATTTCTTTACCTGCGTAGACCGCATGTATTGCTTGCGTAGACCGCATAATTGTTCAATTTCTTTCCTTGCGTAAACCGCATATTTATTGTTCAATTTCTTTACCTGCGTAGACCGCATGTATTGCTTGCGTAGACCGCATAATTGATCAATTTCTTTACTTGCGTAGACCGCATATTTATTGTTCAATTTCTTTACCTGCGTAGACCGCATGTATTGCTTGCGTAGACCGCATATTAATTGTTCAATTTCACTACCTGCGTAGACCGCATGTTTTACTTGCGTAGACCGCATATTTATCATTCAATTTCTTTACCTGCGTAGACCGCATGTATTGCTTGCGTAGACCGCATCATTGTTCAAATCCATTACTTGCGTAGACCGCATGTTTTGCTTGCGTAGACCGCATTATATCATTACCTACGTAGACCGCATGTTTCGTTTGGGTAGACCCCATATTAATTTCATTGCTTGCGTAGACCGCATGTATTGCTTGCGTAGACCGCATAATTTGTTGATTTCATTACCTGTGTAGACCGCATGCTTATGATCAAATTCGTTGCCGACGTAGACCGCATGCTCCACTTATATGTTTGTATTTCCACAGCATTGTTATGCTCCCCACTTGCTTTGCGCTGTCACGCATTTCGAGTATACTACTATGCATGTTGCTAACGATATTGTACCTTTTAAGTTTGTTTTCTTTTCAGGCACGATATTGTATGTACGGTTCATTTGACGCTGGTGCAACCAGACGAGCCGCACAGGTATTGTATCTCCCGAGTGAGACGTATTGAGAATTGCATAATTCTCTTACATCCTTTCTGCATTGTAGTGTAGTTTGGTGTATGCTAGCTTAAAAACCGTCGCATGTGCGCTTCGTTACAGCTTTCTTTGCATGATCATAAGTTATGTCCGGCTCCGTGCATTGTCTTGCATTTTGCCCCTGCCTTCGGGCGCATATCTTGTTTGTCTTGCATGTTTGTCTAAGTCGTCGGCCTTGTCAAAAATGGGTCGTCTCTGGGCTTTGACATTCACTCCCGTCATCGTTATGACTTTCGAGTTCTGTCAAAGAGGGGCAACTGTAGACACCCCATTTTTGACCGTCCTCAAGACTTGGACGTCACCGTTTGAACACTCGGTGATTATCCGTGTTTGTGTTCGTTTGGAGTTCCCGGAGGTCTCGGCTCGCGCGCCTTGCCTCAGGATCTCCGAAGTTGACTGTTTAGTGTCTGGTTTTACACCAAACACTTGTGTTTTGCCTTGGAGAGGCAGGGTAGGGCTTGTAGACCATCCCCACCCACCACCGGCAGTGGCTAGAGGCCACCGACTAGTTTTTGCTTCCATCAGCACTTTTTATTGCCGGTCGGCACTATTTGTTGCCGGTCAGCACTATTTAGTGCCGGTCGGCACTCCTTTTGGCCAAGATAGCATTTTTGGCCGGCCGACTACTGTGCATCTGCTTTTGCAGATATTTTAAGACAGCTGTCTTGCTTTTTGCTCCCCTCCATACACGTGTATGGAGGGATCTCCCTCTTATGAAGCTTGTCTTGTAAGCTTTACAAGACAAGGAGTTCCATAAAGGGAGGGGCTTGTCTCTTGGCTTGAGAGGTTAGACACTTGAGATATTTTGAGAGCTTAGACAGCCATTGTTAAGCTCTGGTTTTAGGGTTAGGGTTAGATACACATCCTACCTCTCTTTCCCTCTCTTTTGTGCTCTAGGTGTTTTGTGTCTTACTATTGCACATAAACACCTAGTGTTTCACCTTTGTCTAGCTACTGAGGTTCTAAGGGACTGATTTTGAAGTTTTGGTGTTAGATTCAAGCCAAGGGAGGCCATTGGAGCACCATTGTTGAAGGGGTCATCAAGGGTAAGAAACTAACACCTTTATTCCCCATTTTTGCATTGATTTTCTACCTATCTTAGAGCTATTTTCGTGCTTATTGTATAACACAAAAAAGTTCTGTTTTTAGGCCCTCTTGATTGTTTATTAAGAGTGTTTTGTGGTTTGAGGGTGTTTGACCCCTCTTAGGCCTTGAAAGGCCTCATTTTGTGCTAGTTTCGGGACTTTGGTGTTTGGGCCTCTTCACCACTGAAATCTTGAGGGATTTCAGTGGTGGAGATGGTGCCTTGAAGTCTCTAGAAGGAGAGGGCCACCCCCTCTCCTTATTGTGCTTGAAAAGGGCATGTTTTGGTCTCTAAAGGGAGCCTATGTTTGAGTGTGTGTTGAGCATGTATAGACTGTTTTTCATGCTTATTTTTCCATAATATAACATGATTTTAAATTGGTTTTGGTACTCCATGCATGCTTAGCATAGTTGCCATGTAATGCCTTGTGATCCCTTAACATGTCTTAGGTTGTGTGCCTTTGTTTCTAGCATGTTTTGGGCTTACATTTGTGAAGATTTTGTGCTTATCTTGACATGTTTTAGGTCTGTCCATAAGTGTTTGGGTTGATCTTGGCATGCTTAGTATAGTTCCTTTGCATTCCGGCTTGTTAGCCTTAAGTATGTGCATGTATAGCATGACATCTTTACATTGATTTGGTGATTTGGGGTCACCCTACATGTTATTTCAGTCCCATTTTCATGCCTATGTGTTTGCCTTGAATGCATCTTTAATGCCTCATAAGCTTGTGTAGCAATGCTCCTTGTTTTGGCACTTGTGCATATCTCTAAATTTGAGCCACTTAGATGCCATCTAAGTAGTCCTTTAGCCTTGTTTTAACATGCTAAAAACCTATTTTTTAGTTGCTTAATGCATGCCATGATTGTTGTGATAAATGTGCTTCAAAGCTTCATGACTTGCCTCAAGTATTTGGACCATGCTTGCATGCATTTGCTTGTCTTGTTTAACGTGATTGGGCATCATTTTATAGCATGATTTTAGAGCTCATGTTGCATGCTAATTGTCCATGAAATCTCTTGTCAAGTGTGCTTGAATGTTGCTTGCTTAATGCTTGAGGTTTGGACCATAACATGTGTATGTGTGCATGTGTGTTTAGCCTCCATTTTTGGGCATTTTGGCTACTGTTTTGGGCCTTATTAGAGCTGCCCAAGTCTTGTATAAGTCCATCTTTACATCCATTTGCATGGTCCCATGTTTGCTTGTATGCTTGCATAAGCTTGTTGCCATGTTATGTTGCATCCTTAGCTTGCATGCTTAGGTTACATTGCATCTTGCATGCATGCCATGTTCCTTGACTTGATGATAGGAATTGGGACTTTGGTTTGATTTGGTTTGCATGCATTTGAAATCAAAGTTGCATACTTGGTTCTTTGGGCCATCATGCATGGAAATGCGTGATTGGTGGTCCGAGAATCGAGACACATGCCCCTTTGAGTCATTACCATGATAAGGGACATGGTTGGTGCGTATATGCCTTGAATTATGCTACCATGCTTTGCCTTGCCCTCTGTTGCTGTCATTTGCAGATTCTGCAGGAACACTCTGCCGACCGGCAGTGTAAAGTGCCGACCGGCAATAATTTCTATGCCGACAGCTTTGTTTTGTGCCGGTGGCCATACCACACTGCCGGTGGCAATTCCATTCAGCCGGTGGCACTCCTCATTGTCCAGAAAAGCAGTCCTGAGGTTTTGGCAACCTCCAGAGGAGTGAAGGAAGGAAAACAGAGACAGCTCACGCATGGCGGCGCATTTCCCGAGGCGATTTACTGTTTTCTTAGTTTAATTAAATTTGCTTAGTTGATTAGGCAATTTGTAATATTTAATTAGCTTGCGTAGTTAATTAATTTGTAATATTTATTTGGTCCCTCCGAGTGAGGGCAAATCTGTAATAAGTGTGTGTGGGTGGTGTGTATGTCTTCCAATCCCCACTTCTTTCTTCCCTTTTATTTACCTGCTTATGATGGTAGATTAGGGCATCTTTAAAATTAGCATACCTTATGCTATGCATGCGTGCATCCATACATTTGTATTACATACATTAGGCTCGGTACATCACGCTAACTGCATTTGTACTTCAATTCACAAATTGAATATGTGGTAGTTGATCGCATTTCACATGCCATGTTTAGGGTTAGCCGAGCCTGCCTAGATTGCATTTTTGCATGTGATGCATTAGCCATTTTTAACATGAACTAGGACATGCATGTTTGATGACTAGTTTACTGTTTTGGCACGGAGTACGATGTAAGTATTTATGCTTTAGCATCCCGCATGTGTGTGAGTGTTGCCATAACAGTATGCCTGCCATGCGGCTAAGTGCTTATGTGTTAAAATGTTTTAATGCCTGTGGGTGAAGGTTGGACTGCTCGAGTTGGAAAAACTCGTTGAAATCTGTGTTTTAGCCTACTTACGAGTAGCAAATTCCAAAGCGCTTTTCAAAACCGAACGGATATGCAATGTTTATTTCCAAATTAGGCAATCTAGTCTATACTTGTTTGCTGCGCGCATAACATAAGTAATTCTAGGCTAATAAATGGAATAAGAACACGTAATGTTTTCAAAATCGGATATCATGGTTAGTAGAGGCCGGTCTTCGAACCGGGCTCTAGGCGAAAGGGGGTGCTCATAGCTGACCTTCCCCGATCGTACCCAAGCTCCCGAGCCGAGACAACTCCGGTGATGACGGACATGTGGCCTTCGGCACCGAGTCAGGGTTTCCTAAATTTCCCCATCAAAAAATATTTAGGTGGCGACTCTGTATCTGGCAAAGCAGTCCATGTTTGGCACTACTTTTTCAAAAAACTGTTTCTCAAAACGATTTGCCAGATTTGGACTCTTTGGTTCAGATTAAGAACCGCGACAACAAATCGCGAGTCCGAACTGTAGTAGCATAAGGCCCCCCTCCGCGGGCGCGTCTACACGAGGCAAATTAGGGATTAAGTTATTATCTTTCCCAACTGTGTAGCTTAGTGTGTGTTCGTCCTGTAAACTGTGTAGGGTTGTCGACTAGAGACGCGCTCTAGCTTCATGTAGCCCAGAACTCTATGAGTAACAACTGTGTAAAGATATGTTCAAAGATGAATATTTTCTGACTGTTAACTGAACTGCTTTCTGAACTGTTACCGTTAACTGAATGAATGTATGTCCTCTATTCTAAACTGTATTGTGGCATCCTTAGCAACTGCTGTTACTATTACTGCTACTGTTACAGAGATCTCTGTCGGTTCTCATGTTTGGAACCATTACTGATGGCCATCATTGACTGCTCGGTCTTTTAAGACCTACTGTTTACTGTATTGCTATGCTAATGGATGTACCACATATGACTGTTACGACTTAATGATTGAAATACTGATCTAAAGAACTGTTTTCATTACTATAAGGACATTCATTCTTAACCTCTTTACGCATTATGTTATTCATTGGGTTTTAGCTCACTGTTTATATATATATGTAGGTGTACAGGCACCAAACCGGAGCTAGGAGTATGGGTTAGACTCCCTTTTTGTCAAGCCGACCACTGTGCCTCACTGCGAGGTTCCGAGCCTGCCAAGCTATGGCTTAGGGGTATTTTAATTTCCCCCGTCTGTCTCTGTACCGGTTTTGTAATAACTGTATAAACTGATAGCACTGTACTATACTGGTTAACAGGGATTAGGTCCCTGTTCTGATCGACTGTAAATGTTGTACATACTGTCCTGTACTGTTCATGTATATGCATATGAAAAATCTTTTTGCATACAGACTCACAGCTCATTGGACATCGTTTATTTACTGTATTGGCTTCCGCCATGCCCCTGTACTCTATTTTACTGTTCTACTGTTAAGCAGGCCTTCGATAATCTCGGATTACTGGCCAGTTACGGTACTAAACCCATAGGGGCGGGTTTAGGTCATGACAGAGTGGTATCAGAGCAATACTTAACCACGAGTTATATCGCACATACGTGTCCAAATAAGCTATAGGGTGTCCTAGAAGAGTAATTAGGGCATCACATGAGCATGAAAAGTGTGTGTGGACATGACATGTATATGTGTTAATGT
Organism: Camellia sinensis; assembly: GCF_055761805.1. NCBI lineage: Eukaryota > Viridiplantae > Streptophyta > Magnoliopsida > Ericales > Theaceae > Camellia > Camellia sinensis. Next base: position 7,887,659 of record NC_138968.1, read on the forward strand.
GTTGAAACATATAACTGCTTATGTTTAAATATTTAAAGTATGCAACTTCCTATGTTTATTATTATAATGTTGCAGATAGTGAAATGGATAATGCAAGCACTGCTAATGAAACTGAATCCCCTGAGGCAAGAATTGCGAGGTTGGAAAGAATGGTGGAACTATTAACTGCAAGACTAGAACAACAACAGAACCAACAGCCCCCACCTCCTCTCCCGGTACAGCTGGAACCGAATGTTAATGATGGGGATATAATTGCTCTCACCCAAAAGTTCAACAAAATGAAACCGTCATCCTTTTAGGGAGGCCTTGAGCCGCTAAAGGCTGAAGCTTGGGTTCTTGAGACAGAGAAACTGTTTGAGGTCTTTCCGTGTTCTGAAGCACACAAAGTGCTATTGGCCACCTTTACACTACAAGAAGAGGCCAGAAGGTGGTGGATGTTAGTCCGCGACACCAACACTGTTATGACTTGGGCTCAATTCAAGGAGTCCTTCTTTGAAAAGTATTTCCCTCAGTGTGTCAGGGATAGAAAAGTGACTGGATTTGAACAGCTGAGACAAGGCACTATGTCGGTGGCAGAATATGAGACAAAATTTACTGAACTTGCCCGTTATGCACCGCACATGGTTGATACTGATGATTACAAGAAGGCCAGGAAGTTTGAAGGCGACCTTAATGTTGCAATACTGGACAGAATAAATGTTTTAAAGCTACCGAACTATGTAAATGTTCTTGACTAAGCATTAATGGCTGAGTCGAACATTAAAGCACTGAAACAAACTAAAACACCAGCGTCTGAATGGCGTGGTAAAAGGCAGGGTTTTAAGTTCAAGAAAGGCAAAAATAACCCATTGAACAAGAAACAGAATACGGGGTCAACAATTAGCCCCAGCCAGGGGAGTGGTTCCATACCACCCTGTTCTGAGTGTGGCAAGAAGCACAAAGGGGTTTGTTACAAAATATCTGGAGCTTGTTACAGGTGTGGCAAGGTGGGCCACATGGTTAAAGACTGCCCCTCTGCTCCGCAGGCCAATAGTAAAGCTGCACCTAGCGCAGCAGCATCGACTGCTACACCAAAGGCTAACCCCAAAGCTACCGGGAAAGAGCCTATGAGGCAAGGCCGAGTGTTCACACTAGTACCGAGAGATGTGCAGAATACCGAGATCGTTGTGTCAAGTATTCTCTCTATTTGTACTCAAAATGCATATATTCTGATTGATTCGAGGTCTACACATTCATATATATCGCATGCTTTTTCACGAAAACTGAATAGACCATTAGAACCCACAAATTATTTGTTAGCTGTATCTTCACCTGTCGGGGGATCTGTAACTTGTGCTTATATGTACCCTGCATGTGAAATTATTGTTGGGGATATGCATCTGTATATTGACTTATTGCCTCTAAACATAGATCATTTTGATGTTATATTGGGGATGGACTGGTTAATGAAATATCATGCTACCATAGACTGTGTAACGAAACAAGTAGTTTTCCGTCCACCGGGTTTACTTGAATTTGTGTTTAATGGGATTGGAGTAGTACCTCCTCCATATCTGATTTCCTCTATGAAAGCCTTTAAACTGATTAAGAAGGGGTGTAAAGGGTATCTATGTTCTGTATTGACTGTACCTATTGATGATAAAACTGATGTGAACTGTATTCCTATAGTCAGAGAATTCCCAAATGTTTTTCCAGATGATCTGCCAGGGGATTTGATTGACAGGGAGATTGAGTTCACCGTTGATGTGATTCCAAGTACACAACCAGTGTCTAAAGCTCCTTACAGAATGGCTCCAACTGAACTGAAGGAATTGAAAGTGCAACTGCAAGAACTGTTAGACAAAAAGTTCATCGGGCCTAACATTTCACCGTGAGGCGCACCTGTTTTGTTTGTGAAAAAGAAAGACGGCTCACTGAGGCTCTGTATCGACTACCGTGAATTGAACAAGATAACTGTGAAAAATAAATATCCATTACCCCGTATTGATGACTTATTTGATCAATTACAGGGTGCTCAAGTCTTTTCTAAGATTGATCTCAGATCCGGATATCATCAGTTGAAAGTTAAACCAGAGGACATTGACAAAACTGCTTTTCGCACGTGGTATGGACATTACGAATTTTTAGTTATGCTTTTCAGAATTACCAATGCACCTGCTGCATTTATGGACCTCATGAACAGAATCTTTAAACCATTCCTCGATGACTTTATTGTTGTATTCATAGATGACATTTTGATTTATTCCAAGAGTATAGAAGAACATGAACAGCATCTGAGACTTGCCCTACAGACCCTAAGAGAACAGAAATTGTTTGCTAAACTATCTAAATATGAATTTTGGCTTGATCATGTTATGTTTTTGGGACATGTTATTAGTAAGGATGGAATTTCAGTTGATCCACAAAAAGTTAAAGCAATAGTAAACTGGCCTAAACCAACAAATGTGACAGAAGTTCGAAACTTTTTGGGATTAGCCGAGTACTACAGAAGATTTGTCAAAGATTTCTCCAAAATTGCTTTACCGTTGACCCAATTGACTCAGAAGGGGATATCATTTGACTAGACTGACCTAAGGGAATCAGCTTTCCAAGAGTTGAAAACTCGATTAATGACGGCACCTGTTCTTACCCTACCTTCAGGTACGGATGGTTTTACCATTTTTAGTGATGCTTCTCATAAGGGTTTGGGGTGTGTTTTAATGCAAAATGGGAGAGTAATTGCCTATGCTTCCCGACAACTGAGACCACACGAAAAGAACTACCCGACCCATGATCTGGAACTGGCTGCAGTAGTGTTTGCACTGAAAATCTAGCGTCACTACCTTTATGGGACGACATGTGAAGTATATACCGACCACAAAAGTTTGAAATATTTCTTCACACAGAAAGAACTGAACATGAGACAGCGGAGGTGGCTAGAACTGATTAAAGATTATGACCTACAGATTTTGTACCATCCGAGGAAAGCCAACATCGTTGCCGATGCATTGAGTCGGAAATCGATTGGGAACTTAGCCTGTTTACGCACCGGACAGAAAGAGTTGCTATGTGACCTTGAAAATTCTGAAAATTGAGATTGTTTTGCAAGAACAAGGTGGAACAATAGCTGCTATTTCTGCTCAACCGGCACTGATTGAAGAGATTAAAGAGAAACAGCAACAGGATGACTTCTTGAAGAAGATCATCAAAGAAAAGGAATCGAAGCCAAGGCCGGGTTTCAAATTTGAAAATAATGTACTAGAATTTCAGGGAAGACTGTGTGTACTGAATGATTCTGAACTAAAAAGAAGAGTTTTGCAAGAAAGCCACAATTCAAAACTGTCTATCCACCCAGGGAACACAAAAATGTACCAAGATTTGAAATTGAATTTCTGGTGGCTGGGAATGAAGAAAGAAATTGCTAATTTTGTATCGAAATGTCTTCATTGCCAACAAGTCAAAGCGGAACATCAACGACATGCAGGCTTACTGCAACCCTTACCTATACCGGAGTGGAAATGGGAACATATCACCATGGATTTTATTGTGGGATTGCCTCGCTCTAGTAAAGGTATGGACTCAATCTGGGTTATAGTTGATAGACTGACTAAATTTGCTCACTTCTTACCTGTCAAAACAATTTATAATGCGGACAAATTGGCTGTGATTTATATTGATGAAATTGTTAGACTGCATGGAGTGCCTGTGTCCATTGTTTCTGACAGAGACTCAAAGTTTACATCGAGATTTTGGCAAAGCTACAGACTGCATTGGGTACTGAACTGAGACTAGGTAGTGCCTATCATCCTCAGACCGATGGCTAGTCAGAAAGGACCATCCAGACTCTGCAGAATTTACTGAGAATGTGTGTCCTTGATTTTCAGGAAAACTGGGAAAGCCATTTGCCATTGGCTGAATTCGCCTACAACAACAGTTATCATTCAAGTATTGGTATGGCGCCTTTCGAGGCATTGTATGGCAGAAAGTGTAGATCTCCGATTTGCTGGGCAGAAGTTGGAGATGGGCCTTTGCTTGGGCCCGAGATTGTATATGAAACGACTGAGAAAGTAAAACTGATACAATAGAGATTGAAAACCGCACAGAGCCGACAGAAAAGTTATGCGGATGTTAGAAAACGGGATAGAGAATATGAAGTAGGTGATCACGTGTTTGTGAAAGTGACACCGATGAAAGGCCAGACTCGTTTTGGAGTCAAAGGCAAGTTAGCGCCGAGATACGTTGGACCATATGAGATTATTGAGAAAATCAATCCGGTGGCGTATCAAGTTGCGCTTCCTCCTGAAATGGAGCATATGCATAATATGTTCCATATTTCTATGTTGAGGGACTACCTCCGGGATCCTTTCCATGTGATAGAGCCTACTCGTGTAGTGCTGAGTGATAACTACACTTACGAGGAACGGCCTGTTCAGATTGTAAACAGACGGATCAAAAAGTTAAGAAACAAAGAAATCCCATTAGTAAAAGTTGGCTGGCAAAACCATGTGCCACCATGGGAAAAGGAAGATGACATGGCCAAGAGATATCCTGAACTGTTCCCTCTGAATCCTGTTTTCTTCCATAATGAAGGTAACTCGAGTTTAGAGAACTAAACTCTTTGTAAGGAGAGGAGACTGTAATAACCCTTACCACTGTTTACTGATAAGCCATTGATTACTATTAAACTGAGGCTAAATATGTTAATTGACTGACTGACTGAAAACTGAAGCCGAATTGATTGAGTATATTAGTTAAATTACAACTCTATCTGTTTGACTGTTTAATTATCTGTTCATGTTTTATGCTTTAAACTGCAAATTGAAGGCCTTATCGGCGGCTGAATCCGAAATTGATTGATGATTTATGATCATTAGAATTTATGTGATTTTATGGTGTATTTATCCGAAATGTGATTTGGTATGCTTAAATTGGATTAAACGTTGATAAATTGCACCAATTTACTTAATTCACCAAAATGCCACACTAGTGGCCTACTATCTAAACACATTTGAGCCTTCTTCAAACATACTTCTTCAGCCATTTTGAGTCCCATAGCCGACTAGAGTGAGGGAGTGTGAGGAATTGAGTTCAACTTGGAGAATTGTCTAGAGAACTTGAAGAAATTGTTAAGGATTTGTGCAATCGAGTTTCTATACTTGAATACAAGACTTAAGGTAGAAATTCATCTTCTCATTCTTGTGTTTAAATCGATTCTTGCATGGTTAGAGCAAAGTTGAAGACTAGAGCCAATTTATGGCTCAAATTGTTGTGTTAAAGCTTAATTGTTGCATGCATGTATATATATATTGAAGTTATGAGGTTGTAGTTCATAATTCCTCACATGCATGTCCATGTTTTGAGAGTAGACCATGATTTCATCTTGATTTTGTAAGAATTGGCTCATTAGAGCAAGTGTTGGAAGCTTTGAATTGGTTAAATTCCGGCATGTTTGCATGTTCTTCATATTCATGAAATTTAGTTTCAATTTGGGCTCAATTGATCTTCCTTTAGGGTTTGGTTTTACATTTGAGCTTTGAAACATGTTAAACTTTGAGTTTTGGAATGTTTTCTGGAAAATTGGCCCAAATAGTATGGTTTTGATGCATCTAAGTTGAATTTGAGCTTGAGGTTCAAATCTGGGAATTCCAGATTTTGAACTCACGCTCGAGCGGGGTGACTGGCGCTCGAGCGTGGAAATCGTGCTCCCAATATTTTGTTCTGTTTTTAAGTCAGCTCGAGCGGGGTAATTTACGCTCGAACGGGACCTTGTGTCTTACGCTCGAGCGGGGGTCGAGCGCCCAATCGAGCATGAATTTCACACATCCAGCACTTTTGACTGTTTTTCAGTATTCTCAAGCGGGTAAGCCTGCGCTCGAGCGGAATCCTTTGTCTGCATTTCCGCTCGAGCGGAGTAACCGACGCTCGAGCGGGACCCCTGTTTTCTGGAAATTTTGAAAAATGTTTTAAAGTGCATTTTTGCATCCTCATTTCATCCTAGGCATTCTTAGGCCTAGTTTAAGGCATCTTAATAAGGATATAGATGTAGAACACACCGAGGCAAATTAGGGATTAAGTTATTATCTTTCCCAACTGTGTAGCTTAGTGTGTGTTCGTCCTGTAAACTGTGTAGGGTTGGAAACTGGAAACGCGCTCTAGCTTAACTGTAGCCCAGAACTCTGTGAGTAACAACTGTGTAAAGATATGTTCAAAGATGAATATTTTTTGACTGTTAACTGAACTACTTTCTGAACTGTTACCGTTAACTGAATGAATGTATGTCCTCTATTCTGAACTGTATTGTGGCATCCTTAGCAACTACTGTTACTATTACTGCTACTGTTACAGAGATCTCTGTCGGTGCCTATGTTTGGAACCATTACTGATGGCCATCATTGACTGCTCGGTCTTTTAAGACCTACTGTTTACTGTACTGCTATGCTAATAGATGTACCACATATGACTGTTACGACTGAATGATTGAAATACTGATCTAATGAACTGTTTTTATTACTGTAAGGACATTCATTCTTAACCTCTTTACGCATTATGTTATTCACTGGGCTTTAGCTCACTGTTTATATATATATATGTAGGTGTACAGGCACCAGATCGGAGCTAGGAGCGTGGGTTAGACTCCCTTTTTGTCAAGCCAACCACTGTGCCTCACTGCGAGGTTCCGAGCCTGCCAAGCTATGGCTTAGGGGCATTTTAATTTCCCCCGTCTGTCTCTGTACTTGTTTTGTAATAACTGCATAGACTGATATCACTGTACTGTACTGGTTAACAGGGATTAGGTCCCTGTTCTGATCGACTGTAAATGTTGTACATACTGTCCTGTACTGTTCATGTATATGCGTATGAAAAATCTTTTTGCATACAGGCTCACAGCTCATTGGACATTGTTTATTTATTGTATTGGCTTCCGCCATGCCCCTGTACTCTGTTTTACTGTTCTACTGTTAAGCAGGCCTTCGGTAATCTCGGATTACTGGCCGGTTACGGTATTAAACCCATAGGGACGGGTTTGGGTCGTGACACACACGTCACTTCCCACGAGCCCGAGGTATTCTAACCTACGGCTCTGATACCATTTATAACGCCCTGAAATTTTTCCATAAGAATATGCCCAAACAAATACAACAATATACCCAAAAAGTCCACCTTCTCATTGAACTAAGAGATAAGAGGTTACAATTCACCATATGCATTTCCATAATGTTCAAAATTCGTATTCTAGTTCAGTGAACTAGGTGGCCTTACAAAATATAAGCCTCTAGGGCGTACAATTACAACAAAATAAATTAATAGTCTTGTTACAAAAATTACAATTCAAAATAGCAAAACACACATGGATCAACTTTTCCAAAAAGAAGCTATTGCTTGACCAACCCTTCAGGGAGGTGGAACTCCATTATTTCCTGAAAAAGATAAGATAGGGTTGAGCTATATGCCCAGTAGGAACACATTTAACCAAGTGTTTAATCCTTTGAATAAGATTATAATATCTTTGCGACCAAACATTACAAGGAAATTTACCTTTACATGTAATCCTTAACAAACATACAGATCCATGACAACCAAATAATAACAGTGGCTATTCATGTCATCAAGCACAACAATCAAACATTCACAACCATAGAACGCAAACCATGAGTCCACCTGTAAGAGTCCAATTTAAAACACCCTTTACTTTTGTTTTTAAAACCAACACCCACATTTGCCGGCTATTATACGACAAGGAGTGGGCACCCCAATGAAAACCATCCGTTTTTCCACTTTTACTGACTATCATATGGGAGGACTGTGTGGACACCCAAAAACATTTTTCCCATATTTGTCCAGCGATAAGCTTAGACAGGGCGTTTGGGCACCTTTTTAAACTCCCCACACGGGTACCAACACAACACCACACTTGGAAAACTGACTCTTACCCGGACTCATCCACAATTAACAATTCATTCATATTTTATTCCATCAACAACCATCCAACATTACCCAAGAGTTAAATACAACACAAGATTTAAAGAAAACAAATAACAGTCATGCCACAATTCTTTTACTATATCAACATCCACATCCTTTATCTATTTTATTTCACAATATTTCATGAATCAAGGAAATTCCCTATTCAATGTGGTGTCTTTAACTCAAGTGGAGAATCTAGGGTTTTTACCAAATTTGGGGGTTTTTCTCCTCAATTACTGATATGGCTTGTAATAACATTTATATACATGTTTTGAAAAGAGTGAGTAAAGAAATCTCAAGCAAGAGTCAAGTAAAATGGTTTATTCATGTAAAACATGAGATTGGTCCAACAATACTCTCCAATTAATTCACAAATCATAACCATACCATGAAATCCCTTCAAAACAAAGAAATACTAAGGTAAAAGTGTCCCTACCTCAAGTCGTGAGGAAGAAAACCCGAAAAACTCAAGGTTGACGAAGACACGAACTTCTCAGACCAATAGAGACCCATTGACAAGATCTTCAAGTTATCTCAAAGGATCAAGGTGAGAAGACACCTCTAAGAGTGTAGATCTAAGGATTGAAGTGGAAAAAGTGAGTTTTTGAGAGAAAGAGAGAGAGACTCTCGGTTTTGAGAGGAAAAAGAGGAGAAAAATTATGAGAGATGTGGGGTTTGGGTCTATTTATAGTATTAGATGATAGCCCTAAGGTCAATGAAAAAAATAAGTCCAAAAACCCCCAAAAATAGGGCCCATTCGAAGCTCAAAATTCTGAAAAAAACACGCAGAGGTCAACCTTTCAGGCAAGGGGGTCGACCCTTTAGGTAGAAAGATAATCTGGCAACAAGCAAGAGGGTCAACCCTTAGACAGGAGAGGGTCGACCTTATTTTCCAGCAACTAACACAGAAATTCTGCAACATAAGAGGGTCGACCCTCCCCAGACTGGTGTCTATCCTATTTTCCAGTAACACCTCTAGGAACTTCAGCAACAGGTAAGGGTTAACCCTTAGGGAGGCTGGTGTTGACCCCAAGGCAAAATTTCTAAGTTTCCAAGGAACTTTTGACGAGAACAAACGTGAACGAACAAACCCAACGAGTTTAAATCGGATTGTACTCCTTCAAAACTAATAGACAACAACTCCAAAGACTCCCAAAACAAAAATAAAGATATTAAACACACTTTCCAATATATTAAAACACCCAAGTGTCACAATAGATAATTTTTTTCAACATATTTTTTTATTGAAATTTAGTTAAATCATATATATATATATATATGTCTATAAATGTATATAGATATTTTAAAAAGTATATCGTTTGTATATTACTATTTCTATTATATTTAATGAAGATATATGACTAAAAATAAATCGAAAATAGAGATAGGTAATCAATTGCAATTGTCACTTAGGGATGACACTTCAAAATTAATTGAGAGAGTTGAGAGTTCAAAGATAATGAGACTTTGAGAGACAGATTTGTTTGTGAGAAATAAAATAAGGGTGGGTGGTATTTATAGGACTTGAGAGGGAGGGGTTAATTTATATATACAAATAAATAAAATAAATTGGTTGTTGGTAGAATTAACGGTTATACGACTGTTTCAATTTTTTTTTTTTAAAAATTTTTGACCGTTGCATTGATAGGGGGCAGAGAGCCATTGGGGTTGGGTCATGCCAAATGGGAAAAAAAATTCGGGTCGAGCTCACGAGATGGGTCACACTCCATAACACACTAGAGTCGGGCCGGGCTCCAAAACACATAGCCCAAGGTCTTAGGTTGCGCTTAGGCTCGAGCCTGGTTGGGCTCACCTAGGGCGCAACTTAACTTGGGATGTGCCGTGAACTCATGGGCCAAATTTACATCCTTATATATGAATGGTGATTATGAGATATGTGATTAGTGGTTATGATATATCTGATGTTGGTTATGAGACAAATGGTGTTGGTTATGAGATTATGACATAAGTGGGTAAAGGTTATGAGATATATGATTAGTGATTATTAGATATATGATTTTGGTTATGAACAGAGTGGTGTAGTTATAAATGAAAGGGTGTTTAATTATGAGATATGTGATTAGTGGTTATGATCAAAGTGGTGTGGTTATGAGATATGTGATTAGTAGTTATGATATATGTGATGTTGGTTATGAGATATATAGGTAATGGTTATGAGATATTTGATTAGTGATTATAAGATATATGATTTTCGTTATAAGCAAAGTGGTGTCAAAGGATGTTTGGTTACGCTATATATGTTAGTGGTTATGAGATATGAGATATTGGTTATAATCAAAGTGGTGTGGTTATGAGCCAAATGGTTGTTAGTTATGAGATATGTGACTAATGGTTATGAAATATGTGTTGTTGGTTATGACTCAAAGGGGTTGGTTATGAGATATGGTTATGATTCATGTGGGTAATAGTTATGAGATATGTGATCAATGGTTATGAGATATGTGTTATTAGTCATGATCAAAGTGGTATGGTTATGAGCAAAAGGGTGTTAGTTATGAGACATATGACTAGTGGTTATAAGATATGTGATGTTGGTTATGAAAAAAAAGGTATTAGTTATGAGATATGTGACTAGTGGTTACGAGATACGTGATATTAGTTATGACTTAAAGTGGTTGGTTATGAGATATTGTTATGAGATATGTGATTATGGTTATAAAATATGTGATATTAGTTATGAATAAAATGGTGTTGGTTATAAGATGTGGTTATGAAATATGTGATATTAGTTATGAACAAAATGATGTTGGTTGTGAGATGTGGTTATGACTAAGTTATGATCAATTTGATTATAGTTATGAAGAAATATGTTTTTGGCTCATAACTATAAAAAGTGACCTGTTTAGCAGGTCACTTTTAATGATGTGGCTCAATCTTAGCCATTAATTTTCTATGTACCGTACATATTTTGAACAAAATATACTATAGACTTTCCCAACATTTGGGTGTCATATTTGTATATACAAATATATACAAATATATATAGAGAGAGAGAAAGAGAAAGAGAGGGGTAAAGTGAGAGACAGACAGAAAGAGAAAGAGAAAGAGACCTTGTCGTCGATTTCGGAAGAGGAGACTGGGGTGTAGTAGGTGGGAGAGCCACCGTTCAAAGGGCCACTACTGTGAAAGAGTCTTTCAGAAGTGCGCGATGATATATCCTATTGTACACCACCGATCATTTCATGTTATTATATATATAAATATACAATGTAAATACAAATAGACATCATTGAGGCTTGTGGATTACTTAAAAGTGAATAAATTATTGAGAAAACAGAGCAGCAATTGGGTTTTGAAAAGAGAGAAATTTCCAAGATTATCAGTGTTTATGATTAAAAACTACTATAAAAAAAATGCCTAGAAGAGTGAGAAGACAGATAGATAGATAAATAGAGAAATAAAAATTGAAAAAATGAAGTATGCAAAACCCAGAGGAAGAGTGAGTGGCCTGTTTCACTAATTTTTTCTTGAGAAGATAGAAAGCCATTGCTCTGAAAACGCTTTGGAAGTTCCAAGAAACACTTCGTTTTCCCATGCCCTTTAACCCTAAAAACACATAATCAAAAAAATAGGATAGTGCAACTACCTATTTTAACTTCAAAATTTTGACAAGATTTGAAGAACCCACAAGCATGAAATCACCAAATTAACATTTGATTGTCCATAACATAGGAACCATTTTAGAAAGAGAGACAGTTTGGTTCAAACCCTACAAACAAAGCACTCACAATTTGTCTATATATAGATACATATACGTGGGTTTGATCACTCTGTTCATATACTCATAGACTCTGACATTATGCGTTCCATAACGAGCTGAGAAGTCTCAAAAGAAACAAACAAGAAAGGGTTGTCGGAAACAATGACGGGCTCCTCCAACTCTCCAGCGATGTCCTCTGGGATGGCTTCACCACCACTAGCGCCACCGCAGACTTGCATTCCGGCACTAAAAGTCTTGATAGAAAACTTTGCGAAACATAAACTAAAAATAATTAAGGATTCAATTCTATACATGAAAACTATATGAATTTTTACTATACAAAATAATTGTATACGTACCTTGATCCATGATAGTATGAAAAACCTCTTGTGAGAAAGAGAAACTCTGAATAGAAGACCTTGATCTCCAAGTTCTTTCTTTGTCTAAGATCTTCAAAGGATGCCTTCTTGTTGTGACAACTTAAGTTTTTGTGATATAGAGTGTGATTTGGGACCTTACACTATTTATACTAGTAATATTCTCATCAAAGAATTAATTCATTCAATGAACTTATTAAATAGATTAATGTATCTTTTACATTCATGATACATAATGCATCTTCTATATTAATGAACTCATTAGATAGATTAATGTATCTTCTATATTCATAATAGATACATAATGCATCTCTAAGATTCATTTATAATGAATCTATCACATTCAATGCATTGACACTGTCTCCATTAGCCTTCTATACATTATGTATATATAGGTGCATTCATCAATGTTAGTCACCACCTAATTGATGTACATATATCTTGCTTAATGGGATAAACCTAGTATAATTATGTATAAGCCACATTAAGCCATATTAAAATAAAAATTGTTACAATCTCTCACTTGGCTTGCATGATTATATTATGTCACTAGATTATCATAATATGGCTTACATTCTCCCACTAGAAGATTACACCATCACTATTAGATTCTGTTCAATGAAATTATTAGCACCAAATCATTATAGTCAGTGATTTACACATTGACCAAGACTGTACAATGGTTGTCGTGTTAATATTTCCATCAATATAAATAAGTGAATCTTAAATTACAGAGATAACATTAGCAACATAATGGTGATTAATGTTAATTCATCTATAACGATCTCGTCATTTATATCTTCTTCTAAATTGTGCACAAGTATGAAGAATGAAAACGACAAACATAATCGTTACTAACATAAGAAGATTATAACATTTATCACGAACATAATGTGATCATTACTCAATTGTCACGCCCCCAAACCGCCCCTAGTAGTTTGGTGCCGTGATGGCCAGTAATCCGAGATTACCAAAGGCCAACTTCCAAAGGTTTAACACAAATCAGAGTATAATAAAGGGGCTCACAAATGCGGAAGCAATAAATCAAAATACAAGTGGTCCATAAGAGCAGTGCGTAAATCAAATGTAATGACATACATGACATAGTTTCATCATTCGGTTGGTAATAACGAAATACATATCAGAATCTTGATCAAAAGGCTTCTAGAGCCGACATGTGCAAATACAATGATTACAAGCCAAAGAAGCATATTCTTCAAGATTCGCCGACGTAAATACAAATTTCCGACATAAAACAAGTCAAGCCGACATGACAAGCATCCAAAACAAGCTTTACAAAACACATCTAGGCGTCGCCGCCGTCCTGCTCATCACCTACATATATATAGAGAGGGTGAGCTTGGATACTCAGTGAATGGTACTAGTAATAAGGGTTTTGCATGAATATAGCCGAAGTCTTTTACAAACAAAACATGCCAAGCCCATACGGATATTAGCCGAGATCCTTTCAGAGCAAAAACACAACAAAACTTTATCAAAACAAGAGATGAACCGTATTCATCTATCAAGTCTTACAAGTCTCAAGGGATGCTTACTGACATCGGCAAAACACAGATCAAGCTTTCCAAACAAACAAACCCACGCGGTAAACCGTCAGTGGCAAAATAAAGACTGCACGATCCGTAATCGATTAGTCACGGGTACTGCGAAAGTTTATAGTCCTCCAGCACAAGGGGCTGGTGTTACTTAAGCCCGTAGCTCCTTTTAACACGATGGTCTCGTGTTACTTAGGCCCGTAGCCCGCTTTAACACGATAGACCTGTGTTACTTAGGCCCGTAGCCCGCTTTAACACGATAGTCTTTCCAAGAAAGGACCGTATCCTTTTATACTTAGTGCTGCGAAAGTTTAGAGTCCTCCAGCACAAGGGACTTTTTCAAGGATAACATCAAAACGAAGCTTATACTTGATACATCAAAACAGAGCTATTCATTCATGCTTAACAAATACTTTCGTCAAAACAAAGCAAAGCAAGATTTATCAAAACAATATAACATAGCTTTATTAAAAATACCACTCACATAGATCTCCTCGGGTGTAGGCTCAAAGCAAAGATCAAGGACCTACAATCACATGGCAAATCACGTTCTCAAAACAAGCTTTATATGCATGCAAATGATCCCGGCATTCTCACCAGATCCAAGTCAGTAACAAAGCAAAACACGCTGGGAGTTTATACACCGTTTCCGTCTCATGAAAACACACTGGGTACCAACCAGGTCTCTGCCGAGGTTCCACACCTCCTTGTCGAGGTGTGGTCCCGATGGCCACATTCAAAAGCAAGGTCGGGAAAACCTGGGTTTCCCTTTGAAGAATATGAAGAACAGCATGAACATGATCATGACGAAGATGAATGCAAAGATCATAACTTGTTATAAAAATCTGAGATTTCATGCCATGAGTTCAAAACATGGACCTGGGTACCCATACAAGAAGATCATGCAAGAACGAACACAAAAACATGATTCTTGTTCCAAACTTTCGGATCAATACGAGACTTTTCTTCAAGGATACATGAATACTATTTTTCTCTTCCAAAACCAACTTCAAATCAATGCATGACATGCAAAACAAATTCGATCATGCAATGCAGCTAGATGATCAATAACAACAACCAAAGTAGATTAAGATTCTAACCTCAAAACTCGAATCCAACAGTTCAACCCTCGAAGATCAAGCTTGGAAGATCTATTCTCACTCAAGAACTTCTTCTCCTTTCTCTAGAGTTTCTCTCTCTAAAGGCAAAGATTTGAGACAAAAACGATTTGTTTCTAGGTCTGTCGGCTGTCTTAACAATCAGCTCGAACACGTGGCGCTACCGGGTTGGTTCAACTCAAAAGGTGATTGATTGATAAGACAAGCCTATGACAAAGCATATGTAGCAAGCTAAGGCAAGACACATCGGCAAGTAATGACATCGGCTAAAGTCAAAGTTTCGGCAACAGGGTAACAAAGACATCGGCTAGGGAGGACGACACTTGACTAAGCTGTGCCACATCTTGGCCGGGGTGTGCCACACCTCGGTCTAGGCCATACCTGCCCAAGGGCAAGGATCTCTAAGTGCAAAACATCTCGGCAAACATACCCAGGGTGAAGATGTGGTCGACCAAGTGGTTCCAAAACAATTCTAAGTACAAAGGTTCAGAGGTGGACTAAGCTAAAGATGACCTCGGCTACACACCAAGCAAAGAACAAAATCATGCAAGCAATACTTAAACAAAACAAGGCAAGGCAAGACTTGCAAAACTACATAACAAGACAAGATCATGCATGAATGTATGCAAGTATGACAAGAGTAAGGTGAGGGTTTCTACATCAATACACTCATTTCAAGTCTAAACATGATAAACTTTCTACTAAGCCCATGCGCGCAACATGTTCTTGAAAGAGCTTAGGTGTGAGACCTTTAGTTAAATGATCTGCTAACATGAGTGTAGTGCCAATATGAGAGATGGAAATTGTCTGATTCAAAACCCTTTCTTTAATAACTAGATACTTGATATCGATATACTTTGATCCTCCTGAAGTTTTGTTATTATTGGAGAACCGAACAACAGCATCATTATCATAGTAAATCTATAAGGGCCTCGAAATTAAATCGACAAGTTATAATCCAGATATGAAATTCTTTAGCCATACTACATGACATGTGGCTTCATAACATGCCATGAACTCTGCCTCCATAATGGAAGAGGTTGTCAGAGACTGCTTGTGACTCTTCCATGAAATGGGTCCATTAACAAGCATAAAATGTACCCAGAAGTGGACTTTCGAATGTCTTTACATCCAACATAATCAGCATCTAAATAACCAATTACTTAAAGACTGTTTGTTCTTTGATAAGTGAGCATGTAATCCTTAGTGCCTTGTAAATATTGCAACACTTTCTTAATTTCTTTCCCATGATCAAGTCCGGGATTACTTTGGTATCGACCAAGCATACCAACTACAAATGCTATGTTAGGACGTGTACAAACTTGAGCATACATAATGCTCCCAACTGCAGAGGCATAAGGAATTTCTTTCATTTGTTCCCTTTCTAAATTATTTTTGGGACACTAAAATTCACTAAATTTATCACCCTTAACTATAGGGGCAACACTACTTGAACAGTTTTGCATGTTGAACCTTTCAAGAACCTTTTCAATATAGTCTCTTTGGGACAATCCTAAAATACCACGAGACTTATCTCGGTGAATTTCTATCCTAATGACAAAAGAGGCTTCACCAAGATCTTTCATTTCAAAATTCCTCGTAAGGAATTGCTTTGTCTCACTAATTTTAAGGTAAACACATTGATCAACCACATTATCCTTAAAATCAAATTTGGTGAGAACTTCATGAAATTTAAGATACCATTGTTGAGATGCCTGCTTTAGACTATATATGAACTTCTTAAGCCTACAAACCATATTTTCCTTGCTTTCATCCTGAAACCCTTGAGGTTGGTCCATGTTGACCACTTCATGCAAGTCACCATTTAAAAAGGCTATTTTAACGTCCATTTGATGTAACTCTAAATCATAATGAACTACTAAGGCCATGACTATTCTCAAGAAATCCTTATTAGAACAAGGAGAATAAGTTTCCTTATAGTCCACCCCTTCTCTTTGAGTGTATCCTTTAACAACTAATCTGGCCTTGTATCTTTCGATATTGCCTTTAGGATCACGCTTGGTTTTAAAAACTCATTTGCATCTAACAGTTTTGGCTCCCTTAGGCAATTCTACAAGATCCTAAACATTGTTGTCTTTTATAGATTTTAACTCGTCTTTCATGGCATTTAACCATTGAGTTGCATTTTCATTATTCATGGCTTGGGCATAAGAAATAGGATCGTTCTCCAAGCCTATATCACACTCATTTAGGTAAACCTCGTAGTCATCTGATATGGCTGGTTTCTTTTCTCTTTGTGTAACGCCCTCAAAACAAAAAGGATAAGCCAACCGAAGAGATTCATGAACATAATAGAAAATGTTATACTTTCATAACTGTTCATTATGAAACCACAGCATGTAACACTAGTTGATAGCAACAAAATAAATACCCTACGGGCTTACATCTTTCCAAGATATCACTAGGTTACAACAAAAGAAAGAGTCCTAGCTCTATACATATAAAGCCCTCGGCTTGAATAAACATTTAAGCATAAATGTAACACAAACAGTGTCTTCAGCTCCTAGTTCTCCCAAGCTATGTCCTTGGAGATGGCATATCAGCAGTACTTGAAAATGGTTTCCCAAGTAGGGTGAGCCAAAGCCCAACAGAGATAAACTAACACAATATATGAAATTTAACAAAGATATAAACGTCAAATAGAAGTCCAATACTCAAGGCTAACTTACATTCTCCCCATTACCGTTCAACATTGATAATCACATCTTAATCCATTTCTATTCATTCATTTCAAATCAATGCATAAGTATAGTTTCTTATCATCTAAACAATCCCAAATGAGACTACAACTCATCCATTCACAATTCAATAACATTCATTATTCAAACACTTCAAACTTCTTGCCATTTTACAGATTCTCGTCCAAGGGAATCGGTACCCAAATATACATCTATAAGGTTTCGGGACTTTCACCCTAGACACTCTGGGCAACTTAATTTAAAATGGAGTCCATCTCCTATCTCCTCCCAAACAATGGAGTACATCCCCTCTCTACTCCCAAACAAAGATATATATACAATGTATTTAAAGACATTGTCATATACAATGACTATCTAAATCATATATTCGATGGCTAATCAAACCGTCATATTCAATGACATAATTCAAATGATTAGTTTTAATTTACCTAATCCTCATGCAGTTTCTACAGCAATCATAGCTATCCTCCACCGATAGCCCAAAACAGATATTTCTAAACAGATATACAATCCATCAAACAGATAATTTATCAAATTGTCATAGGTGAACGATTTATCAAACCCAATTACACCATTCATTCATACACTTCCCCGGTTTCATATTTTCCATATAAATTTCATTATTTATATAAAATAATTATTCAACACAAATTAGGGCAATTTTTCCCCTTTTTCAAATATTAACCTCAAGGCAAAATCTCACTATTTTATCACTAAAGAACTTTATACACAAAGTCCCATAGTCATTTTAGAATCCAAGATGGAAAACCCCTCTTTAACTTTTGAGATTAAACCCTAACTTTACCCAAATCCTCCCAAATCCCACCATTTATACAAAATGACAAATACCTAGGTTAAAAACCATAACAAGGTGTAAAATATCCCTTCCTCAAGTGTAAAAGCTCAAAGGAGATAAAGAAGAGACTCAAAAGTGCACAAAATTGAGCTTTGTTCGGATGGAATGGAAGCCCACAAGGTGCTCCACATTTTTCACAAAGGAAGTTGGGTAGAGATGCTTGGATCTTAGAGTATTTGTAGAGAGAAGTCGAAGTTTTAGAGAGAGAAGGTGTCAAATTAGGGTTTTGGGACAAAAAGATGTAAATTTCTTGTGTAAAAATGGGCTGCAGCGAACTGATATACGCAACCTTTGCTCGAGCGAAGGAGTTGTCGCTCGAACGACCAGACACAACAAGTGACCTCGCGAACTGATATACGCAACCTTTGCTCGAGCGAAGCAGTTGTCGCTCGAACGACCAGACACAACAAGTGACCTCGCTCGAGCACAAGAAGCGTCGCTTAAGCGCAGAATGCAAAGCTTCAGAATTTTTACAGACGCACACGCTCGCTCGAGCACAAGAAGCCTCGCTCGAGCGAAAAACTTCACCTTCCCAGAAATTCTGCGTCTGGAAAAGAAACCTGGGGACTCTCAATTCTTGCACGAGTGCAAGAAACCTCGCTCGAGCGAAAGAGAAAATTTCACAAGGCTCGCTCGAGCGCAAGAAGCCTCGCTCAAGCGAAGAAGTCAAAATCTAGGCAACAACAATCTAGACCAACTAATAACCAACTTTTCCAAACACGCCCAACATATTCCAAAACTCAAATTCAAAGAGTTAAAGGAGGAAAACAAGATATGGATACAATATTAAACCATGAAACCCAAATCCGGAATGTAACGAAGGTCGGGTCAAAACCGAGAACGCTATACTTTGTGATCTGTGTAAAGGTTCTTCTGCAACTGAGACAACTTCTTTTTCAATGTGAGAAATGTCTTGAGTACCAACATTATCCATAATAGGTTTAGGCATTTCATTTTCTTTGATAATCGTAGAAGGCGTAAAAGCATAATTTTCCTCCAAAGAAACATTTTTGAGATTCATACTTCCATTGATGTTTTCATCCTCTAAGAATACAGCATTTCTAGTTTTAACAATTCTTGTGCTATAAGTGGGACAATAGAATATAAAACACTTTCATCTCTCAGGATATCCAATGAAATAACAACTTATACTTCTAGGGTCTAATTTCTTTATTTGTGGGTTGAAAATTTTTGTTTCAGCAGGACAACCCCATACATGTAAATAATTCAAATTAGGTTTCCTACCAACCCACAACTCATAAGGAGTTACAAGCACAGCCTTACTAGGAACCTTATTAAGAACATGTACAGCAGTTTTTTAAAGTATCACCCCACAAAAAATTTGGCAAAGAAGAGTTACTCATCATGCTTCTCATCATGTCCAAAAGAGTATCAAATATTACACTTTTAATATGTTTGCCAAGTTGATTTTCAAATTCAGCTTTATAGAGTTTGAACATATCTAGTGCTTCTGATTTTTCACGAATAAGATACACATAAGTATACCTAGAAAAGCCATCAATAAAAGTAATAAAATATTTATGTCCAAAAATAGTTGGAACAGTAAAGAGACTACATATATCAGTATGACTTGTGTCTAATAATTAAGTAGTCCTAGTAGGACCGTTTTTCTTTGTCTTTGTGTATTTTCCTTTAATGCAATTCACACAAGTACTAAAATCAGAAAAATCAAGTGAACTTAAAATTTCGTCTTTAATAAGACGTTCTGTCCTTTCTCTTGATATGTGGCCCAAACGCTTATGCCACAACATAGATGAATTTTCATTCACTCGCTTTCACTTTTTATTTACCAAGTCATTTACATGAAAAAATAAAAGAGATTGTGCATAAATGGAATCTAAATTCAATGAATAAAAATTACCATATAAAGTACCAGAACTAATCATATGAGAATTATGGAATAAAAACACTCCATTATTTCCAAACTTAAAT
The DNA here is from genome assembly GCF_055761805.1 of Camellia sinensis. Lineage (NCBI taxonomy): Eukaryota > Viridiplantae > Streptophyta > Magnoliopsida > Ericales > Theaceae > Camellia > Camellia sinensis. The sequence continues at coordinate 7,907,904 of NC_138968.1, forward strand.
TCTTAACCATAGGAATCAAGTTGTGAAACAAAAATTAGGTTTCTAGTACAAACAGAAACATAAACTTAAACTATGTTTACTAAATCTAAAATGAAACCAGAAAATTAGATGGAGGGTGCCAATAGCCTCGGCGTCCACTTCCATTCCATTCCCGACCGTAATGGTTCATTCTCCTTTATTTAGTTTTCGACTTGTATGGTATCCCTGCATGGAATTTGTTATGTGAATACTAGCACCAGTGTCAATCCACCAAGAATTTGGTGGAACATCTACCAAAAAGGATTCACAAGACACAAAGCATTGAGTGTTACTTGTCTTGTCCAACCAACCTTTAAAACATGGATAGTCTTTTCTTATGTGACCTTTATTTCGACAGAAATAGCATCGAATCTTATTTTCTTCATTAGCCTTATGAGTTTCTGTAGACACCCCATTTTGACAGGCCCTAAGACTTGGGCACTTTCTTTTGAACACCCATAACGAAAATTGGAATATTCTATTTTACAAATTTTTTAGTAAAAAAATCAAATTGAAGCTTTAATCCCAAATTTCACCCATTTTGGCCAAATTATCAATTTATAGTATTTTATAATTTTATGTGTGTGTACATATTTTTAGGTGGTGCTATATAAATTGGTACATTTTAGCTATTTTGATAAATATAACATAATAAATAAAAAAATATATGGTATGGTCAGGGTATTTTTGGGGCGAAGATATCATTATGAGGATGGGTTTGGTAAGATATATTATGGAGATAGCATGTGATGATGTTTTGATGGTGCAGGATGTACAATTGGAGCAAATGTTCAAAGTTGATGACTCTCTCTCTCTCTCTCGTGGGGTATGAGAGAGGAGCTTTTATCTGGGCAAAAGAAAACACACACACATGGGGTGGACTCTCTCTTTCTTTTCACAATAAGGGGTTGGTGGCAAAGTTGTATAGATTGATTATTGACGGTGGGGGAGAATAAAAAAATGACACTAAAAGTACATGCATGGGGACATTATATCTATCTCTCTCTCTGGGTGTTAAATTCGGTGGGAGTGGGGTTCAAAGGTGGGTGGAGAATTTGATTATTTGAGAGAGAGAGAGAGAGAGAGAGAGAGAGAGAGTGTGTGGTTGGGTGGAAGAAAAGAGTTTCAAAAAATATATATCTCTCTCTCTAGTCTAGGTGAAAAGGGGAGATACAGACTCTCTCTCTCGGGGTCTCTGTCTGAGATGGCTCACAAGTCCTTCTCTCTTCTTTATCAATGAAAAAACCATTCAAAGCTTTTAGTCTAACATGGAGTTGGGTTTGAGTTTAGGAGAGACACACACACAGAACAGAGAGGACGCACCTCTCCCTTTTTCTGGTCTCTCTCTTTCTCTCTCTGGTTTTTGGAGCATTGGGCATTTTTCTTGTTAGTTTTTGGTTAGTTGATCATCATCTACAACAACACACACAGAACACACTCACAAAGATACACAGAAGGGGTCAGCCTCCTTGGCTGACCTCTCTCTCTCTCTCTCTCTCGCATGGGCTCTCGGCTCTCTCTCTGAGGGGCTACACATCTTTCTCTTCATGCATGACCAACCTCTATCTCACTCTCTGCCACGAGCGTGAGAAGAAGAACCAAGAACCATCACTGTTGTGGCTGCACAGCTATGCCACCGCAGCCCATAGCTCTGACCACAACGACTGCCCACCAAAACACCTGCAACCTTGAGCCTCCTTGGCGGAGCGCTCTCTCTCTCTCTCTCTCTCTCTCTCTCTCTTCATTTTGGTTTTAAAAATGTAAAGAAAACACACACATGCACAGCTGCTCTCTCTCGGCTCTCTCTATGGACACACATAAACTGCTCTCTCTCTCTCTGATTCTCTGGGGACAAAAGCAAATGAACGATAGAGAGAGACGGAGGTTGTGATGTTCGTGTATTCCACCGGTTGAATCTATGTATCTTGACGTGATAAGGTAAATGGTTACTACGGAGTTCTAGCTATTGTTGCCGCTTTGATGTCATTGTAAGCTGGGTGTGTTTGTTTGATGGACTTTTTGTGCTGGGTTGGTGCTCCGGGAGTGGGTTGCATCATTTCTGGTGCTGGTCTGTTCAAGCAAGGGTCTTGTCAGCCTTTCGGGTTTGACCTGCTTTGATTTTTAATTTAGTGGTTTTGCAGTGCATAATTGGTCCCCGTTGATCTGCTTCACCGTGGTGTTGTTGCTAGAGTCATGGTGTTTTGGTTCTGTATGCTGTCATCAGTGCTACACCAGTGATACTCGTGCTAAAGAGTAGTTTGTAGTTCATGTGGTTCACATCCCATGCGCTTGTTCTTGATGCTGCGTGGACTCACGTTTCTTCGCATGGGCTGTTGGTAAAGTTGATGGCTGGATATGCTTCTATAGCAACAGTGCTGTTAGTGTTGCTTACGTTTTGTTTTCTTTGGTTATCAAGTGGAGAATTGGAGGGATTTTAAAATTGGTAATGGAGAAGTGGGTTTGACCCACGTCTTTGGTTGATAAGTGTGAGATGGTGATGTTGTCCATGCATTGGATGGGGGGATTATGTAAGTATTCTTCTCCCACGTGAGAGCAAAAGCTTTGCTATGGTGTTGCTATTGTAATTACGTATTTTATTGTTTGCTTGTGTTGGGGGATCATGGTTTAGGTGGGCCCTAGCATATGGAACTGGTTGAGAGTGCTGGTTTGAAGTGGGGCCCGACAATATTTTACCTCGCTTTATGTGATCCCATCGAATGAATAGTGATCGACGGTGAATGGTGACCTCCGACTGTGAACAATGTTTCGGGATGACTAGTGCTCCGCAAAATAAGTTTCCCCTGACAAAACAAAGCAGTCTTCATGCGTCAAGAAGAATATTTTTCCGGTGGTCCCCAAAGTACATGAAGTTCTTTATTTTATTTTTGTTTTGAGTGTTTATGAGGATTTTATTTTGTTCATCTCCCTTGGATCTGTAATATTTAAAGTGTTATAATAATCCCCTATCCTCACTTCTTTCTATCCAATTCTTTAATCGTTTTTCCTAACTGTACATATGTATATACCTGCATCCCATGCATATCCATGCTTTACATCCATGTTTCATGCATTAAGATTCGGCTAAATTTGCATTTGTGGATTCAATCAATTCTTATGTAATTCTATACGCTACCTTATGTTCTTGAGATGATTCACATGTCATATTTTAGAAGCCAAATCTTTAGTTGCATCTTATGAGTGAATTGCATTAGGATTCTGTATATAAGATCTTGCATATTTTACTAATTTTGTTTTGTAACTGTTTGCGAAACGTCGGTAAATATATGAGTTTTTATGCTTTAGCATCCCGCTTGTACATAATTTTCTTGTTATGTTTAGCATGCTACTATGAGGCTAATTGCTTAAATGATAAACTGTTTGAATGCCTGTGGATGAAGGCTTGTTGCTTGAATTAGAATGATTCGATGAATATACGTTTAAGCCCACTTTGTAGTAGCAAATTCACAAACTTTATGCCCATTTGAGGTCGTAAATTCAAACCCTTTAAAAAACAAACATGAAATTGAATTATTCCAATTTGAGCAAACTAGTCTATACCTTATGTGCTTCACATAGTAAATTTTAGGATTTATTAAATAATCAAAACATGAACATATAAAGAAACTAAAAGTCATATCATGGTTAGTAGAGGCCAATCTCTTGATCAAGTGAGTAGGGGTGTTCAATTAATGACCTTCCTCCTTCATACCTAAGGTTCCGAGACAAGCATTCTTGGTTATGACAAACAGTGGCCTTGGCACAAGTCATGGGTTTCCTAATTTCCCAAAAACATTAGGTGACGACTATAAGATCTGATGACGCAGTCCATTTCTAGCAAAAGGTTTTGCAATAAAATGGATTTTCTAAAAGTTGCCAAATCTAGACTCTCATCTATGTTTCACATTGCACTAGTGAGACTAGATCATAGAGATCTCGGGAGTCCGAACTGTTTAACGCGCGCGGGTACCTCCCAGGCACGTTACAGTTTCTAGAGACTCTGCTGGGGATTTTATGAAACCTTGACTTGAACTCCATGATATGACTTTTATTTTCAATTATATGTTTATTGCATTGCATGCATTGGTGCACTTAAAGTCCCTGTGTTGTCTAAGTGATGGTGGGAGCACAGGCACACTTTTTGTGACACTACACCTATCTCTACATTACTTTGGAGACCTTGTGTTATAACCTTTTGAGATCTGAAGGTTCTCAGACTTTGAAGAGAGGCTATGTTGACTCTTTTGATTTTCTAAAGATCTTCATTGGTTATGGCCCAAAGGACTCTTTGGTAATGTCATATTGACTTTAACCCCTAAAGTAAAGCCAACCTTGTACATATAGTGAGCTATAGTACCTTTCAAAATTAGGGTAGGATGCTCTCCCATTTATAGGATATATGATACCACTTGTTTGAATAGTGAACGCTAGATCATTTCAAAAGCTAGGACGGAATAACCCTACCCTCCATAGGGGTGTTTATTCTCTTTCCTATTATGTTTTATGTGCAATGTATTGAATCTATACAGGAATTCTCAAATTCAAATGAGTGGTTTAGTCATTTTAGTTTGTGGGGTTTAGTGTGCTTTTAGTGGGGGCATAATTGGAAGTTCCGTTTTTGTTTCTATGATTGGGGAGTGACCACCTGTTGATTGCACGAGCTTTATTTTGAATATTGTGGATAGCCCACACTTGGACTGACAATTTGAGAATGGTTGTATTCTGAGTTCGGAATTGAGTATTGAGTCTAAGTTTGATTCCACCAAGTTTGTAGAGTTGGGATCAAGCTCGAGTCATTATAGTGAGTCAAAGTCAATTGATTTCGAGAGTGCTAACCTAGATATTTCTGTCCTGTCTAGGTCTTTTTTTTTTCATTTTCTTTTCATTTTCTTTTAATTCTATTGTCATCGCTGAGTCGTAGTTTCTTTTCAATAAAAGGACCATAGAGTCTGCCTACTTCTCTATGCCTTTAAATCATCACATTGGCCAAAGTTTTTCAAAACTTTTTCCAAAACTCTGATAAAAACGAAGAGGAAGAAATTTCTCGGGATTTGCAAATTTTGATCAACTGAGAAGAAGAGAGGTGTGCTAAGCCCTTGATGAATAAAATCATTGTTGTTAATGTGGATATTGAGAAGCATCCCAGCTTGGTCCAAATTGGTTCTATCTTGTCTTCGTAAGAGCACGAGCGATTAGTCACTTTGTGAAAAGATTTCAAAAAATATTTTTGCATGGTCCTAGGAAGACATGCCTGGAATTGATCTTAAGGTTATACAGCATAGGATCCCTCTTGACTTGACTTGAGGTCCGACCTCCTTAGCTTTCAAACCGTGATTCAAAATATTCAATGATCAACCAAAGTGTGAGGCTTGCATAGCCGAAATGGAGGCAACCCTTGAACTAGGGGCAATGATATGATTCAGATTGGAGATAGCCCTTGGACTAGGGGCAATGATATGATTCAGATTGGAGACAGCCCTTGAATTAGGGGCAATAAGGTTGGATATGATTCAGATTGGAGACAGCCCTTGGACTAGGGGCAATGATATGATTCAGATTGGAGGCAGCCCTTGAATTAGGGGCAATAAGGTTGGATATGATTCAGATTGGAAACAGCCCTTGAACTAGGGGCAAGAAGGTACCACCGTTGAGAGGCTCGTTTGGCTGAAAACCCGGAAGGGCGACCCAGGCAAAAGTTATAATACAAAAAAAAAATTAAAAAAATAAATGAAAAATATGAAAAGCTTGCAAGGTTGAAAACTCGAAATGTCGGCTTTGGCAAAAGTTAGAGCACAAAATGAGAGTATCAATACTCGAGTGAACCTTGCCGGAACTACGTAGGGCCTGGGATTCATATTGAAAACGGCCCTTGAACTAGGGGCAATAAGGTCGAATATGATTTAGATTGGAATCAGCCCTTAAACTAGGGGCAATGATGTGATTTAGATTTGGAAGCAACCCTTGAACTAGGGACAAAAGATTGGATGTGATCAAAAATTTAAAACTGGATTGTTTCTCACTCTAATGAAGACCGCCTAGAAAGTCAAAACCCAGAATTTGAGAGAAGAAGGACAAGCGAGTTCCCATCCACTACACTAATGGCAAATTTAAGCCCAATTAGCCTAGTCCCTATATTATCATATCTACTGGTCAAGTGTAGCAGTCGTTCTTATAGATTGAGTGTAATAACCCGACCCTCGTATACGATTCTGAAATATTTTCAGTCCCTATTCTGTGCTTTCAAATGCTTACTGTGAAATTCTATGAGAAATTAAGGTTACTTAAGTGAATCCTATGATTATGGATACATATCTGTCTAATAAGGAAAACATCTGTTACAATTATAATGTTTGAATCAGAAATTGGAAGCCTTAGAGGCTTAATTATCTGAAATTGATTTTACATTTGAAGTCAGCATGATTTTTAGTTCTTAAAAAGATTTTCTGTGAAATTTTGATTATGAATGATTAAACTGATTGATTTTCGTCTTATTCACTTCATATATGTAAATATCCATGCTCTTTAACCATTGACTTGGGAATTCATCTCATAAAATATCTTGAGAGAGAGGGAAAGGAAGAATTTGAGAGGAGGAGTTCTTCAAGCTAGGAATTGGGGAAATCTAGAAGATTGTAGGGTTGAGAGCTCCAGGTATGTGACTTTTATTTGAATCAATTGATAATCATGCAACCTAGGGTGTGTGTTGGTTAAATTAAAAGATGTGTTATCATGGAATTGATTTGGGATTAAGTGAGGTTATAGGGAGTAAAAGTTTATTCTATCTTTTATCAATTGTATTCCTTATCATTCTATTCCTTACCTTCACATATTTGAACTCATTTATGGCTTTGAAGGATTGTGTATATATTTGGTAATTATATAGAAGGGATTCAAAGTGTCCAACTTGTGTTTATGAATTGTAAGGAATTGAAGAATCAATTCATGTTGAAATTCATACATGCTTGAAATGTCTTTGTACATAAATTTTGAACCATGTTACATCAATTAAGAGGCCTATTTCAAGCCTTAGAAAAGCTTACCAAAAGATGGGTTTTATGGGAATTTCGGACTAGAAAATGAGGCAAATCGCCGCACGTGCGGGGGTCATAGCCGCATGTGCGGAGAATGGTGAAAATCTGGGGCTTGGCTTCTGCTTAAAAAGCACGTGCGGGGCATCACTGCCGCACGTGCAGGGACCCTTGCCGCACGTGCGGGGCTCACAACCGCACGTGCAGCGCATACTGAAATAGATGGATTGCTCCGTTTTACGTGTTGGACCCTCTAATATTATTGAAATCTGTATTTGATATTTTTTATGGTTGTAAATTCATTCGAAGCAAGGCGAGTTCGCAACAAAGAAAGGAACTAATTTGTGAGTTATGTGTGTGTGCAGGACACATTACAGGAGGAACCAATGCTCCGCCACAACACTGTGAGTAGTAGTACTGTCATAGTACGCTTTATTTACAGCTAATGATTACCATTAGCATTCTGTTATCGCATGTCAATTATGTAACTTATATAAATGATTGAAAGGATGTGAATGAATGGTGGAAAGGATGAAAATAATTTCATGTGATTCTGGAATTCCGTAAGACTCTGAAACTAGTCTGCTCTAATGGTATCTGGGCCTATGGCCAATCTGCAAGCTCTGTTAGGCCTATGGCCATTCGGTATAATCTGTTATGGTATGGAACAAAGTGTTGTACGGAACTAAGTGTTGTACGGAACTAAGTGCTACAGTGTGAGTCACCTCTAGAATCCATGCAAGACACCTCTTGGGTTCATACATGCAAGACTGATTGGGCTTAATGTCACTCTGTTTAAGGGCTTAATGCCACTCTGTTTAAGGGCTCAATGCCACTCTGTTCAAGGGCTTAAAGCCATTCTGTTTAAAAACTGGGCCTTAGGCCGTCCTAAAATTAGAACAGAATCAGATTAACCTCATGATCTCCGCATTTACATACGCATTGATATGTATTATAATTTAAGTTAAGCATCGACTTGTTTAAATACTATTATTCACTGAGCCTGGCTCACTCTGTGTTATGTCTGCTTCTGTAGGTAACCAACCGTGAGGTCAGTCCTAACCCTTGATGCCCGTTCTCTTTTGTCAACCTCTGTGTGTCCAGGCCCTAGATGAAGCCACTTATATTTTTGTGAAGCTTTGTTAAGATGTTGGCTCGTACTTCAAATTTTTTTGTCTAAGGTTGAATATACATAACTTCCTTAACTCCAATGTTTTTGTTACGCCCAAAAATAGGGTTGGGTCTGTACATGTGTATGTATGTCACCAATGCTCAGGTGCATATTTCTGTATATTATTTACCCGTTATGATGTTTGTGATCCTAGCATAATAGTGGTAGCTCAATGGAGATTGTTTTCTATTATTTTATGGTATTTAATACTTCCATTCAGGCCCCATAAGTTGTGTATATCAGGCTAAATGTCCGTTTCTGAATAGGTCATGCCCAAACTTTTAGGGGCGAGTTTGGGGCGTGACATTGAGATGGCCTAGAGATTTCACAACCAATCAACATGGACAAGCTAAACGAATGTATCATCCTTGAGAGGCTCACTGGGCTGAAAACCCGGAAGGACGACCCAGGCAAAAGTTAGAGCCAAAAAAAAAAAAAAAGAAAGTAAAAAAATAATGAAAAAAAAATGAAAAAAAATGAAAAAATGAAATGAAAAGCTCGCAAGGTTAAAAACCCGAAAGGGCGGCTTTAGCAAAAGTTAGAGCACAAAAAAAGAGTGTCAATACCCAAGTGAACCTTAGCCGGAACTACGTTGGCCTGATTCCTATCTTTGGGATACGTAGGTAGCTTCATCTTGAAGTTCGGCCCTAATAATTTTTCAACTCATTCATCTCGTCCATGTTTGATTGGTGTATCTTTAGTCGACTTGGCTGTCCTATCCGCGTTTGTTTGGTTTGTCTTCGGTCTGCTCGGTTCAGTTGGTTCGATTCCGCTCAGCTTCATTCGGTTCGGATTGGCTCGGTCTGATTATCATCATTGCTTCGACAAAACCAATTTAGCATTATCTGGTTCGGAGCTATGCATCCCAATGGCTGATTCCATGTTGGTCGGGTAGTGGCCATTTGTAAAAATAGGTTTTGATTATTTTGAATGAAGTTGACTGATTATCTCGAAAATTATTCCATTTTTGCAAAACCAGACCATTCTTTGGACTTAAAAACGAGAAAATTTTTAGTGCTCACAGCTTAGCTTACATGATTTCAAAATAGAAAATGGAATAAATAGGCTAATCTAACTCTCATGTTGATCAAAATATTTTTACAAAAAAATCAAGAGAAAAAAAAATCAAGGTAATGAATTAGGGGCATAATCGAGTCGGAGATTCTATCTTCTCCACCGCTTGAGTCATGAGTTCGTTGGCCAACTCTTTGGCTAGATCATGAGTTCGTTGGCCAACTTTTTGGTTGGCCCATCAGTTTCAATTTCAACTCATCAGGACAAACTGCAGAATCGCTTAGGCTCAATGGTTGTGTTTCAGAGTCATGTTTTTTACATTCTGTTAATACCAGTCAGTGTATATAAGTGTGTTTGGATTGTTTTGCTTCGTTTTTCTTTCAGTCATTCTTTGATTTAGGTCAGTTTGGGTCAGTATAGAATCAATGTCCAATTCAAAGTTCAAAACTCAATCATTCTCAAATTCAATTAAAATTGTTTTCAAACTCAAAGTGGTATGGAATGCCAGTCACGCCATTGATGTGCAAAAACAAAACTTAATTTTATTGCAGTCAGGAGATGACATCCCCGATTATAGAGACAAAACCCAGAAAAACACACACACACAAAAAAAAGAGTTGAAGCTGTACTTGCCCACTCCAAAAACAAAACAAACCCAGAAAAAAAACACGCAAAAAAAAAAACAAAAAAACAACAAAAACAAAAAAATAAAGGAAAGTAGCATTTTCTCAATTTTTCAGCAACAGGTCGACGATGAAGATTACAACTGACTTCATTTGCACACAGCTTCGCTACCTGACTTTACCATCAGCTGCCTCGCTTCATCTTTACTCCTTCGACGCTCTTGAAGACTCTGTCTCGGCTTTGGCAAAGCTTCCGAAGCCGATTATTCCTCGCCGGCCATCAAATTGGCTGTGCGAAGAAACTCCGAATTGAGCCACGAAGGTGGCCTGTCGTTTCAAATTTTTGTTCTGCTTTTTCAGCACACTAATTTCTACTCAAGCGTCTTTGTACATACATTGGAGGAGGGAGAGTCGCACATTTAACTGATGTACCTCACACATCCTGTTCTGCAGTCGACGGGACAAGTTAGAGACCGCAGTCATGGTCTCCACACATGACCTAAACGTATACGAGTTTGCTTTGATGTCAAACTGTGCTGCCATTATTTGTTCAACTGACATCGCTGGAAAGCTGAAAATAGGAGAAGCATGAGGAACCCGTGGTTAAGGTTCAGGGGAGTCGGAATCGATCATCTCTATCATGAACTCGTTCAGGTCTGGAAAAAGAGTGAGAGAACCGTGTGAAGAAGCCATGGCAGAGGAGAGTAATGCAAAAGAAAGAGGTTGCAAAGTGGTGGCCGAGAAAGTTTGCAGGTTTTTGCTCTGCATCTCTCTCTCTCGCAGGCCTCAACTTAAGAAGAGAGTGAAGAAGAAGACAAAGAGGGAGAAAGGCCAAGATGATCATTGATAATCGAGGCAGGATTGGACAGCCCGTCAGTCAGGCGCCACGATTGTTAAAATCGCGCGCCAGACACGACACTCGAAGAAGATGAAGGAAGAGAGAGTGAGACAAAAACAGAGAGAGAGGCGGGAGAGTTGTATATATATGTGTGTATATGTATTGTACATCTATGTATTATATATATTTGTTTGAATATTTGGTCACAAGAGTGGCTTGGGCTCAGTGGTTCGGCTCAGTGGCTAAGGATTGAAAGCCTGAGCTTGAGATCAGAGGTTCGACCTCCCATAGAAACGAGTGTTTCTTTTGTTTTGTTTTGGTTTTATATATATATGTCTCGTATACCTACATATTATATATATTTTTTTGCATTTTTTGTCACAAGAGTATCTGGTTCAGTGGTTCGGCTCAGTGGTTAAGGGTTAAAAGCCTGAGCTTGAGGTTAGAGGTTCGAGCCCCCATAGCGACGAGTGTTTCTTTTGTTTTATTTTGGTTTTATATATGTCTCATATACCTGCGTATTATATACATTTGTTTGCATTTTTTGTCACAAGGATGGCTTGGTTCAGTGGTTTGGCTCAGTGGTTGAGGACTTAAGATCAGAGGGTTGAACCCCCGTGTCCTTGCATTTTGTGTTTTTCCTTTCTTTTTGTGTGTTTTGCGTACGCACGCTGTCATATACCGTATATGTTTGTGTAGATATCCGTATATGTTTATGTATATGTCCATATATATCAGTGTGTATTTTGTCTGTGTATGTATATATGTATATCTGGATATGAATATATGTATACCGTATGTACATATTATTGTGTATTTTGTCTGTATATGTATATATGTATATTATATGTACATATCTGTATGTATTTTTTCTGTATATGGTATATGTATACGGTATTTGGTTCGAACTTATAATTCCTTCTTTCATTCTGTGCATCTATCGCACAATAATCTCACTTCGAGCATCTACCGCACAAATTTTAATTCAACCGCGCTATATTGCGTATCGCAATATTTGTGCAATTCAATTCAATCGCGCTATCTTGCGTGTCGCACCATCTTGTGCACTCTCGGGGTCTAGGAGACCTTAAATCCTCTAGAGATGCAATTCCTTTGGTGTTTGTCGTGCCCGAACGACTTCAGGCAGTCTGGTATAGCCACCTGCCTGTGTTTGCAATGAGTTCCTAGGAGACCAACTGCGACGATAGAAACTAGAGTTCGAATGGCGATGCGTAAAACGCAAAGGTTTGGAATTTTCGAGATTAAAATCTGGTTTAAATACCCAGGAGTGTATCCCCGGCTTGAAATCTGTATGGCAACCCCATAGGTTGAGATGGCGTGTATGCGCCTCAATTCTGGATACTGAACTAACCTAGGCTGTCACCCCGTTAGAGAATAGGGAAAGTTGTGAATGTGATTAGGAAGGAAAGCGGCATCCGTGGCTTCCACATGTTGAGGTTACCCCTTGTCCGCATTTAAGGGCCTTTGACTGTGAGTTGAAGGTAAGAGTTCGAAGAACACAATAGGGAGATCCTTATCAGAATAGAGCGGCTCATCGCCACTTGCCCCATGAAGTGCTTTCTAAAGCGCCGCTCTGCTTTCACAATTTCATGCATGCTTGGAGTGCTCCCTTCCTCACACGATTTTAATGTGTTGGGAATTTTTCTCAGGACACATAGAACGCGACCCTAAGCGGTTTGCTCAGGACTTCTTCTCACAAAAACAAAGAAATCATTCTACCATTCTTCTACTCCCGTGAAATGAGTTTGGACTTTGAATTTACCTTTTCTCCTTTCACATGAAACGTGTTAGGATGTGACGTTCACCCGGTTAAAACCTTTCCTCTCTCCGTATGAAATACATTGAGATACGCCTGTTGGTTACACCATTATTTTTTTCCTCGGTTAAAACATTTCCTCTCTCTGTATGAAATACATTGAGATACGCCTGTTGGTTACACCATTGTTTTTTTTCCTTGGTTAAAACTTTCCCTTTCTCCACATGAAATATGTTGAGATACGTCTGTTGGTTACACCATTGTTATTCTCCCCGGTTAAAACCTTCTATTTCTCCATATAAAATACGTTGAGACACGTTTGTTGGTTACACCATTATTTTTTTTCCTCGGTTAAAACCTTCTCTCTCTCCATATGAAATACGTTAAGATACGTCTGTTTGTTACACTATTATTTTTATTTTTTTTCTCGGTTAAAACCTTCCCTCTCTCCATATGAAATATGTTGAGATACGCTTGTTGGTTATACCACTGTTTTTTTCCTTGGTTAAAACCTTCCCTCTCTCCGTATGAAATACATTGAGATACGTCTGTTGGTTACACCACAGTTTTTTTCCTCAGTTAAAACCTCCCCTCTCTTCGTATGAAATACGTTGAGATATGCATGTTGGTTACACATGTGTTTTTTTTCCTCTGTTAAAACCTCCCCTCTCTCTGTATGAAATACGTTGAGATACGCCTATTGGTTACACCATTGTTATTCTCTCTGATTAAAACCTTCCCTCTCTCCATATGAAATACGTTGAGATACACCTGTTGGTTAACCATTGTTATTCTCCTCGGTTAAAACCTCTCCCCTCTCTGTATGAGATACGGTTAGGTATGCCTGTTGGTTACACCACATTTGCTCTTTTCACGTGAAACGTGTTAGGATTAGATGTTTACCTGGTTAAAACCTTCCCCATTTCCATATGAGATACGGTTAGGTATGCCTGTTGGTTATACAACATTTACTCCTTTCACGTGAAACATGTTAGGATTGCAAGTCTACTCGGTTAAAACCTTCCCCCTTTCCGTATGAGATATGGTTAGGTATGCTTGTTGGTTACAACATATTTTTACCTTTCACATGAAATGTGTTGGGATTTGTGTTCACTTGGTTAGAACCTTCCCCCTCTCCATATGAGATACGACTAGAAACATCTGCTGGTTACACTACTATTCCTCCTCTCGCGTGAGATGCGTTTGGATCTCAAGTTCACCATTCCTCCTCTCACGTGAAACGCTTTTGGATCTCAAGTTCACCATTGATCCTCTCGCGTGAAACGCTTTTGGATCTCAAGTTCATTATTCCTCCTCTCGCGTGAGATGCATTGGGATTGCAAATCGTTTAAAAACAGCAGGTGAGCCTGTCTATTTACACTACCCCTCCTCCTCCGGGATGAAACGCGTTAGGATTACAAATCAGTTAAAAACAGCAGGTGAGCCTGTCTGTTTACACCACTCCTTCTCTTCTCGCGTGCGACGTGTTAGGATTGCAATCGGTTAAAAACAGCAGGTGAGCCTGCTTGTTTACACCACCCCTCCTCTTCTTGCGTGAGACGCGTTAGGATTGCAAATCGGTTAAAAATAGCAGGTGAGCCTGTCTGTTTACACCACCCTTCCTCCTCTTGTATGAGACGCGTTAGGATTGCAAATCGGTTAAAAATAGTAAGTGAGCCTGTCTGTTTACACCACCGCTCCTCCTCTCGCGTGAGACGCGTTAGGATTGTAAATCGATTAAAAATAGTAGGTGAGCCTGTCTGTTTACACCACCCCTACTCCTCTTGTGTAAGACGCATTAAGATTGCAAATCGGTTAAAAACAGCAGATGAGCCTGTCTATTTACACCACCCCTCATTCTCTCTCGTAAGACGCGTTAGGATTGCAAATCAGTTAAAAACAGCAGGTGAGCCTATCTGTTTACACCACCCCTCCTCCTCTCGCATGAGATGCGTTAGGATTGCAAATCGGTTAAAAACAGCAGGTGAGCCTATATGTTTACACCACCCATCATCCTCTCGTGTGAGACACATTAGGATTGGAAACCAGTTAAAAACAGCAGGTGTGCCTGTCTATTTACAGCACCCCCTCTTTCATTTGTGTAGTATGCACATCTGTATGCGATGCAACCCTCTCTTTTATTTGTACGGTATGCGCATTTGTATATGATGCACCCTCTTCTTTCATTTGTGTTGTGGCACATTTGTATGCGATGCAACCCTCTTTTATTTGTGCGGTATGCACATTTGTATGCGATACACCCCTTCTTTCATTTGTGCGGTATGCACATTTGTATACTATGCACCCCCCTCTTTCATTTGTGCCGTATGAACATTTGTATGCGATACATCCCTCATCCTCTCATGTGCGACGCGTTAGGATTGTAAATTGGTTAAAAACAGCATGTGAGCCTGTTTGTTTACACCACCCCTCCTTCTCTCACGTGAGACGCGTTAGATTATTGATCTACTTGGTTGAAAACAACGGGTGCACCTGTTGTTTACACTATCTTTCCTCTTTTCACGTGAGATGCGTTAGGTTGTTGATTCACTCGGTTAAAAGCATCAGGTGCGCCTGCTGTTCACACCATCTTTCCTCCTTTTGTATGCGTTAGATTATTGATCTACTCGGTTAAAAACATCAAGTGCGCCTGTTGTTTACATCATCTCTCATCTTTTCACGTAAAACGTGTTAGGTTGTTGATTCACTCGGTTAAAAACATCAGGTGCGTCAGGTGTTCACACTATCTTTCCTCCTTTCGCGTGAGATACGTTAGATTATTGATCTACTCGGTTAAAAACATCAGGTGCGCTTGGTGTTCACACCATCTTTCCTCCTTTCGTGTGAGACACATCGTCGATTCACCCGGTTAAAAACATCGAGTGCACTTGTTGTTCACACCATCTTTCCTTCCTTCACGTGAGACGTGTTAGGTTGTTGATTTCTCTTGGTTGAGGTCTTCCCTTTCTTGCATGATCATAAGTTTTTCAAAAATAATCGGCTTAGCGTAGCGTATAAGTCCAGTTCTCAAAATTTTCCTGCATATCATTAGCATCTTGCCCCTGAACTACACTGGTTTGATTCCTTGCACTGGGATACGTAGGCAACCTTCTGGTTCAACCACTTGTATTTGCATGTTGTTTGTTTGCCCAAGTCTTACTGCCTTGTCAAAAGGGTCGTCTTCGGGCTTTGACATTCATTCACGTCATGAAATGATTTCAAGCTCTATCAAAGAAGGGCAACTGTAGACACCCCATTTTGACCAGCCTAAGACTTGGGCACTTTCTTTTGAACACTTCGTGATGAAAATTGGAATATGCTATTTTATGAATTTCTTAGCAGAAAAATCAGATTGAAGCTTTAATCCCAAACCTCACATATTTTGGCCAAATTATCAATTTGTAGTATTTTATAATTTTATGTGTGTGTACATATTTTTAGGTGGTGTTATATAAATTGGTACATTTTAGCTATTTTGATAAATAGAACATAATAAAAATAATAATAATAATAGAGTATGATCAAGGTATTTTTGGAGCGAAAATATCATTATAAGGATGGTTTTTGTGGGATATATTATGAAGATAGCATGTGATGATGTTTTGATGGTGTAGGATATACAATTGGAGCAAATGTTCAAAGTTAATGACTCTCTCCCTCTCTCGTGGGACATGAGAGAAGAGTTTTTATTTGGGCAAAAGAAAACACACACACATGGAGTGGGCTCTTTCTTTCTTTTCACAATGGGGGGTTAGTGGCAAAGTTGTATAGATTGATTATTGATGGTGGGGGGGGATAAAAAATGACACTAAAAGCACATGCATGGGGACATTATATCTATCTCTCTCTCTCTCTCTGAGTATTGAATTCGGTGGGAGTGGGGTTCAAAGGTGGGTGGAGAATTTGATTATCTGAGAAAGAGAGAGAGAGAGAGAGAGAGAGAGTGGTTGAGTAGAAGAAAAGAGTTTCAAAAAATATGTATCTCTCTCTCTTTGGTCTAGGGGAAAAGGGAGATACGGACTCTCTCTCTCTCGGGGTCTCTCTCTGAGATGGCTCACAAGTCTTTATCTCTCCCTCATTAATGAAAAAACCATTCAAAGCTTTTAATCTAACATGGAGTTGGGTTTGAGTTTAGGAGAGACACATACACACAGAACAGAGAGGACGCACATCTCCCTCTGGTTTTTGGAGCATTAGGCATTTTTCTTGTTAGTTTTGTTGGAGAAAAATGGTTGAATAAGAAATTACCTCATAAATGTGTATATAACTCACACATTTAAGGCTCATCAGTTTTACAAAATTGATTGGGCAGTTTTGCTAGCATTAGTTGCCAGCCTTGATGGCTAGAGGCTCCTCCCCTCTCCCCCATGGTATATAAAAGGAGGCCCTATTCCTTGAAAAGAGATATAGAATTTTTCCTTGACATCCATACACTGTCAGTCTACTTCTAATATAATTTTCTTCCTGAGAGAGAGTGTTGTCGTTGTCCGTTCGCTAAGCTAATCAGAAGTGCTTCTATTGTAGCTGGTAAAAACCGTCGTATCCTGGGAAGTAGACGCCGACGTACCTCCAGCACCCAACGGTGAGGCAGCGAATCTATTTTAAGGAGACTGTGGTATCACACAGGCTTCGGTTTGCTTCCTTTAACCATTTTATATTTTATCTGTATTTTATTCAGCATGTTATTTTTCCTGGGATTGAAGGTTTGTTTTGTTCATCTCATAATTTTGCGATATGCAATGTGAAATTATGTAATGTGAGTAGTTTTTCCCAACAAGCTTAAAATAGATTCGACGCCTATCATAGAATTAGATTAATAGATTCATAGGTGTGTGTAATAATTTTGCATGTAATTGGCCACTGGTAGTACTAGCGAGTTAATTGGTTTATTAGATGCATGTACACAGGGTTAAGCTTTTGATTTTGCCATTTTGTGTATGCTACTGTTTGGTCTTCCCATGGCATGGAATAGGCCACTGTTATCAATAGGGAAGAAGAGTTCCATTGGTGTAACGTTAATTCACTGTATTTTCTAATTAATTTATTAATTTATGGTGTACCGGTTCATGCCTTGTATTTCTAGATTTACATGCTTCTAGTTCACATGCTTCTAGTTTACAATATAAATTACATGTTCATTCCGGTTTAATTTTTAGTGTAATTTACATTTCTAGCATGTTTATTAGGTAGTAAATTTTCATGTAACTTGTACCTATTAATCTTTAATTTAGGTGTGGAGTTGTAAAGTTTATAACTTGCCTATATTTAAATTCATGTTAATTTCTCTAGAATTATTTGCATGTTAATCATGTCATTTGCAATTCTTGCCTGGTAATGTGATTTAAGTATTTAGGAGTTATAAAATGTTTGTAACTTGCCTCAGTTAATTACATGTTTATTATGTAATTAATTTTTTACAATTTTTTTTAGTTTAAATTCTAGATGTGTAACTTAAGGGTTGGTTTTAATCTTTACTTACAGTTATTTATTAGTTTGTTTGCTAGTACCCTCCCCTTCAATCACTACTTTGCCAAAAGCAAAGAAAAGCTGAGGGAGGTTTTGTTGTATTTTGCTGCTAACTCGTTATTGCAGGAATACCTTTGGAAATGGGAAAAAAGATTAATTTGGACTAAATATTTGAAGCAATTGTTTGCTTGAGTGTTCATTTGTGGTTATTTACCAATATGTAAAGCACGTTTTATTTGCTTGTAATTATTGTAGCAATTTTGTTATAATTGCTTGTACAGTTTGGAACTTGGTGTATTTAACCTAGTTCACCCCTTGGAAAATTTAATTCTTAAAGTTGTTTCCCATGGACTGGGAGTCAACATGCTCTTGAAAGTTTTGTCTAAGGTTAACTGGGTTTTAAGTGGAACCGGTGTTACCCCTCCAGTCTTCCAGGAAACTTTCCTGACCATGTTCGATTCTAGGTTGCGTGGTGAGACTAGTTTTGAATTAAATTTCCAATTGTGGGATTTTCTAGTGTTAAGTTTGATTTCTGGAAATACAGAATAGTAAAAATTTTGCTGTAATTTTTCAGAAATGGCAACTGTCTCTAATACTGCTACTGCTGCTGCTAATGTGGATGGGGATCCGAACCCCGGGGTGACTGGCTTGCCAACCCCTACTGTGACCTCTGTGGTCAATCCTCCTGTTGTTACTCCGGCTGTTCCGGGAGGACCGCTCAATCATCACGAGCGCCCGGAGAAGTTCACGGGAGTGAATTTCAAGAGATAGCAGCAGAAGATGCTGTTTTATTTTACTACTCTAAGCCTTGCGAGGTTTCTGAGTGAAGATGTACCAGCCGTAGAGGAGAATGAGCAAGATAAACAAAAGCTCATGGCTCTGGACGCTTGGAAACAAGCAGACTTCTTATGCCGGAATTACATTCTGAACGGCGCGGATCCGCTTTTCAACATGTTCTATGCCAAGAAATCGGCTAAGGAGTTGTGGAATGCCTTGGATAAAAAGTACAAGACCAAAGATGCTGGGGTAAAGAAATTTATCGTCGGCCGGTTCCTGGACTTCAAGATGGTGGACTCTAAAACTGTCCTGAGTCAAGTCCAAGAGTTCCAAGTGATTCTACACGAGATATATGCAGAAGGGATGGTCCTAAGTGAGTCATTCCAGGCAGCTACTTTGATTGAGAAGCTGCCTAACGGTTGGAAAGACTTCAAGAACTACTTGAAGCACAAACAAAAGGAGATGACAGTCGAAGAGCTCGTTGTCAGGCTCCGGATTGAAGAGGACAACAGGAAGAAATGAGGGAGTACCTCCACTATCAAAGCCAACATGGTTGAGCATGGCGAGTCCTCGGGGGTGAGGAAAAAACCACTGACAGGCAAAAGCTCAAAGTTGGGGGCTAGAGGAGGAATCTCCAAAAGGCCAGCCTACAAGCATCGGGCAGTTGATTGTCTGAAGAAGAAGCCCTACAGGAAAAACCCTCCCCAACACAAAAACCGGGCACATATAGCTGAAATGGAGGAATTGTCACACGATGTGGATGACATGCATCTGTCAGCCGTCGTGTCAGAAGTGAACATGGTGGGGTCAAACCCGAGGGAGTGGTGGGTGGACACTGGGGCCACTCGCCATATTTGTGCAGTGAAGAGAATGTTCACAACTTTCGAACCAGTTTCAAACGGGGAGAAGTTGTTTATAGGAAACTCTGCAACCTCAATTGTTGAGGGTAAAGGCAAGGTGATCCTGATGATGACTTCAGGAAAAGAACTAACTTTGAACGATGTCTTTTTTGTGCCGGACATTCGTAAGAACCTTGTCTCGGGGTCTCTCCTAAGCAAGCATGGCTTCCGCATGGTGTTTGAATCAGACAAGGTCGTGTTGACCAAGGGCGGGGTCTATGTGGGGAAGGGATATATGTCAGGTGGTATGTTTAAATTGAATGTAATGACACTTATCCCTAAGATTAATGAGAAAGCTTCTTCTTCTACTTATATGCTTGAGTCCCCTAATTTATGGCATGGTAGATTGGGTCATGTAAATTTTGACTCTTTACGTAGATTAATCAAGTTAGATCACATACCATCTTTCAAGATTAATCCACAACACAAGTGTGAAACTTGTGCAGAAGCAAAATTGACAAGGTCTTCTTTTCATTCTATTGAAAGAAGTGCCCAGCCTTTGGGTTTAGTGCATAGTGATGGGTGTAACTTGAAAATTGTACAATCACGTGGTGGCAACAAGTACTTCATCACTTTTGTCGATGGTTGCACTAAATACTGTTATGTGTATTTGCTTAAAAGCAAAGACGAGGCTATTGATAAATTTATTCTTTTTAAGAATGAAGTTGAGAATCAATTAAGCCGAAAAATCAAGGCATTGAGAAGTGATCGTGGTGGTGAGTATGAATCCCCGTTTGCCGAGACTTGTGCTCAATTTGGGATTATTCACCAAACCACGGCGCCTTATTCGCCTCAGTCAAATGGTGTTGCTGAGCGGAAGAACAGGACGCTGAAACAGATGATGAATGCAATGTTGATAAGTTCTAGGTTGCCACAGAACTTATGGGGGGAAGCAATTCTCTCCGCGAATTATATTCTTAATAGAATACCACGAAAGAAAGTGGACAAGACTCCATATGAGTTGTGGAAAGGTCACAAGCCTTCATATAAATACCTACGAATGTGGGGGTGTCTTGCAAAAGTTGCGGTACTTACACCCAAGCGGGTTAGGATAGGTCCAAAAACTGTGGACTGTATTTTTATTGGTTATGCACAAAATAGTAGTGCATATAGATTTCTTGTGCGCAAGTCTAATATTTCAGATATACACAAGAATACTATCATGGAATCTAGAAGTACATCTTTCTTTGAAGATGTATTTCCGTGTCGTCCCCAAGACAGGGTTCCAAGTTCCATGAAAGAAATAGATGATCACGAAGACGATCACATAGATGATCACATGGATGATCAAACAGTTGATCAAATAACTGATCAAGTAGATGATCAAGCTGATGAAGTAGATGAGCCAAGAAGGAGTAAAAGGGCTAGAACCACAAAGTCTTTTGGTCCAGACTTCTTGACTTATATGTTAGAGGGAGAACCTCGAACGTTCCATGAAGCTGTGACTTCACCTGAAAGTCCTTTATGGAAAGAAGCAATTAAGAGTGAGATTGACTCCATCTTACAGAACCATACTTGGGAGTTGGTTGATCTACCCCCAGGCAGTAAGGCCTTAGGGAGTAAGTGGATCTTTCAAAGAAAGATGAAAGCGGATGGGTCAATTGACAAATATAAAGCTCGGCTAGTTATCAAAGGATACAGACAGCAAGAAGGCCTAGATTACTTTGATACGTATTCACCTGTGACAAGGATTGCATCCATTCGCATGGTGATTGCAATAGCAGCTTTACGTGGTTTAGAAATACATCAGATGGATGTAAAGACAGCTTTCTTAAATGGAGATTTAGATGAAGAAATCTATATGCAGCAACTCGAGGGGTTTTCAGCTCCAGGAAAAAGTAAGAAAGTCTGTAAGCTTGTCAAGTCATTATATGGTTTGAAGCAAGCTCCCAAACAATGGCATGAGAAGTTTGACAATGCTATGTTGTCAAATGGGTTTCAAATCAATGAGTGTGATAAGTGCGTATATGTTAAAGACACTGACAAAAGTTATGTCATTTTGTGTCTATATGTTGATGACATACTCATTGTTGGTAGCAATGATGAAATGATTAAAGCTACCAAAAGATTGTTAAACTCTAAGTTTGACATGAAGGATATGGGCGTTGCAGATGTCATTCTGGGTGTTAAGATCACCAGAACATCTGGTGGTATTGTACTTTCTCAAGCTTATTATGTTAATAAGATACTTGAGAAATTTGAAAAGTTCGATACAAGTATGTTTAGGACACCGGTAGACTTAAGTCTATATTTGACCAAGAATAATGGTGAGAGTGTCTCTTAACTAGAATATTCTCGGGTCATTGGGAGTTTGATGTATCTGATGAGTTGTACAAGGTCGGATATCGTCTACGCTGTTAGTAGGCTGAGTAGATACACGAGTAATCCTAATGCTACTCATTGGAAGGGCATTATGCGGGTGTTGGGGTATATCCGTTACACCCTGGATTATGGGCTGCATTATACCAGATACCCAGCGGTACAAGAAGGGTATAGTGACGTAAATTGGATATCTGATATAAAAGATTCCAAATCCACTAGTGGTTATGCGTTTACCCTCGGAGGGGCAGCCGTGTCTTGGAAATCTGCCAAGCAAACGTGTATTTCGAGATCAACGATGGAATCTGAGTTTATTGCTTTAGATAAAGCAACTGAAGAAGCTGAATGGCTTCGCCAGTTTGTTGAGGATATTCCATGTTGGCTGAAACCTGTGCCAGTTATCAGTATTCATTACGATAGCCAATCAGCGATTGGTCGGGCACAGAGTAATATGTATACTGGAAAGTCTAGACATATCCATCGTAGACATAATTCCATATGACAACTATTCTCAAATGGAGTTGTCTCTCTAGACTATGTCAAGTCTAAGGACAACATTGCAGATCCGCTAACCAAAGGGTTAACTCGAGAGTTAGTAGAAAAGTCGTCAAGAGGAATGGGGTTAAAGCCTTTAGTAAAGGTTACCGGAACGGAAAACCCAACCTAGTTGACTGGAGATCCCAAGATCTAGGTTCAAAGGGACAACCTAACTTCGTGTAATGGGTGAGTCACTGAAGAGGTAAATCCTCTTGTCCATTCCTTTATACAGTGATGCCCTGTGGGGATGGAAGGTTAAGCTAATGCTTTTAATGACCTTAGTGATGTGGTATAATGAAATACCGTATCTAGGTCACCTATGTGAGTGCGAAGTGGGGCCGCTTCTTTAAGAATTGCGAAGGCCAAATCTTTAAAAACACTCACAGAACCAGGCTAGTGTTCTAGGGCCATACCGGACACACTAGTGAGAACAAGAACAATGGTTGGACTAACTCCTGTGTGAGGTCTATTGTCTCGGTTTACATAAACAGCAGAACAGTTCAAGACATCACATTCACTGGTCAGCCAATAAATCCGATAGGCTTTCACTACGAAAGGTTCAAGGCCAACAGCTACCATTTCTGATGCAGGGTTAGTCTATGTGCTCTCTCTCTTTCCGAGTCTTTGTTGATAAACGTTGAGCGTTTGCTGTATTCGGTCAATTTTTATTCATGTGGGAGATTGTTGGAGAAAAATGGTTGAATAAGAAATTGCCTCATAAATGTGTATATAACCCACACATTTAAGGCTCATCAGTTTTACAAAATTGATTAGGCAGTTTTGCTAGCATTAGTTGCCAACCTTGACGGCTAGAGGCTCCTCCCCTCTCCCCCATGGTGTATAAAAGGAGGCCCTATTCCTTGAAAAGAGATATAGAATTTTTCCTTGACATCCATACACTGTCAGTCTACTTCTCCTATAATTTTCTTCCTGAGAGAGAGTGTTGCCGTTGTCCGTTCGCTAAGCTAATCAGAAGGTGCTTCTGTTGTAGCTGGTAAAAACCGTCGTATCCTGGGAAGTAGACGTCGGCGTACCTCCAGCACCCAACGGTGAGGCGGCGAATCTATTTTAAGGAGACTGTGGTATCACACAGGTTTCGGTTTGCTTCCTTTAACCATTTTATATTTTATCTGTATTTTATTCAGTATGTTATTTTTCTTGGGATTGAAAGTTTGTTTTGTTCATCTCATAATTTTGCGATATGCAATGTGAAATTATGTAATGTGAGTAGTTTTTCCCAACAAGTTTTTGGTTAGTTGATCATCATCTGCAACAACACACACAGAACACACTCACAAAGATACACAGAGAGGGTCAGCCCCCTTGGTTGACCCCTCTCTCTCTCTCTCTCTCTCTCTCTCTCTCGCATGGGCTCTTGGCTCTCTCTCTGAGGGGCTACACATCTCTCTCTTCATGCATGACCAACCTCTCTCTCCCTCTCTGCCACGAGCGTGAGAAGAAGAACTAAGAACCATCACCGTTGAGGCTGCACAGCCATGCCACCGCAACCCATAGCTCTGACCACAACGATTGCCCACCAGAACACCTGCAACCTTGAGCCTCCTTGGCTGAGCTCTCTCTCTCTCTCTTCAGTTTGGTTTTGAAAATGTAAAGAAAACACACACATGCACAGTTGCTCTCTCTCAGCTCTCTCTATGGACACACATACACTGTTTTTTTTTCTCTCTGATTCTCTGGGGACAAATGCAAATGGATGATAGAGAGAGACGGAGGTTGTGATGTTCGTGTATTTCACCGGCTGAATCTGTATATCTTGACGTGATAAGGTAAATGGTTGTCACGGAGTTCTAGCTGCTGTTGCCGCTTTGATGTCGTTGTAAGCTGGGTGTGTTTATTTGATGGACTTTGTGTGCTGGGTTGGTGTTCCGGGAGTGGGTTGCGTCATTTCTGGTGCTGGTCTATTTAGGCAAGGCTCTTGTTGGCCTTTTGGGTTTGACCTGGTTTGGTTTCTAATTTAGTGATTTTGTAGTGCATAATTGATCTCTGCCGATCTGCTTCACCGTGGTGTTGTTGCCGGAGTCACGGTGTTCTGGTTCTGTATGCTGTCGTCGGTGCTACACCAGCGATAGTCATGCTAAAGAGTAGCGTGTAGTTCATGTGGTTCACATCCCATGTGCTTGTTCTTGATGCTGCGTGGACTCACGTTTCTTCACATGGGCTGTTGGTGATGTTGATGGCTGGATATGCTCCTATAGCAACAGTGCCGTTAGTGTTGCTTACGTTGTGTTTTCTTTGGTCATCAAGTGGAGAATTGGAGGGATTTTAAAATTGGTAATGGAGAAGTGGGTTTGACCCACGGCTTTGGTTGATAAGTGTGAGATAATGATGCTGTCCATACATTGGATAAGGGGATTACATGGGTATTCTTCTCCCATGTTAGCGCAAAAGCTTTGCTATGGTGTTGCTATGGTAATTACGTATTTTATTGTTTGCTTGTGTTGGGGGATCATGGTTTGGGTGAGCCCTAGCATATGGAACTGGTTGAGAGTTTTGGTTTGAAGTGGGGCTCGACAATATTTTACCTCACTTTATGTGATTCCATCGAATGAATAGTGATCGGCGGTGAATAGTGACCTCCGACTGTGAACAGTGTTTCGGGATGACTAGTGCTCCGCAAAATAAGTTTTCCTAGACAGAACAAAGCAGTCTTCCTGCGTCAAGGAGAATATTTTCCGATGATCCCCAAAATACATGAAGTTCTTTATTTTATTTTTATTTTGAGTGTTTTGAGGATTTTATTTTGTTCATCTCCCTCAGATCTGTAATATTTAAAGTGTTATAATAATCCCCCATCCCCGCTTCTTTCTATCCCATTCTTTAATCACTTTCCCTAACTGTACATATGTATATACCTGCATGTCATGCATATCCAAGCTTTACATCCATGTTTCATGCATTAAGATTCGGCTAAATTTGCATTTGTGGATTCAATCAATTCTTATGTAATTCTATGCGCTACCTCATATTCTTGAGATGATTCACATGCCATATTTTAGAAGCCAAATCTTTAGTTGCATCTCATGAGTGAATTGCATTAGGATTCTGTATATAGGATCATGCATATTTTACTAATTTTGTTTTGTAACTGTTTGCGAAACGTCGGTAAATATGTGAATTTTTATGCTTTAGCATCCCGCTTGTGCATAATTTTCTTATTATGTTTAGTATCCTACTATGAGGCTAATTGATAAACTGTTTGAATGCCTGTAGATGAAGGCTTGTTGCTTGAATTAGAATGATTTAATGAATGTACGTTTAAGCCCACTTTGTAGTGGCAAATTCACAATCTTTAAGTCCACTTGAGGTGGCAAATTCAAACCCTTTAAAAAACAAACATGAAATTGAATTGTTCCAATTTGAGCAAATTAGTCTATACATTGTGTGCTTCACATAGCAAATTTTATGATTTATTAAATAATCAGAACATGAACATATAAAGAAAATAAAAGTCATATCATGGTTTAGTAGAGGTCGATCTCTTGATCGGGTGAGCAAGGGTGCTCAATTAATGACCTTCTCCCTTCATACCTAAGGTTTCGAGCCAAGCATCCCTGGTTACGACGAACAGTGGTCTTGGCACGAGTCATAAGTTTCCTAATTTCCCAAAAACATTAGGTGGCGACTCTGAGATCTGATGACACAGCCCATTTCTAGCAAAAGGTTTTACAATAAAATGGATTTTCTAAAAGTTGCCAAATCTGGACTCTCATCTATGTTTCACATTGCACTAGTGAGACTAAATCAAAGAAATCTCGGGAGTCCGAACTGTTTAACGCGCACGAGTACGTCCCGGGCATGTTACAGTTTCATCATTTGCATTCTTCTTCTTCTTCTTCTTACTTTTGCCTTTCTTGAAAATATTTTTGGTTAGACCCAAGGTGGTAAGGTGAGCCATATTAGGCTTTTCAGCTTTAAGCCTCTCTTCTTCTTGAACACACATGGCAATTAACTCGCTCATTTTTCACTTATCTTTCTGCGTATTATAATTGATCTTGAAAGGACCAAATTGCACAGGAAGAGAAGTCATAATGAAATGAACAAGAAAACCTTCAAAAATTTCTATGTCCATTCCCTTTAATTGAGAGGTCATGTCATTCATCTTTAAGATATGTTCATGAACACCACTCAAACCATCATATTTCATTATCATCATTTTAATCGTAAGAGTACTAGCAAGAGATTTGAAAGTTCTAATAAATTGTTCTTCAATAGATTTCATATAGTCCACTGCTCCTTGAATTGCAGGCGTAATTGAACCTTTCATAATTATTAGACTTAAGCGATTAGAGCGTTCCCATTTTTTATATAAAACTATGTGTTCCTTAGAGCTTGTATCATTACACTTTGTAGGATACATAGTCTAAATCCATAATTTTCAAAACAATTCTAATTTGTTCTTTCCATTTCTTAATATGTCACTGAAATATTTCTTGATTCAATAAAGTTTACGTACAATCTAAAAAAATAAGATCAAGGTGACAATTTAATTATCAACAATGATATATAATTCTAATTTAAGAGTTTTAAATAGAACTCTAATAAATTAACAGGTCAAAAAAAGATTAAAAACACCAATAGAAAGCGACAATGCCTTTGTTTAGGATGTAGGTTGACTTTTTGACTTTTTGACTATTTAGTTTGGGATTAAAAAGTCTCATTTTGGATAAGCTTTTTGGCTTTTTTTTTATATATATTTTTGTTAAAGAAAGAATAAAATGATTATAGGTTATATGTGATATTTTGTCCATTTGACTAAAATAGTCTATTTTGTCTTATATAATTATTTCAGCCCTAATCAAATACGCCAAACGGAGCCTTAAAACGTTAAAAAAGTAAGGCCATGCTTGTCATAACCTAAAAAAGTCAAAAAGTTAAAAAGTCACTATTCTATTTAAGTCGCATCATCTCTCTATTACATCACTTCAAACTCAATCCATATTTTATAAAAAATCAAAAAGTGCACTTATGTAAATCATCCCAAACCACTCTTAAAAGAGTACAAATGAAGCAATTTTATAATTAATAAATCTAAATATATAATTTTAAGCTTGAAGATAATATGATACTCAGGCCAAGTTTGGCATGTCTAAAAAAAGACAAAAAGGCGAAAAGTTACTCAAAAAGTTAAAAAGCTATCACTATTTATCCAAAAAAATATTAAAAAATTAATTTTACACACAAAATTACAGCTCATCAATCTGACCGGTTCAGATCTGTGCTGCGTTTTTTAAGAAAAATTGCACAGTTGGAGTCTAATTTTAACACACTGATGTTCAGCCTGTGGGGCCCCATCACAGATCCCATTTTGATAATCTGAACAGTTCAATGTGTAGAACTCGTTGAGTACTATATAATTATAAAAAATCACATTGATCGGATATCGATAAGTACATGATCAAATCAGTTTTGTATAAAAAAATGAATGGTGTTATAGTTAACGGTTGAAAAAAAACAAATCTGATAATATAGCTATCGATATCCAATCAACATGATTTTTTACAAACATATAGTACTTGACGAGTTCTACACAATCAACGGTACAGATTATCAAAAAAGGAACTTATGATGGCCCCCACGAGCCAAAAAGCACCGTCTAATGCAATGCCCGAAAAGTAAACAATTACTTCTTAGCATCTAGCAGATAGGACAGCCGTACAACTCACACTCCTAATCTTCTCCTACACACTAATTTATATAATTTTTTAATACATATTTTTTCATAAAAAGTCAAAAAATTATCCCAAACAACTATATTTCTTTCCTTAACATACACTTATTTAAAACACCCAAACAAATTATAATTGAAAAATAAAATATGATTAACCCATTTAAATACATTTTATTTTAATCTTTTAATGTACCGGTTATAAAATTTCAGCGGCCGGTATATAAACGCAGCCACAAACCGCCATTTACAAAGAGAAACCCTACAAAAACCCTCTCTCCCTCTCTCTCTCTCTCTCTCTCTGTATGGACTCACCTAGGCTACCTACGACACGACCCCTTTCTTCTCCTTCAAGACATACCATACCATAACAAACCTTTCTGTATTTTATACCATCAATCTCAATATTGCATTTAGTCGGTGAAATTCTTACAGTTGGTACAGTCGAGATCCATAATCCCATTCATTCATTGTTGTTCTCTAGAGCTAGAACTGAGCTCCTCTGTTAGGGTTTTAGACAGAAAATGGCAAGACTTTGTGGCGCTGGGCTTATCTCAGCCCTAGCCTCTGCAGCATTAGGTTCTGACCATGCTTATGCCGAAGGACCTTTCAGCTTCTCTCCCTTCTCTTCTCCTTCTTCTTCTTCTTCTTCACCTCCTCAGCCTCAAGCAGCAGCAGCAGCAGCAGCAGCAGCTTCGGAATCTCCTCCCAAGTCTCAAGCACCGGCTGGGAATGCCGAACCTCCACGGGTTCGCAACGATAACCCACGAACTACGTCTGCTGGCTTTGATCCTGAGGCGCTAGAAAGGGGTGCAAAAGCGCTGCGTCAGATTACCAGCTCTACCCATGCCAAAAAGGTTTGCAATTTTCGGTTATTCCTCTTGTTTTTCGTTAGTAGTGTGTTTTGTGAAGAAAATCCATGGTGGGTTTTGGAAGTTCAGCTTCTGTTTTGTTAATGGTCTTTTTTTTTCCCCTTCTCTTCTCCTAGTGTCAATGTAGAACGAATTGATTGAGGTTGGATTGGATGAATGATTTTCATTACATTGTTGTGTTGATGCTGGTTTAGGTGTTCGAGGTAATGAAAAAGCAAGAGGAGACGAGGCTGACAGAATTGACCACAAAAGGAGCAGAATTTAAAGCTATGCAAGCCGAAGCTGAAACTGTATGATTGCCATTTCTCTATCAATTTTTTATTGAATTCTCTGCAGTTCGCTAATGCATAGTACCCGGTGAGAAATAAAATGAAAAGGGATGTAACTTGATCCGCCTTACTTTCATGTAATTGTGAAACTGATAAGCTGACTCCTTTACATTAGTTCTATTGGTTCTAAATTATCCACTCACCATACCAGCTTGGGTTACTAAGGGATATTCAAAGGAGAGGAGATTGATGAATCAATCCCATTTGGCAATCCTCAAAAGCATAGACATTACGCAGAGAGTGGTGGCAAGAATGGTTGGTTGGACCTCTGTAGCTCATCAAATTAGGCTTTCCAACAGCCCAAACATTACCCAATTGACTAAAAACTGGCTCAGAGGAAACAAACTTAGCTATCACTCTCAGGAGCTCCAGTGTCCACAAGGCAAAGACTGACATTATTGTTCTCAATTTGATCCCTTACTAGGTTTGAGAAAATATTCTTTGTTTTTTATTCAGGAAGGAAGAATTTTTTTTCAAAATGTTTGATAGATGATTGCTAGTTTAGTGCCTTTGTTTAATGGACTAAATGCATGCACAATAATGAGGTCTTAGCAAGTGATTGTATCTTGTACTATTAGTTGGCCATAGGGACAATGAGATTTAAGCCTGGTCCTATACCTTGTTGAATTCTTCTCTTGTAGTCAAAGCTTCGTTAACTTTTGCACTCAATGGCATGTTTCCTTATTGGCCTCTCTAGGACGCACTTGGACTTGCCCTGGTAAACTAGGACCTACAACCATGGTAGATTCAATAGCATTACTTAGAGATACATCTTGGTAGTTCTAACAGACAAAAAGCAAATCTCTATTGCAAGTGTTTACTTTACCTACTATTTGTGCAGCAGATGCCTCTTGTGTACACATGCATATGAATGTTTACTGTTTCATTGTGAACTGTCTGTTTGACAGGAGAGACAAAAGGTAATTTATGAAGAACAGAAAAAGTTGGTTCAGCAACAGGCACAAATAAAATCCCAAATGGCTCGCTATGAGGATGAATTGGCAAGGAAGAGAATGCAGGTTTGTATACTTACATTTGATTCAGTTTATGCCAGGGGTTATTACAATGAAGGATGTAACTGTTCCTTGTATTTATCAGGCAGAAAATGAGCATCACAGAGCAAGAAATCAAGAGCTTGTAAAAATGCAAGAAGAATCAGCCATTAGGCAAGAGCAGGCCAGACGAGCAACTGAAGAACAGATTCAGGCGCAGCGTCGGCAAACAGAGAGGGAGAAAGCTGAGATTGAACGTGAAACAATAAGGGTAAAGGCTATGGCAGAAGCAGAAGGAAGAGCCCACGAAGCAAAGCTTGGTGAAGAGGTCAACAGACGCATGCTAGTAGAGCGCGCAAATGCAGAGAGGGAGAAATGGGTTGCTGCCATAAATACAGCTTTTGATCATATTGGAGGTATTTCATTTTAACATACATGGCTGCCTACTGCCTAGAACCAACATGATATGCATCTCCGGGGTCATCAACACAAACAAAACTCTAATGCCCGTTTTGGATATTAACCTGTGCATGCTCCTAGGTAATCTTCTTGATTTATGAGCTAAGCACATTTACGATTGCTGAGTCATGATCAAACCGTGAAACTTGTGCCATAGCATATATCAGTTGGTTGTGGATTGGGGTCACTAAACAAAGGCTTGTGTACCATTTTAATTGGCATAGGCATTCCACTCTGTCAAGGGTTATATGTGCAGTTAAATTAAATAAATTTATTTATTGTTCTAGAGCACCCCTTGTCAATGTAGGTATTCTCCTCCCCCCAGCATTTCCATTAATAGTGACCATACTTCTCTTCTGTACGATTGCATCTACTGATTTTCTTACCAAATCTTAATTTGTGTTCAATCGGTGCTACTCCTAACATTTCACAAATGTATTCATTTCTAATTTTATTTTTCTACTCTTGCCACACATTCATTTTAGCATTTATTTTATTTTGTTTCTTAGTTGTGTAATATTTTGTCTCATAAAGCATTTTTTCTTACAACGGTTCTATCAAATCATCCTATTATTTTTGTTGTTATCCAACAATCGCATAATATGTGTTAAAACCTATCACCTACTTCACCCACTAAACCTAACCCACTACACCACTACCACCTCACCTACTCCACTAAACCCACTACACCACTACCACCTCCACTTCACCTACTCCACCTACCACCTCCACTTTACCTACTCCATCTACCACCTACTACCACCTACTCTTCTATATATAGGAATCATTGTAGCATTCAATAATTCAACAATTACAAACATCAATCAATAATACAATTCTCTTTTTCTCTTTATACATTAAATTTCTACATGGTATCAGAGTAAGGTTAAACACTTAGTATTTTTCGCTTCACCGGCGGGCGGCAACCTCGCCTTGGCCGTCCGCCGGACCTCAACCTAATCTGCTAAAATTTTTCTACACATACCTTGAAATTTCCTTTCTGAGTGCACTACTGTTCAGTCGCCGGAGACCACCACCGCTTGCACGTCGATGTCCCTTTGCCAAAGCTCCGTCGCGACACCGGCCTTCCTTGCGTCTGGTTTCAATCCCCTGCTATTCCAAGCCACAAGATAGGGCACGACTTTTGAGGGCTCGATATCTATATCCATGTATATCTTTTGGGCAGTCTATATACACACTCATACAGTGTCTTCTACACCAGTAACATGGTACAAGGGCCCAACCCTTCTTGATGCCCTCGACATGATTACAGAGCCCAAGAGGCCATCAGACAAGCCTCTTCGTCTCCCACTTCAGGATGTCTACAAGATTGGCGGTATTGGTAATTTGGCCCACTTTTTTGATCAACACCAGCATATAGTTTCAAAGAGATAACTATATTATATAATTTTTTCTATTTTAAAATATTTTTCCACCGTCCAAACCTTTTTTTTTATCTTATATATATAAAAAATTGGATGGAACTCACGTGGGTGCTACTTTTTCTTTTTCTTCTTTCCACAGCCCAACTTTTCCTTGAACCTCAATTTTTTATTATTAAAAATAAAAAAATAAAAATAAAAAATTCATTCCATCTAATTTTTCTGCTCAGTCTTGTACCTTCAAGCCATTCGGATTTGCACAATACACTCATTTTATTTCTATCGGGATTTCGCCCTGATCACAATTTTACACCAAAAAAAAAAAAACAACAACAACAAACCCAAACAACCACATCCACAGGCGGGATTTTTCTTCTCTACTCTGCCGCCGGTCTCTTCTTCTTGCCTCCGTCCTGGGCGGCCCTTGACGGTGTTGCCTCCGTGTTTCCCACTCCACTGGGCACGATCACTCCACCCTGCTCCTCCACTACAGCATATGGCGGACCTCCAAATCGGAACATCACGGTGGCCTTCCGCTTCAGCTCCTTATTTTCTGCTTTCAGCATACTTATCTCTGCTCGCGCATCCTTATACATGCGTTGGAGCAGAGCTAGTTGGGCGTTTAAATGCTGCACCTCATTTGTCCTACTCTGCAGCCGGTTCGACAAATTTGTGACCGCCGTCATGGTTTCCACACATGACTTCAGAGTATACTGATTGGCCTCAATATCAGTTTGCACCGCCATTTTTTGCTCCACCGACCGCATCGGAAAGTTCAATGGAGCAAAACCAGAGGTGTTTGGTTGAGGTTCACTGGCCACCGCACCAGTTATTTCTCTTGTGGACTCGTTCAGTTCTGGAAAGAGCGTAAGCAGACCACGGGAAGAGGATGCCATGTTCTGGGTAGCTGGACGGGAAGAAGAGGCCATGTTATGGTTGCTGAGTGTTTCAGAGATGGGTTGGTTACAGAGTGTTTACAGAGTGTTACCAGTGTATCTCTCTCAGCCCACGAAGCGTTTTTCAGAGGTTTCAGACTGGTTTGATTTCCACATGTTCTCTCAGCCTCCGCCTTCATTTATATAGCACATGACGAAGAGGCCGACACGCGCACTGTCGATCACGTGCATCGCCGCGTGTCTGGCGCGCCTTTTGATGGCACGTCTTTTTATGGATTGGGCACGCCTTTTGATGGCACGCCTTTTTATGGATTGGGCACGCCTTTTGATGGCACGCCTTTTGAAAGATTGGGCACACCTTTTGAGGGTGCGACTTTTTAAGGGTCCGACAAGACTCTGTAAACTGTCCCGACATTGATTCCGGTTAGCTCCTTCATGGGTCCGACAAGACTCTGTAAACTGTCCCGACATTGATTCCGGTTAGCTCCTTCATGGGTCCGACAAGACTCTGTAAACTGTCCCTACATTGATTCCGGTTAGCTCCTTTATGGGTCCGACAAGACTCTGTAAACTGTCCCGACATTGATTCCGGTTAGTTTCTACAAGGGTCCAGCAAGACTCCGTAAACTGTCTTCTACAACGGTCCGACATGACCCCATAAACTGTCTTCTACATCGGTCCGACACGAGCCAGTGTCTTCTACATCGGTCTTCTACAACGGTCTGACACAACCATACAGTGTCTCCTATCCTCTTTTATTTTTTATGTATTTTCTTGTTTTGTTACTCTCTCCAAACTCAAGTTGGTTAGTTCCTATCCCCCTTGAGTTTGCGGGGGGCTGTTAAAACCTATCACCTACTTCACCCACTAAACCTAACCCACTACACCACTACCACCTCACCTACTCCACTAAACCCACTACACCACTACCACCTCCACTTCACCTACTCCACCTACCACCTCCACTTCACCTACTCCATCTACCACCTCCACTTTACCTACTCCATCTACCACCTACTACCACCTACTCTTCTATATATAGGAATCATTGTAGCATTCAATAATTCAACAATTACAAACATCAATCAATAATACAATTCTCTTTTTCTCTTTATACATTAAATTTCTACAATATGCTTGAAGTACCCCTCCACATGAGCTAACCTAATATAATTTTATGGGTAATAAAACCACATTCTCCAACCTCTCCACACTAATCAAACCTAGATAATGAAATTGCTCACTCTTTGATATCTCTTGGTTTTCAATCTTTACATTGCCACTATAACAACATTGCTTGTAGAGTTGTGGAAGCTTGATGTAGCTAAACCTTTTGGCATGAGAATTGTTTCAGTTTTGATTAAATGAGAAATATATCAAATATTGGTATCTTTTTTCTTCTTCTTTTTCCCCCTTTTCTTTTGTTCCCTTTTTTCAGTCCATTGTTGATGACCCGCAACAGGGGGATGGCCCTCCCCCTGCCTATAGGTGGTCCTTGTCAGCTTCAATTTTCAGCGCTTGCATTTTCTTTTCTTGTTGTGGTTATACTTTAGCATATCTAATCTTAGTGACTTCCCTGAGGTTCATATCCTCTTGCTTTGTTTCCTTTTGTGTGTTTGCATGTGCATATTTGTATAAATAAATGCATAAGTTTATTGGACACTGTTATGTTCTACAATTGATTCTTCAAATACATGAGAATATCAACCGATGACAAGAAACTTGACATTATACGGTGATTTAAATGATACTTTTGCTTTTCTTCTTCCTTGAATAATTTTTTACATACAGATGGGAAATAAATTAAAGCCGTTTTTAAAATTAATTTTCATCATAATTATGAATGGGATGTAAATTATGATTTTTACTTCTTTAGTAGTATGTTTGCATTCTGTGCTTGGATATCTATTATTTTATTTTTTATCACGTTGTTACCATGCCAACTGTTGTTGTTCTTAGTAAAGCCAAGATGTCCAGATTCAAGCAAATCTAGGGTGTGAAACTGATGTAGTTGTTGACATATTCGGTTTAGTTACATGAAGCAGACTTGGGAAGATTCTTTTGGTTGATAATTTGATCAAAAGAAATAAATTCTCTATTGAAATGCCCAAAAATTCTGCTCTGTTGTGACTGCTTCATTTGGTTATTGCTGTAAATTTGTGTTTAAAAGAGCTTTGCTTGATGGGGATTTATTTGTGTTTTGCAGGTGGTTTGCATGCCATATTAACTGATCAAAATAAGCTGGTTGTGGCTGTCGGTGGAGTGACAGCTCTTGCAGCAGGGATCTACACAACAAGGTATTGGAGTCTATAAGCAAAAAGAATGTTTTACATTTTTTTTTCCTGGCTGAATCCACTTGAGGAAGTGAAGTATCTCATGTACATTCGGTATTAATTCCAGTTAATATTATTTAAATGTATTATTTTTCTTGAACTCAAATGCAATGTCCTGCTACTAGAAGTATACTTGTCTTTGTCCTGAACGTAACAATCTTTGTGTTATTATTAAAATGATATCAATGATAATGATGGTGGTGGTACTAAGATGATTTTTATTTCCCCGTGTCCATAGTCAATGATATACTCATTCAAATTTGCCCTTTACAATGCAGAGAAGGTGCAAGAGTGCTTTGGAGCTACGTGGACAGAATATTAGGACAACCGTCATTGATCAGAGAGTCCTCCAGAGGGAAATACCCTTGGTCAGGATTGTTTTCTCGTGGTATGAGCACTCTATCACATAAAACTGATAAAGTCTCTTCCCTCAAAAATGGGAATGGCTTTGGTGATGTTATCTTAAACCCTTCTCTTCAAAAACGAATTCAGCAGCTAGCTCGTGCAACTGCAAATACAAAATCCCATCAAGCACCATTTCGGAACATGCTCTTCCATGGTCCTCCTGGAACAGGGAAAACAATGGCTGCTAGAGAGATGGCACGCAAATCTGTATGTGCTCTTTCTCTCTCTCTCTCTCTCTCTTGCAAACTTTAATTGGTGTAAATGTTCTCTGTTAATTGCATGATATATGCTTTCAGGGGCTAGATTATGCATTAATGACTGGTGGAGACGTTGCGCCACTGGGTCCACAGGCTGTTACCAAGATACACCAATTGTTTGATTGGGCCAAGAAGTCAAATAAAGGTTTATTGCTTTTCATTGATGAAGCAGATGCATTTTTGTGCGAGTAAGTGATGTTTGCATTTCGAATAATGTTCCATGTAGAGGTGTGATAGAAATATAGGCCTTGTTTGGTTTGTGTTTTGAGATATTATTTCAAAAATTATTTTCTTGAGTGTTTAGAAAATTTAAAAATTTGTTTGGCTGTAGATTTTGAAAACAATTTTGGAGTTTTGGAGTTTGGGATTATTTGATATTTTTTTGTAGTTGAATAGATGGGTGTGAGATAAAAAGTGATTGAGAAAGAGAGAAGAGAGAGAAAAAGTGATTGATTGATGTATAGTAGAGAGAAAAGTGATTTTGGATTTTTTTTTTCTAAAAATTTTCAACCTAATGGAGTTTTACTGGGCATAATATGCTCAAAAGCAAAAGCTGTTTGATTATCCTTGGCATAATATAGTTTTCCTTGGAAATTTATTTGTTATCTATCCACTTTGTAAAATGATGCCTAATTTGGTTTTGGACTTGATCATACTTTTATGTGATATTCTGGACATCAGCATTTTCCAATTTGATTTTTATGACAAAACCTAACTATGAGCATACGGTTTCTTAACCAAAATTTTCAGGCGAAATAAAACCTACATGAGTGAAGCTCAAAGGAGTGCACTCAATGCCCTCCTTTTCCGTACTGGTGACCAGTCCAAGGATATAGTCCTTGCTCTAGCTACAAACCGCCCTGGCGATCTTGATTCAGCAGTGGCAGATCGTATTGATGAAGTCCTTGAGTTCCCTTTGCCTGGTGAGGGCGAACGATTCAAGCTGCTGAAACTCTATTTGAACAAGTACATAGGTCAGGCGGGGGTAAGAAAACCAGGCTTATTTTCCAATCTGTTCCGGAAACAACAGCAAAAGATAGAGATAAAGGGCTTGACCGATGATACTCTGAAGGAAGCTGCAGCTAAGACTGAAGGATTCTCAGGAAGAGAAATAGCAAAGCTGATGGCAAGTGTTCAAGCTGCTGTTTATGGGAGTGAGAACTGTGTGCTTGATCCAAACTTGTTCCGTGAAGTAGTAGATTACAAAGTTGCAGAGCATCAACAGAGAAAGAAACTGGCTGCTGCTGATGGGAAGTAGTTCCTGATTGGAGTGTTTTTAAACGCTAGCATACAAAATTGTCTCTGCTAATTGGGTAAGAATGAGTTGGTATCTGCTTATTTTGTCAGTCTTGGGCCATTTTTATTTTTTGGTTAACTTCTTGTCATCATTATTTGCCCCATCTACTGGGGAGTTTTGGTATGTTTACCATAGTTTACATTCAATCTTTCTGTTGACTATTCATAAGTTATATATTATACATTTGCGGTGCCACTTGCCCCTATTGTTCTTCACTCATTGGGGTTCTCCCTTTGAGCTAACTTTTTTTTATGAATGGAGACTTCACCACACAGAGATTTGGGATTCCCTATTGTTCTTCACTCGTTGGGGTTCTCCCATTGAGCTAACTTTTTTTTTATGAATGGAGTTTTCACCACACACAGATTTGGGATTCTATACATGTACGATGAGTGTTTGTGCACACATGTTGGCTTGTCTGGTGTATAACTTATGATAGTTCAAGTTCATTAGAATTTGGAACCTTGTAACCAAAGATGTTGACTTGATTTGGCTTTGTAAGGTTTCAGGTTTCTCTATTCCAAAAGTTCATGGTAATTTGACTTCTTTTTTTTTTTCTTTTTTTTGGTGATAATTTCATGGTAATTTGACTAATGATAAAAGCAGAATCTTGTGTGACAATGTGTGTTGATTCAGGTCGTCTTCTGGTAATGTTAATTCCATTCCCATGACACTTGTGTGGGGTCATTAGAAAACAAATTACAATAAATAAATAAACTGTTATGGAAGAATTTCTGACCTCATGACATTGCTCAAAATGCAAACGTGACAGCAAGCAAAGGTAATCAATCACACAATTCCTTGTAGATAAAGCATAAGACCATCTCCAACGGTGAACCAAATCCAGCATCAAATTCAAATTTTGATGAAAAACTTACTTTTTCAAGCTCCAACCGTTGCACCAAAGTCATATCAAAATGAGAATTCAGCAAACAAAACATCAAACTGAGACCAAGACACAGATTTTACCACATCACTGTTACTGACCGTTGAAAGTGGTACACCGGTCAACCAACCGGTTGCCCGGCCGGTTGACCAACTGGTCAACCGGTTCCCTTTGAAATAACTGTCGACCGGTTTGTCAACCGGCCGGTCGACCACTTCCCCAATTCTGCTTTGATGCTCACCGTTGGAGCGCCTCATATCAAATTAAAAAAATCGTCATTTTTTTCATTAGATTTGATGAAAAAAGAAGTTAAGCGTTGGAGATGCTCTAACAAAGGTAGTTTGATGTAAATTTAGATCCGGAAAACAATAAGAATCACCTTGCTTTGTTTCCAATTTTTCAAAACACCTTTCAAAAAATTTTACTTTTTTATTTTTCGTGTTTTTTTGTTTTTACTGAATTTTTTTAATATTTTAAGCAATTTTTTTACTTTTTAGACACACCTAACATAAATACATCTAAAAAGTAAAAAAATTGTAAAAAAAATCTTTTAAAAATTTACTAAATACCAAAAATACAAAAAAAAAATACAATAATTCAGTACATTTTTTGTATTTTTATGTATTTATTACTTTTTAAAAATATTTTTTTTACAAATTTTTTACTTTTTAGATACATCTAAGTAAGGTGCATCTAAAAAAGTAAAAAAAAATATTCACTAAAAACAAAAAAAAAAACACAAAAACAAAAAAAGTCAATTTTCAAAAAATTTAATCCAAAAAACTCAAACCACACACAGTGAATAGTCCTACCAAATTCTTATTCTGCTGATAACAAAAGCATGCAAGCATTATTGGTACAAAGATTTCTTGAAACTACAGTTTAAAACACAATGTGAAGAAATTTCAACATTATCCTGGTGATTATCCCCCACAAACCCGTCATGGTTGATTATCCTTGCAGAATTTATTTTCAGACTCATTAGTGGTGATGGTGGCCATGGTCTTGAACATAGCGTAAACCACAATACTTGCAGATAGCTAGCTCATCCTTATCAAGGCAAATAAACTCAATTGGATGCCCAAGTGCAGGATTGCTGTCTGCAACCAGAAATTAGTATGAACTGAGGAGACATTTTCATAAATACAAAAATAAAAACCCCAGACAAAAATGAGTCGGTTATTCATATAATCCACCCGGTTACTTTTTTACCAGAACTATTACAAAAGAGAGTTCACACTCAGAAAATAAACTTAACCTCCTTCGCAAGCAACAATTCTGGCCTCAACCTTGATGGGTGGAACTTCATTGATCAACTCCATGGGAGATTTCTTGCTTGTATCCTGTCAACAATTATAAAGAAAACATGTATATATTCTGGCAATAACGTATGATTGTCTCAAAAACAAAAATATCCAAAGTGAGAGAAAAAGAAAATAAAAATTAAAGGGAGAGAGAGAGAGAGAGAGTAGGTATTGATTCTATTGAAATGTATATTGATTCAACTCCATCTAAAGGCAAAGTTAATGGCAGTAATGATCGCTGACCTTCTTCATGGAATCAGAATCAAAGAAACTTCAATAGAAGATTCACAAACTCAAGCTTTCTATGGAGAACCAAAATTTTTGATTGTTGTTGTTAGCCTTGTTTTGGGTTGTTTCCCCTTGGCTTTGTATTTGGCTGTGCTTTTTTGTCCCCGTGGGGTTTGTTTTGAGCATCATTGTATATCCTTTTTCTTTTTGGCAATAAAATTTGCTTGCTTAGAGAGAGAGAGAGAAGGAAAGACAAGAAATTAACGTTCAAAATCATATGCAATGCACATCCGACAAGAAGAATTTCATCTATGGGTAGAACACAATGTTAAACATGTGGGATACAAAATGGTTAAGATTACAATTTCCAGCATGCCAAGAAGCTCTGGTTAGAAAGAGAGAAAAGAGAATCCATTAGAACATTATTTAAGCTCTAATTTGGTTTGGATGATAGAAGATGACTCAAAAGTTTAAAACAAAAATGGCTTAGGTCATACAAGCCTATGTAATGACCATCGGGGATGCTGGTAACTTGGATAATGTACCTGATTTCCACACGGAAGAGCAGGATTCACCACTTGGGGGTGTGCTCCTCAGAGCTGCACTGTACTCCTGTCGCTAGACTCTGCCTCCTACTATGAGGGTGTGGGTGAGGTTCATTGTTAGCTGGTGGTGGGTCCCTTCCTTCAGGTTAAATTTGGTCGTCAATCGGCTACTCTGGGGTCAGGGCCTACAGATGCTACTCTGGGGTCAGGGCCTACAGATGCTATAATGTCTCCACGGAGCGTCTTTTTTTTCCAATTAAAAAAAAATACAAGCCTATGTAATTGCCAACTACTTGTTTCCAAAAACAGAAAAATATATGTAGTAAATTTTCATAATAAAAGTAATTGTTACCAAAAAACAAAAGAAAAAAGAAGTAATGAATTCCTCCTAGAAGAGGTTAGTTATGAATATCCACCTTGTGAAATTTGAATTCATTCCATCCGTAAATATCAAATTGTCAAAAACAAAAGTTTTAATCAATGCAAAATAAAACAAAGGGTGTCGACCAGTGCAGGTCTTGTTTCACTGGAATAGACTTGTTAATTCTCTTCCAATTCCTCTTAAATTCTTCAGATGGCATAGTTGTTCTCAATTTATTATTATTATTTTAATTTTTTACCTCTAGTGAATTAGGGATACAAGGAAGAAAAGAGAAGATTAATCAAAACAACGAAAAACGAAAGAGAACAAGGCCACTTTGAATCTAAAACCTAATACCCAGAAATTCCCACAACAGTGAATAGCTAAAAAAGTGAAAATAGATCTGATAATAAAAGATTAGGGATGAAGAAAATCATTGGAGAATGAAATAGGAAGGAATACCTGCATCCATTTGGCAGTGTGGGTGGTGATGACTTCACTGCTAACGAAGCTGCTGGTGGCGGCGGCGGCGGCGGTGGTGAGAGTTCTCGAGTTTGAAGCGAAATTGGATGTTGATGGAGTTAGGAGGGTTCTCATCAGATTCGACGCCATTTTGTACCCCATTTTTCTTCCGTATGTTGCCATATTGCCCTAGGCCCCAAGGGAGAGACACACAAAGAAAGTGATGCGAGATATAAAAAAATGATGGTGGATGATTCGGATTAAAGACTTCAACTTGAAGGAGTCCAGGGCCTCTCCTTGCAAGTTTGTACTTGCGTCCGTCCTTGCAAGTCTTCGGGTCTACTTTTAGACCTAATTTTGATAATTCGAACCGTTTATATTTTATGATTTATTCAGTATATTATACCTGTAAAAAATCAAGTTGATCGGATATCAGAAAGTATGTGTTTGAAAAATTAAACTAAACACTATTTTTTAAAGAATTTAATAAACAGTTTTCCGAACATATGCTTTCTGATATCCGATCAACTTAATTTTTTACAGGTATGATATACTGAATAAATCATAAAATATGTACGGTTCGGATTATCAAAATTAGGCCTAAAAATAGACCCGAAGGCCTGCAAGGACGGGCGCAAACACGGAAACTGCAAGGAGAGGATCCTCACTCAACTTGAAGGGGGATGTTATGGGTCGGGTCATATGGATCCAAACCTGTGACCAATCAGACCTTGGTTGCTTCCCAAATCTTTAGACCAGAATTGATACACATCTAATGTTCTTTTGGTTGGACGGTAATGGGTGATCAGAATAATTTATCTCACCTTAATTATTTTTTTTTATTAATTAAAATAAATTTTGAACGTAATTAAAATTTATTAATTAATTTAATAATTTATTAATAAAAAGAATCATTTATTATAAAATTAAAATTTTCATAAAATGAGATGTAATTTTCATAATTATATATGAGATAAATTGTATTTTAAGTAAATTTTAATAATTATATTTATAATTTATCTTAAAAAATTATTGTCTTTCTCCCTTTCTTTCCATACGTTAAATACGTATCTATTTATTAATTTATCATGAAATGAACTATTTTAGTAGTCTACTAAACAAACAAATTTAAATATATATTTTTTAACCTATTTAAACTCAGATGACTAACTCAATTCGATCGGCGAACATCCCTAATTACATGCAAATATTAGAAATAAATTAAACCCGATTAACATTTTCATGCAAAGGTTGGGTCGGGTGTGGTTCAGAATCTGGGTAACTAAGAGAGACCCGCACTTTTACGAGTGACCCAAAAAAAAATCTTAAATTATTATTTCTCGACAGTTGTCTTCGTCCCTCCCTCTCTAATCCAATCGAATGGCTGCTTACTGATAAGTCTGAGCAGGGCCGGCCCTGGCCTAAGGCCAATAAGGCTTGTGCCTTAGCCCCACAATTTTGGCTCAAAAAAAAGGTCTCCAAATTTAATAAATTGTTATAGGCTTAACTTTTTTTTTTTTTGGGACCAATTTAAAGGATTCCAAAATATTTTATTGGGCCATGTTTGATTTAATCCATATTTATGTGGTTTAGCCCATATTTATTAAAATAAAAATATATAAAATAAATAAATAAAGTATTTGGGCCTAATCCAAATCATACATATAATATATAACATTGTTCACTTAATATATAAAAGTAAATTTTAATCTATAATTTTAATGATTAGATATGCAAATATACTTAAATAAAAAATTTATAAATACTTATCATTTTAATCATAAATTTTTTATTAAAAAAAAATATGTTAGAGAGTCCCATTTTCATAGTTGCCCCCACAAATATCAAGCGCGGCCCTGAGTATGAGGAGTCCAGATCCCCTCCTTGAGCCCCTCCTTCATTCCTTCCTTGCAGGGGCCTCCGGGTCCACTTTGAGGCCCAGTTTTGATAATTCGAACCGTTCATATTTTTAGATTTATTCAGTATATTATACCTGTAAAAAATCAAGTTGATCGGATATCAGAAAGTATGCGTTCAGAAAATTGGGACTACAAACTATTTTTTAATAAACAGTTTTTCGAACACATACTTTATGATATTCGATCAACTTGATTTTTTACAGGTATGATATACTGAAT
Source organism: Camellia sinensis (assembly GCF_055761805.1). Taxonomy (NCBI): domain Eukaryota; kingdom Viridiplantae; phylum Streptophyta; class Magnoliopsida; order Ericales; family Theaceae; genus Camellia; species Camellia sinensis. The sequence goes on from NC_138968.1 coordinate 7,951,200, forward strand.
AAATCTAAAAATATGAACGGTTCGGATTATCAAAACTGTGCCTCAAAGTGGACCCGAAGGCCCCTGCAAGGAGAGAATGAAGGAGGGGCTCAAGGATCCCCATTCGAGTCTGAGACTCCTCCATTGCCATTAAACCCTTTCTTTCTTTCTTTCTTTCGTAACCCAAAAAAATCAACCCAATGGAAGCCCTCAAGTCCTCCTTTATCTCCACGACAACCCCTTTCCAAACCCCCCCATATTCAAAATCAAAATCCTCCTCAAAAACCAGAACCACCACAATCTTCTTCAGCTCAGTCACACCAGACCCATGGACTCTCAGCGACGGCAACAACAAAAACAAAAACATCATCAAACCAAAACCCAAATCCAAGAACCCCAAAAACCCACTCTCCGACGACAACGCTCGTCGCATAATCAAAGCCAAAGCTCAGTACCTGAGCGCTTTGAGGCGTAACCAAGGCTCGCACGCCCAGACACCCAAATGGATCAAGAGGACTCCTGAGCAGATGGTTCAGTACTTGGAAGACGACAGGAATGGTCACTTGTACGGCAAACATGTCGTCGCTGCGATTCAGCAGGTTCGTAGTCTCTCCGGGAGGCCCGAAGGCTCCTACAATATGAGGGTAGTGATGGGGTCTTTTGTTGCCAAGTTATCTTTTAAAGAGATGTGTATTGTGTTGAAGGAGCAAAAGGGTTGGAGGCAAGCTAGGGACTTCTTTCTTTGGATGAAATTGCAGGTGGGTGGGTTTTCCCAAAAAATTCTTTATTTTTTTGCGTTTCAAAAACAACCCATAATTGTGGTCGTGATTTTGATAAATCTTACTTAACTGTCACTTTGATGGACAATGAAGGTGGTTGATTTTGATAAATTTCATCTGGGTTTGCGAGAATTTCGTCTTCCTCTTGTTTGGTTAAGCGTAAAGCTTGAGGCAAAATATAGTGATTTCTTTCATATCTTGTTCGGATAGAGACTACCCAAAATGTTAGTTATCACCCATTTTTTCCTCTCCCAATCTCTTCGTTAAAATGGATTTTAAGAGAAACCAGTTTCTCTCCAAAAAAAAAAATTTCATTTCCCCCATTCCAAACAAGTGATTAGAACCAAGAAAATTGATTTTTTTTTTTTTTTCTTTCTTTCAAATCACTCAATCCAAATGGTCTGTTAGAACAAAGTTGATATTTATAATGGTTTAATTTAGCTTTGTGGAGTAGCTTGTTTGTGCCTTTATATATGAGTTTTTCAGGAAATCATTGGTCTGCTAAATTTATATTGTTATTCTGGTATTCTTTGTTATTCTTTGGTATCAATGCTGTGCTGCTGAAAATTTGAGTGAAATTAGATTAGGGAAGTAATCTCCTCTCTGCATACCAAAGGAGGAACAGTACTTTGGGCCCTTTCCAACGCATGTTTGCTCCAAGAAGGACGTAGAAGTTGTTGAATTTCTACCACATATCTATTTATATAGTTAAATGTTGAAAGCTCGACCTAGATTCCACCATAGTTCTTTCTAGTCACAGCCACCCTTTATGTGCTGTATGTAAACTGCTCTCAAAGTAGATGGGATTAGCGGGAAAAGAGGCCAAATCTTTCTTAATTCCTCGATTTTGATTGGGTGCTATGATTTTGAAGAGATTTAATGACGACTGTAATAATGGCATTTGGTTTTTCACTTCCTTGAAACAAAATCTTATACGTTCCACTTTGTAATGTAGTTTATGGAAAAGAACCTGCACATATTAATTTGGTGTAATTTTAGTTTTATGCTTGAACAGTTAAGCTACCGGCCCAGTGTTATTGTGTATACAATTCTTCTGCGTATATACGGCCAAGTTGGCAAAATCAAGCTTGCTGAACAGACCTTCTTGGAGATGCTTGAAGCTGGGTGTGAACCAGACGAGGTTGCTTGTGGTACCATGCTGTGTGCATATGCCCGATGGGGACGCCACAAGGCTATGTTATCATTTTATTCTGCTGTAAAAGAGAGGGGGGTCATGCTATCTATTGCAGTTTTCAATTTTATGCTCTCATCTTTACAAAAGAAATCACTCCATCGAAATGTTACAGAGTTGTGGAAGCAAATGGTTGATAAAGGGGTTGTTCCTAACCATTTTACTTATACTGTTGTCATCAGCTCGTTTGTGAAAGAAGGTCTCGCTGAAGAAGCTTTCAAGACGTTCAATGAGATGAAGAACTTGGGTTTTGTACCTGAGGAGGTAACATATAGCCTGCTTATCAGTTCAAGTTGTAAAAATGGTAACCAGGATGACGCACTCAGACTTTATGAAGACATGAGATCACGAGGAATAGTTGCGAGTAATTATACATGTGCTTCTCTTCTAACCCTACATTACAAAAGTGGGGATTATTCTAAAGCTCTTTCCTTGTTTTCGGAAATGGAAAGAAATAAAATTGCCGCTGATGAAGTCATATATGGCTTACTTATTAGGATATATGGCAAACTTGGTCTTTACGAAGATGCCCAGAGAACTTTTGAAGAGATTGAGAAGTTGGGCCTACTTAGTGATGAGAAAACATATATAACAATGGCTCAAGTACATCTCTACTCGGGGTATCTAGAGAAAGCTTTGAGTACCATGGAACAAATGAGCTCTAGAAACATTTGGTTTTCAAGATTTGGTTTTATTGTCTTGTTGCAATGTTATGTAATGAAGGAAGATTTGGCATCTGCTGAAGTTACATATGAGGCTCTATCAAAGACTGGACTTCCTGACACTGGTTCTTGCAATAACATGCTCAATTTATATTTGAGACTGCGCTTAACTGAAAAGGCCAAGGATTTTGTTATGCAGATGAGGAAAGATAAAGTAGAATTTGATGTGGAGCTTCTCAAGACTGTTTTGAAGGTATATTGCAAGGAAGGGATGGTAGGAGATGCAGAGCAATTGATAGAAGAGATGAGTACAGGTGGACACTTTGAGGACAGTAAGTTCATTCAAACATTTTCTATGCTAATGCATGGACAATCAAGGAGACCGAACAAAGCTGAAGACAGCTTAGAGCGCTTGGACCAACCTGTTGCTATAGCTTTCAAGCTGATTCTTACTCTGTATTCAGCTGCTGGGAATTCCAGTAAGACAGAAGAAATACTTAAATTGCTTATCAAGACTGCTAATGGCTTGTCTATAGCCAGTCAGCTTGTTAATAAATTGATCAAAGAAGGTAAGAATAACTCACATGCTTTGTTTTTTTGGTTGATGATGGCTTAAGTACCCATCTGTGCTCTCAATATTTTGAATTTCTAATTCAACATTAATTTTATTGTAGGCGAAATATCAAAAGCAGAATGTCTTTACAAGCTATTGATTGAGCTAGGCCGCATCCCAGAGCATGTCACAAGTGCTTCTATGATTAGTTTTTATGGAAAACAACAAAAGCTTAAACAAGCCCTAGAAGTTTTTCAAATGGCTGCCGGCTCCCCTACAAATGCAAAACCTTTGTATAATTCAATGATTGATGCATATGCTAAAAGTGGTAAACCAGAAGCTGCATACTTGTTTTACAGGGAGGCATCTGAGGAAGGGCAGGATTTGGGTGCTGTTGCTATCAGCATGCTTGTCAATGCTTTAATCAATGGCGGTAAGAGTGGTGAATTCAAAGAGTATATAATATTGCTCAGTGGATGATACAATTGGGGCTTAGACTATTCAAGATACCATTGCTTGGAAATAATTCTTAGAATTGAATAATAAGCCACTTCGAGTACAGAAGATTTTGTGACGTGATTTATTGGTATAAGAATGTAGATTTTTTATCTTTATCATTCTGAAGATTTTGTGCTATGGTGTATACGTTTTGCAGATGATATCGTGTTAGTAGATGAGACTAGAGAATGAGTTAACACTGAGTTGGAGATTTAGAGAAAAACACTTGAATCTAAAGGATTTAGGATAAATAGAACTAAGACAGAGTATATGGAGTGTAATTTTTGTAAAAGTCACAATGGAAGTAGAGGAGAAGTGAAGATTGAGAACGAATAACTACCTAAGAGTGAACATTTTCGTTATTTATGATCAATTATCACAATGATTGGAGAGATTGGAGCAGATGTGGTCCACAAAATTAAGGTGGGATGGTTTAAGTGGAGGAGTGCATCTAGAGTATTGTGCGATAAACGAATATTCGTTAGACTAAAAGAGAAGTTCTATAAAACAACTATTAGACCAGCGATGTTGTATGGGATGGAATGTTGGGAAACTAAGAAACAACATGTAGAGAAGATAAGTGTTGCTGAGATGAAGATATTAAGGTAGATGTGTGGCAAGACTAGAAAAGGCAAAGTTAGGAATGAGTATATTCGAGAATGGGTAGAAATAGTACCGATAGAAGATAAGTTGAGAGAGAATAGATTGAGATGGTTTAGTCGTTTACAGAGGTAGTAGTGAAGAGATGCGATACAGTGACGGTTGATGGTAGTGTTAGGAAAAGGGGTAGATCTAGATTGACGTGAACTAGTGTAGTAAATAGAGAGATGACTCTCTTTAATTTGACTAAAGAAATGGTCTTGAATAGAGTCAAGTGGAAGAGAAAGATTTATGTAGCTGACCTCATTTGATGAGACTTAAGGCTTGGTTTGGTTTGGTTTGGTTTGGTATCATTCTGAAGATCCTCCAGTTATTTCTAATTTATGACCTCCTATATATCTTATTCTGTATACAATTTTAGTACTATCTGCTTTCTAGGTGACTGTTGAGGATACTGTAAAATGTTCCTGTGGATACTAATTAGTTTAAAATAAAGTCTTTAGAGTTGTCCCCGATTAGACACTAAAGGATCACGGTGTTCAAGGTTTCTCTAGTTCACTGATAGTTGACTGACTTTGTGGATATCTTTCACTGCTGAGACAATACAATTACGATCTGAGGCATAGTTCACGTCAAGATGATTCTGAATGTATGTTCTCCAAATGCCTTTATGTTTATATTGTTTCTTTGGAGATACACTGCCATTCTAATACTGCATTCAGTTCTAATCATCATTCCTTTTAGCTTTGCTCACTCACATGTGCACTGGTATCAGAGGCATAGGAAGTCCCTAGCGTAATGGTTCTTAAAATCAGGATCCTACATAGGATCATTGAGAGGTCTCGTGGATCAGATCATAAAATCATATCGAGGATCATAAGATTCTTCTTTTTGTTAAAAATGAGGTAAAAATACAAGGATGATTCATATAAAAATAAAGTGAAATCACAAAAACCCAGTGATCGTAAATACGATCTCATATAATCCTAGAGGATCCTACTTGCAAGCCTGCTATAACACTGATTGTACAGTGATTTGGATCATTCTGACATTTTAGGATGGTAGGATCGTACAATCTTACAATTTGGATCGCGATTTTGATAACCATGCCTATTCGTTTAGTATGTAAATTTTTTTAGCTTCAACATTGATGAGTGATAATCAATTTGCAGGAAAATATCGAGAAGCAGAGAACGTCATTCATGGTAGCTTTCGCGACAACTTGGAGCTTGATACTGTAGCATACAACACCTTTATCAAGGCAATGCTGAAAGCAGGTTAGCATGGTCATTTTTCTCCATTTAGTGCAAAACTTATAGCCAAAAGAAAGATTAGGATGACACACATTAGCATTCACAGGTAAATTGCATTCCGCAGCCAGCTTGTATGAGCACATGCTTTCCTCGGGAGTTGTTCCATCAATTCAGACATATAGCATCATGATCAGGTAACTGCTTGACTCTCTGTCCTTCTAAAAAAATCTTTAAAAAAAGAAAAGAAACGATGCACCGCCTGAAAAAAGAAATAATATTAATAATAATAACAATGATGAAATAGAAGAAAAAAGAACTTGTTTATCTATTCATTTTGGTGAAGCAGTTAATAATGGTTGCAGTGTATATGGACGAGGCCGAAATCTGAATAAGGCTGTAGAGATGTTTAACACAGCTCGAAGCATGGGTGTGTCCTTGGATGAGAAGGCATACACCAATTTGATATGCTACTATGGGAAGGCTGGTATTGATTTCTTTCTGCCTTGGTAAAAATAGAAGAATTATTTTTTGCATTAGTCTCATGAAAATATGAGAACTTACTTTTAATTCCTGATTTTGTAAGGGCTTGCAAGAGATTCTGGAGACTTGTGAGATTTTATGTTAGATTGAAACGGGATAGACAGTTTTACTACTTAAAGCATAGTTACTTAAAAAGGACTTGCTGATCTTATAAAATAGTAGATTATTGTTCTCTTCATCTAGCATGCTTGGTTTCTATTGGGCTATGCTATGTTGGATCGTGTAGCTGGTACTATGGTTGTGAAAGCTTCTGGAGTTATCTGACTTGCCGTCATCAAGTTATATGCTAGATCTATAATTATCCAAAAAAATGAAGAAGTTATATGCTAGATCTACTTCATTTAGCCACAGTTGTTGGCTCTTATGATAACCATCATATTTCTTCAGTGCTTGAGATTATTGCTTAATGTCATTATATTTTTTCCGCCGACTTTGTAGGTAAAGTTCATGAAGCATCCTTTCTGTTTGGCAAAATGCAGGAAGAAGGAATAAAACCTGGAAAGGTATGGACATCTATTCTGCAAAATTTGAAATATTTATGATAAAAGAAGATGCAGCCGTGGTGTTGGTAATAATTTTACAGGCTAGGCACTGTGTGAAAATGTTTGATGATAATGCGGACCCATAATTCCCATGAACTCATTGGACCCCTAATTAAGTGTTTAGGAAGCCTTCTAATCAAGTTGAACCTTCTAATTCAATTCATTGTGGATCACCCATTAAGTACTTGAGGAAACATAATGTGGTATTAAACCCCAAGGGGTTGGTCCGATGGCAAGGCCTTGGGTCGTGGGGGTGTGCTCTCTCCAAGGTTTAGGGATCGAAATCTCATGGATGCTAACAGTTCCTTAGGGCCATCAGACTAGGAAAAAAACCCTTAAATTAATCGTGGTGCACTTAGAAAATTCCTTGCCGAGGGCCTGCACAATCCTGAGGATTATTTAGGCTTTAATCTGGGCACTCTGATGCCAATCAAAAAAACATAATGTGGTATTAAACAATTGGTCGTCACGCCTCATGACCAACAACATTTTTCAATAAAGAAGACCCAATTGCAATGCCCTCCCTCAATGGTGTATTATGTGTAGCAGGAAAGAGTAATCAATGGATCATTTATTTTCGCATTGGCCTTCAGCCTTGTCTTTGTGACATTGGTTATTCCAATTGATGGATGTGTTGGGTGGCTCTAGCTTCTTGCTCCCAATTACTTTGACTCTAGAGCTTTTGGTACCAACAAGAAAGCCAAGTCTTTGTGGAATGCGATCTTTTGTTCAATTCTATGGGTTATGTTAATTGGTTAGGGCGTAATGCTAGGATCTTTGAGGACAAAGTCGAGACACTAATTCTCTTTGGGATAGAGTGTTTTTAATCCTCTTTTCAGTTTCGGTTTCGGTTTCGGTTTCCTCTCCATTTAAGGGATTTCTTTATTTTTGATTTTTGAGGATAGGAGGGCAGTGCGTGACTTATAGTTTGTTACCTTGATTAGATTTTCCTTTTTGTCTCTTTTGTTTTCTTTGGTGGACTTTTTGTCTCCCACTTTTTTTGTATTTCTTTTTATTTTTGCTTATTAATATAATCACTTCTGTTGCCAATCCCAAAAAAAAAAAAAACATAAACAAACAAGCAAAACAAAAACAATTGGTTGTCACTGTCCAGTACAATTTGTTGACTGTCATACTATCGTTATGATGCTTACATGATTATCTTGGGAAAATGCAGGTCAGCTACAATATTATGATGAATGTGTATGCTACTGCAGGACTTCACTGTGAAACAAAGGAACTTTTCCTAGCCATGCAGAAAGATGGCTGCTTACCTGACTCCTTGACCTACCTAGCCCTTGTTCAAGCGTATACGTTGGGACTGAAATACTCAGAGGCAGAGGATGCCATTATTTCAATGCAGAAAGTAGGATTTCCTGCTTCCTGTGCTCATTTCAACCTCTTACTCTCAGCTTTCGTAAAAGCTGGTTTGATTCAGGAAGCTGAAAGGGTTTATGGTGAGCTCATTAGTACGGCCGGTTTAAGTCCTGACCTGGCGTGTTGTCGGACCATGCTGAGAGGTTACATGGACTATGGACATGTGAAAGAAGGCATTTCCCTATTTGAAAGCATAAGAGAATGTGTGGAACCAGACAGGTTTATTATGAGTGCAGCTGTGCACTTGTACAAGTCGGTTGGCATGGAACTCAGAGCTGATCAAATTTTGAATTCGATGGACAGTTTGGCGATCCCATTCCTGAAAAACCTCAAGATTGGGTCAAAGACGAAAGCTCCCCAAGTGTCAGAACTAATTTAGCAATGCTCCATATGGAAAAGGTGTCTAAAGATGAACAAGCACTGTATTGTGTACCAGTGGTGATATGATTGTATTTGAGACCGCTGTGTTGCCAATCATCCCTGACCTGTTGTGAAGACCAACGACTACTGAAATGTTTAGAGATTGGAAATTTATTCATCATAAAGATATTCAAGTTCGATGATCTCAGGACTTCAGAATCAAGCTGAGATAGTGATGGTATGACAACAGGCTCCCACTTTTGCTGTCATGTTAGCCAATGGATTTGGAAGTTTTGCATTCACTCTGATTCCCATTTGTTTTGCTGTCATGTTAGCTAGCTAATGGATTTGGAAGTTTTTGCATTCACTCTGATTCCCATTTGTTTTGAATGTTCACCTTATGTGATGTGGTGATGGGAGGGGGCTTTGACAAAGATGATGGCATTGTCGATACTTCCTGCATATAGTGTGCTGCGCATGCATTTACAAGCATGAGCAGCCAGCTTAATTGGTGGTTGATTTATGTGTTCGACCTGGCAGTTGTCATGGTGATTTTTGAGGTATACATCTAATTTTTTTCTGAGACATTTTTGTATCAGATGGACATGTACAGTTAACAATTATTCTTCTTTAATTACATCTGCATGTGATTAGCCACATCTAAAATTAGAAATTACTTTTCTATTAACGTATTTGTGCGCGCCATTGGTTTGCCTTTTGTTATTTGTTACTTGCTACCTTGGGCCATCCAAGATGTGTTTATGTGCTAATTTCCACAATGTGTTAACATAACAAATGATCATGAGGTAGTTGAAAAGCCTCTCCTCTTGTTCCATGAGTTCGGACTTCATTATTCCCGCTGTAAAAGTCGTGTTCGTTGTTCTCTCTGGAAAAGTTGGGTCTGGTGTTGTTTTCATATGCACGTCTCTTTCATTTTCTTTTATTTTTCCCTCATTTTCTTTTTGGGTGTAGGGAATAAGCTAACCTGCGATTAATCAAATATGTGGTTTACCATGTCTTTGCAAACATCTTGAATTTGTTCTTCAGCATCAAACCCATATCTCACATAATTTGGTTTGATTTTGAGTCCCAAGAAATAATGGAACCACATTTCTCAAATCCTCATCAATTTTTTTCCTTTGATAAAAGATGGGAAAGTTTATGAATTAGAAATATCCTACCATTTTTATATTTTCTTTTTTGTTTTTTTGACCTTGCAAAAAGATGCTAAGAAACTAAAATTAAAATGATGAAAGCTAAAAATGTTATTTTACCCCTTATTGTTAAATTCTAATATCTCCACGAAGAACACATCGCTGGACAAACTATTCGGCATTTAATAATTGTCAGATAATCCACTTTTAGAGAGAGATGCTCCCAACAATAAAACATATCTCATGTGATTAACAAACATCTAGCACCAAAAAAATTACAACCAATATAGAGTTCTACAATGATTTAGACCAATATGGGTCAGACTGCAAGACACCTTTGTCAATCTTAGGTAATCCTTCACAGTTTTGTTGGATGCCTGCAGTTTCCTCACCATTTATTCCATCATGGCATCGGCTGGAGTCTCTGAAGCTGCCTTATTTGATTTTCGTTCGTTCTTACCTGCACGTTAAGATGTATAACCTCAAATTGCAATGTTCCATAATAAAATCAAGACAACAGAAAAAATGTAGTCTACAATGAATAACCTCTTCCTTTTTTCTTTTTTTTTTTCCTTCTTCTTTTGCATAGGGAAGAAGGAAGCAAAACTGTGTACACAAATGAACTTGCCTTTTTTCTTTGATTGTTTGACTTTAAGCTTGAGACTCTTCTTTAAGTGAAATTGGGGGTGATGTTTATCGGAATCCAGGGATGTGCCTAATTCACAGAAGAAAAAAAATTAGCATCACGTAACACATATGGCAGCCACAAGCTCAGTGTGGTTAGAGTTCCTCTCTGATTCAAGAGATTGAACACAAATCATATCATAAGCAGTTTCTTAACATGCGCCTTAAGCATGACACAAAAAACTTATGCTATATCCCTCGCCATTAAACTGAACAAGCATCCAGCCCTGCACCTAAGCAAGTCCCCTCTCCAAGGTGGTTAGGTGCTCCTCACTGTATCAAGTGGAATACAAAGTGAAGACCATAGCAGGTGAACGAGAATGGTGTGATAGTATTTTCCAGTGCTTAACATCATCAAAAATGGACTTATCAGTACCAAAAATTCAAGGATACTAGAGAATTCAAACTAACAAGCTATACCACATCAAATATGAAAGTGAGCCAGAACTACTCCAAAAATGGCATCCAGTTTACCACAAGTGCATTTATCATGCATTGTTTAATGAATTCAAGGATGACAACTTGTACATTATGCAATCACTCATTTAGTTTAACACAATGTTCGTGTGCAGTTTATTTTCTACAATCACTCGTCCAGTTTACCACTTTTGCAAATATAATATCAGGCATGTAGTCTTCCCTTACCACAAGTGCAGGGTTAATGAATTGGATTATTACAGCTTTTTACATTATTATTACGACAATAACGAGAAGAATATGCATGGAATTTAGGACAAGTAACCAAAAATAATGAGATGGGTGTGTAGTAGTATTTTCCACTGCTTAACAATAGGTGTAATTATTGCACCTATCCAACCCACATGTGGATGCACCATACCATACATCTTTTCCATTCATCAGTTATTTGCAGCACCCATGTAGAACACCAAAATCCAATCACACAAGTTCATGATAGACACAAACACAGAGACAGAGACAGAGAGAGAGAGGAGCGGTACCTTCAGCAACAGCCATCTCAACATCTTGCATTGTGACAAGGCCCTTCCCCATAGCATCTTTCTGTTCCTGTTCCACAATCATCATCATCATCCTCATCAATTAAAAATATAATCAAACTCTGCTCTACGAAGAGAGAGAGAGAGAGAGAGAGAACTGACTCTGCGCCATTTCTTGAATAGCTTGCGCTTGCGCTTACCGGAGATGGAGAGAGGTTGGGGCTTACGCTTGAGCTTACCGGTGAAAGGTTCCCCACTTGTCGCTCTTTTCCTCTCTGCTATCGCTGCTCTCCTTCTCTTCTGTACTACGTTGAATTTCGCCATCTCTCTTGCTCTTTCCTCTCCTAAACCCTAATCTCATGGACTTATCTCTCCATATATATGATAGTTTTTTTTTTTATTAGTATTTATTTTGAGGGGTTTGACAAGTTAGATTTTAGTTTTTTTTTTTTTTTTTAGTTAAAATTTACCCAAAAAATAATAATAATAAAATAAATTAAAATAATTAATCAAATAAAATATCATATGAAATTTATAATTATTTTATTTTTTTTTCTTATAAATATCCCATCTAATTACAAAAAAAAAATCAATTATTTTATCAAATATAAAAATTTTATCCCACTAAAATAATAAAATAACTTTCCAAACATCAAAGTCGGTTGCTATTGGCATGTATGTTTCTGATTCACCGATTTCTATGTAGGACCAGACGGTTTTTATGGCAATTTTTATCAATTTTCTTTAGAATGGATATTGTTTATTATTGAGATCTGTATTAAAAAAATTCTTTAAAAATGGTGAAAATTTTAAAAATAATAATAAAAAAAAATTAATAAACATTAAAATGTGTTGTATCTTTATTTTATTTTTTAAATGTTTTTATGCTCCAACAACATTTGTCAATAATACTCCCAACATAATTTATTGGGACTTTTCCCATATTAAGTCAATTTACTATTTTAATTTTCAAACTAGGCCTAGTTTGGACGGAATTTTCAAATTAGGCTAAAGCACTATTACAAATCACATTTTTACTGTTTGGAGCCGAAAATGTGATGAATAATGAAAGCGCTATTAGAAACTACGCTTTTAATTAAGAAAGCGTGGTTACAAACCACGCTTTTAACATAATTTTTTTTTTAAAAAAACGTGATTAGAAAGCACGCTTTTAAGCAAAAAAAAATTTCTACAGAAAATGTGATTCTAAACCATGCTTTTACTGTGCTTATAATTAAATTTTGTTTTCTGAAAAAAACGTGGTTCTAAACCACACTTTTATTGTGTAGAATTATTTTCTTAAGAAAACTTTTAATATATATTAAAATATGATCAAAACAAGACTTGAGTTCTTTGTAGATCAAATGATAGTGCAATTGTTATGCCTTGGCAAAAGTGCGGGTTCAATCTACACCAACTCTTTTTTTTTTTTTTTTTCACTCTATACTTTATATATTTATTATATAATTTTTTTTATCAAAAAAAGTAAAACATTTGTTTGGTTAACTAAAAAATTTTTCTATAAAATACAATTTTTTTCAAAATGTCAACATAATTGTTTAAAAAGTATTCAGTGTATTTGTTTTGAGTTTTTTAGATTTAGTTATTTGAAAGCTGAATTTTTCGATTTTCGTATTTTTTTTTTGTTTTTAGTGAATATTTTTAAAATTTTAAACATTTTTTTTTACTTTTTTAGATACACCTTAGTTAGATGTATCTAAAAAGTAAAAAATTTGTGAAAAAATATTTTAAAAAATTAATAAATACATAAAAATACAAAAAATGTACTGAAAAAATATTTTTGTATTTTTACTATTTTTTCAGCAAAATGTACTCAAAAAATGTACAACTCTATAAGCTATTTGATACAAACGCGGCAGGCTTCGGTTTCTCTCTTCTTCTCATTCGAGTAAGTCTTTGTCGTCACTTTACTTTTTAGTTTACTTGTCAATTTGATCACCAAAATTGGATTTTTCCTGATTAGAGAGGACGTATTGTCAAATATGGTTATATTTTGCATATACAATGTGAAGCTAAAGTTAACACTAATATATACAATACAAGTAAACTAGGTGGGATTGAGTGAATGAAATATCACATATCAGGATTTCACCCCTTTTGTTGCTTTTTAATACAATTTCCTTTACTCGTCAAAACAAGAAAAAACAATCCATATTATGGTTGGAATGGCTATATAGACTATATTACTATTAATGTTTATATTGGCACATCACACAATGCTCTGAACATAAAAGACTTTATGTGAGTTTGTGTGCGCATGCATGTGTGTATATATATATATATGTGTATGTATCTGTTTTTAATCTCACTTGTATTGTATAATGCTAAATAATATCTACAACAAAAAGTGTTTTAACTAGCGCTGGGCATGTAATGGAACCATAATGATGCAATACCAGCTATGAGCTAACTTGTGGACAAGTTTATTGGTGTTGAAACAAAATAATTATTTTGGTTTTCATGATCTGAAGTAGTTGATGGGATCACAGTTTATGCCATTTCAGAAATAACAAAAACTATAGATGTGAAGCACATTATATTGGCTTTATAACATTCATTGAGAATCTTTATAATATTTACATAAAAAAAAAAGAAAGTGTGTTAACTACAGCTAGGCATGTCATGAAACCATAATGATACAATACTAGCTATGAGCTAACTTGTGCACTAGTTTATTTGTGTTGAAACAAAATAATTATTTTAGTTTTCATGATCCGAAGTAATTGATGGGATCACAGTTTTCCCATTTCAGAAATAATGAAAACTACAAATGTAAAGCAGATTATATCCCTATGATATTTGCTGTGTAACATTCATTGAACATATCTATTATGATATATATGCAACACAACTTACTCTTTTCAGTCCATCAAACATTTTGTATGTAGACATTCAGTTGACCATGGTTTTAACCACCTCATGGCTCTTGGTAATAGTTGACCTGGACCTAATATGGATTATTATTTAATAAAAATGCTTATAATGCTGAAAACAAAAAAGGCACATTGTTGATAATTTCACACTCAATGATGCATGCATATACATAATGCTATATCCCAGTTTTATTTTTTTTCTTTTTCCTCTTCGTTGTTTTTTTATGGCATGGCATTGTAATTTGTGCATGGTGCACATGGGTAGCACTGGTAAAAGGAAGCAATATATTTATATTTATGTAGTACAGGTATACATGCTTATAAGGATTTTGAAGTTCATATTTTATTGAAGTTTTTCATTTTTATTTTTGGTAGGTTCATTTACAGAACCTACTTGTTTAATTTTTACGTTTCAGTATTTGTTCCAAATGTACACCTGGGTAAATTCTTTGGAGTCATGTTTTTTATAGGTGGTTCTGATACCTATCTATTATTATTTTTTGTTAATGTATATCAGGTATAGGATACTGGCAACAACAACAGTGTCAACATTTGTAAAATATGTTTTCTACGTCAGCGACATGCTTATGGAAGGACAATGGGAAAAAAAGGCAGTCTACACCTTTTACTTGGAACTTGTCAGGGACTTGCTGCACTTGTCTATGTATCTGTGCTTCTTTCTTGTGATTTTCGTGTAAGTAATTTATCTGACTTTGGTTGTCTGCGTGGATGTGTTTGTATATGCATATGATGCTCAATGGATACCTACAACACGTACCCTTAACGTGGGTGTTGAGTGGTTGTTTGAATGTTTGTATCTATTTGCCTTGCTAGATACGTGTGCATGCGTATCTACATGCCATGTCTATGTATGATGTGATATCCACAATGATGCTATAGGACTTCTTATTTTCAATATGTAACATAGTTACCTTGTGATTTTGAACCTAAAAATCTTGCTTTGTAACCTTGGGCTGTTAAGGCCTTTGCTTATATGACTAATATCAAGGTTATAATTATCACTTCCTTAACGGAATATGGTGAGTTGTTAACTCGTATCTTGGTTTCTCTTTCTTGCTTCTTCTTCTTCTTCTTCTTCTTCTTCTTTTCTTTAAAAAAAAGTATGTTGCATTATTAAAAAATCTGATGAACAAGCTTCATTAATTCATATCTTTATTAAAAGTATGTTGCATTATTATCACTTCCTTAACTGAATATGGTGACTTATTAACTCGTATCTTGGTTTCTCTTTCTTGTTTTCATTCTTCTTCTTCTTCTTTTCTTCTCTCTTCTTTTCTTTTTCTTTTGAAAAAGTATGTTGCATTATTAAAAAATCTGATGAACAAGCTTCAGTGCTAACCTCGTTATGTTTGCCACACCTTTGGAGGTGGATCGGTTGTGAAGCAGATCTTTAATTTTGCATCTGCTAGCAAATTGGCATCTTGTTTATCCTAGAAGTGAGTGCCTTTGCTTCTAGTGAGCACACCAACAAGAATACTATTGTCATAAGGATTTCTAGATATCTAGTAAAGCTCCATATATGTATATATATTTTAAAAGTGCGTTTTTGAAAAACTCTTGACCATGTTTAAATACATTACTGACATGGTTATGTAGCCCCTTCCCCCCCTTCCCCCCTTCTCTGTTTCCTGATTAAAAATAACAATTTATCACAATGTTTGCTTTCCTTTCTCACCGCTGACAGTCCTGAGAAATTTCTGTCTGCGCTCTTTTACCATGAAATGACTATTTTTTAACAATGTTTCTTTTCCACTTCTTTTTTTTTCCTCCCTTCTATTGGGTCATGTCCCATTTAGGAGGTTTTTTATTAGTTTTTCTATTCCACCCATGGAATGATGTTTACTTGTGTTGTATTTCCCCAGGAACTATTGTGTGCCTCTGCACTTGATTCGGGAGCTCCATGAGACATTTCGTAACTTTAAGGTTCGGGTTAATGATTACATTCGTTATCGAAAGATCACTTCAAATATGAATGATCGTTTTCCAGATACAACGCCTGAAGAGCTCAATGCGTGAGTTGTCCCCTTGATTCAGTACATTGAACGTATGTCTTCTTATTAAATACTCTGATGTATAGTAACATGATTTGTTACTGATGCTCATGCAGAAGTGATGCAACCTGCATCATTTGTCGTGAGGAGATGACTACAGCCAAGAGACTAAAAGTTGTGGCCATCTGTTTCATGTGCACTGCCTCCGGTCATGGTTAGAGCGACAACACACATGTCCTACTTGCAGAGCCCTTGTTTCACCACCTGAAAATGGGACTAGTACTTCTGGATCACGGGCAGATGCTCACCAACAAGGTAATCATATCTTTTGTTTTTTGTTTATGTTGAACAGCCCTTGATACTTGTCCATAGTAATGAACTCAATTTTGTTGATTGAAAATTGTGAAACTTGATATTTGACCTTAGCTGAGAACTTCAATTTGAGGGGTTTGCAATAAATAAAATAAATAAATAAAACTAAATAAAAAACTGCGCAATATGGTCCCTCCAAATTACTTTTGTCATGTTCTCATTAAATAAAAGTTTCTACATCGCTTATCAGAGTCATGTAAAACATGTCCAAATATTCTATGGGATTCCTTTCCAACTGACCAAAGTATTCAGCATTATGTATGGCAGCTTCCTTAAAGAAAACAGAAAAAGAAAATAAGCTATATAGCAATCAGTAATGTGCAAATTGTACGGATGCAGTAAGATTTATGTTAATATACACTTTTTTCGTTTATTTATTTAAATGTTTTGCTCTTACATTTTTAAGCTTAGTATCATCCACAACAACAGACACAGGCAGCAGATAGTCGCATGGCTTTGCTTATTTCTTGCTAGCAGAAACATCAATGTGATTAGATGGTATTTTGTGATCTTAGATCCCTTAGTTTTTGTGGAAATGTAAAATTTTCTTCCATCTAAATGATATTGCATACTGAGGTGTTATTGGTCATTCTAAAATAATCCAGCTATATCTTTATTTTTTGGGCATAGTTTAATTCTTAAGCTTGATTATGGTATGTGCCATAGTTTGTTTGTTTTTTTTTTTTTTTTTTTTTTGAGCTAGGTATGTGCCATAGTTTGATCACACTTTCTGTACGTGCAACTTAAGAAGAGGCTCATATAATGGTTTTGAGATAAATTGATGAATCTAGCTTCATGTATGTTGAAAATGGTGGCTAACTCTTTTAGTTGGGTTCAGGAACAGGCACAGCAAGTACACCTTCTCAGAATCCAACTGGAGATGATGTAGCAAATAACACTATCAGCCAGCATCAGACCAGACTCCAAGCTGCTGCTGCCGCGGCCTCAATATATGAGAGATCTTTTGTTTATCCTTCAGCAAATACATTAGTGTGGTATACAATTCTTTTCGCTGTTATACTGATGTCTTTTACTTCCTGATGCATTTACATTGTTGCTACTCCCATTGCCATTATTGTTGGTCTTGTCCTGCAAATGAAAAAAAAAAAGAAAAAAGTGCATTACATGGGGCTTTTGCCTACTAAAGTTCAAAAAGTTGGTAGGCATCCTTTATTTGATATGATGCTTCAACTCATCAAAATACTTGATTATTCCTTCTTTTTTGACATTTTTTTTTCTTAATTAACTATACTCATCTGAGATTTTTTAATATAAGTTATCTCGGCCAGCAAGCCAGAGTTCTAATGGAGAGGAGAGGAGTCTTGGCATGTCCTGCAACTCAATGCAAGCCCTAGGGCAATCAAGCGCCCCAAGTTTAAGAGGCCGGGGACTCTGTTGTCCTCTATCCTGAACCTGAGTAGAATCAATCACTTGTCTTTCCCATTACCTTCCTTAGCATATATGCTTCAACAATTATTCATCAATAAGGTATCTATATCACATTAAAAAAACTCCCAATCATGGATCGAAATTTTGTTTCGGTTAGCTTGGAAACAAAATCATCTTGGAAACACAAGGGGAATGACAAGAATTTTGGAAATGTATGAAAATGTTTGGAATAAAAAACTAAAACCCATATAAATGTTAATACATTCTCAACTATTAAATAATTGAACATGTTGAGGTATATGAATATTTGATTAACAAAATGTTTAAAAACTTAATTAGGAAAGGGGATTTGCCATTGCAAGAAAATTGTGAATTTCTAGTTGTAGTAGTGATAGAAAAAGAAAAGAAAGAAAAAATACCAGTGTCAGTGACAGTCTTTATTAAAAAATGTACTTTGCAATTACAAATATAGAGAATAGGTGACTTAATCATGCTTGTTTTATCTCTCTCTCTCTCTCTCTCTCTCTCTCTCTCTCTCTCTCTCTCTCTCTCTCTTGTTTTTCTTTCAAATTTCACAGATTCTTTAATATTCTATTCTCATAGCTTGTTTTCTATAGGTTTGAGAGAGAGAAAGCAAGAGAACATTCTATCTAAGCTTCTTTCCTGTGCATTAGCTTTCCCCCATCGTTGATGGTTCAGTGACTAAGGGGTCAGACCAGTTTTCAATGGGTTACTCATTTTGGGAGTGAGAATTTTGTCTAGGATTGGTTTGCCTAATACACTTGCATTCTTGATACGTGGATGGAGTAGCACTTCTTTTCTTTTCTGGATTTTTGGATCTAGGTGGGTTGCAAGGAACTACTTCTGTTACATAAATTTTGGCCAGTTGTTCCACAGAGTGCTGCTTACTCTTGCTCCATGTCAGCATGGGTTAAAACAGATGAAAACTCATGATTCTGGTGGGGTACAAAATCTGTCACTTAAAGGAGTAATGTGACTAACAATGCAATAATTTGACATGATTTGCCAAGATCTTTGGTTTTTATGTTTTGGTTCCTTTTCTTCACTGTTATATATATGGATGAACCACTTATTGGTGCAAGTTGTGAACACTTCAATAAAGATTTTGAAAAATCCACAAATGCTACATTTCATAGCTATGGCCTGTGGTGAGACATGTGTCTGGTATTCGTAACTGTTTTACACTACAAAACAGTCATTATGTATAACACAAAAGCATGAGGTTAACAAAATTATTCTTTGAGTGCAGGTCCCCTGGATATGCTTTACTTCCCCAAGCACAGAGGCCACTGGCAGACACTATTAACACGGACTCTAGTGGAGAACAATCTTCGACTAGTCAATCGCAACAGCATCCAATTGAAATCCCTGGTGGGCCTGCCAACTTGCCCTTTCCTCACTCTGGTTTTGTCGATTTTCTTGCTCCTGGTACAGATGTGAACTATGGAGAGAGATTTGGCAGCAATCTAAATACACCAGACTCTCAATTAGAGGCCCAGGAAAAAATTCTTCAGAACCAGATTAAGGTATGGTACATTATGTGCTGATCTTGTATCATTTGCCCTCTATTACGAAATGATTCATCCTATATCTCTTTTATGTTTTTATCCTCTATTCGATTGCTTTGACATCATGATTTATTCCTAGAGTTTCCGTAATCACCGTTTGCTTAGCTCAGGATTTTATAACCTCCCTCTATATCACTAATCGATTACCTGTTACTCGTGAAAAAATGAATTGGTTACTTGTTCCCTGTATAATTTATTGGTGAGACATTTCCTATTTTTGTGCTGTGTTGGATAATAAATTCTGGGGTTTTCTGGTTTGTGAATGTATGTATAAAAGCATCTATGTTTCCATGCATTATACATATATATGGAGAGAGGGAGGGAGGGAGGTTTTCTATTTTTTATATGTGACATGTACCTATCACTTTCCTTTCTTCTTTTTATTTTTATTTTTAATTTAAATAATTGAAATGTACCTACCAACTTTTTCTTTGTTAGTGACAATGTGAAAACTGACAACTTGGAGTGGAAATATTTTGTGGCAACTGACCAGACTTGTTGAATATAAAATCTACAAATAAATTCAACTTGGTTTAAGATATGAATGAATTATTTTGCTGCCATAACAGTTGAACGAGGAAGTGGATATGTTTTCTCAAGAATATGAGTTGATGCATGGTCTTTTTTGTTTTTCCTCTAATTTTTCCCTTTACATGATTGTTTTACCTACTGAATTTTATTTAATTTATTATCTGATGAATTACTTCTTGGGAAAATGGTAGCCCAACTGCACCAGATCTGCCTTGCAAAACATTACTGTGTTATCTGCTTAAAGATGGACTCCATCATCGATGAGCCCTGCCCTGCACCACACTCTCCTGAAAGCCCACTGTAACAAGAAAGGATATAATGGTAACAAGAAAGGACATGATGGATTCTTGTCTCAGCTGTCAATTCACCTATAGCGTGCCGTCAAAATATAAATCCAAATCCACTATCTCCACCTGTAGCCAAAGGCCATCCTTTGCATCAAGCACAACAAGAATTCCCAATTCACATGATCATGTCTTTTCAATATCCAACTTACAGTGCCCTGTTTCGCCACTTCTCAATTTAGAGTCAAACACATTTATTGACCACAGTAACTGCATTCAAGATTTGTCTACCTCAACAAAAGTATTCTGAGAATCTGAAACCACCACATTCAACACCTGTTTTCAATCTAGAAATCGACACCTTTGCCCACGACTTATATGCATGCAACAACAGCAACACCATGCTTATGCCGAAGGACCTTTCAGCTTCTCTCCCTTCTCTTCTCCTTCTTCTTCTTCTTCTTCTTCTTCTTCTTCTTCTTCACCTCCTCAGCCTCAAGCAGCAGCAGCAGCAGCTTCGGAATCTCCTCCCAAGTCTCAAGCACCGGCTGGGAATGCCGAACCTCCACGGGTTCGCAACGATAACCCACAAACTACGTCTGCTGGCTTTGATCCTGAGGCGCTAGAAAGGGGTGCAAAAGCGCTGCGTCAGATTACCAGCTCTACCCATGCCAAAAAGGTTTGCAATTTTTGGTTATTCCTCTTGTTTTTCGTTATTAGTGTGTTTTGTGAAGAAAATCCATGGTGGGTTTTGGAAGTTCAGCTTCTGTTTTGTTAATGGTCTTTTTTTTTCCCATTCTCTTCTCCTAGTGTCAATGTAGAATGAATTGATTGAGGTTGGATTGGATGAATGATTTTCATTACATTGTTGTGTTGATGCTGGTTTAGGTGTTCGAGGTAATGAAAGAGCAAGAGGAGACGAGGCTGACAGAATTGACCACAAAAGGAGCAGAATTTAAAGCTATGCAAGCTGAAGCTGAAACTGTATGATTGCCATTTCTCTATCAATTTTTTATTGAATTCTCTGCAGTTCGCTAATGCATAGTACCCAGTGAGAAATAAAATGAAAAGGGAAGTAACTTGATCCGCCTTACTTTCATGTAATTGTGAAACTGATAAGCTGACTCCTTTACATTGGTTCTATTGGTACTAAATTATCTACTCCCCATACCAGCTTGGGTTACTAAGGGATATTCAGAGGAGAGGAGATTGATGAATCAATCCCATTTGGCAATCCTCAAAAGCATAGACATTACATAGAGAGTGGTGGCAAGAATGGTTGGTTGGACCTCTGTAGCTCATCAAATTAGTCTTTCCAACAGCCCAAACATTACCCAATTGACTAAAAACTGGCTCAGAGGAAACAAACTTAGCTATCACTCTCAGGAGCTCTAGTGTCCACAAGGCAAAGACTGACATTATCGTTCTCAATTTGATCCGTTACTAGGTTTGAGAAAATATTCTTTGTTTTTTATTCAGGAAGGAAGAATTTTTTTTCAAAATGTTTGATAGATGATTGCTAGTTTAGTGCCTTTGTTTAATGGACTAAATGCATGCACAATAATGAGGTCTTAGCAAGTGATTGTATCTTGTACTATTAGTTGGCCATAGGGACAATGAGATTTAAGCCTGGTCCTATACCTTGTTGAATTCTTCTCTTGTAGTCAAAGCTTCATTAACTTTTGCACTCAATGGCATGTTTCCTTATTGACCTCTCTAGGACGCACTTGGACTTGCCCTGGTAAACTAGGACCTACAACCATGGTAGATTCAATAGCATTACTTAGAGATACATCTTGGTAGTTCTAACAGACAAAAAGCAAATCTCTATGGCAAGTGTTTACTTGACCTACTATTTGTGCAGCAGATGCCTCTTGTGTACACATGCATATGAATGTTTACTGTTTCATTGTGAACTGGCTGTTTGACAGGAGAGACAAAAGGTAATTTATGAAGAACAGAAAAAGTAGGTTCAGCAACAGGCACAAATAAAATCCCAAATGGCTCGCTATGAGGATGAATTGGCAAGGAAGAGAATGCAGGTTTGTATACTTACATTTGATTCAGTTTATGCCAGAGGTTATTACAATGAAGGATGTAACTGTTCCTTGTATTTATCAGGCAGAAAATGAGCATCACAGAGCAAGAAATCAAGAGCTTGTAAAAATGCAAGAAGAATCAGCCATTAGGCAAGAGCAGGCCAGACGAGCAACTGAAGAACAGATTCAGGCGCAGCACCGGCAAACAGAGAGGGAGAAAGCTGAGATTGAACGTGAAACAGTAAGGGTAAAGGCTATGGCAGAAGCAGAAGGAAGAGCCCATGAAGCAAAGCTTGGTGAAGAGGTCAACAGACGCATGTTAGTAGAGCGCGGAAATGCAGAGAGGGAGAAATGGGTTGCTGCCATAAATACAGCTTTTGATCATATTGGAGGTATTTCATTTTAACATACATGGCTGCCTACTGCCTAGAACCAACATGATATGCATCTCCGGGGTCATCAACACAAACAAAACTCTAATGCCCGTTTTGGATATTAACCTGTGCATGCTCCTAGGTAATCTTCTTGATTTATGAGCTAAGCCCATTTAAGATTGCTGAGTCATAATCAAACTGTGAAACTTGTGCCATAGCATATATCAGTAGGTTGTGGATTGGGGTCACTAAACAAAGGCTTGTGTACCATTTTAATTGGCATAGGCATTCCACTCTATCAAGGGTTATATGTGCAGTTAAATTAAATAAATTTATTTATTGTTCTAGAGCACCCCTTGTCAATGTAGGTATTCTCCTCCCCCAAGCATTTCCATTAATAGTGATCATACTTCTCTTCTGTACGATTGCATCTACTGATTTTCTTATCAAATCTTAATTTGTGTTCAATCGGTGCTACTCCTAACATTTCACAAATGTATTCATTTCTAATTTTATTTTTCTAGTCTTGCCACACATTCATTTTAGCATTTATTTTATTTTGTTTCTTAGTTGTGTAATATTTTGTCTCATAAAGCATTTTTTCTTACAACGGTTCTATCAAATCATCCTATTATTTTTGTTGTTATCCAACAATCGCATAATATGCTTGAAGCATCCCTCCACATGAGCTAACCTAATATAATTTTATGGGTAATAAAACCACATTCTCCAACCTCTCCATACTAATCAAACCTAGATAATGAAATTGTTCACTCTTTGATATCTCTTGGTTTTCAATCTTTACATTGCCACTATAACAACATTGCTTGTAGAGTTGTGGAAGCTTGATGTAGCTAAACCTTTTGGCATGAGAATTGTTTCAGTTTTGATTAAATGAGAAATATATCAAATATTGGTATCTTTTTTCTTCTTCTTTTTCCCCCTTTTCTTTTGTTCCCTTTTTTCAGTCCATTGTTGATAACCCGCAACAGGGGGATGGCCCTCCCCCTGCCTATAGGTGGTCCTTGTCAGCTTCAATTTTTAGCGCTCACATTTTCTTTTCTTGTTGTGGTTATACTTTAGCATATCTAATCTTAGTGACTTCCCTGAGGTTCATACCCTCTTGCTTTGTTTCTTTTTGTGTGTTTGCATGTGCATATTTGTATAAATAAATGCATAAGTTTATTGGACACTGTTATGTTCTACAATTGATTCTTCAAATACATGAGAATATCAACCGATGACAAAAAACTTGACATTATACGGTGATTTAAATGATACTTTTGCTTTTCTTCTTCCTTGAATAACTTTTTACATACAGTTGGGAAATAAATTAAAGCCGTTTTTAAAATTAATTTTCATCATAATTATGAATGGGATGTAAATTATGATTTTTACTTCTTTAGTAGTATGTTTGCATTCTGTGCTTAGATATCTATTATTTTATTTTTTATCACGTTGTTACCATGCCAACTGTTGTTGTTCTTAGTAAAGCCAAGATGTCCAGATTCAAGCAAATCTAGGGTGTGAAATTGATGTAGTTGTTGACATATTCGGTTTAGTTACATGAAGCAGACTTGGGAAGATTCTTTTGGTTGATAATTTGATCAAAAGAAATAAATTCTCTATTGAAATGCCCAAAAATTCTACTCTGTTGTGACTTCTTCATTTGGTTATTGATGTAAATTTGTGTTTAAAAGAGCTTTGCTTGATGGGGATTTATTTGTGTTTTGCAGGTGGTTTGCATGCCATATTAACTGATCAAAATAAGCTGGTTGTGGCTGTCGGTGGAGTGACAGCTCTTGCAGCAGGGATCTACACAACAAGGTATTGGAGTCTATAATCAAAAAGAATGTTTTACATTTTTTTTTCCTGGCTGAATCCACTTGAGGAAGTGAAGTATCTCATGTACATTCGGTATTAATTCCAGTTAATATTATTTAAATGTATTATTTTTCATGAACTCAAATGCAATGTCCTGCTACTAGAAGTGTACTTGTCTTTGTCCTGAACGTAACAATCATTGTGTTATTATTAAAATGATATCAATGATAATGATGGTGGTGGTACTAAGATGATTTTTATTTCCCCGTGTCCATATTCAATGATATACTCATTCAAATTTGTCCTTTACAATGCAGAGAAGGTGCAAGAGTGCTTTGGAGCTATGTGGACAGAATATGAGGACAACCATCATTGATCAGAGAGTCCTCCAGAGGGAAATACCCTTGGTCAGGATTGTTTTCTCGTGGTATGAGCACTCTATCACATAAAACTGATAAAGTCTCTTCCTTCAAAACTGGGAATGGCTTTGGTGATGTTATCTTAAACCCTTCTCTTCAAAAACGAATTCAGCAGCTAGCTCGTGCAACTGCGAATACAAAATCCCATCAAGCACCATTTCGGAACATGCTCTTCTATGGTCCTACTGGAACAGGGAAAACAATGGCTGCTAGAGAGATGGCAGACAAATCTGTATCTGCTCTCTCTCTCGCAAACTTTAATTGGTGTAAATGTTCTCTGTTAATTGCATGATATATGCTTTCAGGGGCTAGATTATGCATTAATGACTAGTGGAGACGTTGCGCCACTGGGTCCACAGGCTGTTACCAAGATACACCGATTGTTTGATTGGGCCAAGAAGTCAAATAAAGGTTTATTGCTTTTCATTGATGAAGCGGATGCATTTTTGTGCGAGTAAGTGATGTTTGCATTTCGAATAATGTTCCATGTAGAGGTGTGATAGAAATATAGGCCTTGTTTGATTTGTGTTTTGAGATATTATTTCAAAAATAATTTTCTTGAGAGAGTTTAGAAAATTTAAAATTTTGTTTGGCTGTAGATTTTGAAAACAGTTTTTGAGTTTTGGAGTTCGGGATTATTTGATATTTTTTTGTAGTTGAATAGACGGGTGTGAGAAAAAGTGATTGAGAATGATAGAGGAGAAAGAAAAAGTGATTGATTGATGTATAGTAAAGAGAAAAGTGATTTTGGAATTTTTTTTCTACAAATTTTCAACCTAACGGAGTTTTACTGGGCATAATACGGTCAAAAGCAAAAGCTGTTTGATTATCCTTGGCATAATATAGTTTTCCTTGGAAATTTATTTGTTATCTATCCACTTCGTAAAATGATGCCTAATTTGGTTTTGGACTTGATCATACTTTTATGTGATATTCTGGACATCAGCATTTTCCAATTTGATTTTTATGACAAAACCTAACAATGAGCATACGGTTTCTTAACCAAAATTTTCAGGCGAAATAAAACCTACATGAGTGAAGCTCAAAGGAGTGCACTCAATGCCCTCCTTTTCCGTACTGGTGACCAGTCCAAGGATATAGTCCTTGCTCTAGCTACAAACCGCCCTGGCGATCTTGATTCAGCAGTGGCAGATCGTATTGATGAAGTCCTTGAGTTCCCTTTGCCTGGTGAGGGCGAACGATTCAAGCTGCTGAAGCTCTATTTGAACAAGTACATAGGTCAGGCGGGGGCAAGAAAACCAGGCTTATTTTCCAATCTGTTCCGGAAACAACAGCAGAAAATAGAGATAAAGGGCTTGACCGATGATATTCTGAAGGAAGCTGCAGCTAAGACTGAAGGATTCTCAGGAAGAGAAATAGCAAAGCTGATGGCAAGTGTTCAAGCTGCTGTTTATGGGAGCGAGAACTGTGTGCTCGATCCAAACTTGTTCCGTGAAGTAGTAGATTACAAAGTTGCAGAGCATCAACAAAGAAAGAAACTGGCTGCTGCTGACGAAAAGTAGTTCCTGATGGGAGTGTTTTTAAACGCTAGCATACAAAATTGTCTTTTGCTAATTGGGTAAGAATGAGTTGGTATCTGCTTATTTTGTCAGTCTTGGGTCATTTTTATTTTTTGGTTAACTTCTTGTCATCATTATTTGCCCCATCTACTGGGGAGTTTTGGTATGTCAACCATAGTTTACATTCAATCTTTCTGTTGACTATTCATAAGTTATATATTATACATTTGCGGTGCCACTTGCCCCTATTGGCACCCTATTGTTCTTCACTCGTTGGGGTTCTCCCATTGAGCTAACTTTTTTTATGAATGGAGACTTCACCACACAGATTTGGGATTCCCTGTTGTTCTTCACTTGTTGGGGTTCTCCCATTGAGCTAATTTTTTTTATGAATGGAGTTTTCACCACACACAGATTTGGGATTCTATACATGTACAATGAGTGCTTGTGCACACATGTTGGCTTGTCTGGTGATATAATTTATCATAGTTCAAGTTCATTACAATTTGGAACCTCGTAACCAAAGGTGTTGACTGATTTGGCTGTTTGTAAGGTTTCAGGTTTCTCTATTCCAAAAGTTCATGGTAATTTGACTTCTTTTTTTTTACTTTTTTTTTGGTGATAATTTTCATGGTAACTTGACTAATGATAAAAGCAGAATCTTGTGTGACAAAATGTGTGTTGATTCAGGTTGTCTTCTGGTAATGTTAATTCCATTCCCATGACACTTGTGTGGGGTCATTAGAAAACAAATTACAATATATAAATAAACTGTTATGGAAGAATTTCTGACCTCATGACATTGCTCAAAATGCAAACGTCACAGCAAGCAAAGGTAATCAATCACACAATTCCTTGTAGATAAAGCATAACAAAGGTAGTTTGATGTAAATTTAGATCCGGAAAACAATAAGAATAGTCATACCAAATTCTTATTCTGCTGACAACAAAAGCATGCAAGCATTATAGGTACAAAGATTTATTGAAACTACAGTGTAAAACACAATGTGAAGAAATTTCAACATTAACCTTGTGATTATCCCCCACAAGCCCGTCATGGCTGATTATCCTTGCAGAATTTATTTTCAGACTCATTAGTGGTGATGGTGGCCATGGTCTTGAACATAGCGTAAACCACAATACTTGCAGATAGCTGGCTCATCCTTATCAAGGCAAATAAACTCAATTGGATGCCCAAGCGCAGGATTGCTGTCTGCAACCAGAAATTAGCATGAACTGAGGAGACATTTTCATAAATACAAAAATAAAAACCCCAGACAAAAATGACTCGGTTATTCATATAATCCACCCGGTTACTTTTTTACCAGAACTATTACAAAAGAGAGTTCACACTCAGAAAATAAACTAACCTCCTTCGCAAGCAACAATTCTGGCCTCAACCTTGATGGGTGGAACTTCATTGATCAACTCCATGGGAGATTTCTTGCTTGTATCCTGTCAACAATTATAAAGAAAACATGTATATATTCTGGCAATAACGTATGATTGTCTCAAAAACGAAAATATCCAAAGTGAGAGAAAAAGAAAATAAAAATTAAAGAGAGAGAGAGAGAGAGAGAGAGTAGGTATTGATTCTATTGAAATGTATATTGATTCAACTCCATCTAAAGGCAAAGTTAATGGCAGTAACGATTGCTGACCTTCATCATGGAATCAGAATCAAAAGAAACTTCAATAGAAGATTCACAAACTCAAGCTTTCTATGGAGAACCAAAATTTTTGATTGTTGTTGTTAGCCTTGTTTTGGGTTGTTTCCCCTTGGCTTTGTATTTGGCTGTGCTTTTTTGTCCCCGTGGGGTTTGTTTTGAGCATCATTGTATATCCTTTTTCTTTTTGGCAATAAAATTTTGCTTGCTTAGAGAGAGAGAGCGAGAGAGAGACGGAAAGACAACAAATTAACGTTCAAAATCATATGCAATGCACATCCAACAAAAGGAATTTCATCTATGTGTAGAACAAAATGTTAAACATGTGGGATACAAAATGGTTAAGATTACAATTTCCAGCATGCCAAGAAGCTCTGGTTAGAAAGAGAGAAAAGAGAATCCATTAGAACATTATTTAAGCTCTAATTTGGTTTGGATGATAGAAGATGACTCAAAAGTTTCAAACAAAAATGGCTTAGGTCATACAAGCCTATGTAATGACCATCAGGGGTGCTGGTAACTTGGATAATGTACCTGATTTCCACACGGAAGAGCAGGGTTCACCACTTGGGGGGTGTGCTCTTCAGAGCTGCACTGTACTCCTGTCGCTAGACTCTGCCTCCTGCTATGAGGGTGTGGGTGAGGTTCATTGTTAGCTGGTGGTGGGTCCCTTCCTTCGGGTTGGGTTAAATTTGGTCGTCAATCGGCTACTCTGGGGCCAGGGCCTACAGATGCTATAATGTCTCCACGGAGCGTCTTTTTTTTCCAATTAAAAAAAAAAATACAAGCCTATGTAATTGCCAACTACTTGTTTCCAAAGGAGAAAAATATATGTACAAAAGTTTCATAATAAAAGTAATTGTTACCAAAAAACAAAAGAAAAAAGAAGTAATGAATTCCTCCTAGAAAAGGTTAGTTATGAATATCCACCTTGTGAAATTTGAATTCATTCCATCTGTAAATATCAAATTGTCAAAAACAAAAGTTTTAATCAATGCAAAATAAAACAAAGGGTGTCGACCAGTGCAGGTCTTGTTTCACTGGAATAGACTTGTTAATTCTCTTCCAATTCCTCTTAAATTCTTCAGATGGCATAGTTGTTCTTAATTTTTTATTATTATTTTAATTTTTTACCTCTAGTGAATTAGGGATACAAGGAAGAAAAGAGAAGATTAATCAAAACAACGAAAAACGAAAGAGAACAAGGCCAATTTGAATCTAAAACCTAACACCCAGAAATCCACACAACAGTGAATAGCTAAAAAAGTGAAAATAGATCTGATAATAAAAGATTAGGGATGAAGAAAATCTACAATTCGAGGAGATAAATGATTGGAGAATGAAATAGGAAGGAATACCTGCATCCATTTGGCAGTGTGGGAGGTGATAACTTCACTGCTAACGAAGCTGCTGGTGGCGGTGGCGGCGGCGGCGGTGGTGGTGAGAGTTCTCGAGTTTGAAGCGAAATTGGAGGTTGATGGAGTTAGGAGGGTTCTCATCAGATTCGACGCCATTTTGTACCCCACTTTTCTTCCGTATGTTGCCATATCGCCCTAGGCCCCAGGGAGAGACACAAAGAAAGTGATGCGCAGGGAGATATATAAAAAATGATGGTGGATGATTCGAATTAAAGACTTCAACTTGAAGGGGGGATATTATGGGTCGGGTCATATGGATCCAAACCTGTGACCAATCAGACCTTGGTTGCTTCCCAAATTTTTAGACCAGAATTGATACACATCCAATTTTCTTTTGGTTGGACGGTAATGGGTGTTCACAATAATTTATCTCACCTTAATTAATTTTTTAATTATTAATTAAAATAAATTTTGAACATAATTAAAAATTATTAATTAATTTATTAATAAAAAGAATCATTTGTTATAAAATAAAAATTTTCATAATTATATATGAGATGTAATTTTCATAATTATATATGAGATGTAATTTTCATTTCGATAAAGGAAAATGTCTCGTAGCTCAAATTTTGTGGCTCAAAAGTGGCTCAAATGGCCAAAACGACGTCGTTTTGGCCATTTTTATGTTGTTCTGTACTCAAAACGACGTCGTTTTGGCCATTTGAGCCACAAAATTTGAGTTACGTAGCATTGTCGTTCAATAAAATCAACATAATAATTCTTCATTTCTGAAAAACAAATAATGGGAAGAGATGAAGAAACTATACCTTCTCCTTACACAAAGACTCTCTCTTTCTCTCTCTCGAGACTCTGTTGAGACAGTCTCATTTTTTTCTTTCTTTCTTTCTTTTTTTTTTTTTTTAACCAGGCTCACTTTTCTCTCTCTCTCTCTCTCAAAGCGTTTCAAAGTCTCAAGTCACACTGAACTGCCTACCCATCTGTCTCTTATATAAAACTCACACACAATTCACACACACACTCTCTCTCCCTCACATATACATTTTCTCTCTCTAAAACAGAATCTGTCTGTATATGTGTTGTTAGATGTAGTGAGAGAAAAATGAATATACAATCAATAAATGCCTTAATCAACAACATCAAAAACTTACCTTTATTCACTGGCCCTTCCAAATCCGAGCCCACCCCATTACTCACCGTGCTTTGCTTCATCACCGTCAAATCCACCGAACCCATCCCAAATTTTCAAAAATTCAAAGTTTTTGGAAACAATCACAACAAAAATTCGTGGATACTAGAGAATTCAAACTAACAAGCTATACCACATCAAATATGAAAGTGTGAGCCAGAATTGCTCCAAAAATGGCATCCACTTTACTGCAATGCATTGTTTAATGAATTCAAAGATGACAACTTGTACATTATGCAATCACTCATTTAGTTTAACACAATGTTCGTGTGTAGTTTATTTTCTACAATCACTCATCCAGTTTACCACTTTTGCAAATATAAAATCAGGCATGTAGTCTTACCTTACCACAAGTGTAGAGTTAATGAATTGGAATATTACAGCTTTTTACATTATTATTACGACAATAACGAAAAGAATATGCATGGAATTTAGGACAAGTAACCAAAAATAATGAGATGGGTGTGTAGTAGTATTTTCCATTGCTTAACAATAGGTGTAATTATTGCACCTATCCAACCCACATGTGGATGCACCATACCATACATCTTTTACATTCATCAGTTATTTGCAGCACCCATGTAGAATACCAAAATCCAATCACACAAGTTCATGATAGACACGAACATAGCGAGAGAGAGAGAGAGAGAGAGGAGCGTTACCTTCAGCAACAGCCATCTCGACATCTTGCATTGTGACAAGACCCTTCCCCATAGCATCTTTTTGCTCCTGTTCCACAATAATTACATTTGGAAACATAAATAATAACTAATATACACTAACCATAAATAATAACTAATATAAACTAACTAAATAATATCCATTTGGAAAGTATTAGTTATAAACTGCTTATTACTAAACATAAATAATAACTAATAAACTGCTTTTTTAATTCTTCTTTCTTGAAGTTGAATATTAAGTAGTTGGTTAGGAAAATTAGCAAACGTGGATCTCAATAGAATTAATGAACAAAATAGAATTAATGAACAAAATTAACAAAAATGGGTTAAAGCTTCTAAATAGAATTAATGCTGGAGAGATGTTCATGGTTGAGGGAAAAATGGATTGTCCCATTCTTTTTTAGAAGGTTTCCATCCTGGTTGTTTGGCTTAGGGGAAGGCCTTTGTATTAATTATATTTAAAGTTCCTTTATAAATTTATCGTAGTTTCAAAAAATAAAATAAAATTATGGTAGATATGGAATCCATTCATAGTAAGAGATTTAACAAAGAAGAGGTACGTAGAAATCCCTTGACAAATGAAATTCATTTCTTTTCCTTCCCATGCATGTTATTTGCTATCAACTCAATGAAGATGCCCACTACAATCAATAAATGCCCTAATCAACAACATCAAAAACTTACCTTTATTCACTGGCCCAACAAAGGTTTCAAGACACTAACTTGAGCCTTTGCTTTATATACACATAATTTGATCTTTCAACCATCTATGGGATGATCAGCCATGTTTTCATTATATGCATCTCTGCATATATATATATATATATATATATGTGTGTGTGTGTGTGTGTGCTTCTTTAGTGTGATACGATCTTTCAAGCATTCTTTAAATTCAGAATCTGTGCTCATGAATTATGCATGAAAGAAACCTTTCTCTGATCAAACAAAAAAAGTTCATTTGAAAAACATGGTAGACACATAACAAAATTTTCATTTCAATAAAATCAACATACTAATTCTTCATTTCTGAAAAACAAATAATGGGTAAAGATGAAGAAACTATACATTCTCCTTACACAAAGACTCTCTCTTTCTCTCTCTCGAGACTCTGTTGAGACAGTCTCACTTTCTTCTTTCTCTCTTTTTTTTTTTTATTTTAACCAGGCTCACTTCTCTCTCTCTCTCTCTCTCTCTCTCTCTCTCTCTCTCTCTCAAAGCGTTTCAAAGTCTCAAGTAACATTGAACTGCCTACCCATCTGTCTCGTATATAAAACTCACACACAATTCACACACACTCTCTCTCTCTCTCACATACACATTTTCTCTCTCTAAAACAGAATCTGTCTGTATATGTGTTGTTAGATGTAGTGAGAGAAAAATGAATATACAATCAATAAATGCCCTAATCAACAACATCAAAAACTTACCTTTATTCACTGGCCCTTCCAAATCCGAGCCCACCCCATTACTCACCGTGCTTTGCTTCATCACCGTCAAATCCGCCGAACCCATCCCAAATTTTCAAAAATTCAAAGTTTTTTGAAACAATCAGAACAAAAATTCATGGATACTAGAGAATTCAAACTAACAAGCTATACCACATCAAATATGAAAGTGAGCCAGAACTACTCCAAAAATGGCATCCAGTTTACCACAATGCATTGTTTAATGAATTCAAGGATGACAACTTGTACATTATGCAATCACTCATTTAGTTTAACACAATGTTCGTGTGTAGTTTATTTTCTACAATCACTCGTCCAGTTTACCACTTTTGCAAATATAAAATCAGGCATGTAGTCTTACCTTACCACAAGTGCAGGGTTAATGAATTGGATTATTACAGCTTTTTACATTATTATTACGACAATAACGAGAAGAATATGCACTGAATTTAGGACAAGTAACCAAAAATAATGAGATGGGTGTATAGTAGTATTTTCCACTGCTTAACAATAAGTGTAATTATTGCACCTATCCAACCCACATGTGGATGCACCATACCATACATCTTTTACATTCATCAGTTATTTGCAGCACCCATGTAACAACTCAAATTTTTAATTATTCTGTAAAATTTATACTAATATTATTTAATCTCAGTTCAGAAAATATATAATTTATTATATATTATTATGCGTAATTTTGTAAAATAATATAATTATTAAAAATTTAGGGGTCAAAGTATAAATAATAATTAAGTTAAGTTTGGATAAGGTTGTATTAATGGAGATTAGTAGGAAGGGGCGTGGCAGTTTGGCTTGGGCCTCACGAATTCAACCTTTATTAATAGGGAGAAAGTTGACTCTGTGAGAGGAAAGAAACAAAAGAAAAAAGAAAGGAAGGAAAGAAAAGAAAGAAAGAAGAGAGGAAAAGAAAGGAAGAGAAAGGAAAGGAAAAGTAGTGGAAGCTAAGAAGATCTTTGATAGTGGAAACAAATAGTAAGGTATTAAAGTTAAGGTGAGTTATATTATACTTTGAGTTACCAAGGTGTATTTTACTTATATTTTGACTTACCAAAATCTATTTTATACAAGTTATGTTTTATTAGTATATTTATAAAAGTTATGTTTTATAAAGGTTTCAGTTCCGTGGATTATTTTATGAACCCTATTTGCTTAAAAGGAAACCTATGGATATGTTTGTTTTACTTTTAAAGAATATTTGGCTATGACCTTATATGAAAATATGTTTTGTGAGTACTACCACGGGAGTCCCATGCCTTGGGGGACTTAAATAACCATTGGCTAGTGTGTCCCATGCCTTGGGGACTTAAATAACCATTGGCTTAGTGATTGACCACTTTGTGGTCCAGTGTTTGTCGTGGATCCATTGACCAGTGTAGTGCTTGGCACTTAGTGATGTACCGTGGTTATGGTTGTATAGTGATTTTCGTATTATGTATGTTATGTATCAAGCTCTTTTTGGCCCAACTAATTATCCATGGTGAATTTTATACCTTATACTCTTAGTATAATATTTCTCACTCTGCCATGAGCTTATAGTTTTTTACCACTTTCAAGTGGCATGTCAAGACCAGCGTGTGGGGTAGGCACAAAGCACTTTTATTGATGTATTTTTTTATGTAAATATCGGTCTTTTTGGTCAATAAATTTTGTAATAAAAATAGAAACTCCAATGATTATTTTAGTACCCTTATTTAAATATTTCTTCGCTTACGTTTATTAATTTGTTTAAAGATTTGGCCGCAGGTAACCTCGGTTACTGGCCATCACGATGCTTAACCCTTAGGTACGGGGAGCGGGTCGTGACAAATGGTACCAGAGCAATGATTTATAAGAAAAAAATAAAAATTATTGGATCATAGGACACATGCACATTTAAGAAGTGAGATAGCGGGTAATTAGTACCTAAATATTATATTTAGTTCGTCGATTTAATTATATTATAATTTTCTATGATTTTCTATATATATATATATTATTTTTTTTGTGTGTGCATAATTTATGGAGGATATTAGATATAATTTATGAATGAAAAAGAAACAAAAGATGTCAAACACCCACAAAAAAATTTTCTAATTTTGAAAAATTCTAATTTAGTATAATTATATAATATAATTATATAAATTCTAATTATATAATATAATTAGAGCCAAGTTATGTTGTATCCTGTTTCTAACTGCTTAGTTTCTTCCAATTAATCCATTCTGTTGTTTATTTAATTAATCTTGTTTTTGGTTTGTCTTGATCACCCAAGAGATCGGTCTGTGTTTATCCATCTGGTTTCAGTCACCCACTTTCGTTCCCAGTCCAGAGTAAGTCCTTAGCGTTAGGCCGTGTAGGACATAGGGGTTCTCTCGAATAGGGTCTGTACTCAAACCATTTTGGTCTGCGATAACATGACAAGAATAGGGTATGTATTAAGATATCTATAAAACTGATTAATTAAACAGAACAATGAGTCGATTATTTAGAAGTAACTCATCAGTCAGTTCTAGGTCAACAACTTTGCCTTAACTACCAAATCAAGGATTAGTACTAAATGAAGAAGATGTTGAAATACAAAATGATAAATTTGATGCAGGATGGAATATACCGAAATTACCAATCAAAGAAATTTATAAAACTACTTTTTTACAGAATATTTTCAAAATAACTTTGCATGTTAAAACTATTGAACAAGTTTATGCCTTAGAAAAGCCTCGACAAACCTGTCAATTGTTTGATTCAAAATTAATCAAAAGACACTTAAATAATAGTTATAATTTCATGCATATTAGGTTAATCCAAGTTGGTCTTAATCCATTAACCATGGTAGGTAAAAATACCTCTGTTTTGTTATGTTTACGAGATGCTCGTTTTCTTGATTATAATGATAGTTTAATGGGTATGATGGAAACTGGTCTTCATAAAGGTCCAGTACATTTTAACTGTTTTCCTGATTTCACACTTAGTTTACGTGATCCACATATTTTAGATGCATTAACATTAAACATCCAATTACATGGTTCCTTTACTAACATGAAAGAAAAAGTTCATAATATTGCTTTAATATATCGTGTTCATTATAAATGTATGCAAACAAATTTAAATGTTCATGCTTTACACAAGAGTCCCAAAGATAAAACTTTATTAATCCAAAGCAGTAGTAACCCTGGAGAATCACATATTAATGTCCCTCAAATGATTGAATGGAAAAATATAGATCTTCCAGATCAATGGATTACTGTTAATGAGAATTACAAACACAATCAACACCAATCTTCAATACAAGATATCCAAGATATTCACCAATTCAATGATGGTTCTGTTCGAATAAAATTTAATCGCAATCAATCCTCTAGACATAGTACTTCTAGTGTTCCAACTGATAATGAAACAGAAGATGAAATATTTAATACGCCTTTATTCTGAAAAAATAGCAAAATCTATCTTGGTCAACCTTCCACTAATAAATTACAAGGAATAGATAATACTACTTCCTCTCAGATTAGTAAACATGTTTACTCTACACATACACATTTACCTGAAGAAGAGATTGCTTCTAATAATTCTCCCACTCAAACTGACTTCGAAGAATTTACACCACCTGTTAACCCTCAATTAATGACGATCAAGAAAGAATTTAAACCTAATATAGATAAACTACTTATTGAGTTTAAATCCTCAAAAAATAAACCACGAAGACATGCTTATTATACTAAATACAATTCTACTCAAATGTCCAAAATTACTCGACAATGGTATGATTTTATGGTTGAATATGGTTTTGAATTACCTTTATTAGACTATGTTGACAAATATTACAGAAAGATTAATACAATTACCAAACATAAATGGAAAACTTCTGATACAACTTCTGTTAGTTCTAGTCATCCTCCTTTAGAGAAAATAATCCTTAATCAACAAGGTTCTGAAATCCCTACTTCTCCTTTCAAATTACCTGGTAATGATAATGAAATAAAAAAGGTTATTGAACAAAATAATTATACTAATCAATGTTTAAACACAATTGGGAAACAATTAGACAAAATAGAAACCAATTTGGAATCCGTTCAAACCTTATCTACTAAACAACCTTTAGATCCACCTTTACTTAATTTACCCCGTAATCGTTCCAAACGAACTAGTTTAATCACTAATGATAAATCTACTGTCAAAGCTATCGAAAAATTATTTACTAAATTATCTACCTCTGATAATGCTTCACCCTCGAAAGATAAAGGTCTTACTGTTTTAAATCAACAACCCACTGTTGAACCTATTTCTACTCAATCAAATACTGAAACTACTGATAATGAACTAAACCAATTAACTCAACAATTCCAATCTTCTACTCTCAATAAAATTCATTATCCCAAAGTTAATCCACACACTACCAAAAATTGGTATTCTAGACCTACTCCTGTTGATCTTCAATTTGAAGAAAATAATCTTAATAATCAATTTTCTGTCTCTGCCAAAAAATTATACGAATGGAATATTGATGGTCTCAGTGAAGATCACATCCTCCAAAAATTAAATCATCTCTCTATGGTTGCT
The DNA here is from genome assembly GCF_055761805.1 of Camellia sinensis. Taxonomy (NCBI): domain Eukaryota; kingdom Viridiplantae; phylum Streptophyta; class Magnoliopsida; order Ericales; family Theaceae; genus Camellia; species Camellia sinensis. The sequence goes on from NC_138968.1 coordinate 7,988,493, forward strand.
AATAGTTACCTTAGTAATTATTCCCATTATACTGAACCTGAAATTGTTACCTTAATAACCTCTGGTTTCACTGGTATGCTCAAATCTTGGTGGGAAAAATATTTAACTGAAGAACAAAGAGAATTCGTAATTTATGCTAATCAAACTGATGATAATGGTTTACCTATCTTTGATGAAAACATTGGATGTTGCCACCCTGATGGTATTAATGCATTAATATATACAATTGTTAGGCATTTTATTGGTACTCCAACTAATATTTATTCTCGCATACATGATCAACTCAGTAACCTTACCTGTCCAACCTTAAGTGATTTTAGATGGTATAAAGATGTATTTACCTCAAGAGTTATGTTAAGGGAAGACTGTACTAAATCATTTTGGAAAGAAAAATTTATTAATGGATTACCTAGTTTATTTGCTCACAAAATTAGAGATGTTCTCAGTCAACCTACTGGTGTTATTGAATATGATAATTTAACCTATGAAGATATAATAAGCGCTATTCAAAAAGAAGGGTTAAAAATGTGTATTGACCTCAAACTTAGTCAAAAAGCTACCAAAGATAAACACAAAGCTAAATATGAATTAGGAAATTTCTGTGAACAATATGGTTTACCTCCTGTAGCACCCTCTCGTAAGAAATCACATAACCACTCTAAGCATAAATATAAATCCAAATATTCTCATAAAAAGAATTATTTCCCTTCCAAATCCAATGATAAATTTTATACTAAACCCAAAAAGAAATATTATAAAAAATCACATTCCAAATCTAAATCTAATAAAGATATAACTTGTTATAACTGTGGTAAAAAAGGTCATTATTCTAATAAATGCAAAGAGAAACAAAAATTAAAAGATAAGATTAATCAGTTACAAATAAATGATGAATTTAAAAATCAAATATTTGAAAATTTTCAATTAGATCAAACTGTTAATACTTCTTCTGATAACCCTGACACTTCCACTACTAATTATTCCACCAACACTGATTCTGATGATAATAATATAACCTTAGGATGCAATGATGTCTACTGTAAACCAGTTAAACAAATTACTGTTCTGACAAAATCAATTCAAGAAGAATCAGCATTAATCGAATTAATTAGTAAATTGGATGATCCTAGTCTAAAACAAAAATATATGGAAAAATTAAAATCCTTATTAATTCATTCAGACAATAAACCTAAATTTAATAAGCCTATTATTAGTCTATCTAAAACATTAGAACGATTCAAAAATAAAACTAAAGAAGTCACCCTCCAAGATTTACAATCTGAAATCAACCAAATTAAACAAACTATCCGAGATTTACAGACTAAAGACAAAAAATTAGAAGATGAAATCATTTCTCTAAAACTCAATCAAAGTTTAGATAATTTCAAACCTCATGACTCTCCCTATGAATCTGAACACAATTCTGATTCTGACCATACCAATCCTGATAAACTCTTATTCGATAATCGATCTCAAACTAATAATCCTAAAGACAATCGATTGAATCTAATCAATAAAATCTATATGCAAAAATGGTATTCCCCGATTAAAATTATTGTCAATGATTTTGAATTAGAATTAGTCGCTTTAATTGATACTGGTGCTGATTTAAACTATTCAAGAAGGTTTACTTCCTACTAAATATTATGAAAAATGTCATGAAAATTTAACTTCAGCCAATGGTAGTCAAATGTATATTAGTATAAATTACCTAAATTCCATGTTTGTCAAGATAATATTTGTTTCAAAACCTCATTTGTTTTAGTTAAAAACATGACTGATAAAATTATTTTAGGAACTCCATTTATACATTTACTTTATCCATTTACTACACCTGCCACAGGAATTACTACTCATGTTTTAGGTCAACCTGTTACTTTTAAATTTTTATATCCACCCGAAATGCTAGAGTTAAAATTATTAAAAGACTGTTCCATTTCTCATACTATTAATCGTTTAACCAGACACATCAATTTTCTTAAAGAAGAAATTAATTACAAACGAATTGATCAACAGTTAACTGATCCAATTATTATTTCTCAAATTAATGATTTTAAATTAAAATTAGAATCAACTGTTTGTTCAAACTTACCTACTGCATTTTGGCATCGGAAAAAGCATGTAGTTACTTTACCATATATTAAAAATTTTGATGAACGAAAAATTCCTACTAAATATAGGCCTATTCAAATGAATCGTGAATTGCTTGAAATATGCAAGAAAGAAATTAATGAACTCTTAAAAAATCGGATTATTAGCCCTAGTAAATCTCCATGGTCTTGTCCTGTTTTTTATGTTAATAAAAATGCTGAATTAGAATGAGGTGTCCCTCGCCTAGTCATTAATTACAAACCATTAAATGCTGTTTTAGAATGGATCCGATATCCTATTCCCAATAAAAAAGATTTAATTAAACGACTTAGTCAAGCCGTCATTTTTAGTAAATTTGATTTAAAGAGTGGTTTTTGGCAAATTCAAATCCACCCCAAAGATCGATATAAAACTGCTTTTAATACAACCTTTGGTCAATATGAATGGAATGTCATGCCATTTGGATTAAAAAATGCTCCTAGTGAATTTCAAAATATCATGAATGATATATTCAACCCGTTCAGTCATTTTTCAATTGTTTACATTGATGACATATTAATTTTTTCCAAATCAATTCATGACCATTGGAAACATTTAACTGCTTTCTTCTACACAATTAAAAGTCATGGTTTAGCCATCTCTGCTCCTAAGATTAAGTTATTTCAAACTAAAGTTCGATTTTTAGGTTATGATATTCACCATAATACTATTCTTCCTATTAGTCGCTCCATCGAGTTTGCATCTAAATTTCCTGATGAAATTCTTGATAAAACCCAATTGCAACGGTTCTTAGGCTCCCTCAATTACATTGCTGAACTTTATAAAGACCTTAGGAAAGTCTGTCAACCTCTGTTTGATAGGTTAAAGGATAATCCTCCTCCTTGGTCTTCTGTTCATACTTCTATTGTTCAACAAGTCAAACAATATGTTAAGTCCCTTCCTTGTCTTGGTATTCCTACTGAAAATTCATTCAAAATTATTCAAACTGATGCTTCCGATATTGGTTATAGTGGCATTCTTCTTCAACAAGTTACTCCTCAATTATCTGAACAAATTGTTTGCTATCATTCTGGTGTCTGGAATAAAGCACAATTAAATTATAGTACTATTAAAAAAGAAATTTTATCTATTGTCTTATGTATTCAACAATTTCAAGATGATATTTTAAATCAAAAATTTTTACTTCGTGTTGATTGCAAATCTGCTAAATATATTTTGGAAAAAGATGTTCAAAATCTTGCTAGTAAACAAATTTTTGCCCGTTGGCAATCCATTTTAAGCATTTTTGATTTTGATATTACCTATATACCTGGTTGTCAAAATTCTCTGCCTGATTTTCTTACCCGGGAATTTTTACACGGGGGTAAGGGATGACTGCACCATTTACTTCTTACCATAAATCCTGAATTACCTATTTCACAACCCAAATTAAACAACTTACCCATCGTATTCACCGCCTCAAATTAGCCAGACCACCCACTAAAAGAGCCCAGTATATAAATTACCATCAAATTCAAGCCCGTCGCAATTTACTTGCTCACAACTACAATTGTTTACATCGTCATCAAGATTATTTAGATCTTCTTTCTGGTTGCTAACCACTGTTTCTTTCTCAACAGATGTCTCGTCCAAGGCCTCCCTCCAAGGCTTTGGTCTCATCTTCCAGTAAACCTAATCAACTTATTGTCCCTCCTCCTTTAGAGTCATTCACCCAATCTCATTCACTTGAAATGGTCAACCGTTACCACACTCTTGGTAACATCTATCGTCCTGATTACTTATCTGCATTGGCTTCTGATCCCTTTGCATCCAGCCAATCAGTTTCAGTTACTCCGTTCCCAGTCAACCCCATTAAACCATCCCGATCTGAGTACACCAATTCACATGTTACTAACCTGTTCTACAAAGAACCCAGTCACCCAAAAAATCAAACCATCAATGAAATTGCTAAATTCCATTTTGGCTCTGGATGCCATTTCATCCTTTCACATCCAGAGAAAACCCTTTTCCTATTACAAAGACATTCTACTCCATCACCATTCAATTTTGATCAAACCAATCCAGGATCGAACCTATGCTTACAAGATCCTATATTATTCAATTTATATTCACAACATTGTTTCCATGGCTAAATGGGGAAATCCTAATCAGCTTCGTGATTTACCTGGTCATTCCATTCAATATAATTACCATGATTACGTTGATGCTTGGTTCAAGATTTTCTTATACCAAAATGAAAATTTCAGTCATTCTTGGTTCATATCATTTGATCAAAAATTCAAATATGAAATTCCTACCTGGTTTTTGAGATGGTGGACTCACTATGGCGCCATTTCAGATATCCTCTCCATTGATCTCAGTAAAATAATTAATTATTTTGTCTCTGTTTACCCATTCACTACTCACCAACAACAATTTCCATTATTGCTAATTTTTATATCCAAATACAAAATTCCATGGATATTCAAATGGCACTATGGGATTGATGAGAACATCATCATTCGCCAACACAGAGTCAAATGGTGGGTTAAGTTCAATGTGCCCAGAATTCTTGAAATTGTTCAAGAGGAATTCCCGCCTGATCAGTGTGCTCCAACTCCTGCTCTTGCTAAAGCCCAGCAGAACCCAACTGCTGCAATTACTCAAGGAAGTCAACCCAGTCTTCCTCCAGTCAACCTTGGAAGCCCCTCATCCAGTGGTTCCAAGCCCAAATCATTCAAATCAAAGTCTAAAGCTGTTGCTGCCCAGCCAGCCCAATCAAAGCCCAAATCAAAGTCCAAAGTAAAGGCAAAGCCTATTTCACCTCCTGGTCAGCCCAAAGTCAAGTCCAAGAATAAATCCAAGTCATCCAAAGAAGATATGATCCAGTTAGCCCACCAATTTTTGAATCAAGCTAAAACCCAATCCACCGATTCAGACAGTTCAGAAGAAGGTTTAGAACATGCCCACTCCTCTGAAGAATCAACTAATCAATGTTCAGGACCCGAGTTTCAAGATGCCCAGGATCCGTTTGCATAATCAACATTGGATTCCATATAGATACAAATTAGCTTCAGTCAATACTCTTTTAAGAAAAGCTGCCAATTTGTATTTATATTGATTCCATTATTCCCATGTTCCACTGAAAGTGATGAATAGTAAAAGTTACTGTTCACTTTTACTATTCACCGTCACTATTCACCCAGTCAACTTTTGTTTAAAGATGCTCAACTATTCAATCAATCAACCGAAAGCAACCGACAGCATCTGCTTTACCCCATGCGCTACCAGCCGCTTTCATCAGTCACATGCTGCTTTTCTTTTCTTTATTTTATATATAATGTAATCAAGTTGAACTCATTCAGCAGACTTCGAAATTCTTAGAAACCTATATTCTGAAAAATCCAAGAGCTCTGAGTGAAAACCAACACCTTGTGCTGTAACCTACTTAAGATCCTTGCAGTTGCTGCTATTGTAATTGTAAGTTAGTTAAAAGTTTTTAATTAAATGTTTTGTTTGTTTTGTTTTTAATTAAATGTGCATTCCAGTTTTGTTCAAATAATTATCCTTTTGATTTCGTAATCCATCTCCTTCATATTTCTATGAGCTAAATTCTAATTATATTATATAATTAAATATACATAAATTCTAATTTAGTATTCAAAAAAAAATTTCGACTTTTTAAAAGTGGGTTCAAATTTTAAAAATACTAATTTTGAAATTATTTCTAATCAATGAAAAGTTCATCTCAAATTTTTTCAACTCTCACATATGATTATGTCATTGTGGTCTCATTTTGTTTCCATTTATTTATTTTTATCGTGAACAATACGAGTGAAAAGTTTTTAAAATCACCCATTATTTCTCATTTTGGCCCAAACTAATTTTTGACAACTAGACAGTGAGTGGTTTTTGGTAAAGTTTTTTTGGGGTACTATTTCTATCAGATTAATCATCTAATACATATTTATCAGAGTGCGCAGCGGATAGTTTGTACATATAACATATTTTGAGGACGAAATTTTAAAAGGAGGGAAGATTGTAATAACTCAAATTTTTAATTATTCTGTAGAATTTATACTAATATTATTTAATCTCAATTCAAAAAATATATAATTTACTATATATTATTATACGTAATTTTGTAAAATAATATAATTATTAAAAATTTAGGGGTCAAAGTATAAATAATAATTAAGTTAAGTTTGGATAAGGTTGTATTAATGGAGATTAGTAGGAAGGGACGCGTGGCAGTTTGGCTTGGGCCTCACGAATTCAACCTTTATTAATAGGGAGAAAGTTGACTCTGTGAGAGGAAAGAAAGAAAAGAAGAAAGAAATGAAGGGAAGAAAAAAAAGAAAGAAGAGAGGAAAAGAAAGGAAGAGAAAGGAAAGGAAAAGTAGTGGAAGCTAAGAAAATCTTTGATAGTGGAAAGAAATATTAAGGTATTAAAGTTAAGGTGAGTTATATTATATCTTGAGTTACCAAAATATATTTTACTTATATTTTGACTTACCAAAATCTATTTTATACAAGTTATGTTTTATTAATATATTTATAAAAGTTATGTTTTATAAAGGTTTCAATTACGTGGATTATTTTATGAACCCTATTTGCTTAAAAGGAAACCTATGGATATGTTTGTTTTACTTTTAAAGAATATTTGGTTATGACCTTATATGAAAATATGTTTTGTGAGTACCACCACGGCAGTCCCATGCCTTGGGGGACTTAAATAACCATTGGCTAGTGAGTCTCATGCCTTGGGGGACTTAAATAACCATTGGCTTAGTGATTGACCACTTTGTGGTCCAGTGTTTGTTATGGATCCATTGACCAGTGTAGTGCTTGGCACTTAGTAATGTACCGTGGTTATGGTTGTATAGTGATTTCTGTATTACATGTTATATGTCAAATGATTTCCGTATTATGTATGTTATGTATCAAGCTCTTTTTGGCCCAACTAATTATCCATGGTGAATTTTATGCCTTATACTCTTAGTATAATATTTCTCACTCTGCCATGAGTTTATAGTTTTTTACCACTTTCAGGTGCCATGTCAGGACCAGCGTGTGGGGTAGGCACAAAGTACTTTTATTGATGTATTTTTTTATGTAAATATCGGCATTTTTGGTCAATAAATTTTGTAATAAAAATAGAAACTCCAATGATTATTTTAGAACCCTTATTTAAATATTTCTTCCGCTTGCGTTTATTAATTTGTTTAAAGATTTGGCCGGAGGTAACCTCGGTTACTGTCCATCACGATGCTTAACCCTTAAGTACGGGGAGCGGGTCGTGACAACCTATGTAGAATACCAAAATCTAATCACACAAGTTCATGATAGACACGAACATAGCGAGAGAGAGAGAGAGAGATAATAACTAATATAAACTAACCATAAATAATAACTAATATAAACTAACTAAATAATATCCATTTGGAAAGTATTAGTTATAAACTGCTTAGTACTAAACATAAATAATAACTAATAAACTGCTTTTGTAATTCTTCTTTCTTGAAATGGAATATTAAGTAGTTGGTTAGGAAAATTAGCAAACGTGGATCTCAATAGAATTAATGAACAAAATAGAATTAATGAACAAAATTAACAAAAATGGATTAAAGCTTTTAAATAGAATTAATGCTGGAGAGATGTTCATGGTTGAGGGAAAAATGGATTGTCCCATTCTTTTTTAGAAGGTTTCCATCCTGGTTGTTTGGCTTAGGGGAAGGCCTTTGTATTGATTATATTTAAAGTTCCATTATAAATTTATTGTAGTTTCAAAAAATAAAATAAAATTATGGCAGATATGGAATAAATTCATAGTAAGAGATTTAATAAAGAAAAGGTACGTAGAAATCCCTTAACAAATGAAATTCATTTCTTTTCCTTCCTATGCATGTTATTCGCTATCAACTCAACGAAGATGCCCACTACAATCAATAAATGCCCTAATCAACAACATCAAAAACTTACCTTTATTCACTGGCCCAACAAAGGTTTCAAGACACTAACTTAAGCCTTTGCTTTATACACACATAATTTGATCTTTCAACCATCAATGGGATGATCAGCCATGTTTTCATTATATGCATCTCTGTATATATATATATATATATATGTGTTTCTTTAGTGTGATACGATCTTTCAAGCATTCTTTAAATTCAGAATCTGTGCTCATGAATTATGCATGAAAGAAACCTTTTTCTGATCAAACAAAAAAAGTTCATTTGAAAAACATTGTAGACACATAACAAAATTTTCATTTCAATAAAATCAACATACTAATTCTTCATTTCTGAAAAACAAATAATGGGTAAAGATGAAGAAACTATACCTTCTCCTTACACAAAGACTCTCTTTTTCTCTCTCTCGAGACTCTGTTGAGACAGTCTCACTTTCTTCTTCTTTTTTTTTCTTTTTTTTTTTTTTAAACCAGGCTCACTTCTCTCTATCTCTCTCAAAGCGTTTCAAAGTCTCAAGTAACACTGAACTGCCTACCCATCTGTTTCTTATATAAAACTCACACACAATTCACACACTCTCTCTCTCTCACACATACATTTTCTCTCTCTAAAACAGAATCTGTCTGTATATGTGTTGTTAGATGTAGTGAGAGAAAAATGAATATACAATCAATAAATGCCCTAATCAACAACATCAAAAACTTACCTTTATTCACTGGCCCTTCCAAATCTGAGCCCACCCCATTACTCACCGTGCTTTGTTTCATCACCGTCAAATCCACCGAACCCATCCCAAATTTTCAAAATTTCAAAGTTTTTGGAAACAATCACAACAAAAATTCGTGGATACTAAAGAATTCAAACTAACAAGCTATACCGCATCAAATATGGAAGTGAGCCAGAATTGCTCCAAAAATGGCATCCAGTTTACCACAATGCATTGTTTAATGAATTCAAGGATGACAACTTGTACATTATGCAATCATTCATTTAGTTTAACACAATTTTCGTGTGTAGTTTATTTTCTACAATCACTCGTCCAGTTTACCACTTTTGCAAATATAAAATCAGGCATGTAGTCTTACCTTACCACAAGTGCAGGGTTAATGAATTGGATTATTACAGCTTTTTACATTATTATTACGACAATAACGAGAAGAATATGCATGGAATTTAGGACAAGTAACCAAAAATAATGAGATGGGTGTGTAGTAGTATTTTCCACTGCTTAACAATAGGTGTAATTATTGCACCTATCCAACCCACATGTGGATACACCATACCATACATCTTTTACATTCATCGGTTATTTGCAGCACCCATATAGAATACCAAAATCCAATCACACAAGTTCATGATAGACACGAACATAGCGAGAGAGAGAGAGAGAGAGAGAGAGAGAGAGAGAGAGAGAGAGAGATAATAACTAATATAAACTAACCATAAATAATAACTAATATAAACTAACTAAATAATATCCATTTGGAAAGTATTAGTTATAAACTGCTTATTACTAAACATAAATAATAACTAATAAACTGCTTTTTTAATTATTCTTTCTTGAAGTGGAATATTAAGTAGTTGGTTAGGAAAATTAGCAAACGTGGATCTTAATAGAATTAATGAACAAAATAGAATTAATAAACAAAATTAACAAAAATGGATTAAAGCTTCTAAATAGAATTAAAGCTGGAGAGATGTTCATGGTTGAGGGAAAAATGGATTGTCCCATTCTTTTTTAGAAGGTTTCCATCCTGGTTGTTTGGCTTAGGGGAAGGCCTTTGTATTGATTATATTTAAAGTTCCTTTATAAATTTATTGTAGTTTCAAAAAATAAAATAAAATTATGTCAGATATGGAATCAATTCATAGTAAGAGATTTAACAAAGAAGAGGTACGTAGAAATCCCTTGACAAATGAAATTCATTTCTTTTCCTTCCCTTGCATGTTGTTCGCTATCAACTCAACGAAGATGCCCACTACAATCAATAAATGCCCTAATCAACAACATCAAAAACTTACCTTTATTCACTGGCCCAACAAAGGTTTCAAGACACTAACTTGAGCCTTTGCTTTATATACACATAATTTGATCTTTCAACCATCTATGGGATGATCAGCTATGTTTTCATTATATGCATCTCTGCATATATATATATATATATATATATATCTATGTGTTTCTTTAGTGTGATACGATCTTTCAAGCATTCTTTAAATTCAGAATCTGTGCTCATGAATTATGCATGAAAGAAACCTTTCTCTGATCAAACAAAAAAAGTTCATTTGAAAAACATGGTAGACACATAACAAAATTTTCATTTCAATAAAATCAACATACTAATTCTTCATTTCTGAAAAACAAATAATGGGTAAAGATGAAGAAACTATACCTTCTCCTTACACAAAGACTCTCTCTTTTTCTCTCTCGAGACTCTGTTGAGACAGTCTCACTTTCTTCTTTCTTTCTTTCTTTTTTTTTTTTTTTTTTTTTTTTTTTTTTTTTTTTTTAACCAGGCTCACTTCTCTCTCTCTCTCTGAAAGCGTTTCAAAGTCTCAAGTAACACTGAACTTCCTACCCATCTGTCTCTTATATAAAACTCACACACACACACACACTCTCTCTCTCTCTCTCACATACACATTTTCTCTCTCTAAAACAGAATTTGTCTGTATATGTGTTGTTAGATGTAGTGAGAGAAAAATGAATATACAATCAATAAATGCCCTAATCAACAACATGAAAAACTTACCTTCATTCACTGGCCCTTCTAAATCCGAGCCCACCCCATTACCCACCGTGCTTTGCTTCATCACCGGCAAATCCACCGAACCCATCCCAAATTTTCAAAAATTCAAAGTTTTTGGAAACAATCACAACAAAAATTCGAGGATACTAGAGAATTCAAACTAACAAGCTATACCACATCAAATATGAAAGTGAGCCAGAACTGCTCCAAAAATGGCATCCAGTTTACCATAATGCATTGTTTAATGAATTCAAGGATGACAACTTGTACATTATGCAATCACTCATTTAGTTTAACACAATGTTCGTGTATAGTTTATTTTCTACAATCACGCGTCCAGTTTACCACTTTTGCAAATATAAAATCAGGCATGTAGTCTTACCTTACCACAAGTGCAAGGTTAATGAATTGGATTATTATAGCTTTTTACATTATTATTACGACAATAACGAGAAGAATATGCATGGAATTTAGGACAAGTAACCAAAAATAATGAGATGGGTACGTAGTAGTATTTTTCCACTGCTTAACAATAGGTGTAATTATTGCACCTATCCAACCCACATGTGGATGCACCGTACCATACATCTTTTCCATTCGTCAGTTATTTGCAACACCCATGTAGAACACCAAAATCCAATCACACAAGTTCGTGATAGACACAAACATAGAGAGAGACAGAGAGAGAGAGAGACAGAGGAGCGGTACCTTCAGCAGTAGCCATCTCGACATTTTGCATTGTGACAAGACCCTTCCCCATAGCATCTTTCTGTTCCTGTTCCACAATCATCATCATCATCATCATCCTCATCAATTAAAAATATAATCAAACTCTGCTCTACGAAGAGAGAGAGAGAGAGAGAGAGAGAGAGAGAGAGAGAGAACTGACTCTGCGCCATTTCTTGAATAGCTTGCGCTTGTGCTTACCGGAGATAGAGAGAGGTTGGGGCTTATGCTTGAGCTTACCTGTGAAAGGGTCCCCAATTGTCGCTCTTTTCCTCTCTGCTATTGTTGCTCTCATTCTCTTCTGTACTACATTGAATTTCGCCATCTCTCTTCCTCCTTCCTCTCCTAAACCCTCGTCTCATGTACTCATCTCTCTATATATGCTAGTTTTTTTTATTTTTTTATTCTGTCTTCCTCCTTCCTCTCCTAAACCCTCATCTCATGGACTTATCTCTCCATATATGCTAGTTTTTTGTATTTTTTTATTAGTATTTATTTTGGGGGGTTTGACAAGTTAGATTTTAGTTTTTTTTTTTTAAAGTTAGAATTTACCAAAAAAATAATAATAAAAAAATAAATTAAAATAATTAACGAGGTAAAATATCACATCAAATCTATAATTACTTTGGCTCTGTTTGTTTGTGTTTTCAAATTAAGTTTCAGCGCGTGAACTCCCGCTTCACGTTTGGATATGACGTTCAAAATACAATTCCGCGTGCTAATTCAAACTATAGTTTGAAAACCCGTTTGGCAGCTTGTATTACAGTTCTCCACTTACAACGTTTCTGCCTTCTTCCTCCTTTGATCTGAAAAGCTTCCATGTCCTTCTCCATCGTCTTTGAAAATTTCACATGAACCTCATATTTCTTTCTCTCTTTTGATCTGAAAAGCTTCCATGTCCTTCTCCATCGTCTCTGAAAATTTCACGTGAACCTCATTTTTCTTTATCTGTATCAAACATCAGTAGTCAAGGTTCGTCACGGGTAGGCTTCACAGAGAAGACTCATTTTATAAATAATGAATCCACCCAACCTGCTCCCTACTCGTATCATCTTTCACAAATTGACTGATTTACAATTTGTGCGTTGTGAAATATTCTTATTACGGGCAACAAAACAACGACGAGTATGAAATGAAATAACTCACAAATTTATTGATATTTTGTTATATGGAAATTATTTGAAAAATTCATCCCTAATTTTATTCTCTTTTTTTTTTCCAAGGTCAAATTTATCAAATCTATTATCGAATCCGACGAGCAAAGAGTGGCACATTCAGTCAGTATACACATTCCATCACCGGTGATAACTATTCAACTCCCACTAATCTGATAAATAAATCCTTCATCTGTTATGTGCAATCCATTTTCAGACGAGTCGAAATCATTTCTCAAATGTTTTATGAGAAGTGTAGCTGACTATTTTTTTGACTTTCAAATGTTTTGTGATTTTTCTAAACTATTTCAACCTTTTGCCAAGAAGAATAGCACTAATTTGATACATAAATCTTCATCTGTTATGTACAAATGATTTCAGAGAAATGGAAATCAGTTCCCAAATGATTTCTGAGAATTTGTAGACGAGTATTTTTTATTTCAGATCTGTTGGTATTTTAAATTCTTAACTGTTTGAACCCTTGGCCACAAAGAGAAGTTCAGCCGGCAGTACCTGGCACACCCGGCCGGTCGACCTATCCGTCATCGCCTTCGTCCCCAGCTTCTTTTGTTTTTCCTTTTCTTCCTTTATTTCTTCCTTACTTCTTCTTCTACTGGTTTTTTTCCTACTATTTCAAGACAATGTTAACTGATTTTTTTTATTACTTGTGGTTATATTTCTGCTATTTAAATTCAACTAATCTGTTGCGTATTTTTTTCCTTGAAATAAAATCGTCTGTTTTTTATTTTTTATCTGTGTTCTCTTTCAAACCATTTTGCTCTGTTATTCTTGTATATTCACCCCAGACTAGTTTAAATACCATTTTGCTTTGTTATTCTTGTATATCCATCCCAGACTAGTTTAAATATAATTTGTATATTTATAGATGGATGGAAATAATTCCGATGACAATCAAGATACAAAAATGTGGACGCCCAGAATTGAAACGAGATTAATAAATATATTGAGAGATGAGGTTAGAAAAAATCAAACAACGGGCCGTACTACTTCGTGGACAATTAGGCATTGGAATCATTATGCAAATCAGTTGCACAACATGTATGGATTTCGGTATACAGGAAAGCATGTGCGCCAAAAATATCAGCAATTGAAAGCTTATTACCGGTCATTTAAGCGACTTCAGGCACAGACTGGTCTGGGATGGGATCCCATTGTAGGCACTGTCGTTGCACCCGATGAATTTTGGGATAAGGTTTTTCATTAAACTGTACTATTTTTAAATTTTATTTTAAACATTTCATGATACATACAGTGCTTAATTCTTTAATTGTAATTGTTGTAGGCTAACAAAAATGTGAAGAAGTTTAGGACCAAAGGATTTGAATATTTTCAAGAAATGACAGAAATTGTTGAAAATTGTTGTGCCATAGAGGCCTTGTCTCGTGCATCCACACAATGAGCCCTTGACTCAGAAGAAGAATATGACATGTTAAATAAATTTTGAAACCCTGATGTTGGTGGGAGTAATGCTGCTGAGGCTATTCCTGTTGACTTATTCGGCGATGAGTACATGGATCCAACAAAGGGCAAAAGTCACAAGAGGGGCCCTACAACCAACCAAACTAACAGTGGTCGTTCCAAAAAGTCACGGTCAAGTGGGTTCGATGACGTGTGCGCAGCTTTCACATCCTGCGTACAGGCAAAAAGAGGGCATTCACATACACTGTCACGACCCAAACCCGGCCCTATGGGTTTAGCACCGTAACCGGCCAGTAATCCAAGATTACCGAAGGCCTGCAGAACAGTAGAACAGTAAAACAGAGTACAAGGCCTGGCGGAAGCCAAAACAGTAAATAAACAATATCCAATGAGCTGTAACAGTCTGTATGCAAAAAGACCTTCAAAACATATTTACATTCAGTGGAAAGGTATACACAACATATATACAATCATTCAGACTAGGGACTCAACCCTTTACATCACAGTACAGTAAGCATTCGGTCTATACAAAACAGTAAGACAGTACAGAAGGGGGAATTGTAAAACACCCCTAAGCCTTAACATGATAGGCTCGGAATCTCGCAGTGAGGCACATAGGCTAGCTTGACAAAACTGGAGTAACCCTGACGCTCCTAGCCGCGGTCTGGTGCCTGAACACCTACATATATATATGAGCAGTGAGCTAAAGCCCAGTGAATAACATAATGCGTAAAGAGGTTAAAAATGAATGTCCTTACAGTAATGAAAACAGTCCATTTAAACAGTATTTCAATCGTTCAGTCAGTACAATCATATGTGGTACATCCATTAGCATATCAGTACAGTAAACAGTAGGTCTTAAAAGACCGAACAGTAGTGATGGCCATCAGTCAGTAAACAGTGGTGGTTCCAACAAGGGAACCGACAGAGAATTCTGTCACGGTAACAGTAAACAGTAGGTGCTAAGGATGCCACAATACAGATCAGAATATAGGACATACATTCATTCAGTTAACAGTAAATCAGTTCAGAAAACAGTACAGTTCAGTTGTTCAGAAGATAATCATTTGTGAACATATCTTTACACAATCGTTATTCACAGAGTTTGGGCTACAGTATGCTAGAGCGTGCCTCCCCAGTCGCCAACCCTACACAGTTAATAGAGTGAACACACTAAGCTACACAGCTGGGAAAGATAGTAACTTAATCCCTAAATGCCTCGGTGTGTTCTACATCTATATCCTCAACAAGACGCCTTAAACTAGGCCTAAGAATGCCTAGAATGGGATGAGGATGCAAAGATGTACTCAAAAAGCAGTTTCAGAAGTTTCAAAAAAACAGAGTCCCGCTCGAGCGGACATGCAACAAGGTACACGCCCGAGCGTCAACTTTCCCGCTCGAGCGTACTGTAAAAGTACTGGATGGGTGAAATCTCCGCTCGACGGACGCTCGACGCCCGCTCGATCGTGAGACACATGCCTCCGCTCGAGCGCCCAATCCTCCGCTCGAGCGGACTGTAAAACAGTGCAGAGAAAATACTGGATGCTCGGATTCCACGCTCGAGCGCCACTTTCCACGCTCAAGCGGAAGTGCAAAATCTGGAAAACCCAGATTGCACCTCCAAGCCAAAAACCAAGTTTTAACAACTCAAAACTCGACCTCTTGGGCTGAATTTCCAGAAAACATTTGTAAACACATGGAATAACATGGTTCAAAGCTCAATTTGAGAAATCAAAGCCCAAGGGTGTTTAATTCAAACTCAATTTCAAACCATTTTTCAATAACAGGATGAACATGCAAACATGCATGAATTCAAATCAATTCAAAGCTTCAATTTGATGCTCTAAGGAGTCAATTGTTTTCAAAACATGATGAAATCATGGACTTAAACATAATTGTGAACATGCAAGTACCATTTTGCCATGAAAGCAACTCAACATCTACAATACAACCATGCATGCAAGGATTGAGCTTCAATTCAACAACAATGAACCAAAACATGACTTAGTTCTACAATGAAGCATGAATCATACAAGAACTAGCTCAATTCATAAACAAGAGGGCAATTACTCTACCTTAGGTCTTGTATTCAAGATTTAGGAGCTCAAATAGCAATCTACACTTCAATTACCAAGCAATTCTTCAAGATGAATCCAATTTCTCTCACTCTCTCCCTCTCTTGTCTCTTGGTCGGCTATAGCAAGGAGGAAGGCTGAGCAAATGTTTTGATTTAAGTGTGTACAAGGCTCAACATGTGTGAGGTAGTGGCCACTAAGTGGTCTAATGGTAATTAAGTCAAACTTAAGCAATTGATCAATATTTAATCTAATTTAATCATACCTAATCAGTTTTCAGATGAATACACCATAAAATCACATTAATTATGAGGGTCGTGGAACATCAATCAATTCCGGATTCGGCCGCCGATAAGGCCTTCAATTGGCAGTTTAAACACTAAAATACGAACAGATCAAATAATCAATCAAACAGATAAAATACAGATTAACACACATACTCAGTCAATTCAGTTCCAGTTTTCAGTCAGTCAGTTCAGTACTTTAATTAGTTCGATTATCAGTCATAATCAGTTCAGTTCAATGGTAATCAGTGTTCATTCGGTAAGCAGTGGTGAGGGTTCTTACATACACGAAAAAATGAGACAGAGGCTGTAAGTACAGGTGGTGATGATTATTCCCTTGATGCATGTCAAGATGCATTGCTAGAACTTGGGGACATACCACGGGTGCAGTATGTTAGGGCACTAACACTGTTCAAGGATAAGGAATTGCGAAGGTTTTTTAAGCGCACTCCTACCCATTTGCGCCTAGCCATGATCCTCGCTTTGTAGTGATGTGAGAAGTTTTGTTTTGATTATGTTAGTGAATCTTCTTGTCTGAACTGTTTGATGATTTCATTATTCCTTATTTGTTTTTTATTCTTTTTTTTCATTCCATGATATCCTCTTTCATTTTCTATCTTCGTATGTTTTATTCATGTACTCACTTTTTAATTATGTTTCACCAATAATGGTAAGTGTTACAATTTGTCAAACATTATTTTATAATTATGCTTTTACTGTGATGGACAGAAAACCACATGTCATCCGACAGAGAAAACAATACAACGGAGATCTCATCAGAGGAGGATGAGGTTATTGATGATTTTATAGATTTTTTGATGATTGCTTTCATGCATGACCATATCAACGCGTCAAGTAGTCGCCGACCACAGCGAACGTGCCCATTCAAAGGTGATGATTACGTCTTCGGCCTATTAAATAACCGTCACTTCTTTAAGTAATATGAAGCATACATCTAATTTTCGTCCAATTTCAAAACAATATAACAAATAAACATTAAAACATGAAACAATATCATAATGGCCTTTTTTGGGAGTGACATTTTCAACTATCCATCGATGAAGAATACGAAGGTGGGGTTTTAAATGCCTGGCTTGTAAATTAGTGCCGCTGAATCGATTGTCACAAATTGTGGTATAAATCTGAGTGACATCATCAACAATTTTTTCTAAGACAGTCTCATTTTGAAAATAGCATTGTAAATCTCCTGTTTCAACTCCAATAATTTGTGCAAAAGCACGGAGACTGAATGTGATTCTTTTCCCCTTTACATAAGAGGTCATACTGAACGGTTCATTTTGTTGGTCACCAGGTGTCAAGTGAACATAAAATAATTGTACAAGATGGGGATATACCTTATTTGGTAAATTAGTGAAAGGTAACCATCCCATTGTATCTAATTTACCAAGTAAAAGCGGATCATATTTAGAAGGTAGTTTTACATTTCTCCCCGTAACAATTGATCGATTAATAAAATGTGAATAGGCTTGTTCATGATGATACGTTAAAAAATCATTATTTGGATTGTCACGATGTTGTTGCTGTGGTTGATGTCGTATAGGGTTTGAGGATTCACCACGTTCGGGTCTGGTTCCTTTTGTTCTTGGCACGATAACTGCAAGAGTGAAATAAAAATGTACATTAAAACATATGAGTTAAGAAAAATGTATGGAAAATATATCAAAACCAGTTTGATGTTGGTGTGAAAAAATGGAACAGATATGAAAAAATGAACAGATTAGCAACAGATAGGAAACTGATCGGCAACAGATTGGAAACTGAGTGCGAATTGGTGTGAGATGGGATGACCGGCTGGTTGACCGCCCGGTTGTCCTGGTCTGACTATCTGTTCTTCAACTATCTGAAGCTACTATGATCTTTGACTATCTGAAGCTACTCTTAACAAAATATGAAATGTGAAGCTAATATGAACTGGATGAAACTAACCTGTAATTGAAATCTTCATTCTTCCTTCACAAGGATATACTGAATTTAATTAATGTTCTTCTGTGATGGAGCTAAGATGGTGAAGATGGTGTGGTTAAAGGAATGAGGATTCAGATTTTATAGAAAGGCTGAGGTTCAGAAGGTTCAGGTTGTTTTTTTTTTTTTTTTTTTACTTTTTATTTCTTATCTATTATTTTTTTATAATATTATTAATTTTTTAATAATAGTGCATCCGTATACTAAACACACAGCTGCATCCTCTGCATCGTGTCCCTTTTTCTTTAGCCCAGTGTTGAACACACAGCTATGATACAATAGGTGGTAGGTAGTAGATAAATGAAATTACTATGTTACCCTTTTTATTTTGTTCATATGTAACAACTTCTCTTTTGAATCAAGAGGGACAAAATAGTCATTTTGCATGCCAATTCACCCCAATTATATGAGCTTCATGAATGCATGGTCAATCTGTTACGACTTTATTACTAAATTAATAATGTGTAATACATGAGAAAAAAATTGATAATGTTTTGTAAGGTTTACGTTATGATTTGTATTTTAAAATATTAAAATTAGTGTATTTATGTTAATTTTTTTTAATATGTATTCTCAAAAGTTGTTGACTTTAACAAAATTTTAGGAAAAAATAAAAGGTATTGTACAAGATGTTTGTACAGACGTAAAAAATGAATTGATAGAAAAATTAATTGACACAAAATAATTGACATAGATTTATTTTAAAATGAAAAAATAATTTGAAAAAAAATTATTCAAAAAAATTACTGAAAAAAAATTAAAAACAAATCAAATTTTAATTTCAATATTTTAAAAATAATTTGGTTATTACCGTTAATAAAAAATACGGATATCGATATATGAGTTGTGTGTTTGATTATAAATTATTGATTGAATTAAGTTTTGAAAACTATTTTCAAAACACATCATTAAACAAATTTTTTTATTTCACATGTCACATCGAACTTTCAAAACTTAATTCAAAATACATTTTCAAAATACAATTCAACACTCTATTTAAAAACCATAACCAAACAAATTTTCTACACTCAAATCATAATTCCACAACTCACAAACTCAAAATATAACTCATATTCTCAAATCACATTTACAAAACACAACCAAACGCAACCTTTATTTTTTTCCTATAAATATCACATCTAATTATAAAAAAAATCAAGTGTGCTTGGTTTGAGTTTTCTGGATTAAATTTTTTGAAAACTGATTTTTTTGATTTTCGTATTTTTTTGTTTTTAGGGGTTGTTTAGGATGTCTTAAATAAGTGCACTTTTTATCTTTTTGGACAAAAAAAGTTGAGGGAAAAAATATGGATATTTGGGCTAACTTTTTGACTTTTTATGAAAAATGTGTATTGAAAAATTGTATAAATTAGTGTATAAAGAAAAATTAGGATTGATAGTTGTGCAGCCGTAATTTTTTACTTTTGGTGAATAGTGATAACTTTTTAACTTTTTGAATAACTTTTTGGCTTTTTGATTTTTTTTCAATTTGCCAAACTTGACCTTAATGAATATTTTTTAAATTTTAAACATTTTTTTTTTACTTTTTTAGATGCACCTTACTTAGATGTATCTAAAAAGTAAAGAATTTGTGAAAAAATATTTTAAAAAATTAATAAATATATAAAAATACAAAAAATATATTGAATTCTTGTATTTTTTTTTTATATTTTTGGTATTTAGTGAATTTTTAAAATATTTTTTTTATAATTTTTTTTATTTTTTAGGTGTATTTATGTTAGGTGTGTCTAAAAATTAAAAAAAATTACTTAAAATATTAAAAAAATTCAATAAAAACAAAAAATAAGAAAGTTGAATTTTTTAAAAAGTATTTTTCGAAAAGTGAAAACAAGCAAGGTTATTATTTTTTCAAATATAAAAATTTTAATCTACTAAAATAATCAAAACTAAAATAATCTAAAATAATAACTTTCCAACCATCAAAGTCGGTTGCTATTGGCTTGTGTGTTTCTGATTCACCGATTTCTAAGTGGGACCAGACACTTTTTTATGCCAATTTCTATCAATTTTCTTTAGAATGGATATTGTTTATTATTAAGATCTGTATTAACAAAAATCTTTAAAAATGGTGAAAATTATAATAATAATAAATTAATAAACATTAAAATTAGTGAAATGTGTTGCATCTTTATTTTATCTTTAAAATGTTTTTATGCTCCAACAACATTTGTCAATAATACTCCTAGCATAACTTATTTTATTATATGCACCATGTATATAATCAATATTTATATTTTTTAAGCCAAACATGTACCCTCCTAAATTATATATGTGCACCGTTTCATCCGCAAGAGAAATGACAATTGGTTGAGTTTGTAGCAAATCGAGAGTGACGGTGATGGGCGGAGAACACATTAATTTTGTAATTTTAAAAATAAAATTATTAATAAAAAATGATATGATATATAATATATAATGATTTATAATTTATAAGAATAATAAAATGTCAAATGGTATATAGATGAGTGACAATAAATGTTGAGTGAATATTCAGGGTTTTAATGTCATTATAATGAATGAATAAATAAATTATATTAGATACATTTAAATATATTTAAGTTCCGTATGGAGACAAAGTAAACAAACAGCTTATTTATTATAAGTTATTACATCTTACTTATAACTTTTTATATATATTTTGGTAAAAAATTAATAAAACATTAAATAAAAAAAACTCAACCAATCACTTAATAAATATAATCAATGTAGCGTTAGGTAAAACGGGATGAGAAAAACAAAACTCACACCTATTATACTTTTTTATCAAGCTTGAAAAAATTTGTACAAGACAAAAGATAAGATAATTATCATCTCTAACTAGGAATGATAGTAGATTTAGTCAAGTTCATAATGTTTATCCCTATCCATATCATATTATGAGAAGTCACATTATATAGATGGTTGGATTAGTAGAAAAATGAGTTAATTTTACTACTTTAAAAATTAGAATTTATACGAGTTATAATTATAATCTTTTAGTATTTTAATCTAATTATATTTAAAAAAAATTAAATTTTGTATCATAGATATAAATATATACTAAAGAATAATGGGCAACTTGGTTGACACTTTAGGAGGTGTGAGGATCCTCTAGAGTACCTTCTCTAGAGTGATCTCCTACAGTGAACAATCCAAGGGCTGAGATTCTTCCATGTCAAAACGACGTCGTTTTGGCGTGTAATTTGAAAAAAAAAAAAAAAAAAAATTCAGATTTGTCTCTGTTCTCTTCTTTTTCTTTCCCCATTGAACTACTCACGGATTGAGTTCTTGGAGTTCGCGATGATCAACACAACGTTCCAAACTCTCTAATTGATCTCTTTGGAATTCTCTGCAGCAACGTGGTGTTGTTCTATCTACATTCTGTCCCTCACTTTCTCTTCAATTTTCTGGAAAACCAATCATGGGTTGCTCATAGAATTTAGCTATAAAATCTCTAGGATCAAAACCCTAAAAAACCAAAGAAGAAAGTGTAGCAGTGAACCTTTAGAAGCCTTAATTCATGGGTGGTTCAAAGGTCTCAGCAATGTTCTTCATATATTTGATTTTCATGTTAATGGAACGTCGGCAGACATGGAGATCGGCGAAGGAGATTGTTCAGCTCGTCGACGGATCGAAGACGAAGGCAACGTCGGCAGACATGGAGATCGGCGAATGAGATTGTTCAGCTCTTCTCATTTCCTCTCAGCCCTTCTCTCTCTCTTTCTCTTCTCTCAGCCCTTCTCTGTTTTGAAATCTGAGGAATTTTTTTTTTTTTTTTTTTTTTTTCAAATTACACGCCAAAACGACGTCGTTTTGGCGAGGAAGAATCTCAGCCCTTGGATTGTTCACTCTAGGAGATCACTCTAGAGAAGGCACTCTAGAGGATCCTCGCGCCTTTAGGAGGCCCGACGGACTGTTTGGGTTTGGTGAAAGTATTTATTTGGTCATATCCCAGTACAAATGAGAGGCCGGACAGATTGGGGGAATACTTTCAACCAATTAAAATCACAAAGTATATAAATTTTCCTGATTTTGACACCTATTGTAAATCAGACACGTGGCAACCAAGCATTGGCAATTTATTCCACCGATGACGCGCATACTCTCTCTCTCTCTCTCTCTCACGCACAAAAAACACACAAGCAGCGTGATATACTTGTTCGCACTTTGCACACGATTTTTTTTGTGTTTTCTTGTTTGGTTTTTGATTTTATTTTTGGGGATTTTGGGATTCTGGGATTCTTCTTCTTCGGCTGTCGAAGGTGAGAGTGATCGCCGACGAAATCCACAGACAGAGAGGCTCAATAGGTACTTTTCCCTATACATATACAAACCTCATCGCCTTACAGTTCGAGGGTTTTTTTTTTTTTTTTTGATTCGATCATTCTATTATTCGATTTCTCCATAACTTGATTTTAATAATTTGAAATCTCATTACTTTCGTTGCAATTTTATTTTGTCAGTTGTTATCGATCTCATATATTCAGGTTGAATTTTTCTTATATATATATATATATATATATATTTGGGGAGAGTTGAATTGATTTGATAAATTCGATGCAAAAAACGTACAGAGCAAAATGATGAGGCTGCAAACGTATGCGGGGCTTAGTCTGGTAGCCACACTGGTGGTTATTTATCATGCGTTTCACAGCAGAGGGCAGTTTTACCCTGCAATGGTTCATTTATCGTCCTCCAAGATCAGTCTGGTGCTTCTTCTCAATATGGGCCTTGTCTTTATGTGTATTTTGTGGCAATTCACCAAACGGCTCTTCCTTGGATCTCTTCGGGAAGCCGAGGTGGAGAGGCTGAATGAGCAGTCATGGAGGGAAGTCATGGAAATACTCTTTGCAATCACCATCTTCCGCCAGGACTTTTCCGTCACATTTCTTGCCATGGTCACTGTTCTTTTGTTAATTAAGGCTTTGCATTGGTTGGCTCAAAAGAGAGTTGAGTACATCGAAACAACCCCGTCTGTTCCCATGTTGTCTCACATCCGAATTGTGTCTTTTATGGGATTCCTTCTCTTTTTAGACAGCCTCTTTTTGTACAACTCTGTAAGCTATTTGATACAAACGCGGCAGGCTTCGGTTTCGCTCTTCTTTTCATTCGAGTAAGTCTTTGTCGTCACTTTACTTTTTAGTTTACTTGTCAATTTGATCACCAGAATTGGGTTTTTCCTGATTAGAGAGGAGGCATTTTCAAATATGGTTATATTTTGCATATACAATGTGAAGCTAAAGTTAATGCTAATATATACAATACATGTAAACTAGGTGGGATTGAGTGAATGAAATATCACATATCAGGTTTTCACCCCTTTTGTTGCTTTTTAATACAATTTCCATTACTCGTCAAAACAAGAAAAAAAATCCATATTATGGTTGGAATGGCTATATAGACCTATGTTACACGGACTTTTCAAAATAAATCAAATACCCGTGTCGGACACGCGACACTCGGATAAGGGCATGGGATATGTGTCGGATACTTTTCAACGGATACTTCTTATATAATTGTATATAACACTATTATTATATGTACATATTGTTGCGTAATTGCTATAAATGTCTTTTTGACACTGTAAGTTACATATAACACTATTTTATCTCACATACTTCTTTAATTTAAAAAAATTTGGCATTTTTTTGCTGAGCCTGCGTACCCTTAAATTTATAATTTTATGAGTCCAACCTCTGGATACATACCCACACCCGACACCCATACCCAAGTCCATGTAACATAGATATAGACTATATTACTATTAATGTTTATATTGGCACATCACACAATGCTTTGAACATAAAAGACTTTGTGTGAGTTTGTGTGCGCACGCATGTGTGTATAGACCAACGGACCAATTACAATAATAAGGCTCATATAATGTTTAACATGAACAATTAAAATAGGCCCATTAAACTATGAAAGAAGTGGATACTAGAAGCTCATTAGACATAGGCCCATTATTAATTGAGGCGCGGCCCAGTAATGAAATACAGTTTATAAATGTATGCGAGAGAATAATTAACTACACTAATAATCCCAAAGCTGGATAATTTGTTCGTCATCCTGCGTGCAATAAACTGGGTAAATACAGTCTCCGTGAGGCTTCTGCGACCATGGGATGTCAGCCATGTATACATTGTCACTGCAAACGTCCGAATTCCCAATGCTTTCCGGAGGTTGTAGTTACACAGGCATTCTATCTTGTACACCCCCTGATTGCCCGGTCTCAAGAGGTCTACTGCTTTTCCCATTTCAGAAATAATGAAAACTATAAATGTAAAGCAGATTATCCCTATGATATTTGCTATGTAACATTCATTGAACATATCTATTATGATATATATGCAACATAACTTACTCTTTTCAGTCCATCGAACATTTTATATGTAGACATTCAGTTGACCATGGTTTTAACCACCTCATGGCTCCTGGTAATAGTTGACTTGGATCTAATATGGATTATTATTTAAGCCAAGTTTGGCATGATTGAAAAAAGACAAAAAGTCAAAAAGTCACTATCCTATTTAAGTCACATCATCTTATTTATGTCACATCACCTCTCTAACACATCACTTCAAACCCAACCCAAACACAACCCATATTTCATAAAAAGTCAAAAAGTGTACTTATTTAGTCTTCCCAAACTAGGCCTTAATAAAAATGCTTATAATGCTGAAAACAAAAAAGGCACATTGTTGATAATTTCACACTCAATGATGCATGCATATACATGATGCTATATCCCAGTTTTATTTTTTTTCTTTTTCCTCTTCGTTTTTTTATGGCATGGCATTGTAATTTGAGCATGGTGCACATGGTTAGCATTGGTAAAAGGAAGCAATATATTTATATTTATGTAGTACAGGTATACATGCTTATAAGGATTTTGAAGTTCATATTTTATTGAAGTTTTTCATTTTTATTTTTGGTAGGTTCATTTACAGAACCTACTTGTTTAAGTTTTACGTTTCAGTATTTGTTCCAAATGTACACCTGGGTAAATTCTTTGGAGTCATGTTTTTTATAGGTGGTTCTGATACCTATCTATTATTATTTTTTGTTAATGTATATCAGGTATATGATACTGGCGACAACAACAGTGTCAACATTTGTGAAATATGTTTTCTACGTCAGTGACATGCTTATGGAAGGACAATGGGAAAAAAAGGCAGTCTACACCTTTTACTTGGAACTTATCAGGGACTTGCTGCACTTGTCTATGTATCTGTGCTTCTTTCTTGTGATTTTCGTGTAAGTAATTTATCTGACTTTGGTTGTCTGCGTGGATGTGTTTGTATATGCATATGATACACAATGGATACTTACAACACGTACCATTAACGTGGGTGTTGAGTGGTTGTTTGAATGTTTGTATCTATTTGCCTTGCTAGATACGTGTGCATGCGTATCTACATGTCATGTCTATGTATGAAGTGATATCCACAATGATGCTATAGGACTTCTTATTTTCAATATGTAACATAGTTACCTTGTGATTCTGAACCTAAAATCTTGCTTTGTAACCGTGGTCTGTTAAGGCCTTTGCTTATATGACTAATATCAAGGTTATAATTATCACTTCCTTAACGGAATATGGTGAGTTGTTAACTCGTATCTTGGTTTCTCTTTCTTGCTTTCGTTCTTCTTCTTCTTCTTCCTCTTCTTCTTCTTTTTTTCTTTCAAAAAAAAGTATGTTGCATTATTAAAAAATCTGATGAACAAGCTTCATTAATTCATATCTTTATTAAAAGTATGTTGCATTATTATCACTTCCTTAACTGAATATGGTGACTTATTAACTCGTATCTTGGTTTCTCTTTCTTGTTTTCATTCTTCTTCTTCTTTTTTTCTTCTCTCTTCTTTTCTTTTTCTTTGTCTTTTTCTTTTAAAAAAGTATGTTGCATTATTAAAAAATCTGATGAACAAGCTTCAGTGCTAACCTCGTTATGTTTGCCACACCTTTGGAGGTGGATCGGTTGTGAAGCAGATCTTTAATTTTGCATCTGCTAGCAAATTGGCATCTTGTTTATCCTAGAAGTGAGTGCCTTTGCTTCTAGTGAGCACACCAACAAGAATACTATTGTCATAAGGATTTCTAGATATCTAGTAAAGCTCCATATATGTATATATATTTTAAAAGTGCGTTTTTGAAAAACTCTTGACCATGTTTAAATACATTACTGACATGGTTATGTAGCCTCTTCCCCCCCTTCCCCCCTTCTCTGTTTTCTGATTAAAAATAACAATTTATCACAATGTTTGCTTTCCTTTTTACCTGCTGACAGTCCTGAGAAATTTCCGTCTGCGCTCTTTTACCATGAAATGACTATTTTTTAACAATGTTTCTTTTCCACTTCTTTTTTTTTCCTCCCTTCTATTGGGTCATGTCCCATTTAGGAGGTTTTTTTATTAGTTTTTCTATTCCACCCATGGAATGATGTTTACTTGTGTTGTATTTCCCCAGGAACTATGGTGTGCCTCTGCACTTGATTCGGGAGCTCTATGAGACATTTCGTAACTTTAAGGTTCGGGTTAATGATTACATTCGTTATCGGAAGATCACTTCGAATATGAATGATCGTTTTCCAGATGCAACACCTGAAGAGCTCAATGCGTGAGTTGTCCCCTTGATTGAGTACATTGAACGTATGTCTTCTTATTAAATACTCTGATGTATAGTAACATGATTTGTTACTGATGCTCATGCAGAAGTGATGCAACCTGCATCATTTGTCGTGAGGAGATGACTACAGCCAAGAGACTAAGTTGTGGCCATCTGTTTCATGTGCACTGCCTCCGGTCATGGTTAGAGCGACAACACACATGTCCTACTTGCAGAGCCCTTGTTTCACCACCTGAAAATGGGACTAGTACTTCTGGATCACGGGCAGATGCTCACCAACAAGGTAATCATATCTTTTGTTTTTTGTTTATGTTGAACAGCCCTTGATACTTGTCCGTAGTAATGAACTCAATTTTGTTGATTGAAAATTGTGAAACTTGATATTTGACCTTAGATGAGAACTTCAATTTGAGGGGTTTGCAATAAATAAAATAAATAAATAAAACTAAATAAAAAACTGCGCAATATGGTCCCTCCAAATTACTTTTGTCAAGTTCTCATTAAATAAAAGTTTCTGCATCGCTTATCAAAGTCATGTAAAACGTGTCCAAATATTCTATGGGATTATTCACTGGAAAGTCTTGAGGATTTTCCTTTCCAACTGACCAAAGTATTCGGCATTATGTATGGCAGCTTCCTTAAAGAAAACAGAAAAAGAAAATAAGCTATATAGCAATCAGTAATGTGCAAATTGTATGGATGCAGTAAGATTTATGTTAATATACACTTTTTTCATTTATTTATTTAAATGTTTTGCTCTTACGTTTTTAAGCTTAGTAGCATCCACAACAGACACAGGCAGCAGATAGTAGCATGGCTTTGCTTATTTCTTGCTAGCAGAAACATCAATGTGATTAGATGGTATTTTGTGATCTTAGATCCCTTAGTTTTTGTGGAAATGTAAAATTTTCTTCCATCTAAATGATATTGCATACTGAGGTGTTATTGGTCATTCTAAAATAATCCAGCTATATCTTTATTTTTTGGGCATAGTTTAATTCTTAAGCTTGATTATGGTATGTGCCATAGTTTGTTTTTTTTTTTTTTTTTTTTTTTTTTTTTTTTTTTTTTGAGCTAGGTATGTGCCATAGTTTGATCACACTTTCTGTACGTGCAACTTAAGAAGAGGCTCATATAATGGTTTTGAGATAAATTGATGAATCTAGCTTCATGTATGTTGAAAATGGTGGCTAACTCTTTTAGTTGGGTTCAGGAACAGGCACAGCAAGTACACGTTCTCAGAATCCAACTGGAGATGATGTGGCAAATAACACTATCAGCCAGCATCAGACCAGACTCCAAGCTGCTGCTGCCGCGGCCTCAATATATGAGAGATCTTTTGTTTATCCTTCAGCAAATACATTAGTGTGGTATACAATTCTTTTCGCTGTTATACTGATGTCTTTTACTTCCTGATGCATTTACATTGTTGCTACTCCCATTGCCATTATTGTTGGTCTTGTCCTGCAAATGAAAAAGAAAAAGAAAAAAGTGCATTACATGGGGCTTTTGCCTACTAAAGTTCAAAAAGTTGGTAGGCATCCTTTATTTGATATGATGCTTCAACTCATCAAAATACTTGATTATTCCTTCTTTTTTGACATTTTTTTTTCTTAATTAACTATACTCATCTGAGATTTTTTAATATAAGTTATCTCGGCCAGCAAGCTAGAGTTCTAATGGAGAGGAGAGGAGTCTTGGCATGTCCTGCAACTCAATGCAAGCCCTAGGGCAATCAAGCGCCCCAAGTTTAAGAGGCCGGGGACTCTGTTGTCCTCTATCCTTAACTTGAGTAGAATCAATCACTTGTTTTCCCATTACCTTCCTTAGCATTTATGCTTCAACAATTATTCATCAATAAGGTATCTATATCACATTAAAAAAACTCCCAATCATGGATCGAAATTTTGTTTCAGTTAGCTTGGAAACAAAATCATCTTGGAAACACAAGGGGAATGACAAGAATTTTGGAAATGTATGAAAATGTTAGGAATAAAAAACTAAAACCCATATAAATGTTAATACATTCTCAACTATTAAATAATTGAACATGTTGAGGTATATGAATATTTGATTAACAAAATGTTTAAAAACTTAATTAGGAAAGGGGATTTGCCATTGTAAGAAAATTGTGAATTTCTAGTCGTAGTAGTGATAGAAAAAGAAAAGAAAGAAAAAATACCAGTGTTAGTGACTGTCTTTATTAAAAAATGTACTTTGCAATTACAAACATAGAGAATAGGTGACTTAATCATGCTTGTTTTATCTCTCTCTCTCTCTCTCTCTCTCTCTTGTTTTTCTTTCAAATTTCACAGATTCTTTAATATTCTATTCTCATAGCTTGTTTTCTATAGGTTTGAGAGAGAGAGAGAGCAAGAGAACATTCTATCTAAGCTTCTTTCCTGTGCATTAGCTTTCCCCCATCGTTGATGGTTCAGTGACTAAGGGGTCAGACCAGTTTTCAATGGGTTACTCATTTTGGGAGTGAGAATTTTGTCTAGGATTGGTTTGCCTAATACACTTGCATTCTTGATACGTGGATGGAGTAGCACTTCTTTTCTTTTCTGGATTTTTGGATCTAGGTGGGTTGCAAGGAACTACTTCTGTTACATAAATTTTGGCCAGTTGGTCCACAGAGTGCTGCTTACTCTTGCTCCATGTCAGCATGGGTTAAAAGAGATGAAAACTCATGATTCTGGTGGGGTACAAAATCTGTCACTTAAAGGAGTAATGTGACTAACAATGCAATAATTTGACATGATTTGCCAAGATCTTTGGTTTTTATGTTTTGGTTCCTTTTCTTCACTGTCGTATATATGGATGAACCACTTATTGGTGCAAGTTGTGAACACTTCAATAAAGATTTTGAAAAATCCAGAAATGCTACATTTCATAGCTGTGGCCTGTGGTGAGACATGTGTCTGGTATTCATAACTGTTTTACACTACAAAACAGTCATTATGTATAACACAAAAGCGTGAGGTTAACAAAATTATTCTTTGAGTGCAGGTCCCCTGGATATGCTTTACTTCCCCAAGCACAGAGGCCACTGGCAGACACTATTAACACGGACTCTAGTGGAGAACAATCTTCGACTAGTCAATCGCAACAGCATCCGATTGCAATCCCTGGTGGGCCTGCCAACTTGCCCTTTCCTCACTCTGGTTTTGTCAATTTTCTTGCTCCTGGTACAGATGTGAACTATGGAGAGAGATTTGGCAGCAATCTAAATACACCAGACTCTCAATTAGAGGCCCAGGAAAAAATTCTTCAGAACCAGATTAAGGTATGGTACATTATGTGCTGATCTTGTATCATTTGCCCTCTGTTATGAAATGATTCATCCTATATCTCTTTTATGTTTTTATCCTTTATTTGACTGCTTTGACATCATGATTTATTCCTAGAGTTTCCGTAATCACCGTTTGCTTAGCTCAAGATTTTATAACCTCCCTCTATATCACTAATCGATTACCTGTTACTCGTGAAAAAATGAATTGGTTACTTGTTCCCTGCATAATTTATTGGTGAGACATTTCCTATTTTTGTGCTGTGTTGGATAATAAATTTTGGGGTTTTCTGGTTTGTGAATGTATGTATAAAAGCATCTATGTTTCCATGCATTATACATATATATGGAGAGAGGGAGGGAGGGAGGTTTTCTATTTTTTATATGTGACATGTACCTATCACTTTCCTTTCTTCTTTTTGTTTTTATTTTTAATTTAAATAATTGAAATGTACCTACCAACTTTTTCTTTGTTAGTGACAATGTGAAAACTGACAACTTGGAGTGGAAATATTTTGTGGCAACTGACGAGACTTGTTGAATATAAAATCTACAAATAAATTCAACGTGGTTTAAGATATGAATGAATTATTTTGCTGCCATAATAGTTGAACGAGGAAGTGGATATGTTTTCTCAAGAATATGAGTTGATGCATGATCTTTTTTGTTTTTCCTCTAATTT
Organism: Camellia sinensis; assembly: GCF_055761805.1. NCBI lineage: Eukaryota > Viridiplantae > Streptophyta > Magnoliopsida > Ericales > Theaceae > Camellia > Camellia sinensis. The sequence continues at coordinate 8,019,546 of NC_138968.1, forward strand.
TTCCCTTTACATGATTGTTTTACCTACTGAATTTTATTTAATTTATTATCTGATGAATTACTTCTTGGGAAAATGGTAGCCCAACTGTACCAGATCTGCCTTGCAAAACATTACTGTGTTATCTGCTTAAAGATGGACTCCATCATCGATGAGCCCTGCCCTGCACCACACTCTCCTGAAAGCCCACTGTAACAAGAAAGGATATAATGGTAACAAGAAAGGACATGATGGATTCTTGTCTCAGCTGTCAATTCAACTATAGCGTACCCGTCAAAATATAAATCCAAATCCACTATCTCCACCTGTAGCCAAAGGCCATCCTTTGCATCAAGCACAACAAGAATTCCCAATTCACATGATCATGTCTTTTCAATATCCAACTTACAGTGCCCTGTTTCGCCACTTCTCAATTTAGAGTCAACACATTTATTGACCACAGTAACTGTATTCAAGATTTGTCTACCTCAACAAAAGTATTCTGAGAATCTGAAACCACCACATTCAACACCTGTTTTCAATCTAGAAATCGACACCTTTGCCCACGACTTATATGCATGCAACAACAGCAACACCAAGCAAACTAATAGGCTGAAAATCATTGATGTCTTCCGCACATCTTTTCTTTGGAATTAGAACTACAAATGATGCATTTTAGACGTTCTTAAACAACACATGGTCATCGAATAATGTCATCGTAGCCAACACCTCTTTGAGCACACTCCAATACTATTGAAAGAATGATAGAATCATCCTATCAGGCCCTGGCTGAAGCCACAATGATGTAAATTTCTGCTTCCAACTAATTCCTCCATCTTTGCAATTCTTCTCCTTCCTCCTTCCCCTCTCCTTATCAAGAAGGTTGCTAACAGCCTTTGTAATCCAATCTCCGAATCTCCTCAAGCACCCTCGCTTTCTGCTCCTTTAAGCAGCCAAATTCCTCCACATTCCATGTCTTCAAGTCCTCCCAGCGGTAGCTAGGGTTCTCCACCAATTTATGACCCCTACTCCGATCAACCACGTTATACCAGAAACCGTCTATGTGCAACCACCTTTTTTTTAAATTGGATTGGTGCCCTACCTATAGTAATGCCACTACTGTCAAGCAGAAGGGGCACATGGTCTGACACCGGCCATAGCAATGGATGCCAGATGACATTAGAAAAATGCTCCTCCTGTCCCATCGACACAAAAAGCTATCAATCTCGGATAATTGTTTTCCACATGTACTTGCTATTTAGTGAACACATGTATGCACTCATAAAAATATCTGCATATGTTTGTCTATGTGTCCTCTATATTCTAAGAAACAAATGTTCTCATTCCCCTGTTTAATATTCTAGGGATGTGGTCTTTATAAATATCAGATTTGGTTAGGGTTCCACTAAATTGTATATAATGACAATTGTTTGAGTTTTATTTACTTATTTATTTATTTATTTTGTGCAGTGAAAGGTGTGCCTTTCTATCCATGCTCTTTTTTTTCTCATCTCAACCAGTCAAAAAAAGCCAAATAACTTGATTTTGTTTTTCTATCTTGACCTGACCACTTTCTCCCATTTATTTACAATAGATGTTGCAAAGCCAGCTCCACCTTGTACAAAATTCAAGAGCTGAGAAAAGCATGGACACAACTGTGACAGCATCTTCTGAATACAAAGGAAAGGCAGTTGCATCATCATCTTCATCGTGTGTTTCGGATTGTGGTCGACATGGAGAGAGTGAAGAAACAGAGAAGAGGTAACCGGCCTTGCGCAAACGTGAACCTATATTACAAGGGGCTAGAGGCTGTGAATATAGGAAAAGACAAAAGGGGTGGCGGCACAGCATTACCGTGTCTGCAAGTCATTTTGAGGTAGTTTTAAGAGCTCTGGAAATGTTGTACTTGAGTAACCTGCTCATTTAAAATTTTCTAGGTCTATAGCAAACAATGCCCCTTGTAAAGGACATTCTATGTAAGTGTGCATGTTTAGTATAGACTCACACACCCCTTCTGTGCTTTCATCTTTTATTTTCTTCCCAGTTTTCCTTTTTATAGTTGGCCATGACTCTGTAATATGCCATTTTCCTTCAAGCTATTTTTTGTGTCAAGAATATGCGGTATATTTGGAATATTAGTCTTTTTGGAGTTAGTCTTTTTTCTTTTTTTGTTCTTTGATCTTCTGGGTTTAATTTATATCCAAAATCTCTATTTTAAACTTTAGTTTCGCCATTGTATATGCTTTTTGAGTATTCAAATTACAATTTATATAGGGCCTAAAGGTATGGAGAAAGAGAACAAGCGGAGATCAATGAAGCTATGTCATCATCCTAAATTCTCTGCCTGTTGTATTAGAGTGTTTAGAAGGTGTCATTGAATTACGAGTGCTTGGAGTAATGGGATATGCTTGTGTTGTGTGTACATATGTTCTTTATTTTTTTGGGGGGAAATATTAAACCAATATCTCTATGAAGTGAGAAAGTTTTGTATATCAATAGGGTACAAGTATCACTATCATTCTATCACTCACAAATATACCAGTAGTGTTCCCTAAACATTCAACAATATAGCTTATATTTCATTATTTTTTATCAATCATAATAATGGAAGGTATTATATAGACATATTCCATTCATATATGAAAATCATTCTAAGTGAGCTATATGATGAGAGCGGTGTGCATGTTTCAAAGAGTCATTAGTATATGATGAGAATAATGTGCATGTTTCAAAGAGTCGTCGGTATATGATGAGAATAATGTGCATGTTCAACGAGACATTACAAGTGTATACTTCTGGAGATCATAAATAAGTTTTATTGGCTTTAATATTTTGTAGAAGTCACCTTAGAAGTCTGTGTAATTCGAAAAATCTCTGAATTACGGAGGAACTTGGTCCTCTTTAATGACACAAGGTGATTAAGAGTATTTTCAACGGTGGTGTTACATGCACTAATTAATGTACTAACTAGTGTATCTACACCAGTTATGACATTATTATTGACTCCACTTATTAATCACATTACAAATATCAAAAATTACTTAAATTATGTCACATCATCAATTGGTATACAATTTAGTATACTAATTGGTGCATATAGCATTATTCGTATTTTTAATCAAACCTTCAAATGTTATGATGTATAAATCTTTTTAAGGATACGACTTCTTTTAAGTTGTCTTATGTCAATTTGAAATAGTATTTGGACTTTGCAAGCTCATTTTGAGATCGATTTTGGTGATTTAAATAGTTCATTTTTTACGACTCGTTGAGTATAATATTTATACAAAAAAATCAAAATTATTAGATATCGGTAACTATATGTTTAAGTCATATTTGTTTTTAAAAAATAGCCGATGAATATAATTTCGATAATAACCATCTATTTTTGTGATACAAATTTAAATTTAAGAGAAGTTATACCATTTTTATTAAAAACTTATGTAATTGTATAGGGGGAAAAATATACGTCGCCTTCCGTATTCCTTGTTACCAAGCTGTTCTAAATTCGATGGAACTCTGTTTTACTGTGAACAGACAAGGGTGAGCTACCCGGTGAGTGGGTTACCAAAAAACCCCTCCGACGGTCAATGTAGCTTTCTTGGAGAAGAAGAGAAAATACTGAGTATTGTAGAGAGAGAGTGGCTAAAAGTTGCTTACCACTTTGAGTCTTATTGCGCCTCATTTTCTAGGCTGGTCATGCAGCCTTAGATTGTGTGCACACTACCTCTGTTATTCTTTATTGGATGTGTGGTTATACTGCCCTCTCCATTCCTCACAAGTGTATATATGAATACTACCAAACAGTATTGACGTACACCTAGAGCGATTTCCTTTCCATTGGTCCACGTGGAATACCTAATTGTGCTATACTTGGGTTGCACTAAAGATATTGATTATGGACATACTGATGCCGAGCTAAGGTATACCCTAGATCGACGCCGCGCTTAGTCAATACCTTCACGTTGTCGACAAGTGTGACCATTACCAACTTGGCCGTATACCACGGCTTTAATGTGGTTCGTTCGCTCTCTTCGTTCGATCCATCCATCGCCAGCTCAGTCGATCGGTGAACCTAACCATGACGTATATAGCTGTGCCACCTTAGATAGCTCGGCTAAACATTACGCTCCATGTTGGCCCAGTTAAACCCAATCCAGCACCACGTTTTGTGTTGGCCCAACACCATATTTCGTGTTAGTCCTACCTGGCCCAACAAAATTACTGTGTTGATTTTGCTTGGCCATTGTTTGGCACAAATCCTCCTCTCAGTAATAATTTAACATCCTCTAAAAAATAAGTACTACAATTAATATGTTAAATTTATTGTTTTATTATATATAATTTTAAATTTAGTTTGTGTTTTCAAATTTGTAGACAAAACTTCTTAAAGTAGGTTTGCATAATAAATAAATAATATTTTTTGAGATCCTTGCTCTTGTCTACCAAATATCAATGTAGGCTTTTTGTAGTTTGTAATAATTTTTTTTTCCTTGTATTTTGTTTTCCTTTTAATATATTGCATGTTTTTGCTTCTCAAAAAAAAAAATAAAAATAAAAAATAAATAAATAAATTTAGACAAACTATAAAAAATAATTTATGATTGGGCACTAGTAACAAATAAAATCCTATATATAAATATTTATATTATTTCAATTTTAAATTAGAATGAATTTTTAAAATTATATTAATTCAAACCATCAATGGAGCAAGGATATTTTAGACAATTAAACTATTTTTTGTCGGTGACGCTAGATGGTAGCGGTGGTTATAAATTGGAGAAGAAATGAGAATGTCAATGAATTGGGTAAGGAAGGGAAGTAGTAGCGGTGAATGGGCAAAAGAGGGGGAGGGGGTGATAGTGGATTAGGGAAAAACAGAAATGGTGATGGACAACTATAAAGGTGAAAAGTGATTGTCAACAGTAATTAAGGGAAAAAAAATGATTAAATAATCTAAATTGCTAATTCCCTATTAACAAATACAAACAAATGTTTAGAATTGATATTATTTTAAAATTTAAATTGAAACGCTTAAAAAAATAAAATTTAGTTTGATGTGGAGATCAAATCTTGAAGATTTTACTTATTAGATTTTTAAATAAATTTTGATTAAAGGTTAAAGGAAATATCAAATGGTTACATTTTGAATTGTTACTTTAAAATTTGGAAGTTGGGAGATAAATGGCTTGTTTAAGAAGTTGCTATTTTAGTAGGCTATTTTAGTTTTGGATAAAGATTGGTAGCTCGAGGATTTCGCCCCTGAATCCCCCTAAAGCCCAAAACGACGTCGTTTTGGGCTTTAGGTTTTTTTTTTTTTTTTTTCCTGCCATTTTTGAACGCAGAGCAGAGGAAGAGGGAGAGAAAGAGCTTGTCGCCCAGTCGAGCTCGTCCGCCCGCCGGTCGTTGGCCCAGCCGAGCTCGTCGCTTGTCGCCCAGCCGAGCTCGTCTGCCCGCCGGTCGTCGGCCCAGCCGAGCTCGTCGCGTCGCGTCGCCTCCGCCCGCCTCCGCCTCCAGCCCATTTTTTAGGCCCCCTCCAGTCCTTCTTCCCCCTCCCCTTCCCCCTCTTCGTCTTCTTCTTGCTTCTTCCGCTGTAAAAAAAAAAAAAAGAAGGAAATTAGGAGGATTCGGGGAGCTCGTTTTCGAACTCCCTAGCACGGTCCTTTAGTTTTTTGTTATTTTAGTAGGTTAAAATTTTTGTGCTTGAAAAGATGATCGAATTTTTTTATAATTGAATGTGATGTTTATGAGAGAAAAAATGAAATGATTATGAATTTAATGTAATATTTTATTTTTCAACTATTTTAATTTATTTTATTTTTTTATAAATTTTAACCTAAACTAAGTTATTTTTTTTCTTGCCAAACACCCAAGCTGGTAAACATTCGAGGATCCCCGAATCACGTCTCTAGAGATTCATTAGGCTTCTAACCGGACACACACACACCACACACCACACACATCCCACATCACACACTACTCTACTCCACTGCCCAGTCTCGAAGAAGCCTTCTTTGGTCTTGCTTTTAGGTTACTCTATAAAAACCGGAGGGAACGCCTCTCCCTAATATAAACTATTTCAAAGTACTCTCTCTCTCTCTCTCTCTCTCTCTCTCTCCTCTCACAGCTGCTTCAATTTGAAGCTGTCTTTTTTTTTTTTTTCCTTCTCTCTCTCTCTATCTCTCTCTCTACCAACTATTCGTATCTCTCTATCTCTACGGACACTTTTGTTTGTACTAGGGTTTAATCTCTGTGAGGTTTTTCAGCTCTGCTTCGATTTCTAGGGTTTTGTCTATTTCTCTCTCTTTCATGGCGGCGGAGAAGCTCAGGGATTTGAGTCAGCCGATTGACGTCGGCTTACTCGATGCCACCGTCGCTGCCTTCTATGGCACCGGATCTAAGGAGGAGGTTAGATCATCCTCTCTCTCTCTCTCTCTCTCTCTCTCTCTGTATATATATATATATATTTCTACATATGTATGTATGTATGTACGTACAACGCAAACACAAAGTGTAAGAGTTCATACTCTGCTTCATAGCAACAGCTGCGATAGTTATAGAATTTGGCCTTTTTGGTTTCATTGTTTCGCAATGGACTGGGCGGCGTCCGTATTAGGCCTAGTTTTGTTGGGGAACTACTGTACATGGTGTTCGATTGGTGTGGTGCCTTAACTATAATGATGAAAAGATTGCTCTTTTTTTTTTTCAATCTACTCTGCTTATTCCGGTGCCCCCCTCCTCCTCATCCTACACATACTAACACACAGGGACAAAAATAAATAAATAAATAAATAAATAAATACTACCCCTTAAATAATCTATGGTCCAAGTTTAATTTATCTTATTTTATGCACTCTCTATATCTACTAGTGGGTGGCACACACGATGTGTGTGCAATTTAAATAAGTAGGAATAAAAAAAATAATAATGAAATTAATATTATAATGTGTACTTAGCTTAAGTGGTATGAGTCCTCGTACTTAAACCCATGGTCATGGGTTCAAGCCTTGCCTATCTCTTTGTTTAACTTTTTTTTTAAAAATAAAAAATACTGCCACATGGCATGAAGAGAGTGAAGCAAGCTTCTGGGCAAGGCTTGAACCCATGACCATGGTTTAAGTACGACGATTCATACCACTTAAGCTAAGTACACATTATAATATGAACTTCATTATTATTTTTTTTATTCCTACTTATTTAAATTGCACACACATCGTGTGTGTGCCACCCACTAGTATAAATAAAAGGCTGGACTTGGTGTCCTGAATCCTTTTCTTCTCTTATGCCAAGTGGCTTCTTTTTGTAACTATCCCTTCTTTTGTATGTATTCAGAATGACATGTAGATAACTTATGGATTCTTGAAATTACAGTTAAGATGCTTCCTTATTTTCATGCTAATTAAACTTAAATTGATATTTTTGTCTTTTTGATAAGTAAATTTCAACTGAAATCGTTATGAACAACTACTTCAGTTGGAAGGTTTCCAATGGAATGGACAATGTTACTATTTTCACTGCCTGGTTGCGTAAAGCAAATGGGTACACTTGCACTCATGATGATAACTAATTTCTGAATGAAATTATGGACTGCCTAAATCATCATTCTGCTTGTTTTATATGTATTTTATGTAAAAATTGGGATTATTGAAGTTGCAGCGGCCACACGACTAATTATTATTTTGATCCCCTTTATTCTTGTTGGAGCAGAGGACCGCTGCAGACCATATTTTGCGGGATTTGCAAAACAATCCAGACATGTGGCTTCAAGTGGTTCATATTCTATCAACTTCACAGAATTTGAACACCAAGTTTTTCGCTTTGCAGGTCAGTTGTATAGTATCTACAGTAATTTATTTTAGTATATCAATTTGATAGTAATTGGCATTAGTATGTCAATTTATGGTAATTGAAGTTAGTGTATCAGCTTGTTTAAAGGAAGCTAGTCATGTTAGATAGTGGTTTTTGTAGAGCCACCACTTGGAAAGAGCCATAAATAATATCTATGAGGTGGTGTTGCCAATAATTAGTTTTGTGGTTCTCTTTGTATCATATGCAATCCATATAGGATTAAGAAAATTGCAAATTTGGGCATTATGATGTGATGATGATTTCAGAAATAGTGGATCATGGTTTCACATCTTTTAGTTGTTGGGCTTGTAGACAGTGGCATCGGCAGCCCTCTCCCCTGCCCAAATTTTGATGGCCATGTAAAGAAGATAAAAGACATGTAAAATGGTACATATACACAGAGATGTGTGCCTATATACAAATACATGAATATGCACAGATGAATTGTTTTTTGATTGGCATTGGGAACCAAGCACTACATAAGAGTGAACATTTTCGTTATTTATGATCGATTATCACAATGGCTGCAAAGATTGGAGCGAATGTGGTCTATAGAATTAAAATTGGGTGGCTTAAATGGAGGAGTGCGTCTGCGATACTGTGTGATAAACGAGTACCCACTAGACTAAGGAGAAGTTCTATAGAATGGCTATTAGACCAACGATGTTGTATGGGACGGAATGCTAGGAAACTAAGAAATAACATGTAGATAAGATTAGTGTTGCTGAGACGAGAATGCTAAAGTGGATGTGTAGAAAGACTAGAAAAGACAGAGTTAGGAATGAGTATATTCGAGAACGGGTAGAAGTAGTATTGATAAAAGATAAGTTAGGGAAAAATAGATTGAGATGGTTTGGTTATATACAATGAAAACCAACAGAGGCAGTAGTGAAGAGATGCGATACAGTGACGGTAGATGGATTTATATAGTTGACTTTATTTGATGGGACTTAAGTCTTGGTTTGGTTTGGTTAGGCACTAGGGGGTGTCCAGATCAAAGCCTGATTAATCTCTAGGGGTGCATAGACTCTCGGCAAGGAGTTTCTTGCAAGTGCACCACGGTTAATTCGAGAGTTTTCCCCCAGTCTGATGGTCCCAAGGAATTGTTAGAACTTAAGAGGTTTCGATCCCTAAATTTTGGAAGAAGCACACCCCAAGATCCAAGGCCTTAAAGTGAACGATAATTGTTGTTAGGTAATATTGTAAAATTTTAAACGTTGGTATGTGTTGTTGCATTGCACAAGGCTAATGTGTGAACCATTATATAAAATTTGGTGATTATTCAATATTACAAATTTACGACAATAAATGGACACATTGAATGGTGCCATTGAGAGTTAGAGAATTTGAGGAAGGGTTGGCCGTAAGAGTTTTACTAGGTAGTGGCAGAACATGTCAGATGGCAGGGCTTAGAGGATAATTGGGGAATAGATGTAGTCGTCTAGTCTAGTCCAGTCAAGAGAGAGGTAATAGAATATGAGTGCTCAAAGTATAGAGTTTAAGATCAACCTCTCTTAAAGGTTGTGCCGTAGAAGAAAGGTTCTAATGTAAGTGGTGCTTCCTTCTCTTTATAGAAGGTTAGATATTCGACTGGAACTAATTGTTCAGATTTTTGAGGATTTCTTTAAAATTGTTAGAAAATATCAGGTTACCGAGATTTTGTACATTAGGTTTAGTCTCTCTCTCTCTCTCTCTCTCTCTCTGATTAGTCTAAGTTAGTTGTGCTTGCATGGGGCATTGTGGTAGGGTGAAACCTCCGTGGACACAATACACATTAGAGTTCCATGTTGTTTGACAAAGGTTTTGGCTTACTTAAACCCTGACTCTTGGATTAGGCAGTTAAGTGGCTTCGTATAACACTAGAAACACTTATTAGTAGTTCCTGTGGTATTACTGTTGCGCATAGTTGTCAAATTGGGATTCGTATCGTGAATCGAAATGGCCTCGTACCGAATCGCGAATCGAATCGTGAATCGTAAAGATTCGGTCACTTTTTTAAAATTACTTAAAAACATATATCTACACATTTAAATGTTAAATATATCTTATGAATATAAAATATTTAGACTTAAATCAACAAAAATGTTATTTTGAATGATAATCACGTAATTTAATAGGTAAGAAGTTAACAAAGATTCCTATGTAAAATCACCATCTTACCTTTTTTTTTTTAATTTTTTTATAGATATTTTTCATCAACCATTCTTAATAAAGATAATAACCAAATAGACAAACTATTAATTTCTAAAGTAACAATAGTTAACAACGATATTGATATTTGGACAATAAGCACATATACTTTTCTAAGTAAGAGTAAGCAAATAATAAAAAAGAATTATTTAGAATATTTTATTTTAAAGCCTAAAACATTTTAAAAGGTATAACTGACCTTACACATGTAATATTCAATTTAATAAAATAGTAATAGATAATTCATAGTGTAACTTTAATCTTAAACATCTTTAGAAGATATAGTACAATTTTTTGAAGGGAAAAAAAATGAGAAGAAATGTTAAAAATATGTTAGGTCTGACTGAATCTGATTGGATCCTATAAAAAACTCCATGATCACTAAAATAACAACAAATCATATATATATGTTGGTTATTTTGGTATTAAATGCTATTAGAAGGTGTATTATGTTATTTTCACTAAAAAGATGGAAAAAATGAGTCGAAAATATGTCGAACATAATAATTTTAAAAATTGCATGAATCGTAAAAAGTGAATCGAATTGTGAATCGTGCGATTCACTAGAGATTCACTTCCAAAATAGATTCACTCATAGATTCGTATCGATTTTGCAAAAATTGTGTATCGAATCGTAAGATTTTGATAACAGAGCTGTTGCGACATATGACTTCTGTTACTGTATGATGGGTTTGCGGCCCAACTCCTATGGGACATTAGGCTGCAAGCTTCATAAATTGAAGTATTAGGACTTAAGGCCTTGGGCATTATTGCACTGAGTTAGGACCGACCGTATGGACCATACACATTTCCCTTGAAGGCTAACACGTGTAGATTTCTATACCACCGTATAAAGCACACGTCATCACAACACTTGGTAGTGTATGAAGTATCTGTATATTGTATGAAAATGATATCAAATTGGTTATTTTCTTGCTTATATGTTATAAAAAGGTCGGAATAAAAAGCACTAATGTCATACTTTAAGAAGGCCCATGTATTTATAAACTAATTGTAGGTTGTTGGGGCCTAAATGAGGGATTAATAAGTATAAAGCTATACTTAGTTGAATGCTAATCTTTGGCCTTCATATTGTCTCTTCAAACATGTACCAATGTTCAAGCGATAGATGGTAAGTTTTCCACCATTTTTTAGGTTTTGAAAAAATAAATAAATAATAGAATACTTTTGGACACATGTCGAACACATGCTGAGAGTGTATCCAACACACATTTTGTATAGTTGCGGCACCTTATGAGGTTTGTTTTTGCCCTGTAGATTTTGATATTTTGTTAATATGGATCTTATATTTTAGCAAATGCTTAGATGTTGCATTCTGCTTTGGATTACAGGTTGTAGGTATCGTGGAATGGTAAATATTGGAGTAGTTGACCTGTGTTAGCAGGCTTTCTTGAATTGTGTTGTTGTATTGGAGATGATTTGTTTCTCTCACTAATGGGAACATGGTGTGCATTTCTAAACAAGTTCCCTTCGATTTAAATATATATATATTTTAAGATCAAGGCACTCTTTGGTTAATGATGATGAAGAAGAGAGGTGGTGGAATGGGATTGTTTATGGAAGAGTATTTTTTAATGTGACTAACCTTTCCTTTCAGTTTTTTGAAAGAAAGAAAATGATGGGTTGTTGATGAGACAAACAAAACTTTCCTTTCTGCAGTACGTCATGGTTTACATTGACTTGTTTGTTGATGTGATTGTTGTATGGTGGGTTGTTGATGAGAATAATAATGTGTAATTTAAAAGAGCATGTATTTAGCAGGATAATTGTGGAGAAACTGTGCGTAAAATAGAACAACGTAAATTATTGCTCTAATGAGTTGATTGTTAAGTCACCAATTGTCTCAAAAGTTTAAGCTGTTACGAAATGGGCCCAACAATGAAGATCAAGCTAGTCAACACCCTCCCACACATGCAACCCTGTCTTGCACGTGGAGATACAAACATTCATACATAGAAGATAGAATGCAAATGAGAGAGAGAATACAAATGGAGACCAAATTCAAATGGAGAGATTTGATTCCATGTTATGATTGTTCCAAAATTTTAAGCTATTAGGAAATGGGCCCAACAATGTATATCAAGTTATTCAACACTGATGTGAGAACATTTGTGTTCTATGTTCAGGTTCTGGAAGGTGTAATTAAGTACAAATGGAATGCATTGCCGGCTGAACAACGAGATGGAATGAAAAATTATATTTCTGATGTCATTGTAAAGGTATTTTGGTTTACAATAATTTCTTCTGTGAGTTATTTTTTTTAATTGACAGTTGTCATTATTATTTTTTTCTCTCTTTAGTCTATGATGGATTCTTTAATTCACCTTTATTCTGTTGTGTTTAGCTATCAAGTGATGAGATCTCTTTTCGGCGGGAAAGGCTGTATGTCAACAAACTTAATATTATATTGGTACAGGTAAATATTAGTATGCTGCATTTTAATAATAGTTTGAAATATAGGTGTTGCGTTCCGCAATTTCCGAAGTGTTGAAATGCACAGTGGCGCTGTTTGGGAATAGTGGGTTGAGGCTATTATAGCCTAAAATGAAAAATAAGCCCAAAAGCAAAATTGTTCAAAGTTTTTCAAAAAAAAAAAAAAAAAAAAAGAAAGGCTGCAGCCCCGGACAGTGTAGGCACTACACTGTCAGTTGACAGATTGTTAAATCAATTGGAAAATTACAATTTCGCCCCTTTATATCAATTTTAAAAATTATAATCTTAGGGACAAATTTGTCATTTTAACTTCAAACATCATTTCAACACATTTTTCAATAAAACAACTCAAATAAAAATCTATCTCATCTTCCCAAACACAAAAACTAAAATAGCCAAAAAGCCTCTAAAATAACCACTTCCCAAACGAGGCCAGTATAACAAAATGATAATCATAATATGTTGACTTCCTTACTGTCATAAGATTATTATGTTTTATGTGTTTTATCTGGTCAGTCTTGCTCAAAGGTGTCGTGGCAGTAGCTTTTGCCTTTTTCCCCTTTTGATTTATTTTTTAAGATATCTTTCTTTGCATTTAGTTTTGATTTTTTGATATATCTGTTAAAGGATTGTTGGACTCTATCATATGGAGTTATTATTGAATGTAATCTTCTGTATACATGACCTCTTCATATATAGATTTTGAAGCACGAGTGGCCAGCCAGATGGCGAAGCTTCATTCCCGATCTTGTTGCTGCAGCAAAAACTAGTGAAACTATTTGTGAGAACTGCATGGCCATATTGAAAGTAAGTCTTATTTATTTATTTATTATTTTTAATTCTAGTGGATTGATTGCTAGCGTTTTTGGTGACATGGACTGTTGCTTGTCAGCTTCTAAGCGAAGAAGTTTTCGATTTCTCAAGGGGTGAAATGACGCAGCAGAAGATCAAAGAGCTTAAACAATCACTGAACAGGTAATTTGTCAAGTAGCTTATTATGTGACTGTGTCTTGTGATGAACTTCTGGATGGTATTTCCTTGAGTTGCTATTACTTCTATAACCCCCATCTCCACCCAAAAATACTGCTTTAGGAGGCTGTACTTGTAGATGGCCATTTTATAAGCAAGGTTGTTAAAATCAGGATCCTACGTTGGATCATTGGAGGTGTTTATAGAATCGGATCGTAGAATCGGATCGAGGATCGTAAGATCCTACCAAAAAAGACAAATTACATAATTATTTAATTTAAATAAATATTTCTTAAAAAGTATACACAAAATGAGCCTATATTCTATTAAAAAGAAGTGAAGATATTGTGAAAAATATAGGGCTTGTTTGGTTTGTATTTGAGAAACATGTTTTGAGATAAAAAATATGAAAATTTGTTTGGTTTGGTTTTTTTTCAAAAGATGTTTTGAAAAATTATTTTGAGAGAGTTTTAGAAAAAGTGATTGATTTGATATGTATGAGAGAGAGATTTGTTTGGAAAACTTGTAAATCAAACAAGTTTTGGAAAAAAATTTTGGAAAAATTTGTTTGGTTTGATTACTTTTGAAAACTTATTTATAGCGAATTTTTCTCAAAATTTTTTGAGAAACACAAACCAAACAAGGCTATAATACTCCATGTTAAATATACATTTAATATTATATAATAGAAAATTCGATGGTAAAAGTTTTGTATTTCATCAAAAAAGAAGGTGAAGAAGAAGAATTCTATAACAAAATACTTTACAATCTACAATAATGCATAAAAAGTAATGAAAAATATTTAACAAAGTTGGATATGAAAATAGATTAAGAACTAAAAAGAGCAACTTAACCGAATGATAAGGTTTATCGTTAGCATTCCTGGTAGAGCGGATTCGAATAACAAAAATAATCTCTCCAAAAATTGGGATAAAGTTGCAATCATCTTACCCTCCTTAGACTCTGTTAAAACTAAGTTTGTTTTTCCGACTAGTTAATTTTCTTAAATTACCGCAATATTTGAATGTTTGTTTCCTAGGTTATTTTTTTTCGTCTATTTGATTCAATACTACTTAATTTTTATTATTTATTTTGACCACATAAATGGGTATTTAGACAATAAACATAAAATTTACAATAAAATATGTCATACAATACAAAACAAGGCTTGTAAATTGGATCAGATAGGATCGGATTCGGATCGGGATTCCACGATCCTATAAGATCCCATTATTAGGATCAAAAGATCCTACCTATAAGGATTTTTTTTTACACGATCTGGATCGATTGTTCTCAAATGGATCGTAAGATCCAAATCGGGATTCTGATAACCATGTTTATAAGTCTAATGGTGAACTTTTGGGAGATGCAAAACGGCAAGTTTCAGATGTTTGGCAATATTTGCTTATTTATTCAAAGAGAAAATTTGTAAAGAACAATCTGAGTGTTACTTTGTGTTCTTGGGTGGTGCTCTTGCTTTTTAATCTTTTTGAACTATCTATATTGATTCTTTTTTGGCCCACAAGTGGGGCATCTTCTGATTTTTATTTTTTGTGTCAATTTTCTGCTGTATATATTTTTATATTTATTACATCTTTGTTGCCATTTGGTTGATTACCTCCCTCCGTAAGTTCCTTTTTGGTCTGACACTGGCACAAGCTGTGTTTTTGCTATATAGTTCTTGATTTTATTTTTTACCTTACTTTTTTGTTTCTTGAGTGTTCAAGTTACCTAATTACTTTATAATATCTCTTCACTCTATCTTATCAAGAGGTTTGTGCTATTTGTTTACAGTGAGTTTCAACTCATTCATGAGTTATGCCTATATGTACTATCAGCAGCATCTCAAAGAACTGAGCTTATGAGGGCTACACTAGCCACATTGCATGCTTTCCTTTCATGGATTCCTCTGGGATATATATTTGAATCTCCACTGGTTCGTACATTCTTCTTGCATATTTGATGTCAATTTTTTATGGAAAAAATGTTGGTTGTGAAGCTGCAATACTGCCACCCAGTGTCTAGTGCAGGTGGTAACTTCTACTTCTTAATTTAGGTAATGTGAATGGTTCAAGTCCCAGTTAATGGACATGGGTTCAGGGGAGTTTATGGGTAGGGAAGGGGCTATCATCAGCTTTCTCTCCCCTTGCTGTTGTTGGATCCAAAGAAAACAAAACAAAAAAGCGTTATTTGGGTTTGGTACTCTATATTTGAATGTTGTCTTTATACCCTGTGTTGTTCTCCCAATCTAACAGCTTGAAACGCTCCTGAACTTTTTTCCTGTGCCGTCTTATCGGAATCTCACCCTCCAATGTTTGACTGAGGTATGTTGTTGTTTCATTTTATCTATATAAAATTGGAATCGTAAGTGCTCCTGTGATTCTTCAACAGTCTTCATTTCATCTCTTGATGTTTGCAGGTTGCAGCCCTTAATTTTGGGGATTTCTATAACATGCAGTATGTTAAAATGTATAATATATTCATGGTGCAATTGCAGGTACTTAAATAGCTTACTAAAAAACAATTTAGAGCTTTAGGTCAAATTTTATTGATTTATTTTTGAATTAGTTATTATTATTATTTTTAATTCTGTTCTTGATTTTATCTTTTTTTCATCTATGTCTTTGGGTTACCTATGTATTGACTTCTGAGGTGATTTTTGATGTTCCGTAGGCCATTCTTCCTTCCAGTACTAACATCCCCGATGCTTATGCGGCTGGTACTAGTGATGAGCAGGTGACTGTCTCATATGCATATGATCCTAGTTGGTCTTAAATCTGTATATACTTCCATAAGTTCATTCTCTGCTTGTGGTTATTTTTTCAGGTGTTCATTCAGAACCTGGCTCTGTTTTTCACCTCATTTTATAAGGCAAGTCTTTTTCTTGTTACATGTTATCCTTGTATAAAATTTTTGAAACTTAAGCAGCCAGCTCAATTCAAGTTCCATAGATTAATCTTTGGGGTGAGTTGTGAATTCTATGGATTGCCAGTTCATCATCTATTGGTGTCAGCAACAGCAAGTGCTAGAGCACAGTGTTATTTCAATGTGGCACTTACTAATTGAAGACTTGAACTAATGATTGCTTTTTATCGATCAAGAACACATAATTGCATGATGAAATCCAGATTCCAGAAACCTTATGAAACGAAAACTCTGATTCTTCCCAAGGAGGATAAGAATGGCAGCTAAAGGACAATGTATCGAAGCTTCTTGCTTGATCAAGAGTTTTGCCATATTTTAGCCATTTCAACTTATATCATCCGAAAATCTTTGCTATATAACAAGCTTCTGTTAGGCTTTCCATGGCCTGCCTAATTCACCTTTAAAAGCAATCCTGGACCTTACCAGTCTGGGAACAGCTAGAAGAACATCACTGATATTTGAACATGCCTCCCACATGTGCCTGCTTTGTTTGAAGCATATGCATGATAATTTTATTTATTTTCCCGGCTGGTGTTTAAATTTATTTCCAATAGTGGGCTTAATAACTACACAACAATAGTTGGGTGCATCATTGTCACTCAAAATAGGAATTAATAACTATGCATCATGGCATAGGTATGTATGTGCTAAAGCTTTGATAAAACATGTACTTTAAACCAGTACATCAGTACAATAATTTTTTTTAATTACTTGTGCCAGGTCTTAGTATTAACAATTTTGTGTGTTGCTGAAACGGTGATGAAGGCTTAGAGCCTTGAGTTGAGGGCAACCTGGCAACTTGTTTGATATTTGCTATGTTTGTGCAGTCTCATATTCGGGTGCTAGAATCCTCACAAGAGAATATATCTGTGCTCCTATTGGGTCTTGAGTATCTCATTAACATTTCATATGTGGATGACACCGAGGTTTTTAAGGTATGTTTATTACTACATACATCTCTTTGCCACCCATTTGGAGTATAATAATATTTTCTGATCTCATTAGTGCTAATTTGACAGGTTTGCTTGGACTACTGGAACTCTTTAGTTCTAGAGCTTTTTGAGGCTCACCATAATCTGGATAATCCTGCAGCAATCGCAAACATGATGGGACTGCAGGTAAGATGGATTCTCTGTTAGAGATGATGATCCTATGGTTCTTTAGTATTTGTGTGGGTGGATTTATTAAAAGTTCCTCTTTAGTTTTTTGGATCACTGGCTTCTACCTTTTGTATCAGCTTCTTTTATTATCCCCTAATATGCCTAACATGGACATAATGCTTTTCCATCTTGTGGTTGTCTTGTCACAAGTTCATAACCCCCTTTTAACAATTCCTTGTAGGATTTTTTTTGTGTTGTTTTGTTTTAAATTTTGGGGCACTTACCAATCAGTCCTACTAACTAGATTTATTTACCTATATGTCCTGACGGATAAATTTATCACTGTAAATTTATTTATAAAAACAAGAGAGACTAATAAATTTTTCTCTTGATAAACTTATCACTTGATAATTTTATCAATTAGACTTAATGGGTAATAAGTCCCCAAAGTAGGAACTATTGATAACTTACCCAATACAGGAGGAAAGTGTATACTAAGAAAAAGATTTGGCATGTCTCCAATTGATCTAATCACATTACATGTCAATATCTGAGGATTCTCTTAGTGGAAAAAGTATTAAAGCCATGGCAAATCCATGTAAAACAATTAATAAAGTTTTGTGAATTTTTTTCCTTTACTTTTGATTGGGTTTTGGGGAATGGGGGGTTTATTAAATACATCACTTTATGTTTCCTGTCTATGGAAAAGTTAATTGATCTGATCTTGTCTGTGAATGTTGAATTGGCAGATGCCATTTCCTGGTATTGTTGATGGTCTTGGTTCACAACTGGTGCAGCGACGGCAGCTTTATGCTGGTCCAATGTCAAAGTTGAGATTACTTATGGTTTGCCGTATGGCTAAGCCTGAAGAGGTTCTGATTGTTGAAGATGAAAATGGGAATATAGTCCGTGAAACTATGAAGGACAATGATGTCCTAGTTCAATATAAGGTGTGCAATCTGTACTTGGCAGATAGGAATTCAAACCTCGTGGTTGAAACCTTATAAAATGGATAGTTGGTCTCTCTCTTTTTCTTCTTAGATATGTGGTTGGTCCCTCTCTTTTTCTTCTTAGATATGTGGTTGGCCTCTCTCTTTTTCATTTTATATGTGGTTAGCCTCTCATTTATATTTTTTTCTGTCAATTATATTGTTAAACCTTTAATGCAGACACCATATGTTCTATGCAGTGATGCATATTACTCCCTCAAAAATATAAAAATGATATATGGCTATCTTGTGTAATTTTGGGTTAACTATATCATCATTGGTGTTTGAAAGTTTGAATTTATCTGTATTTGGGGAAGATTTGGGGAAGAAAGATGGAGAAATTGTGCATTGTCTGATTTTTTATTTTATTTTTCTTTTTTTTTGTGTGTGTGTCATATTTGTAGGTTAACAATGAAGGAATTTTTGAAGTGCCCTATAAATTGTATATATTTTTTTTTTCAGTGGGAGGTCCTGATTAGTGTGGAGGGAATGGTATTATGGTTCTTGAGTTTTGAATGACAGCAATGTACTGGTTCTTTTTTTAATTAAGTAAAAATACTTTTCTAGGACTTGTTCATAAAGTAAGTCAGTTTTTGGCAATTCATCAATTCTCTTCAATATTATGGCCATACAAAACTGTGATTGTTCACACCTCTCTTGCAATTATCAAGAATCACCTAAGGATTTTAATATGTGGAAACCTTCTTTATGTCTTTGTTACTCCTCCAGTGGCTGTTTCTAATTTAAACTACAACGTAACAGATCATGAGGGAAACACTTATCTACTTGTCACACCTTGATCATGAAGATACTGAAAAGCAGGTAATAGTTTACACTTTACATTGACCCTTTTTGTCTCCATGTTTTCATTTTAGTAAGGATACAACACTTAATGTTCTGCTTTGTCTCCAATGTTCAATATATAGTGGTACTTTGTATACATTTTCTGATACCAATAGCATGAAAGGCTGACACCTTATCCTTGTCATGGGTGACTCTGTTGGTTTCATGTCTTCATGTGGCATGGATTAACAATTGATGATCAACAACTAAATCTCTAACAAAAAATAGTACATGAGTGAGAGATAAAGGTCGATGCACTTCAATTGATTATCCTGATGATGGAGTCTTGATAAGCACGGTGTTCTTTTGAAGGACCTAAATAGTGTAAATATTATTTTTGTTCAACTTAAAATATTCATTGGACAATGTAAACAAATGCCTCTATTCTTTAAGACTTAAAAGAAACTAAGGCAAATACTACCACTACCCTACAATTATGGGATGATGATGATATAACTATGCGTTTTTTTATGGATGGCGCATGGACTGGATTAGTTGCAAACTTGTGATTGGGCTGTGATAGCCAACTTATAAGAAGCCCAAAAAATTAGGATACAAACATGGTGGGGATACGGGAAAAAATATTTTTATTTGCTATGCATATGAATATAAATTTAGGGCATAGCAATTTGGAGGTATCAATTTATATGAGGCTGTCTTTGTTTTATTTTATTTTTTTCCCATTTTGTTTTTGGGCTTTCTAAAATTATAAAAAAAAAAATCCATGAATGTGTCCTGAGGCGTCTAGACACAAGACATGCGTGTTTGTGAAGTGTTCTCGAGGTGACCTGTAAAAAAATAATAATTTAAAAAATTGACGTGCCATGTGGCACGTTCGACACATGGACTCTCGTGTCTGCACCATGTTTGTGTTTGTCACATGTCGGCCACGGACACAACACCTATTTTGGAGTCTCCATGCTTCCTAGTTGGTGGTCTAGACTAAAAGTTCATAAAAAGTAATCGTGGTTCTCTTTTTGGCTTTGCCATTGATTCTTTTTACAGCATAGCTAACTAGGTTTTACTTAGTTTTTAAATAGATTTGTAGGTTTGAGTTATCAACCATAATAATCTTATGTGAACTGATCTTCATTTGAATTCTTATTTGACCCAAAGGGTGTTCTCACAGGAAGAATTCATCTTTTTATAATATTAGCAAAATTTTCTTTTTATTGTTAACTTTTACCAACCCACATCTGATAAGCTTTCTTATTCATTGGTTAGGACCCTCCACCCCCCGCGGGTGTTTTCATTAGTATGTGTTTTTAATACTCCAGATTCCTGAGTTCAAATGGTTTGTAAGGTTATTCACTCAGCACATCATGGCTATGTTCTTGGAGTAGGATGTTGTGCAGTACAGTGCGCTTAAACTCGGATTATGCAATCTAGTAATGTGTAATTTTTTTTTCTTTTCTTTTTGGGATGATATAGATGCTGAAGAAATTGAATAAACAGCTGAGTGGTGAGGATTGGACATGGAACAACTTAAACACATTGTGCTGGGCAATAGGATCTATATCTGGGTCCATGATGGAGGAGCAGGTATGCTTCTTTAACTTATAGCACAATTTCTTCAATTGTTTTGGGTATCGTAACATTTTATTAGCAACATATAAGCTCTCATGGTTAATGAGGTGGTTTATGTTATGATGTTGATATGTGTGTGACCTTTTTGTGTTTAGTTTGTTTAGCTAGTGTAGGTAGATTGCTGATATGTATGCCACTATCATCTATGTGGGTAACATATATGTCACTATTTGTTATGATTCTAAATATTGATTGCTATTGTGCTGAGACAATTTCGGGTCATCCGATGTGATGATGGCTATTATATGTTTTAAGTAATCCATTTTACTTCTCCTTTGATCGTACAGCTTGCCTATTTAGTTCTCGATATGTAGAATGTTGAAACTTTGCAATGTGCGGTTTTTAAATTTGTTTGTCATTGTCAAGCCATGTGATTTTTCGTTCTTTTTTTAATTATTTCAGGACATATGTGTGTTACCATTTTTTTTTTAAAATTGTCTTTTTCAGGAAAACAGATTTCTGGTGATGGTAATTCGTGATCTACTAAATTTGTGTGAAATCACAAAAGGAAAGGACAACAAAGCTGTTATTGCAAGTAACATTATGTAAGAATCTTTAGTTAAATTCTCTTCTCCACTTAAAATCTTCCTGGTTTCTTTATCTTCCAATCTTGTCACAGGACAGAATAATGCTTTGGAACTTTGATGTCATTCTGGCTGAAAAGCCTTTAGAGAATCTAATTTCTTTTTCATTTACTGTGTTTCTGTTGCCTGATATTACTGCCTCTTAAGTAGTACAACTTGGTATGCTGCAGACTGTAGTTGTCAACTGTAGTAACTATTATAATTGGACCTTGGGGGATCTAGTCTGTAAATGTTTGATCAGGATGATCAAAATTTATATTCGTTTGTGTTCTTATTTTTATTGCATATTCAGGTACGTTGTTGGACAGTACCCAAGATTTCTTAGGGCCCATTGGAAGTTCTTGAAGACTGTTGTGAATAAGTTGTTTGAGTTCATGCATGAAACGCATCCCGGAGTTCAGGTTAGTATTACTCTTGTGATATATGCTTCCAAAATCTAGGCGTGTTTAGTCCCGAAAGTTTTCCAAATTGACTATATTTTTGCTGGGCAAGTGTCTGCTGAGAAGCCTCTCGTTTCCCTCTTCAATTTCAGTCATAGAGTTATACTGAAACCAAATTAATCTCAGAAAGGTTGTGTAAGCATTTCTATATGCCATGGCAGCTTCAAGAGTCTTAGTTTTATTTGAAGGTGAATTAATAATTTTGGGTTAAATACAGTTTACACCCCTAGGCTACCTTGAATTCCATGTTGTTCTGTTGTTTTTCAATTGTAAGAATCAACCCTCCTACATTAATGGTCAAGTTGCAATATCAACCTTTTGGTAGTTTCCGTTACATGGACTACTGGCCCTCACGGAAGAATGACATTGCAACTTGATCGTAAGTGTAGGGAGACTGTTACAATTGAAAATGAGTTTCCCAGGAGTATGATACATGTTTTATAGAAATATACTGCTGTTTGCTGTGTAGTATCAGTGTGCTGTGGTTTTAAGCTCTGTAAGTTCAGCCTATATTTGCCTTAGCATTGGTTATAGTGTCATAGCATACTTGGGCATATGTGCAATATTCTGAATTATGTGTTGAAATCCATTTGATCACATTTTAAGGTTAGGATTTTATCAATTGTAACTTCTTGTTTACCAGCTGATTTGTCCTATCCATGCGTTTATTTTAGACTTGTTAATTATGTTCTAGTTTTTGTTATAAAATTTGGAGTGTTTATATTGTTTCAATTGTTCTAGTTAATTACTTCGATAGCCTTTCTTTATATCATAAATGGAGTTTGTGGTGTTACATTAATTGGGTATTGTAATTCCTGTCTTGTTCATCATCTATGGCCAGCCTTTTACCTTTTAATCTTGGAAAAGTAAATTACTAAAGTTAAAATTTGTGTGTGACAGGATATGGCTTGTGACACATTCTTGAAAATTGTTCAGAAGTGCAAGCGTAAATTTGTTATTGTACAGGTAATATTATTTTAATCTTGTTGGTCAAATGTCAATTTTCCATATTGGATATAACTTTGAATGTGTCATGCTTTTCTTCTATTGTTTCCAGCTTGGAGAAAGCGAACCATTTGTATCTGAGCTTCTAACAAGCCTTCCTACAACTATAGCTGATCTTGAGCCCCATCAGATTCATTCATTTTATGAATCAGTATGTTTGTCTGATTTTTTGATAAATAGTATGTTTGTCTGATGCCCCAATATTAGACTGTATAAAGGGTGGTCGTGAAGTAACAATTGCTGTTCTACTGTTTTAGGTTGGTAATATGATTCAAGCAGAATCTGATCCTCAGAAGAGGGATGAATATTTGAAAAGGCTGATGGAGCTTCCAAATCAGGCAAGCTCACATAAAAAATGCTACTACTTCCAGGAATGCATGTGCATGTGTTCAAGCCCCATGGTAGTCATTATGGTTACATTTTTCTGTGCAGAAATGGGTTGAAATTATAGCACAGGCACGCCATAGTGTGGATTTCTTGAAAGATCAAGATGTAATCAGGACTGTCCTTAATATATTGCAGGTATGTTTTACAACTAAGACAATTTTTCTTGAGTCAATGAAATTGCATTATTTGCTCTACGTTGAGAACTTGGTTCTCTCATGAGATAGAGCATTATTTTTCTAAGCTTCTTCTTCTTCTTCTTCTTCTTCTTCTTTGGGGGTGGGGTGGGTATGCTGTGTTTGAGTTGATGTGAAATTGAAACCATTTAGGGAGTCTTTGGCAACCCATGCTTTATTATTTGACTTTGTTTTACTGCAACAGAATACACAATTTATTTTATTTTATTTTATTAAATTTTATTTATTTTTTTAGCATGGAGATATTTGAACATAATAATGGTATTTTTTTGGTCATCGAACATAATAATGGTGTCATTACAAAAAATTGTAGACATGCTCTAGATTGACAAGAAGAAATGTAAGTGTCATTGTTATCTACTTTTTTCTTTCTTTCCCTCTGCATTGGCTATGGCGGGGAGTTGGCTAATATTACATATCGCAAGAGATTTATTGTAATTTGCTATTAATGGGTTCCATTCTTTGTATCATTTGGATCAAATGGTTGTTTTGTTAGTAACTTATAATGTGAATAAAGGTTCACTTTGTGGATTGAACTTTGTGATAAATTAAAGAACTTATCCATTGAAGGAGTAAAATTCATCAACCGTGACTCATGGTTTATCATTGGTAATATATTTAGCGAAACACATTGGATACTTTTTGCCGCTAAATCTTTTAGCTTTCTTTTTTGGGTCACCTTCTTCAAGATTATTTCTTTTTGTACCTTTCTTAAAAAGTATTTTGTTCTATGTTTCCCTAGCTTTTTAGATAGCAGATTGTGGATCTGTATACAAGATTCTTAACCTTGATAGGCTTTCTTATACATATCACTGTCACTTCATGCTGAAGCATGATTCATATAAAGTCATTTTGTTTTGCATGGCAGACAAATACAAGTGTTGCCAGTTCACTTGGAACATATTTCTTATCTCAAATATCACTGATCTTTTTGGACATGCTTAATGTATACAGGTATTATTTCGGATTACAATTTTAACTTAAATACTTTCAGCTATATAACTTTTTCTTTCTTTATGTGAACATCTGAGAAATCTCTCTTTGGTCTTCCATCATGAAGTAATGTTGTGATTTGTGTGATCTCTTATTGTTTGGAACAGAATGTACAGTGAGCTCATATCGACCACCATTGCAGAAGGGGGCCCCTTTGCATCTAAAACATCTTATGTAAAACTTCTGCGGTGAGTTCAGTAATTGGGATTTTTTTGTATTGGTTTTTCTGAACTTTCTCATGTCCTTTTCTTTTTATTTTACTCTTGAAACAGCTCAGTAAAAAGGGAGACTCTTAAGCTCATTGAGACATTCTTGGACAAGGCTGAAGATCAACCGCAAATAGGAAAACAATTTGTTCCTCCAATGATGGACCCTGTACTTGGTGATTACGCTAGGAATTTGCCTGATGCAAGGGAATCTGAAGTCTTGTCACTTTTTGCTACAATAATTAACAAGTATGCAACCTGTTTTTATTGTGTTTATTGATGCAAATTTTTGTTTTCCAACTAATAAGAGGGGTGATATGTTGCATTGGAAAATGCTTGCTTATGTCAACAAGTGCAGTTAGCATTGCTAAATATAAGTGCATTCTCAGAATTTTTAAATGACATTTTAGTTGTTGACCTTGATACTCAAGCTTTGATGGGATGGTGGCGGCACCACTTTTGGATACTATTTAAGGCTCTATTTGGTTGTGTTTTGTAATCATGATTCTACACCTTGATTCAAACATCATGTTTGGTTAGAGTTCTTAAAACACATTCCAAAACTCCGCACAAAACACTCTGTTTGAGGCGCGGTTTTCAGAATTTTTTTTTTCAAATTTGGTCTAACCGGTCGTCCGGCCGGTTGACCGGAACATTGAATTTTTTATTTTTATTTTTATTTTTATTTTTTTTTTGCAATTGATATGTTAATTTTTATATATTCGAAAAAAATATTTTCTGAATTTTTTAAAAAATTTTATGTGCTTTAAATTAATTTTGAGTTGTATGTTTGGTTATGAGTTGTAAATTTTTATATCAAATATCAAATGTCACATCAATAATTCCCCACTCAATTCAAAACTTTTTTCAAAACTCTTTACCAAACAAATTTTCCACACTCAAATCATAATTACAAAACTCTACCAAACGCAACCTAGGTTTTGAGGACACGGCACTGGCACCGGACCTTGCGATGTCCATGCTTCTAACTGAATTAGACTCTAGGCTGCCCGGAAAATGGTTGTCGTTTTATTTTCCACCATTTCCCGAGTTTTTATGTGACCACCTACTACTGGTGATTTAAAACAGGGGCACTTACCAATCAGTCATATTAATTAGACTTATTTACCTACAGGTCCTAATGGGTAATAAGTCCCAAAAGTAGGACCTATTGGTAATTTACCTTTAAAACAATGCATTATTGGTTAAGCTTGAGGTCTGATGCCTTGTACTACAGTTTTTCATTCTGTAACATTCCATTTTCCTTATCTTTTCTATTTATAGGTACAAAGGTGCAATGATAGAGGATGTGCCTCGAATTTTTGAAGCTGTGTTTCAATGTACCTTGGAGGTGAGGATGGAAGTTTCTTTAGTTATAAAAGTAATTAGCATATCAAGAATAAATGTTTTAGTGTGTTCCTTTTGTTATAAAAGGTGAAGTTGACACCTGAGGCAAAACGAGAGCAAACTGCTCTGATATTTGAAAGTAAAATGGCACTTCTTAGAAGCCTTTCACTTCAGAAAGCTAGATGATCTTTGAGGCATAAATAGGCACTTTTTTAATTTTTTTGGTCTAACCCAATGAGTTGTACACCTCTGAGGGGGAACATGTTTGCAATCTACTGCTCTTATAAAACTACCCGTTAACCAATTTTTTTGGTTAATTCACTAAGAGGACACCCTGTCTCCATTTATTACAAATGAATTGGCTTGATCCAAAACTAATTATATCCACTGCAAAAATGAGGTATTTAGAAACAGAAAGATTTCTTCAATGTGGCTAGTTTTTCTTTATTCAAGTATTAAGGGAAGGGGCAGACCTAAATTGACGTGGACTAATGTAGTAAATAGAGATATGAGTCTCCTTAATTTGACTAATCAAATGGTCTTTGATAGAGTCGATTGGAGAAGAAGGATTCATGTAGCCGACCCCATTTGGTGAAACTTGAGGCTTGGTTTGGTTTGGTTTAATTCCAAATATGTTGTTAACATTTTTTTATGATACCAGTGCTTTCTTTGTTCTAATTAACCTTGTGGAAATTATTCTTTTGTTAACTTGTTAGTAGTTGTTAATGGGTTTTTATTATTTTATCATTTACTTGTATTAAAATTAATTTTTTTTAAAAGCTTTCATGATGTTGATTTGAAGTTCAGACCTCATCTCACAGTGAGTGAACCAGATGTAATGATGGCCGCACATGAGATTGCACGAGACCACTTCGATTATGACTCGGGGGATGCGAACATTGCTTGAGCGCACTTTCCCCTCTCTATTAGTAAGGTTGTCAAAGGGTTGGACTTTAATACAACTTAGTGCATCTTTACCATGAGATTGCACGAGACCACTTCGATTATGACTCGGGGGATGCGAACATTGCTTGAGCGCACTTTCCCCTTTCTATTAGTAAGGTTGTCAAAGGGTTGGACTTTAATACAACTTAGTGCATCTTTACCAAGCTCACCAAACCTACTTAGCTATGTCAAGAAAACTCACAAGAACTCGTTCATACACTCCATTTTATACGAGTCTCAATTCCCTTGCCATATGTAGCTAGCACCAGACTTACTCTTGCATTAAAATAGTGAAATATTGCTTCGCTTCACTTCACAGAAGCCATGATTGTTTTCTATAATGAATAAACGATAATCTGCTATTGCTCATACGTTTCATGTAATGTATTAGTTTGTGACCTTTTTTGTTTTTTTGCCTACTGGTGTTAGTTGCATGCGTGCCCATTGTATTTCTTGCTCCAATTTGAAATTTTCTCATTTTTTTGAGGATAAAGAAAGAGAATGCAATTGTTGGGAGAAAAAAAATAAAGAAAGATGAAAAAAAAGTATTTTAATAGTATAGATAAAGGAGATAGAGAGTTTGTTGTGTGAAGTGTTAAAATCCACCTACTCTCCACCTACTTCACCCACTTAAACCTACTCCACTAAACCTAACCCACTACACCACTACCACCTCACCTACTCCACTAAACCTAACCCACTACACCACTACCACCTCCACTTCACCTACTTCTTACCTACTGCACACTCACCTTCTTCTATATATAGGAATCATGAATCATTGTAATAGAAATAAAGATAAATCAATCAATAATACATATATTCTTACATGGTATCAGAGCAAGGTTAAGAATTTAGTATTTTTCGCTTCACCGGCGGGCGGCAACCTCGCCTTGGCCGCCCGCCGGACCTCAACCTAGTCCGCTAGAATTTTCTACACATACCTCTTTGCCACTCTGAATTTCCCACCAATACAAGCCTCCGGGCATTTATCCGCGCTGCCCGTTTGAACACCCATTTAAGTGGTTTGTTCTCCAACACCAAATCAACACTTTGGCCTTTTTCCCTTGAGAATGGTAGCAACAGCAGCAGCTGCATCTTGAAGATCAGGATCCAGATGGCACACAATGTTCTCTACTTGCTCACCCATTTCTGGCATAAGCCCTTTCTCCTTGAGCAGTTCTATAATTACTGTATCACCGAATCCCAAGCCTACAAACACTTCGTCAAGAGCTGCCACGTCATCAACGGCGACGGCAGGGTCGGACCTCTCCGAGAAGTGAACGTCGTCTCCGGCCTCCTCGCCGCCAACAGCACCGGGCGCCTCGAGATCCTCGACGACGAGCGCCATGTCATCCGCTTCAACGTCGTCGATAGGGACCACCGACTCGCGCATTACAGATCGGTCACGACCCTCCACCAATCTCACCTCAAACCCTTCTCCACTGGCTACTTTCTCCTGCATCACGGCTTGCGTGTGCCGGTGCTCCCCTTCGTACGTTACGATCAGCATCGTCGGATCATCTGTCGCTCTCTCGACGTGCTTTCTCGCCGGACATCCTCTCACGCTACTGCACTTGTAATATCCCCGTGGATATGGTGATCCTTTGATCGGCTTTTGACCGTACTTCCTCCAAGAGTACTCGTCCGCCGGAATATCGGCGACTTTCGGAAAGATTGCTTCCCCATCTGCATCCTGTAATCAGTGCTTTTGTCCAAGTAATCAATGGAGCCCCTTGTTGCTGGAGTTGGTTCTTTTTTTAAAAAAAAAAAAAACAAAAAAACAAAAAATCAGAATCTCTCTGCTAGACCCAACAATTGCTGTCACCCACTAACTTCACTATTTTTTTAACATAATATTTTGCTTTCACCCGCTCACTTCACTCTCTCTGAATTCTTCTTTTTTATCTTCATGATAGTCACACGGGCATGTCCCTCCGCCAATACTCCCATCATTTTCCTTTTTCATATATATCTTTATTCCGCCACACCATACCACCGTCCACTTCCTGATATCCATTATTTTATTATTATTATTATTATTATTATTATTCTTACTCTGGGTTACATCTCTCTTATCCACTATCTTTTCTTTTCTATTTATATTTCTATCTATATATATATATATATATGTACCTTTCAATCACTTCTGATTTTTCAAAATTTTCTTTTATTTTCATCAAAAAAAAAAAAAGGCAGAAGCCGAACTGCACACCAAACTCATTTTATTCATGTCGGGGCTCACTCCGATCACCATTTTACACCACAGACCCAAAAAAAAAAAAAAAACAAAAAAAAAACAAACAAACAAAAAACCACAAACAAACACCCAAAGATTTGTTTTCTGTTCTGCAGACGGCCACCCACCGACCTACTCTGCTGCCGGTCTTTTCTTCTTGCCTCCGTCCTGGGCGGCCCTTGCCGGTGTTGCCTCCGTATTTCCCACTCCACTGGGCATGATCACTACTCCCTGCTCCTCCACTGCAGAATATGGCGGACCTCCAAAACGGAACATCACGGTGGCCTTCCGCTTCAGCTCCTTGTTTTCTGCCTTTAGCACACTTATCTCTGCTCGCGCATCCTTATACATGCGTTGGAGCAGAGCCAGCTGGGAGTTTAACTGTTGCACCTCATTTGTCCTGCTCTGCAGCCGGTGCGACAAGTTTGTGACCACAGTCATGGTTTCCACACATGACTTCAGAGTATACTGATTGGCCTCAATATCAGTTTGCACCGCCATTTTTTGATCCACCGACCGCATCGGAAAGTTCAACGGAGCAAACACAGAGGTGTTTGGTTGAGGTTCACTGGCCACCGCACCAGTTCTCTCTCTTGTTGACTCATTGAGGTCGGGAAAGAGAGTGAGTAGACCACGGGATGAAGAGGCCATATTCTGGGTAGCTGAACGGGAAGAAGAGGCCATGTTTTTTGGGTTGCTGAGTGTTTCCGAGAAGGGTTGGATACAGAGTATTTACAGATTGTTTCAAAATAACAAGTTCAGAGGTTTCAGTCTGGTTTGGTTTCCTCCGCCTCCGCATTGGTTTATATTGACACAGACGACGCGGCCGACACGCCGCTCTGTCGCTCACGTGCCTCGCCGCGTCTCCGGCTCACCTTTTGATGGCTCGACGCTTTCTGTCGGGCACGACTTTTGATGAAATGGGCGCGCCTTTTGAGGGCGCAACTTTTGATGGCACGCCTTTTTATGGATTGGGCACGCATTTTGATGGCACGTCTTTTTATGGATTGGGCACGCCTTTTGATGGCACGCCTTTTGAAAGATTGGGCACACCTTTTGAGGGTGCGACTTTTTAAGGGTCCGACAAGACTCTATAAACTGTCCCGACATTGATTCCGGTTAGCTCCTTCAAGGGTCCGACAAGACTCTGTAAACTGTCCCGACATTGATTCCGGTTAGCTCCTTCAAGGGTCCGACAAGACTCCTTCAAGGGTCCGACAAGACTCTGTAAACTGTCCCGACATTGATTCCGGTTAGCTCCTTCATGGGTCCGACAAGACTCTGTCAACTGTCCCGACATTGATTCCGGTTAGTTTCTACAAGGGTCCAGCAAGACTCCGTAAACTGTCACAACAACTGTCACAACAGTGTCTGTTACAACGGTCCGACATGACCCCATAAACTGTCTTCTACATCGGTCTGACACGACCACACAGTGTCTGCTACAACGGTCCGACATGACCCCATAAACTGTCTTCTACATCGGTCTGACACCGCCATCCAGTGTCCTCTACACCGTTATGACACCACCATACAGTGTCCTCTCCATGGTTATGACACCCCCATACAGTGTCTTCTACAACGTTATGACACCACCATCCAGTGTCTTCACCAATGGTCTGACACGACCATACAGTGTCTCTTATCCTCTTTTATTTTTATGTATTTTCTTGTTTTGTTACTCTCTCCAAACTCAAGTTGGTTAGTTCCTATCCCCCTTGAGTTTGCGGGGGGCTGTTAAAATCCACCTACTCTCCACCTACTTCACCCACTTAAACCTACTCCACTAAACCTAACCCACTACACCACTACCACCTCACCTACTCCACTAAACCTAACCCACTACACCACTACCACCTCCACTTCACCTACTCCTTACCTACTGCACACTCACCCTCTTCTATATATAGGAATCATGAATCATTGTAATAGAAATAAAGATAAATCAATCAATAATACATATATTCTTACATGAAGTATTTGAAAAAGTGATTAAAGTTACTTTTTAGCTAAAAATTGGCTAAAGATTTGACTGATTTGATGGAGATGTTCTTATAATTTGCCAAACTCACTGCATTCACCAGCCATTTCAATTTGGCAGTTCTATCTTTGCTGTCACGTGTGGTGTTTTGATTTGGATTGTAATGTATGAAAATAGAAATATGAAAATAAATTGGAAATAACTGAAAAATAGCAGTATAGAATGCACTATTATGGTTAAAAAAACAATAAATAAAATAAGACAGATCAATTGGGGTGCTGGTTTGGCCTAATAATTTTATAATTGGCTTGCACATTCTCTAGAGAATATTGAGGCCTCGTTTGGCAAGAGGTTATTTTAGCCAATTAGTCAAAAAGTTACTAAATTAGCCAAAAAGCCAACAACCCATACCAAAAAGTCAAAGATTCTCTTTTCTCTCTATTTTTTGCACATCTTTTCGTAATTAGCCAAAAAGTCATCCCAAACATACAAGTTTTTTTTACCTACCTTTTTAGCCAAATAACCAAAAAGTTACTAAATTAGTCTGTTCCCAAACGAGGCCTGAAGTTCATTGTTTTCTTCCTTTATTCTGGGAGGTAATTGATTTGTATATAGTCAGAAGCTAGAGGCAATAATTAAAAACATAGCTATTGATCTTACCATTCAACATATGGGTTGTTTAGTGGCTCATGTGATTTGCTTGTGCTATCCTGTTGGCTGATGCATGTCCAGAAAAGGCTCTGTTTCATGTGTGGACTGTGAGTAATGCAACACGTCATGTTTATTTTGTTTATTTTTTATGATATCTTGCCATCAACATTGTTTTTCCACTCCTCTGTGTTTGGTTGTAGATATGGTTTTTCCTTGATGATACCCTCTTGTCCTGACTATTGAGTCTTGAATAAGGTCTTTGTATCATTGAAAGCTGTAGACCATGTACTTCTTTTGTGGTTGACTTGTCTTGTTGATTTGTATTTCAGATGATCACCAAAAACTTTGAAGATTACCCTGAGCATCGCCTCAAGTTCTTTTCACTGCTTCGTGCCATTGCTACACATTGTTTTCCTGCTTTGATTCGTCTGTCAAGCCAGGTTTGTGTTTATATTTATTCCCCATATTGAGTCTTTCCCTAATATCTTGTAATGTTTGACTCTACAAATCTTAGAAGCTTTCTCTGTTTGGATGTGAGTATATCTATGCTCCAGTTTTAAACATTTCCTTTTTTCTGGTGCACCTCTTCAATTCCAATGAGCTTATTAGTCTTTCTAATGTTCTTTTATCCATATCAGCAACTAAAGCTTGTTATGGATTCTATCATATGGGCTTTCCGACATACTGAAAGGAACATTGCTGAAACTGGACTAAACCTTTTGTTGGAGATGCTGAAGAACTTTCAGGTGTGATTTGTCATGTGATTCTATGTCCTCTTGAGTTGTAATGATTTATGTTCAATGCAAGGGCTCTACCGTGATGAGGTTATTTTGCAGACTTCTGAGTTTTGTAATCAATTCTACCGGACTTACTTCGTGACAATCGAGCAAGAAATTTTTGCTGTCTTAACAGACACGTTTCATAAACCTGGGTTCAAGTTGCATGTCTTGGTGCTGCAGCACTTGTTTTGCCTGGTAGTTATTCTTTTTTATGCCTCAGAAACAAGTTCGTCATAGTTTTGGCCCCTCAAAAAAATTAATAGAGTTGTGGAAATGTGTTTACAGGCAGAGTCTGGTTCATTGACAGAACCTTTATGGGATGTGACGACTGTTACTTATCCATATCCAAATAATGCAATGTTTGTTCGTGAGTATACTATTAAACTTTTGGGCACATCATTCCCCAACATGACAGCAACTGAGGTATGTAATCCAAACTCTATTTATCCTTATCTGCTCTCTGGATACCCACTTATTTGAGGGGACTTTGTCAGGTAGCACAATTTGTGAGTGGACTGTTCGAGTCAAGAAATGATCTTTCCACATTTAAGGATCACATACGGGACTTTCTTGTGCAGTCAAAAGAATTCTCAGCTCAGGTAAACACCATCATTACTTGAGCTTTCACTGCTTAATTTGCTCAGAAATTCATTTTCTCTGAGCATTGAATAGAGGTGGAGGGTGAGTTTTAACTGAACTTTGAGGTGGCCGCCGCGGGGGGGGGGGGGGGGGGGGGGGAGGATGAATGGGAACTGAACTTCCCAATCTGTGCCATGTATAACATGGAGGGTGAGTTTTACCTTGATGGTCAAACTGGTAATAAGTTTTATAGATGCTAGGGCTTTCAGTGAGTAGGTTGGCATTGTGGTTAAAGATCAATTGTTTTCTTGGTCTACAGTTTGATGATTTTCTAATTTTAAATTTCATTCTGTTTCGCAGGACAACAAGGATCTCTATGCAGAAGAAGCTGCTGCTCAGAAAGAAAGGGAGCGACAGCGGATGCTCACTATTCCGGGTCTTATTGCGCCCAATGAGATACAAGATGAGATGGTGGACTCATAGACGTCTAATTTGCTGTGGAAACAGTTTCCATGGGTTTTTAACTCCAGATTTGCTGTGGACACCTGGAATATCTTCTCTTCCATACATTTTTGGAGGTTACCACTTCAGTAATTTTTTCCCCATTTTTTTGCTCATATTTCCCAAATTTTCTTTAGTTTTGCACGGGTAAATCATGGCGGTGTCCCAGTGCAAAGGCTTGGCTACTGATGGAAGGAACTACTGGGTTGGTGTAGAGTATTTAGAGAATTCTAATGTAGGATGATGATTATAGTTAGTCGTCGTTTGTATGGGGTTCCTGAATTCAGTCAGCTTGTGGCATTATAATTCATGAGAAAAGGTAGAGAGAGAGAGAGGGAGAGAGAGAGAGAGAGAGAAACCGTTTAAAATGACATTTTATCAATGTTGATGAGATCCAAAGTAGGGTGTAATGTATACGACCTTTGGCATGTGCAGAAAAATTCTTTGTTTAATCGGGTGGAGATTAGAATGATATGTGTCTTGGTATTGGTATTATTAGTCAAGAGATCTGATTTTGCTTCTCTTAAAATTTTGTTTGAGATAACATAATATGGTGTTTATAAGAGATGTGTCAACCATCTTTGTCTTATTCAATGTTTTGAGTTACTGTGCAACTGATTCTGCGAGAAATCTTTCCTATGTAATTGTGATAGGATTGGAGCTGCAATGGTGTAATGGTGGACACCTTGCACGGCCAGAGATTTGAAGCTTGCGGAAAGATGGGACCTGAGTGAGTGCAAATAATTGCAACACAAGTTCTGAATTTACCTGGTTAAAAGCAAATCTGTAGGCAACGGGAAAAAAGTGAGAATCTTTATTAAAAAAAAATCTCCAAATCCCAGAAAAGAAATATAAAAAAAAATGAAGGCGTGTCATTGTCTTAAGGTAAGTCACTTGCCAAGTCAAAAGTTAAAACGTTGATGATGAATTAGACAATAATGTTTGGGAAGGTCATATTTTAAATTCATTTTAATGTATCATTGATATATTAGTTTAATGAGTTTCACATTGTAGGTGTGGAATCACTTCACTAAGGACGGTGAATGGTGGAAGAGAATAGAATAGAGAAAGGGGACCACCGTGAAATCAAAAGAAATTGGAAAGAAGCTCACCCCTTCAACAAATATTCCATAATATTAATATCACAAACATATTTGAACTATGCATTTATATGAATTTTAATTTGGAGATTTTTTTTTAAGATCTCTAATATTAAGATTTTGTAGTATAAAAGACATCTAATATTTTTATAATGTCTAAAGTTTCTTAATATTAATTCAGAGAAAATTCGATTAAGAATTTCTTTGGACTTCCGACTCTCTAGAGAAACTCTTAACTTAAGCTTTCATCATCTTCTTTCTCCAGAGAAATTCTGGACTTCTCAAAGAAATTTCTAATTCAAGCCTTTATCATCTTCTTCCTCCAGAGAAATTTCAAAACAAAATCACTTCTCAAAATATGCCTTGGAATAAACAATTCTCAAAAGAGTAAAGAAGGACAATCTGACAAAAAAACAAATTTAGCAAAAGTTCAAACACAAACAAACATAATTCAGATTTAATATGACCAACACTGGGGGGAAAATTTCACAGAAACAAAACAGAGCAAGAACCAATTCCTATTCAATTGCATAAATTACAGTGAATATGAGCTAAACACAGGTTGTAGAAAAACATAGTTCATGGATGAAGAAATTGTAAACCAAGTTAAATTATGAGAAAGACACCCCTGTACTTGGCTCAACCTGCATCTTTGTTTCTTCCTTCCCACTATCAACCTTTGGTGAAGCTGCAATAGCTCTTTGACTTTGATTCTTCCTTGCGTTCCCATTAACCTTTGCATTGTCAACACCTGCAGAATTAGCTCCACCAAACCATATCTTTTCGACAATTCATACGCTTTTTGCTCATATGCCTTCGAAAAAGTCCGATTCTCGTCCATTTTACTCTTGCTAGCATTGTTCTCATACTTCTTCTTCAACCCAGCAATTTCTTGATGAAATCATAAAAAGCATTCCTATTAGCGAGTGGATCAAACCATTTTTTCGTAGTATATTCAATCATACCTTTCAAAAACACAATCTCATCCTCTTCACTCCACAACCTCTGAAACAATTGCTTTTTCGAATCATCACTAGTCTTCTTGGCTGAGTCCTTTTGAACAACCACATCAGAATCCACAACTTTCTTCTTCGCCCTCTTTGATTCCTGATTGCTGTTGTTCTCACTCACCGGAGGCCTTTTCGTTGGAGATTTTGCCGAACCAGGCTTGGATCTAGGTTTCTTAGTAGCTTTGTGTAATAACCCTCATTCTTGTCTTAGCCACGTTCATGTGCAGTTGTATGTTTTTGTCTTGTTAAGTTTGTATTTGTAGACTTTGTCTTGTTTTGCCTAAGTAAAGGTCCTTGTCTTGTTTTGTGCTTATGTGTTTTGCCTATGTGTTATATGCTTGCTTTGTTCCTTGCTTGCTATGTTAAGCCTAGGTTATGTCAAGCCTAGGCCATCTATCTTTGATGTCTCAAGTCTAGGTCTCAACTTTGAATCTCTCACACCTAGGATCATCCTGGAACCACTTTGGTTGACCTCCACCATCACCTAGGCATATTGGCCGAGATGTCATCATCTAGGCCGAGGTGTGCATCACCTAAGCCAAGATGTGTATCATCTAGGCCGAGATGTTATCATCTAGGCATCCTAGATCTTTGATCCTTGCACCTAGTGATCTTGTTCCTGGACTAGTATGACCTAGACCGAGGTGTGGTACATCTAGGCTGAGGTGTGGCACAGCTAGGCCAAGTGCTATCCTTCCTAGTCGAGATCAGTGAGACCTTACTTAACGAAGCCTATGTCCTAATCCAAGATCATTGCCTTATCAGAGTGCCCATGTTACCTTACTTGTTATACACACTTTGTCATACTCTTGTCTTGTCATTCTGGCACCTTTTTGAGGAGATCTAACCAGACGTTGCCACGTATCCCAGCAGAGGGTTAAGTCAACTAGCAGTAGAGACAACATATCATTTGCTATATCTTTGCCCTAGAAGAGAGAGAAGCTCTAGGAAAGAGGAAGAAGTTCTTAGAGTGAGAGAGCTAGATTCCAAGCTTGATCTTCACACCTTGAGCTGTTTGATCCGTGTTTTGAGGTTAGATTCTTGATCTACTCTTGTTGTTCTTTATGTTCATATGATCACATTGCATGATCTAGCATGATTCATGAGCCATGTATTGATTTAAAGTTTGGTTTTAGAAAGAGAAAATTAAGTTCTTGTGTTCTTCAAGAAAAGCCTTGTTTTGATCCGAAAGTTTGTAACAAGTTCCATGTTTTTGTGTTTGTTTTCAAGAAATCTTCAACTATGGGTACCCAGGTCCATGATTTCGAACTTATATCATGAAATCTCAGATTTTGAATAAGAAGTTATGATTTTTGCATTCATGTTCTTCATGTTCTTCAGGAGGAAACCCAGATTTCCAGACTTCATTTGCCTAAGTGTGGTCACTGAGACCCACTCTTGCCTAGATCTCACACCTAGGCCAAGTATTGTATCTCACATTGGCCTACCTTGCACGATCACTTGCACCTTAGCCTATTTTGCTTGCACACCTAGGCCGACCACCACACACCTAGGCCAACCACCACACACCTAGGCCGACCTTGGTACACCCTTGCCGGCACCTTATAACATCTCGGCAGGCAGCCGCACACCTAGGCCTAGAAGACTACACCTCGGCCAAGACCCCTTGAGTTCACCCAACTAGGCCATTTTTGCCTAGATCATCGCTGTGCATCCATTCAAGACCTGGTTGGTACCTAGCATGCTTTTCCAAGAAGAAAAAGAGTATTTTGACTTCCAGCACATGTTTTACTTTGTCTTGACTTGGTTTTGGAAAGAAATGCGGGATCATTTACACTCATGTAAAGCTTGTTTTGAGAGTGCATTTCATAACCATCTTTGAGCATTCCTTATTGTTTTCTTGGAGTGCATTCAGTGGAGTTTTATTATGTATTTGTAGGTCTTGAATCCTTGCCTTAATCCTTACATCTGAAGAGCTATATGAGTGGTATTTTTAATAAAGCTATGTTATAATGTTTTGATAAAGCTTTGCTTTGCTTTGTTTTGTTTTGGAAAAGTATTTGATCAAGAATGAATGATTATCCACTAGTTTTTTTATCAAGTATTATGTTTGTTTTGATGACATTTTTGGAAAGTCTTTTCGTGCGAGGGGACGTTAAGCTTATGTAGCACCTTTGTTTGAGATATCTCCTGCCATCGACGGTCATGTACGGATGGTACCACCAACGGTCTTGTACGGGTGGGTTTTGTTTTGTCACCGACGGTTTTTCGGGTGGGTTGTCTAATCGATTCCAGGTTGGCCACCAACGGTCATGAACGGGTGTGCTTCGACTCCGGGACAGTTATTCCTTTGTTTCGTCAGGAATGTCATCCTTTGTATTATGTAGATGTTAGTAAACATCCCAAGAAGCTTTGAAAGACTTTGATTGATGAACTTGATTCATCCTAAGTTTTGTTACAAGCTATGATATGTATTGTTTTGATAAAGATCTCGAATATCATTCATTCAAACCTTTATTACTAATATCATTCACTAAGTATCCAAGCTCACCTTCCCCTTTATATATATGTAGGTGACGAGCAAGAAGGCGGTGACGCCTAAGATGTTATGTGCAAGATGTTTTGATTCATGTTTTGCATAATCTTAAAGATTATGCTTCTTAGTTTGTAACTCATTTCTTTTTGTATATTTTGGCTTGAGAAGCCTTTTGATCAAGATGTAACATGTACTATATTTTATTTGTATTCAAGTTATAAAATCATGTTAAGATGTATATCATTTCATTTGATCTATACACAGCTCTTATGGACTACTTAGATTTAAATTTGCTTCCGCACATGTAAGCTCCATATGTATACTCTAATTGTGTGTGAATTTTTGTAAGTTGGCCTTTGGTAATCTCGTATTACTAGCCATCACGGCACCATTCTACTAGGGGCGGAATGGACCTGTGACACTTTGAGTGGATCTTCTTCCATGGGTTTGGAAGCAAGAGGCTTGATGCGAGGATTGGTGGGAGGAGTGCACGATTCGGGTTCGATTTAGAGCCCAAATCGTCTTCAGATGAAGATTAGGGATTTGGCGTTGAGGTCTGAGCGATCACGGGTTTCTTCAGAGACGATAAGGGCTTTTTTTTATGAAGAAGTGTTCTTGAGTTGGTTTTGTTCAGATTCAGAGTCTTCTTGATCTTCTTTCTCTTCTGATGAAATTTCTCCTTCTTCCTCAGAAGATGGTTCTGGTTTGGGTCGACTATTGTTTGCCATTTTTGTGGAAAGAGAAAGAGAAGATTAGTGAGGGCTAGAGTTTAAACAATATCAAAGTAGAGAGAAAGAGAATTGAGGTTAGATTTGAGAGAGTTAAATTTCTCTATGATATATGGATGTGGAGTTGAGTAACCTTAGATATTATAAAATATTAAAATAATATTGTGAATCTCTTTTATTACTAAAAATGGGATAGAGACTTTAAATTAATTTTCTCTTTAATTTGACCCTTTATTAATAAATGAAGTAAATTATAGGAAAATTTACCCATAAGTCCTAATTTTTGAAACGTTGAACCATTTAGTCCTAAAAGTTTTCTTATGCTCCATTTAGTCCCATTTTTACATCAACATGATGTGAATGATGTAAATGATCTGATGTTTCATTCTATAATTTCAAAATTTATTGAAATCTGATGAACATTAGATGTTTTTCATCATATATTTTCAAACATTATTGAAATTTGATGAACATTAGATGTTTGAAATCCAATGTTTGTAACATGACTCTGATGTTATTAACATTGTATCTGATGTTATTAACATTCTAATGGGACCTTTCAGTCTATAAGAAAACTTTTAGGACTAAACAGTACTTAAGTTATTAATTTGGGATTTATTGGTGTATCTCCCTAAATTATATTGACTTTTTTTAAAAATTTTATAATTTTGATATAATAGATTGAATTTTTTAAATTTTAAATTTATATAATATTTAGTTTCATTTTTATCAATAATTCACTCACTAAAAAAATAGAAAAATGATATTTTTATCTCTTATATATTGAAAATATATATATTTATCTTTGTTTCTTGTGCATTAATTCTATTCTATTTAACCTTATTAAAAAAAATTAGTGTAATAATATCAACATTATAACTTATATTTTTTTTATTAAATTATAAATATACTTGCTAATATTTACTTAAAATATGAATTGCCTCTTATGATTTTGAAAATTGCAAATATTTTATTGTTAGAATTTTTTATTTAACAAAATTAACATAAAAAATAAAATTCATAACTATTTTCTTATACAACAATAAAATTATCTTAATTACTAATTGAAATATATATTTGAAACCATTAAAAATAATTAATTAATTTGATAATTTATTAATAAAAGATATCATTGATTATACAATTAAAAATTTTAAAATAGTGAGACATAATTTTTAAAATTATATAAAACAATTTATATTTTACGTAAAGTTGACATATATTTATACTTTTTTAAAAAAAATTTGAAAAGAAATAAGTATAAATTAAATAAGGGATTGTTTGGTTTTTGAGCTATGCTAAAAAATCGCAAACGGATTAAAAAAAAAAAAAAAAAAAAAAAAAAGTCCAAAATGACATGAGGATAAAAAAAATTTGCCCAAAACAAAGTTAAAAAATCAAATAAGAAAACCAAACAAATAAAAAAACGCAAAGTTAAAAAATGTCAAATAACTAAAAAGTTAATTAAAAAAATCATTGTCAAACCAACACTTTTATGTAGGGGTGGACGCGGGTCGGTTGTGGTAACGGAACCTCCAATTCGCCATCCGTCCGTCAGATTGGCGGATTGGAGAAAATTAATCCGAATTAGTCTGCTAATCCGGCGGATGTGGATTGAGCGGATTGATGGTTTGGCGGATGAATGCGAATTGGTTTGGCGGTTTAAAATTTTATAAATTTTTAACATAATTAAACTTGTACACTTTCTCAAAAAAAAAAAAAGTATTACAATCAATGATTTAAAAAAATATTATAATCACTGCATGCCTTATTCAAAGTAAGAAAGTTCGAAACTTTAGAATATCACAATCACTGCATGCCTCATCCACATACTACAATCACAGCATGCCTTATCCACATAAAATATTACAATCTGTGATTCTTAAAATATAAAAACAATTCAAACTACCAAAACCATGAGCAGAGCAGTAGTAGAGATTGTATGTCTCTATATTGTTACATCTATATTTATTTTTGAAAACAAAAACCAACTACCATATATCATATTTTCTATTTATTATTTTTAGAGATAGATTTAAAAACAAAAAATATAGATAAATAATACATTTATTTTTTTCAATTCAAAAAAGATATTAAAGTTAAAAACTTTTTTCAATGGAATATTTAATTTTTTTTTAATTGAAAACACAAACAGAATATTTAAACAAACTGAAAACACCAAGTCTTATAAATTACTAGGGGTGCTCGCGGTTTGGCGGTTTGGTTGCGGCCAAAGGAATCTCAAATCCGCCATCCGTCTACCAGATTGGCGGATTGGAGAAAATCAATTCGCAACTGTCCGTTTGTCATCACGCATCCATCCAAAATGTGATGGATCGGATCGGATCGGATCGGTTCGGTCTGTTTTGGCAGATCAATATATCCGCTGTTCACCTATACTTTTAGGGGTTGTTTGAGATGATATAAATAAGTGTATTTTTGACTTTTTTATAAAATATGAGTAAGATTTAAAATGATGTGATAGAGAGATAATATAAGTTAAGGCCACGTTTGGGAAGTCTCAAAAAAGTCAAAAAGTTACTCTAAAAGTTAAAAAGTTATCACTATTCATCAAAAGTCAACAATTATGGCTGCACAACTCTCAATTCTAATTTTCCCTTACAAACTAATTTATACAATTTTTTAAAACATATTTTCTCATAAAAAGTCAAAAGTTAATCCAAACATTCATATTTTCAACGTCAATTTTTTAGTTTAAAAAGACAAAAAGTACACTTATTTAAGACACTCCAAACAATCTCTAAATAAAATAATGAAATTTAACTAGAGTAGTGTTTTTTTAATTTTTTAAATTATGGGAAACAAGACGCAAGAATAAAGCTTTGGACTCCCAGTGGGGTACTGGGGTCACCTCCCATTGGTCCAAAACAAAAACAATTTTTTTTTTTTTTTGAGTTTTCAGCCAACCCCAAGCCGACACGTTGCACTGGGGGGTCACTGGGTTCTGTAGCATTGCTGCAAGACGCAAATAGAAGATATTTATATGCAAAGGCGTCGTAACCAAAAAGGGAAAAAGAGCAAAATTCGAATTCCCCCAATTGATCAACAATCTCTCTCTCTCTCTCTGTCATCTCTCTCTCTCTCTCACACGCGCACACAGATCGTCAAATACTACTACTGCTGCTGGAAATACATATCAATCTGTAAATTAGTATATATATATCTACAGCCTACAGGCTTACTGATCGTGAATTCCAGTTCGAAGAATCTTCTCTCTCCTCCCTTGTGAACAAAGAAAAGTTCCATCGTTGACGCTTTCTCGACCTCCGAAACAGACTGACAGAGTAATCAGTGATCAAAATTCATCAATGGGACAAGCCTTTCGGAAGCTTTTCGATGCCTTCTTCGGCAATACTGAGATGAGGGTACTTTTTTCTTTTTCTTTTTTTCCTTACTTTTGTTTCCATATGTTTTCTTTTCTTGTTCATTTCAACTATTTATTTTCCTTTCCAACATTATTAACTGTTGATAATTTATCTGATCTTAACATTTGTACCACCTTGCTAGAGAGAGAGAGAGAGAGCTTGGGCTTGGCAATGTGAAATTCTGAATATAAGCTCTTAGGCACCCTCCCCTTGCATGTCAATTTTCAAGGTTAGGTGGTTGTATTGTATCCCCAAGGATTTGTAAAATTTGGAGTGTGAGATTCAAAGTAATTTATTGGAGAATGATATCGGATAAACTGCGGCTTTGCTGGGTATGACCTATAGACTGGATTAAGAACTACATGACCACTAATTACTTCTAATTTTTAATATTCTTCTTTTATTTCATAGGATCAAATGATATTTTCTGTAACATAGCCCATTGTGGATGGGCATTTTCTATTAAAATTTTATGATCTATCTATCTAATCCATATTCTTGCTTCTCCTTTCAAAAGGAAGGAACCCATGTTTCAAGTTAGGTTTGACCTTTTGCATGTCTTTGCACTTTTAGTGTCCATCACTAATGGGATTTTGTTATGTTTTCTTTTTGAGATGATATACTTATTTATGAAAATATTTACATTCGTCTTCTGTGTTGTGGAACGGTAGCTTTTCATTGTTTTGGTGTATGTGGTAGTTTTTCATTTAGTGTTGTAGGGTACATGTATGGATTTGCAAAGTGGTGGGGTCTGGTCTGGCTTCAACCGCCCCTTCAAATCATAAGACTTGACTTAAACCTTGGCTTTATGTTGTGCCTTGACTTGCCTCACTCATTGTAAGCTATAATTGGAAGGGAAGGGCACCCTGTTGTTGCCATGCCAACCCGGGTAGGGAGCAAAGCCTAGGAATCGCCTTGAGGTTCGTGCCTTGCTCATAGGGCGCTTGAGCAACCCTGACCTCCACTGGGGATCACAGCAGGGTGTGTGTTTTGGAGGCTAGAGTTGAGGGTTTGTTGAGCTGTCTCATCATTTCCTTGAGGGGATTTGCACCTTGACTAATCTTACACAACTAAGAGAAGTCTCCACACGAAGACAAAGCCAGACTTTGGCCAAGGCACGTAATACTTCATGTGGTGTATCATACCTACTCATCACTACATCTTCTTGGT
The DNA here is from genome assembly GCF_055761805.1 of Camellia sinensis. Classification (NCBI taxonomy): domain Eukaryota; kingdom Viridiplantae; phylum Streptophyta; class Magnoliopsida; order Ericales; family Theaceae; genus Camellia; species Camellia sinensis. The sequence goes on from NC_138968.1 coordinate 8,063,149, forward strand.
ATGACTCCCAAGGTTTGAGTGTTCGGTGCAGTTGGGCCAACGAGGGAGAGCCACATACCGTTGAGCATTAGACACTTGGGAAGGGTGAGTACCCTTCTTTAAAGGAGGCTTCCATCTCCACACAAAGAAATATACACGGAAAATGTCGTCTCCTCTAGCAAGTTTGAACCTCTCTCTCTCTCTCTCTCTCTCTCTCTCTCTCTACGACTGTCTTGGCTCTCACTTCTCCCCTATTTGATGGTCTTGTGCAAGCTGAGTGCTTGACATAATTCCCAGTGGACTCACATTCTGCTGACTCACCAACAATTGCCAACAAGTGCTTGTGTCTAACATTTAGTATGCACAAGACTTTTGGTTTGTCCCTAACAAAAATGTTGAATCCTTCAAATTTTGCATCTGGGCTAGCTCCACTTCATAGCCCCCCTGCCTTTAGTGGTTCCTTTGTATTGTATTGTGTAGGATTATCATTCATTGATTAGCATCCATTTACACATGCAGACTTTTTAAGGTGATTTGAATTGGTTTGCTGGTATGTCCTACTATCTGTTAAAAACTTCTATGTTCCATAGTTTTTGTGATCGTGATTCAAAATTTTAATGTTGCAGGTTGTGATGCTTGGCTTGGATGCTGCTGGTAAAACAACTATCTTGTACAAACTACACATTGGAGAGGTTTTATCAACTGTTCCTACAATTGGTATGTCATTGACTATGAGAAGTCTTTTATAAGCGTTGTTGCTTTTTTGAGTTGCTGTACAGGTCACTTTATAATGTTCAATCTTCTGGATTTCTTTCGTACTTGTGGATTTATAATGAAAGGCATGAAAGTCAAAAACAATTTTTTCTAGGTAGTAAGTATTGTCAATTATAAAATCAAAGAAATATACGGAAACTGATTTAGGAGAGAGAATGGGGGAGAGAAGCACACAATGGCCACAACCTTAAATGACTCTCAATTTCATTAATTCAAGGTTCCTAATGCAATGCCAAAAGCTCTTATTTATAGAGTAACAACCCTAATAAAATAGGAAAATTAATAATTATTAGAAACTAAATATTAAATACTAGAAGACATTAATTAATAAAATTGTGAATTAGGCCTCCAGATATTGGAGGCATTCTGCATCAAAAAGTCCATGTATTTTATTGACTGGTGGCACCTTAAAACACTCTTCACAAAATACAAAATGTTTGAGTTTTGTTATGGAAGTCTATAAAATGAAATTACCAGTGTATGTACTACCAGATTCCCAGCTATGTGTCATGGGTTTGAGTTACAGGATTCAACTTCTCCACAAAAGTGGCAGAGAAGGTTGCCTACCTACTACCTATCCTATACCTTGTTTTATGCGGGAGCCTTGTGCTTGTGCACTGGGTGTCACCTATTGCTATTATTCATTTATGAAGGAAAAATGAAAGGACTCCACAATGGGTCTGTGTTTGATACTTGTGTGGAAACTCTGTAAATCAGGAAATTTGTGCAGGATGCATTCCAAATTCCAATGATTTGTCAAACTGTGTTTGCAATGCCACATGTATGGCCTTTGGTGTATACTTAAAACTTTGCAATGGATATGTTTTTGGGAGTGTGGTTTTTACTATATACTTTTGGCTCTTTTGATATTAGGCTACAGCTGTTGCCAGAACAATGCTAGCTTTTGAGCTTAGTACAATGTTGAATACTCTAAGCAATTGTACTCTGCTTTGACAAAAGCCACTATTGTGCTGGCAATTCGTCTGCCCTATCGCTACCCAGACGTTTTTTCACACTTTTAGTTAGAATTCTCATGCTTATTAATTAACATGACCACAACTATAAAAGAAATTATAGAGAGGGTGTGGCCAGTGTTGGTTTTCTTCTGCATCAATCCATGCTAGTGTGCTTGTTATTGTTATTTAAGACCATCAGCTATCAGGTTTAGCCTCGGCGTTATGGATCTGCTCAAATATTGAATGGTGGCATGGGATGGATTATGTGGACTGCTCCTTTGGTTCACATAATTATTTCATTATCGTATTTCTTGTACTGTCTTCCAAATGTTACATTATTTTGTGTATTCAGAATCTCGTGATGGTCAAAATCATATTTTAGTATATTATTCTGGTAAGGATGAACTAAAATATTGGCTGTACTTGATTTCATTGTTTCTTGTCTTATGTAGGTTTCAATGTGGAGAAAGTGCAGTATAAGAATGTGATATTTACAGTGTGGGATGTAGGAGGGCAAGAGAAATTAAGGCCACTATGGAGGCATTATTTCAATAACACTGATGGACTGGTAAGTATTAATTTTTTAGTCCTATGCCACTGATATGGTCTCTTCTTGGTTATTTTTTTCAAAAGCAAATTCCATCATTAAAATCATTGGTGCTTCTTTGTGAACTTTTTATGTCTTTTTTTAGCTGGTTTAATGCCCTAATAGTTTGTATGTGTGGTAGTAGTTTTGTTTCAATGTCCCTTTCTTGTCTAGATACAATTTTTAAAGTTTGAGTTATGTACGTATATTGACATATTCTATATTCCATTTTTCAGATTTATGTTGTTGACTCTTTGGACCGAGAGAGAATCGGGAAAGCAAAACAAGAGTTTCAGGTCATATATTCTAAATAGTTTTTGACTAGGAATCCAGTTGTGAGTATAGTTATTCACTTTACTTATTCTTCTTTCAGACAATCATAGCAGATCCATTTATGCTCAACAGTGTCATCCTTGTGTTTGCAAACAAACAAGACATGGTATGTTACATTATTAGTTTCGAATTTGTTGTCTTTTCATATGAAGTAAATATCTCTGTGTGTATATTTAGTCCTATTTAATGAGGATGCAAAACAGGTGCATGTCTTTGACAAATCTGGAACACTACCTCCAAAATATTAAATTATACATGGGAGATACTAGTGTTAATACTACATTTTGCTTTTCCATTTAGTTCATAATTTTTTCCGTTTTTGTCTTATATTTACTGTTTTTCCTTTTGATAAAAAGTAGGTTTATTTGGGTGAATAATGAGAAACTTAAAAGCATGGGCTGTTCAGGTACTCTTACATTGTGTTTGGATCTTAGATTTGCGGAGTGATATGTGAAGGGAAAAGAAAAGGAAAGGAAAAACGATTGAATCATAAGCTAATTTTGTTTCACTTTTTGTAATTCCTTCTTCCTTTCCATTCTCAAATTCCTTTACAAATCCATGATCCAAACACAACATTAGGATTGAGACTAACATACCCATTTTTTGTACATTTTCAAATTAGAGAAGAATAGAGAGGTCTGAGAAAGATGGAACCTCAAATGATACTGTATAGTCATGTCTGCGACAATTATTATAACTGCACTTCTATAAATATCAAACATGTAAAATAAATTGATGTATATTATTGATTGATTTATTTATCTTGTGTATATTACAAGTGTAAAAATATATGTATTATTGATTGATTATTGATTGATATGTGTTGTTTTTATTACAATTACAAGGATTCCTATTATATAGGAGTGTGTTTGGGAGTAGGTGGAGAGTAGGTGAAGTGGAGGTGGTAGTGGTTGGAGAGTAGGTGAAGTGGAGGTGGTAGTGGTGTAGTGGGTTAGGTTTAGTGGAGTAGGTGAGGTGGTAGTGGTGGTAGGTTTATGGTAAATTCTAACAGCCCCCCGCAAACTCAAGGAGGATAGAAACTAACCAACTTGAGTTTGGAGAGAGTAACAAAACAAGAAAATACATAAAAATAAAAGAGGATAGGAGACACTGTATGGTCGTGTCAGACCATTGGTGAAGACACTGGATGGTGGTGTCATAACGTTGTAGAGGACACTGTATGGGGGTGTCATAACGTTGTAGAGGACACTATATGGTGGTGTCATAACGGTGTAGAGGACACTGGATGGCGGTGTCAGACCGATGTAGAAGACAGTTTATGGGGTCATGTCGGACCGTTGTAGAAGACAGTTTACGGGGTCATGTCGGACCGTTGTAGAAACTAACCGGAATCAATGTCGGGACAGTTTACAAAGTCTTGTCGGACCCATGAAGGAGCTAACCGGAATCTATGTCGGGACAGTTTACAGAGTCTTGTCGGACCCTTGTAGAAACTAACCGGAATCTATGTCGGGACAGTTTACAGAGTCTTGTCGGACCCATAAAGGAGCTAACCGGAATCAATGTCGGGACAGTTTACAAAGTCTTGTCGGACCCATAAAGGAGCTAACCGGAATCAATGTCGGGACAGTTTACAGAGTCTTGTCGGACCCTTAAAAAGTCGCACCCTCAAAAGGTGTGCCCAATTTTTCAAAAGGCGTGCCATCAAAAGGCGTGCCCAATTTTTCAAAAGGCGTGCCATCAAAAGGCGTGCCCAATCCATAAAAAGGCGTGCCATCAAAAGGCGTGCCCAATCCATAAAAAGACGTGCCATCAAAAGGCGCGCCAGACACGCGGCGATGCACGGGATCGACAGTGCGCGTGTCGGCCTCTTCGTCATGTGCTATATAAATGAAGGCGGAGGCTGAGGCAGAGAAAAGCTGCGAAAAACCTCTGAAAAAAAACTTCGTTGTGCTGAGAGAGAGAGTCTGAAAAACTCTTCGTTGTGCTGAGAGAGAGAGTCTGTAACACTCTGTGGCGAGAGATATTCTGTAACACTCTGTTGCCCAGAAAATGGCCTCGTCTTCCCGCGGGCTGCTCACCCTCTTTCCCGACCTCAACGAGTCAACGAGAGAGAGAACTGGTGCGGTGGCACTGGAAACTCAACCAAGTGCCCCGGAGTTTGTTCCGTTGAACTTTCCGATGCGGTCTGTGGAGCAAAGAATGGCAGTACAGTCTGATGTGGAGGCCAATCAGTATACACTGAAGTCATGTGTGGAAACCATGACTGCGGTCACAAACCTGTCGAACCGGCTGCAGAGTAGGACAAATGAGGTGCAGCAGTTAATCTCCCAGCTGGCTCTGCTCCAACGCATGTATAAAGATGCGCGAGCAGAGATAAGTGTGCTAAAGGCGGAAAATAAGGAGCTGAAGCGGAAGGCCACCGTGATGTTCCGATTCGGGGGTCCGCCATATGCTGCAGTGGAGGAGTATGGAGGAGGCAACTTGCTTGGTGGTCTAGGAAGCATGGAGGCTGGGCAGTCACGGGACAACCAAGAGAAAAATAAGAAGAAGAGACCTGCAGCAGAATAGAGAAGAAAAATCCCACTGTGGGTGTGGTTGTTGTTTTGTGTGTTTGTTTGTTTGTTTTTTTTTTTTTTTTTTTTTTTGTGTGCTGTAAAAATGGGATCGGGGTTGATCCTAGTGTAAAAAATGTGATCGGACCGAGATGGTGAATGGATTGTGGAATTTTATTTTATTTTATTTTATTTATTTATTATTATTATTTTTTTATTTTATTTGTTTATTTTTTGTTTTATTTTTTAAAAATATATATATATATATATATATATGAAAACAAAAAAAAAAAAATAAATAAATAAAGATGGGGATAAGAGAAGAAAAAGAAAAGAAATTGTCAAAAAACAGAGGGACATGGCACGTGGGTGTCATGATAAGAAAAGGCAAAAGAAAAAGAAAAGAAAAGAAAAAAAAAAACATTCAAATAAGAGTGGAGACAGGTTGGGTGGGATGTGATGGAGGAAAAAGTAAAGTGAGAGAGAGATGTCGTGCATGTGTATGCCGTGTGTGAGATTCTATATGTTCTTCTTTCTGATTGTTTTATTTTTTTTTTTATTTTTTTATTATTATTATTATTATTATTATTTTTTTTTTATTTGGTGATTTCAAGATGAGAACCTCATGAACATGTATAGAAAGGTTTTCAAAGCAGAGTTGGAATTTCCGCCATGGATTTCCTCTGAAGCTCGGAGGTTAAGTTCGAAACTCCTAATAGGGTTGTTGGGGTTGGAACCCAAAATCCATGAATTGATTCTTAATCTGAGTCGACTCGGGGTTGACGCACTGCCTCTTAGCCGGTGGCGGCAGCGGTGGCGGTGATTGAGCAAAGTTGAGCTTGGCCTTATCACCGCGGATACGTTTGGCGGCCTCGTCGTAGGCTCTGGCTGCTTCCTCAGCCGTGTTGTAGGTTCCGAGCCAGACTCGGATGCCTTTATGAGGATCGCGAATCTCAGCCGCCCACTTCCCCCATGGCCTTTGCCTGATTCCTCTGTACGCGTTCTTTCGAGTCCTCTGAGTCTCACTTTTCGTCCGCGCAGCTTTCTCGCTCGTCCCTTTGTTGAGTTGCTTCGGCTTGCGAGATTTGGTCTTCTTCTCAGACTGATTTGAACTTGAAAGGTCCAGACCGAAGTGATCGGAGAACGGATCGAGCTCCGACCAGAGATCGTCCGTCATCAGTTTCCGGCCGCAGTGGGCTGGGACGAAGTCGGAGATGATAGCACCGCCGCACATCTTCTTGGCGTTACTTCTGTAGAGAGAGAGAGTTTTAGAAGAAGAAGAGGTTTGATTGAAGAGGTTGATGGTGAGTATGGAGATTGGGGTTATGATAGCAACTAGAGAGAGAGATTTGCAGAGAGAGAGTTTTCTCTTGGGAGAGTCTAGCAATGGTTGGTTAGCAAAGTTCGATCCGTGGCCTGTTTTCTTCCGGCGAGAATGGAGTCGGAACTGGCCGTTCTTGGTCGGTTTCTTCGTAACCGGTACTGTCAACATATGTGACGAAGAAAGAAAGAAGAGGGCTAATAGCGGAGTTCTTCAATAGTGAGGAGAGGAAGATGAAGTTACAGCGGAGTCAGGGTATGTGTAGAGGTCCGGCGGGCGGCCAAGGCGAGGCTGCCGCCCGCCGGTGAAGCAGAATGATCAGGTTCTTAACGTTGCTCTGATACCATGTAAAAATATATGTATTATTGATTGATTATTGATTGATATGTGTTGTTTTTATTACAATTACAAGGATTCCTATTATATAGGAGTGTGTTTGGGAGTAGGTGAAGTGGAGGTGGTAGTGGTTGGAGAGTAGGTGAAGTGGAGGTGGTAGTGGTGTAGTGAGTTAGGTTTAGTGGAGTAGGTGAGGTGGTAGTGGTGGTAGGTTTATGGTAAATTCTAACAACAAGGATTCCTATTATATAGGAGAGGATTTGGGAGTAGGTGAGGAGTAGAAGTAGGTGAAGTAGGTGAGTGTGTGTGGTAGGTGGGAGTAGGTGAGGAGTAGGAGTAGGTGAGTGTGTGTGGTAGGTGGTGATTTACTATTTACAATTTACAATTTACATTAACAGCCCCCCTCAAACTCAAGGAGGATAGGTACTAGCCAACTTGAGTTTGGAGAGAATAACAAAACAGAAAAAATAAGCTGACAAATAAAATTAAAAATGGGATAGGAGACACGGTATGGTCGTGTCAGACCGTTGTAGGAGACACAGTGTGGTCGTGTCAGACCGGTATAGAAGACAGTTTACGGGGTCATGTCGGACCGTTGTAGAAGCTGACCGGAATCAATGTCGGGACAGTTTACGGGGTCATGTCGGACCGATGTAGCAGACAGTTTATGGGGTCATGTCGGACCGTTGTAGCAGACAGTTTACGGGGTCATGTCGGACCGATGTAGCAGGACAGTTTACGAGGTCATGTCGGACCGATGTAGCAGACACTGTGTGGTCGTGTCAGACCGATGTAGAAGACAGTTTATGGGGTCATGTCGGACCGTTGTAGCAGGACAGGTTATGGGGTCATGTCGGACCATTGTAGAAGCTGACCGGAATCAATGTCGGGACAGTTTACGGGGTCATGTCGGACCGATGTAGAAGACAGTTTACGGGGTCATGTCGGACCGTTGTAGAAGACAGTTTACGGGGTCATGTCGGACCGTTGTAGCAGATTGTGGTGGTGCACCAAGGGGACGACTTAGGGAGTGCGCCATGAGCGACTTATACATGATACTGTGTATAACCCCCCCTCAAACTCAAATAGGTGTGAAAATAGAAACCTATTTGAGGTTGAAACAAAGGGATTGATAAAGCTGACCGGTGTAGAAGACACTGTATGAGTGTGTAGATAGGCTGCCCAAAAGATATACATGTAGATATATATCGAGCCCTCAAAAGTCGCGCCCTCAAAAGGCGCGCCCACTTCATCAAAAGTCGTGCCCGACCGAAAGCGTCGAGCCATCAAAAGTTGTGCCGGACACGCGGCGAGGCACGTGAACGACAGAGCGGCGTGTCGGCCGCGTCGTCATTGTCGATATAAACCAAAGCGGAGGCTGTGTAAACCAGTCTGAAACCTCTGAACAACTCTTCGTTTGCTGAGAGAGATACTCTGTAACACTCTGTTGCCCAGAAAATGGCTTCGTCGTCCCGTGGTCTGCTCACTCTCTTTCCCGACCTCAACGAGTCTACAAGAGAGATAACGGGTGCGGTGGCCAGTGAACCTCAACCAAACACTTCCGGTTTTGCTCCGTTGAACTTTCCGATGCGGTCTGTGGAGCAAAAAATGGCGGTGCAAACTGATATTGAGGCCAATCAGTATACATTGAAGTCATGTGTGGAAACCATGACGGCGGTCACAAACTTGTCGCACCGGCTGCAGAGTAGGACAAATGAGGTGCAACAGTTAAACGCCTAACTGGCTCTGCTCCAACGCATGTATAAGGATGCGCGAGCAGAGATAAGTGTGCTAAAGGCGGAAAACAAGGAGCTGAAGCGGAAGGCCACCGTGATGTTCCGATTTGGAGGTCCGCCATATGCTGCAGTGGAGGAGCAGGAGGGAGTGAACGTGCTCGGTGGCGTGGGAAACACGGAGGCAACACCGGCAAGGGCCACCCAGGACGGCGGCAAGAAGAAAAGACCGGCGGCAGAGTAGAGAAGAAAAATCCCGCCGGTGGATGTGGTTGTTTTGTTTGTTGTTTTTGTGTTTTTGTGTTTTTTTTTTTTTTTGTTTTGTTTTTTTTTTTTTTTTTGTGTAAAAATGTGATCGGGGTTGTTCTCGGAGATGAATAAAATAGGGTTGGTTGTGCAAATTTGTAAATTGTTTGCAATGGTGTTTGATTTGTATTTTTTTTTTTTTTTTTGTGTAAAAAATGAAGAGAAAATAAAATAAATAAAGTGGTAATTGGACCTACGTTTGTTTTTTTTTTTTTTGTTCAAACCAACACATGATGGTGCCAGCCATTATACCTAAAGTGGGAAATGACAGATGAAACAAATATATTTTAAACAAAAAAAATAAAAATAAATTGTAGGTGGGTGGAGGTGGATAGATTAAACAAATATGAAAGTGCCAGAGTGTGGCAACTGGGAAAGTGAAGAAAATGTTCTTTATACGGAATATTTTGATAAAGCAGGAAAGAAAATGTTCTTTATACGGAATATTTTGATAAAGCAGGAAAGAAAATGTTCTTTATACGGAATATTTTGATAAAGCAAGAAAAGGTAAAGGTGGCGTGAGGATGGGAGAAAAGACGACTCAGTCTCCCCTGCAATGGAAGAGTGCGTGAATGAGTGAGAAAGAGAGCGAGGAGAGAGAAATACAGTAGTAGTGTGTGGGAAGAATGGATAAAGTCTGAATTTACTGTTAACCCTCTCACAAGAAGTTCGTAGAAACGCTATGGCTGGGTTCACCAGCACCTTCCCTTTCAAACCACTCCTCTCCTCCTCCGCACCCAAGCCCTATTCGATTCCAAGCTCTTTGGTCTCCGCATATCTAACCCTGACTTCTTCAATTCCACCTCCCATTTCTCCGCCCTCCGCTGCTCCATCTCCGCCCGCTACGGCGGCGGAAGCGTAGGAGGCTCCTCTCGGTCGGGTTCCGGTGATTATAGGCGGTCGAAGCAACGCAACTCCGACGATGATCAAGCTCTCGATATGTCCACCGGAAGGTCGGATACTGTGAGACTAATTGATGCACAGCAGAATATGATTTTGTTGTTTTGTTCTCTCTCTCTCTCTCTCTCTCTCTCTGGTATCTGTGGTTGGTGTTTGTGGCTGAGATGGAGGAAGCTCCTCATTCTATGCCATGGTGGTTGCTTTGACGAAGAAGAATCAGGGGCTGAGAGAGAGAGGGAGATCGAGTCTCGGGAGATGCTGCTGCTGCCATTGATAAAGGACCACGCTCATCATGCTTTAGCTTGGATGATGGTTCATCTGGAAACTGAGAGAGTTACAACTTCCTTCTGAAGAGAAAGAGAGCCAGAGCCCTCAGCCCATGTGTGTGTTGTGGTGTCTGTGTGTATGGCAGTGTGTGGATCAATATGTGACGCTTCTGCTAACTCCGAATCAAAACAGCGGGAGAGAAGGTATGTGTAGAGGTCCGGCGGGCGGCCAAGGCGAGACTGCCGCCCGCCGGTGAAGCAGAATGACTAGGTTGTTAACATAGCTCTGATACCATGTAAAATAAATTGATGTATATTATTGATTGATTTAAGCCTTGTTTGTCATCTACTATATAATCCATCTTTTTATCTTTTTATCTTTTTTCCATCACATCACCTCTCTACTTTTCTGCACATCTTTTCGTAAAAAGACAAAAAGTGCACTTTTTTAGTACACCCCAAACCAACCCTTATTTATCTTGTGTATATTACAAGGATTCCTATTATATAGGAGAGGATTTGGGAGTAGGTGAGGAGTAGAAGTAAGTGAAGTAGGTGAGTGTGTGTGGTAGGTGGGAGTAGGTGAGGAGTAGGAGTAGGTGAGTGTGTGTGGTAGGTGGTGATTTACTATTTACAATTTACAATTTACAATTTACATTAACAAAACATTATCATGCCACAACATGTTTCTCCTCACTCTTTTCATATATTTTGGACTTGTTTTGTTATTATTGTATTGAATCAATGTCACGTTCACATACTCGCTACATGGAATCAGATGCCATGGACAACGTATAAACCATCCAATGAACACTAGTTCCCTGATATAATCATTTCTGTGCAACATGTGCTGTTGTGTTACATGACATTAGTCATGGTACCATTAATGTTTTTGCTCGTTTCTAGATATCCTAAGTTGATAATCTATTCTTTTTCAGTTCCTTGTAATGTTATGCACATATGTTATATATATATGCATGTTGCCTAAATTTTAATACTGAGAATTTGTTTCTCTCCAACTTATACGCATCCTTCCCCTTGATCTATATGCACAAAAATCATAACTAAAAAACCCTCTTAATGGTTTTCCTTCTGTTAGAGAGGAATCTCATGTGAATTTGGAAGTCAAAATAAAAAATCATAACTTCAAATGTGGCCAAACCCCCCGTGTGAACCAATAAAACATTCAAATTGTTCATAAAAAATAAATAAATAAAAACATTCAAATTTCTACCCAAGTATGAAAATTAAATTAGAGGGACAATAAGGACAATGGTGTTTTCTCTCCACTTTCCCTACTAAATGATCCTATCATTAGATATATACAACCTTTTTTTTATTTTTTATTTTATAACAGGTCAACAAGACGCACAACATTAAACTATTATTGGAAATACATATTATGTTTTGCCCCACCAGAGACGACCATCAATAAATAATCATCAGCCAGATTATGAAGAATATTGGTTCAATAGTAAAACCTTGGCCTAATAACCTTGAGGTTATGGATTCAAGTCTCGGGGTAACCACTTTATGCATCAATTTTTTCCCTCCCAAACACACATTAATGTGTACCAATTGGGCGTCATTTTTTTTTTAGTATGAAGAATATCTTCTATGAACCCAATTTGACCATTTTTTGTATAGATGCTCTGCATCCCCATCCTCTCCCAACAAGATATCAATGAAATTCTCCACCTAAACTTTATTTTTATAATTTACATGTTACTGAAGTTTGGTTTTAACTGGCTCTGCTTTGTGGGAGGAGCATAAGTTGAATCTTGTAAATTCCTTTTGCCAAGACAGTAAGGCACCATTTCATGTTGCTGTGTCGTCGTTGGGGTGCTTAGGCTTTTTAGGCCCATTACATGTATCCTCGTAGGTAGTATGGAAGATACCATGCTACTCGGCTTGTTACTTCGAGAACAATGCATGTCCTTATCTTTTGTATCTCGAGTTTGAAATTTGAACTGTAGAGATGCTTGTTACTGCCAGGATTTTTGACTGATTTTACCAACATTAGATGGAAGTTTCATCCGTCTTCATATGGTTCTTAAAGCTTTGTACCTTGGTTAATAGTAGGAAACTCTTACTTGTGTGACGTTTCTTACTCAGAAACGCGATTCTGCGCTCCCTAGTATGAAACTAGTAAGAAACTCATTTTGGTCGACTATGAAACTTGCTCCCAACAGATATTAGAACCTTCTAAACAAAAAAATCACTAAGGGAATAAAAAAAATAAAAATAAAAATAAAAACTCAAATTTATTCTAGTTCTTTCTATTTATGCCATATTTATTTATACTTAAGGACAATTAGTGGTTGACATCAATCTTAACTATATATTCATATTTTAACACGTATATTGCAATTAAGTAGAAAAAATAATTGTTAGAATATATTTATATATTTAATATATAAGATATATATACACTCCCATGGGCGCCCCCAACTTTAAAAACTTCTATATGTTCCTCCGCCCCTGCCCCGCTTCCACTCCATGCAAGTAAGGAGTAATTTCTAGAGACACCTAATGATTGTTGCCTTTTGTTTTGTGACCTATTTGATAGCTTCCTCTAAATAATTACATAATGCTGATCTTTTTACAGTATGTTTCCCACATTCATTGTAAGAGAGAATCATGCATAACCGACTGTCTCTGCTATCAACTTGTGGAAATACATTTTCATTTGTCTTGACTCCTTATAATTGTTGGTAACAAAAATAAAATAAATAAATGAATAAATAACTGCTTCTAAATGTTGTGCATCAGCACAGGAAAATACCGGTGTTATTAATTTATTAATTTCCCTGTCTGTTCAGAAAGGAGCAATGACTCCAATGGAAGTTTGCGAAGGACTAGGGCTTTATGATCTTAAGAACAGAAAATGGCATATACAAGGGACTTGTGCGCTTAAAGGGGATGGCCTCTACGAGGGCTTGGACTGGTTATCTAGCACTCTCAAAGAGTTGAGAGCCACTGGATACTCTTCAGTGGGCACCTCAGCATTCTGATTAATCAGGTTGAAACTCCTAGTCCCTGAACTTGGGTCCTGTTTAATATTCCCTGTTTGGCAAGTAATGTTAACCACCCTTAAAAAACAGCTTTCTGATTTGGTTGCTAATCGTTTCAGTTTTGTTAGCCACTCTTTTTTCACTCAAAATGCCAAAACCAAGTTTAAGCATTTGCCAGTCCTCTAGTCTAAGGAATTGGCAAACTGGCAAATCATCTGTTTCGGAGCTTCCTTTTGATTTATTTCGTATTTACCTACGTCTCAGGCTTGTGTTGAGGCCCTGATGTTTGCGGTTGAGCTGAAGATCTCGTGATTTCACAATTTGACAAGTCTTGAACTCTAGATGATATTTTTTTTTTTTTTTCTGGGTTGTGTTTCTGAAAGCTATTGAAGTGTATTTGGTGTCTACTCATGGCCTTAAATGGCATTTTGATCTGTCACTTCCTTCATTGTATATTACAACATGGTCACACGGCCCTGCCATTGGTGTCGATTAGTTCTGTTGGCACATACATGTTCTATATAAAGGTAGGTGGATTGTATTTTTGCACTCTCTCTGGCACCCCCCACGCAACAGAATTGGGCCTCACTTTTTTAACTTGAAAGCGCTAAATGTAGTACTCAAATAGTGACCAAAATACTACGATTAAGAGTTTTACCCATGTGAGCCAAAGTTTATTCAACATCTGATCTCTCTCCTTCCCCGTGTGATTTTGCCCCTCATTAATTACAAGAAGATCTAGGCTTATCTCCAGGTAAAAAGCAAATACAAATTTATTGGATTCAACTTTGAAGATTTGAACCATGAATGCTAGGACTTTAATTCAGAAACAAGTTGGTGGTATTCGAAGGAAAATTATTAGATTGTGTAAGAGTATTATATGGTATCCTTGGCAAATGGGAAATCGGAACTCACATTAAATAGATTATCATTTGTCTTCTGACTACCGAATAAAAGAAAGTTATTATGTTTCACTTGTAAAATTTTTAGCTGCGCTATTGATTTGAACCACCATGTAAGTAAATATTACATAATACTTTAGAAGTATTTTATATACTCTGGTCACGTTTGATTCACCATAAGTGGAGGAATTTGATTAAACATTTGTAGCTAATCTTGACGTGAACTTTTATTTTGTATATGCAATATTATTTTGTTCAAGGGCAGTCAGTCATGAAACATTTTATTTTAAAAATCATGAAATTTTAAAAATATCCTCGTTGAATTAAGTTTTTGCCGAATGCTTATATTGCTTAATCCTATGGACAAATCAAACGTGACGAGAAAAAAGACTTACATCAGCAAATTCTTAACTTTGGTATAAACAAAAAAAATTGGCACCTTCTTTTGATTATTTAATGAAATTTTTTTAAAAAATATAGTTTTACTTTTTTGCCTTCTCCCATTTTAGGTTTTAGTTAGATCTCAAATCAAAATACTAAAATCGTGAGCAGGAAAAATAAGTGAAAAAAGGAGCGAGAGACTTGAATATAATCTCATAGCTAGAGCTAGATGATAGTCACAGTTGAGCTAGGTGTAGTGGTGGCACATGAGGGATAGGGGGAGGGCTGGGGGTGTTGTGTGGTGGCAATGGAGGAGCTACTAGTGGTAAGGGGAGGGTGGTGATGGAGTTAAGAGGGGATTGGGATGAATGAGGAAGGAGGGCAGTGGTGATGGCTATCAAGATAAGTTAGAGGTGGAGGATTGAGAGAGAGGGGAGAGGAGAAAGAAAGGTAGTGTGAAAAACATAAAGAACAAAAAAAAATGTAAATTATTTATAATTTTATAATTTTTTTTTTATCCACTTCTTACTCTAGGGTACTTAAAAAGGATTTTGTATATATTAAACATTTTTGTTGCAATTTTTTTTTAATTGCCAAAAAATAGAGGGAAAATAAAGTAGAAATAGTTGGAAAAAAAAATGAGAATCCAAAATAATTACACCTTACATTGAAAAATTAAGAAAATTTGCAAAAACATGTTCAAAATTACATTATTGACCTCTACATTTTTTTGTCCTAATCTTCTCTCTAGTTGTCTTCTCCAACTGTTGGCCACTTTTCCCATACCATTCCCAACCACAAGCCACTTTTTTTTAAAAAAACATTTTTCAACTTTCGACCAATTCTTTTCGACCTCTCCAGTCTCTTCTTCACTCCATCCTCTTCCCCAACTCTTGCTTAGCCCATTTAACAATCATTAGTCATTCTCCCTAACTTGATTCTCATCCATCACAATTGCCATTGTGAATGAGATAATAAAAGACAAATCGCGATAAGAGAAAGAGTGTGAGATTGTAATGAAAGAGATAGAGAGATCATGGAGATCATGATCGATTTGCAATTCTAAGGAGATTTAGTTTCACCAAATCTAGTTTGGAATAAAATAGTCAATTTAGAAAAAAAGAGGGCCATCGCTGCATTAGGATAGGATAGATAAGAAAATTTAAAATAGAGAAAGGAAAGGGGCAATAATTGGAGGTGCAATGATGGTGGAGGTAATGGTGAGAAAAGAGATTAAGGGTAAGGAAGGCTTGGGAAGATTAAGGGTAAGAAACGCTTGGGAAGGTTAAGCAAGAGTTAGAGATGGTGGTGGCAGCATGCTTAGAGCTAAGAGTGGAAAAAGGGATTGGAGAAGGGGGCTTTTAGGCGGACAAGAATTGGCATGAATAGGGTTGGCGACAATAATTTAAAAGGATGTGACTCAATTAAGCACAGAGTAGTGAGAGAGAAGATCATGGAAAAAAAATTTAACGGATAAGAATGTAATTCTAATCATATATATATTTTTAGAAATTTCCATGTAAGGTGTAATATTTTCACATTTTTTGTAATTATTTATTTTTCATTTCATATTATGCAATTTTCATTTAATTATTTACTTTTAATTTAACAATTTTATCGAACAAACAAGTTGAGTTGAGGTGAGGTCCGTCCGGGCTCGTACCCGTAGGTGGTAAGTAAGTACAATCAATCTCCGCGGCAAGCTAATGTGAGCCGGGGGCAGGCATGCGCACCACGCGTTTGGGTAGAGTACACACACGCACACACTAGTACTACTCCCAACTCTTAACTCGTGTGATTTCCTCTGTTAATCCAGCGAGTCAACCCCGGTGATTCAGAATACCCTCCCTCTCTCTCTCTCTCTCTCTCTCTCTCAATCCCCAAAACACACACAGTCGAATCCAGCGATTTTTCAGACTATATAGGAATACAAAGATCAACAAATTTCTCATCTTGATTGAATTTGAAATCCAATTTCCAATTTAATCGTTGAATTTGTTTCCAAAAAAACCCTAGAAATGCAATTCCCCCAAATTTGAATGAGAGCCTTAGCCCTAGCCCTAACCCTAACCCTAACCCCAATCCTTCGTTTCCTCTAAATGTGGCCGTTTGCAGAGAGAATCAATCGATCGATTTTCTGAATCAGAGGGCCGATCAATCAATGAAATTGTCCCAAAAACCCGAGAGATGACAATTCCCCAAATTTGAATGGAAACCCTAGCTTTAATCCCAGCCACCTCCGAAGGTGGTGGTTTTCCGATCATCTGGACGCTCCGTCGCTTCTCTCTCTTCTTTTCTGGTGGTTGAGCACCGGTGCTTTTTCAATTTGTTTTCAAGTTCATTCTGTTTTTGGATTATAGAGTTTGATTTGGAGCTTGTCAAGGATCGTCAACAGTACCCGTTATTAGAGACTAGAACGACAGTTTGTCAACTGTGATTTTGGTTACAGATAGCAAAAGAGAACAGTTAGAGAGAGAGAGAGAGAGAGAGAGAGATGGGCAGTTCGGATAAGGGAACAGGTGTGGTTGATTGCAGCGTTGGAACAATTGTCTGGGTTCGGCGACGGAATGGCTCGTGGTGGCCTGGCAAGATTCTCGGTCCTGAGGAGCTCTCAGCTGCTCATCTCATGTCTCCGCGATCTGGGACTCCAGTAAAGCTTCTTGGAAGGGAAGATGCCAGCGTGTAATTCTGTTTATTCCCTCTCGCTCTCCCTCTCTCTGTGTGCGTGGGTGTGTATACATGATATATGCATATTACACTTGTATCTTGTGATTACACTTTTTTAGCCATGTTCATTTGCTCATTGCTGCAAATTGACCGTGGTTTGTGAATTTTTGGGTATTTGTTTAAGCTTTGTATGATCAGCTGTTGTGATTAATGGGTTCATTTTTTATTTTTATTTTTTTGATATATAGCAGGAAGGGTGCCTTTTCAGTATGAATCTGCAAATTGTCTTGAGTAGAGTTGTTATATAATTAGGCTATGGATATTTTATGCCCATATGATAATTGTTTGGAGGGTGTGCCATTCTTTCTCATTGTGATGGTTTGATGTGTGGGTGGGGGTTGAAGTTGTGCTTGAAATCTTCTTTTCGTTTCATATCGATTAAAATAAACAATGCTCTCTTGGATTATTAGATTGAAGATGTGGCTTGATAGCTTATTGGTAGGCAAAGATTGGTCACCAGCTCTGTAGAAAATAGTTTGGGATAGAGACATCTTAGTTGTTAGGCCCTTATTGGTGCAACTGGAAGGGGCTAAGAAATTCCAAAAGCTAATTGGCTTTGCATACCCCCGTGCTGCATATTTTGTCCTCCATGCTTGCCATCTTCTCCATTACCCACTCTGTTGCACGTTTCTCCATCCCCTTTAAAGCACAAAAGTAGGTTTCCCCCTGCCATCACACTACCAAATCTGATTGGTCATTAGCAATTCTAGGGTGAGGATTTTGTTTTTTTGGGGACTTACTGACAGTCTGGGACACTAATTAGTTGAATGTTTTCTTTCCACATATCAAGAAGGAAATTCTTCATATTATTTATCAATTAAATATGCTGATATTTATGATTTGTTCTTTCTTACTAGACAATATTTGCCGAAGTGTTGATGAAGAATGTTGAGTTCCCAAGAATTCCTAGAAATGGACCTTTTATTAGGTCTTTGTTTTCTTTGTTTTTGTTGGTTAACATTTTGTTGTTGTCGTGTTTTATCAGGGACTGGTACAATTTGGAAAAGTCCAAGCGTGTGAAGGCATTCCGATGTGGTGAGTTTGATGATTGTATTGAAAGGGCTGAATCGTCCCAGGGGATGCCTCCAAAGAAAAGAGAGAAATATGCACGTCGGGAAGATGCTATTCTTCATGCTCTTGAACTTGAGAAGCAGCTGCTGGAGGATAAGTATGGTAAAGTAGATTGTTCTTCTAATGGTAAGACCAATAAATCTTCTGATGCTGTGAAAAAGGAGTTAGTGACACCTTTAGAATCCTCGGGTCATGGCAATGGAAAACATGTGCACCCCAAATCACATTCGAAGAAACTAGATTCGCCCCTTGAGGACAAGAGCATGGATCATCCTCTCTATGCACAAAAATCCAAAGAAGGAGGTCAACTGGCAGCGGATGAGGATAATTCTGAAGTAATACCCCGGATGAGAGGTTTGCATGACTTAGGTCTCAGGATTGCCCCTTCAAAACGAAAGCTTTCTTCTTCCGTTGCTCTGAATGGCTCTCATAAACCTGAACATGATAATAATGCCCATGCCATTCCTAGCAGCAATCTTAGCACAGAAAACATGGTTCATGCCAACAGTAAAAGTTCTTTAGATAAAAAGAGAAAGTCGCATGAAATGTTGCCTGATGAATCCCTAGTTAAGAGACGTGATAGGCGCCGTCCACTTGTTCAAGTACTGCAGAGTAGTGCAAAGTTGCCAGTTCATGACTCCTTGAAACGTGATAATGATACTATTTCTATCCTTGTGTCAGGAGAGGAGCAGACAGGACATGCAAAGCCGAGCAATTGTGTTTACTTTCCAGGCGAGTCTAGTGATTGTTTGGATGATAAGAAAATTTGCTCCGATCAGATTGCAATGTCACCTTCCCGCGTCGAAGTGAGTAATTCTCCTCATCCTGCTGCTTTGGGTGAAGAGAACACTTCTGAATCTATGGAAAATACTGAAACTGATTCTTCTGAGACTGATTCTCTGGATTCAGATGCAGATGAGGAGCTGGAACTTTCAGGTTAGAATTGTTTTTGTTTTAGTTTTATGCTGATAATGCGTCCTCTGTGTGTTCTATTTAAGATATTTCCTGTCTTGGATCATTAATGTGTTTTCTCCAATTTTAATTTAGGTGTGCATATCACCTATTTATGTTATCGTTAATGTAATAACATTTGAGGTAAAATTCGATGACTTCTCCTGAAGATTAGCTCAAATGCACCAGGCCACCGTCGTTTCCAAGAATACCCTGGGACCTCCCTAATTGAACCACATCACAAGATTCAATTCTTTATATCTCTCAATCTAGTTGTCGTTCCAAGTTTCCAACATACAAGCATGTGAGCTACCACACCACATAGCTCTTCTTTGCTGCCACCACCATCTCTCTCTCGCTCTCTCTCTCCCCAATGTACGAGCATGTGAACATCACCATAACTCTTTGCTGCTGCGGCCACCATTCTTTTCAGCGACGTCCTAACACTTCACTTTTGTTGTGGCCCTTGTTGGCGATTAGATTTGATGCCATCTGGACCTCTGCCTACCACACAAGAGATGCACTGATCTTCACAGCCATTAATTTCTTTCTAATGGTTTCCTTCAATCCACATGTTCTCTATTTCGTTCTCCTTTTTCTCCAAGAAACAAAGTGATTATAAATTAAATTTTAGAGCAAGGCAGTTGGTCCAGTGGTAAGTGCTCTTAATAGCCTGCTCATGGGTGGTGTTTTGATCCCGCATCCCTCCCCTCTAATGTTAGAAACATAACTGTGATGTTTATCAAAATGCTTATAACTTGAATTTAATTAATAATATCGTTGATATTGGGCTGATAATTGATTAATGGTGGTGAGGACAAGAAGGAGATGAGAGACGATGTGCTTTGCTGGAATCAATGGTAAATCAAAGATGATTGGATTAGGTTCAGGTAGTTCTTTATGCAGGAATTGTAAGTACAAAGGAAGTTTTGCTGTTCTTTAAGAGGGTAAAAATTGAGATTTCATTTAATTTTTTTATCCTCGGGGGGTATTAGAGATATTTGATATGGTGAATTTGGTCAACTCTTTATGTAATAAAGATTCCATTTATCCTCACTAACTGTTGGAAAGGTCCCTGCTTATTTTGAAACGCACTGTGGCTTTGTGTATTTCACAAAACCTCAGTCAGAGAGGTGAATGAAATTTACCCAATAATCTCTTTTGTCTGCTGCCCAATAATTTTTAGAAAAATGCAGGAATATTTATACCAGCTGAGTTGGTGATGTAGACGATGCTAACAGGATAAGATCAATTTTGGTTTATATTGGATAGTCTTTGTGAGCAATTATAATTGATTGGGTTTGATTCTCATGAAATTAAGAAGTTAGAAATTAAGTTATTATATGTGGTTTAGTTGGTTGATATGTGTTTTAAAATTAATTGTATAATAAAAGAGATAGAAGAAGAAGGTAATAAAAGCAAAAAAGGAAAAAAATTGAGAGGCATTAAGGTCATTTTACATTTTCTGTTAACAGTGTTTGTATTACACTTTAGTACAAAATCACATGGGGGTAAAGTGCTCCAAAACTAAACCACAGGGTGTAAAATGGATTGTTGGTTTTTCTGGCTATTCTGAATTGCAGCCAGTAGTATGATGGTGACCTGATTCTTTGTGTATTTTGCTTTATTTTTTGGGTGACTCACCTGGTATGGGAATACTGTAAATTGCATTTAGAATACAGTTTAGAATCTGTTATCTTTTCATTGTCTCGTACCACCTAGTAATCATGAGTCAGCTATGTATCTCTCTCGTACCACCAGTATCTCTCTGTAAGATACTGGTTTTACAAGTATTTTTTGGGATATTCTTTGCTGTTTATTGACATTATTGAGTTTTTTTTTTCTGAGTTTATGCTTATGGTATTGTTGATGGCTCGGCAACGTAACTCGTTCTGCTTGGTTGTTCAGATGCTGCTGTACTCGCAGAATTGGAACCAAAATTTATGGAAAGATCCGGAGCACAAATTCAACATGGAAACATGAGCAGTGAGGAGCCTGATGACTTAGTACGTGCCAATGATGCATCTCACCTTAGCCCGCGCAACCCTGTTTTGGCTAGTATGGGGATGTCTGAATGGCAACTGAAAGGGAAGAGGAACAATCGTGGTCTTCCCAAAAGGCCCAGTGATGTAACTGATAGAAGGGTTTCGAGAGGTTCCATGTATGGAACATATCTTGAAGAGATGGAAAGCAATGGTTGTGATGAGCCTGATTTAATTGAAAAGAACTTTAGGACCCAAAGACGTGCATTTGACAACCGTGAATATGTGTTAACCTCAAAATCCACATCCAAACGTTCAGATGATATCACACACAATATAATTGATTGGGATGAGTTGGCTTGGAATGAAAAAAGATACTGGGAGGATTCAAGCAATTACTTTGATCCTATATTTGTAGGCCGTCATAATATTGGTGGCAAGATGAAGTCCATGTTGATAGATGTGGATCTGAAGGTTCAGTCAAGCTATCAAAGAGAGCATGTCCCTATGATTTCTTTGATGAGTAAGTTAAATGGTCAGGCAATTGTGGGCCACCCCATCCAAATTGAAGCAATGGAAAATGGTATGTCTGAAATTCTTCTTTCAGCAGCTGATGATATTTGCCCAGAAACTTTGGATAACGATGCTGCACTTTCTCCAGTGTGGAGAACTGCAAGGAGGACGGCCAATTTCCGTGTCCCACGCTTAAATCCATCAGCAACAGTGGACGGAGAAGAAACAGCAGAGCATTTTCAATATGTGGATCAAGACAAGAAAGTACTATTCAAGAAATCTAATGTGGGGAATTTTGGTCACAAGGGAAGTAAGATGAAGAAGAGCCTTCCTCATGCTTCCCGTCCTCCAATGGACCGGAAGTTTTCAAGAAAGGCACCGAAGAAGATAAGCTTATCTTCTAGCCAAAAGATAAAAACTCTGTCGTCAATTGGCACAGAACATAAACAGAAACAGAAACTTGGTAATGATTCGAAACATGGTAACAACAATTTTCAAGATGATGGGCTGATCAAAGGGGAGTCTGGACCCACTGCAGTAGCTTGTATCCCTGTTAAACTAGTGTTCAGTAGGTTATATGAGGAGTTGGTTGGTCGCCATCAATAAAACCCGGTCATGGGGGCTTCTGTGAATGGCAATGCATATTACAGAAAGTAATCGGTAATAGATATATTGTAAATTCTTAAATGAGATTAATAATCTTAATACTTATGCATCTGTTGCTAAAGTAGTCCACCCTACGTTTATTTGCAGGGATTGGGAGGACATAGACTGTGCAGACTGGGACAGCCTTCAATAATCCGATGAAACCTCGTACAGGGCAGGAAGCCGGCTTGATTCGGGATGATGTCACAGTTTCTGTACATGGGTTTTTACCGAGGAAGCATAAGAAAGAGTGTAGACTTTCATTAGTCCAGAGTAGTTGTCTGAAACTTAAATAGACATTAATGTACATTGTATTTTCTAAAGAAATCATGTATTTTGCAAGGTTCTTTTTTAATTTAAATATATAAGAACCTCAGCAGTGGATGGTCAAATGTAGTATGCAGATCCGTGTTGTAGGTTATATACATACATGCTTTACTTTACTTTACTTTCTATGATTTCTCTGCTTTGCTTTGCTCTAAAATTTAACTCGTGAGGTTAAGATTTAGGCCAAGTTTGGCATGTCTTGAAAAGGACAAAAAGTCAAAAAGTCACTATCCTATTTAAGTCACATCATCTTATTTACGTCACATCACCTCTCTAACACATCACTTCAAACTCAACCCAAACTCAATTTATATTTCATAAAAAGTTAAAAAGTACGTTTATTTAGATCATTTCAAACAATCCCTTATTTGCATAGGCACTTTCAAGTTGTGTTTGGGATCTTACATTTGTGCAGTGAAAAGAGAAGGGAAAGAATTTGTGTGTGTGTGTGTGTGTATTTTTTTCTTTTTTTATAAATTTTAAAACCACCCTCTATTTCATTTGCAAGTTCTTTATTGTTTTTTCTTCGCAAATCAAATTTCCCAAGTTCTTTGTAAATGTGTAGATCAAATACAAACCCCTTGGGTTTTTGATGGCTTGTTCTTATTCTAAAAGACACAAATTTTATAGACGGAACTTCCTATTGAAATTTGGTTTGTAAGGGAAGGAGGTCAAGAGCTTTATATTTAGGCCGTTTGTTTTTAGAGGTAGAATGGAGGGGATTCATAGTGAGGGGATTAAGTAAAATTGCGTTTGTTTTGATAATAATTGTTAGTGTAGGAATTGTTAAATTATTTTTATATAAAATAATAAAACAAATAAAAAAATATAAAAAATTAAACATTAATATTTTTAAAAAAATTCTCAATATATAAAAAATAAAAAAATAAAAAAATTTCTAATCCCCTCATTATCTTTTTAATACCATCTTCACCTCTTCTATCTCAATCCCCCTTTCAACCTCCATTTATATCACTTCTTCTATCCTAATCCCCTCTCCAACTCTACAACACAAGCACAATACTAAATAACCACACCTTCATCATCATCCCCTTTCATCTATTTCACCCCAAAACAAACAGGCCACAAAGTTAAGTTTTTTGCATGCTGATGTGACATGTAACAAAGAGTATTATTGCAAAAGATGCATTTGACAAGTATTTATTGTTTTATCTTGTATTCTTTTTATTCTTATTTTTTCAATATGGTAATATATACATTTTAGTTTAAAAGTTGGCTCAATAAGGTTATTTACATTTTAAGAGTGAATAAAAAAGCTAATATAGCTAAGATTGATTTGATTAAAAATTAAAATTTATTTGGAATTAATACAAAAAATAATCAACCAAATTGAAATATATACCATATATAAAACAGCCTGTCTCCATTGCTTATTGAAAGCAGATTTTATTTTTCATTTTTTAAATTCCCGCCAAACTTTTTGCCCTTAGAAAACACCCACCCACGCAGCCACTCACTCACTCCAACAATTCGATAATGTTTCCATCTTAGGTCAAATATCTCTCTCTGTCTCTGGTCCCCAACAATGGCGGCGGAGAATCTCCCTAGGGTTTCTCCAAGGCTATCTTCTAAACCTCCACTATCCCCATCTCCGTCTCCTTTGCCCCGGAATGGAAACCCTAATAACTCGGCTTCCAAAGCTTCTTCTGCTTCTTCTTCTTCAACAACAATGTCAAACCTGAACTCTCTCAGACGATCCCCAAGACTACGCGCTGATCAAGAAGGTAATGGTGGTAAAAGCGTCGAAAAACCGAATTCCTCGAAGAAGCAAAAGATGAGTGATTCTTCGAAGAAGAAGAAGCGAAATTCATCCGACGTTGTGTCTTTCTTGATCGGTGATCCTGTCCCTGACGAGGAAGCTCGACGGAGATGGCCTTGGCGGTATATGAATGAGGTACGTACATTTCTGTAAGTAATAATTTGTACATGCTTGAAATGTTTTGAGCTGCATTGCTATTTTTACGCGACATGCTTTTGATATTCCTAGTGCGATTCATGTCACTGAGGGTCAGATTGTTTATTCATAAATATTTGTCATGTTTGTGTTCTGGGTTGGATTGTAATTTTGTCACTTCCAATTAACATAACAGAAATGAAATTGTTGTTTGAAACTCTCTTGATTTATTGCTTTGCACATACACTGGTACCCAATTACCCACATTGTTTTGCCCCTTAATGTTCCGATGTGTTTCAATCTCAACATTCTGTCAATTTTCTCTTATTTGGGGTTTTGCATTGTAATTTGTAATAGTTAGTTTTGATTAATGAGAATTTGAGTATTTTAGGTTGTGGCCAATGTGTTAGGGTTCTCCTCCTCTCTTCTTCTTTCTTTCTTAAGGTGTTCTGCATCACTGAGAACTCTCCATTATCCAACTAGTAACTAGGCACTTGGCATTCGTGTGAAGGGTTAGAATAGTTTCTAGCTTCTAGAGTCTGAAGTTGTTTGATAATTTTGTTGGGACTTGGGATCAATTATTCATATCTTGTTGCAAAAATTTCCCCACTTTATGATATGGTTTGAATTTTCTCTTATCTTCTTTCACAATTTTCATTAATTGTATTAACCTTTTATTTGCCGTTCAATTTGGATTATCTAGGTCAAGAGAATCAAGGGCGGAAGCTTGAAATCCAAGTTAGTGGTTTTGTTTAGTTACACTTATCTTCTTCTTTGAAGCATTGTTGTTTGTGCATTTTTGCTTCTTTGCTTTTAAATATCACATTTACTCCTGCAGTGATGATGAAGATAAATTGGTGCTGAATGTAAAATGTCATTACTCTCAAGCTGAGATTGAAAAGGTTGTTTTTGATCTTGGAGATTGTGCTTATGTAAAGGCAAGTGCTTTCACCTTTCGTTTGATTCCTCTGATTGAACTTTCAAAGAAGAATTACATTTCTTGTAATTTATTACAAAATTATTCTTGCAATTGTAACTATTGTAAATGCCATGATGTATATCAAAATATTTGATGCACAATTTCAACTTTATACCCTTGCAATATTTTTACTTTAGATTTATTAAGGCATCTTTAATTTCTACATAAAATTGATCCCATTGTTTACTTTTCCCTTAAACTAATGGGGTTTACTAGGATGCAATCAATTACTATGAGAAATGAGCAAAGGTATGATAGGCTATCCTACCTTCAATTTACATGTATATGGCAGAGGTGTCGCCACTTAATGCGCAAGTGTGATGACAAAGTTGATTTAAGAGAATCAATGATGATTTGATGGAGAGTTTATATAGCTTACCCAATAGGAAATAGTAGGAGAATTAGATTATTCTCCTAATTACAATTTACATATACCTTAGAATTTGAAGAAATATAAATTGTGATTAAAAATCTATACTTTTTAACTTACCCAAGCCTTAAAAGAATATGTTATTATGTAAATTTGGTATAACTAAACATTAGAACACTGGGTTAAAAAAGCTGTGATTAAGCTTTTCTTGCTGTTGACTTGGTAGTTTTCATATGATTCCTTTATGGAATGTTAGTTTTGGCTGCGCCCCTCTTTTTTCCTTTATTCTTAAAGATTTGTGTTTATCCTTGTATATAACTTGAATGCACGGTGATGTTCGGATGTAGTTTTCTTCAAATTCTAGGTTCCTTGTTCTTCTTGTTTGAGAATTATTAGTAATGAGGTGCCCCAGGTTGGGGGCCTATTAAAGCCCCTATTTTTTCCCCAGATGAAATAATTAGAGCTTTAGCTCACTTTTTTCACTGTCCAACCTCTTATGCTTTATGGAAACTGCTACTCCCTTTGCCTTACAATATCAATCTATTTGGGAGTTTCAACTTCTTGAGGGGACATGTAATTAATGCATTTAAATTCAAATCAAAAGGCATTGGTTTCCCAAATTGTCCCTTTATTCCCACTCTTAAATATATAAGCAATGTTGCTCTCTTAAATGACAACTTTTATTGGTTTTTATGTGGAGCCCACAAGACAATGGCCAATTAGAACCTTCATGTAGTCGGAATTAGTTTACATTTCAGATTGTAGATCATTTTCCTAAATATATTCAGTCACTTATAAGAGAGTTTTGGAAAATTGTAAAATTTTATGCTTTGGACTTTGAAAGAACTAACATTTTGGGACAGTATGTACAGTTTTCTTCAAATGTCTTTGGTTGCACTCCTTAGAAATTATTTATAAAATTTTCCTTTTCCATATTGAAGGAGAAGCCAAACAATTGGCATTTTTGGAGCTTTGGTCTTAGGGTGGCCTCCCAAATGTGAATGTGTCAAGCATTTGCTCAACATGCTATATATATATATATATATATAATTCACAAATGCAAAGGAAAGACTACCATGCAATATGCCACATGCAAGATTTGGTGCATTGATGACAAGAAATCTATACAATTACCATTGTGGAAATGGCAAGCTTCTAAGTTTTAAGTTGCTTTTGGAAGTTTAAAGGAGAGATTAATAGATATAAATTTTTATTGTTTTTCTTTTTATCATTGTATGTTATTGAATTCAAACTTGTGTTTTATGCACGTCTGAGTGATGGATATGTGTCCCAAAGTCTCTAAAGCGTTCAAAGTGTGTTTAGGTCTAAAAAGTTAAAAATAAGAACAATGATGTTTGGACGTGTGTTAAACATGTGTTAGAAAGTGTTAGCACTTATCAGACATTATTATTTGTTACCAACACGTGTCACTTTGATACCAACTAAGTGTTAGTGCTAATCTATCAACTAACGACCGACTTTTGCCGATCCAAAAAAAAGTGTTTGTATTTAACACAAACATGACGACCTTATCTTGCCTAACTACCCTATTATTTGTTACCAACTCTTTAGAAAATTCCATGTAACATAATAATGGCAACTTTTTATTTGTCTTTTAGGGTATGGAAGGAAGTCAACATTATGTTGGAAGGATTCTAGAATTTTTTAAAACAATGGATGGTGAAGATTATTTTAGGGTTCAATGGTTTTTTAGAGCTGAAGATACGGTGAGAATACTTACTTTCATTGGGTGATTTTACAAGTTTGCTATTGTTTTGTGCTTACCAATTTTATGTGTTATATTCAGGTAATGAACGAAGAAGCAAAGTCTCATGAGGAGAAGCGTCTATTCTATTCTACTCTAGTGAATGATAATTTATTAGATTGCATTGTTTCAAAAGTCAAGATTGTACAAATAACACCTAGTGTACGTTTCAATTGATGCTCATCTTGTTGTAAGTTAGATATTTTGTTACCATTTGTTCTTCTAAAATTTTTAGACTATGGTCTTGACAAGTTTCCAATTGATGTGTTCATTACTTAGCACACATATTTGAGCACGTTGTGGTAATATATGGGTAGAGGTTAGTTTGGTGCTATGGCCATTTACCTGTAGTATTGTGTTAATGCTAGGGTGCCCTATAGAAGTGGGCAAACCAACAAAGGTTCACTTGGGAACTTGTGATGTAGGAAAATTCGCAATCAAAGGATTGTAATTAGTTGATGCAATCATTAGAAGGAGAATTAATATACCTTCTTTATAAGACGTAAGTTGGGTACTAGAAAATTTTGAAATAAGAAAGGATAGGATAGAAAAACGTGATCATGGAATGGGGTTGGGATAATTGTTTATGAAAACTGAAACCGAGAAGGTTTAAATGGTTAAAATAAAAGGAGATAGAATAGTATTAATCAAGTTAGTGTAAGGTTAAGGGATCATATGATAATTTTGTAATAAGCATTGTTATTAGTATTGATGAATTTACTAGACAATAATTTAGGGGGTGATGGTGTGATTAGTACAAGAAATACTAATTGGTGCAGATGCTTTCGCATGAGGCATCTTAAAGATGAGGCAATCTTAGAGTGGGCTTACACTTGTTGTTTCAAGAATAGAGCTTGCAGATTCATTTGTTGGACAAGAAGTACACTGATCAATCAAAGACACATGGATGTTTTATAGGAGTGGATGAAGCAACCCCAAAATTCACATTTTAGGTGGGTTGGGATTTGTGTCCAAACTCCGTAGGTACGGGAGTCTTTTCCTAGCTCAAAGTAAGATGCATAGGTCCAATGCCATTTGAGGTGCTATTATGCATGTCTCGAGGTTGGGCCTTATGTTGGGCCTTATGTTTCTTTCCAATTTGTGATATTAGGCCGAACAAATGTGCTGGGGTTAGATAAGGTGGCATTGTGAACTAATGGAAAAGGGCATGTGGCACTGGGACTGTAGGATTTTATGGGGGTTTGCATGGCAGCAAGGGAGGAAAGGGTTTGAAATTTGAAATGAATTAGAGATAGTTGGAAAAGAATCGATGATAGTTGTCTCTAGTGTGCCACAATGACAACCAAAGATGGGTTGGGTTAGGGGGGTTTGGTGTAGGAATAGGGTTAGGGGGGTTTGGTGTAGGAATAGAGTTAGGCCAAAAGAGATTTTCTTGGGTGGAGAAGGGAGAACAGACGATTTGGGATAAGAATAGCGTTGCTTGTCATATGAGCTCAATAGAAAAAGAAAGACTTTGAGAACTCTTGTACTACAAACAAGAGGCTTGTTTTGTGTGTTTGGACAACCTATTTTAGAAATAAAGCATGTCATACTGAACTCTGTGTCGAAGGGTTTTAGAGATGAGATCCAACTAGCTATTTATAGCAAGCCCAAACCTAAGCCAGCTTCTTTGTTGGTGTATGAGAGAAAACAAAACAACTGAATATTTGTCGGATAGAAGATGTTGAAGTTGAGGAACACTCTTTCAGAGGTAGAGGCAGGAACTTAGTCATGAAATAGGTCCTCCAAGAAGGGGGTGTTGGGGAATTCTATTGAGAAGTGGTGTCTCTCAATAGAAGCACGTAGTGAAAGATGTTGGAGCCTTTTTGTATTATGGTACAATGTTGAAATAGAAGAAGATGGTCCTTTTTCTAATTCTTTTCACTAGTGGTTTTAGAAGGAAGAAGGTGGAGGCAATGGCTTATAGCATGAGGTGAACTTATAGAGGAGGAACAAATGGAGAAGGAGAGGTGCAAGCAAAAGGGGGAGAGTGATGGGTTCTATTCAGAATATTTTGGTTGGTAGGTTGGGAAAGTCAAAGCGGGCAGCGAGTGGAAGGAGCTATTTAGTACAAAATCGGGCAAATGATCTGCAACCTCACCAATACTTACTGTTAATGTACACCTAAACCTACTCCACTAAACCTAACCCACCAAGAATAATATATCTATTGATGTATTATTGATTGTTATCTGTTTTGATGTATTGTATGTACATTATATAGGAGATGGAGATGTGAAGTGGAGGTGGAGTGGTGGAGTAGGTGAAGTGGAGTGTGTAGTGGAGTAGGTGAAGTGGAGGTGGAGTGGTGTAGTGGGTTAGGTTTAGTGGAGTAGGTTTAGATGTACATTAACACTTACTGAAAGGACTTGTGTTGAATATGAGATGAGGGACCTGATTACCTTGGATTTACACGAGGTTATGAATTCAGTTACTACTAACTGGAGAGGACGGATCCATGTAATTGACTTCAAGTAATTAGGGTGAAAAGGTTGTTTATTAAGTATTCAAACAATTTGTTAAACATATTTCTTCATTTATTTTTTATTTTTCACTTATTATTTTGTTTGTTGGTAATTGGCTTGTTTTGGCAGGTAAACTTGAAACCAAAATCTATTCCACCCTGTGATTTTTACTATGATATGAAATATTCAGTGGACTATTCAACATTTTGTACAATGGAAATTGGTAAGTTCGTGATAATGAATTTGGATTTTATTATGTTACCAAGTTGTGCCCTCTCCCCCCTTTTCTTTGGTTTTCTTTGGGAAAGTATTAGCTTGACTTTTAAGGTTTTGTCTACTTGTGATTCTAACAGTTACGGAGGGATATTGAATTTCATCATTTGAATATTTGTTTGTTTCATTCTAATCACCTCCTGATACTTTTTGATGCAGGACAGCCTAATGTTTTTGTATTGTAGGGCTGTACCACAAGGGACAAGAAGAGGGTTTTTAAGTATTAACAAAGCAATAGGCTTGCGGATTGTAAGAGCAATGGATTCCAAGAATGTGATTTAAATTTTGTTGATTAAAGTGCAACAAATATGTGTAACAACAAAAAATTAGCAAATTACAAGACAAATAGGGAAGAAAATGAAGAGGAGAGTAAGAATAGAAAAAACTATAAGAACTCGTCATATGATTAGTGGCACCAAAATCTATAATCCAAAAGGTTGAAGAAGAGGCGCGGAGTGCACTAGCAAGAATACATGTGAGCAAAATGAGAAGTAGATAAAGAAAAGTTTGCGGTATTCAAGGTATCAAGTTGAGCCATCAAACGCTGAGAAACAGTGACATGTGTTTGGGAATGCATTGTGCCACCATGGCCACACCCGGAGTAGGGCAACCATTCAATTTTTAATAGTGTTTCCTATCATGCTGTTCTTTCCCACATATAACCACATTTCAGCAGGTTATGATCAATAAAAATAACCTTATTGCCAAACTTAGATTAACTGGCTTTGCATTCTCGGGGATTAGGAGTAACATACAAAACAAAGCGATCCTGACTGGAGTAATGCACCATGGCACTGCACCGACTCGCCTCCTGTTGAACAAGAGCATAAGCCTCTCTCGAAGTGGGAAAAGGAGCTTGAGTCAACATTTGAACCCGAATTTGATCAAACTTCAAGTTAAGGCTAACAACAAAGTCATAAATTTGCTCCTCCATTGTTTTTTGAAACAGAGTTGCGTCCTTAGAATAGACAACCGGAAAGCTCTGGTAATAATTAAGTTCCCGCCACAAGCTACTCAACTCAACATGGTACTCAACAAGAGATCGATCCTTTCGATCTAAGCCACGATCTTCTTCCTCAACTTGTACCCTTGTGCATCATTACACTTTTGAGAGTATGTCTATGTCACGGTGGTCCAAATCTTATCAGTATCTAATAATGGAAAAATTCGACTAATAGCAGGTCGCATAGAATTGATCAACGAAGTCATATTCAAAGCATTCTCTGAAAGCCATTTGGTCAACTTAGAGTTCAGACAAGGTCTAGAAATATAGCCATAAGCTATGATTGGGTGTACATACAACATTAAATGTTTATTACTACTCTTAAAATATATGGTAGAGATCAAATCATAACGGTAAAACAATAAAAATAAAAATAAAAAGTTACCACCTTGGCCTTGCTTTGCTTGTCCTCACTTTTCTTTGCTTCTTGCCTAAATGTACACTTATTTGTGCATTTAAAAACACCATGATTATCATAATTACATATGAACACAACTTGCATTGGAATTTGTTAGATTTGGTAACTTTTGAAAGTAAAATGGTTCCCAAAAAAAAGAAAGAAAGAAAGAAAGAAAGAAAAAAAAAACATGAGAATGAAACATGGTACATAATTCATTGATATATTATTGGATTTGTATCTTAAAAGATTGAATCTCCAGGGATCCGCAATTTAGTTGCTATCTTTTCAGGTATAAGTAGGCTTTGGATTGGAACTATATGATACCACGCCAGTCCAAAATTTATCTGGTCTAGATATTGAAGCTCTATTTTTTAAAGTTTGGATGTACTTGGATCCCTGTTAAATTTAATTGCAGCCTCATCATTAATTGCACTTTGGATTGGAAACTTATGATAACAGTCTGTCCAAATTTCATTCACCAACTTTGAAAGATTGTTCGACTACTTGACAATTTAACTCCTACAACTCTACAAACTATCAATACAATCCAATGTTAATTGCTTGTACTGCAAAAAGTTAATATCATAATAACAGATAAGCTTCTGAGTACAATTGTTGTTGGATCCTATCATTTACTTAATACACCCTAATCATTTTGGGTGTAATTCAAACTTTTGCATGTGTAACTTAAAAATTCTAAATGTTGTCTCAATTGTTTTTTCTCATTTACCGTTCCCTCATATTTGAAATGCCAGTTTATGAGTTTATAGCATGTATTTCCTATTTATTGATTCCATTGACATATGCCTCACGCCATTGTTACAAGCTTCTTTTTTTTTTTGTTTTTTCGCCCCTCCACTTTTGAGGTGGTTGAAATTTGTACTAATGCCATGTCAAGATATTCCATCTGTACTTCATCTACTTATCTTTCTTGGTTTAGGTAATTCTGCAGATAGTAGTTATTTGTATCCATCTCCTCCCATGAGGGCAATTCACATGAATAATACTAACGATAATTTTGAGGGAGTATTCAGTAATAAACCTTACAAATCAGAGCTAGCATTGTTAGATGTTTATTCTGGTTGTGGTGGAATGTCAACGGGGCTATGTTATGGTGCAAAAGTTTGTGGTGTAGATCTTGTGACGGTAATTTATCTTAAGTTGGTTTTGTATTTTACGACATGTGCTTTATTTTACAGTGGCATGTTTGTTTGTGTGATGTCATAATGACTTATTTTACTGGTATTTTTTATAGAAGTGGGCAATTGACATTGATAAATCGGCATGTGAAAGCTTGAAGTTGAATCACCCAACGACACAAGTCAGTATTCTCAAAATTATTGAAAGAGGTCCTAGTTAATGATCTTACATAAAAGATTTATGCATAATTTGTGTTATGCTTATTTTCCAGATTAGGAATGAATCTGCAGAGGATTTCCTTGACCTCTTAAATGAATGGAACATACTTTGCAAACAATATGTAGTCAGTAATGCTTCAAAGACGCATGAACCAAATTCTATTGTCAAGAAAGCAGCTAAGAAAGATGTAAATTCAAAAAATGACCATAAGACTCCAAAGGGTGAATATGAAGTTGCAAGCCTAGTTGATATATGTTATGGCGATCCCAATGAAACAGGCAAGCGTGGCCTTCATTTTCAGGTATTTTTTTTATTGGCCAAAATGCCCCTAATTGTTATGAAAATATTTAGTCAGCCTTCACTTGACTGCTCACTAGTCTTTGTCTGAAGTGTACCCTTTTTATTACATATATTATTTTTGTTTCTCTTCCTCATTGTTTTGGTACACCGTGTGCAAGTAGGACAACCTAACCCACCCCACCAATGTCCCATTGTGCACCACCACCTTTTTAGCACAGTGCCACCCAACCTCCGTCACGCACTACCATCTCCTGATCAATCACCCTCCCCCCCAAAAAAGGAAAAAAAAAAAAGAAAAAAAAAAAATCAACTAAGCTTGACTCTAATTGCCATACGTTGCACTACCCCTCACAAACCAATGTAACCCGCCTACATTGATGATCAATTGCAATATGTTGTGGACAACAATTGTGTTGGAGCCTTGCTAGCCACATTATTAGGGTGCGTTCTGCCAACCACAACCACCACTATAGCCACCAAAATTGCCACCCTCCATAAGCCGTCTTTAGCCATCACTACCCCATTGTCACTATATGACCACGAGAATAAACAAATATATGTCCATGTTTCTTGAACTTATTAAATATTTTAGAAAGATGGCTCATTTACCCAATGTTTTAAAAAGCGGCCGCAACCGTTACGTAACGCCGTTACGTAACGGTTGTGGTAGTTACCGCCACCCGTTACGGCCGCTTTTGCAGTGTGATTGAGATTCACAGGTGTATCGGCCGTAGCGGCTGCTATAGCGATCGTAATGGTGCCGTAACGGCCTGTTACGCACCGTTACGTAACGGTTTTAAATTGCTTCTTTCGAAAAAACACAAAAAAAAAAAAAGTTGAAAATTGGGGAAGAGAGATAGAGAGAGAAGAGGGAAGATGCAGGAACAAGAGATAGAGAGAGAGAATAGGGAAGATGAAGAACATGTTATTGATTTGTTGAAATTGTAAGACCTATGCTATTCTATTCAGCTGTTATCACTCAACCGTTTTGTTTGTGTGTCTCTATCTATATACTGTTTGAAAATAATAATAATAAATGTGGTCATTATCTATTTGGCTTGATTAATATATATATATATATTTAGGCTTTTAATTATTCTCTTACATTTGTCATTGTTTATCTTATATATAATAGGTAGTGATTGATTTTTTGTATAATATAAAGTCATTAATTATTAAAATAAAATGTAAAAAATTCAGTTTATAGTGATTTAAAAATATGAAATATATTGGATCAAACTTAAAAATTTAAAAAAATTAATCAATATTTATTTTAAAACCCAATAAATATGATCACGGAAAAAAAATGTGCGTATCGGTAAGTTCTTTTCAAATTGTGCGAAAAATAAAAAAATTCACAGTTCCGGTTACCGCAACCGTTACGCTACGGCCTTTACACCCCGCAACCGCAACCGCGTCACTGCCACCGTTACGGCGACCGCAACCGCTTTTCAGAACCTTGCATTTACCTCTTCAACGGCTATAGATGGTTCAGAGGTGGTTACTAGAGAGGGTTTTAGACAAAAATTAGGTATCAACTTACTATTAATCTAGCAATATATGTTTATTGATGATATGTGGTTAAGAGAGTAATCACCGAGTGGTGGGATTTGATGGATTGGGTAGTGTGGTTTTGGTGATGTGATTTGGTGGATTGGGAGTTATGAAGCATGGATACGGATACCGGATATGAATACAATACAATACGAATAAGGCAATATGACAAAATAAAAAATAATATAAGAGTACAACCAAGATACTTGGAATTTTTTTTTATTATAATTTTTAGTGTTGTATTATTTTCCTATGAATTAGATTTTAGTTTAAGTGCCAATAGTCAATTTACTATTTTTTTAGTGGATATGTTAATTTGATAAAATCTAAAAAGGTAAGATATTACTTTAATCTCACTATTTTCTTCTTCAATAATAAATAAGGTAAATTACATGCACCCTTTGAGGTTTGCTTAAAATACAAATTGTCCCCTATGGTTTTGGAAATTGCAAATACTAAATTAACAAAAATTGTCATTTAATAGAGTTGACAGAAAAAAATGAAATTTCCAACTATCGTTCTATACATCAATGAAATAACTAGAACTGTTAATTGAAATATATTGTTGGCATTATTAAAAACCATTAATTGACTTAATGGTTGATTAATGGAAGGAGTTATTTGTTATGCAATTAGAAATTTTAAGGGACGGGATGTAATTAGTATTTTAAGCAAACCTCAGGAGGTGTACTTGTAATTTAGTATTTGCAAAATTGCCCCATATGGTTATGGAAATTGCAAATACTAAATTAACAAAATTTGTCATTTAATAAAATTGACAGAATAAATGAAATTTCTAACTATCCTCCTATACAACAATGAAATAATTGGAATTGTTAATTGAAATATATTGTTGACATCATTAAAAATTGTTAATTGACTTAATAGTTGATTAATAAAAGGGGTTATTTGTTATGCAATTAGAAATTTTAAGGGATGGGATGTAATTAGTATTTTAAGTAAACCTCAGGGGATGTACTTGTAATTTACCCTAATATCTGACGTAGAGTGTTCAAAAAATATTTGACACTTAGGGCTGGTTTGATAAGTTTAAAAAAAGTCAAAAAGTTACCAAAAAAGTTAAAAAGTTATCACTATTCACCAAAAAAAATTATAAAAAAATTAATATACAAATATTAAAATATAAATCAATTTTTTGGCCCATTAACGTATTGATGTCAAGCCAACTGCAGTGAAAGGGGGGGAAAAAAAATTACATGTGTACATTTACTAAGTTGGATGGTAAAGTTGGGCTCGTGAGGGCCCACCATAGGTTCCGTTTTGATAATTCGAACCGTTAATATGTAGAATTCGTCTAGTGCCATATGCCTGTAAAAAATCACGTCTATCGGATATCGTTAACTACATGATCAAATCAGTTTTATATAAAAATTGGATGGTATTATAGTTAACAGTTGACAAAAAAAACTAACACAATCAGATAGCTATCGATATTCAATCAATGTGATTTTTTACAAACATATAGTACTCAACGAGTTCTACACATGGAAGGGTTCCGATTAGAAAAACGGGACCCGTGGTGGGTCTCCACGGGCCGAATAACACCGTCCAATCAAAGCCCGCAAAGGAGGCAATCTTTTCCCATCTACTCACCCAGCCTAATGCAGTGCCAATTCGTACGGCCTAGTACACTATCTTCTCCTACGCACTTATTTATACAATTTTTTAATACATATTTTTTCATAAAAAGTCAAAAAGTTAACCAAAACATTCATATTTTTTCCCTCAACTTTTTAGTCCGAAAAGACAAAAAGTATACTTATTTAGGACATCCCAAACAACCCCTTAGAATGAATACCAAGTATTGGATACTTTTAGGAAGTATCATATATGTATCCATGAGTATCCGAAGAGTATCGGTATCAAATACAGGTATGAAACGAATACTTCTCCCTTTTAGAAGTATCTTTGTTTCATAGATTGGGAGTGGTAGCTTGTTGCGGGGGTTGCGTTGGTGATGGGATTTGGTAGATTGAGCAATGAGGAGTTGTAGTGGGGGATTGCAATGGAGTGGATGGAAACTATAACGAAGAGGAGGTGGGTTGAAAAGTGGGTGAAATCAGGTGTTAAACCATTGATCTTTACATCATACAATTAATTGAACAAAAAACTAAGGGTAAAAATGCAAAAGAACACTCTCTGTATGGAATTTGGTTGAGCAAGCTTTGCACCCACTTAATTCCTCTCTCTACACTGCATTGTAAATCTTGTACCTTGTGGAGCAACATTGGTCATGTGAGGTGCATAGAGGAATTTAGCGAGTGTATCTAGAAAGCTCCCATTTTTGCCTGATAAGTGTGTTAGGTGAGGTCATTGGAATGGTTAGATACCTCAGGGCACGTTAGTGTAATTTTAATTGATTCTAGATTAATTATATAATGAGTGGATCATAAAATTTATCCTATGATATAGATTTTATAGTTGCTCCCTTAACTACTACTTACATTTTAGGTGCGTTGGGTGGGATATGGTTCAAGTGAGGATACATGGGAGTCAATTAAGGGGTTAAGGTATGCTATTCATTTTACGTTATAAAGGTTTTTTCTTCATTTTTGAGATTGTTACTTATTGAGTTCTTTCTTTTGTTTCTGGTTAGCAAATGCCAAGATCGGATACGAGATTTTGTACTAAAGGGATTTAAGAGAAAAATATTGCCATGTCCGGTAAGATTTTTTTGCGTGAAGTGCATAAATGATATTATTAGTTTACATTTGATTTGCAAAAAGACTTGTATGTCGTACATTACATAATTATCTTGCACCTTTCATGGTAATATATTCTTGCTTTTCTTATGAAGATGTTCTCCTTATTTTGTTATCAACAATGTATTGTAGGGAGATGTTGATGTTATTTGTGGTGGTCCCCCATGCCAAGGAATAAGTGGCTATAACCGCTTTAGAAATGTTGGTTCTCCATTGGATGATGAAAGAAATCGTCAAATCGTAGTCTTCATGGATATCGTGAACTTTTTGAAGCCCAAGTTTGTTCTAATGGAAAATGTGATTGACATTTTGAGATTCGCTAAGGGTACCCTTGGAAGATATGCTTTGAGTCGCTTGGTTCGCATGAACTACCAAGCAAGGCTAGGAATTATGGCTGCTGGGTGTTATGGTCTTCCTCAATTCCGTTTGCGTGTTTTCTTGTGGGGCGCTCATTCCCATGAGGCAAGTAACCACTTGTTTTGTTTGAAAATGATATGACAAACTTATTCATGATTGCTGTGTTGTTTGCAGAAATTACCTCAGTTTCCACTTCCCACACATGATGTGGTTTTGAAGTATGGGGCTCCAAGGGAGTTTGAGGTGCTTATTTGTTGCTTATATTAAAAGGTTTTTTAACTAATTTAATATTGTTGCTAATGCATGTCCATGTCACAGCGTTGTGTTGTTGCTTATGATGAAGGCCAGTCTCGAGAGTTGGAAAAAGCCCTTGTTCTTAGTGATGCCATCTGTGACCTTCCTCCTGTAAGCTGCTTCTTCTTCTTCTTTTATTTACTCTTTTTTTTTTTTTGTTGGCAAATTATGATTTTATTTTTTACCTTGCTGGTTTTGTGCTCTTATTTCCCATGAACAAATCACCAGTTCTTACTAATATTATGATTTATTACTTAAGGTATCAAATCATGAAATTCAAGACAAAATGTCCTACAAAAAGCCTCCAGAAACCGAGTTCCAAAAATATATTAGGGTAACTAAATGCGGTAAGCTGTTTGTCTTCCAAATAATAAATGTGGGGGTAATTCTTGATCATAGGTGCTAATTGTAGATCATCACTTAAGAGTAATTTTGAATCAATATTTTTCTATTGGCATACTCATTTGCTACCTGTAACTATGTATGGTTAGTATCTTTTTATTTATTTTTTTGTCTTTTGCACTCTTTGAATGATTAATTTTGAAGGTTACCACTTGAAGTTTAGAGTATTCGTATGATTAGTATGAGTTCTTCAATGTCAACAATTTTTTTGTCACATTATAGATCAACTACTCCCTTTGTCCCATTTTTGTTGGTCCATTATTTCATTTTTTGTTGTCCCAAAATGTATGTCCATTTTGAAAAGTCAAAGTTTTAAATTTAAAAGTTTCCACAATTACCCCTTGTAAAGTAATTATAAATATATTTCAAAATGAGAATAAAAGGGTATTTTTGGAACTAACTCTTTAAAATTTAAATTCAAAGTGTAATGATTATGTTTCCTTAAAAAGTTTGAAATTTTCAAAAAGGACTATCAATTTGGGACGGAGGGAGTATAATTTTTTAGGCCCAACATGTGTATGGAACATTCATGATTGAATTTGATATTCTGGCATTGATGTTAAAAAATGAGTTAAGGATGTAAGTACTTTGTAGACCATGCTAAGATAAGCTTTATATCCCTATCAAGTGGGGTCAATTATATGTTATGTTATATGAACTTGGGTACGAAGATTACTTAAGTATGCATATCTAGAAATCGGACCCATAAAACATCAAATTTAAGGGCACGTGGACTCTACAAAAAAATTGTCGTATTTTTAATCTATTACATGAGATCAAATGGTATTATATGTAACATATAGTGTCAAAAAGGCATTTTAACGCATTTTATAGCAATTATGTAATAATATGTAGATATAATTATAGTGCTAAATACAAATATATAAAAAGTATTTGATGAAAAGTATTAGATGCATATACATCACCTTTGTCCAAGTGTCTGATGTCCAACATGGGTGTTTGGTTTATTTTGAAGACTCCATGTATATGATTCATTTTATGTCATTCCCCTCCGTTAAATTTATTATAATAGTTAAATTAATAAATTCATATTATTGTTTTTTGTTATCAGTATTTATTACCATCGCATTGTAAGGGCACATAATATGCAGAATCCCCTTTGGTGAGAACAAGAGAAGGACCCCAAATATCAGTATAAACTAAAGAAAATGGTATATCAGATATGGAAGTACTTTTACGAAAAGGTAAGGCTGTCATTTTGGCAAGTTTACACTCCCGACACTTAGTAAGTTCACTAAGAGAAACTTTATCCAATATACCAGACTAAGCTAAAGGCCGTAAGCGATTAGCAGACAAATGTCCTAATCTAGAATGCCATAACTTGAAAGGACTAGACAAAAAATCTAACTGAAAAGAGGATAAGGCAGTCGGAGAGGGTGTCATAGGCAGATGTAGGCTCTCCACCACATAGAGGTCTCCAACTCTACGACCAGTCCTAATCTGCTGCTTGGACATCCGATCCTGCACAGAACAGATAGAAGAAGAGAAGACTATCAAAATCGGAGGAATCAAGCTGACTGATAGATAATAAACTGACAGATAACTGAGGAACATAAATGACAGATGGAATAGAGATAGCAAACATAACAAATGGTAAGACAGACCCAACAGATATAACAGACATACCAGACCCATTAGCAGCATTAACAGTAATAGGAGAGGAAGGGGGAGTACAATTTTGAAGTAAGAAGAGATGGGGAGTCCTATGATGAGAAGCACCAGATTCAAAAATCCAGACAGACGAAGAAATACTTAAAGAAGTCCCGAGCAAACCTGAATGAAGAGAGGAAACAATGGAGGCAGACGGGGAGGATTGGGAGGTAGACAGTGTATGTAGAAGCTGATTAATCTGAGCTCTCAAGGAAAGCCAAGTCAGGATCAAGAGCTGGAGCAGACGCAACAAAACTGACGGAAGCTTGAAAATTGCTGAGAATACGAGCCAGACAGACATCTCTTCTTGGGATAGTGATACTTCCAATGACCCTGCTGATGGTAGAAGGCACACTCATCCAAAGCGAGAGACATCTAATAACCAGAAAACTGAGCAAAATAGCCAAACCAAAAGTTCAAGTCTAATAACCAGAAAATTGAGGGGTCAAATTGTAATAACTCGAAAATTAATATCACAAGTGAATTGTCGTAGGCCAGACCACAGAAGCAGAGAACTAGAAAAGACAAACGAGCAATCAGTGAAGAACAATCAGAGAGCTTTGCAATGCGAACCAAAAGGGTTAGTCACTTAGATGACCAGCCGTGTAGCAGAAGGCGAGTCACGAGAGAACCAGTCCAAGTGTAATAATTAATGAAATTTTTGGGGTCAAAGTGTAAATACTAGCAAATCAGTTATACGTATCAATACCAGGACTGATTGCGAACCAAAGAAGCTTCAAAAGACCAGGGTGGAGTCACGATGGTTGAAGACGATCACGACCTGAATCAGAACCACAACGATGGAGTTTGCGAACCAGAGGGACTGAGTTTGCGAACCAGAAGTACCAGGACTGAGTCGTGACGAAGTAGGGGGTTGAAGCTGATCGTGAGTTGCTGATGATATGATCACGACCCAAGACGAGACTGAGAAGCTTGGGTTTCGTACACGAAGACAGAGAGAGTGGAGGTTAGGTTTTCGAACCAAGCTCTAATACCATATAAGTTTTTTGAAGATAATTAACAAAGAGTACAACCGATATATATAGCAATCCTAAACCTAATCTAAAATAGGAAATAACCCTATACAATCAATCTAAAAGATACAATCAACCTAAAATATATATTTCCATAATCTGAATGAATATTCTCACACGCATCTACTAGTTTTCGTTGTATATGACCAAACTATTTTAGTCTATTATTCCTAAACTTATCTTCAATTGATGTTACACTTACCATTTCACGAATATAATAATATCTATCTTACTTGGTCCACAACATCAATTTAAGCATTTTCATCCCAACTTTATGCCCCATAAAAATCATTAGCTTTGTAGTTGTGCTATGATTTTTTTTCCCTCTCATTTGTTGATATTCCAACCTATATTGATTCTATGGTTTACATCATCTTCAATCTCTCCATCGTTAACAATTGACCCTACTTAATGAAATTGTTCACTGTCTATGTTATCTATTGATTTTTTTATGTTCACTTCTCTGTTGTTTATATTTCTGTTATTTATAATTTTACATTACTTGACTCAAGTGCTTCTCTCCAATTTTCTAATTTAGTGTTAGTTTCATCCTGTAGAACAATATTATCTTTGAATAACATACACCAACCACATTATATCTTTAGGCATTCTATCAGAAGCTTTTTTTATATTTATAAATACTATACGAAGCTTCCTCCTCGTCTCTGTACTTCTCTATAAATCTTCTTAATAAAATATCACTTTCATAGTTGATCTATGGTTCTATCATTGATTTACCGGGAGTAAATCTAAATTGATTCTCTAATACTATTGTTGTAGGCTGTAGCTCTTAGGCAACGCTTAATCACTCTCTCCTATAATTTTATTGTATGACTCATCAACTTAATTCTTCTATAGTGGTTGCAATTTTTGATATCTCCATAATTTATATCTATAGGTACTAAAATATTTTTTTCCTTTTGTTTGGTAATGTGGTGCGTTTTGTTTGGAGGTACTTCTCCAACCTTTTTAGTGCTTTAGGTTGTGTTTGAGTGCATCTTTAAAGCGCATCAACATTTTATAGGTTTGTCAGTGAAGTAGTAACTAAGATGCTTTAACATAAAACAGGATGTAAAATTTCTTCTCCAGTGCGACAATCAAATACCCAACTTTGTTACAACAACCTCTTTTTCTAGAATGCTCTTAACTTAAAAACACTTCAGTAGAAGCCACCATACCATCAAATGGGGTGTAAATCAACAAAGGATTAATTTGATTCAAGTTGAAAGCACTCATGGAAGGGCAGAATGCCAACTTTGTTACAACAACCTCTTTCTCTAGAATGCTCTTAACTCAAAAACACACTTCAGTAGAAGCCACCATACCATCAAATGGGGTGTAAATCATTTTTACACTGAATGAACTGGTATAAAGGATTAATTTGATTCAAGTTGAAAGCAATCATGGAAGGGCAGAATGCCCAAAAGAGTATTGGTCAAGTTTATGACGGATAGACACCTTCCCTGCACACAATAGATGGCATGGCTCTTGATAGAGCTTATTAAAGAAAGATTCATGTAGCTAGTATTTGGGGATTAAGATTCTCTTTAGTTGAGTTAATTGCTAAATGTCTTTAAAATGCAGTGCATATTTTAATAATGTTATATTCTGGAGACAAACAATTCTCATAGCATAGCCAAAGAAAATGGTCAATGATGTTTGCATAGAAAAAGTGCAAGTTGATAATTGTATATCATCTATAAATAAAAACCATTCACCTTATAGTGTCATGCTAAACTTCTTCACCATGGCCTCTTATTGTTATCCTTCTACACTCCTCATTCTTGTTAAAGTTTTTTAGGTAGGATTCTTGCTAACTTGTGGGAGATAGCATTATTTTTTATCTTCTTATATTATGCAAATGTTAACTTGTCTTGTAAGTCGGACCAATCTAACACTAGCCTAGACGATTTGGAACTTTACCATAATTGAGCTTGGCCATCCCAAGCATGAGGTTAGCTCATTTTTATAAAGGGCTCTTTTCCCATTCTCCACTCACACATGTTCACATGCTCATTCTAATCTATTTATTTTGAGTAATGCTACACTTACCACCTTTCTATACCACCATCAATGTACCACCTCAAATGTTAGCACATCATTTGACATAAACATGAGTGGTAGGACCCATTACACCAATGATAGGTTAACACATGAGGTGGAACATTGAAGGTGGTATACAAAGGTGGTAAGTGTGGCATTATTGTTTTATTTTTGGCTTTGATTGGGCTCATTTTGCTTTATAACTGTGAAGACTTCTCAATTTTAAATGTTACAAACTCATGTTTATAATTTTTATATGTACTAGATTTTTGTATTCCCCTACATTAAAGCTTTGATAGATAGTTAAACAAAGTATATGTAGCAATGGACACAGTGAAGAGAGAACATGTGCAAGGGACTTTCACCTTTATTGGCCTTAGAGGGAGGCCTACATAGAAGATAACTCCATAACCATTCCTCCTCATACATGAGGAGCACACCAGACCACCTTTGCAACCGCTTAAGACCCTCAAGATTTCAGCGTCACTATCAATAGTGGTCTTTATCACCAAGTTGTTGGGCCAGGGAGGTTGAGCCACCTATCCCTTTGTCTCCACCTTAGTAGCAGGAACCTCCTACTTTGGTGGCATTTTCTTGCTCAAAAACGTGATCCCATGCTCCTAAGTTAGAAACTCGCTCTCAAGTGAGATAAAACCTATCAAACATACAAATTTTGTGGAAACAAAAGAAAAACAATTCAAACTTATCGTAGTAGTTTCTACTTAAATTTATTTACACTTAGCAAAGAAATTTATAATTGGCAATCTCTCATATTTATTCATATTTTAAGACATTGATATTACAACTAAAAACAATACCCAATTAGTACACATTACTATG
Source organism: Camellia sinensis (assembly GCF_055761805.1). Classification (NCBI taxonomy): domain Eukaryota; kingdom Viridiplantae; phylum Streptophyta; class Magnoliopsida; order Ericales; family Theaceae; genus Camellia; species Camellia sinensis. Next base: position 8,107,415 of record NC_138968.1, read on the forward strand.
TGTTTGGGAGGGACATTGACATTACAACTAACCAAGAAAATTTAATTGTTAGATTATATTTTATATTTAATATATAAAAAAAAATACACCCTCCCATAGTCAGTCCCAATCTTAGAAACTTTTATATGCACTTGCTCCCCTACTCCTGTTCCCACTCCCTATGCTATTCTTCTCTGCCAAGCTTTTAGAGGATTCTGTTCTCCATTGCCATTCTTTCTCTTCCTAACATTGCCTCATCTCTCACTCCATCCACCTCTAAATGGTCTCTCATCATATCGGTGCGTACAATACTCAGTGACAAAAAATGAAATTATTTTTCATGCATATATATAGACGTGTTATTGTGTCCTTGCTATGTCATGCGCTCTTTTTGAAACTTTCATGTTGGCATATCCTTTCCATGTCATATTTCTGTTCCATGTCTATATTCATGCTTCTTAGAAAGAAAGAAATTAGGATGGCATATGGGCAACATGATTTAGAAGGTTATTACGCTACCTTTGAACGAGTATGCATCAACCCAAATAAAACGATAGAATTTATATGATGTAGAGGACTAGTGAATGGTATTCCTTCCTACAATTAATGGGGCAAAAATTGATATGTAGTAGAAAGAGTAGAAATTAGAGGCCTATTTTAATTGATCTATGGTGGCCCAATGGTTGGTAAAATAAATTGAAAAAAGCTCAACCCACACTTCTCCTGGGTTTTAAGAAGAGGGAAACTGAAGCCTTATAACTAGCACAGATGGGACAACTCCAGGCGATGTGGGACACATTTCAACACACCCTCCTAGACCACAACATAAGCTTTGATACCAAATTGAAAAGTCCATCCCACACTTATCCTTAAAACCCAGGTGTTAAGGAGAGAAAAACTGGAGCCTTATAAGGAACATAGAAGGAACAACTCTAGGCGATGTGGGACACATTCCAACACACCCTCCTAGACCACAACATACCAAGCTCTAATACCAAATCAAAAAGCCCAGCCCACATCTCTCCTTAAAACCCAGGTGTTAAGGAAAGGAAAGGAAAACTAAAACCTTATAACTAATACAGATGGGGCAACTCCAGGCGATGTGGGACACATTCCAACACACCCTCTTGGACCACAACATACCAAGCTTTGATACCAAATTGAAAAGCTCAACCCACATTTCTCCTTAAAATTTAGGTATTATGAAGAGAAAAACTGAAACCTTATAACTAGCACAGATTGATGTGGGACACATTCCAACAAAATATTGGCTTTTAAAGGGTATCGATGAGGGTAATAAAAGAGTAGGCTTTTGGGACTAAAGAGGGAAAGTTTTAAGGATTGTTTAGTGGTTGTTCTAGATGTTGTGAACAGTATTGGAACAATGTGTTTGGTTCTTGTGTGGATTTTAATGTGTTTAGGCTTAAGGATTGTAAAACTTGGAAGAAAAATATTGAAAACTAGTCGTATTTAACCTAATATAACCCCCATATAAGACTACTAAGAATAGTAACTTGACTATGCATGGTTGCTATATGTTCCATCTTGAAATCATTATCGTGCAAATTTATTATTTAGCCGCTTTCTTGAATTTACTTTTTCGCGTTCTTATTGTGTATTGCATCATGCTAATATCTTCATAATATCTTGTACTTGCTTCCTGACTGAATATTGAATATATATATATATGTATATATTGCATGTCTCTAATAAGCTATAACACATGGCAAATGGCAATTGATAGAAAATCTATATTTTGCATTAGAAGTATAAATTGAGGTCCTTGATGATTGAGCTTCCTCAAGCTATAACATGCGTTGTCTTCTCTCCTCTATATATACATACGCCTTCATTCATATATATTGAGCTTCCTTTCATGTTTACAAAACTGTGTTGTGCTTCCACTACTTGATGATTGCACTTTTATGACTTAAATTGGTATCATGAACTTATCAGCTTCTTTCTATCAATCTTATTTTCTTAATTTTCTTAAAATGTGTGGTTTGACATTATGTGTAATTTTTTATCTCTAGATATGATGGGCTCTGCTTCCTGCAGTACGCCTATAACAGAAAAGTCAGTACTTCGTGATCATCGGCCTCTCCCATTGGGTGAGGATGATTATTTGCGAGTTTGTCGAATTCCACGAAGAAAGGTAGTTTACGTAAGTATGACAGTTTTTTTGGTTTCTTGATATTTATCATGTCCTAATATGTATTTTTCATAGGGAGCAAATTTCAGAGATCTCCCTGGCATTATTGTTGGAGCTGACAATGTTGTTCAAAGGGATTTGACAGTGGAGCCAATACTGATGCCATCTGGAAAGCCATTGGTAATACTAATGGAAAACTTTCTATTACACCTTCATCATATGGAAATGCAATTTCAGCTACTAGGAATCTGAAATTGATATAGCATGCCAAAGGGACACAACATTCTCTCTTTAGAATAGCTTGACAGCATACATAATACTAAAATATGAACAAAACATCCACTTGCTTAAACACAAGGGTTGGGTCTATGATTGGTATTTTTTCCTACTTGTACCAAGAATGTAAAAGATTAAAGTATAAAAGGAAAGAATTAGAAATGGATATATTCATGAAATGGTAACCAATTGAAGATAAGTGAAGTGAGAACATACTAAGATGGTTTGATCATGTTCAATGAAGACCTATAGATGCAACAATAAAGAAGAGTAATATGATTACGGTAAATGAAAATGTTAAAGGGAGGGAAAAAGTGAAAAAGATGAATTTGTTTAGTTTAAGCAAGCATATAGCCCTTGACAAAGAGGAATGACGAAAAAGGATTAATGTATTTGACCAAGACTTTGTTTGGTTTGGTTTGGTTTATACAAATAGCAACCATTATTATCTTGTGTTGCCTATAGAAATAATTGGAGCTTCTTGGAGTAGTGAAAGAATTGCTTAAATTCAATGTAAATATATTCATCTCAATTGAAGTATAGATAACAAAAAACATACATGGTAATGTCTATTACAAGCCTAAACTTAGGCCTAAATATATGTAATGAAATCTTTCAAAAAATACAAAAGTCAGGGACAAGCTGCGGAGGCTCTCTAACACTCCCCTGCAAACTGAACAGTCTAAGGGAGATGAGTTTGGAACGCAGAAAGCTCAAATAGATGTTTGTGTAACCCTTAGTGACAACATAAGTAATTTGGTCAACGAAAGGAACAAATTGAACAGGTGGCTTTCAGAGGAGGTAAGTGCATTTGAATTGGTGTTGCACATGTAGGAAAAATGGGGAATCAGTGAATCATGTCGTAATTCATTGAGGTGGTGAGGGAGTTGTGGTCATTGCCCCTTCTCTTGTTTGGTATGTGGGTCTTCTCACAGATGCTTGGGGAGTTGTTTTGTTCTTGATCAACAGCTTGAGAACTGAGGAGAAGGAAGAAGACATGATATTTTTGTTCTCTTAAATTTGATGTGGTTGGTGTGGGGAGAGAGAAATAGAACTTCTCTAGGTAGAGGAAAATCCATTTTTAGATCAATGAATAGATTTGTCTTTCTTATATAGTTAATTCTCTGTTCTGTACATTTGAGCCTGTTTCTATCTTCTATCCTTCCATGAAATTCTTGTGTACATGTTGAATGAAAGTATTTTTTTTCCTTCAGTCACTATTTGCGTTGTATTTTACCTTCTATTTATACTTGTTCTGGTCATATCTAGGTACCTGATTATGCAATAAATTTCTGTGATGGAAAGTCTACAAGGTGAAGATGTCTTTGCCAGTATTTTATTTATTTTCTTTTCTTTCTTTTTCTTTTTCTTTTTTTCCCTGAGTGTTTGATGTATTACCAACATGCAGACCATTTTCACGATTATGGTGGGATGAAACAGTGCCAACTCTTCTGTGTCGACCAGATCTTCACAGCCAGGTATGAGCCACCCTTGATTACAGCTAATAGTGTAAGCAAGATTTTATTCTGATGTGCTTAATTTGTCTAGTCAATTTTACATCCCGAGCAAGATAGAGTTCTCACAATTCGTGAGTGTGCAAGATTGCAAGGGTTTCCTGATTATTACGAGTTTTGTGGAAGTGTGAAAGAAAGGTGCGTATTTATTTTCCTTTGCTGAGTTATAATTCTGAAGTATGCTAAATATATTTTTTTTGAATCATGATTTTTTATTTCTGTGAAAAATATTTCATGGCATTTCTTTTGCAAGTGCACACATCTAGAAAGTAAAAATTGGCAGATTATACCTTTCGAAGAAAAATAACGGGAGCAATGAGGGAGCTGACTATTTGTTATGCGTTTAAAGAAAATTCATCTTTGGAAATACAGCTTTGTGGCCTACATCTAGCTTTAGTCCTGTCGTTCAGGATGTATAAAACTATAATGCTCCAAAATTTATCCAATGCATAAGATAATGATGACATGTATACTAGAATGCTCTTCTAAAACGAAAAAAATTGGTCCATGAGAGAACATCACATAATATGTTATTTAAGGGGGAGGGGGGAAGGGATGTCGGCTCCCGATCCTCTAACCGGATGAACCTTCCATAGGCCCTGTTTGGTTTGCTTTTAGAGGTTGATTATAGCTTTTCTTTCTTTATTTTTTTATTTTGGGAGTTTGTGTGAGTGTTTGTTGTACTTTTACTTACAGTTACAAGGCAAACAATTAGAGCTTATGAGGCAAAAAATAGCTTAAATAAGCTAGAAAAAACTTAGTATTGGAAAGTTATTAAAGGGATGCTTTTAACTACTACTTTTTATTATCAACTTTTAGCTTACACTCATAGTGCCCAACCAGTGGTGGGCCTCAGATTCTGTTCCTAATCATTCTTAAAACTGCTCAAAAGTAACACTTGATGGTTCCCATGACACTTGCATGACCCACTGGTTCAACATTAATCTTTTTTTTTTTTGGAACAAATTCAGCACTACTTGTCTGATCTACTAAATTCCATGCATGTTCGTAGTTTTTTTTTTTTTAAACATGTGACTTATATTGTACCATTGGGCAGATACTGTCAAGTAGGGAATGCGGTGGCCATTCCAGTTGCACGTGCCTTGGGATTTGCACTGGGAATGGCTGTGAGGAAGCTGACTGGAGATGAACCTATCATGACTCTTCCTCCCAAGTTCTCACATTCCACAGCTAGTTGTTGCAATCGTCATCCTATTTAGTTTGAGTTTCTATTGGGGTCATATTGCTTTCGTTTAATTAAACAAACTCTTTATGTGAAGATTAGCCTTGTCAGCTTTATTTGTATTGTCTAGGCCTATTTAAGATTAAGGTTAAAATGAGTACCGTTGTTTTTTTTCCCTTCCCTGATGCACAAATGTGTATTTTTAGTGAGGTAACTTGAAGATTGTGCCATTTTTTCCCCCTTTGCTCTTTTGTTTTATGGTAAATTATATTAATCTCTTTAGAAAATACATCGAATCTTACAAGTTTGGAATAATGCATAATGCTCTTTTAAGACTTTAATTGTGTTCCTTTTTTATTAATTTTGTTAAGTCATGTGGACTGAAAAGTCATGTTATTATCTTTTTTACATTGAAATATATATTTTGTTGCTGATTATTAATTTATTTACATCCATCTACATTAATTTAAACATTCCAAAAGAGGTTAATTTTGTAGGGTTTTCCCCCCAATAAATCTCAAGGGTAGTCAATGTAATGTACCCTATTATTTTATCAGCAATGTGCATTGAAGTACTTAAAGAAATTGTGTGACAACGTTATAACCTCAATTGGTACAAAGAGGCAGTTTTTAGATTAATGAAATCCTTTGTAATACTTTACGTTATGGATAATAAATGAATTCTCAAATTGCATTAACACATGGTAACAATTGTTTGTTATTTGTAGGGTTGTGCAAAATATCGTGTAATTTGTTAAAATCACATCGATTCGTATCAATTTGTACCGTTTTATTTGTTAGTCGTAGATTAAATTTTAAATTTTATAATGTCTTCAAAATCTCTCTACTTTACCATAGTTAATACATACATATATATATATATATTTTTTTTAATCTCTAACAAAATATCAAAATAAAAAGAGCAAATTGTTGAAAAATTCAAGGTAAGGAAAGTCTAAGGCATTAAGTCTAGTGAATATTTTTTGTTCATAAAATATCAACTTTTTGTGAAATAATTTGGTGGTAAGTCATTTTGTTGTTTTGGAATGATATTTTATTTTTAATTTTATCCCTTAATTTGTTTGTGGATTTTTTTTATCTATTTGATTTTTCATTGACTATCTGTTCAAATTTATATCTATCTATTCAAATATTTTTTTATCTATTGAATTTTTATAACTTTATTTTTTTTTATATGTTCAAATTCACACAATTTTTGACTCTCTCTGTCTGTTCTCTCTTTTCTTTTCTTTTTTTTTCTCTCTATTTGTTGAATTTTTCACCTCTTTTCTCTTCCTAGGTTGAATTTTTACCTCCCTTTTATGTCTCCCTATCTGTTGAATTTGTATACCTCCCTTCTCTCTTTCTTTTTCTCGAATTTAATATGTTCAAATTTTATTATCTGTTCTAATTTTTGAACAGATCTGTCCAATTTTTTTTTAATCTATTGCAATCTAGTTCTCCTTCATCAACAACATTCATCATCATCATCATCACCAACAACGACAATAACCAAAAAAAAAAAAAAAATGAGAACTCAACAACATATCTGTGAATTTGATGCTATTACAAATATGTTTCATCAAACTAAATTCTATCTGTTAAATACAGTTCCATTGTCATATTTCTCATTTTTTTTTTTGAATTTGTTGCAATCTATTTCTTAATATCATCATCATCATCAACACCAGCAAATATATAAGGACATGCATACATACATACATATATAAATGTATATACACAAACATATATATATATAAACATATATACAAACATATATTGCATATCGGTCAGACAAAAAAAAAATTACATATACATACATACATATATTTGTTGAAACATATATATGTTGAAATGTGCCTATATATTACATATATATATATACAAACATTACATACATGGATCACCATCATGATCATGAAGAATCACAATCACGATCTACAAACATTGCACTACATATGTTGAAATATGCCTTCACGGATCAATCTATCCAGACCGGCGATGATTGAGGTCACGATATCGACTAACCATGGCGGAGGAAGAGGCGGTGGGTGAGGCAGATCGGTGGGATGGTGATGTCGAATGGAGACTCAAATCTGATAAATCTGCAACAGCATGGTGGTTAGGGTTTACAAATCTAAGGCCAATCTACAAATCTCTTGCGGCTCAACAAGACAAAGACAAGTCCAGGAGAAGGAGAAGGAGAGAGACGCTGGTTTCTGTGGGGTTTGATTTGAAAACAAAATATATATACATGACTGGTTTGGTCATTTTGTGATAGCTTGCCTTATGGACGTAATAGATTAGCGCCTAATCCTTTAAATACAAAAAATTCGAAGTTAGAATTTTTAATTGAAAAAATAAGTGTAAGAGAGATTTAAAATATAAAATTTACTACAAATTAGTAATTATATTTATGAAAAATATTATATAAAATTAATTTATATTATATATATAAAAAATATTATATAAATTAATATTATATATTACGCAAATACTGAATAATTAGTTAGAAATCCACCAATCCGTCATTCAATTTATAATTTCTCTCAAACCATCCGAATCACACCGCACATCCCTAGTTATTTGTGTTAAACCTTTGCATGTAGATAAATGAATTCTCAAATTGCATCAACACATGGAAACAATTGTTTGCTATATGTGTTAAACCTTTGCATGCTTGGCTACTGCAGCCATGCAGTATTGTTTCGAACTTGCACAGATTCATTTTCTATCAAAGTACATCTTCTCTCGCCCCAAACAGTCAGTCTCTAGTGGGCCTCCCACACAACAAAAGCAACATGAATGAGAGTCGTCTACAATGTTGCCATTATTTCATTTCCACATATTACAGCTAGGCTATAATTGACGGAAAATTACAAAATTCCTTTTTAAGAATCCTCAAAATTGTAAATTTTCCATCAATGCCAATGATGACGGCATTGGCAACAAACAATTACAAATACATGTATAGAAATTGAGTGATGCAGTTTTTAGAAGAGGGGAGCAGATTAAGGGAAACACAACATAGATCTCTCTCTGTACAACACTCTACTTGTCTTCTGCAGATAACAAGCATATCAGCAACAGCAACCTGAAAATGTTATTCACCAACTGCAACAAAAGGAATTGCCCTGGAAAGAAACGAAACAAAATTAATCATTTCCTAGCAATAAGAAAGAAACCAAACCTGTCACAGCTTTTGAGTGCATTGTATGATTTTTTTTTTCTTACACATAAAAAAATGTCTTGTGCGCCTCAACCACAACGGATCTGGATCCTCTCCATCACTTTCTTTCTCCGGCCATCTTTCAGCACTTCATCCAATGGCCACAATTTAACAGCTAGTCATTAGCATATTTTTTAGTCTTTGGATCAAGTGTTGGATGATGGTTGGAGGAAGAAAGTGCCAGAGATGATCCTCTTCCACAACCCTCCCCATTGTTGGGAGACCAATGAGAGACTACAGCACCACTAGTAATTGAAGGGGTGGTTGGAAAGGGGTAGCCCTAGTGTTGGCTAGCCAAATCAAACCAAACTAAACCTTGTGTCCCAATCATATAGAATTAGCTACATGAATCTTTTTTCTACTATTCCACTCTATAAAGTGCCATATGTTTAGTTAAATTAAATTCATATCTTTTTCACTATCACATCCTATGTCAACTTGGGTCTTCCCCTCCCCCCAGCATCTCCATTTATTGTGATCCTATCACTTTTTCTTACCGTTGCATCTATAAATCTTTGTTGTACATGACCAAACTATCTTAACATGTCCTCTCTTAACTTATCTTCAGTAAGTGCTACTCTTACACCATTTCACAACTATGTTCATTTCGAATTCTATTTTTTCTGGTCTTATCGCACATGCCTGGTAGGTCAACAATGGAAGCGATCTATCTTTTGAGGAGAGTAATAAAAAAGTATAAAAAAAGAAAAGAGACATTCATATGGTGTTTATCGACCTTGAGAAAGCATATGACAGAATGCCCCGGGATATAATACGGTGGGTGTTAGAGAAGAAAGGAGTGACAGAAGGTTACATTGACGTGATTAGAAACATATATGAAGGGGTGGTAACCACTATTAGATCGCCAGCTGGAGAGACAAATGAATTTCCTATCACTGTAGGGTTACACCAGGATCTACCTTAAGTCCTTATCTTTTTGCTTTAGTTATGGACGAGTTAACGATAAATATTCAGGATGACGTGCCATAGTGCATGCTTTTTGCAGACGATATTGTGCTAGTGGATGAGACTAGAGAAGGAGTTAACACAAAGTTAGAGATTTGGAGAAAATCTCTTGAATCTAAAGGATTTCAGATAAGCAGAACTAAGACAGAATACATGGAATGTAAATTTAGTAACAGTAACAATGAAAGCAAAGGAGAAGTGAAGATTGAGAACCAAGAATTGCCTAAGAGTGAAAATTTTCGTTATTTAGGGTCGATTATCACAACAGCGGGAGAGATTGATGCAGATGTGGCTCATAGGATTAAGGCAGGATGGTGTAAGTGGAGAAGTGCGTCTAGAGTATTGTGCGATAAACGAATACCCACTAGACTAAAAGGTAAGTTTTATAGAACGGCTATTAGACCAGCTATGTTGTATGGGACGGAGTGTAGGGCAACCAAAAAACAACATGTAGATAAGATGAGTGTGGCTGAGATGAGGATGCTAAGGTGGATGTGTGGTAAAACTAGACAAGACAGGATTAGGAATGAGTGTATTCGGGAATGGGTAAGAGTAGCACCGATAGAAGATAAGTTGAGAGAGAATCGTTTGAGATGGTTTGGTCATATTCAACGGAGACCAACAGAGGCAGTAGTGAAGAGATGCGATACTGTAACGGTAGATGGAAGTGTTAGGGGACAGGGTAGGCCTAGATTAACGTTGATTAGCGTTTTAAGTAGAGATATGAATCTACTTAATTTGACTAATGAAATGGCCTTTGATAGGGCCGCGTGGAGAAGAAGGATTCATGTAGCCGACCCCATTTGATGGGACTTAAGGCTTGGATTGGTTTGGTTTGGTTTATCGCACATCCATCTAATTAAGCATTCTCATCCCAACTACACTCATTTAATGTACATGTTGCTTCTTAGTTGCCCAATGTTTTGTCTCATAAAGCATCGATAGCCTAGTGTTGACTAGCCCCAAGAATAAATTATGAAAAAATAGAACTAATAAAATTAGGGTAAATTACAAATATATTTCCTGAGATTTGCTTAAAATACAAATTACCTCCTATGGTTCGGGAAATTACTTCACCCCCCTGGAGTTTCTAATTTCATGACAAATAAACCCTTTTATTAATAAATTATCAAGTCAATTAACAGTTTTTAATGATGTTCAATTAGTAATTCAGGTATTATTGTACAAGAGAACAGTTAGAAATTTCATTTTTTCAATTAATTCTATTAAATAAAAAATTCTAAAAGAAGATATTTGTAATTTTTCAAACCATGGGAAGCAATCTGTATTTTAAGCAAACCCTAGGGACTGTATCTGTAATTTACGCTAAAACTTAAAACAGCAATGAAAAATTGCAGAATCAAAATACAATAACATAGCAAAGTTAAAAAAGAACAGATCATAAAGAATACGATGGAAGCTGTCTGCGTTTGAAGCGCACACAGCACATTTGCAGTATAATATTCAAACACAAATAGAAATGAACTTACCAGCCTCCATGTCTTGAGAAATAGTCATTATCCAGTGACACCGCAAGTGCAACAGCTACTGCTCTCTCTGATAGAGTTAAGGGGCGAGCGACTTCCAACTCTTGAACCTACAGAAAGCAAACTGCATAATTATACTCTGCCATTGTTTGCACAAAGTACATGTCCTCAATCTCAAAAAACACTGCTTTCAAGCTTGTCCTGTGCTTTTTCCATTGCACCAAGCAATGGTCCTTAAAAGTAAGGGGCTCAAACACTAGTTATCAATTAAGGCGGTGTTTAGATCATGAATTTGGATAGGGATTTGAAATGGAGAAGAAAAAAGCGAGGGAAATGTGATGAAATATAAGCTAATTTTTTTCTTCATTTCCCTCGCCTTTTCTTATCCAAATCCATCATCCAAACACAACCTAAATCTCAAAACACTAACCTTAACCTACCACAATGACTACACATTCAGAAACTAAAATTCTTTCAGTATATGTTCTGGTAGTTTACCACTCCAGCTGGACCAATGTTTGGGCTGGCATCAGCACTTCCAAATCGGATCACATATTGGCCAGCATCAGTGAAGATCTGCATCATAGTTTTCAAGAAAAATATAAGCAACATTGAAGAGCCAGTATTAAGGAACCAGTGCAAAATCAAAAACATATTTATAGAATATAATACAGCAAAGAGCTCAGCTAGATGCAAACATCCTGTAGGTTAGAGCTAGGCCCATTGATTCAATTATGATTTAAAGCCAATATACTTCGGATATCTGGTAACAATTTCACACAAAACAATCCAACAAGGATAATATCCAGATGATATCCACACAAAAAAGGATGACACCCCAATGAGCCAAAGTAACTCAAGTACAATGTAATAACAAAATTTCGGTAAAGAATCATTGAACTCCAAACCTATTATATGGAAGGTTCTAGGTCTTACGGATTTTGGTGTCGAATCATTAATCCTGGAGCCAACCATCAAAATCCTATATTTTGTAAAATTACATGGTGTTAGCGGCTGTGGGGTTTTATGGCCAACCTTATTCTCAATCTTTCCCTTTTGTACTTGGAGTCCCACGAGTGTTTTCTTCATTATTCAATTTTTTCTCCATCCTAGTAATCATATTGTAACTTACATGGAAACCATTCAACATGCTTGCTAATATCTTCACAATCAACAAAAAGACCACATATGTTGCATAGTATCCCATTCACACAAATATGCACAAAGATTATAGTGATGAATGCAACCAAAAGTCCCCAAATACTAGTCTTTAAAATGAGCCAAATCTAGAACCTCATTAAATTCAATATATCAACACCAATTTAACAATATTTTTTACCATGTTCACCACATGATCATGCATGCAGCTATATTTCCATACAGTCACCACCAGGTCCGCCACCACTAGGTCCGCCACCACTATACAAATTACAATCAAGGTTGTTAAAATCAGGATCCTAGGGATGGTTATCAGAATCCCGATCGTAGTTGGGGTAAACGATTCAGATCGCACTAGGATCTTAAATTCAGTAAGATCTTAAAATGACTACGATCCTAGTCATAAAATCATGTAGAATCACACTACGATCCCGATCCTACTTAAAAAAATTCTTATTATTTATTTCTTATGTATATATGTATGTGTATGTGTATATTTATATCATAAATTCGACTATAAACTATTTCTCTAAACATCTCTAATTTACATTAACATAAAAGATGCATTATAGCAAATTTATAATTTTTCTTTAATGATTTTAAAATTATTTAAGGTACATTATCATTACGGATAATTTTTCATTTTATTTTACATTAAAAGGAGAATCTTACGATTCTACGATCCGATCCACAAGTCCTTCTCAACGACCCTACCTAGGATCCCGATTTTAACAACCTTGATTCAAGGTAGGATCATTGGGAAGGACTTGAGGATCGGATCGATGATCGTAAGATTCTACTTTTTTTTATTGGCACCGGATTGTCCGGATCAAAACCCGACTAATCCCCAAAGTGCACAAGCCCTCAACAAGGAGTTTCCTGAAAGTGCACCACAATTAATTCAAGGATTTTTCCCCAATCCGATAGTCCCAAGGATTGTTAATCGTAAGATTTTACTTTCAATGTAAAATAAAACAGAAAATTATCTATAATGATAATGTATCTTAAATAATTTTAAAATCATTAAAGAAAAATGATAAATTTGATATAATGCATCTTTTATGTTAACATAATAGAGGAAATGTTTAGAAAAAGAGTTTATAGTCCAATTTCTTATATAAATATACACATACATACATATATAAGAAATAAATAATAAGAACCTTTTTTCTAGTAGGATCAGGATCGTAGTGCGATTCTACACGATTTCATGACTAGGATCATAGTCACTTTAAGATCCTAGTGTGATCCGGATCGTTTACCCAACTACAATCGTAGACGATCCGGATCGGGATTTTGATAACCATGATTACAATTTCTCTACACCAATGGGCCAAGAACAGCACCTACATGAATTCAAGCCCAACATAACATAAGGAAATGATAATACTATCTAATCATAAACAAAATCATGAGTCACCAGCTTTCAAATAGAGTTTAGACCATGAGATAGAACAATTAGAAATTTTAAGCATTTGTTCTTAAGAAGAGAAAAATATATACACTGCACACTACTAAAATATATAATAGTAAATGGGGGCAACATAAAGTCAATGAATCTCAATACTGAGTATATAAACATAAAAAACACTGAAAAGTGAAGAGACTACCTCAAAACCAAAACCCCTCCAGTCACGATCTACTTGAGCCAGCATTTGCCCATCAATGTCCTTCAAATTAAATGTCCAGTTCCAAAAGCCAGGATTCTCAACCACAGCAAACTGCTTATTCCTACAAACAACACATTGATTTAAAGTTGTAGCCATTGATACATATGATAGAAGCCCCTGGAACAAAATTAATTACAAATCAAAAATGGACCTCAGAGGTGAAGTGAGGAAGTTTGGGGAATTAGACCCAGCAGGGAGTAGAAGCTCCCACATTCTAAGAAATGGATTACAAACAAAATGGCATCTCTAATTTGTAAAACAAGCAAGAATCACCCTAAGCACTTCATTTGGCCCAAAAGAGGCAGACAAGCCAAGTAGTAGTGAAATGTTATGAAGGTGATGTCCCATGGTAATCAACTCAACACATCCTATACACAAAGCATTGGGTATGCGTATGTTTTGGTGTCAATAGAAATCAAAGAGCCAATATTTTATTATTATTAAAAAAAAATTATTTAAAAAAAGAAAAGAAAAGAAGAGTTGACTCAACTTTTCTGTTGCATCAACTGGTGAATCAATCTAAGCAATGCCTCAACACTTTCAGACTTAAAAAATATTGAAGAGGAATTTTCTATTTCTCATATCATAGAAGGTGGTTTACAAATTTATGATATTAGGACTTAAATCACAAAATTCGTTTTAGAAAGTCAGTAGTTCTTTCTTTTTCTTAGCATTTCAAATTACAACCCCCTCCATATCTTCTTAGAACATCATTTCATAGTAAGTATCATGGGGAATTCCTTGAGAATTTTTTTTAAGGTTGTTAAATAATTCCAAAAGTCCCACCTAAAATAAAATAAAATAAAATATATATTTTTTAAATTTGAAGATGTCATTCTAATATTTTCAGGCACAACCTTGCCATTTAGGATCAATAATTTGACTCTTCATACTACTTGAGGAAGAGCCCATTTTCAATTTCTCCAATTTCGAGTCAATCATTGTGTCTCTAGCTACTTTACTACTAGTCAGGGGATTGACAAATAAAGTGCCAAAAATTATCAATTTTAATCTAAACTTTACATGGTAAGAAAAGGAAGGCATGCCCTTGGTTGAACAGGAAAAGATAAATCATCAACAGATGAACTCAAATAATGGCACAAAAAAGTTACCCCAAGTACAAATCATAGACCCTCTTCCATAGATGCCATCTTCTGTGAACAACACCAACCTTCTACAAACAGATAACTTGAATGTTAAGAACTAGTTTTATGATTGCATACTGTTTGAATAACCAGCTCAATAATAAACCACAAATATGGTACAACATAAGATTTTGACTGCCATACCTTACCGTCTATCTCTGCATAAATTGAGCTGGTTATCCACCAAAAGGGCCTTCGAACCTAAAAGTAGAATCAAGTAAGCCCTAAAGCAGCAACAGCAATAATAAACAAAATGAATAGCAATAATTGTGCACAACGTCCTCACCCTAAACAGCTCATTGCCCATGGCATCAGTTATGTATGCCACGAAAGGGCGCCTTGAACGAAGCAACTGTATTGAAGCACAACAATATTGCACTTAGTAGAAGCAAATACCAAAAAAGTTAAGCAAATCCCATTTTTAGTAATTCCAAAGATAATGGAGGCATGGTATCAGCATATACCCGTCAATCACTGTTTACCTTCTGTGATTGAATGTCCAACTAAAACGGCAAAAAGAATGTCATATGCCAGATTACCAACGTAATGCAAGAGATAGTGGTCGAGGCTATGTTACCTGGAACGTGGATCGTTCTGGTACACGGAATAGGAATGGAAACGTGGTGGGCCACATGCTCTAAAATGTGATACGACAGGAACAGACTTGTATATATTGCACTTAACAATTTAAGGTACTTCTAGAGAAATTTTCTTTTAACTATTACGCATCTAATAAAATGTATTTTTAATTTTTTTTTTTCATTTTTGATGTTCTTGTCTTGTCAAAACTTAACTCACTTCATATTTTAGTTCATTATATTTGATTTTTTTTCCTCCTAAGGAAATATATTGGAAAAAAACTTTTGGGATTGTTTCGGATCACTAAATTTACCATTCTGGAACGGAAGTGTACCATGTTTCGGAACGCATGTACCAATACTTAATTTGCTAGGGTATTAGTGTTTTTTGATAACACAGGGTCGAGGTCTTCTTCTTATCACTGTTTACCTTCAGTGATTAAATGCCAACTAACACGGCAAAAAGAGTACCATATACCAGATTACTTCCTCCTACCTAAATGGTCTCAAATAGTCTCATGATGTGAAAATTCCCAATGGGTTCAGGTCATTAACTATGATTTTTAACAATACAAATGTTATTCTACCAAAATAAGGGTCTATTGGAATGTGAGCAAGACGTGAGGCATAAAGATAGTTATCAATATTGCATATATAAAGAGAGAGAGAAAAAAACAAAAAAACAAAAAACAAAAATTAAAAGATTCATAAAATTTGAAAGGATTTGCAAACTTTTACAGAATATTTTATTATTAAGAAGTGGACTCATTTTTTCCGTAGATTCAAGTGGGGTCAAATTGTATAAAATCCAAACATCATAGAAATTTTCCTGTTGAACTGTTCTTGTTTTTGAAACTCAGTGGGGTTAGTTGACCCCACTTACTACTATGTGGATCCGCCACCCCTGGTCAATATTTGAGGTTTGGGACCTTTATTCTAATAGATTGAATTCAGGTCATCCAAGCTACATGAATTTATCTGCTCTTTGTATCAAGCTTGCTAATGGAAACTATTTCAGTCCCTATGATCCGTTGAAAAAGTTACCTACATAGAAGTCTGGAAATTAAAGTGCGGTTACTGCAGAAAAAAGTGGCATAGAAGGTGGCCAACTAATCAATACAATATGCTGCACATGTATTTGGAGGAACCAGGGGATCACAGATACAGTTTAGACAAACCAGCTTAAAACTACAAGACAAGAGCTTGAAGTGTTTGATGATGAATTTCGCAAAACATCTAGGTGATCTCTCAACAAAAGACATTAAAATTTCTTACATCTAAGGATTAGGATGGAAAACTGATTGGGAATAATAGTTTGAGCTGGCCCCAAAAACAAAATACTCACACAAATTGAATCACGAGGATTAACGTGTTTGTGCTAAACAAGTAAATGAACAGGAACAACTGAAAAAATAAACAAGCTTGAAAATATATGTTATACCTGTCTGGCAATCAAGTTACTTTGTTCACGGATAAGACCCGCAGGCTGAAAAACAACAATTACTATCAGAAATTGCTAGAATCTCTAATTAAGCAGTATAAGCCAATCTATTTAAACCTCAACTACATCCACGACTGAACATTAAGAGGTTGGAATGAAGTGGAAAAGCTACATACTGATTGGGGATAGCAGATGTCTACTATTGCATATCGGTTTTCCTGCAATTCCATATCACAAAAATTGGTTGTGAAGACTCAACTAGAAGCAAGCAATATTGAATATGTAAAAAAAAAAAAAAAAAAAAAAAATGAGAGATGATAATGCAGTAAAACATGGACATGTGAATAACCTTGGCGTTAAAAGATTACTTCAAAATGGAGCATATGTTTTGTACTCAGGGCAGTCAAATACAACAATGCATTCATCAGCCACAGTATACACCATCATAGTTGAAACTACCTCTGGTTGGATTCTCATGAAGATGGCATGGCTAGATAAGTGCCTTCTTTTTTGCTGTTGACCTGATTGCTGTATGACTCAAAACCCAATAAATTATTCATCTTCATCCTTTTTTTTTTTTTTTTTTGATAATTCAGATATATTAGAAAAAGTGCCTCAAAGGGCCACTAACCTTGTACACACGGAGTATACACCAAAAACTATACCTTTGTATTGTGTAGGAATATACAATTCCCCCCACAAACTCTAGTCAAAACCTTTTAAAATAACTTATAATACGATGAAGTTGTCAACTAGTTTAGTTGGTAAAGTCCCTTGGTAGGTGGATTGAACCCCTCTTCTTTCGGATTGATGAAGAAGGGAAGGCTCCCCCCCAAAAAAGTGGATGTAGCCCAACTAATCCTTCTATCATGTGCGGTAAGTTACCACACAAAAAAAAAAAAAACCCAAAAATTTGCCTATTACAATAATTCATATCATATCTCAATGTTTGGTGGGGGATTGTTCCACTGGCACACAAACACATGGGTATTCTATCAATATTCAGTCAGGCCTCCATATAAACTTTATCTAGTCATCCTTTGGATCAAGTATCACATACCAAACATTGATATCTATTTCATAAAATTTGACTTGGATCTTGACAACATTTGAAACATAAGAAATCATACATCATGCAGGATGCAGCCCACCAAGACAAATAAACCCAGACAAAACGTAAAAGAATCAGTTGCCTATGCAAGGAGGTTCATTAGGGATGATTATGATGTGTATCAAATGCTTATATAGATAGATGTGAACTAATTGGTTGGGGTTTTAGAATTACCTGCTCAAAACCAAATACAAGATTTGCCCATTCTATATCCCTAGTAATCAGCAAATTGGACCTTGCAAGAAGAGGTGCAACCCGAGCCTTTTATAAAATTAAAAAACAAAACAAAACAAAAACAAAGAAGACATCATCTTGATGCAACTTAGAATGATAAAAAAACATGCAAATAGAAAATACAAAACATCAAGATCTTAAGCTAGAAAATAAATTAAAATAAATAAACAAGTTGCAAAAAAAGAAAGAGTCCGGCCACTGTAACAGGTTTTTTCTAAGGTGATAAAATACAGACAATGCACATAAAATCGTACAAGCAAATCAAGTCAACTCACCTCCTCCAGAGATGCTGGTTTCAATGCACCTGTGGCAGACTGGCTAAGAGGCGGTTGCTTCAAAACTGGTCTCACATGATCATCTGATTTTTCTTCTGTAATAGATGTGCCCGAAAACCATCTTCCAAGTGGAGGTTGGAAAGAAGATTGATTAGTATAAACTGTTTCACCATTGTTTGCATAGTTAACAACTTTCCCTCTTCGTTTTGCTCTAGACCTTTTTTGTTTTTTATCGGCAACCCAGAGCTGTACTAGAAAGTCTCTATCCAATTTTGGATCATCTTGGGCACTCTGTCCATACCTACGAGAAACCGTCACTGCAGGTCTTTTCAGCCTAAGGGTATTTCCTTGAATACAAGAAGCAAGTTCAAATTTTCCCAACATATTTCTGGATACAATCAATGTGTCTTGAAGATCAATATCTTTAGGACCCAAACTCGGCTGCTGGAATGAGTTTACTGCTAGACATCCTCTTTGTTGTTGCAAACACAGTGGTGTAATATTTTCAGCATCAAGGATACCATTTTGGTGCTTATTGACACTAGAACACTGTGATGCACCACACTTGGAAATTTCCCCAGTGGGTTTAGAAAGATTGGTAAGTAAGCGCAAACCCTTTATCCAATTCATCTAACCAGGCCAGACTGAAATAAGCTGCACAAGTGACAACCAAGAAAACATAAAGTTAGGGCATCTCCAACTCTCGACTCAAACCTATATCAAAAATCAATTGAAAACCTCTCAACTCCTTAACTCAAACTTATATCAAAATAAGTTTTACCCATTTTTTTACCCAAGTCAAGGAGTCAAATTTTTCAAGACCATTTTGAAGCTTTCAAATTTACAAATCTAACGCTGTGTTTGGTCGAGAGATTTAGGATGTGATTTGGAAATGGAAAGGAAAAGTGTGTGAAATTACATTTCACCTACCTTTTCTCCTTCCGTTTCCAAATCCCTTCTCAAATCCCCCAACCAAACACAGTGTAAGGCTTTCACTCAAATTTCTGCTTAGAACTGAGTTTGTCCGATGGACTGGAGTACTTCGTATCAAATAAAGTTTTTTTACTCAAATTTGAGTAAGGGCTGGAGATGGCCTTACATACATCTGTTTGAAGAGGGACACAAAACAAAACACAGGTCAAGAAAGATTAATTAGCAAGGCATCAATAGGTTGGCAAGCTTAAATCTTAAATGCATCTTAAGCATGTGAATGTGCAGCGCATATTTATGCAACAACCGGGCTAAATTTGATTCTTAGAGAGAAAACCAACTTCAAATTCTTGAACATTCAGTTCACGGTTTATTTGCACTAATGCCACAATATTAGCACACAATTAAAAAATATAAAGCGCTAATAACAGTAGTCATTTTGGGTTTTGGCTTCAAGTGTTTGTGGTGCTAGTGTTGGTTTCTCACCATCTTTGCTGATCAAAAAAAATAACAGTAGTCATTTTCATGGCGTGGACAACTGAAGCCCTTATAAGGAACTATATTTTTCCATAGAGAAACTTGGGAACTACTTTCAGTCTAGCCAAACAGAACGCACATTGTTATTCGAACAAAAGAATCGTTTAAACTATGACAAGAAGCCTTGAATTGAAACCCTAGAAATCAAATGGAATGGATCAGTTGAAAATTTATCCAATAAACATGTATGTGTGTAATCTGTAACAAATTAGATAACAAGAACCAAAGAAAGAACTGATAGAAAGCACCTGAATCTAATGGTTGATTCTCGGGGGGTTTGGGGGAGGCGAGGCGAGGCTCATCTTTAGCTTTTTCCTTTCGTCTTTGGGACATTTACGCCCCAGCTGTGGCACGGAATTTTAATCATTGGTCAGCGGGACAAAAAACTACGGGTGTGAGCGTCTTGAAATAAATTTTTTTTATAAATTTTGGAGAGGGGTTTAAAAATTTATTTGGTTTGTTTGGTTATATATTTTGAAAATAATTTTGGAGTTTAGAAGTTTAAAATAATTTGATATTTTGTTATAATTAAGTAAATATATGTGAGAGAAAAAAATGATTGAGAATTAGAGAGGAGAGATGAGCAAGAGAAAAAGTAATTGATTGATGTGTAGGAGATAGAAAGTTATTTTGAAAAATTTTATCAAAAAATTTGAACTAAACAAAATTTTAAAAAAATTTCTCAAAAATTATTTATTGAGATACAAACCAAACAAGTCTTACAATTTTAAAGTGCTAAGAGCATTTCCGACGTTGTATCATTTATTTTACTAAATTTGAATAAAAACTATATCTAATATACAATACTCTATCGGGGTATT
Source organism: Camellia sinensis (assembly GCF_055761805.1). NCBI lineage: Eukaryota > Viridiplantae > Streptophyta > Magnoliopsida > Ericales > Theaceae > Camellia > Camellia sinensis. Next base: position 8,128,100 of record NC_138968.1, read on the forward strand.
TTTTACTGTCATCAATACACCGATCGATCGGGAGGACGACCGGCAAGAGTAATCCATCACTTCCGAGGGTATTCTTTGTTGTGGGAAGTTTTCAACCAACCAAATGACTAGGGGACAACCAGTCGGACGTTCGGTTCTGTAAAATCAACTGGATCAAACAGTGAAATGTTAAACGCTCCCAGACGTCCTTTATTTGGTGAAAATTTTTTAATATTCTTGATTTAATACCGATTTGATAAAACTATTGGAGCTGAAAAATGACTCATTTTTCATCAAATTCAAATTTGATGCTGAATTTGTTACATGGTTGGAGATGGTCTAAGAAACTCAAAATTAATTATCAACTCTTGAAAATTTATCCTTACACACACGCCTATGTTGCCATTTTCGGTAACATCTCTCTCTACTATTTCTTTCTCTCACTTCTATGCGCCCTCTGTCTCTCGAGTAATGCTAGAGATTCTTAAAGTTTTACCAAAAGTTTTACTAAATATCTCACAAATGTGTGAGACCCACACCATGTGGATTCCACATCCATGTTAGTAGGGATGACAATGGGGGGCAATGGGGTGGTGTAAACACCTCATTTTTTACCGCCCTTACGACTTGGACGCCATCCCTTGCATGTCCGATGATGAATTTGTACATGTTTATTAAGTGCTCGAAATCCTCAACAAAATGCCGAAGCTTTGAGCCTTAGAACCCTACACACCTCTTGCCTTGTTTTGAACCAAAACCCTAGTTTTTCAAACCTAACAACCCTGGGACCTGCTAGCCCCTTTCTTTGGCCTTCTGGCCATTGATCTTGACTGTCGGCCATTGATTTTGGCTGCCGGCCACTTGTGTGGCCTGTCGGCCAAAATTAGTGGCCTGCTAGCCAAAATTAGTAGCCTACTGGCCATAAGTGTGCTTTGGCAGATATTTATGCCAGTTGTGCTAGTTGTTTCCACTGATGTTTGCATCTATCTACACATATATGTATGGATGTTTCTGAGGGAGTTGCATGTTTTTCTATATATAGAAGACCTCCCCTTCTATTTTTGAGGGTTGAACATTTTGGAGAAAAATTATCTCTCTCTCTTGCAAATTCCTAAGCTTTTGTAAGCTTTTGCCTATATACTCTAAACCAAACCTTGTGATCTTTGAGCTTGGGTACTTTTGAGCCTACTTAGAGCTCTTGAGGGTGTGTAAGTATTGGTTAAACCCTTGGAAAGTGTTCTCCTCTTCAAGAGGTATAAGTCTTTGTTTATTGTTTTGCTTTAATTGTTATTTTGCTTACCGTTTTTGGGCTATTTTTGGGCTGTCTAAACTCTGAAACTTGTGGTTTAAGGCCAATAAGGGTGGAGGGATGGCCCACCATTCCTTTCACCTAGCTTCTTAGGCTTCTACCCTTGTGTTTCCCACCTTGTTATCTACTTTTTTTGAGCTTTTAAAAACTAATTTTTAGAGGCTTTTCAGTAGCAAAAACCATGTTTTGAAGTTCAAAAATAGAGGGGGTAGCCTCCCCTTCTTATGCTTTGTGTACTAGCTTACATAGCTCCATGTTTTAGCTTATTGTTCTAGATAGTTTTTGTCTTAATTCCAACATGTTTTAGGACTATTTTACCATTGTTTTAGGACTGCTTTTTGTTGTTAATTACATGTGAGCTTTGTACTGCATACTTGTAGTGTAGTTGTCCTCGTAAGCTTGGTGGTTTAGGTCTTAGCCACCATCCTATTTGAGTTGATAGTGTTTATTTCTTGTTTTCCATGCTTGTGATCACCCTTAATGACCTCTGCAACCTCCCTCATTTCTTGATTTTTCATTTGCTTTGAAAGTTGTTTCAAGCCACTTATTTGTTTAAGCTTGAGATTGAGGTCTTGTGCTTAATGGTTTAATCCTTTTGGGGGTTCATTATCAACGGCATGACACTTCTCTCATGCCCAAAACAACTCTTGGTTTGAAACTCCTTTCCATTAGAGGACTTAAAGCTCACTCTTGGACTTAATTAACTAAGGAATGGTTGGTAATTAAAATAAAGTATTAAATTGAGGACTAAAATGATGCAAGATAATAATCAATTTTGGATTAATTGAACCCTTGAGTCTTGAATCGTTTCATACTTGTTAGTGATGTAAACGGTTCAAGAGTCAACGTTAGCCACTTCCTTTGATCAATTCATGATAGGGAGAAGGTTTGAGAGTCTTTATTTGTTGCATTTATTGAACTTGTACACTTTGGTTCATAGGCCATCATGCAATGAAATTGCATCGATTGATGGTTTGTGAATCAAATTTACCACTCCTTTGAGTTGTTTGATAATAAGGAGGGATAAGTTGTGCAAACAACCCTTGAGAATACCTTGGTTGTGATCTGTTTGCTTTCTATTGCAGCAAGAGGAACTAGGATTTTGTGGCCGGCAGGCCACCACTTCTGGCCTGCCGGTCACTTTTGTTAAATTGAGCAGTGCCCTTTTGAAACAAAACAAAGCTAGTTTTGAGGTGAAAAGTGGTACAAGTGTTCCAACTGTGCAACAGAGGCTTTCTGGCAGCAAAACAGTGGCTTTTTCGGGTGGAAAATCTACGCGCATGCATTAGCATCCATTGCTTCCCGAGACTAATTAGTTAATTTAGTTACTTTATTTCATGTTGTATTCATGTTATAATTAATTAGTTAATGCTAATTTGTACTTAATTAGTTAGTGTAACTAATCAGGTAGAATAGTTCATTAGTTGGCTTTGTAATAACTAGCTAACATAGTTAGTTTATTTGTTGTTGTAATAGTTAATTAATTCATTTTGTAATAGCTAGTTAATTCATAGTAATTAACTTGGCTAGATTATTCATTCAAACCCTTCTGTGCGAGGGCAAGCAATTGTAATAATGTGTATGTTTTCCAACCCCACGTCTTTCTCCCTTTTATTTACTTACTTATGATGGTTAGTTTAGGGCATCATGTTTCGTTTAGCATCTCTCATGCCTTGCATCCATTGTCTTGCATGCATTGAGCTCGACACATCATTCTAACTTGCGTTGTCAGTTAAATACTTCTTTGAATACATGCTTAGACCGCATGCTATCAAATTGATTCATATGCTATATTAGTAGTCGAGCCTAGTAATTGCATATTGCATGTGTTGTATTAGTCATGTTGCATTAGTTAGAGCATGAATTTTTCTAACTCTTTTCTTTTGGCTTGCCTGGGAGTACTAGGTGAGCATTTTCGTTTTAGCATATTGCATTTGTATGTTAGTGTTGCCATGTCAAAGCATATTCACCATGAGGCTAAGTGCTTAAATAATAAATTGCTTGAATACCTGTGGATAAAGGCTAATTGCTTGAATTGGAATAATTTGAGTAATGTTTATATGTGATCACTTTTTCAAGTGGTACATATTCAAAACAATTTTGCAAACAAACATGAAATCAAATGTTTCAATTTTTGCAAATTAGTCTATACCTTGTGTGAATATCACATAGTAACAATAGCCTAATAATCGAAACAAGAGCATATAATGTAAATAAAAAATCACATCATGATTAGTAGAAGCCAATCTTTGATTGGGTGAGTGGGGGTGCTTAATTCATGATCTTCCCCTCTTGTACCTAACTTCCCGAGCCGAGACAATCTTGATGATGGCGAACATGTGGCCTTTGGCACAAGTCATGGGTTTCCTAAATTTGTCAAAAATATTTAGGTGGCGACTCTGCATCTGGAAAAATAGTCTATTTTTGGTATTTTGATTCAAAATTGATTTTTCAAAAGATTTTCCGGATTTGGACTCTTTAGTGTTTATCTATTTCACATTGCACTTGTGAGATCAGATTCAGAACTGCGGGAGTCTGATATTGTAGGGCTAATTCGTCTTCCGAAAGGAACACGAAAATTCGAGCTACAATTTCTGGCGACTCTGCTGGGAAAATTTGAGAACTTGACTCAAACTTCATGATGTGAAATTTTATCTTCACTTATATATTCTTGGCATTGCATTTGTATTGGTGCGCTTAAGAGCATCTCTAATGGAACTGTCAAAGGAGCTGCTAAAGCTATAATTTGGCAAAAGTGACAAAAAAGGAGTCTCCAATGACCTATTATTCTTCTTGCCAAAGATAGCAGATGCCATTTATGTTCTCAAATTTGGCAAGTTAAATAGCAGGTGCCAAATATGCCACATCATCAAATATCAACAAATTTTTGGCTCCAAATTCAGTTGAAAAAACAAAATTCATTCACTAAAAAACAAATTTCATAAACAAACAGAATTAGAAATTTGATTTCATAATGATCATTCAATTTTAGTTCCACAAACCCTTTAACCTTTTTTTTTTTTTTCTCTCTTAGCAACCAAACAAGGCAAACATTCAATTCAATTTAATTGAAGACATGAATGAGTAGAAGTGAAAGTACTAGGGCTATAGAAGAAACTAGAGCATAAGCAGCACAGAGACTGTAGAAAATCCTATCTTGCCACTGAGCCGACTCGTTGATCTCATCCCACCAAATCAAAGTCAGATCTCTCAACTCAATCCCAGGAAATCTCAATGACATTCTCGTCATTTTGATCATCCACAGAACCTAGTAAAGCTTTGCGGAAGTAAAAAATATGCAGAGAGATACATAGAGAAAGTGATATATGTATATATATATATATATATAGAGAGAGAGAGAGAGAAAGAGAAAGGGTGTGGTGCGGTGTAGTCTACCAGACGGTCTTTGAAGGGTGGGGCTTATGACAGTGGTCGAGCTCAACCAACTAGTTTGAGATGAGAGCAAGAGAGAAAGGGGTTTCTAATGAAGAAGGTGAGAAAGGGGTTGTGGCTGCTGTAAATGAAGATGAAACACCAAAGAGAGAGAGAGACAGAGTGAGAGATGCTCTCATCTCAGCCGACTGGTTGAGATGAGAGCAAGAGAGAAAGAACGTAGATAGAGAGATAGACACAAATCATTCTAGAGGATAGATCTCAGCCGTTGGATTGTTATTTAATCAACGAGTGAGATCTAACTCATTAATCAGCCGTTGGATCATTCTATTTTGTTCATTTAAAATAAATAAATAAATAAATAAATTATAAAATAGGTCCAAATAACACCTATTCTAAATATTTAATTTTAAAAAAAAATGTTTAAAAAAAGTCACAAAAGACAAAAAATAAATAATAAAAAAATACTAAAAAACTTATATCTAAACAACACCTACAAAATTGGAGAGAAATTTGGTTGAGATTTGCCAAAATAACAAGTGAACCATTAGAGCACCATTGCTATAATTTGGCAAAATAACACTATTCATTGCCAAATTATAGCAATGACAATACTATTTTAGCAAACACTATTGGAGATGCTTTAAGTCACTGTGTTTGCTATTTGCTATTTTTGGACGGTTTGTCGGAGGCTTGCCTAAAAGCTAGCCAAAAAGCTAACCGGTCATGGGCCCTGCCACGATGGGAACACAACCCTTGGATTTGGACTACCATTGTACCATTTGATCCTCCTTTCACTTCTCGGTATTAGGTGCAAGAGGTATATTAGGTAGTCTTGCTGAGGTACCCTTTTTGACCATTTGGCCTAGTTGCATATCGAAAAGCCGTAGTGACTGTTCCAAACTAGGACATGATGCTCACCTGAAATGCAGGCTTGCATGAAAACCGCTTTGTTTGAATAGAGAAACCCTAGTTCCTGATGAAACTAGGACAAGGTAACCCTACCCCCTCATAGGATTGTTTTGGTTCTCGCTTAATTGGTATGTGTTTTATAATGAAACTGTACAGGAATGTGCATAACAATTGCAAAAATTGGTATCTGTTTTGAGGGCAAAATTTGGTCTGGAGTACAGTCCAACAGCTGTGATCATGTCTGTGTTGATAACATCATTAGCTGAGGTACTGTGCGATTTCTAATTACTGTTATTTTTGCTTTATTTCTTTTTACTAGGTAGTTTAACACCATAACTACAGACAGTTCGGATATTCCCCAAGTATTCTAGACCCAAGTCAGAAGGCTTTGTAAAGCCGGGGATCTTGTTCAGGGACAACCTATGTTTACCTCACTCCCACCGGTTACAAGACCGAAGAGAATCAAGCAGAGCTCACCAGTTCAGTTTTTATAGCGGTCACCCCTCAATTCACCTGTGTCTAGTTCGGTTCAGGGACAGTCGTCTACTTCTAGCCCAATACGAGATCGATCTCCTATTTCGATGACACAATATTCGCCAGCCAGTATGGAAGAATTGATACATCATCTGTAGCAGACAGTTGAAACCCTACAACAAGATGCGGCCCGTCAGGCCGAGGTAATAACCCAACTACAACAACAGCAACCCGGAGCCACTACTTATACTGTCAATGTCTAAGAAAATCAAGGCAATCCAGCAGAGCCAATCCCAGCACAAGCCTCTAAAACCCCTGTTTATCAGACTGATGCTCCGTTTGAGTTTGGGGTTGACCCAACTGTACTCAAGGTCAATAAATTGGAGAAGTTTTCAAGAGAGCACAAAGGGTTAACTCCATCCCAGACATAGAGGACGGGAATACCGATTCTGTAGTGACATTGCCAAATTGATTTAAAATGTCGTATATTGACTGTTTCGATGGTTCCGGGGATCCGATGGTTCACCTTCGGCTATTTTCGAATATCTTGCAGTCGATGGGCCTGACTAGATTACAAAAGCTATCTCTCTTTGGTCGTACCATGTTGGGTATAGCGGCCATATGGTATGCGAAGTTGGAAGACTTTATCAAGCAGAATTGGGAGGAGATGGCTGAGGCCTTCATTGCGCAGTATTCGTATAATATACAGATCGATGTCACAACTTGTGATCTCGAGGTAACATGTCAAGAGCCGAAAGAGGGCTTCTCTGAATTTGTGACAAGGTGAAGAGCTAAAGCCTCGATGATGACCCCAAGGCCTTCTGAGAAGGATTAGATCAGGATGGTTGTCCGGAATCTACACGGCAAGTTACTGCAAAGGATGATTGTCCTACCTCTGTTTACATTTACAGAACACCATGAGATGAGAGTGCAAATTGAGGATGCTATGAAATAGGGGCTTATCACAGATGAGAAGGAGCTGGTAAAATGATCGTTTGTTCACAGTTTCAATGCTGTCGGTGGTAGCACAGCTGCAAGGTTGTCAGTGTTGTCACCACAACCAAGACTGCCGACCCTTTTGCCAATACAAACTTACAAACGCTGTCCAACCCTGTCCGATCCCAGAGAACCTTTAACCAACTATACATAACTCTGTTTTAAGCCATGAAAGTGCTAGTCAAAAAAGGACATCTCAAACCCTTAGAACCCCGCCCATTGCCTGATCTTCTTCCACTCAAATATAACCCTGTAAAATACTGTGCGTTTCACCAACAACATGGTCATGACATCAACCAGTGCTTTCAATTGCGTCATGAGATTCAGGATCTCATTGACAACAAGGTGATCACTTCACCGCAAAAGCCAAACGTGACCACAAATCCACTCCCAGCATATACTGGCCACCCTTTACAACCCCAACATATATATTACCCCCTCCCACCTACCAAAATCGACATTGTTCATTCCAGAAGGAGCAGATCTGTGCGTGATGGATACATCCAACCCGCAACCCAAGCCTGTGGTGATGCTTATAGTGGAAGGGAGTCGACTTTGGAGGAAGGTACTAGTCCATTGTCGGAGTGTTTTGAGGACTTAACTAATGGCGTGTATGACCCAAGAAACTGTAGACATTAATTGGTGCTGCCACCTTCGGTAGACATCAATGTCGTCAGAAAGGATGGCCCGAGCCAGGGGTTCGATGATCTAGCAAAACTCAAGGAGGATTTGGATAACCTGCAAGTCTTTGATGAGCAAGATTAGGGAGATGTGCAAATTGGCTAGTTCGACTTGAACGGATCAACTAACAACTCTGGATGGCTGAGTGATGAACTAGATAAGGAAAAAGAAACTGGAATGAAACCAGAGGGAAAAGAAGTAGAAGTCGCTATGGCAGCCGGAAAGGCTAATGAGAAAGGAAAGCTGCCGGAGAGCGCTGGTGTGGAAAACCCAGCCCAAGAAGTGGGCGCTACGAGCGCTGCAGATACAGAACATGAAGCTGCACTGAGGCAGTTTGAACTAGACAGAATTGAAGACAACCAAGAAACTGTAAATGCACAACACCCTGTGGAGGGTACCTATGATGTAAACGTGACATGAGTAGAGTCGGACAACTGTTGTTGGCTGTTAAGGGTGAATAGTGGGACGATGATGATCTCCATTTGGCCTATACGAACGAAGACTGGGACGAGTGCCTTCCGGACAACACGTGGTATGCTGAAGAAATAGACCATCTGACGAGAAGTGGGCGGTATTTTGAGCAGCCGCACCTGGATCAAGTGAAAGCGTCTGGAAAAGACAGAGAGGCCGAGAAACAGAAAGAGAAACAGTTAGAAGAAGAGGCAATGTTGAAACAACTTAAGAAAATCCAAGCCAACATCTCAATCTAGGGTCTTCTCATGGCCTCTCGGGTACATCGACAGGCAGTGTTGTCGGCAATGAACAAGGCTAAATTGTCCATTGACACCATGTATGAACAACTTGTGGGTTTAGTTTTCCCAAGTGGTGCCAGGCCAACCTTTACCTTCTCTAACAAAGAACTACCATCGGAGGGCTCGACTTACAACAAAACCATTGTACATATTTGTGAAATACAAGGAGAAATGGGTGCCGGTAGTGTTGGTAGATATTGGTTCGGCCATCAATGTATGTCCCTCTCGTACCGCCTATACAATAGGCCTCAAACCAGTGAACTTTGTTCACACAACCCAAGTAATACGAGCATATGATAGTACAAATAAAGAGGTCATGGGCACAGTGCATGTTAGAGTCCAGGTGGACCCAGCTGAGTAGGAGGTCGAGTTCCATGTTTTGGATATGCCGGCTACCTTCAATTTGCTGGTAGGGAGGCCCTGGTTGCATCATGTGAAGGTTGTCTCTTCCACTCTCCATCAGATGTCGAAATACCCTCATGAGAGAGGAGTGGCAATTGTTTTTAGGAATTCATATATCCATCCGCCGCCAGATATAACTACAGTAATGCTGGAGATCAACCATGGCGAGGAGGATGTATTCCTCTCAGGATTCACTTTGGCCGAAGCCCGGGTCATGCAAACCACCTTGGCCGTAGATGAAGGCATGTATGTTAGTGCTCAATCCATATATTTCTTGAACAAACTACAGCATGTTCCAGGAATGGGGCTCGGAAAGAGTGGCCGGAAAGGCGTTGCAGCACTGACAAACGTGCCATACAACCCACATGCCTTTGGATTAGGCTATGTGCCTACCAAAGAGGACTAAATCAGGAAGGGAGAAGAAATGAGAGACAGAGCCAAAGCCAAGCAAGTCGAGAAACACTATGAGCTCATCCATAGGCCAATCCAGGGAACATTGAATGACCGCTTTGTTCGGGAGGGAGAAGATTTATTTTTTTGTGGCTTTCTTGAGCCTTGGGTGAATTTTTCAAGGCAACGTGTCCCTGAGTTCGAGATTTTCTTTAATCTGCAACTGTAGGACAATGATGATAAAGAAAGGGCTGAGCCAAACGTCAAAGTTGAACAGAGCATGGAAAGCGACTCAGATGGCAGCGAACTTGGAGTAGGGGTAGCACTGGCTTGTCTCCTGATAGATCCTTCAACTGACCTAGAGAACTTAGGAGATAACCTTACCATCTCTATGATCGAGGAAGAACCGGGTATAAACCCAACTAGCGGCATTTTGGATGCATCAGGGGCACCATCTCTTATCTGGCAGTTGGACGAAGGCTATCTGTCCAGTTCTGAATCAAGCTATGAGTTAGAATCTGATTCCATTGAGTCTGTGGGGTCGAGATCAGATTCAAGTTCTTCTGAGTCTGAGTCTGGTATTTCTGGGGGTGGTAACCCGGATACCAAAGTCCTGTCTAGGTCTTCATTCAGCTTTTCTTTTGAGTCTGTAACCGAAGATTTGAGCCTTTTGAATGAAAACTCTGCAGATTCTGTGTACTTTTTTGTGCCGTTGGTTTATTGTATTGACCAAGATTTTCAGAATTTTAATGAAAATGAAGGGGAATAAATTTCCCTGGCTTTGAAAAACTTGATTAATTGAGAGGAGGAAAGGTTTGCTAAACCCTGCAATGATGAAATCATTACCATTAATGTGGGTACTGAGAAAGATCTACGTTGTCTTTGGAGGAGCGCGAGCATTTAATCTCTTTGTTAAAATTTTTTAAAGATGTTGTCGAGTGGTCCTACAAAGACATGCCTAGAATCGATCTTGAGATTGTACAGTATCGGATCCCTCTTGACCCCAAGGCCCAACCAGTCAAGCAGAAATTGGGTAGAATTCACCCGGATTGAGCGTTGAAAATCAAGGACGAGGTCACCAAGCAGATCGAGGCAGGTTTCTTGTTAGTATCTGAGTATCCGACTTGGTTGGCCAACATCGTCCCAGTGCCGAAAAACGATGGTAGAATCCGAGTGTATGTAGACTTCCGGGACTTGAACATAGCTAGTCTGAATGATGACTTTCCTCTACTGCACATTGATGAATTAGTGGATTTCACTACGGGCCATGCATTGTTATCGTTTATGGACGGGTTTTCCAGGTACAAGCAGATTCTGATGGTGCCCAAGAACAAAGAGAAGACTGCATTCACTACGCCGTGGGGTACCTACTGTTACTGGGTTATGCCATTTGGTCTGAAAAATGTTGGATCCAGCTATCAGAAGGCTGCGACCACCATTCTACATGACATAATCCACAAGGAGGTTGAGGTGTACGTGGACGACATGATTGTCAAGTCCAAAGAACGAGAGGGCCAGTACACTGCCATGGAGAAATTCTTTCAACGAATCAGAGAATACAGATTGAGGTTGAATCCGCATAAATACACTTTTGGCATAATGATAGAAAAAATGATGGGCTTTTTGATCACATAGAGGGGCATTGAAGTAGATCCTTCCAAAATTAGGGACATCTTAGAAATACCTCCACCAAGGACTGAAAAATGAGGTGTGAGGCTTTCTAGGTAAAGTGCAATTGATAAGACGATTTATTTCTAAATTAACCTTGACTTGTGAACCACTATTTGGTCTTTTAAAGAAAGGAAAGAAATTCCGATGGGATGATCCATGTCAATTTGCCTTTGAACAAGTTAAGCAGTACCTCCAGAATCCACCTGTGTTGTCGCTGCCAGAGCTGGGGTAGCCTTTGATTCTATATCTGTTAATAACAGACACGACCATGGGATGTATGCTCGCTCAGGAATCTGAAGAAAGGTTGGAGAAAGCTATCTACTATTTGAGCAAGAAAATACTGGATTATGAGACCTGGTACACTCTGTTGGAGAAAGTTTGCCTAGCCTTGGTATCAGCAACCAGGAAGTTGAGGCACTACTTGTTAGCTCACTCTATAATCCTGGTTTCGAGATTAGATCCCATCAAATATCTCTTTGAGAAACCGGCGCTTACGGGTAGGCTAGCCTGTTGGTTGCTTCTTCTATTTGAATTTGATCTCAAATATGTCACCCGCAAGTCGGTCAAGGGAAAAGTTGTAGCAGAGTTCCTAGCAAACCACCCGGTAGAAGGAGATGAGGCAGTGGAATACTTGTTCCCAGATGAAGACATTCTGCAAGTTGAGGAGGAAACTTGGATGATGTACTTTGACGGAGCGTCCAATCAGTACAGTTATGGGATAGGTGTGTTGTTGATAGCACCCGACGACTCTCATATACCTTTAGCCTTCAAACTCAGGTTCAAGGTGTCCAATAGTGAAGCAGAATATGAAGTGTACATTGTTGGTTTAGAAGCCGCCCTGGAACTAGGGGCAATAAGGTTGGATGTCATCGGGGACTCGAACTTAGTTGTTTCTCAAGTAAATGGAGACTAGAAAGTCAAAAAAGAAAAGATGAAGGTTTACCATTAGACCCTGGATATTCTGATTCCTAGGTTTGAAAAGTTGACGTTCACGCATCTACTGAGAGAGAACAACAGGTTCACTGATGCTTTAACAACTATATCTTCTATGGTAGACATCTCACTTGAAGTCTGAATGTGTCCGATTATCATCACACAGAAATACACGCCGGCTTACAAAACTATTGTTGTGATAAATGAAGTGCAAGACAAAAATCCCTGGTATTACGATATTTAAAACTTCATGGAAAATGAAATCTATCCACCAGGGGCTAATGCCAAGGACAAATGGGGAATATAGCGAATAGCCGTCTAATTCATTATCTGCAGGAGTAAGTTGTATAAAAGACGTCATCTGGGAATGCATAAGTTGTGTGTGGAAGAAGAGGAATTAAAGCACCTTATGGAGGCCATCCAGGGTGGGAAACGCGGGGCGTATATGAATGGTGTAATGCTAGCCCAAAAGATTCTCAGGCAAGGTTATTACTGGTCCACCATGGAGGAGGATTGTATTGGTTTTGTGCAGCGATGCCACAAATGTCAAATTCATGCCAATCGCATGAATATTCCGCCGTCAAAACTTTACAACATGACGTCGCCATGGCCATTCTCAGTCTGGGGAATTGACGTTGGTGTAGTCATGCCAAAAGGGTCGAATGGGCATGAATATATCTTGGTAGTGATATATTATTTTACAAAGTAGGTGGAAGCTCAGTCCTATGTAGTGTTGAAGGCATCTCATGTAGCTAAGTTCATCAGAAATAATATCATCTGCCGAACGGAGTCCCGAATGAGATCATATCAAATAATGGCTCCCATTTCAAGAAAGAGGTGATAGACTTGCTGGAAAAATACAACGTGACTTTTCATAAGTCATCCACATACAGGCCACAAACTAATGGAGCTATTGAAGCTGCCAATAAGAATATTAATAATATCTTACAGAAGATGGTCGAAACTTACAGAGACTAGCCAGATAAATTGTCATTCGCACTCTAGGGCTACAAAACTTCGATTTGGACATCTGCAAGAGCGACCCCTTATTCTCTCATCTATGGGATGGAAGCCGTTTTGCTAATTAAAATTGAAGTTCTGTCGTTGCGAGTTATGGCTGAGTGTCAAATCACAGAGGCGGACTGGCAACAGAGCAGATTTAAGAAGTTAATGTTGTTTGATGAGAGGAGGCTAAAGGCATTGTATCATGTTCAGGGCTACCAACACAAAATTTCTAGGGCTTTTAACAAGAAAGTTAAATCCTGGAATCTCAAGAAGGAAGATATGGTGTTGAAAGACAACTGAGCTCCTATCCATGACCCTAAGGGCACGTTCAGACCCAATTGGACTGGTCTTTGCATCATCAAAGCTATCTAGTCAGGAGGGGCAGTTATTCTCATGGACCTAGATGGCCTAGAATTTTCGCAGCCGATCAACATGGACAAGCTGAAGAAATACTATTCCTGAGAGGCTCGCTAGGTCGAAAACCCAAAAGGGCAACCTAGGCAAAAGTTAGAGCACGAAAAATTAGAAATAATAAAAATTGAGCTCACAAGGTTGAAAAGGGTGGCTTTTGCAAAAGTTAGAGCGCAAAAGGAGAAAGTTAATACTCGAGTGAACCTGAACCGAACTACGTAAGGCTTGATTCCCATCTTTGGGATACGTAGGCAACTTCATCCTGAAGTTCGGCCGTAACCATCTCCAACTCAACTGTCCTGTCCATGTATCTGATCAGGTCATCTTTGTCCATCATCTGAAAGCTTGGTTGTGATATTTATTTTGAGAAGAAGAGCTGGTTATAATGCAGAGCAGTAATGTCATTCAAATCAGGGGCAGTTTTGATCTTTTGATTTGGGGTTGTACATCTTGAGGATCGACCCCGTGCGTGTCAAGTAGTGATCATTGTCGAAATAGTTTTGGAAAGTTTTAATAAAAGTTGATTTTTGTTCAAAGTTTTACCTTTTACAACTTAGACCATTTTTTGACCAAAAGAAAATTTTTAGTGCCCACAACTTTAATTCCATTGATTTCAATATAAAGTTCTCCAACACTTTGATATAAATCAAAGTTGCTTTTACATCATAAAACTTGAAAAGAAAGGTCAAAGTAATAAAATAGGGGCATAGACGAGCCAGGTGCTCCTACGTCCTCTACTCGTGCTTGCGAAAGCTTCTGAAGCCAAAGTGGGCCCGGTTTGTGCCTCATCCTCGAGCCAAGCCAAGCACTTGCTAGAAAGGGAATAACTGAAACTAGTGACAAGGGCCAGAAGCTTTCTCGTCTTCCAAGTAATGAGGTATCTAGCCAAGTATGAAGCACGAATCGGGAATGAAGCTGGGTATTCTACCACCTCCTTTGGGCAAGTCTGATCATGCCCGAATTGGCGTCTAAATCGGAAAGGAAAGTAGAACACGCAATGCGTGAGCCCAATCAACTGTGTCCCAGGCTGCTAAGTTATGCTGCAACTCATCTCAGTTAGATGTAGCCGAGGGCAATGCCAAGCTATAGACCTGCTGCACATCCACTTGCACCATCATCCCTCATTGGGAAAATCCACTCATCGTTGGCGGAATAAATAAACTCGGGCTAAATACTCGGGGCAAGAGTCAACCACCTTCAACTTATCCATGAGTCATACCTAGGAAGGGATGAAAAATAAGAGAGATTAAAGAATAGAGAAATGTGCGTGGAAAGAAAAGTAAGGAAAGGGTTTTAAGAGAAAAATAGAGCATGAGTGTCGAGTGATATGTAAGGCATATATCAGAAAGGGTAGGAAACAATACCTGAATTTTTAGTGGACTCCCCGCAAATATGGTGGTCTTTCGCTGATGAAAAGCATCTAAACCCATTAGGGTCTCGACCAACGCCAAACCGATGTAACTCTTACCCTCTTTCAGACATTGAGCAACTTCGATCAATCGAATGCTGGTTCCACCACAACTAGGGGCAAGAAGGAAGTGCGTAAGCATACATAAACAGAGGGCATGTTGCCGAAAATCTCGCTAGAGAAGGTCACCTCTGTCACCGATGTCAGAAAATCGATGGATCAAGCTGGGTATGTCTAGCTCTTCGTTATGAGCCAAAGATCGAGCTTCGTGCAAAGTGAGCCCACACATACGTCCCAAAGCTTTGTGTAGCCAAAACGAGACTGAGGTATGATTTCCTCATCGCGCCAGGTTTCCATCAATGCACAAAATTCTTCAAGAGTCGGGCACATTTCTTGTGTTCTGAAGCGAAATACATGCATAGTTAGGTCCCAACATCGGTCCACGGTATGGAGGAATGGAAAGCAAAGCGGAGTATGGCTTAACGAAAAAAGTGCATTTATGCCAATTAAAAAATTACCTTTTTCGTGCCGTCTAAAGTGGTTATCCAATCCGTGAGCTTCTCGGCAAGAAATATCTCCATTTGTGGAAGAAACAACAACTAAAATAAGGTTCTGGAGAAGAAATCACGAAGAAGGACCTTTTGTAGAAAATAAGGCTATGAGTGGAGACCAGTTGTCAGCAATCTGGTGATCTTTACATTTGTGGCCGGCAACCCACCTTTTGTGGTCGACAACCCCTTTTTCTGGCTTGCCGTCCACTTGCGTGCCGAGCAGTGTTGGTAGCCTGGTTTTGTCTTGATCTTTATGTTTTGAGGTCTTATTTTGAGTCTTTTGGTTATAGTAAGTGTGTATATCTGTGTTGGAGTTATTTTTGTTTTGCTTATCGAGTTATATTTTGTATTTTGGTCTTTGGTTGTCTCATTACCCGATTAAGAACATCGTGCCAATGCAAGTTTTCATTTTCAAATTCAATTCCATGTCCATTTCATGCAAATATGGTGCTCATGATGCAAAAATAATAACACTTTTCATAAAAACTACAAAGTTTTATTGCGATCATGGCTTTTTACAAAGAGGAGTACAAGTTTCAAGACCAAAAGTAAAACCTATCTGAAGTTGTACATGTGCTAAGCTACCAAACAAAAAGAAACTAAGCAAAAATTACAAAAATCAGCGCCAGTCATCTCAAGCTCGAGAAGCCTTCTTCGTCCTCTTTCTCAGAGGGAACTCGAGGGCACTCTCTCCAGCGGCACCGTTGTCAGAATCAAAATCAGACTCTAAACCAGAGTCGGTATCATCTTCGCTCTCTACCTCAAAGCCCACCTTGGCATCATCTCCGCTCCCGGACCCCGATCCAGTATCATCATCTCCGTTCTCAGATGACTCAGAATGTCTACTCGCTACCTCCTCGAAGTTGTTGGTCTCGGCATCATCATCACTCAAAATGGGCTCCGAGGACTACTCCAGCCTTGGGTACCCCTATCTCTGCCTCGACTACGGCGCATATCTTGGCTGTGTACTGGGGCCTGTCTCTCTCTCCTCCCTGCTGCTGGAGGAGGTACTGTCGGTGCTAGTGCTGATGCTGCCATTGGTGTAGATGGAATCTGAAAAAATAGTTATCAACATATTAGCTATAGTATATGTATCAAATACGAGCACAGTATACAGAATGGGTGTCAAGAAGAAACCAGATACAATATGAGTACAGTGTGCCAATGCAATGAATTAGTGTAGTTTGGGAAAGACTACAGTGGAAGTGTAAATGTATCAGTGGGAATATGATAGTGTGGTACACAACAGATTTAGTAGTAAAATGCATGCTAAATAGAGGAAATCCTGAATACCGTGGAGACCAAGTAGCGTCTCTCTTCTCTATACCATGCCGATCAGAGAAGCAATTAGCTCGAAGAGGCTCTCTGTATACTCCGTAGATGCCTGCACGTGCGTTTGGATGATCAACTTCCAGAATAATCAATATCTGAAATAGAAAATGTGGGGTACAAAATGTAAAGTGTAGTCCATATCTGAGGTGCACATCGAGCTCTGACATACTCGTGCCCTGCCTCTGCCGGCTTTATCAGAATCTGGTAGGCTGTCCCAGTCGGCGGTCAACACGTAAGCATAGTGGGAATCTCCGGCCAACCGATCATCTGCCCAACTGAAGGGGTCTCTCTTGCATTGGCCCTAGTCGTCCAAGTCACCTCACCAGCCACAGGAGCTCCTGCTGCCTTGCCTGCACAAATGCCCGTCAGAGGGGGCATGAGATGAGTCTAGAAGAATGTCGCGTAGTCGCCCTTCACTCTAAAGAAGTCAGCGTCTAGGCCCACCACGAATTGGATGATCACCCTAACAGGCAGGATATTTGCTATCCTCATAAAAGCTGGGGGTGGCATGGGAATGACCGGATCAGGCAAGCCTATGATCGGTCGTATAAATCGCTCACTCAGAAACTAGGCTCGCAGACTGGGCCCTCTAACGAAATCCGGAAGTGAGACGTTTTCAGAGCCCCAGCGTACTGGTCTCTCACACCAGCCGGCATCATCGTCCAGGGCTGCCATGTGATCTGCAAACAGAGAATGTATAAAATTATTAGTTGTTGAAGTATGAATCAGAACAGTAGTGAGGTAAAAATGACTGTGAGTTTTGAATTACCTCGTCAGCAGCCATTGTATCAAAGTATCGATGGAAAAAAGCGAAGGTCGTATTGTCATGGCTTCGACGCTGGCACTGGCTGTCGTACCATCGTGAGTATGGCACTACTAAGAGAACCTCATCTGTAGGCTCTAAAGCCAGAGCTGGGAGTAGGCATAAACCCATAGCTGCAAGGAAAGGGCAACAGTGTTATCAACAATGTATGAACAGATATGAAGCAAAAAGTGCAAAGAAGAAAGCACAATGCTAGAACAGATACATAAAGTGTAAAGCAGAAAGCACAATGCATGAACAGATTGGAGGCAAAAAGTGCAAAGTAAAAAGCACAATACATGAACAGATACAGAAAGTGCAAAGCAGAAAGCACAAGTTGTAAATAGATATGAAGCAGAAAGCGTAAGTGCAAAAGCAGAAAGGTGTGGTGTATACCTCTTAGTCTCTCCAGTAGCCTCCAACTCGCTCTCCCCTCATCCGGGAAGTGGAGCTCATGTAGTTGTAGAGGGTGGCAAGGCCAGTTCTGCCCCAACCATAGAATCGCACCCGGGGCTGTGTCACTAAGGTGTTCAGCACATATAAGCCTACGATGTTCCACCTGTTCGAAAACAAGGTGGTACCGAGGAGAAACATCAAGAAGCCTCGGGCATACTACTCCATCTCCTCTGGTGTCTCCGGCTCGATCCTGCGAAACTACTCGGCGAACCAACTGTACCTTACTATGGCCAGCCGGTATAAAGGTGGGTGCTCTCCGAGCAAGTGCAACCATGATGCCTCCTACTCGCCCATGTCCATGTTGAAGGGGATCGAATCACCCTTTACTCTTAAGCCTGTGAGTATGGCGAAGTCGTAGAGAGTCATCGTCATCTCCCCGGCGGAAGAGATGTGGAAAGAGTTGGTGCTGTCCCACTACCTCTCCGCCAATGCCCTAAGAAGAGTCCGGCTCGCTATGTGCCATGAGAGCTTGGAGCAAAATAAGCAGGAGCTGGCCCCGTCAATAATGTCGCGGACCCTAGCAGTGAGCTCATAGTACCAGCCCCTCGCTGTCATCGTCCCGTACCCTCTGTAAGCATAGGAGTCCCCCTGTGGCAGAAAGAAGTGATAACAGAGCATTCAGATAAAAGGCAATGCAAGAAAAAAGGTTAAAGGAAAGGTAGGAATGCATGAAAATAGAGTTCATACCTTGGTAGCGCTGGAGGAAAGATAGGAGTCAGGCTTCCTTAGTAAAAGGTCCTCTGGCACGTCACAAGCACAATCACTGAAACGCTTGATGCCTCTAGGTGGTAATATATATGTGCGAAGGTGATATGCCATCGGATCAAAGGGCCGCACCCTCAGTGGTAATGGCTTTGGCTCGAGCTCTGGAGCAAACTCTATCTCAAGATCAGCTGCGATGTTCTTTGCCGTCTCACCGCTTCAGCAATCATTAGCTCCTCAAACTCGGCAGGGGGTGATAATAAAAGTGGAACCTCAGGAGGATCACCGTCATGGGGAATATCATTCGATATCTGGAAAGTGGGTGAAAAATGGGTAAAAAATGAAGAAAAATAGAGAAAAGATGAAAAACTTAGAAAAAGTCAACCCTAGGAGAAAGCAAATGGGAGAAAAAATCAAAACCCAGAAAAGTTCACAAAACTCGAGAGAAACTCGAGGAGAACAAGTCTAAAGAGGTAAAAACTCAAAAAAAGCGAAGAAATCAAAATCTGATCGGTTTAAAGTGTAGAGAATCAAGAGGGTTTTATGAAAAAAGTTTGCGCGGGGCATTAGAAAACGTGTATAAAGCGTAAATCTAGAGAGATGAAGCACCTAGAGAGAGAGGGGGTGTTTTTGGATGTGTGGAAGTGAGGAAATGAAGTATAGAGTTAGATATTTAAAGACCCATGCTGAAAAGACGAATCTATCCCGATTTGTGCACGGGTGGCCGGCAGGCCACTATTGGTGGCCAGCAGGTGGCCGACAGTCTTCTTTATGGCCGCCAGTGGTCTTCATTTGTGGCTTGGATCTGTTTGGTGCCTCTGTTCCCCGAGAAGTGTATGAGATGTTCACTATTGGGACCAGATTGATTATGGAAGAACTTGAAACTGCATTCCGGTGCGTGAATGTGCCCTACTTGCCAATATAAACGACGTGTATCCTCGTTGAGCATGTTGCGAAGTCCCCGAAAGTTAAATTGCAGGTTGTCACCGAACATCGTTTTTATTCGTTTTGTCAAATTACATCTTTGTTCTCTTTTGTTACATAGAATGTGCATTTTCATATACTTATATTGCACGCGTGTCCTGCATCATTCATGATTCGTGCATAGAACATACTTTCAATTTTGCATAGAATATGTTTTTGTTTCTTGCATAGAACATACTTTCAATTAACATTATACGTCTGCTGTTTATCTTGCATGGAATATGCGTTGTCACTGTATTGATTTGTAATATTGTTCATTTTGTACATCTATCGCACTTGTTCACTCTGTGTATCTATCGCACTTATTCACTTTGTGCATTTATCGCACTTGTTCACTTTGTGCATTTATCACACTTGTTCACTTTGTGCATCTATCGTGCTTGTTCACTTTATGTATCTATCGCGCTTGTTCACTTTATGTATCTATCGCACTTGTTCACTTTGTGCGGCCCTAGGCGGGTTTTATCTTGGGATGTGTGAAACGCGACCCCAAGCGATTTTTCTCATCTTTTCATGATTTCAGCGTGATTAAAGTATCTCAGGACGTGTGAAACGTGACCTTGAGTGGTTTTGTCTCTATCTCAGGACGCGTGAAACTCAACCCTGAGTGGTTTTTATTTTGGGACGTGTGAAACACGACCCTGAGCGGTTTTCGTTTCTCTATTTCTCAAAACACGTGAAACGCGACCTTAAGCAGTGTTTTCTTTCCTCGTCTCACGTTTTGGCGTGGTTGGAGTGTGTTTTAGATCTTTTTGCGTGGAACCTGTGTTGGTTTTAGGCTTGAAGCTACTCATTCATATATTGTTATCTTGTTATTGCTTATTGCATCATCTTGCATGATCATAAGTTTTCAAAATAGCCGGCTTCACGAAGTGTATGAGTCTAGCTTTAAAGTATCTTTGTGCATATCATTTGCATCTTGCCCCAGAACTACGCTGGTTTAATTCCTTGCAAAGGAATACGTAGGTAGCTTGCGAGCACAACCATTTCTTTTTTTAATTTGTGTCTTGATTGTTTTGCCCAAGTCTTACGGCCTTGTCAAAATGGGTTGTCTTCGGGTTTTGACATTCACTCACGCCATGTCACGACTTCAAGTTCTGTCAAAGAGGGGCAACAGTAGACACTCCATTTTTTACCACCCTTACGACTTGGACGCCATCACTTGCATGCCCAATGATGAATTTGTACACGCTTGTTAAGTGCTAGAAGCCATCGGCTGAATGCCGCAACTTTGAGCCTTCAAACCCTATACACTTTTTGCCTTGTTTTGGACTAAAACTCTAGTTTTTTAAGCCTAACAACCCTGGGACCTGTTGGCCCCTTTCTTTAGCCTGTCGGCCACTGATCTTGGCTGCCGGCCACTTGTGTGGCCTGTCGGCCAAAATAAGTGGCCTATCGGCCACAAGTGTGTTTTAGCAGATATTTATGCCAGCTGTGTCAGCTGTTTCCATTGATGCTTGCATCTGCCTACATGTGTATGTACGGATGTTTCTGAGGGGGTTGCATGTTTTTCTATATATAGGAGACCACTCATTTCATTTTTTAGGGTTGAACATTTTGGAACAAAATTATCTCTCTCTCTCTATAATTCTCTCTTTCTCTTGCAAATTCCTAAGCTTTTGCCTATACATTCTAAACCAAACCCTGTGATCTTTGAGCTGAGGTACTTTTGAGCCTACTTAGTAGGGGTGGGCGCGGGTCGGTTACGGCCACAGAACCTCCAATCCGCCATCCGTCTGCCAGATTGGCGGATTGGAGAAAATCAATCCGCATCCGTCCGCCAATCTGACGGATGTGGATTGAGTGGATTGGCGGATTGGCGGATGGATGCGAATCGATTTAGCGATTCAAAATTTTATAAATTTTTAACATAATTCAACTTATGCACTTTCTCAAAAATATATATTACAGTCAATGACTTAAAAAAGAATTACAATCACTACATGCTTCATCGAAAGATAGAAAGATTGAAACTTTAAAATATTACAATCACAACATGCCTCATCCATATAAAATATTACAATATGCGGTTCTTAAAATATAAAAATAATTCAAACCACCAAAACCATAAACAGCGTAGTAGTAGACATTGTATGCATCTATATTGTTACATCTATATTTTTGAAAACAAAAACCAATCAGCATATATCATCTTTTTTACTTATTATTTTTAAAGTTAGATTTAAAAACCAAAAAATATAGATAAATAATGCATTTTTTTTTCAATTCAAAAAATATATTCCAGTTGAAAACTCTTTTTCAACCGAATATATTCAATAAAATATTTAAACTCTTTTTCAATTGAAAACACAAACAGAATATCTAAACAAATTGAAAACACAAAATCTTACAAATTACTAGGGATGCTTGCGATTTGGCGATTTGGTTGCAGCCAAATGAACCTCAAATTCGCCATTTGTCCAAAACTAGGCGGATTGGAAAAAATCAATCTGTAACCGTCTGCTTGTCATCACGCATCCGTCCAAAATGCGGCGAATCGGTTCGGTTCGGTTTGGGTGGATCGGTATATCCGCTGCCCATCCCTACTACTTAGAGTTCTTGAGGGTGTGTGAGTGTTGGTTTAACACTTGGAAAGTGTTCTCCTCTTCAAGAGGTATAAGTCTTGGTTTATTGTTTTGCTTTATTTGCTATTTTGCCTATTGTTTTGGGGCTACTTTTGGACTGAAACTTGTGGTTTAAGGCCAATAAGGGTGGAGGGGTGGCTCACCATTCCTTTCACCTAGCTTCTTAGGCCTTTACCCTTGTGTTCCCCACCTTGTTGTCTACTTTTTTTGGGCTTTTAAATACTAATTTTCAGAGGCTTTTTAGTGGCAAAAACCATGTTTTGAAGTCCAAAAATGGAATGGAGGGGATAGCCTCCCCTCCTTATGCTTTGGGTAGTGGCTTACATTGTGATAACCCTGTTCCGTATTATGCTAATTGGTCCTCATTATAAATGTGATTATGTGTTTGATATGATTTTGTGTGTCATTATGTGAAAATATGTGGTTTTGAATTTCTATCTGTTCACCGTAGGAACATCTGTTTGATTATCTGCTTTGGAAATTAAATTGAAGGTCTTATCAGCCATGAAATCCGAAATTGATTACGCCATTGTGATTAGCGTAATTTTTAGAGCCTACGGTGAAATTTAATTGAAAATTTATTCGGATCCGAATAATTAGATTCAGAACGATTAATTAAGTGCCCAATTATTTAATATCGATAAATTGACTTAGTGGGGCTATATAAAGGGCCATATACACTCAATTCTCCTCTTTAGCTTCAATATTGGCTGATCGTTGAAGCTTGAATAATTTGAAGACCAACTCAAGATTTGACCATAGTTTGGGAAGATTAAAGCTCCGTGGTGAGTAATCCATGAGTGTAAGTTATAAATTTTTAAATTCAAGGTTGAACGATGATAAAGATCATGAATTGAGTTGTTTTTGTTGAATTTGAAGTCATGGAATGCATGCATGTGTATAATTGCCATGAATTTGTATAGTTGAGTATGAAAAATATGATCCATGTAGAATTTTGGTTAGAACTCATGTTTGTGATCACCATTTGCACCACTTAAGTTGAAATTGGAGTTATAATCCACATGCATGTACAAATTATGAGGAAATGAGTTTGAAATACATGGAATTGTTATCATAAAAGCAAGTTTGGTGTAATTTGGAACATGTATGTGTTTGATCCATGAAATTGAGCTTCATAATGATGTAATGTGATTTTTGTATCATGTTAGCACAAGTATATTTGAAGTTTGAGCTATAACATGCAAGAAACATTGGTTTGAATGTTGAATTTGAGCTTAAGAACACATTCTGGAAAACCCATAATTCATGATGTCCGCTCGAGCGGGGAAACAGCCGCTCGAGCGTAAAATATGAGCTCCCAGTATTTTTCTGCAGACATGACGTCTGCTCGAGTGCGGAAGTTCACGCTCGAGCGGGGAGCCATGTAGTGAGGCCTTCAGCTCAAGCGCCCAACTTCACGCTCGAGCGTAAATTTGATGCATCCAGTACTTTTGCAGACCTTATGGGTCCGCTCGAGCGGGGACCCTATTTCTGAAAATTTTAAAAAGACATTCTGTGTTTCGTTTTCTGTTCTCTTTCACTTCTAAGTACTCTTAGGCATACATTGAGCATTGTAATTGAATTAAAGAGATAAGAATAAAGCCTAAAGAGGAATATGTGAATTAAAGAACGGATTGAATCATTTGTGACCCGTATGTGTTATATGATGTGTAAGGTCAAGCTTTAAGGCAAACCAGCCGACCGATCACTGTGAGTAATATCTTGACAAAGATATCTGAAATATGTTGTTGTTCAATTGCTTACTTCTATGTAAGCTTATAAGTTTGTTAATCTGATTGGTGGACAATGTTTGCTATGCCAAATGAATGGGCCCAAGGCCAGTTTGACATGAAGTATGAATGGGCCAGAGGCCAATTTGACACGAATGAATGAATGAACGGGCCGAAGACCAGTCTAACATAAATGAATGGGCCAGAGGCCAATATGAGTTTGAATGATAGAGTGAATGGGCCAAAGGCCGTATGAGTTTGAATGACAGAATGAATAGGCCAGAGGCTAGTATGATCTGAATGAAAGATAAATGGGCCAAAGGCCAGTTTGACAAGAAAGTCTGAATGGGCCAAAGGCCAGTTTGACATGAATGAAAGTCTGAATGGGCCAAAGGCCAGTTTGACATGATTAAAAGTATGAATGGGCCCAAGGCCAGTTTGACTTGAATGACACGAATGAATTGGGCCTGAGGCCGTATGATGTATTTGGAACCGTAATCACTTAACCTATATTTATATATGTTAGATAGAAACACGAATTGGGCCCAAGGCCGTTTGAAGCACGTTGTTCTAAATACCATTTGTGTAACTTCCTTATTCGATATTATTCACTGGGCTTTCGCTCACGCTCATTCATGTGTTTGTAGGTGAGCCAAGAAAGGTCCAAACCCAGCCTCAGTGAAGTTTGTGTGGAACAACCAAGGATTTGAAGAGTCAGCCTTACGTCTCACGCACGAGACTCGTCTTCGCCTTTTTGCTATCTTTTTGTTTTGTCATATTGGCGAGGACTTTGGATACGTTTGTATACAGTTTTGTTTGGCTGACTTAGACTTATATGATCCTGTATGTACAGAGCTTTGTGTAGTACATATTTTGTTGTGAGTTATTAATGTGCATATGTATGGCTTGTTATGATGTGCCATGTAAGAACAGCTCCATGGACAAAGTTTTAATTTGCTTCCGTTTGGCCCCCCATTAACTCTGTTAAAATACGTTTGGTTTGGTTCAAGGCCGTAGGTAATCTCTTGATTACTGGCCGGTTATGTCCTTAACCCACGGGGGCGAGGTATGGTCATGACAGAGTGGTATCAGAGCACGAGTTAATAACTCACACACTTGTCCAAAAGAGCAATAAGCGTCTAGAAAAGATCTAGGATACATTCATGTGATAAGTATGAATTTGATAGCATCGAGAATGCATCTAAATGTTTTAATGTGAACAACTATGTGTTATAAGTTTGTGATTTGCTTGCATTGCAAATTATTTGAATATGTATGCTCTTTAATACATGCATACTTATGAATCTTTTGTATGAAGTATAATGTGAGTTTAATCAAATGGTGAGAACAAGAGGTGATGAAATAGAAGAGTCCTCTACTGCTAGAATAGATAGAATGGAGAGATTGATTTAGGAAATGGCAGAAACATTGAGACAACAACAGGAATGGCAACAACAGTGGCAGCAACCACATCCTCCACCTCCACCTCCGGCACCACCCGTGCCAGATAATCAAAATGATGATCGGATAATAGCTCTCACCAAAGAATTCAAGAAAATGAAACCACCACAGTTCCATGGTGGATTAGATCCATTGAAAGCCGAAGCTTGAGTTCTCGGCATCGAGAAACTATTTGAAGTGTTCCCGTGTTCGGAGACACAGAAAGTACTTCTAGCCACTTTTATGCTAGAAGACGAAGCAAGAAGATGGTGGATGTTGATGCGTGAGAAACACAAAGATGTTGACTGGGTGTAATTTTTGGAGATTTTCTATGACAAGTACTTCGCATAGTGTGTTCGGGATAGGAAAGTGTCAGAGTTCATGGAGCTTAGGCAAGACAATATGACTGTAGCCGAGTATGAGGCCAAATTCACTGAATTGGCTAGGTTCGCACCATATGTGATTGATACTGATTATAAGAAAGCGAGGCATTTTGAAGGTGGGCTTCGCAGCGACATTTTAGAAAGGGTGAATGTCTTGAAGCTAGAAACCTACATTGGGGTACTAGACCGGGCCATAATATCAGAAGCCAATATAGCTAGACAAACTAAACCATCAACTGACTGGAAAGGCAACAAAAGGCAAGGCTTCTTCTCAAATAAGAAATTTTCGAAAAAGCAAAACACGGGCTCCTCAAATACTTCGAATTCTTCCCGAGACACATCTCCCATGTGCAATATTTGTAACAAAAGGCACCGTGGGGTTTGTTACCGTGTGTCAGGAGCCTGTTTCAAATGTGGTAAACAAGGGCACATGGCCCGAGATTGTAATCAAAACAGTGGGAAGCTAGCTGCTAGCTCAACTGCATCAATCCCGAAGTCAGGAAATACTATGAGATTTGCTATCACTGGGGATACTGTGAGACAAGGAAGAGTTCTTGCTCTTGTTCCGGGCGATACACGGAATGCCAACGCAGTCGTCTTAGGTACTATTTCTATATACAATCAGGGTGCTTTCGTGTTAATTTACTCCGGATCAACACACTCTTTTGTGACATGTGCATTTGCATCTAGACTAAGTAGACCTCTAGAATTATTGCCATATCCGCTATGTGTGTCTGCTTCATCCGGGGAATCTATATTGTGTGAATCTGTATACCATTTTTGTGACATGCGTGTTGGGAATGCCATCCTATATGTGGATTTACTACCCTTGAACTTTAGGCACTTTGATATAATTTTGGGCATGGATTGGTTAACTAAATATTGTGTCACTATTGACTGTGTGACAAAACGGGTTGTGTTTAGACCACCAGAACAGAAAAAAATTGAGTTTGTGGGTAACGGGGTAGTGCCTCCACCTTATTTGATATCTACAATGAAAGCATGTAAACTGATTAGGAAAGGGTGCCAGGGTTATTTGTGTTATGTGTTGTCTGAACAATCTATAGATGTTGAATTGAATAATATCCCTATTGTTAGAGAATTTCCAGATGTGTTTCCAAATGAACTACCAGGGGAATTGGTGGACAGGGAGATAGAGTTTACAATTGAGACTATGCCAGGCACCCAACCTATTTCTAAAACTCCTTACAGAATGGCTGCTACTGAAATGAAAGAATTGAAAGAACAGTTGCAAGACCTGCTTAACAAAGGGTTTATCCGATCTAGCACCTCGCCATGAGGTGCACCTGTATTGTTTGTGAAAAAGAATGATGGAACCCTACGTTTGTATATTGACTATCGAGAACTGAACAAGGTAACAATAAAGAATAAATATCCCTTACCTCGTATTGATGACTTGTTTGACCAGTTGTAGGGATCACAAGTGTTTTCCAAGATTGATTTGAGATCCGGGTATCATCAGCTGAAAGTAAAGGCAGAAGATGTTGAGAAAACCGCGTTCAGAACAAGGTATGGCCATTTTCAATTTCTTGTCATGCCATTTGGAGTGACTAATGCTTCAGCAGTATTTATGGACTTAATGAACCGAATTTTTAAAACCTACCTTGACGAATTTGTTGTGGTTTTTATTGATGACATTTTGATATATTCTAAAGATAGACTTGAACATGAACATCATTTGAGAACTGTCTTACAAATACTTCGGGAAAGGAAATTATTTGCTAAACTAAAGAAATGTGAGTTTTGGTTGGACGAGGTTGTTTTCTTAGGGCATGTGATCAACAATAAAGGAATTTCAGTGAACCCACAGAAAATAGAGGCAATTGTGAATTGGCCTACACTGACGAATGTGACAGAAGTCCGCAGTTTTATGGGCTTAGCAGGGTATTACAGGAGGTTTATGAAAAATTTCTCAAAAATAGTTGTACCCCTTACCCAGTTGACACGCAAGGGGCAATCATTTGAATGAAACGACGAAAGAGAATCTGCTTTTCATGAACTGAAAATGAGGCTGACCACTGCACCAGTATTGACATTGCCTACAGGTACGAAAAATTTTGTAATTTTCAGTGATGCGTCTTATAAGGGTTTGGGTTATGTGTTAATGAAGAATGGAAAGGTTATTGCTTACGCCTCCCGACAGTTGAAACCACACGAGAAGAACTACCCAACACATGATTTAGAATTGGCCGCAGTTGTTTTTGCTTTGAAAATCTAGCAACATTATTTGTATGGGGCAAGGTGTGAAGTTTTCACGGATCACAAAAGTCTGAAATACTTCTTTATATAGAAGGAGTTGAATATGCGGCAGAGGAGATGGCTGAAACTGATAAAAGACTACGATCTTGAGATTCGGTATCACCCCAGGAAAGCTAATACAGTTACTAACACCTTGAGTAGAAAGTCAACGGGGAGTATGACCTATTTACTTACTGAACAGAAAGAGATCTTGCAAGATTTTGAGAAGTCTGAAATTGAGGTGGTAATGTGTGAACAGGGCGGATTGATAGCCGCTATCACAGCCGAGCCGGCAATCATTGAGGAAATTAAGCAGAAACAAAAAGAGGATGAATTCCTCAGGAAGGTGATTGATGAATTTGAGACAAGTCCAAAAGCAGAGTTTAGTATTGAAGAGGAAGTGTTGAGGTTTCGAAGTCGAATGTGCGTCCCAGATATTCCAGAACTAAAGAGAATTGTTTTAGATGAAGCCCATAAGTCAATATTTGCTATGCATCCGGGTAACAATAAAATGTATCGGGATCTGAAACAAACCTATTGGTGGCCTAAAATGAAGAAAGAAATTGCAGAATATGTGTCTAAATGTCTTCAGTGTTAGCAGGTTAAAGCTGAACATCAGAAACCAGGCGGTCTACTTCAACCTCTCCCTGTTCCTGAATGGAAGTGGGAGCATGTGACTATGGATTTTGTTGTTAGCCTACCTCGGACTCCTCGAGGTATGGATTCTATTTGGGTTGTAGTTGATAGACTGACTAAATCTGCACATTTTTTACCAGTTAGAACTACGTTTAATGCTTATAGATTGGCTACCATATATGTTGATGAGATTGTCCGTTTACACGGGGTCCCGGTATCTATTGTGTCGGATAGAGATCCGAAATTTGTTTCAAGATTGTGGAAGAGTTTGCAGGAAGCTATGGGAATAGAACTAAGGTTTAGTACTGCATTCCACCCACAAACAAATGGGCAATCAGAATGAACAATGCAGACTTTGGAAGATATGCTTCGGATGTGTGCTTTGGATTTTCAAGGGAGTTGGGAAGACTATTTGCCACTTGTAGAGTTTGCATACAATAACAACTTCCACTCCAGCATCGGTATGGCACCATACGAGGCTTTGTATGGTAGGAGGTGTAGATCACCGATTTGTTGGACAGAAGTCGAGGATAGAGCTTTACTTGGGCTTGAAATTGTGCAAGACACTTCTGAGAAGATCAAAACTATTCGGCAAAGGCTTAAAACAGCTCAGGACTGACAGAAGAATTATGCAGATGTTCGAAGAAGACCTCTTGAGTATGAGGTCGGTGACCATGTGTTTATTCATGTGTCCCCAATGAAAGGCCAAGTCAGGTTTGGAAAGAATGGCAAGTTGTCGCCCCGATACATTGGGCCGTTTCAGATTCTGGAGAGACTTGGCCCAGTTGCCTATAGGGTTGTTTTGCCACCGGGATTTGAACAAATCCATAATGTGTTTCATGTATCGATGTTGAGGGGTTACCTCCGAGACCCGTTTCATGTGATTGATTATCACAGGGTAGCCATTAATGAAAATATGGAACACGCCGAATGACCGGAACGAATTGTTGACCTGCAAATGAAGCAATTGAGAAGCAAGTCCATTCCAATGGTGAAAGTGGAATGGAAAAAGCACTATGGGACGGATGCCACGTGGGAAAAAAAAGAGGAGATGCGACTACGCTATCCACATTTGTTTCCCGACGAAGGTAAAATAAGTTTGGAGGACCAAACTTTCTAAAGGGGGGAAGACTGTAATAACCCTGTTCCGTATTATGTTAATTGGTCCTCATTATAAATGTGATTATGCGTTTAATATGATTTTGTGTGCCATTATGTGAAAATATGTGGTTTTGAATTTCTATCTGTTCATCGTGGGAACATCTGTTTGATTATCTGCTTTGGAAATTAAATTGAAGGACTTATCAGCCACAAAATCCGAAATTGATTACGCCATTGTGATTAGCGTAATTTTTAGAGCCTACGGTGAAATTTAATTGAAAATTTATTCGGATCTGAATAATTAGATTCAAAACAATTAATTAAGTGCCCAATTATTTAATATTGATAAATTGACTTAGTGGGGCTATATAAAGGGCCATATACACTCAATTCTCCTCTTTAGCTTCAATATTGGCTGATTTTAACTCTAAGAAGAGAGGGGGAGGTTCAGCTAGAGAGAGAGTGTGTAAGAGATTGAAGTTTGATCATTGAAGCTTGAATAATTTGAAGACCAACTCAAGATTTGACCATAGTTTGGGAAGATTAAAGCTCCTTGGTGAGTAATCCATGAGTGCTAGTTATAAATTTTTAAATTCAAGGTTGAACGATGATAAAGGTCATGAATTGAGTTGTTTTTGTTGAATTTGAAGTCATGGAATGAATGCATATGTATAATTGCCATGAATTTGTATAGTTGAGTATGAAAAATATAATTGATGTAGAATTTTGGTTAGAATTCATGTTTATGATCACCATTTGCACCACTTAAGTTGAAATTGGAGTTATAATCCACATGCATGTACAAATTATGAGGAAATGAGTTTGAAATACATGGAATTGTTATCATAAAAGCAAGTTTGGTGTAATTTGGGACATGCATGTGTTTGATCCATGAAATTGAGCTTCATAATGATGTAATGTGGTGTTTGTATCATGTTAGCACAAGTATATTTGAAGTTTGAGCTATAATATGCAAGAAACGTTGGTTTGAATGTTGAATTCGAGCTCAAGAACACATTCTGGAAAACCCATAATTCATGATGTCCGCTCGAGCGGGGAAACAGCCGCTCGAGCGTAAAATACGAGCTCCTAATATTTTTCTGCAGACATGACGTCTTCACGCTCGAGCGGGGAGCCATGTAGTGAGGCCTTCAACTCGAGCGCCCAACTTCACGCTCGAGCGTAAATTTGATGCATCCAGTACTTTTGTAGACCTTATGGGTCCGCTCGAGCGGGGAAGTCTACGCTCGAACGGGGACCCTGTTTCTGAAAATTTTAAAATGGCATTCTGTGTTTCGTTTTCTGTTCTCTTTCACTTCTAAGTACTCTTAGGCATACATTGAGCATTGTAATTGAATTAAAGGGATAAGAATAAAGCCTAAAGAGGAATATGTGAATTAAAGAACGGATTGAATCGTTTGTGACCCGTATATGTTATGTGATGTGTAGGGTCAAGCTCCAGGGCAAACCAACCAACCGATCACTATGAGTAATATCTTGACAAAGATATCTGAAATATGTTGTTGTCCAATTGCTTACTTCTATGTAAGTTTATAAGTTTGTTAATCTGATTGGTGGACAATGTTTGCTATGCCAAATGAATGGGCCCAAGGGTAGTTTGACATGAAGTATGAATGGGCCAGAGGCCAGTTTGACACGAATGAATGAATGAACGGGCCGAAGGCCAGTGTAACATAAATGAATGGGCCAGAGGCCAGTATGAGTTTGAATGATAGAGTGAATAGGCCAGAGGCTGTATGAGTTTGAATGACAGAATGAATGGGCCAGAGACCAGTATGATCTGAATGAAAGATAAATGGGCCAAAGGCCAGTTTGACAAGAAAGTCTGAATGGGCCAAAGGCCAGTTTGGCATGAATGAAAGTCTGAATGGGCCAAAGGCCAGTTTGACATGATTGAAAGTATGAATGGGCCCAAGGCCAATTTGACTTGAATGACACGAATGAATTGGGCCCGAGGCCGTATGATGTATTTGGAACCATAATCACTTAACCTATATTTATATATGTTAGATAGAAACACGAATTGCGCCCAAGGTCGTTTGAAGCACGTTGTTCTAAATACCATTTGTGTAACTTCCTTATTCGATATTATTCACTGGGCTTTCACTCACGCTTATTCATGTGTTTGTAGGTGAGCCAAGAGAGGTCCAAACCCAGCCTCAGTGAAGTTTGTGTGGAACAACCAAGGTTTTGAAGAGTCAGCCTTACGTCTCACGCACGAGACTCGTTTTCTCCTTTTTGCTATCTTTTTGTTTTGTCATATTGGCGAGGACTTTGGATACGTTTGTATACAGTTTTGTTTGGCTGACTTAGACTTATATGATCCTGTATGTACAGAGCTTTGTGTAGTACATATTTTGTTGTGAGTTATTAATGTACATATGTATGGCTTGTTATGATGTGCCATGTAAGTACAGCTCTATGGACAAAGTTTTAATTTGTTTCCGTTTGGCCCCCATTAACTTTGTTAAAATACGTTTGGTTCAGTTCAAGGCCGTAGGTAATCTCTTGATTACTGGCCGGTTATGTCCTTAACCCACGGGGGCGAGGTATGGTCATGACATACATAGCTCCATGTTTTAGTTTATTATTCTAGCTATTTTTACCTTACTTCCAGCATGTTTTACGACTATTTTAGCGCTATTTTATGACTGTTTTTGGTTGTTAATTACATTTGAGCTTTGTATTGCATGCTTGTAGTGTAGTTGTCCTCATAGGCTTGGTGGTTTTGGCCTTAGCCACCATTCTATTTGAGTTGATAGTGTTTATTTCTTGTTTTCCGTGCTTGTGATCACCCTTAATCACCTCTGCAACCTCCCTCCTTTCTTGGCTTTTCATTTGCTTTGAAAGTTATTTCAAGCTACTTGTTTGTTTAAGCTTGAGATTGAGGTCTTGTGCTTAATGGTTTAATCCCTTTGGAGGTTCATTACCAACAGTATGGCACTTCTCTTATGCCTAAAACAACTCTTGGTTTGATAATCCTTTCCATTAGAGGACTTAAAGCTTACTCTTGGACTTAATTGACTAAGGAATGGTTGGTAATTAAAATGAAGTATTAAATTGAGGACTACAATTATGCAAGATAATAATCAATTTTGGGTTAATTGAACCATTGAGTCTTGAATCGTTTCATACTTGTTAGTGATGTAAACGGTTCAAGAGTCAATGTCAATCACTTCCCTTGATCAATCCATGATAGGATGGAGGTTTGAGAGTCTTTATTTGTTGCATTTTTTAAACCTGTACACTTTGGTTGATAGGCCATCATGCAATGAAATTGCATCGATTGATGGTTTGTGAATCAAATTTACCACTCCTTTGAGCTGTTTGATGATAAGGAGGGATAAGTTGTGCAAACAACCCATGAGAATACCTTGGTTGTGCTCTGTTTGCTCTTTGTTACAGCAGGAGGAACCAGGATTTTGTGGCCGACAGGCCACCATTTCTAGATGACAGGTTATCATTTGTGGCTGGCAGGCCACCACTTCTGGCTTGCCGGCCACTTTTGTCAAATTGAGTAGTGCCCTTTTGAAACAGAACAAAGCTATTTTTTAAGGTGAAAAACAGTGCAAGTGTTCCAGCTGTGCAACAGAGGCTTTCTGGCAGCAGAACAGTAGGTTTTTCGAGTGGAAAATCTACGCATATGCATGAGCATCCCTCGCTCCCCGGGGTTAATTAGTTAATTTAGTTACTTTATTTTATGTTGTATTCATGTTGTAATTAATTAGTTAATGCTAATTTGTACTTAAATAGTTGGTGCAACTAATTAGCTAAAATAGTTCATTAGTTGGCTTTGTAATAACTAGCTAGCATAGTTAGTTTATTTGTTATTGTAATAGTTAATTAATTCGTTTTGTAATAGGTAGTTAATTCGTAGTAATTAGCTTAGCTAGATTATTCATTCAGGCCCTCCTGCGCGAGGGCAAACAGTTGTAATAATGTGTATGTCTTCCAACTCCACGTCTTTCTCCCTGTTATTTACTTACTTATGATGGTTAGTTTAGGGCATCATGTTTCATTTAGCATCTCTCATGCCTTGCATCCATTGTCTTGCATGCATTAAGCTCGGTATATCATTCTAACTTGTATTGTTAGTTAAATACTTTTTTGAATACATGCTTAGCTCGCATGCTATCAAACTGATTCATATGCCATATTTGTAGTCGAGCCTAGTAATTGCATATCGCATGTGTTGCATTAGTCATATTGCAGTAGTTAGAGCATGCATTTTTCTAACTCTTTTTTTTTTGGCTTGCCTTGGAGTACTAGGTGAGCATTTTTGCTTTAACATATTACATTTGTATGTTAGTGTTGCCATGTCAAAGTATATTCATCATGAGGCTAAGTGCTTAAATGATAAATTGCTTAAATGCCTGTGAATGAAGGTTAATTGCTTGAATTGAAATAATTTGAACAATGTTTTATATGTGATCACTTTTTCAAGTGGTACATATTCGAAAAAATTTTGCAAACAAATATGAAATCAAATGTTCCAATTTTTGCAAATTAGTCTATACCTTGTGTGCGCATCACATAGTAACAATAGCCTAATAATCGGAACAAGAGCATATAATGTAAATAAAAAATCACATCATGATTAGTAGAAGCCGATCTTTGATCGGGCGAGTGGAGGTGCTCAATTCAAGACCTTTCCCTTTCGTACCTAAGTTCCTGAGCCGAGACAATCTTAGTGATGACGGACACGTGGCCTTTGGCACGAGTCATGGGTTTCCTGAATTTCCCAAAAATATTTTGATGGCGACTCTGTATCTAGCAAAGTAGTTCATTTTTGGCATTTTGATTCAAAATCGATTTTTCAAAAAATTTGCCTGATTTGGACTCTTCGGTGTTTATCTATTTCACATTGCACTTATGAGATCAGATTCAGAACCGTGGGAGTCCAATACTATAGAGCTTATTCGTCTTCCGAAAGGAGCACGAAAAGTCGAGCTACAGGTGGATATTAATTCCCCATTCCCATTCCCCTGTTATAATTTTTTTCCATTCTCCATCCCCAATCCCCTACGGGGACTACCCTATCATTCCCTAATGGGTTTGGGTTTTCCCCAACCCAGATTGTTATTATTATTATTATTATTATTATTATTTATTTTTATTTTTTAAAAGTAGCTGTTGCTAATATAAATAGATTAATTGAATATAAACAGATTATTTCTTCTAAATTTTTTACAACCACCAAAAACAATTACAATATAAACAATAAACAGATTATCCTTCTTTTTGGCATTTCTTAGTTCAAAAAAAAAAAAAAAAACAATAAACAAATTCTTTCACTATTATTCTCTCTCTCTACAAACTTTCTCTCTCTAAAGCTTTAGTCTTGTCTAGTCATGGCGAAAAAGGGTTTTGAACCTTGCCATGTCCTACAACAAAGCAGAAGAGACAAGCTCAAAGTGCTAGCCCAAAGCAACCTCCAAGGGTGCATAGGTTTACTCCCTTTCTACGATCCCTCACTCATCTCCTCCGATCTTGGCCTCAGCCTTCTCTTCCTTCTCCAACAGCATTGTCACCGCGTCGATGGTCGTTGATGCTCTCACTAGCGGCGGAAACGATTTTCTCCGAGAAGCAGCGTCGACGGCGAGGGATGATTAAGCGATGAGGAGGATGAGAAGAATGTTGGAGATGAACATGTCATCATTGTTCTAATATTTGTTTTTTCTAGGTTTGTAAGTAAATTTTGAAGCTGGGTCTATAAGTAAAAATTGTATGGGTATGTATGCATGTAATAAATCAAGTATATGATATTTTAGTTTGTGATTTTTGTTTGGCGAAATATGATCCACCAAACAAAATCAGGGTAGTCAAAACACGTGGAGAAATAGGTGGGTACCCATCCCCGACCCATCTC
Organism: Camellia sinensis; assembly: GCF_055761805.1. Taxonomy (NCBI): domain Eukaryota; kingdom Viridiplantae; phylum Streptophyta; class Magnoliopsida; order Ericales; family Theaceae; genus Camellia; species Camellia sinensis. The sequence continues at coordinate 8,163,667 of NC_138968.1, forward strand.
TGACAAATATTTAAATTTGATCACCTACCCAACCCGACGGATAAGAAAAATGGAGAAAATCCATGTATTCGGGTTGGGTCTCCATGAATACCCATTGGATAAGGTATCCATTGCCATTTCTACGTGTGAGATATTTGGTAAAATTTTTAGGATCTCTAACATTGTTCTCCTGTTTCTACCAAATGTCTCTTTCCTATTTCTTTCTCACCTTTCTCTTGTCCTCTCTCTTTCATGTCCTTGTTCCTTTTTCTTTTCTTTTAAACTATTATTGATTTTATTAAATTATATATAACTTTTAATATACAAATTTAAGTTTTATAAAAAAAATACCATTAAAAAGATATTGACGATATCTTTAAAATAAGACTAATAGTAAATATATAAATTTTAAATTTTAAAAATAATAATTTAAAATAAATATACAAAATTACATAATTAAAATAAAATGTATGACTGACGTTAATATGAACAAAAATTTATTTAAAATTACTTAAAGTAAAAGGAAAAATTATCAATCAGTGGTAATAAAAATAAAAGATAATACCTTGGCTTAGGGGAGAGCCTCAAGGTGCTGCTACACAACAAATGCAAGCTTCTGAGTGTCACGACCTAAGCTCTGCCTCGTAAATTGAAACTCATGGACATGTTTGTTTAAATTTTAGAAATTATTTGACAATGATCATATAAATATTTATTGTTGGTAAGTACCACCACGAGAGTCCTATACTTTGGGGGACTTATATAATCATTAGCCTCTGATTGGTCACTTTGTGGCATTCTATTTGTCATGGATCCATTAACCTCTGTTCTGATTGTCACTCCAGTAACCTCAGTTTTATTCTGTTCTGTACCGTGGTTATGGTTATTTACCTACATAATTTATGGATTTCAGTTTCTGTCACTTAAATAATTTGTTATTCAAATTAAGTTATGTTTAATGTTAAATAACTATCCATGGTTATTTTTGAGCCCTACGCTCTTGGCATAATATTTCTCACTCTGCTATGTGCTTATAACTGTTACCCCTTTCAAGTGATGAAATATAAGGAATGATTATGACCTCGTGTAGTGGACTAGCTTAGAACTTGTTGCTGACATTTTTTTTTTCTTTTTCTTACTTTTTCTTCGTTTTATTGTCGGTCACCGAATAAAAAAATAGAAAACCGATGGGTGAATTTCCTTGTTTTTAGTTAATAAAGTTAATAATCATTTTAATTATTTTCCTGCTTTTATTTCGCTTTTGCTGGTGCCACATAATTTGTGCAGTTAGAATTAACAAGTTGTAATTCCAGCCCTAAGCATCCGGGGGTTGTGTCGTGACAAAGGTGGTATCAGAGCAATGGTTTCAAACAAAATAATAATAAGAATAATAATGAATATGGAAATAAATTGTTTTTACATGCGACATTAGTCCTTTTATGTAGAATCTTACGTTGTACCATGACTAAATTTGGTGATGTAGGGATGTCCAAGCAAATTCTTAGTGAGGCATTCTAGAATGAGCTCGAAACCCTAAGTCTGGAGGGAATCTTAGGAGTGCACCACGCCTCTGCCTCACCAGAAGGATGGGGAGACTCTGAAGACATAGTCAGGCGACTACATTCGGGCCTAGACCAACTGATGGGATGACCAATATATGTACAGGCCAATCCTAATGATATAGCATATCTATCCTGGAGGTAGAGGCGTGCCTATTTGCGAGGACAATATCTCGACCACATTTTGCTAAGACGAGGGGAAATGTTTTCCCCGGTGACTATATATTCACCCACATCCCTAACCCTTTGGACATTATTAATGTCTAGAATGTTGATTTTACCAATGGCTTAACATATGTCGAGACACCTGGGTAGATCGTCGACCGAGCATTTTGGGGATACCTGCAGTCTGTTCCTCTTTATACAGTTTGGGTAGCATGGGTATGTTTCAGGATAGTGCAGCTGGGATGGGAATTTGAGTTTCTTATGCAACAGTACTTTCCATGGCTTTTTGACTAAACGCTGAAGAGGAGGAACCTTTTGTTTTTGTTTTTTTGAGAGCTATCCATGATTAGTTCTAATCCCTATTTTTGTACTCAAGGATTAGACACTGACATAACTTTTAACTTTTGCATAAGAATGTGGTACTAACACTATATTTGTATTAAGGAAAGTTGGTGTTCTATATATATATATACACGATACTAAATTTACTTTGTAGTAATGACCAATGATAGTAACGGAACCGGGTCATCTGTCAGCGGAACTAAGTTAATGGAAATAATCATGGAAAGAGCAGTTACCAGCTTTTTGCAAGCCCTGCAAACTAACAAAAACAACGGAATACCAGGACGATGAGAAGAGCCAGTTACAATAAAACAGTTCCAGGATCTGAAGCCTACCACATTCACGGGTGGTTCAACCCTTTGATAGTAGAAGTTTAGGTTAGGGACATGGAAAAGATTTTTTGCACGCTACCTTGCACAGAAATTCAGAAGGTAACTTTTGCTACTTTCACTTTCAAAGATGATGCGCAGGAATGGTGGCTTCTCACACTGGAAAAAGAAGAGATCGCGACTTAGGCAAGATTCTTGGAAGTATTTTATGAAAAATACTTTCCAGATTCACCGCGGGAACAAAAGGCGTCTTAATTCATACATCTAAAGCAAGGAACCATGACTGTGGCCAAATACGAGAGCAGGTTCACATAACTAGCTTGAAAGTTTAAAGTCAGTTTAGAGGATGACATCAGGAACAAAATTGAGGTTTTGAAAATGCCAACTTATGCGGAAGTGGTAGACCGAGTGTACATTGGGAAATAAGATATTAAAACCTCGCACTCCGGGGAACCAAGCCAAGAGAAAGGATTTCGGGAAAGGGACAGCAAAGAATACGGTGTTGCGCCTCCCAAGAGGGTAAATATGAACATACCCAGTTTAGGCAATCAGGGTCCTACTAACCCCAGAGGTTGCACCATTCCAATTTGCCCTACTTGCGGAAGGGCTTATTGGGGACGATGCTATTGAGATATAGGAGCATGCTTTAAATGCGGACATTGGCTGCGAGATTGTCCAAAGCTTACCAATCCTACAGCCAGCCCCTCTGAACCAGTCCCAAAACCCGCAGTACTTGGAAAAGTGAGGAATGACCAAAAACGCTAAGGAAAAGCTTTTGCCTTGGTGCCTGGAAACACGGAAGTTATTGAGAACATTGTGTCAGGTACACTTTTGTTTGTGGTCGTTTAGCTCATGTTCTCATTAACTCTAGTTCAACTCATTCTTTTGTTGTACCACACTTTGCTTTCAAGTTAGCATCAACACCCGAACCCTTAGGATATATACTGTCTATGTCCTTTCCTTCTGGTCATTCTGCCATTGGTATTGAGGTGTACAAATTTTGCACTATATCCTTAAAAGATGAAACCTTATACGTAGATTTGATTCCCCTCCATATTGGTAACTTTGATGTGATTTTAGAAATGGATTAGCTAGCTGTTAATCACACCTCTATCTATTGTAAAATCAGAAAGGTCTCCCTCCAATTACCAAACCAACCCGAGCTTGTCTTTAATGGAACTGGAGTTTTCACCCCTTCATGTGTCATATCCTCTATGACAGCCCAACGACTTTTAAGAAAGGGTTATTGTAATTATATCTGTTATGTGATCGATACTCAACAAGAGGCCCCTATACTTGATACAATCCTCGTGGTTCGAGAATTCTCAGATGTCTTTCCTGAAGATCTACCTAGTACCCTGGTTGACCGAGAAATCAAATTTACCATTGAAACTCAACCTGGTACCCAACCAATATCAAAAGCCCTTTACCGCATGTCAATGACGGAATTAAAAGAACTAAAGACCCAACTCTAGGAACTACTAGACAAAGGTTTCAATCGACCAAGTATGCCGCCCTGGGGAGCTCCAGTACTGTTCATAAAGAAGAAAGATGGTACCATGAAATTGTGTATCAATTATCGAGAATTGAACAAGGTCACCATCAAGAATCAGTACCCTCTGCCATGAATCGATGACTTGTTTGATCAACTTCAAGGCACCCAAGTATTCTCGAAAATCGATTTGCGTTCCGGCTATCATCAATTAAAAGTTAAAACGATAACATCGAAAAGACTGCCTTCAAAACACGTTACGGGCACTATGAGTTCCTCGTCATGCCATTTGGCGTCACAAATGCTCCAGCAGCCTTTATGGACCTTATGAATCAGGTGTTCAATCCCTATCTTGACAAGTTCGTCATTGTTTTCATTGACGACATTTTCATATACTCCAAATCACCAGAAGAGCATGAACACCACTTGCGAAGAGTTCTACAGACACTACGTGATCACAAACTTTATACCAAGTTGAAGAAATGCGAATTCTGGATCACTAGTGTACATTTCCTCGGTCACGTCATTAACAAGGATGACATCTCGGTCAACCCCCAAAAGGTTGCAGCAATCGTGGATTGGCTACAAATTACTAACGTGTTTGAGATTCGAAGCTTCTTGGGTCTAGCTGGCTATTACTGACCCTTCATGCAAGATTTCTCGAAGATACCATCACCCTTGACCCAGCTAACTCAAAAGAACACACCCTTTGAATGGACTGACAAGTAGAAACGTTGCTTCCAAGAGTTAAAAAACAGACTTGTGACAACTTTTATACTAGCACTCCTTACGGGAATGGAAGGGTTTGTAATTTATAGCGATGCCTCATACAATGGTTTGGGTTGTGTCCTTATACAAAATAGAAAAGTCATTACATATGTCTCACGTCAATTAAAGACTCACAAGAAGAACTACCCGACCCACAATCTGGAATTAGCTGTAGTAATCTTTGCCCCTCAAAATTTGGCGCAATTATCTCTACGGAATAACTTACGAAATTTGCAAGGATCACAAAAGTCTTAAATATCTGTTTACACAGAAAGAATTGAATATGAGGCAACGACGATGGCTATAATTTATGAAGGACTATAATGTAGAGATCCATCACCATCCAAGCAAAGCTAATGTCGTAGCAGACACGTTGAGTTGAAAAACTACCAGAAGTTTGGCATGTACCCTTGTTCCTTGCAAGATCAATGGTGTCAGGACCCAAACCCGCCCCTATAGGTTTAGCGTCTTAACCGGCCAGTAATCTTAAGATTACCAACGGCCTCTGAAACAGAATCACAAAATAAAGGGGCTAGCGGAAGCAAATAACAAAAATATAATTATCCAATAAGCTATGCAGACTTATATGAAACAGAATATTTAAAACTTTATATACATATCCAAAAATCATTCTCACGTTATACACACACACACACACTTAACTACAACATTTTAAGTACAACCAACAAAAACAAACAAAGTCTTATATATAAAAAAAACAACCGGAGCTTAACACGCGACACTTTAGGAACCTCCACATGAGGCACAATGGTTGGCTGACAACAGAACACAGATCCGAACAGAAGTCTCAGGCCTGATCTCCAGAACGCTCATCGATATATATATATATATATATATATACATAGTGAGCTAAAACCCAGTGAATAACATAAATGTAAAGAGGTTAGTGAACGAATTCCGAACATATCATATTCATAAACCAGATCATAACCAAAGAAATTCTCATATCCGAACATAATAATGGTGCATCTAATAGAACATATCACATCATCATCCAACTAGAGTAATCTGTTCCAGATACCAATTAAACACATCACCAATTTGTCAAGTGGCTAACGAGATCTCATAATCACATATATGTCATGAACCCGCATTAACATGTCCCATGACTTGGGACTATCTATAGATACCATAATAGATTTCAAACATAGGACATTCATTCACATAAACAAATATCATTTCAGAAATCATAAATTATCAAATCACATTTGGAACATAATTCACATGAACATATCTTTATAATAACATTACTCACAGTGGGCTTCCAGAAACAGTTGATCGGCCTCCAATTCTCGACCTACAATCAAAACATATATAGCACAAAACACGTCTTATCATTACACATCTATATGGCCATCACGGCTTAGTTTTCTTTGCATTAGCTTCTTATTCTTTTTATCATACGCTCGTATACATTGAAACACACTCTTTGTAATCTCTTAACTTAGTACATTTATTTCTTAGTGTGTTTCTAATTCATATCCTCATTATTGTTTCTTAATTAAGGCTTAGGAATGTCTAGGATGCAATGAGGATGCTCAAAATGCACTTTAAAACACCTAACAAAATTTCAGAAAACAGGGTAGTTCGCTCAAGCGCAACTTTGGTCGCTCGAGTGGACCCCTAGGTTTGCAAAAAGTTCTGAGAGCATTCATTTTGTGCTCGAGCTCAACTTCCTTCCCTCAAGCCAAGGTTCAAAATTAAGGGTAGTCACTCAAGCATAGATTGTGTCGCTCAAATGGAGTGCTCATGTGTGCAAAACTTCTGGGAGCTTGCATTCTTCGCTCGAGCGCAACTTTCACTGCTCGAGCGAAGAGTGTGAATTCTGGAATTTCCACATTGCTCTCTAAGCTTCAAAACTCAATTCCAATGAATCAAAACTCATTCTTTTGGGCCAAAACTTGAGAAAACACTTGTAAACTTGTAAAACATCATGAATTGAAAGTTATTTTGCCAAAATCAAAATCCAAAAGTATGTCAATTCTTCAAAACCAAACTTTAAAACACATGTATGTAAAGATTCATAAAATCCAAACTTCCAAAACATGGACAAATGAGATGTTTTCATGTAAAATCATGGTGAGCTCTCGAGACATAGCAAAGATATGCATTTGCATGTAAGAATTTGTGGAAAATGGAACTCAACAATGTAGAATTGTGCATGCATGTACATGATCTCTTTTCAAAATTTATGAACTTAACAAATTTGAGCTCAAGGCTCCATGCATATAAGAAACTCCTTTCTAAAACATGTATTCAAGAGTTAAACATGGTGAATGAACCATGTATGTACCATATAACTCATCATTTGAATATAAATACTCAAAATCAAACTCAAGGATGTAAGAAATCATGCATGCATATGAAGCTACTTCAATTTCCATCATTTTTTGACAACCTTATGCAAAATATATGCAAATGATCATATATGCACCATGAATTCAACTCATGCTCAAGAATTGGGGGGTACAAAACTCACCTAGAGCCTTGAATTACTCTTGTTCTAACATAATCTTGACCAACCCTAGCTTAAGCTTCAAGTTCTCTTTCAATTTCTCCCTTTCTCTCACTAGAAGTAACCTCACTCACTCTCTAGAAGTCTATCTCAGATTTTGAAAGTTCAAAATGATATGGAATTTATTGGATTGTTAGTTACATTTGACATATGGAGTTTATCCTCTATGCATTTCTTTCCATTTATAACAAAAATGACCACTATATAAATTATAATCAAGCAACACATCTTCAATTATAAAAAAAATATATATATTTCAATAGGTCATAACTAATATCAGAATGAGTCATAACTAAATATTACTTGATATATAGTTATAGCCAAAATAACAACCATAAGAAGTTATAACTAAATTATATCTAACACTATAATGTATTATAACTAAAGACCATTGCGACATATGATAGACACTTTTTTGCGGTATGTTTTATAGAATTTCTTTACTAAAATATATCATTTCTATCTCAACCTATCTTTTTTTAACTCTTAACATTTAAGTTTAGTAATATCTCATTGTTATTTATTATAAAGAAAAAAAAATTAATGTTATCATTAATTTGTGTCCTTTCTTCACCGAATTCCTGACTACGCCACTAATTGGAGCATTTAGAGCTTTTACTTAGTGGAAAAAAAACAGATACACCATTGGAGATGTTTTTAGAAGTAGCAACAAATTTCTATTTTTTTAACAAATAAATAAACTAGTTAGAAAATTTGTAGTTCAAGCATTAGCTTATGAATTAAAAAACTATGTTTTACGTTTAAATTATTAAAATGCCCTGCTAGTAAAAGCGAATATCTTCGACATAGTCAATTTGGCGCATCACGATAGAGGGTGTTTTCGTCAACTGAATTGAAACGGCTATTTGAACAATATAGCCGTTGCACTTTCCAGAATCTGGACAGCAAACGAGTGATCGAAATTGCAATCTTTATCAATATATAACCCTGTCAAAACTCTTGATAATTCAATCAACTACTCTCTCTCTCTCTCTCTCTCTCTCTGCGCTCGGTCCTACCATCAACAATCAACAAAGCTACCAGCGATTGACATCGTGTTCTCTCTCTCAATTTTGTTGTTGTTTACTTTCTTTTATCTAACTTGCTTTCCAGGCTTGCTTTTCTCTATTGTTTTTGCAGGGTGTTTCTTGTTTTTGCTTTTTCAGGGTTTCTCTCTCTCTCTCTCTCTATTTTTAGTGCTAACAATGGATGCAGGATCCATGAACTCTTCAACAGGGAAAGCACAAACTCGATGCCCCCTTCAAGAACAGTTTCTTCATAGGAAAAGTTCTCGAGAAAATGTATGCATACGTATGCCCTCGAATAGAGTTGTAAATCCTTTAATTCATTGACGGTTGTCATTATTATACATGTATATTCTCATTTTTTTTGGCCATGAATCTTGGTTTTGTTTTCTCGATTTGATTTGATACTTGCAGCCGTGATTTTGCTTCTTCTTGATTCAATTCTTAGGCTAGGATTTAATATTTACTTTAATTGACACTAGGTTTCATGATTGATTAGTTTTTTGAATTTGGGTATTGTTGTTCATAATTGGATTTCTGAAGCTAGGGTTTCTGCAGACAGGAATTTGTTTAATGCAATTGCTGAAAGTTTACATACCTCAGTGATTCTTATTGTCGGTTTCTGTTTATTTGAATTGACAATAGGGTATATGCTTAATTAGTTTTTTTGAATTCGGGTATTGGATTTCTGAAGCAAGGGTTTCTGGAGACTAGTTTTTGTTTAACGCAATTCGTGAAAGTTTACATACACCTCAGTTATTCTTATTATCAGTTTCTGTTTGTTTGAATTTGACACTGGGGTTTATACTTCATTAGTTTTTTCAATTAGGGTATTGTTGTTCTGGTTTGTAATTGGATTTTTGAAGCTAGGGTAACTGGAGACAAGTTTTTGTTTAATGGGATTCTTGAAATTTTATGTACCTCAGTGATTCTCATTGTTAATTTGTGTCTTGCTGTACTGTTTTCAACAGTTGGATAGATTCATACCAAACAGATCGGCGATTGATTTCGATTATGCACATTACATGCTGACTGAAGGGCGGAAAGGCAAAGAGAACCCAGCTATGAGCTCTCCATCCAGGGAGGCATACCAGAAGCAACTGAAGGAAACCTTCAACATGAATCGAACCCGGATACTGGCTTTCAAGAACAAGCCGCCCACCCCAGTTGAGGCCATACCAAACGAGTTCTCAGCTATTCACCAGTCCAAACCCACAAAGCCCCGTCGTTACATTCCTCAGGTAGGTTCATATTCTACTATCGCCCTTTGATTGTGTTGTTTACAGTAACATTAAGATTGATCGTATAAGATAGGTTGAATTTGGACTTGGAAGGGTTGCCTTAGAGTGGTAAGATGATGATTTAAAATGCAAAATATTGGACATAAAAAATAATCAAATGTAAACTACTAACATTAAGATTGATCATGTAAGATAGGTTGAATTTAGATTTGGACTGGTTGTCTGAAGAGTTGTCAGATGATGATTTAAATTACAAAAAATAGGAAATAAAAAGTAATCAAATGTGAACTATTTGAATTTTGCTTCCATATATGCATTAATAAGTGGAGATTTACACGTGCTCATGAATTTGTGAATCAACAATAATTTGGATGAATGTTTATGTTGTTTTTCTTTTCCATTTTATCTTTAAAATTCTCAAGTTATCAACCGTAATAAGTGGAGATTTACACGTGCTTATGAATTTGTGAATCAAGAATAATTTGGATGAATGTTTATGCTGTTTTTATTTTCCTTTGTTATCTTTGAAATTCTCAAGTGTTTTTCACTTGGATCATACAGACTTCCGAGAGAACGTTAGACGCTCCTGACCTGGTGGATGATTACTACTTGAACTTGTTAGATTGGGGTAGCAGCAATGTTCTTGCTATTGCTCTTGGAAACACAGTATATCTGTGGGATGCTACTGATGGTGCCACCTCAGAACTTGTCACCATTGACGACGAAAATGGCCCTGTGACCAGTGTCAAATGGGCTCCTGATGGACGACACATTGCAGTTGGCTTGAACAACTCTAATGTCCAACTTTGGGATTCTACAGCTAATCGACAGGTTTGTTACTCTTGTAGATTGCAGTTGAGTACTCTTTTCCATTGTTTAATTAATTTTGTTACCGTTGAATGCTGATTCTACAGCTACGAATCTTGAGAGGTGGCCACCAATCACGAGTTGGATCTATGGATTGGAACAATCATATTTTGACAACTGGAGGAATGGATGGTCAGATCATCAACAACGATGTAAGAGTAAGATCACATATTGTTGAAACCTACAGGGGACACCATCAAGAAGTCTGTGGGCTAAAATGGTCAGCCTCGGGTCAACAGTTAGCAAGTGGGGGAAATGATAATCTCCTGCATATATGGGACAGGTCGACGGCTTCTTCTAATTCCCCAACACAGTGGCTTCACAGGCTTGAAGACCACACAGCCGCTGTTAAAGCCCTTGCTTGGTGTCCGTTCCAGGGTAACTTGCTGGCCTCTGGTGGAGGTGGCAGTGACAGGTGCATAAAGTTTTGGAACACCCACACCGGTGCTTGCTTGAACTCGATTGACACTGGATCACAGGTCTGTTCTCTTCTGTGGAACAAGAATGAGCGCGAGCTGCTTAGCTCTCATGGCTTTACACAGAATCAGCTTACGCTTTGGAAGTACCCATCTATGGTGAAAGTAGCAGAGCTCACTGGCCATACATCCAGAGTTCTTTTCATGGCTCAGGTACAATTTAATTTAATCTGAAAATTTTATATTTCTTCTACCTGAGTGAGTGAGTGTTTTATGTCGAATTTATTGATTCTGATTTCTTTTCGGTGTATTTTGATTCAGAGCCCAGATGGATGTACAGTAGCATCTGCTGCAGGGGATGAAACTCTAAGATTTTGGAATGTTTTTGGGACTCCTGCTGAAGTGGCGAAACCTGCACCTAAGGCAAATCCTGAGCCATTTGCTCACCTGAACCGCATTCGTTAAGTGGCATAAACAACAAGGATGGTGTGGTATGCACAAAAAATCCCAAAGTCTTTGGGTTAAAGAGACTGTCTCATGGTTTTTGTCAACTAAACTATTTTTAGGTAAATCAAATGCATTTTTTTTTTTCAAAATCTTTTCCAAGGTTGCTCTGGCATTTTCGTGCATAGAAAATAGAAAAAGTTATTTATTTTCTCTGTTTTGCATTTTCTCACAGGTTGGTAGAGGAGATTGCAACCTATGTCAATTGTTCATTCGAAACCCCCCATCCCATCGTCCAATCTGTAAGATATTCAATTTGGAGTGCAATTCATCTTGTATTCTACAATTCCATGCTCAGGTAGTGATGACTAGATTTGATTTTTGAGTGCTTCTTTTGTGTGTGTATCTATTTGTACCCCAAATTTTGCTTAATGGAAAGCCTTCAATTCCTGTGGACGTAGTCACTCATTGTGATGAACCACGTAAATGTCTTTTGTTCAATCTATATATGCATATATAATAATTTAAAATCTACTCAAATTCGTGTCCCAAAGTATCCCAAAACACCTTACAGTCATTAAATCTCAAAGCCAGAAGAATTTGGAACGGATCTTTTGCTCTTGAAGTAACATGAAGATGACAAGATGTATTGATTGTAAACTTTCTGCATGGTTTACCTCTATTCTGAAGCCTAACCATGAGCCCTTCTCCTCCCAATTCATTCTAATGATGCTCAGTATACAAATCTGTGTTATTCATTACAAAGTGTTTCTGTTTTTCATTGCATGGCAGTTAAGAAAGCAGAAAAAAGTACTAATTCGAGGGTAAAAAGAAAAATGACAAGTGCTATTGAAGAGAATTAGGAAGTGTCTCATTAAATAAACAATGCTCCAACTGTATCAACACCGGCCATGAGCCCAATAATGACTCCATATATGAAGGGTATGATATAATTTTCATACATAGGGTCCGTTTGGGAAGAACTTTTCTAGGTTTTTTTTGGCTATTTTAGTCATAAAAGACAAAATAGTCTATTTTAGTCACAAAAAACAAAACATCACATCCAACCCATAATCATTACGCTCTTCTCTTACAAAAAAAATCAAAAAAACCAAAAAACTCTTCCCAAATCAAACTTTTTAGTCCAGGCTAAAATAGTCAAAAAAGCCAAAAAGCCAACTCACTTCCCAAACGGAGGCTAACAGGGAGGCAAATAGGCAGCTCAAGCAAGTATTATTAGAGTGCAAAATCATCAGCAAGGCTGAAGTTTGGGCTCCACATAGAGGCACAGGCACAACCGTAAGAGAGGGAAATGATACCCAAAAAAAAAAAGAAAGGTTAAAATTGACACGAAAATGAAAATTCAGAGCAATCTTATAAGATGAATAAACAAATGTTCCCCGTTAAAAATAAATAAATAAATAAAATAAAAATGACCATACTCTCAAGTGTTACAACAAACAATATAGAAAATAGAAACAACATAAAAAAAGCAAGAAATATGATGGGAAGAGAATATATGCTAACGATAAAGTAGACCAAATATGGTTTTGTTTGGATGATAGTTTTTGTAAATACTAGCTTATCAGTGGGCTTCCATAATATAAAATTACAAGTCCTCGAATTTAGAAACAATTCACCAGAAAAACTCATTGGTGCCCCGCCAAACGTAAGTCTGGTGCGATATCAAATATTATTAAAAGCCTAACATCAATTGGTTTTAAGAGAGACCGTGAAACATGATTCAACTAACAATTGGTATAAGAGTCAAATTGTGTCACCGGTTTGATTCGCCGAAGTGTCATCTTGAGAGAGGGGATTTATTGACTACACGAAGAGTGTCTGCAGGTGAGATAGTAAAAGAACTCAATCTGGGGCATCAAATAATTTGTATGTGAAATGAAAGATTGGAAGAGTAACGACTCTCACATTTCCACCACCTGGCGTTTTGGACCCAATGTGAGGCAATGTGAGGCCCAGTGACTTTTTGCACCTCTAGTTTCACAATATAAATTTAAATTTTGAGACATAATTATTCAATGAATAATGACATATAGAACATTCATTAATAAAATGATGTGAATTAATATAAAGTTTTTACTTAAAAAAAAATACTAATAAAAATATTTTTATTTATAATATTATCACTTCATTTTTTTTGTTATTTTTTGTGTAATATTTTTACTTTCTTTTGTTACTAATAAAAATATTTTTATTTATAAAATGATGTGAATTATTTATAATATAAAATGATGTCTTCTTCCATATTCAATTAGAAGTATTTTGAAGAGGAGAATTTTGGCAATTGGGTTAAAAAAATCTAAAAAGCTGGCTTTTTGAATTTTGTGTGCCACACTGACTTTCTACTTTTTTGTACATTTAAAAATAAATAAATAACAAAAAAATTGACTTTTTAACCTACTTCTATGACATTAAGAGGACAAAAAATAAAATAATAAGCAATCTATCCTATAAACAATCTAAGAAAAATATTTTATTTATTGTGGATCAATTTGAGAAAAATAAGAGCATAAACTCGTATAGAGAATGAGGGTACCATGCCCTGATTCTAAGGGTCGACAATTTATTTATTTACGACCAATATATTAGTAGTTTGGGACAATTCTCTATATTAGTAGTTTGGGACAATTCTCTATTGTTTGGCTCGATTATGACAGCCAAGTTTGGAACAATTCTCTATTATTTTTGGCTCAATTATGACAACTAATCTATATTTTGTTCATGGACAAAAATTAGTCTTAGAATGAATAGAATTTAGACCTTACACATTAAAATTTTAAAATTAAGGAATTTTATTTATTAAAATATCATGAAGTATCCTCCTTCACTAGTTAATATTATTTAAAAGAAAATTTTATTAATCTCCTATTTTTTTATTTTATTTTTTGTATGTAAATATGATTTAAACATAATTGAAAAGAAATATGTAAAATATGAATTAAAATTCTAACTTATGTGGTATTAATTGATTTTCATAAAATTGGAGTAATTATATCCTACTGGAATCTTGAAAAGGTAATGATTTATTTTATAAAAAAAAAATTTATTGTTTTAATTAATAATATTTATAAAGTTTCTCACTCATTTACAATTATTTTTTAAAAAATTTCAGTGATTTAATATTTTCCTAATAAAAATCCCCCTAATATGAAAGGATAGATAGAGTAGTCATTTCAAACTAAGCTGCCGTTTAACAAGTTAGGGTTGAGTTGGAACAAAAAAAATATAAATAAATTAAATAAATCGATAAAATAAAATATCACATATTTTATTTTTTTTATTAAAAAATCAAAAATAATTAACTAATTAAACTAGACTAAATTAATTAAAAATTTTAAATTTTAAATTAAAAACGTTATTCCCAAACAAACCGGAAATGTTTTGTGATCGTAAGAGCATCTCCACTGGAACCTTTATTTTAAGGGGCTTGATGGCTCATATATACTTCCAGAAGCTCCATTAAACACTCTTCTAAAATATGAATTGCTACAGTGCCTCCCTATTTGTAAGGAGTCATTGTAGGACCCTTATATATATTTGTTTTATTTTGTTTTGTTTAAGGATTGTAGCACACATTTATGATTTTTATTTTTTAAAATTTAGGGCAAATTACAAACACCCCCCTCGAGGTTTGGTGAAAATACAAATTCTCCCCTAAGGCTTGAAAAATTATATCCCGCCCCCTGAGATTTATATTTTCATAACAAATTGCCCCCTGAAGTTTTTATTTTCATACAGATTCTCCCCTAATTTTTTCTAATTTGTTATCTCGGGGAGCAATTTGTAATTTCTCAAACCTCAGGAGGAAATCTGTATTTTCACCAAACCTCGAGGGTGGTGTTTGTAATTTGCCCTAAAATTTATAATGAAAAATTATATTTTAATAGAATAGAAAAAAATATAGAGTTTGTTAATAAAATAGAAAAAAAATAAGAAGCCTGTTGAGGAAAGAGATGAAAAAATAATTTTTAAAATAAAAAATAAATTTTTTAATAATATTTTAAGATGCTCTAACAATCCAATTAGAAACGCCATTTTAGAACTCCTAACCGCGTCAGGATCCTCTAGAGTTTAAACCCTGAAGTGATCTCCTAAAGTGATCTATCCAATGGTTGAAATTGAACCTCACAAAACGACGTCGTTTTGGTGAGTAATTTGAAAAAATAAAAAATAAAAAAATTCAGATCTATTTCTTCGTTCCTGTGATTGTAAAGCAGAGCATTAGAGAGAAAGAGAAGGGTTGAGAGCAGAGGAGGATCCACATCGCCGCCCTACCTTGGCCCCGACACACTGCCGCTGCCTCTGCCATGCCGCTGCCGACACCCTACCCGCCATACTCCAAAACTGAACTCATTCCACCATTACAGAACTTTTCAACACTCAAAATCAAACCAATGGGATAAACAAACCCAGCACAAACCAACTTGGGTACTATTTTGTTTTCAGAACCGATTAGGAGCTCGAATTTGAGCTCCCCGAATGCCCTTAATATACAAAAATGACGTCGTTTTTGTTTTTTTTTTTTTAGCAGAAGGAAGAAGAAGACGAAGAGAAGGGGAGGGAGGGGAGGGGAGGGGAGTAGGCCAACAAACTCGGGGCTGAGGTAGGGGGCGGAGGCGGAGGCGGCGAGGCAGAGGCGGAGTTGCGACGAGCGGGGCTGCTGCGACTGCGACGAGCGACAGCGGGCGACGATCGAGCGGCTGCAACGGCGAGCAGCGAGGCGCCGAGCTGCGGTTCTCTTCCCCTCTCTTCTCTCTCTCTCTTCTGAATTTCGAGGCATTCGGGGCGGAGAAAATCGGGGCAAAAAACATTTCTCTTTTGTTTTTTGTTTTTATGTTTTCCCCAATCAGAGTTCAAATTCAACCATAAACCCACTTAGGTACCATTTTGTTTTTTGTTTTCTCCAATCCAAAGGTCAAATTCAACCTCCAAACGCGAATCCTTTCACAATAATTTCAAACCCTGTTCTTGAAACTTTGTAAATAATAATTATATTAGGAATAATCACGAAGAAGAAATAATCCATTATTTACAGGAAAAGGGAAACAATAATCATCCAACTTAATAGGGAATGAAATTGAAGAAGCAACTGGCAAAAGAAACAAATTTAACAATCATGAGAGACAAATATACGATTGAAAAACCTAACAAAAATTCAAACAGGTATTGGTTTGTATGCATTGATTGAATACCTTACTGGAAGGACTTCGTTTTCGATTCCATTGAGGAAATGCTTTTGTGTATATATATACTAGCATATCACTTGTGCTATGCACGGATTTTGTTTACAATTATCTACATATGTGAATTGTGATTTTTATTTTTTTTTTTAAGTGTCTTCTTTTTTTCTTTTTTTATATTATATTAAAGTTTATTATTTTGATAATAATAATATGTGTTGGACTTTTCAAATAATTAAATGTCTTTTTTTATTATTATATTATATTAAAGTTTAATATTTTGATAATAATCACATGTATTGGATTTTTCAAGAAATTTTTTTTTGTACTTGTTCTTAATACATTAAAGTGTTATTATGAGGGATAATAATCATATGTGTTGGGACTTTTCAAGAAATTCATATGTGTTGGATTTCAAAGAATTTTTTTTTATGCTTGTTCATGTATTGAAGTGTTATTATGAGGGTAAGACTTGGGCGTTAGGAGAAATTAATAAATGTTAAGATTTTTTTTTTAAATCAAAAAATTAAAAAATTTAAATTGGGAGATTGGAACTCTCACAGGGCTTGAAGTTAAAAACTCCCTTTTACTTAATATATAGTATAGATATCTTCTTTACTACTCATACAATTCTCCATAGCCCAGCAACAAAGTGAATATTTTTGTATATATATCAGAATATGTATCTATAGAATTAGTCGGTCCCGGTACGAAATTGGATGGTTCAATCGGAAAAGAGAGAGAGAGAACGACGATGATTTTTGGCAAAGAAATATTTTTTTCTTTCTGCTTCTCTAGTACTCTGCTTCACAATCCTAAAATCGTAGATATAGATCTGAATTTTTTTTTTTTTAAATTACTCACCAAAATAACATTATTTTAATGAGATTTAATTTTAACCGTGGATGGATAACTTAAAGAGAACACGGTTTAAACTCTAGATCCTGACGCCTCGTGGCCCACTCATTTTTGTCGACTTCCGCATGTGCGCTCCAGAATATTCCCCTATAGATTCGCAGAAGACAAACTGACGGCGCCAATGTTAAACGTCAAATAATTTTCACTAGGGCAGTAAGATTCCGTTAGTTAACGGCGACCGTGTCAAAATTGGTGCTCTCCCTGGTAGGGGGTAGGTGTAACCAAAGAAACAGAGACCGTTGGTCAGGCGTGACTCAAACACACACCCACCACGTCTCCTGAAAATTATTCTATATTTTGAGGCAAATCCATGTAGTACCCATTTTATTTTTGGGATTAATTTTTGTCATATTTATATCTCAATATCAAAAAATTTGAGAGATACATGAGATACACTAGGGTTGGCCGTGGATTGGTTACGATCACAGAATTTTCAATCCGTCATCCGTCTGTCAGATTGGTTGATTAGAGAAAATCAATTTGACGGATGTATATTGAGCGGATTGGAGAATTATGCGAATTGGTTTGGCGGTTTAAAATTTTATAAATTTTCAACATAATTCAATTGTGCACTTCCTAAAAAAATAAAAAGAGTATTATAGTCAATGACTTAAAAAAGTATTACAATCACTACACGTTTCATCCAAAAAAAGAAAGTTTGAAAATTTAGAATATTACAATCACTGCATGTCTCATTTACAAAAAATATTACATAAAATATTACAATATGTGGTTCTTAAAATATAGAAACAATTCAAACCACCACAATTATCTATATTATTTTTAGAGTTAGATTTAAAAATCATAAAATATAAATAAATAATACATTTATTTTTTTCAATTCAAAAAATATATTCAAGTTGAAAACTCTTTTTCAATAGAATATATTCAACAGAATATTTGAACTATTTTTCAATTGAAAACATAAACAGAATATCTAAATACTTTGAAAACACAAAATTTTACAAATTACTAGGGATGCTCGCGATTTGACGGTTCGGTTGTCGTCAAAGGAACCTCAAATCCATCATCTGTCCAAAACTAGGCGATTGGAAAAAAATCAATCCGCAACCGTTCGCTCGTCGTCACGCATCCGTCTAAAATGAGGTGGAACAATTCGGTTCGATCGGTTTGGGGGGATCGATATATCCGTTATTCACCCCTAAGATACACCACGGGCTCTATTTCAATTATTTGAACATTTTATTTTGTAAAATCTTTTATGTATATGATTTATAAAAATATTAAATCGATCCGATAATCACAACATTTTCATTTTATCATATTTGTTTATAAAAAAAAAATAGATAGTCTATTTTAAAAATATATTTATAATATATTTTTTCACAAAAAAATGTGGTAAAATAAAAATATTACAATTATTATATCCAATTAATTATTATTATGAATGATATATATTGAGAGAGTCTTACAAAATATATAATTCGGATCATAAATATGAGACTCATGATAGGCTCTGTAGATATTTCAAATGTAAATACGAGAAGCCTAATCTTTTAATTTTTATTGATTAAAAGGATATGATTCATATTTTGACGTTGACTTTTAAAAAGAATGGGATCAACATCACAAACAAGGTGTTTGGCAAGTTGGTTTGTAACTAAAATAACTACAAAAGACAAAATAGACTATTTTAGTCACAACAAACAAAACATCACATTCAACCCATAATCATTACACTCTTCTCTCACAAAAAAATCAAAAAAGCCAAAAAGTCAAAAAACTCTTCCCAAACCAAACTTTTTAGTCCAGGCTAAAATAGCCAAAAAAGTCAAAAAGTCAACCCACTTCCCAAACGGAGGCACAGTGTAGATATTTCAAATGTAAATACAAGAAGCCTAATCTTTTAATTTTTATTGATTAAAAGGATATGATTCATATTTTTATGTTGACTTTTAAAAAGAATGGGATCAACATCACAAACAAGGTGTTTAACAAGTTGGTTTGTAGTTAAAATAGTCACAAAAGACAAAATAGGTTATTTTAGTCACAACAAACAAAACATCACATTCAACTCATAATCATTACACTATTCTCTGACAAAAAAGTAAAAAAAACTAAAAAGTCAACAAGTCCTTCCCAAACCAAGTTTTTTCGTTCAGGCTAAAATAGTCAAAAAAATTAAAAAGTCAACCCACTTTCTAAACGAAGATAAAATATAGATATTTCAAATGTAAATACGAGAAACCTAATCTTTTAATTTTTATTGATTAAAAGGATATGATTCATATTTTTATGTTGACTTTTAAAAAGAATGGGATCAACATCACAAAGTGTAGATATTTCAAATATAAATACGTTAAACTTAATCTTTTAATTTTTATTGATTAAAAGGATATGATTCATGTTTTTATGTTGACTTTTAAAAAGAATGGGATCAATATCACAAAGAGAATGAGATGGGATAGGAAAATGTAATGGGCCTCAAATAATTTATAAAAAATTTTATCAAATTTTTCACATAAGTGTGAGACTTGTACAAATTTACATATGTGTAGATCCTACAAAAGAGATTTGGTAAAAATTTTGATAGATTCTTAACATCACTCTATAGGATAATGATAGGAATATTAAATTTTTTACTAAATAAATAATCGAATGTCTTAGCTGAGTGTGTGATCTGTAATTTTGTGGACCTCATACTCATATGACACATTTGATCATTTATTTGATAAAAAATTTAAGACGGATAACATTTTCTAATGATATGAAATAATGTTCCAACCGCACCAAATAATCTCTCTCCTCTGTCTCCTTTTGTATATATGAAGTGTGTTAGGATTAAAGCAGCAATTCAACCCACCACATTCTCTCTCCTCTTTTTGGTTCAATCCACTCGTTCTCTCTGTCTCTCTCTCTCTCTAAATCGGAGCTATATTGTATGGCCGCCAATTCGCAGAGTAGGGGACTCGTGGGCATCGGGAAGCGTTTCGTTAACCAGATCCGTGCCGGAAGCTCTCGCGATCCATTTCAGTCTCCTTCACACTCTCTCAGGTATACACATATATACACAATACATTGCTTGATACTGAGGGGACGGTTCGGAGATGGTTGAGTTGCAATTGAGTTCAGATGGTTGGAATTAGAATGTTGTTGTTTGAGATTTTAATTTGTGCATTTTTTTAGCACTCTGTTGAAATAATTTTCTCTCAGATATTCATTTCTAAAAATTTTTAATGGTGTTTACTGTTGCTGGTTTTTCTAAGGCCCCGAAATGTATGTTTTCTCCCAACGACTGGGCTCCCGGCTGGAGGGTGCTGTCTCAGTTCATGGAGTATTAGACCATTAGTCCCGTTATAATGATCCAAATTTTTAATTTTGAGGGATTATTGGTATATTATTCAAAAAATTATTCGTACTGTATCTAATTTTTGTAAAGAATAATATATAAAAGAATTATAAATTTTCGAAAGGATGGTGGAGAATGAGACACGGAGTGGAGTAGATGGGAGGTAGGCCCTTTCCCAGGACGATATTTTGCAATAAAACAAACAACAATAATTGCGAGGATTTTTTATTTTTGTTATTTTATTAATTTTTTTATTAAAAAAAATCTCAAATCTCCTTCTGCCGGCTAAAATATGTGATTTGTTGCTTGTTTTACAGTAATACATATGGTATTTTTAATAAGAATACAGTCATATGTATTAATTGGTATATTAATTAATTTATTAATGATAGTAAAATTTTATTGATTTTGAATATTTATAATTTGTATAATAGCGGGATATATAATTTTGAAATTACATTGTTATAGTATGTGTTAGTACACTAATAGATATAACAATTGATGTGTGTAGCATCATTATTTTAATAATTTTAGAGGAAGATAATGTTGATTTATTTGTATTAAATAATTAGAAAATAAAAATAACCTAGTTATTGTGTATTACGGTTTCACTAAATACGGTTATGTCGGTTCGTTTTTGCATATTAAAAGTCGTGGAAGCTGGGCTAAAATAATTTTGTTCCTCCAATTTTTCAATAACTAATTTTAAAAATTCACTTGAGTTATTTTTTTATCAGTTATATAATAAATAGAAACCATGCTAAATATTATGATACATATTTTTAAAATAAAAATAGAGTGCCGTTATTTTATACCATTTTATTCTAAATATACTCTCTTTTTTATTTTTATTATACATAATTATTATTCTTATTTCACTTTGCTTTAAATACATTCTATTTTTTTATATAATAAAGATAAAAAAGGAAAAAATGTTTGGTGGCTCGAATTTTTGTAGCTCGAATGGTTCGAATGTGTTAAAACAACGTCGTTTTTGGTGTTTCGAGCCATTCGAACTATAATTTTTCAAATCATCTAGCATTATTGTAAAAAAAAAAAAAGAAGTGTATTTAGAATAAAATGGAGTAGTAATAACAGGTTTTTAGAAATATATATAAAAAAATAAGTGGAGCCAAACAGATTTACGTGCCGTACTGGGCGGGCGTGTGTGTGTGTGTGAGAGAGAGAGAGAGAGAGAGAGAGAAAGAGAGAGAGAGAGAGAGGGAGGGAGGGAGGGAGGGGATAAGAACAACTTTACTGCCTTGGCCTTTGGAGGATTGGCAATTGGTGTTGTCATATGGAGGGGTATTTTAGTAATTGAATAATGTTATAATATTTTAATTTCTTGTCATGAATTATAGGATAAGTTAAGGGTCATTTAGGTAGAGCGTTGTCGGCCCACCTTGTGGGGTGGTTGTAGTTTTTTTTGCCATTCTGAAGCAAACAAAAGTAGGCATTGATTTATCAGTGGGGGTCTATGTGACATTTTGATGTGAAATGTTGTTTGTCATTTGTTTAAAAAATCCCTTCTTTTAGACCTGTTTAGGCTTTTCAAAGGAATGTAATATTAGTTTAGTTCATTTCTTATTTAATCACTTTAATTGTTGAGCTGTTAATTTATACATTTGTGGATTTGTCTTTAGCTCATACATGCTTTTCTAACACCACTTGTTTTGACAAGTGGATCTTTAATGCAGGTTAGTTAGGCAATAACTTAGATGAAACTTCAAGAATGGGCAGTTAGTTAGGCAATATGTTAGATAAAACTTCAAGAACGGGCAGTCGACTTTTATGTGGGAAAACTTAGATCTACACATGAATTATATTTATCATTTGAGAGAGAGAGAGAGAGAGAGAGAGAGAGAGAGAGAGAGAGAGAGAGAGAGAGAGAGAGAGAGGGAGAGGGGGGGGGGGGTTGGAATTCGTAGATATTAAACAAGAGATCTCATATGAATAAGAATGCCTTCACTATATTGGGAGCGGTGGTGTTACATACATTCATTAGTGTACACACTAATGTATCAACTAGTATTATGATATTATTATTGATTATATTTATTATACAAGTTACAAATACTTAAAAGAGTAATGCTAGGGACACCAAATTTTCTAATATCATCTATTAGTACACTAATATGTACATTAATTAGTACATATAGTATTATTCATTTTGAAGTCTCTTGTATCATGAGTCCCAACTTTAAGCCAGAGAAAGTTATTGATTGTGGCATTAATGTTGTTTAGTGTAATTTATTATATATTAAAAGTTAATGATTAAAAAAGGGTAATGTTAGGGATACTAACATTTGATCACATGGGTGTGGGGTCCGCAATTTTGTAGACCCTGTACCTATGTGAGACATTTGGTCATTTATTTAGTAGAAAATTTAAGGTTCTGTTTGGTTGTGAACTGAAATGGTGATTCTACACCTTAATTCCACAATGGTGTTTGGTTAGTGGTCTGAAATGTTAATTACAAAACTCTGCACAGAACACCTGTTATGACAGAAGCGTTGTTTCTTTCCACATTTACAAAATTTGGCTTTGCGGGACGTCCGGCCGGTCGTCCGGCCGGTTGACCAGAATTTTTTTTTTTTTTTTTTTTTTTTTTTGCAATTGATTTATATAATCGGAAAAAATATTTTCTGAATATTTTTTTAATTTTTTATGTGTTTTAAAATAATTTTGAATTGTATGTTTAGTTATGAGTTGTAAATTTTTGTATCACATATCAAATGTCACATCAACAATTTCTCACTCAAATCTAACCTTTTTTCCAAAATTATTTTCAAAACTCTTTACCAAACAAATTTTCTACACTCAAATCATAATTCTACAACACACAAACTCAAAATATAACTCATACTCTCAAATCACATTTACAAAATACAACCAAACGCAGGCTAAGGCTTATAGCATTTTCTATTAAAAAATCAAAATCGATAGCTCCTTTAGGTTATAATTTATTTATTTTTTTTTTTCCAGCTTATTTCAAATAAATTTGTTTAATAAATTGTAAGTACAAACTATATCAAATATTCTGACACAATCTCTCAAAATAAAATTAAAAAACAATTATAAATAACTTAGATAAATTGTATTAAACAGTCCAATTCATATGTTATTTTATAAATAAATATCAGTCATTTATTTATGTGGGCCGCACACAAATAATGATTAAAGTCTCGTTTGAAAAATAACAGTTTTAGCTTAAAAATCAAAAAATTACTAAAAAAATCAAAAAGCATATAACTTATAGTAAAAAGTCAGATTTATTTTTCTTTCTATTTTTTACACATATTTTCGTAAAAAATAACAAGTACTTCATTCAACTCTTCTAAAGAAAGTTAAACCTATAATCTCTTGTCAACTTTTAATTTTAGTTAAAAAGTCATTATAAATTATTATATCACTTTCTTTATTTTTTTATATATATATAAAAAGTTAAAAGATTTGTAAAATAAATGTTTCTAAATGAGGTTTAAACTCTTACCAAAGTCATAATACCAACTAGACTATGCCAAATTGGTTAAAAGATTGTGTGCTTTTGAGCTGTTATTATTGAAATTTGATTATATATTCTATTCAAGATGGGTTGCTATAAAAAAATCATAACTTGATTATATCGTGTTCAAGATAGGTTGCTATGATGATGAGGTCAATGCTGACTAGATTATTTTAGTTGTGAATAGGTGTGATCTGATCTGATCTGATCTATCTAAATAAATTTCGTTTGGGTCGGTGAACGATATGCTAATCACGTGACTATCATCCTACACACACACCCCATGGGCCTATCTTCAAGTGTGACATTCAGGAGGAGCCACCTTATATTCCTTGTCTTGTGCTCAGCTCAGCACAGCACAGCACAGCACTGGTTATCAGATCACTAGTCTCTTTGGCTTCCATTTTTGGTATAATAGGAAGAAAGGGACAAGAACGTAGTGGGTGGGCTACACAGTTTTATCTTTTCTAAAAAGAGAACAAGGGTATTGCTGGAGTACGATTGTTTTATTTTATATTTTACACTGATAAGTCTTTGCTAAACATGATCTCCATTAAAACTATATAACATATTGTTCTGTTAAAATTATATTGATTTGTATCAATGCGTACCGTTCTATCTATTAGTTGTGCATTAAATTTTAAAATTTATAATTTACTTTTGAAACTGTTCTGCTCTGTTATAGTTAATATATATATTTTTTAATCTCTAATGAAATATCAAAGTAAAAATGAATGTAAGAGAGATTTAATCTGCAAAATTTGTTATACATTAATAGTTATATATATAAAAACATATTATGTAAAATTAATTTGTGTTATATATATGAAAAATATTATGCAAATTAATATTATATATTATGTAAATACTTGATAATTGGTTAGAATATTCTTTAATCCGTCAATCCGTCTAAAACCACCCAAATCACGATTTGTTAATCTGTCAAACTACTATTCAATTTATAATTTTACTCTCAAACCATCCGAATCACACCGTACACACCCCTAGTCCTAGTTATGGCAATTTTTTTGGTTGAATTGATAAATCGATCTAGATTTATCCAAATTAAATCAGACTGTTTAATTCAATTTTCTTAGAGGACGGTGTTTGTGCCCCTTTTCTTGCCGCCACTAATCTTTGATCAGTCCTTTTCTGCTTTATAATAGTTTACAATGTAATTAGGGAACATCCATTGATTGATTACGTTTTGATTCCCGAATTAAGGTTCAAAAAAATTGAACCTTTCATATTCATAAGATTTTTTTTTCCCAAGTACTTAATTTTTTTTCCCGTTTCAAAAGCTATGTGGTCCAGTTGTGTTCCTAAATTTCTGGAACCAGACTGATATGTAAACATCCCAAATGAAAACTTCGGCCATTTTCATTGCCATTCCTATTTTATTTGATGTAAATTTTACTGTCCTAACAATTATGAGATGGTGATGATTATGCAGGAGGGCTGTGCATGGTTCAGTGTACGATAAGAACCTGGACGAACAGGTCCATCCAACCGTGGTCCCGGACGATGTAATCAAGCCTCAATCCGACAAATACTGGGCTCCGCACCCACAAACAGGGGTATTTGGCCCAGCCACCGAGCAAAACCGAGCTGCAGGCTTCCACTCCACTGTGAATGGTGGTGAGGATTCAGTGTTGGAGCAGAAGGCCTTCTTCCGCCCCCTCGAAGATTTGGACAAGCCCTCCCAACCTTGACACAAAGCAAAGGAATAGACTGTCCTCTGATACCAATATATTGGAGAACAGAGGACAGTTAAGCAACTGTTACAAGTATTGTCAAGTAGAATAATTATATATAATAGTATCAAGAGTGCAACAGAAATAACACTGGTTTTTATGTGCAGCAAGCTAAAGCAGGTGAAGAGAATATACGAGTCTTGTGTTATGTAAGGTTATGTACTTATGGAGGCATGTTGTTATGGCATGCACTATGGTTTTCTTGGCTATAAAAACACTTGGTTAGACCTATATATGATTGTCTCACCTTTATTTGATTCTTAATAGCTTCTGCATATCGTATGTGTATGGGTTTAAATGTTACTTGGAAGTTGATGGGCAAACTACACACAGCCTCAAGATTTACCAACAACAGTTTTGGGGCCCAATGGATGTAGAGTGTGGAAGAGGGAAAGAATATCTACACTTTCTTTCTTTCCTAAAGGTGAAAATTCTACTGAAAATGCATATGATTCGGGAAAGACACAACAGTTACTATTGTCTGGTGCCGATTTTGATAGCCACATTGTGGAGTCATACTATCTTGAAAAAAGAATGGTCTATTATCAAAATTATATTTATTGTCTAAATTTTAGAAATACAAATGCGATCCACGTTATCTCTATTAATATTAGATTTTTACCAAATAAACAATTTAGATCACAGAAATAAGTCTGAAGTGAGCCCACCGAAGGGCACAGTACTCCACTAATCATTACGAGGCTGGTTTGGAACAGGGTGAGCAAAACATTAGGGTGTATTCTAGTCAGTTTGGACAGATTTGTAGGAGCGTAGGAGGTCTTTATTTAATGTGTGAGATATCAGAATTGTTCAATGTGACGATAACACCAAATCATTGTTATCAGAGAATATTGTAATTCTGAACGAAAACATAATTCTGAATGAAAACAACTTCAATTTCTCACTAACAACGCTTCAGCACACTATTAAAAAAATACTTTTTGCGACAATTATAAACCGTCACAAATAATAAAAAACAATCGCAAAAGACTTTTTGCGACGGCCCATGTGACGGCAAATGGAGGTTGCGAATGTGGGGGTGGCAAATACTTTTTTGCGACGGCAAAGCAACAGTCGCAAATTATTTGCGACCGCCTAAACTACTTATGACGACTGTTATTTTGCCGTCACAAAAAACAAAGAAAAACACTAACATGATTTTTGACGATTATCTTGTTACCGTCGCCAAAAAAAAAAAGAAAAAAAAAGAAAAAGAAAAAAGTGTACCGTTAAGCACTCTAGGAATAGCAATGACAAGAATTCAAACAGTATAGCATTGTAGTTTAATTGAACATTCCATTTGAGTCTCAAAATTGGAGCGCATTGTAGTTTAATTGAACATTCCATTTGAGTCTCAAAATTGGAGCCATACGTGAAAGTTATTCAACTAAAAACTTGGATAAAGTTCTTTTATGAAAAAAATACAATCTAGAACTGGCCAATCTTCTCATCAATTTTCTTGCTCGGGTGTTTCTCCACTCTATCGGTGAACTGGCCAATCTTCTCATCGATTTTCTTTTCAAATTCCACATCACCACATTGCACCTATGCAACAAAAATTTCAGGCATTAATGATAAAAATTATATACTGCCAAAATAAAAATTATCAATTTTAATCACTCCTATGGGTATAGTGCACTTAGATTGAAAAAAGGTAACATGTCACAATCCAGATTTCAAATAGCAGGAGGCTATATATTTCTTATTGCAAATTTAACAACGAGATATGCAGTGCAAAACCTGCCTCGGTTTTAACATAATTCTACAAGCACATGGCACTATCCCTACAAGATTAAAACTAAGTCAAAACCAAATCAAGTATAAGACAAACCACACTTAGCCGTGTTTGAGAATGTGAAAACAGTGGTGTTATTTTCTTTAATCTCTAAATGTTAGATCCAAACAAACCACACTTTGTCCCTAAATTTTAGTCTCTAAAACCTTCATTTTTTGTAGTGTCATAAGAATGAAACTAGGAAGCATCAACACTAGAGCTCCCAGCTCTTATTACATAGTGTCATACTATAACCATTATTCATATATAGCCATTGCATTAAGCTTGGACAAGCTTAGAATCAACATCTTTAAAGAGATTAATCAAGTAGTTCAGATATTTCTGTGGATCAGGGACATCCTTATTTCATTTCTCATACTCTATTGTAATTTTCACCACTTTGGTCTCTCCTTTGGGAATGATCTGAAAGATGAGGTTACAACTCTTATAGAACTCCAAGCAATCTATTCCCTCCAATGCTGTCAAATGGACTGTTTTGTTCTCTTCATCTATAGAACAATGTAGTTGGTTTTCAGCTTTATTATCCCAGAATTTCCTTTTCTAAGAACAATGTAGTTGCTGCTTCATAGATGTTCTCTTTTAAAGCAACATGCCTCAATTAAGCACTCTGTTGAGGAAGTCTAACTTGAACTAAGCACAGATGCTACCCCATGTCTCCATCAGCACAGACTCATGACTAATTGAATGACTATAAGGATGCCTAAAAATGATTGTCTTACTTCCTAAAAGTCATTTTCTGGTGCCATCAACATCTAATCTAGGACATAATTCAGAAACAGTTCATTGTTGTCATAATAAACAATTTTCTCAAAGTTGAACTAACTATAGATGCTGCTACCTGTCTCCATCAGCAGCAACAAAATCATCATTTAATCACACAAGCTACCCCCTAATTGAGGAGAATTAAAAAGATCCTCTTCTTTCCCTTGCTGTTGGAAACAGGTGTTCGCAGCGTTTTTTAAACAAAGGAATAGCACCCCATGATCCTTATGCCCCCTTGTTTATAATCCAAATTATCTATAATTGCAAACTTTCCAACCAATTCCTTATCCTTATGCCCCCTTGACCAGTCATGCCACAGTTTCTTATTAAATAGAAAGTGTAATAATAGCTGTTCTAACCTGGATGGCATTTGCTGTCCTCAATCAGAAAAGTGGTGAAGAGTACCTAATTTGTAACACATTTAAAAAATTCTCTACAGCAGCAAGAATGTGACTACTCTGAGGCTTGAAGGATGGATCTGCTAATCTTGGTTTAATTCTGAAGAAGAAACAACACCTTCAAGCTTATTATAGATATTATATATAAAACTGGATGCTTATAAAGCAAGGGGTAAACCAAGAAATAGAATTGTATGCATAGAAAAATTAAACTCCAAAAGAAGTTTGGGTGTAACCTATATAAATCCATAGTTAAAAAGGAAATAACTGAATGCTTACAGGGGCCAGTTTTTTTCATTTTTTTCTTTTGGTGGAAGGCCGACGCCCCAATTGTTAGATTTGTAGCTGAAGTCTAACCTGAAAACAAATTCACCTAAACAATAAGTTGAGGTGATGGAAACATGCTACAACTTGGACTAAAGTCATCTGCATTATGAGACCATAAATCGAAAGTAACCATTTATGAGCATAAATTTAACCAAAATATGATTCGGTTGTACCATCATCAGGGAGTTGGAAAAATATTTCAAGCAGAGCAGATAACAATTCTGGAAAAATAAGAATTGTAAGTAACTAGAATTCACTTATAATTGCAGACCTGTTAAACCAATCACCAAAATTAACCACAACATACAACAATGATGAACTAAAAAAAGTTTTAAGATAACCTACAAGTCAATGTTTGATTAGCAAGAAAGAAAATGAGAGATATATGGATAATGGAGGAAGAAGTCATTCTTAATCAGAATATAATTATTCCACTAAGCCATAAAAATGATAAAAAAAAATAAGAAAGTAAAAATCTCCACTCACCAAAGACTGCTTTTGCGACCCAAATAGTTGCACCATTTTTTGTAGTTTTTGAAAAGTTTCTTAATAACTTCTGTAAGTGCGGTGTCATCCAACTGAACATGAATGAGGTATATGTTATGAATAACTAAGTGTTTTTAAACAAAATAAAATATTATGAGCCAACGCTATTTGTGAGCAGAATACCCTGGGCTGCTGATCAGGCTGAAATCACTGAATATGCACATTTGCCAGCAACAATATTAAGTGCTCCCTCTGATTTGCCACATTATCCTTCTGCAGATCAATAGTTAGAGAAACAGATTCCCATCAAGATTCAAATGAAAAGAAGTGTAAAATAATCAATGTATAAAGAGAAAAATACAGAGAGAATAAATGTATCTATT
This sequence comes from Camellia sinensis, assembly GCF_055761805.1. Classification (NCBI taxonomy): domain Eukaryota; kingdom Viridiplantae; phylum Streptophyta; class Magnoliopsida; order Ericales; family Theaceae; genus Camellia; species Camellia sinensis. Next base: position 8,193,669 of record NC_138968.1, read on the forward strand.
GATATTATTTATTGATGAATATTGATGTTCTTGTCTATTTATATTCTGTCTATTACAAATAGTTCCTTATATAGATGTAGGTGTAGTGGATGGTGTGTAGTGGATGGTGATAGTGGTGTAGTGGGTTAGGTTTAATGGAGTAGGTGAGGTGGTAGTGGTGGTAGGTGATGGTAAATTAGTGGATGGTGTGTAGTGGATGGTGATAGTGGTGTAGTGGGTTAGGTTTAGTGGAGTAGGTGAGGTGGTAGTGGTGTAGTGGGTTAGGTTTAGTGGAGGGGTTTAGTGGAGTAGGTGAGGTGGTAGTGGTGGTAGGTGATGGTAAATTCTAACAGCCCCCCGCAAACTTAAGGAGGATAGAAACTAACCAACTTGAGTTTGGAGAGAGTAACAAAACAAGAAAATACATAAAAATAAAAGAGGATAGGAGACACTGTATGGTCGTGTCAGACCGTTGGTGAAGACACTGGATGGTGGTGTCATAACGTTGTAGAGGACACTGTATGGGGGTGTCATAACGTGGTAGAGAACACTGTATGGTGGTGTCAGACCGATGTAGTAGACAGTTTATGGGGTCATGTCGGACCGTTGTAGAAGACAGTTTACGGGGTCATGTCGGACCGTTGTAGAAGACAATGTTGTGACAGTTGTGGTGACAGTTTACGGAGTCTTGCTGGACCCTTGTAGAAACTAACCGGAATCAATATCGGGACAGTTTACAGAGTCTTGTCGGACCCTTGTAGAAACTAACCGGAATCAATGTCGGGACAGTTTACAGAGTCTTGTCGGACCCATAAAGGAGCTAACCGGAATCAATGTCGGGACAGTTTACAGAGTCTTGTCGGACCCTTGTAGAAACTAACCGGAATCTATGTCGGGACAGTTTACAGAGTCTTGTCGGACCCATAAAAAGTCGCACCCTCAAAAGGTGTGCCCAATCTTTCAAAAGGCGTGCCATCAAAAGGCGTGCCCAATCCATAAAAAGACGTGCCGGACATGATGGCGAGGCACGTGGGCGCCTTGGCTTGCGCGCCCGTTGGTCGGCTGGCGTCAAGAGGCGCGCGATGCGCGTGGCTGCCTTGGCTATTTAACCAAGGTTGATGCTGAGGCTGAGACAGAGACAAAACTTGCTACAAAACCTCTGAAAAACTCTGCGGTTGCTGAGAGAGAAACTCTGTAATACGCTGTAATACTCTGTTGCCCAGAAAATGGCTTCGTCTTCCCGTGGACTGCTCACCCTCTTTCCCGACCTCAACGAGTCAACAAGAGAGAGAACTGGTGCGGTGGCACTAGAACCTCAACCAAGCGCCCCGGAGTTTGCTCCGTTGAACTTTCCGATGCGGTCGGTGGAGCAAAGAATGGCAGTGCAGTCAGATGTGGAGGCCAATCAGTATACCTTGAAGTCATGTGTGGAAACCATGACTGCGGTTACAAACTTGTCGAACCGGCTGCAGAGTAGGGCAAATGAGGTGCAGCAGTTAAACTCCCAGCTTGCTCTGCTCCAACGCATGTATAAGGATGCGCGAGCAGAGATAAGTGTGCTAAAGGCGGAAAACAAGGAGCTGAAGCGGAAGGCCACCGTGATGTTCCGTTTTGGAGGTCCGCCATATGCTGCAGTGGAGGAGCAGGGAGTAGTGATCATGCCCAGTGGAGTGGGAAACACGGAGGCAACACCGGCAAGGGCCGCCAAGGACGGAGGCAAGAAGAAGAGACCGGCAGCAGAGTAGAGAAGAAAAAATGCCACTGTTGTGATTGGTTGTGGTGGTGTTTTTTTTTTTTTTTTTTTTTTTTTGGTTGTGTAAAATTGTGCTCGGGGTGATTCCGGAGATGAATAAAAATGCCACTGTTGTTGTTTTTTGTTTTGTTTTGTTTGTTTTTTTTTTTTTTTTGTGTGAAAAATGGAACACAAGAAAGTGAAGATAAATAAATAAAGGGATGCTATTTTTGTGGTGAGGGAGTCAGTGAGTGAGGTGCAAAAGGTGATTAAAAGAAATAAATAAAGAAAAGAAAAGAAAAGAAGAAAAGAAAATGGGTTTGAACTATGTGCTGCGGTGTGTGTCCATGTGCTGTCTCCTCCTTTCATTAGACTTAATGGTGGGAAAGGTGACAAAGTGGGGGATGTCCTGGAGGGGAGAGAAAATAATAATAATTATGATTATTATTATAAAATAAATAAAAAGTTGCTAGAGATATGGGGAGGCGCCCATACTGCCTGTTGAGGTCGGCAGGTTTTTTTTTTTTTTTGTGTTGATTACGAAAAATAAAATAAAATAAAGAAAAGTGGGGTGGTGGATGCAATTATGATGGGGGGATAAAGAGAGAGGGAATATACCAGAGAGAGAGAGAGAGGGATAGGGTGTCGGTTTGTGAGTCCGTCCCTCCCCCATGCGCACCACTTTTTTTTTTTTTTTTTTTTTGTTGCTGTCCCGAGGTCAGATCTCTCTCTCTCTCTCTCTCTCACCATCAATGGGTCTCTGGGAAGCTTTTCTCAATTGGCTTCGAGGGTTAGCTCTCTCACTCCTCCAATTTTCCATATATACAGACGATGCCGTGTTGTCCTCTTCTTTAAGCAGGAAATGGAGCTTTCTTTGATAGGGCTGCAGAATGCTGGAAAAACTTCACTTGTAAATGTCATTGTTACTGGTGGATATAGTGAAGACATGATCCCTACAGTGGGATTCAATATGAGGAAAGTAACTAAAGGGAATGTTACAATAAAGTTGTGGGATCTTGGAGGTCAACCCAGATTTCGTAGTATGTGGGAGAGATATTGTCGTGCAGTTTCTGCTATTGTTTATGTTGTTGATGCTGCTGATCATGACAACATCAACATCTCAAGAAGTGAACTCCATGATTTGCTGAGCAAACCATCACTGAGCGGTATTCCTTTGCTGGTGTTAGGCTCAGTGGGTGAGTCGCCGGAGATTTGTCTTCTTCGTTCTCAGATCTGTGAAAGTCTCTCTCTGGAAGGTACAGTGTTTGTGATATGTGGTGAAAAAAAACTCCCGCGGGCAGCGACGGCAAGGTTGCCGGACGGCTGCCCGCCGGAAAGAAATGAGTATAGGCCTAAATCTTATAGCTCTGATACCATGTAAAATAATCAATGTATAAAGAGAAAAATACAGAGAGAATAAATGTATCTATTGATATTATTTATTGATGAATATTGATGTTCTTGTCTATTTATATTCTGTCTATTACAAATAGTTCCTTATATAGATGTAGGTGTAGTGGATGGTGTGTAGTGGATGGTGATAGTGGTGTAGTGGGTTAGGTTTAGTGGAGTAGGTGAGGTGGTAGTGGTGTAGTGGGTTAGGTTTAGTGGAGGGGTTTAGTGGAGTAGGTGAGGTGGTAGTGGTGGTAGGTGATGGTAAATTCTAACAAGAAGTGATCGAAAGCAACAAGAAAGTCACCTGAAATCCAAACATAGCCTGAAGCCAGTCTAGAATGTCTTCATCTACTTTCTTCTTGTGGCCCTTGGGCCATGGCAGCCCTCTGGTGTTTTGAAGTGCAGAAACAGAAACTTGAATCTGTAAATTAAACAACCAAGGTATAAAAAAGGTACTTTAAAGATATAATTCAAAAAGGTCAAGAACACTACTCTAGATATTCAAAAACTAACCTCAGGATATTTCATGATTGCTTGATTTGAGCTGTCAGGATCAAGAGGAAGTATGTTATAAGTTACATATATCGCAGTCTTTTCCTCAACCTTACTGTGAGCTTCCAAAATCTACATGCATATGTATGTCCAATTATTATTATTTTTTTAAAAAAAAACTTATATATATATATATATACAAAACAAACAAACAAACTAGATACAGATACATCAACACTCAATATGAAAGAAGACTACCAGAAGCACAACAAAGTTCTAAATAGAAGTGGGTTAGTCTTAGCCTAGACAAAACTGATACAAGAAGTTCCATCGAGGGACTGATATTATTCAAATATCACCAATCAACAAACTGTCAGTTTCACCTCATCTGCCACTTCAAGAGATTCTGTCAGATTAACAGCCTTCAAAACCTCAAATAGAACAGCAGCAGTTTGATATGCTTTTGTAAGCCGAGCGCTGCATTAGGGAAAAAAAAAAAAAAAAAAAAAAAAACAACAACAACAACAAAAACAATTTCCTATCAAAATCAGGTGATAAAGATTAATAGATTGAAAAGCCAAAAAACAAAACAAGTAAAAACAATGGTGTAAGAACATAGAGATTCAAAGAAATAGAGAGAATTTGATTATACTGTAAAAAATTGAGCAGCAAAACATTGGAATTGAATAAAACAAAGTGTATGATTATACTATAAAAAAAAAAAAAATAAAAAAACAACAATAAATTCTGAGCTATAGATCAAGTACAGATAAGAACTCAATATAGAACGAGAACAAATCAAAACAAACCGAATAGAAAAACAAAGGAACTTTTAACAGAGTTGGAATCTGAATGTGAAGAAAACAAGCAGCATAACGAGAGAGACATTTAATAATAAGCTGTCATTGTAATTTGATCAATCCAAGTAGTTCAAAGAGTACCTATCATTCAAACTTCATTTGACTAACGCTATATAAAATTACAAAGAACTGCAATCATAAGATTGTGATCCATATCAATGTGACGAGCAAATACTGAATCTAAAGATAACTAAATTAATCACAATAAACCAAAGAACTCTGATCTACAAAACCAGATCAAACGCAATTTCAAACTCAAATGAGAACAAACAAATCAATAAAAAAATGTATTATTATAGTGCAAAAAATAAAAACACAGGAATTCTCAGATACAAAACCAGATCAAGTACAGATATGAAACGAATCGAAACAAACTAAATAGAAAAAACAAAGGAAATTTGAAGAGAGTAGGTACCTGATTTGTACACAATGAAGCTCAAAGATAGTCTAAGTGTGTGTGTGTAACGTAGGTGAATTTTGAGATAGATGAAATGCATGATAGGTGAGCTTACTCTGCTGTATTTGAGAACTCCAAGAGACCTTTTCAATGCAGTCTACTAGCAGAGTTAGGGTTTCTCTGCGATGAATCGAGCAAATTGCAGCGAGAGATGTACACAGACATAGCGAGAGAGCGAGATTGTGCGAAAGAGAGATTGAGAGATCAAGAGAGGAAGAGAGATCGAGACAGAAACAGAGAGATTGAGAGATCGAGGGAGAGATTCATACCGGTGGAGTTCTTCAGACAACGATGGGCAGGTGAGTGAGAGCAAGAGCGAGGCAGAAAGCAAGAACGAGAGAGAGAGAGTTGAGTGAGTCTGCTAGGGCAAAACTAAGAAAAGCGCGCAAATAAATGAAAGAAAATAGGAACCTTTTACTACTGCTTGCGTTTCATTATACCGTCGCCTTTTCTTTCTTTTTTTTGCCACGGCTAATCAGACAATCACAAAAAAATAGACGCAAAAAATCAATTTTCTAGTAGTGGCACCAGCATAACTAATTGGGACTCAACAACTGAACTAATATTTTAATCAGCATGCCAAATGTAAAAACATGATAAACCAAATGATCACCAGTGCTCCCATTGATATTTATTTTCATGTCATATGCAAAAAGAAATTTAGCAGAATTAAATCGAAAGGACAAAAATGAAAGGGCACAGGGAACCACAATTGTCAACATTACCTAATAGCTACAACACACAGAGAGAGTGGGGGCCACTGTCATCCAAGTGTTTATGAGGGAGAGAAAGGGGGGACCAACAGTTGGGGTGGTTAATTTGTAAGCATGCATAATACCAGCAGAAGATAAGATGATATCATGAATCAAGAAATCTAATGGACACTATTGTCTGCTTCAGTCACTGTTTAACTCTAACACCCTATATGGAGGGTAAAACATAACCATTGCAAGAGTCACATCCTACACCCACAGAGAGTCATTATGCAGATAAATAGCTAGGGCATATACAATTACACAAGACAACAACCAGTTTCGAATGTTACCATCTTCTCTGGGAACCAATCTCAACTTTGTGACTTGTAGCATAACGGATGGAGACAACATTGATGTTGCACATTCAAACACTTCAGCTTTGTTTTCTTGTTTCCAGTTATTGTTGAGCCTCCTGCAATTATTCAATTTCAAGATTCACATTCCAAATCCTTAGTTGATAATTCAGTTTCTTCACCTTAAAATCACTGGTTTTTTTATGACACGCATATGGCTCTATGGTGGACATTGAACCGGGCATATCATCTGATCATCTGTAGAATATATGTTCTAGGAAAGGACATGCCTTTTGGTATCTATCTGCCAACAATGGGAGGGAATCAATGCTTCTCTACCTGAACAGATGTATACATACATGAAATCCAAGAGAGCAGAAGATACCTCAGAGATCCAAACCAATGCTCAATTTGCAGTTTGACCAGCTAAGTTGCGACTTGGGAGGGAAGAGAAAACAGTCCAGTTCTTGTCATTCACCATTCTTTGACACTGCAACCACAATTCCCAAAACTTCAAGTTTGGTGCTGCAAAAGAGATTTAGCATTCATCTAAGAGCAAAAGAAAGCAGTATAGACATTGCTGGAATGTTAGAAAACCATACAAATAATGCCAAAACAGAAGAGTATCAGATATGGAACTTCAAGTTTCCTAATTTGTCTTGGATTAGGGACAAGAAAGAATTGTATGTATTATATATGAACACATGTACGTAAAGAAGGAAAGAGAGAAATGTGCAATACCATGACATTAGCATTCAAGGCCCCAAACTCCATTAGTAATTAGGAAAGATGCACATCAACAACATTCTGGATAATGTTTTTAGTTTAGTATTCACTTTCCAAAAAAAAAAAAATTCATTGCAGTACTTTTGGTCCTCTTAAGCCTTCAATTTTGAGAAATATATCGGCCCCGTTTGGGACCTTGGCTATTTTAGTTGGCTTTTTAGCTATTTTATGAGATGAAAAAAAGTAGTGTTTGGGATGATTTGTGGATTTTTTTGTAATTGAATATACGGTTGTGACAAAAAAAGTGATTGATTGATGTGTAGGATGTGACATTTTGTCTTGTTGGTTATTTTAACATTTTTTTGTCTTTATTGGCTATTTTAGCCCAAACTTCTCATCCCAAACACCCCCAATCAAGAGGGTCAAAGCCTCTGCACTAAGTGTGAGGCAAGGCACAGCAGCCATTTCAGAATAATAGTAGGCAAACTTTTCAAACATGAGCACAACGAGAAACATGGGAGTACAAAGACAGTACTGAGTGAGAATTCAGAGTGAATTAAAATGAAATGGGCACTTACGTATCAAAAGCAGAACATGTAATGAGATATCCAAATATCACATGGTCGAAAATAAATCCTTACCTGCTTCAGCAATATGATTGGAATCCCAGAAATCGTGGTGATTACGAGTATTAGAAGTACTCTGGAGTATGATTATATATACAGTCTGTTACAGGCAGAGGCAAAGGAGCTGGAGATCAAATGTAACACTATAAGTGTCTCTGTTCAAGGACCATTAACGCATTTTGCAGCATTTCTCTAGCCCTCCTATCCGGTGTACATCCAGCAGATTCCATCTCCTTGTATATTACAGGGATCTGGTCAGAAAACCAGTTAAATGAATTGGTTAAAAAGCTGTAGAAAGGAAATACAATTCTTCAATTGGAACTCTAATTTCTCTCATAAAATTGGGATCTAAATTTTACTTTACACTTGCACTTTAAAATAAATGAAGTACCCATCTTGAACACAACACAACACAACCACTACATGTGTGTCCCACACACAAATTGAATATGCACACAAAGGCATGTCCAACTGGGGATAAGGAACATACTCTTTGTTCAGTATTATTTAGCCCATTTGCTTTCTCAGGTCACTATTTTGTTGCAAGTATAATTCAATACTAGCAAAAAAGCCATGTTGGATATTTTCCATTCACAATTTAGTATGCCCTAAAATATAAAGGATGATAAATTGAAGAATTCAATAATTCATCCATGTCATTCTGTCCTATAATTTGGGGATTTAAGGATCAGTCTCCTAGACACAAAGCAAGGACCAACGCAGAAATAAATTCCAAGGGTTAGGCAACATTTCATTGGCGAGAGTTGCATAAAACTAGACACTCTTGAACATGCAATAAATTTCAAATTTTCATTTCTTTTAAATCTTCCTGAAAATCCAAGCAGAATGAAATTAAAATGGAAGAAATGATGCGTGTAACTTGGAAAGAATGTGCTAGTAAAATTTTCACCAAGATATGATTATTAGATCAAGACTAAGATATAGCAGACCTGGTCAAACTTCTTTGCTCTCATAAATGCCTTCATAAGTGTGCTATAGGTAACCACATCAGGACTAACACCCTTCAGAACAACAAGACTATTGTCAGTAACAAACAATCTAGCAGTGTATTTTAGAAGTAAATAGATCAAGAAATATGAGGTCCTACACTTTCTTTTATACTGTGATAAACAGATAATGCCTCCGAAAGCCTTCCAGAAATACCAAATGCATTGATTAATACATTCAGCATTACAAGGTTTGGTTCAATTCCTTCTACTTCCATGAGTTGAAGAACCTTTACAGTCTGTTCACATAATCCCTGCACAAAAAATCAAATAATTAAGTGTGTTTTGAACAAGTAGGCATAAAGCAATAAATAACTTGCAAAAATATTCTTGATTATATTATCATGCATTACTTCACACAAAGTAAGCAAGATTTAAATAATTGAGCACTGTACGTGTGATAACCATGTTCCATATTATGCTAATTGGTCCTTATTATGAATATGATTATGTGTCTAATATGATTTTGTGTGCCATTTATGTGAAAATATGTGGTTTTGAATTTCTATCTGTTCATCATAGGAATATCTGTTTGATTATCTGTTTTGGAATTTAAATTGAAGGTCTTATCGGCCACAAAACCCGAAATTGACTACGCCATTGTGATTGACATAATTTTTAGAGCCTACGGTGAAATTTAATTGGAAATTGATTCGGATCAAATTAAATAGATTAAATTAATGAAATGGTGCCCAATTATTTAATATTAAATAATTGTATTTGAGAGGGAGCTTTTAAAGGGCCATTATACACCCTCACTTTGTTTTTTTTTGAGCTCAACATCTAAAATTATGCTCTAACATCTGAAATTATGCTCTAGAGACAGAGGGGAGCCAAAATTAGTGAGAAAGGAAGCTCAAGGAAGAGAATTGGCTAGGGAACTTGGTAATCTTGAAGCCACACTCAAAAGCTAACTATAATTTGAAAGATTTGAGCCTCTAGGTAAGTAAATTCAGGAGTTTAATGTTGTAATCTTGTGAATTTAAAGTTGATTGATGATTAAGAGCAAGAATTGTGTTATAAGTGATGGAATTGAGTTGGTTTTGTTGAATTGGAAGTCAATATGCACATGTATGTGAGAAATTGCTTTGAAATTGCATGTTTGAGCACAAAATGTACAAACCATGTGAGATTTTAGTTGAAGCTCATATTTTGACCATCTCTTCATCATCTAAGTTGAGAATAGAAGTTGTGTTTCACATGCATGTACCATCCATAAGAAGATGGGTTTGAAATTCATGGAATTGTTATGATGGAAACAAGTTTGTGCAATTTGGAACATGCATGTAAGTAATTCATGGAATTGAGCTTCATAATGTTGTAATTTGGTGCTATGAAGCACGGACACGGACACGGACACGGATACGGATACGGATACGGACACGGGACACGGCAATTTCCAAAATATGGGGACACAGACACGGCGGGGGACACGGCGAATTTTTTTTTTTTTTTTATATATATATTTTTATGTGTTATGTAGATTCGTATTACATTCATTCTAAATCAAAATTAACAAACAATAACATAATACCATTAATTCAATAAATATAAGAGAGGCAAAAGATTCAACATCCAACATCCAACAATAAGGGCTAGTTTGGCATGTACTAAATAAGCCAAAAAGTCAAAAAGTCACTATCTTATTTAAGTCACATCATCTTATTTAAATCACATCACCTCTCTAACACATCACATCAAACCCAACCCAAACCCACCAATAAGTCAAAAAGTGCACTTTTTTAGGACATCCCAAACCAACCCTAAATATAAGGGGAAAACATCCAACATCCAACATCCATCAATATTCTTCACAAAAGCACTAAATAAGAGGCAAAGAAGAAGGAAAAAGAAAAGAAAAGAAAAGAAAAGAAGTAGGCCTTTCAAAACTTCAAATAGATCCAATTTCTTGCACATCTTCATCATCATTAGCATCACCACCTTTTTCTTCGTTTGCACCTCCATCATCTGTAAACAACACAACCTCCATCTCAGGTTCATCAAGTGATAGATTTGCAACCTCAAGCATCCCAACATCATCAAATGAATCAAATGTGTCGCCCGCAATATCCCATAACTTGGTCTCTCCTTCAAGGTATTGTGGGGTTCTCCTTGATAAAAGACGGAGGTTGCTATGAACAAAAACCAAGTCCTCTGCACGTTGGGGTGTCATCTTGTTTCTTCTCATTGAATGGATAAAAGAGTATATACTCCAATTCCTCTCAACACATGATGAAGAAGAAGGTTGCACAAGTAGCCTTAAAGCCAAAGATTGAAGAGTGGGTGCAGATGCACCATAAACAACCCACCAACTATGAGGATCCATATCACATCTATTTCCAATGGAATCAATGTCAGCAAATGGCCCCTCTTTTGTTGAGAACTTAGCATACTCCAAATTTGCTTTAGTGCGCTCCATTGGATCATCAAAGAACCTTTTCAAGCACTTTTTTCTCTCAAGACAAACCTCCTCATCCCTATGTGGGGGAATTCGGCTTGGATCCTCATGAAGCCACACATCACTATAATACCTAAAATGAAAAAAAAGTACTACTCATTATAAATATGAAAGAATAATATTAAACTTAAATTAATAAAAATAGTAAATTGTGTTGTAATTACCTTGGATTCAATGAGTGTGCCAAGCAATGAAGTGGTGTGTTGTTCTTGTTCCACCGGTCTACAAGAATCTGATGTACTACATTATAGAATGTAGACTCGTCTTCTAGTCGCTTTCCTTCATGCTTATATATCACCATATTCACTTTTTCTATCATTGTATCCCACATGTCATATACTAAGTGAAGAGAAGGTCTATCGGTGTTACAAACTCTAATCATGTCATAAATAAGAGTAGTAAAGGAAAATATGTAGTTGACTTGATCCCACCAAAAGTCATCCAACAACTTATCCTTCACAAACTTGGCCTTACCAATATCATCATCCCTATAACAACTCCATTTGTCACTGATTACCATTGTTTGGAAACCTTGCTTTATCAACTTGACCCTCTTAAGCATGACAATGGAAGAAGCAAAGCGTGTTTCGACAACTGAAAGAAGCTTCAAACTCACAAACTCATTGTACATTGCCAACCTCATGGAATGATTACAAATAAAATTCTTGATCATCATCACATCACCCACAATCTCACTAATCTAATTACACTCTTCCAATGCAACTGAATTATTTCCCACATTCTTGGCAGCACAAATATTCTTCAAGGCAAGATTGAGGGTGTGCACAACACAAGGAGTCCAAAAGATGTGAGGAAATTGTGCTTCAATTAGATGCCCCGCTGCCTTGCAATTTGCAACATTATCTGTAATTACTTGAACCACATTTTTAGGCCCAACCTCCATAATTACTTCCTTCATCAAGTTGGAAATAAAATACTTGTCTTTTGTTTCCCCTGAACAATCAATTGCTTTAAGAAACATAGGCCCACCTCCGGTAACAACCATAAAATTTATTAATGGCCTCCGTTGGGAATCACTCCATCCATCACTGACTATACGCACACCCTTCTCTCTCCATGTGCCTCGAATAAGGTCTAACAACCTATCAATGTTTATCCTTTCTTTTTGAAGCAATGTAGTTCTCAACATATTATACCCAGGTGGTACATATCCTTGTATGTTGTTATTTGCAGCAAAAGTAAATGCACTAACATAGTAAGGATTTCTTGCCAAATGAAATGGCAAGCCTGCTAAATAAAACATTCTAGCTATCTCACTATTTAGTCTTTCTCGAGCCCCAATGTTAAATGCTTTCAGAACAGGGTTACTACTACTTCCACTCCCAATAGCAGTTGACCTCTTCCTTTTTGATCCATACATCTCCTCTGGTTCATTAAAACATAAACCTAATGATGCACTTGAACTAGGAGGAGGCAATGGGACTTTCTTCAACCTAGAGTTTTTCAATTTCAACTCTGCTTCTGCAATTACTCTCTCAAAATTAGCTTTATCCTTACTTGTTGCTTTTGGACACACTTCTATCCCCTGATTTTTAATTTGCATCAAATGGACTTTTACCCTAGTGTATGAACCTTTACGTGTAACCCGACAAAAGTTACATTGAAAAGTATAATTCCCCCATCTTGCACCAAATTTTTCTAATCTAGTCACATATTTCCACAGTGGCTTATCATCTTCAGCATCAAAGGCAGATTGTGTGTTATTGGCAGAATTTGAACTAGACATTTTTCCTATAAATTAAAATTAACATTAGAAGGATAAAAAATAAAAAATAAAAAACAGAGTTTACATACTGTATATATATATATAAACCTATAATTATTATTTTTTAAATACAGCTTTATATATATACATATATATAAACATATAATTACAAAAAAAAAAAAAAAAGTCTTATATATATATAAACGTATAAACAAATAAAAATAAAAATAAAAATAAAAGAAGTCTCACATATAATTATATATAAACGTATAATAAAAATAAAAATAAAAATAAAAATTAGTCTCAGTCTCAGTCGAACCGAAAGCAAAGCAGAGAGAGAGAGAGAGAGAGAGAGAGAGCGCGAAAGAGAGAGACAAAGGCAAAAGAGGGCTTACCTTTGAAGACGACTGGATCGAAGGTCGAAGACGACTGGATCGACTGAAACAGAGACTGGATCGACTGAAACAGACGACTGGATCGACTGGATTGGAGGTCTACGATCGACTTCGGAGGGCTGCGACTGAGAGAGAGATCTTCGATCGACTTCAGAGGGCTTCGACTGAGAGAGAGGAGGGCTTCGCAGGTCTGATTTTACTCATTTAATCCCTCAGTGGTTCGATTAGGGCTTTGCCCGTTGGTTTTTTTTTTTTTTAACTTTTTAAATATTATACTTTGACCCCAAATAAATATAAAAAATTTAAAAAATAGCCCCGCCGTGTCCAGATATGGACACGCGTGTCTCCGCCGTGTCCCTGCCGTGTCCCCTTCCAAAAAAATCATTAAATTAAAGGGACACGCCATCTGGCGTGTCCCGGGCGTGTCCCGTACGTGTCCCCGGTGTGTCCGCGTGTAGGACACTGCCACGGCACCATTTTCGGAATGTCCATGCTTCATAGATTTGGTGTTTGTACCATGTTAGTATATGTATATGTGAAATTTGAGCGATAATATACAAGATATGTTGATTTGAATGTTGAATTTGAGCTCAAGATCAGTTCTGGAAAACCCAGATTTCTTGACGTCCGCTCAAACGGGAGAACCGCCGCTCGAGCGTAAAATACGGACTCCCAGTATTTTTGCAGGCATGGATGTCCGTTTGAGCGGGGAAGTTCACGCTCAAGCGGGGAGCTATGTAGGATGACCTTTAGCTCGAGCGTTCAAGTTCACGCTCGAGCGTAAAAACGAGGCAGCCAGTACTTTTGCAGACATATTCGGTCCGCTCGAGCAGGGACCCCTATTTCTGAAATTTTGTAAATGCGTTCTATGTTTCGTTTTCCGTCCTCTTTCACTTCTAAGCACTCTTAGGCACGCATTGAGCATTGTAAATGAGTTAAAAGGGTAAGAATAAAGTCTGAAGAGGAATATGTGAATTAAGAACGGATTGAATCATTTGTGACCCATATGTGTTATGTAATGTGTAGGGTCAAGCTCCAGGGCAAATTGCTGGAAATTTGTGTTAATGTATATAATAAGATAGTGGCATATATATAATATGATAGTGGCGTTGGTGGTAGATAGTGGCATGTATATAATATGATAGTGGTGTTGATGGTAGATAGTGGCATGTATAGAATATGATAGTGGTGTTGGTGGCAATGTATATAATATGATAGTGGTAGATAGTGGTAATATATAATATGTAAGTGGCATATAATGGGTTATAATGATGTTTGTAATATCTCCTATATAAGGAGTGTCATTTGGTCTTGTAAGATAAGAAGTTTTGAATATAACAGAAATATATTCCTTCTTCCTCATATTTTCGGAGTTCTTCTTCCTCATATTTTCTAAGTTGGTATCAGAGCAACAAAAAACACAGCAGCCCTAAAACCGTCATAGCCATGTCGGAAGTCACGTCCGAAACCACTTCAACCCCTGCCGCTGCCATTCCGGTGAAAACGTCCAACTCTCACTCGGTCCAAATCACCACCATCCGCCTAAATGGTGATAATTTTCTCCGCTGGTCACAATCTGTCCGGATGTATATCCGTGGGCAAGGAAAGATCGGTTACATCACTGGTGACAAGAAAGCTCCTGCTGTTAATGATCCGCTGTTCGACAGTTGGGACGCTGAAAACTCCATGGTTATGACATGGTTGGTCAATTCCATGGAGGAGGATATAAGCTCTAATTACATGTGCTATGCTACTGCACAAGAATTGTGGGATAATGTTAGTTAGATGTATTCTGACCTAGGAAATCAATCTCAAGTTTTCGAATTAACTTTGAAGTTGGGAGAGATTCGTCAAGGAGATGATTCCGTCACCAAATATTTCAATTCGTTGAAAAGGTTGTGGCAGGATCTTGACATCTTCAACAGATACGAATGGAAATCGGTTGACGACTGCAACCACTACAAGAAAACTGTGGAAGACAGCCGTATTTACAAGTTTCTTGCCGGCCTCAACATTAAGTTCGATGAAGTGCGAGGAAGAATTATTGGCAGACCTCCTCTCCCATCCATTGGCGAAGTATTTGCCGAAGTCAGAAGGGCAGAGAGCCGAAGGAGCGTCATGCTTAAGAAAAAAGGTACTGGTGAATCAATTGAAATTTCTGCTTTAATTAGCGATGCTGCGGCCAACAAGGCTGCAAATTACTAGCGCAGGTTTGATGATAAGCCACGGGTCTGGTGTGATTTTTGCAACAAGCCTCGCCATACACGCGAAACGTGTTGGAAGATCCATGGCAAACCTGTCAACTGGAAAAGCAGCAAACAAGGAGAGAAGAATCGTGGCTTTCCTACCGCTAATGAAGCCGATTCAGGTTCCTTCAACAAAGAGCAGATTGATCAACTCTTAAAGCTGATAAAATCCAACTCCTCGTCCGGTACTCCTAGTGTTTTGTTGGCACAAACAGGTAGAAATCCTAAAGCCTTCTCTTGCCTAAACTTCTCTCCGTGGATCATAGATTCCGGTGCCTCCGATCACATGACTAGTTTTTCCCATTTATTTAGTACCTATTTCCCTTGTTCTGGTCATGACAAAATCAGAATAGCCGATGGTAGTTTTTCACCTATTGCAGGAAAATGATTTATTAAACTAACTGAGAAAATTAATCTCAATGCTGTTCTTCACGTCCCCAACTTAGCCTGTAACCTTTTGTCTGTCAGTAAACTATCTAAGGATTCTAATTGTCGTGTTACATTTTTTGAATCCCATTGTGAATTTCAGGACCAGAACTCGGGAATGATGATTGGGAGTGCTAGGATGCTTGAAGGTCTTTACTACTTTGATGAAGTACCTGTTAGTAATAAAAAAGCTCAGAGCTTTAATAGTACTAGTTCAATCTCTGTTCGAGAAAAAATAATGCTATGGCACTATAGGCTAGGACATCCTAATTTTCTTTATCTGAAACATTTATTTCCAGAATTATTTAAAGGGATTGATTGTTCTTCTTTTCATTGTGAAAGTTGCATTTTTGCAAAATTTCATCGCTCTACTTATTTGCCAAAACCTTACCAGGCTTCCAAACCTTTTTATTTGATTCATAGTGATGTTTGGGGCCCTTCTAAAATCACTACTCTTTCTGGTAAAAGATGGTTTGTTACATTTATTGATGACCATACCCGCTTATGTTGGATTTATTTGATGAATAAAAAATCTGACGTGAAAAATTTATTCACAAATTTTTACAATATGATTGAAAACCAATTTCAAATCAAAATTGGTATTTTACATTCTGATAATGGAACAGAATATTTCAATGAGCAGTTGGGTGAGTTTTTGGAAAAAAAGGAGATTTTTCATCAATCTACATGTTGGGATACCCCTCAACAAAATGGCATTGCAGAACGAAAAAATAAACATCTACTTGAAGTAGCACGTGCTATAATGTTTTACATGCATGTTCCTAAATATTTATGGGGTGAAGCAATTTTAACAGCCTCTTATTTGATAAACAGGATGCCTACAAAGGTGTTAACATACAAAACACCTTTTGATTGTCTCAAAACTTTTTTTCTGACACGAGGTTGTTTTCTGATTTACCCGCCAAAGTTTTTGGATGTACTGCCTATGTTCATGTTCCCAGTCAATTTCGTTCAAAACTTGACCTCCGTGCTATAAAATGTGTTTTTTTGGGTTATTCCTCAAACAAAAAGGGGTATAAGTGTTTCGATCCTCAAACCAAGAAATTTCATGTGAGTATGGATGTGTCATTTGTGGAAACAAAATCCTATTTCCCCAACACTTCTCTTCAGGGGGAGACAAGTGGAGTAGAAGATCGTTTTTGGGATATTTCTATCCCGCTCCCCAATGTCATTTATCCTACACAAAAACCACATCTGTCTGATAATGATCACTTAGGAGAACCAAGTTCTATGGTGCCTAGTCAAGAAGATTCTTGTTTAGGGGGAGAAGTACTACAAAATGATCTAAATCCTGAGCTTCAGGTTTATACTAGGAAGCGATTTCATCTGAGGAATAATGACCCGAATGTCCATCCTAATGACTCGAATGTCCACCCGAGTTCTGGCATCGAAATTTTAAGTAATCCTATTCCTTCTATTTCCGACCTTGATGTTCCTATAGCAATTAGGAAAGGTGTCCGAAATTGCATTAAACATCCTATTGCAAATTACCTCTCCTATCAAAGACTGTCTAAAAACCATAGAGCTTTCACATCTAGGATTTCACACTTGTTTGTTCCAAGGAATATACAGGAAGCATTGGATGATCCGAATTGGAAATTAGCAGTCATGGAGGAGATGAATGCTTTAAGGAGAAGTGGTACTTGGGAGATAGTTGATCTACCCAAAGACAAGAAAACAGTGTAAATGGGTGTTTACGATAAAATGTAACGCAGATGGAAGCGTTGAGAGATACAAGGCGAGACTGGTGGCTAAAGGCTTCACTCAAACTTATGGGATCGACTATCAGGAGACGTTTGCTCCTGTTGCTAAAATAAATTCCATCAGAGTACTGTTATCTCTTGCACTAAATTCAGATTGGCCTCTACATCAACTTGACATTAAAAATGCATTTCTCAATGGTGATCTTGAAGAAGAGGTGTTCATGAGCCTACCGCCGGGATTTGAGCAGAGACTTGGAAGCGACAGAGTATGCAGATTGAACAAGTCATTATACGGACTCAAACAATCACCAAGAGCGTGGTTTGAACGCTTTGGGAAGGCAGTTATCAGTTGTGGCTTCTCGCAGAGTCAAGCAGATCACACAATATTTTATAAACATTCAAAAAACAGTAAAATTACAATTTTGATTGTTTATGTTGATGACATCATTTTAACTGGTAATGATGAAGCAGAGTTAGCAGCCCTCAAAGAGAAACTCGCAAAAGAATTTCACCTTAAGGATCTGGGAGCCCTCAAGTATTTCCTCGGAATGAAATTTGCAAGATCCAAGGAAGGTATATTCGTTAATCAGAGAAAATATGTTCTTGATCTCCTTGGAGAAACAGGTATGCTTGGTTGTAAGATGATGGAGACTCCGATCGAGTCTAACTTGAAGTTACAAGCTGCTAAGGCTGAAGAAGTCAAAGAGAGGGAACAATATCAGCGACTTGTAGGGAAATTGATTTACTTGTCTCATACGCGGCCTGATATTGCCTTTGCAGTCAGCATGGTAAGTCAGTTCATGCACTCACCAGGGGCAGAGCACTTTGAGGCCGTTTATAAGATCTTAAGATATTTGAAAGGAACTCCAGGGAGAGGCTTACTGTTCAAGAAACATGGACATCTTCAAGTTGAAGTATACACAGATGCAGACTGGGCAGGAAGTGTTACAGACAGGAGATCAACATCCGGATACTGCTCCTTTGTAGGTGGGAACCTAGTTACATGGCGGAGTAAAAAACAGAATGTGGTAGCTAGAAGTAGTGCAAGAGCAGAGTTCAGAGCTGTTACCCATGGAATCTGTGAAGTAATGTGGATTAAAAGAATTCTTGAAGAATTAAAGCTTTCTCACCCGACACCTATGAAGGTCTATTGTGACAACAAAGCAGCTATATCTATAGCTCATAATCCAGTTCTACATGATCGCACAAAACATATAGAAGTGGATAAACATTTCATCAAGGAGAAAATCAATGCTGGCATAATCTGTATGACCTACCTTCCAACAGGTGAACAATTAGCTGATGTGCTAACGAAGGGACTACACAAGAAGCAATTTGATAAGCTGACTAGCAAGCTGGCTATGGAAGATATCTTCAAACCAGCTTGAGGGGGAGTGCTGGAAATTTGTGTTAATGTATATAATAAGATAGTGGCATGTATATAATATGATAGTGGTGTTGGTGGTAGATAGTGGCATGTATATAATATGATAGTGGTGTTGATGGTAGATAGTGGCATGTATAGAATATGATAGTGGTGTTGGTGGCAATGTATATAATATGATAGTGGTAGATAGTGGTAATATATAATATGTAAGTGGCATATAATGGGTTATAATGATGTTTGTAATATCTCCTATATAAGGAGTGTCATTTGGTCTTGTAAGATAAGAAATTTTGAATATAACAGAAATATATTCCTTCTTCCTCATATTTTCGGAGTTCTTCTTCCTCATATTTTCTAAGTCAAATCATCCAGCCGATCACTATGAGTAATATCTTAATAAAGCTATCTGAAATGTTTTGTTTGTCCAATTGCTTACTTCTATGTAAGTCTTATAAGTTCGTTAATTTGAATGGTGGATAATGTTTGTTAGGCCAAATGAATGGGCTAGAGGCATGTGTAGAACTCGTCGAGTATTATATGCTTATAAAAAATCACGTTGCTTGGATATCAATAGCTATCTGATCGTGTTATTTTTTCTTGTCAACTGTTAACTATAACACCATCCATTTTTTATACAAAACTGATTTGATCATGTAGTTAGCGATTTCCGATTAACGTAATTTTTTATAGGCATATAGTTCTGGACGAGTTCTACATATTGAACGGTTCGGATTATCAAAACGGGACCCGTGGTGGCCCCCATGGGCCCAACATTTCCGTCCAACTTAGTGATTTTATATATGTAATTCTTTTTTTTTCCCCTCTCACGGTACTAAAGGGTCAATTCAGCCCCGAAAATTGTGTAAAGTTTGTTTGATTAAAATATTATGTATATTAATTTTTTAATATTTTTAATTTGTGAATAGTGATAACTTTTTTGTTTTTTTTGTAACTTTTTTGGCTTTTTTGAAACACCCCAAACCAGGCCTTAATGTTTTTTGTTCCTTTCTTTATGATAATTACTAGTCCTCAACAAAGGACATAAGCATAATTTTAGGGTATTGAATGTAAGATAAATATAATTCTTAACTTTCAAAAAGCAAAAAGTAGATATAGAAAGTGTAGGATGAGGTTCAAACTATAAGTTTAGAGAAGAGAAAGAGATAGGAAATGAGTTAGACCTCATCCCCTTTTATATTGATAATAATAAGTAATTACAGGAGTGCCATAAGGCATAAATTATGGGCCAACCCATTATACCAATCAACATCAATCAAGGAAAAATAAAATCAAATAAGAATAAAAAATAAGTAATACTATTTCCTATTCTAACACTTCCCCTCAAACTGATGCGAAGATATCTCTCATGCCTAACTTGTTGAAAATGCCATGAAATGGTTTGCTCCCTATTCCCTTAGTGAGAGCATCTGCTAGTTGACTCCTAGTCTTCACAAATGGAGTACATATGGTGCCACTAGTGAGCTTTTCCTTGATGAAGTGCCTATCAATCTCCACATGCTTGGTTCTGTCATGTTGAACTAAATTATGAGCTGTGTTGATTGTGGCCTTGTTGTCACAGTATAATCTCATGGAATCAGTCTGATATATCCCTAAGTCTCCCAACAATAATCTAATCCATAGCAACTCACATACGCCCTGTGCCATAGTCCTGAATTCTGCCTCAGCACTAGATCTAGCAACCACATTATGTTTCTTACTTCGTCACGTGACTAGATTGCCTCCAACAAATGTGCAATATCCAGAAGTTGACCGTCTGTGTCAGGGAAATGTTTAATTCATGCTACTTCTTCCCTTCCTTTATTCTCTGTACTCCATGTTCCCAATTTTAGTGTTAACCTTTTATCTTTGAGTCGTATTACTCGTGATTTAAATTGTAGCGTGACGTTTTTTCCTGATTATTGTCTTTTTCAGGACCTTATCACGAGGGAGAGGATTGGCCGTGGTAGAGAAGAACATGGTCTCTACATTCTGGATTAGACAGACAAGTTGGCTCATTCATCTCTTCAGTTACCATCCTCTAAAGAAGACCTTTGGTTTTGACACCGTCGCTTAGGACATCCCTCCTTTTTACTACTTGAGTATTTATTTCCTTTTGTTTTTGAGAAAAATAATGTGTCTGATTTTCAATATGAGTCTTGTCAACTTGAAAAACAATACAGAGCTTCTTTTGCTCCTTCTATTAATAAAAATTCAGTTCCTTTTTCTTTGATTCATTCTGATATGTGGGGTCCCTCCCGTTTTGTGTCTTTAAAGGGTCAAAAATGGTTTGTCACTTTCATCGATGATTGTTCTAGGACCACTTGGGTATATCTGATGAAAGACAAGAGTGAAGTGTTTTTTGTATTTCAAAACTTCCACAGCATGGTTTGCACTCAGTTTAGGACGGTTGTCAAAATTTTGCATTCTGATAAGAGGGGAGAATATCTTGACTCTGCTCTTGCTAGTTATTTTGCAACTCATGGCATTATTCACCAAACTTCTTGCAGTAATACTCCTCAAAAAAATGGTGTTGCAGAACAGAAAAATCGCCACCTTCTTGATGTGACCCGTTGTCTATCCTTTGAAATGCGTGTCCCACGATCCTATTAGGGGAAAGTGGTTCTCACTGCAGATTATTTGATTATGCTTTTATAGTTACTGTTGTGCTTATTCTCATCTTCCGGGTTTGTGATTGACATCGTGTTTGAGGAATAGTTAGTAGAGTGTCTATATCAGATTTGACTAGTAAATTTACTATCTCTCAACTACCTTAGGGCGAGAGTTCTGTTATCCCTTCCACTATAACTAATAACTTCAACACTGGCTTTAAAATCACCACTTCCCTATTCAATGGTCAAAATTACCTAGAGTAGTCGCAGAGTCTGACTATTTTCTTGAAGAGCAGAGGGAAGATGGAATTTGTTGATGGGAGGATCCAGATACCCAGTATCATAGACCCTCATTATAACCAGTGGGAGATCACCAATTCTCTGATTATGGGCTGGTTGATCCATTCTATGGTTCCGGAGATTGGAGAGGGCTATTTGTCTACGGACATTGTCCAAGATATTTGGGAGGTCATAACGACTACTTACTCCAGGAAAGGGAACTTCTCATCGGCTTTTGAGTTACATCGCTCCATTGAGAGGTCAGTACAAGGTGAGATGACTATCCTCCAGTATTTTGCTTTCCTTAGCAATGGGTGGAAGCGACTTCATCACCTTTAGAATTACAAGCTTGTGTGTCCCACTGATTCTACTGGTCACCAGAAGTTTGTGGAGAAAGAGCGGGTCTTCAAGTTCTTAGAGGGTGTAAATGTGGAGTATAATCCTGTTCAGAGTAGAGTACTCGGCATGGATGTGCTTCCATCTCTCCAAGAAGCCTTTGCTTTTGTGCAGAATGAGGAAAGTCGCCGCTTTGCTATACTTCCTCCTACCACTATTGATCACTCTGATACCATGTAAGTTTAAAGAAGATAAACATATAGGGAATGAGTTAGATCTCATCTCCTTTTATATTGATAATAATGAATAATTACAGGAGTGCCATAAGGCATAAATTATGGGCCAACCCATTACACCAATCAACATCAATCAAGGGAAAATAAAATCAAATAAGAATAAAATATAAGTAATACTATTTTCTATTCTAACACAAACCATATAAACAAAATGAAATCACCCAATTGAGCTTCCAAGTTGTCTTTCCCAAACAGTTTAATTCCTGCTTCAAAAGCATCTTTCAAACAAAGCACACTTCCCAAGTTCCAAGATATCCAAAACACTTATGTTGCTACTTGCTAGAGTTTGATTCAGTTCTAAATAAATGTATAAAACCGTGAGTTTTCTCCATGTCATGATATCATTTACTTCACCGCATTCAGTTTCTTCAATGAAACAAAAAGAAAAGGTGTTCAACCATGAAATTACAAGCAACATGGGATGTGCTCAATTCTGGCTTTTGCAAATTAATGGCAAATTTTACATCTTGAACTCACTATCCACTTCCCATTACCGAAATTTTTCAACATTTTCTCTCTACCACTAGGTTTCAATCATATGATAAATTATATAGTGCCATCCAACTGCCAAGCCAAGTATGAAGAAAATATAAATTATATTAAGTACAAACAAAATGTATGAAGAACTATAAGAAAATTATGTTTAGGAATCATATATTTACCCTAGAAATTTAGTATGCCAATGAAAGGGGAACACACCTGTTGGGCATAAGCATTTGCCAGCACAGAAAAGACACTAGCTGAAAGCTGAATGCCTTCCAACTTTAAAGCATTTATGCATTCTTCTGCATCCAAAAATCTTCCATACTGACCATAAATATCAACCAAAACAGCATAAATGACTCCACTTTTTTTATGCCCTCTACATTTCATATTCTCAAAGTTCTTCTTCATCATATCCCAATTTCCCTGCTCCCCCAAACGACTAATGATGGTAATGAAGATCTTTGGATCAGGATATACCCCTTGTTCTAGCATCTTTGCAAACAACTCAAGAGCATTAGCAACATCCCCAAACTTGCAATGCCACTTGATCAACGAATTCCATGTTGTGATGTCAGGTTTTATGCCTTCTTGTTGCATTTTCTCAAACACTTCTAAGGCTTCTCCTAACTCGCCATATTTCCCAAATGTATTGATGATGCTATTGTAAATCCTCTTGTCCAGTGGCACCCCCGTCTCCTTTATTTCTCTCACAATGCCCATTGCTTTCTTCCACATCCCATTGTCCCTGTAAAGTCCAATAACCTTGCTATACACAAATGAATTTAGTTGTAACCCCTCTTGTTTCATCTCACCAATAACTGACCAGGTATCTGGCAGGCGCCCAGCATGGACATAATAATCTAGAAGGATCTCATATGTTTCCTGATTCCTCCTAATACCCAAATCATCTATTGCCACTAGAACCTTATCTGCAAGCCTTAAGAGGCCTTTCTTCAAGAAGCCTCTGAGCAAGACATTGTACACCTTTCGCCCAGGCTTAAACCCTAAACGTATCATATCTTGGAAAATTGCATCAGCCTCCAAAGTCCTGCCAACATTTCCAAGAGCTGTAATCAAGAAAGTGTAAGATACTGCATTTGGACGAAAGCCCAGAGCCTCCATTTGGGCAAGCAATGCCATAGCCTCATCAGCATCCCCCACTCTGCACAGCTCACATATAAGATTGTTGTATCCCTCGCGGGAAAGTTCCTCTCTAGTTTCGGAACCACATGGGTGTGAAATTGAGCTCTTGATGGTATTTGAACTACTCCCAATTGCATTAACATCAAAATCTATGACTCTATTGCATTGCAGGGGATGATATGAACAATTAAATATCTGGAATTTTTTTTGACAATTGAGATATTTCAGACAACCAGGGAAGAGTGGCGAGCTGCCATGAACAAATGAACCTGAATGCGGCTTGCCATGGAACATGAATTGCATCTCCAAGCACATGCTATAGCTGCATTAAAGAAACTACTTAAGTTTATAGTTTTAATTCGGGAATTCAAATTATGAAGAAAGTTCCCAACTTTATTTGGCAGCACTATTCAAATTGTGGGGGGGAAAAAGAAGAAGTTTTGAATAAAAATCAGCAGCCTGTTTGATTTAAAATCACCACAGAACCATCACATATAATCATAACCAATCAAACCTCATCAAATAAAATTGTGGTTTGTTTGGAAAATAAAAACAATTCTTGGACTAGATTTTTAGAATCTGCCGTGTCGAACAAAAAATTGTGCTTCTGGTTTTGAAATAAAAAATAAAAAATCAGAGAAACAGAATCAATAGCTACAACTAAACTTGGATGAACCCAATCAAGAGTCAAAGAAAATATTAATTCTATAATTGAAGCATCGATTCATACATACAATAACCAGTTTAGTTTTCCAATCATTCATTCTAGGGCCTTGAGATCGTTCAAATTGCATGTGAGGTTTAGGGAATTCAAATGAACTCGTGAAGAGAACACAAGAAGGAAAGTGAAGATTACCCATAGCTCCAACACACCCATCTCAGAGAAACAATTACTATGAAAGAGACAACGAGAGAACCAGACAGAGACTCACCTAGCCGGAACCGTGGTCAGAGCCGACGGAGAGAGTCGCCGCGCCGGAGGGGAGGGAGAGAGAGAGAGAGAGAGTGAAGTAAAATACAAGACCCGCTGTTTGTCAAAACATGGGGCGGGTACCTATGACGAACCAACCGATTTGGGAATTTAGGGGAGTTTTGGGAAGTACAATTATTATTATTATTATTATTATTTTTTTTTTCTTGTAGTGTATTTTTTTTTTTTATTAATGCTTGAGGCCTCGAATTTGAGGCCTCTAAATTGCCTCGAAATTCTTTCTTTCTTTTTTTTATTTCCCTGCGTGTTTGGTTTTGGGAAAATTGGTTTAGGGTCCCTCTCCCACTTTTCGTAATGGAAGAGATCCACAAAATTATTTTTTGATGTCTAAGGTCCCTAAACATACATCAGAGAAATTTCAGTCCTTTATACTATCTTCATCATCTGACCCACCGCCACCCCCAACAACCCGACTCTCAGTTCTCCTCATCTTCCAACACTTCCCAAAGCTTTACCCAGTGGAGATTCCCGGCCTCGTTCTCCTCCTCTCCTTCCCTCTCATCGCAATCGCATACATCTTCGTCTCCGAAGCCCCCGCGATCTAGGCGTTCATCTTCATCTCCTACGCCGGACTGAAGATCCGCGACATCGAGCTCGTCTCTCGCGCGGTGCTGCCGAGGTTCTTCGCGGCGGACGTGAGGGCCGAAAGCTTATGTGCAAAACCAACTTGAACAGTCCGATGCTGAGAGGAAACGGACATCTGTTCATGATAGAATGACGGTACCTGTTACTTACGACGATCTGATTGGAGAGGAGGATCCAAAAGACAAATCAACATGATCTGGGAAAAACTGCATGTTTCTGTGGTTCGAACAGTTTTGTGAATTTTTGGTACTCCAATTTAAATTCCTTTCCAGCATTTTCTTTTTCAGCTACCAAGATAATAGAAGACATATTTTGCCTATTCTCGAAGAAATGAGGTGTTTGTGTTTGGAACTTTGGATTAGTGAAAGGATTTGAGGAGAGAGAAGAAAAATGAATGGAAAAGTGAATGAAGTAGAATTTTTTTTTTCCTTCACTTTTTCCATCAACAAATCCCTACGTAAATCTATTCTCCAAACAAAGCATGAAGGGTAGGGGAAAGAAAATAAATGAAATGAAAAATCAGAAAGAAAATGAGAAATTGCTTTTTGTTAGTTAGTACATATATGGTTGGTTCTTATTTAAGAATCCCATTGAATTGAATTGAGGTTTTTTGTTAGTTATTTATCTTCTTGATGTATACAAAGTTGCCCATGATGTTAAAGCAGAGAACTTTGCCTCCATCTCTGGTATCCCAATCACAGAAATTGGAATTTCTCTGGATTGGAGAGGAAGAATTTCTCTGGTTTGGGTTGGAGAGAGAGAATTTATCTGGGTTAAGTGAATTTCTTTGGATTGGAGATGAGAATTTCTCTGGTTTGTGAAGTTAGAGAAATTTCCTAGATCAATGTACAATCACCAAGTTCTGCTCATAAAAATACAACTTTACTGTAAATAGAAAGAATTTCTCTGGTTTCAATCCAAAGAGTTTCTCTGTTTTGTCTGGTTTGAAGAGAATTTCTCTAGTTTTGGACCAGAGAAATTTGTGGGTTTGTGGGTTTGTCAGACATGGGTTTAATTGTAGTTAATAGAGCCAGAGAAATTTGCGAAGTCAAAGAAATTTCCTAGATAGCCATACAAATTTCCTTTCCACAATTTTCTCTGGATTTATTTGGTACTCAGAGAAATTTCAATTTCCTCTGGAGAGAATTTCTCTAGAACTGAAATTTCTCTGGATTTCAATTTTCTCTGGAGAGAATTTCTCTAGGACTGAAATTTCTCTGGATCCTGTTAAGGGACCTTAGACATCATGAAAATATTTGATGTCCTTTGTACTATAAAATCATAATATCAGGGACCTTAAAAAAAATATCCCTTTGGTTTTTTTTATTTATTTTTTTTTTTTATAAGGGTGGTTATATGTATTAGACATCTTGTACTAACTCAGTCTATATGTTTATAAAGTCTAACTCCACTCACTCACCTTATCAAACTAGATAGGCTGAGTTTTTTTTTTTTTTTTTCTTCTATTTGTTGGGTTATGTTATTTTTTTAATTTAATTTTATTTTATTTTATTTGTTGGGCTATGTTGGTTTGATATTTTTTTTTAAAGGTGGTTATGTGTAGGGGTGTGCCAAAAAACTAAACATTCCGCACCAACTTATCGTACAAAATTATATGAAATTAACAAAATTTAACTAGCAACTTAACTGATCAGTCAATTAAGTTGGACTGGTTAAGTGATAAAATTAACTAATCAGTTAGACTGTTGGTTAAATTTTGTTAATTTCATATAATTTTATACGATGAGTTGGTGTGAAATGTTTAATTTTTTGACACATTCTTACACATAAACCACCCTTAAAAAAATAAATAAATAAATAAAATAACTAACTAACACAGCCACCACCCAAAAAAAAAAAATGTTGTCGAGGCAAATTCGAGGCTTCTAGCACCGCTGTTTTTTTTTTTTTTTTGGAGTAAAGTACACATTGACATCCTTTAAGTTTGGTTCAATTATATTTCATCTCCTGACGTTCCAAAAATTATATTCTCATTCTTATGATTAATAGTCTCATTTCACAAATCTTTGTTTATATAAAAAATAATAACTCTTAATAAAAAATAGAAAAAATTATATTAAAAAAAAAAGTAAAGCAAAATTAAAAGAAAAAAAAATAGAAGAAGTAAAGCAAAGTAAGAAAATAGAGAGTGCGTGAATTCAGTGTTATCATTTCGTCTAAATAATTACAATGACAAAGGATTAGTGTAATTTTTCAAACGTCAAGATGATATGTATTAAACTTAAACCTTAGGGGGTGTAAATATAATTTATCCATTTTTAAAATTTTTTAAAATGTTTTAAGTTTTTAGATTTAGTTTGACAAGACAAATAAAAAAATTATGTTTTTTTAAAAAAAATTCAAAAAAAAATCTAGAGAAATCAAAAATAAGTTAAAATAAATAATTTTTTTTGGACTTATTTTTGCCTTTAGTGTTTTTTTTTTTTTTAAGTTTATCTCGACAAGACGGACTATAAAATTAAAATTTTAACATAATTTAAAAAAAATTAAAAAGAGAGAAGAAATAACTCAATAATACACTTGTTGGTACAATCTTCTATGTATATAAAATAACTTGAAATAAATTCAAACAAAATAAATAAATAACATACCAGATTTATTTATCGAACCGAATTAAAATTAAGACCAAGTCGAGTGTGTGACACTCTATCCTTAAGACAGATTCGCCCCGCTACGATACTTACGGTTGAGTGGCGTTTATCTCCCAGGATACAATGATCTTCACAAACTGTAGTAGTACTCCAAACAATTTGTTCGGCGAATCAAACCTGTGATCTATACTCTCTTTAATTTATTCTAAAACTAAATATGAAGAATAAATGCACTAGGGAAAAATTGGACAGCAAAAAGACAAAATTTTAGACTGATTTTTCATACCCAAGACTGTTGGAAATACCAAGTATTTATAGGCAACAACAATGGACCCGAAAAGGTGCAATATGGTAATGAACAGGTGCCCAACCTGTTTGACCGTTGGAACTTCTGAACATATTATTCAAACTTTTAAATAAGAAACCGTTGGTCAACAATAAAAACCTGTAGAACTTTATTATTTACTTAAACTATTTCAAATATATATATATATATATTAAACTAATTATATATATATATATATATATTAAACTATTGAAATAGTTAAATAAATAAATAAATGATGAGATACAAACTTTAAGAAACTTTTTAGGAACCTAAAATTTGAATTTAGAATTAAATTAAATTCTCACAATTACAAATTTTAGGAAACCACTTAGGAACTCAAAATTTGAATTTAGAATTAAATTAAATTCCCACAATAATTTTTATTGAAAAAATTCAAATGAATTTTATCAAAAAAATTAATGTTAGACCAGAAAACGACGTCAACTTCTCATTCACTCATAAATGGTTTTGACGTTCCGTCTTCACCATGTGACTTGCCACGCGGCAAGGAACAGGTCACCTCTTCGGATCTACCCCAAACGTTGTTTGGGCCCACTCAAATTAGGGCTAAAAAATATGCCTATATTAAACTATTTTTCCGACAATCCCCCACATGAATGGAATTTGACGGAGAGAAAATGCAACAACATGATCTAATTACAGAGAGTACAGAAATTGAAAATATTCTGCAAAGGATAGGTAGCTTTTGGTTTTGAACATTCCCTTGTGAGACACTATCGGATTTACTAGCTAACCAGTGAACATGATGTCTTGAACTGTTCAGCCGTTTGTGTAAACCAAGACAATAGAACTCACACAGTATATCCCCAGACACAGTTTAGTTCTCACTATAGTGTTCATTTTGGCCCTAAACAACCTGGTCTTCATGAGTGCTCTAAAGACTTGTAGCCCTTCACAAGTCTTATAGAACCGGCCCAGTTCACACTCACATAGGTGATTCTTATGAAAAGTATCCTGCCATACTCCACTAGGTTTACCTAGATACAAGAATCATTTAAAGTTTTATTAACCTAAAACGCTGCAAACATCACTATTTCATCATAGAAATGGGTAGGAGTTAGACTCCCCAGTGATTCTTCTGAGTCATTCACAACTTGGTTGTCCCTTTGAACTTAGATCTTGGGATCTCCAGTCAACTAGGTTGGGTTGCCGTTGTGGTAACTCTTATTTAATAGGCTTAAGTCCCATTCCCCTCGATGAATTCTCAACTAACTCTCTTGCTAATCCTTTGGTTAGTGGATCCGCTATGTTGTCTTTAGACTTAACATATTCTATGGAAATAATTCCATTAGAGAGTAGTTGTCTCACGGTGTTATGTCGACGACGAATGTGTCGTGACTTACCGTTATACACATGACTCTGTGCTCTACCTATAGCTGATTGACTATCGCAATGTATGCATATAGCAAGCACTGATTTTGGCCAAATTGGAATATCTTCAAGGAAGTGGCGAAGCCATTCTGCCTCTTCCCCTGCTTTGTCTAAAGCTATGAATTCAGATTCCATAGTAGACCTAGCAATACAAGTCTGTTTGAAAGATTTCCAAGATACAGCCGCCCCACCAAGAGTAAAGACATACCCACTGGTGGACTTCGAGTCTCTAGTATCCGATATCCAATTTGCATCACAGTATCCTTCAAGTACTGCTGGATATCTAGTATAATTCAGCCCAATATTACGAGTAAATCGGAGATACCTTAGAACCCTTATAACTGCTTTCCAGTGTTCTACTCCCGGATTACTCGTATATCTACTTAATTTACTTACTGCATAAGCTATATCTGGGCAAGTGCAGTTCATCAAGTACATTAAGCTTCCAATAATTTGGGCATACTCTAATTGAGAAATACTTTCCTGTACATTCTTAGAAAGATACAAATTAACATCTAAGGTGTTCTAGCAAGATGATCATCATCTTTGCTGAATTTGTCAAGTATTTTCTCAATGTAATGAGATTGTGACAAAGCATATCCTTCTGATATTTTGGTAATTTTCATACCAAGAATTACATCAGCAATGCCCATGTCTTTCATGTCAAAATGTTTATTTAACATTTTATTGGTAGTTTTAATCATGTCATTATTACTACCAATGATGAGCATATCATCTACATAAAGACATACAATGACATAACCTTTATCTGTGTTTTTAATATAAACACATTTGTCACACTCATTAATTTTAAATCCATTTGACATCATTGCCTTGTCAAAATTCTCATGCCATTGCTTTGGCGCTTGTTTTAAACCATATAATGATTTAACCAATTTACACACTTTCTTTTCTTTCCCTGGAATAGAAAACCCTTCTGGTTGTTCTATGTAAATTTCTTCATTTAACTCACCATTTAAGAAAGCGGTTTTAACATCTATTTGATGAATTTCTAGATTATATAGAGATGCAATGGCAATTACCATTCTAATGGATGTTATTCTAGTAACCGGTGAGTATGTGTCAAAATAGTCTAGACCTTCTTTTTGTCTAAATCCTTTGACCACAAGTCTTGCCTTGTATTTGTCAATTGATCCATCCGCTTTCATTTTCCTTTTGAAAATCCACTTGTAGCCAAGAGGTTTACAACCTGGTGGCAAATCCACCAATTCCCAAGTGTGATTTTGCAAGATGGATTCAACTTCACTGTTGACAGCTTCTTTCCATAAAGGAGCTTCAGGACTAGACATAGCCTCTTTAAAAGTTAAAGGCTCATTTTCTAACAAAAATGTTAGAAAATCTGGACCAAAAGATTTTGAGGTTCTAGCACGTTTACTACGCCTATGTTCTTCTTCCTCATTTTTGTCTAACTCTTGCTCTTGATCATGTTCTTGATAATTACTAGTAATAATATCAAAAGATCTCTTATTATTACTAGTCTCTTGTCCAATTTTATTTGGAAATACATGTTCAAAGAATGATGCATTCCGAGACTCAATAATAGTATTTACATGCATTTCGGAATGTTCTGATTTATGAATCAAAAACCGATATGCACTACTATTCTTGGCATAACTAATGAAAATGCAATCAATGGTCTTAGGACTTATCTTAGTCTTTTTAGGACTAGGAATAGCCACTTTAGCCAAACACTCCCACACTTTTAAGTATTTGTAGGATGGTACTCTACCATGCCACATTTCATAAGGTGTTTGATTCACTTTCTTTCGGGGTATTTTATTAAGTATATAATTAGCAGAAAGTATTGCTTCCCCCCACAAGTTCTGAGGTAATCCAGAACTGATTAACATGGCATTCATCATTTCTTTTAAAGTCCTATTTTTCCTTTCAGCAATTCCATTTTGCTGAGGTGAGTAAGGAGCGGTGGTTTGATGAATTATTCCATGTTCTTTACAAAACGCACCAAAAGGTGATTCATATTCACCACCTCTATCACTTCTAAGTTTCTTGATTTTCTTACCAAGTTGATTTTCAACTTCATTCTTATATTGAATGAAAGTTTCCAAAGCTTCATCCTTGGTTCGAATTAAATAAACATAACTATATCTAGTATAGTCATCTATAAAAGTGATAAAATACTTTTTCCCACCTCTAGTTTGAATTGAATTAAAATCACAAATGTCACTATGAATTAATTCAAGTGGTTCCGTACTTCTTTCAATTGAATGAAAATGAGTTTTAGATAATTTTGCCTCAACGCAAACTTCACATTTATGATTTGAATCAATGTTAAATTTAGGTAAATATTCCATATTAATTAATCTATGCAAAGATCCATAATTAACATGTCCTAGTCTACCATGCCATAAATTTGAAGACTCAAGCAAGTAAGAAGAAGATGTAGTATTATTAATAACTGAGGGTACAACGGTTATTACATTTAACTTGAAAAGGCCATCAGACATGTAACATTTTCCTACATACATTCCGTTTTTGGTAAGTACAAACTTGTCACTTTCAAAAACTAGCCTAATCCCATTTTTACTCAACAAAGATCCGGAAACTAAATTCTTGCGAATGTCCGGTACATGCAGCACATTGTTGAGAGTAAGTTCCTTTCCAGATGTCATCTTGAGTACAATCTTTCCTTGTCCTTCAATTTTGGAAGTTGAGGAGTTGCCCATAAAAAGTTGTTCACCATTGTCCACTGAAGAATAAGATGTGAACATCTTTTTGTCGGCACAAATATGGCGAGTAGCACCAGTGTCCACCCACCATTCTTTAGGATTTCCGACAAGATTTGTCTCGGAAACAACGGCAGAAAGATTTATGATATCTACACCATTGGAAATTATTTCCATTTCGGTTATATCGGCTTTAGTAACCTTCTTACTTGTTCTTCCTTTGCCTTTGCAAAAATCAGTTCTTAAGAACTTCTCTGCCTTTTCACTATTATTCACTGGCACAGTCCCAACATAAGGAGAGGTTGGCGTAATGGCAAACACCATACCAGTATTGGTTTGAACATTAGTTTGACCAGTTTTAGTAGCCATAAATTCTAAATTATAAAATAAAATTATAATTAGAATTTTATACTACACAGAAAATTTAAACCAAAAAACACAGAATTTTAAATTCTGTAAAAATAAAAGAAACAAGAATTGTAACTTTTATTTCCAATTAATTTGAAAATAAAATAAAATTTTATTTAAACAAATTAAACCAAACTACAGATATAAAATCTGTTAAAATAAAAGAAACAAAACAAAATGTAACTTTTATTTTCAATTAGTTTGGAAATAAAATAAAATAAAATTTTATTTAACCAAATTAATTTCACATAGAAAACTAATCCAAATTCACATAATTAAATTTTATAAAAATAAAAGAAACAAGAATGTAACTTTTATTTTTCAATTAATTTAGAAATAAAATAAAATTTTACTTAACCAAATTAATCCCACACAGGAAATTAAATTCTGTAAAATAAAAGAAATAAGAAAATAACTTTTATTTTTCAATTAATTTGGAAATAAAATAAAATTTTATTTAACCAAATTAATTCCACGCAGAAAATTAATTTCTGTAACACTTCAATAATTAAAATATTGAAACAAAATTTTAATTAATGAAAACTCAGAAAATAATTTCTAAACCCAAAATTAATTTCTGAAAAAATTTCACAAAAATATATTCTGAATTGTTAATAACACCAGTATCGTACTACTAGTTGTTGTCAAAGAAAAGAGACAGTATATTACTACTATCTGTCAAATAGCATATAATCACTATTTGTTTTTCCAACTAGAATATTATTTTGTAAATCCACAGAAAATAATTTTCTTCCGAAATTATTTACGAAGAATGAAAAAAAAAAAGAAACAAACGAAAAATTCTGTAAACAGAATAATTCGAATCTGTCTTAAGATTGTTGGTACAATCTTCTGTGTATATAAAATAACTTGAAATAAATTCAAACAAAATAAATAAATAACATACCAGATTTATTTATCGAACCGAATTAAAATTAAGACCAAGTCGAGTGTGTGACACTCTGTCCTTAAGACAGATTCGCCCTGCTACGGTACTTACGGTTAAGTGGCGTCTATATCCCAGAATACAATGATCTCCATAAACTGTAGTAGTACTCCAAACAATTTGTTCGTCGAATCAAACCTGTGATGTATACTCTCTTTAATTTATTCTAAAACTAAATATGAAGAATAAATGCACTAGGGAAAAATTGGACAGCAAAAAGACAAAATTTTAGACTGATTTTTCAAACCCAAGACTGTTGGAAATACCAAGTATTTATAGGCAACAACAATGGACCCGAAAAGGTGCAATATGGTAATGAACAGGTGCCCAACCTATTTGACCGTTGGAACTTCTGAACATATTATTCAAACTTTTAAATAAGAAACCGTTGGTCAACAATAAAAACCTGTAGAACTTTATTATTTACTTAAACTATTTCAAATATATATATATATATTAAACTAATTAAATATATATATATATATATAAACCTGTAGAACTTTATTATACCAAAAGGGCGGAAGCAGCACACAGAATGAAGAACATGGATTACGAAATCAAATATGATTATAATTTGATCAAAGGAATTGGAATGCATGCACTAATTACAACAAATCATTTTAAAATAAATATAACATTGTAATTTAAATTACAGAAAATAATTTACAATTACAATTAGCAACTGCAACTGCAAAGATCTTTAATTGGTACAAGGGAAAGAGTAATTGTCACTCAGAGTACTCTGGTTTTTCTTACAACAACATGGAAAGAAAAATTGAAGCTTTTTTGTATGAATACAATTGATTACAATATATAGAAAATAAATTAACTATACAACATGTGAGTTAGCAGAAGGCAGCTGGCAGCATTGGAGACTGAGCAGAGTTGTCGGTTGCTTTCGGCTGATTGATTGAACAGTTGAAGCAGCTTTTAACAAAAGTTGATTGGGTGAATAGTGACGGTGAACAACAAAAGTGAACAGTAACTTTTACTATTCATCACTTTCGGTGGAGCATGTGAATAAAGGAATCAATATAAATACAAATTGGCAGCTTTTCTCAAAAGAGTATTGATTGAAGCTAATTTGTATTTATAGGGAATCCTATGTTGATTAATTAAACGGATCCTGAGCATCTTGAAACTCTGGACCAGAATATTGATTGGTGGATCCTTCAGAAGAGTGGGAATGTTTTGAACCTTCTTCTGAACTATCTGAATTGGATGAATGGGCCTCACTTTGATCCATAATTTGTTGAACGAGCTGAAGCACTTCATCTTTAGATAATTTGGATTTGCCTTTAGCTTTGACTTTGGGCTGATCAGGAGATGAAATGGGCTTGGACTGAGCCTTTGATTTGGATTTTTGCTTGGGCCGTGAATGATCCTTGGGCTGGGCCGGAGCAATAGGAACTTTGGACTTAGCCTTGGATTTTGTTTGAATAGACTGGGTTGTTTTGGATTTGGGCTTGGAGCCACTGGATGAGGGGCTTCCAAGATTGATTGGAGGAAGACTGGGCTGACTTCCTTGACTGATTGCAGCAGTTGGGTTCTGCTGGGCTTTAGCAAGTGCAAGAGTTGGAGCACATTGATCAGATGGGAATTCTTCTTGAACAATTTCAAATATGCGGGGCAAATTGAACTTAGCCCACCATTTGACTGAATGCTGGCGGATGACTATTTTATCATCAAGTCCATAATGCCATTTGAATATCCATGGGATTTTATATTTGGATATAAATATTAACAATAGTGGAAATTGTCTTTGGTGAGTGGTGAATGGGTAAACAGAAGCAAAATAATGAATTAGCTCATTAAGACCATCAGGGAGAATATCTGAAATGGCACCATAATGAGTCCACCATCGGAGAAACCAGAAAGGTAACTCAGATTTGAATTTTTGATCAAATGAAATAAACCAAGAATGGCTGAAGGTTTCATTTTGGTATAAGAAAATCTTGAATCAGGCATCAACATAATCATGGTAATTATACTGAATGGAGTGACCAGATAAATCTCGAAGTTGATAGGGAGGACCCCATTCAGCTAAGGAAACAATGTTGTGAATGTAGACTGAATGATACAGGATCTTATAGGAATAAGTTCGATCCTGAATTGGTTTAATCAGAATAGATTGATGATGAATCAAAATATCTTTGTAATAGGAGAGTGTTTTCTCTGGATGGGAAAGGATGAAATGGCATCCAGAGCCAAAATAAGATTGAGCAATTTCATGAATGGTTTGACTCTTGGGGTGACTTGGTTCTTTGTAGAACAGATTAGTAATATGTGATTTGGTGTACTCAGATCGGGATGATTTGATTGGATTAACTGGAAGTGGAGTAACTGAAACTGATTGGCTAGAAGCAAAGGGATCTTTAGCCAAAGCAGATGAGTAATTAGGTCGACCAATGTTACCAAGAATTTGG
Source organism: Camellia sinensis (assembly GCF_055761805.1). Classification (NCBI taxonomy): domain Eukaryota; kingdom Viridiplantae; phylum Streptophyta; class Magnoliopsida; order Ericales; family Theaceae; genus Camellia; species Camellia sinensis. The sequence continues at coordinate 8,229,895 of NC_138968.1, forward strand.
TAACGATTAACCATCTCAAGAGAGTGGGATTGGGTGATTGATTCCAAAGGAGGAGGAACAAAAAGTTGATTAGGTTTACTGGAGGATAGGACCAAAGCCTTGGAAGAAGGCCTTGGGCGAGACATCTGTGGAATCAAGAAACAAGGATTAGCAACCAGAAAGAAGATCTAAATAATTCTGGTAATAGTTCAAATGACTAATGTATTCAGTGAGTAAAGTGCGACGAGCTTGAATTTGATGGAAATTGATGTATTGGGCTCTTTTAGTAGTTTTTCTGGCTAATTAGAGGCGTTGGATTCGGAAAGTAACTTGGTGAATCAGGGTTTGGTAATGGGTAATTTGGGTTTTAATATAGGCAATTTGTGGAGTAACACTCATCCCTTACCCCCCTGTAAAAATTCCCAGGTAAGAAAATCAGGAAGGGAATTTTGGCAACTAGGGATATAGGTAATGTCAAAATCAAAAATACTCAAAATAGATTGCCAACGAGCAAAAATTTGCTTACTAGCAAGATTTTGAACATCTTTTTCCAAAACATATTTAGCAGATTTGCAGTCAACACGAAGTAAAAATTTTTGATTTAAAATATCATCTTGAAATTTTTGAATACATAAAACAAGAGATAAAATTTCTTTTTTAATAGTACTATAATTTAATTGTGCTTTATTCCAAACACCAGAATGATAACGAACAAGTTGTTCAGATGATTGAGGAGTGACTTTCTGAAGAAGAATGCCACCATAACCAATGTCAGAAGCATCAGTTTGAATAATTTTGAAGGAATGCTCAGTAGGAATACCAAGACAAGGAAGAGTTTTAACATATTGTTTGACTTGTTTAACAATAGCAGTATGAGCAGAAGACCAAGGAGGAGGATTATTTTTTAACCTATCAAACAGAGGTTGACAGACTTTCCTAAGGTCTTTATAAAATTCAGCAATGTAATTAAGAGATCCTAAGAATCGCTGTAATTGGGTTTTATCAAGAATTTCATCAGGAAATTTAGATGCAAACTCAATGGAGCGACTAATGGGGAGAATAGTATTATGATGAATATTGTAACCTAAAAATCGAACCTTAGTTTGGAATAACTTAATCTTAGGAGCAGATATGACTAAACCATGGTTTTTAATTGTGTAATAAAAAGCAGTTAAATGTTTCCAATGGTCATGAATTGAGTTGGAAAAAATTAATATGTCATCAATGCAAACAATTGAAAAATGACTAAATGGGTTGAATATATCATTCATAATATGTTGAAATTCACTATGAGCATTTTTTAATCCAAATGGCATGACATTCCATTCATATTGACCAAATGGTGTATTAAAAGCAGTTTTATATCTGTCTTTTGGGTGAATTTGAATTTGCCAAAAATCACTTTTTAGATCAAATTTACTAAAAATAACAGCTTGACTAAGTCGTTTGATTAAATCTTTTTTATTGGGAATAGGATAGCGAATCCATTCTAGAACAGCATTTAATGGTTTATAATTGATAACTAAGCGAGGAACACCTCGTTCCAATTCAGCATTTTTATTGACATAAAAAGCAAGGCAAGACCATGGGGATTTACTAGGACTAATAATCCGATTTCTTAATAGTTCATTTATTTTTTTTTTGCACATTTCAAGTAATTCATGATTCATTTGAATAGGTGTAGATTTAGTAGGAATTTGTCGTTCATCAAAATTCTTAATATATGGTAAAGTAACTACATGCTTTTTCCTATGCCAAAATGCAGTAGGTAAAGTTGAACAGACAGTTGATTCTAATTTTAATTTAAAATTATTAATCTGGGAAACAATAATTGGATCAGTTAATTTTTGATCAATTCGCTTGTAATTAATTTCTTCTTTAAGAAAATTAATTTGTCTGGTTAAGCGATTAATAGCATGAGAAATAGAACAGTCTTTTAATAGTTTTAATTCTAGCATTTCTGGTGGAAATAAAAATTTAAAAGTAACAGGTTGACCTAAAACATGAGTAGTAATGCCTGTAGCAGATGTAGTAAATGGATAGAGTAAATGTATAAATGGAGTTCCTAAAATAATTTTATCAGTCATGTTTTTAACTAAAACAAATGAGGTTTTGAAACAGACATTATCTTGACAGACATGTACTTTAGGCAATTTATATTGGATATACATTTGACTACCATTAGCAGAAGTTAAGTTTTCATGACATTTTTTATAATATTTAGTAGGGAGCAAACCTTCTTGAATGCAATTTAAATCAGCACCAGTATCAATTAAAGCGACTAATTCTAATTCAAAATTATTGACAATAATTTTAATTGGTGAATACCATTTTTGCATATAGATTTTATTGATTAGATTCAATCGTTTGTCTTCAAGATTATTAGATTGAGATTGATTATCAAATAAGAGTTTATCAGGATTAGTATGATCAGAATCAGAATTATGTTCAGATTCGTGTGGGGAGGTATTTTGGTTAGGTTGGAAATTATCAAAACTTTGATTAAGTTTTAGAGAAATGGTTTCATCTTCTAATTTTTTGTCTTTATTCTGTAAATCTCGGATAGTTTGTTTAATTTGGTTGATTTCAGATTGTAAATCTTGGAGTGTGACTTCTTTATTTTTATTTTTGAACCGTTCTAAAGTTTTGGATAAACTAACAATAGGTTTATTAAACTTAGGCTTATTATCGGAATGAATTAATAAAGATTTTAATTTTTCCATGTATTTTTGTTTTAAACTAGGATCATCCAATTTGCTAATTAATTCAATTAATGCAGATTCTTCTTGATTTGATTTTGTTAGAACAGTAATTTGTTTTACTGGTTTACAGCAGACATCATTGCATCCTAATGTTATTTTATCATTATCAGAAGCAGTATTGGTGGAATAATTAGTAGAGGACGTGTTAGGATTATCAGAAGAGGAATCACTAACAGATTGATTTAATTGAAAGATTTCAAATATTTGTTGTTTAGAGTCATCACTTATTTGTAATTGATTAATTTTATTTTTTAATTTTTGTTTCTCTTTACATTTATTAGAATAATGACCTTTTTTACCACAGTTATAACAGGTTATATCTTTAGTGGATTTAGATTTTGGATGTGATTTCTTGTAATATTTCTTTTTGGGTTTAGTATAAAATTTATCAGTGGATTTAGAAGGTGAATAATTCTTTTTGTATTTATTAGAATATTTGGATTTATTTTTATGCTTAGAATATTTATGTGATTTCTTACGAGAGGGTGCGACATGAGGTAAACCATATTGTTCACAGAAATTTCCTAATTCATATTTAGCTTTGTGTTTGTCTTTAGTGGCTTTTTGACTAAGCTTAAGATCAATACACATTTTTAATCCTTCTTTTTGGATAGTGCTAATTATATCGCCATAGGTTAAATTATCACATTCAATAACGCCAGTAGGTTGACTAAGGACATCTCTAATTTTGTGAGCAAATAGACTAGGTAATCCATTAATAAATTTTTCTTTCCAAAATGATTTAGTACAGTCTTCTCTTAACATAACTCTAGAGGTAAATACATCTTTATACCATCTAAAATCACTTAAGGTAGGACAGGTAAGATTACTAAGTTGATCATGTATGCGAGAATAAATATTAGTTGGGGTACCAATAAAATGTCGAACAATTGTATAAATTAAGGCATTAATATCATCAGGGTGGCAACATCCAATGTTTTCATCAAAAATAGGTAGACCATTATCATCGGTTTGATTAGCGTAAATGATAGATTCTCTTTGTTCTTCGGTTAAATATTTTTCCCACCAAGATTTGAGCATACCAGTGAAACCAGAAGTAATTAATGTAACAATTTCAGGTTGAGTATAATGGGGATAATTACTAAGATTGCTATTAGCAACCATAGAGAAATGATTTAATTTTTGGAGGATTTGATCTTCACTAAGACCATCAGTATTCCATTCGTATAATTTTTTGGCAGAGACAGAAAATTAATTATTAAGATTATGTTCTTCAAATTGAAGATCAACAGGAGTAGGTCGAGAATACCAATTTTTAGTAGTGTGTGGATTAACTTTGGGATAATGAATTTTATTTAGATTAGAAGTTTGAAATTGTTGGACTAATTGATTGAGTTCATTATCAGTAGTTTCAGTGTCAGATTGGGTAGAAATAGGTTCAATAATAGTTTGTTGATTCAAAACAGTGAGACCTTTATCTTTAGATGGTGAAGCATTATCAGAGGTAGATAATTTAGTAAATAATTTTTCAATAGCTTTAACAGTAGATTGATCATTGGTAACTAAACTAGTTCGTTTGGAACGATTACTGGGTAGATTAAGCAAAGGTGGATCTAAGGGTTGTTTAGTAGCTGTGGTTTGAACAGATTCTAAATTGGTTTCTATTTTGTCTAATTGTTTACCAATTGTGTTTAAACATTGATTAGTATAGTTATTTTGTTCAATAACGTTTTTAATCTCATTATCATTACCAGGTAATTTGAAAGGAGAAGTAGGGATTTCAGAACCTTGTTGGGTAAGGATTATTTTTTCTAAAGGAGGATGACTAGAACTAACAGAAGTAGTGTCAGAAGTTTTCCATTTATGTTTTGTGATTGTATTAATCTTTTTATAATATTTGTCAACATATTCTAATAGAGGTAATTCAAAACCATATTCAACCATAAAATCATACCATTGTCTAGTAATTTTGGACATTTGAGCAGAATTATATTTAGCATAATAAGCATGTCGTTGGGGTTTATTTTTAAAGGATTTAAACTCAATTTGTAATTTATCTAGATCAGGTTTAAATTCTTTTTTGATCATCATTAATTAAGGATTAACAGGTGGTATAAATTCTTCAAAATCAGTTTGAGTAGGAGAATTATTAGAAGCACTTTCTTCTTTAGGTAGATGAGTATGTGTAGAATAAACAGGTTTACTGATCTGAGAGGAAGTAGTATTATCAATTCCTTTTAACTTATTAGTAGAAGGTTGATTATTTTGACCGAGATAGATTTTACTATTTTTTCGAAATAAAGGAGTATTAAATATTTCATCTTCAGTTTCAATGTCAGTTGGAACACTAGAAGTACTATGTCTAGAGGATTGACTACGATTAAATTTTATTCGAACAGATCCATCATTAAATTGGTGAATGTCTTGGATATCTTGTATTGAGGATTGTTGTTGATTATGTTTGTAATTTTCATTAACAGTAATCCATTGATCAGGTAGATCTATATTTTTCCATTCAATCATTTGGGGGACATTAATATGTGATTCTCCAGGGTTACTACTGCTTTGGATTAATAGAGTTTTGTCTTTGGGACTCTTGTGTAGAGCGTGAACATTTAAATTAGTTTGCATACATTTGTAATGAACACGATATATTAAAGCAATATTATGTACTTTTTCTTTCATGTTAGTAAATGAACCATGTAATTGAATATTTAGTGTTAATGCATCTAAAATATGTGGATCACGTAAACTAAGTGTAAAATCAAGAAGGCAATTAAAATGTACTGGACCTTTATGAAGACCAGTTTCCATCATACCCATTAAACTATCATTATAATCAAGAAAGCGAGCATCTCGTAAACATAACAGAACAGAGGTATTTTTACCTACCATGGTTAATGGATTAAGACCGACTTGGATTAAACCAATATGCATGAAATTATAACCATCATTTAAATGTCTTTTGATTAATTTTGAATCAAATAATTGACAGGTTTGTCGAGGCTTTTCTAAGGCATAAACTTGTTCAATAGTTTTAACATGCAGAGCAATCTTAAAAACATTATGTATAAAGTAGTTTTATAAATTTCCTTGATTGGTAATTTAGGTATATTCCATCCTGCATCAAATTTATCATTTTGTATTTCAATATCTTCTTCATTTATTACTAATCCTGGATTTGGTATTGAGGGCAAAGTTGTTGACCTAGAACTGACTGATGAGTTACTTCTAAATAATCGACTCATTGTTCAGTTTAATTAATCAGTTTTACAGATATCTTAATACATACCCTATTCTTGTCATGTTATCACAGACCAAAATGGTTTTAGTACAGACCTTATTCGGAAGAACCCCTATGTCCTACACTGCCTAACACTAAGGACTTACTCTGGACAGGGAACGAAAGTGGGTGACTGAAACCAGGTGGATAAACACAAACCAATCTCTTGGGTGATCAAGATAAACTGAAAACGAGATTAATTAAATAAACAACAAAATAGATTAATTGGAAGAAACAAAGCAGTTAGAAACAGGATACAACATGACTTGGCTCTGATACCAAAAGGGCGGAAGCAGCAAACAGAATGAAGAACATGGATTACAAAATCAAATATGATTATAATTTGATCAAAGGAATTGGAATGCATGCACTAATTACAACAAATCATTTTAAAATAAATATAACATTGTAATTTAAATTACAGAAAATAACTTACAATTACAATTAGCAACTGCAACTACAACTGCAAGGATCTTTAATTGGTACAAGGGAAAGATTAATTGTCACTCAGAGCACTCTGGTTTTTCTTACAACAAAATGGAAAGAAAAATTGAAGCTTTTTTGAATGAATACAATTGATTACAATATATAGAAAATAAATTAACTATACAACATGTGAGTTGGCAGAAGGCAGCTGGCAACATTGGAGACTGAGCAGAGCTGTCGGTTGCTTTCGGCTGATTGATTGAACAGTTGAAGCAGCTTTTAACAAAAGTTGATTGGGTGAATAGTGACGGTGAACAGCAAAAGTGAACAGTAACTTTTACTATTCATCACTTTCGGTAGAGCATGTGAATAAAGGAATCAATATAAATACAAATTGGCAGCTTTCTCAAAAGAGTATTGATTGAAGCTAATTTGTATTTATAGGGAATCCTATCTTGATTAATTAAACGGATCCTGAGCATCTTGAAACTCTGAACCAGAATATTGATTGGTGGATCCTTCAGAAGAGTGGGAATGTTTTGAACCTTCTTCTGAACTGTCTGAACTGGATGAATGGGCCTCACTTTGATCCATAATTTGTTGAACGAGCTGAAGCACTTCATCTTTAGATAATTTGGATTTGCCTTTAGCTTTGACTTTGGGCTGATCAGGAGATGAAATGGGCTTGGACTGAGCCTTTGATTTGGATTTTGGCTTGGGCCGTGAATGATCCATGGGCTGGGCCGGAGCAATAGGAACTTTGGACTTAGCCTTGGATTTTGTTTGAATAGACTGGGTTGTTTTGGATTTGGGCTTGGAGCCACTGGATGAGGGGCTTCCAAGATTGATTGGAGGAAGACTGGGCTAACTTCCTTGACTGATTGCAGCAGTTGGGTTCTGCTGGGCTTTAGCAAGTGCAAGAGTTGGAGCACATTGATCAGATGAGAATTCTTCTTGAACAATTTCAAATATGCGGGGCAAATTGAACTTAGCCCACCATTTGACTGAATGCTGGCGGATGACTATTTTATCATCAAGTCCATAATGCCATTTGAATATCCAAGGGATTTTATATTTGGATATAAATATTAACAATAGTGGAAATTGTCTTTGGTGTGTGGTGAATGGGTAAACAGAAGCAAAATAATGAATTAGCTCATTAAGACCATCAGGGAGAATATTTGAAATAGCACCATAATGAGTCCACCATCGGAGAAACTAGAAAGGTAACTCAGATTTGAATTTTTGATCAAATGAAATAAACCAAGAATGGCTGAAGGTTTCATTTTGGTATAAGAAAATCTTGAACCAGGCATCAACATAATCATGGTAATTATACTGAATGGAGTGACCAGGTAAATCTCGAAGTTGATAGGGAGGACCCCATTCAGCTAAGGAAACAATGTTGTGAATGTAGACTGAATGATACAGGATCTTATAGGAATAAGTTCGATCCTGAATTGGTTTAATCAGAATAGATTGATGATGAATCAAAATATCTTTGTAATAGGAGAGTGTTTTCTCTGGATGGGAAAGGATGAAATGGCATCCAGAGCCAAAATAAGATTGAGCAATTTCATGAATGGTTTGACTCTTGGGGTGACTTGGTTCTTTGTAGAACAGATTAGTAATATGTGATTTGGTGTACTCAGATCGGGATGATTTGATTGGATTAACTGGAAGTGGAGTAACTGAAACTGATTGGCTAGAAGCAAAGGGATCTTTAGCCAAAGCAGATGAGTAATTAGGTCGACCAATGTTACCAAGAATTTGGTAACGATTAACCATCTCAAGAGAGTGGGATTGGGTGATTGATTCCAAAGGAGGAGGAACAAAAAGTTGATTAGGTTTACTGGAGGATAGGACCAAAGCCTTGGAAGAAGGCCTTGGGCGAGACATCTGTGGAATCAAGAAACAAGGATTAGCAACCAGAAAGAAAATCTAAATAATTCTTGTAATAGTTCAAATGACTAATGTATTCAGTGAGTAAAGTGCGACGAGCTTGAATTTGATGGAAATTGATGTATTGGGCTCTTTTAGTAGTTTTTCTGGCTAATTAGAGGCGTTGGATTCGGAAAGTAACTTGGTGAATTAGGGTTTGGTAATGGGTAATTTGGGTTTTAATATAGGCAATTTGTGGAGTAGCACTCATCCCTTACCCCCCTGTAAAAATTCCCAGGTAAGAAAATCAGGAAGGGAATTTTGGCAACTAGGGATATAGGTAATGTCAAAATCAAAAATACTCAAAATAGATTGCCAACGAGCAAAAATTTGCTTACTAGCAAGATTTTGAACATCTTTTTCCAAAACATATTTAGCAGATTTGCAGTCAACATGAAGTAAAAATTTTTGATTTAAAATATCATCTTGAAATTTTTGAATACATAAAACAAGAGATAAAATTTCTTTTTTAATAGTACTATAATTTAATTGTGCTTTATTCCAGACACCAGAATGATAACGAACAAGTTGTTCAGATGATTGAGGAGTGACTTTCTGAAGAAGAATGCCACCATAACCAATATCAGAAGCATCAGTTTGAATAATTTTGAAGGAATGCTCAGTAGGAATACCAAGACAAGGAAGAGTTTTAACATATTGTTTGACTTGTTTAACAATAGCAGTATGAGCAGAAGACCAAGGAGGAGGATTATTTTTTAACCTATCAAACAGAGGTTGACAGACTTTCTTAAGGTCTTTATAAAATTCAGCAATGTAATTAAGAGATCCTAAGAATCGTTGTAATTGGGTTTTATCCAGAATTTCATCAGGAAATTTAGACGCAAACTCGATGGAGCGACTAATGGGGAGAATAGTATTATGATGAATATTGTAACCTAAAAATCGAACCTTAGTTTGGAATAACTTAATCTTAGGAGCAGATATGACTAAACCATGGCTTTTAATTGTGTAATAAAAAGCAGTTAAATGTTTCCAATGGTCATGAATTGAGTTGGAAAAAATATAGATCTACCTGATCAATGGATTACTGTTAATGAAAATTACAAACATAATCAACAACAATCCTCAATACAAGATATCCAAGACATTCACCAATTTAATGATGGATCTGTTCGAATAAAATTTAATATATATATATATATATATATTAAACTATTGAAATAGTTAAATAAATAAATAAATGATGAGGTACAAACTTTAGGAAACTTTTTAGGAACCTAAAATTTGAATTTAAAATTAAATTAAATTCTCACAATTACAAATTTTAGGAAACCACTTAGGAACTCAGAATTTAGAATTAAATTAAATTCCTACAACAATTTTTATTGAAAAAATTCAAATGAATTTTATCTAAAAAATTAATGTTAGACTCGAAAACGACGTCAATTTTCCATTCACTCATAAATGGTTTTGATGTTTCGTCTTCACCGTGTGACTTGCCACGCGGCAAGGAACACGTCACCTCTTCGGACCTACCCCAAACGTTGTTTGGGCCCACTCAAATTAGGGCTAAAAAATATGCCTATATTAATCCATTTTTCCAACAATAGCAAAGTAAAACTTTATTGTCATTATCAAACAGAGCATTAATCCAAAAAAATAAATAAATAAATATTAAAAGAGCAAAAATAACAATTACAAATGAAATTTCAATTTCATATTTACAAATTAAACTTACTTTTCTCAAATCAGCATTATCAATCCACCCACGTCATCACCCCTAAACCGTCCCTCTACTAAACCATTCCTCTCGTTATATTCCTAAAATCAAACATCAACCAATTGATTACTTTGTATGAATATATGCAGTTGATATGCATAGGTATCTTTGAGTTCTATGGATTAGTCAAGTAATATAGTGTTTGTTTGAACTTTTGAGTGATAAACTTCTGAGTCTTATACTTACTTTGGACATACTGAATTTGTTGACACGTTTCTAGGAAATGAATGCTCATGGCATTGTTGATGACCAATTAGAACTTTTAAACAACGTGAGCAATGCTTTTAGGTTTGGAATCTATACTATATATTAAGCAAAAGGGAGTTTTTAACCCCAATCCTTGTGGGAGCTCCAATCTCCCAATCTAAATTTCTTGATTTTTTTATTTAAAAAAAAAAAACCTTAGCATTTATTAACTTCTCCCAACCCCCAAGTCTTACCCTCATAATAACACTTTAATGCATTAAGAACAAGCAAAAAAAAAAATTCTTTGAAATCCAACACATATGAATTCCTTGAAAAGTCCCAACACATATGATTATTATCCCTCATAATAACACTTTAATGTATTAAGAACAAGTATAAAAAAAAAATTCTTGAAAAGTCCAACACATATGATTATTATCAAAATATTAAACTTTAATATAATATAATTAAAAAAAACATTTAATTCCTTGAAAACTCTAACACATATAATTATTATCAAAATATTAAACTTTAGGGGTGTTTTGAGAAGTTGGTAAAAAGCTGGCTTTTAACTTTTTACTAAGCTTTTTGGCTTTTTTAAAAAATAATTTGGGAAGTTGGTAAAAAGCTAGTTTTTGACTTTTTTAGTTAATATTTGTTTATTGCATCAAATCAAAGTAAAATGACCAAAACAACCTTGCCAAACTTTGGAATTCTACATAATTTGTTAACATAGAGGGTATTTACGTAATTTGACAAGGCAACGTTTTTAGCACATCCCAAATGCAACAATTGCTTTTTTAGTTGGCTCAGCTTTTTTCTATAGCAACAAAAGCGCAAGCGTTTTTGTACTTTTCCCAAAACGGCTTAATATAATATAAAAAAGAGGAAAAAAAAGGCATTTAAAAAAAAATTAAAATTAAAAATCGCAATTCACATATATAGATACTATATATTAAGCAAAAGGAGATTTTTAACCTCAAGCCTTGTGGGAGCTCCAATCTCCCAATCTAAATTTCTTGATTTTTTGATTTAAAAAAAAAAAACCTTAGCATTTATTAACTTCTCCTAACCCCCAAGTCTTACCCTCATAATAATACTTTAATGCATTAAGAACAAACAGAAAAAAATTTCTTTGAAATCCAACACATATGAATTCCTTGAAAAGTCCTAACACCTATGATTATTATCCCTCATAATAACACTTTAATGTATTAAGAACAAGCATAAAAAAAAATTCTTGAAAAGTCCAACACATATGATTATTATCAAAATATTAAACTTTAATATAATATAATTAAAAAAAAAAGACATTTAATTCCTTGAAAACTCCAACACATATAATTATTATCAAAATATTAAACTTTAGGGGTGTTTTGAGAAGTTGGTAAAAAGTTGGCTTTTAGCTTTTTACTAAGCTTTTTGGCTTTTGTAGAAAATGATTTGGGAAGTTGATAAAAAGCTAGCTTTTGACTTTTTTAGTTAATATTTGTTTATTGCATCAAAGCAAAGTAAAATGACCAAAATAACGTTGCCAAACTTTGGAATTCTACATAATTTGTTAACATAGAGGGCATTTACGTAATTTGACAAGGCAACGTTTTTAGCACATCCCAAATGCAAAAATTGCTTTTTTAGTTGGCTCAGCTTTTTTCCATAGCAACAAAAACGCAAGCGTTTTTGTGCTCTTCCCAAAACGGCTCAATGTAATATAAAAAGGAAAAAAAGAAGGCATTTAAAAAAAAAAAAAATTAAAAATCGCAATTCACATATATAGATAATTGTAAACACAATCCATGCATAGCACTGGTGATATGCTAGTTCTTATAGTTTTAATGGGTGTTAGTGGGGTTGGTAAGACCACATTGATGGATGTGTTAGTTGGTAAAAAAACTTGTGGATGTTGAAGGAATCGTTGCGATATTAAGTACTCAGGCCTCGTTTGACAAGTTAACATTTTAGTCAAAAAGTCAAAAAGTTACTAAAAAAGTCAAAAAACCTATAACCTATATCAAAAGTCAAAGATTTTCCTTTCTCTATACTTTTTGCACATCTTTTCGTAAAAAGTAAAAAAGTCGACCCAAACATACTAATTTTTTTACCTTATATTTTAGCCAAAAAGCTGAAAAGTTACTAAAATAGTATGTTTCCAAACAAGGCCTCAATCACATTTAGAGATTTGATTAAAATTTCTCATATATATATATATATATATATATACACTAGCGTATGCCCGTGCCTGAAAGGACGGTGTAAATAATGTTGGGATTAAAATATAATTGTAATTCCAACCCTTCCTGTCTTAAAAATAAATTATCAATTATAGAGATGAAATTATGCTTTCAACCTGAAAATTCCTGTTTCTATACCAAGAAAATGGCATAGGCAAACAGCCATTGTTGAGCTTTGGGTCAATTATAAACATGAAATTATGCCTTCAACCTGAAAATCCCTGTTTCTATACCAATAAAATGGCATAGGTAAACAACCATTGTTGAGCTTTGGTGACCTACTATAAAACAAACTCAAAAATATCTATCTAAGTTTACAGAAGTTGTGGGAGTTTCCAATCAAATGAAGGGATTTGAAGTTAAACTTTATAAGAACAGAGGCGAGTTTTCAAATGAAATTCAATTATCGCCCAAATAGTTTTATTTTAGTTTAATTGCGTGTTTATGCGATCTTTAAGTTACTATTCTGTTTTTTCATTTACAGTCAACAATAAAGCAAAAAGTTTTGCGAGCAGGTAAAGAACAAAGTTTTTCAACAATCAAAGCACATCCAAACTTAATGTTTAAACTTTCAAGGAAGGAGAAAAAAAAGAAGCCTGAAAACAAAAACCTATTTTAAAAAGCCTAGAAATAAAACGCCCACTGTTTAATTGAGATTGAGATGGGCTCAACTCCAAAATACATTATTATTAACTCCAAAATTGAACATATCTCTATAAAATTATATGTCAAATAGAAGGCTGACTATTGCAAAAGGGAAGCACTGTGTGCTGTATATGAAATCTTAAAAGTAATACAAAATATTATTAACCAACAAATCCTTCAGGATTCAGAATTCAAACATCAAATCCAAACGACATAATCAACCAACAACAGCGATCAAGAGCAGATAAAGGGAAATTCAAGAGACAATATAAAATACCTTTGTTTTGGTGTTGAACGATGGGTCTTGAAGCCACTGTTGGAAAATTAAAAAATATTAAAAAAAAATGAGTTATTGACATAGAATGGTAAAGCTAAAGAAACCTCAAGAAAGTCTATTAGTGTGTCCCCAATATGGGAGTCCTTTGCATCATATATAGGACAATCAGTAGTGATGGGTCATCACTCATGTCCATCTGTGTGTGTCCATCTCTCACCTCACCCTTTGCCTTTTTCTATGCAAACATTTCAACTGTCATATTTGTAATCTCTCAATCTCCTCTTCTCTATATCCTTGCTACTTTCATCTTACCCTTTCAAATGCCAACCACCAATCATATCATTCTCTGTAATAATTTATAGAGAAATAATCTTGTAATTTAAACATCTAATTGATTGTCTTTTGAGGTTTGAACTGTCCTTAAATCACCCATGCAAGATTATTATACATTTTTTGTGTGTACATGGTTTGGTTCGTAACCAAGGAGGATACATCCCTTTAAACAATACCCAATCCCAAACCCCAAAACAAAAATCGCCCAGCTGCTACCACCATAGAATGAATTTTGTGCACTGGCAAAAGCAGCTGGGGATCATTCCTTCAAAACCTACCTATATAAGAACAAATACCTCTAAACCATAAACCTACTTAACAAACCCAAATATTTTAAAAAAAAAAAAGGAAAAAAGAAGAAAAAAAAAAAAAGAGCACAGCCATAGTGTCAAAAGAAAGCTACGTGTCTTCGATCTCGCATAGTCTTCAAAAATCTTCTAAACCCAAACCATCTTCCTGAGCCTCCTATGTGGTTGAAGCACCTATTCAGCTAGTATGAATGGTTTGAAAGCAGCCATATCAACTTGAGGAACTATTGGATTTTGAACATGGAAATGCACACAAACCAAAATTTTACCAATACCAACACAGCCCTATTGAGGACTGCAGCAGCCCACTTTTAAAGGACCCACGAGCATAGCAACACAGATAGAACTCGTAAATATCATCAACATAAGGTTACACTATTGTAACAGCCAACATAAAGCATCAAAATTAGCTTCAGCAGAAAACAAAACCATATTCTCACATGTTATCTCACCCTATCTTACTCACTCATTATACACTACTTTTTTATCCTGTCTAACTCTCTATGTCCTTATTTCCCCCCTCCCCCTTATTCTAACTCTACCAGCCTACTCTTTCTTTCTCATTTTTTTTTAAAACTCTCCATAAGGTAAAATTCCAAACCAGCCCATGTTTACGTTTCACACCACATAACATCTAAACAGCTAACAGAACATTCCACAGAAGGAACAAACTACCACTGCCCTAGCTTGCTATTTCAGCAGCAGCAATAGTAGAGTAGCAAACAACAATTAGATTCCTACAAAGGAAAACAAACCCATATTCACCAGCATCAGTCACTGCTATGATCAATTTCTGTGTTACTCACTGTTTACCACTCTATATAGAAGTGCAACAATACTAAAAAAAGCCTGCAAAAGGGAAGCACTGTGTGCTGTACATGAAATCTTAAAAATAATACAAAATATTATCAACCAACAAATCCAAACAACATAATCAACCAACAACAGCAATCAAGAGCAGAGAAGGGGAAATTCAAGAGATAATGTAAAATACCTCTGTTTTGGTGTTGAACGATGGGTCTTGAAGCCATTGTTGGAAAATTAAAAAACATTAAAAAAATTTGATTTATTGACACAGAATGGTAAAGGTACAGAAACCTCAAGAAGGTCTATTAGTGTGTCCCCAATCTGGGAGTCCTTTGTATCATATATAGGACAATCAGTAGTAATGGGTCATCACTCATGTCCATCTGTGTGTGTCCATCATATATATATATATATATATCAGTTTCTTGGTCATTCCCATAATAAGTATGAAAAACCAAATATCCAAGGTAGGTATCATTCACAATTTAAAAAAAGATATCATAACAGACCAAGTACTGTGAGTGAATCTGCATTTTTCCCCTAAATAGTGAGTGAATATATCATAATTTAATATCTTATTTGATTCTGTCATAACATTGACATTATCAGCACTTAGAGCATTCAAGCACTGTTAATCAAACTCTTTATAGGAAAGGTAAGTGAATCTACATTTTTCCCCCAAATAGTGATTGAATCTATCGTAATTTAATATCTTATATGATTCTATCATAACAAAGACATTACAAACAATTAGAGCATTCACGCACTGTTGATGAAATTCTCTATAGGAATGGTTGTTTAATCATTTACTTGGCTTGTTATGATAGATTCACTCACTATTTGACCAACAAAAAAGTTGAATTATATAAGTAACTGGTTTAACCAAAAGAAAATAAACTATTTTAATTAAGGCATTTTACAGAATATGGTATATGCACAAAGATACAAAATAAAAGAGCTTTACTGTACTAAAATAGGTAAAATACCCAGAATGAAATTCTCAAGTTTAGAGAGAAATGAGGAGATAAAGAGGGGCCAAACTAATTTGTAGATAAAGTCCTCAAGAAGCATTCAACAAAATTTCAAGTGGTATTTTGAACACAACAACGTGAGATTTTATTGGCAACAATGCACAGGAAAAAAAAAAACACAAAAAACACCAAAAAAAAAAAAAAAACACAAAAAAAAAAAAAAAAGAAACAGAACACAAACCCAAAAAAAGAAAGAGAAACCCAAACACATACATAATGAAAGATAGAGTTTAATAAACAAAAGCAACTTAATCTAGTCAAGGTCTTCAGCAGATGAATTTGATAATACCTCTTTAGATCTTCAGGGCTTTCCTAGAAATCATGAAGTTTTACTTGATTTCAAGCAAATTCAATCCCTTCATGCTTATCAAATTATCTAATACTACACAGACAAACAAACAAACAAAAATAAGGAAAAAGAATTCATTACATGAAATAGCAAGTTATTAAAAAGTATTAATTTTGCAATCTTAATTATATGTCAAAGTTTCCATAAATTTAGGACTTTTTGCAATCCTGAAAACAATGCTCACTTCCCATCATTTACCTTAGTGTTAAATGATTTTCATAATGAGAGGAGAAGTGGAAAAATGAAAGAATAAGAGGTATGCTCGTCCCTAAAGGCACGATGTAAGTAATTATTGAGATCAAAATATAGTTGAATACAAATGTAATTTATCGAAAAACATACCAAAAACTAAGACATTGAGAAATAACAACCCCTAAGCATGGGTATATATGTTGTTTTTAAAACACTTCCAATAATTTTCTTAGTATCACACATGCTACAGAACTCAATTAAAAATAGCAACCCCTAGGCACAGGTATATATATTTGTTGTTTAATAAAAAATATTTCATTTTTATTATTCATTCGTTACCAAATAATACCAGCCAAAGCTATTGTACATATATCAATACTTTACAATAAATAAAAAAAATTTACTAAACACCAAATGAAACACACCAGTCAGTGCTATGCAATCTAGAAAATAGAATTCAAAATTAAATAACAAACAATGCACATCAGCCAGTGCTCTGTAATACCAAAAAAATAAATTTAAAATAAATAATAAACAATGCACACCAACCAGTACTCTGTAATCTCAAAAAATAAAAATAAATATTAAAGTGAAACCTTATAGAACAAGAGATTCGAGACTTTCCAAACTTGAATATGAGACTGAAATTGTCTTAAACACCTGTCATTTGGAGAAAACATAAAATTTTATTAGAAGGACCACCTACTTTAAAGTGTGGTACACTATTGATGTGTCACATAGAACTAATGTTGTACATACCATGATGGAGAGGCTTGAATAGTCAAAATTAGAGCGTCATAGTGTTGGTGACCAGTTTATACCCAAATCTTGCACATACCATGATGGAGAGGCTTGAATAGCAATTTCATTCACCTATAAAACTCAAAGCATTATGAGTTACTTGAAATACTTTTGTTCAACAAATGGAATTAAAGTGCAATACTCATGACTTACATATGTCAAAATAGACAACAAAAGATAACATTCATTTGAATATTTTATGAGGCTTGGAATTGCATTCTTACTTTCTTTTAATGTTAACGTTGTGTTTGAATCATGAATTTGGATAGAGATTTTGAAAGGGAAAGAAAAATAGAGAAATAATTTAGTTTATATTCCATTCACATTTCACTCATTCTTTTCCTCTATCTTTTCATAATCCTATCAAAATCCACGATCCAAACACACTTACGAAGATTATACAACACATCCGTAACATAGACATTTTCATAAATATATCTTTTAAAAAGCAACATAAGCATAACTATGCCAATCTTAAGTAATGTTCCTACAGGAGAGGGGAAAAAGAAAAGAAAAGAAAAGAAAAAGAAAAGAAAAAGGTCGTATTAACACCTCCACAATTCAATCCCACGGGAAATTGAAGTGCCAAAAATGATTATTGAGTAGTATTTATTAAGATATAAAGCTCACAGGCATGGCTACTAATAGAATTTTTTTTTAAAAAAAAAAAATTATAGAAAACAAAGAAGCAAAAAATCATATGCATAAGGCAACCATTCCCTTTGGAATTATACCACATGGATTTTTATTAACCCAAGAAAGACAAATTTAGTCTGCGTTTGGTTGTGTTTTGTAAATGTGATTTGAGAGTATGAATTGTATTTTGAGTTTATGGGTTGTAGAATTATGATTTGAGTGTAGAAAATTTGTTTGGTTATGATTTTTAAATAGAGTTTTGAATTGTGTTTTGAAGATGTATTTTGAATTATGTTTTGAAAGTTTGATGTGACATGTGAAAGGTGAAAATTTGTTTGGTGATGTGTTTTGAAAGTAATTTTCAAAACTTAATTCAATCAATAATTTATCATCAAACACACAACTCATATATCGATATCGATATCTATATTTTTTATCAACAATAATAACCAAACTATTTTTAAAATACTGAAATTAAACATTGATTTTTTTTGTCAATTATTTTTTTTTAGTAATTTTTTTGAATAATTGTGATTTCGAAATAATTTTTTCATTTTAAAATAAACCGATGTCAATTTTTTCTGCCAATTAATTTTTCTATCAATTCATTTATAAAATACGTTTTTAATTTTTTTCTAACATTTTGTTAAAGTCAACAACTTTTGAAAATACATATTAATAAAGAAGGGATAAATATACTAACTTTCATATTTTAAAATACAAATCATAATATAAATCTTACAAAATATTATCAATTTATTTTTCATTTATTACATTTTTTGTAATTTAGTACAGATGTGTAACAGAAATGCACTCTATTATTGTCCACGAAGAGCTCATATAATTGTAGGAATTGACATATGAAATGACCATTATGCCCCTGGACTTAAATGAGAAGTGATGATATAAAACAAAATACAAAGGGTAAGATCGTAATTTCACTTACTTAATATATACTCCCTATTATATAATACCTGTGTTCTAACAGTGAGGGAAAGAAAAAGCAGAGGACGCATGTGATATTGATTTGAAAAAAGTAATAATATTATATTTAACAAATAAAAAGTAAAAAAAAAAAAAAAAAATTCCTACAATTATATGAACCTCACCCTTCCTATTAAATCTGAATCTCCTTCTATTTACCGCACCAACTTCACCTTCTCGGAAGCACCTTCTCCAGTTACATCACAGAATTAAATTAGGCAAATAGAAGATATCCACCATCTGGTTAGGTCCTCCTTCTCCACTTCCATAATTTACAGGTGAGATTTTGATGCCAGTTCATCTTCATATTTGGTTCAAACATGAGCTTCAGAAATTCAGACATGAGCTTCAGAAATTTGCTTCACTGAAGGGGAAGGGGAGGACGACCGGCCGGTCATCCCACCGGTCTACCGGCCGGTCATCCCGTGGGACTTCCGCCCGGTCATCCCGGCCCAGTCGCTTTTCATTTCTGTTCTATTTTCATAAATCTGTTCCATTTTCATTTGTTATATTTTCTGATATCTGTTATAATTTTTTCGCACTATCATTTATTTTTCTAATTATCAGTTTCTAAGTTCTAATAAACTCTATGAATCAAACCACAATGACAAATATTATTCCTTATGAATTTTTTTTTTTATACAAATCTGTTTCTTTGGAATCTGCCTAATTAAATTTTGTCACCAAATTTTTTTATATTTATTTTTTTCATAAAAATAAGTTTGTATGCATAAAAAGATACTAATGTTTGATATATTTTTCATTCATTTTTCTTACCTCTCGTATATTTTAATATACATTTTTCTTTCACTTTTACAGTCATCATGCCAAGAACAAAACGAACCAGACCCGAAGTTGGTGAATCGTCAAACCCTGTACCACCACCACAGCAACAAGATGATGGCTATCCAACTAATGATTTTGCAACATATCATTATGAACAAGCCTATGAACATTTCATTCGTCGACCAATTGTTACGGGGAGAAACGTAAAACTACCTTCTCAATATGATTCACTCTTAATTGGCAAATTAGATACAATGGGATGGTTACCATTAAATAATTTACCAAGTAAGATATATCCCCGTCTTGTACAATTATTTTATGTTCACTTGACAGCGGGTGACCAACAAAATGAACCGTGGAGTCTTACCTCTTATGTTAAGGGGAAAAGAATCACACTCTCTCTGCGTAGTTTTGCACAAATTATTGGAGTCGAAACAGGAGATTTACAATGTTATTTTCAAAATGAGTCTGCCTTAGAAAAAATTGTTGATGATGTCACTCAGATTTATACCACAATTTGTGACAATCGATTTAGCGGCACTAATTTAAAAGTCAGCCATTTAAAACCTCACCTTCGTATTCTCCATCGATGGATAGTTGAAAATGTCACCCCCAAAAAAGGACATTATAATACTGTTTCATGTTTTCAAGTTTACTTGTTATATTGTTTTGAAATTGGACAAAAATTAGATATATGCTTTATATTACTAAAAGAAATGATGGTTGCAAAATTGGATACCCTGAGTGGCCGGTCCCTACCTTTTGGAGCTTTACTAACCATAATTTTCAAAGCCCATGATGTGAACCTTGAAGATGAAGTATGGGTCAAAATCACTTCACCAATTTCTGAATATACACTGACCCGAGCTAGTGGTTCTGACACGTTGATGGGCTCTCTTAATCTTTAAAATGAACCAATACCTGATGAGGAAGAACCCAATGACAATGCCATGCCACCAAATGAACAACCCCGTTACTGGACAGATTATTTAGCCTTGGAACAAGAACGGTACAATCAGCGCCTACAATGGGAACAACAAATGGCTAATCAGCTCAATACACTGGGTACTCGGTTTGATGAATTTGGTGTACTCGATTCGATGAAATTGCCACCGCTCAGAACTCACTAATTCATCAATTTGGCGAGTTCCGCGTAGACTCCAAGAGACGTGCTGAACTGACAAGGAACCGCATTGATCTGATTGACCATCGAGTCACTCAGCTGTACCATCAGCATTTCCCTCCACCTCCATCACCACCTGATAAGGATGCTTAACTTGTTTAAAAATCATACGGTTGGTATATTTTTTTCCCTTATTTTTGTTTTGCTTATTTATTTGGTGAGTTTTGTTGTGATTGTTTTACTTTTGTTATTTTGTTATAAACTTTTCTATTCACGTAATGAATAAGAACGAGGGGTTTTTTTTGGAAGCATTTAATTACACAGTTATAATGTTAATAAATAGTACGTCATACATGTCTATGAAAACCTTCATTTCAATAAAAAAAATAAAAATTACACAATTATTAAATAATTTGTGTGCATCAATTAATAGAAAAAATGAAATTACTGTTCTGAAATTAAATACAACAACTTATAATTTAATAATAAACATGTGTACTAAAAAAATAAATATTTAATAATAAACATTCTTTTTTTTAATGAAAAGGGAAAAAAAAAATTCATATAAGCAAAAAAATATATATTTAATAATAAACATTCTGTTTTTTATATCGGGGATATAAAAAAGTAAAATATAATAATTATTTTATGTTATTTAATTTATTATTATTCGTTATTTGTTACACTTTTAAATGGTGAACTTATCACCACCACCACCTACCACCACCAACCACCCACCTGCCACCACCACCCACCACACATCTGCCACTATCACCCACCATCCACCACTCATCTGCCTCCACCACCCACCACCTATCACCACCCACCTGCCACCACCACCTACCACCACCCATCACCACCCATCACCCACTTGCCACCACCACCTATCACCCACCTGCCACCACCACCCACCACCACCCACCACCCACCTACCACCACCACCCACCTGCCACCACCACCCACTACCCATCTGCCACCACCACCCACCACCTATCACCACCCACCTACCACTACCACCCACCACCACCCATCACCACCCACCACCCACTTGCCACCACCACCCACCACCCACCACCCATCTGCCACCATCACCCACCACCCACCACCATCCACCACCCATCTGCCACCATCACTGCTACCACCACCCACCCGCCACCACCACCCGCCACCACCCATCACCACCCACCACCCACTTGCCACCACCACCTACCTGCCACCACCACCCACCACCCACCTGCCACCACCACCCACCACTCATCTGTCACCATCACCCACCACCACCCACCACCCACCTACCACCACCACCCACCACCCACCTGCCACCACCACCCACCACCTACCACCCATCTGCCACCATCACCCACCACCTACCACCATCCACTACCCATCTGCCACCACCACCCACCACCTATCACCACCCACCTGCCACCACCGCCTACCATCACACATCACCACCCACCACCCACTTGCCACCACCACCCACCTGCCACCACCACCCACCACCCATCTGCCACCATCACCCACCACCCACCACCATCCACCACCCATCTGCCACCACCACCCACCACCCACCACGCATCACCACCATCCACCACCCATTACCCACCTACCACCACCACCCATCACCACCCACCACCCACTTGCCACCACCACCCACCTGCCACCACCACCCACCACCCATCTGCCACCATCACCCACCACCCACCACCATCCACCACTCATCTGCCACCACCACCCACCACCCATCACCACCATCCACCACCCATCACCACCCACCACCCACCTGCCACCACCACCCATCACCACCCACCACCCATCTGCCACCATCACCCACCACCATCCACCACCCATCTGCCACCACCACCACCCATCACCACCATCCACCACCCATCACCACCCACCACCCACCTGCCACCACCACCCATCACCACCCACCACCCATCTGCCACCACCACCCACTACCCACCACCCACCACCCACCACCCACCACCACATTTAATTTAATGACAACATATTTATTTCTAAAAGTTATTAAGAAACACATTGCATATTAATAACAACATATTTAATTGTCTTTGGTAAACTATACATAAATTTGCATATTACACATTGCATGAACAGCATATTTAACTACACATGTACTAAGAAAACCATTATCTTCAGTGCCCATGGTGAACATGATTTTGCCACATAGCAGTAGCAATTGCATCCCTAACGTTCGATTGGGACGTTAACCCATGTTGTGACATGTCAACGTAGTCAGGTTGGTCTCCAGGAAGCCCGTCTGCTTCTGCGGCCATTTCATTATCAGCTTCCATAAAGAATGGATCCATAACTGCATGCAAACGGATCCAATTGTGCACTACACAACATGCAATCACGAGAGGCCCTTGTCGTGTAGACTTGTAATTTGGCATGGACCGCAATATTGGGAAGCGCTTCTTCAAAACACCAAATGTTCTTTCTATGACGTTGCGTAATGACGAATGTCGATGGTTAAACAATTCCTTAGGTCCTGCATAACGATGGCCACGAAACTCTTGCAAGTGATATCGTTGAGACCGAAATGGAGCAAGAAATCCAGGCATGTTCGTGAAACCAACATCAACTAAATAGTACTTGCCTACATGTAAATAATGAATACACAATTCTGTCAATTGATATGTATAAAAACAGCCAAGGAAAAAAGTGTACAGTATGTTGTTCAGGGACAGTCACCATTGGGTGGGTGTGGGAACTGTAGATCAGCTCGTGTAATAGAGTCAACCAGAATAGCGTTGTCGTGAGCGCTACCTTCCCATCCAGAATTAATAAATGTGAACAACATATCGAAGTTGCAAGCTGCGAGTACATTTTGCGATACCGTTGCTTTCCGACCGCGGAATGTATGTTGTCTTGAAGCAGGGACCCATGCATCCACCAATGTGCCATCGATAGCACTGACACAATCCTAATTGACAGATATCAGCCTTTGATATTAAAAGCGAAACAAACTGATTGATTTTACTTTCATAATTAAAAAATAATAATATTTATTAACCCTTATGGATATGAACAAATTTACAGGACAGTCACACTGTTCGTACCTTGAACCAGGAAAAAAATCGCCTGTCATTTAAAATTTTTCCCGGGATGTCCTCTAGGTTACGTGGTTTGATAACCGATGATGCAAGCTTGCACAATGCCCGCATAACAATTTTTATGTGCCGACAAATTGTTTCCGTTGAGTGTTGAAATCTATCTGCCATTATTTGATGGCGATCATTTTGTGCGAAAGTGTATAAAAAAATTCCAAGCGATTCCTCTACACTTATATGCATATGTTCAGTATCGATAAAGCCATTATGGAGTAAAGAGTCTTTCAATAAAATGAATGTTTGTGCATCCATTCGCATAACGTTCATCATTGTTTCTGGATGGCCATTTAATAGGCCAAAGATGTAATCATCACCTTTGAATGGACACGTTCGCTGCGGTCGGCGACTACTTGACGCGTTGATATGGTCATGCATTACAGCAATCATCAAGAAATCCATAAAATCATCAACAACCTCATCCTCCTCTAATGAGAGCTCCATTGTATTGTTTTCTCTGTCGGATGGCATATGCCTTTGTCTACATCACAGTAAAAGCATACTTATAAAATATGTTATTCATGCAGTAACAGTTAGCGTTATTGGTGAAACAGTAAAATTCAGAGGATAACAAAATTTATTTAACACATGGTCATATTATAATAACTTCCATAGTTTTAATATAACAGAAAACACTTAAAAGTTAAAAAAAAAAAAAAACATACGAACATAGAAAAGGAAAGAGGATATGATGGAATGAAAAAAATAAGAATTAAAACCAAATCAGGGATAATGAAATGATCAAACAGTTCAGCCAATAAGATTTGCTAACACAAGCAAAACAGGGATAATCTCAGTTCACTGCAAAGCGAGGATCATGGCTAGGCGCAAATGGGTAGGAGTGCGCATGAAAAACCTTCGCCATTCCTTATCCTTCAACAGTGTCAGTGCCCTAACATACTGCAACGGTGGTATGTCCCCAAGCTCAAGCAATGCATCTTGACATGCATAAAGGGAATAATCATCACCACCTGCACTTACAGCCTTAGTCTCATTTTCTCGTGCACGTGAATGTCCTGTTTTGGCTTGTACATAGGATGTGAAAGCAGCACACACATCATCAAACCCACTTGACCGTGACTTTTTGGAACAACCACTGTCAGTCTGGCTGGTTGCAGGACCTCTCTTGTGACTTTTGCCCTTTGCTGGATCTATATACTCATTACCGAATAAGTCAACAGGAATGGCCTCAGCAGCATTACTCCCACCAGCGTTACTCCCACCAGCATCAGCGTTCCAAAATTTATTTAACATGTCGTCTTCTTCTTTTGAGTCAAGGGGTCCTTGTGTGGATGCACGAGACAGGGCCCCTGTAGCACAACAATTTTTAACAATTTCTGCCATTTCCTGAAAATATTCAAACCCTTTTGTCCTAAACTTCTTCACATTTCTGCTAGCCTACAACAAGTACAAAACAAGAATTAAACATTGTGTATATCATGAAACGTTTAAAATAAAATTAGAAAATAGTACAGATTAGTGGAAAACCTTATCCCAAAATTCATCGGGTGCAACAATAGTGCCTATAATAGGATCCCATCCCAGAACAGTCTGTGCCTGGAGTCGCTTGAATGTCTGGTAATCAGCTTTCAAGCGCTGATATTTTTGGCGCACCTTAACACCTGTATACCGAAATCCATATATGTTGTGCAACTGATTTGCATAATGATTCCAATGCCTAATTGTCCACGAAGTAGTACGGCCCGTTGTTTGATTGTTTCTAACCTCATCTCTCAACATATTTATTAATTTCGTTTCAATTCTGGGCGTCCACATTTTGGTGTTCTCATTGTCATCGGAATTATTTCCATCCATCTATAAATATACAAATTATATTTAAACTAGTTTGGGATGAATATACAAGCAGAACAGAGTATTTTAAAGAACACTGCGATGGATATACAACAATAACAGTGCAAAATGATTTGAAGGAGAACACAGATAAAGGAAAAAGAACAGATTATTTTATTTCAAGGAAAAAAGTACGTAGCAGATTAATTGAATTTAAATAGCAGAAATATAATCACAAAAAAAAAAACATTCAGATAGCAGAAATATAACCACAAATAAAAAAAAAAAATCGACTTTTATAAACCCAAAACTAACTTTTTTTCCTGTGTCCCAAACGACCCCTTGCTAGTAGTCATGGAAAAAACATTTTTTTGTTTTATCAAAAAAAGTTTTGCATAAAAAAAATTTTGCTAAACCTTTTTTTTTTAATTCTACAAAATGTAATTTCAGCCAATAGAAAGAAAAGGAGGGTAAAGTATGGTATGAACTCGATCAAAACAAAAGTATGGTATGAACATTTTATTTATTTATTTCTATAAATTAAAATATGACTCAAAATAATAAAAAATGAAAATGCATACATAAATATTCTAATCTGCTGAAAAATTATGAAAAAATATAATTAATTTTAACATAAGTATATTGACTTATCTTTTAATAAGATCAAAATAAAAAATATTTTGAAGTAAAAAAGATAACATTATTATTATTTTTAATTCATATTCATATGAATGATAAATTATTAATAAAAAATGAAATGCTATAAAAATTAAAAACTTTACTATATTTTGTATAAATCTTATTTACCATATAAATAAATAAATATAGACATATATATGTCTAAATGGTAATGTAACAGTAGCTATCCCTGGTTTTAACCGTGTGTGCCAGCGCTAGGGGTGTCTTTACTCTCAAAGCCTCAAAATTCAGTTAACATTGGGGTGTCTTTGCTCTCAAAGCCTCAAAATTCAGTTAACATTGTGTTTAAATAGTAGGAAAGAAATCAGTAATTTTTTTTTAATTAACAATCAGATAAAAAAAAAATTAGTATTGGTTGTTAACAATGTAAAAAAAAAAATCTGAATTAAAAAAAACACAATGTTAACATTCAGTTAACAATGTTTTACAAAAAAAATTCAGTTAACATTCAATGTTTAACAATGTGTTTAACATTGTGTTATATTGATTTGAATTCAAAACAAATCAGTATTGGTTGTTAATTGAAATTAAGAAAAAAAAATAGTAAAAAAGCCGGTGGGTTCAAACAGTTCAGGGAGGACCGGTGGTTCAAACCATTCAGGAATGGAAAGTGGAAGACAAAACCGGAAGAGAGGTGGGAAGACCGGGTGGTCGACCGGCCGGATGACCCGGGGGACGACCGGCCGGGTGTCCCAGGCACTGCCACTATACCTTTGATAGAAGAAAGGTTCAAACCGTTCATAATTTCAAATAACAACCGATCTGAAATGGAAAATACGACATACCAAATTCTGATAAACCATTTATGAACTGATTTCAACTTCTCCAAAATCATTTATACATAACAGATAAATGATTTACACTATTCTTAAAGAACAAAAAGTTGAAACAGTTGATCGACTCGTTTGAAATCATTTTCAGATAACAGATGACAACCGATCTGAAATGGAAAATACGACATACCAAATTCTGATAAACCATTTACGAACTGATTTCAACTTCTCCAAAATCATTTATACATAACAGATGAATGATTTACACTATTCTTGAAGAACAAAAAGTTGAAACAGTTGATCGACTCGTTTGAAATCATTTTCAGATAACAGATGAAGGATTTATTTACCAGATTAGTAGGAGTTGAATAATTATCGCCGGTGATGGAATGTGTATACTGATTGAACGTGCCACTGTTTGCTCGTCGAATTCGACAATAAATTTGATAAATTTGACCTGAAAAAAAAAATTAGAATGAATTTCTCAAATAATTTCCCTATAACAAAATATGTAAATAATTTTGTGAGTAATTTCACCTCGCAGTCGTCGTTGTTTGGTTGCCCGTAATAAGAATTGTCCGCAACGCACAAATCGTAACTCAGTTGATTTGTGAAATATGATACGAGTACGAAGCGGGTTGGGTAGATTCATTATTTATAAAATGAGTCTGACTTCTGAAACTCTCTGAAACTCATCCATGATGAATCTGAACACTGAGAAGCCGCCCGTGATAAATCTGAAGGACAGGTGTAGATGAGGTTCACGTGAAAGTTGGGAGATGATGAACAAGGCAGAAACGTTGAAAGGGAGATATTTGCTACCAAACAGATTTTCAAAATGTAATTTGAATTAACACGCGGAATCAATTTTTGAACATCGTATCCAAACGTCATACACGAGCCTACGTGTTGAAAATTGATTTCAGTTCACAACCAAACAGAGCCTTAGTGATATACTAAATTTGTTGTTCAAGTGGCAGATAACATCAAATTTTATTACTAAGAATATAATTGAAACTACCTAATAGAATTTCCAACTAATTCAATCAGACTTATAATTAATGTAAACAAATATTAGCTAAACACACATACATGTTCCTCAAAGAGATAGAGAGAGAAAAAGAAAGTGAGAGGACCAAACATCAATCAATTGAAGATAAACCCATTACAAATATCTTCTGTTTACTCTCCACTACAAAAGTTTCTTTTTCTTTCTCCGATTCAAATCTGAGGAAAGTAAATGCAAAATATCAGCCTATACCCATTTTTTTATATAATAAGGATATGAAAACAAAACAGTAAATTTCATGAAACAGAGTACCCATGAATGGCACCTTAAACTTCACAAAAACATCAAAATAAACAAAACCCAGTAGAAATTATAACCCAATAGATATATATGAGATGAGAGGAGGTTAAATATGGGGTTTCATGAACCTGAGAAGAAAATAATTTATACACTGGACTATACATGAACCAACTAAATGACACAGAATATACTATCAATAAATCCAATATAACTGCATCCATTAATAGCTAATGAAAGTTAAGTAAACATAAAGGATAACCTGATAATCAAGAATGAGAAAACATACATCAAAATAGTTTAATTTTGACCAGTTAAATCATATTTTCCCCATAGAATTTCCTCTTCAATCATATTAGCACTAAGTTGAGAGAGTTGGTTCAAGTGTTAATAAGACCTAATGGACATTTCATGGGAAAGTAAGACATTCTTTGAACATCTCTACATACTTAGATCTGGTAAGTATTTATTGAGTAACGTTGGATACTTCTAAATATACTTAGATTTGGTAAGTATTTACTTTGTACTATTATATGTTGTTGTTGATTAGTTTTGGAATCAACCAAGACCAAGAACATCTCCAAGACCCAACCCCTGCTATGTAGTAAATTTAGAGAAAATATTTTAGGGTCTTAAACATTTTACTAAGAACATCTCCAACCCTTCATGAATTTTATACACTAGACTATACATGTATATATATCAAGTGAAACCCATTTCAGACCCAAAACCTTCTAAAAATGAAAATATCCAGATTCAAAATCTATTTCAAAAATGAAAACTCATTTCATTTCAAAATCAACCCAACCAAACACCCACATGTCAAAAATATCCAGATTCAACTTTACAAACCTACAAAAATATTCAGATTCAAGCAAAAAAAATCATGAATTGTAACTTTACAACCAAATCCACAAAAACATCATGAATTGCAAAAGTTGGAAGTTCTAGTTTACCTTGCAAGGGGAGAGAGACGAAAGAGGAGGGTGAGAGGAGAGGAGGTGATCTGTGGTGTCGTCGAGAGAGGATGACACACAGAGGAGAGGTGGTCGGTGGTCGTCAGCGTCGCGATGGTCGGTGGTCGTCGCACGGGATGGATTTCGATGCAGGAAGAGAGAGAGAGAGAGAGTTCAAAAATTGAAATCAGAGAGAGAGAGGAGATGAGTACCTGTGATGGAGAGGAGTGAGAGAGAGAGAGAGAGAGAGAGATTTTCTGACCATTAGATCTTGATGATAATTGATTTCAACCGTTGATGCTCAAAGAGCATTTGGGCTGGGAATAAAGACATCTCAACCATTGAAGTTGAGTTAAGACAATTTAAACCATTTGATCAAAATGTATTTCTAAGATAAATTAGATATTTTTCAAAAACCCTTCTCCCTTATTATATAGATATTTTGTGTCATTTAGCAGGTTCATGTATAGTCTAGTGTATAAATTGTTTTCTTCTCAGGTTCATGAAACCCCATATTTAACCTCCTCTCATTTCATATATATTTATTGGGTTATAATTTCTACTGAGTTTTGTTTATTTTGATGTTTTTGTGAAGTTTAAGGTGTCATTCATGGGTACTCTGTTTCATGAAATTTACTGTTTTGTTTTCATATCCTTATTATATAAAAAATGGGTATAGGCTGATATGTTGCATTTGCTTTCCTAAGATTTGAATCGGAGAAAGAAAGAGAAACTTTTGTAGTAGAGAATAAACAGAAGATATTTGTAATGGGTTTGTCTTCAATTGATTGATGTTTGGTCCTCTGACTTTCTTTTTCTCTCTTTATCTCTTTGAGGAACATGTATGTGTGTTTAGCTAATATTTGTTTACATTAATTATAAGTTTGATTAAATTAATTGGAAATTCTATTAGGTAATTTCAATTATATTTTTAGTAATAAAATTTGATGTTATCTGCCACTTGAACAATAAATTTAGTACATCACTAAATTTGTCTTTCTTGGGTTAATAAAAATTCCGGTGGTATAATTCCAAAGGGAATGGTTGCCTTATGCATATGATTTTTTGCTTCTTTTTTTTCTATAATTTTTATAAAAAAAAATTTCTATTAGTAGCCATGCCTGTGAGCTTTATATCTTAATAAATACTACTCAATAATCATTTTTGACACTTCAATTTCCCGTGGGATTGAATTGTGGAGGTGCTAATATGACCTTTTTCTTTTCTTTTCTTTTTTTTTCCCCCCTCTCCTGTAGGAACATTGCTTAAGATTGGCATAGTTATGCTTATGTTTCTTTTTAAAAGATATGTTTATGAAAATGTCTATGTTACGGATGTGTTGTATAATCTTCGTAAGTGTATTTGGATTGTGGATTTTGATAGGATTATGAAAAGATAGAGGAAAAGAATGAGTGAAATGTGAATGGAATATAAACTAAATTATTTCTCTATTTTTCTTTCCCTTTCAAAATCTCTATCCAAATTCATGATTCAAACACAGCGTTAGCATTAAAAGAAAGTAAGAATGCAATTCCAAGCCTGATAAAATATTCAAATGAATGTTATCTTTTATTGTCTATTTTGACATATGTAAGTCGTGAGTATTGCACTTTAATTCCATTTGTTGAAGAAAAGTATTTCAAGTAGCTCATAATGCTTTGAGTTTTATAAGTGAATGAAATTGCTATTCAAGCCTCTCCATCATGGTATGTGCAAGATTTGGGTATGAACTGGTCACCAACACTATGACGCTCTAATTTTGACTATTTAAGCCTCTCCATCATGGTATGTACAACATTAGTTCTATGTGACACATCAATGGTGTACCACACATTAAAGTAGGTGGTCCTTCTAATAAAATTTTATGTTTTCTCCAAATGACAGGTGTTTAAGACAATTTCAGTCTCATATTCAAGTTTGGAAAGTCTCGAATCTCTTGTTCTATAAGGTTTCACTTTAATTTTTCTTTTTATTTTTTGAGATTGCTGAGTACTGGTTGGTGTGCATTGTTTATTATTTATTTTAAATTTATTTTTTTGGTATTACAGAGCACTGGCTGATGTGCATTGTTTGTTATTTAATTTTGAATTCTATTTTCTAGATTGCATAGCACTGACTGGTGTGTTTCATTTGGTGTTTAGTAAATTTTTTTTATTTATTGTAAAGTATTGATATATGTACAATAGCTTTGGCTGGTATTATTTGGTAACGAATGAATAATAAAAATGGAATATTTTTTATTAAACAACAAATATATATACCTGTGCCTAGGGGTTGCTATTTTTAATTGAGTTCTGTAGCATGTGTGATACCAGGAAAATTATTGGAAGTGTTTTAAAAACAATATATATACCCATGCTTAGGGGTTGTTATTTCTCAATGTCTTAGTTTTTGGTATGTTTTTCGATAAATTACATTTGTATTCAACTACATTTTGATCTCAATAATTATTTGCATCGTATCTTTAGGGACGAGCATACCTCTTATTCTTCCATTTTTCCACTTCTCCTCTCATTATAAAAATCATTTAACACTAAGATAAATGATGGGAAGTGAGCATTGTTTTTAGGATTGCAAAAAGTCCTAAATTTATGGAAACTTTGACATATAATTAAGATTGCAAAATTAATACTTTTTAATAACTTGCTATTTCATGTAATGAATTCTTTTTCCTTATTTTTGTTTGTTTGTTTGTTTGTGTAGTATTAGATAATTTGATAAGCATGAAGGGATTGAATTAGCTTGAAATCAAGTGAAACTTCATGATTTCTAGGAAAGCCCTGAATATCTAAAAAGGTATTATCAAATTCATCTACTGAAGACCTTGACTAGATTAAGTTGCTTTTGTTTATTAAACTCTATCTTTCATTATGTATGTGTTTGGGTTTCTCTTTCTTTTTTTGGGTTTGTATTCTGTTTCTTTTTTATTTTCCTTTTTTTGTGTTTTTTTTTTTGTGTGTTTTTTTTTTCCTGTGCATTGTTGCCAATAAAATCTCACGTTGTTGTGTTCAAAATACCACTTGAAATTTTGTTGAATGTTTCTTGAGGACTTTTTCTACAAATTAGTTTGGCCCCTCTTCATCTCCTCATTTCTCTCTAAACTTGAGAATTTCATTATGGGTATTTTGCCTATTTTGGTACAGTAAAGCTCTTTTATTTTGTATCTTTGTGCATATACCATATTCTGTAAAATGCCTCAATTAAAATAGTTTATTTTGTTTTGGTTAAACCAGTTACTTATATAATTCAACTTTTTTGTTGGTCAAATAGCGAGTGAATCTATCATAACAAGCCAAGTAAATGATTAAATAACCTTTTCTATAGATAATTTGATCAACAGTGCATGAATGCTCTAATTGTTTGTAATGTCTATGTTATGATAGAATCATATAAGATATTAAATTACAATAGATTCAACCACTATTTGGGGGGAAAATGTAGATTCACTCACAATACTTGGTCTATTATATATCTTCTTTCAAATTGTGAATGATACATTATTTGGAGGGGAAATGTAGATTCACTTACCTTTCCTATAGAGAGTTTGATTAACAGTGCTTGAATGCTCTAAGTGCTAGTAATGTCAATGTTATGACAGAATCAAATAAGATATTAAATTATGATATATTCACTCACTACTTAGGGTAAAAATACAGATTCACTCACAGTACTTGGTCTGTTATGATATCTTCTTTTAAATTGTGAATGACACCTACCTTGGATATTTGATTTTTCATACCTATGATGGGAATGACCAAGAAACTGATATATATATGATGGACACACACAGATGGACATAAGTGATGACCCATCACTACTGATTGTCCTATATATGATGTAAAGGACTCCCAGATTGGGGACACACTAATAGACCTTCTTGAGGTTTATTTAGCTTTATCATTCTATGTCAATAACTCAAATTTTTTTAATGTTTTTTAATTTCCCAGCAGTGGCTTCAAGACCCATCGTACAACACCAAAACAGAGGTATTTTACATTGTCACTTGAATTTCCCTTTCTCTGCTCTTGATTGCTGTTGTTGGTTGATTATGTTGTTTGGATTTGTTGGTTGATAATATTTTGTATTACTTTTAAGATTTCATGTACAACACACAGTACTTCCCTTTTGTAAGCTTTTTTTAGTATTTTTGAACTTCTATATAGAGTGGTAAAGAGTGAATGACACAGGAATTGATCCTAGCAGTGACTGATGCTAGTGAACATGGGCCTGTTTGCCTCTGTAGGAATCTGATTGTTGCTTGCTACTCTATTTTTGCTGTTGCTGAAATAGCAGTCTAGGGTAGTGGCAGTTTGTTCCTTCTGTGGGATGTTCTATTAGCTGTTTAGATGTTATGTGGTATGAAACGTAAACATGGGCTGGTTTGGAATTTTACCTTATGGAGAGTTTTAAAAAAAAAAGTGAGAAAGAAATAGTGGGCTGGTAGAGTTAGAATAAGGGTGAGAAATGAGGACATAGAGAGTTAGACAGGAGAAAAAAGTAGTGTATAGTGAGTGAGTAAGATAGAGTGAGGTAACATGTAAGAATATGGTTTTGTTTTCTACTGAAGCTAATTTTGATGCTTTATGTTGGCTGTTGCAATAGTGTAACCTTATGTTGATGATATTTACGAGTTCTATCTGTGTTGCTATGCTCGTGGGTCCTTTAAAAGTGGGCTGCTGCTGTCCTCGTTAAGGCTGTGTTGGTATTGGTAAAATTTTGGTTTGTGTGCACTGCCATGTTCGAAATCCCATAGCTCCTCAAGTTGATATTGTGAAGCCCCTGAAAAATGTATTCACTTTAAAAACCCTAATGTTTGCATTATTTTCTTAAAGCCCCTCAGTTCCTTAAATTATTTCGAACCTTGTCGGTTAGATTTTTTTTTATTTTTTTTATTTATTTTTTATTTTTATCAAAACAGGAATATCCTAGCCGGATTAGGTTCCTAAGTCTAATTTAATTTAATTCTACATAAGTAAGGTTCCAATACATGAATTTAATTCCAAGCCCTCACTCTTTATTTAAATTCAAGAATTTCCCAAAAAACTAGTACATGTACCCTTATACTATAAGTACCATCAATCAATTGAGATCTATATATATATATATACACATTGAGGAATGTGCCTCTAGTACCTAAATTGATTAAAAAAAATAGTCCCATCACCCTTCCCAATGGCTGGTCACCCTAGGGAGAAGTGAGAAGCCTATTTTCAAGATTTATAATCATGGTATTCTAGAAATCCAAAAAAAACCTAGTACCCCTAGACCTAGGATGTTGCTTCCAATGCTAGTTTCATTTCAACTAGGAATCAACTAGATGTTGCCTAATCCTATGATTAAGCTCCCTAATCACTCCTATCCCATTAGACTCCAAGTAAATCCTAACTTTCCCATCCATTTCCAACTAGTGGGCTTTTATATCCTTTTACACCAAAATTTGCCTATAAATATCACCACTCCCTAGCATGGCAAACACAAGCAACACACTTACACACACACTCGGCCTAGAGGAGAGGAAGGAGAGCAAGAGAGAAGTCTTGAGAGGGAGAGGAAGGAAGAAGAGAGCCACCTTGTTCAAAGCTTAGCAAAGTAAGCCACAACACAACCTTCTCTTTCATTTTTCCTTTTTCAAATACATGTTCTTAAAGGTTCTAAATAATGTTTTCAGATGTGTTATTGATGAGTTACTTGTGTTAAAAATGATAAGAGTTGAGCCTTGATCCTACCTCTCTTGTATTTTCCCTCATTTCGGCACAAAACCATCTTTTTCATACCAATCTCTCAAACTTTCCAAAGGCATACTTTCAAGAAAATTTTCTGAGTTAAATATAAGTTATTTAGCATGTTTTTATCACAATAGAGACGAAAATTTTCCCTTAGTGGATCCCTTTTCTCATAAAACTTATTGTTTTGGGCATTGTACCTTAGAATATGTTTTCGCAACCCACTTTCAAAAATTCTAGAAAAATTTATAAAATTATTCCGGACCTCTATTTTATGTCAAAATCTTCCTTAAGGAGTTATATTTCAACTAAAATTTGTTTCATTGAAAAAAAGTGAGCGGTTTGCAAGAAAATCAAATTTTCGTAACGATCGACGAATCTGGACAGCGCTGGAGTGTTTTCTAAATAACTTAAAATCTAGAAAAGCAATCCCATTTCTGAAATATGTTCTGGAAACTAGATTAAATTCTCTACGAACCATAGGTAGGCTGAGTCCGGTAAAAATTCTAAAATAGTCCTTTCATTTTAATCCTTATGTGATATTAAATCTGGAAATTCTGTTGTGCATGGATGTTTTATACTCCCGTGTTCATGACAATGCTTATTAGCTTATGATCATATCTTGGCATGATATTATATGTGTTATGGTTATGTTCTTTATCTTCTTCATCTTAATGATGCATGCTTATATGGATATTATTATATTGTTAAGTTGGTCTAACCTTGATTTAAAACATTTGACTCAACGAAAAACTTAATTGGGATGGTATTGGAATTTTGATCACTAGAGTAATGAAAAGATGATAATGTGTGATGTATGGATTGTTGGGATGCGTTCCTTATTTGGAAGCTAAGTCTTGCGCAAGTGGTTTTCGGAACCCTTGAACGGAGCGGTTGTATTCGGACCTTAGGTGGTTTGGTGTGAGGAGGGATTTGGGCAAGGCCCATTGTTACCGTCTCTTTTGACACCTTATGGTTGGCGCTACGCGGTATATAACCGTTGGTAGGCATTTGAGGTTAGTTCTGCAACAAAGTAGCAAAATAGGGGACATACCGAATAATCCGCGTCCGATTCTTGTGGTTGGGAGGACGAAATCTCTTTGGAGGATTTCTAGTTTACTAACACCTAACTTGTAACATTTTATTTATTTAGTTGAGTATCATGCTTTACTGCTTGATGTTATATTGGTGATTGCGTATTGGACTGGGAAAAAAGGGGATGGGGTGTGTGTGTGTTTATTGGGCATTCAAAGCTCACGACGTATCATGCCAGATGATGAAGATGAACTTATAGCTAGAGACGACAAGCCTGAAACCTTCGAAGACTTTTAGCTATCTTAGGAAAGTTAGAAATTTCCTTTGATATTTTGTAAGACTCCAGTGAAGATTTAAATTTTCTTTTGGGATGTAATGTAATGGAACAAGCTTTTGAATTAAGGATATTTGTGGTTGTTATGTATTTATATTCTACGTATATGCATGAACCTTATCGT
Organism: Camellia sinensis; assembly: GCF_055761805.1. Classification (NCBI taxonomy): domain Eukaryota; kingdom Viridiplantae; phylum Streptophyta; class Magnoliopsida; order Ericales; family Theaceae; genus Camellia; species Camellia sinensis. The sequence continues at coordinate 8,266,552 of NC_138968.1, forward strand.
TGCTTGTGAGACCTTGTGTCAATACCTTTTAAGATCTGTCAAAAGGGTAGTGCGTTGCCTAAGAAAGCTGGACTTAGAAGGGAGGCTAATTTGACTCCTCCGGCGATCTGGGATCTTACTTGGCTATTGACCATAGGACTCATTAGTGACTCTCCCTTGACTGCAACCAATAGTGTAGAATCGGGGCGTCACAGATATGGTTGCTTTCAAACCATTCATACTAGCTGAATAGGTGCTTCAACTATATAGGAGGCTCAGGAAGATGGTTTGGGTTTAAAAGATTTTTGAAGACTATGCGAGATCGAAGACATATAGCTTTCTTTTGACACTATGGTTATGCTCTCTCTTTTTTTTTTTAAATATTTGGGTTTGTTAAGTAGGTTTATGGTTTAGAGGTATTTGTTCTTATATAGGTAGGTTTTGAAGGAATGATCCCCAGTTGCTTTTGCCAATGTATAAAATTCATTCTATGGTGGTCGCAGCTGGGTGATTTTTGTTTTGGGGTTTGGGATTGGGTATTGTTTAAAGGGATGTATCCTCCTTGGTTACGAACCAAACCATGCACACACAAAAAATGTATAATAATCTTGCATGGGTGATTTAAGAACAGTTAAAACCTCAAAAGACAATCAATTAGATGTTTAAATTACAAGATTATTTCTCTATAAATTATTACAGAGAATGATATGATTGGTGGTTGGCATTTGAAAGGCTAAGATGAAAGTAGCAAAGATATAGAGAAGAGGAGATTGAGAGATTACAAATATGAAAGTTGAAATGTTTGCATAGAAGAAGGCAGATGGTGAGGTGAGAGATGGACACACACAGATGGACATGAGTGATGACCCATCACTACTGATTGTCCTATATATGATGCAAAGGACTCCCAGATTGGGGACACACTAATAGACCTTCTTGAGGTTTCTTTAGCTTTACCATTCTATGTCAATAACTCAAATTTTTTTAAATATTTTTTTAATTTCCCAACAGTGGTTTCAAGACCCATCGTTCAACACCAAAACAAAGGTATTTTACATTGTCTCTTGAATTTCCCTTTCTCTGCTCTTGATCGCTGTTGTTGGTTGATTATGTTGTTTGGATTTGATGTTTGAATTCTGAATCCTGAAGGATTTGTTGTTTGGATTTGTTGGTTAATAATATTTTGTATTACTTTTAAGATTTCATATACAGCACATAGTGCTTCCCTTTTGCAATAGTTAGCCTTCTATTTGACATGTAACTTTATAGAGACATGTCCAATTTTGGAGTTAATAATAATGTATTTTGGAGTTGATCTCAATCTCAATTAAACAATGGACGTTTTATTTCTAGGCTTTTTAATCTGTAGAAAATGTGCTAAAAATTTACCAAATAGGTTTTTGTTTTCAGGCTTCTTTTTTTCTCCTTCCTTGAAAGTTCAAACATTGAGTTTGGATGTGCTTTGATTGTTGGAAAACTTTGTTCTTTACCTGCTCACAAAACTTTTTGCTTTATTGTTGATTGTAAACGAAAGAACAGAACAACAACTTAAAGATCGCATAAACACGTAATTAAACTAAAATAAAACTATTTGGGCGTTAATTGAATTTCATTTGAAAACTCGCCTACGTTCTTATAAAGTTTAATTTCAAATCCCTTCATTTGATTGGAAACTCTCACAGCTTCTGTGAACTTAGATAGATATTTTTGAGTTTGTTTTATGGTGGGTCACCAAAGCTCAACAATGGTTGTTTACCTATGCCATTTTATTGGTATAGAAACAGAGATTTTCAGGTTGAAGGCATAATTTCATCTCTATAATTGACCCAAAGCTCAACAATGGCTGTTTGCCTATGCCATTTTCTTGGTATAGAAACAGGAATTTTCAGGTTGAAGGCATAATTTCATATCTATAATTGATAATTTATTTTTAAGGCAGGAATGGTTGGGATTACAATTATATTAATAATTTATTAAATATAATTGGTAATTAATAATTTATTAAATAGTGTTGGGATTACAATTATATTTTAATCCCAACATTATTTACACTGTGCCTTCAGGCACGGCCATACGCTAGTACTATCAATAAATTCAACATAATTGCATCCATTAACAGCTAATGAAGGTTAAGTAAACATAAAGGATAACCTGATAATCAAGAACGAGAAAACATACATCAAAATAGTTTAATTTTGACCAGTTAAATCCTATTTTCCCCATAGAATTTCCTCTTCAATCATATTAGCAATATGCTAAGAGAGTTGATTCAAGTGTTAATAAGACCTAATGGACATTTCATGGGAAAGTAAGACATTCTTTGAACATCTCTACATGCTTAGATCTGGTAAGTATTTATTGAGTAACGTTGGGTACTCCTAAATATACTTAAATCAGATAAGTATTTACTTTGTACTATTATATGCTGTTGTTGATTAGTTTTGGAAACAACCAAGACCAAGAACATCTCCAAGACCCAACCCCTGCTATGTAGTAAATTTAGAGAAAATATTTTAGGGTCTTAAACATTTTACTAAGAACATCTCCAACCCTTCATGAATTTTATTCACTGGACTATACATGTATATATATCAAGTGAAACCCATTTCAGACCCAAAACCTTTTAAAAATGAAAATATCCAGATTCAAAATCTATTTCAAAAATGAAAACTCATTTCATTTCAAAATCAACCCAACCAAACACCCACATGTCAAAAATATCCGGATTCAACTTTACAAACCCACAAAAATATTCAGATTCAAGCAAAAAAAATCATGAATTGCAACTTTACAACCAAACCTACAAAAACATCGTGAATTGCAAAAGTTGGAAGTTCTAGTTTACCTTACAAGGGGAGAGAGACGAAAGAGGAGGGTGAGAGGAGAGGAGGTGGTCGGTGGTCGTCGTACGGGATGGGTTTCGATGCAGGTAAAGAGAGAGAGAGAGAGAGATTTTCTGACCATTAGATCTTGATGGTAATTGATTTTAACCGTTGATGCTCAAAGAGCATTTGGGCGGAAAATAAAGACATCTTAACCATTGAAGTTGAGTTGAGACAATTTAAACCATTTGATCAAAATGTATTTGTAAGATAAATTTGACATTTTTCAAAAACCCTTCTCCCTTATTATATAGATATGAAAGGACAAGTTTGTCTAAAAAAAAAGTAATTTTTTTTTTCTTTTCTGTATCCTCCATCAAGTATGGGCCCCAGGTGAGGCAGTATATGAAGAAGAAATTTATGAATTGTTCTTTTTACCCAAAAAAAAATAGGTTTAATGAAAGGGTTTTGGCCAAATTTTATTTTATTTTATTTTCATGTTCAAAATACTATTGAAGCTCACCGAGGCCCAACCCAGTTCAGGCCCAACGTAAATTTGCAAAGTTTGGAATTGGGCTTAACAGTATGGGTAAATTCTCAAGGCATCTTGGGTTACGTACAAAGCACTTTTAATCCGGCCAAAGCCCACCTTAAAACTAGGGTTTTTCATGGTGCCCTCCCTTATATATGAAACCAAAGCAGACAACATTCGCCCTGCTATATATATATCGTCGAGAGGGAGACAGTACAGTAGCGAAGCTCTGCGCCATTTCTGCTCAGCTTCATTGGCGACGTTGTTGTAAGTATTTTTCTGAGATCTGTGCACTTCTCTCTGGTTCTGTTATATGCAAATGGTTCATCAATTTTGTTGTTGTCTATGGAGTTTTAAGATGATAATGGCTCGTAATCGGTTGAGCTTTATGCAGCTAGTTACCTTCGCTGAGAAATCATGTAGTTGTTTTGTTTGTCTTGTTTTCTTTGGAAATCGATTTTTGTATGTTAGGGGTGTAAGTGTTTTGATTAGGGTTTTAGATATGTTGTTTTTTCATTTGAATTATTATTATGTTTCTCTGTATGCAATTTGAGAAATATGTAATTTTTGTTGTCATTTTCCTGAAGCTATTGTAGTTGAGCAAATCGAATTATGTTCATCTTCCTTGGTTTTTACATGAATTGAATGTGCATACATGTTAATAGCGCTGCTATATTGAATATCTTGAGGTTTGACTGAACCTGTCCCCAGTTGTGTGGTTTTCATGGTAAATATGTATGGTTGATTTTATCATTTGATATAGTATATTTCTCTGTTTGCAATTTGAGAAATATTTAGTTTTTGTTGTCATTTGTAATTGAGCAAATCAAATTTTGTCCATTTTCCTTGGTGTTAACTTGCAAGTTGCATTCAGTGTGCATACACGGTAATAGTGTTGCTATTGTTGAATCTTGGTTCTGTAATTTCATGTGGCTCGACTGAACATCTCACCGGTTTCGTGTGGTTTGCATTATAAATATGTATGGTTGATTTTGTAAGCATGTCATTGTGGGGTTGTTAGTGGGTTTTTGCTGCTTTTTCCCCCTTTCATGGATGCCCTGGCCAATGAAATGCTGTTTATATTTTCAAACTGCGTCTATAATTTTAATGATTTATTCCAAACAGCATTCCTGATCAACATGTAAAACACGTTTCTTTGAATTGCTTGCAAATATTTTGCACCTCAACTAATATTTTGCACCTCAACCAAGGTTTTGAAAAGCGGTTACAGTCGCTGTAACGGTGGCGGTGGCGCGGTTGTGATTGTGGGGTGTAAAGGCCGTAGCGTAACGGTTGCGGTAGCCGAAACCGTGAATTTTTTATTTTTCGCACAATTTGAAAAAAACTTACCGATACGCATATTTTTTTCCATGATGGGTTTTAAAATAAATATTGATCAATTTTTGTAAATTTTTAAGTATAATCCAGTATATTTCATATTTTTAAATCACTATAAACTGAGTTTTTTTCATTTTATTATAATAATTAATGACTTTATATTATACAAAAAATCAATCACTAACTATTATATATAAGATAAACATTGACAAAAGTAAAAGAATAAATAAGAGTCTAAATATATATATACATATTTTAATCAAGCCAAATAGATAATGACCACACTTATTATTATTATTATTAATATTATTATTATTATTATTATTATTTTCAAACAATATACACGCACAAACAAAATGGTTGAGTGATAGCAGCTGAATAAAATAGCATAAGTCTTACAGCTTCAACAAATCAATAACATGTTCTTCATCTTCCTTTTTCCTTATCGCTATCTTTTGCTCCTTCATATTCCCTTTTTATCTTCCCTCTTCTCTCTCTATCACTCTTTCCCCATTTTCAACTTTTTCGTGTGTTTTTTCGAAAGAAGAGTTCGGAATCATTACGTAATGGTGCGTAACCGACCGTTACGGCTGTTACGGCACTGTTACAACCGCTACGGCCGACACACATGTGAATCTCAATCACACTGCAAAAGCGGCCGTAACGGGTGGCGGTAACCACCACAACCGTTACGTATGCGGCCGCTTTTTAAAACCTTGACCTCAAGATATTATAATTATCTTTTAGGTCTAGATCACGTCCTAATATCGATAACAATCTTTTTTTGTGCCGTTTGGAGTGATGAAAAAGGAAAGATTGTATTCATTACAATTTACTATTATTATTTTATTTGTTGGGTGAAAATAATGTGAATAATCATTAATGCATAATATCATCAAGTTATTCATGGATGGGCCTTCTATTTTTATTTGTTTTGTTATAGCAGCATGTGAATCATGGCAAACTAAATAATTAAACAATGATCTTGTTTGGCAACTTGAAGTTTTAGGCAAAAAGTCATTATAAGTTGTCACCTCACTCTCTTTACTTTTCTGCACATCTTTTCGTAAAAAGCTAAAAAATTACTAAGATAATTTGTTCCCAAACCAAGCATCTAAGTAACCCTAAATTTTGTGCCACACATCTGAAGTGTGTACTGTATATCAAGCAATTTACCTTTTCCCTTTTTCGACCTTGTTTACTTTAATCACTTGGAATGAAATTGGCTTGCTGTTATTGGAGTTGTGATTTTTATACATTCTACTACTTTATAGGTAAGCCATGGTTAAGCATAACAATGTTGTGCCCAATGGGCACTTCAAGAAGCACTGGCAGAACTATGTGAAGACCTGGTTCAACCAGCCAGCCCGCAAAACCAGAAGAAGAAATGGTAAGCAGATCCTGTCTTTAACAAAAAAAGACAGTAAAGGATGCCACAATGCTGATCTGTGTTCTTTTTAGTTCTGCAAGTTGAGTTTAGTATGTTTTAATTTTTAAATTTTTATAGTAATTTTTTTTATGCCAACGTTTGCGATTATTGTCTTTTATTCCCATTTTCAGCGAGACAAAAGAAGGCTGTAAAGATTTTCCCTCGGCCCACAGCTGGCCCACTACGTCCCATAGTTCATGGGCAGACATTGAAGTACAATATGAAGCTAAGGGCTGGCAGGGGATTTTCTCTTGAGGAGCTCGAGGTCAGTTGTTTCATTTCTATCAGTAGGATGATTAGTTCAACGTGCTTTCCCTGTTATATTTAAGTTTCTTTTAGATCTTGACTAAAAGGAGGCAAGAAAGTTAATACGTAGAAAATGTTTTAGTATGTGAATGTTCTTCACTTGAATGTTTTGATAACAAGTATGAATGTTTTTTATATTTAAATGCTATGCCTCTAGAATTGGAGGGGAGCTATACATTTGTAGTTAGTTTCGGATAAAATCCTTCAATTTCACTTTTGGATCAACTGGACAATTGTTGTAAAACTGGTAATCCCTTTGAATCTAAAATCTCAGCAAATGATATACTTTGGTAGTTTACCCCTTCTCTTTTCTATACCTATCAGGCAGCAGGTATTCCCAAGAAACTTGCCCCGACCATTGGCATTGCTGTTGATCATCGCCGCAGGAACCGTTCCCTGGAGGGTCTCCAGACAAATGTCCAGAGGCTGAAGACATACAAGGCCAAGGTGGTCGTCTTCCCAAGACGTGCTCGCAAGTTCAAGGTACTGTTAATATGGTTGACTGAACTTTGGTATGTAGGATTTGCTTGCTATTAGTTTATATTTCAACACCTTTTATGTAACTACTTTGACTGCAGGCTGGTGATTCTGCTCCTGAGGAATTGGCAACAGCCACCCAAGTCCAAGGCTCTTACATGCCTATTGTGCGCGAGAAGCCAACCGTGGAGCTTGTCAAGGTCACAGATGAGATGAAATCATTCAAGGCCTATGCCAAGCTACGTGTGGAGCGCACAAATACACGCCATGTTGGTGCCAGGTTGAAGAGAGCTGCTGAGGCTGAGAAGGAAGAAAAGAAATAGTTAGTTTTTGCCCATGCTGATGAGTGGAATTTTTGTTTTAATTTTTGCTTTTTCAGATCGTAAGTTAATTTGCTGGACTTCTTTTGAACCAGTAGTGGTAGTGTTTACAATATCAGTTGAATGTATGGATTTTGATTATTACTCGTTTATACCATTGTCTGGATTTTTTGTGTTCCATCATCCTGGATCCTTGTAAGATTAAGGCACCACCCAACTCTTTTGACTGTGTCGTTATTCAATTATTTTAAACTTGATTACTTTTGAGGTTGGTGTAAGTTTCTTTTGACAATGCCTTGGTGGTGGGTACTGCTTGCTGTTGAGTGAATATAATAATACTCCACGCTGAGTGGTGAATGGTGTTATTTGTGTGGAGATGGGTTTTTATGCATGATCTTAATCTAATTAGCAGTCTAGCACCCAACAAACCATTCTGCTTGTATGCTCACTGTCAATCTTTTCTTTTGCTGGTTTGACATGAATTGCCTATATATCTGCTGCTTGGCATGTTTGCTCAATGGTGTTAATTGCTTTAGATTCATGTATTTCTGTTCTAGACCTTTAAGCACTTGAAATGTATATTGGAACAGGGAAGATAATGTTGAAACTTGAATCAGATGCTCTGATTCTGGTCTCTATACTTTTGCATCTGTGTATTTTGTCTTCTTGCAGTTTAGTTTTTGGAGACTTGATATAGATTTTACAGAGAGAAAGCAATTGAGGAAGTCCCCTTTGTATGCTGTGGTGTGGAAGTCCCCTTTGTATCTTGGTGGGTACAACGTGATTCTTTTTACTTTGACGGAAAATATATTTAAAGACGTTTCAATTTTCAAAAAATACTTTTCAAAAAATTTTAATTTTTAATTTTTCGTATTTTTTAATAATTTTTTTAATATTTTAAGTAATTTTTTAAAACTTTTAAACACGCTTAACATAAATACACTTAAAAAGTATAAATATTTGTGATTCTTTTTTTAAAAAAATATACTAAATACTAAAAATAAAAAAAGAAATATAAAAATTTAGTATATTTTTTGTATTTTTGTATTTTTGTATACTTATTAATTTTTAAAAATATTTTCTCACAAATATTTTACTATTTATATACATCTAAGTAAGATGTATTTAAAAAAATAAGAAAATTGTTTAAAATTTTAAAAATATTTACTAAACATAAAAAGGGAAAATTACTCATAAATCCCATTTTAGTAAATGTTACTCTAGTTAGTCCTGAGTGTTTTTTTTTAAATCATTTAGTCCTTTTTATTTTTGATATGATGTATATTTTTGATATATTATGTATGAAATTTACATTTTTGCCCATATTTGTAATGGTTGTTTCTTTCTCTATACAAACACCATTTATACAATCTAAGTCCATTTTGGAAATGCCTGAACTCCCAAAGACACTCTGTTCACACCCAACCCCATCAACTCCTTCATTTTCACAACATCAAACGTCCTTGGATCCATTTCCATGGAAATCTCAACATCCAAACACAACCCAAAATGTCTTAAGGACTAACGAAGTGAGCCTATTTTTGCCCATATTTGTTCTGATGATGTTCACAAACATTGTATTAGATCTTGATCGTCGCCACCGATAATGTCGGATCGAACAAACGTTGCAGACGAGCGGTGGCGAAGCGATTGTTTTCACGATCTCACGGCGGTGGTACTGCATCGGTGTGGATCGGCGGAGGATCTAGACAGAGAGAAAGTAGAGAGAGATCGGTAGGCTTGGGATATCCTTGATTTAGATCATCAGAGATGGAGGTTTCGTTTGTTCTAAATGTTTGTTCTGATGATGTTTGATGTTCGGAAAAGGAGATGTTTATTCTTTATTTGATAAATGGAAAAGGAGATGCTCTGAATGTTTCATTTTGATGACTTTTTCAATGTTTGTCCTTGATATATTGTATATGATGTTTGATGTTTCTTGATGATGTTCGGGTTAGAGCTTTGGGAAAAGGAGATGTTTGATGTTTGTTCTAATGATGTTTGTTCGGAATGAACATCAACGTTTGCAATGAACATCAACGTTGCAGTGTATTCGCAATGAACATCAACATGGACAACGACTGGTATTTCCGAATACATACATACATCACAATGTACACGACTGGTATTTCCGGAATGAACATCGCAACGACAACGTTTGGCCTTCATCAGCGACATCAATAACATCATCAACATCAGCAACTTCAGTGACATCATCAACATGATTAATGTTAGCAACATCATCAACATTAGCAACTCCAGGGATGACTGAATCGTTGGCGTAACTTGCAGTGTTTATGTACGACGACGATGTTAATGGGGGTAACGAAGCAGATGTTTGTTCACCGACGTTACTGATGTTTTGTGTTTGTGTTTGTTGAACAACGTTACTGATGTTTGCTACTGATGTTTGCATATATACCCATCTAAACTCACACCGTAATGTTACTGATGGTTGCTACTGATGGAAACACATTAAAAGGGCTATAGTAATTTTTTGGATATTTTGGTCACAACAACATTACTAAAATCTTACATTTATCCTCTACCAACAAAAGGTCATGTGTTAATTAAATGGGTAGATACGTAATTAACGTTCAAACAGGACTTATTAGTCTACTAAATAAAAGGTATGACCAAATGGTTCAACACATTAACATTTAGGACTTATTGGTGTTTTACCCAAATAAAAAATTCAATTTTCAAAAAATTAAAACTAAACGCATTTATATTTTATGATGTTTGATATGGCGAAAACAAATTATTTAGGAAATAAAATATATTAAAATATTTTCTATTTTTGTAAAAATGTTTTCTTAATCAAAATTTTACTAATACCAGTCTGTTGGGTTTGATTTTTTTAGATTAAGTTTTTTGAAAACGTTTTTTGGTTTTCGTGTTTTTTTTTTGTTTTTAGTAAATATTTTTAAAATTTTAAATATATTTTTTTTACTTTTTTAGATGCAACTTACTTAAATGAATCTAAAAAGTAAAAAATTTATGAAGAAATATTTTAAAAAATTAATAAATATATAAAAATACAAAAAGATACACTAAATTCTCGTATTTTTTTTTATATTTTTGGTATTTAGTGAATTTTAAATTTTTTTACTTTTTAGGTATATTTATGTTAGGTATGTCTAAAAAGTAAAAAAAAATATTTAAAATATTAAAAAAAATTAGTAAAAATAAAAAACACACAAAAAAATAAAAATTAAAAAATTGAAAATTTTTCTAAAAAAAATGAAACCAAGGAAAGTGGTGGTCAGCACTTTCCACCACTATTAGCCTCGTTTGGGAACATACTAATTTAGTAACTTTTTGGCTATTTGACTAAAATATGAGCTAAAAAAAATTAGTATATTTGGAATGACTTTTTGACTTTTTACGAAAATATATGTAAAAAAATAGAGAGAAAAGAGAATCTTTGACTTTTTTGTATGAATTATTAATTTTTTGACTAATTTAATAATTTTTTGACTTTTTAACTAAAAAAGAAGTTCCAGACGAGGCCTTAATACAATGCCTAGGGGTGAAACGGAGATTTCATTTAGGTGTCAGAGTTGTGTCCTTTCATCCCTCTCCATAAACAGAAATATGTGTCAAATTTCATTAATCACATTATAACATCAATTATAACTTATTTTCATGCATGTTTTACTAAATAAAAAAGGAACATCAATTATAACTTATTTTCATGCATGTTTTACTAAATAAAAAAGGAATATAATTGAAATATATAGTACATATTTTAAAAATATCATATGGATATTTATATGACTTTTATAATTATAGAGCCAATTTGAACTTATTTATAGATAAAGAAGGATAAATTATAAATACATTTTTTGAGATTTACTTATATTATAAATTGTCTCATGTAGTTTTAGAAATTATATTATGTATCTTAAAATTTATAATTTCATAACAAACAGGTCATTTTATTAATAAATTATCAAGTTAATTAACAATTTTTAATAATGTTATAATTTTATTTTAATTAATAATTCAAATAATTTTATTATTATATAGATGAACAATTAGAAATTTTATTTTTTTAATTAATTTTGCTAAATAAAAAATTTTAACAAAAAAATATTTATAATTTTTAAAGTAAATGAGTAATTCGTATTTTAAATAAATGTGATAGATATATTTGTAATTTGGCCGATAAAGAATAAAGTGATACTCAAGTAAAATGCATCATGAAAGAGAACAATTACAAAAAGTGAAAGAAGGAAGGGGCCAAAGTTGAATTTAATCAAAATTTCTGTAAACCCCAAGAAGCTATATAGTATAATTTCTCTCCACCAAACAAAAATCTATGTATTCGATCTGTGTCGTCATGGCGACGAGCCTGCCATGGAATCCTCTACTCCCCTCGAAACCTATACGCCTACATCACCACCAAGGATCTTCTAGTAGTGCTACATTGTGTGGTTGAGATTTATTGGCAAGTCACATCAAGTCACATCATAAAAATTGATGTAACTTGCCAGTAAATCTCAACCACACAATAGAGTATTCTAGGAAATTTTAGGAAAAAATCACTAGAGGATGCTTGCTCCTGCATCACCACCACCACCGCTCTTCGTCCGTACAGGCCTTTAGGGGCAGCGACTTCGATGGTTTCGCGAGGCGCATGGCCTCCGGCGAGGTCTGGAGGGACGTGTGGCGGAGCGCCAACGACGGCTTCGAGCAATTTCTTTACGAGACCAAGAAGACGGCGGAGCGCATCGACCGTCGGTACTCCGTCTCGCGGCGGCTCTCGGCGGTCGCCCAATCCGCCTCCTACCGGGCCAGAGAGATCGACCGCGACTTGAGGAGCGCAAGGTCAGTTGTTTCATTTCTATCTGTAGGATGATTAGTTCAACGTGCTTTCCCTGTTATATTTAAGTTTCTTTTAGATCTTGACTAAAAGGAGGCAAGAAAGTTAAAACTTAGAAAATGTTTTAGTATGTGAATGTTCTTCACTTGAATGTTTTGGTAACAACTATGAATGTTTTTTATATTTAAAAGCTATGCCTCTAGAATTGGAGATGAGCTATACATTTGTAGTTAGTTTCGGATAAAATCCTTCAATTTCACTTTTGGATCAACTGGACAATTGTTGTAAAACTGGTAATCCCTTTGAATCTAAAATCTCAGCAAATGATATACTTTTGTAGTTTACCCCTTCTCTTTTCTATACCTATCAGGCAGCAGGTATTCCCAAGAAACTTGCCCCAACCATTGGCATTGCTGTTGATCATCGCCGCAGGAACCGTTCCCTGGAGGGTCTCCAGACTAATGTCCAGAGGCTGAAGACATACAAGGCCAAGGTGGTCGTCTTCCCAAGACGTGCTCGCAAGTTCAAGGTACTGTTAATATGGTTGACTGAACTTTGGTATGTAGGACTTGCTTGCTATTAGTTTATATTTCAACACCTTTTATGTAACTACTTTGACTGCAGGCTGGTGATTCTGCTCCTGAGGAATTGGCAACAGCCACCCAAGTCCAAGGCTCTTCCATGCCTATTGTGCGCGAGAAGCCAACAGTGGAGCTTGTCAAGGTCACAGATGAGATGAAATCATTCAAGGCCTATGCCAAGCTACGTGTGGAGCGCACAAATACACGCCATGTTGGTGCCAGGTTGAAGAGGGCTGCTGAGGCTGAGAAGGAAGAAAAGAAATAGTTAGTTTTTGCCCATGTTGATGAGTGGAATTTTTGTTTTAATTTTTGCTCTTTCAGATCGTAAGTTAATTTGCTGGACTTCTTTTGAACCAGTAGTGGTAGTGTTTACAATATCAGTTGAATGTATGGATTTTGATTATTACTCGTTTATACCATTGTCTGGATTTTTTGTGTTCCATCATCCTGGATCCTTGTAAGATTAAGGCACCACCCAACTCTTTTGACTGTGTCGTTATTCAATTATTTTAAACTTGATTACTTTTGAGGTTGGTGTAAGTTTCTTTTGACAATGCCTTGGTGGTGGGGACTGCTTGCTGTTGAGTGAATATAATAATACTCCACGCTGAGTGGTGAATGGTGTTATTTGTGTGGAGATGGGTTTTTATGCATGATCTTAATCTACTTAGCAGTCTAGCACCAACAAACCATTCTGCTTGTATGCTCACTGTCAATCTTTTCTTTTGCTGGTTTGACATGAATTGCCTATATATCTGCTGCTTGGCATGTTTGCTCAATGGTGTTAATTGCTTTAGATTCATGTATTTCTGTTCTAGACCTGCACTTGAAATGTATATTGGAACAGGGAAGATAATGTTGAAACTTGAATCAGATGCTCTGATTCTGGTCTCTATAATTTTGCATCTGTGTATTTTGTCTTCTTGCAGCTTAGTTTTTTTTTGGAGACTTGATATAGATTTTACAGGGTGAAAGCAATTCCGGAATGTTGCACGACCACATTACCAATGCTTTCCGGTTTTGCTGACTTTAGATGCTGTGGTGTTGAAGTACCCTTTGTATCTTGGTGGGTACAACGTGGTTCTTTTTACTTTGACAGAAAATATATTTAAAAACGTTTTAATTTTCAAAAAATACTTTTTAAAAAATTTTCATTTTTTGTTTTTCCTATTTTTTTATTTTTAATGATTTTTTTTTACTATTTTAAGTAATTTTTTTTAATTTATAGACACGCTTAACATAAATACACTTAAAAAATATAATATTTATGACTTTTTTTTTAAAAAAATTATTAAATACCAAAAATAAAAAAAATACAAAAATTTAGTATATTTTTTATATTTTTGTATATTTATTAATTTTTAATGATATTTTCTCACAAATATTTTACTATTTATATACATCTAAGTAAGATGTATTTAAAAAAGTAAAAAAATTTCTTAAAATTTTAAAAATATTTACTAAAAATAAAAATATTTAAAAAATAAAAAATTCAATTTTTAAAAAATTGAAATTAAACACATTTATATTTTATGTTGTTTGATATGACGAAAACAAATTATTTAGGAAAGAAAATATTTTAAAATATTTTCTATTTTTGTAAAATTGTTTTCTTAATCAAAATTTTACTAATACCAGTGTGTTTGGTTTGACTTTTTTCGATTAAGTTTTTTGAAAATTGAGTTTTTTGCTTTTCGTGTTTTTTTTTAATTTTTAGTAAATATTTTGAAAATTTTAAATATATTTTTTAAATTTTTTAGATGTACCTTACTTAGCCTGTGTTTGGCAAGTGGGTTTGCAGGTTTTTTTTGGCTATTTTAGCCACAAAAAACAAAATAGGCTATTTTAGCCATAACAAACAAAACATCACATCCAACCCATAATCATTACATTATTCTCCTACAAAAAAACTCAAAAAAGCCAAAAAGCCAAAAAGCCCTTCCCAAACCAAGCTTTTAAGCCCAGGCTAAAATAGTCAAAAAAGCCAAAAAGCCAAAAAGCCAACCCACTTCCCAAACGGAGGCTTAGATATATCTAGAAAGTAAAAAAATTGTGAAAATTTTTTTAAAAAATTAAAAATACAGAAAGATATACTAAATTCTCGTTTTTTTTTTTTTTATAAATATTTTTGGTATTCAGGGGTTGTTTGGGGTGTCATAAATAAGTGAATTTTTTGTCTTTTTGAACTAAAAAGTTGAGGAAAAAAATATGGATGTTTGGGTTAACTTTTTGAATTTTTATGAAAAAATGTATATTAAAAAATTATATAAATAAGTGTGTAGGAGAAGATAGGGTAGGAGGTCGTACGGATTGGCAGAGAAGCCGGTTGGGTGAGTAGATGAGGAAATATTGTCTCATTCTCGGGCTTTAATTGGATGGTGTTGTTTGGCCCGTGGGGTCTATCACGGGTCCCGTTTTTCTAATCGGAGCCATTCAATGTGTAGAACTCGTCGAGTATTATACGCTTGTAAAAAATCACGTTGATTAGATATCGATAGCTATCTGATCGTGTTAGTTTTTTTTGTTAACTGTTAACTATAACACCATCCATTTTTATACAAAACTGATTTGATCATGTAATTTGTGATATTCGATATTTATAGGCATATAGTACTAGACGAGTTCTACATATTGAACGGTTCAGATTATCAAAACGGGACCCATGGTAGCCCCCACGGGCCCAACTTTACTATTAAAATGTAGTGAATATTCTACTATAAATTTTTTTTTCTGTCACTAACTGAACTCATCGGGTTAGTACCATTATTTGGGCCAATTTTTTGATTTGTATTAATATTTGTATGTTAATTTTTTAATATTTTTTTGTAAATAGTGATAACTTTTTAATTTTTTGTGTATTTTTTTGACTTTTTAACTTTTTTCTGTAATTTTTTGGCTTTTTAACTTTTTCTAAGGTTGCCAAACCAACCCTTGGTAAATTTTTTAAAAAAAATTTCACAATTTTTTTTTCTTTTTAAGTATATTTATGTTAGGTATGTCTAAAAAATAAAAAAAATTACTTAAAATATTAAAAAAAACCAATAAAAATAAAAACACATAAAATAAAAAAGTAAAATTTTTTTAAAAATATTTTTTAAAAAAATGAAAGCAAGCAAAGTGGTGGTCATCACTTCCACCACTATTAATACAATGCCTAGGGGTGAAACCGAGATTTCATTTAGGTGTCAGAGTTGTGTCCTTTCATATCTCTCCATAAACAGATATATGTGTCAAATTTCATTAATCATATTATAACATCAAGTATAACTTATTTTCATGCATATTTTATTAAATAAAAAAGGAGCACAATTGGAATATATAGTACATATTTTAAAAATATCATATGGTATCATATGTATTATTATTGCAAATGAAAATATTAACTACTTCCGACACTCTTATAAATAATAAATGATTAGTTACATTATGATCGTTTATCTATTTGTAAATATTAACTCATATTTATATGACTTTTATAATTATAGAGTCTATTTGAACTTATTTATAGATAAAGAATGATAAATTATATATACACTTTTTGAGATTTATTTATATTATAAATTGTCTCCTATAGTTTTAGAAATTACATTATGCATATTAAATTTTTTAATTTTATAACAAATGCGTCGTTTTATTAATAAATCATTAAATTAATTAACAGTTTTTAATAATGTTATAATTTCATTTTAATTAATAATTCATATAATTTTATTATTGTATAGGTGAATAGTTAAAAATTTTATTTTTTTAATTAATTATGTTAAATAAAAAATTTTGACAAAAATATATTTATAATTTTTAAACTAATTGAGTAATTCGTATTTTAAATAAATGCTATAGATGTATTTGTAATTTTGAATTTAATCAAAATTTCTGTAAACCCCAAGAAGCTATATAATATAATTTCTCTCCACCAAACAAAAATCTATGTATTCGATCTGTGTCGTCATGGCGACGAGCCTGCCATGGAATCCTCTACTCCCCTCGAAACCTATACGCCTACACCACCACCACCACCGCCGCCGCCACCGCTCTCCCTTCGTACAGGCCTTTAGGCGCAGCGACTTCGATGGTTTCGCGAGGCGCATGGCCACCGGCGAGGTCTGGAGGGACGTGTGGCGGAGCGCCAACGACGGCTTCGAGCAACTCCTTTATGAGACCAAGAAGACGGCGGAGCGCATCGACCGTCGGTACTCCGTCTCGCGGCGGCTTTCGGCGGTCGCCCAATCCGCCTCCTACCGGGCCAGAGAGATCGACCGCGACTTGGAGATCACGCAGCGTTGGCGGACTTTTACCCTCGATTTCAGTCGGAATTGGCCGAGGGTTTGTTTTACTCTCTCTCTCTCTCTACCTATGTTTTGATGCTTTTATTTTATCTATTTGATTGTGTATTGAGTTCAGTATGAATTTTGACATTCTATGTATAGAACTGTGAACCAAGGACTTGTGAGAGCCTCCTGGTGAGTAGGAGGAAAAGCTAGTATCTGCAAGTTAGGGCATGGTTTTCAATTAAATTAGCTAATTAGATTTTATGAAATGTTGAGTGTTCTGAATCCAGCTGTATCTCATTAACCAAACTGAGCCTAGCCAAGTCAAGTCTTAAGTCTCATCAAATAGGGTCGGCTACACGAATCCTTCTTCTCCACATGGTAGTTAGTCCAATTAAGTAGATCCATATCTCTATTAACTACATTAGCCAATGTTAATCTAGGCCTATCCCGTCCCCTCTACTGTTACAGTATCGCATCTTTTTACTACTGTCTCTGTTGGTCTCCGTTGAATGTGACCAAACCATCACAATCGATTTTCTCTCAACTTATCTTCTATTGGTGCTACTCCTACCCATTTCCGAATACATTCATTCCTAATTTTGTCTTGTCTTGTCTAATCTTGCCATACATTCACCTTAGCATCCTTATCTCAGTCACACTCATCTTACATGTTGTTTCTTGGTTGCCCAATACTCCATCCCATACAACATCGCTGGTTTAATAGCCATTCTATAAAACTTATTTGTGAGTCTAGTGGGTATTCGTTTATCGCATAGTACCCCAGATGTATTTCTCCATTTACACCATCCCGCCTTAATTCTATGGGTCACGTCCGTATCAATCTCCCCCCGCTGTTGTAATAATCGACCTTAAATAACGAACATGTTCACTCTTAGGCAGTTCTTGGTTCTCAATTTTCACTTCTCCTCTACTGTTACTAAATTTACAGTCCATGTACTCTGTCTTAGTTCTGCTTATCCAAAAATTTTTAGATTCAAGAGCTTTTCTCCAAATATCCAACTTTGTGTTAACTTCTTCTCTAGTCTCATCCACTAGCACAATATGGTCTGCGAAAAGTATACACCATGGCACGTCATTCTAAATATTTTTCGTCAACTCATCCATAACTAAAACAAAAAGATAAGGGCTTAAGATAGATCCTTGGTGTAACCCAACAGTGATAGGAAATTCATTTGTTTCTCCAGCAGTCGATCTAATAGTGGTCACCACCCCTTCATATATGTCCCTAATCACATCAATGTAACTTTTTGTCATCTCTTTCTTCTCTAACACCCACCATATTCTATCTCGGAGCACTCTATCATATGCTTTCTCAAGGTCGATAAATACCATATGAATGTTTCTTTTATTTTTTCTATACTTTTTTATTACTTTCCTTAAAAGATAAATCAATTCCATTATTGACCTGCCGGGCATAAACCCAAATTGATTTTTTGACACCTTTGTTATATCTCGCAATCGGCGTTCCATCACCCTCTCCCACACTTTCATTATATGACACATTAGCTTGATTCCTCTATAGTTGCTGCAATTCTGGACATATCTTTTATTCTTATATATTGGCACTAAAATACTCTTCCTCCACTCGTCTTGCATGAATGTCTCTACACCTAAGCATGTTCTTCTTACGTCTTGTGATTCCTTCTCTAGAATGGCACCACATTATCTCACACCATGCCGGGATGGGAACAAGGCGGTAAGGACCCTCTCAGGGTTGGTTCATTGATCATTGCATCTAGTGTTACCTATGTTGGTTGTTAGAATTGAAGGTTCACCAAGTTGCTCGTCTTACTCTCCCTTAAGGGATTTGTACTTGACCAATCTTAGAGAAAGAACACCAAGATCATGTATTATACTGTGTTCATTTTCCTACATATTTTGTGACATTTGGCTCCATTATTAGTTGAATTGAGATCGCTCCACTAGTAGGATGCTAAACTTAGTAGAGGCCACTTGTCTCTTGCACTTGGTTGATCACAATCTCCACTAGTAGGATGTTAAACTATCATGTGCTCTATACTCTTCTGAATCTGAGTATGTTCCATATTCTTTATGACCTTTGGCTCCACTGGCAAAGGATCACCTATTTCTTGTACTTGCTTGGCTTTGTGCCCTTGACTTGTGTGGTGAGTTGGTCTCCATGGCCTAACCACCCGTATATATAGTAAGCTTTCTCCGTCTCTAGGCAAGCAATCACCTTCTTTTGGTTAGAAGCTTTGGTTCATCTTTTCTATACCTCCGTTGGCCGTCTCTCTCTCTCTCTCTCTCTCTTAGGCCGCCTTAGCTTTCACCCAACCCAATTCTAGTGGTTTGGTGCCTCCTAGCTGTCTACAATAATTATACTTTTATTCATACTTTGGTTAGTACTTTATCCTACTACAATCTTTTGTCTCTAGGCAATTCTTTTTTCTTTCTATTTTATAAATTTGGCAACCTAGTTTAGTTGTATTGCTTTGTTATTTGTTGGTGCTAGAAGATGAATTGTTGTTTTTTGTGTTGCTGAAAGAGAAGTTTTATTAATTGTCTGATTTCTTTTTTCTTTTTTTTTTCTCTGTTCTTGCAGTACAGGAAGCAACTTAATGACTTTTCAAACACTCCTATTGGAAAAAGTTTTGCTGTGAGTATCACCCAATTTCATGTTGCATGCTGTGCACTTATTGATTGAACTATGTGGCATGATGTTGTTCATCATGTCTAATGAACTTTTTGGTAGGTTAAAGTTAATAGAGAACAATAGGTCCATCCAATAGTTTGGATTAGATTTCTAATCTATTCTGGCTGCTATAGTGAGAATTTGAGTTTGATTGAATCAGCAAGTGTGATATATAATATTAATTATGTAAATGTTAGTCAAAGGGAGCACCTATTCCACAGTGAGTATATTAAGTGGGGAATAGACAAGGCAATGATTTTAATTTTGTTTTTGAAACTAATACTGGTAGCCTAATATTCATGAATTACATTTAAGTATTTCAATTTTCATATATTGTAGTCTCTGGCTGTGCAATTTTCTGTAAGCTCACTTTGTATTTGTTTATATGTGTAGACAATATTCTTCATCTGGTTTGCACTATCTGGATGGCTGTTTCGCTTCTTGATATTAGCAACATGGATACTGCCATTTGCGGGTCCTCTTCTCATTGGAACAGTTGCCAATAATTTAGTCATTAAGGTAAAACAAGCTGCCATTACTTTTCATAGACATTTGTGTTTTTGTATTGATAAATTATTGTTGTTTTAATTTTGTTGATTTGCAGCTGTGCTGGTAATAATGTAATGTACCATCTCATATTACACATGGGGCAATTGGATATAAGCTTAAGTCCTCTTTCAGCATTCAATAAATCAACTCTTGCTTGTCTTTGGTTTTGCCTCATAACACATCCAAATATCCCTCCGTCCTTGGCTTCAGCTAGGATTCACTTTTTTTTAAGAACTGTGTGACATGCCCACCCTTCGTTAGAAATTTTTGTCAGACATGTTTGATTGTATTTGTGCCCCTCTCCTATACTTCTTGTTAGTTGCATTTTGTTGGTGACGGTCTCACATGTTTGTAGCCAGTTTAGTGAAATACATTATAATTCTCACAGGCCGCAGCTGGCTTGCTCTAAATTCACTGACAACTCTTCTACAATGCTTTCCAGTAATATTGGTTCCTCAATTGAATTTATGGAGCGCACACACTTTCTCATAAATTACTTACTATATCCAGTGAGATATTAATACTAGTACTCATAATATGTGTTCAAATGTGTGGGTTTTGAGAGATTAAGTGAAGCCATTGTGGCCATGGAAAAATCTACATAACCGAACTGTTTGGCATATTGTTTTAATTGATTTGAGCAGGGAGCTTGTCCGGCTTGCAAGAGGCAGTTTGTGGGTTTAAAGAGCCAAGTAGTTCGCTGCACGGGTTGTGGAAATATTGTATGGCAACCACAAGGGGATTTCTTCTCGAGAGGTCGTGGAGGCAGTAATCCATCTTCCTCAAAGTCTGAACCTGAAATAATTGACATTGACTTTGAGGAGAAATGAGTAGAGAGCTGGTGACGTGGATTCAACAAGGCACAGAGGATAGGAGACAGATGAGAATGGAAGAGTCGTCTCATAACTTACACGTGAGTTTGGACTCATGTTTTATGTTTTTGTGTATATTAGTTCTCTTGTATTCAGAGTGTTCGTAGGAATTAAATGTGTTAAATTTGTATACTACCTTTGCCTTTGCCTTTACCCGCAAAGTTGACAAATAAGAACCACAGCCAAAACTGTCATACTCAAATTTTCTGCTATTGCTGGGCTGTTATTTCAGTGTACAGGTTGATGTGGAGTAGTTCTAAGAAATGCTGCTTTTGTATTTTATTTGAAGAATCTAATTTCATTCAACTTCCCCACTATACATCTATGTGAAGATTTTTTTATTTTTATTTTTATTTTTATAAAGACCCAAAATATAGTTTATATCTAGTCTTCTTTTAAAGATATGGGGAAGGGGGAGTCATCAATCGATAGGGGCAGAGTGAACCTGCGACCGGTGATCAATGGTATGCATAGACGGGGAGGGTTTAACGAAGCTCCTTCACAGATGACATTGGATTATGATGTGAAGAGATGTTTTAGATGCTAAATTGTAGTACTCTCTCTTTCTCTATCTATCTCTTTCTTTTCGTAATGAAAATGATAGATTGGTGTTATATATTAACAACAATTAACATTAAAAATGATTACATATGGTGGAAGGATAGAAGGCATACTAAATGAAAGTAAAATGAGTTTGCATCAGCATGGCTTTTATTATAAAATTACTTTTAGATTTTCATTTTAATTATCAGTTTTTAGTTTGTTTTAACTTTGGGGTTACTTGTGGTTTTATTACAATTTTTTATTTATAGTTTATATCCTAAATAAGTTAGGTTATCTATAAATTAGGAAAGATATATTTTAGCTTTCCATATTATCATTTTTAGCTTATTTTTTGTTTTTCATTTTAATTATCAGTTTTTAGTTTGTTTTAACTCTTGGGTTACTTGTAGCTTTATTACAATTTTTTATTTATAGTTTTTATCTTAAATAAGTCAGATTATCTATAAACTAGGAAAGATATATTTTAGCATTCGATATCATCATTTTTTTAGTTTATTGATGTAACAATTTAGATAGTGGTTCAAAAGTTGATAATAAAAAAGGTAACAAATAAAAGTAATTCTCTCTTTAATTTTTAGTAATTAATTTTTGTAATTTGCTTGTGTCATTATTTTTGCTGCATAAAATATTCTTACACAAATTTTTAAAACAAAAAAATATATTATATATATATATGAGAAATTACAACAATCTCATCTAATGAGTAAATATTAAATATAACGATAATATTATGTGACTAATTTTATTTTTGACTTTTGATTTTTGATTTATTTTACCTAAGTGCATCTTTAATCTTTTACCAAATCCTTAATCAAATTTATAAAATAAGATCCAATCAATTTATCAAACTTATATTAATCAAGTTTTTTGAAAAGTTTCATCAAATGAAAAATAAATTGAATCTTTTATCAAACTTCAATAACTATTTTTTTATTTAAATTTAACAAAATTGTTAAACGATAAAATATTAGAGACAATTTTTTTAAAAAAATCTGAATTGAGATAATGTTTTTGAGATATATTAGGTGTATTTTTTTAGAAAAAAAAAATGATTTTTACTAGTTCTAGAAATTATTGAAAAAAAAAAAAAAAAAATGGTTGGGAGATGGTGTACGTGAGACACCGGGAAAGGTGGCAGTTGCCGTGGGGCGAAGGCAAAGTGAATTAGGTGACCCGCAACCAAACACCAGTAGCACGAAAAATTATTTGTTTTATATTTTTTATTAATTATTGTATATTATATTTTTTAATTATAATTATAAATTTCATCCTCTTTACTAATTATATTCTCCGTAAAACACCACATAATCGCACTTCAAAACAATCCATAATTATAATTACTCCAGTCCAGTAGCAGAGCAGAGGTTTTATTGCTTCACATTTCAGGAAACAAATAACCCAACCCAAAATACATACTCCATAAATAAATATTAAAAATAAATAAATAAACTCTAGTCTCTTCGGGAGCACCACCAGCGCTTCACTCTCTCTCTCGATTCTTTTACTCTACATACACATACACATACACATACACATACACGTAAAACCTAGGTAGGCGAGGCGTGAATTGATCTGGATCGATTTCCTCGGGGATGGGCGATTCGAAGTCGAACTCGAACTCAGATAGAGCAGTCGGCGAAGAAGTTTCGAGACTGATCGATTCGGCCAAGGAGTTACAGGACTCAGCTTCTTCGTTGATTTCAAGAACGACTCGCGAAGACGAAGCCCTGCGACAGCGAGCCCTCGCTCTTGATTCCGCTATTCGCACCCTCCGTTGTTCTATTTCCTCCTTAGTCCGTAATGGCAATTTGGATCCCAAAGAGGCCGACAAAGTAACAACTACTCCAAATCTCATTCTCTTTCTCTTGCTCTTGCTCTTGCTCTTGCTCTTGCTCTCTATAGAATACAAGTTTTATTTATTTATTTATTTATTTATTTATTGAGATTTTGGATGATATACTCACACTACAGTTTCCTTTCTGTTTCTCTA
The DNA here is from genome assembly GCF_055761805.1 of Camellia sinensis. Taxonomy (NCBI): domain Eukaryota; kingdom Viridiplantae; phylum Streptophyta; class Magnoliopsida; order Ericales; family Theaceae; genus Camellia; species Camellia sinensis. Next base: position 8,290,084 of record NC_138968.1, read on the forward strand.
GTTGGAAGAAGAATTATACAGATCTAGCTACATATTGAGTGAAGGAGATGCGGCCGCTTTTATTCCCAGGAAATCTCATGGTGCCTTTCTGTGTTGTGTTTACTCATTTCATTTATCTATCTATTTTTTATTTTATTATTATTATTTTTTTTATGAATGGGGTTTTTGTTAATTGCATTCGAAAGATGTGATGATTAACTTGCTATTGATTGACGGCAGGACGGTTCTTGAGTATGTTTCTCGGTCCAATTAATGTCCGTGCCACTAGGAAGGATGTTCAATTGAAAGTGAAAGAGGAGTACAATAGCTTCAGGGTATGCTGCCCTACCTTTTCTAGCTCATTTTTTTCTTTTCTGCTTGGAAATATTAACATTATATTAAGTTATTTGGTGAATTTTGTTCCCCCGAGTGATGATTTCATTGCAACAAATGGAGCCTTGTTGATACTTTCTTTCTTTTTTAATATAATTTTTTAACGTGCCCTGTGGATGGATGATCTACAAACCATTTGGAGCGTCCATATCATTTGCTCGGGCTTTTAACTTCCAATTTTTTAAGTCACTTCTAATTTTGTTTTGGATTTTGTCAAGTATAGGTAAATGACTCCTGTTAAGTCTGGCAAGTCAGGCCATGCTCCATCAATAGTGAGTGCAGTTGATTCAAAGCTGAAATGAAACACAAAAGTATATTGGGGAATTGCTCTATCTGCTTAAGGGGCTTTGTAACCCCAAGTCAATATTTGTGTTAAGTCACATGGTGCAGAGTACATGAACGGGTTGGTTTGCTTAGGGCTCTCTGGGTTGATACTTGATGAATTGGAGGAAATGAGAATCGTTAAATGCCTGTCATTTCTGTGAATAAAGGGGGGTTGTAAAGATATTCTGATTTTGACATCGGAGGGGTTATTAGTGGCAATTGAGTGCTCCATTACAACAGTAAGCACCAATGAAGATTTTGCAAAGATTTTTTTTTTAAAATAAAAAAAAAAAAAAAATTGAAAATGCGAAGGGATCTCAACAGAACCATATGTATGGGTTATGAAATGAATTTAAATCTTTTTATGTTTCTTGGTATTTTATATCAAGGATCTAGAGAGGAAATTGGGAACCCTTTTGAGGTTAATAAAAGCGTAGGGTCTTGAAAAAAAAGTAATGTGATGTTGTAGAATTTGAAGGGAATTAAGGCTTTGTTATTAGAATCATACGATTTACGATTAGAATCGTACGATTCAATTTGATTAAGTGGGTAATCGATGTGAACAGGTTGCGTGAATCGTGAATTGTAATTTACCCTTAAATAATTTTACTTATAATTTACCCTTAAGGGGTGTCAGTGTAATTTACCCTTAATAATTTTACTCGTAGGAAAAATAAGCACACTCATTATTCTTTGGCCAACAGTGTGCTAAATGTAAATGATTTATGTTGGGGTGATTTTTTTCTGATACATATTGTTTTTACCTAAAGAAAAAGATATGCAGTTGTAAATGTTCTTCCCTTATCCCATGTCATGGAATAATGATTGAGGCTGTTAGATTTGTTTTCGTATGGGTGTTTCTGAGATATATCTTTGATGTTTCATTGGCTAATGGTGGTCAAAAGCCTCAGGCATTAGAAGAGAAATATAGTGGACCTTTTCTTCCGCCATCTGGTGGTGTTCTTGATTGAATGAACCAAGGAATGGCTGAATGGGTTTTATTAACAATGTGAGAGGTTTGTTAATTGTTATACGTGGAGGATGCTTCTGTGCTTATCTGACTCTTATTTCTATGGTGTGTATATTTTGATTCTATCTACTCTCAGTATGCAATCAAGCAATTCCTTAAACCATCTCTTAATAATGTTAAAACCTATCACCTACTTCACCCACTAAACCTAACCCACTACACCACTACCACCTCACCTACTCCACTAAACCTAACCCACTACACCACTACCACCTCCACTTTACCTACTCCATCTACCACCTACTCTTCTATATATAGGAATCATTATAACATTCAATATAACAATCAATAATACAATCAATATCTATACAATTCTCTATTTCTCTTTATACATTAAATTTTTCTACATGGTATCAGAGCAGGTTTAGAACCTAGTATTTTCGCTTCCCCGGCGGGCGGCAACCTCACCTTAGCCGCCCGCCGGACCTCAACCTATTCCGCTGTCATCTCTATCAATACATATAGCTTCCAGTTCGCCGCCACCAGAGGCGACTTCTCTACATACAAAGATCAACCACCTTCTCAACCTTTTAGTTCTACTACTGTGACCCTCTCTATGATGGTTTTGGTGTCTCTGCAATGTGGGCTGTTCTTACTATTGTTGTTGTCTTTGACTTCTCTGTGGGTGCAACACTTGGAAGGGGTGTAAATAGGGGTTTTGCAACACTGCTTGCTAGTACTCTTGGCGTTGGAGCTCATCGAATTGCTAGTTTTTCTGGAGAAATATGTGAGCCCATACTACTTGGGCTTTTTCGTCTTCATACTAGCTGCAGTAGTGACATTCATAAGATTTTTTCCAAGAATGAAAGCAAGATACGATTATGGGCTGCTGATATTTATATTAACATTCTGTTTAATATCAGTATCTGGTTATAGAGATGATGAGGTGTTAGAGATGGCCCACAGGAGGCTATCCACCATACTCATCGGTGGTGCCAGCGCTGTGATTGTGTGTGTATGCATTTGTCCATATGTGGTGCTGGTGTTGTCAAGGGCTTCCAGCCATCTATCTATCAGGCAAATAATGGTGGGGCCAATTTTGTGGCACATGGTTAGAACCTTTTCAGAGGACTACAATGATTTGAATGTTGAGCCTTCGTTTGGAGAGACCAATCTCGACTTTGAAGGCAGAGAGAGGAGCACTAAGGAAAGCACACCCATTCTTCTTTTATTTATTTAATCACACTCACCAAGTTTGTTTCACTCTCATTATCACATCCATACACACCGGTATCATGTTGTCTTCAACTTTCTTTTATTTATCATTTTAAAATACACCCTTATCATGTTGTTCCCCACCTTCTTTACTTTATATATATATATATATATATATCTCTTTTTATTATATTCTATTACTCAAACTCTCCTCCATTTGATTTTAAAATCACTTATTTTTTATTTATTTTTTCCAAATCACTTTTCCTCCTTTTTACATACCCCCACTTTATTTTTGAAACAATCACCCTGATATTTTTCATATAATCCATCTATACATATTTTTTTTATCTATTTTCTTTCTCCCTTGTTTTCTTTCATTTTATTTTTATTTTTTCAACACAACACTCCCAAAAAAAAAAAAAAAAAAAAAAACATTTTACAAACTTGTCATTTCTTCATGCCGGGGATCAACCCCGATCAGCATTTTACACCAAAACAAAACAAAAAAAAACAAAACAAAAAAAAAAAAAAAAAAAAAAAAAACACACACACACAAAACAACCACATCCACAGGCGGGATTTTGCTTCTCTACTCTGCTGCGGGTCGCTTTTTCTTGCCTCCGTCCTGGGCGGCCCTTGCCGGTGCTGCCTCTGTGTTTCCCGCACCCACTCCACTGGGCACGATCACTACTCCCTGCTCCTCCACTGCAGCATATGGCGGACCTCCAAATCGGAACATAACGGTGGCCTTCCGCTTCAGTTCCTTATTTTCCGCCTTTAGCACACTTATCTCTGCTCGCGCATCCTTATACATGCGTTGGAGCAGAGCCAGTTGGGCGTTTAACTGCTGCACCTCATTTGTCCTACTCTGCAGCCGGTGCGACAAGTTTGTGACCGCAGTCATGGTTTCCACACATGACTTCAAAGTATACTGATTCGCCTCAATATCTGATTGCGCTGCCATTCTTTGCTCCACAGACCGCATAGGAAAGGTCAACGGAGCAAACTCAGGGGCGTTTGGTTGAGGTTCAAGGGCAACCGCACCGGTTATCTCTCTTGTGGACTCGTTGAGGTCAGGAAAGAGAGTAAGCAGACCACGGGAAGAAGAGGCCATGTTCTGGGTAGCTGGACGGGAAGAAGAGGCCATGTTTTTGGGTTGCTAAGTGTTTCAGAGAAGCAGCGATTACCGATTGGTACTGTCAGACAAGGTTGGTTACAGAGTGTTTCAAGATTTGCAGCTCTTCGAGACAAGCTCTCTGAGAATGCAGAGGTTTCAACTGGTTTGTTATGCTTCCAAGCCTTAGCCTCCGCTTCGGTTTATAAAGACCCTGACGAAGAGGCCGACACGCGTTCTGTCGGTCACGTGCATCGCCGCGTGTCTGGCGCGCCTTTTGATGGCTCGCCGCTCGATGATTTCTGTCGGGCACATCTTTTGATAAAGTGGGCGCGCCTTTTGAGGGCGCGACTTTTGCGGGCTCGATATATATATCTACATGTATATCTTTTGGGCAGCCTATATACACACTCATACAGTGTCTTCTACATCGGTCCGACATGACCCTATAAACTGTCCCGACATTAATTCCGGTTAGCTCCTTTATGGGTCCGACAAGACTCTGTAAACTGTCCCGACATTGATTCCGGTTAGTTTCTACAAGGGTCCGACAAGACTCTGTAAACTGTCCCGACATTGATTCCGGTTAGTTTCTACAAGAGTCCAGCAAGACTCCGTAAACTGTCACAACAACTGTCACAACATTGTCTGCTACAACGGTCCGACATGACCCCATAAACTGTCTTCTACATCGGTCTGACACCGCCATCCAGTGTCCTCTACATGACACCACCATACAGTGTCCTCTACAACGTTATGACACCCCCATACAGTGTCCTCTACAACGTTATGACACCACCATACAGTGTCTTCTACAATGTTATGACACCACCATCCAGTGTCTTCACCAATGGTCTGACACGACCATACAGTGTCTCCTATCCTCTTTTATTTTATGTATTAATGTATTTTCTTGTTTTGTTACTCTCTCCAAACTCAAGTTGGTTAGTTCCTATCCCCCTTGAGTTTGCGGGGGGCTGTTAAAACCTATCACCTACTTCACCCACTAAACCTAACCCACTACACCACTACCACCTCACCTACTCCACTAAACCTAACCCACTACACCACTACCACCTCCACTTTACCTACTCCATCTACCACCTACTCTTCTATATATAGGAATCATTATAACATTCAATATAACAATCAATAATACAATCAATATCTATACAATTCTCTATTTCTCTTTATACATTAAATTTTTCTACAAATAATTTTCATCTTGTTATAATATAATTGTTCTCATAATTTTTTATGCCATTGTGGACAGGATAGAACTGCATTTCTGTTTCTTTTTTTCCCATCACTGCTACTTGTGTTAAGGACATGGATATGGGGCGGGTGCTTACCTGCATTGCCAGTTCAGCTTTACCAGGTACTTATGTGGACACAAGTCTTTGTATAACTCCTCTTCTTCATCTGATTTATTTTTTATTTTTGTATTTTGCTTTTGTTTTTGTTTTGAACCATACTGAGCATAGCTTTTTCAGGCCTGGTTATTATATCTCTACACAGGTTTGGCTTTGCGAGAGAACATTCTTAGAGTGAATGGAAGTGATATTCGCCCATGGTAATTGGATATGATTTTTTATGCATTTAGTTGCTCAGATGGTTATGTTCTTATCCTTCACCAGGTCAATTATTTTGATTGAGAATGTGTTTCTTTTAATTTATCATAGAGCTAGACGTTAGTAATTTTCATTTCCTGTACTGTACCTTTCAGGGAGAAAAGGGACTTAAAAATTTTACAGGCAATGAATTTATGAAATAAAATAGAGTTAGTGCCAGAAGAATCATTTTGTAACTTCCATGCGTAAAGATAGTATGATATTACGGTAAATGAATTCCATTTACTCTGTAGTCTAAGATTCACTGCGATTACAACAAGAATAGTGAGGGCAGAGTGTATGAGAAAAAATGTGGTTGTCAATAACAAAAGAATAGAGGATATGGTTCTAGATGGAGCTGTATGTTGTAAAAGAATTCATCTAGTTGACTTTAACTAGAGGGATTAAACTTTGTTGAATTGCATATTTCTGGTGGTCTCTTGTTCTCTTATATTGATACTTATGTGCTACTACATTCTAATTCCAGGAATATGTTGAATATAGTTTTAACTTATGTCATGCTCTTTTATTCAACTGGTCCCTCATTACATTAACTTAATTTGCCAAGTTGCTTCATGACTTAGATGACAATGTGAAAATGCAGTGGATTTCTTTGTGATTCTCATCTGCCCCATCCTTGATTAATAGACAACCACAGGACATCTTAATTCATGACACTTGTGTTATTGTAGGTGGATATACCATCACTACTTTGCTATGGCTATGGCACTTATCAGTCTCACTTGGGAGATAGAAAGGGAACCTGATTGTGCCCAGAAGCAGGTTACTATATTTGAATTGTATATTGAAATTTAGTTTACTTCTTTATTTATTGAGACTGTACATGTATTGTGCAGAGAGGGGTACAACTGTTCCTGAAATGGGCCATCATGCAAGGTGTTGCAATGCTTCTACAAAATAGATATCAACGGCAAAGACTCTACACACGTATTGCACTGGGCAAGGTGCAACTAGAGAAAACCTTTTTATTTTCTTCTTTTCTTCCTGTCCATGCTCTTTTTGAAGCATTGACTTCTTGCATGGTTTGCTGAAATTTAATGAGTTCTTTTGAAATAACCATGCATATCAATCTTAGCTGATGCATGTTAGTTTTTTTATAACCCACCAAAATGCCAATGGAACTTCATTTTGGTGGGCATTATCAGAAATTTTTAGGTTGCTGATGTTTTTTCTCTAAAGGTCTGGCGAGGCTCTTACCTTTTGATCCTTTTGCTGGTCATAGGCTAGGAGAATGGATGTTGTTTGGGGAGAAACTGCTGGAGTCGAAGGTCAACTGTGGCTGTTGGCACCCATTCTATTCATATTGCAGGTGATTCAACTTATACAAATGACTGTCTTGGGGATCATGGCCATGATGATTGTATTAATATATGCTTTGTGCTTCTAGTCATTTTGAATCAAACATGAAAGTGATCTGAATCAAGATTATTGAATTGACAAATATTTTTCCCACAAAAACTTACCGAACTTTTTTTCTACGGAAAGGAATTTATTTCATTAAATATCATACCCGTCGTTACAGACAAACATATACAAGTGTTTTCTTTCATTTCTTGCAGAAGTTGTAGTCATATTATTAATCTCTTTCTTGTTTTCCATCTGAGAATTTTGTAGTTTTGTGTATCCAGTTTCTTCTTTTCATAACCTTCTGTCTCTCTCTTTGTAAATTTCTTGGCCCACTTGTCGCTATGTAGTTCGTGGAACGACTAGTGTACATATCAAGATATTAGAAAGAAGAGGTATTATACTCTCCAAAAGGAAATAATCCATAAATCTTTGCATGATGATCATTAGTAGCTCAATCTTTTGCTGGAAAAAGACAATGAAGTACTTCAAAAGAAAATTACTAACGGCCTGCCATCAATGTCATTAACTATGGCTTCTCAAGGCTCAAGGCCTTGCATTTGCTCAATAGTTGTACAAGATATTTTCTTCAGTAGTAGTCCTCCGAAATACCAAATATTTTCTTCAGTATTAGGCCTTGGAAATCAATTGTTCTCTTTCATTTGTTACAAATCCAATTAAAGAATTACCCTAAAGACTGAGCCAAATCAAAGTTACCATTATTTGTGTGTACACTGATTTCAGGGTTTTGAAGCATATGTTGGAATGTTGCTACTTAAAACTGCACTGGTTGGTGTTGTTTCGGAGTGGCAGGTAAGAACTATCTTATAGTATTAAGCAGACCCGCTGGAGTTCTATTTTCATGGCTTTTATTTTTGTGACGTGCTTGAGCTTTCCAGGTTAAATTCTTAATTACATTTCAGTATATATGCTCAAGTAATTTACTGTCATGTAGCACTAAATGGATTGCCTAACTTGATTTGGCAGGTGACCACTTGTGGGATCCTTCTGATTATCATGGCAGCTGGGAATTTTGCAAACACAGTAGAAACACTTTTGGCAAAATCTCGGTTTAAAGCAAAAATGAAGAAAAGTAAAAGTAAGCCAGAACTAAATCCACAATCCCATTCTTAAGAATTTGTGAATGGAGATTCTTTTGCACACTGAGTTGAGGATATGGGATCAGGAATTAGGAAAATTTTCTTTCTCAACCCATTCTTACTTGTAACAACTTTTTCACCTTTATACTTGTAGACCATCAATGCTGTTTGTGAGCGCGACCTTTGATTGCATACAATTGAGCTGTAGGTTGGTTGTTAAAGTTTGAACTAAAAGGTCAATCATACATGCTGTGACAGTTATGCTTGATGTTTTCACACATAGCTTCGATTTTTATTTTTTATTTTTGTCATTTAGGTGATGTGTAATTTGTCTTGGATGTTGAGGTGTGTCATACTAACATTTTGGCACATAACATTATCATTTTCTATTTTAGTGTACAAATGTTCAAACAGATTATGCCATTACTCTTTTTGAGTGCTTTACGTTACTGTCTTCTGTCTCATTTTGGTTTGAAATGTGAATAAAATATATTTATATTTTATTTAGTTTCACACACTTTTTTCTTTTTTTTTTTCCAAATTCATTTCCAAATCTCCCAACCAAACATAGCATTAGGGTTACGAAATCAGTGTGAACATTACACTTTCTTTGTAGTGTTACAATTGTTTTTCGAACTTTTTATCTGTGTGAGTCTTGTGGTACTTATTCATGTACTAGAAAGTGTGGTAAACCATTGTAGCCTACACCTTCCAAAAGTTATAATTTTGGAGATTGAGCAGGAATGAAACTATTCAAGTTATACCCTTCCGTTTCACAATGGTACGAGTAGCTTAAATATGGGTGTAAAGACATCACAAAGTTTTACTTTCCTGTCATAAAATCTCTATTCTTTTCGTAAATTTCCAGAGAGAATGACGAGATTAGCTTGATTTGTTGTAGATGTGTACATTAGGATTATGTTTGTTTGGATGGATTAGAGTAGATGATATCAACATTTTTATGACTGTACGTTATGTGATTATTATTATTTTTGAATCAGTGGTGTTATATGCACCAATTAGTATATTAATTATTGTATCAATATCAGTTATGACATTATTATTGACTTCACTTATTATTCAAATTATAAATATTAAAAATTTCTTAAATTATGTTACATCATCAATTGGTATATTAATTAATACACTAATTGATGCATATAACATTATTCTTTTTAAATTGTGTATCTTAATCTATGTTTGAATGCACCCCAAATTATGAGGTATTGACAAAGATTTTATCCAGTTTATAATTTAGTCGATTAGTCTGAATCTCTTCCTATTTTTACATATTGTATCCTAACCCAATCGTCATGTTTTAGCAGCCAATTAAAATAGTTATGTCTTGGTGGTCAATTAATTTAGACCTAATTTTCTTAATCAAAAAGTAATATATTTTGTTGAATTATTAATCCAATTATAAGGTTATGTCGATCCGAACAACCATGGCCTTGTTTGTAATGTAATCCACATTGTACGTGTATAAAAATTTTTGCAACATGCATTGAATTATTTGATTCTCTTTTATTTCAACGAAATTTTGTTTCTCTTACAAGTTGCTGTCGCCCTAGGAAATGACTAGAAAATATAAATAAAAAAGAGCGAAAATGAAACACCACTGCAGGAAAATGGTTAATTTGACCCACTGCCACACTGCTCAATCAAGTTTCTGAAACAACTCTGCTTTCAAAATTTGTTACCAATTAATAGGATTCCCATGCTGACTGCTTTGATGTTGCCTCAAGAATGGGCAGGGTGAGAGCTAAATCACCAGAGTCGAACCCATGTTTCTCCAGGAGTTCCTTGATTAGATCACCTACCGCGTAAGAAACACAAGAGGCCATAAACCCGACGATAACATAGTACATTACTGTTTTTATATAAGCCTTCAGTGGCCTTTGAACGTAAGCCTTTCCGGTAGCAAGTATAGTGACGCACAGAAGAGAAGCTACAGCAACTGCAATGAGTTTGAAATCTCTGTTGTTACTCTCGCGAAAAGAGAAGCCGTATATGACAGGTGGCAGTAAGCCAAAAATGAGAAATGATAAGATGACGACTGTTGCATGAAGCAAGAAATTTTCTCTCCGGCCCAGTAGTTCTTGGTACTTGTCTAGTCTCTCAGTTACTTGATGGGAAGAAACACCCTCGTAACGGTCATTTTTCAACTCCCACAGCTGTAAGATTGCATGTAAGTTCAAGATGGAAGTAACATGGATATAGGTTAAAATAAACAGATTCTATGGACATATCATGGTTCAAGTTACTACTTTTACCAAGACACATCATCACTACTAGGGTTCCAATCCAACCATGTTTTTTCTCTATAATATCTGCTGTAACGTTACATGTACAGTGAGGAACAAAAACAACAATAAGATCATTTGAGAGAACCAAAAATTACCAGTCCTGTTACATGCTATGTTGCATGGACGGGTGTCGAGTGTGGATGCATATCTAGATGTCGGACGCATCAAAAGCTTGTTTGGCATCCCCTAAATAAGTGCACTTATTTAGATAAGTGCACTTATTTGGATCATATTACCTCTCTACTTTCCTACACGTCAAATTTAAGGATACGTGGACTTGGAAAAAGAACATGAATTAATCATAATTTTTGCAAAACTCACCTAATTTCCAATCATCTTGACAAAAGCATTTCTACATGAACCTAATTTTTTATTTGACAAGTGCGACTACTATGATTTTTGGAATGACTACTACATTTATTGATTGCAACATTGGCAAAAGCACAACAAAAACTCACATTATGACCAATGATGAATAGTCCACCAATCAGATTAGCCAATCCCAAAGCCAAAATATTTGCTGCAATAATAGAAGACAAATATTAATCACCAAGATATATGCATATTTCACAGACCCAAAGAAAATAAACAGTTACAGAACAACATATAAGCACATGAAAGGAAAATTTTAAAACAATTTTTGCAATACAAAGGCAACAACCCTAGAAAGGATGTCATGGTAATCCCATATGAAACAAGAGCACCATGTCATATCATCAATACAGAAGGAGATCAGTAAAAAGTGTCTTGATTCAGATGCTTGCTAATTTCAGCAATTTTTTTTTTTTCCCCAAAAGATTTCAGAAAAAGATGCACATTACGTTAGGCACAGGTGTCTGAACAGAGAATACCAATTTTCAGCTCGGCGATTTTTCAAATTGCTTTTTGTTATTAATGTTATCTTTTAGTCACAAGTTATGGATCTATCAAACCAAAAAAAAGGTGTCAATTATTAACTTACTCTTGTGATTTACCGAAAAGTAGATTAGGATCGGCTACTATTAGTGTATCAGTATTATAGTTTTAGTAGTACACCCATTTTAAATAAAACCCATGCATTTTTTGAAAAATTACAGAGGGAACATCCTGTCTCACTTGTGACCAAATTAACCATTTTGCAGTAGTGACTTGTACAAAATTAAGTTAAAAGAGTAAAATTTTTCATGTCCATTCGGATATGTACAATCTTTCAAAGCAATTACCAACTATCATCCTAATTCAAGAATACTTAAACCAAAACTGCAATTTCTTCTCCTGAAGTTGATAATTGCCCACCTTTTCTGCAGTAGTAAAAGCTTGGCAGGTTTGAGTCTCAAGGCAACCATTGTATATATAGTAGAAATTAACAATTTACAAATACCTCATACTATATCATGAATAGGAACCTAACAAAATCTAATCATCAATCAATTGTTTTAACTCTAATCATCGATCAATTGTTTTAACTCTAATCATTGATCAATTGTTTTAGCCTAAGCACGGCTGAAAGAAAAATCTAACACTTACATGTGGCGGCATCAGCACCTGCTGCAGACGACACAATACCTAGGCTTGTAATTGATTCAATCAGCCCACCATACACAATACTTTTTATTACATCCAATCCTTGAAAACCTCTAGCTTCAGTAATTTCAGTATGTGGTGAAGGCCCTATTGCTGCTGAAGCAACAATATCTCGTGCTTCGTGAGGCTCTGCTGGTTCAACAGGCCCTTCTTTTATGATAATGATTGTGTCACTGCCTGCAACATATTTTAATAAGACAACAATTTGACAAATAAGGTTTAAAGTAGGCAAATATTATGGACGAGACAAAAAGAATAAGAGCATGCTTTATAATAATAAAGACCTTTATGGGACGAAGAATTTGGTTAGTCTTGCAAACAAAAGAAGATAAGAGAAAATTAGTTTAGCAATCACAAAATCATTTGATTTGTGGGGAGGCTAGTAGAATGTGCTTCAAGCAAAGAACAGTTACCCTACGCAGAACCTACGAGCATATGCTCCTCCTGTTACGACATTTTGTACTTTTTGGTTATGAGTCAAGTGTGTAGTTATGACCCATTTGTGATTATGGGGTCTGAATTTTTCATTTGGAACTAGTAGTGTACGACTGGCTTCAGCTGAAAATATCACAATTTATTAGTACTACATGAGAATAGGGAAGAAAAAAAGGGGTTTTTGTTCAATTAGTAAGTTCATAATTACCCTATGCAAACCTTATTAGTTTTTTTTAATAAGAAATAACAAACTATCAACTTAATCAGTTGATGATATATTTTAACTACTATTTATATCATCAGCTTTTCCTGTTATTACAAAAATCAAATTTGAAAATTTTGATCACTAAAGTGGTTTGCAACAACATAATAATACCAGGGGATGATAGCAGAGGCAATTCAACACCCCAAAACTCTTTCTACCATTATTTCTTCTCTTGTGAAAAAAACATTCTATGTAGTTATTTGTGGATATAACAAACTTATGTTTTAGAGACCTCCAAAAGTAAGAACATCATATCCTCAGATACCCTCAGAAGACAAACATCTCAACTATCAACTCTCTCCATGCTTACCCAATACACATTGTCTGCAGATGACTATGCATATTTGTAGCGAATGGTCTCACCTCAAAAATGGGTCAGGGATACATTGGTGTAACAAAAAAACAGAAAACAAGAAAATTTCTTACCTGCACTGGTTTTTGCTGGCATATCCTTCAAATCTTTAGTAGTATTGATTAGTCTTTCAGGACGCAATAAAACATCCTGTACAGATAGAGTAAGGGCGTCGGTATCAGCTTTCAAGGGCTCCTCTACATGAATGTCCACTTTGGTGCCAATGATGGCATGCGAAGAAACTCCAGAGGGATAGGCTGCATCTGGCAATGTAAAGTATTGTTATCTTCACAAGCAAAGGCATGTCTGAATTTTGCCATGAACATTATCAAATTTATTGAAATTGTGCAGATAGAAAAGCCCTGATCACCATTCTATGGAAAGCAAATTCATATGACATTAACATAAATTGCAATACATTACATGACTATTAATTTCAATCATGTCAAAATGTTTCTTATTACAAGGCACATGGAAAAGCACCAAAGAAGCTTCTGATGAGTGTGCTTACTTAAAAAGAACATTAAATGATACTAGCCATGATGTCATAGACTCATTGTACTACACAAGTAACATTCAGAGTACAAATTATTAAATGAGTCTAGTTTTGGGTTAAGGTAACATTGCAACTCAAAGTGATCCCTAAGCAGGGTCAACTCAGTTTCCTGCCTCACCAGAATACTTTTAAAAGCCATCATCCTCCCCTACTGGCCTGATTTTGGCCTGATTTTGGCTTACATATGCTAATCATTTCAAAAACTAAATCTGTAATAGTTGGCTACTTGGATATACTAAAAAAGACAAGCATAAGGACATTATCTCAATTTTTCTTTGCAATCTAAGGTAAATGAAACATTATGCATACAACTAGGTTAGGTTCGAAGTGCCGCACCCCTAGCCTAGCCCGAAAGGAAACCCAGCCCCAGTGTACCTTGCAAAGGTGGAAATTGCCACCCCTAACCTAACCCTAAGGGAGCATGCTTTGGCAACGTCCGTCGAATTACTATAGTTTCATATGTTGCTAAATGGTAACTGCCATATTCTAACAGGCCATTCCTTGAGTAGTTGAAAATTGACATCAACATGTTCCCAACAACACCATTCACCAAGGTACCCCCAGTAATTTCAATCTGTAACCACAGAAAGTGAGGAAAATAAAATATGTACTTACTATTACTTTTGCAAGGTCTGGTGGCACATGCTATCAACAGTTGGAGATTGCAAGGCAGAAGGACAAGAGAAGTGCATATAATAAGAAGTAGTTTATAGGACAAGCTATACAAAATTTCACTTACATACCGTTACCATTTAGTTTGAGTTGCTCATTTTTATCTTCAACTATAGATTTGGTGGGAAGTTTGACCTGCCCATTTTCAGAAGGAAGATCTACTACAATATTCGCTTTCTCATTAATATCCAACTCTCCAAGTACTGAAACTGGTTTCGACAATAACAAGATTGATGAGCCTTTATCATCTGCACATGTTCAATTCAATATGCAATAAAAATTCAAATGAGAAAATAAATCCATCACTTCAAAGTCCTGAACAACAAAATTAACATTTTGCAGATAGCATTAAAGCAAGGGAAAAAACAAGCAGCTTCAAAAGACATAAGCACCTCTTGTACATACAATACTCCGTGCTTCTCAAATGTTTAAACTTTACAAAAAAGAATACGTACAGACTAAGCTAAAGTAGAAGTTTGGCAATAAAATTATGTGGTTATACTAGAGGGGTGTTAGCATTGTCAAACATGGCTTTTGTACTATAGTCAGTGCATCACTGTCATCATTCAACATCAGAAACTATACCTGCACTTTTCCTTTCTATTGCCACATTGAGTTTCTGGTCTGTCTGTGATTTCTCAAGAGTTATATACTCTGCACTTGAATGAACTAGAATCTTTAGTCCATCTTGTTGAGGTTTGAAGACAGCAGTTTCAGCTGGTTCTTCAGTATGCACCGATCTTTTTCCAGTAATTTGTGTTGCTGGATGATCACTTTCATGATTCAGTAGCATTTCATCCGAAAATCTTGATAAATTCAACTGATTAACAGTATCTAATTCAGGATGGTACGGTGCAGCCCCCTCTGTAACAGATTTCAATCAAAATATGCAACAGTCAGCATAAAATGTTACATACATCTTATGATTCAAACTGCTGGCAAAATACATGTACCATTGTCCAACCACGATTATCAAATACCGTCAATAACCAATCAACTTTGGGGAACATTACTAGTGAGAAAGATAAGCATGAGGTACTTCATGCTTCAGTAACAGAAGATGGAACACAAATCCTTCTGTCGGTTTCATTAATTTCCAGAGGACATCTGATAAAAGGCTAAACATGCAAGTATGCATTAGAAGATGAGCTTTGGCCATTATTGCATATTCTAACATCTCTATGTGAATAAATCATATGCATACAGCATGCCAAATCCATTAATTAGACATTGATAGTTGTGGTAGCATGTGCAGCAGGACCAAACTACATAGTTTTAGTCAGATGAGATGACTTTGTAATGGTTTTAGGTTTAGAAAAAACCAAACTGCATAAATTTAGTCAGATGAGATGACTTTGTAATGGTTTTAGGTTCAGAAAAAAATCCAAACAATCTTCCTACTTCACAAAGTGGTCCATTCATCATTCACAAGCAAAACTGCCGTACCTGTTTGTTTTTTCATTACATCAACTAATTTCTCTCCTCTGTCGGCTAAAACTTTCTCAAGAAGTTCGGAGCCTTGCGTTGAAGAAGGCACGATATCATCTCCACCTTCTGGAGGTTCAGCACTACCGGTTATTACAAGTCCATGAGCACCAAACAATTGAGGAGGTGATGTAACTTCTTGGTTTGATGCTGCAACAATATTTGCATTAGCACATTAAACAACGGTATGCCTAGAAACATAAGCACAGGGACAGTTTATGATTACTGAACATATATAGGGTATCACTAGAATATTGTTAATATTATAATTGTCACGCTAAGTTCTTCAGTAAACACTTCTACTTTTCTTTATAAGTACTAGTGATATTATATTGACTTTAATATCTTCACTATTTAATGGCAAACCACACCTCCAACAGATGCCCTTTCATTTCCACGCAACTCATTTCCACTACTATTTCCCCCCCAATTTAATTCCCCCAACCATAGATAGCCTGAAATATTTGCTTCTAACTGGTTTACAATTTCTCCAAGGCAGGAAATTAGTATGCTTAAAACACACTACCTCAGTATGGAAATCTTTATATAATAAGACAGTAGGTGTAACATGAAAAAAATAATTACTTGTCCACAGTAATTTAAAAGAAATAGATCTTCTAGTTAAGACAACCAATTCCAATATGGCAATATATTGCAAATTTTAGCTCAGTAGATAGCAATCATAGCATATAACTTTACTAACACATAAAGCACTTAAAGGAACTAGTGAAAAGATGAAGCAACAAATATTTCAAGCCTAATCAAGTTTGACAGTTGAAAGGATAGCAGATGATTCAGTACCTGGCACGATCAACAATTCATCGTTACGTGATGCAAAAATAGATGAAAGCCAATTTTTCTTCGTTGCTGATATTTGTTGAGGATTTTGCATGGTTTCCTTGTCCCTTTTATCTCCAAATATATTGAACATCTTAAAACCATTACCTGTGAAATTTAATTAGATATGTAAATTTTCTGTCAATAGTAAGAACCTGAACATTACTTTCCCAAATACCATGAAAAAGAACAGTTTTCATTGCCAACCCCATGAGAAATCACATCCAAATAATGATAATGCAAACAAATATGAAAAATTAAAAAGAAAAAAGCTTTCTGCTAAGCTGGAGTAGTTTTGTACCAGTAGGAATGAAAAAGCTGAAGCATGATAAACATCTGAAAATCTCTGGCTCTCTGTCACGATTGTTGTCATTGGCTGCAGGTGTTGGACTACCATCCAAGGAAAAATCAACTGCATTATGACCTTGATCGTTGGTTGCATGGCCAGAAATAGCATCTAACTCAGATGCAACTACTGTTTCCAATTTGTTACGTTTTGCATCTTCACCAGGAATTCGAATTTTGCGTTTTCGTTTACGAAGAATAACTCTTCTGGTAATGCAAGAATTGCAATTTGGACAGTACAAGTCATGTGTATCCTGCTTCTCTAATACTCCCTCAACGTCTAATTCTGCCAATTCCTGATCACTCTCCTTTATTAGCTCAGTATCATCACATGCTACTGTTATATCACTGATAGATTTGTTTGTGTTATGTTCTTCAAATGACTTTCCAGAGAAGCTGCCATCCTTCAGGATTTGCTTGTGTTGATGGTTAATTACAGTGCTTTGACTGACAAAATTATTTTCTGTGATGACTAATCCATCATCTCCAGGATTTTTCTCAGAAGAAAAAACTTGAACACTACTATTTTCTGTCATAGAGAGTCCATTAATGGATTTAGTATCTGCAATCATGTAGCAAACAAACATTCATTACAAACTCTTGCTTTTAAAATGTATACACACAAAATGTCCATCGACAGAGTTGATGTTAAAATTTATCAATAAACCTACCACCACTACCACCTCACCTACTCCACTAAACCTAACCCACTAGACCACTACCACCTCACCTACTCCACTAAACCTAACCCACTACACCTACATCTATATAAGGAACCATTTGTATCAACAAGATATCAATCAATAATACATCAATTAAAACATGGTATCAGAGCAGGTTTAAAACCTAATATTTTTCGCTTCACCGGCGGACGGCAACCTCACCTTAGCCGTCCGCCGGACCTCAACCTATTCCGCTTATTTTCTACCCATACCTTTCCATCACTGCCTAAATCCTCTCTCCTTCACCACCACTGCTTCCTAGTTGATGAATCTGTTGCTTCATCTGAACGGAAGGGCACTGAGTACTGCCAAATCAGGAGGAGATTCAACCACTTCTGGAGGGTGGAGAGGAATCTGTTGTGGGTCGTGTTTGGGGGAAGGGAATTTTTCAGGGTTTGATCCCAGATGAGTGTGCCGCGGCGCATCAAGGCGTTTGTTGCTCCCCAAACGAGGCCTACTGCGATCATCTTCTCTATGTCCCTTCCCACCATCTCTCACAGCTCTCTCTTTCTCTCTCTCAGGTTTTGAGCTGCTGAGGGATAGAGCATAATGGGTGTTGATCATGTTGTTGACTGATATACCCACCACACACAGCACATGCTCCGCCCTGCACACACGCACACCGAACAACACAACACACCCAGCTTTTCTTTGTTTATATCTCTTTTTTATTATTATCCTATATTCCTCACACACACTCTCTTTCCCCATCACCCTATTTTATGTCTCCACCAAACCCACGTTACACTTTTCTTGAGTGGGGTGCCCTAAGACCCTACATATTTTGTCCAGTTGATCACGCTGCAAAGGGTTTGGTGTGGCTTTTCACTTTTCTTGAGTGGTGTGGCTTTTCATTTATTCCACCCACGTTCCACTTTTTTTTTTTTATTTTACTATCTATATATATTTTTTTATAATATCTTTTTTCCTATTCCTACCATTATTAGTGAGCATCACTCTTTTTTTTTTCATTCTCTTCTTATTATTTTTTTTATATTCCACCTAAAAAAAAAAAACAAAAAAAAAAAAAAAACAAAGACGCGTTGCACAATTGCACACCAAACTCATTTTATTCATGTCGGGGCTCACCCCGATCGCCATTTTACACCAAAACAACAAAAAAAAAAAAACAAAAAAAAAAAACAAAACAAAACAAAACAAAACACAAAAAAAAAAAAAAAAAAAAACACCACCAACAGTTTTGTTTTCTTTTTTGCAGTCGGCCACCAATCGACCTCACTTCTTCGCCTATTCCGCCGGTCTTTTCTTCTTGCCTCCGTCCTGGGCGGCCCTTGACGGTGCTGCCTCCGTGTTTTCCACGCCGCCGAGCACGTTCACTCCCCCATACTCCTCCACTGCAGCATATGGTGGACCTCCAAATCGGAACATCACGGTGGCCTTCCGCTTCAGCTCCTTGTTTTCTGCCTTTAGCACACTTATCTCTGCTCGCGCATCCTTATACATGCGTTGGAGCAGAGCCAGTTGGGCGTTTAGCTGCTGCACCTCATTTGTTCTACTCTGCAGCCGGTTCGACAAATTTGTAACCGCAGTCATGGTTTCCACACATGACTTCAGAGTATACTGATTGGCCTCAATATCAGTTTGCACCGCCATTTTTTGCTCCACCGACCGCATCGGAAAGTTCAACGGAGCAAAACCAGAGGTGTTTGGTTGAGGTTCACTGGCCACCGCACCAGTTATTTCTCTTGTGGGCTCGTTCAGTTCTGGAAAGAGCGTGAGCAGACCACGGGAAGAGGAGGCCATGTTTTGGGTAGCTGGACGGGAAGAAGAGGCCATGTTGCTGAGTGTTTCAGAGACGGGTTGGTTACAGAGTATTACAGAGTTTCTCTCTCAGGCAAGGAAGAGTTTTTTTTCAGAAGATTTTAGCAGGTTTTCTGCCTCAGCCTCCGCATTGATTTATATAGAACATGACGAAGAGGCCGACACGCGCACTGTCGATCACGTGCATCACCGCGTGTCTGGCGCGCCTTTTGATGGCTCGTCTTTTGATGAATTGGGCACGCCTTTTGATGGCACGCCTTTTGACAAATTTGGGCACACCTTTTGAGGGTGCAACTCCTTTATGGGTCCGACAAGACTCTGTAAACTGTCCCGACATTGATTCCGGTTAGCTCCTTTATGGGTCCGACACGACTCTGTAAACTGTCCCGACATTGATTCCGGTTAGCTCTTGTATGGGTCCGACAAGACTCTGTAAACTGTCCCGACATTGATTCCGGTTAGTTTCTACAAGGGTCCAGCAAGACTCTGTAAACTGTCACAACAACTGTCACAACATTGTCTGCTACAACGGTCCGACATGACCCCATAAACTGTCTTCTCCAACGGTCCTACATGACCCCGTAAACTGTCCTGCTACAACGGTCCGACATGACCCCATAAACTGTCTTCTACATCGGTCTGACACCGCCATCCAGTGTCCTCTACACCGTTACGACACCACCATACAGTGTCCTCTACATGGTTATGACACCCCCATACAGTGTCCTCTACAACGTTATGACACCACCATCCAGTGTCTTCACCAATGGTCTGACACGACCATACAGTGTCTCTTATCCTCTTTTATTTTTATGTATTTTCTTGTTTTGTTCCTCTCTCCAAACTCAAGTTGGTTAGTTTCTATCCTCCTTGAGTTTGCGGGGGGCTGTTAAAATTTATCAATAAACCTACCACCACTACCACCTCACCTACTCCACTAAACCTAACCCACTAGACCACTACCACCTCACCTACTCCACTAAACCTAACCCACTACACCTACATCTATATAAGGAACCATTTGTATCAACAAGATATCAATCAATAATACATCAATTTTAACAGTTGATATTCTTAAAATGCACAATCACAGTCTCTTTTTTCGTAGGTACACATGCCAGTCACGAACATCTTGAGATAAGCTGTGCACTTGTATGTTTCACGTGTTACAGTGTAATCTATAACTAATTTCAGTTAACATGAAAAATAACAAGGACGCAATCTATGATGCATTTTTGCATAAGTTTTCAGTACAATCATAAATTTAGAGTAACAAAAGATAAAAATTGAACAAAATTAGTACTATCCTAATTTTTACTTTATGAAATGTAAATATTAATAATAAAAAGTGTATAGTTTTCTCTCCTTTATTTTTACAAAATTTTAGGTACCTATTACTTTGGCCCCTGTAAAGAATCTTCTAGCTACAATTGAATAACCAAACAGCTCCAGGATAAATAGTTTTCTTTCTTTCTTTCTTTTTTTTTGAAAACATCTCTATGATCAATGTTATTCAAAATTAACATAGAAAAATCCATATCTGTTAACAGATAACAGCAATTTGTACTAATTGTCATTTTCCACACATACTTTGTTTTCTAGAAATCATGGTATCTAATCTACTGACCTTTAATTTCACAATAGAAACATTGTCCCTGTTGATCTACAGTTTCGACATGCATCGGCATATGCAATTGCCACTTGCACTTAGGATGCTGAGTGTGATCAATCCACGGACTTCCACTTTGGTAGGTCCAAAAGCAGTTTCGACATTTCCATATTCCTTCATTCATAATAAGAAATAAAATAATTGCAATTTTACCAAAATTGCCCATTCTTAAGGAATGAATTGAGTAATGCACTCAAAGTGGTCTCGCAAGCAAGGGTGCAAGATATACAAGAATGGGTTTATGTTTTATAAATACGTTAAAGCTTAGACAGATCAAAACAGAAGTATGAAATTTATCAAATTCCAGACAAAGCAGAGCATTGGTGAAGATTCATCTAGAAAAATGAGTTGTTTCCTACAGCATAATCCACATTTCCAACTAACTCACGAAAAAAAAAAAAAAAAAAAGAAATAGAAAACAATTATTGCACGTTCAACGATTACCAAAATCATCCCATACTAAAGGAATGAATCAAATAACTTGGTTGAGATGGTTTCACAGGCAAGATACATGCTACAAACATTGGCTATGTTTAGTAAGTAAAAGCCTGTAAATTTATATGAAAAAAATCAGGATATGACCATGAGATTTAGCGATCAAAACTATGGCATAGATATATCTAGAAATGGATTGCAAATTTGCAGTTTTAGGTGACAATTTGAATAAGAAAGCATGGGTGAATCAAATGACCACAGTGACAATATGGTATACATAATTTTGGTGTTATTAAAGATCTAGCCTCTAGGTCACATCACATTCACCAATTGAGGGAGATAGACTCTTACTGCAATTACTTGCATATTACTGACTTTCACAGTAACAATATCCTGAAAAGTAACCCACAGAATCACGACACGGAGAATATGTGAATGTTAGTATAATCAACCAATCTTAGTAACACCAACAATCAATCCCTTGCTTGAATGCGGATGTTCCAACAAACATGCACATATTAACACAAAAACATGTTTGAGGAGGTGAAATTTTTTTTTTTTACTTCAAGCAGAACCGGTGAAGGTGGGCTCCCCAGGGCAAATCTCAAAACATATTTGTTAGGTACCTCTCCCTGCAACCGCTACAAAAACATACATGTAGATGCGATATCGAATGCCATAAAAACATAATAGCAATTGATTTTAGGTAACATGGTGGAACTCAGTCCAATAAGTTGTATTAGAGTCAGGTTGTCATGTCATGGGAGCATCATTGTGAGGGAACGATTATTAGTTACACAATGTCCCTTGTCACGACCACTCTAAAAATAAGCCTGCGGGTGGGGTGCACCATAAAATGCCATAAAAGAAACCCTCCCTAACACGTTTTAGGTGAGATGGCGGAATTGGATTCAACATTATTCGTTCTTTACAGATTGAGAATGGAAGAGAGGTTGCATTTGTTCAATACATATATACTAAAGAAATATTTTGGGATGAGGGGGAAGAGGAAGGGGCAAGGAATTAGTAAAAGAAAGCTGAGGCAGTAGGGTCTAAGGGGCATTGCTGTAATTTGAAATCTTCTTATATTATAGTTTTGTTGTTTCAAAAACCCTACTTCAATTTACGAATATGATGATCATGATGAATGAATGAATGAATTCAACCATACGCAAGAAAGACCGACTCACATATTCATAACATACATACATACATACATACATACATAAAATGGCTATTAAATAAATAAATAAATGTACCTTGGTCATTGTCAAAGTAAACGTTCCATTTAGAAGCTCCTCCTCCATTACCATCACCATTACCATTTGGAAGCTCCTGTTGTCGATATTCTCCGTCTCCAAATCCATTGGAAGGCTCTGGGGAGGTCACCATTACATCACCATTACTACTCTCACCAATACTTGCAGCGGCGGCGGTGGTGTTGGGAAGCCGAGGCCGCCTTCCTTGCAAAGCCACCGCGTCCGCCGCGACATCCGCCTCCTCCTCCTCCGCTTGCTGCCATTGTTGCTCTGCTGCTATTTCCATTTCCATTTCTATTTCTGAAAAAACACACTCCAATGCTTCACCCCCCCCCCCCCCCTCTCTTTTGTATACAGACTCTCTCTCTCTCTACTCTCTCTCTCTCTCTGTCTCTGATTATAACTCTCTTTTTTTTTCTCGTGTTTTTTTTTTTTTTTTATGTGATCAATTACTGTAATTGGTCAATAACCCTATATATGTATTCATTCAGGCGTAAACTGCAAGCAAAAAATAATTTTTTTAAAGTTTTGAAGCTGTTGGGATTTGTGAACCTTATCTCCAATGGCCCTGACCCCAACAACTTTTTGAAAAACGCTTATCAATGCTATCTATACATACAACCGTACTGCTATATACATTAATATATCAACATTAATTATAATATTATTATTTATTTTATTTATTTTATAAATTATAACTATTAAATTTTTTTTAAATTATATCACATTATCCATTAATATAATAATTAATATATATAACATTATTCCACCTACAAACACACGTGATGCCAACTTGCATCATCATCAAGCCATGACTTGAAGAATTTTAAATTATATTATAAAATGAATCTTCTCTCAAATAAATTAGAGGAAATATAATATCAGTTTCGATTCAGACTACTAAGATCATCTCCAATGCTTTATTAAATTTGGCATCAAATTTAAAATTTAATGAAAAAGTCACTTTTTTGAGCTCCAATGGTTTCACCAAATCAATATCAAATTGAAAATTCACTAAACATTTCACCAAAATGAGAACAGGCGCAGCATTTCATCAAATCACTGTTCCTGACCGTTGGCGGAGACCAACCGGTTGACTGGCCGGTTGACCAACCGGTCGACCACTAAAGGGTTCAAACAGTTCAAAAAAAAGTTCAAACAGTTCAAAAAAAACTTTTTTTTGCCTTGCCGATCGACCAGCCGATCATTCCGGAAAAAAGTTCAGTCAGTTCACTGAAAAGGTTCAAATAATTCAAAAAAAAAAATTTGTCTTCACCGGTCGACCAACCGGTTGTTCCGGCGCAGATTTGATGAAAATTTGATTTGATGAACCATTGGAGCCCTCCGTATCAAAATAAGAAAAAAGTTACTTTTTTACTCAGATTTGATGAAAATTTTGGTGAACCGTTGGAGATGCTCTAAGGGCTGGTTTGGGGTACACTATATAATCCATCTTTTTATCTTTTTTTCATCACATCACCTCTCTATTTTTCTGCATATCTTTTCATAAAAAGACAAAAAATATACTTTTTTAGGACACCCCAAACCAACCTTAGGGATTGTTTAGGATGACCTAAATAAGTTTACTTTTTATCTTTTTACGAAAAGATGTGCAAAAAGTAGAGAAGTGACGTGATAGAAAAAAGATAAAAAAATAAATTATTTTTGGGTTGTCAAACTTGACCTTAATACACCATTATTAAAAACAGCACTAATGATGTTACAGTATAAGAAAAAAAGAAAAATATTAAAGACCAAATTATCATATCAATACGAGATCCACGTCTCACCACATTATTAGTAGTCTGTTTAATAATGTTAAATTAGTGATATAAAATATTTTTGATATAATATATTGGAGCAAATGGCTCGTCTCTTGGGTTCACGTTCACCGCATTCCCTATGTTCGGCGTGGTTTGGTATTTTTTTTCTTTCTTTTTTTTTTTTTTTAATTGGAGCCAAATTTTTAAAATTTTTTTAACTTGTTCAATGTAGGAAATTTTTTTAAAGTCATGTATTTTAAATTTTTTTAGTAGACTATTTATCAAATAATTTTCGTTCTACGTTTTTTATTAGTCTAATTAAGTAAAATTTAAAAGTATGAAACATTTTTAAAAACTCAAAAAAAATTTTACTTAAAAAAATTAATAAGAAAATCACTAAAAAATCAATCTCAAACTAGCTAAATTATTAACAATGATTCAATGAAGTAAAATTAGAAGGGAGCTAAAGATGAGAGAAATGAGTATGAGAACATTTTACATGGATCTTAATCATGTCATTGAGATTGAAATAGGAGGGGCAAAATTAGGAGCTGTATTATGACTATTAATTTATGTATAAAAAAATAAAAAATAAATATAATTTAAAAAATAAATCTTTAATAAAATGCCTATTTAGGTCTCGTTTGACAATTACACATTGCCTTGTTTGGGAAGCTAAAAATAGACTTTTTTTTAGACTGAAATTTACAAAAAGACAAAATAAGATAAAATAGTCAATAAGACAAAATGTCACATCAAATTCATAATTATTTCATTTTTTTTTCTCATAAATATCGCATTCAACTTAAAAAAATCTAACATTCTTTCAAAATATAAATATTTTAACCTATTAAAATATCTAAAAACTAAAATAGTCAACTTCTCAAACAAGGCCATTGTACTCTAAAAGTAAAAAAAAATCACTAAAGCCAACAAATATAAAAAAAATCAAAAATTATTTCCATTTATCCTACTTTTTGTACATATTTTTGTAAAAAAATAAAAATTCATTCTAAGTAATTTTTTTCACCTCCTATTTTAACTAAAAACCTAAAAAACTAAAAAATCACTTAAAAAAAAAAAAAATCTAGTCCCAAACGAATATCCACCGAAGCAAAACGTTGGGGTTAGTCTTTTCAGCCAATTGAAGCCAAGTTGGACCCAACCCTCCCAATTTACTTATGTAGCATTGATTTGTAGTTCTAAATTTGAAACACTAAGGGTATGTTTGGTTTGTGTTTGAGAGATGTGTTTTAGAGATAAAAAGTACGAAAACATGTTTGGTTTGGTTTTTTTTAAAAGATGTTTTGGAAAATTATTTTGAGATAGAGTTTTGGAAAAAGTGATTGATTTGATGTGTGTGAGAGAGAGATTTGTTTGGAAAACTTGTTTGGTTTACAAGTTTTGGGAAATTTTTTTGGGAAAATTTGTTTGGTTTGGTTATTTTTGAAAACTTATTTGTAGAGAAAATTTCCCAAATTTTTTTCAGAAAATCAAACCAAACGAGCCCTAAGCCTTTGTTTGGCAAGTGGGTTTATAGGCTTTTTTAGTTATTTTAATCACAAAAAATAAAATAAGCTATTTTAGCCATAACAAACAAAACATCACATCCAACCCATAATCATTACATTCTTCTCTCACAAAAAAACTCAAAAAAGCCAAAAAGCCAAAAAGTCCTTCCCAAACCAAGCTTTTAAGCCCAGGCTAAAATAGCTAAAAAAATCAAAAAGTCAAAAAGCCAACCCACTTCCCAAACGGAGGCTAAATCAATTTTAATGTGTTGAGAAATCACAAAAAAAGAAAAAAACAAACACAAGATCAAAATATTTTATCATGTAGGACTCATATCTAAATTAGAGTTATTAGAGCTCTTGAATTAGAGGCTTAAAATATTTCTGTTTACATATATCTCACACATGAATTTTAAGAAATAGATTTTGAAATAAAATTATGAGCTATTAGAGCTCTTGAATTTGCGGCCTAAAACATTTCTGTTTACATATATCTCACACATGAATTTTAAGGAATAGATTTTGAAATAAAATTGTGACTGTGCAAACCTTTCCGGAACTTTCATTAATTATTTTTCTGTTATGTGAATATAATTTTTTTTTCTCTTTTTTTAATAAAGAGGAAAGAATAACTTGTTTCAAAAGATAAGCACAACAATTTTCCGGAAGTACAGGCCAGGGAAAAAAAAAAAAAGAAAGAAAGGTTTTTCTTCATTTCAGTTTGTATGACACGATTAACCATGCTCACAGTTTTAAGTAAAGTGTGTTTAAATAAGTAATATTTGATAAGTTTGAATTGATTTTTTGAATTCGTGGTTCAGTTCTGGATTGAAGAATTAAAAATTCGTAATCCATGAATTAGTTCTGAATTGAACCTTACGGTTCCGGATTGGAACCGATCCGGACCGTATACAAATAGTCTATATTTTTATTATACATCCTCCCCCATAGTATCTTCTCTTATTCCATATAAAACTAAACTCAAACCTAAACCCGCATCATATCTTCTTTTATTACTTTTGTTTGTTAGTTATTAATTTTAATTTGTAATGGTCTAAATATTTATAGTGAAACCAATTTTCTTATGATTGTTTAAATTCTAGAATAGTATGTCGCAATTATAGAAAGACATGTTGCTATTGTGGAACTAATATAGCGCTATGTTTATGTTTTTATAAAATTAAAGTGTTATATATATTTTTTTGTTATTTAATTATGTGAATCTGTGATCCTAAACCGATCTAATCAGTATTTAAATGGATTGGTTCGGATTGATTCCATGATTTAAACGGATTGAATTGGTTCTGTTATGAATTGATGTATTATTATTGACTGATATGTATATATTGATTGTTGTGTATATTGATTACAACTCCTATATATAGAAGAGAAGGTAGCAGATTGTGGTGGTGCTGGTAGGGGGTGAAGTGGAGGTGGTAGGTAGAGTGGGTTAGGTTTAGTGGAGTTGAGTGGGTGTAGTGGGTTAGGTTTAGTGGTACATTAACAGCCCCCCTCAAACTCAAGGAGGATAGGAACTAACCAACTTGAGTTTGAAGAGAGTAACAAAACAGAAAAGTAAACTGATAAATAAAAAACAAAACAGGATAGGAGACACGGTATGGTCGTGTCGGACCGTTGTAGCAGACAGTTTACGGGGTCATGTCGGACCGTTGTAGAAGACAGTTTATGGGGTCATGTCGGACCGATGTAGAAGCTGACCGGAATCAATGTCGGGACAGTTTATGGGGTCATGTCGGACCGGTGTAGAAGACAGTTTACGGGGTCATGTCGGACCGTTGTAGAAGACAGTTTACGGGGTCATGTCGGACCGATGTAGAAGACAGTTTACGGGGTCATGTCGGACCGTTGTAGCAGGACAGTTTACGAGGTCATGTCGGACCGATGTAGAAGACAGTTTACGGGGTCATGTCGGACCGTTGTAGAAGTTGTAGTGGTGCACCGAGGAGGCGACTTAGGGAGTGCGCCATGAGCGACTTATACATGATACTGGTATAACCCCCCCTCAAACTCAAATAGGTGTGAAGATAGAAACCTATTTGAGGTTGAAACAAAGGGATTGATAAAGCTGACCGGTGTAGAAGACACTGTATGAGTGTGTATATAGGCTGCCCAAAAAATATACATGGATGTAGATATCGAGCCCTCAAAAGTCGTGCCCTCAAAAGGTGTGCCCGCACCCTCAAAAGGCGTGCCATCAAAAGACGTGCCCGAATGCATCAAAAGGCGTGCCATGAAAAGGCGTGCCAGTTTATCGGCGAGAAGAGGCGCGCGATGCGCGTGGCTGCCTCGGCTATTTAACCAAGACGGAGCTGAGGCCGAGGCAGAGGCTCAGACAAGAAACTGAGAGAAACCTCTGAAGAAGTCTGCGTTGTGCTGAGAGAGAGAGGCTGTAACACTGTTGTGCTGAGAGAGAGAGTCTGTAACACTCTGTTGCGAGAGAAAATGGCTTCGTCGTCCCGTGGTCTACTTACTCTCTTTCCCGACCTCAACGAGTCCACAAGAGAGATAGCAGGTGCGGTGTCCCGTGAACCTCAACCAAACACCACTGGGTTTGCTCCGTTGAACTTTCCGATGCAGTCGGTGGAGCAAAAAATGGCTGTGCAGTCGGATGTGGAGGCCAATCAGTATACTCTGAAGGCATGTGTGGAAAGCATGACGGCGGTCACAAACTTGTCGAACCGGCTGCAGAGTAGGACAAATGAGGTGCAACATTTAAACTCCCAGCTGGCTCTGCTCCAACGCATGTATAAGGATGCGCGAGCAGAGATAAGCGTGCTAAGGGCAGAAAACAAGGAGCTGAAGCGGAAGGCCACCGTGATGTTCCGATTTGGAGGGCCGCCATATGCTGCAGTGGAGGAGCAGGGAGTACTGATCATGCCTAGTGGAGTGGGAAACACGGAGGCAACACCGGCAAGGGCCGCTCAGGACGGGGGCAAAAAGAAGAGACCGGCGGAATAGGCGAAGAAGTGAGGTCGGTTGATGGCCGGCTGCAGAAAAGAAAACAAAGCTGTTGTTGTTGTTGGTTTTTTTTTTTTTTTTTTTTTTTTTTTTTTTGTGTTTTTTTTTTTTTTTTTTTGTGTTTTTTTTTTTGTAAAATTATGATCGGAGTGATCCCTGAGATGAATAAAATATGGGTTGTTGGGCAAATTTGAAATGGTTGTTTGTTTGTTTTTTTTTTTTTTTTGTTTTTGTTTTTTTTTTTTTTTTTTTTGGAAGAATAATAAGAATAATAAAAAAAAAAAATAAGAAAAAAGGTATTAATGGGAAAGCATGCCCTGGTGGGTGGAATAAAAAAAAAAAATGGGTGGAATAAGGAATCATAAAGTGCATGTGGGCGGTGGGACAAAAGTGGATGTAAATAGTAAAAGAAAAAGAAATAGAAAGAAAAGAAGCAAAAGGCAGCAAAAGTGGCTGAGATGGAGGAAGCCCCTCATTCTATGCCATGAGAGAGAGAGAGGGAGATCGAGTGATTAAAAATGGTGGTGATTAAAAAATAAATAAAGAAGTGGAGAAGTGTGCAAAAGTGGACACGCCCCAGTGGATTCACGGTATTCATGGTCTACCTAGCCACCTCCTCACTTGTGGCTCATCAGACACACCCCTTTGTGAGAGATGTAGAAGACACTGTGGAGGCGGACGGTGGAGGCGGAGATGAGGCAGGCGACGACGCGTTGGCCGGTGGTGGAGGCGAGAGAGATGTCGATGATGATGATGTGGCGGTCAATGTCGATATGGGTTTTTCTCCAGTGTTCGCGGCCGTGGCCGTCTCGGACCATGAGGCTTGAGAATCGGGGGTGTTTGATCATGACGGAGTTGCTGATTTCCGATTTGATTGAATCGATGTTGATGGGGTTTTGACGCCGATGAGGCAATGGATGATTTGGTTCATTTCGGGACGCAAGAAGAGTCGGCCTGCTGGAGTCCGTGGCTCGTCTCTCTCTTCTTTGGGTTTAGCCATTGCACAGAGAGAGAGAGAGAGAGAGTGTTTGGTGTAGGTGACCAAGATGGATGAGAAGAACAAGTTGGGGCAGGGTGGTTGATTATAGTGTTGTGTACAAAGGACTGCTTCAAAATGAGATCTGGAAATTGAGAGAGTGACAGCTTCCTTCTGAAGAGAAAGAGAGCCAGAGCCCTCAGCCCATGTGTGTGTTGTGGTGTCTGTGTGTATGGCAGTGTGTGGATCAATATGTGACGCTTCTGCTAACTCTGAATCAAAACAGCGGGAGAGAAGGTATGTGTAGAGGTCCGGCGGGCGGCCAAGGCGAGATTGCCGCCCGCCGGTGAAGCAGAATGACTAGGTTGTTAACCTAGCTCTGATACCATGTTATGAATTGATGTATTATTATTGACTGATATGTATATATTGATTGTTGTGTATATTGATTACAACTCCTATATATAGAAGAGAAGGTAGCAGATTGTGGTGGTGCTGGTAGGGGGTGAAGTGGAGGTGGTAGGTAGAGTGGGTTAGGTTTAGTGGAGTTGAGTGGGTGTAGTGGGTTAGGTTTAGTGGTACATTAACAGGTTCCAATTTTTCAAGAATCGTAAATAACGAATTGATCCTGATTTTACTCCAATCCGATCCAATCCAGACCATACTTATCCAAAAACTATTATATATGGATGATCAGCACTCCACTACGTTAATGCTGCTACTCTTCACGTTTAAGTTTCTCAATTTTTATTTTTTATTTTTAAACTTTTAGTTTTTTGAGATTTTTAAAATTTTAAATTTGTGAAGAGCCAAAAAAAAAAAAAAAAAAAAATACGCATAAAATATTTATCTTTTATTTCATTCACGATATCTTTCTTAAATATCTTTTATTTCATTCACGATATCTTTCTTAGGCTTGGTTTGGGAAGTGGGTTGACTTTTTGGCTTTTTGACTTTTTTGGCTATTTTAGCCTGGGCTAAAAAGCTTGGTTTGGGAAAGACTTTTTGGCTTTTTGGCTTTTTTGACTTTTTTTGTGAGAGAAGAATGTAATGATTATGGGTTGAATGTGATGTTTTGTTTGTTATGGCTAAAATAGCCTATTTTGTTTTTTGTGGCTAAAATAGCCAAAAAAGCCTGAAAACTAACTTGCCAAACAGAGGTTTCTTTCTCTTTATAAATCTCTATACAAATTTAAAATTCAAACATATTACAGCAACATTTGGTTCATTTTTTAAATCATGATTTTGTTTTTAAATCATGATTTGAATTAAACATGTTAATTAAATATATTTTTAAAGTATAATTCAAATTTTTTTCAAAACTCCTACCTTTTTTTTTATAATAATTATTAATCAATCAATTAATTATTTTTTTTTCTCCTCTCTCCTCTCTCCTCTTACGTTCTCTCACATTCTATACATCAATCAATTAAAAAAAAACTACAAATCATCTTAAAACTTTTTTCAAAACTCATAACAAAATAAATTTTCTCATTTCAAATTATGTTTCAAAAATTCAAAATTCAAAATATAATTTCACACTCAAATCCTTATTTTTAAATTAAACCAAACAGACCTTATAAGTTTCAGATAAGAGTATTTCAAAGGTGATGGCTATCTCTAGTTGATTCCCACTGGGGATGTGCGGATGAACTCATTGAGCGTCTTTGTCTGGAAATAATTTTTTTAGCTAATTTAACATGGCTAAATTAATTCCATTTGAAAGGAATTTTTTGACCTTTTTTTTTTTTATTTTTTTGTGAGAGAAAAAGTAAAATGATTATGATTATGATTATGATTATGATTTGGATATGATATTTTATCTTATTAACTTATTTAATCTATTTTATCTTTTTATACTTTTTTAGCCCCAACCAATTTCCCAAATGGGGACTAAATCGTTTCGAAAATATAATTTATATAAAAAAAAGATTAATCACATATTAATAATTACATAATTGAATTATATTTATCTTATAAAATTAGATTGTAAATATAATTTTGAGATAAATAGTCTATTTTTTTAAACACAAATGTAATCCAATCATTTGATTTTCCATGTTCGATCAATCTAATTTTATATATAAATATTTTGTCAATAAATTATATGAAATAAACGGTTCAAATCAATAAATTAAACCCTTATTATTATATTTTTTTGAAACGAAAATTAGACCCTTATATGAAACCATCTTTAGTTCTAATGTTGTCAAAGCTAGTTAACAGTATTAAAATGGTGTTGTTGTTCATACTTTCACATCTATCTAAAACATTCCTTGGATCTAAGGCGTCAAGCTGGTAATTTCCAACACCCTTACGCCTTTGTTATTGTTGCATTTAACTTTCTATTACCTTCCTACCTTCTAATGACAAAGATACAGTAACTAGCTTTTATTTTATTTTTTTAAATGAGATGTCAGGTGAATTTCACCTGAAAGTTTTTCCCCCTTCTTCATGTCAATCTACATAACAAATAATGTAACAGGAATTCTCAGCTATGATTTTGCGATAATGATAACAATCTCTCAATAAGTCAAAAAATATATATCAATGGATCAAATTTAACGTAAAGTAAAAGTGACAATAAAATCACATACCTTCGTTTACATGACTTAATTTTACTTCAACTTTAAACAGACTATTAAATCACCATAATACGATCATTATAAAGAGATGATGTTCTGTAAAATTTACCAACATATACACATAAATAGGAAATGAAAAAAAAAAAAAAAAAAAAAATTATAAAACTCATCTGATAATATATGTATATATAATTAAAATTTGCCTCAGGCCATAATCAATAGATTAATAATTATGTACAAGCCATGTGGGTGTTGACCCAACAACTTACTATCATTTAAGTCTGACTGAAAAAAAAATAGTCAATTAATGCCTAGGTACACATTTCCTTACCACTTTCTCGTATTAAGGATCTGGTCCAAGTGATGAATCAAGATTTGTCTAAAAAAATAAAGAAAAAATTGATGTATCAAAATATAATATATTTTCTTCAATCATGTGCTACACGACCTAGCATTAAAGAGAAGGCGACAATAGGGTGTATTATTTAATATTTGATCTCATTTACACTAGCTTTTTTCGGTCAAAAATATTTTATGCATTCACGATGGAAAATATTTTTTTGCAATCAATAAAAAATGAACTAATTTGCTTTTCAAATGTGTAAAGAGGCAATGGAGTCAATTAGATTGCTTTTCAAATGTGTAAAGAGACAATGGAGTCTTACCAAAAGCTGCCATCACCCTACAACCACCACCTTGTCCCTACCACCCTTACAACTGCTAACACCATCATTTTTTAGAGCCGCTACTGAACAAAAGATTTCTTCTAAAGAATGTTTTCAATGGAAAGTGTTTTCCCAAGAAAATGTTTTCCGCATAAATAAACAGACAGTTAACCTGAATTTGTATATTTGGCTGGAGGGTACTATGGATTCAACTTCATTGTTAGTGTCACACATTTGACACGGTACAAGCAATTATCCAGCTCGCCATAGCTGGAGTCAATTGTCAGTGTGAATTCAGCTCTCCATAGATGGAATCAACAAAATTGAAAAGCAATGGCAGCTTATTGTCTAGAACAACACAGGTGACCATTGCCCATGAACTTTCCAAAATTATAAAAATCATGTAAATGGGTACCTCGTTCAAGATTCTACAGCTTCCAGAGCTTCGCCGAGAATTAAATACCTACACACGCAAACGCACATGCTTACAAAGTTTTATACAGTGTATACTCCATGATGTTTGCCCAATGTTTTTCATTTTGTATCTTGATTGTCTTATCACATGGTGGATGCGAATTGTACTCGTTTCAGTTCCAGACAAATAAAGCATTGAAGCAGATGCACCTAAAAAAACTGCACAACTTCAGATATAGTCTAAAATTCAACATAGACACTGTCTAAGGTCTTGAGCTGCTCTATCTCCACGCCGTAGGCAATTCCAAGATCAATATAACACAACTGAAACAAATACAAAGCATCAACCAAACCAACTTATCAAATAACAAAATGCAAAAAAGTAAAAGTTTTTCAACTGCAGTATAACCTGGTACTGTGGTTTCTTCAATGTGTGTACACCTCTTTTTATTAGCTTTTGCCATCCGACATTTTCTTTGAGTGATTTTTCCAGAGCTGCAGTTTTCTGTAGGCATGGGCCAAGAGAAAGCAAAAAAAAATGTGATTTTGTAGACAGTAAAACTTCTAGAATACTTCTGGCAATTTGTTTAGAGACATGTATTAACATATTATTTATCCATGGAGAAAATAGATGAGCCACAGCTATAGAAATTAAAACAATGAATTATATGGCAACAAACAAAAACGACCAAATGCATTAAAAATTTCAAATCTACAACCAATTCTGACTAGGCAATGTATAAAATTTCTAGTATACTTCCACAAGAAGCTTTATTTGGTCACAAGAAGAAAAGAAGTACTATGATTCTTATATGAATCAATCAATGCTTAGACAACAAATTTGTATCCCTATAGTCTTGAGTTTTTCCAAATCCCATAGGAGTCCACTAGTAAGTCCTTAAAACTTCAAATGACTAAAAGGAAAATACATCAAGAAATCATCTCGGAAGAGAACGCCTCCCCTCCCCTGGCATGGTCGCAAATTCGTATACAGCAATTATTTCATACGCAGCATTATATTATAAAGAATGTGCTGCTTCTATGCAACGACTTGATTGAGACATTTATTGAACAAGGCCGATCTCTATAAACAATTGAGAACGGGGCAGACCCCGAATAAGAGATATAAAGTGGATCACCACCTGGCGTGGCATTAAGACTTCGTTACAGACATATCATCTGAGCAAAAAAAACCTAGTTTTTCAAGGCCGGGCGTAATCCAACTAAGTTAATACTACCCCAGCATAGGGTATCTGGTTCGTTCCTAGTGCTAGATAAAGAAATGTCCCATAAATTGTGAATACAGGAATACATGAAATTTTTATGTGAAATTTCAAACCTATTCCTTTACCAATATAGCAATGATTGAATAAATGATAGAACATGAAAGCAATGAGGCAGATAATATGCATTATGCAGAACCTGTACGTAGGCACACAAAAAATGGTAAGATGAAGGGAATTCATGAGACAGTAGATACTAGACAAATAGAAAAGTTTCACATCTCAATGTCTTTTTGTAAAGCCAAAATGTGCAGAACAAAATTATACAATAGACCTAGCCATCTATATAGCAGTTTGTGAAGCACACCCAACTCTGTTACTCAGTTTCATGATCTTTGGATTGCAATGTTAATTCCAGCTAGCAAGTTAGGATGTAACTAAACATTGTAAAACATCCAAGATTAACCTGTTGTTAGGGTAACAGAAGTTTCTATATACATAACATCAATTTCAAACACATATACACCACTAGCCTTAAAGGCAGCATAACTTTCATATAAGAAGCCAAGTAACTTACAGATATAAATGAATATGGATACACTTACATGACCAGGATCTAAGATTAATAGGTTGTATTGTTGTGTCCCCTTGTGCTGATGTTTGACTTGAATCCCAACAATGGTTCGTGAATGGCCATCATGCTGGAAGTACAAGGGCCTGCTCATTGTAGCTCTCAACAGATCAGAACACAGTGAAGGATGTATTTGTTCTGGTGTTATAAGAGCATCTCCAATCGTTCATCAGATATTTTATCAAATTTGAGTAAAATTTTGATCTGATACGATGCACTTCGACTCTTTCATCAAATCTGGCTGGGGCCGGTTGTCTATCTAGAGTAAATTTTCATCAAATTCATCCCAAAACTGGTTGTCCGGGAGGATGTTTGGGCAAACGTCCGGCCCAACAATCATCTAAAAATTTGATGAAAAAAGTACTGCTTCTTTCGTTTGATACCAAATTGATGAAATGGTTGGAGCACCGTTTTCATCAGTTTTTCATCAAATTTGATGAAAAGTCTGATGAAGGATTGGAGATGGTCTAACATTTCCAAAAAAGGAAATCTCAAATTTATATAATCCAATAAAAAAAGGGAATCATTCAGAAAATGAAGTAGCCAAGAAGGCTATAGCCAGTAACTAAATGTCACATACGCTTTCTCGCTGACAATAACGCGAGCATTGCCCAATGTAGTGAGCTTATTGTCAGAGAAGTAATTCCAAACCCAATCAATGAGAACTTGATGACCCATGAGTGACCTTTTAACTGCATCGCTACAGATAGAAGTACCCATATCATTTGCCACACAGATACTAGAATAACTAGATTTATCTTTGCAACTAGAACCTGATTGGGGGATATTAGGATCCCCTCTAGACAGATATCTGTCCATTGGCCCGCATATTTTTATTCCTGATGCCCCATCTCGCAAACCAGAAGCAGAAGATATTGTTTTAATGTTCTTGCTGTCAAAATCCACTATCCTGGCACGAAGCCCAAAAGAACGAAAAAGTGCAGCACACTCGGTAGTTCCAATCCAATTTTGTTTGCCATAAATTTTGTGATCGAAATGACTCGACCCAAGCATGTCAAAACCCCTTTCCCAAGAGATTTCAAGCCATCTTTGGAGTGATGCAATATCGGGAACATATCCAGAACCACCAAACAAAACCTCCCTCACATCCTGTCTTTGCATAAGCAAGTGCGAGCTGAGCATCTGGATGTTACGCCAACCACAGCCCCAGCCTATGTCCTCTGATTCAATGCTCTGAAAATGATCAACATAACCTGACAATATACTAGTCGAATTTGCAGAATCTAATTCCAAACATTTTCTCAACAAGGCCA
Organism: Camellia sinensis; assembly: GCF_055761805.1. Taxonomy (NCBI): domain Eukaryota; kingdom Viridiplantae; phylum Streptophyta; class Magnoliopsida; order Ericales; family Theaceae; genus Camellia; species Camellia sinensis. Next base: position 8,326,861 of record NC_138968.1, read on the forward strand.
TCAAACCAGCTTCAACTTTGTAGAAGGACGCTCTAATCTGTAAATTGATTAAATAATAGATCTTTTCATCAATGCTACTTTCTCCATCATCACTTTCCCTCCCATCACACCTCGAGGTACTACTTCCATGGCTTTGTTGAGCACTAGTTTCACATAGCATGTCATTCTTCACTGGATTATTCTGCTAATTTGTCATTAACTAATGTGAGTATATTGAGCTGCAGATTCTGATAAAAAGAGCCAAACAAACAATTGACAAGTATGAAGAGACAACCATATGATGTGGCACTTATTTAGTAATATGCATAAACTTGAGCTAATACATGTTCCAAGTATGCTCCGTTGTCCATTCTTATTCTGTCAGGAGATTCAAATCTGGGTTAATGTTTTAGAATATCTTTATACATCACTGGGGATCTAGTTGTCAATTACAAAATCTATTTAAATCTCAAATTCTGGTTTCCTAGCGTGTGTCAGGATTAGCAATAACAAGTATATATGAACCATCAATAGACTAAGAAGAACATATGACAGTGTCACAGCTCCACAAAGCTCTCTATCTCTCAAAGTGGCATTTTATGAAGGTCCTTTGTAATGGATTAGGATCCTCTGCCTTTTTTTTTTTTCCTCCAACGATCTTGCTATGATCAGGCACCCAACAAATTACAAAATCCAACAGTCCAACTTCAAAGAAAAATTAAAATCTAGTCTTTTTATTTTAAACTACATACGCGTTGAATTACCTTAGTAAAATCATAATAGCAGATCCAGTGTCAAATTTAGACCATTGGAGATATCCCGTCACCCATTCATTCTACCTAGTGTCATGTACCGACTCATTGGGGGTGCGAGTTCTACACCAAGCACCTTGCAAGCGCATTAGTTTGTTAGCGGTAAGGCAGGCAGGGTAGATCCCTATCGCATCTCCTGGATTGGTCTTTGGCTATAATATACGGGGATATGCAGTACCACTCGTAGAGCTGGCTTCTTGGGAGGATGACAAGCGCCCAATCCGTGACAAGTGGTATCAGAGCGAGCCTAGGGCCACTGTGATGGGGACGGTACGTGGGACTTACACCAAGCACCTTCATTGTGGGGTCCGCACCAAGGGTGGTGTCCGCGCGGGGCGGGTTTCCCGTGAGTAAGGGAACGGACAAGCATGGAGGCAGGCAGGGTAATGTCCCCCCCGTCAAGGACTGGTGGTGGTAGCATGTCACGTACCGACTCATTTGGCAGTGCGAGTACTATACCAAGCACCTTGCAAGCGCATTAGTTTGTGAGCGGCAAGACAGGCAGGGTAGATCTTCATCGCATCTCCTGGGTTGGTCCTTGGGTATAATACACGGGCTATGCAGTACCACTCGTGGAGCTATCTTCTCGGGAGGATGACAAGCGCCCAGTCCGTGACACTAGGCTCTCGCATCAAATTTACATCTTCCTATAATAAAGTTACAATTGTAGAGCATCTCCAACAGGCTCTTTAAAACAGGCACATTGGTTATTATAGCAATCCTAAACCCATTAGCCATTACAATAGCTATTTTAACGTTTCTCTTCCAAGCTAGCTACATTCGAAGAGCCTTGGGAGGTTGTTTAAACAGTTTGTATGAATGTCTAGGTAAAATAAAGAGCAATAAAGAGCATACCTTTTTGTACTTTAGCTGGTGAAAAATGAAGTAACAATTTTCAATTTTATCTTTTGATTATCTACAAAAAGAAGACTTTGATTGTCTAGCATTATACAATTACAGTCACAGGCTCAACACATAAGCATATACACAGTGAAAGAGAAATTGAGAGAGTTGAGAGAGTAATATTGAAAGGGGTTTTTGTATTATTAACACTCTGATTACAAACCAAATGGAGGCTCCATTATATAGGAGAGCTGAATACAAACATCATTATGGTATACATCACTAAAATAAGAAAAAGGCACACCGAAAGGAAGTGGGCGGCCGAAAGAAGGGACAAGCCGAAAGCTAAAGCTCCTATTATATACATACTATATTATATTACATACTATATTATATTATATACTAAAGCTGTCTCCATATTAGATTATATTAATAAGTATATGAATATTATATACATATGTTAACAGCCCCCCGCAAACTCAAGGAGGAGCAACCAACTGGAGTTTGGAGACAAGTTCAACGAAGCGGCCAGGAGAATGAGCTTTGGTGAAGATATCAGCAGGTTGATCAGCAGAGGAGATGGGATGGAGATGGATAGTACCACGAGTAACGTGTTGACGAATAAAATGACAGTCAATCTCAATGTGCTTGGTGCGATCATGAAAAACATCATTGTGAGCTATTTGAAGAGCACTGTGATTGTCACAAAAGAGGGTAGTAGCACCAGAGGGGGAAACACCCAAGTCAGCAAGAAGCCAACGAAGCCAGAGAAGCTCCTGAGTAGTATCAGCAAGAGCACGATATTCGGCCTCGGTACTGGAGCGAGCAGTAAGAGATTGTTTCTTGCTGCGCCAAGAAATAAGAGAATCACCCAAGAAAAAGCAGAACCCGGTAGTAGAGCGTCGGTCAGTAGGGTCCCCAGCCCAATCAGCATCGGAAAAAGCACGAAGCTGGAGAGAGGACCGGGCGGAATAATGAAGTCCATGAAACAAGGTACCTTTGAGATAGCGAAGGATACGGACTAATGCAGCATAGTGAGGGGTACGAGGAGCTGACATAAACTGGCTGACAATATGAACGGCATAGGCAATATCAGGACAAGTAACAGTGAGATAGACAAGGCTGCCAACCAGCTGACGATATAAGGTAGCATCAGAGAGAAGAGTGCCATCAAGAGGTGTAAGACGACTTTGAGGCTCCAGAGGAGTGGAGGCAGTCTTGCAATCCGTAAGACCAGCGCGGGTGAGAAGATCAGAGGTATACTTAGCCTGAGAGAGAAAAGACCCCGTGGAATCATGGAAGATTTCAAGACCCAAGAAATAGCTGAGAGGACCAAGATCTTTCATCTCGAAATGATGGCTAAGAAACTGTTTAAGGCATACAATACCATCAAGATCGTCACTGGTGATAATTATATCATCCACATAAAGGAGAAGCAAGGTGGTCCCTTGAGCAGTGTTGCGGATAAAAAGAGCAGTATCATAAGAACTGGAGGTGAAACCACAGTCATGAATAGTGGAGCTGAACTTGGCAAACCAAGCGCGCGGAGCTTGTTTGAGACCATACAGAGCACGCTGAAGTTTGCAGACTTTATGAGGGGGATAAGTAGACCCAGGGGGAGGTTGCATGTAGACCTCCTCAAGAAGAACACCATTAAGGAAAGCATTTTTCACGTCCATTTGATAAAGATCCCAGTGTCGGGAGGTAGCAACCGCAATCAGGCTGCGAACAGAGGTGAGACGAGCAACAGGAGCAAACGTCTCTTCATAGTCAATACCATACTCTTGGTTGAAGCCTTTTGCAACAAGGCGTGCTTTGTAGCGCTCAATAGATCCATCAGAACAAGTTTTGATTTTGTAGACCCATTTGCAACCAATGGCAGTCTTGCCAGGAGGAAGATCAACAATGTCCCAAGTGTGAGTTTTGTCTAAAGCCTGCAATTCATCAGTCATAGCTTGCTGCCAAAGAGGATTAAAGCGAGCCTCACGATAGGAGGTCGGTTCATAAGTGGAAAAAGCAGTAGAACCAACAATAAAGTCACGAAGACGAGTAGAAGGTTGGGTTACCCGGTGTGGTCGAGTAGAGGCAGAAGGAGCCAGAGGGAGAGATTCACCAGGAGAGGAGGATCCCGAGGAAGCAAGAGCAGGACCATCAGAGTGAGCAGGGGCATGGGACAGACCAGAAGGCAAGACAGTCTCGAGAGAGGCCGGTAGGGGCGGTGGAGAGGCTGGTAAGGGCGAGGGAGTAAGGTCATCAGAGAACAGATCCGTGGAAGGGTCAGTAAAAAACAGAGAGGGTGAGGGAACGGACAAACGGAAGAGAGAGAGAGGAAAACATTTTGTATTCCCAAAAGACTACATGACGAGAGATACGGAGGCGCTGGGAGAGAGGATCCCAACAACGATACCCCTTGTGTTCAATACCATACCCTAAGAAGCAACAAATGCGAGAACGTGGTTCAAGTTTGGTACGTTCATGAGGTTGGAGAAGAACAAAACAGGCAGATCCAAAGACCCTAAGGGTGGTATAAGGGGGACGGGTGCCATGCAGACGCTCATAAGGAGTGTGATTATGAATGACAGGTGTAGGGATACAATTGATAGTGTAAGCAGCAGTGAGAGCTGCCTCGCCCCAAAAATGTTCCGAACAAGAGGAAGACAGAAGGAGAGCTCGAGTAGTGTCAAGGATATGTCGATGTTTCCGTTCAGCACGTCCATTTTGTTGAGACGTACCGGGACAGGAACGATGAGGTTGAGTACCATGACTCTGAAGAAAGGAAAGAAAGTCAGAATCTTTATATTCCATGGCATTGTCAGAGCGAAAAAGCTTAATATTTTTAGAAAATTGAGTTTTAACCATTGTAGCAAAATTGTAATAAAGTTGTTTGAGCTCAGAGCGATTTTTCATAAGAAACAACCAGGTAAAACGGGAAAAATCATCTATAAAAACAACAAAATAGCGTGCGCCTCCCATAGTAGGAGTAGGAGAAGGTCCCCAAATATCAGAATGAATGAGATCAAATGGTGCAAGAGAAACAGAGTCACTTTTATTAAACGACAAAGCAGGTTGTTTGGCAAGTTGACAGGACACACAATCTAAAACATCAGAACTTACATGACCTAAATGACCACTGGAAATTAGAGATTTTAAACGACCAACAGAAAGATGGCCTAAACGACAATGCCAAAGCTGAAAAGGAGATAAAGGAGGAGCAGTGGTAGCAGTGGTAGTAGTGGTAGTAGTGGTAGGAGTTGTGGTAGTAGTGGTAGTGGTAGGAGCTGTGGTTTGAGAGGAATCTGGAACATGAAGATGGATGAGTTCGTAGAGACGTCCATGCTTACGGCCTATCCCAAGAGTTTGCCTCGTCCGAGGGTCCTGCACCAAACAACCAGTACGGGAAAAGGTAACAGTTAGACCATGCTCACATAATTGACTAATGGAGATAAGATTTAGAGTAAGAGCAGGCATAAGATAGACATGGGATAAAGATAAGTGAGAGGTTGAAACAGAACCAACATGACTGACAGACAGAAGAGACCCATCAGCAGTATGGATAGAAGGAACATGAGGAGGAGAAGATAAAGGAGTAAAAATAGTAGGGTCAAAGGTCATGTGATTACAACAAGCGGAATCAAAGTACCAAGAAGTGTTACCTGCGGTGACAGATAAAGCAGTAGATGGAGGAGTACCGGAATTCTGCGAAAAATGTTGAAACATGGCTGCGACATCGGTTTGAGAGAAGACTGGAGTGGAAGGGTCTATAGGGACAAAGGAAGGTAAATCCTCGGAGGTAGCAGCAGCAGTGCGTTGAGCAGGTATTGGTTTAAACGGAGTCCCAGAACGGTGAGAGTGGCTGCGAGAAAAATTCCCGGTGGAAGGACCATTGCGAGAGGCACGGGCGGGATTGCGGAAGCAATCTTGCTAGAGATGACCAGGGCCAGTCTTGTTGCAAAACCGACAAAGACGAACTGGACAATTAACCAGAAGATTAGTCGATGGAAGATTGCGGTTGTGACAGTAATTGCAGGCATTGGACCTCTGTGGTGAAGGTGAGGAAGGAGAACTTCGAATCTGGGGAGTGGCAAGAACAGAGTACACAGGGTGCGGATGGAGAGTACCAAATCTAGTTTCCTCGGACAACAGTTCTGAAATTGCTTGCTCAAGAGTAGGTAAAGGAGTTCGATGAAGGAGAGATGCGCGTACTGGCTCAAATCGAGGAGTGAGAGCCATGAGAAACTGAACCAAGCGCTGTTGGTCACGGTAAGTAGTAAACAAGGTAGCATCCTTAGTACAGTCCCATGGAGGTTCAGAAAGAGCGAGCTGATCCCAAGCATAATACATTTGGGAGAGAAAATCATTGATGGTTTGAGTGGTTTCTTGGCGCATACCGTGAAGATGACTCAGAAGCTGATATTGGTGAGCAAGGCCAGTAGTCTGATAGCGTTCGTGTAAAAAATCCCAGATGGCTTTGGCAGGAGAGGAAGCAGAGTCAAGTTGGAACCGACCAAACTGAAGGCTGATAGATGTGATAGAAGTATTGCGAAACCAAGTGATGATCTGATAGTTTTTACTATCCCAATCTTCCAGTCGGTCGATATATTTGGCAGCGGAGTCCGTGGCAGTGGAATCTGTGGTTTTTGGAACAGGTTTGCACACATCCCCAGTAATGATGCGCCAAAGTTTCTTTCCTTTGAGGAAGCCAGACATAGCTTGTGCCCATAGGACATAATTAGTCCCGTCAAGAATAGCGGAAATAGGGTGGGTAGTGGAGTCTAGGCGATCCATGAGAGAAAAATAGCACAAATGAGGTAGAATCTAAAAAAACTGAGGTTACCAGTGAATTCAGAAGGTCGAAATTAGTCAGAAAATGAGTGAACTGACTAAAAATATGACCAGAAAGGCCGAAAATGGATTAGTCAACGAAGCTGGTCAAACAAGATGATGCAGGGCTGATGTCATAGGCGCGGCGCACGTTAGCAGAGAGTGGCGCGGCGCACGTTAGCAGGTGAGAGACACACGGCGCACGGAAGCAGCTAGGGCTGACGTCAGAAACACGCGGCTCACGTTAGCAGATGAGGCCGGGGCGCACAATAGCACCGGACAGTGTAGGAAGCGCGTGGAGCGCGTCTGAACCGAGTGAGCGCGTGGCCGAATGTTCTGGCGGCGCGTGGAGGCGCGTGCGGCGGCAGATGATGATGAATCTGGTGGCGTTGGCTTCGTCGTGAAGAGACGAAGGTGATGGTACTGTCCAATCTGTGTATTAGGGAAGGACGAGGTACGCAGCAATCTGTCAGGAACAAGATATGTGATGCAGAGACTTAGGAAACACACCTGTGCTCTGATACCATGAAAGAGAAATTGAGAGAGTTGAGAGAGTAATATTGAAAGGGGTTTTTGTATTATTAACACTCTGATTACAAACCAAATGGAGGCTCCATTATATAGGAGAGCTGAATACAAACATCATTATGGTATACATCACTAAAATAAGAAAAAGGCACACCGAAAGGAAGTGGGCGGCCGAAAGAAGCCTAAAATAAGAAAAAGGCACACCGAAAGGAAGTGGGCGGCCGAAAGAAGGGACAAGCCGAAAGCTAAAGCTCCTATTATATACATACTATATTATATTATATACTAAAGCTGTCTCCATATTAGATTATATTAATAAGTATATGAATATTATATACATATGTTAACACACAGAAATACATAAAGCAACAGAGAGAGAGAGAGAGAGACAGAATTACAATAAAGGGGGGACTCGGGGGAGCAAGAGCGATTTGTTGGGCCAATTCCATGTCCCTTGCGAGTTCCTCATCCTCGAAGTGGCTGTTGGCATGCCTGCAATCATCGATTCACAGTTTTCTCTCAAAATACAAAGTTCAAACAGTGGATATACGCATTGCAGAACTCGATATCAAACGTCACACACACACACACACATATATCTTTTATATATAGAGAGAGATATGAACAGATTGATATATAAACAAAGATATACCTTTGAAGTTGGAAGGACGGAACAGATTGATGACAAATTGGGCAAATCGACTGGTCCATACACCAAACGCCTTCTCTGTCTCTCTGTCTCTGTGGGGATGGTTTAGCAATGGAGCGGTCAGTTCGGAAAGAGGGAAAGAGGGCCAATTTCCCTCTTTGTGCCATTTTGAATATTTTAGTCCCATTTTAGGGTGTGTTTTTATCTTTATTCCCAAAATAGGATAAAACGGTTTTCGTAATGCCGTTTTTTATAAAACGGTTTTCGCAAAACCGTATTCATCGATTAAAATAATAATAAAATTTCAAAATAGAAACCGGCTTTTCTAAAGCCGTTTTTGATTAAGATTTTAATTATTTTGAATTAATTAAAAACGGTTTTCGTAAAACCGTTTTCCCATTAATTTTTTTTTAATTTATATTTTCAACATAAATATTTTTTGGTCAAATTTTTTTTTTAATAAAAACCGGTTTTAGAAAAGCCGTTTTTGCATTTATTTCTTTTAAATAAATATTTTATGACAAATTTTTTTTTTTAATAAAAAACGGTTTTACAAAAGTCGTTTTTGAGTAAAATTTTTTTTTTGAAAACGGTTTTACAAAAGTCGTTTTTTGACCAAAAACATTTTTAATGAAAACCGGTTTTAGAAAACCCATTTCATTCCTTCTCCTCCCTTACGAAAGCCGTGTTTGATCCAAACCATTTTCTTCTCCCTCTCTCAGCCGACGAAGACCGACGACTCGATCCAACCCATCTTCTTCTCCCTCTCTCAGCCGAAGAAGACCGACGACTTCTCCCTCTCTCAGCCGAAGAAGACCGACGACTTGATCCAACCCATCTTCTTCTCCCTCTCTCAGCCGAAGAAGACCGACGACTTCTCCCTCTCTCAGCCGAAGAAGACCGGCGACGAAGAGGAAGCACACCACCGGCGGAACACCTTCATCAAACACCCACTTCAGGTTTGTATCGCGAGGGATTTCATTTTAGATTTGGGATTTTAAATTTTGAAATTAGGGTTTCAGATTTGGGATTTTAATTTTGAAATTAGGGTTTCAGATTTGGGATTTTAAATTTCGAAATTAGGGTTTCAGATTTGGGATTTTAAATTTCGAAATTAGGGATTCAGATTTGGGATTTTAAATTTCGAAATTAGGGTTTCAGATTTGGGATTTTAAATTTCGAAATTAGGGTTTCAGATTTGGGATTTTAAATTTTGAAATTAGGGTTTCAGATTTGGGATTTTAAATTTCGAAATTAGGGTTGTAAACTTTTCATTCAACAACGGCAGAATTTTTTGAATAATTTTCTCGTCAGTTCCATGATATAAAAATGATATTTGTGAATAATTTTTCAAATTAATTTGATAGGTTGTGATCATATATATGAAAATAGTTTCTATGATATTTTAAAGAATTTTTGTAAGATTGACGAAAACTTAGTGAATATTAGGAGCTGTAATGATGAATAAATCAATCAAATGTCTATATTTAGATGAATAGCATGATGATTCGAACCATTTCTTCCTAATAACAAGCCAATATCTTATTGAAGACCTAACAACCACCTTCAAAATGAAGTATGTCTTGAGATTTATCATACAGAATGTGATTGAAATAGAGATTCAAGGAAAAGAAAGAGAGAGAGAGCTTACATGTGCAAATGTAGTTATATAAATGTATCAAGAATAAGAGCTGCAAAAGAGAAACCCAAAGAAAGAGAAAGCTCTCTCACAGATACAAATTGGTGTGAGAAGCGAAGCAAAGATAAGCTCACAACCAATATAGGAGAGAGAAGTGCAAAGATGATTCTTCAGTTCTCTCTCTCTTTTAGAACAAAGCTCAAGATAATCAACAACAAATGACAGTTTTTCTAATTAATTTGAGAGAGAGAGAGAGAGAATTGCTGAGTTAGGGATTGTCAATGAGAGTGTGGTGGATTAGCTTAAATAAAATGGAAAGGAATGATTGGTAATGATTTGCTCTAGTTGAAAAGTCAGGTTAGGGTGTCAAAGAGGGACAAGTGCACATACAAACATATAATTAGAGAGAGAGAGAATCCATGTGAAAGGAAAGTGAGGTGGATTACGATGATAGAAGAAGAGAAAGAAATGGATGGTAGAGATTGGTTTTTGTAGAACAGAGGTAGGGGTGTTAAAGAGGGACAAGTGCACATACAAACCTATAGAGATATAGATAGATACAAAATAGTCAAAAGAGTATTATCGGCCACGTTTTATATTGATTCATTCAACTCTTTATTTGTTTCTTAGCTATTCACACATGCATCCCTACCCTATCATTACACAAATATTTATCCTATGTTTCTGCCCAACTTCCGGATATGGTAAGAAACACTCCCATGCAAATATGTCTCCAATCTCTCTCTCTCTCTAGAACTTACGTATATCGCACGTCTCTCTCTCTCATCAATTGATATACGCGGCAAATACAATTCTTAACTTGAGAATTTGATGCATATCGGATACATGCTTGCTATAGAATTTTTGAAATTTAGGAAAAACAAGATAAATGTTAAAACATTAATAGACGTAATACGGCATGTCTTTAGAATCATGTGAAATTTGATCGAAATATGAAAAATGACATGGCCAACAATATTCATTGCTTCGTCATGGCATACGATGAATTTTGAATAATTTTTAATGTTTATGTCTTCAATTTTGTAATTTTGCTAGTTTTGAAAATAATTGATTCACATATAACTCAATTTAAACGAATCCAATTGGGACTAGATTTTTTTTTGTTCATAACATGTATTTTTCATTGTAATTTTTAGATTTGAGCTTAACGCAAATATTTTCATATTTGATAATTTTTATAATTCCTTTGATTTAAGATTGATGAGCACATATTGTTTTTTTCAATTTATCTTTTAGCTTAATTAGAACCTCGTTCTATTATAAATAACTATTGTAAACTTTAGAAAAAAAAAAAAAACCAATTTATTGTGGAGAATTAGTATTATTACCAAAGAGAATATCTTTTTATTAAATTTGTTGTTGTTGTTTGTGTTCGAATGTTCATCTCATTACCTTCCCTGCATCAATACCTCTGAGACCAATTACTGTAAGGGGCCTATGGTGGCTGTATTGCTGTCAAGGGAAAGACAGGGCAAGGGTAGTTAAGTAATTCATTTTACATCATGAAGGGCAATAGAGTAATTTACTTATCAAAGTTAACATCGTCAATATTCTACTTGTTAAATATAGTAACTATATATTTTATCTATTATACATACCATATTATATTCATTACTATACTTAGATTTATCTCCTTCTATATGAAGCAATCTTGTATACATTATTACAACATTTAATATGATACAAATTTCTCTTTCTCTCTCTCTCTTACATATTTTAATATAGTATCAGAGTTAGGTTAACTACTAAGTAATTTTTTGTATAAATCCTGCGTTGGGATTGATCTCTCATATTAGTTAGTCAATACGGCCGGATATCAATCCAAATATATATATATATATATATATATATATATATATATGTATTTTTTAGATCATATTAGTCAGTCATTACGGCCGGATACCAATCAAAAAATATATATTTTTTTGTAAGTGGGTTGAGGAAAGATTAAAAACAAAGGATAACAATGAGTTGCTTGGAGTTTTTGGTGATTGAACATCACATTGTTGTCCTCGAACCCCCTACGGCCATTGATGGACACTTGGACTTCATAATTTTCTGAGACTTTACCTGTTGAGTGATCAACATGGAATTAATATGCCAAATGACCGAGGAATGGAGGGCTATATTTTAGAAGATTTAATTTTAATTTCTAGATTTCGATTTTAAATTTGTCAATAGAAATGGCAAGAAAAAAAAGAAAAAACAAGATAAAAAAATTCATAATTCTACAAGTTTGGGAATAACAAATGCCTTCAAATAATAATATAATAAGTTTGAGAAAACTTCACAACAAACTTAACATATTTTTCCTTGTATTTTAATTACTTTTTTGTTAGTACATAAAAAGAAAATTATAAATATGTGCAAGAAAGATCCTCAAAACACATATAAAAAGAAAAAGCCCACATCTACAAAGGGAATCAAACCTTTTTTGAAGAAAGGAAAATTCTATAATTCAGAGCCTCTAGATATAGAAGTCTGGCCCGTTTGGGCCAAGCCCTACAATAAGCCCACAATTTTCTTGTATGAGCCCACAGCCTAGCCCAACCCATTACATCGTATGCAATAACAACAGATCTAAATCGAGCCCACAGCCTAGCCCAACCCACTAAGCTTTTTTTTTCTTTCTTTCTTTGTTTGTTGTTAATTTTGGGTAGTACTTTGTTCGGTGGTACTGTATGGGTGTGCTTATGTGATGTCAAACTTGGGTTATAAATTGATGTTAAAGAAATCAAATGTTGTTATTAAAATGTGATAATTTTAATAATCTTCTCTAATAGGATCAAAATTTCGTTTCCCTACGTTCTTTCGGTTAGGTTGGAAATGAAAATAGAATTGGAAACTTTTTAAACTTTTCGAAAAGTTTAAAAAACAACAAAAGGATTTGAAAGTGTCTGAAAATATTTAGGAAAAAAAACAAAAACTTTGATTGATGTTAATAAATTCTCAATAGTTAATTACTTGAACATGTTGAGTTTTTTGCATGCTTAGTTGGATAAAGGGGTTTCCCATTTTAAGAAAAGTATATTTAAATAAATTGCGAAATTCTTGTAACAGTAGGCATGGAAAAATAAACAATCGGTGCATTGCTCCTTAATGGATTTTATACTACGAGCACAATTGGTAGCTAATTTGTTCTCACAATAAAGTCTCAAAAAATCTTTTTTGGTTGGTCTTAATTGTTGTGGTGATTTTTAGCCAAAAGACCCATGCCTAAAGGCACTCCTGTGTAATATATGTGGTGTTTGGTCTCAAATGTGCTTACTTCATTATTTTGAAATAATTGAGTTACTTTGAATGCAAAGTGTAGGTATGGAAGTTGTGAGCATTATGTTCTATTGGGGTGGAAAGATTTTGAGCAATCGCGATGAAGGTGTGTCCTACGACATCGAACCTCAGGGGTTGTATAATGTGTACAGGGGGATAACATTGTCCGAATTGGAGGCTATGATGGTGCCGAAGGTTGGTATGCATGGGGAAATAATGCGATTAGAGTTTAAATGTAGACTCCCATGTCGGGGGCAGTATAGGTTGTTGCCAATCAAAGATAATGAGACCTTAAGTAATGTCTTAGACCTCCCACATAAATTAGGCCCTGATTATTTTTTGGAAATCTATGTGGAGAAGGAGAGCAATTTTGGTAGCACAGGGATGCCATTTCCGGTGGGTGGGACATTCACTCAAATGTTGACACAATTGCAATCCCCTGACAATACACTTACACAGTCTGCAGACATGTTCCCTGCAGATTACCCTCTATTCAATCATTCTCAGAGTTACAATGAATTAAATGCATCACAGAACGTAGATGGTTATTACAGTGCCGGAGCAGGTCCAAGTGCTCCGACAACGTATAATCCGATGGTTCTTACAACCCCATATCCCCACTGGAATGAAGAATGTCCACCGGTTTGTAATGTTCAACGTACACCGGAGACGGCTGTCCAAAATTATGCATACTCCGATGATACAGTGCCATTGTCTGACGAGGTTGGAGTAAGTGATGAAGATTCCGTGGAAGATTTGGATGTCGCATGGGAAGGTGCAGACAATGACTCCGGCGATGATGAAGTTGGAGGGCATCATGATATGCAGGAGGTACACACAAATGTCCATATCCCTTTCTACCATAATTTGCATTTGGACAATGATGGTTCCATCACTAGCCGTGATGTTGTTGAACGTTGGCCATTGTGGGACTTCGAAACTGCTCATTTGGAGAAAGGAATGATATTTACTGATAAGAAAAGACTAGTGCACGCTGTTCAGTTGTATAACCTGAAGCGCAATCGAGAATGCAGGGTTGTAGAATCCAAAGGAAACAGTTGGGTGGCCGAGTGCAAGCACGGCTGCAACTGGAGGGTTCGGGCAACGAAGTTGAAAGACAAAGATTTCTTTCAAATTAGAAGGTTTGAAGCGCCGCATCAGTGTGTGTACCCCAGAATGAATAGGGACAATTGTAACCTCAAGTCCGAGGTCATTGCTCATTTCATCAAGGCACAAATTGCGGTAAGTGCCATGGTAGATAGATTATTGTTTTCAGGATTTCATTATGACTGTAATGTATTCAAATATAATTTATATTTGCAGATATCACCAGAATTGCCTCTTGCTACCATAATTGAGGTCGTGAAGGAGAAGTTTCAGTTCACTATATCGTATAAGAAAGCGTGGCTTGCAGGCAGTTGCAATGGTGTTTGGTGACTGGGACGAGTCGTACCGAAGGTTGCCTAGATATATGGCTGCATTGCAGTCATTCAATCCAGGCACAGTTGTCATGTGGGACATGATTCCGAATTTGCACTCTACCTCAATCGGAACTGAAATGTACATGAACTATGTGTTCTGGGCATTTAAACCTGCAATAGAAGGCTTCAAGTATTGTCGTCCAGTGATATGCATTGACGGCACACACTTGTACGGGAAATACGAAGGGAAGATTGTTGCGGCCACTGCAGTGACTGCTGCGGACAAGATTATACCTCTTGCCTTTGCCGTTGTTGACAAGGAGATGATCGAGAGTTGGGGTTGGTTCATTACTCTGCTTAGGCGACATGTGTGCCGTGACCGAGAGGGGGTCACATTGATATCCGATCGACACACAGCTTTGCTTAGTGTCCTGTCCAGAATTTGGGACAATCCAGCAGTTCAACCAAGAGGGTACCATAGGTATTGCTTGCGACACGTATGTAGCAATTTCAATGAAAAATTCGGCAATACAGTAGCCAAGGATCTTGTGTGGAGAGCTGGTTCTGCACGGCAAGTGCGGAAGTTTAATAAGATTATGGACGATATCTACAAGCTCGAGAAGAATGCTGAACGGTGGTTTAGACGGATGAACCCTATTCATTGGACATTGTGCCATGATGGTGGTTGTCGTTGGGGCATATTGACGACAAACCATATAGAGGGCTTCAATGGTGTATTGAAAGGCGCACGCAGTGTTCCCATTACAGCATCAGTTGAGATCACTTTTTATCGGCTCGTGAAATATTTTGACGAGGGCAGGACCATTGCTGAAAATGCAAGTAATCGGGGTCACTTGTACACGACTAATGTTCAACGATGGATTGACGAGCACCAAGCTAAAGCGAATGTGCATATGTTGGTACCGATTAATAGGTAATTTTTATTGGATGCATCGAATTCACTACACTTTAACATTTTGCACTCGTCGATCATTGATGTTGTGTCATAATTTTATCATATATGCATATTCATCCACGTACATACATTTTTCCTGCAGGGGAATAGGGGAATATGAGGTGAGGACAGCACCGCATGGGATGGGGGGTGGTGCTCGTCAAATAGTTAGTCTCCGACCACCGAGTTGTTCATGTGGGAAGTACACATTATTTCACTTGCCATGTTCCCACATGCTTGCTGTGACAGCAGACTTGGGCGAGGACCCTTTTCCTTTCGTTGCACCAGAGTATAGGTTGGAAGTCCACAAGCGTATCTTTGCGCAGAAGTTTAGGCCCATGCCGCACGAGCAATATTGGCCTGACAATGATTACCCAACTTTGCTTGCTATTCCAGCTCGACAACGTGAAGTTAAAACGGGTCGTCCTCAACATAGCCGCATACACAACGAAATGGATACTTCCAGACAAAGTGGATTGCACCATTGTAGTTTGTGTTTGCAAAGAGGGCATGATAAGAGAAAATGTCCAGCGAGAATCCGATCGATTCGACAGTAGTTGTTTGTCTTCTTTACATATTAGTTCCACGCTACTTTCTTTGAATTGGAGTCAGTATTCAGTGAATTGATAATGTATTTACGACTTCAATTACTAATGACATAGATTTGGTCAAATGTGGCAAATCTCTTTAATTGCTTTAGTTGTTGCAAGTGTCCTTTGTGCACTGGATTGTGCAGACTTTGGTGCGTTGATGGTCGATTGTGTCCTGACCTCGATGGACACCAGTTTATCTAATGTTACAAAAATGCAAATATTCACAGAATGACTTGATAATCACCAATATAAATGCAGTTTATATTGAATGTGTGTTTTGCCACATTTTTTTATGTGGGAAACTAATTTTTTTTTAATTTTTTTTTCCAACATCCATTACGTGGGTGAAGGCCTATTTTATGAATTCAATCATTTCTCGGACATTTACTCCGTATTCGTATATGCTTAGTTCTTGTAAAAACTTTGACTAATGTATTTCAAATCTACATAAAACCCTCTTCAAACTTTCGTACTTCTTTCCTGTCCAAATGACAACTCCTTTAAAGTGAAAGCACGTTTTTTCATGTCTTACAGGTTGACGTGACAACACACTGACAGTAACTTTAATCACATAGGTACAATGTGAACCTTATCTCCTATGACAATAATATGAAATGAATTACTAATCACCAATATAAATGCATGTGATATTTAATGCGTTGCCACATTTTGTTACGTCGTGAATTTTTTTTTTAGTTTTCAAAAATTCATTACGTGAGGGAAGACCATTTTATCAATTCAATCATGTGTCTTAAATTTAGTACATATTGCTAAATGCTTAGTTGGTGTAAAAAGTGTGAGTAGTGGATTTGAAATCTACTTAAAGCATGGGTTTTCATGTCATAAAGCTTGACGTGACAACGCACTGACAATATCTTTAAACTCACGGGTACCATGTGTACCTTATCTCCTATGACAATAATGTGAAATGAATTACTAATCAACAATATAAATGCATGTAATATTCATTGCGTAGCCATATTTTGTTAGGTGGTGAACTGTTTTTTAGTTATCAAGAAATTTTTCCAGGCAACCCTTTCTTTTTGTTTTCCCTAACTTGTTGCAGTTTGTATACCTGCAATATACTGTCAGGTCGTATTCTAATTTTGTCAGCATATGTATGTACTGTTGTCAAAATTCTTGTTATCGGATATCCATTTCATATATGAAAACTTGTGCAGGTCTATGACTCATTTAGCAGAGGAGATCCCATTGTTGACTCATCAGCATCGAGCTGATACAATATGGCGTCAGTCGGTATGAATTATTTACTTATAATCGATATTTGAATACTACAAAAACACTGTAGTTGTTACATAATATAATGTGAAACTGTAAATGTTTGTCCATAGAGAGAGAACGAAGAAGATTATATTAAATGGACCGCTAGCTTAACCAAAAAAAAAAAACTCATCAAAATTGGTTATATAATCATCACAAAGGACTTTTAATATAAAGGACTTTTAAATACAATTCCTAAAATAAAAGAATAAATAAATATCACTAACAAAATTCTTTTTTATAGAGGTTGAATTCATAATCTTATAGCACAAAATAATATTATATAATCATCCAATCAGAAGTCCTAGTTCATCACCCATTACCTACTCAAAAATTTTTTAAATAATCCAATTTCAGTGACTCATAGTACCATCGGAGTGTGGAAAAGTAGATCTGTCTACTTCCTTACTTGAACAACATTATTTCATTTGATAAATTTCAATAAAAAATTTTAAATCTAGGTGGAGTTTGCCCTTTCAAAAATAGTTAAGTGTTGTAACAGCGGGAACCACCCGCTGGTTGTTGGAATTCATGGTACGAACTATTTTCACACTATTAACCCACATTGACTTTTTCAATTTTTATGAGACAATTTTCAGAATAATTTACATGAATTGTTTGCAGTTTTTTTTTTTAACTATAATTTCAGAGTTGCGTATTGCCCTGTTGTTGCAACTTTTATTTTTAAATAAGTTGAAAAAGTTAATTACCATAATGTTAGCAAAATAATGCTTTCGGCGTCTTTTTTATTGCTGACCTTTAACTTACAACAAACTGTACCAAATAAACACATGAACGGGTTCATTTCGGATGTGGGTTGACTCTTTGGCTTTTTAACTTTTTGGCTATTTTAGCCTGGGTCTAAAAAGCCTCACTTGGGATAGGCTTTTTGGCTTTTATAAAAGATAAAATGAAATGAATATTGTTTAGATGTAACATTTTGTGTTATTGGCTTTTTTGCCTATTTTGTCTTTTTGCCATGGCAAACGAAGGACCAGCTGTTTATTTCTTGTCAAAATTGTCATCACGTAAGTAGTTGGGAACATGAAATAAATAACACCACATGATACTCTTCGATGACTCAATAATTATCCTTACTAACTGGCTAATTTTGTAGTACTCTAGGAGAAAAATATGTTGATTCACTTTTGTTTAAAATTTAAGAAATAATAAATAATTCACTTAATATGTTATGATTTCATACTACAACAACTTGCATTAATATAGTTCGAGCGACATTTTTCATTTCAAAATAAAGGACTTTAAACTCTTCAAAATATATTCATTATATGTTATATTAGTCTGTAATATTTCATTGTATTCATTTGATCCCCAACTTATTCAATTCTTATCTCAATGATGAAATGACGGCTTAGTTATATTTTATGCCCTTCTAATTTAACTAAAAACCACATAAACCCCCATTGCACTCTACAATAAAGGAAACAACCCAACTTCGTTAACAGGTGTACCAAACATTCTAGAACTTATATTAGGTTTGATGGAGCCTTTTATTTGTATGTCATGACACTGCAAATCTGTGTCTGTATGTATTTATCTTTGTACATTTACACCACTTACGCACTATGCACCACTAAAATGTTGGTTATCTCACCCACTGTTTCAGTTAATAGAAGATGGGTTCATTATGAAAATTCAATTGTCATTTGTGCAAGCATTATGTCTCTTACACACAACGTTGTCTTGTGCAGGCGAAAGATCAGCCGAAATTGAAATGCCGACGATCTGATTCAGGCTTATGGGACACCGCCTTGGACCATAGAGTCCTACGTTGCCTACTCCGTGCGGGGTTCTACGGGGTGTATCGGATTGGACCTATTCGATTGGACCACCATCTCGTTACAACTCTTGTAGAGAGGTGGCGCATAGAGACGCGCACATTTCATTTTCCTGTTGGAGAGTCCACAGTTACATTACAAGATGTGGCTATTCTATTTGGCCTACCGGTTGATGGACACGCAGTCACAGGAAAAGACCCAGCAAATATGTTGGCTGATTTGATAGCACTATGTGTGGAGTTGTTAGGAGCAGCACCTACACAAGAAGACTTCATAGGCTCATCACTTAAGTTGAAATGGATATCCGAGCATTTCCGTCACCTTCCACATGATGCATCCGATGAGACGGTTCATCATTATGCTCGAGCCTATATTTTGTGGCTTATTGGGGGGGTCCTCGTCCCCGATAAGTCACAAAATATAGTCAAGATGATGTTTTTGCCACTACTTAGAGACTTTGACCGTATCCAGGAGTACAGCTGGGGTGGTGCCACATTGGCATGCTTGTATAGGATGTTGTGTCGGGCAACTAAGGCTGATACGAAGGAGATAGCTGGCCCACTAGTATTGTTACAAGTGAGTTGCAATGACTTGTAGTTTTATCTCATATTCTCAATTGCCATGTTTTCTAAATTGCCTACTGTAATAAATTAATAATGGCATCATTCATTGTAGGTTTGGGCGTGGGAGAGACTGAGCAGGATCGCCCCTAGTCGGAAGTCGAACATTGCTGCTGGCGAGCGTCCCATAGGGGAGGGCGACCAGCTGTTACCACCTGGCCCGCGAGCTTGCAGGTGGAGGGTTCCCTTCAGCCATGAGGTGATATCGACTAATGTCGGTGTCATCTTCCGGGACCAGTTCGACCGCATGGTGGAGGGGGAGGTTTGTAATTTGTTAATGTGAATTTACCCATTTTTTTGTTTGTCAACCTCCGTTGTACGAATAGATCTCTAAATTATTGCATTGCTATTGCAGTTCATATGGGAGCCTTACGGGACGGAGGATGCCATCATAGCCAGCTTCCCATCGTATTGCACTGTTGGTCGAGACATATGGATGGCGCGAGTGCCACTTATATGCTTCGATATCATTGACTGGCATCTTCCCGACCGGGTGCTTAGACAATTTGGGCGAGTTCAGAGTGTGCCTGATCGCTTTGACGCCCACTTGGCTATGCATTTTAGGGATAGGCGTGGCAAAATGGGCATTGATTGGGCAAACGAATACCAGTCATTTATTGGTGAGTGGAACAACAGACGTAACACCATTGTCCATGCTGAGAGGAGCAATGAAGTGCTTACATCTTCGGACCCATACATGTTATGGTTTCGCCGCCATACACGTCTAGTGCTTAGTAATCCGAGTGACATTGTTGCCTTCGGATACCAAGGCGTCGGGGGCATTTTAGAGGGATTGGTAAGTTATTTATATTCTCCAAAACAAAATTTGCTTAAGTTTGTATATGTTTGTTATTTGGCATTGATGGTTATGTAACACAGCTACCATTACATTACAGGTTCGTAGAGTTGCGAGGGCATATCACATGGCAGACGCTGCCCATATTACACGCGATGCTACAGAAAAATCGGATGCCATTGCCGAGATACGGGAGTTATTGTACGATGGTTTGCAACAGGCACACCGACGTGACCGACTAGATTTCAGCCACTTTGGCGAGGATCCTTATATGGGGGTAGATATTACAGTGCCATCAATGCCGCACCCGAATATGCCATCCACTGAGCCATCGACATCAATGCCATCGACATCAATCCCTCCACCGCATCCTACCGCACGTCATGCACATCAATCGGACTATTTCGATATGGAACACTTTGGTGAGGGACCTTCCATGGTCCTGTCCCCTCATGGTCCATCTACAGCAATGCATACACCGCTGACTTCCCCACCTGAATGTACCAATTACACATCCCAGTTTGCCCCTGAGGTAGATCCTCTAATGTCTGAACATACTTCCACACACCATGGCCATATATTGGACCCCTCCTGGTCACCACCCCCATATAGGACAGCAGTTGGTACCCCGGTGACTCCCTTAGCACCACTGTCTACTGCATGTCTGTCTACTATGATTCCCTCTGCATCGACATTGACCGCACCCGACCCTTTGACCATACCATCATCTCCTACCCCACCATCATCTCCTACACCACTTATATCCTTCACCTACCATGTTGATCCATTCATTACCCATGACTTCCACATTGACGGGGAGGGGGAGGGCCAGGTCCATGCACCTACCAGAGGGACACGTAGGGGTAGAGGCCGAGGCCGAGGGCGAGGGCGAGGGCGAGGACGAGGGCGACGCCAAGCAATAGACCATGACAATAATGCAGCGGATGATGGCGCTTCACAGCTTAGTGCCGTATGTGAAGGTGTGCCAGAAGTGGTATCAAATGATTGTACTGCAGCCATTGGTGATGTGCAGCCAGCTTCTATAGAAGCGGGCGAGGGAGTCGTACGTGCGGCAGCGCAAGATATACTGAGAGTATATAGTAAGAGACCCAGGAGACAAACCCATGGAAGGGGTTGTGGAACAGGGGGAAAATTAGGACATTAGGAACAACCAGCATTGGTAAGTATATTCAAACATTATGTTCAGGTGGTGTTTTCACGTGGATTAGTCTACATTGTTTAAGTTGTGGCTTATTATATAGTTCTGGCTTGTGGCTTATCTTATCTTGTAATTGTCGCTTATTTTATAAGATTCTAGATGCTGATTCTGCGGGAGTTTTTGTTACTGTTTTGAAGATCTTTTGTATTTAATCATTTCAAATAGTAAATTAGTTTAATTATATATTGTCACAAACGGTTCTTATAGCTGCAGTATCTTTTAAATCTTAATATTGTTTTTGTCATTTCATGCTGGCAGAGGAATGGCAATGGAAACACTTTTTGAATGGCAGGGAGCTGTTAATTTCGCTTTAATGATGTCTCAAATGGAGGGAGGTTGCCCAGTTGACTACAATACAATGTCTTAAATCACAGAGATTTGACAGTGATTGAGCGAAATAATGTCTTAAACAATGAAAAATATCTCTCTGACTACTACATGTCAGATGAGGAATGAGAAATCAAACACCTTTATCTTTCATACATGTTTGTATGTTCTCTCGTATCTTCGTTACTGGAGTGTAAGACAATGTTGTTGTTCATCTAACGTACGGATGTATTTCAAGTATTTGTTTTATGAACCTAAAGTTTATGAAATAACTACATTTATAACTGCACATTTATTAGTTCATGACTTTCTTTAATAAATTGCAATAAGTTAATGAATGTTCTGAATTAATGAATGGATTAATGTATGTTGAATTTTGTCCATATATGCAGATGGATTGTCAAGTCATGTGACTTGGTGCACAGGCTTTGGTCTTCTCTATTTTTTCCTCGATTTATTTTTATTACAATGGCAACTCATCTTTTATTGATATATGTGGGATTCTCAATTCAGAAAGTCACATGGAAACAGTGAATTCATTGATTTACCTTCCAGTGAGCATGCCCTTATTTTGTCCATATATGCAGATGGATTGTCAAGTCATGTGACTTGGTGCACAGGCTTTGGTCTTCTCTATTTTTTCCTCGATTTATTTTTATTACAATGGCAACTCATCTTTTATTGATATATGTGGGATTCTCAATTCAGAAAGTCACATGGCAACAGTGAATTCACTGATTTACCTTACAGTGACCATGCATTTATTTTGTCCGTATATGCAGATGGATTGTCAAGTCATGTGACTTGGTGCACAGGATTGGGTTTTCTCGATTTTTGCCTCGATTTTTTTTTATTACAGTGGCAACTCATCTTTTATTGATATATATGGGATTCTCAATTCAGAAAGTCACATGGCAACAGTGAATTCACTGATTTACCTTATAGTGAGCATGCCCTTATGTTGTCCGTATATGGAGATGGATTGTCAAGTCATGTGACTTGGTGCACAGGCTTTGGTTTTCTCGATTTTTGCCTCGATTTTTTTTTTATTACAGTGGCAACTCATCTTTTATTGATATATATGGGATTCTCAATTCAGAAAGTCACATGGCAACAGTGAATTCACTGATTTACCTTACAATGAGCATGCCCTTATGTTGTCCGTATATGGAGATGGATTGTCAAGTCATGTGACTTGGTGCACAGGCTTTGGTTTTCTCGATTTTTGCCTCGATTTTTTTTTTATTACAGTGGCAACTCATCTTTTATTGATATATATGGGATTCTCAATTCAGAAAGTCACATGGCAACAGTGAATTCACTGATTTACCTTACAGTGAGCATGCCCTTATTTTGTCCGTATATGCAGATGGATTGTCAAGTCATGTGACTTGGTGCACAGGCTTTGGTTTTCTCGATTTTTGCCTCTATTTTTTTTATTACAATGGCAACTCATATTTTATTGATATATGTGGGATTCTCAATTCAGAAAGTCACATGGCAACAGTGAATTCACTGATTTACCTTACAGTGAGCATGCCCTTATTTTGTCCGTATATGCAGATGGATTGTCAAGTCATGTGACTTGGTGCATAGGATTGGGTTTTCTCGATTTTTTTCTCGATTTTATTTTATTACAGTGGCAACTCATCTTTTATTAATATATGTGAGATTCTCAATTCAGAAAGTCACATGGCAACAGTGAATTCACTGATTTACCTTACAGTGAGCATGCCCTTATTTTGTCCGTATATGCAGATGGATTGTCAAGTCATGTGACTTGGTGCACAGGCTTTGGTTTTCTCGATTTTTGCCTCGATTTTTTTTTATTACAGTGGCAACTCATCTTTTATTGATATATGTGAGATTCTGAATTCAGAAAGTCACATGGCAATAGTGAATTCACCGATTTACCTTACAGTGAGCATACCCTTACTTTGTCAGTATATGCAGATGCATTGTCAAGTCACATGACTTGGCACACAATATTTGATTTAGTCTGGTTTTCCATTCTAGTGACAACTCATACCTTGTTCGTATATGTGGGACTGCCATGCAGAGGCATCTTGCTAAAGCTGTTCATAACCAACTATATAAACAACTAAAGGTGAAGACACAACCTTACAACTTATTTCGCCCTACGAAATTATCATTCATTTGTTTTAAAAAATTAGCATGGCTACATGGTTCATGGGAGGGAGTGGGAGTCGCAGAGGTGGTAGGAACTTGCAAAGGGGTGAAAGTTCACGCAGAGGAGGGGGAAGGGGAAATGGCGATGCTGAAGATGAACCACCATTTCCTTTGTTGGATGCCTCTTGTGCTTATCATGATAGGTTTGGGAAGCGACATTTTGTCATGCCCAAGTACTATCGAGATCCATGTGGTTTGGTGGAGGATCCATCAGAAAATCAAACAGGATATGGTTATGCAAAGGCTAGACTTCTTAAGTGGCCCGCACTATTTATGGAGCGAGTGCAAAACGAAAGATTATGTCGGGAAAGACGACTGAAGGTGCCAAAAGCACGTTCTGTTGAGATCCAAAAGGAAGATCCTGATAATGTTGATCGACTATGTCAAACACTACAACGTGAGATTTCTCAAATGGGTCGTAGATTGGCCCGCGATATGCAGCTACTCATACTTAAGAAGGATGCCCAGAAGAACAGAACAGAACCAAATGCTGCGGCTATCAAGGGTATCATGGAGGATCCTGAACTTGTCTCTGACGCTGAGCTTTCGGATTGTTCAGACTCTGAGCCACTTGTCGATTTAAGCGCGAATTAGGTGTTAATGTCTACACTTCGGCAATATAACAACTTGCATTAATATGTAATGTCTGTGTTAGACTAAGTGTTTCCCTAATGAGTTTGTCAGATTGTCTACGTAATATTTGTCTGTCTAACTATTATGTTTATGTATTGTGTGTTCAGTTCATCGTGTCTAGGATGTATGTATTGTGTGTTCAGTTCATGGTGTCCAGAATGTATTTTTGTGGGAGACTTATGTCTGTACTACCTATGTAACTGAAAACTGTTAGATTTGCAACTTCAGTTATGTTGTTTTCACGCATGTATGAGTATTTAGTAAATTAGTGACTTCTTATATTATGTATTAAGTTTTATTACAAAAATGTTGACAAAATTTATTTGTGGAGAAATACACTTTTATTTGTATTAAGCTTTCAATGTTCATCAAATTTTCAGCCCCAAATAGTGAAAGCGTGTTTTGTAATAGCGCTTTAGCCTAATTTGGAAATTCCGTCCAAACTAGGCCTAGTTTGGGAATTAAGATAATAATTTGGCTTAATATGGGAAAAGCCCCCAAATATAGTGCACATTAAAAAAATAAATAAATATTTAAAACATAAAATATTTATTCCCACTCTAGGGTGGGTTTTGTAAACACTTTGAAATTTTGAAAATTTTTTAAAAGTGATTTTGGAATTTTTTTTTCAAAAAATTTGAACTACAAAAATTCGTTTTTTCTGTTTGTTTGTATTTTTGGCATTTAGTGTATTTATGCTAGGTATGTTTAAAAACTTAAAATATTAAAAAATTCAACAAAAACAAAAAAATTTGAAAAATAAGAAAATAGAATTTTCTAAAAAATGTTTTAGAAAACTCAAAGCAAGCATTACGTTTTAATTTTTATTTTTATTTGTGCTGTAATTTTCTAAAGAAACCCATCTTTGAATGCATTGAAATTGCTGCTCTCTTACTCATCTTTTCATGCCCAAGTCCAACCTTCCCACATGAGAAAACATAATTAAAAAAAAAAAAATTCTAAAACCATTTTTTATTAAAAATATTTGTCGTCAAAAAATATTTATGTTGAAAATTTAAATTTAAAAAAATTAATGTAAAAACTTTATATTTTAAAACCACTTTTAAGTTGAAAATATAAATTTTAAAAAATTAAAAATTAATGTGAAAAACGATTTTTCTAAAAACGTTTTTTATTAAAAAGTATTTTTGGTCATAACATATTTATTTAAAAAAAATTAATGTAAAAACGGCTTTTCTAAAACTGGTTTTTATTAAAAAAAAATTTTGAACAAAAAATATTTATGTTGAAAATATAAATAAAAAAAAATTAATTTTAAAAAACGGCTTTTCTAAAACCGGTTTTCATAAAAAAAAAATTTTGAACAAAAAATATTTATGTTGAAAATAAAAAAAAAATTAATTTAAAAAAACGGCTTTTCTAAAACCGGTTTTAAAAAAAAATTAATTTTAAAAAACGGCTTTTCTAAAACCGGTTTTAAAAAAAAATTAATTTTAAAAAACGGCTTTTCTAAAACCGGTTTTCATGAAAAAAAAAAATTTTGAACAAAAAGTATTTATGTTGAAAATATAAATAAAAAAAAATTAATTTAAAAAAACGGCTTTTCTAAAACCGGTTTTAAAAAAAAATTAATTTTAAAAAACGGCTTTTCTAAAACCGGTTTTCATGAAAAAAAAAATTTTGAACAAAAAGTATTTATGTTGAAAATATAAATAAAAAAAAAATTAATAGGAAAACGGTTTTACGAAAACCGTTTTTAATTAATTCAGAATAATTAAAATCTTAATCAAAAACGGCTTTAGAAAAGCCGGTTTTCATTTTCAAATTTTATTATTATTTTAATCGATGAATACGGTTTTGCGAAAACCGTTTTCTAAAAAACGGCATTACAAAAACCGTTTTACCCTATTTTGGGAATAAAGATAAAAGTACACCCTAAAATGGGATTAAAATGTTCAAAATGGCACAAAGAGGGAAATTGGCCGGGAAAGAGCTTCTTCGCGTCTGACGAGGGAACTTCAAATGAGCAAGCTTAATTTCAATTTTTTTTTTTTAATCCTAATCTATTGTTTTATTATTATTATTGACAAGCATGAAGTTTTTAAAAAATATAAATAATCCACAAGTATTATTAATGAAAAAAGATTAAAACAATTTACAATTTAATATAATTATACAAAAAAAATGTGTGACTTACTGTATCTTTATTTTTTTAATTTTTTTTTACTACTTTCGCGATTTGGACTGGAGTGATTTTCCCTTTACCATAGCTTTCTGGTTTTTTAGACTTGGGTTTGGTCTGTTTCCCCATCTCTGGTCTTCAAAGTTAGAGAATCAAAACACACACACATAGAGAGAGAAAGAGAGAGCATCCATCCAGAGTCCATAGTTGAGCTCCCTAGACACTTTTTTCAAAAGACCGTCTCTTGAGCCTATACAGGTTTCATAACAGACTCCATCTCTGTTGCTGCCTGCTGGTTCACTTTTGGGTTGCTAAGTGCTAATCCTAGTTGTTGCTGAAAGTGGACAAGCTGACCCCAACGTGGAGAGTTCCCCATGCAACCAGAGCTAACCAAAGTGTTTGCTAGTCTTACCTTCCACCTGTTTGACAAAATGCCTCAGTAAACTCTACTACTGAGAAGTCATAATATGATTAAGGGAAGAGAGGGAGATAGAGAGAGAGCGAGCAGTAAGCTATCAATGAAGAAAGGCAAACTAGGTAAGAGCAAATTAACAAAGAGTGAATCAAAAAGCAAATCTGCTAAGTGCAAATCAACCAAGGTTTCTTTGTTAGAGTTTGATAATCAGTTTGATAATCTGGTGGATGCTCAAATATCTACCGATAAGATGCCTGATGTACTCCCCCGCAGGTCTACACGCATCCGAGGAGCCCCCAAATGTCTCATATTTGGAGATTTTGTGGGACCATGGCAAGGGCCCTCAAATGAAAACAAAAGGGAATTAAGGGATGTGGAATCGAAGGATAGCTCAATCAAGCGTAATTGTGTTGATCTATGTTTGTATGGAGATCTTGGTACATCATGGTTGCAATTGAATGTGAAAATGCAAGCCTTAACTGAGCAATCATCAAAGTAGCATCAAACACCTAATGCATGGAACACACCAAATAGAGTGCTAACTGATCTTGAGCAGTGGCCAAAATTGACCATTATGTCCCTATTGGCAGCAAATGAAATGATAATGTCAAATAAATTTGGCTCACCTAATGTTGATCAAAGGAGAGAAGTACTTGGCACCAAGCAACGAAAGAGTGTTGAAAATGTGTAAGCTTGTAGAAATGAGGATTTGATTGAACTACATATGAAAGACATATAATCTAGCAATGGTGAATGTCTTGATGGTAATACAATTGCTATATTAGGTAAGCCTTTATAAGCTTGGAGCTCTTTACTTAAAGAGAAGATTAACAAGGTGTCAAAAATGAAGTATAAAATAGGTGCCCATAAAATTGAGAACCTAGTAGATGGCATGTACAATGTCCCTATAGAGATCTCAAAAAAAGACTTTTCTCATTGGGAAAATGCCTTGATTGGATACTTCATTGATAAAAGATTCTCTTTCCATTATGTGAAAACTTGGGCAGAGAAACTTTGGAGAAATTTGCTTGAGGATGTTGGCTCCATTGATAATGGGTCTTTTATTTTTAAAGTAAATAGTGAAGAGGCTATGGACAAAATTTTGAAAGATGGCCCATATTACGTTGGGGCTAGATTGATTGTTGTTAAAAAATGACAATCTAAACTAAAACTAACAAAGTGTGAATTTTTTAGTGTGTCGTTGTGGGTGAAGTTGTATAATGTTCCTTTAGAGCTTTGGACTGAAGAAGGTTTGGGTTATCTTGCTAGCATTATGGGAACTCCTCTTTATTTGGATGAGCCTATGTTCAAGAGATGCATACTTACGTTTGTGAGAATATGTATTGAAATGCTAGCAAATAAAGAGATCCTTGAGTCTTTCAAAATAAATCTTGGTTATGATGACCCATGTCAGATTCAAGTTATGGTTTCATGGAAGCCTCAAATGTGTGATGTTTATAAGACTTTTGATTATACCACTAATTTGTGCCTTCATAAGCCAAAGACCTTGAACCCTCCATCTTCCAAACAAGAGTGAACGGTCAAGAAGACTAACATACAAATTCCAACTAAATGGGAAGTGGTGAAGTAAAAGGGGAGAGATGGTGGGCAGAGTTCAACGAAAGTGATAAACAAAGAGGGAGAGACGTAGCATTTCACCCCATCAACATCTAATGTTTTGACGTCCTTGAATCATGTGATATGGGAGAGTTGGGACATGGAAAATTAAATCAAGAGTTGTTGTGCCAAATAAAGAGCCTAAAAAGTAGAGGGAGTCCATCTCTAAGTGATCCCAGTAATGGAGAGACTACAAAGGAGGATAACAGAAGAAAACTCAAAGCAAAACTTCATTAATTGAAGAGTGCTAGGGGGAAATTTTGAATCATTTGTTGTGTATATTGTGTTTGTCTTCTATAGGCTTAATTTGTTTCTTTTGAGAAAGTAGTTTGTTTTTGTTTATATTTGTTCTTCCTACGAAAGATGTGTATTAAATTTTATTGTATATCTTTCTTTTTTAGTTATAATATGACTTGCTTATTCAAAAAAAACTATATCTTTTTAAATTGCAAGAGAGATTGGTGTTATTTATTTATTTTAAAATATTCTAAAATTTCAATTTCATCATTTTAATTCATAAATTTTATCATTTCAGGATATATAGTCTAATTGGAGAGATGTGCCTAAATCATTAACAATGGTGGGGCCTAAACACCTATTCGAATAGATAAAAATATAACTTGACAATTTAAATCACCTGTGATTTCATGAAAATGGAAGTAGAGTTTTTTATGATTGAATTTATAATAAATTAAAAATTAACATGTAATTTATGAGACTTGTTAGAGTCTTAATAATTTTTTTTCCAAAATTAACAAGTTGTATCTATTCTATTATATAACATGAAGACTGAGTTAGTACAAATACTACTACACATTTTACAATTTTAAATTATCCTTATAGAAGTATTTTAAAATTTGAATTATTTATTTATTTTTAATTATCTAGGTACTACTATTAATGTCTATTCCAACGCATTGGATGTGCAATGACGATATGAAACCCATTAGTCAATGAAAATAAAATACACAAGCAAGGAAGCAAGCAAGCAAAAGTGCAATAGGGAACTCTCCATGCAGATGTACATTGAACCTGGACATACTCAAATTGGGCCTATAAAAGTCCCACACCACATCCCTCCATCTACCATTCCAAAGAAAGAATCCTGGATTAGTGAGAGAGAATAGAAAATGGCTCCAACACTGGCAGTGATACCTGAGCAACCGAAGCTCCATCGCCGCCAACCTCCGAGTCTGGCGGCGAAGGAGGAGGAGGAGGTGGTGTTGAAGAAGAGGAATGAGGAGTTGGAGAGAGAATTGAGGAAGAGCGTGGAGAGGGAGGAGAAGATGAGGCTAGAGCTTCAGAGGACGTGGCAGAGGCTGAGGGTGGCCGAGGAGGCGGAAGAGCGGCTTTGCTCCCAACTCGGGGAGCTTGAGGCGGAGGCTGTCGATCAGGACCGGGCCTATCGAACTCGCATTTTGTCATTGATGGATCAGCTCTCTGCCGCTCAAAAGCTTATCCACACTACTTCTTCCATCTCACTCCCCTCCACTCCTCAATGACCACCACCACCACCACCACCACCACCATGTATACATATATATGAATATAATTATGTGAGGTAGGAGAAGAAGAGTTCGCTGTCTCCAGTAGAATCCCCATGAATTCTGTTGTGTGTCAAGGTTCACGAGTCATGAGTGAATTCATAGGTTTTCTCTGTTTCAGTGTGTTTTTCCACTCACAAAAAGCTAGCGTTGGGATCCAGAATTTATATATGTGTGGTCAAAATTAAATTGATTATGTGCGAGATTCACGTCTAAAATGAATCTCTGAATAATTTCTTGATTTTTATATTTAGGTCCATGGCACTACTAATTTTCATTTCCTTTTTGCATCTGAACCTATTGTTTCCTAATTCAAAAAACACATCTTGTGAGTAATCATGAACTGAAAATATTCCATTTTAATCATGAACTGAAAATTTGATCTTCCATTTTAATCATGAACTGAAAATATTCTCCATAATAAATAACATCTTATTGCATCGACAACGACGGATCTAAGATTCGAACTTTAGAAAGATAAATAAACATGTAATTTCTTATTTTTTAAAATTATATTATTATTACTAGTATAATATACATACTATATAACTTCTGATTGTATTATTGATAAAATAAGTACAAATTGATAGCACACAGAAGTATTATTGATAAAATAAGTAAAAATTGATAGCACACAGAATGATGACATGTACCCAAAATTGTATTACACAAATTGATAGCACACAGAAGTATTATTGATAAAATAAGTACAAATTAACACACAGAATGACATGTACCCAAAATTGTATTATTGATAAAAATAAGTACAAACAAATTGATAGAACACAGAATGACATGTACCCAAAAAAATTGATAGTATGTTATATGACAAATGGTGATAAAAATGAAACCCACATTTATATATTAAACCTTTCTTAATTTAAGAAGAAAATGAGTATTGAGAGATGTTAAGGTTTCTTATAGTGTCTTTGTGTTAGGCCACACACACCCCTCCTTTTCTCTCCCTTCTCATACCGTCTGGCCAGACCCCTCCCCCTCTTTTTCTCTTTCCCTCCTTGCTAGTAGAGTCTTCACATAGTAAACATGACACAAACATCTGACAGATTTTTTTGTTAACACACAAACATATTGATTGGAACAAACACTTATTTCCCTTTCTGCTAACATCTTGCACTAAAATTCACACAAGCACTTCCACAGTAAATATGCGCCAAGGGCGATCCACAGCCACAAGTAAGCAATCCGCAAGTACGAAACCCTGCACATTTCATTTTCTCAACACTCTTCCCTTCCTGTTACCTTTTAAACTATACACCTATAGACACTGAAGGGCAAACAAAACAACAATTTGTGACATGTGTGCAGAATAATGAACAAAAGACACTCGTACCCATTTAAATATTTAAAAACAAAAGAAAACACACACAATTTTCCACATTCCAACATTGACAACACTTATGGCGCCATGGCTATTTAAATTATGCAGAAGCTCAATATAAAGCTACAACAAGCTGTCTTTAAAGTTTCTAAAAAAGCACATAACGGTAACTGGAATTTTAATACGACAACTGAGACAAAAATCTCAAAACATAAAAAGCTCTCCCTGATAAATGAAATATTTCTTTTGTAACCACCCGGTTCAATGCAGCAAATTAGTTTCTGCCTCGACTTCCTCTCAGCTCAGGCTCCCTAAACACACAAATCCAGTCACAGATGAGTTGTGTTCGCGAGTATAGATTATAACATGGAAAAAGATACTTCATAGAACACTCACTAGGGGTGGGGCCAACTGTGGAGTCCACACAGTATAGGACCCACACCATTGTGAGTGTTCTGTAATCCATTCTATGGTTTGTTTGTGTATGTAGAACTACTGTTATAAAATTAGTTCACAGGGCGCATGGGTCAGACCTCTGGATGTGATCGAGAATGAGAAGCCTAGGTCCAGGAGGGATTTTGACATCTCTAAGAGCACTGAAACATATCACCGTGGAAAATACCATCAAAATATAAATACAGTTAAAATGAAAGTGTAAAGGATGGGTGAATCTTAACTACTTGCCTATCGGTGAGCAAAGGCAAAGTGGTGTCGGTTAACAAGCCTTTCTTGAAATTCTTTTCATAATTCTGGAGGCCAAGGTTGGTTAACATGCTTCTCGTTTTCACGTAGAGCACATCTTCAACTGGTGGTTGAGAAAACTTCTCCCCTAGCTGCATGACCACACGGAAAATGCTCTAAGCATGGTAAGTATATCAACACAAAACAATTATAGAACCATCTCAACATTCTCACCTGGCTCAGAGAAGGCCATGGACAATGACATAGACAAATCAATTCATGTCATACACAATTGCCTAAACCTTACTTTACCAGGACATTCATTCAGGTTCTCCATGTATGAAAGGTTAAATATGAATAGCTCTCTTCATATAGATTAGATACATTTTCCTCTTCCCTATATTCAGGAATTATTTTAATTTTTTTTATAGCAATCCATGCATATTTTCCTCTATATGGAAAATATTGAAAAAAAAAATCAGAAATCCATGCAGACTTCCTTGGCTAGGGATTTAATCTTAGGAAGGGATGCACAAAATCATGTCAAACCCAAATAATGCAATTGAATACAATAACTTCAAGCATTGTCCAAGCCTTAATGTTCAGCATGTTACCATCACATTGTAATAGATTGATTATATCATGTTGCTTTTGAAAATCTGTGGAGATGTACATAAAGAATCAGAGACAGCATCTCCAAAAACCTTGCCAATGGCACATAACTAAATATGTCCGTCTTTGCAAACTTATTTAAACTAAAGTTTTTTTCTTTGTTCAAGTAGCTACAGTTTGTGGAAGAACCTGAGGGAGTGACAGTCAGAAAAGTGAAAGTGAGTTTTCAACAAATTCTGCTACCAAATGGTGAAACTCACTTGTTCATCAATACAATTTTCAAGTTATAACAGCAGACTCCTCTACAAATGTCCAAACAGATGGCAGACACAAGTGGAGACAAGTGTCATGCACACGAGTACAGCACACCACTCCTGAAAGTTAGAAGTGTAACAGTTCAGAGTACCTGCCCCTAATGTCAAAAATGCCATGTTAATGTGGTAAATTTTAGCTTTACATATGTCCATCTGAACACATAACAACATGGGGTCAACAGACAGTATGTCAGTTCATATGCAGTGCCATTGGATATCATATAGCTCGCCATAAATAGCACCAACACTAGAATTATGCAGATTCTAACATGTTCACAGCATGCATTGGCCTTCTTTATAGCAATGGACTTCAAAGTAAACACATGGTAATAACTGGGGTGCTGTTGAAGTTGATGAATTTCATCTCTAGATTATCACCTTGAAAAGTCCACCCTGAACAAGTGCAAAGAAGAGGCCAGATGTGACTACATTGGCTGCCTGGTTCGGGCCACCCAAGCCACTCACCAATGAAAACATGGCTCCAGAACCAAAAGCTGCCACCATACTGCAATCATAAATCATCTCAAATAAGTAGACAAATAAGAGTATGGGAAAATAAAACCCCTTTGCAAATTCAAAATCCAAACATAGCTTTAAATGATACACCTTGCAAGGATTTGTTAAAAAAAGAGGGGTTATAAAAATTTTGAGGGGCACACATGAAAAGAGGGGACAAATTGCAAAATGATAGTTTTGAAAATTTTAAGCGGGGACCACCCCTCCTGGGCCACTGATAGCTTTGCCACTGGTCCTCACCCAAGGAATGTGGCCACCTCCATGCATGCAATGAACAGTGCACTTCACCTCCGGCAAGCCCAAAGAGTCTCCATTGCCACTCTCTCTGCCACCTTATCTCTCCCCATTTCCATCTCTGGTGTTTTCATGCCATCTCAGTCCCTACCATAACTTCCCAGAGGGCTTCTCAACCTGCCCACTCACCGCCAATCCTCTACCATTTCTATTGAAACTTAAATGCCCTTCATCATGTTGTACAAAATAAATGTGCAATGCAATCATCCCCAATGACTAATATGCAAACATGTTAAGGAGCCAAACACTGGTGATGTTATGACAGTCAATGATACAATAATTGTTTATTATTTCTTAGGTAGATTAATGCCAAAGTGTTATGCAACAATGCAATTAAATAAATGAGGCAGTACACTTTAGCAACTATCATATTCAAGAAAATTCATAAATTAGTTATAAGACCGTTGCAATTTCAGCTCCCCTCTGTTCCTATTTATCAGAATATTTATGAATTGGTGTGATAGTAAGTGCAATCTGCCCCAAGCATTTCGGTGTAGGTTCCAGTCACATGAATTAGCCTCTCCACCAAAAAAGTGTGAAGAAGCTAACTACTTGCTACCTCTCCTACTTGCTAACTACATTCTCTTTGTGACACAATTTTTTTTCATATAATCAATAAATGAATTTCAATAGTAGTAGTAACCACATCTTCCACCAATATACAAATGGATGACTGCTTTTAACTACCATTTTACATTAGAATTGCTCCTTTTAAATGGTTGTTACGTACTACAAAAACATTTAAAAAAATATAAAACCTTTTTTTTTTTTGTTTTTTTGGATTCTCATGCATCCTCTCTGTGACACAACTATTTTCCTACAATCAATAAATGAATTTCAATAGTAGTAGTAACCACATCTTCCACCATTATACAAATAGATGACTACTTTTAACAACCATTTTACATTAGAATTGCTCCTTTTAAATGGTTGGCACGTACTACAAAAACATAAAGAATAAGCTTTAAGCCCAAAACAATTATAGATGTCCTTCATCATGTGGTACCAAAAAAAATTTGCAATGCAATAATCCCAATGACTAATATCCAAATATTAAGGAGCCAAATACTGATGATGTTGTGACAGTCAAGGATATGATAATTGTTAGTTATTTTTTAGGTAGATACTTTTTTGGGTGAATATTTTTTAGGTAGATTAATGCCCATATGTTATGAAATATTGCAATTAAACAAATTTGGCAGTGCACTTCAATATCTATTATTTGCAAGAAAATTCATATGTTAGAGACCAGACCAGACCAGACCATTACAATTTCTGTTATTCTTCTTTATAATATATCTATTTTTATATTTTATTTTTTTGGGATTCTCATGGATTCTTTTTGCAAATCAAAACATTTTTCCTAGCATCAATCATTGAATATCAATAGTAATAACCAACCACATCTTCCACCAATATGCAAATAGATGACTACAATAGTTTTTATTTCCGCTATTTTACATAAAACTTTTGAAGAATAAGCTGTAAGCCAAAAACATCCTGAACAATAAGGTGGAAAGAAAAGGTTCAAGTAAGCTTACCTAGACTGCACATCCTCCTTCCCTCTTATTCTTTTCATGACACATGATATACCGGCATTGACACCTGTCATGACAGCAAAATTGCGTGCTTGTACAAAGGGACCCCCTGCGAGGGCCTATAAACAAAATAAACCATTTGTTAATTACACATCAAGTAAGTTTCTACATTAAACAGTAGTTGCATCATCAAAAAGCTGAATTTGGGTTGCCAGAAACAGGATGTTAGAATAAGAACCAGAGGGCCTTAATTCCACTTCCAAAGGCTTGCACTACGTATCAACTTATTCAGGGTATGCTTAGATTAGAAGACCTGAAAATTCTCAATTTGACTAATAGAAGAATCCATTCCACATTCAAAATGAGATACAATTCCAAATAAAACCAAACAAAGCCCTAAATGATTCTTCAACAAATGAACAGATAAATAGAAATATCCTTATCATGACCCATAAAACAAGCAACCAAAAACCAAGTTTGCTCTATTTTAACAGATATAAGCACAGGACCCCAAATTATATAATCAGCAAATTAATCCAGAACTTAGCATCTCCAATCCCTGACTCAAACCTATATCAAATTTAAATTTGGATAAAAATCACTCAAAACACCCTCCACTCATTGTCCCAAACTTACACCAAATTGAATTTTACTAAAAATTTTACCCAAATCAAATGTTTACTCAAAATTTTCAAGGCTATTTAGTGGCTCTCAAATTTACCACTCTCCAATTACCGAATCTTTTACATGGGGCGGGAAGTCAAACTTGGGAACTTGCCGTCCTTGGCTTGTTAATCCTCCTTGTGAGGATGGGTATCAGCTTTGATTATCACGTTACTTTTTTTTTTATTTTTTATTTTCTCTATTATTATCTATTAAATTTTTTTCTTTTACTGAATCTTTTACTTAAATCTGAATATGTCCACCGGAGTGGTTTATACCAAATAAGGCTTTTACTCAAATTTTTATTCAAATGAGTAAAATTTTGAGTAAGCTTTTACTCAAGTTTTCAAGCATTGTAGTGAACCAAAATCCCCCCCAAAAAACCCCTAACTCGGCACAAAACCTAATTTGTGAAGCCAGCAATAGAATACACACATATAGGTATGCACGAAAAATAAGCAATATATGAAAAATTAGGAGGGTAAGGGTGAGGATGGAAAAAGAACCTGGGCTTGCTGGAGAGAGGCCATGGCTTGGGGATTCATAGAGGCAGCATTAGGAGGAGGAGTGGGGAAAGAAGAAGAGACGTCGTTGGTGAGGGTGCCCATGAAAGCACCTATGGCGGCACCCTGGGCGGCGCTGGTGGCGGTGACGACGGCGGCCTCCACTGGCAACGACTGCTTGGCCAACCATGCCTTGAACCCTGCCTCCAATTCCTTGAACTTGGCTTGCAATTGAGCTACTGGGTTCTGTGTCTGAGTCGCCACTAGTCCTTTTGACATCTCCCCCACCATCACTCTTTGCTGTCTCTATGTTTTTTTGTTCTCGACTTGTCGCTGCTGTGCAACTCTCTCCTCTCTCTCTCTCTCTCTTCTCACAATTGGAATCCGGAAGCTCTAACAAGGAGCTGTTTTGGGGAGTATGGATGGATAACAAAATACGGTAAATTACACTTTATACCCTTCCATTTCATACCTAATTTTATTTTTGTCCTTTCGTTAATTTAATGAGAAATTCTATTTTCACATACTCAGGTCTTGTTTGGTATGATCTAAAAAAGTCAAAAAGTCACTATCTTATTTAAGTCATATCATCTTATTTAAGTCAAATCACCTCTCTAACACATCACTTCAAATCCAACCCATATGCAATCCATATTTCATAAAAAGTCAAAAAATACACTTATTTAGATCATTATAAATCATCACTTAATTACCTCAATACATATCTTGTCTTAATACACATACTTATTAATTTAATTATTAATTAATTTTTTCAATCTACACACTAAAAGTTACAATTATACCATTCACTCATAATCATTGTACATACACCACTCAATCTTATTTTCACACACTTGTTAAGTGACCTTACTTTTAGATTTGTAGACCCATTTTATACCCACGTAAAGACCATTCAAGATCACAATGTGAAGTAAGACAAAATCTTCCATTGAAGACCCTATTGAACCTCTATTAAAAATACCATTGAAAACCCTTCAAAATATTGTTGAAGATGAGGCATCTTTCCAATTTGTTATTGCATTTACTATTTTTAGATCTCTGTGCATTCCATTGCTATAAAACCCTCATGTTTTGTTTTTTTAATAAATATTTTTTGATTTGGGGATTTTGGCATTGTTTTTTCAAAATTATACATTTAATAACTCATAAATAAAAGTCATTAGTTTGATAAATTTATTCTGAAAAAAAATAAAAAAAACTTTCAGCAGTTGATGTCTGAATGTAATGAAATAATTCGACAGTTGATATCCGAATATAATAAAATAATTCAGCACTGATTGTTCGATTGAAAACCGCAAAAGGAAAAGGGAAAAAAAGTTCTGTACGAAAAACTAACATTTTCATCACTAATGGAGTATAAATTTAGAGATTAAAACAATATGAGAGTTGTTATGAGAGTATTTCTTTCTAAGTAATAAAAGAGTATAGGGTGTGTAGCAAGCAAAGTGACAACAATGAAAAAATTACGATTTTTTTTTTACTCAAAATGTGTATATTAAGATTTTTTTCATTTTTAAAAAATGTGTACAGAGAATATTTTCATAATATTTTGGGTGCTAGTGGAAATTCATTATGATCATTTTAATTTAAAATATAATTGTCATTAAAATAATATTTTATTAAGTATGCATTGAGATAATTAGGGGTATGAAAATAAAATTTCCCTAATTTAATGTTAATTAGTTAGTAGAAATTGTCATGGGACGACCCTAGTACAAGGTATTTTTAGTGAAAGAAAAATACAAATCCATTTTTATTTCTTATTCTTTTATATCTATCAACTGTAATTTTTTTCTTATACTGTAATTACATCACTTTTTATGTTACTTCAATCTATTTCATCATTTCTCCACCATTTATTGATGGCATTAGCTGATAATAAGGAATAAAATTATCTGGCAAAAGAATTGTGGTAATAGATAATAAAAAGCATGTGGGGAAAGGATGTGGGTCGCGATGATAGGGAGGGGCAATGGCCATGAGTAGTGTAGAGAAAAATGATTATGGAAATATGATGGGGTTATATTAGAGAATTAGAAAAGAAAAATAAAGAAATTATGTTTTTATTATAAAAAAGGTTATCATATGAGAGTTCTATGACAATTTTTATTAAATAATCTAATATCAAATTAATGAAAGGGTTATATTGTGATTTGACCAAAATATCAGAGATTGATTGTTAGAATTAAAAAAATATAGACCAAAATAAATTTTAATATAGTCATTGAGATTTGAAAAAAAAAATACAATATTAGTCTTATATTTTTTACATAATTATATTAACATTTTTTAATAATGTTAAAGCGACTGAAATTAATATAGGCGATAAATACACTAAAATAAATAAAGATATATATATATATATATATTCTAATTGAAAATATATGAATATATTATTTTTTTTATTCATGTAACTAACCAATTATTGATAAAAAAATAATCTAATTATTATATGAATTAAAATTACTAAAAAAAGTTAATATAATTATATTAAAATTATAAAATTGCCTGTATTTTTTTTTAAACATTTTAAGAAAAACGACTGTAGTTTAACCTAAAATATTAAAGTATAAAGTGTAATTTATTTTTATTTTTTTTTTAATAATAATTTCACCCCGTATCGTCGGCTATTGAGGCTACGGCAAAAGACAACGTAGCAGACTCATTGAGCATCATTTCATTAATTTTGTGTTAAAAATAAAATAATTAGAAAATTTAAGAAAATAAATTACAAAAAGGTCATAACATTACATTCCCGGGCTAGACCATGTTGGATTTTCTTACCCCCGTTTACATTTATTAAATATTAGCATGTCACTCGTACTATGCACGGCATAAAATAACATATTATTTATTAAAAATATGATAATTATATTTAATTTTATATTCTTTTTCTCGTAAATGAAATTTTATATATAAATTTAAGAGTTTTGTTTTAAATGGTCCTTTACTATAATATTTACTCATAAACATAGATTAAAATTGTTGTATTGACAATTAACAATTAAAATTATGTTTTGTTATAAAAAAATGACATAGTTCTAATACTTCACTATTTTAGAATAAAAATATATGAATTTAAAAAAAAATTTATATTGGTTTTTGAAAGGAAAATAATTAAAGAAATTTTAAAAATTTAATGAATAAGAAAGAATCATCGTAACATGTAATTTAAAATATAAAAAAAAGTTAAAAATGAATAAAGACTTTAAAAAGATGTAATTATAATTCAAACTAATGTCATATTTATTAATATGTATAATTTTATTTGGATATTATTTATATTTATCATGCTTATTGAAAATAAAAATAAATAAAAATAAAAATATTAATAAGTTTGAGTTTTAAAATATGATTTTGTAGACTTGCTATATTAACTTTTGGAAGGAATATATTGAATTTTTTTTACAAAAATTGAAAATTACTCATTGAACAAATCTTATAAGATTTATAAAATAAAATTTATAATATGAAGAAATTAATGATATTGCAACATATGCATTTTAACAATTTTAAATTTTGAAAAAAAAATAGATTAGGATTTTAAACTTCAATTATTGTACAACATTTTTATTTAAAATAATATAAATACGGATAGGTAATAGATAGATTAAAATTAATCATAAATATAGCTATGTTTAAAAGAATATGGTTTTGTATAATTACATTTTAAATTCTAAAATTTATTTTTTAACTTCCTATATAAAAAGATTCAAAATTTTAAATTACGTATGATTTTTTTCTAAAAACATATGAACTCATAGTGAAGTAGAGAGAGAACTACCATAAAGGAATAGAGGAGCTGCACATATTAAAAATAAATAATTAAATAATTGGCTAACACCTTTAATAGTTTAAAAAATTTGATTAAAATTAAAATTTTCTATTTATAGCTTTGAAAAACTATTATACGCATTTGAAATAATGTTCTGCACCAACTGTCAATTAACACATATCATGATATCAAAAAAGTATTAAAAGTAATTTTTTTTATAAAAAAAATTAATAATATACAAACATAAAATCAATACAAAAAACTTATTAATAAAGATTTTGCTTGGATTTTTATCTATCATTTTATAGTGAGTGACATTTTTTTTTGTTATACAAATGATCCTATCACGCCATTTTAGTATAAAAATTCTAAGAAAACAATATTAACCAACAAAAAATAGTTATAAACAAAAAACAGATAATGGTTGGTAGAGAGGAGAGAGAAATGACACAAAAATATGAAATACAAAAACAAAAAAATGGTCATAGATAAAAAGAAGAAGAAAAAATGGAGTACCTAAAAGATAAAAGAATCTGTTTAAAGAATAGAACAGATTAAACATAAACGGAGCTCCAATTTGTCTCATAAAAATAAAGTTAAAAAAAATCAGTTTTATTGTTCCATGAATATAATATTTATAGGGCAAGCAAGACATGAATGACTTGGAAAAAGTATAATGTATGATGGTTAAGATTTTTGAATAGAAGAAAGCATTGGTTAGAGAAAGAGTGCTGGTTGATCATTACACACACCAAAAATAAATCACTAAACTATACCAAATTCTATTAGAATAATGGCAGGTCCAGGTTTCGATCCACAGGGACAAATGTGAAATTAGATTAATTCAATCCCAAAATTCCTAAATTAATTTTGATTAAAAAAAATAGGATTGATTTTATAACTAAACAGCAATTAAATGAAATTGAAGAATTATATTGACAATTAAAATTAGGGTTTGAGATATTAATTTTTCGGAAAAAAATCCTAGGGCAGAGAATTCACCACTAACAACATGAATGAGACTTAACATTGGCCAACCATTGCGATTCGGTTTGAACTACCCAATTTTTCACAACTACAAGTTTGAAATATTGATCAAGAGGGTTATCGTATTCAACATACAGGCACGAATCATCCTGAGTAGTACGAGTCATTTTTTCTAACTATGGTAGCAATACGACCCGTCTCTCATAGCACGACTCGTCTCGTACTTTGAATACAAACACAAAGAAAACTAATATATGGAATGCATTAAACAATCACAGAGAGTAAAATGCTTGAAGAGATGAAAGAAACAAATATTAAAAACTTCTAAATTATCCATACATCCATTCAAACCAATTCACAATTAAAGCTAATGAAAAATCCTATTACATGGCTACGTTTTATCAAAACCCTAGAAAAGATGACTAGCCACTCATGGAGGAGTGGGAAGAGGAAGAAGATGAGGAATAAACCCCCATGGAAGTGTCCTTTAAGCTTTGGTAGAATAATCACCTCTTTAGAACCCTAGCCTCCCTTCTCTCTGAATTAATTTTTCGAACCCTAATTTTGGTTATTTTTCTGTCTTTTATTCTCAGCAAAACAGACCAAAAATTTCGCGCACACGTTCCTAGGTGGGCCGCTCGAGCGCCCATGTGGGCCGTACGTACGGTGGTCTGGCTGGCTCAGATTCTTCACTTCTCGCACGGAGAATCTGCTTTCGCGCCCTTTTTGATTGAATTTTTATATTTCCTGCCAAATCTGTACAAGTGCACGAAACACATCATCTCCACCAAATAAATAAAATTGAAAAACTAAAAATGTAACTTAAGTGGCCTCAATGTGGTATCTTTCGGCCAACATCACACCCCCAAACATATATTTTGCTAGTCCTCAAGCAAAACAAAAGAAATAAGAAAAGTAAAATATTCTAAGCCACTTTCGTAGGGATCATGATTGCATTTAGCATATGCAACAAGCCTTTAAACCACAAGGTTACCCCAAGTGGATGAGTATAGTCTCGTGAGGGTTTTAAGAAATGATACCCACAAACATCAACATATTCATATCCGCTCAACAACAATTAACCACACTACTCCACACAACAACCAACTTATGTGCCACTACAGTATGATATTAAGACATGATGAGTCATTGAAGACACAGTGGACAAGTATGAAGGAATCTATTGAGCCA
The DNA here is from genome assembly GCF_055761805.1 of Camellia sinensis. NCBI lineage: Eukaryota > Viridiplantae > Streptophyta > Magnoliopsida > Ericales > Theaceae > Camellia > Camellia sinensis. The sequence goes on from NC_138968.1 coordinate 8,369,410, forward strand.
AAACCACAATTTAGTTTATACAAAAGTAAAGTCCCATGTACTTGTGAATGCTAGTAGACACATCATTAGTACCCTCGGTGTAAAGTGCAATCTCCATATTAGTTAACTGTCCACTATAATAGCCCAATGTAACTCATAATAACACTCAACATATACAGAAAAACTAAACTGTTGCAATCAAGATTCTCAATTTTTTATTTTTTTTTAAAGACTGTGCAATGTCCTGATCTATTAAGCTTTCTAGTCAACCCATGCAACAAGCATTGGGCCAATGACTCCCAACCCAGATGGTTTTAGGGCACTAGGTGTAGAGACACCCCTACGGGCTTAATAACTCGAGCTGAAAAGGCTACGAATCCGAACAAGTCATTCTTATTTTTCCTTAACTGTGCAATGTCTAGGTTCCTTAAGCTTTCTAATTAACCCATGTAACAAGTATTGGGCCAATGACTCCCAAACCAGACGGTTTTAGGGCACTAGGTGTAGAGACACCCCTACGGGCTTAATAACTCGAGTTAAAGAGGCTATGAACCCAAACAAGTCTAGTTTTTTTTTTTTAGAGAATCTTGGCTACTCATTTATTCTTTTCTGCAACCTTAGCCATTATCAATGATGTACACCAGAGATTATAATAAAGAGGTCACCGCTATGATAGTGTGTTCATGTGAATTAAGGCATATTCATGACAAGTGTACTAATACCACAAACACAAACAATTATCCTAGTGCAAACATCACATGTGAGTATTTACCCAATAAACCATTTTCATACAAGGCCACTATGTTCCCGAATTAACATATGCTCATATCATTACCATACTGGCTCAAAGTAAACATTAAGTGAAGTGGTGCAATCAAGTGCAGCAAGTACAAACATGAATGGTTATTACAAATACCCTCATCCCCCAACTGGAATATAACATTGTCCGCAATGTAAGCAATGATACAGTAGATAGGAAAATGAGAGAGAGGATCTTACCAGACAGCGTAGGCGCACATCCAGCGAAGCAAGGGCACCCAAACACACACTATGAATTATTATTATTTTTTTTTTTGTGTTTTTTTTGGTACAGTATAAAAGAAAAAGAAGAATAAAATAAAACAAAACAAAATGAATAAGGAAAGAAAATAAAGGAAATATACAAAAATCACTAATGTGGATCTGGCAGTGGTGGAAAATGCTGCTCAAATAGGGCATGCATCAGCGTCCGAGTCTCGAACGCCTCATCATGAACCCTAGTGCCATGCTGATCAAACTGCCGATCAAACTGATCAAATCGCTGATCAAATTGATCAAATCACTGCCCACTCGAATCCCGGTATGCATAGAAGTCAGTTTGCAGAGAGGCAACTGATTGCTGATATCCATCAAATGCCGCTTGTGAGTAATCCCGATAAGCTTGGTAGTCGGTCCGGAGATCAACCACAGATTGTTGAATGGCGGCTTGATTATCCAAAAGAGCCTGATATTGCGCCCTCGTCATACGGAATGGCGGTGGTGCTGGCGTTGGTGCGGTGGCGGGCTCGACTGGAGCATCATTAGGATTGGCCGGGGCATCGGGGAGGACTAGTGGAGGCGGCAGACGAGTAGTGGTTTGACGCCAGTGGGTTTTACCATAAAATGTTGGCGGCGGAAGCTGAACCTCATTGGCCTGAAGTGGGTATGTCTGTTGGTCTTTAATGAGCGCAGTAATGAGATTGGCAAAAGGGAGGGCCCACGTAGAATTGCCCCAAGTATTGCGTATTTTGACTTCATTAAAGATTCGATGCATCTGGTTGTAGATCAAAGTAGGGATGTCAACCTAAAACCCGACGCCAAATCGATGTAAGGCATGGAGGAAGTCCCCTCACCGCTCTTCCTTCTGGCCAAGAGGAATGACATTCTTTTTCAGTATCACATCAAGGAAGAGAAGGCGGCGTGGTAAATTAGTCCTGTTGTCATCATCCTGCAGCCCCTCATAAAATTCGGTCACCAATTCCGGGACAGTAAGTTCTCGAGTGAATACCGGGAATTGTTCTGCATTAATAGGGTCCATGGAACAGTGGAGGACCTCGGCAATTGAAGCTGGAGTGACCACTAACTCCACTTCGTCAACAAGGGAGCAAAGAGCTCCCGGGGCCTCGTCACTGACGTATATATGCTGATAAAAGAATCGCACAATACGAGGATATGCCGGTTCAGTGACAGTGCAGATGCCTAGGAGGCCCCGGTCTTCAAGTTGTTGAATACTCCATGCAGTGGTTTGATGGCGACGGAAGAAGTCCACATCAAAGGATGTGTCACATGCAACGGGTTTGGTGGCCCAAGTATCGGTTGGCACATCCCTAAATGCAATGTTGGCATTGCGAGGCCGTTTGGGTGCTCGGCGGGATGATGAAGACACATCTGCAGAAAATAATTCAGCCACCACAACCAAAAATGTGGAACCATTATATCAGCACTCATAAAAAATAGCATGTATGCATACATCACTCAAAACCGCATCATTCTCACACCACCGAATTGATTGATATTTATTTATTTACAAACACACAGTGGAACTATAAAGATGAAATAAATAAGAAACATTAAATTAAGCAATCTAGGTTAGTAGAAGAGAAGAAAGTAAAATAAAATAAAATAAAAATTCAGAAAATAAAATAAAATAAAATAAAATAAAAACTAGACTACTTACCAATTAAATGAACAATTACATCATACAATGAAAATAAAATCACTAACTAAACAAGTAAAAAAAAAAAAAAAAAAAAATCAGTCCACTAACTACTTAAACTAACGAGAATCACTAACGAAATAATTTAAACTAAACAAACATAACAAATAAAAAAAAAACTAAATTATTATTATTATTAACACCCTTATTTCTGAGTTTTTTTTTTTTTTTTTTTGGCATGGACCGCACATGCGCCGGAGAGGGCCGCACGTGCGGCGATCATTTTCTTGCCTAGATTTGATTTTTTTTTTTTTTAAACTAACCCTAAATCTAACTACAATACATGATTGACAGAAGAAATAAAAAGTTGGAAACCAAAAAGGGATGATTTACCTTGAAGTAGTGAAGAAAGAGAGGAAGAAGGATGATTTTTGCTGGAAAAAATGGTGGTCGTCGGAGTTTCAACGGACGGAGAGAAAATAGGGCGCCGGCGGTGAAATGGTGGTGAGGAAGAAGGAGGGCGAATGTTGGTGATGGTGGGGTTTGATGGAGTTTGCGGATGTGTGGGGTTTGATGGAGTTTGTGGGCGTGTAGGGTTTAGAGAGAGAGAGAGAAAGAGAGAGAGAAAAGAAGAAGAATAATGATAAAGATGGGTGGTAGATAGAGATAGTTGGGAAAGTGAGGGTCAGCAAAGTGGGCTAGGTTTTGGTTAAAAGACTTTTCATTTTTTTTTTTCAAAATAAAGAAAAATATATAAATATATATATACACATGATTTTTTTTAAATTTTATTTTATTTTATTTTATTTGAATGAAATATAAAATAGATAAATAAACATAAATAAATAAACAAACTTCAGATTTTGTTTTTTTGTTTTTTTTTATAGAAGAAGACGAAGAAGAAGACGAAGAAGAAATAGAAATAAAAATAAAATGAAATCAGATAAAATAAATAATAAAAAAAAATTTAAAAAAACCTGTATGTTTTGTTTTTTTTTTTTTTTTGGCTGGACCGCTCGTGCGCCCATTTGGGCCGCACGAGCGCCTATTTTTGGCCGCTCCAGCGTCGTGAAAGCAGTACCCTCTAGGGGTTGGGCTGCTCGTGCACCCAGCCCAACCGCTTGTGCGGGCTCTCTCTTTTTTTTAACTGGGTCGCTTGTGCTGGGCCGCTTGTGTGCCAAATGGGGCCGCACGAGCGCTCAATTTGGGCCGCTCCTGCGGCATCAAAGCAGTATCCTTTTGGGGTTGGGTCGCTCGTGCGCCCAGCTCAACCGCTCGTGCGGTCTGGTTTTTATTTCTTATTTATATTATTATTATTATTATTATTATTTAAACTTGACCAAGTACAATTTTGTTTTTTATTATTTATTTAAACTTGACCAAGTACAATTTTTTTAATATATATTTGTTTTATTCCTATTTATTTATTTATTTATTTTTTTAAAATTAACCAAGTACAGCACACACAAATTTTTTTTTAAAAATATATATATATATATTTTAAAAGATTAAAGAAAAGAAATTAAAAACCAAGAATAACTCAAATCATGCTAAACCATTTCTACCTTCATTTGACATCCGAAATAAATATAGTACTTTAGAAAATATTGGAATGCCTAACAAGGGTATAACCTTCACGCAAAAAATACGAGTACTACTTTTCTCCCTAACTGTGTTTGGAACATTCCCTATTCTCCAATAGGGTGACAAACTAGGTCGATTCGATATCCAGAATCGAGGCGCATAAAGCTACCTCAACCTTTGGGGCTGCCATACAGAGTTTAAGCCAGGATAGTTTTGAAGCAATCTCCACACCCCTGGGTATTTAAACCAGACTCTAGTCTGGAAAATTCCAAACCTTTGTGTTCTAAGCTTTGCCATTCGAACTCTAGTTTCCATCATCTCAGTTGGTCTCCTAGGAACTCACTACAAACACGGTTAGGTGGCTATACCAGACCGTCAGATGCTGTTCAGGCACGGCTAACACCAAATGAATTACACCTTTAGAGGATTTAAAGTCTCCTAGACTCAAAGTAATCACTATGGAAGATATATTGGGTCCGTCAGATGGACAACCTCAATCATCTCTCCTTTCTAAATACCATCCACATACTGTTTCAATCTTTGGCCATTGACCTTGAAGGTCGTACCATCTTGTGGGTTTTTAATTTCAACCGCCCCATACGGAAAGACTTCTATAACCTCATATGGGCCATCCCATCGAGACCGGAGTTTACCCGGGAACAACTGCAATTTGGCATTAAATAGCCACACTTTTTGGTGAGGCTTGAAGGACTTACGAGAAATATGTTTATCATGAAATGCCTTAGTTCTAGCCTTGTAAATTTTAGAACTCTCATACGCATCATTGCGGAGCTCCTCTAACTCATTGAGTTGGAGTTTTCGATGGTCACCGGCTTTAGCCATATCAAAATTGAATTTCCCAATGGCCCACAAAGCTTAGTGTTCTAACTCAATAGGGAGATGGCATGGTTTTTCAAACACAATCCTATATGGAGACATCCTGATGGGTGTCTTATATGCAGTACGATAGGCCCAAAGAGCATCTACCAACCTAGTGGACCAATCTCTCTTATCAGGCCTCACAGTCTTTTCGATGATGTGTTTAACCTCCCTATTAGAAACCTCTACTTGACCACTAGTCTAGGGATGGTAGGGGGTGCTAACTTTGTGAGTGATCATATATTTGCGCACCAACGCCTCGAACAATCGGTTACAAAAATGTTTGCCACTGTCACTAATTATGGCACGTGGGAACCCAAAACGACAAAAAATGATTTCATGGAGGAATTTAACCATGACCTTATGATCATTCGTTCTGGTTTCCATTGCCTCCACCCACTTGGAAACATAGTCCACAGCTACCAAAATGTATTCAAAGCCAAAAGATAGTGGAAAGGGACTATAGACACCCCATTTTTGATCGTCCTCAAGACTTGGATGTCTTCGCTTGAATACTCGATGATCATCCATGCTCGTGTTTATTTTGAGTTGCTGAAGGTCTCGGCTGTGCGCCTTGCCTTGGAGCCTTTCAACTTGTCTATTTTGTTCTTGGTTGTGGACCAAGAGCTTGTGGTTTTGATTCTGAGGGAATGGGGTGGCTTGTTGGCCAGCCCTACAACCCATCGGCCAGGCCTCATGCCTATCGGCCTTTCCTTCGTTCCATCGGCCATCAGTGGTGGCCGGTCGGCATGTTTGATGGCCGGTCGACCATTTTTTTGGCCGAGGCCCCTTTTCTACTTTTGCAGATATTTTTCTTCTAGCTGGTGCCAGCTGTTGATCACTTGGTGTATCCTCTATACACGTGTATGGAGGGATTTTAACAAGCCCCTAGTTTGTTCAACAAGCTTGGGATTTGTTTTTCTATAAGAAGGGAGGTCCCTCTCCCTTTCCAAAGGTTCTGAAAAATTGAGATACAAACACATATCTCTCTCTCTCTATATTTCTTCATCTCTCTCTATATTTGTACTTGTTTGTGCTCAAAAGTGTCATTTCTTCACACTTTTGCACACAATTACCTAGTGAAACACCTTCATTACTGAGCTGAGGTTCTTGGAGGTTACATTTGAGTGGCTTGGTTTTTGCCTCAGAAGTTGCTGTTCTAGAATGGTAAGGGTGAGTCTCTTACCTCTTTGAAGCTTTGTTTTCATAGCTTATTTGGCCCTATTTGCATGCTTTTTTTGGCTTGGCTTTCAACTGAAAAAGCTTCCTTTTAAAATATTAAAAGTGTTTGTTTGAGGCCTCTTTGGTATTGGGGGCGGTCTACCCCCTTTCGTGCCTTATTTGGACTTGTTTTGAGCCATCTCTTTTAGGCCTTTGGATCACCCTTGTTTGACCTCTTCACCACTGAATTCCAGAGGAATTTCAGTGGTGGAAAGTGAGTTTTGAGGCCTCAAATGGGAGGGGTTGTCCCCCCCTCCTCTTCTCTTGTTTGCTTGTATTGATGGCTCATCAAAGTAGCATGTCTTTCTAGCATGTTTTGGCTCCATGTCAGCATATCTTAGGCCTTATTTCAGTATGCCTTAGCTCTGTTTTGGGTTGGTTTGGTTACCCCTTGCATGCTCCTTGCACTTGTAGTACAATTCCATTCACTAGCCTAATATGCATCATGCTTTGGACCATCATTTTGGCATGATTTTGGCTCAACTCCAACAAGCTTTTACTCATGATTTACCATGCTTAAGCTCTGTTTTATGTTGTTTTGGTCATGCATGCCTTGCTTTGTATAGCCATAGTGCAATCTTGCTCACTAGCTTTGAGTTTCCAAGTCACTGGCATGCATTGCTTGGGTTATTTGCATGATTTAGCATCATTTGGTATGTGATTTCAGTGTGTGTAGTGTGGTCATGTTCTTTCATGCTTCACTCTTTCAATACTTTTGGAGAGTCATGCTTTATGCCCTAAACATGAGCCAACATGTATGCCATCTTGCCTAAGCTTTTAGGCTGCCATTTCAGTGTGTTTTGGGTGTTATTTTGCCATAATACAACTCTAATTTTTGTTGGTGAAGTCATCTCATGCTTGGTTTTGGTAGGTGTAGTGTAATCCTCCTCATTGGCCTTGTATGCTCCATGCTTCATGCCTCTAATTCTAGCATATGTTGGCTATGTTTAAGCATGTTTCTAGCATTGTTTTGACCTTCCTTGGGACTGTTTTGAGTCATCTTAGCTCTTTGGGGCTTAATTGATATGGCCATGGTGCGAGTCTCTTTGCTAGTCTTAAACTTTGAGCCTCCTAGCATGCTATGCTTGTGTTATGTGCATGATTTGGCATCATTCCTTACATGACTTCAGAGCATATTTCATTGCCACATTCTCACATTTCCCACTCCTTCAATGTGTTTGTGAGTTGTGTCCTCATGCCTTGTTTATGAACCAATGTGTATGCATGCTTGTATTTGTTTTTAGACTTCATTTTCAGCATGTTTTGGCCATTGTCTTGGCATGCATGAGGCTTGTTTGAGGTTGGTTTGGTCCATTGAGTTTTGCATTACATAGCCCTTGCCATGCTCATATTGTTTGCATGTTGTTGCATTGCATTGTTGTTTGTATGTTGTTGCATTGCATTGTGTTTGCATGTCATTGCATTGCATTGTGTTTGCATGTCGTTGCATTGCATTGTGTTTGCATGTTATCGCGTTGCATTGTGTTAGCATGTTGTGTGTGTTGCATTGTGTTTGGGTTGGACGTCGATCCAAACACGAGGAATGTCGCACGTTTCATACTCAAAGTGATGAAACGTGCCTTGTTCCTTAGGTCACCAACACCTTTGATCATGTATGGTAAGGTGGAGGTTCATCGAGTCTTTTGTGTTATTTGTGTGCATTCATTGACATTGATTTGTGCACCTTGGCCTCTTTGGCCAGCATGCATTGAGATGCGTGATTGGTGGCTCGAGAGCCGAGCACTACACTCCTTTGAGCTTAAGACATGATAAAGAGTGTAGTTGCACACACATTTTCTTGCAAATACACTACCATGCCTCTGTTAGTGCTCTGTTGCAGCAAAAAGGGAAATTGCAAGAAGCAATGGCTGACCGGCCATCTAATCTGCCGATCGGCTATCACAATTGGCCGATAGCCATTAACTTTGGCCGATGGCCATTCCTCTTGGCCGACCACCCCTCAACATGTCCATAAGGTGGATCAGAAGCATCTTGAAAGTTGGCACAATTTTTAAAAGTCCAAAACAGTGCAAACAGAGGCATCATGAGGCACGACAGTGGATTTTCAAGCGAAGCCGACCGAGCATGCATCTTTTCCTTGCCCGCGAGGCCATTTCACTGCTTATGATTAGTTTGCGTGATTAGTCATTCAATTTCTTGTGTAATATCTCAACTAGCTTAGTATAGCTATTTGTTTCAATTCGGTTGTGTAATAATTAATTAGCTAAGTTAGTTAATTAGTTTGGTTTGTAATAATTAGTTTAATTAGCGTAGCTAGTTAGCTTATTGTTCGGACCCTCCGTCGAGAGGGCGAATTTTGTAATAAGCGTGCGTGTGTGTGATGCATGTCTTCTAACCCCCATTTCTTTCTCCCTTTTACTTATCAGCTTTTGATGGTTAGTTTAGGGCACGTTTTGATTAACATACCTTATGCTTTGCATGTTTGCATTTATTTATTTTTCTTGCATGCACCGGGTTCGGGGCATCATTCAAACTGTATTGTATTTCAATACTTCTTTGAATACATGTTATCAAGTTGCATTCACATGACATTTTAGAATAGCCGAGCCTACTTAGTTGCATTTGCATGTGTTGCATTAGGCATTCTTGGCATAGCTAGGAGCATGCATTGTTTTCTAACTAGTTTTCTGTTTTGGCTCGAAGTACTAGGTAAGCGTTTATGCTTTAGCATCCTTACATGTGTGTAAGTGTAACCATGTTAGTATGCTTGCCATGAGGCTAACTGCTTAAGTGTTTTAACTGCATGAATGCCTGTGGACGAAGGCTTCATTGCTTGAATTGGAATAATTCATTGAATGCGAGTTTTTAAGCCCACTTGAAGTGGCAAATCATGTTTTCTAAGCCCACTTGAGGGTGACAAATCCGCATCTTAGCCTACTTGCGAGTAGCACTTTCAAACCATTTTCGAAAAACAAACATGAGATGTTTTGTTCCAAATTGAGTGATTTAGTCTATACTTGTGTGCTGTGCACATCACATAGTAAGGTTAGCTAATAAACCAGAACAAGAACACATGTGTTTTCAAAAACAACATATCATGTTAGTAGAGGCCGATCTTTGATCGGGCAAGCGGGGGTGCTCATTTCAGGACCTTTCCCTCTCGTACCCAAGTTCCCAAGCCGAGGCAACTTTGGTGATGACGGACACGTGGCCTTAGACACGAGTCAGGGTTTCCTAAATTTCTCAAAATAAAACATTTAGGTGGTGACTCTGAAATCTGGCAAAGTAGTCCATGTTTGGCATTTTTTGATTAAAATTGACTTTTTAAAACTGATTACCAGATGTGGACTCTTTGGTGATTTATCAGTCTTACATTGCACTTTGTGAGATTAGATTCAGAATCGTAATAGGAGTCTGAACTGTAGTAGCTAAGAACAACGATTCGCGCCCTTGCGCGCGGAACGGAGTTCCGGGCGGTCTACAAGGACCCATAAAGTCGATGCCCCAAACATAAAAAATCTCAACAATTAAAATAGGGGTCATTGGCATCATATCTTTCCGTGACATAGAGCCCATGCGTTGACAACAATCGCAAGCTCTACAAAAGTGATGGGCATCTTTGAAGATAGAGGGCCAGTAGAACCCACATTGTAAAACCTTGGCGGCTGTTTTCTGCCCACTGAAATGGCCGCCACATGCATGAGAGTGACAAAAGGTGAGAATGCTATGGGTTTCTCTCTCAGGAACACAACGCCGAATCACTTGATCCGGACAATACTTAAACAATTCCGGGTCTTCCCAGAAATACTGCTTGGCTTGTGAAAAAAAATTAGTCTTTGTCTTGCTTAGACCAAGTTTTCAGAATTTGACCAACTGCCAAGTAATTTACTATATGAGCAAACCACGGGAGGGTCACGTGTGAAACCGCAAGAAGTTGCTCGTCCGGAAACGAGTCGTGCAAGGCTAAGGGATCACTCGTGCGCTTAATAAAGATGTGGGATAGATGATCCGCAACTATATTCTTAGATCCCTTTTTGTCCCAGATTTCTAGGTCAAACTCCTAAAGGAGTAAAATCCACCTAATCAATCTAGGTTTGGTCTCTTTATTTGATAGTAAATACCGTAAAGCAGTATGATTAGTGAAGACGATGACCTTGGAACCTAGGAGATAGGACCGAAATTTATCTAGGGCAAAGACCACAGCTAGCAACTCTTTCTCGGTGGTAGTGTAATTCAATTGAGCATCAGAAAGAGTACGATTAGCATAGGATATGACATGGGGCACTTTATTCACCCGTTGGCCCAAGACGGCGTCGAGGGCATAATCAGATGCATCACACATGATTTTGAAAGGAAGGGACCACTCAGGAGATTGCATGATAGGGGCAGTAGAAAAGGGCAGCTTGCAATGTTTCAAAGGCTTTAAGACAAGCCTCATCAAAGACAAAGGGTACGTCCTTAGCAAGTAAACTACACAAAGGACGGGATATTTTACTAAAATCTTAGATGAATCGACGGTAAAAACCTGTATGCCCTAGGAAAGACCTAACTTGACGCACAGAGTTGGGTGAAGGAAGACCTGCAATGAGATCAACCTTAGCTTTGTCAACCTCTATACCTTGAGGGGACACAATATGTCCCAACACTATCCCCTCGCGAACCATAAAATGACTCTTCTCCCAACTCAAAATCAGATTTGTCTCCACACAACGAATAAGGACTTTAGTTAAGTTTTGGAGACATTCTTCAAAAGACGGCCCGAATACGGAGAAGTCATCCATGAAGACCTCTAAAAATTTCTCTACCATGTTAGAGAAAATAGCCATCATACACCGTTAAAAAGTCACCGGTGCATTGCATAGCCCAAAAGGCATGCGCCTATAAGCAAAAGTGCCAAAAGGGCAAGTGAATGTGGTCTTTTCGTGGTTGGCAGGGTACACCGGGACTTGATTATACCCTGAGTAGCCATCAAGAAAATAATAGAACCCCTGCCCTGCTAACCTTTCGAGAATTTGATCAATAAATGGCAGAGGAAAATGGTCTTTCCTAGTCATGGAATTCAATCTCCTATAATCAATGCACACTCGCCACCCAGTAGTGGTTCATGTGGGGACCAACTCTCCTTGCTCATTCTCAACAACAGTGATGCCCGATTTCTTGGGCACCACTTGTGTGGGACTCACGTACATGCTATCCGAGATGAGGTATATAATACCCACATCTAATAGTTTCAACACTTCCCTTTTCACCACCTCTTTCATATTAGGATTAAGCCTCCGTTGCATTTCATGAGAAGGTTTGGTGTCCTCCTTAAGATGTATATAATGTATGCACACGGAGGGATCTATCCCTCTCAGATCAGCCACCGACCACCCTATAGCACTCCGATGTGCCACAAGAACACTCATTAACTGACTCTCCTACTCTGTAGTCAAGTCAGATGCAATGATGACTGGTAAAGTATCCTGGGGCCCTAAAAATGCATACTTGAGTGTGGTTGGGAGTGGCTTCAACTCAAGTGTAGGTGGTGTGACTAAAGATGGTATGGCGGGCTCCCTTGACAGAGGAGGAAGTGACTCAAATCGGGCTTTCCACGGAGGAAAATTCGGTGTAGAAGAAGCATTAAGTAAAGCCTTTACCTCCTCAACCGACCCGTTAATATCTAAATTCTCAAACCCAAAATGAGCTAGACAAGCCTCTAGAGGGTCCTCTACAAGAATGGAGGGTAAAGCTTCCTCCATAATCTTATCCACAACATCCACAAATAAGCACTCCTCTCTCTCAATGGATTGTTGGGATGCTTGGAAAACATTAAGGCCAAGTTTGGCAAGTTGAAAAAAAGTCAAAAAGCCAAAAAGTTACTCAAAAATTTAAAAAGTTATCACTATTCACCAAAAGTCAAAAATTACAGCTGCATAACTCCTAATCCTAATTTTTCCCTACACACTAATTTATACAATTTTTTAATACACATTTTTCCATAAAAAGTCAAAAAGTTAACCCAAACAACCATATTTTTTTCCTCAACTTTTTAGTCCAAAAAGTCAAAAAGTGCACTTATTTAGGACATCCCAAACAACCCCTAAGTTTCACTTGCATGTTACCAAATGAAACTTCCATAACCCTCGTCCGACAATTAATGCATGCATTGGCCGTAGCCAAGAAAGGTCGACCTAAGATCACCGAGATTTGTTTCCTAGAATTGGCTACCGGTTCCATAGCTAAAACCAAAAAGTCAACAGGAAAGTAAAACCTATCGACCTTCACTAGCACATCCTCAATCATGCCACGTGGCACTTTGAGGGACCGGTCAGCCAATTGAAGAGTGACAGTAGTGGGCTTCAACTCGTCAAGCCCAAATTCCTCGTACACAGAGTACGGCAACAAATTGACACTAGCCCCTAAATCTAACAAGGCCCTATCAATGAAATGGTCCACTATAATGCATGCAATGGTTGGGGCACCCGGGTCCTTAAGCTTAGGAGGTGTGTCATTCAACAAGATGGAGCTTACTTGCTTTGTGAGTAGGACCTTTTGGGACACGTGTGTCCTAGATTTACGCTTTTACGTACAAAGGTCCTTCAGAAATTTGGCATAGGAGGGTACTTGCTTAATCGCCTCCAACAGGGAGAGGTTGATTTTTACCTATTTAAAGACCTCCATCATTGCTTCCATAGATGCCGCCTTCTTATTAAAAGAGGACGGTGTATCAAGGCATTGGGGAAAGGGTGCCTTAGGCACATATGGTGCCTTGGGCTCATGTGAAGTGTTAGGGACTAAGTCATCCCTCTTAAGTGTTTCCTCTTTACCCTTGCTTTTATTGGGTGTACCACCATGGTCACCCTTCTTAGCTCTAGTTGCATCAGATGCAACTGACTGTGGCTCTAACTCCCTCCCACTTCTCAAAGTAATCACCGCTTGTACCTGCTCATGGTGCTTTCCATTCCTACTCGAACTCTCTGCGTCGTATTGTCCTTCAGGGTTGGCCACAATTTGACTTGGTAATTTTCCCTCCTCTCTTCGATTCATGTTGTTAGCCATTTGACCCAATTGGGCCTCTAGCTTGGTGATAGAGTGAGTATGGGAGTGAACTACCGATGCTAACCCCTTAAGTTCTGTGAGAACTTCCAAGACCTGAGTCTCAAAGGCAGAGTTGCCCTGAGAAATATGCGGGGGTTGTGGTTGCTGGTACGGTTGCGGGGGTCGATAAGGTTGCGGTGGTCGGTAGGACGATTGGTTGGCAAAATTATTAAAATTCTGCCTTGGTGGTAGAGGATTGTAAGAAGTGCCTTGTGAATGAGGTCTCCATGAGAAATTGAGGTGATTTCTCCATCCTGAATTATATGTATTGGAGTATGGGTCATTACCCGGGTTGGAGAATCCTTGAGCTATATTCACACGCTCTTGGACTAATCTGGAAATTGTGATGCCGAAGGGCACTCACTCAAGTCATGAGTAGGGCTCGCACAAATAACACATGCCTCGTGAAATTGAGGCTGATCTTGCTGGGTAGGGGCATGTCCCGCAGTTAATAAGTGGTCCATTTTGTGGGACAGTGCCTCTACTTGTTGGGCTAACTTTAGGTTTTGCCCGACCTCATAAATGGCCCCTCTTTTCGGGGCTCTAACTACTGGTTGCCGGACTTGCTGGGTTGCAGAGGCATGGTGAAATGAATTATCACTTAGGTTCTCAAACAATTGCCATGCCTCGGCATCATTTTTGGACATGAATGTCCCACCACAGGATGAGTGCACCATTTGGCGGTGCGGCTTAGTTAAGCCATAATAAAATGTTTTAACAAGTTGCCAATCAGGTACTTGGTGGTGGCGACACTGTTGGAGAAGGTCTCGAAGTTTTTCCCACGTCTCATGGAATTACTCGCCATCCATTTGAGCAAAGTTTGTGATGGCTTGCCTAAGTTGGTTGGTTTTACCTATGGGAAAGTACTTCTCCAAGAACCGTTGCTGTAATTGGTCCCAAGTTGTGATTGAATTAGCAAGTAAGGAATTTAGCTAGTGTTTGGCTTTATCCTTTAATGAGAATGGAAACAATCGCAACATTAAGGCCTCATTTGTGAAATTCTAGATCCTCACTGTTGAGCAAATTTCCAGAAATTCATTCAAATGTTTGTGAGGATCATCATGAGTTAGTCCATGGAATGATGTGAGCATTTGTATGGTGCTGGACTTAATCTCATAATGAGCAGTAGTGGTGTTGGGTAATTGGATGCATGATGGTGATGTATATGCAGTGGGTGTGAAATAATCCTTAAGGGTCCGGTTAGGCACATTCGGGACATCTGGATTTGCCATCTCTAATGGCTCAATGTATGAATATGAATATTCAAGCCTAGGAAAACGGGTACAGGCCCTAAGTCTCCTAAGAGTCCTTTCTAGTTCAAGGTCCAAACTCCACAATTCAGGGCGACAAGAATGGCGCCCGTGCATACACTACCCACACACACACAAAAAGTTTCGACTCTGTGCACTAAGTTACGAAAACAAAATACCAAAAGGAGAAATACTTACAGCGGTTTAACAAAAACGCTTTACTCGTCTTGCGGGTGCTTGACGTGTAGACGTTGTCTCCAACCTCTAATTGAGCTTTTGTCTTTCTTTTTAGCACTTTGGTGCTTTGCTTGCGAGTGTTTGCTTCTGTTTAGGCACTTTAGTGCTGCGGTTTTTGTTTTTATTTTTATTTTTAAAGCTTGGTTGCACTCCGCTTGCACTTTAGTGATAGTTCTAATTTCAAACGCTCTGCGCACTTAGCAACATGAAAGCATAAAATCCAAAACTAAAAATTAAAATAAGAATGTAACTTTAAATTAACTAATTTCGCCAGAAGTCCCCGGCAACGGCGCCAAAATTTGGTTGGTCATTACACACACCAAAAATAAATCACTAAACTATACCAAATTCTATTAGAATAATGGCAAGTCCAGGTATCGATCCATAGGGACAAATGTGAAATTAGATTAATTCAATCGCAAAATTCCTAAATTAATTTTGATTAAAAAAATCGGATTGATTTTATGACTAAATAGCAATTAAATGAAATTGAGGAATTATACTGACAATTAAAATTAGGGTTTGAGATATTAATTTTTTGGGAAAAAATCCTAGGGCAGAGAATTCACCACTAACAACATGAATGAGACTTAACATTGGCCAACCATTGCGATTTGGTTTGAACTACCCAATATTTCACAACTATAAGTTTGAAATATTGATCAAGAGGGTTATCGCATTCAACATACAGGCACGAATCATCCTGAGTAGTGCGAGTCGTTTGCTCTAACTATGGTAGCAATACGACCTGTCTCTCATAGCATGACTCGTCTCGTACTTTGAATACAAACACAAAGAAAACTAATGTATGCAAAGCATTAAACAATCATAGAGAGTAAAATGCTTGAAGAGATGAAAGAAACAAATATTAAAAACTTCTAAATCATCCATACATCCATTCAAACCAATTCACAATTAAAGCTAATGAAAAATCCTATTACATGGCTAGAGTTTCATCAAAACCCTAGAAAAGACGACTAGCCACTCATGGAGGAGTGGGAAGAGGAAGAAGATGAGGAAGAAACTTCCATGGAAGTGTCCTTCAAGCTTTGGTAGAATAATCACCTTTTTAGAACCCTAGCCTCCCTTCTCTCTGAATTAATTTTTCGAACCCTAATTTTGGCTATTTTTCTGTCTTTTATTCTCAGCAAAACAGACCAAAAATTTTGTGCACGCATCCCTAGGTGAGCCGCTCGAGCGCCCATGTGGGCCGCATGTGCGGTGGTCTGGTTGGCTCGGATTCTTCACTTCCCGCACGGAGAATCTGCTTTCGCGCGCCTTTTTGATTGAATTTTCATATTTCCTGCCAAATCTGTACAAGTGTATGAAACACATCATCTCCACCAAATAAATAAAATTGAAAGACTAAAAATGTAACTTAAGTAGCCTCAATGTGGTACCTTTCGGCCAACATCAAGTGCATAAGAATAATTTTTGTCATCTTTTCTTTTCTAAATTATAAATCATGGAATCATTATAAAAAATAATAAATTATGAGATTTTTCTAAAATTATATATATAGTACAGATATGCTTAAATTTATTTGGGAATAAAATTGTGTTTAATTATAAAATAGAGAAAGAATCTAGATATAAGGTTTAATTTTTATTTTATGTTAGGCTTAATTTTAGATTTATATAGATTAGATCAGTTGCGAAATATTTTAATAGTATACATTTTATGGGAGGTGAGAGAGTTTTCTTTTCATTAGATTTATTTGAGGAGAGAGAAAATTGTATGAAATTTATATATTTTAAAAAAAAATTAGATTTAAGGTTTTAAAACACTTAAGGCCTCTAAGATGAAAAATCACTTTGATATAATATACAGTACAGATAGATTATGAGATTTAGGAAATAGATAAATATTAGGAGAGAGATTTTAGAAACTTGTAATTCAAATTAAAAAAAAAAAATCTATAGTTACATTGTTAGCAAATAGTATTATTTTTAAATATTTTTAAAATTACAAAAATTAGCAATTTTAGTTTTTTTTAATCTATAGTTATTTTGTTAACCAATAGTACTATTTTTAAAATTACAAAAATTAGCAATTTTGATTTTATGTTCTTTTTAATCTATAATGTTTATGTTTTTAAATATATAATTACTTTGTTATGAGATGAGATTTGTGTTTTTTTAATTTTTTTTATTATTTATTATTATTTTTTTTATGGATAGTTACTTTATTATGAGATGGGATTGGAAAAGAGAGAAATATTGAGAGGGGGAAGAGAGAGAGAGAGAGAGAGAGAGAGAGAGAGAGAGAGAGAGAGAGAGAGAGAGAGAGAGAGAGAGAGAGAGAGAGATTTTAGGAGCTTGCAATTCAAAATTTTAGGTTTTTTTTTTTTTGAAATCTATAATTATTTGGTTAGCCAATAAAATTATTTTTAAATATTTTTAAAATTACAAAAATTAACAATTATGGAATGAGAGTATGGAACTCTCACAAGTCTTTTCCTTATATAATATATAGATAGATATAGATATTTTTTTAATATACAAATTATTATTTTTAGATTTTCTATAAAAATAATTTAATAATCCTATCACTAACTATAGTGTATGAGAGAAGTTGAAAAATGTGTTACAATAACTATGAGATAAGTCAAAAAGGCTTGTGAATTGGGAGAAATCAATAAATGTTGAGATTATTGTTATTTTTAAATATGTAATTGTGGGAAAGTGGTTTGGAAATACTCTTTCGATCCTGGGGGACGCTCGTGATTCTCAGCTAGCCACCTGAAAAGGAATGAACACTCCGGTTAGGGGTGCCAGAATTAGCACTCCGACGGATAAGTCAGTGTATACTCTCTTGATTGCTTGTATTTTAAGTTAAGCATACTAGTTCTCTCATACTCTTTTTGGCTGATGTTCTTCTATTTTTATCTTTTCTTTCTTGGGCCTCGAGATTGGGCCCATTTTCAATTCTCCATTCGGCTTCTTTTGTAGCAAACCGCTTTTCACTCGGCCCCTTGCTCAACCGGTTATTTGGCCGAATAGGGTAGGATTTGAACGTGCGAGATGGGGCTGAGTGCTATATATATTTCGACTCTCCAAGTTCAACTCTTCGGCCTCTTTACGACTCCTAATATTCGGCCCCCATAATTGCCCCCCAAGCACTCCACTAACGACAGTTGGTTGGCGTGTTTGGTTTCGAACTCGAAAAGTCAGAGCTGAAATTCGGCAGCTGACCTCATTCCAACGCAGATATCTGAGCATACGCTTCTCAGTTATCATTTCAACTTCTCGCCCCATCGTACACTTTTATTTATTGTGATTTAAAATTTCGACGTCTTTTCAAATACATACACATATTTAGGTGCTCATCTCTGGACTGCCTTCCGAATTACCTCTGCAACTTCCTTTCCTTCACTATCCTCTTTGTCTTTTGTAAGTTCTCTCTCTCTCTCTGCTTTGAATCCTTTTCTCTGGTTTGTTTTTGGTTTAGCATATTCCCATAGGCTGAAGGAAATGGCAAAACATTTAAAATATCTCCTCTCCTCGGATCGAATTTCTGGCTTCTGACGCCATTTTTCCATTCCTGATGACGTCCGTTTGTCACTCGTGACAGACGACACCCTCAATATGGAGAGGGCTGATGAAACCACGATCGTCTTCCCTCTCCTATCAATCGCAGAGGGTGGAGTCCGTTTTCCCCTTTACCCATTCCTTAGGGCTGTGCTTTGCCATTGGGGTCTAATCCCTTCCCAACCCAATGTCAACTTTTTTAGAATCATAATGGGGATTATAGAGCTAAACCGTCGCCTTAGGATTAACCTCGTCATTCCTGCTATTCAGCATCGTTATGCCTTGGCCAAGTCTTCTGGTCGGCATGAACGTTATGTCTTTAGGGCCAAGGACACCGACCATCAATTAGTGACTATGCTTTCCAGTTATGGGAAGCGAGTCGATGATGTTATGGTCGTTGTCCAAGGTAACTGGGAATTCGGCGAAGGCGAGGATCACCTCGATCCTATTCCTAGATGGAGGGGCAAACCAGGTGGCCGTATATCTTCTTGTGTTTATTTTTTTTGTTATATTTATAAAGCTTCAAGTTTGAGACCTCATGGTTTTGCTTGTGCAGGAAACGATTTAAAGAAAGTCCTGACTTCAGCCGACGACGTCGTTCTTTCAGAAATCAAAGTCGCGTTCAAATATTTCGATCGTCCGAGTCTTCAGAAACAGGAGAGGGCAGCCCACATTCTGCTTCACTACGAGCCGACATATACGACCTTCCCGGTGGCAGAAAACATCCCAATTCCGAAGGGTGAAGAGTTTTTTACCGCTCTTATTTTGACCGACTTCAAGAACTTGCGGCAAGTTGGTTTCGAGGGGTCCAATTTAGAGCGGGCAGAAGTAGCTGAGGTTGCCGAGTCAGATCAGTCCAAAGTGGAAGTAGACGAGGCTTTGAAGTTGGCCTTTGAGGAAGCCGACCTCAATTCAGCCGACCCTTCGTCCACTTCGGGCCGAGGGGACCTTCCATTTGACGACGTTTTTAACAGTTTAGAGGACCTTCCCAGCGCATACCCCGAAGACATGGCTGGGTTAAACCTAACACAACTTGCTAAAAAGAAAAACACGGAAAGGATGGCCGCGCGATGAAGAGCAGAGGCCATTCGATCTGAAGTGCCACCTACCGCTGAATCTCAGCCCTCCCTGCCTGTTGCCGAATCTCAGCCCTCCTTGCCTGTTATTGAGGAGGAAATGATAAAAAACCGAAGTGTCGAGCCCGAGGTGGTTGTGCAGGCTAATCAAGAGGCTGAGCAAAGGGCAGAGAAGCGTCTTGCTGAGGTCGAGGCCGGCTCAAAAGAAAACCGTGCCAACAAACGACCTCGTTTAGAGGAATCAGATGTGATTGTGCCTTTTTTCATTCAACCGAAGATAAAAAACACGCCGATCTCCTCTGATGCTTTGGCAATTAAAGACCCAGCCGTCACACTCAGAGTGGCTACGTCCGTCTCATTGCTGGCTGACAAGGCGGCTTTTCGGGCGGAGCCGGATCTGCTGGCAATAGCGCTAGCTGCTTAATCGGCTCTCCTGGTATATACTTTGACCTTGTCTTTCCCTTTTATGCAAATATTGTTTTGGTTTTAATTTTCTGTTTTGCAAACAGTCGAGAGAATAGCCGAGATAGGCTGTCGCTAGCATGACGCCGTCGAACGACTCGGACGTTTACAATCGGAGGTAGAGGGCCAGAGGAGCAGGGCCGATTTCGAAGCGGCGAGGGCAAAAATGGAAGCCGCGAGGGCCGAGGCCGAGATGGAGAGGGTGCGACATGCGGACCAGTTGAGATTGGCCGCTGAGAAGAGGGCAGACGCGAGTGAAGACGCGCTCAAGTTAGCCGAAGGGGCGATATCCAAACTGGAGGCTGAATTAGAAGAATTGAAGAAGGCAAAGGAAGAAGCCGACTCCAAGGCTTCCAAAGCGTACGAGGCCGGGCAAAGCGCCGCTCTAGACAATTATGTGGAAGAAGTCCCCAAATTTGAAAATCGGGGATTCAAACACGGCTGGCTCAAAACCCTTACTGCTGCTGATGTGACATTGCCTATGCTGATTCCATACGAGCAAGTGGATGTTGAGCCGCTGGAGTCTGACTCCGAGAATTAATTAGGGCGACACTTTTTGTTACAGCTTTTTGCTTCAGTAGTTTCTATGTATTGCTACAGTTTAAGTTTTTTGTTAGGTATTTTCACATGTAAAATGGTTACAATTTGTGCCCAATTTACTAATGAAAATTTTTCTTGTACTTTGCTATTATTTGTACTTAATTTTGCTATTGATGAATGGTATTGCTTTTTGCTATTTTGGATAAAACGTTCATGTATACTTGCCAATTAGATAACTAGGTAATTTAATTTATCCTCGTTGAATAGCCGATTAGATTGCTAAATTTGCCCTAGCCAATGCATTGTAACAACCCTCATACTGTCTACCGATTAATGACTGATTAACTGCTAATTACTGTTAACCGAGACTGATTATGACTGATAATTGAACTGAATAAACTACGGAACTGGCTGACTGAAATTGGAAACCGAATTGATTGAGTATATGTTAGTTAGATTGCATCTTATCTGTTTGACTGTATGATTATCTGTTCATGCTTATATGTTTAGACTGTAAGTTGAAGGCCTTATCGGCGGCTGAATCCAAAATTGATTGGTGTTTTATGATCAACATAATTTATGTAATTTTATGGTATATTCATTGAAAAAGTGATTCGGTATGATTAAATTAGATTAAAATAAGCTAATTGGCCAAGTTGGACTTATGTACCAAACTAGCCTTGTAGTGGCCCACTACCTCAAACCTTTTGAGGCTTATTACACTTAATGCATTTGATTAAAACAACATTTCATCAGCCTTTGTGTTGCCTCACGACCAAAGAAGAGAGTTAGAGAGAGAGAGAATTGTTCTTGTTGATTTAGCTTGAGATCTTGAAGAATTGAAGGAGTTTTGTACAATTGAGCTTCTCTATCCTAAATACAAGACTTAGGTAAGAGAATTCAACCTTTATTGATGTATTTGAGCTTGATTCTTGCATGGTTTATGTCAAAATTGAAAGTTGAGCCATGAATTAGTTCTAGTATGTTGAAATAGAGCATAATTCATGCATGCATGTTAGTATTGTTGCATTTTGAGGTTGATTACATGGACATTAGTACATGCATGCTCATATTGTTGTTATAGACCATGTTTTCATCTGGTTTTGAAAAGAAATGAGCTCATTTGAACAAGCTTTGGAGCTTTAATTTGGTTTAAAACTCATGCATGACATGTTTGAATGTTGTTCTTGAAGAATGGTTGGAAATTGGGTTTGAATTAAACACCCTTGGGCTTTGATTTCCTAAATTGAGTTTTGAAACATGGTATTCTATGTGTTTAAAAGAGTTTTCCAGAAAATTGGCCCAAGAGGATCGAATTTTATGCATCTGAGCTTGGTTTTGAACCTGGAGCTCGAATCTGGGATTTCCAGATTTCAGTCGTCCGCTCGAGCGGGAAAATCGAGCTTCCAGCATCTTGCACTGTAGAACAGTCTGCTCGAGCGGAGTATTGGGCGCTCGAGCGGAGGACTGGGTGACACGCTCAAGCGGGCGTCGAGCGGGGATTTCCCCTATCCAGTACTTTTTGGTCCGCTCGAGCGGTATAATGGACGCTCGAGCGGGGACCTTTGTTGCCTGTATGTTCGAGCGGGGAAATCTGAGCTCGAGCGGGACCCTGTTTCACTGAAATTTCTGAAAATGTTTTCTAATTGCATCTTTGCATCCTCATTTCATCCTAGGCATTCTTAGGCCTAGTTTTAGACATCTTAATGAGGATATAGATGTAGAACACACCGAGGCAAATTTAGGGATTTAATTATTACCTTTCCCAACTGTGAAACTTAGAGTGTGTTCAATCTGTTAACTGTATAGGGTTGGCATTTCGAGGAGACGCTCTAACCTACTGTAGCCCAGAACTCTGTGAGTAACAATTGTGTAAAGATATGTTCAACTGATTATCTTTTGAATACTGAACTGAACTGTTTACTGAACTGGTAATATTTACTGAATGAATGTATGTCCTTTATTTCTGAACTGTACTGTGGCATCCTTAGCACCTACTGTTTACTGTTACTGTTACAGAGATCTCTGTCGGTTCCCTCGTGGAGCCACTACTGTTTACTGACTTATGGCCATCATTACTGTTCGGTCTTTTAAGACCTATTGTTACTGATATGCTAGTGGATGTACCACATATGACTGTTTATTGTACTGAGCAACTGAAATACTGATTGAAATGAACTGTTTTCATTACTGTAAGGACATTCATTCTAAACCCCTTTACGCTTTATGTTATTCACTGGGCTTTAGCTCACTGCTCATATATATATGTAGGTGTACAGGCACCGGATCAAAGCTAGAGGCGTCAGGGTTATTCCAGTTTTGTCAAGCCAACCACCGTGCCTTACTGCGAGGTTCCGAGTTCGCCATGCTATGGCTTGGGGTGTCTTTCTCTCCCGCTTGTCCCTGTTACTGTTTTGTATTACTGTATAGACTGTTATCCACTGTCTTGTACTGTTATCAAGGGATTAGGTCCCTGTACTGAATGTCTGTAAATGCTTGTATAGCCTGTACTGTTGTGAATGTATGAATGCATGAAAAATCTTTTTGGCATACAGACTGTCACAACTCATTGGATATTGTTTAATTATTGTATTGGCTTCCGCCAAGCCCCTGTACTCTGTCTTACTGTATTACTGTTAAGCAGGCCTTCGGTAATCTCGAATTACTGGCCGGTTACGGTACTAAACCCATAGGGGCGGGTTTGGGTCGTGACATGCATGAACTGCAAAAAACCGAAAACTAATGGTTCATGGAGTGGCTGAAGCACAGATCGATCGGCATCAGGCTTAGATGCTTGACCGATCAGATTAATAAATCTGCCCTTGCCCCAGCCAATGCATGAATTGTAAAAAGCCGAAAACTAATGGTTCATGGAGTGGCTGTGGCACAGATCGATCGGCATCGGGCTTAGATGCTTGGTCGATCAGATTAATAAATCTTCCCTTGCCCAGCCAATGCATGAACTGCAAAAAGTCGAAAACTAATGGTTCATGGAGTGGCTGTGGCACAGATCGATCGGCATCGGACTTAGATGCTTGGCCGATCAGATTAATAAATCTGTCCTTACCCCAGCCAATGCATGAACTCCAAAAAGCTGAAAACTAATGGTTCATGGAGTGGTTGTGGCACAGATCGATCGACATCGAGCTTAGATATTTGGCCGATTAAATTAATAAATCTGCCTTTGCCCCAGCCAATGCATGAACTGCAAAAAACCGAAAACTAATGGTTTATGGAGTGGCTGTGGCACAGATCGATCGGCATCGGGCTTAGATGCTTGGCCGATTAGATTAATAAATCTGCCATTGTCCCAGCCAATGCATGAACTGCAAAAAGTCGAAAACTAATGGTTCATAGAGTGGCTGTGGCACAGATCGATCGACATCGGGCTTAGATGCTTGGTCGATCAGATTAACAAATTGCCCTTACCCTAGCCAATGCATGAACTCCAAAAAGCTGAATACTAATGGTTCATGGAGTGACTGCGGTGCACGTCGATCGACATCAATCTTTTGGAGTTTAGCGTTAATGAAATCGCCTCAAGTATACCACGTCGATCGGCATCAGTCTTTTGGTGCTACCTAGAGTGGATTTTGAAATTCTATTCAAATCCACTTCCTACAAATTGAGCTAGGAGAAACTTCAAAACTACTTTTTATTTTTAACTAGCTAAAATATTTAAAAAAAAGAAAAGAAAAAAGTACACTTTGCTTATCTAGCCATTTTTTTTATTTCATATATTTTAACAT
Source organism: Camellia sinensis (assembly GCF_055761805.1). NCBI lineage: Eukaryota > Viridiplantae > Streptophyta > Magnoliopsida > Ericales > Theaceae > Camellia > Camellia sinensis. Next base: position 8,393,632 of record NC_138968.1, read on the forward strand.
CACTCTCTATTTTACCAATTCATTCAAACAAACTATTTAAAGAGTCTATCTTAATATTAAAATAATTATTGTATTAACTAATTTGTTAGAACAAATTAAATAAAATGAGAATAGTTATAATAATCAACTGCCTTCTTTTAAAAAAATTGTTAAATATGCTTTTAATAGATTCCAATCAGTTTCCATGGTATCCTCATTTGTTACAGCAAGGAAGGGTGGAATGTGTAGTGGGGATGTATTTGCTCCAAAAATGGAATGGGTTTTGGGGTTTAAAATTCTTAGGTTGTGTTTGGTTAGAAGATTTGAGAAGAGATTTGGAAAGGGAAAAGAAAAAATTAAGTGAAATGTGAATAAAATATACCTAATTTCACACATATTTTTCTTTTTCTTTTTTAAATCCCTCTCGAAATTTCTCAACTAAATGCAGCATTAAAGAGTGGACTGAAACAAGGCAACTATGTCGGACACCTTTGGCCAAGAAGTAAAAAAAAAGGTTGATTCTTGGACTATGTCAAGAAGATTTCTAAGTTATAAGAGACCTGGGGCTGCCTTTGATTAGGCATAAATTGGTTGGATAATTGGCATCCTTTATACAAAAAATAAGACTCAACAAATTTTTTGTTAAATTATAATTAATTTTTTTAAAAAATATTTTTTATACAACTCTCTCTTTAAATACACCATGCTTCTATTACAAACTTCTATTTTATTAAAAAAATCTTTTACTATCTATTCTTTCAATGAATAGTACCCAAAAAAGAAAAAGGCAAAAGTGGAGCTAAATTTGTCCAAAAAAAAAAAATTATTAAATAGCCAATGAACTATCTCAACAAATTTGTTAAGATATCTGGAGCTATAGGAGAGTAAGGGGTTGTTTGGAATGTCCTAAATAAGTATACTTTTTATCTTTTTGGACTAAAAAATTGAGGAAGAAAATATAGATGTTTGGGTTAACTTTTTGACTTTTTATGAAAAAATATGTAATAAAAAATTGAAAAAATTAGTTTGTAGGAAAAAATTAAGATTGAGAATTGTGCAGTCGTAATTGTTAATTTTTGGTGAATAGTATTAATTTTTTAATTTTTTGAATAATTTTTTAATTTTTTAACTTTTCCTGAACATGTCAAACTTGACCTAAAAATCATAAAGTTGGGTTGACTGGAATAGGCCCGAAGTTTAGGCCAAAGATCAAAAACCCAATCCCCTATCTCATCCTTTAGGCCTAAAAGAGGAAAAAGCGCCTATAAAAAGTATGTCAGAAGGGAATGACTATGGGGTGTTTGGTAAGTTAGATTTTTGTTTTTTATTTTTTTGGGTTAAAACTTACAAAAAGATAAAATGGTTAATAAGACAAAATATCACATTAAATTCATAATTATTTTATTTTTTCTTTTACAAATATCACATCAAACTATAAAAAAATTCAATAATTTTTCCAAACACAATTTAGCCAACTAAAATAGTTAAAAACTAAAATAATAACTTTTCAAACACTCACCATATTGACCGACCAACTATACTGTTGCATATCATTTATTAATCTATTTAAAAGATAATAAGATCCATGTTATCACATGGGTAAATCTAGGGGGGATGTTTTACAAGTTTTTAATGCTACTCTATAATCCACAATTGTTAAGAGAGTGAGATTCTTATTGTTGGAAACAAAATTAAAAATTCAATATATTTTTTTTGGTTACAGCATTAAAGAAAAGAATCTTGGAACAATGCACTGAGAAAATACATGTTTTAGTTGAGAAAAATGATATACAAATAGAATTTAAGACCAAAATAATGTGATAATAGTATTCTTATAATTACGAACCATGATAGACATTTTAACTTACAAATAAGTATAAATATAAAAGTGACATATCATACTAGATGAAATTTTTATATACAAATTCTGTTTATATAACATTATTTTTGTTAGAACAAATTTAAGGAGAGGAGTATTATAATGATTATTGACATTAATGGACTGGGCCAAAGAATGTTTGAGGAAGAAACCATGTTTGAGATCTCTATATTAATAGTGTGTTGAAATTGGACCATTGGTGGAGCTGGTATTGGCATTGCACTATTTGATCTCTTCTTCCTGCATTCATGCCAAGTTAAATTTTTCCCTATTAGGAAGGAAAAAAAATTTAGAAAGTGCAATGGTTGATTATAACTTTTGAAGTAGTAATTAACTCAAAAAAAAAAAAAAAAATACTCATTTAGAATTTGAAATTTGTGGATCAATAATAATGTTATAATGATAGTATTTATGTATCAAATTATATTTACTATTATATTGGTTTAACGGGGCACACCACTATCTTTCACCCACATAGTAAAAACATATCATATGGTAATGCATAAATGTGGTTATTATAATATTATTAGTGGATCAAATTCATTGTAGTGCACCCCCACCAAGTTTAAATTTATAAGATAGGTTCAAATTTCAAACATTTTTTAAAAAAAACTGAAGATTCACGTACCCAGAAGCGAGATTGGAGCAAAAGATGATGGCATAATTGGAAGCCTTGCAAGTGAAAGTGTTGGTACTATCATCAAATGCATAGCTATAAGGCCCCATTTGTTTTCAGAGGTAGGATGGAGGAGATTGTTAGTGAGGGAACTGTTAGTGAGGAGATTACGAAAAATTGTATTTGCTTGATAACCAATAGACTAATAATAATTCATGTTTATTTTGAGAGATAGGGATGAGATTAACCATGTGAAATTCCACAAATACTCCTTGCATTATTATCAAATTTGGACTTATACGAACTAAAGAATAAATAAATTTTTACTCAATGTTATTCTTCTATTTTTTTCTTAATTTTTTTTTAAATATTAAAGAATCTAACTATTAAATTTTTTTTTTTGTCAATGTTATTCTTTTTTTTTTATAAATATTATTGAATCCAACTACCAATAAATTTTTATTCAATGTTATTCTCTCTCTCTTTTTTTTTTTCTTTTTTTTTTTGTAAATATTAAAGAATCCAACTATCAATAAAATTTTACTCAATTATTTATGTTTAATATTACATGAACCATATTATTCAATGTCACTGCTTGTGCAGAATGTATATCTTGCCAAATTATCTAATGTTGAAAACAAGTCATGGAGACCAGTGTTACCGATCCACACAGCAAATCTCTTGAAGAACAAGATCACTTGATTCGCAGCACCAAAAAGATCAAGGACAAGGACGAGATGGGCGCTCAAGCTATGGAGACAATTGATGCCTCCACTTCTGCTCCACCATTTTCTCACTGCCCAGGCCACACTTGTGAAATCTCTCCCTCCCCTGAGGATGACACCCTTGCCCTCCCTAAGCCCAAATCGTTTAAGGATGCACTTGCAGCCCCTAGTAGCAAAGATTTTTACTTTGATGACGTGATGGACACAATCTCCCCAGAGGAGGAAGCGGAAGAGAGGGACACTGACATACCAGAGGCAGTACCTCAAGGCATACCCAGAATTTTTCTTCCAAAGCAACTTTTGCAACAAATACGACAACCTTGGACCAACTCACTTATTGTTAGACTTCTGGGCAAAACCATTGGGTACAGATTACTCTGTACAAAAGTGCGAAATCTATGGGCCCTACAAGATGAATTCAATGCCATAGATTTGGGAAACAACTACTTTTTGTTCAAATTTTCTTCTCAAAAGGACTGTGCCCATGTTTATTCGGGTGGACCGTGGGTTATCCTCGACCATTATCTAACTGTTCGCAAGTGGGAGCCTGATTTCAAGGCATCGGAAGCTTTTGAAACCACAACCGCTGTGTGGGTTAGGTTTCCGGAGCTTCCGATTGAATACTTCCAAGACAAGGTTCTGTATACTATTGCTAAACAACTAGGGCGTCCTCTCAAACTGGATCTAACCACAGCCATGGCTACCCGAGGCAAATTTGCAAGAGTTTGCATTGAGATGGACCTCAACAAACCATTATGCCCCCGCTTCTTCCTGGGTAAGAAAAGTTACAACATTGAATATGAATCTATCCATAATTTTTGTTTCCATTGTGGCAGGGTGGATCATAGGAGAGAGCTCTGCAAGCACAAAGCGGCACATCCACAACAACAAGCACCTCCACCACCTAGCCCGTCGCCGACCGATAGCGGACTAGCCGTTAGCAACCCATCACAGGCTACACAACCTCAGGCCAACGGTAACCTGCAACAACCTGAGAAGGAAGCTGCCAACTTCGGACCTTGGATGCTGGTTACTAGAAAGAACCGAAGACCCATGTCCAATCGCAAAGGACCAGCTCATAGGCCAACTTCAAACCCAAATAAATTCGCAGAATTAGACTCTAGCAGCCGTATAGAACAAGGACCTGGTACTGAGACTACGGCTAACCTTTTGGGCCAGGTTCCAGGAGTGTATACTTCTCTATCCCCTCTTGGGCCTAAGACACACCTAGGGAAAAGCCCAAGTCACAGCAGTAAGTCTACTGTTTCTAACCCCTCTACCCATTTTGTTTCTACCAATATTGGACTCCAGAACCCCCACGATGTTATCAGTTCTGTCACTGACCTCTCACCTCTGCAATCTCCTCCTCCCTCGACCCCTACCCTTTCTAGGCCCCTACAGGCCTTCAGTCAATCTCCAGAAATCCCTATGGAAGAGATAAGTGCAGACCAGATACATCCACCACCCTCAAACCTCCTTACCTCTACCCACTCTTCTTCTCTTCGATCTGAAAAAGCTAAAGCAAGAAAACCTCCCGACCCACCTTCTAATCATGGAGGACGAAGCAATCCCTCTCCCTCCCGTGCCAGTTCACAAGCTGAAGGGGAATACTATGGGACTATTATTAGATCAAGGGACCGAAGCCATTCACCGCGTCGACACAATCTGGTGGATAGAGCAACTAAGATTGAGAATCGAACCAGGTTGGAGCTCCTTTCCAGGCCCTCCGGTGCACTCAATCCAGATGGCATCTCTGAGATCAGTCGACCAGGATCATTGGAGAATTCGTAGCATTCTTCCCAAGTTAGCTACTGACCCCCTCCCCCCGATGCCATCTATGGACTCTCTAAAAATCTTGATCTGGAACTGCCGAGGGGCGGGTAATAGTACCTTTAGAAGGCACATGCGGGACCTTCTCCGACTGCATAATCCTGGTATACTCATTCTCATGGAAACAAAAGTCACCTATAGCTCCATGGGGAGCTTCTTCAACAACCTGGGCTTCACGGCGTCTACTACTGTCGACCCATCTGGTCGAGCTGGAGGTATATGGATCATTTGGGATCCTACTCAGGTCACTGTTCGAGCTTCAGCAGCCTCCAATCAATACATTCAGGCCACAGTGCACAAAACAGACTATGAGGAATGGGTTTTGAATGCTGTTTATGCGAGCCCAAACCCAACTACTAGGGATTCTCTTTGGGAAGACCTTGAAGACACAGCAGCAAGTATGAATAAAGCTTGGCTTGTAGTGGGCGATTTCAATGACTATGCTAATCTCAGTGAAAGGAGGAGCTTTACACCCTCCTCAAACCTATCCAGGACCCAAAGGTTTGCTGAAAGGATCAACAACTGTAACCTTATTGATCTAGGGAGTGTTGGCCCTCGCTTTACCTGGACTAACAATAGGCAAGGCATGGCTAACACTATGGAACGTTTAGACAGAGCCATGAGTAATGAACAATGGCGGGCTTTATTCCCTGAAGGCATGGTGCGAACCCTGCCAAGAACCTATTCAGACCATTCTCCTCTAGTAGTCTACACTCAAGGTATGCACCCCCCCAACCCTCAAAATAGACCGTTTCGTTTTGAAGCTGCTTGGCTTTGTCATTACAATTTCACTAATGTTGTTAAACAATCTTGGCTTAACATGGATTTTAACCTGCTTGAAGCCATCAATAATTTCACCCATTCTGTTAAAATCTGGAACAAGGAGGTTTTTGGTAATATTTTTAAAAGAAAGAAAAGTCTTCTTGCACGGATTGAGGGCATTCAAAAATCCCAAAATAATCATTTTTCTCATAATCTTCAGATTCTTGAAAAGGACCTTATTAAGCAGTTTAATACGACCTTGTTCCAAGAAGAACTTTTGTGGTACCAAAAATCCCGTACAAATTGGCTTACTATGGGAGATAGCAATACCAGATTCTTTCATATCTCTACCCTTAATAAAAGGAGAAAGCTTAAAGTCCAGGTTCTTAAAGATGATACTGGGAATTGGATCTCCAATTGCCATGAACTAAAAGCTCATATTCTGGACCACTTTACAAAGCTCTTTCAGTTTGAGGATACTCATTTCTTATCTAATTGGGTTAACATTGCCAAAACTGGTTTCACTAGAGAAGATAATGACCTTCTCCAAACCCCTGTGAGCAATTCTGAAATTTGGAAAGCCATTCGCAGCATTAAAGCCTATAAAGCCCCTGGGAAGGATGGCCTCCAAGCGGTTTTTTGCCATACCCAATGGACCACTATTGGCCCTTCTGTCTGTAATTTTATCAAAGATTGCTTCCATAATCATTCTGTTCCTCCTGAGATTAATGAATCTCTGATTGTTCTCATCCCTAAGATTCAAAACCCTGAGTCTTTGAAACAATTTAGACCTATAAGTCTGTGCAATGTTTCTTACAAAACTATCACCAAAATTATAGTCAACAGACTTAGGCCCTTTCTCTCTAACCTCATTAGTCCAAACCAAAGCAGCTTTATCCCTGGTCGCACTACCACTGATAACATCATCATCACTCAAGAGATCCTGCACACACTTCGAGGCAAAAAAGGTAAAATTGGGGGAATGGTTCTTAAAATTGATCTTGAGAAGGCCTATGATCGCTTATCGTGGGATTTTATCCTCCATTCCCTCAAAGAGCTGAACCTCAATCCTGATTGGATCACTCTTATCATGAATTGTGTGTCTAATGTCAATTCTGCTATTATTTGGAATGGTGAGACTCTCCCTAACATATCTATGGGTAGAGGTTTACGTCAAGGTGACCCTCTTTCCCCCTATTTGTTTGTCCTTTGCATGGAAAACCTTTCTAATATGATCAGACCAAAGACGGATAATGGAGAATGGAAGGGTCTTAAGGCCTCCAAGGATAGCCCTCCCATTTCCCATTTGTTCTTCGCTGATGATCTCATCCTTTTTGCTAGAGCTACTAGGAGAAATTGTGCTTGCATTATGGATGTATTATCTGAATTCTGTGTTATGTCTGGGCAAAAAATTAATTTTCAAAAATCAAAAATGTTCATCTCCTCTAATGTCCCTAGAAGAGAAGCCATTTCTTTAAGTTACTTCTGTGGTATCTCTCTCACTGACAATCTGGGCAATTACTTGGGCACCCCTATGCTCCACAGTAGAGTTTCTAAAAACCAGTTTCAAGTTATCCTTGACAAAATGGCTCAAAGACTTTCTGGTTGGAAAGCCAAAAACCTATCCCTCGCGGGTAGAACAACCCTGATAAAGGCGGTTACTTCGGCTATGCCTAATCATCTTATGCAGACTATGGAACTCCCTCGCCACACCTGTGACCAAATTGAGAAACTCAACAGAAATTTTCTATGGGGCAGCACTGACACTCGCAAGAGGGTTCACCTGGTTAACTGGCATCAAGTCTGTAAAAGCAAGAAGCATGGAGGCTTAGGAATCAGAAACATCAGAGATCAAAATTCTGCTCTTATTGCTAAACTAGGGTGGAAACTTGTCTCCAACTCTGAAGAGCTTTGGTGCACCATCCTCAAAACCAAGTATCTCAAGCACCACTCTCTCTCTAATTGGCCCAGTGATAGGAAAGCCTCCCATATCTGGCGCAACATTGTTAAAAATAGAATTGTGTTGGAACAGAACATTAAATGGAATGTTGGGACAGGAGAACTGATTTCCTTATGGAATGATTGGTGGTGTGGAGACCAACCCCTGAGCCATACAAACCAGGGAGCTCATCTTGATGTAGCTACCAAAGTCAGCTCCATCCTTGACGAAGAGAGTAAATGGGACTTAACTTCTATCCAGCACCTTCTAACCCCTCAAAATACAGATGACATTCTTAGAATTCATAGACCCAGGTATGTTACTTATAACGACACTCCCCATTGGAGAGGCTCATCCAGTGGCAACTTTTCTACAGCTGCAGCCTACCAAGCTCTTGCCAACACCGATTCTGCTGGAACCAACTGGTATGGGATATGGAAAATCCAGGCTCCTCATAAGCTTAGACATTTCCTTTGGCTCGTCATGCATGAAAGACTGCTCACAAATCATATGAGGGTTATTAGACATCTCTCTGATTCAGACATCTGCCCCAGATGCCACTCTACTAGAGAAGACATGCTTCACCTCCTCATTAACTGCCCCAAGGCTAAGGTTTATGGGTAAAGCTGAAGAACCTTCATTGGTGGCACCTAAGCCAACACAAAACTCTGCAGGACTGGATTAGGATAAATATCAAGAGCAAGGAACTCATTCATGATATCCAATGGCCAACAGTTTTTTTGACAGCCTTATGGACTATTTGGAAAGAGAGAAACAAAGAAGTTTTTGATAACTCTACCCAACCTCCCCACATCAGTGTGAAATCCATACTGAATACGGCTTTGCAAACTCAGGCAGCCTTCCAGAATTCACTTCACCCCAACTTTAAGGAACCTTCTCTAATGTCATGGTCTTGTCCTATTGCAGGTAAGCTCAAGATGAATACTGATGGATGCTCTAAAGGGGATCCTGGGCAATCAGGCTATGGAGGTCTACTCCGAGATGCAGTTGGTACTTGGATCTGGGGCTACTATGGTTACTTAGGTAACTGTCACAGTTTGGAAGCTGAGCTTTGGGGCATCTACCGCGGCCTTACCATCATTCTGCAAAAAGGATTGGCAAACATACAAATTGAAACAGACTCTCAGCAGGCATTGGAGCTTATCCAAGGTGGAGCTGGGGAAAACTCTCCCTACAGGGCCCTAGTTGAAGATGCCAATTTCCTGCTGCGAAGATGCAACTGCACTATAGAAACAATTCCCAGGGAAGCAAACCAGTGTGCAGATGCTTTGGCTAATTTAGGAGTCAATCAACAAGAGCACCTCATCTTGAAAGAGGACCCTCCTGTACCCATCCTATCTTTGTTAACTGCTGACTTGCTTAAAGTTGGCTCTGGAAGGGATTAATCTCCCTAGACCCTCTGTTGTTTTGTTTGTTTTATCTCTTCTCATGAATCAAAAAAAAAAAAAATATCTTGCCAAATTTGTTTTTGCAAGTCCAATGCATCAAAACCAAAATAGTATTCATCTGATATCTTTAGACTAATTTTAAATCTTGAATGTGATGACTTTGACATTATGAAATAAAAAAATCGATAAACCAACTATTGCACAGTGAAGCTTGAGTACACCATGGTGACCTCCGTAGCTTCAGTTAATGGATGAGTTTAGAAAATCTTAATAAACCTATTGAAGCCTTCACGTCTCTATATCTTGCCACATTTAGGGGTTGTTTGGGATGACCTAAATAAGTATACTTTTTATCTTTTTATAAAAAGATGTGCAAAAAAGTAGAGAGATGATGTGATGAAAAAAAGATAAAAAGATAAAAAGATAGATTATTTTAGTGTTGCCAAACTTGGCCTTAGATTCATTTCACCTCTCTATATCTTTCTGCATTCCATCAATGTAGAGCTGTAATATGAATTACACTTTTCACTTTACCAAGCTAGACAAAATTAATGACAAAGATCTATAATATAAAAACAATCCTCAGATTGGCAGAACATAAAATGACACTAAGTCAGTGTTTGGATAATCAATTTGGGTAAGAATTTGGAAAATAAAAGGAAAAGATGAGGGAAATCTGATAAGTGATCCATGCTAAATCAATAAATACAAAAAATAGGAAGTGCTGGATACTTACCACAGAGTTTCTACTGCCTTCCTTGGTTGCCCAAGAAAATAAATAAATAATAAAAATAATTTGAAGGAATTGCAATTTGAAACTAGTGATATCTGATCCATGCACAATCTCTATGCAACTAAGTCTAGTACATCAATCAGGCAAATTTGAGTTTATTATTGTTCTTTTAATTTTTGAAAACCAAATTACTTTAGAAGATGAGATTAATAATTTAATTTGTTAAGTCTTCATCAACCAAACGGATCATAGACGATCAGAGCCTGCAGAAGACAACCCTGCTGCGAAAAGAAAGAAAAGAGAACAACTGAAGAACCAGACCACTTTTCAATATAATGATGAGAGAGAGAGAGAGAGAGAGAGAGAGAGAATATATATTTCATATTACAAAAGTCTGCCCCAAAAACTTTCAAATTTCAATATATTGGATGGAAGAGAACACATAGAGCCAATTTGAAGAAACTATGGACCTGTGATTCTCATTCGGTCAATCGACCATAAATTATGGGTCTATCAATGCAAACTGTATCAAGAGACTAACTATGGTGGCAAAAATCTAATCCTAATCCTGTCATTTTTTTAACTTGTTTGTTTCTCAAATTCAGTTCTAAAATTAGAAATCATGTCACCAAACCAAAATACCCAACTTGAAACTAAAAATCCCCAATCTAAGTATGAATCACAATTTCCTTTCATGCATCTAATTCATCAAAATCGCAACAACCCGAACACAGTACCAGCAAATGAATCCCAAAATGCCAAGGAAAATTGAAAGCAAAGGGACCCAAGTTCACATTTGTAGTCATCAAGTTAATTTGCATTTCATCAACAACAATTGAAAGTACAAGAAAATAGAAGGGCATAAGAAACATAACCCAACTAAAAGTCAATATATATATATATATCTCAAGCATCTATGTCACAATCACCATTTGTATTTATCTGCCAAGAGAGAGAGAGAGAGAGATAGAGAACTGACCACCAAAAAAGGCAAAGTAGGCAATCTGTGAGTGACAATGAGCCAAACAAGACCATACCCAACAAAATTCTGAACAACACTAATGGAAAAAACAGCCCAAATGGTTTAACCATATATTCATACATGAAAGAAAAGTTCAAACATGAAAACATACCATGGAAATCCACCATGAAAGGGCAAGTCTACATATTCATGATTTCCATACAAAATTATGCACCATGTGAATCCATGATAATACCTAACCTATAATATTTATGTATCACATAATATATTACCGAAGTCATGTGGCAAGCAAAAAGACCATTATAAAATAGATACCATATTCAAATATGACCTTCCAATAACAAAGAAACCCACTCTATCTTGTCATTCTCATCTAAACTGAAGAACAAGTCAACTTTGTCTTCATCTTTCACTATCATAGATGCTGCCATCAACCTTTAGGTAGTACTCATTGGCAACTTCAGAAGTTTTTCATTAACCAACCTCCTTTGTTGGGATAGGTCATGTGAATATCCTATCCTATGAGCAATCTCCACCATCGTAGTATTAGTGTTCTCAATGAATGATCCAAGATTTTTTGCCATCTCAGATAGTTCAGTGGGAATCCTCTCAGTATGTCGAGCCAATTTTTTTTCTAGTTTTAGTAGAGTCAGCACGGTTGGAAATATTACTTGAAGTAGACATTGAGTAGTCCATATCACCCATGTTCATACTAAACTGTTCAACAGGAGACTGTTCTCCTTCTTCTGTAGTTGCATTCGCATCTTCCTTTTCCATGGCTGCAACTGCATCAGCAGGATCCTTAGCTAGTTCACAAGTCGCCCTATCCTTCCCAAATAGAATAAGCCAATCTTCATAGAACGGGAATGGCCTATTTCGCATCCCTTTTGCATCCGGCACCCTCTACATAAGTGATTATCCAATTACTAAAAATAACAGATTGATTTATAAGTAAAGAATAATGCAAACAACAATAACAACAATGAGATATACCCTGACATAGTTCAACCATACGTCGTCACTATCAACTAGCACCATCTTTTGTTCATCATCCCAACCAAAACCACTTATCTTTAACATATCTTGAAGAGTGTTATATTGTTTCCTGCACAACTTAATCTTTGAGTCGATGTGAGGAGTGGCTCGAAGATCAGTTCCAAGAAATGCACTTAAGATCTTCTTTTCACATTCATTGTAGAAGCCTGCCCTAAACTGATTATTATCAAGCTTCCACTTGGGATTACTTGCGGTCACATCCTTCATGGTTGTAATGAGGAAGACTTCCTCACGGTTATTCCAAAACTTTCGAGGTTTCCCCTTTTTATGAGAGCTAGTGGTACCTGTGTCATCCATACTTATATATATATATATATATATATATGTATGTATATCATGAGTTTAAATCATAACACACATGTCAATCATAAATAACAAATCAACTTACATAATATTTCTCACAAATATCACACAAAAACTAAACAAATATGGTTTGAATTACATGTCATTATAAACTCTCACTATTAAATAAAAATTGTTATACAACACAAATTTATTGGCCTTTACTTGCTTGTCATTCATTAAGCATTTGGGTTGCCAAGGCTGTTTTCCATTCACTCCATTGATCAGATGCTTCAACAACGTCAATTATTTCATCTCCTAATTCAGTAGCCGGAGGAGGAGGATTCATTTCCTCATTCTCATCATCAGCGAGATCCATAGGCATTTCACGTTATATGAGATTGTGGAGAAGGCAACATGCAGTGATAATATGAAATTGAGTCTTAATTGGAAAGTAAGAATATATCCTCAATATTGCCCACCTCATTTTAAGTAGGCCAAAACACCTCTCAATGACATTACGAGCAGAAGAGTGCCTCATGTTAAAAAACTCTTGTGAAGTTGTTTGGGCACCCCCTTCTCTTCATGTCGAAAGATGGTAACGTTGTCCTCTATATGGTGCAAGAAAACCCTACCCATTTGTGTAACCTGCATCTATGAGATAGTAGTGACCTGTAATTATGTAAAATGGTTTCACTATGTATGTACAAAAATAATTGTTTTAATATAGATATAGTGTACTTATATATATAACTTATATAATTATCATAACAGTAGGCACTTTCAGCTCATTGGGTTTACTGACAGCATCTCTAACTACCCTAGAGTCAGAAGCAGATCCTTCCCATCCAGGCAAGACATATATGAATTGCATGTCTTGTGAGCACACACCCAATACATTTGTGGCAATTTCTCCCTTTCTCGTTCTATACCTTGGTTTGTCTATTGCAGGGGCAAGAACCTTAACATAGGTTCCATCTAAAGCACCAAGATAATTCCAAAAATTAAACAATATTATAAAATTAATATAGGCAATACAAAAATATAATTCGCTAATTAAGCTAAGTTGTAAATATATTGTACCTGAAAACAACTCCACCTATCATCTGTACAATTAGCAGTTATTGGTTCAGGCTTCTTAAGGAGGAGACCATAGGGGCGCAACACAACCTTGAGAACATTATTGAAGTGCTTACTAACTGTTTGACTACTCCGCATGAAATTAAATTAAATTTTGCGGTTCTTAGTATGATGTGCAAGCACATTCAAAAACATTGCTACTTGCTCCTCTAAGACAACATATTTTGAATAAGACAATCCAACACTTTGCACCAACCCACATAAAAGCATGAAAGTACGCCTATTCATCTGAAGTTGGTCATGACAATTTATGTCACTATCTTTGACCAATCTATTCAAAGGGTCAATTTGATTTCCATAGGGGTGAGGTGATCGAGGTAGTGGCAACCTAATTTCTTTCTTCTTAAATGCATCTTAAATGCAGCATGTAAAATCACTATATACATAGCACATGCATAATTAATGGATGAAACAACATGTTGGAGGGCTACAAATTCCTCCATAAGGTCCTTTCTCCTTTTCTTAGTGGCATAATTATTATCCATCTACAAAAAGTGAATAAACAATAAGTGGCTAAAGTTAGCACAAAAAGTAAAACAACTAATAGATAAATAAATTTAACATCTATTCATATCAATCATTTTGTGATTAAAATTAAATAACAAAAAGACACTTCACAATGGCAAATAGTGGGTATATTCAAATATACACAGAAAACCATGCACCAGCAGATATCCACATGAAGAAAATACTGAATAATTATTTCAAGTCAAGTAATTTGTAACAATGCTCTACCTATATAATAACATACAACTGAATAATTATTTCAAGTCAAGTTATTTAAGATTCTGTGATATACCAGATAGGGCAGATTCTAAGATATACAATAACATACAACTTTCAGATAAGATCCCAAATCATATCTTTCTCTGAGAACTTGGAATCTTGGATCAATTTCAAGTTTTAATGACTTCCTAACAAAAGACAAAACCACAAATCTTCTGGAAATAATTTAACAGTTATTATTTATGTTTGGAAAACATGTAACCGAAAATATCATCTCAAAGGAGATATCCAAAACAACCAACAGATGATTCCATTGGTCTTTGAAAGTTAATGCTCTACCTATATTCGTTGAACAAACATCCTAAACATTCAATCAAAAGAGTATAGCATAAAGTTGCTAGATAAAATGTGTCTCCTAGTCCACAAGAAGCAAATCGACTAATCAAGTCCTCTTCGGTGCAAGTGAAACCTGACTAACAGTTGCATTGCCATGTGATTGACAACCTTAATAGAAACACAAACCAATTTAGATGATATAGTTAAATGCATATAAAAAATAGTCGAAGTCTCCAATCTGTTAAAAAGTACATTCTCTGTGCTTGAGAGCCAGTCTCAATCCGAAAGAAATGTGTAGGGTTGTGGTAGGCTAGCATCCAATATAAAACTTATAATCACACCTTGGAAACATGGATCGTAAGGAGTTGATTTGAATCTTTCGTGCAATTGAGGGGAACCCAAAAAAGATCATAATCAAGGGCATCTTAGAACATTTAATTGGTGCCCTAGGGAGGTCCAACTGCCCAAAATCAACGAAATCTAAGAATAAATATGGACATTTCTAGTGCTACTTTTACAAGCATCATTGAGATGGCTAGAGGTTCTGTTAGAATTTACCATCACCTACCACCACTACCACCTCACCTACTCCACTAAACCTAACCCACTACACCACTACCACCTCACCTACTCCACTAAACCTAACCCACTACACCACTACCACCTCACCTACTCCACTAAACCTAATCCACTACACCACTATCACCATCCACTACACACCATCCACTACACCTACATCTATATAAGGAACCATTTGTAATAGACAGAAAATAACAACAACATTATATCAATCAATAATACAATTTCTCTATTTCTCTTTATACATTAAATTTCTACATGGTATCAGAGCAGGTTTAGAACCTAGTATTTTCGCTTCACCAGCGGGCGGCAACCTCACCTTAGCCGTCCGCCGGACTTCAACCAATTCCGCTTATTTTCTACACATACCTGCCATCACACAAACTGAAGAGCTTAGTCAACTTCCTCAATTTTGGGACCAGCACCACTACCACCAGCAGGAGGAGCATCATCATCATCCATAGCAGCACCACCGGCACCCTGGTACATCTTGGCAATGATGGGGTTGCAGATGCCTTCCAGCTCCTTCATCTTGTCCTCAAACTTTCTTCTTGTGGTCCTCATCCTCAGCCTTGTATTTTTCGGCCTCTTGTACCATCTTCTCGATCACTGTAACTATGCTGTCAACAGCTACTTTCAGAAGAAGAGTCAAGTTACTGGCAGCTGTGATTTCACAGGCACTGCCACCACCACTCAGACCCTCACTAGCTCAACTTCTGGATGTGTTTATCCCAGCTCTGCAGGGAGTAGCACCACCCCATCAACAAGCACAACTCCATCCACAACCACAACTACTCCCTCCTCTATATTTGGCCTGGGCCCCACAGGAAGTGGCACCAGCATTACCAACACTGACAGCAAGGCCAGTGTGACCCTCCACCAAAACAAACACTTGTTTTTCTGCTCTTTAGCTCTAACCCTTTTGTTCTCAGGCCCTATCTTTTTTAGGCTTTGAAAGATTATTGGGGTTATTGATGTGAGGGGGGTATGATGTGTGGATGATATTCTGCCGTGACAGCTCGAGCAAAGCATGTGATATTCTGTTCCCCACTCCTCTTTCTTTTCTTTTCTTTATTTTCCACTTTCAAACCCTTTATTTTTTTTATTCTCTTTGATCACCCACGGGTAGGACCTTTACACCCAGCAGATTCTCCCCTTTCTTTTCTTTTCTTTATTTTCCACTTTCAAACCCTTTATTTTTTTATTCTCTTTGATCACCCCCATGTCTGACCAAACACCACTCTTCTTTTATTTCACACTTTTCTTTTATTTTAAGATATATATATATATATATTTTATTATAATCTATTTCTCCTCTCCCTACTTTTATTTTATTTCATTTTATTTTTTTTTTCTATCTTTTTTTTTCATCAATATTTCATTATTATACCACTCGTTAGTGAGCATCACCCTTTTTCCATTATCTTATTATTATTTTTTTTTATATTCCACAAAAAAAAAAAAAAAAAAAACCATTTACCAATTTACACAACAAACCATATTTTATTCATCTCAGGGGGTCACCCCGATCCACATTTTACACCACAACCAAAAAAAAAAAAAAAAAACCACACAAGATCACCATCACAACAACAACAGATTTGTTTTCTTTTCTGCAGACGGCCACCCACCGACCTACTCTGCCGCCGGTCTCTTCTTTTTGCCTCCGTCCTGGGCAGTCCTTGACGGTGCTGCCTCCGTGTTTCCCACTCCACTGGGCACGATCACTAACCCCTGCTCCTCCACTGCAGCATATGTTGGACCTCCAAATCAGAACATCACGGTGGCCTTCCGTTTCAGCTCCTTGTTTTCCGCCTTTAGCACACTTATCTCTGCTCGCGCATCCTTATACATGCGTTGGAACAGAGCCAGTTGGGCGTTTAACTGCTGCACCTCATTTGTCCTACTCTGCAGCCGGTTCGACAAATTTGTAACCGCAGTCATGGTTTCCACACATGACTTCAATGTATACGAAGAGAAGAAAGGATCATCCTCGCTCAGACAGAGCCATCCAGCCGTTGGATTGATCCACAATTTCATTCCCGTGCTGTACAGTACCAGTCTCTTCTGCAACAACTTGAGGATCGGTTTACCTACGACTCCGGAATTTCAATGGACGAAATGGCAGAGATCCAGGAGCAACTCTCCAATGAAGAAGACGATGCAATTGACCAAGCCAGAACTGCCCTACAACAACTCCTCAAGATTCAGCAGCTCAAACTTGAAGCCATTGCCAGAGCTGCAACCTCTGATAACCAGTATGGAGATAAATTACCCGAGGTCCATCAGCAAACATGTGAATTGAAGGAGATAGACAACAAACTAGTGCACATGTTAAAGCATTACATTTGTTACAAAAAGCCTTCGAGTATGAGGATAAATCTCTCTTGCATGTGGTGCATTCTGGTCTTCGATCTTCTGGTAATGGGTTCTGTTGATCCCATTCATGTTGGCAGTGGTAGATTTCTGGTGAGACTTTAATCTGTGCCCTGTATCCTCCTTCCTTGCCAAGCCAATAGGATTTATCTTTTACAAAATATCTCTAATAGGACAGAAATAAAGATATGATAATATTCCTTCAGCTTTTCTCAATGGTTAATTGAGTATTGATTGAAGAGGAAAATTATCGACACAGACATTGACACAGGCATAACTGGATAGAAGGGACGGACACAGATATGACTGAACAGACTGGACCCACCACGTTCTTCCACACACATTATTGAACACACAATAATATTGATAGATACTGTTGGTAACCCTTATGCTTTTGATTGTAAGGGATTGGAGCCTTCCGAGGGATGAACGTTGTGAGGTTGAAGTAATGCTTGGCACATAGTGCACATGTTAAAGCATTACATTTGTTACAAAAAGCCTTCGAGTATGAGGATAAATCTCTCTTGCATGTGGTGCATTCTGGTCTTCGATCTTCTGGTAATGGGTTCTGTTGATCCCATTCATGTTGGCAGTGGTAGATTTCTGGTGAGACTTTAATCTGTGCCCTGTATCCTCCTTCCTTGCCAAGCCAATAGGATTTATCAGCTTCTCGAAGCATTTTTGCAACGAGATCGTCGGTTGATAGTGCTGGTGCTTTTTGGGCTTCCAAAGCTCGAATCCTTCCTTCAAGAGATTCCACCTGTTTTGACAATCTTAAACAAAGTTCAATTATGGTGTTATTTTGTCGAATCAGGGTTTTCACTCCAGATGGTATGGACAACTTGTCAGAGGAAGTTGATAAGCCGATTCCTGGTGCTTCTGTTGTTTCAGATGCTTTGAGAGCTTCTAAATACACCAAATCGTTTTGACTCATTCAACCAGTGCTCTCTTGAGCTGTTGAAGAATCCCTTCTATCGATCTCAGCTGTTGTTCTTCCTTGTTCCACGACTTGCTTTCAAGGAAAACTTGAGTTAAAGAATTAATTCTTGATGATCCGCCTCTTTCACCACCTTCCATTTGCCGTTGAAACTCTGCATATCGAGTACTGGCTTGTTCCAGAGTTTTCAAAATTATAAAAAGGTATAGCATGATTTCTATATTAAAGTTTCTAAAGGCAATATGATCCTTGAAGTTAAGATTTAAGTAAAAGACACAGGCCCTATATCTGGCAGAGAGGAGTAAGCCCAGTGAAACCCTGTGGTGAACAAGAATTTAACTGGTAAGGACTACTTGGACCTTGAGCCTTAAATATAGTCTATAGCGCTTCCTTTTGGTAATTTGATAATCTAGATAGCTCAGACCAACCAGCCACGGCCAACGACAGCAACACCTGGAGCGCCACTGTTTGAAGAAAAGGTTTCCTTACCAAGGATGGTGGAAAAAGATGCTCGTAATCTATGTGACATCCGGAATGATGATAGAAATGATGCTCGCAACTGGAGGAGCACTGAAGGATTTGGAAGTACAGGGTTACCAACAGTATCTATCAATATTATTGTGTGTTCAATAATGTGTGTGGAAGAACGTGGTGGGTCCAGTCTGTTTATTGGCGTCGTTCCTCGAATTCTTTATGCATACAAATATCTGGAAGCTGAATGCAAGAACGCGGCATTCCAGAAGTCACTTCCAAATCTGGACTTCTGCAGGGAGATTCCTATCCCTGGGTACTATAAGGAACCAAAAAAGAAGTTTGGTGTTCGAAAGGCTACCACCTACAAAGGAAAGCCACATAGTTCTCACGTCAGAATTGACAAAAGAAAGTATTTGCAAAAGTCAAATCAGAAACGAAACACCCTCATCAGCATGACGACGTCAAATAGTTCGTTGTCTATCTCCTTCAATTCACATGTTTGCTGATGGACCTCGGGTAATTTATCTCCATACTGGTTATCAGAGGTTGCAGCTCTGGCAATGGCTTCAAGTTTGAGCTGCTGAATCTTGAGGAGTTGTTGTAGGGCAGTTCTGGCTTGGTCAATTGCATCGTCTTCTTCATTGGAGAGTTGCTCCTGGATCTCTGCCATTTCGTCCATTGAAATTCCGGAGTCGTAGGTAAACCGATCCTCAAGTTGTTGCAGAAGAGACTGGTACTGTACAGCACGGGAATGAAATTGTGGATCAATCCAACGGCTGGATGGCTCTGTCTGAGCGAGGATGATCCTTTCTTCTCTTCGCAGGAGAGGATAAGTTCTTCGATTTGCTGAAGGCCGACTAGCACCTCCATATCTTCCGGCTCCACCTCTGTTGGTCATTCTGTAAATGAAAACAGTGAATATACAAGCCTTGAAAGTGCATCAGCTAGAGTATTATCAGAACCATTAATGTGTTCTAAAGATACATCTATGCCTAAGCCAGTGATGTAATCTGTGAAGGCTATCCATCTGGATCGTGAAGGTTTATGATCCACTGTTTTGTTGAAGAAACTGATTATGGCCTGACAATCAGTTCTTAGAGTCAGCTGCTGTTTATCAAGATAATATATCTTGAAGGATTCTAGGGAATTCATGCACGCGTAGATTTCAGCATCAATTGTTGACTTGATAGGATTAAACTTCCCACTAGCGTATGCACAAATTTGTTCCGTAGATCGAGGATCCTTAGCAGCTGGTTTCCACTTGCAGATTCCTCCCCATCCTTCCATGCATCCGTCAGTTTCAAGAATGATGGCACAATGTGATGGAGGAATTGACAGATCTGGTAGTTTCTGGATCCTGGCCTTGATCTTATGGATTAAATCCCAATCTTGGGCATTGAGCCTCTTCTCACCATTTGGGCTGACCTTAGAATATAATGGGCTTAACATGCGGCCCAAATTCTTAATGTAATGTCTGGCATAGTTGAGAAGGCCCAACCAAGAGCGTAAACCCTTAGTTTCCTTAAGAGTATCATCTGGGAATTGGGCTACCTTGGTTACCACATGTGGTTGTAGCTTTATCTTTCCCTGCCCAATTGTTGATCCAAGAAAATCCATCTGTACTGCAGCAATTTTCATTTTCGTTGGGCTTAGGATGAGCCCATTCTTTTGACAAATCCCGAGCATGGATCGTATATGCTTTTCATGCGTCTTTTCGTCTGGAGAGAAAACCAGAATATCATCGATATAGACAGCAATGTATTCTTCAGTTCCTTTGAAGCATAAATCCATCTTCCTTTGAAAGACTGCTGGAGCATTTTTCAATCCAAATGGCATGACAAGCCATTCATATAATCCAAGAGGCGTCCAAAAAGCAGTCCATTCAATCGAATCAGGATGCATGGCAACCTGATGAAATCCACTTTTTAAGTCAAACTTGGAATAAATACGGCTATGGCCAACCTTTGCCATTATGGTATTTATACCAGGTAGACTGTATTGATCCTTATGGGTGTTGTCATTCAACCTTTTGTAATTGCACACCATTCTTTCTTTGCCACGCTTTTCTTCCTTTGTGACTGGATCAATGTATGTACCAGAGTTTACGATGAACGCAGTGGTACGATGTCGACTTTTACTTGGCCGGATTACCTTAAGTTGTAGAAGCTGTTCAATATGTTTCTTGAAACTCTCCTTCATTGCTGGAGTTATGTGCTTCATTGGCCTGTCATTGATTATAAAATCAGGATTCTTCAGGTCCAGCTTGCAGGTAATCTGATTGTGTGACCAGTATTTCATAGGATCTTCTCCTATGATTCCACAATTCTTGAGCTGCTCCATTAATTTCTCAAAATGTTGCTCAAAATGAGGACTGATGTTGGTGAACAAGAATTTAACTGGTAAGGACTACTTGGACCTTGAGCCTTAAATATAGTCTATAGCGCTTCCTTTTGGTAATTTGATAATCTAGATAGCTCAGACTAGTTAATATATTTTTACTCAGACTAGTAGAATATTATGACAAATATATGGGAACAAAACATCAAAGAATGGTATGAAAAATCCGAGACTTCACGCCTAAACTACCTTGATCTTGCAACTATCAGTAAGCCATCCACTAAAGAACTAGCTCACAATATCGCTGTAATTTATGATCGTGTCTGCCTCTCAAGCAAAGTTAATTTGAAAGAATTTAGAAGTCAGCAAATTCAGATTCAGCTCCTAGAAACCTCAATTCAGCAGCTTGACAAAAAGGTAGAAAAACTTGAAAAAGGAATTAATTCTTTAACTCAAGTTTTCCTTGAAAGCAAGTCGTGGAACAAGGAAGAACAACAGCTGAGATCGATAGAAGGGATTCTTCAACAGCTCAAGAGAGCACTGGTTGAATGAGTCAAAACGATTTGGTGTATTTAGAAGCTCTCAAAGCATCTGAAACAACAGAAGCACCAGGAATCGGCTTATCAACTTCCTCTGACAAGTTGTCCATACCATCTGGAGTGAAAACCCTGATTCGACAAAATAACACCATAATTGAACTTTGTTTAAGATTGTCAAAACAGGTGGAATCTCTTGAAGGAAGGATTCGAGCTTTGGAAGCCCAGAAAGCACCAGCACTATCAACCGACGATCTCGTTGCAAAAATCAAAAATCTATCACTTGGACCAAAGGAGAAGCCAAAGGAGGAAAAGGGACTTCTCAGAGTTCATCGTGATCCAAACAAGTTGCTACAAGACGAGCTTGATAAACTCAGGCTTAAAAATTCATGATGACCTCAACTTCAAGAACTCGAACGGTGACTTTACCACGAGTTACCAACCAGCCACGGCCAACGACAGCAACACCTGGAGCGCCACTGTTTGAAGACCAAATCAGAGAATATCGTCAAGATCAACGACGAAACTATGTTCTGCAACGAAGAGCCAGAAACGCACTTCAACGAATAAGGGGACGCCCCTCAACATCCAATACCTTGGAGCAACAGATTTCTCCAGAAGTGCAGTTACAATTATCTATGGCGGAAAGAGCAAATATAGCACCAGCAGAAGTGTTATACAGAACTAGACGAGATGATGCTCATCATCGAGTTTATGTTCATCGATCTGAGGAAGCCATACTTTGCGTAGGAGAAACGCAAATCGAGAGGCCCTTCATCCAGGAAGAAAGCTATGAAGAGCTACGAAGAAGTCATATGCAATACATCCATCTTGGAGTTGTCCAAATCCGACTTCAAGTTCTTCATCGTATAGAACAAGGGAATCTTGCTGTCTTAGTATTAAGAGACATAAGATGGACTGGAGATCAAGCAACCTTTGCATCTATGGAGGTTGATCTTACACGAGGGATACAGATGGTTTACATAGTTCCAAATACTATGATGACTATCGGGGATTTCTACAATCATGTGCAAGTTGTAATTCAAACAAGAGGATATGAAAATTGGCAAGGAGGTGAAGCCAACTTGTTGATAACTCGAGGATTGGTCGGAAGATTATCCAATACTCCCAATGTTGGATTTGCTTATGAAATACAAGGAGTAACCGAATTTCTTACCTCTCGAGGAGTCAAAGCCATCCCAGGAGAACAAGTTCCAACTGATGTCTTACGTGGTCGCAACTGGATTATACGACCACCAGCCAGAAGAGTACATGCTCAACAGCCAACAACTGCTGTTTCTCGAAATTTGCCGGGAGGAAATTTTAGCTTGCGATTTGGAGATTATGTAGCCGCTCAACGTGCCGAACCAGTTCATTATGATTCAAATGATAATGAAACCATGCAATCTGATGACGACACTCATTCTATTCAGAATGAATCCCGTAATCGGCAAGAAACATTGTTATTCTTTGCAGAGCAACCAAATGTCTTCAAAGAGACTCTGGAACAAGCCAGTACTCGATATGCAGAGTTTCAACGGCAAATGGAAGGTGGTGAAAGAGGCGGATCATCAAGACCACAGCCAGAAGGATCATCAAGACCACAGCCAGAAAGGAGGAGATCAGAAAGGAGGAGATCAACACCACAACCACCAGAATCCGATTCTGATGCTGAATCATCTTATCCTCCTCCACAACGGTCAAGAAAGCAGCAGCAAAAGGACAAGAAGAAGGAAAAACTTTGTCGTACCTGCTATCCTATGAGTGAATATGAAGGATTTGATGCTGTTCAATTCATCAAAATGTTACCACAAGCAACCAGACCAACTCGAGCAACTGATGGAGCCGTCGGTTATGATTTAACATCAATAGCCATGTATGTTATCCCAGCCCAAGGAAGAATGTTAATTTCCACTGGTATAGCCATGGAGATACCCTGTGGACTTTATGGTCGAATTACCCCAAGATCTGGGCTTGCTTTACTACATGGAATAGATGTCGGCGCAGGAGTAATTGACCCTGATTACAGAGGAGAAGTTAAAGTACTTCTTTTTAATCACAATCAGGAGGAGTTCATAGTTCGTGCCGGTGATAGAATTGCTCAAATAATCTTTGAAAAGGTTTCCTTACCAAGGATGGTGGAAAAAGATGCTCGTAATCTATGTGACATCCGGAATGATGATAGAAATGATGCTCGCAACTGGAGGAGCACTGAAGGATTTGGAAGTACAGGGAAAACTGCTTTGGAGTATAGACAAGAGGAGTCTGACTCTGACTCTACGCTCAACATAATTGCCATGGTGGAGGAAGCAGAGACAGAATATCCCCAGATAAAGAAGTTGGAAGCGCTAATTGCAAAACGGCAACAACCTCATTATCTATTATCCTCATCATCAGCCGTTACCTCTCATTATAATCCTCCACAGGATTCAATGATGGGTCCCCCGGGCTATCCACCAGCAACGGGACATGGTCCTTCCATCAATATTCCTGAAAGACCTTCTTATACAGGAGGACGATCAAATTTCCGACGAGGAGCTAAAGACGAAATGTGGAACTTACCTTCTGCAATGCATCATACAGGAGCTATGTTTGTCATTCCACAATCTCTTGGAAGATTTGATGATGCTTTCATGAGATGGGAATCAATTACAAGGTCTTATGTTGCTTCTCAAGGATTCACAGATGTTCGGGATAAACTCCTGTTTATGGAGAATCTCCTTGGAGAAACAGAGAAGTTAATCTGGACGCAATGGCGAATGAGGTATGCAGATGAATATGCTAATCTTGTTGCCATAGGCGATGGAAATGAAGGAACACAGAACATCATTTCTCAAATGAGAACTGTGTTTACTTTGGAAGACCCCTATCAAGGTTCAACCCTTATGCAAGAAGAAGCTTATCGGGATCTCGAAAGGCTTTCATGCAGAGATGTGAAGGATATCATAAAGTTTTTAAATGATTATCTACATCTTGCAACAAAGTCAGGAAGATTGTTTGTTGGAGAAGAATTATCCTCTAAGCTTTGGTCAAAAATGCCAGGTGACCTTGGTGAACGAATCAAGAAAGGATTTGCAGAACGACATGGAGCAAATACAATTGGCGTCGTTCCTCGAATTCTTTATGCATACAAATATCTGGAAGCTGAATGCAAGAACGCGGCATTCCAGAAGTCACTTCGAAATCTGGACTTCTGCAGGGAGATTCCTATCCCTGGGTACTATAAGGAACCAGAAAAGAAGTTTGGTGTTCGAAAGGCTACCACCTACAAAGGAAAGCCACATAGTTCTCACGTCAGAATTGACAAAAGAAAGTATTTGCAAAAGTCAAAACATTGTAAATGCTATTTATGTGGAGAAGAAGGACATTATGCAAGGGATTGCACGAAGGAGAAGAAGAATGTCAAGAGGGTAGCTGTATTCGAAAATCTGAGCATTCCTGAAGACTATGATGTTATGTCTGTAGAACCAGGAGATGATGACTCAGATGCAATCTATTCGGTATCAGAAGGATTTGATGATACTGAACAAATTGGAGGAGGTTTGACAGAAATAATCTATATGCTTCGAGAAGCTGATAAATCCTATTGGCTTGGCAAGGAAGGAGGATACAGGGCACAGATTAAAGTCTCACCAGAAATCTACCACTGCCAACATGAATGGGATCAACAGAACCCATTACCAGAAGATCGAAGACCAGAATGCACCACATGCAAGAGAGATTTATCCTCATACTCGAAGGCTTTTTATAACAAATGTAATGCTTTAACATGTGCACTATGTGCCAAGCATTACTTCAACCTCACAACGTTCATCACTCGGAAGGCTCCAATCCCTTACAATCAAAAGCCATTGTTACAGGAGCAACAAGAGTACATCCGATGGTGTGAAGCTGAAATGAAGAGGCTCCGGGAAGAAGCCATTCAATACAAGACAGAGCTCGAAGAACTAAAGTTAATCATTCAGCTACAGGAGGATGAACGAGAACTAAGAAGGAAAGGGAAGTATAAAGAAGAAGAACTCTTGGACCTGGAGAAAGAAGCTGAAGCTCATGTTCAATTTGAAGAAGTTCCATCAGAAAAAGTTCTTGATCTTGAAGAAATTGTAGCAGGAGGAGAATTAAAGGAGAAAAAGAAAAACATGCTCTACAATCTCACTGTGGAACTAGAGATTCCAGGAGTACAGAAGATCCCACTACACGCAATTCTTGATACGGGAGCAACAACTTGCGTCGTGGACTCTGAATCCATCCCAGCTGAAGCCTTGGAAGAAAATACATATACTGTTGAGTTCAATGGTATAAATTCGAAATCAAAGGCAAATAAGAAATTGAAGGGTGGAAAAATGTACATAGGGGATAATTGGTTTAGAATCCCTTATACATACAGCTTCCCATTCCATCTTGGAGGAAGAATCCAGATGATTATCGGGTGCAACTTCATTCGAGCAATGTATGGAGGCGTACGGATTGAAGGAGATAATGTTACATTCTACAAGAATGTAATAACAATCCAGACCCGTCAATCAGTAAATCTTCTGGAAGGGCTTGAAGAAGAGGAAGATTTTACAGTGGATCATTATTATGAGCCTTCATCAGAATGGCTATTTCATTCCACCAACATCAGTCCTCATTTTGAGCAACATTTTGAGAAATTAATGGAGCAGCTCAAGAATTGTGGAATCATAGGCGAAGATCCTATGAAATAATGGTCACACAATCAGATTACCTGCAAGCTGGACCTGAAGAATCCTGATTTTATAATCAATGACAGGCCAATGAAGCACATAACACCAGCAATGAAGGAGAGTTTCAAGAAACATATTGAACAGCTTCTACAACTTAAGGTAATCCGGCCAAGTAAAAGTCGACATCGTACCACTGCGTTCATCGTAAACTCTGGTACATACATTGATCCAGTCACAAAGGAAGAAAAGCGTGGCAAAGAAAGAATGGTGTGCAATTACAAAAGGTTGAATGACAACACCCATAAGGATCAATACAGTCTACCTGGTATAAATACCATAATGGCAAAGGTTGGCCATAGCCGTATTTATTCCAAGTTTGACTTAAAAAGTGGATTTCATCAGGTTGCCATGCATCCTGATTCGATTGAATGGACTGCTTTTTGGACGCCTCTTGGATTATATGAATGGCTGGTCATGCCATTTGGATTGAAAAATGCTCCAGCAGTCTTTCAAAGGAAGATGGATTTATGCTTCAAAGGAACTGAAGAATACATTGCTGTCTATATCGATGATATTCTGGTTTTCTCTCCAGACGAAAAGACGCATGAAAAGCATATACGATCCATGCTCGGGATTTGTCAAAAGAATGGGCTCATCCTAAGCCCAACGAAAATGAAAATTGCTGCAGTACAGATGGATTTTCTTGGATCAACAATTGGGCAGGGAAAGATAAAGCTACAACCACATGTGGTAACCAAGGTAGCCCAATTACCAGATGATACTCTTAAGGAAACTAAGGGTTTACGCTCTTGGTTGGGCCTTCTCAACTGTACCAGACATTACATTAAGAATTTGGGCCGCATGTTAAGCCCATTATATTCTAAGGTCAGCCCAAATGGTGAGAAGAGGCTCAATGCCCAAGATTGGGATTTAATCCATAAGATCAAGGCCAGGATCCAGAAACTACCAGATCTGTCAATTCCTCCATCACATTGTGCCATCATTCTTGAAACTGACGGATGCATGGAAGGATGGGGAGGAATCTGCAAGTGGAAACCAGCTGCTAAGGATCCTCGATCTACGGAACAAATTTGTGCATACGCTAGTGGGAAGTTTAATCCTATCAAGTCAACAATTGATGCTGAAATCTACGCGTGCATGAATTCCCTAGAATCCTTCAAGATATATTATCTTGATAAACAGCAGCTGACTCTAAGAACTGATTGTCAGGCCATAATCAGTTTCTTCAACAAAACAGTGGATCATAAACCTTCACGATCCAGATGGATAGCCTTCACAGATTACATCACTGGCTTAGGCATAGATGTATCTTTAGAACACATTAATGGTTCTGATAATACTCTAGCTGATGCACTTTCAAGGCTTGTATATTCACTGTTTTCATTTACAGAATGGCCAACAGAGGTGGATCCGGAAGATATGGAGGTGCTAGTCGGCCTTCAGCAAATCGAAGAACTTATCCTCTCCTGCGAAGAGAAGAAAGGATCATCCTCGCTCAGACAGAGCCATCCAGCCGTTGGATTGATCCACAATTTCATTCCCGTGCTGTACAGTACCAGTCTCTTCTGCAACAACTTAAGGATCGGTTTACCTACGACTCCGGAATTTCAATGGACGAAATGGCAGAGATCCAGGAGCAACTCTCCAATGAAGAAGACGATGCAATTGACCAAGCCAGAACTGCCCTACAACAACTCCTCAAGATTCAGCAGCTCAAACTTGAAGCCATTGCCAGAGCTGCAACCTCTGATAACCAGTATGGAGATAAATTACCCGAGGTCCATCAGCAAACATGTGAATTGAAGGAGATAGACAACGAACTATTTGACGTCGTCATGCTGATGAGGGTGTTTCGTTTCTGATAAGGGTTACCAACAGTATCTATCAATATTATTGTGTGTTCAATAATGTGTGTGGAAGAACGTGGTGGGTCCAGTCTGTTCAGTCATATCTGTGTCCGTCCCTTCTATCCAGTTATGCCTGTGTCAATGTCTGTGTCGATAATTTTCCTCTTCAATCAATACTCAATTAACCATTGAGAAAAGCTGAAGGAATATTATCATATCTTTATTTCTGTCCTATTAGAGATATTTTGTAAAAGAAATGATTCTCTTAGAATGATAAGGTTTCTGATAAGGTTCGCGATAGTGCGACGATGAGGTCCAATGAACACTCGGCACGTATCCTCAACCTTATTCCGAGCTTATCTCTTAAGGTCTATAAATAGAGTCTTAAGTTCAGTGTTTCAAGCATCAAGATAAGTTCCAAAAACTACACTTGGTACTTGAGAAAATCGAGTCTTGTAATCAAAGTTTGAAGTTTGAAGAAGTTTCCGCTGTAATAAAATTTCTGTAAGTTTCTATCTAGTTCTTTTCTTACTAGTAGATCCTGTATTTGGTATCTGTTGGCCATTCTGTAAATGAAAACAGTGAATATACAAGCCTTGAAAGTGCGATGAAGGCTCATAATAATGATCCACTGTAAAATCTTCCTCTTCTTCAAGCCCTTCCAGAAGATTTACTGATTGACGGGTCTGGATTGTTATTACATTCTTGTAGAATGTAACATTATCAAAGTTTTTCCTTCTTCTTGTCCTTTTGCTGCTGCTTTCTTGACCGTTGTGGAGGAGGATAAGATGATTCAGCATCAGAATCGGGGCGCTTGGTTGAGGTTCCAGTGCCACCGCACCAGTTATCTCTCTTGTTGACTCGTTGAGGTCGGGAAAGAGAGTGAGCAGACCACGGGAAGATGAGGCCATGTTCTGGGTAGCTGAACGGGAAGACGAGGCCATGTTTTTTGGGTTGCTGAGTGTTTCCGAGAAAGGTTGGATACAGAGTATTTACAGATTGTTACAGAATGGCAACAGAGTGTTCCAGAATCTCTTTCTCAGAAACGGAAGAGTTTTTTCAAAAGATTTTCGGCGGTTTTAGACTGGTTTGCACAGCCTCTGCCTCAACCTTGGTTAAATAGCCGAGGCCGACACGCCACTCTGTCGCTCACGTGCCTCGCCGCGTCTCCGGCTCACCTTTTGATGGCTCGACGCTTTCTGTCAGGCACGCCTTTTGATGAAGTGGGCGCGCCTTTTGAGGGCGCGATTTTTGAGGGCTCACTATATATCTCCATATATATATATATTTGGGCAGCTTATATACACCATCCTACAGTGTATTTTTTAAGGGTCCGACAAGACTCTGTAAACTGTCCCGACATTGATTCCGGTTAGCTCCTTCAAGGGTCCGACAAGACTCTATAAACTGTCCCGACATTGATTCCGGTTAGTTTCTACAAGGGTCCGACAAGACTCTGTAAACTGTTTCGACATTGATTCCGGTTAGTTTCTACAAGGGTCCAGCAAGACTCCGTAAACTGTCACAACAACTGTCACAACATTGTCTGCTACAACGGTCCGACATGACCCCATAAACTGTCTTCTACATCGGTCTGACACCACCATACAGTGTCCTCTACCACGTTATGACACCCCCATACAGTGTCATCTACAACGTTATGACACCACCATACAGTGTCCTCTACACCGTTATGACACCACCATACAGTGTCTTCACCAACGGTCTGACACGACCATACAGTGTCTCCTATCATTTTTTTTATATGTATTTTCTTGTTTTGTTCCTCTCTTCCAACTCAAGTTGGTTAGTTTCTATCCTCCTTGAGTTTGCCGGGGGCTGTTAGAATTTACCATCACCTACCACCACTACCACCTCACCTACTCCACTAAACCTAATCCACTACACCACTACCACCTCACCTACTCCACTAAACCTAACCCACTACACCACTATCACCATCCACTACACACCATCCACTACACCTACATCTATATAAGGAACCATTTGTAATAGACAGAAAATAACAACAACATTATATCAATCAATAATACAATTTCTCTATTTCTCTTTATACATTAAATTTCTACAGGTTCTATTGATGCTTGTATCACCAAATGTGAGTTTGGTCACAACAAAATCATTGACTAAAAAAAGGAAATAATGAAATCAGCTCCAAAAATAGCTATGACAACAAACAATAAGAGTTGACTACCCAACTTAAGTAGAAATTAAATGTTGCTTCCATCTAAAATTTTCCACTTACAAAAAAAGTAAATCAATAAAAAATTGTACATTTTCAAATGCCATCTTTAAGCCACAATGCCCAATGGTTCTCAACAAAACTGATTTCTTCTATCTTGCAATCTATTTAATTTGACATCTAACTATTACCTCTTCTCTCCAAATCCAAATTTGTGATAAAAGAAACATCACCATATCCTCCAAAAAAAGTCCCCATAATATCCTCCTCAATCCAGATTGGAGCCCCTGCTTTCATGTTCACTAACAAGAAAATAAACCAACTTATATTGGAAACCCTTTTTCTAGCAGTGGAGAAAAAAAAAACATGGAGAAGCAACTTATAAACTAACTTATATCTATGTCTCCATTCCATTTATCCATTAGGCATGTAACTGTGGAGGAAAAAAAAAAAAAAACCCTAAACTTCTTATCACAAAACAGTTCCCTTTACATCTCCTGAAACAGGCCCCGTTTTTGCATGTATTTTTGGGATAGAAGGGAAAAAAATTAATCAACAGATAAACCATGGCAGATAAAGCAGGAAAAAATAAAGCACCAACATTTAGAATAGAAGGAAAAAAAAATAATGAAAACCCATTCACAGATGATGAATCAACAGATAAACCAAAAAATAATCAAATAATGAAAACCCATTCACAGATGATGAATCAACAGATAAACCAAAAAATAATCAAATAATGAAAACCCATTCACAGATGATGAAGCAACATTTAAAAATTAATCAAATCACAGATGATAAACCCAAAAATAATGAAAAAAAATAAACCCATTTATAAATTATAAACCACAAAAAAAATAGGGTATAATTTGGGGTAGAGAATCTCATACATCAAAACCCATTCACAAACCCAAAAAAATGAATCAGGTAGCAGATGATAAATCCAAAAATAATGAAAAAAAAGAAACCCATTTACAAATCATAAACCACAAAAAAAATAGGGTATAATTTGGGGTAGAGAATGTGATAGCGGGATTAACAAAAAACAAATTACCAACGGAGCAGATGCTCAGCTGAATTTGAAGATGAGAGAGAGTTTGCTGTACTTGAGATCGAAAATTTGAAGAAAAAGAAGAGCTTCTCTTGTCTCTCCCTTCTGCTGCTGCTTCCAAAGATGAGCTAGGGCTAGGGCAACGATGGGTAAACAAGTAAATCACTCTCCTAATACCAACAGACTAATTTTCAAAACCAAGTTTTGGGGCAGATTGTGAATCCTATCAGCAAGGCCTATCTTAAGCCCTTCGGCTTATGAGTTCCTTCCTGAACTCTGTAAACAAACAACACATTAAATGGGACCCACAGCTATCCTAATCCCATTCCTCCCCCTAAACCCCAAAACAAACGGGGCCTAAGCTCTCAAACAAGCAGTCTAGAAAATGGTGGAATAAAAAGAGGGTCTGCAAGTAGTTGGGTTAGCAAACTCTCCATTGCAGCAATATTGGTCTAGCCCAAATGCCTCACATGCACTCCTGTATCCAACCACTCCCACTCCACCATTGTCCCTATCAACCACCTGAAGCTCTTTTGGGCAACTTGCAAAGTTTTCATTTACGACAGTACTACTTGAGCATCATCAAGAAGACAACCATGAATCATAGTGACTGCAAATGTAACCCTTTATTGCATTGTAGTATGTGTGTGATTTACAATTTATATTTTTTATTCTTTTCTATTTTTGTGTCCCACCGATCCTAATTAAGTGCTTCACAATTTGTAACACATTTGAGGATGGTGGTCAAGTGGTTTGGAGGACAGGAGGTCAAAAGTCTATACATAGTTGTTTGAAGCGTAAGATTCATGCCCATTAAGCCTGAGGCGTTGCTCCTTGCCACTATAATCTTGGTAGCATGAATTATTCAATCTTCTCATGACACTACATAGTTGTGCCTAAACAATGTTTTGTGATTCCCCCCCTCCCCACTTTTTTTTGTGTGTGGTCATGCAAAGTTATATCCTTACTATTGGATAGGCACACCGTCAACATAGTGTGCCAAGGAGATTGAATAATTAATCTAACCATGGGATTGGGATCAGACTTTGACTTAGCCTCTATATAGGGAGCACTTGCATATATCCCCAACAATCCTACGTTTTCAGGCCCATCTAGGCCAATCTAACCATGGGATTGGGATCAGACTTTGACTTGGCCTCTATTTAGGAAGCACTTGCATATATCCCCAGCGAATCCTATGTTTTCAGGCCCATCTAGGCCACTTTTGTCCGACTTCCAGTATATAAGAGCTCTTATTGTCACGCCCAGGAAGAGTTTTCATGCTCTAATCACCAAATCCTACTTTTTTACGAAAAAATAAAAAATAAAAAATCATTAATTACCTGTGTTGAGGTCTGAAACACATCCGGTGGGGAAGCAATGAGAGGAAGATTATAACGATCCACAATGCTGACATCATAGAAGTCTCTCTCATCGGCACTGATGCCTATCGTGATCTCAAAGAGAAACGCAGGTGATGCGGCTCCAACGCCATCACACTCCAACCTCCCACCTCAATCCCTTCTTTGGCACATATCCACCCCTGACTCATCAAATTTGCACCCTATCCTTGCCCATATTCGACCTGACCACCCTGGAAATGCCGGAATTTTGATACTTTGGCCAGAGTCCAATTTGAACCCTGTTGTCAAAAGTTGCGGTGTCCCTGAACCGGCAAGTGTTCCAGGCCAGATTATTTGTGGGCAATTGT
This sequence comes from Camellia sinensis, assembly GCF_055761805.1. Taxonomy (NCBI): domain Eukaryota; kingdom Viridiplantae; phylum Streptophyta; class Magnoliopsida; order Ericales; family Theaceae; genus Camellia; species Camellia sinensis. The sequence continues at coordinate 8,426,783 of NC_138968.1, forward strand.
TAGTGACAGTGAATGTAGAGGCAAATGAGTTAGTTGGGAATGATTTGACAAGAAAGAACATCAAGAACATCCATTGTGATGTTATAGTGAACATTTTGGGATAGAGAAAAGTGGGTTATGGTTCCAAATTCCAATGCCCTATTCTTTTCCAGGAATGGGTTAGTAGCAGGGTTCTAAATAAATTGGGATTTTGAAATTGCAATATCAATATTTTGACCAATACTGTTTGATATGAACTGATCGAATACTATTATTTAAAACCAAGGTTGATAATCAGTTATAGGAAAGAGACACTGCTATATATTGTATTTACAGGTAAGAATCTGCATGGGAAACAAAAAGGGTTAGAGTTGCTTTGTGACACAACTTTTTACCTACAATCAATAAATAAATTTCAATAGTAGTAGTAACAACATCTTCCACCATTATACAAATAGATGACTACTTTCAATTACCATTTTACATTAGAATTGCTCCTTTTAAATGGTTGGCACGTAACTACAAAAACATAAAGAATAAGCTTTAAGCCCAAAACAAATATAGATGTCCTTCATCACGTAGTACAAAAAAAAAAAAAAAAAAATGCAATGCAATAATCCCAATGACTAATATCCAAATATTAAGGAGCCAAATAGTGATGATGTTATGACAATCAAGGATATGGTAACTGTTAATTATTTTTTAGGTAGATTGTTTTTTGGGTGAATATTATTGAGGTAGATTAATGCCCATATGTTATGAAATATTGCAATAATGCAATTAAACAAATTTGGCAGTGCACTTCAGTATCTATTATTTGCAAGAAAATTCATATATTAGATACCAGACCATTACAATTTCTATTATTCTTCTTTACAAAAAGATCTATTTTTATTTTTTATATTTTTGGTATTCTCATGTATTCTTTTTGAAAATCAAAACATTTTTCCTAGTATCAATCATTGAATATCAATAGTAATAACCAACCACATCTTCCACCAATATGCAAATAGATGATTGCAATTGTTTTTATTTCCACTATTTTACATAAAACTTTTGAAGAATAAGCTGTAAGCCAAAAACATCCTAAACAATAGGGTGGAAAGAAAAGGTTCAAATAAGCTTACCTAGACTGCACATCCTCCTTCCCTCTTATTCTTTTCATGACACATGATATACTGGCATTAACACCTGTCATGACAGCAAAATTGTATGCTTGTCCGAAGGGACCCCTTGCTAGGGCCTATAAACAAAATAAACCATTTGTTAATTACACATCAAGTAAGTTTCTACATTAAACAGTAGTTGCATCATCAAAAAGCTGAGTTTGGGTTGCCCGAAACAAGATGTTAGAATAAGAACTAGAGGCCCTAATTCCACTTCCAAAGGTTTGCACTACATGTCAACTTATTCAAGGCATGTATGCTTAGATTAGAATACCTGAAAATTCTCAATTCGACTAATTGAAGAATCCATTCCACATTCAAAATGAGATACAATTCCAAATAAAACCAAACAAAGCCCTAAATGATTCTTCAGCAAATGAACAGATAAATAGAAATATCCTTATCATGACCCATAAAACAAGCAACCAAAAACCAAGTTTGCTCTATTTTAACAGATACAAGCACAAGACCCCAAATTATATAATCAGCAAATCAATCTAGCACTTAGCATCTCCAATCCCTGAGTCAAACCTATATCAAATTTAAATTTGGGTAAAAATCACTCAAAGCACCTTCCACTCATTGTCCCAAACTTATACCAAATTGAGTTTTACTCAAAATTTTACCCAAATCAAATGTTTAATCAAAATTTTCAAGGCTATTTAGTGGCTCTCAAATTTACCACTCTCCAATTACCGAATCTTTTGCATGGGCAGGAAGTCAAACTTGGGAACTTGTCGTCGTCGGCTCGTTAATCCTCCTAGTGAGGATGGGTATCAACTTTGATTATCTTGTTACTTTTTTTTCTCTATTATTATCTATTAATTTTTTTTTCTTTTACTTACTTAAATCTGAATATGTCCACTGGAGTGGTTTATACCAAATAAAGCTTTTACTCAAATTTTTATTCAAATGAGTAAAATTTTGAGTAAGCTTTTACTCAAGTTTTCAAGCATTATAGGGTGTGTTTGATTCAAGGGATTTTGGGGGGGGGGGGGGTTATTTATTATTCGGATTACTTATTCAATGGAGGGAGATGTCCATCGTTTGGTGCAATTTTAATCCGCCGGACTCCATATCCCTCTTATGAGGGACTAAACAATCCTAGGGAGGGGGTGTGATTATTTCCGTAGGATTGGTATCATATGGGACTAATGTGTGAAATGTCTATTTTACCCTCATGCTATTACATAGTAAACAATTGGAAAATGGTAAAATAGTTTTTTGAACATTTATAAATATTTTTTTAGTGTTGTTAATTTAAAATTATATATTAAATAAAAAATATAAATTATAAATTAAATTTAATTAAAAATATGGCCTATAAATTAAATTTAAAAAAAAATTAAATTTATATATTAAATAAAATTATTTTTTTTGTGTTGTTCATTTAAAATTATATATTAAATAAAAAATATAAATTATAAATTACAAATTTAATTTAATTAAGAATAATAAATTAAAAATTATGACCTTATAAATTAATTTTTTTTTTTTGCGTTGTTAAATTATAAATTATAAATTATAAGGGTAAAATAGGCTTTTAAATATTTATTATTATCCAGTCCGTAATCTCATGAGAAAACAAACACCGATATATATCAATTCAAGCAAATAGTTGGGATTAACAGTGAATCAAACCCTCCCTCAAAAGAAAAAAAAAAAACCCTAATTTGGCGCAAAACCTAATTTGTAAAGCCAGCAATAGAATAACACACATATAGGTATGCATGAAAAATAAGTAATATATGAATAATTAGGAGGGTAAGGGTGAGGATGGAAAAAAAACCTGGGCTTGCTGGAGAGAGGCCATGGCTTGGGGATTCATAGAGGCAGCATGGGGAGGAGGAGTAGGGAAAGAAGAAGAGACGTCGTTGGTGAGGTTGCCCATGAAAGCACCTATGGCTGCGCCCTAGGCGGCGCTGGTGGCGGTGATGACGGCGGCCTCCATTGGCAACGACTGCTTGGCCAACCATGCTTTGAACCCTTCATTCCATTCCTTGAACTTGGCTTGTAATTGAGCTACTGGGTTCTGCGTCTGAGTCGCCACTAGTCCTTTTGACATCTCCCCCACCATCACTCTTTGCTCTCTGTATGTTTTTTTGTTGTCGACTTATTGCTGCTCTCCTCTCTCTCTCTCTCTCTCTCTCTCACTTCGCACAATTGGAATCTGGAAGCTCTAACAAGGAGCTATTTTGGGGAGTATGGATAACACAATACGGTAAATTACACTTTAGTCCTTTTTATTTTAGTCCTTTGTTAATTAGTTAGTAGAAATTGTCATGTGACCCTAATATAAGGTATTTTTAGTGAAAAATACAATTTTCTTTTTATTTCTTATCTTGTTATATCTATCAATTTTAACTTTTTTCTTATATTGTAATTACATCTTTTTTTTATTCAATCTGTTTCGCCATTTGTCCACCGAATCTGGATCCTCGGCCGCCAAACTCGGCAGCCCCCCAAAACGACGTCGTTTTGGGGGTTTTTTGTTTTTTTTTTCTTTTCTTCTTCTTCTTCGTTCTTGCTTTCTCTCTCTTCGAAACCAGAGGGGAGGAGAGAGGGAGAAGAGGGAGGAAGAAGGAGAGAGGAGGCTACGAGCTCGCCATCGCAGCTCGTCGCCTCGCCGCCGGCCGTCGCAGCCGTTCGATCGTCGCCCGATCCAGCTCGTCGCAGCAGCTGCACCGCCGTCGCCGCAGCTGCACCGCCGTCGCCTCCGCCTCCTCCTCTTCCTCCCTCCTCCTTCCTCCCTCTTCCTCTCCTTCCTCCATCTCTTCCTCTGCGTTTTTTTTTCTTTGGAAATTTGCCCCCAAAACGACGTCGTTTTGGGGGCTGCTGGAAACGGCTGCCGGGTAGGGCGGCCGAGAATCCGAACTCTTGTCCACCACCTATGGATGGCATTAGTTAATAGTAAAAAGTAAAGTTGTTAGGCAAAAAGAATGTAATGATAAATAATAAAAAGCATGTGGTGAAGGGATGTGGGTGGCGACAATAATGAAGGGCAATAGTCATAAGTAATGTAGAAAAAAATGATTATGAAAAAATGATTGAGTTATAATTGAGAAATAGAAAAGAAAAATAAATAAATTATGTTTTTATTATGAAAAGGATATCATATGAGAGTTATATAACAATTTTCATTAAATAATTTAATATTAAATTAATGAAAGGGTTATAAGTATAAGAGATTGGCTATTAGAATTAAAAAAGTAAAGACCAAAATAAATTTTAATAGTCTTTGAGGTTTGAAAAATAATACAATTACCCTTATATGTTTTACATAATTATGTTGACATTTTTTAATAATGTTAAAGCGACTGAAACTAATACATGATAAATATATTAAAATAAATAAAGACAAATATATATTTTAATTGAAAATATATTAATATATTATTTTTTATTCATACGACTAACAAATTATTGATAAAAAATAACATAATTATTATATGAATTAAAAACTATAAAAAAACCAATATAATTCTATTAAAATTATAAAATTACCTATATTTTTTAAAACATTTAAGAAAAATGACTGTAGTTTAGCCTAAAATATTAAAGTAGAAAGCATAATTTATTTTTATCTTTTTAATAATCATTTTCTCCCGTGTCGTCGTCGTCTATTAAGGCTACGACAAAAGACAAAGTAGCAAACTCATTGAGCATCTTTCTATTAATTTTGTGTTAAAAATAAAATAATTAGAAAATTTAAGAAAATAAATTATGAAAAGGTCATAATGTTACATTTCCCTGCTCGACGATGTTGGGTTTTCTTAACTCCATTTATATTTATTAAATATATTTATATAATATATATCATTTAGTTTTTTTAATATGATAAGATTAAAACACAAAAATATTACACTTACTATTCGTTTTCATTAATTTCTTTTTCATCTTACATCTTTTGATTTTCATTAATTATAAATCACCATTTGATAATATATTATATTATTTGTCCTTTCCCTGATAAGATGCAAGGTAAATATGGAGAAGGACAAACTTGTCCCTTGGCCATCTTTAGTCTCAATTCAAATCAATTATCCATTTATACTCTATATTCAACTAAGGGGTGTATTTGAAAAAAAAAAATAATTTTAATTAAAAAATTAAAAAGTCAAAAAAATTAAAATAAAGGTTTAATTAGGACATATGATATGTTGTGCATTATAAAATCTTCCTAGAATTTAACAAGTTGTTATAGAAGAAGCTGATGAAACTGCAGAGAGGGTGAAAATAAAATAATTGTGTTGTTGAAAATTAATTTGTAACTGGTATATTGATTTACTTTATGTACCAAATTTCATATACATGTGTTTATATAATTCACAATCTTTATGGCAGAAGTGGCTGTTTACCAAACCAATAAACAAAAATAAAATGAAATAAAGTCAAAATCAACAACAAAAAGATCAAATTTTTATTAAATATTTGGGCATGCAAGATAAACAAGATTGACAATTCTTGACACCATTTTCTTTGTTAAAGCCTAATCACATCTGGGAAGAAAAAAAAATTAACAACTCTGACTTATATCACATATGGTGTGCTCTTTCAATTAGAGAATAGCACGTTGACCTAAAAACTAAATACTAACTATGGAAACTAATATAACTTGACTGAAAACTAAAAAAACATCTAAATTTGAAGTCTAACACTACCAACTGATTACTCTTGTCTCTTTTTCTGGCTATATATAAAGTCTCACCAACTCTTCCACCACCCCATCTATATCCTCCTTCCCTTTGATAGTTAGGGTTTCACTCAACTCCCTTGCTTTGCTCCTCACCGCCTCCCCACCATCTTCAACCACCACTTTCTGAATCACCTCGGCCACATTTTTTCGATCAAGCACCCTATTCTTGTCCCTCACAGCCTCCATGCCAACCCCTATCTCCTCCACCAACCTAGCATTTACAGGCTGATCAAGATGCATTGGCATGGCTATGATTGGACTTCCAAACTTCATTCCCTCCATCACTGAGCTCCATCCACAGTGACTCACAAAACCACCAATGCTTGGGTGCAGCAAAATCTTCAGTTGAGGAGCCCAACCTTCCACCACCATGCCTCTCTCTCCTACCCTCTCAACGAACCCTCTAGGCATTGCCTTCTCAACACTTATATTTGCTCCCATTGAAAACCTCACAACCCATACAAAATTAACACCAGAAAGCTCCAACCCATAAGCTATCTCTTCAATCTCATCCTCCAATAGAAAATACTCGGTGCCAAAACAAACAAACACAGTGGACCGCCGCTCCTTCTTGTTCAGCCACCCAATAATCCCGCTCTCACCGTTGTTGTTGACACAGTCTTGGACAAGAGGGACAGGCACAATCTTCTTCCCAACCAAACTAGAGAGATAATCGATGTACTTTCCTTCAACTTCTTTAAAAGTTTTTATCAGAACAATCTCCGATGATCGATCAAGGCACTCGAAACAGCGAGTCTTGTCCTTGTCGAGGTTTTTCGAAGGATTGAGCAAATGGGATACTTCTACTTTGTCATAATCACGAAGATAAATCGATGGAAAGGAAAAGTGATAAGTGGGTCTTTATAGAGGTGGTGCATGAAGGCGGTCATGGTGGCGCTGCTAGTGATGAAGTCCACCGCCGGTATACCATACTCGGCCGCGACCACTGGAGCCCAAGGCTGAAGAAAATCATAGATGAGGAGGTCTGGTTTGTGGGTTTTGAGGAGGAGAGAGAAGTTGGGTTCGGCGGAGTCGAAGGCCTTTTTGAGGGTGGGCATGAGGTGGGGAGGGAGGTCTTTGGTGGTGTGGTACGGCGGAGGGAGGTTAGGCAATGGTGGTACATGGAGTTCAATTAGTTGGATTGAGTTTGAGTACTTTTCAGAGAGTTTTCTTTTGATGGAAGTGAGGTTGACTGGGGTGGAACATAGGTAGATCTTGAAGTTTCTTGTTGAGAGCTTTTTGGCTAGCTCTAAATAGGGTGAGATGTGGCCATGTGCTAGCCATGGGAACATAAAAATAGAGATGGTGCTTTGTTTTGCTTCCATGATCTCTCTCTCTCTCAGGCTCTTACTGCAACTTCGTGCTGTGATATCCCTTGTATATATAGAGAGGAATGACCCGTGAGATGCATAATAGAGATGATAAATTAATGTCACAGATATGAGATCTTCTGTTTTCAAATTCTTTGATTTTTAAATCTCTGTATTTTTTTGTCTTTCAACACTCAAAACTATTCAATTACGTTTGAAGATTTTCATATATTGAGATTCCTACATTATCCAAAGTTGTAACTATTTTGGGACAAAAAAACATAGCTATTTTTTTGAAACTTTTTATGTTTAAGGAACAATAATCACCTAACCGTGGAAAGGATCAACAAGACAATAATTAATTGGCTTAATTTGTTGAGTTTGATTTCCATTTTTTCATTGATAGTTCCCTACAAGCTAGGAGAAAATCAACTTGAGAATTTTCTTGGGTTAAAAAGAAAAATGGAATGTTTGTATGCATATTTAACCTTTCTTCATCAATAAGAGCATACACCATGCTCCTTATTTTCCCTTCCTGATTGAATTTTAAGCTCCAAAAATTCTCATAGGAATAGTCGGGTCTCTATATTCTTTAATATTATTTTTGGAATGATTGTATAAACCCTAAACAAACCCTAAACCTTAAAATAAAAGAAAAAGCAGATTTTTCATATTATTTTTTTAATATTAGACACAAATGTTTAGTGAAACCCATATTTTTGTGTATTAAATAAAAAATTCATTTATATATATCTTTACGCCATGAGAAAATTAAAAGAGCATGCACAAAATCATTAAGTTAAAAAAAAAAAAATCATGGCGGCAATTATGGCTTGAAAATATATAGGTTTCGTTTGGAGCCACTTTTCAAAATCCTTCCTAAGTATAAAAATTCTTTTGAAAAACTTTTTTATTTTATACTTTTATGTTTGATAAAATTATTGAAAGGCATTCCTTCAAAAGTCATGAGCCGTGAAAATCTTTTTTAAAGGTGTTACGCAGAGTGGATTTTGAAATTCTATTCAAATTCACTTCCTACAAATCGAGCCAGGTCATTAAGAGAAAATTCAAAATTACTTTTCATTTAAAAAAGAAAAAGAAAAAAAGTACACTCTTTGTTTGTCTAGCCTTTTTTTTTTTTCCATATGTTTTAACGTTACTTTTTATTTTACCAATTCATCTAAACCAACTATTTAAAGAGTCTCTCTTAATATTAAAACAAATATTGTATTAACTAATCTGTTATAACAAATTAAATGAAATGAGACTAGTTATAACAATGAACTGCTATCTTTTTAAAACTTTGTTAAGGATGCTTTTAATAGATTTCACAGTTTCCCATGCTTTTAAAGATGCTTTTAACAAGGGTGGAATGTGCAGTGGGATGTATAATTGTGATAGAGATCCCCCACAAAAAAGATTTCCACAATTCTCATTTTTATTCCAACCACTCATAATGTGAGGCTCATACATATATAAGTAGACCCCACACATCAAAGGCCAAAATCAAATTAGAAATCATGAAACTCCCAAAAAAGGGATCCCGAACATTTCTGCTTCTTAAATGGAATAGGTTTTGGGGTTTAAAACTCTTAAAGAGTGGATTGGAACATGGCAACCTTCGGCCAATCAGTTAAAAAAAAAGGTTGATTCTTGGACTATGTCAAGAAGATTGTAAGCTATATAAGAGACTTGGGTCTGCCTTTGGTTAGGCATAAAATTGGTTGGATAATCGGCATTTTTATTAAAAAAAATAAGACTCAACAATTTTTTTGTTAAATTATAATTTAAAATTTATTTTTTATTTTATATAGCTATTTCTTTAAATACACTATCCATTAGACTTCTATTACAAACTTCTATTCTAACTCTATTTTATTTAAAAAAATCTTTTATTATCTTTTATTTCAATGAATAGTATCTAAAAAAAAAAAGAGTCAAAAGTGGAGCTAAATTTATCAAAAAAAATAAAAATAAAAATGATAAATTATTAAAGAGCCAATGAACCACCTCAACAAATTTGTTACGGTATTGCAACTATAAGACAGTAAAAATCATAAAGTTGGGTCGACTGGAATAGGTCCGAAGGTTAGGCCCAAGATCAAAACCCCAATCCCCTATCTCCTCCTCCTCCTCCTCCTCCTCCTCCTCCTCCTCTTGGCCGAAAAGGGAGAAAAGTGCTCACAAAAAGTAGGTCAGAAGGGAATGACCATATTGAAAGACCAACTAAACTATTGCATATTAGTTATTAATCTAGTTAAAGGATGAAAATTGTTTTAAGAGTGGTGATTTAGAGCACTAAATTTGAAGCTCTAAAGACATCACTAATGAGGTGGTAATGTAAAAAAAAAAAATAAAATAAATAAAACAAAGGCCAAACTATCACATCAATGGTGGGGTCTACATGATGCCACATCATTAGTGGTGCATTAGTGATTCTAAATTAGTGATATGAAGCATTTTTCTTGTTTTAAAGCACTAAAAGAAAGGTTCTAAAAGAGTTCTAATTTGTTTTCTTTATTACTATGTTTTGTCTTTTTTCCCTTTTTTTTTTTTTTGGCACTGCCAGCTCAGTAAAGCTGCTCTACTAGAGCTCTCTATCACTATTATTAAAGGATAATGAGACCCGCGTTTATCACAGGGCTAAATCTAGCGTGGTTGTTTTACGGATTTTTAATGTTACTCTATAATCCTAAATTGTTAAGAGAGTGAGATTCTTATTGTTGGAAACAAAATTAAATTTTTTTATATTTTATATTTTATTTTTTTGTTACTACATTAAAGAAAAGAAACATGGAACAATGTACTGAGAAAATACATGTTATAGCTGAAAAAAATGATATACAAATAGAATTTAATACCAGAATAATGTGATAATAGTATTCTTATAATTACGAACCATGATAGACATTTTAACGTACAAATGAGTATAGATATAAATGTGACATATCGTACTGAATAAAATTCTTATATACAAATTTTGTTTATATAACGTTACTTTTGAAAAGAACAAATTCAAGGAGAGGAGTATTATAATGATTATTGACATTAATGGAATGGGCCAAAGAATGTTTGAGGAAGAAACCATATTTGAGATCTCTCTATTAGTAGTGTGTTGAAATTGGAATTTGAATTCAAATAATTTATGCATGAATTTGAAAAAATTCAAATAAATTTTGTCCAAAAAATTAATGTTAGAACCGACCTAACCCACAACCCACACTTGCGTCCGGTACAGCTTGGCCGGTCGGATGGACGGCGGTAGCGGCACGCGCGTGAGTGTGTTGGTTTGAGCCAAGGTTCAATTTATCCATAATTCTTCTCTTCTACAAACTTGGGGTGCTCCTGGGGGTCCAACCCAAGTGTTGTCACCTAAAACTTATATACATATATAAGTTCTCTTTAAGTTTCAATATGGGACAACCCATTTCAAGGAAACCTATATTTACTTCTTTAATTGTCTATTCCACGAACCCGAAAACGACGTCATGTTCCCATTCACTCATAAATGGTTTTGACGAATCGTTTTCAGCGTGTGACTTGCCATACTGTAAGGAACACATCGCCTCTTCAGACGCACCCCAAAAGATGTTTGGGTCTCACTCAAAATTGGGCTCAAAATTGGCCCAAAATAAGCCTATAAAAACCAAATTTTCCAATAATCCCCTACATGAATGGAATTTGACAGAGAGAAAATACAACAACATGATCTAATTACAGACAGTACAGAAGTTGGGAATATTCTGTAAAAGATAGGTAGCTTTTGGCTTTGAACCTTCCCTTGTGAGACACTATCGGATTTACTAGCTAACCAGTGAATATGATGTCTTGAACTGTTCCAGCCATTTGTGTAAACCAAGATAATAGAACTCACACAGTATATTACCAGACACAGTTTAGTTCTCACTAGTGTGTTCATTTTGGCCCTGAACAACCTGGTTTTTCATGAGTGCTCTAGAGAATTATAGCCCTTCACAAATCTTATAAAACCGACCCAGTTCACACTCATATAGGTGATTCTTATGAAGAGTATCTTGCCATACTCCACTAAGTACACGTAGATATAAGAATCATTAAAAGTATTACTTAACCTAAAACGCTGTAGACATCACTATTTCATCATAGAAATGGGTAGGAGTTTGACTCCCTAGTGATCCTTATGAGTCATACACAACTCGGTTGGGTTGCCGTTGCGGTAACTCTTATTTAATAGGCTTAAGTCCCATTCTCCTCGATGAATTTTCAACTAACTCTCTTGCTAACCCTTTGGTTAGTGGATTCACTATATTGTCTTTATACTTCACATATTCAATGGAAATAATTCCATTACAGAGTAGTCGTCTCATTGTGTTATGTTGACGATGAATTTGTCGTGACTTACCATTATACATATGACTTTGTGCTCTACCTATTGCTGAATGAATGACTATCACAATATATGCATATAGCAGGTACCGATTTTGGCTACATTGGAATATCTTTAAGGAAGTGGCGAAGTCATTATGCTTTTTTCCCAGCTTTATCTAAAGTTATGAATTCTGATTCCATAGTAGACCTAGCAATGCAAGTCTGTTTGGAAGATTTCCAAGATACAGCCGCCCCACCAAGAGTAGAGACATACCCACTGGTGGACTTTGAGTCTATAGTATCCGATATCCAATTTGCATCACAATACCCTTCAACTACTGCTGGATATCTAGTATAATTTAGCCCAATGTTATGAGTAAATTGGAGATAGCTTAGAACCCTTATAATTGCTTTCCAGTGTTCTACTTCTGGATTACTTGTGTATCTACTTAATTTACTTATTGCATAAGCTATATCTGGGCGAGTGCGGTTCATCAAGTACATTAAGCTTTCAATAATTTGGGCATACTCTAATTGAGAAATACTTTCATGTACATTCTTAGAAAGAAACAAATTAATATCCATATGTGTTCTAGTAAGATGATCATTATTTTTGCAGAATTTGTCAAGTATTTTCTCAATGTAATGAAATTGTGACAAAGCATAACCTTCTGACTTTTTGGTAATTTTCATACCAAATATTACACCAGCTATCCCCATGTCCTTCATATCAAAATGTTTATTCAATATTTTCTTAATAGTTTTAATCATGTCATTATTATTACATATGATGAGCATATCATCCACATAAAGACATACTATAACATAATTGTTGTTTGTGTTTTTAATATAAACACATTTGTCACATTCATTAAGTTTGAATCCATTTGACTTCATTACTTTGTCAAATTTCTCATGCCATTGTTTTGGCGGTTGTTTTAAACCATATAATAATTTCACCAATTTACATACTTTCTTTTCTTTTCCTGAAACAAAAAATACTTCTAGTTGTTCCATGTAAATTTCTTCATCTAACTCACCATTTAAGAAAGCAGTTTTCACATCCATTTGATGAATTTCTAGATTGTACAAAGATGCAATGACAATTAACATTCTAATGGATGTTATTCTAGTAACTGGTGAGTATGTGTCAAAGTAATCAAGACCTTTTTTTTGTCTAAAACCTTTGACCACAAGTCTTACCTTGTATTTGTCAATTGATCTATCCACTTTCATTTTTCTTTTGAAAATTCACTTGTACCCAAGAGGTTTACATCTTGGTGGCAAATCCACCAATTCCTAAGTGTGATTTTGTAGAATGGATTCAACTTCGCTGTTTACAACTTTTTTTTCCATAAAGGAGCTTCAGGACTGGACATAGCCTCTTTAAACGTTAAAAGCTCATTTTCTAACAAAAATGTTAGAAAATCTGGACCAAAAGATTTTGAGGTTCTAGCATGTTTACTACGCCTAGGTTTCTTTTCATCAATTTGATCTATCTCTTGCTCTTGTTCTTGATCTTGTTCTTAATCATGACTAGTAATAGTATCATAAGATCTTTTATTAGTACTAGTCTCTTGTCTAGTTTTATTTGAAAATACATGTTCAAAAAAAGACGCATTTTGAGATTCAATAATAGTATTTACATGCATTTCGAAATGTTTTGACTTATGAATCAAAAATCGATATGCACTACTATTCATGGCATAATCAATGAAAATGCAATCAACGATTTTAGGACCTATCGTAGTCTTTTTAGGACTAGGAATAGCCACTTTAGCCAAACACCCCCATACTTTTAAGTATTTGTAGGATGGTACTCTCCTATGCCACAATACATAAGGTGTTTGATTCACTTTCTTTCGGGATACTTTATTAAGTATATAATTAGCAGAAAGTATAGCTTCTCCCCACAAGTTCTGAGATAATCCAAAACTTATTAACATGACATTCATCATTTCTTTTAAAGTCTTATTTTTTCTTTCAACAATTTCATTTTGCCGAGGTGAGTAAGGAGTGGTGGTTTGATAAATTATTCCATATTCTTTACAAAATTCACCAAAAGGTGGTTCACCACCTTTATCACTTCTAAGTTTTTTTTAATTTTCTTACCAAGTTGATTCTCAACTTCATTCTTATATTGAATGAAAGTTTCCAAATCTTCATCATTGGTTCGAATTAAATAAACATAACCATATCTAATATAGTCATCTATGAATGTGATAAAATATTTTTTCCCACCTCTAGTTTGAATTGATTTAAAATCACAAATGTCACTATGAATTAATTCAAGTGGTTCCGTACTTCTCTCAATTGAATGAAAAGGAGTTTTGGATAATTTTACCTCAACACAAATTTCACATTTATGATTTAAATCAATGTCAAATTTAGGTAAACATTCCATATTAATTAATCTACGAAAAGATCCATAATTAACATGTCAAAGTCTACCATGCCATAAATTTGAAGACTCAAACAAGTAAGAAGAAGATGTATTTTTATTAAGAACAGAAGGTACGACAGTCATTACATTCATTTTGAAAAGGTCATTAGACATGTACATTTTCTTATATACATCCCATTTTTGGTAAGTACAAACTTGTCACTTTCAAAAACTAGCCTAAATCTATTTTTACTCAACAAAGATCTAGAAACAAGATTCTTGCGAATGTGCGGTACATGTAGCACATTGTTAAGAGTGAGTTCCTTTCCAGATGTCATCTTTATAATAATCTTTTCGTGTCCTTCAACTTTAGAAGTCGAAGATTTGATCATAAAAAGTTGTTCACCATTGTCCACTATAGAATAAGATGTGAACATCTTTTTGTCGACACAGATGTGGCAAGTAGCACCAGTGTCCACCCACCATTCTTTAGGATTTCTGACAAGGTTTGCCCCGAAAACAACTGTAGAAAGATTTATGTCATCGACACCATTGGAAATTTTGTTCACTTCGGTCATATTGGCTTGAGTAGGCTTCTTGCTTGATCTTCCTTTGTCTTTGCGTTTGCTACGACAATCTTTGGCCCAATGTCCCTCTTTGTCACAGATATAATATTTTCCATTAAACTTGTACTTTTTATTTTCCCTCCCTTTAGAGCCTTGTGTGAAACTTTCTCTAGAAAACTTTCGTTTCTTTGCTTTTGGAGCATGTTCTACCATATTTGCCTTAGATTCCATTGGATGCTTACCAGCCCGCTTCTCTTATTTCCAGTTGTCCTCCTCAATCCTCAAACACGCAATTAATTCCTCTAAAGACATTTCTTTGCGCTTGTGTTTGAGGTAGTTCCCTAATTCCTTCTAGCCTTGTAGTAAAGATTCAATTAAGGCAGCAACCAGGAAGGATTCACTGAGAGACATGCCTTCTGCATGACTGTTATACAGAATGAATTGGAGATCTTGAACTTGGCTGATCACAGCCTTAGAATCATCACAAAATCCAGGAATTTGCCAACCACAAATTTCTTTGAGTCAGCATCTTCTGTTTTGTATTTTTTCTCCAAAGACTCCCAAAGTTCCTTTACCATTTTGATAGGACTATAGACGTAGTATAATGTGTTGTCAAGTCCGTTCAAGATGTAGTTCCGGCAAAGAAAATCAGTATGTTTCCAAGCATCGACTGTAGCAACCACTTGCCGGTCGATTTCATCCTCTTTTAGAATAGGAGCATCCTCACGGAGAAAACGTACCAGGTTGAGAGTAGTGAGATAGAACAGCATTTTCTGTTGCCATCTTTTAAAATCAGTTCCTGAGAACTTCTGTAGCTTCTCACCGTGATTAACTGGCACAGTCACAACACGAGGGGTTGGAGCAATTGCAGCCACCACACTAGTACTTGTTTGAGCATTAGTTTGACTAGTTCAGTAGCCATAAATTCTAAATTATAAAAAAAAATTATAATTAGAATTTTATACTACACAGAAAATTGAAACCAAAACCACAAAATTAAATTCTGTAAAAAATAAAAGAAATAACAATTGTAACTTTTATTTCCAATTAATTCAAAAATAAAATAAAATTTTATTAAAAAAATTAATTCCACAAAGAAAACTAAATTTTTGTAACACTTCAATAATTAAAATATTGAAACAAAATTTTAATTAATGAACACTCAGAAATTATTTCTGAAAATCAAAATTAATTTCTGACAAACTTCACAAATAAATATTTTGAATTGTTAATGACACCAGTATATTACTACTAGTTGTCAAAGAAAATAGATAGTATATTACTACTATCTGTCAAATAGTATATTACTACTATTTTTTTTTCAACCAGAATATTATTTTGTAAAACTACAGAAAATAATTTCTATAAGAAGAAGAAAGAGAAAAGGAAACAAATGAAAAATTATGTATAAACAGAATTATTCGAATCTGTCTTAAGATTGTTGGAACAATCTTCTATGTAGAATAAATAATGTAAAACAAAACAAACAAATAAAAATAAATTACTTACAAAATTTATTTTACCGAAATGTAAAAGTACAAAAAGATCAAGTCGAGTGTGTGACATTCCGTCCTTAAGATAGATCCGCCCCGCTATAGTGCTTATGGACTAATGACGTCTATCTCCCAAGATATAATGATCTTCATAAATTGTAGTAGCACTCCAAACAATTTGTATGGCGAACAAAACCTGTGTTCTATACTCTTCAAAATTTCTCTAAAATAATATGAAGAATAAGTTGATGCAATAGAGTAAAATGAAGGCAAGAAAAATGAATTTTTGAAATCAACAAATGCTGGAACAGATCTGGTATTTAAAGACCCGAACAAATGTTATATTCAAACTGGAACAAATTGGTTTTGAAACCAACAGGTGCACTACTGTTTGAACAAATAACTACTGGGCAATTTTTATCTGTTTGAAACTGCAGCAATTATAAACCTATCCAGAAAAACCAAACAGGTATGAAATCTGCCGAACAGATACAAATTTGAATTTGAATAGATATGCAACTGCTTTGAATAGATGCAGTTCAAATTTTGAACAGATTTGGTCACTGTAGAATCTGTAAACTGCTGGCAGTTTTTGGCAGATTGAAAAACCCGTTTAACAGTTGGGAATTTAGTGGAATCTAGAGGTACAATTTTTGGACAATAAATTGAATTAATTCCAATTTGAAATTCAAATAATTTCTGTAAGAATTTGAAAAAATTTTGTTCAAAAAATTAATGTTAGACCCGATCTATACCCAGCACGACTCGGCTGGTCGGACGTGCGGCTGTAACGCGCGCACGCGTGTGTGGTTATTTGAGCCAATGTTCAATTTGTCCATAACTCTTCTCTTCTACAAACTTGGGGTGTACCTTGGGGCCTAACCCAAGTATTGTCACCTAGAACTTATATACACACATAAGTTCTCTTTAAGTTTCAATATGGGACAACCCATATTAAGGAAACTCATATTTACTTCTTTAATTGTCCATTCCACAAACACAAAAACGATGTCAAGTTCCCATTCACTCATAAATGGTTTTGACGAACCGTCTTCATCGTGTGACTTACCATGCGGCAAGGAACACATCACCTCTTCGAATCCATCCCAAATGACGTTTGGGACCCACTCAAAACTGGACTCAAAGTTGGCCCAAAATAAGCCTATAGAAACCAAATTTTCCAACAACTACTCCACTATATTCACCTTCATCTAATGGCGTAGTTGAAAGAAAAAATAGAACGTTAATTGACTTGACGAACGCTATGCTTATTAATTCAAGTGCTCCCTCAAATCTTTGGGTTGAGACTATTTTGATAGCTTGCCATGTAATAAATAGAGTGCTGCACAAAAAGACTAAAATTGTACCTTATGAGTTGTGACGGGGGCATAAACCAAATCTAGGTTATTTGAGGGTTTGGGGTTGTTTAGCTTTTGTGAGGCTTGCAGATCTTAAACGACCTAAATTGGATAAACGAGCTACCACTTGTGCTTTTCTTGGGTATGCGTTGCCTAGTACAGCTTATAGATTTTTTGATATGAAAAATAATATTATTTTTGAATTAGGTGATGCTATTTTTCATGAAAATAAATTTCCTTTCAAATCTAGAAATAGTGGGGGTTAAATAATTTTTGAAAATATTTTATCCATGCCTAGCTCTTCTACTCCATCTCAAGTTTTTCAAGAACAAGAAAATTTTCAAACCCAACCAAAAAGGAGTAAACGAGCTAGAATTGAAAAATATTTTGGCCTTGACTATTATCTTTACAATGTGGAAGAAATTTCTCTTATGGTGCAAGAAGCTTTATCATCACCTGATGCTATTTTCTAGAGAGAGTCTATAAATGATGAGATAGATTCACTATTTTCAAATAAAACATAAAAGCTAGTGGATTTACCTCCAAGTTGTAAAACTATTGGGTGTAAATGGGTCATTCGTAAAAAACTTAAACCAGATGGAACTATATATAAATATAAAGCGAGGTTTGTCGCTAAAGGTTTTAAGCAACAAGTTGATCTTGATTTCTTTGATACTTTTTTTCCGGTTACTAGAGTTACATCCATTAGACTGTTGATAACAGTGGCTGCTATAGCGATTTCAGTTTTGACCAGTCTCTTGTGGTGTTCCGGGCTCGAGTTGTTATGGTTTTGAACGGTGTTACGTATCTTAGTTTCGCTTGTATTCCCCTTATTTTTGGTTATCGGGTTATAGTGGTGTGTTTGGAATAGGTAATGTCTTCAAACCTTTAGATGCGAATCCAAACCCGAATTGTGCCTTGCAGAGTTTTATCGGAAGTTAATTCTTTCATGTTTTGCCACTTCGCTAAGTATGTCGAGGGTCGAGCTGCCCGGTCAGCTCGTGGGGGTCGAGGAGGCAGTGCCCCTTGGTAGGTCCGAGGGCAGCACCCTGGTAGGGTCGAGGGGCAACGCCCCCAAAGCAAATATGCAAAATGCATTCGAAGTTTCTTGAGTCGCACATGCGGAAAACATGGGAGGGCTTGTTTGGCTACTGCAATAAATGTAGGTGCGGGAGTGCAAGTGCGGGAGAAGCGCCGCACGTGCGGTGGTAGGTGAGTCCAAAATTTTGGTATTTTCTTCTCTTTAGGCCGAGTGTATCTCACTCTTTTTAGGTCTCTCTCTCTCTCTAAAAGCCCTTTCCTCTCCCTTCTCTCTACATTTTCCTATGCCAAATTGGATCTAAACCTTGATTTCTCAAGATCCACTAGAGTTCTGCCATAGTTTCTTCATCAAAGTTGGCTAACTTCTCGAGGGCTTCGTTATGTGCGGTGAAGATCGAGTTTCGACACCGTTGATGTTGGGGGTTTCATTTTATTTCTTCTTCAAAACTTGAGGTAAGGATTTTCTTAGAGTTATATATATATTTTTGCAAGATCTAGATGATTTTCGAAATCATCCTTTGATAGCTTTGAAAATTGATTGTTGATTCAAGAAGTTGAACGTTTTTGAAAGTGGGCTTGTCTCTTTTTTTTTTTTTTTTTTTTTTTATAATAAAAATGATCTTATGGGTTTTGATCTTCATTGATTAAAGAAAAGATGATTTTAGAAAGTTTTCTTTTAAAAGATTTGAGTTGTACAGTTTTGGTGAGAAAACCTAGAAATTAGAGATTTTTAAAAGAGATTGAAAATCTATGAATGATATTGTTATATTTATTTTGTGTGTCAAAATAAATGGATGTTTGAAAAATTTCTTATTTATATTTATATAAATGATGAATTTCCTAGAATATGAGAATTGTAGTTCATTTTGAAAATTATTGTTTAAAACATTGAAATAGTCTTCAAATGACTAATTGTTGAGGATACTTGAGAAAAAGGAATTGTGTTATTCCTTGAATGATGAATTAGAATAAAAATATTTAGATTCATCTTGTGAAGTTGGCATATCAATTCATTTGATTACATTAAATTTTGAAAGTTGATTTGAAAACTTGCATTGAGAAAATAATGTTGAGAAACAAATTTTCATGGAATGGTTTTGGGATAAATACGTTGATAAGTCTTGATAGGTGGTGTAGATGATATTGAATAAGTTGGTCTGAGAGTCCGGAGTGAAAGACCGAAAATGACAATTTGGTAGTACAATATAGTCTATATGCAGACACCGTTCTAGGGATTACCAGAGTTGTATTTACCGCCATTTGAATTAAATTGTTAAGTTTTGAATAATGGACATTTCATGGCATCATTGAGCATGATGGTTTTCAAAAGATGAAGATATGATTTATTTGCAAAAGACATAGCATGGCATGTGCATTCATCTCTTGAGACTTGAACAAAATGTATATACTTTGTTAAGGATTTTCTACTGGGCTTTATACTCACCCTACGGGATTCTTGTGCAGGAAAAGATGTGATGATTCCGCCTAACTAAAGGCGAGGAAATATGTGTTGAGGGTACAAGGTTCTCATTTTGCTGTAACTCTGTTTGTAATCTAAGGGCTGTATTTGTGTGAGTTTGAATAACTATTTTGTGTAACCAGGTCTAAGCCTTAAAAACTTGTAAACCCTTTGGGGCATCTATTTGTTTATGTTATTTTGATTTGAAGTGAATGTATTATCGTTTGAAGACTATTTATATCATGTAATGCAAGTGTGGGGATTTATTTTCAGATTTACTTTAAAGAACCATGGTTATCGTATTATTATTTGGGTATAAAAATTGGGGTGTTATAGCTGCAATTCATGATTTAAAAATTCATCAAATGGATGTGGAAATAGCATTTTTAAATGGAGATATAGATAAGGAGATTTACATGGACCAACCTAAGGGCTTTGTGGAGCCTAGCCAAAAAGTAAGGTGTGTAAGCTAACTAAATCCTTTTATGGTTTAAAACAAGTTCCTAAACAGTGACATGAGAAATTTGATTATTGCATACTTAAGAATGACTATAAGACTAATGAATGTGATAAGTGCATATATTATAAAACTTGCGAGAATGCACATGTGATTATTAGCCTATATGTGGATGATCTACTTATCTTTGACTCTAATTTACATATTATAAATGAGACTAAAAATATGTTTAATAGTCACTTTGATATGAAAGATCTTGGTGAAGTTAATTTTATTTTGGGAATTAAAATTACCAAGAGTAATGATGGCATTTTTATTGATCAAGTGCATTATGTTAAGAAATTTTTAAAGAAATGTAATTTTCTAGACTGTAAACATGTTGCTACTCCTTTTGATGCAAGCATACATTATCTGTTGTAACAAATGAAAACGAAGTGATTAATCAAAAAGAATATGTTAGCATGATTAGTAGTTTGAGATATGCTACTAACTGTACTAGACCGAACATTGCATATGCTGTTGGAGCACTTAGTAGATTTACTAGGAAGCCAAGTCGAGATCATTGACTAACCATGAGAAGCATTATGAAATATTTATTTGGTACAAAAAATTATGGTTTGTTTTAAAACAAGTATCCTGCGGTACTTGAGGGATATAGTGATGCTGATTGGAACACTTTGTCAGGTGATTCTTTCTCTACCTCGAGTTTTATTTTTACCTTGGGTAGTGGTGCTATATGTTGGAAATCTAAAAAATAGACTATAATTGCTAATTCTACAATTGAAGCTGAGCTTATAGCGTTAGCTTCAGCATGTGAAGAAGCGAATTGGTTGAGAGATTTATTACATGAAATCCCTTTTTAGGAAAAACCAATTCCTCCTATGTTAATTCGTTGTGATAGCATTGCTGCTATTGGTAGTGAACAATCATTTTTATAACGGTAAATCCAGACCTATTTGAAGGAAACACAGTAATGTGAGATCCTATTTAAGTAATGACATCATAACTGTGAATTATGTAAAATCTTGTGATAATCTTGCAGATCCGTTAACCAAGGCCTTGGCGAGAGATAGGGTCTGGAATACATCGAGGGGGATGGGTTTGAAGCTTATAAAATCATAAACTATGTATGAGGACACTCAATCTAGGGACCAGAGATCCTGTAACTAGGTTCAATGGGAAGAACGAATCATATGGTGGTTGTAAAAAATGCATTCCTTAATATTTTGTTGTTCATCCCTATGATGTAAGTGCATTTGTCCTGTAATGTTGGAGGGTTGAGTTTTTATACTCTGAATGAAATTCTGTAGCTCCTATTGAGTGGCGTGTGTAAATTACAGGAACATCCTTGAGAGATTTCACCTATGTGAGCATGAAAGTGGGGCTGCTTTCTATGAGAACAATGCTTATTGTCAAATATGCTCATGAAAACTGGAATAGGCACATGGCCAGAATGTGCTAGCTATTAAAAACTCATGTCAACACCTAGATTATTATGTGTAAGCAGTAATATTTTATTTCCCCTAAGTAGTCATAGTTAAAGTCTGAGATCACTACTAACTCTGGAGTAGAGGTTGTTGTTTCACTAATGAAGGTTCAATACAAAGCACACTTTTATGATGCATACTAGTCTATCTTTATTTAGTAATCTCTCTTGTCCTTGTTGATATTAAAATGAGTGGAGTTTGTTGGACTATTTTAATATCTTTTATTTATTTATTTATTTTTATTTTTTAATATGACTTTTTGTTTTGTTCATGAATCTTATTTTGTCTTGTTCATGAATCTCATTTTGTTAGGTAAATGGAGATTCATTTGTTTTTTGTGACCTTTTGTCCTGTTCATGAATGTAGATTACTTGGAAGTTCATGGACTTGGTGGTGAGTTAATATTTGAAAACTCTCATTTTTCTCTAGTTTAATGGTCATTATCTTCTTTTTTTTTTGGGTGTAATTTGTAATGTTCTAGTGGTCTATAAATAGTTCATCTCATTTACTCTTTTCTACACCAACTATTTTTTATACTTGAGAGATTACTAGCCAAAGAAGGGTGTTTTTTCTTGGTAGAGCTTTGGGTTCACAATTTTGTGCAGAGTTGGCTTGAACCATACGACAAGTGGTCGAGCTGCTGTATTCTGGAGGGGACAAGTCATAGTTTAGTGACTGCTGCATCAGTATTTGGGTTTTGCCTACCGTAATGGACTTGATCTCCTAAAAAAAAAAAAAGATATCCGTGCCTTAGCCTGGTCTATTTGTATCTTATTTTCTTTATATTGTTTACCAAATATATTTTTTTTAGTATTTTCACCAACAGATGGTTTTTAACTATTCATTTCTTTAATCAACAAAAGTTTTGCCTTGAGGTTTAAGCCATTTTTGGCATACCCACATCGCTGGAAATTTGTGACCAACATATTCTAACTAAATATTTAAAACTCAGGCAATTCTTCCATGATCTATTGAAGCTCTCGACGAGATTCTGATGCAAGTTAAACATGAACAACAACAACATAATGGTATAGTAAAAATAATTAATACGCATCTAAAATATGTTGATATTATATCAAAAGTGAATTGTCCTTAAACTTGTACCATTATTTATATTAACGTGAAGTTTACCAAAAATGAGATGATTTGAGTTAAGCTCAAATTTTCTGATAAAAATAAAAAAATAAGCTCAAATTTAAAAATTATAATAAAAATTACTTAAATTAGAAAAAACCTTGTTTGAAATAGTAAAATTGTGAAATCGAAGGCCTAAACATTGGATTGGCCAAATTTCGCGACATTGCGAGCATTAGTTGTTTTGCCTCCACTAGTGCTGTATATTTTTACTTTTGCTTTGTTTGTCGATGAGTTCTAAAAACTTTATGGTCAAACCGTCCAAATTCGAAAAAAAAAAACAAAGGTTGGCAATTATTATAGGAAGAGATCCCCTCCAGTCCAAAATGTGAATCGGAAGGTGTTGTTTGGGTTTATGGGTCACACCACGGATCCCGTTTTAATGATCTGAACTATTTATTTTGTCGGGTACTTTGTGTATTTTATCACAAAAAAATGTCGCTATGTTAATTATGATCTATTCACTACAAAAAATTAAGGTTTTAGAAACTAAATTTAGAGACAAAATTATCTTTTAGTAACCAAATATTTTTGTTGCGAAAAGTATTATTATTATATTTTTAGCAACTAAAATTAGACATTAATGATGAATTATTATTCTTTTGGGACCAAATTTTTTGTCTAAAAAAATAAACCATTTTGAGACCAAATTATTTTGTTTCTAAAAGTCCATTTATTAGTGACATTTTTAAAATTTTTTCGCTAAAAGTCTTGTTTTTGACTTTTCGGGACGACCTTTTAGCAACTATCCTCATGACGATAGAAATTGGTCCCTAAATGTCTTTTGCAACAAAATTTTCACTTTTAAAGACCAAAATATTTAGTCTCTAAAATTCTTATATGTTGTAGTGATTTGACTTATTGCGTTTGTTACTCAAAAAAAAAAAAAAAAAAATGGACGACAATTGTATTTTTAAAAATAAAACATTTTTTTTTTTTTTTTGTGGTGACAAACGCGATAAATTGAATAGGTCACATGTCCCTTAATCAACATTTAAAACTAATTAAAGCAATTCATCCATAGTCTATTCAAGCTTTCAAGAGATCTTTTAGAAAAAATTCTCATTTTTTCAAGCATTATTTCGAAACAAGATTTGGAACATGAGAAATACTTACATAAGGAATTCCTCCACAATATGTTCAAGCATTTGATAGTTATTCTAAAGCAAGAATTCAACCCTATTTGATTCTTGTACAATCTTTTCAAGCATTCGACGGTTACTCTAAAGCAACATTTCAAACTCAAGAAATTCTTCCTCGTTCTTTTGAAGCACACAACAGTTGTTCTGAACCAAATTTAAATTTCAAAGTCATGCAATTCATGGTGAGGATACTTGATGTATTAGATTTTAAAAACCTTTTATCCATAACCTTGAAGTTAATGTTATAAAGATATGGTTGATGAAATATATTCGTAAGAAATACAAATTATTATTTTAAAGACAATTTTTTTCCATTTTTGTTCTTGTATTTGTATTTGTTTTTGTTTTTTTTTTTTATTCACGCAATATTACCATTCGCATCTTATTGTCATTGGCTACTTGTCGAAAAAGTTGAAGAAAAAGTTGTTGGTAGGAACCAGCAACAGTAGGCAATAGTAGGGCAATAGTGGTGGACAAGTGGACAAATAGGTAGAAAAGTGGACAAATAGATGAACTGATAGATAGATAGGTAAAGGTAATATAATTTTTAAAATTGTTATTGTTATTTTTGACAAAAATGAATAAAATTTGAAGTAATTGTTCCAAAAGTTTCAAATGATTTATGGCCCAAATAACCTTTATTTTAAGTGTAGCCCCCAATCATATTAAGTTTAAATCTACCATGAAAACTTTTTTTGAATATATATATATATATTTTTTCATCTTTGAAGCTTTTTTTTTTTTGATTTTATGTGTATATATGATACATGAAGAGATTTATTATTGAACAAACTTAAAAGAAAACCAAAATATAATAAAAATAAAACAAAATAAATAATAGGATACATGGAAAACTTTGAGTATGCCACGTGCCATAATTGTAGAACATTTCAATTAAAGGCACTACTTCTTGTATTATATATGATATCAACATATTGTAAAAGTATAGTAACTTTCTTTATTGTACAATTCTGCTGTTATTCGCTTTCTACATGCATAGAATGACTCGTCGAGAGCTTGAAGAGATACTTGGTGTGTTGGATATCCATTAAAGTCCATATACTAATTGTGATTTTGTGGTTTTTGTTAAAAAAAAAAAAAAGGGGGCCCAAACCAAGCTTTGAGCTTATTGGGCCTGCTCTATTAGTTCTGTGGAATTAGGTCCAAAAAATGATTTGCAATTTTTTAATTTTTATATTGATAGGTTAATAGATATTGGATATTTTAAATTATTTGTCTAAGTTTTGTACAATTTTTCATCAATTTTTTTTTTCTTTTTAAATGAGAATATAAATTTTAATATAAATTATTTTTCGTAGTTTTTATTTTCTCACAATTTTGACAAGTCATTTTTTCTACTTATTTTTAAAACTTGAAAAAACTTTTATAATTTTACTGTATTATTTTACTGTATTTTCACAATTTCTCAATTTTTAATTTTTATTATTTGTAGTTATTTATATTACACTTTTATGATAAAAAAAATTCGAATACAACCCGTGCAAAAGAACGAGTAAAAACTAGTTATATCAAAAGTGAATTGTCCTCAGGCTTACACCATTAAAATTACCAAAAGTGAGATGATTTGAGTTAAGCTCACATTTAAAAACTATAATGAAAATTACATATATTAGATAAAACGAAGTTTGAAAAGAATAAAATTGTGAAATCAAAGGTCTAAACATTGGATTGGCCAAATTTCATGACATTCTGAGCATTAGCTGTTTTGGCTTTACTCGTGCCTTTTGCCTTTGTGTTGCTTGTCCAGAGTTTCAAAAATTTTATGGGCAAACAGTCTACATTACCTTCGAGAGAAAAAAAAAAAAATGGCAGTAAAGACTTTATTTATTTATTAGCAAAGACTTTATTGATGGAGATATCAAGGTACAAGAAGAGAACACAACACATCTCACAATTAATACCATATAACCACTACCATATATTTTGCAATTAAGACCACATATTTCATAATAACCAACACCATTTTGACTCATAACCGAATACTAAGAAGCCCTAAAATGGGAGCAGTAAGTAATTCTGGCAGAATAATCCTCAACGAAGGAAATTACGAATGAGTTCTGCGACTTGGATGCCAAAAATGATGAAGGCAACCAAGAAAGCTATGAATGTCCATGGATTAGTGAAATATGTACGCCTCAGATGTTAGGGAAAATATATGATTCTTCACAAGTAAATCAATCAATGTGAATAAAAACTAATGAGGAAAAATTAAATCAAAGGCAACACAAGAATTTTACGTGGTTTCCTCAATGTGAGTACCGTCCACGGGATCAAAATCCGATTCCATTATCAACCAAAGAGTTTCCAAATGATTATAAACGAGACACGAATGGTCTCACAAAATCACCTTTAGGTGAATTCTAAATAATCACAAATAAATAAGAGGAAAGATCTCACCAAATAGATGAACAAAACACCAAAAGTGAATACACACACTATGATTCAATAAATTGAATTACCGCTGCACTGTCTTCGAGGATCACCAAAATCATATAACTGCAGCTTTTTCACCAAGCCAAATGGCTGCCTCTATGTATTTGGAAAAACAAAGCCATATATATATATGGTTGAGTCTTGGATTTTTTTATGTAAAATCCTACTTGTTACCAAATTGAATATCCAATACCTATTAGGATTCCAAAAGTTAGATATAATATATGAAATATATTATACCTAAACCAAACCAAATTAAAATTCGTTTAACAAACCAATTGGGTCTCAAACTCCAATAAGGAGATATACCCCAACAATTCTCCCCCTATCGACTTAGGTGGAGACATCAACCATATCCGCCAAAGTTCGACAATTTATATGTTTGTCCCTCGACAAAGTCTTAGTCAACATATTCGAAATATTATCATCTGTGTGAACCTTTTCGAGTTGCAACAATTTCAAATCTAACACATCACGAATCCAATGGTATCTCACATCAATGTGTTTTGATCTCGAATGAAAAGTAGAATTTCTGCTCAAGTGAATAGCATTTTGACTATTACAATAAAGCATATACCTTTCTTGCTTCAAACTCAACTCTTGCAAAAATTTCTTCAACCATAACTCTTTTTTGCAAGCTTTCATAATGGCAATAAATTCAGCTTCGGTAGTTGAGAGAGCAACACATTTTTATAATTTTGATTGCCATGCCACAACTCCCCCTGCAAAAGCCATCAAATACCCCAAAGTAGATTTCCTAGAATCAACATCACCGGCCATGTCAGAATCTGTAAACCCATCAAGCATCGGCTTACCATCTCCAAAACACAAACACACCTTTGAAGTCCCTCGAAGATGTCTTAGAATCCATTTAACCGCTGCCCAATGTTCTTTACTCGGATTAGAGAGAAAACGACTCACCACACTAACGACGTGAGCAATATCCGGCCTTGTACAAACCATGACGTACATTAAAGAACCAACTGCTGAAGCATAAGGAGTTTTTAACATCTCTTCTTTGTCTTTCTCACTTGTACGACATTGATTCGAACTAAGCTTGAAGTGACCGGCAAGTGGACAACTAACTGGCTTTGCTTTATCCATGTTGAACCTCTCAATAACTTTCTCAATGTAGCTTTCTTGAGACAACCAAATCAGCCCATCTTTGCGATCACGAACAATTTTCATACCAAGTATTTACTTTTCCGGTCGCAAATCTTTCATAGCAAAAGACTTGCTCAACACCAATTTCAAACTGTTAATCATGGTAGAATCTTGACCCACAATTAACATGTCATCAACATAAAGCAAAAGAATAATAAATTTGCCATCTAGAAAATTTTTCACAAACACACAATGGTCCGAAGTGGTTTTAGAAAAACCATTATTCATCATGAAAGAGTCAAATTTTTTGTACCATTGCCACGGGGCTTGCTTGAGACCATGCAAACTTTTCTTCAATATGCAAACAAATTTCTCTTTCCCTTTTTCCACAAAACCTTTTGATTGTTCCATGTAAATTTCTTTTTCAAGATCACCATGAAGAAATGTGGTCTTCACATCAAGTTGTTCAACTTCAAGGCTTATACTTGCAGCCATGCCAAGTACAACCCGAATAGAAGACATCTTCACAACCGGCGAGAAAATCTCATCAAAATCAATACCTTTCTTTTGCCTAAAGCTTTTCACAACAAGACATGCTTTGTACCTCAGATTCTTATTATCATTCTTCAATTTGAAAACCCACTTATTTTTCAGAATTTTCTTCCCTTTAGGCAACTTCACTAAATCATAAGTGTGATTTTCAAGTAAGGAATTCATCTTCTCTTCCGTGGCCTTTTTCCAATTATCTTTCTTTGCGTGCTTAATTGATTTCTGGTAGCTCTCGGGGTCCCCTTGATCAGAAATCAACACAAATTCATTGGGAGGATACTTTCTTGAAGGTTGTCAGTCCCTTGTAGATTTTCTTAACTCAAGTTGTGGTAGTGGTTCTTGAGTTGGATGCTCTTCCTCAATTTCGGGCTCAACTTCATTAGGATTAGAATCATCCTCCACATCTTCAATAGGTGGCTGCACATCTCCCCCATTTTCATCATCAACTGAAGATTAAGAAGATGGATCCATGTCAATGAGATCACTAGTTTTTGGCTCCGGTTGATCACCTTTGCCAAAGTCTTCAGTTGTTTGGTTTTCAAGAAACACAACATCACGGCTTCGAATGACTTTCTTGTCGACCGAATCCCACAATCTATAACCAAACTCATCATGCCCATAGCCAAGAAAAATGCATTATCTTGACTTGCTATCAAGCTTAGACCTCTCATCCTTTGGAATATGAACAAAAACTCGGCAACCAAACACTCTCAAGTGCTTATAATACACATCTTTGCCGGTCCAAACTCTTTCTAGAACATCACCATTCAAAGGATAGGAAGGAGACAAATTGATCACATCAACCGCTGTCCTCATTGCCTCACCCCAAAAGGATCTTGGCAATTTAGCTTGTGAAAGCAAACACATTGTTCTTTCCACAATGGTGCAGTTCATCCTCTCGGCAATGCCATTTTGTTGAGGAGTCTTTTTAACTATCTTTCGGTGCGGAATACCTTGGCTGCGACAATACTCATCAAATGGCCCAATGTATTTACCACCATTGTCTGATCGGATGCACTTCAATTTTTGCCCTGTTTCTCTTTCAACCATGGTCTGAAAATGCTTAAATACTTCTAGAACATGATTTTTAGTTTTTAGTATAAAAACCCAAACTTTTCTTGAATAATCATCAATGAAAGTAACAAAATAAAGTGCACCACTATGTGTTCTAACTTTCAAAGGATCACAAACATCCGAATGAATCAACTCCAAAACATTTTCTTTTCCAGAAGCAACATTTTTATGAAAAAAAACTCTATGTTGTTTACCCGCCAAACAATGAACACAAGTTTTAAGATGTGTACCTTTCAAACCGGGTAGAAGTTCTTTCTTGAACAAAACTTGTAGCCGTTTTCACTCATGTGCCCAAGCTACTTGTGCCACAATTTGGTAGAAGTATCATCTTCAAGTGCATTGATAACACCTTTACAAATTTTTCCTTGCATCGAATAAAGTGTATGAGTCTTCTTGCACTTAGCCACCACCAAAGAACCTTTTGTGAGCTTCCATATTCCATCACCAAATTTGTTGTTGAAGCCTTCATCATCTAGCTTCTCAGTAGAGATCAAATTGAGGCGAATGTTGGGAACATGCCTCACATCTTTAAGCAACAACTTGCTGCCCAAATTTGTTTCAAAGTAAACATCACCCATGCCAATAATCTTGGACAAACCTTCATTACCCATTTGAACAGAACCATAATCTCCTTTGGTGTAGGTAGTGAAGAAATCAACTCAAAAAGTCACATGAAAAGAAGCACTAGAATCAATCACCCACTTGCTCTCTTGGCTCACAAAATTGATACAATTATCTTCACAAACGACCATGAGATCATCATTGGTAGTAACTGCTGTTGTGTCTTCTTGCTACTTATTCATACTTTTGTCACGCCTTTTCTTCTTATTCTTGAGCTTTCGGCATTCTCGCTTCATGTGCCCTTTCTTATGGCAATAATAGCACTCAATGTCTTTCTTTGA
This sequence comes from Camellia sinensis, assembly GCF_055761805.1. Taxonomy (NCBI): domain Eukaryota; kingdom Viridiplantae; phylum Streptophyta; class Magnoliopsida; order Ericales; family Theaceae; genus Camellia; species Camellia sinensis. The sequence continues at coordinate 8,456,884 of NC_138968.1, forward strand.
AAAAGATCCATCTTTTGATTTGTCATGGCTTTGATCACGACCATGAGGAGTCTTCCTCCTCCCCCTTGTTTTGCTTCGGCCTCTCACAACAAATGCTTCTGAATGAGTGGAACCCACTACTTTTCTTCTAGTTTCTTCATTCAACAAGCGACTAGTGACTTGGCTCATTGTGACAACTCCATCGGGTGTCGAATTACTAACTGTCACAACCAAAGTCTCCCAACTTTCAGGCAAAGAACTAAGTAGCATCAAATCCTGCAACTCATTGTAGACACCCCATTTTTGACCATCCTTAAGACTTGGACATCATCGTTTGAACACTCGATGATCATCCATACTCGTGTTCGTTTTGAGTTCCTGGAAGTCTCAGCTACGCGCCTTGCCTTAGGATCTCTCAACTTGTCTTTTTTGTGCTTGGTTGTGGACCAAGGACTTGTGGTTTTGCTTCTGAGGGAAGAGGGTGGCTTGTTGGCCATTTCTACAACCCATCGGCCAAGGCCTTGTGCCGTCGGCCTTGTTTTCTTGCCATCGGCCATAAGTGGTGGCCGATTGGCACTATTTTTGGTTGATCGACCATATTTCTTGGCTGAGACCTTTCCACCTGCTTTTGCAGATATTTTTGTGCCAGCTGTGCCAGCTGGTGAGCACAATTCTCATCCTCCATACATGTGTATGGAGGGATTGATTCAAGACTCAAGCTTGTTCAACAAGCTTGAGAATTGAATTTCTATAAGAAGGGAGACCCCTCTCCCTTTCCAAAGGTTCTGAAAAGTTGATACAAAAAACATATATATATATATCTCTATATTTTACCTCTCTCTCCATATTTACCCTAGTTTGTGCTCAAAAGTGTATTTTCTTCATACTTTTGCACTAAAGCACCTACTAGAACACCATCCTTTTGTTGCTGAGGTACTTAGGAGCTGGTGTTAGTGTTTTTCGGTTACTTTAAGCATAGAAAAGCTGCTGGAGTTGTGTTCTTGAAGGCGTTCTTCAAGGGTGAGTCAACTAGCCTTTAAACCCTTGTTTTGGCTTAAGCTTTTAGACCTATTTGCATGCTGATTTAAGCTTAAATTTCTACTGTAAAAAGTTCTGATTTTTCATGCTTGTAATGTTTGTTTAAGGTCACTTTTGTGTTGGGGGTTGTCTACCCCCTCTTAGGCCTTGTTTGGTCTTATTCTTGTGCCTTCCTTTTAAGCTATTGGGACCACTTTGTTTTGGCCTTCTCACCACTGAAATCCAGAGGATTTTCAGTGGTGGAAATGGTGTTTTGAGGTCCCAAATAGGAGAGGGTCACCCCCTCTCCTTATGTCTCATATGCTTGTATTGACGGCTCATAAAAGTAACATGTTTGTTAAGCTTGTTTTGGCTCTATCTTAGCATGTATTAGACCTTATTTCAGCATGATATACCTCTGTCTAAGGTTGGTTTGATAGCCTCTTGCATGCGCCATGCACTTGTAGTGCAATCCTCTCTATTGCCTTAACATGCATCTGGTGTTTAGATCATCATTCTTGATCTCATGTTTTGGCTCAACTCAAAGAAGCTTTCCCTCATGTTTTACATGCTTGATCTCTGTTTGATGTTGTTTTAATCATGCATGCATTGCTTTGTATAGCCATAGTACATTCTAGCTTGTTAGCTTTGAGTGTCCAAGTCACTAGCATGCATTGCTTAGACCATTTTCATGATTTGGCATCATTTCATATGTGATTTCAGTCCATATAGTGTGGTCATGCACTCACATTTGTTACCTTTTTCATGCATTGGGAGGTTTGTGTTTTAAGCCTTGAACATGAGCCATTATGCATGTCTTATTGCTTAAGCTTTTGGAATGCCATCTCAGTGGATTTTTGGGCTTATTTTGACATGCCATAACTCTGATTTTTATTGGTTAAGTCATGCCATGCTTGGTCTTGGTAGGTGTAGTGTAACCCTCTTCATTGGCCTTGCATGTATCATACCTTATGCCCTTCATGTTGGCTTGTTTTAGCTTTGGTCCATGCATGTTTTAGACTCATTTTGGCATAATCTAGGATTGTTTTGGTTGTCTTTGGCCCTTTGGGGTTTGATTCATGTAGCCTTGGTACAAACTCCTTGGCTAGTCTTAAGCTTTGAACCTCCTAGCATGCTATGCTTGTATTATGTGCATGATTTGGCATCATTCCTCACATGATTTCGGAGTTTACTCCATTGTCATACTTTCATACTTGTCACTTCTTCATCATATTTGAGGATTGTGCATTGTTGCCTAGCTTATGAACCAATATGTGTGCATGCATGTTTTGCCTTTTGGTGCCTTAGTTTTGGTGTTTTGGCCACTGATTTGGGCATGATTGAGGTCTGTCCATTTTGGTTTAAGTCCATCTTGCATGTTGTTGCATGCTTGTTCCATTTTGTCGTTGTTGCATGCTTGTTGCATTGCATGATTTTTGCATGTTGTTACATGCTTGGTACATTGCATGTTTGCATGTTTAGGTTGTATTGCATAGCATCTCCATGTTGCATGCATTGCATTGTGTTTGGTTTGGGGTGTTAAGCCGAGCACGAGGAACTAGGGACGTTTCATACTTGAAGTGATGAAACGTGCCTCAATTCTCGGTCGCCGACCCTCTTGATCATGCATGATAGAGGTCAAGGCATTTATGTGTTTTTGTGCATTCATATGATATTGATTTGTGCAACTCGGTCTCCTTGGCCATCATGCATCGAAAGGCATGATTGATGGCTCAAGAGCTGAGCACTACACACCTTTGAGCCTTAAACATGATGAGGGGTGTAGTTGCATACACATTTTCTTGCAAATGTATTGCCATACCTCTGTTTGTACTCTGTTGCAGCAAAAGGAGCAGTTTTCAAGAAGAGACGGCCGATCGGCTATCTAGTGTGCCGATCAGCTATCAATATTTGGCCGACGGACTCAAAAGTGGTCAATGACTCTTATCCCTTGGCCAACGATCATACCATTTGGCCGATGGCCTCTCAGCATGTCCATGACGTGGATCAGAAGTGTTTTGGAGATTTGTACAGTTTTCAAAAGTCTAAAACAGTGCAAACAGAGGCAACATGAGGCATGGCAACGGATTTCTGAGTGAGGCGATTGAGCATGCATCATTCATCATTCCGAGGCAGAGCTGTGGCAGCTCAATTCAGCTTCTTTCCTTCCTTACTTAGTTGGTTTTGTAACTTTACTTAATTTGCTTAATTAGTTAAACGTGTTATAATAATTAGCTTAGTGTTAGCTAGTTATTCATTTTGATTATGTAATAATTAGTCTAGTTAGATTATTAGATTAGTTAGAATAGCTTAGCATAGCTAGCTAGTTGATTCATTCGGACCCTCCGTTGAGAGGGCCAACTTTTGTAATAAGTGTGCGTGAGCGTGTGAATATCTTCCAACCCCATGTCTTTCTCCCTTTTACTTAACTGCTTTCAATGGTTAGTTTTAGGGCATGTTTCGATTAGCATCCTTATGCTATGCATGTTTGCATCATTCATCTGTATTGCATGCACGGGGCTCGGCGCATCATACTGACTGCATTGTGTTTCAATTCCGATTTGAATACATGTTATCAAGTTGTATTTCACATGACATCTTAGAATAACTAAGCCTATTTTAGCTGCATTTTTGCATGTGTTGCATTAGGCATTCTTGACATAAGCTAGGATCACGTATTAATTACTAACTAACTTCTTTCTTTGGCTTGGAGTACACTGTAAGTGTTTACGCTTTAGCATTCTGCAAGTGTGTTAGTGTTGCCATGACAACATGCTTGCCATGATGCTAGTTGCTTAAATGATATAACTGCCTGAATGCCTGTGTGTGAAGGTTAGATTACTTGAATTAGAACAATTCATCGAAATGTGAGTTTTAAACCTACTTAAGAGTGGCAAAATCATGTTTTCTAAGCCCACTCGAGGGTGGCAAATCCACATCTTAGCCTACTTGCGAGTAGTACCTTCAAACCATTTTCAAACAAACATGAGATGTTTTGTTCCAATTTAGGCGATCTAGTGTATACTTGTATGCTGTGCGTATCACATAGTAATTCTAGCTAATAAACCGGAAGAAGAACACATGTGTTTTAAAAAACAACATATCATGTTAGTAAAGGCCGATCCTTTGATCGGGCGAGCGGGGGTGCTCATTACATGACCTTTCCCCCTCGTACCCAAGTTCCTGAGCCGAGGCAACTTTGGTGATGACGGACACGTGGCCTTAGGCACGAGTCAGGGTTTCCTAAATTTCCCAAAATAAAACATTTAGGTGGCGACTCTGTATTTGGCAAAGCAGTCCATGTTTGACACTTCTTTATTAAAATCAATTTTTCAAAACAATTTGCCGGATTTGGACTCTTTGGTGATTTATCAATCTTGCATTTCACTTTGCAAGATTAGATTTAGAACCGTGACATTGAATCCGAACTGTAGTAGCTAATGAACAAAACGATTTCGCGCCTTCGCGCGCGGAGCCGGGACGTTCGGGCCGTCTACACTCATCATCAAAAACAATTTTCATAGAAGTAAGTTGGTTAACAATACTCTTTATTTCATTCAGATGTTGCGGAATAGGGCTACCCTCTTTATATTTTAAATTAACCAACTTACGAAACATAAAAGTTTTATTTGTAGCTGATTTCCTATCATAAAGGCTTTCTAATTTTTTCCATAAATCATGTGCTGAAGTTTCAGTAGCAACATGATGAAACACATTGTCATCAATCCATTGACAGATAACACCAATGACTTTTCGATTAACCCTCTTCCCTTCATCATCTTGCATACCCTCGGGTTTGCCACTACCACCCTCAATAGGCCCATAAAAATCTTTACAAAATAATAGGTCATCCATTCTAGTTTTTCAAGTTACCCAATTGCTTCCATTGAAGCTAGATATACGACCCACATTTCCCTTCATTGATTTACACAAATAAATAAACCCAAATAAACCGTAAGCTCTGATACCAGTTGTTAGGGAAAATATATGATTCCCCACAAGTAAATCAATCAATGTGAATAAAAACTAATACGGAAAAATTAAATCAAAGGCAACACAAGAATTTTACATGGTTCCCTCAATGTAAGGTATGTCTATGGGATCGAAATCCGATTCCACTATCAACCAAAGAGTTTCCAAACGATTACAAACGAGACACGAATGGCCTCACAAAATCACCCTTAGGTGAATTCCAAATAATCACAAATAAATAGACCTCACCAAATAGATAAACAAAAGTCTTCGAAATAGATTTGTAGAAGACCCAAAAATAACAAACCAAATCAGTCAAGAACCTTGGACTAATCTTAGCCACCAAAAGTGAATACACACACTATGATTCAATAAATTGACAGGATCACCAAAATCATATAACTGCTGCTTTTTCACCGAGCCAAATGGCTGCCTCTATGTATTTGGAAAAACAAAACCATATATATATATATGGTTGAGTCTTTGATTTTTTTATATAAAATCCTAGTTGTTACCAAATTGAATATCCAATACCTATTAGATTCTAAAAGTTAGATATAATATATAAAATATATTATACCTAAACCAAACCAAACAAAACAAATTAAAATTATTTTAACAAACCAATTGGGTCTCAAACTCCAATAAGGAGATATATCCCAATATCAGATGCCCTAACATCAGATACCCCAAATATTTAGGCCAACGACGCTTGCTGTGGCTAGCAGCCTGATTGCATGCTTCAGCGAAATAAAAACTATCCCGAGGCAGAACAATTTCCTTGCAGAGACTCTGGAACAAATCAGAGGCCTCTTCTCTGTTGCTGAGACGGCTATATATGACTCTCAGCCTTTTCAAGACTTGCACGTCATTCTCAGTTTCTACGAGTATATCCATGAGGGTAGCATACGATGTGAAGTAAAAATCAAGGCGAGCATGGCCAGTGTTACGATCAAAGCCAGTGTAACACCGCTCGAAAGCATTGAGGTTTCTCAAGAGTCTTTCTGTAGCGGCACTAATTCGCAGAGTTGGGATTTTGAAGGAAGCTCTACTACAGCACCAGAAGAGGACTGGTGGATCCTCAAATTGGACCTCGAATGGGTTGTCTTTACTGACTTCAAACTTGACTCCTGCATACTCGAGTTCTGATGCAGGAGGCATGGAATTGGTTTTTGGTGAATCTTGTTGCCCTTTCTTGTTTTCTGTGATTGATGGTACTTCTTGTTTCTGACGGTCTTGATTGCATAGAAAGTGGATGATATGACAACTCTTCGGTTCCGGGTCATTCTTGTGGCTTTGTTTCTGACGGTATTGATTGTATAGAAAGTGGAGGATATGACAAATCTTCGGTTCTCGGTCATTCTTGTGGCTTTGCTCCTGGTCATTCTCGTGGCTTTGTTCTCGGTCATTCTTGTCGCTTTGTTTTGAGGGATTCATCATGTTGCCAAAGTATGAGAGGAGATAGTCACTAAGACTAGGCAGATGAATCGGAATCCTAGCCACCGTGAGGTCAAACAAGTCCTCGAGAACGAAGAAGGGAAGCTGGTTCTCCGATAGCAACAAGTCATGTCTAATTGTGACGCGATTCAAAAAGGTGTCGAAACAGAAATCTGAACTTGTTTTTTTATTGGAATTTGGGTTGTTGCTGGTTCCGATCATGTCAGGATGATCAGCCTCATGGTACCACCTGCAGTGACGGCTCTAGAAATATTAATCAGGCAGTTGTTGAAGAATTTGGTTAGAATTTGTGCAAAAGATTTCAAACTTGTTTGTTGGTACAAATAGAGTTTTTTAATATATATAAAAAAATTATATTTAAATAAAATAAATAATTTAAACCAAAAATAAATTATTTATGAATAAAAAATGTAAGGAAAGAGGTAGAAGATTGGACAAGGGTGGAAAAATTACGAGTATGTGTTAGAATTTTACAAATAAGAATGGGAAATTTGGCTATAAACCCCGTTTACATTCTTTTCATTGTTAAAAGGACTAAGAAAAAAATTATACTTTCTAAACCCCCTCATAATTATAAAGTCTTGCATAAAGGACAAAATTTATTATTTAAATATTTTATTAGACTATTATATTCTCAACTAAATTTTCCCACCTTTTCTACCCACTCTCTCTCCACCTTCTCTGTCTCTCTCCTCCCTCTTTCCATTCTGACTTTGTTCTCTGTCGACGTGCTCCTCCTCCTTCTTGTTGCCTCGATCGTCGTTGATGGCCGGGACATGATTAGATTACCGTCGGAAACTTCCAGATTCTTCTCCGGCGATGATAGCAACGACGGCTATGATGATTCCCTTCCAGATCTAAAGCTCTGTTTTTCAACAATTTTGGTAACTTCTTCTTCTCCGGCGATGATAGCAACGCCATCATCATCACTCTCCTAGCGAAGCTCGGTCAATTATCAGACGAAACTCCGGCGATCAACAATGTCGAAACCGATCTCTACGATGAACTCATCAAGAACATCGGGAACGAAACCAACTACGGGCCGAAAAATTGTCCTCTGGTGCCGGAATCGAAGGAGATCATCTACGAGGAGAAACAGATCGTTTCTAAATTGAGGCATGTATGGTGGAGTTGTTTGGTTATACATATTTTTTTAAACACAAATTTGAGTTTTGAATATATGTATATATACATATATATATATATATATATATATATATATATTTGTGTATGAGTGTTGTTGAACACATGTATTCTTTTCATTGAGATTTGTGATTGTTGATCGAATTTTAGAAGTTTTTCTTCTCAATTAGATATATTGATTTGCTGATTAATTTGTTTTGTTTTTGTTTGTTTGTTTTTTTTTTTTTGATTTTTTTTGTTGTTTTTGATCTAATTTCATTTGACAGAATCAGAGTAAAATTTTACTCTGGTTCTATTGCTCTGTTTTTTGTTTCAGATTATGAGAGTAAAATTTTACTCTGGTTCTATTGCTCTGTTTTTTGTTTCAGATAATGAGAGTAAAATTTTACTCTTGTTTTATTGCTCTATTTTTTGTTTGAGAGAATTAGAGTAAAATTTTACTCTGGTGTTTGAATGACAGTAAAATTTTACTTTCAATAGGTGGTCATTGCCAAACATTTCAGCCGCCACAAACACTGCCTTCGCTTTTTTATTTTTGTGCAGAGTAACATTTTACTTTTAGCTTCAGAGTCTCATAGTTTACTCATTTTTTAGAGTAAAATTTTACTTTTATACAGAGTAAAATTTTACTTTTGTGTAGAGTCTAAAATTTTACTTTTATATAGAGTAAAATTTTACTTTTATACAGAGTAAAATTTTACTTTTAGCTTCAGAGTCTCACAGTTTGCTCGTTTTTCAGAGTAAAATTTTACTTTTATACAGAGTAAAATTTTACTTTTGTGTAGAGTCTAACATTTTACTAGTTTTTCAGAGTAAAATTTTACTTTTATACAGAGTAAAATTTTACTTTTAGTTTTAGAGTGTAACATTTTGCTCTTATTCAGAGTAAAATTTTACTTTTAGTTTTAGAGTGTAACATTTTACTCTTATTCAAAGTAAAATTTTACTTTTATACAGAGTAAAATTTTACTTTTAGTTTCAGAGTGTAACATTTTACTCTTTAGAGTAAAATTTTACTTTCATGCAGAGTAAAATTTTACTTTCATACAGAGTAAAATTTTACTCTGAAATACACAATGAAGATGGCTTAATAGGAGAGCTGATAGATATGAGGGTAATATAGTAAAAGAAACAAGTTTTAACATATTAGGGAGTTTTGAAAGTACTTATATAATTCTTGTCCTTTTGAAAGACAAATTAGATAGTGAAGGGGCTATCACCAAATCCCCGAAATTACTTCTCTTGTTGAGTTCGTCGTGAACTTCTATTTAGTTGGGAAGTGTTTAGGTGTGTAAATTCTTATAATTTTAAATTATTTTGAATTTATTTAGTTTGTTTCTTAGAAAAAAAATTCAATTTTTATTTTTATTTTTGTTTTTGTTTTTTTTTGTTTTGAGATTTGCCCTCTGGACCTATTTGTTTTTAGAGATAGAATGGAGGGGATTGTTAGTGAGGGTCTGCTAGTGAGGGGACTGCTAATGAGGAGAGTAAGAAAAATTGTGTTTGTCTGATAGCCAATAGACTAATAATAGTTCATGTTTGTTTTAAGAGATATGAGTGAGATTAACCATATAAAATTACACAAATACCCATATTATAATAGTATCAATTTTGGACTTATACCAACTAACTAATAAATGCATTACCCAATTAAACTTTTCAAAAACTAAAATTAAATTACATACTTGAAAATAATAAAGAATTCAAATATTAAACTATATATTATTATTATTATTATTATTATTATTATTATTAAAGAAACCAGCCCATGGTTTCTTCAAAACCAGCCCATGGTTTTGAAAAAGGTTCATCCCATTAGTGTGGACTTGACCTTGTTTTGCAAATATCCTGTTCTCCCATTGGAGCTTTTTTTCTATCTCATATGTCTCTCTCTTGCTCAAGCTTTGCCATTGATGACCACAAGTTTAAGTTGATTGGAGCTCTATCAGTGACGATTTCAACCTTTATATTCGTCAACAACGATGTTGACTTTCAAATTCAAGGTGAGGCAAACTCGATGAAAACCAGAGTGCTAGATTAGTCTCCTCTCTTGGTGATCTTGTTGATTTTTTTATTATTATTTTGTTAATTTTGAGAACTTGTTGAATGATATTTGTAATCTGTTTGTGAATTTGTTGATCTTTTTTGTTATTATTTTTTGATATTTGTCCTTTTGGAAATTTGTTCAAAATTTTAAAAATAGTTGAATTTTTGGAAATTATTAATTGTTTCTGAGTGTGGTTAAAAATTTGGAGGAGGGACCTGTTTTTCTGTTTGATGATGTGGTGGATAGTATGGTCATTTACACTATAATCCCAACGGCTTTTACTTACCCAAAAAAAAAAAAAAAAAATCCCAACGGCTTCTTTTTTCAATACTAAGTCCCATGAGGGATTGTTAATCCGTTCGTCTGAGGGGTTTCATAGTTCGTTCGGACTATGACTCCGGTGCAACATTGTCAAAACAAACATGATATTAAAGAGTGACTCCTCATTGTTAGTCCAATACCAACTCATATCACAGAAAACAAATGGGCACTCTAATTCCATCCCTAATGATGTGGCTCACTCCTATGCGAAGTGGTCCTACATTTTGAAGAGAGTTGATTGGTTATTATTGTTTCCCTCCTCATTAGAGATATAATTATGGGTAATAAATTTTTTTTGATGTGCAAAAAGAGAGACTTTATTGATGTAAAAATCTAGTACAAGGTACGAAACAAATTACACCAATAAAGAAAATAAGAGGGGGTTGCAGAAGCATCACAATGAGCTAAATCATCCTAACGAGGTTGGCACCAAAAAGCCCATCCTATCATTTGCTAGTACCCCCAAGTTGGTGAGGAACCAACGAAAGGAACAGACCACACACCAAACCAATACTGCCAAATCAAAACAGATCAACAAATTAGGACAGAACACTAGTAGCATACATACTCAGATTAAAACAACCCAGCAGCAACCATCAAAATTAGACCAGATCAATAGCAACCATTAGAAAAGATCACCAGCAGTAGCCTTTCTCAGATCAAAACCAAACAACAAAAAAGGATAGATCACCAGCAGCAGCCAATCTCATATCACCAGCAGCAACCATTCTCAGGGCACCCTCAGTCAAGATACAGACTCACCCAACTAGCCAAGCTCAACAATCAGACCACTACTTGAGACACAACATCAGCGAGCTCAACAAGCTCAACAAACATAGGAACCAACTTGAAGACAATAACACAACACAGCAATACAGCACATAACAGCACAACCTGTTGCAGAAATCTTCACCCAGTAAAACGGCACAGCAGTGTAATTAAGAACCAAATCATTGAAACCCCCATTTCAGATACAAAACTTCACCAGGATTAGCCCAAAACAGTAGTCCTTCATGACCAAATCCTCATGCCAAAAATTTGCAAAGAGCCCAGATGCCCACATCACTGCATAACAGCACAAAGCTACAGACAGACCAGATACCAAACCCACATAACTGCAAACCAACTATAATCTGCAAATAGAACATATACATAGCAAGACCAGAAACACTTGCTGACATAAAGCAGAAACTTCAGCCATCCCAATGAACTCCCCTTAATCCATTTGCATTCTAGATGATCACAGAAACAGAATAACCAATCAACCTTCCCATTTCTGATCATAACAACAATTCAGCTTTCCCATTTCTGATCATGACAATCAATCAGCAAAAAGCAATGGGCTGCTAGACTGTTGAAAACAAATATCAGCACCAAGAACCATATGACTTCACAGCAAAATCTGCTGCAGATAATTCCAGTAACACTAGTACACAACATCAGAACACAGCATCACAGCCTAGCAAAATGCCACTGCTCACAGACCAGCATCACAGCATCGCAGCAACACTACATCTCCAGTTCAGGATGCTACAGTGGCCAAGCAGAGCACCCATCAATAGCAGACTTAATTGAAGCTCCTATCACTGCCTAGCAAAATGCCACTGCTTATAAACCAGCATCACAGCAACACTACAATGGACTAGTTGCACCAGTGCAAAACACACCCTTCAGCATCACAACAGCACCAGTACAAGGGGACAAAACATTTAAAAAAAAAAATAATAATAAAATAGAACCCAATTTGATATAATTTTTTGAAATTTTAAAAGTTATTTCTAATCTCCCAAAATATAAATTTATATGAAAATGACAAGCGTTTTTAAATTTTCTTTTTTCTACCAAATTAACTTTTAATTTAAAAAATAAAATTTTAAAAACAAAATCAAGCATAACTTATAAATTTTCTAATATAATATATATTATTTAAAATTTTTTTTGTGGTGTGGTCACCTCCACCTTGATCCATCCATAATTATATCCACCATTAAATAATATAAAAAAAATCTCTCCATTACAAATATTCAAGGAGAGGATTAAATATTCAAAATTTGTAAATACCTGTAGAGAAGTTCGAGTATGAAACAACCATCGATGACCAACATGGGTACATCCAGGGCATTGACTTTCTTTGGAAAGCATTCCTTGGCTCTGTCTAACAACTCATTCATTTTCTCTACATCCTTCAGTGTAAAACAATATATAATGCAGCGGGAAAAATATTTCAGATCATACCTTTAGGTGATAGAACCTGAAGTGAAGAATCTCATGGGTAAATCACGTGCTTCTAAAAAATGCGAACAACAAACCCATCAGTGGAGTGATACTACAATATGAGTATCACCTACACAAGTCACAGTGCAGAGGCTGGATCGTTCTCATATGGAAGAGAGTTAGAGAGAGAGTCTGGGAAAAAGGTTATGGGTAAAAATCACATAACGTATATCTAATATCAATATATTATATAAATATATAATCAGATATATAACTATATATATCAATCTATCCATATCAATTGATATGATAGATATAGATATCATGAGTGGTTATCCATATAAGTTTTAAATTCATAATTCAAACTTACATGGATAAGGTTCAAAAGGTTTAAACGGTCATGCCACATGGGCGCCCAATTTCTAACATCTCCCACTCGCACATGAGTTGGCATGACATAGCCACATCTCTATCTCAATCTCCCCAAATATTAAATAATCACATATGAGCCAATGAACCGTACGACCGCTGAGAAACACCTGCATGTGGGAGCTCTATACTAGAAACTCAAAATGAGCCTGCATAGAGACATCAACCCCAAAAGAATAGAAAATAGTGTCTCATATACCCTAGACCCATCTAATTACACCAGTCTAAAAAAAAACATCTCTAATCCCTCAAAAAGAGCATGTTTGACCCTCTCAATTCTTGCAATATATTCACACTTAATCCGCCTCTCATACAGAGCGATGTTAGTTGCCGGCAATGATTATATAACAGTGGTGTAATACTAGATGATCTTCCTTTTGCCCTCATGCCATTTAGTTTAGGATTGACCCCTTTCCCAGTGATATCCCTTAAGGCCGAATCATACATGACCGCAGGCAACATACCAAAGTAGCAGAACATCAACCCTTTACCTTATGACATAGTCAAAAGTCACAAAAGGGTACATAAATGAAAGTCATATCAATAATGACACGTAAGACTCAGACGGTGAGGAAACATGGATCCATTCTCTCACCTCATTACTCAGTCGCCAAGCACATGTAGTATGAATACATGTTACGGTGGAGTAACTTTTCCAAAAAAGAGTGACGTCATACTCGATACACCGTACAGATCTTAGTCTAGTTGCTTTCTAGCGCCTAACCCGAATTCTCTATTTGCTTACCTGCCAGGCGCCAAATGAGATCTCGCATCTAGCTAATCATAACAGGCACCACATGGAAAGTGGGAACTAACATCCATGTTTGGTCCTTAACACGACCTCATCTTGGTTGTAACCAAGGTGACATACATAGTGGATGATTTAAGCCTTTCTTGGCTCCAAATAAAAATAAACTACTAGTCTCATCCTTGCTCGCTCCCAAGTGCCAAGGGCGATTGCTCGTGTGAGTGAGCCAATCTTGCCTGCTGACATCATCATCTGCTAATCATTATGACACAAACCATAATAGTGTCAACATCCCATCATCTCATAGCAAATAAGTGATCGATTTTTAAAAAACATGACCACAGTCTGCGTAATTCTAGATTCCAAGCATAAGCCTTATTAGCACCTATTGCGATAAGCATATACAACGGAATCCACCATGTGCGCCTCACAAGAAGTGATTCAAGATCATTACCTCTTGCGCAATAACCTCTCTAAAGATATTTTGGTGACCAATCTATGTTCATTCAAGATGCGCCCAACTAGCGCATTGAATCGTACAAGGAGCAAATTAATATACTACTTAGTAAAGCATTCTATCCACAATCTAATGAGCAAGGTTAATGTCTAAACAACTCAGTTGACCATTTACCAAAGATAACACTTATCATGCCGAATACGCCAACATAGCGTACTTTAGGCTCCCACGACAAAGAAAAGATCAAGGAATATAGGTCATCTATTTCTCCCAAAAGCAATCCGAGGATTCACTCAATAACTAAGGCTCTGACTTTTACCGATAAGTAAATCAATGGGTTTGGAATTTTGTATCTAGAATCATTCTAGGATATTCCTTATGTAAGTCATCAAAGACAAACCAGGAATTCTCCCAAAACAATCCCTAAGGATCGTACATCCGAGCATATAAATTACATCACCCATGTCCATCATATCTAAAACAGAGGACTGCCTACCCTAGGTGGCGACAACCTTATAAATTCCTAACTCATAATGACTAAGTAAGGAAAAACTTCTTTTGGACCATTGATCCTGCCTCAGTGGTCTTCATCGATCATTGTTGGCCTATCATGGCTTGACGAAGTCTAAGAACCACTATTTGGATAACTGTTTTAGGCTGTAAAAGATTTGTTGGAACTAGCAACCTTTTTGCGCTCCTACCTTTTCATCATAAAAGCAGAAGGTAAATCCCTACGGATCTACTTATCCAATTCTCCAACGAGAAAGTTGGGTCACAATGTCCACAAATCAATGTTCCAAACTTACGTCAATCATAGCCTAAGTCAAAATAACCTCACTCCCCAGGAGGAAGTCTTCTCATGGTCTACACTTTTCTCAATGGTGCGACTTTTCGGTATCTAGTGAGCCTTATGCCTCAACAATGACTATCCAAATCATGCATAACTTTAGAACAGTTTCGCGTCATAATGGAAAGTCAACCAAATTATAGAAATGGTTAATCTTCAAAGACTTTGTCTTCAACTGCGCAACATTGATCCATTTTCTAAAAATAGGGGACTAAAGCCTTTGGCATTATCCTAGGCTCTTTATCATCTTGCAGAGCAATCATAAATGTTTCCCTCTCAATCACCCAGTGATGACGTGGAAAATTTTCACATTTGCTACCACGCAACAAAGAATGTAGAGTATTATTCTTTAATGGAGTAATCCACTAGTAGGCACATCGCTCCCATTGTCCCTAGGATATTGGAAATTTCTCTGCATTCTCAACTAGGCTACATAAAGCGCTATGCTTAGAATTCTCTATCTTATAGATTTCCAAAATTCTATTCACGTCACCTTTACTAAGAAAACTTTATGTGACTTAGTTACACTACCACAAAGCTACTTGGACCCCAGAGGGTTTACATGACAACTTACAATAATGCGCCACATGACCCTATGTGTTCACAAGGCAGCATACAATAATGTGCTATAAAACCCTAAGTCTTAACTTCGCAACCTTATGAGAAGTAAAATAAGGATAAGCTGCTTGATGGTTATAGTTCGCCCACAAATGGCTCTCTGCTAACCCATTACTTAAATGGAGTGTAAAATCTGATATGGAGGGCACTTAGTCAGGGATATAGGCAACAAACTAAAGTGCAATTCCCAATTGGGAAACATTTTGCACTATCATCAACCTAACATTAATAATACTTAATTCCTTATCTCTACTACACTCTTGTGTTGCTGAGTATTAGGAATAATCAATTTTTCTAAGCATCCATTTCTCTTCACAGAGCTTTCTAAAAAAAAACTCAAATAGATACTCGCCACCTTGGTTAAAACTAAAAACACGAAAGCTCTTATCTAATTAATCTCGACCTCATATGTGCAATGCCAAAAATCATTTCAAATTTTTTTTTGACTTATGGGAGATCAAATAGTCTTGACTAAGATGCGTATCGTAATCTATAAATGTGTTGAGATTTGGGGCTAGCTATCATACCCTTACACATATCCAGTCACAAATATCATAGTGGACTAAATGCGCCAATACAAATAACCTTCAACGGCTTTCCTACTTACTTGTGTGCAACCATTGTGAACAAAGTTACACATTCACATGAGAGCAGGGTGTCACAAGCGAGTGGGCCCAAGAAGGCCTACTCAAACCATCCTGTCATCATCTCATTAATGTGATTAAGTATAATAAGCCACCAGTTCATGACCAACGTCATAAACTAAATCCAATCATCCTAATGTGTGAGTTCTCGAAGACAAGTTTTAAAGGTTTAGGCCCAACTAGGTAATGACTCACGACTAATTAATGTTGACTAGATCATAAAAGGATGTCATGGAGATATCAAGTGCGTTTAAGTCGCAAATTTAACTAGTAAGTGCTAATCCCCTGAACCTTCAAGTCAATTTTTATTCTCCATACACTTTACTACATCTAGTTGAAACATGACGATACTCCTCTTGCCATCTCTGTTTCTCGCTTCATAATTACTTGCAATTAATTCTACTATCCACAAGAAGGAGAGCATAAACTATCAATCTATGACAGCTCCTGAAGTAACTTAAGCGCGAAATTTAGGCTGAAGAGCCTTATTCAACACAATGCTCTCACAAGCGATGCGTCAAATTCTTAGAGTCATAACAACCTTGTCGGCCTTGACATTTTCATTACTATGCTGCAACGTTTGCGCTTAGTGGTAAACATTATTCAAAAACATTAGCCTAGTAAAGGAATCATACAAAGAAGCACCTCCTCATGTCTCACACTCAAGTGTGGAAATAGTAAGTGTCCAGACTTAGGCAAGTTGGCAATGCTAATAGATTTTGTAGCCACTTGGCGCTAATCTCTTCACTTAGTGTTAATAGATTTTTCTGCTACTAAGCGCTAATCTTTTTAACTTCAAGTGATACTTTAATGCACACTATTATAGTGCATGAAATTTTGCTCCATCCACTCCCAACAGTTGGATAGAGAGCAAAACACTGCTCATACGAGCTACTTATCTTACAATTAATGACTAATTCATTTAAGCTCGCATTTCTTGGATGACGTGACTCTTGAATGTTACTTCATCCAATGATGCAACATCATTACAAGTCAAAATACAAAGTCAATCCGTGCAGCTCAATAGTCAAAGATCATATACAGATCTATTGAGGGCTTACTAATTTCATAACTCCAAAACTTGCCAATCAAAACTATGTAGCGTGCCACTAACGATAGCTCACACACAATTTTTTATTGTGCCAAACAAGGCAACAAAAACACGGCAGCTTTGAGTCATGTTTCCTTATTTTGGCTCAATTTAGAGAGAAATTCGCATTGGGATTAATTTGATTAGCATAATATAATTTTGTCACAAAAATCTAAATTAAATAGTGACAATATTACACAAGTCGCAAGATCGAAAATCCACTATGCTTGTAATCATCTCTTGCGCCACAGGTGACAATTATCCAAAATTTAATTTAATTTATGTGCAAAATATTAGTTTTCAGGAGTAAATCTACAAAGATTTCTCTAAACTGAATAATCTCCCACTGACTATGGCATGTCTAAAAGCATGATAAAATATTCTAATTCCATACAATAGCATCACAAAGTAGATTCACAATCAACTCATGCTATGTTACAATTAATAATGGAATTTAAATAAATAAAAAATTAATCATGCTATTCGAATCACAACATATTATAAACTCTAGGCAAAAAATAACAATATGCTGTATTTAATATTCAGATTATACCATAACAGAAAGTATATTACTTCTAAAATTTTCTAGAATTTTCTGGTATGTTTTGGAATTTTAAAAAATTAATAAACACACATGAAATCATAAATAAATATTCCAGAATCTGGGAAAATGCAACAATCATACTAGTAAATAGTAAACCATTACAGTAGTCTACAGTAAAAATTTCAGCTCCAGAAACTTAATCATGCAATCCCAAAAGCATTTTAAATCAGAAATAATGAATTATTATTTCAAGAAAAATATATTTGTTTTTCATAAAATTTTGAAAATTTTACATTAGAAAGAAAATTTAATTCTGAGTCTAACAGTACCAACCACGCCTAACACAAAGCTATGACGAATTACTTATGACCATTTAATGCAATTCTGGATTTAAAAAAAAAAACAAACAAATGCTTAACATCAGTAACCAAGCCGGCAGAGAAAAAACGGCGCGGCTCTGCGCGCGGCTCAGCACGCGGCTCAGCGCACAGCGCACGTGCGCAGCGCAGATGGGGTGTGCGTGGACAGCGCGGCTGACGTGCGCGTGATGACGCGTGTAAGCACGTGGGAAGCGCGCTTGGTGCGTGGCAGCGCGTGTAAGCCACTGGGTGGCGTCATACAGCGCGTGCGGCACACGCGTCGCCTTCCAGGGTGTTTTCTGGTCTAATTTTGGTACTGCCGGACTCCATTTTTCACAACAAAAACATTTATGGTCTCAAAAATGACATTTAATGAACATAAAAATTGAGGTTTATAACACTCTTAATCTAATGAGAGTGGAAGTGCAGAAGCCCTGTACTTCATCTTCCTCCTTTGTTAATTTTCATGCATATATCGTGTATATATATTTATATAAAATTATACACATATTTTAATGCATAAAAATAAGCACGAAAATACCTATATATGCTCTGATACCAATGTAAAACAATATCTAATGCAGTGGGAAAAATATTTCATATCATACCTTTAGGTGATAGAACCTGAAGCAAAGAATCTCGTGGGTAAATCATGTGCTTCTAAAAAATGCGAACAACGAACCCAGCAGTGGAGTGATACTATAATATGAGTATCACCCACACAAGTCACAGTGCAGAGGCTGGATCGTTCTCATATGAGAGAGAGTTAGAGAGAGAGTCTGGGAAAAAAGTTATGGGCAAAAATCACATAACGTATATCTGATATTAATATATTATATAAATATATATTCCGATATATAACCATATATATCAATCTATCCATATCAATTGATATGATAGATATTGATATCATGAGTGGTTATCCATATAAGTTTTAAATTAATAATTCAAACTTACATGGATAAGGTTCAAAAGGTTCAAAGGGTCATGCCACATGGGTGCCCAATTTCTAACATCTAGGGCATCAACTTTCTTTGCAAAGCATTCCCTGGCTTTGTCTAATGACTCTTTCATTTTCTCCAGGGCATCGATTTTCTTTGCACAACATTCCTTGGCTTTGTCTAACGACTCTTTCATTTTCTCCACATCGACTTCTACTTTCTCTGCATAGCAATCCCTGGCACTGTCTAATGACAGTTTCATTTTCTCTACACATTGCTTTAGCACCAGCGTAAATTCCATTGTTGGATTGGCTGTCTGCACTCGCTTAAACAGGGCTTCGGCGTAGTGCTTCTTAATGTCCTCCATGGGTGATTTAAGATGTTCTTTGTTGCTGTGAAGAGGTCCGATTGAGACGAGTTGAGGAGTGTAGGCACTTTTCTTCACCTTGCGAAGCTTCTTTGGGACCCTGAAAATACATGGAGATGGCATGGATTCGGCCTTGTTTGTACCTTCTTGGATTGTTTTAAGGATGGTTTCTGGAAGTTCGTCACTCCCTTCCGTCATGGTAGCTACTGGGGTAGGAGGGAACTGATAAAGTTATGTTAGATAGTTCTTTGGGAGAAAATGGTTTAGGATTTATAAGGTTGTTCATGGAAAGAACCATACAGAAAGCACATGTACATAGAGAAGGCCCAACATCTTTAAGGGCCTGTTTGTTTTTGGAGTTAGGTTGAGTGAGATTATTAGGGTTAAGACAATTAGTGAGGGAACTATTAGTGTGGAGCTTGTTAATGAAGAATTAGAAAACATTATGTTTATTTGTGTTATATTTTAGTGGGGGGATTAATTACATGAAATATCTTAAATATCCTTTGATATTTTTGATATATTTTAATATTAAAAAATTTAAAATATTTTTTGTACTATATTATATATATATATATATATATATATATATATATATAATATGACATAATACACCCCCACACAAAAAAAAAAAAAAACTGCACAAATACACAACACATGACATAAGTAAAAAGTCATTTTCAACATAATCCCCTCACTAGTTTTGAAACCCAATCCATAGAGGCCTATGCTAATTCCCTCTTCCAATGTCTAACAAGGGACTATGAATCCTCCCTAGGGGTGTAAATCTGGCCCAGGTCGGCCCATGTCGGGTTTCGCGGGTTCCCACTAAAATTCGAACCAGGCCAGGCTAGGTCCATGAGCCAAAAAATTAGACCCAGGCCTAGGGGTATTTGCGCCTTGGGTAGGTCGGTAGGCCTGGGTTGGTCTCAGACTTGGATGGGCCTGACCATTTTTTTAATTTTTTAAATTTTTTCTATCAAAAATTTATTATTTTTCATTAAAAAAGCTACTGGGCCTCAAGCGGGCCGGGCTTTGGGCCAGGCCTTGAGTGGGCTAACGGGTCGGGCCATGTATAGCGACCCCGGTCTTTTTCCTTTAGATTATTGTGTCCGGACTTAGGTTCCGTGGATCCTGTCAGTATATATATTGGTTGTTGTCGTCCTTTAATCTCTTTGTATTTGAGTTATAGGATGTGTTGGGCGGGTCTGTTACAGGTCGGTTGAGTTTAGATGCCAAAACTAGTTGCCCAGATTTTGACCTGTCCGCTCGAGCGGGAGTTTGACGCTCGAGCGGGGATTCTTTTGTTGCTTGTCCCCTCGAGTGGGGGTTTTGGTGCTCGAGCGGGATTATCACCCATCCAGTATTTCCTGTGCAGTGTTGGACGCTCGAGCGTGGGATTGGACGCTCGAGCGGAAATGTGTGAGTGTCGCTCGAGCGTGGAGTTGGACGCTCGAGCGGGGACCTGGTTCTGCAAAAGTACTGGGAGTGCGTATTCGACGCTCGAGCGGGAGTTTGGACGCTCGAGCGGGGAGTCGACTACATCAGTCCGTGATTTCACTTTTTGGATCACTTTTTTGACCTACTTTTCTTTCTTAACTTTTAAAAACCGCCCCTTTGAGAGTCTCTCTCTCTCAAAACCTGCCTTCTCTCTAAGAATTGATCTACCTAGGGTGAGTATCTAACCTTAGTCCTTTATTAAAAAGATAGAGTGAGTCAAGGGCTTTCATTTAATCTGAACGTTTGGTGGTTTGGAGCACTTTGGAGTTTAGGTCTTCATCTTCGTCTTCTCCATTCGGGTTATTTTCTTCGAGGTAGGGATTTCCTACTCCATCCTATAAGTTTTGTTCTAAGTTTTGGTATTTTGATATGTCGGGAGTACTTTGGTAATTTTGGGAAAAACCCTAGTTGTATTAATAAATTAATTTGTATAATTAATTTAAGGAAATTGGGGAAATTGGTTAAATGCATGAAATTGAGGAATTCATTGATTAAATGGTGTAGTTGGATAATTAAAATCGCTCACCTATTGAATTGTTGATATATTTATTTCCAGTCTAGAAATAACTGTTTTGGGCTATCGGTGGAGGATAGTCGTGTTTGTTGTAGACATTGCATGCGGATTAGGGAAAATTGAAACTAATCAATTTGTTTAAGTCATAAATTTAGACTATTGAATTAATACAAAAATTACATGTATTGATTGAGCATTGCATATGCATATTGTTTGGGAGGAGATAGGGGATGTACTCCACGGTTTAGGGGAAGATAGGGGATGGACCTCTAAACCGGATTTTGTTTGGGGAGGAGATAGGGGATGGACTCCATTAGCATCACTATTATGTGTGCTTATTATATTGAAGTGTATTTACATGTTATTGATACAGCGCTACAATGTGTATCAAACGGGAAGTATGAAGTGTTTTGATATGAGCCTGAGTCTCATTTGTTTTGTTGATATTGAAAGTAATGTGAATATGATATATAGTTCACTGTTGTAAGTTTGGCCAGGTTCTGAGCCATGTTGATAATAATGGAAAGTGAAATGTGTCTTAGACATTAGTGTCATGAGACTGTACAATGATACAATTGATTATCTTGGTTAACCATCTATTGAACACTATAGCTTTATTCAATGCTTATATTTGGTTTAGTATTTTTCTACTGGGCTGTGGCTCACCCTTTATGGGAACATCATTTTCAGGTTCAGGTGATAAGTTACCTCCAAGAACTTAGCTTGGAAGGATTTGACTTTTGGATTTTGAAGACTATCTTCAGTTAGTTGTTTTGATTTGATAGTACATGTAAACATTCAAGCCTAGGGCTTCATTTGTATTTGAGTTAGAACTCATATTTTTGTGTCCAAGTGTTGGCTTGGAAAGATATAAGCCCATAGGGCTTTTAATTTGATGTTACATGTAATGCTTTTATTTAGAAATACTCTGATGAATGAGATAATGAATTGTTTACTTTAAATATTGCATGTCAGTGACAAATATATAATGAGTCTATTTTGAGGGCGTTACACCATGGGCTGGGTCAAGCTTCAAAATGATGGCCCTGGGGCTCAAGTTGGGCTCAAACCCGGGCCCAAACAGGCCAGACCTACTCCAAACCACAAGCAGATTTCAAATCGCCCACGAACCGCGTGCCATTTTTACACTCCTAATTCCCTCCCCTATTGGGAACCACTACAGTACCAGAAAGTGGTTTTCGGGTACCATGCCAAAAAATAAATTTTAGCCATTAGATTTGGTAAAATAATCTGAACCATTGAATTCAAAATATGCTAACCGATTATAACCGGTAAATCTCCGATAGAGAAATGCTATGCACAGAGCCCAACAATTTGGAGAGTTGCACTGTTTTTTGTCATACAATAATGATTTAGAGCTCTAAATAATGAGTTCTAAATCCACCACTAGTGAGGTGGAAAATGAAAAAAAAAAAAAGGCACAACATACACTGTGGTAGTGGGTGGGACCCACTGCCACATCATTAGTGGTAGTTCCAATTAGTGGTCTCAATCATTATTATTTTGTCATATACTGGTGTGTGCCCAACAATTTGGAGAGTTGAGAGTACTAAAGGTAATAATAAATTATAAATACATCCAAATTTATTTAAAATAAAAAAAAATATTTTTATAATTTAAAAAATTATATTTCCTCTCTTCAAATTTTTAATCACATAACAAATAATTATTTTTATTAATAAATTATCAACACTTAATAGTTTTAATAATGTCAGAAATATATTTCAATAAATAATTTAGATCATTTTATTGTTATATAAAAGAGTAGTTAAAATTTTCGACTAAGTTTGGTTTGAATTTTCAAAACGATTTTTGAGAGTCCAAAATCAAAAATTTATTTGTTTATCTCCATTTCCAAAACTATTCTCAAAATTATTTCAAAATTTTTTCTATTCACAAAATTATTTCAAACATTTTCCAAAATTTTCTATATTCCTAAAACTATATCAAATCTATTCTAAATTTATCTCTATTACCAAAGTTAAATTAATTGAATCAATATCGATGTTGAAGTCTGCGGAGCATCATATTTTCATGTTCATCCAAAAAAAAAATAAATTTTGCTTTTCCAAAAAAAAAAAAAGGTTCATCAAATTTTTTTGAATGATAATTGAATTTTTTTTTTTGTGTATTTTTGCTAGTATTTAGTGATTTTTTAAAATATTTTTTAAAAATTTTAAGTGTATTTAGATTGGGTGGATCTAAAACTGAAAAATATTGATTAAAACATTTAAAAAGTTCACTGCAAACAATAAATTATGAATTGAAACCAAAATATTAATTTTGAAAAACTCCAAAAGTAAAAAGTTTGACTAAAATACAAAAACAAAAAAATACATTTAGAATAGGTGTAAAAGGTATATTTAGATTACGTGAACCTAAAAAGTAAAAAAAAAAAAAATTGAAAAATACAAAAAAATTTACTAAATACAACAAAACACGAAAAATAAAAAATTCAAAAACCCAAAGATCCAAAAATTAGTTTTGAAATCTCAAAACCAAACAAGTTTGTCAACTCTTTTAGAAATTTATCTTTCAAAATTGATTCTAAAAACTAAACCCAATGGACCCTTTATTTTTTGAAAAATTACTATGTAGTGATAATTTCAAAAAAGATATTACACATACATGAAAAGTTTTAAACTTTCATTATTAATATTGGTAAAATTTACTACTGATTTGTAATGTATTTTTATTTTTATTTTTTGATCGGCAAAAAAAAAAAAAACTTTATTGATAATGTATTTTTATAATTGCAGCTAATATGCTATTTCCCTTTTATTTTCTGTATTACTTCTATTAAATAAAAAAAATATTGACAATAGAGTATTTATAATTTCCAGAATCACAAGAACTACTTCATATTTTAAATAAAAATCAGAATATTTATTTGCAATTTATCTTAAAATCCACATTATCATATTTTAATAATAAGCCTTCTTAGTCATCCAGAGTGGATGTCATTTTTTTAAATTTTTTTTATAATTAATGTGAAATAAAAATTTAAAATGACCATTCTACCTTTATCTTCATCATCCAACCATCTATCTCCTCGCAAACCCTATCTCTATCTAATAAACCTTAACTTTATCTACTAAATCCTGCAAACCATAACTCTATCTAGCTCTCACCTTAACTAGCCACTCTAACTCTATTCTTGACCTTCACTGTTGTATACTCTCATCCTCAACCATCATTGCAGCCTCCTTTCCCATCTTAAGCCATCGTCATTGTCTCTTCCTCCATCTTTGACCATCGCCACAACATCCTTTTCCTTCCTTGAACATTGCTGCGGCCTCCTCTCCTATCTTGAACCGTCGTCATTGTTTCTTCTTCTATCCCTAACCATCACTGCCGCCTTCTTTCTATTTCGACCACACTTTTTCTTTTTTTCGTTTTTCCCTTGGCTCCGTTGAAGTTTTGTTGAGTAATATTTTGTTTATATTTCAGTAGTAAGTTTATTAATAATAGTAGACTTTACTTATTAAATCATACTCAATTAAATTGCATTTACTACTTAATGAGTTTTCACTTACTATTTCATTACATTTTATTTAAATGGAAGCTCATTGACTAGTAAGTGAAGTAGTAAATGGAAACCCATTGAGTACTAAGTAAAGTGTAATGAAATAGAAAGTGGAAGCTCATTGAGTACTAAGTGGAGTCTAGTGAAATAGTAAGTAGAAGCTCATTAAATAGTAAGTAGAGCATAGTGAAGTAACAAGTGAAAATTCATTGAGTAGTAAGTGAAGTTTAGTGAAGTAGTAAGTAGAAGCTCATTAGAGTGTAGTGAAGTAGGAAGTGAAAACTCATTAAGTAGTAAGTAGAGTCTAGTGAAGTAGTAAGTGGAAGCTCATTGAGTAGTAAGTGGAGTCTAGTGAAGTAGTAAGTGAAACAAAAATTAAGTAGTAAGTAAAGTGTAATGAAGTAATAAGTGGAAACTCATAGAGTAGTAAGTGGAGTTTAGTAAAGTAGTAAATAAAAGCTCATTGAGTAGTAAGTGGAGTTTATTGAAGTAGTAAATGGAAGATCATTGAGTAGTAAATGAAACCAAAATTGAGTAGTAACTAAAGTATAATGAAGTAATAAATTGAAGCTCACTGAGTAGTAAGTGGAGTCCAGTAAAGTAATAAGTAGAAACTCATTGAGTAGTTAGTGGAGTCTAGTGAAGGCTTTCTGTATGCATTTGCCCAAAACATAAAATCAAACATCAACACATCACCAAAACACAAATAATCTGTTCGAGATCCACCGTCTGTCCAAAACAAACTATATAATCAATTTTCTTCATCCACATCGTATTTATAATAAAACATTGGATATTGCTCTGCTTTACCACATAAGTGAGCTAAAATACCTTCTGCATCACCATTGAGCATTTGCACTCTACGCACAGTCCCAAAATGGTTGTACCTATCCTTTTGTATGAACCCAACATTCTCATAGCCACTTGCTTGTTGTGCAACAAAGTCCATAATGTGACTTGTCCTCATATCAATATGATACATTGCATAGTCTTGTGCCTTGTTGGCACTCGTAACATTCCTATGTGAGCGAAGAAATTGAACACCAATAGGCCGTATAATAGAATGATTATGATGTTTGAAATTTCACTCATTTCATATTTGAAAGTA
Organism: Camellia sinensis; assembly: GCF_055761805.1. Classification (NCBI taxonomy): domain Eukaryota; kingdom Viridiplantae; phylum Streptophyta; class Magnoliopsida; order Ericales; family Theaceae; genus Camellia; species Camellia sinensis. The sequence continues at coordinate 8,482,748 of NC_138968.1, forward strand.
CTCTGATTGTATTTGATATGGAAAGAAGCATGACAACCAACTCTAGTTAACTATTTTGGTTCTCTTTCACGTTTTTCAACCTCAAGTTATTTGGATAGTCTATGTCTTTCTTTTGAGCAAACCCACTGCCTAGATATGACCATATTACTCTTGCCTTTATACAATTTGTCCCCTCGAATACTAAAGCCTTTCACCTTAGTATATGAATTATAAAATCTTTCTCTATTTTCATCTGAATCAAATGTTTTTTTAAACATATCTTTTTCAATTAATTAATCTAGACGCTTAACATCTTTTTCAGTTAGGAGATCACTACAATTGATGATATCATCTTCATTATACTCACCATCATTAGTATCATCATCATCATCTAATTCATATATAATGTTATTCTTGTTTTGCTTAATGTTGTCTTCCATCTGCAATAAGTACAAGCAAATTAATTAGGAAATAACAAGTAAAGATGGTAAGTAGAATACTAAGTGATAAAATGGTAAGCGGTAAGTTCAGTCGCAAAGAATTGTAAGTAGAATGAGAACGAATGGTAAGTATTGCGTTTTTGAATGGTAATTAAACTCTAGTTACTATTTAATGAGTCTCTACTTACAATTTTATTATACTTTGCTTACTACTCAATTAACACCACTTACCGTTTAATAATACTCCATTAGACTTTAATTATTACTTAATGAGTTTTTATTTACTACTCAATTAAACTATACTTACTACTTAATTAAAAATGACTTATCAATCAATAAGACACCACTTCAATAGACTTAAGTTACTAACACTACAAGAAATGACACTTTTGGCTACTAAAATGTTGGTCGCCAAAAGTCTGATATTTGGTCGCTGAAACGATTTAGCGACTAAAAAGTTTTGTCGCCAAGTTCGTCACCTATACCCTGTCGGCGATAGTATTGGTGACTAAACTTTTTTTGGTCGCCGAAAGTGAAACATTTTCCTACTCAATTTGTTTTAGTCCACAAATGTTATCTTTTCGCGACTAAAACCTTTAGTGGCTGAATGTGACTTTTGGCTACTAACGTTCGTTTGGTCGGGGAAGGTGTTCCTTTTTGCTACTAAAGAATTGGTCACCAAAAGTGAACATTTGGCTACGAAACCTTAGTTAGTCGGCAAGGTGACATTTCGGTGACTAAATTGTTAGTCACTGAAAGTTGTACCGTAAAATTATTTCCAACGAGTAGAGACTAAATATTTTGGTCGCCAATAGAATACATAGTTTTAGCGACCATGGAATTTTGTCGATGTGACTTTTGCCGACTACAATTGATCGTAGCCAAAAACCTCTTAGGTTTCACTTCATTATTTTTTGCCACCAAACGTTTTAGTTGCCAAATGATGCCCTTTTTTTCCGTGACTAAAAAATTTAGTGGGCAATAGTTTCTTTCTCTCATTCTCAATTGTTTTAGCTACTAACTATTTGGTTGCAAAAACTTTTTTGGTTATGTTTTTACTACTAAATTATTAGTCGTCAAAACATTTGATTACGTATTTGGCTACCAAAATATTTGGTGGCCAAATACTTTTTTGTTGTTGTTGTCGTTTTTTTTTTAAAAAAAAATTCTAAACAACTTGTATCCATTATCAGTACAACCTGTACCTTGTATAAACAATATAAGCCATCAACGCTAAATATATTATCAACCATTCAACAACGTCCACACATTTCACTTCCAACCATCCAAAAATTTATATTGAACGTCCAATTCTATATATAATACAAATTTCATACGAACCAAGTCTAATCCAATGTCAATAATTTAATTCCATACATAATACAGGAATAACCAAATTAATTACCAAAAAGGATATATGTACCACAACAAAAATTTAATCTGTACTGCCCCAAAACTATTTTGTACCACGTGCTATGCTAATTTCTACCATGCCAAATTAGCTGATATTTACCACACCAAAAAAGTAATTTGTACAAACCACTATATATACGAATAGAGGTATAAAAACAATGCCTTCCCATACTTGTAAAAAAAATCATACCCACATTTGAGTGTCCAAAACCATTTGCAAAAAAAGAAAATTTCATTAGTTTGGTGCCTATAGAGGCACTTCTGGAATACATATAGCAATTGTATTAATTTCAAACATTAAAAGACAAGGAGAGTAATAGCTATTAAATAATGAAAGACACCCAAACATGGACTGGTAGACGAGCATCGATTCTATGAATTAATGCCAAAAGTTATGTTTATGGCAATTAAAAGGGCCACAGTCAACAAAAACACTAAACAATATACCAAAAATATTGTTCTACATAAACTAATAAGGAAAGAGTTAAACAAACTATAGTTTAAGATGGCATAACCAAAATAGTTACCCACGACATGGGCATTTCATGTTCTACCACATAAACACATTGTCGCCCCGTAAACGCTTTTTTCAAATATTTTTATGACATTTTCAACTCTAACTCCCAACATAGGTGTCCTATTTACATACCGTCTATCCCTACATGTCACATTTGGCACCGGGAAGCTTCCCGTTACGTAAAAACAGTGGTTCGGGGGCTGTTCTGCATTTTCGCCCTCCCAAAGCCTTTTTCGGACTAAATTTATGACATTTTCAACTCTAACTCCCAACGTATGTGTCCTATTTACGTACCGTCTGCTCTACATGTCACATTTGCCACCAAGAAGCTTCCCGTTACGTAAAAACAGTGGTTCGGGGGCTATTTTGCATTTTTGCCCCCCCCCGAACCCCTTTTTTCGACTAAATTAATGACATTTTCAACTCTAACTCCCAACGTACATGTCCTATTTATGTACTGTTTGCCCCTACATGTTAGATTTGGCACCAGGAAGCTTCCCGTTAGGTTAAAACAGTGCTTCGGGGGCTGTTTTACAATTTTGCCCCCCGAACCCCTTTTGTTTGACTAAATTTATGACATTTGCAACTCTAACTCCCAACGTATGTGTCCTATTTATGTACCGTCTATCCCTACATGTCACATTTGTCACAAGGAAGCTTCTCGTTACATAAAAATAGTGATTCGTGGGCTGTTTTACATTTTCCCCCCCGAACGCCTTTGTTCGACTAAATTAGTATTACATTTTCAACTCTAACTCCCAACGTATGTGTCCTATTTATGTACCGTCTGTCCCTACATGTCACATTTGTCATTGGGAAGCTTCCTTTTACATTAAAACAGTGGTTCGGTGGCTATTTTGAATTTTCGCCCCTCGAACCCCTTTTTTCGACTAAATTAATGACATTTTCAACTCTAACTCCCAACGTAGGTGTCCTATTTACGCCCCGTCTGTCCTTACATGTCACATTTGGCATCAAGAAGCTTCTCATTACATAAAAACAGTGGTTCGGGGGTTGTTTTGCATTTTCACCCCCCGAACGCCTTTTCTCGACTAAATTAGTATTACATTTTTAGCTCTAACTCCCAACGTATGTGTCCAATTTACGTACCGTTTGTCCCTACATGTCACATTTGTCATCGGGAAGCTTCTCGTTATGTTAAAACAATTTTTCAGGGGCTGTTTTCCATTTTCGCCCCCCAAACCCCTTTTATTCGACTAAATTTATGACTTTTCAACTCTAACTCCCAATGTATGTGTCCTATTTACATACTGTCTGTCCCTACATGTCACATTTGTCACTAGGAAGCTTCCTGTTATGTAAAAATAGTGGTTCAGGGGCTATTTTCCATTTTCGCCCTCCGAACCCTTTTTATTCGACTAAATTTATGACATTTTCAACTCTAACTCCCAACGTATGTGTCCTATTTATGTACCGTCTGTCCCTACATGGCACATTTGTCACCGAGAAGCTTCCCGTTATGTAAAAACAGTGGTTCGTGGGCTGTTTTACATTTTCGGCCCCCGAACGCCTTTGTTCGACTAAATTAGCATTACATTTTCAACTCTAACTCTCAATGTATGTGTCCTATTTACGTACCGTCTATCCCTACATGTCACATTTGTGATTGGGAAGCTTCCCTTTACGTTAAAATAGTGGTTCAGGGGTTGTTTTGCATTTTCGCCCCCCGAACCCCTTTTTTCGACTAAATTAATGACATTTTCAACTCTAACTCCCAACTTACGTGTCCTATTTACGTACCGTCTGTCCCTACATGGCACATTTGGCACCTGGAAGCTTCCCATTACATAAAAACAGTGGTTCGGGGGCTGTTTTTCATTTTTTTCCCCTGAACGCCTTTTCTTGACTAAATTAGTATTATATTTTCAAATCTAACTCCCAACGTATGTGTCCTGTTTATGTACCGTCTATCCCTACATGCCACATTTGTCTTCGGGAAGCTTCCTGTTACGTTAAAACAGTGGTTCAGGGGCTGTTTTCCATTTTCGCCTTCGAACGCCTTTTCTTGACTAAATTAGTATTACATATCCAACTCTAACTCCCAACGTATGTGTCCTATTTACGTACCGTCTGTCCTTACATGCCATATTTGTCACCGAGAAGCTTCCCCGTTACGTTAAAATAGTGGTTCGGGGGCTGCTTTCCATTTTGGCCCCCCGAAGCACTTTTGTTCGACTAAGTTTATGACATTTTCAACTATAACTCCCAACGTATGTGTCCTATTTATGTACCATCTGTCCCTACATGGCACATTTGTCATCGGGAAGCTTCCCATTACGTAAAAACAATGGTTCCAAGACTGTTTTGCATTTCCCCCCCGAACGTCTATGTCCGACTAAATTAGTATTACATTTTCAACTCTAACTCCCAACATATGTGTCTTATTTACATACCGTCTGTCCTTACATGTCACATTTTTCACCGGAAAGCTTCTCGTTATGTTAAAACAGTGGTTTGGGGGCTGTTTTCCATTTTTGCCCCCCGAACACCTTTTTTCGATTAAATTAATGACATTTTCAACTCTAACTCCCAACATAGGTGTCCTATTTACGTACCGTCTGGCCCTACATGTCACTTTTGGCACCGAGAAGCTTCCCATTACGTAAAAATAGTGGTTCGGGGGCTGTTTTGCATTTTTGCCCCCCGAATGCCTTTTTGCGACTAAATTAGTATTACATTTTCAACTCTAACTCCCAACGCATGTGTCCTATTTACGTACTGCCTGTCCCTACATGTCACATTTGTCACTGGAAAGCTTCTCGTTATGGGAAAAAAAGTGGTTCGGGGGCTGTTTTCCATTTTTGCCCCCCGAACCCCTTTTGTTCAACTAAATTAATGACATTTTCAACTCTAACTCCCAATGTAGGTGTCCTATTTACGTACCGTCTATCCCTACATGTCACATTTGTCACCAGGAAGCTTCCCGTTACGTAAAAACAGTGGTTCGGGGGCTGTTTTGCATTTTCGCCCCCCGAACGCCTTTTCCAACTAAATTAGTTTTACATTTTCAACTCTAACTCCCAACGTATGTGTCCTATTTACGTACCGTCTGTCCCTGCATGTCACATTTGTCACCAGGAAGCTTCCCGTTACGTTAAAACAGTGGTTCAGGGGCTGTTTTGTAGTTTTGCCCCCCAAACCCCTTTTTCCAACTACTTTTATGGCATTATCAACATAATTTGGCTAATCTTGGATGTGGTCCCTATCCTTGGGAGTTAGTCTGCCTCACAAATTCAATGGACAAGATTAAACAAATAGAACAAACGAAGCAATTATATCAAATCCACCACTGCCACTGCTTACAGCCCCTTGGTAGCCCAAGTACACCAAGACAAAGGCACCTACTATTTCCTGACACTCGAAGGAACCAAAAAAACATGCCAACCATAAGACAAAGCCAATCACGATTTTGAAAGCATCATGTATTATTTTCGGATAACCTTGAGCATCTGAGTAAAAATTTTGAACGTGATTAGATGTCGATTGATAAATGTATAAATTAATAAAAACTCAAATCTCCTAAACAACCAAATGTTATAGCACATTCTCTAACAATGACAGATATAAGTGAGCAATCAGATCAGTGCACCACTGGATGTTACATGAAGGCACAAAATCTATATATTTCAAATTACTGCATAAATATTATCACATTCCTACATTATGTATGATTGAAGGCACAAATCTATATATTTAAAATTGTTGTGTAATATTATCGCATTTCTACATTATGTATGATTGAAGGCACAAAATCTATATATTTCAAAGAACTATGTAATATTATCACATTTCGACATTATGTAATGATTGAGTTAATATTCAAAATACCACTGTTGAAAACAACATGCTACTTTAAACGAAACATGAAATTTACTATGTTTTTTTAACATTTTGCTACTATGGTTAATCTTAATCAAGTAAATATGTTAAATAGAATTTCACTGTTAAGAAAACTCAATACCAAACTCTAGTAACTACACAAGAAATCAATTGCAGAAATAACATTCGCATTTTAGTGCATATTTCAGTCAGCCCTAATGATAGGTCTTATTTTTTCCCTCATAATCTACCTTAACTAAAAGCAGTTCTCATAGTGTCTGTTTCGTATTCATTTACAGTGGCCTCTAACAAGACTAAACTTTGCACCAAAAAAGGAGGTAACATTCTACAAACTAGGAATGTTGTTAGCCAATAAAAATCTAGGAATGAGTATAAAGAATCAGGTCAGAAACTTAAAAACAAAAGTTAAAGCGAACATATTTAAACAATTCCTATTGAATTTGTGAGGCAGATTCCAAATTGATGACATTTTCAACTCTTAAAGCGAACATATTTAAACAAAGTAATGTGACATTAATGAAATTGTTCTTACCAAAACCAACTTAGATTCCCAAGACTTGTGACAGTTTGGCAACAACGTTATTAAGATGCTCGACCTTTGTATTTGTCTCCTCCCTTGATTTTTGTCCCTCCTCCCGCTCTTTTAACATCTCATTGGCTAATTGAATGCGCTCCTTTCGCTCTTTCAACATCTGATTGTAATATGCCTTGCGCTCCTCTTACTCTTTCATTAACTCATCATGATCTTTTTGTCGCTCCTCACAAAGTGCCTCCACCTCAGCTTGCATTGCCTCCATGTCCTTATCGCGTGCTCGTGATGCAGCTATGGTAGAGGGTTGTAGATCACTCCCAAATCCAAGCAAGTACCTTTTCTTCTGTCCAAGCACTTGCCTTGAAAGCTCCTCCTGTGTCAATGGCGTCCCCGACTTGATGGCAGCCGCTTGTACATTGACCATCTCTTGCTATCATTGCAAATAAATAAGGCAAAGAAAGGTAACTAACATATATTTATTATTGGGTACAAAGTAAAGTCATATTGAATACAATATTTCATTGTTACATACTTACATGTAGCTCACCGCATTTCGGATGGATCCAGTCATTCTTTTTTTTTTGGAAGTGTGGCCGTCCTCATAGAACTTAGGAAAATCCAACTCTCTAATTTTTGCTACTTGTTAACACATCAACGTATAAAACAATGACACTTTAAGCAGATTTTTGCAGACAGATTTTTTGCAGACACTATGTATAATAAAAGAGTTTTTGCAGAAAGATTTGTAGTTTAGACAGATTTCAAATTCAAACAGAGTATCATTAACATATTTTTTCAAATAGATTTTTTTGCAGATTTTTTCAAACAGATTTTTGCAAATTTTTTCAAACAGATTTTTGTAGATTTTTTCAAATAGAATTCAAACAGATTTTTTTAGACCGATTTTTGCAGACAGATTTCAAATTCAAACAAAGTATCATTAACAGATTTGTAGTTTAGATAGATTTTGAATTCAAATGTGTGGCAAGGGTATCATTAACAGATTTGTTTCAGGCAAATTTTTTGTAGACAGTAGATGTTTAATAACAGAGTTTTTGCAACCAGATTTGTAGACAGAGTTTTTGCAGACAGATTTGTAGACAGAGTTTTTGCAGATAGCAATAACCCGTGGTGTTGAAAACATAAATATTTTACTTAAATGTCTGAGAATGTTATATATTTATACATTTCACGTAATGGTTATTTTTTCCATAGTGTTATTTTAATGAGCACAAAATCCTTTTTTTTTTTTTTTGTGATAATACAACTACTTACCTAGAAAGAGAAAAAAAAGCATAAAATGGAAATATAGCTCTTCTTCTTTTGCTTTATAGTTTAATAACAGTACTAATAGACTCCAAATTGCCCCTAAAAATCACAACATAACATTTTCATATCCAAACAACATATAATGGATTTAATTTTAAATAAAATCAATCTCACTATAGCATCCATTGCGATAGGAAATGAGCGAGACCCATTAGTATGATTGTACGGCAATTGACTCCTATTACTCTTGCCAACTTTTGACCGTTTCTAAAAATAAGACAAGCAGATAAACAATTTTTTGGTAAATATTAAGGCATATCACATTTTGGCATAGATGTGTGTACTCTTTCTAGTCTATTATTTTACCTGGTGAGATGCATCTTGCCATGCCACATTGATCAAATGCTTCCAATAATCTAAACTCACCCCTAGTGGCGAATGAGCATAGATCTCATCACTTGGAAGTCCTTTTAACAGTTCGAATTCTTGCTTCAAGGTGTACCTCCAATCTTTGTACAACCCGTATGCCTTCTTATTCACAATCTGTTGTGCTTGTAAGTCATTGTGGAAATCGTCTCCAATTTCAAACTTGTCCTACAAGCATAACAAATGGAAATTACAATCATTAAATAAAAGTCTTTCTTATAAGTATACATAATACAATTACATCTTGTGGACAAGTAATATCAATTACAAGAATAGCTTGGATGACGGCAGATTTTGTAGTCTCATCCAGATCCAGCCATGACTTGACATCTTTCAGAGGGCACATGCTCCTAATTTGAATTGCTAATTCGTTAATTGCTGGAGTGGCACACTTGTCAGTCATTGCATTCAACGCACGATCAATGTGAACATAACACTTTTCCCTTTTCTTGGCTCTAATTATTTTTTGTATTCCTTTGCCAAGTGTCAGTCCGTGTACACATGTGGGCTTCGAAGTCCCTGTTAACAAAATAACAATACAAAAATTATAAATAATGGCAAGTGATAATTGACAAATTTGATACACTTTGATCTTACCTACGCCACTCGGTTGTGTTTCGGATGGGGCTTGTGTCTCATCAGAATCGACCAATGATGGGCTAGTGGCATGATGAGATGGTCCCACATTTGATCGTATGGGGACAACAGGAGATGGAGCGACCGTTGATCCTAAAGGAATAGCAGTCGGCGAGTCTGTTATTGTGTTCGTGAGTGTCTTTTTCCGAAGCTGACCAGTCTTGAAACCAGGAACCATTTTTCAAACTACAACAACACAAGTAACACCATAAAGCATGATATACATGAAATAAAATACATTATAAAGCATGAAATACACGAAATAAATTAGACAAAAATAAATTAGAAAGCATGAAATAACTCAACTAACAGATGCTTAATTACATTATAAAGCATGATATACATGAACTAAATTAGACAAAAACAATAAAATAAAATAAAATAAATTCGTCACAGAAAACTTTCAGTGGGACTTACTTTTAAAAATAAATTTGAACCACACAATCATTTTCTACGTTCGGTTTTTATGTGAGTAGTAATACACCGGGCCATCATATTCTATTCTATAAACAACAATTGCATTTAAATCATGTAAGAACTTGCATTTTCTCACCCTTCCTTTGCACATTCAAATCATGTAAAATCATCTTGAACAAACAAAACGACATGAATAATCTTGTCAGTTTTAATGCTCCAGAGTGACCTCAATCAAAACTAGGATTATGCCTACTACAAAACAAATCAACCACAATAAAAGCACACATTAAGAGCCCAAAAATAGGTAGCTCGACCCACAAATTATTGGCCAGTGGTTTCTTTACTATCTTTCCCCCTCTTCACGGGTATGCCAATTGCAAGGTTCCCGAAAATGACATCCTCTCTTTCTCAAGACAAAATCTCTACACCGGGCTCTTGGATCCGAATAGAAGTTCTTGACAAACTTGCTTCAAGCTCATTTAACTCATCCAAGTCCAACTCATCATCGTTGTCATCAACATCAGGAAAAGCTTTTTCAGAATCAGCAACTACACTAGTAGAAGTGCTTGGACCTTCTGCCAAAGGATTTTTCTGGACCTGAAATTTAACACAATCAAATTCAAACCATAAAAGCCAGCCAAACTGATTCATGCAAGGCACAACTTATGGATATTCGTGCAATGATAAATATGAACAGAACACGCATGCCACAAATGTTGCAACCTATCATAGTTGTAAAGGCCATGCTATAAAATTTTGAGACATCATGTGCCTATCGGATTGTAAGACCACCTCCAAAAGAAGTACAGCAGGCCACATGGTAAATGGGTAATGGGTTTTGTTGTGTCACGTGGGCAAAACAGCCCTCCAAAACCAAATTTGCTACTTGCTCGAAACACAATAGCTTCGTTGTTTTCTGTCTTGCATGGCAAATTTATTATTTTGATTGTAATAATGATCGGGCTCATGGAATTGTTCAGAGACTATTTTTCATAAAGTGACATAATAGCTAAAAGGCAAAAAAAGTAAGAAAATAATGAAGGTTGCTACTTCTATTGGAATGTCATATCTTAAACATAGCAAATGGAGGTGGCAAATATGCCCAAGCACAACATAAGCTTAGACAAATAACATAAGCTTAGAAAAACAAAAGTACAACTACCCCTATACTTTATCCTAACCCTGATAGTTTGACCTATCTATCCCTATACTTGAGCCTACCCTATTAATGCTCTCCAAAACTTTTTTCTTTATTAGAATCTGGTTTGGTCAAACACAATTGGGTCAGGGAATTTTGCCATCCCTAACCACAATGAAATAGGCTTATTCTTGATTTCCAAAATTTTCATCATTACAAGTACTGCCAAGTTATGCCATTCAAATAAATGCCCCAAGTCACACTGAGGGTGCACTTCACATAGATTATACCAATCAATAATATCAACTAAAAAAGGCCAGGCCACTTAAATTCAAAATGGAATTTTCAAACATTATTATATCTGAAGGAACAAAAAAGCGTGCATTAAATGATCAATTAAGACAATTACACTACAGCATTTCTTGTTCAATGCTTGCAACAATTGTAAGCATTAGATAGACCAAAACTAGATGTAAATGTGTCCTTCAAAACTAGTCGTGGATGTGTTCCATTATGTGCTATTTTCCTAGTTTTCCTGTCAAACAATTGCTTTATTTCCCAGCCAAATGATACACATGAAGAATGTAGATTCATAAGTAACATAAATGTCATCTTACATGTTCAAAAGCATAGGTAAGACCACCAATACAGAGACAAATTATCCAAAGCATAGGATTGAAATCATTTGATAATCCTACTTTTCCACCCTTACTAGGTATGACCAATCAAATGCAACATGTTTATATATTACTTGCAAAATTCAAATCATCAACACTTACCAACAAAGACAACAAAGAAAGAAAGAAAAATAGAAGTCCAACATGTTCTAACTAGAAGTTAAGCAATAATCACAATTGCACAATAACCAAATTATTTTCATGTGTGATTACAATAGTCAATGACATATGTAGCCTTCCACAAATTGGTTGTTTAACCTAACCTGAACAATTTTGTTACTTGCCATCTTATAGAATTTTCATAATTTATAGAGGTGTTTGAGATAATCTATAGAGTTGTTTGAGATAAATTTGAATTCCGATAAGAGGCCACCCTACCCAACCTGATCCGCGAGCACCCCTAATTTAAATTATTAACCTTTATGGATACAAGATATGTGGTGCCTTGCCTTGCCTCAAATGAGTTCAATGATAACTAAGGACATTACTAGCTAGTAAATGATGCATTTTGTATAAGTAAATTCCCTTTATGCAGCCCTTGGGTTGGGAACAAATTCATTTGGGTGGAAAACTTTATGTTAAAAGGATCCGATGTAACCACTTTATTAGACATGATAATATCTCCAATTATTAGAAAGATGAGGAAAAATCACACCACATCCTAGATATGTAATGCAAACACTATTCAGAAAGCAAATTTACTGAACAAAAGACTATCAACAAACTCTATCAAAATGCTGTGAATCTGTCCATTACATGCAGTAAAGGCAACCAGGTGAGGAGGACTCTAAACCCATGAAGTTTTGTTATTTCAATTTACTATCCAATTAAGAAAAAAACAAATGGTTTACAAATCAATAAACTAATCTATTTTGGAAACTTCAACAATTGCAATGGAAGCATAATAGAAGTTTGACTAGCACCAATTGTTCAAAAATAAAAAAATAAAAACATGATCACTATATATCTGCATGAAGTATGCAAAATTCTGCTAGTGTAACTTTCATTTTAGTGTAAATTTGGTCTTATTTCACATGCTTTATCATCCTCTCAGTTTTTAAAAGATTTAATTCTCCACATACACCAAATACAACTAGCGTTTTATATCTACGACATATTGACATTTACAAACAGAGAGTCCCCATTTTATAATGAGTTTGATTTGAATTGGTGCACCAATTGCACATTCACATTGCTCTAATTATTGCATGAACTAAAGCATGATATACATCAAGATTCTACATCAACATCTGTATCAAAATCACTTCGTAGGTCATATTCTTTGTCTGGGTCGTCACCCTCCCTCATTAATCCATCTTCATCATCACAGATAAAGGCATCATCTGTAACACTCTTGGCTTCTACACCTCTGACAGATTGCAAAACTTCCATTGGAATAATTTCAGATTCAATATCATGTCGACGCAAAACCACATCATCACCAATAGCCATAGCATGTACGACCTCAGTGGTTTTTTCTTGTTGGAACACATCATCAAGTTCTACGTCATCCATCTCTGGTGTAACGCCCTCAAAATAACAACAATAAACCCATCAGATAAGACATGCATTTACATATAAACTAACCACATTCTTTTATTCATTAGAGTTCCATTACATAAGTATTACATGTTAACATCAAAACAAAATGCCCTACGGGCTTACAGCTTTCCAAGTTAACACTTGGTTACAACAAAGAGTACTAACTCGTTTACACATTAAGCCCTTGGCTTGAAGTTACATGTAATACATCAAAAGTTAAGCGACAAAAGTATGCCCGCCTCTAGCCTCCCAGCTATATCCTTGGAGGTGGCATGCTACCTGCACCTGAAAATGATATTCCCATATAGGGTGAGCCACAGCCCAGTAGAAATACACTAAACCAACCATGAACAATGACTAAAATATTAGCAATTGATAGATGGCCAACACTGATACAATCACATAAATCACATATTTATGTCATACAACTTATGAGTCTAAGTTACCTTTCATTTTCCCTTTTTCAACAGATAAGCATGCTAGCTCTATCATCATTTCCACAGATATGTATAAAAACTATATCTCACATTCAAATAAGCATAAAAGCTATATCCACATTCTCAACAGATATGTATAACAACAATATCCCACATTCACAGATAAGCATATAAGCTGTATCCACACTTTACTAAGATAAGCATATAAGCTCTATCTTCACTTCTCTAGACAAGCATATGAGTTGTATCTACGGAGTTCATCCCCTATCTTCTCCCAACACTATCCGGTTTAGAGGTACATCCCCTATCTTCCCCTAAACCGCGGAGTACATCCCTTATCTCCTCCTCTACACATAACGTATATAAACACATTGGTTCTATATACAATCATCCAATACATACAGTTAATGTATTCTATCAACCGTCAAGTTCCAAGACACATTTCATTGATTAGTTTCAGTTTACCTAATCATCATGCATTGTCTACAACAATCACGACTATCCTCCACCGATAGCCCAAGCAGTTATTTCTAAACAGAAAATAAATGCACAATGGATATTCAATCAACATTTCATTTCTTCATTCTTCTCAATTAATTATCCCAATTAATTAAACAATGTAATTAGGTCAATTCCCATAATTAACATTCCAACCCTTAGGTCCCATTCTCATCAATGATTTAACATTTATTCCATTTCTCTATTCCAAACATGCATCTAGGTTTATTATGAACAAAAGCCCAACTTTTGTAAAATTACACAAAAGCCCCAAACTTTCACAAAATTACCAAACCAAGCCCAACATCTCAAAATACCAAAATTTAAAGACAAAACCCATAGAGAGGAGTAGGATATCCCTACCTCGAAGTTTTAGCCAAAAAGGAGATGAAGACTCGAAGATCAACGTGCTCCAAATCCAAACTTTTTCAGATTAAATCGAAGCCCTCAACGCCCTCTATCTTTTTAACAAAGGCCCTAGGCTAGATTCACACTCTAGGGAGATCAAATCTTAGAGAGAATATAAGTGTAGAGAGAGAGAGTCTCGGATTTAGGTTTTGCTCAAAGAAAGGAAGTGAAAAAGTGATGTTTAAAATGCTACTGTCCGCTGATATAAAACACGCTCGCTCGAGCGAAGACTTGGTCGCTCGAGCGACCAGACACAGAAAACTCTCGCTCGAGCCAAGAAGTTCTCGATCGAGCGAAGAAAAACCCAGACCGCTCGAGCGAAGGAAGCTCGCTCGAGCCAAGAAAGGCAACTCTCAGGTCTAGAACCAGACGCAACACTACTCTCGCTCGAGCGACAAACTCCTCGCTCGAGCGAAGGACCAAAAATCTGGGCAGCAACACTAGGCTCCCAAACACAACCAACCTGTAACAAACCTGCCCAACACATCTTATAACTCAATATACAAAGTAAAGAGGATGCAAACTAGATAATAAACAACAACCAACATCCACGGACACATGTCCGGATCACTGTACAACAAGGGTAAACCTGGGATCGCTATATCTGGCACATCCCAAAATCCTCAATGTTGAAACTTTTCTACGACTCTCCAATTGGTACCTAATTTGGTGTCATTAACATAGAATACTTGTTCAACTTGACTTGGTAATACAAATGAGTCATCTTTGTACCATTGACTTCTTACATCAATTGTTGTCAAATGTGGTTCTACACGCATAGTTCTACTACTACTGGTGTTAAACCATTCACATTGGAATAATATAATTCAACATCTGAACAAATAGTTCATTTCCCACACTCTGCACAAGTGTCCATAGAAGTGTATCAATTGGTCTTCATGCTTCCCTTCCATGACTAATCCACTATTCTAACTTTTGTGACGGTTGTCACGGTCGATAGTATGAAAATGGACACCATTACAAATACATCTTGAATATGTGTTTACTAAGCCACTAGGACCATTGGCTAATGACCATATCTCATCAGTTGCTTCGGGGGAAACTTGGCTCCGCAATTCATTCATCTACATGAAGAACATGTGTCATGTTATAAGCATGCACAATATTAACGTAATGTACGATTAATTGTATGCGGAGAATACTAGCTTACATGATCTTTGAACCATTTAGGGAATTCTTTGCATTGTCTGTTTTCGATGTCAAATGCACCGGCTCTTTGTTGTAACAAGTTCTTGTGCTCCCTAGTTACAAGAAATGAGATTCAACAATATTTACTAAGATAAAGACTAATCAATTTATAACTATAACATTCTAAATACGTTTGAAGGATTCATACTCTACGTTTTTTTCCACTTCTGTGCTGTTGTGTAGGACAAACCAATAAGCCATCTCGCGTTTAGCTACAGACACATCGAACGCCCTAGTCAGTAGACCAAAGGGACGGACATTTTGAGTGAATACTGCCAACCCTGGGCCACGGTCACCCATGTCATAATTCCTTTCTGGGCAGTTAAACAATGTTTCAACTCCATCCAAATACATTGAACATAATGTTGTACATTCTTTGGAAATGTAAGCCTTGGCAATAGAATCTTCAGGATGAGCTTTGTTGGCCACAAACCCTTTTAGACGGCCAAGTAACCTAACGATCAAGTCGATGACAATGTTATACTGCAATCTTTATATCAACACTAAAGCGTTAATTAAAATTTGACACTAATAATAGGGTTGGGTTAATACCTCTCAATTGGGTACCTCCATCGATATTGCATTGGGCCTCCAAGCATAGCCTCTCGAGGCAAGTGAATTGCCAAGTGGACCATGACATCCAAAAAAAGCTGGCGGAAAAATCTTCTCAAGCTTACAAAGTATGAGTACGATTTGTTTATCCAATTTCTCCAAATCTAAACGCCTCAATGTCTTTAAACACAACTGTTTGAAGAAATTTCCCAACTCAAAAAGTGTGGTTCCAATTTCCTTATTAAGGTAGCCACGCATCCCAATGGGAAGAAGTCGTTGTATAAGGACATGACAGTCATGACTTTTGAGGCCAGATAATTTTCTAGCTTGAGTGGTCACGCAATTGGAGATATTTGCTGCATAGCCATCAGGGTGCTTAATTGATTTCAAGAAATCACAAAATCCTTCTCTCTCTTTCATAGACAATGTGTACAATACGAGAGGCTTTTCAAAGGACCCATTAGAATGCCTTTTCAAGTGTAACTCTTTACGTATTCTCATGTCCTCCAAACCTAAGCGTGCTTTGTCCGTGTCCTTGTTCTTTCCATCTATGCTCAAAAGTGTCCCAACGACATTGTCACATATATTCTTTTCAATATGCATGACATCAAGGTTGTGTCGAAGCTTCAACGTTTTCCAATAGGGAAAGTCAAACATAATGCTTCTCTTGGTCCAATTCAAATTTTGATTTTCATTCCTTTGTCATTTTTGATTTTGTGGGTGCTTTCCATACTGCTTGTAAGTCCCAGAATTAATTTGCTCTAGTATTTGTTCCCCCGATAAGTCCAAAGGTTTGGATCTATGCTCCATTTGACCGTTAAAGAGCTTACTTGTTCGCCAAGTGTGGTTCTTAGGCAAGTAGCGATGAGCACCCATGTACCCTATTTTACTTCGCAAACCCTGGGACGATGCATTATTGTTACAATTAGGGCAAGCCAAGTAATCCTTTGTACTCCACCCAGACATGTTACCATATGCAGGGAAGTCATTTATGGTCCACATTACCGCCGCACGCATTCTAAAAATTTTCCCGTTCGATGCATCATATGTTTGCACACTATGCTCCCACAAATTCTTCAATTCTTCTATTAAAGGTTGCAAGTAAACGTCAATGTCTCTTTCAAGTGCCGAACGTCTCGGAATAAGCAATGACATCATGCAAAATGGTTTTTTCATACACTTCCACGGTGGGAGATTGTAAGGCATTAAGATTACGGGCCACATACTATATGATGTGCTCATATTTCCAAATGGATTGAAACTATCTATTGCCAGCCCTAGCCTTACATTTCGAGAGTCATCAGAAAACGTCGAATGTTGCTTATCAAAGTCTTTCCATGCTTCACCATCGACTGGATGCCTTAATATGTCATCATCCACACGCTTCTCATTGTGCCATCTCATATCTGTGGCTGTTTTTTTGGACATATACAGCCTTTTTAACCTCGGTGTCAAAGAAAAATACCGCAAGACCTTGTGTGGAATCTTTTTACCACCATTATTGTTCAACTTGTATCTACGCGCGTCACATGTAGGGCATTTCTCCAAATTTGCACTCTCCTTCCAAAATAGTGCACAATCATTCTTGCACGAATGAATTGTTTCATATCCCAAATCCAAGTCACGTAAGAACTTCTTAGCATCATATAGTGTCCATGGAATAGTTTGATCACATTTTGGTAGAATGTCCTTGAATACCTGCATAACCATATCGAATGACTTGTTGCTTCATTTGTTATACACCTTCACATGAAGCATCTTAATGATAAATGATAACACAGAGAACTTTTCACATGTCGGGTAAACTTTGCATTGTGCATCTTCGAATAACTTAATGAACTTATGCAAATCCTCCCTCTCCAAACTATTAGGTTCCTCGTCGGTATGATCATCCATAAGACCATTCATGTAAATTTCTTCCAACACAATAGGCAATTCACCCATGATCGGATCATCGATATCTGTCATACATTCACCACTACCTCCACATTGGTCATTTGATACACCAGGATAAGACACGGGAACTTGTTCCCCGTGGTGCACCCAAGTTATATACGAAGATGCCATTCCTCTTCGGATCAAGTGCATCCACACAACTTGCCTGCTATATTTTGTGCCATTAATGCAATTGACACACGGACACCTAATTTCATCCTCTACGCCTAAATTTGCCATAGCAAAATCAAGGAATGACTTCACTCCTTGTTGATACTCTTTACTTGTCAACCTATTATTTATCATCATCCAACTCTTGTCCATTTTTTGTCACCTATAACTCAAGCAAAGATTAATTGAGGAACAAATGAGAACACGTGTTTTAAGTTGAGATAGATTATCTTGTTTTTTCATTCACTATGTGGCTTGTCACATAAATCTCTTTTAGGGTGGGATCAAATGAAACGATTTGTACCATGAGGGGCCTGTCTTTCCCTAACACCTAAGTTAACATATGTATGAAGTTCTTATAAGTACCAATATATATATATATATATATCCATCCATGGCCAGAAAAAAGAAATAAAAGAAATAAAAAATTGTCTATTGCCAATGTCGGAAGTCTGATAATTTTGTCATATCATTAGAATACAGTAGGCATATAAGCCTCTAACTCCAAAATTGTCTATATAGCCAATGTCGGGACTTTGATGATCTTGTCATATAATTAGAATACATTAAGCATATAAGCATCTAACTTAATTTGAGCATTCATAATCATTACATAGATAAGTATTCCAGCAAAACTATTGAATGAATAAAGAAACAAATATAATTCAGTCTATGCTTTACATATATACATATACATCCTTTAATACATAATAAACGATAAGTGTGTGTATCAGCATATATAACACCATCACATGCTCGTCATGTTCGTGTCATGCTTATTTAAAGCTGACCAGATAAACAGACGTGTTTCTTGTCAATAAGTAGGAAAGAAATTGTCACACGGAAGCTCAATTCAATTTGTTAAACGCAGGGTAACAACACAGACATGGTTTCAAATTTCAAACAAGCAAAATGTTCAAAGTATGGTCTTTTCTCAACCAAGTGAAACAAAAAAAAGAAAGTAATCCAAAACTTAAGGCAGCAAACGTTTTGTCCAAATACGTATAAAATTGAATGTTATTATTCTTCTTTTCAATACCTTATGGTCCTTATAGTTTATATTTAATTCAACATTCAGAATCAAACTAAGAAGTAACACTCTCAAAAATAATTACCATCTACTGAGAACTTAATATACTGTCAACTTATTGCTACTTGTTCTATGATGGAGATGATCAAATCAACAAAGGTTCCTATCCGACTTATGTTGAATACAGTCTAGTCGTAGTTATGTTGCAAGAAGTTCATTGATGTCCTTTCGTTGCTACTCAAAGAATAAAATATGAGTAAATGAGAGATTGCAAACAATTTCCACAGAGAGAGAGAGAGAGAGAGAGAGGGGGGGGAAAAGTTACCTATAGTTGTGAAGAGTGCTCTGCAGTTGCTGATGGAATTATTGTCGTTGGAACTGGAACTGCCAAGCTGGTTTGTACAAGAAAATGTTTCCTACCAAAAATGAAATAGCATTTCCTTAGCTAATTTCATAAATATACTCACATTATACTAGAATTTTCGATAATGTTTTATGATCAACAGAGGTCAATGGACTATAAGATTGAGCCGCATCATAATCAACACAAGATTTCACCCATTTAGCTAAAATTGAATTAGAAACAACATCCAAATACAGAAGCTAAAATTGCAATATAGATATACTCAATCTCCTCCACCACAACCCTAGCCACATCCACATCCACATCCACATCCACATCCACATCCACATCAGTTACAAGCAAACCCATCAGTTACCACACTTCAATTAATATATGAAAAACAAATTAACATCTCCACAGAAAATGAAGGGAATTTAAACTCAAATTCTCATTAAAATGGCAGAAAATGCAAAACCCATCAAGAAATGGACTCAAAATTCACATAAAAGTAAGAGAAATAGCAAAACAAGTATGGATTAGAAACCCATGAAATGCCTATGCATATGCAGGCAAGGAAAGGGGCTGCTACCTACATTCATCCACCAAAGTCAAAAAAATTCTCCTCAAACATATTGCCAACTTAAATCTGAACATGAAATTTGATGTATCGTGATCTCCTTTAAGTTTCAATAGAAAAGGCACCAACATCGTGAAAAAGTTGTATAACTAGCAGCTGGGAGAGGGAGAGAGAGAGAGAGAAAAAAAAAAAATAGCAACTTGCACCAGTGTAAAATATCATTATTAGCCCGCAATAATCTTAAACTCTTTCGTTGGACCTTACTTCGAACCAAGCCCATCGCATGGGTCAACTGCCATGCCCATCATGCTTCTGTAATATAAGTCATATAGCACTCCAATCTAGAGAATTTTTTTATGTTTTAGATTTCTATAAGAAAAGGTTTAGATTATGGATCGAACAGCTAGGTATATCCACATACATGTTTGCCGAGAGAAAGGAATTATATGTTGGTGAACTATTTGCTAACATTAGTAATGTGTTATAAAATGGAATTTCAATAAATGAAAAAATGAAACTGACATTATGTATGCATGCATAATAAAAGTAGAAAAATTCAATGAATTTAACAAATTATGAGACTTGAGGCTTTAAATGGCAGAGCATTATAGTTGTTGGTAGCCTCAAATTCTAAAGATTGATACTCAAATAGATATGGCAAGTCCTACAATAAAAATCCATTATATATCATTCTCAATCCAAATTGGAGGGCTCTTTGGATTTCTGAGCATAGTCTAGACAAGCAAGAAATTACTATTAGTTCAGTTCTAATTTCAATAACATCTCAGCCCAAGCATTGCCCTAATTTTTAATTTCAACCACATTTCAATAACAATGCCCTAATTTTTAGCATTTTCTATATGATTTATGTGTATATATGTATATGTATGTATGTATGTATGTGTGTGTGCGTAAATAGAGACAGAGAAAGAGAGAGGGAGACAGTGAGAAGGAGACAGAGAAATCGAGAGGGAGATACAGAGAGAGGGAAAGACAGATACGAAATAGAGGACATACCTGGGAGGGAGCCAAAACGATGATCCAACAACCCCTGCGGTGATAGCGATGGAGACAAAGCTATAGAGAAGAGGGCAGATGCGTGAGTGAGACGTAGTCATAGAGGTGTGGGTGTACCAGTGTATAATCGATTATATATGGGATCAAGGTTGTGTATATATGATTTGTGTGTGTGTATATATGTATATATATATGCATGTATGTGTGTGTGTGTGTAAACAACGAGAGAGAGAAAGAGGGAAACCGAGAGGCCTCTGTGAGGAGGAGACAGAAATCGAGAGGGAGATACAAAGAGATAGAGGCGAAATAAAGGACATACTTGAGAGGGAGACAAAGTGATGATCCAGCAAGCCTTGCGATGATGGCGATGGAGACAGAGCAGTGACAGAAGCGGGAGTGAGAGAGGGAGGGAAATGGACTTCTATTGCAATAAAAATAAAACTTTTTACCAATTTATTCCCGACCAAAATTCAAATTTGGTCGCTAATGTTTTTAATATTCCCTCCTGAATTTTTTGCCACGTTTGGCTACTGAATTATAGTTGGTAAAGATTTTAGATTTAGCGACCAAAATAAAAATAGTCGCCCAAAACCTTATTTTACACGACTAAAACATTTTAGTAACCAAAAATGAATTAATAATATCTAAAGACTGTGCAATTAGCGACCAATATCATTTTTAGTCATCCAAAATGATATTTTTAACAACTAACATGTAATTAGTCACCAAAAGTAAAGACAATACTGGCTAAATGTATTTTTACCGACCAAAAAGTTTTAGTAGCTAATGCATGTACCTTTGGCAACTAAATATTGTTTAGTAGCTAATGTGTCTACCATTGGCGACAAACAAATTTTTAGTAGCTAATGTGTATACCTTTGGCGACTAAATTTAGTTTAGTCGGCAAAATTAGTCGCTGAATGTATTGTTTCTTATAGTGTAGTCAATGAAATTATACTGTCATGACCTGAACCCGCTCCTATGGGTTAAGGACATAACCGGCCAGTAGTCTAGAGATTACCTACGGCCTCAAACCAAATAAGACATAACTCATCAGAGTAAAGGGGCCAAACGGAAGCAAATTTAAAACTTTGTCCATAGAGCTATGCTTATATGCACATCATAACATTTCACATAGGTATTCGTCAATAACTCACATCAGAGGGAAGTTAACATATAAACTGTACACACCGGATCATTTAAGTCTAAGTCAGTCAAATCCAAAGTTTATATACAAAAGTAATCCAATATTTTCGCCAACATAACAAAACTATGACAAAAGAACAAAAGAGGCGAGGACAAGTCTCGTGCGTGAGACGTTGGACTGACTCTTCAAAACTTTGACTGTTTCTCACATATTTCACCGGGGCTACGTTTGGATGTTTCCTGGCTCACTTACATAGACAAGAATGAGTGTGAGCAAAAGCCCAGTGAATAATATCAAATAAGGAAGATATATGAACAATCTTTGAAACAGTTACATCAGACGGCCTTAGGCCCAATTCATGTTTTTATTTAGTGTATCACTCGACTAAAGTTCCAGACGTGTCAAACGGCCTCGGGCCCAATTAACTCATACCTGACGGCCTTTGGCCCAACCGTTCCTATCCAACGGCCTTTGGCCTAATCATTCGTGTCAAACGGCCTTTGGCCCATTCATTCATGTCATACGGCCTCTGGCCCATTCATTCGTGTCATACAGCCTCTGACCTATTCATTCATGTCAAACGGCTTCTGGCCCATTCATTCATGTCATACGGCCTTTGGCCCATTCATTTATATCATACGGCCTCTGGCCCATTTATTTATGTCAAACCATCATTCATGTCATACTATCATTCGTGTCAGACTATCATTTGTGTCATACTATCATTCGTATCAGACGACCTTTCGCCCAGTCAATTGTATCCAACGACCTTTGGCCCAATCACATGGCATAACAAATATTTGTCCCCAATTCAATGTAACAAACTTACAAGACTTATATGAAAGTAAGCAATTGGACAAATAACATACTTTAGATATCTTTGTTAAGATATTACTCACTGTGATTATCCGGTGGATTTGCCCTCGTGCTTGACCCTACACATTTCATGAACATAATGGGTCACAAACGATTCATTCTATTCTTAATTCATATATTCCCCTTAGGCTTCATTCTTATCCTCTTAACTCATTTACAATGCTTAATGCATGCCTAAGAGTGCTCAGAAATGAAAGAGAACGGAAAATGAAACACAGAACACCTTTATAAAATTTCTGAAACAGGGGTCCCCGCTCGAGCGTGGGTTCCGCCGCTTGAGTGGACCCTCATGGTCTGCAAAAGTACTGGTTACATCATTTTTACGCTCGAGCGTGAATTCGGACGCTCGAGCTGAAGGTCATACTACATGGCTCCCCGCTCGAGCGTTAATCTCACCGCTCAAGCAGTCATCCATGTCTGCAAAAAGTTCTGGGAGCTCGCATTTCACGCTCGAGTGGCGTCTTCCCCACTCGAGCGGACATGCCGAATTCTAGGTTTTCCAGAACTGCTCTTCAAGTTCAAACTCGACCTTCAAAGGTCCAAAACTCATAATTTCGGTCCAAAGCATGCAAATACATTATATAGCATATGGATGTAAGCAACATGAGGCCAATCATTCAAAATCATGGTCCAATTCTTCAAAATTAATCAACATTTCTTTGTATAATCAAGGCTCATGCATTCAAACCTTACATAGGCTCCATACCTTCAATAATCAAACATGCATGTCAAAAATATGGTGCAAATGGTGTTTATTCTCATGAAACTTAACCAAAACCATGCTTGCATGTATGATCCAACTCATAATCTTTTATAATTGACAAGCTACATGTTAGATTATGCAACTTCATGACAATTCATAGCAATTCTCTACATGCATGCACACATGGACTTCAATCTCAACTTAATCAACTCAATTCATGATCTAACCCACCATTTAATCTTCAATTCACAAAATTACAACTCAAACTTATGAATTAAGGGTTGATTACTCACCTAGGAGCTTTAATCCTCACAATTGAAGTTAATTCTTGAGCCTAGCTTTCAAATCTCACAAACCTTGAGCCAAAATATACAATTCTTCTTCTTTCCCTCTCTAGCCGGCCCTCTCTCTCTTTCCTTAAGGTAATCTCAGCCAAATTGAATACAAAAAGAGGTATTGAGTGAAAATGGCCCATTGTATAGGCTCTCTCTCAAACATATTTTATTATTATAATTAATTGAGCACTATACTATCAATTTAATCTATTTAATCTGATCCAAATCAATTTTTAATTAAATTTTACCTTAGGCTCTAAAAATTATGCCAATCACAATGGTGTAGTCAATTTCAGTTGCTGTGGCCGATAGGGCCTTCAATTTTCAGTTTATAATAGTAAGTTGAACAGATATTCCTATGGTAAACAGATAGAAATTCAAAACCACATATATTCATATAAATGGCACTCAAAATCATATCAAACACATAATCACAATCACAATTAAGATTAATTAGCATAATACGGAGCAAGGTTATCACATATACTTGCATAGAAAACTGTAAATATAAACGTTACCAAATATGTCCTTAAATAGTAATTACTATTTTGAGGTGTTGTAGGTAATTTTTTTTTAATTTAATGTTTTTAAAAATAAGTTTAAATAACTTAGAATTTAAAAATATTTTGTTTACAATTTTTTTTCTTTTGTATTTGTTTTTAATATTATATCAAAAAATTAAATTTTCACAATAATGGCTATTTTAAAAACTTAGTAAATTTTAATAAATTAATATTTACATATCATATTTTACTTTTTACAAATCATAAACAAAATATGGAGGGAAAATAATTAAATATGGTGTGTTATTAATTTTATGTATTTAAAATTAATTTAAAATGCAAAAGAGAACACAATTTTCAAGACATGAAGGTGACTTGCTTAGTAGATAATATTTTAAAATTAACTCAACCTACTTTACTTTTTAAAAACCATCTTACTTTTTCTTCCTAGTTTTACTATCTACTCATCCAATGGGTAGCATTCATCTTGTCTAAATCTAATGGTCATATTTTTTTATGTACCATACATGAAAACCACTTTCATGTATGGTAGAATTTTCCCTTCCCTATTTTGCAAACAAACCCCACTATAGAGAGTCCCACATCTATTCTTGTCCAAACCCCTCCTTTATCACCCAAAATAAACGGGGCCTAAGGACTCTTTAAATCAGGCTTGTTAGTCACTTAAACCAGCTACTTATTATAATAGCTATTTCAATAAAATTCTATAAGGTTTGTTGTATTTGAAGAGTTTTGAAAGGCTATTTAAGTGGTTTATGTGTATATATAAGTAAAATAAAAAGTAACGTTGGAGCACATAAATAAAAAAAAATATTTTTTTATATTTTGACTAATAAAAAAATGAAAAGTATAATTAGAATTATTTTAATACTACAAACTCATAAATTTTACTCCCAAAATATCGATACATGATTTGAATTCATTTTAAACATAGACCTTATAACACACATTTTCAATTTCCTTCCCACACCCATTATTGACGCAAATATGGAAATGGACGTCTAGTCCTAGACTTTATCCTTAACGCAAATATGGAAATGGACGTCTGGTCCTAGACTTAATCCATATCTATATTGTTGTTTGTTCCCAAGTGAAATGAAAAAAAAAAGGTGGTGTGAACATAGAAGAATTGCAAATAAGTGGAGAATTGAAAATAATTATACAAAAAATTTTATGGTGGCACCCTTTATAATTTTATTATAAAATTTTATAATATCAATCATAAAATATGTAATTTTATTATAAATTAACATAATAAAATATTTAAACTTTTATAGTTGATATTATAAAATTTTTTGATTTGTGGTTTGATGTTGCAAATTGTTGAGTTATTAATTAAAATATATTTATGGTATTATTAAAAATTATTAATTAATTTAATAATTTAGAAAAATGATTAATTTATCAAATTTGAGTTTCTCTAAATTGCCTGAATTTGTGCATGCCGCTCGACTATTCAGATGACCGGTACAACCTTTGTCAACTGCAACTGTTACCTTTGTTGCTGGATGACTAGTTAGACGACCGGTCGGATGATTGGTCAAACGACCGGTCAAATGATTGGTCAAACGACTTGCATGCACAAATTTAGGCAAGTCAAAATTCTATGAATGTAGCATTGATAGATAATTTATTCATAAAAAGAGTTATTTAATTTGATATGAAATTATAAATTTCAAGAGACAAATATATCTTTTAAAATTATGAAAAAATAGTTATATTTTAAACAAATTTAAAAGAATATATTTGTAATTTGTCCTTAAAGTAACAGATATCTAACAAATATTGTTCCACATCATAGGATATAACTAAAATAATTTTGGCTTATTTTGAAAAGTAGATTAAAAATTAATTTTTAAAATTTTCTTAATAAAAAAATATATAAAAAAATAAAAAAATGATATAATTTTACAAAATTAAAAAATTAAAAAATTAATTTTTAACTCAATTATCAAAATACGCCTTTGTCAAAGTTTTGGTGATTTGCTTTACACGTGCCAAAATCCGAGGGACACACAAGCAAATCGAGAGTAAAGTGACCCCCTGATGGTCCGTTTCCCTTACCAGGTGCCATAATTGTTGGAATTACGTAATTATTGATGACATATGATTGACAGTTGGAATTACATAGTTATTGATGATATAAGAGTGACCGTGACAATAATTTCTCACATTTTTTGTGCTTAGGCAGTGCTTACGGTGTTTGGGATTTTTTTAGGGAGATTTGGTGATAGTTCCCTCATTATTTAATTTGTTTTTTAAAAGGACAAGAATTATATAAGTACTTTTAAAACTCCCTAATATTTTAAAACTTGTTTATTTTACTATATTACCCTTATATCTATAAGTTCTCCTATTAAGCCATCTTCACTGTGTATTTCAGAGTAAAATTTTACTCTATATAAAAGTAAAATTTTACACTCTGAAACTAAAAGTAAAATTTTACTCTTGTGGGAGCTAGAAAAATATAGGTACTAGCTTATTGGGCCTAACCCAAACAAAGCCTACAATGGGTCCACGCCAAACAAATATTACACCCCCCATCTATATAAAGGAGGGGTCATCCCAAGTGGAAGGTATGTTCTCTTTCCCTACACTACACACCAAGCACTCTACACTTTCTACACTTTCATTCGGCTTAACAGGTAACTGACTTCACCATCGGAGTGCCTCCGGGCGGCAACCCCTGTTGGGTGGCGCCGATCATGCTCATCTTTGCAGGTATACAAGAACCAAGTGCATCTCTTCGTTGGATCTCGACAATCAATGTGAGAGGATATTTCATGGTCTCACAATTGGTGCCGTCTGTGGGAAAGACTGAATAAGATCAACGAAGAACACAACAAACATGTTACTGTAAGTAAACACTCTACAACACTTTGATGGTTATCACGAGCCACAACCAAGCTTTGAATTTTCTCTCTGATGAAACTTATTATAAAATTACTGTAAAATCGATTCTTGAATTATATACATATATCTTTGTGTACTGACAAACTCCATGGAATCTCTTTTCTTTTTTCATGGTAAATCTTGATGAAAAGTGTTATAATAAAATAGTGCTCATGGATTTACTTTTGCATCTTCATTTTCTCTCTCTCTAAAAATGCGTTTCAGATTATGTTTGTGGGAGCTTCTTTTCGGCATTATCAACAAGGTTTCTCAGCCAAACCCACCCTAGGATTGTTTATTTAGTTTTGGCCTCAAAGGAGTTTATTTGATAATTAATTCTTGAGATATACATATGTCTATACTAGCAATTTTTATGGAATCCACAGTTGGGTTTTTACTTTCTCTCTTTAAAAGTTTATTAATCAGGATATTCGGCACCACTATCTTCTCAGCGGGATCGAAATGAGATCGGAGTAAGCTGTTAAAACTGAAAGGCTTATTTAATTGGGCACTTTATTTGGCTTGTCTATTAACCAACTCAGCAACAGTAACTCTTTATTGGGTTGTTTGTCAACTCTCTTATTATTCTAAAATCTCATTTCTGAATTTATGCTTATAGATTTGGTCCACTATATATTGA
The DNA here is from genome assembly GCF_055761805.1 of Camellia sinensis. Taxonomy (NCBI): domain Eukaryota; kingdom Viridiplantae; phylum Streptophyta; class Magnoliopsida; order Ericales; family Theaceae; genus Camellia; species Camellia sinensis. Next base: position 8,510,889 of record NC_138968.1, read on the forward strand.
TGCTCATAGATTTGGTCCAAACATTTGTTTAATATCTATCTCGACATTCTGAGAAGAGTAGTCAGCACATATTATGTGGATCTGCTTTTACATTTTCATTCTCTAAAAATGGATTTCATACTTTTCTTGATGACAACATCTTTTCGGCATCACAAATGGGACTGCTCGGCCAAATCCATATGTAGTCTACCATTTATCTATTTATTCTTTGTTTCTCAACACTTACCTTGCAGTTGATTGTTAGCGTAGCTGTGTACCTATGTTAAAAACAAAATTGGCCTTCACTTTTTTACTTTTTCTTTCTCTAGACAAAACTAACATCAACAGGGCTGTGAGTTATTATAAAACAATTTTTAAGGTTTTTACTTCATAATTTGTGCTAGTCTGAGGCAATCTCTCTCTCTATATATATATATACATAAGAATTCATTTGTCATGAACGACTCATTTTGATGCCGACCAAAATCTCGGCAAAACTGAACAAGTTGCATGCGTAAAGAAGTCTTGCCGACAGCCGGGTTGACACTAGAATCACTAGTATTCCAACAAAGATTGTTTAACAAACCATGTCCGGCATCTCTTCAACCCAGTCTAGCCGCGGTGAACTTTGCAGAAGGCTACTCGGCATGACCACACAGATCTTTGTACTAAACCATTCTATATTCACCGGTCGTTCCAATTACCTGTCCCTTTGTACGATGCCCTTTTGAACAACAATGCTGAGAAGACAGCACCGAACCCGCACCGCCAAACGCACGTAAAACTAGCACTTACGCATCCTATCTGCTCGGCAACGCTGCCATCTCCATACCACGACTTAAAGGCAACGTGCACCTCATGATTACAGTGGGTCTTTATTTCATCTATTAGCAAGGTTTGTGGCAAAGTAAAGCACCAAGAAATTACCCACCAAGATTGGGCCCCTCCACTTCGTTGAATGCAACAAGTTCGGCGCTGACAGAATTATAAGGGCCGACCCATACTTCAAACCAAACCCAAATTTTCGTCTCATCAACATCGAGTTTTCTAAAAATGGTGGGCCCATCAACTTGCCAGTTAATCTCTGCCTTCGAAGTTCGGCACTAGCACTCCAATTAAATTATTCGGCAACATCAAATAGCTAATCGACCACGTTGCAAAAATAAAGAGACCAAGACATAAAGAAATATTTTCAGCATAAGCAAAGAGCCAATGAGTGATCATTGCCAGCCAAGCTCTCGGCAAAGACAAAGAAGATAAGGCGACCAAATCATTTCGGCAAGAGTTATTCGGCATTTAAGCCATTGCATGTGCACTTCGCTAGTGTCGAGATTCATAGCAAATTTCCCTACAAATCGACAAAGTTGCTCCGTGGTGCCATACCTCGTACAAGGCTACTTGGCAATTCTTCAACCCTCTCAACATCACTCCAGCTCGGCTCAGTGGATCTAGTCACGAATATGGCCCGAATATTATGCGCAGTGCATATGCCACAACCGTACTTCTTGTTTTTAGTCCACTTTAGGCTGTCTGACGGCATCCAAGATATGGCAGATTGCAGCGAAAAAGGGATGAAATGAATACTAGGCTGCAAGACGAATCCAACGTTGGAAAAATAAGGCCAATCGGACTTCAAACGAGGGAGATACAAGGGCTCAAAGTCAGGAGTTGAATATACAAAATCTGCATTTTCATGACCTATTCGGCTTTCCACCATTTGGGCCATCATCAATTCATCAACATTATTCGTACCCCAACTCATAGAAGATTACTCGGCAAAGCTACAAAACTTCTCGGCGGTGCCATACCTTGTATAAGGCTACTCGGTATCTCTTCCACCTTTCTCGGCATCAGCACAAGTCACCTTATTGGTACAACACAACTCGACATCTCTGCAACCCAATCGTGGCGGCGTAACTGGCAGAGTCTACTCGGCATGTCCACGCGTAAACCTTCACACTACTTGGCAACCATTCCACACTAAACGGCTGTTCAATCACGACCTCCGCCCATTTATTAATTCGTCTCTCGAAGACAACCTCCTGAACTACAATGCCAAGAACCAATTGCTTCGGCCAACAAAAGTGTCGCCGACACCGTCTACATACCCAATTTCTCTCTCTAGCAAGTGGGTCTACATTTTTTTCATGTGAGCAAGAATTTGGTGGCCTACCAGTAGGTTCGCGTCGACTAACGGAGTCACAAACACCGACTAATAAAGCCATGAACTAACCGAAGGCCGTTGACAGTTGCGAAACCAACTAAATGTCTAGAAATTGACATTTTTCAGCCTTGTCAAACTCAAGCTTTGCCTATATTGATGTGAATTCCTCATCAAGACGAGTCCAACGCCACAAACCGTGTCAAAATCGGAGCTAAAACGAAGCCGTATGACCCCGTCAAAGTTTGGCGAAGATATCACCATTCTGTTGGAGAAGACGACTTAAGTTGGCCAGCCTAGGAAATTATTCCATGCATTGTGGCTAAGTTAAATCCTGTCATAACAACATAATCTTTTCACTCCAAGAACAAGCAACAACTTTCTTTTTAATTTTTGCTAGGCATCCAAGGCAGGCCGTCTAAACTAGCAATATAGGAGCAAGTATCAAGTGCTTCGCCGAGCACTCTTCTCAACCGATCTGAGCCATCAATTCTATTTTTGGCTACAACTACGACATCAAGAGTCCGATTATAGCAATCCCATAGTCATTTCCAACTATTTGGACCCTTCTGAACGCATCCGTGCGGTCCAATTCTACAAATTCTAAGTCGCATATTAAGATCAATACATCGGCCAATCGGGAACATTAAATGCACAATCAACAGTCAAATCCTATCCGATCGGCATGCAATTTCAACAGTAGGATCTTGGGGCGAGGAAACAATCATCTCTCTTCCCTGATCATTCATTGTATTACCTTGGCCATTTATTGCCCATTGAAACATCTTAGTCAATCTTTCTGCTTTTTAATTGGGGCATATCAGCCGCTCATCCTCTCGGCACCAAACGAGGGCATGAAATCCGTTTCAAATTTTTATCGGACTATTCGGCAATTTTGGCCCACGTCAATTTTATTCCTTTCGAATAACCAATGTCATTCAAAAGCAATCGGGCAAGTACACATTGGACAAGAAACTCAAGTTCAACAAATCAACAACCGTTGCCATCCCAGTTTAGCAAATCCAACTCCAAAGGGACGTCGACACACCGCGAAGCTAAGAAAAGTCTCTAACCAAAAGATCGGCACGATCACCGACCCTAGTGTTGCTGACCAATTTCTCAGAAAAATCACATTATATATGAAACGGACACCGATGGTTTGGCACTAGTTACTCGGCAGTGCATCACCTTTACTCGACAAGATTATTTGGCACCATTTGTCAACTTTATGCATTGTCAACTTTATGCAGCAACATTGGCCACAGTATTCGGCAACTTTATACGCCTAACAACATTATTCGACAAAACAATTAACCGCAACATTGCTCAACTCTGCAATCCGACTTTTCACTCTGCCATACATGCATACTCAGCCAACTTGATCCAAACATTACAATGACATTTACTTGAGTTACAAACTTCCGCTCATTTTCACACAGCTTGAAGCAAGTGCTAGTTTTGGGGCAATACATTACACACTTGGCAGTCGGCAATTCGCATATTTTTGTGCGCCGTCATTTTACCAAAGTCGAATTTTCCCTGCGACATAGGGCAATGGGGCAAGTCCAATCTGCATTCCTTCCGACTAACGCCTGTCATTCGAAAGCAATGGGGCAAGTCTACATTGGACTAAATGCAAACCGAGCAATGCTAATTGGCTCAAAATTTACTCGGCAATTAAACAGTTGGCCTAATATCTATTTGGCCATTCCTTACAAGTGGAGCAATATTCTTTGTGATTCGGGACTGGCCATCACTGACAGGATGCATTATTCAAAAGTCCTTGCCATATTGGCACTTGGTCGCCACTTAAAATCAGCAAAGTCTCTGAGTATAGTGTAATCTTCACACTCGGCACGGAGCGCCATCAGCAAAAGCCTATATCTACGCCCGGAGGTTAGAAGACCGCGGCCTATACCTACGCTCGGAGGTTAGAATACCGCGGCCTACACCTATGCCCGGAGGTTAGAATACTGCGGCCTACACCCTTACCCAGGGGTTATAATACCGCAGGTCTACACCCTCACCCAGGGGTAATAATACCGTGGTCCAATTTTTGACTGATATTTCTACCTTATTTAATCTATCTTATTTGGTTCAAGCAATCATTTCTGTGCTCGGCCTATATACATATTTTCTAGCTCGGCACAAAAGTCCATATTTGGAAGCAATCTTTGCACTCGACAATATACCACACCCTTGCACGAGGTTATAATACCGCGGCCTACACCCTTACTCGGGGGTTATAATACCGTGACCCATCGTTATAGAAATAGTATTACTCACTAGGCTTTAGCTCACTTATCTCCTCTATATTCATATATTTGTACATACATTCATACATACATGCATTCATCCAGCCATTCATTCATTTATGTTATTCATTTATCAAATGTATTCTTTGTCAAAGGACCTAACATCTATTTGAACAGCATAACTCGGCAATAAAAACTCTCATTCCTTCTACCAAAGACAACGAAAGTTTTGGGGCAATTGTGGGAGCCAGAAAAATATAGGTACTAGCTTATTGGGCCTAACCCAAACAAAGCCTACAATGAGTCCAGCCCAAACAAATATTACACCCCCAATCTATATAAAGGAGGGGCTATCCCAAGTGGAAGGTATGTTCTCTTTCCTTACACTACACCCCAAGCACTCTACACTTTCTACACTTTCATTCGGCTTAACAAGTGATTGACTTCACCATTGGAGTGCCTCCGGCCGGCAACCCCAGTTGGGTGGCGTCGATCATGCTTATCTTTGCAGGTATACAAGAACCAAGTTCATTTTTTCGTTGGATCTTGACAATCCATGTGAGAGGATATTTCATGGTCTCACAACTCTGTATAAAAGTAAAATTTTACTCTGAAAAATTAGTAAAATGTTAGAATCTACACAAAAGTAAAATTTTACTCTAAAAAAAGAGTAAACTGTGAGACTTTGAAGCTAAAAGTAAAATTTTACTCTATATAAAAGTAAAATTTTACTCTAAAAAACTAGTAAAATATAAAAGTAAAATTTTACTTTGGTTCTGTCAAATGAAATTAGATCAAAAACAACAAAAATAAATCAAAAAAAAAAACAAAAACAAAAACAAAACAAATTAATCAACAAATTAACATATCTAATTGAGAAGAAAAACTTCTAAAACTCGATCAACAATCACAAATCTCAATGAAAAGAATACATGTGTTTAACAACACTCATACACACAAATATATATATATATACATATATTTAAAACTCAAATCTGTGTTTAAAAAAATATATATAACCAAACAACTCCACCAACATGCCTTTGTCGTCTTCTAGAAGGGAGAGAGGGAGGAACCGGAGCTTTCAAATCTGTGTTTCAGCGATCAATTCATTGCTCTTCGGAGTAACAACGATCAATTCAGAGACGATCTGTTTCTCCTCGTAGACGATCTCCTTCGATTCCGGCACCGGAGGACAATTTTTCGGCCCGTAGTTGATTTCGTTCCCGATGTTCTTGATGAGTTCATCGTAGAGATCGGTTTTAGCATTGTTGATCGCCGGAGTTTCGCTTGATAACTAATCAGACTTGGCTAGGAGAGTGATGATGATGACGTTGCTGATTATGAAGATGAAGAGAGGACTAAGCCACCGCCGGCGGCGGCTTGTCGATGACCTTCTGCAGAAGCTTGGAAGACGCGACTATGGTGATTATGATACAGTTGATGACGAAGCTGATTATATATGCAGACTTCATAATAGTTGAATTAGTTGAGGGTATAATAGTCATATAAAATATTTAAATAATAAATTTTGTCCTTTATGCAAAACTTTATAATTATGAGGGGGTTTAGAAAGTATAATTTTTTTCTTAGTCCTTTTAACAATGAAAGGAAGGTAAAGGAGGTTTATAGCTAAATTATGATTTTGTGTGGGAGTCAGTTTATGAGTACTTTTACTAGCTTTAGGATTTATGTAAAATGCTTCTTTTGTGGATCGGATAAATATTGAACATAATTTTCGGGTGTGATTTTAAGGAATTAATAATTGTTGGCTTATTTTTCCTATGAAAGAAAATATCATAAATGCGAGCATGCCAGTAAGGATTACAGATTAAATTCAAGTCAATTATCAAGCGATTGTGTTGACGGTTCTTTTGCCTCAACAAAGAGGACTTCAAAATTGTTAAGTGTAGAGAAAAGAAAAATTAAAAGAAGAATGAGAGAGATGGAGAAAGATGATTGAGTGAACAATCAAAGTAATAATTACTTACCTCTACTCCTATGTTTGGAAAAGGAAGCGCATAAAATACTTTGAAAATGAAATGCTGAAAATAAATGTTTTCAAATATAAATCTATATTAAACTACTCCTAAGATAAGGAAAATGACAAGAAATATTGAAATCAATTGTCTTTGATTTAAATTCTGGATCTTTTTTTTACAATGTCACCATGAATGGCCATTTATAGGCAAATATTTGTAGAAAAAAACTTCCAGCAATAATTACCCAATAACCACATAAAACTGCCCACTCTTCCATTTTCATTCCCACAATGCCACATATCCCTCCATGTCTTCATAACTTCCTTTAACCTCCAATTCATGCTCCATGTTCTCCACTTTATTCTCCATCATCTTTTCACATTTCATAACTTCTCATAACCTCCAAATGAGTAGGAGGATGCCACATGTTCTACAATTATATAAATAATAAATAATAATAAAAATTACAGATTTATGGTGCTAACAATAATATCTAATGAGAGTTGAATATGAGATCTAAAAGTAAATTTCAGGCTCTAAGTTGCACACGCTAGACTAATTACTTGGGGTTTACGGTGTTTGTAATTTATTTATGGGGAAAGAACATATCGGAGGTAACATGAAAAAATTATTAAAATTTCTTAAAAGAAAATTTAAATTATTTTTTTAATATTATTAAGTTTTTTCATTAATATGTTATTATTTTTCTACATCTCACTTAAGTGATATTTTTCCTTTGTTTATTTGGTAATTGTTTTTAGTTTATTTTTATTTTTAGTAATTTAAAAAAAAAATTCGAAAGTTTTAACTATGTAGCAACCCTCATCTTGCTCTTGTCACACTTGCATACATTCATGCATGATCTTGCCTTGTTATGTTGTTTTGAAGGTTTTGCCTTGCCTTGTTTTGTTTAAGTATTGCTTGCGTGATTTTGTTCCTTGTTCGGTGTGTGTGTGGCCGAGGTCACCTTGAGCTTAGTTCGCCTTTGAACCTTTGTACTTAGAACTATTTTGAGACCTTGGTCGACCCCCCATCTTCACCTCGGGCATTATTGCCGAGATGTTTGCACTTAGTGAACCTTGTCCGCAGGCAGGTATGGCCTAGGCCGAGATGTGGCACACCCCGGCCAAGGTGTGGCACAACTTAGTCAAGCGTCGTCCTCCCTAGCCGATGTCTTTGTTACCCTGTTGCCAAAGCTTTGACCTTAGCCGATGTCATTACTTGCCGATGTGCCTTGCCCTAGCTTGTTGCATACGCTTTGTCAGAGACTTGTCTTATCTATCAATCACCTTTTTGAGTTGAGCCAACCCGGTAGCGCCACGTGTCTGAGCTGATTGTTAAGACAGCCGGCAGACCTGGAAACAAATCATTTTTGTCTCAAATCTTTGCCTTTAGAGAGAGAAGTTCTTGAGTGAGAGTAAGTCTTCCAAGCTTGATCTTCGTGGTTGGATCCGTTGGATTCGAGTTTTGAGGTTAGAATCTTGATCTACTTTGGTTGTTGTTGCTGATCATCTAGCTGCATTGCATGATCGAATCTGTTTTGCATATCATGCATCGATTTGAAGTTGGTTTTGGAAAGAGAAAATGGTTTTCATGTGTTCTTGAAGAAAGTCTCGTTTTGATCCGAAAGTTTGGAACAAGAACCATGTTTTGTGTTTGTTCTTGCATGACCTTCTTGTATGGGTACCCAGGTCCATGTTTTGAAATCTTGGCATGAAACCTCAGATTTCTGTAACAAGTTTTGAACTTGCATTCATCTTTCTCACGATCATGTTCATCATGTTCTTCATGTGCTTCAAAGGGGAACCCAAGTTTTCCCGACTTTGCTTTTGAATAAGGCCAGCGGGACCACACCTCGGCCAGGAGGTGTAGGACCTCGGCAAAGACCTGGTTGGTACCCAGTTTGTTTTCATGAAACAGGAGCAATGTTGAAGCTCCCAGCATGTTTTGCTTTGTTATTGACTTGGATCTGGTAAGGATGCCGAGATCATCTGCATGTATATAAAGCTTGTTTTGAGAATGTGATTTGCCATGTGATTGTAAGACCTTGATCTTCGCTTTGAGCCTACATCCGAGGAAAACTAAGTGAGTGGTATTTTTGATAAAGCTATGTTACACTTGTTTTGATAAATCTTACTTTGCTTTGTTTTGACGAAAGTATTTGTTAAGCATGAATGAATAGCTCTGTTTTGATGTATCAAGTATAAGCCTTGTTTTGATGTCATTCTTGAAAAGTCCCGTGTGCTGGAGGACTCTAAACTTTCGCAGCACTAAGGATAAAAGGATATGGTCCTTCCTTGGAGAAGATTACTATGTTAAATCGGGCTACGGGCCTAAGTAACACTAGACCATTATGTTAAATCGGGCTACGGGCCTAAGTAACACAAGACCGTCGTGTGAACGGAAGCTACGGGCTTAAGCAAAACAAGTCCCTTGTGCTGGAGGACTATAAACTTTCGCAGTACCTTTGACTAATCGATTACGGATCGTGCAGTCCTTGTTCTGCCACTGACGGATTACCGCGTGGACTTGTTTGTTCGGAAAGCTTGATTTGTGTTTTGCCGATGTCAGTAAGCATCCCTTGAGACTTGTAAGACTTGACAGATGAATACGGTTCATCCCTTGTTTTGATAAAGTTTGATGTGTTTTACTTTGAAAGAATCTCGGCTAATATTCGTATAGATTGGGCATGTTTTGTTTTGAAAGACTTCGGCTATATTCATGCAAACCTTTATTATTAGTACCATTCACTGAGTATCCAAGCTCACCCTCTCTATATATATGTAGGTGATGAGCAGGACGTCGGCGACGCCTAGACTGTTTTTGAAAGCTTGTTTGGATCCATGATTATGTCAGCTTTGTTTTTGTATTCACGTCGGCGATGCCATTTATTTCATGTCGGCAAATCTTGAAAATCATGATTCTTGGCTTGTATTTACTGTATTTTGTATATGTCAGCTCGAGAAGCCTTTTGATCAAGATGTAACACATATTTTGCTTTGTTGTATTCAAGTTGTAAAGATGAATGACATTGCATTTGATCTATGCACAGCTCTTATGGACTACCTGTATTTTAGATTATTGCTTCCGCGTTTGTGAGCCCCGTTTATTATACTCTGATTGTGTTAAGTTTTTGAAAGTTGGCCTTCGGTAATCTCGGATTACTGGCCATCACGGCACCAAACTACTAGGGGCGGTTTGGGGTCGTGACAGAATGGTATCAGAGGTATACGTTAATCACACACTTTGAGTCCTAAAGAGCATAGGATTTCCCTTAGAAAGATGTTAGGGTTGCATCATGGTATTTGTTATTTGAACGAGGTGTGCATTGTCTTGATATACTTATTTGTTGCTTGCCTACGTGGTTATTTGCTTATTTGTTTTAAAGTCATACTTTGCATGCTCATAGCATCATGAGGAGAGGTAGACCTCCAATTGGCCGGGATCAGCCCGAAGATAGAATGGATAGACTGGAAAGATTAGTTGAAGGTTTGGCCCGCGAGTTGAGGCAAACAAGACAGCAGTTCGCCAGTGCCACGTCGACTCAGGCCGAGCAGACCAACGGTCGAAATGTAGTTCTGCCTCCACCTCCTCCAGTGCCACAAGGTCCCCCGCAGCCAGCCTTATATGGGGATGGCACGATAGCTTTGATCAGGGAGTTCAAGAAAATGAAACCACCGAGATTCTCTAGGGGTATAGAGCCGATGAAGGCTGAGGCATGGGTTTTAGAAATGGAAAAAATGTTCGAGATCTTCCTTAGCACCGACACTCAGAAAGTGACGTTGGCAGCATTCACATTAGATGATGACGCTCGCAGGTGGTGGATGATGGTTAGAGAGAGCAATCCAGATCTGACCTGGACTCGATTCTTAGAGTTGTTCTACAACAAACATTTTTCCCTAAGTGTTCGAAACCGGAAGGTCACCGAATTTCATACTTTGACGCAAGGCAACCGAACAGTGGCGGAATACGACCGCTACTGAATTGGCGAGGTTTGTGCCTCACATGGCCAACGATGAATACATGAAGACCAGGAAGTTCGAGTGTGGGCTTCGTGGACCGATTCAAGACCGAGTAAATTTACACAATATGCCGACTTATGCCGAAGTGTTGGACAAGGCTATTCAGGCCGAAGCTAACTTGAATCGGTACCAGAGCTCGGGAGAGAACCAGCGAAAAAGGCAGAACTATGACAATCGCCGAGGACAACTGGGCACCAAGAAGAGAACGAACATGGGCAGTATTGGTAACCTAAGACAGGAAGGTAGTGCTAAACCGATGTGTTCGGATTGTGGGAAGCAGCATTTCGGGATCTGTTGTCGGATGTCTGGAGCTTGTTATGAATGTGGCGAGATGGGCCATTATGTGAGAGATTGCCCCAAGACAAAGGCTGATAACAACAAGAAAGGTGAGAATACCTCGAGCTCCGTTCAGAAGGGAAATGCTGGGAAAGGACAGATGAGACAGGGCAGAGTATTTGCGTTAGTACCAAGAGACACTCAGAATGCTGAGGTAGTGGTGTCAGGTATACTTCTAATTTGCTCCCAAGATGCCTATGTGTTGATTGATTCGGGTTCTACTCATTCGTTTATATCTACTAAGTTTGCCGAGAAAATTAATAGAGAACTAGAGCCCCTTGATTTCGTATTATCTGTGTCTACTCCATCTGGGAGACCTATGATTGTTGTGTCCATTTATAGAGCGTGTGTTGTTGTGATTGAGAATGTTGAACTGTTAGTAGATTTAATGCCTCTGGACATGATTCACTTTGATGTTATACTGGGAATGGATTGGTTAGTCGCAAATCATGCATCTATTAATGGTGTTTCGAAAAGTGTCACATTGAGACCCCCAAACCTAGCCGAGGTTATTTTCCAGGGTAAAGGGATAGTGCCCCCACCTTACTTGATTTCGTCCATTAAGGCCTATAAGTTAATTCAGAAGGGGTGCCGAGGCTACTTGTGTAGTATACTGAGTGATCAGAATGGAAATGTTAATTTAGCTGACATCCCAGTTGTTAATGAATTTTCCGATGTCTTCCCAAACGAATTGCCTGGCCACTTAACCGATAGAGAAATAGAGTTTACTGTTGACATCATGTCGGGAACACAGCCGATCTCCAAAACATCTTATAGGATGGCCCCAGCTGAACTTAGAGAATTGAAACTGCAATTACAAGAATTGTTGGATAAGGGATTTATTAGGCCGAGCACTTCACCATGGGGAGCACCTGTTTTATTTGTTAAGAAAAAGGATGGCACACTCCGTCTTTGCATCGATTATAGAGAACTTAATAAAATCACTATCAAGAACAAGTACCCATTACCTAGGATTGATGATCTGCTTGACCAATTACAAGGAGCACGAGTCTTTTCTAAGATTGACCTTAGGTCTGGTTACCATCAGCTTAAAGTTAAAGCCGAAGATGTTGAGAAGACTGCTTTTTGGACAAGATATGGCCACTACGAGTTTTTAGTAATGCCTTTTGGAGTGACCAATGCCCCTGCTGCATTTATGGATTTAATGAACAGAGTCTTCAAGCCATATTTAGATGAGTTTGTAGTTGTCTTCATTGATGATATATTGATCTATTCCAAGGGTAAAGCTGAACATGAAAATCATTTGAGACTCACCTTACAGATTCTGAGGGACCGGAAATTGTATGCTAAGTTTAACAAGTGTGAGTTTTGGCTTTCTACTATCTCATTCTTGGGTCATGTGATTAATGAAGAGGGTATCTCGGTTGATCCTAGCAAAGTTGAAGCCGTAGTAAATTGGCCGAGGCCGACTAATGTATCCGAGATTCGTAGTTTTCTGGGTTTGGCAGGTTATTACAGAAAGTTTGTGAAAGATTTCTCAAAGATTGCAATTCCATTGACGCAACTGACTAAGAAGGGAACACTGTATGAATGGACTAAAGATCGGGAGTCGGCCTTCCAAGAACTGAAGACGAGGTTAGTTACAGCACCAGTACTCGTACTTCCATCAGGTAATGAAGAGTTTCATATCTATAGTGATGCATCGCATAAGGGTTTGGGTTGTGTGTTAATGCAAGGGGGTAAGGTTATAGCTTATGCATCTCGCCAGTTGAAACCCCATGAGAAGAACTATCCTACCCATGATTTAGAATTAGCGGCCGTGGTATTTGCTTTGAAGATTTGGCGTCACTATTTGTATGGAGCTTCTTGTCAGATTTTTACAGATCATAAGAGTTTAAAGTACCTATTCACACAGAAGGAATTGAATTTGAGACAGAGAAGGTTGCTTGAGTTGTTGAAGGACTATGATATGCAAATTCAATATCACCCAGGTAAAGCTAACAGTGTAGCCGACGCTTTGAGCAGGAAGTCAGATGGAAATTTGGTGTGTTTGACCATGATGACAGTGGAGCCGACTATTGTTGATGAGGTAAAGACAAGACAGATGGAGGATAACTTCTTCAAGAAAATAGCCGAGGAAATTGACACAAAGCCGAGATCAGGGTATACTATCAAAAATCAAGTACTCAAGTTTGAGGGAAGGTTATGTGTGGCCGACATCCCAGAGTTGAAAAGGAAAATTTTGCAGGAAGCTCACGGTTCTAAGTTTGCTGTTCATCCAGGGAACAACAAAATGTATCAAGATGTGAAGCAGACCTTCTGGTGGCCAAATATGAAAAGAGAGATAGCTGAATTCGTGTCCCAGTGTTTACATTGTCAACAAGTGAAAGCAGAACATCGAAGACCGGCAGGACTTCTTCAACCTTTGTCGATTCCTGAGTGGAAATGGGAACACATCTCCATGGATTTCATGACTGGTTTACCGAAGACACCGAGAGGTATGGATTCGATTTGGGTTGTTGTTGATAGATTAACTAAGTCTGCACACTTTTTACCTGTTAAGACTACCTTCAACGCCAATCAACTTGCCTTGTTATATGTGAACGAGATTGTCAGACTTCATGGAGTGCCGATGCTAATTGTGTCAGACCGAGATCCTAAATTTGTTTCTAGATTTTGGCAGAGTCTACAGAGGGCTTTCGGAGCCGAGCTGAGATTTAGTACAGCTTTTCATCCCCAGACAGATGGGCAGACAGAGAGGACAATTCAAACACTTGAAGATATGCTTAGGCTTTGTGTATTGGACTTCCTAGGGAGTTGGGGAACACATTTGCCCTTAGTGGAATTCGCTTACAATAACAGTTATCAAGCTAGCATTGGCATGGCGCCGTATGAGGCCTTGTACGGAAGAAAATGTAGGTCGCCGATATGTTGGACCGAAGTCGGAGACAGAGCTCTGCTTGGTCCCGAATTGATTCAAGTGATAACAGAGAAGATTAAACTTATCCAACAGAGGATTAAAACTGCCCAGAGCCGACAAAAGAGCTACGCCGACCAGAGAAAGAATGAGTTAGAATTCGAAGTTGGGAATCATGTATTCCTGAAGGTTTCACCAATGAAAGGAGTTTCAAGATTTGGAAAGAAAGGTAAATTGGCACCACGATATATTGGACCGTTTGAAATTCTTGAGAGAATTAACCCCGTTGCCTACAGACTTGCTTTGCCGCCAGATTTGAGCCAAGTCCACAATGTGTTTCATGTTTCGATGTTGAGGAAGTACATCCGAGATCCACTGCATATAATTGATCATTCTGAGATTACGGTTAATGAGGATTTGGGCTACGAGGAGAAGCCAATGAGGATTATTGACAGACAAGTGAGGCAGTTGAGAAACAAATTGATACCGATGGTAAAGGTCGAATGGAAGGAGCAATGTTGAAGCTCCCAGCATGTTTTACTTTGTTATTGACTTGGATCTGGTAAGGATGCCGAGATCATCTGCATGTATATAAAGCTTGTTTTGAGAATGTGATTTGCCATGTGATTGTAGGACCTTGATCTTCGCTTTGAGCCTACATCTGAGGAAAACTAAGTGAGTGGTATTTTTGATAAAGCTATGTTACACTTGTTTTGATAAATCTTGCTTTGCTTTGTTTTGACGAAAGTATTTGTTAAGCATGAATGAATAGCTCTGTTTTGATGTATCAAGTATAAGCCTTGTTTTGATGTCATTCTTGAAAAGTCCCGTGTGCTGGAGGACTCTAAACTTTCGCAGCACTAAGGATAAAAGGATACGGTCCTTCCTTGGAGAAGATTACTATGTTAAATCGGGCTACGGGCCTAAGTAACACTAGACCATTATGTTAAATCGGGCTACGGGCCTATGTAACACAAGACCGTCGTGTGAACGGAAGCTACGGGCTTAAGAAAAACAAGTCCCTTGTGCTGGAGGACTATAAACTTTCGCAGTACCTTTGACTAATCGATTACGGATCGTGCAGTCCTTGTTCTGCCATTGACGGATTACCGCGTGGACTTGTTTGTTCGGAAAGCTTGATTTGTGTTTTGCCGATGTCAGTAAGCATCCCTTGAGACTTGTAAGACTTGACAGATGAATACGGTTCATCCCTTGTTTTGATAAAGTTTGATGTGTTTTACTTTGAAAGAATCTCGGCTAATATTCGTATGGATTGGGCATGTTTTGTTTTGAAAGACTTCGGCTATATTCATGCAAACCTTTATTATTAGTACCATTCACTGAGTATCCAAGCTCACCCTCTCTATATATATGTAGGTGATGAGCAGGACGTCGGCGACGCCTAGACTGTTTTTGAAAGCTTGTTTGGATCCATGATTATGTCGGCTTTGTTTTTGTATTCACGTCGGCGATGCCATTTATTTCATGTCGGCAAATCTTGAAAATCATGCTTCTTGGCTTGTATTTACTGTATTTTGTATATGTCGGCTCGAGAAGCCTTTTGATCAAGATGTAACACATATTTTGCTTTGTTGTATTCAAGTTGTAAAGATGAATGACATTGCATTTGATCTATGCACAACTCTTATGGACTACCTGTATTTTAGATTATTGCTTCCGCGTTTGTGAGACCCGTTTATTATACTCTGATTGTGTTAAGTTTTTGAAAGTTGGCCTTCGGTAATCTCGGATTACTGGCCATCACGGCACTAAACTACTAGGGGCGGTTTGGGGTCGTGACAAACTATCTAGATCCAGTTTGACCAGACAAATCGAAGAAATAATTTTTTGTAAAATTCTAAAAAAGTTTAGAAAAGATAAAAAAAAAAAGCCAAAACTATGTAATTTTTTAGATTTATTTTGGCTTTTTATTTTTTTTATAGGAAATTTCAAAATTTATACTTTTTTAGATTCATCTAGACTAAATGGATTTAAAAAAAAAGTCAATAATATTTTTTAGATTCATCTAGGTTTGGTTTCAATTTTTAGAATTCAATTTTCTGAAAATTGAGTTTTTGCTTTTCCATATATATATTTTTTCATTTTTAGTGAATTTTTTTGATATTTTAAGTAATTTTTTTACTTTTTAGACGCACCTAACCTAGATGCACTTAAAAAGTAAAATATTTGTAAAGAAAATTTTAAAAATTCAATAAATACACAAGGATATGAAAATGTATTAAATTTTTGGTTTTTTTAATTTTTTGGTATTTAGTGAATTTAAAAAAAAATCATAAATATTATACATTTAAATTGTATTTATATTAAGTATATCTAAAAAGTTAAAAAAAAAAATTGCTTAAAAGAGTAAAAAAAATTCACTAAAAAAAAAAAATGTAAATAAAAAATCCAACTAGTTTGTGTGCATAATTCTATAAACACGAAAAATAGCTATTTCAGTAAAATTCTATAAGATTAATTATATTTGAAGAGTTTTGGAAGGCTATTTAAGCGATTTGTGTATATATATAAGTAAAATAAAGAGCAACAATGGAGTACATAAATTAAAAATATGCTCTGTATATTTTAACTACTAAAAAATGGAGAGTATACACTACAAAAAATTCAAGTTTTTGCGACGGCAAAATGCCATCGCTAATACTCCTAATGTCGTCTCAAAAAACTTTTAGCGATGGCAAATGACTTTTAACGACAGCAAAGGGGGGTCACAGCTAGGGGTGGGCGCGGGTCAGTTGCGGTCACGAAACCTCCAATCCGTCATCCGTCCACCAGATTGGCGAATTGGAGAAAATCAATCTGCATCCGTTCGCCAATCCGGCGGATGTGGATTGAGCAGATTGGCGGTTTGGCGGATGGATGCGAATCGGTTTGGCGGTTTGAAATTTTATAAATTTTCAACATAGTTCAACTTGTGCACTTCCTCAAAAAAAAAAAAAAAAAGTATTACAGTCAATGACTTAAAAAAGTATTACAATTACTACATGCATCATCCAAAGAAAGAAAGTTTGAAACTTTAGAATATCACAATCACTGCATGCCTCATCCACATAAAATATTACAATCCGTGGTTCTTAAAAAATAAAAACATTTCAAACCATCAAAACCATGAACAGAGCAATAGTAGAGATTGTATGTCTCTGTATTGTTACATTTATATATGTTTTTGAAAACAAAAACCAATCAGCATATGTTATATTTTCTATTTATTACTTTTAGAGTTAGATTTAAAAACCAAAAAATATAGATAAACAATATGTTTATTTTTTTTAATTCAAAAAATATATCCAAGTTGAAAACTTTTTTTAACAGAATATTTGAGGTCTTTTTCAATTGAAAACGCAAACAAAATACTTAAACAAATTGAAAATACAAGGTCTTATAAACTAAGGGTGCTCGCGGTTTGGCGGTTCGGTTGCGGCCAAAGGAAGTTCAAATCCGTCATCCGTCCGCCAAATTGGCGGATTGGAGAAAATCAATCTGCAACCGTCCACTCGTCATCACGCATCCATCCAAAATGCGGCGGATCGGTTTGGTTCGGTCGGTTTTGGCGGATCGGTATATCCACTGCTCACCCCTAGTCACAGCAAAGGGGGGTCACAACAGAGGGTGTTGCAAAATTTTTTTAGTGATGGCATCATGCCGTTGCCTTTTTGTTACAAAAATGCTAAAATTATTTGTTAATTAATTAAATGGAAAAAAGATTGAGGCTCTTCAAATATCTTCAATTTATTATAAATTCAACTATATAAGACTATACTCTATTACCATGTCTTCAAAAACTCTCATACTTTATTATATAGATTTCATACACATTTTCTTTTTCCATTTCAAAATTCTTATCCAAATTTATGAACCAAACATAGCCTAAAGAGATTAAAACTAATATAGAGATAAACAAATTAAAAAATATATTTCAACCTAAAATAGATGATAACATTATTTATTTATTTTTGTACTTGTGAATTACATATTAAAATGAGATTAAGTTTTGTGTTAATTAAAACATTAAAAGAATCAAATTCAATTATGATAAAACTAAGAGACATTGTATTTTCTTCAAGAATGTCAGTGTAATTTATCCAAAAATTAAAAGAACTCAATATTTTTATTTGACTTTTTTCTTTTCTTTTCTTTTTGGGATGAAAATAATTTTTAAAAATTTAAAAATATTCTTTTAATATTTGTTTTTATCAAACTAATTTATAATTAAAAAAATAAAATTAGAAAGATAAATCATAATATAGAGATTTGAGGTTAATTTAGCTAGCAAACTATTCGAATGGACGAAATCAAAAGGTGATTATTAGCCATTTCTATAGAAACAAATGCCTCCACTCGAAGATAAATGGCCCGGTGCTCCGCACTTCACATCAAAATATTCATTTTCTTCTTAATGGGCCTTCCATCATTGATATTAATTTCATAGAGTGAATTACACATAAACTCCACTAAGTATAGTGAATATCATTTTATTTCTTTATTTATGATTTTATATCTAATTTTTTTTATTTAAATCAGGAAGAAAATTTTGATTAAAGAAATGATAAAAAATTGAAGCAATCCAATACTGCGGTATCACAAAATTTCAAATATAGATAAACAATCTCTATAAAATGAAGATTCAAGCCTCCATAGAGGAAGAGAAAATGCTCTCACAATAGAAGGAAATAAACTTCCACACAAAAATAAGTATTAGATCAACAAATTAAGGATTAAAAAAAGCAAAACAAGAAGAAAAAAAAATCAGATCTAAGTCGTCACCGTACTCATTCAAATTTCCATAACTTTTTCAGCTTGGAATCTGGAGACCTCACATCTGTTGGTTATGTAACGCCCCAAAAATTAGGGCAGGGTATATCTATTTATGCCACAAAACCCACCTAATAGACAAACACATACATATAGCTAACCATTTCATACATCCGTTTCCATTAAATCCCAAATGCCAAATACATGTTGCTCTCATCTCAATGCCCCAGTTCCAATCCCAAGCATACATTTTACAACAAGTATGAAATGGAAACAAAACAGATAATAAGTGCCCTACAGGCTTACATATTTATTCAAGAACATTCTTGGTTACACAAAATGGAGTTTCAACTCAAAGCAAATACAGCCCTGGGCTTACATTCAACAAATAACAATAAAAACAAAAATGAAGCTTCAGCTTTGAGTCCTCCCAAGTCAATGCCTTGGCGGAGGCATAACACCTGTACCTAAAACGGTTTCCCTTATAGGGGGAGCCACATCCTAATAGATATATACTACACAACATACGAACCATGACAAGACTAAAGAGGAGTATGCTCATGTCATGCTCATGATAAAACAGTTTATCTCTTTTTTTATAAAGCATGCAATGCTGAGATGCAACAATAGATATAAAACCATTTCCATTTTAAACCATATCTGTTACATGAATACAGGCTTTGTGAATCTCTAAGTGAGTGTTTGCAAGTAGGCCTTAATACACTACCACTGTCATTTTTACCAGTAAACTGGAAGGCTTGACACCAAACTGCGCGGTTCTACACCCCCTACCCAGATTCACCAAGTATTCATCTTTTTGCAAATAGATACATTTCCAAATATTTCTCAAAAAGTAGATACATTTCCAATGAAATGAATGTAATGCAATGTCCAATGCAACAAATAAGGGAATACGGTTCAATTTACCTAAGTCTCATGCATTTCTACAACAATCATGGCTATCATCCACCGATAGCTCAAAGAGATATTTCTAAACAGATATTTAAACAATTAAATTTCAAAAATTTTGATAAATACAATCTATTCCACATCTCATTAAATATGAACAACTACACTAGTTTTCATATCACAATCATGTCCGGTAACCTCTCAAGCTCCATTTCTAACCGTGTCGGTTTTATTCCAACAGATACATTAAGCAAAATAATATCGTTAATGCCCAAGAAAACATCATTTTCTTTCCAAACTCATTCTTCAAGAATTATTCAACTATGACATCCTATTTTGATCAAAAGTCCCAAAAATTAAACATAATTCCTTTATTTTCTTTAAAAATGCTCTTTTGGTCGCAAACCAGTAAAAATTTCAAAACCGGTTGAGTCGAAGTCCGCTTTTGTTCAAATTTAAAACATAGCTCTTGTAACAACCCCGATCCCTGCGTAACGTTAATCCGTACTTAATTATGCCTAATCCGTAATTAAGGAGAAATTCTGAATTTATTTGCATGTGTGCTTTGCGTTATAGTGTTTATATTTGTTTAACATAGACAGACCTGTTCATGTTTTAGTTTCGGTTTATAAATTGAAGGCCTTATCGGCATCCAATTCAGAAATTGACTTGATATATGTGCTATGTGGAATTTATAGAATTTTATGGAAGATTTAATTGAAATTTGATTTGGAACAATTAAATTAGATTAAATTTATGCCATTTGATTAGTCTTGTTACCTATCACTTAGTGAGCGTTTTTAACCCCACTAGCTCATCTTCTTGCATTCATATACACATTTGAGCCTCTTCAAGGAAGAAAAATGTGAGAGAGAGAGAGAGAGAGAGAGAGAGAGAGAGAGAGGAAGAAAGAATTGAGTTCAACCTAAGTGATTTGCTAGATAATTGAAGGCAGCCAAGGAGAATTAGCTTGATCACTCAAGAATTAGACTACTTGAAACTCAATTGGGAAGTTTAGCTGAGAATTCAAACTTTTGATGATATAATTAAGTTAGCTGACTCATGAGATCAAAAGAAAATCCATATTAGGAGAAGGATTGAGCTTGAATAGGTGAATTCCATATATGCATACATATATTATAGCATATCGAGTTGAACTTCACATAATTCTCACATGCATGTTCATATTATGGTTGTAAATTAGGAACTCACCATGTTTTCTATCAATTTATCAAGTTTGATCATGCTTTAAAGTGAGTAAGCACAAGGGAGTTCATGTATGTCTAGTTCATGGATCATTCTTGAGTTTCCAGTTGAATTTTTGTAAAATTAGCAAGCTATTGAGCCATGATTTCTTGAATTGATCTTTAATTTATGTTGTTTTAAGGGTCTTCATGTATTTTCTCAAGTTTTGGCCCAGAAAAATGAGGTTTAATGCCTTGGAGGTCAAGTTTGGTCTTGAAGATCAAAGCTGGGAATTCCAGAAATTTGATCCACGCTCGAGCGGGGGACTTCACGCATGAGCGAGCACTCTGAGTACGTGTACTTCCACTCGAACGACGTAAGTCGCGCTCGAGCGTAAAATGCATATACCCAGTAGTTCATATGTTTTGCAGTCCGCTCGAGCGAGGATCTAAGTCTCACGCTCGAGCAGGGATCGAGCGTCCGTCGAGCGTGAAAATCATGCAACCAGTACTTTTGTCCACGTTTGCAGTCCGCTCGAGCGAGGAAAGCCATGCTTGAGCAAACCTTCACATTCTTCATGTTCGCTCGAGCGAGAAAAGCCACGCTTGAGCGTGGACCCTATTTTCAGCAAATTTTGAAAAATGTTTTCAAGTGCATTTTTGCATCCTCATTCCATCCTAGGCATTCCTAGGCCATGATTAAGACTCCACAATGAGGTTGAAGACTGGAAACACACCAAGAACAAATAAAGCAAGTTATGAATAATTCAAACGTGTATTTCAAGTGTGTAATGGTATGCATGTTCGTGTCGGTCGCGTGCCTCGAACCATTTGATTAAATCTGCTCAGTTTGTCTGCACCGGAAGTGAACTGTGAGTATTAACTTTGTAAAGCTATGTTCAATTATAAGTATTTTCTGAATGATATAAGATGATCTGTTTTTTGAAATAACATTTTCTGTATGAATGATTGGTTGTCCAATGTTTCTGAAATGTATTCGTGGTTAGCTTCAAATGATATCTATTATCTGTTCTGTTATGTCCCAATTATGGGTCAACTGTATGTCTCATGAGCCAACTGTTATGGATCCTTACGTCCCATTTATGGGCTAACTGTACGTCTCATGAGCCAACTGTAGCGTCTCCATGCACGTGAGTTAACTGTATGCCTTTATGGCCGTCCCTTTATGGGTTAACTGTATGCTTTTATGGCCGTCCCTTTATGGGCCAACTGTCTCTGCTAGGGCTAATGAATGTACCATGTACGATTAACTACAAATTTTGATTATGAATATGATTCTGAATCTGTATCTGTTATAAACTACGATTTCTGAACAGGTTTATGAAGCCATTTCTGATAACTACTGAATACCGTTTCCTGTAACTATTATGGACAACATTCATTAAACCCTTTACTATGTTATTGTTCACTAGGCTTCCGCTCACTATTTATTCATATGTATGTAGGTGGGCAAGCGATTGACTAGGCCTGAGATGCCACCTGTCGAGTTTTGGTGTCAGCCAGCTATCATGCCTCCCGTAGAGGTTCTCTTTTGTGATCTGTTGAGTTTTGTGTCCTTGGGACTTTTGTACTTCCAAAATGTTTTTGTCTGGTCTGAACATGCTTGAAATCTTGTGTATGTGGCTTAGGTGGTGTAAGGTTACTGTACTTTTCGACGCCATATCTGTATATATACATATATGTATATGAAAAGTTTTTAATTTCCTATCCCATATATGTTTGCATAGCTCTATGGACTATGTAAGTTTGTTTATTTGCTTCCGTAGCCCTTAGCTATATGTTAATCTGTTCAAAGGCCTTTGGTAATCCAAGGATTACTGGCCGGTTATGATGTTAAACCTATAGAGACGGGTTTGGGTCGTGACAGCTCTTCCATAACCTTACAAACATATTTCAAGTTTACACTTTCGCAATTTGGGCATCAACTCTTTATTTTTCTCAAAATTTCCCTTTTAAGCAAATAAATCACAAATTTTTCAAAAATTCTAATTAAATTATATACAACTCTAAGCTCCATATAATCAAGTAAAAGTATATAAAGAAGTGTAGGAAAAATCCCTACCTCAAGCCAAGAAGCATTCAAATTTTTCGGCAAAAGAAATTAAATTTTTTTGAGCCAAACGACGCATTTTCCGCCCCTCTACGTTTTGATCCAAAGCACTAGGGGTCAAAAATGACTTATACAAGATCAAACCCAAGAAAAACCAACTTGGAACCTCTTTTCTCTTGTTTCCTCACAAAAAGAACTCCAAGAATTCCCAAAAGTTGAACAAAATATCTATTTGGTTACTATTTATAGATATTTTCTTCTTTTTTTTTTTTTTTGTTTTAACTAAACAAATATCTAACCATATATATATATATATATACACACCTATATATATCAATTAAAAATACATTTCAACATTTTTAATGACAAAAGTAAATATAATATTTTCTCACCACAAAATATATTTCGTTTAATGGTACACATCATAAATATTCACAACTCTTTTATGGTAACCAAATAATAATAATAATAAAACCACAACAATATTACATGGTTACTAACGGGTCACGATTCAATCAATTGGGTTCAAAATGAATGGAGTTTTAATATAAATCCCCAACTGAGATTAAAGTATAAATTCAATTTGAGGACTCAAAAAATCAACACGATTCAACATATACGGAGTCCTCAAAAAATCAACAAATATGTTGAAAAAATCAACATATACGGAGTCCTCAAAGGATAAATTCAACATCATTTTCATAGATGAAGATGAGACGAAGATCATGGGTAGGGGACCTACCGTCGTCTCTCTCTCCTCTGGCAAGAAATTTCATAGAGAAAAGGAAGATGAATTTTTAGAATTTTTCTTAGGACTCCGTATATGTTGATTTTTTCAACTATGAAAATAGTATAAATTTATCCTTTTTTGAGGTGAGTTATAGGGGATATGCAAGGGACACTACAAGAATTTTCACTTTTGGCGACTAAATTTGTAGTCGTCAAAAGTTAATTTTTAGTCGCCGAATGGTTTTAGCGACTAAATTATTTGGTTGCAAAAGTAGTCGCCAAAAAATTGTCGGTAAAGGTAATTAGCGACTAAAATTATTTTAGTCGCCAAATGTATACAATCCCGACTAAAATTTTAGTTGCCAAAAGGTTGGACATTAAATTAAATTAGACCATTTTCGGCGACCAAACTTTTAGTTGCCTAAAGTCCAACTTTTTTAGCTACTAAAATTTTAGTCGGCAAAGAGTTCTTTTTTGGCAACTAAAAATTTTAGTTGCTGAAAGTCCCACATCTTTGGCTACTAAATTTTTAGTCAGGAAAGAGTTCCTCTTTTGGCTACTAAATATTTGGTCGCCTAAAGTTCTACATTTTTTGCTATTAAAATTTTAGTCGGCAAAAGTGTTTTTATTCCTTAGTTTTTTTGTTTTTAGCTACGAAATATTTTAGTTGCCAAATGTTTGATTTTCTTTTGGCTACTAAACTTTTAGTCGCCAAATGTCTATTTTTTTTTGGCTACTAAACTTTTAGTCGCCAAATGTCTTTTCCCAATTTCTTTTAAGCTACTAATTGTTTAGTCGCCAAAAACATGATATTACGTTTTATCGCAAAATTATAATTTCTCCACAACCTGTCTATATACAATGCAACCTGTAATACGCATTTAAACAAAATAATACATACTATTAATCATTCCACAATCTGCATCCATATACCAAAAATAAATAACACTAAATATCAAAGTCCATACAAATCAACTATTGTCCAAACTAAAATAATAATTCCATACAAAATATTTCATACAAAAATCAAAGCCCTCCGTATAGAAAAAATACATTTACTACCAAGCGAAATTACCATTTAGCATGGTATAAATTACCATCGTAATCTGTACCACAACAAAAGGTGATATATGTACCACGACAAAAGTTTTCTATGGACCATGACAAAACGTCCTATATGTACACTAACAAATGGTATATATGTACCACGACGGTCATTATCTGTTGATTGCCAAAAGTTTTCTGTATCAGTAATAATGAACTACACAAAAGCTGAGGACAACAAAAGTATTATGTTAGTTATACACAAAAGTAAAAATTCTTCTCCATATACCAATATGGATTATCCACAAATCCATGCAACAAAACCATCTACAAAGAAAAACAAAAAATGAAACATTAGAGTTGGTTACAAAATATCAATTCAGTCAGTCATATGGAACATGTTCTAAGATGCATTGAAGGTAGAACAATCGAGAAATGTCTTCTTGAAAATAAAAGAAAGTATATATATATATATATGTATCATGCAATATTTATTCTAACCAACTGCACAAACAATGTAATATGTAATTTCTTCATTCTATAAATATATAAAGGCAATTATTAGAATATGTAGATGTTATTTTAAAAAAGTTTTTTCTTTTTAAACTAAGTGTTGTGAGTTTTTCGACTAAGTGTGAGGCATATTCGAGGGATGTTATAAATTTTCGACCTCGGAAAGCCCTTTTTCGAGTAAGTTTAGGGCATATTCGGCTCTAACTCCCAACCTACGAGTTTGAATTATGTTCCGTCAATTCTCACAAGTCCTATTTATCATGGTGAAGCTATCCGTGAGAGCCACATGGTCGTTCGGGGCTATTTTGAATTTTCGCCTCTGAAATGCCCTTTTTCGACTAAGTTTAGGGCGTATTCGGCTCTAACTCCCAACCTACGGGTCCGGATTACATTTCATCAGATTTCATAAGTCCTATTTGTCATGGGGGAACTATCTGTGTGAGTCACACAGTCGTTCGGGGCTGTTTTGAATTTTCGCCCCCGAAACGCCCTTTTTCAACTAAGTTTAGGGAGTATTCGGCTCTAACTCCCAACCTACAGGTCTGGATTACATTCTGTCAATTGTCACAAGTTTTATTTGTCATGGGGGAACTGTCCGTGTAAGCCATATAGTGGTTCGGGAACTGTTTTGAATTTTCGCCCCCGAAATGCCCTTTTTCTACTAAGTTTAGGGCGTATTCGGCTCTAACTCCCAACATACGGGTCCGAATTATGTTCCGTCAGTTCTCACAAGTCCTATTTGTTATGGGGAAGCTATCCGTGAGAGTCACACAATCGTTCAGAGGCTGTTTGGAATTTTCGCCCCCGAAAAGCTCTTTTTCGAGTAAGTTTAAGGCGCATTCGGCTCTAACTCTTTACTTACGGGTCCGGATTATATTTCGTCAGTTGTCACAAGTCCTATTTCTCTTGGGGAAACTATTTGGGTGAGTCACACGGTGGTTCAGACGCTGTTTTGAATTTTTGCCCTCGAAACGCCCATTTTTGACTAAGTTTAGGGCGTATTCGGCTCTAACTCCCAATCTACGGGTCCGAATTATGTTCCGTTAGTTCTCACAAGTCCTATTTGTCATGGAGGAACTATTCGTGTGAGCTACACGCTGGTTCGGGGGCCATTTTGAATTTTTTCCCTCAAAACGCCCTTTTTCGACTAAGTTTTGAGAGTATTCAGCTCTAACTCCTAACCTACGGGTTCGGATTACATTCCGTCAGTTGTCACAAGTCCTATTTGTCATGGACGAACTGTCCATGTGAGCGACATGATGGTTCGGGGGCTGTTTTGAATTTGCACCCCCAAAACGCTCTTTTTCTACTAAGTTTAGGGCGTATTCGGCTCTAACTCCCAACCTACGGGTCTGAATTACATTCTGTCAGTTCTCACAAATCCTATTTGTCATGGTGAAGCAATCTGTGTGAGCCACACGGTGGTTTGGGGGTTGTTTTGAGTTTTCGCCTTTGGAATGCCCTTCTTCTATTAAGTTTAGGGCGTATTCGGCTCCAACTCCCAACCTACGGGTTCGAATTATGTTCAGTCAGTTCTCACAAGTCCTATTTGTCATGGCCACACGGTCATTCAGGGGCTGTTTTGAATTTTTACCGCCGAAACGCCCTTTTTCGACTAAGTTTAGGGCGTATTTGGCTCTAACTCTCAACCTACGGGTCCAGATTACATTCCGTCAATTGTCACAAGTCCTATTTGTCATGGGGGAACTGACCGTGTGAGCTACACGATAGTTCGGGGGCTGTTTTGAATTTCCGCCCCCAAAACGCCCTTTTTCTACTAAGTTTAGGGCGTATTCGGCTCTAATTCCCAACCTACGGGTCCAAATTACGTTCCGTCAGTTCTCACAAGTCCTATTTGTCATGGGAAAGCTATCCGTGAGAGTCACACGGTTATTCAGAGGCTGTTTTGAATTTTCACCCCCGAAAAGCTCTTTTTTGAGTAAGTTTACGGCGTATTCGGCTCTAACTCTCTGCATACGGGTCCGAGTTATGTTCCGTTAGTTGTCACAAGTCTTATTTGTCGTGGAGAAGCTATCCATGAGAGTCACATGGTGGATCCGGGGCTGCTTTGAATTTTTGCCCTCGAAACACCCTTTTTCGACTAAGTGTAGGGCGTATTCGGCTTTAACTCTCAACCTACAGATCCAGATTATTGTGAGCCACACGGTGGCTCGGGGGCCATTTTGAATCTTCACCCTTAAAACGCCCTTTTTTTATTAAGCTTAGGGAGTATTAGGCTCTAACTCCTAACCTACAGGTCCAGATTAGATTTTGTCCATTGTCACAAAAGTCCTATTTGTCATTAGGGAACTGTCCGTGTGAGTCACATGGTGGTTCGGGGCTGTTTTGAATTTTCGCCCCCGAAATATCCTTTTTCTACCAAGTTTAGGGTGTATTCGGCTCTAACTCCCATCCTACGATTCAAATTACGTTCCGTTAATTCTCACAAGTCCTATTTGTCATGGCGAAGCTATCCGTATGAGCCATATGGTCGTTCGAGGGTTGTTTTGAATTGTCGCCCCTGAAACGCCCTTTTTCTACTAAGTTTACGGCATTTTCAGCTCTAACTCTCAACCTATAGGTCCGAATTACGTTCCGTCAGTTCTCACAAGTCCTATTTATCATGGCGAAGCTATCCGTGTGAGTCACATGATCGTTCGGGGGCTGTTTGGAATTTTTACCTCTGAAACGCCTTTTTTCGACTAAGTTCACAGCGTATTCGGCTCTAACTCCCAACCTACGGGTCCAGATTATATTCCATCAGCTGTCACAAGTCCTATTTGTTATGGTGGAACTATCTGTGTGAGCCACACGATGATTTGAGGGCTGTTTTGAATTTTCGCCCTCAAAATGCCCTTTTTCTACTAAGTTTGGGGCGTATTTGGCTCTAACTCCCAACCTACGAGTCTGAATTATATTTCGTCAGTTGTCACAAATCCTATTTGACATGGAGAAGCTATCTGTGTGAGCAACATGGTCGTTCGGGGGCTGTTTTGAATTTTTGCCCCCGAAATGCTATTTTTCTACTAAGTTTTGTGCGTATTCAGCTCTAACTCCCAACCTAAGGGTTTGAATTACGTTTCGTCAGTTCTCACAAGTCCTATTTGTCATGGCGAAGCTATCCGTGTGAGCCACATAGTCGTTCAGGGGCTGTTTTGAATTTTCGCCCCTAAAATGCCCTTTTTCGGCTAAGTTTTGGGCGTATTCCGCTCTAACTACCAACCTACGGGTTCAAATTACATTCCATTAGTTCTCAAAAGTCCTATTTGTCATCGCGATGCTATATGTGTGAGCCACACGGTCGTTCGGGGGCTATTTTGAATTTTTGCCCCTGAAACGCCCTTTTTCTATTAAGTTTAGGCCATATTCGGCTCTAACTCCTAACCTACTGGTCCGAATTACGTTCCGTCAGTTCTCACAAGTCCTATTTGTCATGGAGAAGCTATCCGTGTGAGCCACACGGTCTTTCGGGGACTGTTTTGAATTTTTGCCCCTGAAACGCCATTTTTCGATTAAGTTTAGGGCGTATTCGGCTCTAACTTGCAACCTATGGGTCCGGATTACATTCCGTCAGTTGTCACAAGACCTATTTGTCATGAAGGAACTGACCGTGTGTGCCACACACACGGTAGTTCGGGGGCTGTTTTAAATTTTTGCCCCTGAAACGCCCTTTTTCTACTAAGCTTAGGGCGTATTCAGCTCTAACTCCCAACCTACGGGTCCGAATTACATTCCTTATGTTCTCACAAGTCCTATTTGTCATGGGGAAGCTATCCGTCAGAGTCACACAGTCGTCCGGAGGTTGTTTTGAATTTTCACCCCCAAAAAGCTCTTTTAGAGCAAGTTTAAGGCGTATTCGGCTCTAACTCTCTACCTAGGGGTCCGAATTATGTTCCTTCAGTTGTCACAAGTCTAATTTGTCGTGGAGAAGCTATCCATGAGAGCCACACGGTGGATCGGGGGTTGCTTTGAATTTTTGCACTCGAAACGCCCTTTTTCGACTAAGTGTTGGGCGTATTCGGCTCTAAATCCCATCCTACGGGTCTGGATTACATTCTGTCAGTTGTCACAAGTTTTATTTGTCATGGAAGAACTGTCCGTGTGAGCCACACGGCGGTTTGGGGGCCGTTTTGAATCTTCACCCTCGAAACGTCATTTTTCGACTAAGTTTAGGGAGCATTCGGTTCTAACTCCTAACCTATGGGTCCGGATTATATCTGTCAATTGTCACAAGTCCTATTTGTCTTTGGGAAACTGTTCGTGTGAGCCACACGGTGGTTCGGGGGCTGCTTTGAATTTTTGCCCCCGAAATGCCATTTTTCTACTAAGTTTAGGGCGTATTAGGCTTTAACTCCCAACCTACGGGTCCGAATTATGTTCCGTTAGTTCTCACAAGTCCTATATATCATGGCGACGCTATCCATGTGAGCCACATGGTCGTTCGGGGGCTGTTTTGAATTTTCTCCCTCAAAATGCCATTTTTCGACTAAGTTTAGGGTGTATTCGGCTTTAACTCCCAACCTACGGGTTTGGATTATATTTCGTCAGCTGTCACAAGTCTTATTTGTCATGGGGGAACTATCCGTGTGAGCCACACGGTGGTTCGGGGGCTGTTTTGAATTTTCGCTCTTGAAACGCCCTTTTTCTATTAAGTTTGGTGCGTATTCGGCTATAACACCCAACCTACGAATCCGAATTATGTTCCATCAGTTGTCACAAGTCCTATTTGTCATGGAGAAGCTATCTGTGTGAGCCACATGGTTGTTTGGGGGTTGTTTTGATTTTTCGCCCCTAAAACGCCCTTTTTCTACTAAGTTTTGGTCGTATTCGGCTCTAACTCCTAACCTACGGGTCCGAATTACGTTCCGTCAGTTCTCACAAGTCTTGTTTGTCATGGCAAAGCTATCCGTGTGAGCCATACGGTTGTTCAGGGTCTGTTTGAATTTTTGCCCCCAAAATACCCTTTTTCTACTAAGTTTAGGGCGTATTCGGCTCTAACTCCCAACCTACAGGTCTGAATTACGTTCCATCAGTTTTCACAAGTCCTATTTGTCATGGGGAAGCTATCCATGAGAGTCACACAGTCGCTTGGAGGCTGTTTTGAATTTTTGCCCCTGCAAAGCTCTTTTTTGAGTAAGTTTAAGGCATATTCATCTCTAACTCTCTACCTACGGGTCCGAATTTCGTTCCGTCAGTTGTCACAAGTCTTATTTGTCATGCAGAAGCTACCCATGAGAGTCACACGGTGGATTAGGGGCCGCTTTGAATTTTTGCCATCAAAATGCCCTTTTTTGACTAAGTTTAGTGCGTATTCAGCTCTAACTCCCAACCTACGAGTCTGGATTACATTCCGTCAGTTGTCACAAGTCCTATTTTTCATGGGGGAAGTGTCCGTGTGAGCCACACGGTGATTCGGGGGTTGTTTTGAATTTTTGCTTCTGAAACGCCCTTTTTCTACTTAGTTTACAGCATATTTGGCTCTAACTCCCAACCTACAGGTTGGAATTACGTTCCGTCAGTTCTCACAAGTCCTATTTGTCATGGAGAAGCTATCCGTGTGAGCCACACGGTGGATCGGGGGTTGCTTAAAATTTTCGCCCACGAAACGCCCTTAGTCGACTAAGTTTAGGTCGTATTTGACTCTAACTCCCAACCTACGGGTCCGAATTATGTTTTGTCAATTCTCACAAGTCCTATTTGTCATGGCAAAGCTATCTGTGTGAGTCACATGGTGGATCGGGGGATGTTTTGAATTTTCGCCTCTGAAACGCCCTTTTTCGACTAAGTTTTGGATGTATTCGGTTCTAACTCTCTACCTATGGGTCCGAATTACATTCCGTCAGTTGTCAAAAGTCCTATTTTTTATGGGAATGCTGTCTGTGAGAGTCACATGGTCATTCGAAGCTTGTTTTGAATTTTCACCCCCGAAAAGCTCTTTTTCGAGTAAGTTTAAGGCGTATTCGGCTCTAACTCTCTACCTACGAGTCCGAATTACGTTTCGTCAGCTGTCACAAGTCTTATTTGTCATGAAGAAGCTATCCATAAGAGTCACATAGTGGATCAAGGGCTGCTTTGAATTTTTGCCCTCGAAACGTCCTTTTTTGACTAAGTTTTGGACGTATTCGGCTCTAACTCCCAACCTACGGGTCCGGATTACATTTCGTCAATTGTCACAAGTCCTATTTGTCATGGGGTAACTGTCTGTATGAGCAACACGGTGGTTCGGGGGCTGTTTTGAATTTTTGCCCTCGAAACGCCCTTTTTCTACTAAGTTTAGGTTGTAAGCGGCTCTAACTCTCAACCTACGGTTCGAATTACGTTCCGTCAGTTCTCACAAGCCCTATTTGTCATGACAAAGCTATCCGTGTGAGCCATACGGTGGATCGAGGGCTGCTTTGAATTTTTGCCCCCGAAAGCCCTTTTTCGACTAAGTTTAGGGTGTATTCGGCTCTAACTCCCAACCTACGGGTTGGAATTAAGTTCCGTTAGTTCTCACAAGTCCTATTTGTCATGGTGAAGCTATCCGTGTGAGCCACACGATTGATCGGCGACTGCTTTGAATTTTTGTCCCCAAAACGCCATTTTTGGACTAAGTTTAAGATGTATTCTGCTCTAACTCTCTACCTATGAGTCCGAATTACGTTCCGTCAGTTGTCACAAGTCTTATTTATCATGGGGATTCTGTCCGTTAGAGTCACACGGTCGTTCGGGGGTTGTTTAGAATTTTCGCCCCCGAAATGCCCTTTTTCAACAAAGTTTAGGACGTACTCGGCTCTAACTCTCTACCTATGGGTCTAAATTACGTTCCGTCAGTTGTCACAAGTCCTATTTGTCATGGGGACGCTGTCCGTGAGAGTCACATGGTCGTTCAGGGGCTATTTAGAATTTTTGCCCTCGAAACGCCCTTTTTCAACTAAGTTTAGGACGTATTCGGCGCTAACTCTCTACCTATGGGTTCGAATTATGTTCCGTCAGTTGTCACAAGTCCTATGTGAAGATTAAGAGTACACATATTTTAATTCATACCAATTGCATGATCTTAGCTTGTCCTCATGCTTACTAATAAAGAGATAGTATTGTTTAGTGAATTTGTAAATCTAAGTTTGTATAAGTGATAGTATGATATGATTAAAATTCTTCTTACCAAATACGATGATGACTGTCTGAACCCTCCAATAGTGTTGAGAGTCATAAAACCACAGAGTTCAAATGATTAAGTTGTTCTTGTTGCGCCTCCCTTGCTTTTTTTCCTTCTTCTACTTCTTTTATCAACTCCTCTCTCTTTCTCATTATCTTTCCACAATCTCTCTGGTGCTCTTCTTTCTCCTTCATCAAATTTTCATGAAGAACCTCCATCTCAGATTGCATTGCCTCCATTTGTTTGTCATGAGATCGTGCCGCACTATCAAATAGCGAATAGGGTCGTGGGCCAATCCCAAATCCACGCAAGTAATTCTTTCTCTGTCCAAGCACTTGCCGCAAGAGTTCCTCCTGTGTCATGGGATTCCCGCATCCATGGCTATTGCTTGTAGATTCACCATCGCATCCTGTCATTACCAAAAAAAGTAGACTATTCAACAAAGGCACAAAGAATCACATTCAATTTTGTGCTAAGATAGGAATTAATATTAAATACAATTGGCACAAAAAGTTTACTCCTTACATGTAGCTCACCACGTTTGGGGTCAATCCATTCATTTGTTTTCTTCGATTTGTGTGATTTGGAATACAATTCCGGAAAATCCAACTCTCCATTTTCATCTACCTGTTAATTTCAAATTACAAAATTAATTTGTCACAATAGTAACCATGGTTTTCATCTTACATATATAAGTGATGAGAAATATGTTCCAAATCCATCTAGCTCACCATGAGCAACATTGCTATTGGAAAGGAGCGAGATCTACCAGTGTGATTGTATGGTAGCAAACTCCAGTTTGTTTTACCAGCTTTAGAGTGTTTCTAAAAAAAAAGGAATTATGAAAGAATTAGTACATATCAATGCATAATACACAAATAAAGCAATAGAGTCGTTTATATTTGTTTGTTATCAAACGAGATGCATCCTTCCAAGCCACGTCAATCATGTGTTTCCAATCATCCAAGCAAACTCCTGTAGGCGGATGATTATATGGGTCATCAACACTCTCTTCTACAAGTTTTTCGAAGTGTTGCTTCAGAGTGTACCTCCAATCCTTGTACAAGAGATACACCTTCGTATCAACGATCTCTTGAGCTTGTTGATTAGTATGAAAATCCTCCCCAATTTCAAACTTGTCCTGCAAGCATAAGTGTGTGATGTATTATAGAAATTGAATGCAACAATTGCAACTTTACATAATGAAGACATTTAGTTTAAGGTCAGAAATTACTAGCACAGCTTGTATTACTGCATCTTTGATGCTCTTATCAATTTTCTTCCATGACTTCATTTCCTTGAGAGGGCATTCCCTCCTGTGAGTGCATTCAACATGTGATTGACATAGACATGTAGTTTCTCCCCTTTTTTGCTCGTAATCCTTTTTTGCACTCCTTTTCCGAGTGTAGAATCGTGTATACGAGTTGATGTACTTTTCCCTACTCAAGAAGGGGCAACAAGTGTAAGGCCTTCAAATTGTAAATAGTGCCCCAAACATATAATCAACAATAAATAACATTAAATTTTAAATTTTATCAGCAAATTTTCTAGGGGATTATAATTTTTTTATACATGCAAGAAATTGTATTTCTAGATGAAGAAAAATCATTTACTTAAGTTCAATGGTCTTATTTACGCCGTGAGCCTATGTCTCTTCCACAAATGTTTGTGTGTCATCTGGCGGTTGTGTCTCATCGGATAAAGTTTGTGGTATGACAATGACATGTGCAGATGTTCCTAAGGGTGATGCTATGGGGTCAGTTGCTGTTTTCTTACGTTGCCCTGTTTTTATCCCAGGAACCATGCTGTTACCTGCAAAATAGCTGCAAACATGATATATTAAGTAAAAACATCACATGCATCATCGATATTATGACCACTATGGATTGTTTACAGAAGATAAAGTATTTACAAAATTACAACAAGACAACAATAAGAAAATAATTGATAATGATTGTCAAATAAAAGTGTTGTACATAAACCGATGTTAAGCATAAATGTCAAATGAGGAGATTCATCAATTTATGAGGTTCAACATTGCGAAAAAGTTTACAATATAGCTCAACATGATGACATGAAGAACAACATAAACAAAAGGACTAAATTCTCATCTAATTACATAACACATAAAGAACAACAATCGCCTTCATCCCTTTCCGCATTACATCAACAAAAGGACAAAAAGACAAAACAACAACTACTAAGAACACACATCAAAATTTAGAACCCATACATCAAGACTCTATCACACATCCAAATTTAGAACCCATACATCAACATTCTATGTCTATATCTGTATCAAAATCACTATCAAGCTCATCTTCTTCTTCATTGTCACCCTCCATTGTCGGTTCATCTTCATCATCACATATGAAGTCATCATCCATATCAACCTTGGGTTGTACGCGGTAATCAGACTGCAAAACTTCCATTGGAATAATTTCAGCGGCAATATCATCTTGACGCAACACCACATCATCATCCATAGGCTCAGTTGGTACAACATCAGTGCTTTTATCTTGTTGGAACACATCATTAGGCTGTGGCACATCTACCTCGGGCATATCCCAAATTCTTCGTTGTTGAAACTTTTCTATGACTCTCCAATTGGCACCTAACTTCTTATCATGCACGTAGAAAACTTGTGCACTTGACTTGGTAACACAAACGGGTCATCTTTATACCATCGACTTTGTATATCAGTAGTAGTGAAATGTGGTTCGACACGCAAAGTTCTATTACTACCGGTGTTATACCATTCACATTGGAATAAAACAACACGGTGCCTAAACAAATATGTCGTTTCCCAAAATTTGCAAATGTAGCCGTAGAACTTTATGAATTGGCCTTCATGGTCCTTTTCCACTACCAATCCACTATTTTGAGTTTTACGACGGTTGTCACGGTCGCGAGCATGGAATTGGACGCCATAACAACTACATCCCGAATATGTGTTCACTAAGCTGTTAGGACCATTTGCTAGTGGCCACATCTTATTAGTTGCTTTGGGTAACTTGTTGTGACGCAGTTGGTTCATCTACATAACAAAAAACTGTCATGTTATTTTTGACATAACTTAAGTTGATGTGTAAACTACACTATATGGAATTTTAGCATACGCGATCTTTGAACCGTTTAGGAAATTTTTTACATTATATCTTGGTAATGTCGAATGCACTTCCATGTTGTTGTTGCAACAACATCTTGTGTTCCCTACGTAGGACAATGTAATTCATAAGTAATTTGAAGAATGATTACTAAAAAAAAAGCATATAGGTCACATATAGTACGTCACAAGTTCAACACGTACTCTAGAGATTCTTCCACTTCTAAGTTGTTGTGTAGGACAAACTAATGAGCCCTTTCACGGTCGGCTACAGACACATCAGTTTCCCTTGTTAGTAGACCAAACAGACAAAAAATTGAGTGAAAATTGCCAACCCCTGGCCATTGTCACCCCCGTCATAGTTCTGTTCTTCCCGATTAAACATGTTTTCAACACCGTCTAAATACATTGAATAAAACGTCATACACTCTTTTGAAATATAAACCTCCGCAATGGAACCTTTTGGCCGAGCTTTATTACAAACAAATCCTTTCAGAAGTTTGAGCATCCTACATGGCAATATGATTTGAATGTTAATGTTTACATTATCTACTATATGTAAATAGGGATGTTCAGGAACTCGTGGTATTACCTCTCAATGGGATACATCCATCAATATTGCATAGGCCCTCCAAGAATAGCCTCGTGAGGCAAATGAATTGCTAAGTGGACCATGACATCAAAAAATGCACGAGGAAAAATCTTCTCAAGCTTGCAAAGTATAAGTATGATTTGTTCCTCCATTTTTTCCAAATCAGTCACCCTTAATGTCTTTGGGCACAACTATTTGAAAAAATTTCCCAACTCAAAAAGTGTGGTCCCAATCTCCTTGGAAAGGTATCCATGCATTCCAATAGGAAGTAGTCATTGTAGAAGGACATGACAGTCATGAGTTTTGAGGCCAGCTAATTTTCCACCATGAGCTGTGACACAAGTGGATATTTGTTGCATAGCCATCAGGATACTTAATAAATTTCAAGAAATCACAAAAACCTTGTCTCTCTACCAGGGACAGTGTGTATGATGCCGGAGGCTTCTTGAATGAGCCATTGGAACGCCTCTTCAAGTGTAACTCCTTTCGTATCCGCATGTCTTCTAGATCCAAGCGTGCTTTATCCGTGTCCTTGTTCTTGCCATCAATGCTCAGTAGTGTCCCAAGCAGATTGTCACATATATTCTTCTCTATGTGTATGACATCAAGGTTGTGTTGAAACTTTAGTGTTTTCCAATAGGGTAGGTCGAACACAATGCTTCTTTTTGTCCAATTGGAAGATGGATTTTCTCATCGTTGTCTTTTTGGGTTGTTTGGATGCTTGCCAATGGCCTGTATGTCCCCGAATCAATTTGCTGCAGTATTTGTTCTCTCGATAACTCCAAAGGTTTGGACTGATGCTCATTTTGACCATTGAAGAACTTACTTCTTTGCCAAATATGGTTATCGGGCAAGTGGCGGCGGGCACCCATATTTGCTATCTTACTTCGCAAACTCTGAGATAATACATCCATGTTACAATTAGGGAAAGCCAAGTAACCTTTTGTAGTCCAACCAGACATGGTACCATATGCGGGGAAGTCATTGATGGTCCACATGACTGCTGCATGCATTTTTAAAATTTGACCATTTGAGGCATCATATGTTTGCACAACATGCTCCTACAAATTCATTAACTTCTCCATTAATGGTTGCAAGTAAGCATCGATGTTTCTTCCAGGGGTAGATGGACCAAGAATAAGCATTGACATCATCAGAAATGGCTCTTTCATACACTTCCACGGGGGGAGATTGTAAGGCATTACGAATATGGGCCACATGCTATACGATATGCTCATATTTCCAAATGGATTGAAACCATCCATGACAAGCTTTAACCTTACATGCTGGGGTTCCACAGAAAACATAGGATGCTACATATCAAAGTCCTTTCATGCCTGACCATCGGCTGGATGCCTTAACATTCCATCATCCACACGCTTCTCTTTGTGACATCTCATATCTGTGGCGGTTTTTTTCGACATGTACAATCTCTTCAACCTCTGTGTCAAAGGAAAGTACCTCAATATTTTGTGAGGAATCTTTTCACCACTCGCATTGTTGAACTTGTATCTAGACTCCTTACATGTAGGGTAATTATCTAGTTTTGCGTTGTCCTTCCAAAACAAAATACAATCATTCTTGCATGCATGAATGGCCTCATATCCCAAACCCAATTCACGTAAGAACTTTTTCGATTCATAAAGGGTCCATGGAACAGTTTCATCACACTTTGGGAGAATGTCTTTGAAAACTTGCATAACCATATCGAAAGATTTGTTGCTCCATTTATTGTACACCTTAATATGAAGTATCTTAATAATGAAGGACAACACAAAAAACTTTTCACATTTCGGGTACACTTTGCGTCGAGCATTATCAAACAACCTAATGAACTTTACTAAATTTTCTCTCTCCGAGCTATTAGGTTCTTCGTTGATATGATCATCCATGAGGCCACTCATGTAAATCTCTTCCAACATAGTAGGCAACTTACTCAAATTATCGTCAACGTCAAAAATTGCAGCTCCATCTCTTTCACCAGCATCGTTTGACACACTAGGCTGATCATGACGCAATGGAACACGTTCCCTGTGGTGCACCCAAGTTCTATAAGAACACGCGATTCCTTTTTGAATCAAGTGCAACCATACAACTTATCCACTATGTTTTGTGCCATTCAAACAATCGACAAACGGACAACCAATGTCATCGTATGGGCCTAAATCCTTCGTAGCAAAGTCAATAAATGACTTAACACCTTGTTGGTACTCTTTACTTTTCAACCTATCACTTATCATCATCCAACTCTTGTCTATCTTTTGAACCCTACAAGTCAAGCAAAGATTAACTAGGACTTTTGAGGATGACCATAAAATATGACAATTTGGGTGAAGTAGGAGTATAAAGAAAATACAAACAAAATTTATATAAAAAAAAAAATCACATATAATGATGTATCTTATTTATATTATTTAATAAAAATTAAAATGTCCATCACTTTAGTGAATATTATAAAAATAACATTATTCACCAATTTTGCCTTTAATATCATTTTATTTTTAATAATGGAGCATCAATCTCCTTGTATTGTCTTTCAAGTGTTAGATGAGACTTTTGCACTATATTTGGCAAAATTTATGAGAAGAACGATACAAGACACGAGCAAATAATTGACCAAATAGCTGCACTTATTTATGATGTCTTCAACATGAACATATACTCACTATTAAAGCTGTATATGATTTTTCCCCTATTTCCCTATTTTGTAAGGCAGGAAGCTGCAGATGATATTTTTCTCTTTATTAAAATTGTTACTCTTAAAATTTTCATACTAAAAAGACAATAAGGTCTAAATTTTGATGAATTTTTTTGATCGTCCAAATACAAATTTTATTACATCGAATAGATAACTATTTGTTTGATTATCTTGATGGTATTGCCCATTACAAATTGACATAATCAAAACTCTTTTTAATTTTATTCTACAAGGTAATCACAAGTAAATAGTTCTTTAAGTATTATTTGCCATGCATATTAATCTATTTCAAGGGTTCCTCGTAGCCTTGAATTGTTCGGCATGTTCCTCATACCTCAATCTATTTTCTCTTATATTCTCTTTCATTGATACCATTTGTAACTTGCACTGAATGTATTTTCATTTCTATCTTTTCTCATAACCACCTCAGTATATAGCAATCCCAAAAAATAGGAATTTTACTTATAGCTCAAACATCATCACATGTAGCAGAAAGTTGGATTTGGCAGTTAAATCTGTTCAAAATATCTACGTCTATTAATTCAGTGCGAGAGTGAAAATACCAATTAAGCACATAAACATGTGGACATATACATATGTAAACATTTGACAAACTAAATTACACTTGCAACTTTATGTCTTAGAAAAGAAGCATCAACACAAAGATGTTTGTAAATAATAATGACTCAAATGAAGCAGACATGAAGCATCTCTTTTAAGGGGCAAGAGGAAAACAAGTACATGGATATTCACGGCTTAATATGTAGAGAATCTATTTCAACATAAACAACTCTGATTCATGTTAACACAAAATAATCCAAAATCATCCAAGGAAAACAAACCAACATAAAAAAAAAATCAAAATCGTAGAACAGTAACAAAAACTTGAACTAAGATAGAGCATTAGGAAAAAACAAAAAAACACAAAAAGTTGACAAATTTTCCGTCATACTCGTGGTACCAACTCTCAATTAACTAGCAAAATTGTCCATTCGAAACTTCAGTCAGTTTAGATAAATCTATTGGAAGTATAACTTCACTACTAGTACTTATACATAAATTGTTTAAAGAAGTGCAATTATTAATTGTGATAATAAAATATTAATTAAACATGGTTAAAAACAAGATTGAAAACATTGTCATTTGCATGCATAGTGATTAAAAAAGGCACTTTTATCAAGCATGCATGTTGTGTACAGTGTATACACACAAATAGAGAGGGAGAGGGAGGAGTTACACTTGGGCTATTGAGTTTTCTTTTCCTTGTTAAGAGGCAGTGGATGCTTTCTTAGGATATTATCATCAATTTTCCTGAACTGTGTCTGAATGATCTTATGAGCTACAATCAGCTTCTCGTCAATTTGATCCTGGTACTTCTCATAAAGCACAGGGACTGACAGACTAAGAAGAACCCCCATGGGAAAAACAAAGCAGATAATCAGATTGAATTAAAATATTGTATGGAAAGGCTTGTGCACTTATATACAGGGAAAGGCCACGAAGAAACTCACCAATATAGACCAAGGTAAGGAAGTTGAAGAAACTACCAATGTAAGAAATTATCCACAAGACCAATGCAACCTGAAGACCAAAGCCACATTACATTGGCACATTCAACTATTTATATGTCTCTGTCAAATCCATAACACAAAAATCAAACCCATTTCGGACATGAAGAATTTCATAATTTCATAAAAATCAAACAGTTTAACCAATGAGCCCTTAATGGAAATCAGTAGAAAAATAAACTAAAAAAGCATATAAACCCTAGATGAAATGTGGGAAATGGGGAAATAAGGGAAGGAGGAGAGAGAGAGAGAGAGAGAGAGAGAAGCAGATCGTAATGCCTGGGAGAGGACCAAACAGAGAGAGACAGAGACAAACCTGTGATTTGCGGCATTGTTGGTGGTGATTTCGACGTCGGCAGTGGTGGTGGCGACGTGCGACGGTGGCCAGCGACAGTGGTAGTGACAATCGGTGGTGAGCAGGCCTCTGGTTTTGTGGTGAGTGGTCTGTGTTTGTGAGTTGCATAGAATATGTGTTTCTTTGTTGTTGCATGGAACGTGCATTCCACTTATACTGTTGCATAGAACATGCTCTTACTCTAGCTACATAGAATGTGCTTCCGCTCTTGCATTATGCATAGAACATGCTTATTGCTTTCGTTCTTGAATCACGCATGGAATATATGCATTTGCCTTTGAATCATGCATAGAATATGCTCACGTTACCAATCATGCATAGAATATGCTCTTAAATTGTTTGGTTCACATAGAACATGCCATTATATCTCAGTTGTTATCTTACATAAAATATCTATTTCCTATTCGTTACACATGCATAGAATATGCGTTTCTCCATTATTGCATAGAATATGCACTTCTCTATTGTTGTATAGAATATGCTTTCATTCTTGTTTCATGCATAGAAAATGCACTGTCGTTACATAGCATGCTTTTATACACAAGCACGATATTGTATGTACAGTTCATTCAGCAAAGCCAGCACAGACAAACGATATTGTATGTACAGTCTATTCGGGGGAGTTCCAGGTAAAATCATTTGTGCCCTTTGGATTGCATCCTTGTCATGACCCGAACCCGCCCCCATGGGTTAAGGACATAACCGGCCAGTAATCACGAGATTACCTATGGCCTTAAACCAAATCAGATATATTTCAACAGAGTTAAGGGGGCCAAACCGAAGTAATTTCAAACTTTTGTCCATAGAGCTGTGCTTACATGGCACGACATAACATTTTACAAACATACACTAATAACTCACATCAAGGGAAGTTAACATATAAACTTTACACAACAGGATCATTCAAGTCATGGTCAGCCAATCAAAACTATATACAACCGTAATCCAAAGTTCTCGCCGACATGACAAAATATAACAAAATAGCAAAAGGGCGAAAACCAGTCACGTGCGTGAGATGTATGGGCTGACTCTTCAAAACCTTGACTGTTTCACACAAACTTCACTGAGGCTGGGTTTGGACCTCCCTTGGCTCACCTACAGACACATGAATGAGTATGAGCGAAAGCCCAGTGAATAATATCAAATAAAGTAAATACACGAACAGTATTTAGAACAATATACATCAGACGACCTTGGGCCCAATTCATATTTCCATCTAGTATATATATATATATATGTATATATAGGCCAAGTGACTACGGTTCCAAACATATCAAACGGCCTCGGGCCCAGTTCATTCATATCTGACGGCCTTTGGCCCAATCATTCCTGTCCGACGGCCTTTGGCCCAATCATCCGTGTCAAATGGCCTTTAGCCCATTCATTCATATCAAACGGCCTTTGGCCCATTCATTCATGTTGAACGGCCTTTGGCCCATTCGTTCACGTCAACGGCCTTCGGCCCATTTATTCGTTCATGTCGAATGGCCTTCGGCCCAATCTTTCATATCCAACGGCCTTCGGCCCAATCATTCATGTCAAACGGCCTTCGGCCCATTTATTCATGCATGTCAAACGGCCTTCGGCCCAATCAATTGTGCCCAACGGCCTTTGGCCCAACCATATGGCATAACAAACATTTGTCCACAATTCAAATTAATAAACTTATGAGACTTATATGGGAATAAACAATTGGACAAATAACGTACTTCAAAATATCTTTACTAAGATATTACTCACAGTGTTCTGTCGGCGGATTTGCCCTGGAACTCGACCCTACACATATCATGAACACAATGGGTCACAAACAATTCAATCCGTTCATAATTCATACATCCCTCTTAGGCTTCTTTTTTATCCTTATAACTCATTTATGATGCTCAATGCATGCCTAAGAGTGCTTAGAAATGAAAGAGAATGGAAAATGAAACACAGAACACCTTTATAAAATTTCTAAAACAAGGGTCCCCGCTCGAGCGTGGGTTCCGCCGCTCGAGCGGATCCTCATAGTCTGCAAAAGTACTGGTTACCTCATTTTTACGCTCGAGGGTGAATTCGGACACTCGAGCTGAAAGTCACACTACATGGCTCTCCGCTCGAGCGTGAATGTCCTCGCTCGAGCGAACATCACTGATTGCAAAACTGCTGGGAGCTTGCATTTCACGCTCGAGCGGTGCTTTCCCCGCTTGAGTGGACATGCTAAATTCTGGGTTTTCCAGAACTGTTCTTGAAGCTCAAACTCGACCTTTAAAGGTCCAAAACTCATGATTTTGGTCCAAAACATGCAAATACATTATATAGCATATGGATGTAGGCAACATGAGGCTAATCATTCAAAATCATGGTCCAATCTTCAAAATTAATCAATATTTCTTTGTATAATCAAGGCTCACGCATTCAAACCTCATATAAGCTCCATAGCTTCAATAATCAAACATGCATGTCAATTTTTGACTTCATTTCTATTTCACATTTTACAAATGACACTGATTATTATGAAACCCATGAAAATTATGCATGCATGTGAAGATTGGTGCCCAATTCTCCATGTTCAACATTATTCATGCTAGCTTATGCCATTTCATGGTGATTCATAGTAATTTCATGCATGCATGTGCATTCTAACTTCATATTCATCTCAATCCTTGCCATGAGCTACCATACCACTTGAATTCACAAAATTACATACTCAATTCATAAATTAAGAGTTGATTACTCACCTAGGAGCTTCAATTCTCACAATGGAAGTTAATTCTTGAGCCTAGCTTTCCAATTTCACAAACCTTGAGCCAAAATACACAATTCTCCCCATTTCTCTCTCTAGAGCCGACCTCTCTCTCTCACTAAAGTGTAAAATTTGATTTTGAGCTCAAACAAATGAATGTGAGTGTATAATGCCCCTTTATATAACATCTCTTAATCAAATTCCCTTAACACTAATTAGTTGAGCCTTTTTAAATTAATTTAATCTAATTAATCTGATCCGAATCAATTTTCAATTAAATTTCGCCGTAGGCTCTAAAAATTATGCCAATCACAACGGCGTAGTCAATTTCGGTTTCTGTGGCCGATAAGGTCTTCAATTTAAATTCCAAAGCAAAAAGTCAAACAGATTTTCCTATGGTGAACAGATAGAAATTCAAAACCACATATATTCATATAAATGGCACTCAAAAATCATATCAAACACATAATCACATTTGTAATTAAGATTAATTAGCATAATACGGAGCATGGTTATCATAGTCTTCCCCCCTTTAGGAAGTTTGGTCCTCTAAACTTATTTTACCTTCGTCAGGAAACAAATGTGGATAGCGTAGTTGCATTTCATCCTCTTTTTCCCATGTGGCATCCATCCCATAGTGTTCTTTCCATTCCACTTTCACCATTGGGATGGACTTGCTTCTCAATTGTTTCACTTGCCGGTCAATGATTCGTTCCGGCCATTTGGCGTACTCCATATTTTTATCAAGAGCTACCCGGTGATAATCAATCACATGAAACGGATCTCGAAGATAACCCCTCAACATTGATACATGAAACACATTATGGATTTATCCCGGTGGCAAAGTGACTCG
This sequence comes from Camellia sinensis, assembly GCF_055761805.1. Lineage (NCBI taxonomy): Eukaryota > Viridiplantae > Streptophyta > Magnoliopsida > Ericales > Theaceae > Camellia > Camellia sinensis. Next base: position 8,554,757 of record NC_138968.1, read on the forward strand.
ATAAGCAACTGGACCAAGCCTTTCCAGAATTTGAAACGGCCCAATGTAACGGGGCGACAACTTACCCTTGTTTCCAAACCTGACTTGGCCTTTCATCGGAGTCACATGAATAAATACATGGTCACCAACCTCATACTCAAGAGGTCTTTTTCGAACATCTGCATAATTTTTTGCCGACGCTAGGCTGTCTTGAGCCCTTGCTGAATAATCTTGATCTTTTCAGAAGTGTCTTGCATAATTTCAGGCCGAAGCAAGGCCCTATCCCCGACTTCTGCCCAACAATTTGGTGATCTACACCTTCTACCGTACAAAGCCTCGTATGGTGCCATACCGATGCTGGAGTGGAAGCTGTTATTGTATACAAACTCTGCCAGTGGCAAATAATCTTCCTAACTCCCTTGGAAATCTAAAGCACACATCCGAAGCATATCTTCCAAAGTCCGAATTGTCCATTCTGACTGCCCGTCAGTCTGTGGGTGGAATGCGATACTAAACCTCAATTCTGTTCCCATAGCTTTTTGCAAACTTTTCCACAATCTAGACACAAATTTCAGATCTCTATCCGAGACAATGGATACTCGGACTCTGTGTAAACGAACAATCTCATCAACATATATAGTAGCCAATCTATAAGCATCAAATGTAGTTCTGACGGGTAGAAAATGTGAAGATTTAGTCAGTCTATCAACTACAACCCAAATAGAATCCATACCTCGAGGTGTTCGGGATAGACCAACAACAAAGTCCATAGTCACATGCTCCCACTTCCATTCAGGAATAGGGAAAGGCTGAAGCAGACCTCTCGATTTCTGGTGTTTAGCTTTAACTTGTTGACATTGAAGGCCTTTGGACACATATTCTGCAATTTCTTTCTTCATTTTGGGCCACCAATAGCTTTGTTTCAAATCCCAATACATTTTGTTATTACTCGGATGCATAGCAAATGCTGATTTATGGGCTTCATCTAGAATTCTCTTCTTTAGTTCTGGAACATTTGGGACACACCTTCGATTTCGAAATTTCAGCACTTTATTTTCAAGGCTGAATTTTGCCTTTGGACTTGTCTCAAATTCATCGATAAATTTCTTGAGGAATTCATCATCTTTTTGCCTCTGTTTAATTTCAGAGATTATTGCTGGTTCAATTGAAATGACGGCTATCAATCCGCCCTGTTCACACGATACCACTTCTATCTCAAACTTTTCAAAATCTTGCAAGATCTCCTTCTATTCAGTAAGTAAACAAGCCAAACTCCCCATCGATTTCCTACTTAAGGCATCAATAACTGTATTGGCTTTCTCAGGGTGATACTGAATCTCGAGGTCATAGTCCTTTATCAATTCAAGCCATCTTCTATGTCGCATATTTAGCTCCTTCTGTGTAAAGAAGTATTTTAGGCTCTTGTGATTTGTGTAGACTTCACATTTTGCCCCATACAAATAGTGCCGCCAGATTTTCAAAGCAAAACAACTGCGGCCAATTCTAAATCATGTGTTGGGTAGTTCTTCTCATGTGGCCTCAACTGCCAAGAGGCGTAGGCAATTACCCTTCCGTTCTATATTAGTACACAACCCAGGCCTTTATAAGATGCATCACTGAAAATTACAAAGTTTTCCGTACCTGTGGGCAATGTCAATACTGGTGCAGTGGTAAATCTCGTTTTCAGTTCATGAGAGGCAGTTTCTCTTTCGTCATTCCATTCAAATGGTTGTCCTTTGCATGTCAGCTGGGTAAGAGGCACAACTATTCTTGAAAAGTTTTTCACAAATCTCCTGTAGTACCCAGTTAAGCCCATGAAGCTGCGGACTTCTGTTACATTTGTCGGTGTAGGCCAATACACAATTGCCTCTATTTTCTGTGGGTCCACTGAAATCCCCTCCTTATTGATAACATGCCTTAAGAAAGTAACTTCATCTAACCAAAACTCACATTTCTTTAGTTTAGCAAATAATTTCTTTTCTCTAAGTGTTTGCAAAACAGTCCTTAGATGTTGTTCATGTTCAAGTCTATTCTTCGAGTTTATCAAAATATCATTAATAAAAACCACAACAAATTCATCAAGGTAGGTCTTAAAAATTCGGTTCATTAAGTCCATAAACGCTGCCGGAGCATTAGTTACCCCAAATGGCATAACAATAAATTCATAATGGCCATACCTCGTTCGAAACGCGATTTTCTCAACATCTTCTGCTTTCACTTTCAACTGATGATACCCGGATCTCAAATCAATTTTGGAAAACACTTGTGATCCCTGCAACTGGTCAAACAGGTCATTAATACAGGGTAAAGGATATTTATTATTTATTGTTACCTTGTTCAGTTCTCGGTAGTCAATACACAAGCGTAAAGTTCCATATTTCTTTTTCACAAATAACACCGGTGCACCCCATGGTGAAGTACTAGGTCGGATAAATCCTTTATCAAGTAGGTCTTGTAACTGTTCTTTCGATTCTTTCATTTCAACAGTAGCCATTTTGTAGGGAATTTTAGAAATAGGCTGAGTGTCTGGCACAATTTCAACAGTAAACTCTATCTCCCCGTCCACCAACTCCCCTGGTAATTCATTTGGAAACACATCTGGAAATTCTCTAACAATAGGGATACTGTTCAATTCAACATTCACAGATTGTTCAGATAGCACATAACACAAATAACCCTGGCACCCTTTCCTGATTAATTTACATGCTTTTATTGCAGATATCAAATAAGGTGGAGGCACTACCCCGTTACCCACAAACAAAATTTCTTCCTGTTCCGGTGGTCTAAACACAACCCGTTTTGTTACACAATCAATGGTGGCACAATATTTAGTCAACCAATCCATGCCCAGAATTATATCAAAGTGCCTAAAGTTCAAGGGCAACAAATCGACATATAGAATAGCATTCCCAATTCGCATGTCACAAAAACGATATACAGATTCACACAATACAAATTCCCCGGATGGAGCAGATACACATAGCAGATATGGAAATAATTCTAGAGGTCTACTCAATCTAGATGTAAATGCACATGTTACGAAAGAGTGTGTTGATCTGGAGTCAATTAACACAAAAGCATACTGATTACATATAGAAATAGTACCTGAGACAACTGCTTTAGCATTTCGCGTATCGCTCGGACCAAGCGCGAAAACCCTCCTTTGCCTTACGGTATCTCCAGTGGTAGTAGATCTCATAGTGTTTCCTGGTTTTGGGATGGATGTTGTTGAGCTAACAGCTAATTTTCCACTGTTCTGGTTACAATCTCTGGCCATGTGCCATTGCTTACCATATTTAAAACAGGCTCTTGACACACGGTAACAAACCCCACGATGCCTTTTACTACAAATATTGCACATAGGAGATGCATCTTGGGAAGAATTCGAAGTACTTGAGGAGCTCGTGTTTTGCTTCTTTGAAAAGAAGCCTTGTCTTTTGCTACCTTTCCAGTCAGTTGTTGGTTTAGTTTGTTTAGCTATGTTAGCTTCTGATATCATGGCCCGGTCTAGCACCCCAATATAGGTTTCCAGCTTCAGGACATTTACCCTTTCTAAAATATCACTTCGAAGCCCACCTTCAAAATGTCTCACTTTCTTGTAGTCAGTATCGATCACATGTGGTGCAAACTTGGCCAACTCAGTGAATTTGGCCTCATACTCAGCTACTGTCATGCTGTCTTGTTTAAGTTCCATGGACTCTGATACTTTCCTGTCACGGACACATTGAGGGAAGTACCTATCATAGAAAACTTCCAGGAATTTCACCCAGCCAATGTCTTTATGATTTTCACGCATTAACATCCACCATCTTCTTGCTTCGTCTTCTAGTATAAAAGTGGCCAGAAGTACTTTCTATGTCTCTGAACAAGGAAACACCTCAAACAGCTTTTCAATGCCAAGAACTCATGCCTCGGCCTTTAATGGATCTAATCCCCCATGGAACTGTGGTGGTTTCATTTTCTTAAACTCTTTGGTGAGAGCTATTATTCGGTTGTCATTTTGTAAGTCTGGCACGGGTGGTGCCGGAGGTGGAGGTTGTGGTTGCTGCCACTGTTGTTGCACTGTTGTTGTTGCCTCACTGTTTCTGCCATTTCCTGAATCAATCTTTCCATCTTATCCATTCTGGCAGTAGAGGACTCCTCTATTTCATTACCTCTTGTTCTCACCATCTGATTAGACTTGCATTATTCTCTATACAAAAGTTTCACAAGTATGCATATACTAAAGAGCATATATATCCACATAATTCGCAATGCAAGTAATCACAAACATATAGCACATAATCATTTATTTCAGAGCATTTAGACATAGTCTTAATGTTTACAAATTCCTACTTATCACATGAATGCATCCTAGATCTCTTCTAGATGCTTATTGCTCTTTTGGACAAGTTTGTGAGTTATTAACTCGTGCTCTGATACCACTCTATCATGACCCGAACCCGCCCCCATGGGTTAAGGACATAACCGGCCAGTAATCATGAGATTACCTACGGCCTTAAACCAAATCAGATATATTTTAACAGAGTTAAGGGGGCCAAACGGAAGCAATTTCAAACTTTTATCCATAGAGCTGTGATTACATGGCACAACATAACATTTTACAAACATACATTAATAACTCACATCAAGGGAAGTTAACATATAAACTTTACACAGCAGGATCATTCAAGTCATGGTCAGCCAATCAAAACTATATACAACCGTAATCCAAAGTTCTCGCCGACATGACAAAATATAACAAAATAGCAAAAGGACAAAAACAAGTCTCGTGCGTGAGACGTATGGGCTGACTCTTCAAAACCTCGACTGTTTCACACAAACTTTACTGAGGCTAGGTTTGGACCTCCCTTGGCTTACCTACAGACACATAAATGAGCGTGAGCGAAAGTTCAGTGAATAATATCAAATAAAGTAAATACACGAACGGTATTTAGAACAATATACATCAGACGGCCTTGGGCCCAATTCATATTTCTATCTAGTATATATATATATGTATATATAGGCCAAGTGACTGTGGTTACAAACACATCAAACGGCCTCGGGCTCAATTCATTCATATCTGACGACCTTTGGCCCAATCATTCTTGTCCGACGGCCTTTGGCCCAATCATCCGTGTCAAATGGCCTTTAGCCCATTCATTCATGTCAAATGGCCTTTGGCCCATTCATTCATGTCGAACGGCCTTCGGCCCATTCGTTCACGTCAACGACCTTCGGCCCATTTATTCATTCATGTTGAACGGCCTTCGGCCCAATCATTCATGCATGTCAAACGGCCTTCGGCCCAATCAATTATGCTCAACGGCCTTTGGCCCAACCATATGGCATGACAAACATTTGTCCACAATTCAAATTAACAGACTTATGAGACTTATATGGGAATAAGCAATTGGACAAATAACGTACTTCAAAATATCTTTACTAAGATATTACTCACAGTGTTCTGCCGGCGGATTTGCCCTGGAACTCAACCCTACACATATCATGAACACAATGGGTCAGAAATAATTCAATATGTTCTTAATTCATACATCCCTCTTAGGCTTCTTTCTTATCCTTTTAACTCATTTATGATGCTCAATGCATGCCTAAGAATGCTTAGAAATGAAAGAGAGCGGAAAATGAAACACATAACACCTTTACAAAATTTTTGAAACAGGGGTCCTCGCTCGAGCGTGGGTTCCGCCGCTCAAGCAGACCCTCATGGTCTGCAAAAGTACTGGTTACGTCATTTTTACTCTCGAGCGTGAATTCGGACGCTCGAGCTGAAAGTCACACTGCATAGCTCCCCGCTCGAGCGAACATCGCTGACTGCAATACTGCTGGGAGCTTGCATTTCACGCTCGAGCAGCGCTTTTCCCGCTCGAGCGGACATGCTAAATTCTGGGTTTTCCAGAACTGTTTTTGAAGCTCAAACTCGACCTTTAAAGGTCCAAAACTCATGATTTTGGTCCAAAACATGCAAATACATTATATAGCATATGGATGTAAGCAACATGAGGCCAATCATTCAAAATCATGGTCCAATCTTCAAAATTAATCAACATTTCTTTGTATAATCAAGGCTCATGCATTCAAATCTCATATAAGCTCCATATCTTCAATAATCAAACATGCATGTCAATTTTTGACTTCATTTCTATTTCACATTTTACAAATGACACTGATTATTATGAAACCCATGAAAATTATGCATGCATGTGAAGATTGGTGCCCAAGTCTCCATGTTCAAACATTATTCATGCTAGCTTATGCAATTTCATGGCAATTCATGGTGATTCATAGTAATTTCATGCATACATGTGCATTCTAACTTCATATTCATCTCAATCCTTTCCATGAGCTACCATACCACTTGAATTCATAAAATTACATACTCAATTCATAAATTAAGAGTTGATTACTCACCTAGGAGCTTTAATTCTCACAATTGAAGTTAATTCTTGAGCCTAGCTTTCCAATCTCACAAACCTTAAGCCAAAATACACAATTCTTCCCCTTTCTCTCTTTAGAGCCTGCCTCTCTCTCTCACTAAAGTGTAAAATCTAATTTTGAGCTCAAACAAATGAATGTGAATGTATAATGCCCCCTTTATATAACCTCTCTTAATCAAATTCCCTTAACACTAATTAGTTGAGCATTATTAAATTAATTTAATCTAATTAATCTGATCCGAATCAATTTTCAATTAAATTTCACCGTAGGATCTAAAAATTACGCTAGTTACAACGACGTAGTTAATTTCGATTTTTGTGGCTGATAAGGCCTTCAATTTAAATTCCAAAGTAGAAAGTCAAACAGATTTTCCTACGGTGAACAGATATAAATTCAAAACCACATATATTCATATAAATGGCACTCAAAATCATGTCAAACACATAATCACATTCATAATTAAGATTAATTAGCATAATACGGAGCAGGGTTATCACAATCGTTTTACCCCTTCCTCCTCTCGCGTACAACGCGTTAGGATTGCAAATCGGTTAAAAATATTCAGGTGCGTCCTGGTGTTCACACCGCCCTTCGATTAAAAACATTTGAGTGCATCCTGATGTTCATACCATCCTTCGGTTACCGCCCTTCGATTAAAAACATTTGAGTGCATCCTAATGTTCATACCATCCTTCAGTTACCGCCCTTCAGTTAAAAACATTTGAGTGTGTCCTGATATTCATATAATTCTTTGGTTACCGCCCTTCAGTTAAAAATATTTGAGTGTGTCTTGATGTTCATACCATCACTCGGTTACCGTCCTTCGGTTAAAAACATTCGGGTGCGTCCCGGTGTTCACACCATCCTTGTTTTCTTCCGTGTACAACGCTTTAGGATCCTGTTTGACATCTTGGGTACACCCGATGATTTTGTTGCTCTTCGTCTTTCCTGCGCATCGCGTAGTTAAGCTTGCATAATTTTCTTACATCCTTTCTGCATGAAATGTGGTTTGGCTCGTAATTCCCATGCTTGGTGTGTTTGCTTACTCTTTCTTATGATTGAGATTGTTGTGGCCTATTTCGATCTGTTTAATTGTGGCATTTTCATTGTATTGCGTTTGCATTTAAATGTTTCACTGCACAGTCTCATTGCATGATCATAAGTTATGTTCTTGTATTATGCATATCATTTGCTTCTTGCCCCAGAACTACGCTGGTTTGATTCCTTGCAAAGGGATACGTAGGCAGCCTGCGGGCGCAACCATTTGTTTTTTGTCTTGATTGTTTGTCCTCGTCTTATGGCCTTGTCAAAATGGGTCGTCTCCGGGCTTTGACATTCACTCATGTGATTATATGACTAAGTTCTGTCAAAGAGGGGCAACTGTAGACACTCCATTTTTGACGGCTCTTTAAGACTTGGATGTTTTTGCAGGTACATCCCATGATGAGTCTATTTGATTGCTGAACGCTCGAAGTCTCTAGCGGAATGCCACAGCTTTGAGCATTTCAAACCCTGCATCCATTTTGTCTCATCTTTGGACCATGCTTGGGTCTTTTCAGCCTGAAGTTTCTAATGGCCTGCCAGTCATCCTTGGTGGCTATTGGCCATCACTTTTCCTTTGCCGGCCATTGATGTGCATTGGCTGCCATCAATGAAGCCTTGCCGGCCACCACTGATGGCCGGCCAGCCATCATTGTATGCTACAGATATTTTGTGATATTTTGATGCCAGCTGTTTGCACAGATTCATGCATCTTCCTACACGTGTATGGTTGGATGGTTATGAGGGATTTGTGTTTTCTATATATAGGACCCCGCTCTCTCATGTGTGGAGGTTAGAAAAATTTGAGACATAAAAATTTTCTTTCTCTAGATTTCTCTCTCTCTCTCTTGCAAAATTGTGTGTGTTTGCCTAGTTTCTCTACACTTTTGCCTACTTCACCAAAACCAATTCCTCTCACCTTTGAGCTGAGGTTACTTGGGGTCTTCTTGGAGCTCTTGAAGGTGGTTTTAGCTTGGTTTTGTTTCTAGAATTACCCTTTGCTTCAAGAGGTACTTTATTTTCTTTGTATACTTGTTTTGCATATTTGTTTTCTTATCCTTTTCAACTATTTTGGGGCTAGTTTTAAATTATAAAAAATAACTCTATTTTATGGCTTAAAAGTGTTGATTTGAGGCCATTTTTAGTTAGGGGGTGATTCACCCCTCTTACTCCTTTGTTTGTAAAGTCTTTGTACCTTTGATCATCATTTCGAAACCAACTTTTTTGGGCATTTTAACCACTAAATTTTAGAGGTTTTTCAGCGGCAAAAAACTCATTTTGAAGTCCAAAATTGGAGGGGTTAGCCTCACCTCCTTGTGTCTTGTTTGCATGCTTAGTTAGCTTTACATGTTAGCATGTTTTTCTAGCTTAACTTAGTTTAAGTTCTGCATGTTTTAGCCTCTAAAATAGCCCGCTTTAACTCTGTTTTGGGCTATTTGGTTCATTTGAACTTTGTTTTGTGTAGTTGTAGTATAAATTCTTGCACTAGCTTGCTGTTTTAATGCTTTAAATATCATTGGTGTGACTTGGCTGCATGTTTTAGTGCTTTTGTCACTCAATTTCAGTACCTAAATCTCTGCAAACTCCCTTTTTGCTTCACCCTTTCATTTGCTTTTGAGGGTTGTTTCAAGCTTGGGATCCTTTAAGCTTGAGATTGAGGTCATGCTCAATGGTTTAATCCTCTTTGAGGGTTCATTATTAAAGGCATGATCTCTTTCTTGCTTTACACTATCCCTTGGTTTACACTTCCTTCACTTTAGAGGACACTCACCAATGGACAAATTGATTAAAGAATAATTTGGTAATTAAAATGTGTAAACAAAATTGACAAGTAAAAGTGACAAGATAAGCATGTCTTTGTGTTGCATTGTATGTGTTCAAATCGGACGTTAATTTGAACACAAGGAAAATAGGACATTTCATTCTCAAAAGTGATGAAATGTGCCACCTTCCTAGGTCTCCATTGCCCTTGATCATGCATGATAGGGTGATGGTCTTGTTGGTCATATTTGTGCATTTATCGAAATTGTACAACTTGGATCTTTGGCCATCATGCAATGAACTTGCTTGATTGGTGGTTTTTGGATCCAAATATGTCACTCCTTTGAGATATTGAGATGATAAGGGGGGATATAGTACAAACAAATCCTTGGAAAAATCCTCTTTTTGCTCTATTTGTACTCTATTGCAGTATGATGACCTAGTGCATCAGTGGTCGACAGGCCACCATTTATGGCCGACAGTGCATCATTTCTGGCCGGCAGGACACCTCCCTGGCTAGCAGATGGCCAGTAGCATCCATCCATGGCCGGTAGCATCCATCCATGGCCGGCAGGCCACTAATGTAAACCTCAGCAAAGATTTGGTAAGGTGGAGTAGAAAGGTTCTGGAAATGCTCAACCCTGTAAACAGAGGCTTTGGAGAGCAAAACAGAGGTCTTTCGGGGTGAAAACCGAGCATGTGCATCGTCCACTTCCCAAGGTGGAGCAGTGGCAGCATAGTTTAATGTCTTAAATGCTTAGTTCGTGTGCATAAGTGTTGTAATGATTAGTAATTAGCTTAACTAGTTATTCATTTGATTTGTAATAATTAGTCTATTTAGCTTAATTAGATTAGCTTAGCTCAGATAAGCTTAGCTCTTATTCATTCGGACCTTCCTTCGCAAGGGCGTAATGTTGTAATAAGTGTGTGTGTGTGTGTGTCTTCCAACCCCACGTCTTTCTTCATTTTATTTAATCGTTTTTGGTGGTTAGATTAGGGACATATTTTAATTAGCATATTGCATGCTTGCATCCATTCATCTCGTATTGCATGCACCGAGGCTTGGCGCATCATTCGAACTGCATTATCATATCAATATATTCTTTGAATACGTGTTTAAATCGCATATTGTTCAAAAGCGATTCACATGCCATATTAGTAGCCGAGCCTATTAATTACATATCGCATGTGTTGTATTAGACACTTAACATAGCTAGGAATCATGCATATTTTACTAACTCATGTTTTCCTAGCTTGGAGTACTAGGTGAGTTTTTACGTTTTAGCATCCTTGTATAAGTGTGAATATTGCCATGATTAACATGCTTGCCATGAGGCTATGTGGTTAAATGATAAACTGCATGAATGCCTGTGGATGAAGGCTTGTTTTGGAATTGGAACGATTCAACGAATGTATGTTTTAAGCCCACTATATTTGGTGGCAAATTCGCAATATTTAAGCCCACTTGAGGTGGCAAATTCAAACCATTTTCCCAGGCAAACATGAGTTGAATTGTTCCAAATTGAGCAAACTAGTATATACTTGCTTGTGCGCATCATATAGTAAAGCTAGTATAATAACCGGAATAAGAACACATAATGTTTATAAAAAATTATATCATGATTAATAGAGGCCAATCTTTGATCGGGCGAGCGGGGGTGCTCAATTCATGTCCTTCCCCTCTCGTACCTACGTTTCCTAGCCGAGGCAACTTTGGTGATGACGGACACGTGGCCTTTAGCACGAGTCATGGGTTTTCTAAATTTCCCCAAAATAAAATATTTAGGTGGCGACTCTGTATCTGGCAAAGTAGTCCAATTTTGGCATTATCTGATTTAAAATCAATTTTTCAAAACGATTTGTCGGATTTGAACTCTTTGGTGTTTATCAGTTTCATATTGCACTTGTGAGATTAGATTCAGAGCCCTGGGAGTCCGAACTGTGAGGCCTTTCTTTCAAGCCTTTCAAAAGGGGGGCGCAAAAAAGGTGAGCCACATCGATCTACTTTTGGGATTAGAGGAATTAAAGAGCTATTTAAACCACTAACCAGAGTGGCAGTTTGATGAAACTGTCTTAAGAATTGCATTACATTAGATTTGACTATTCTCCAGTATTTCTTGAAGAATGCCATATTAAACCCATCAGGCCTAGGTGCTTTGTTGCCTTCACAATTCTTGATAACATTTCTGACTTCCTCCTCTATAAACTCCGCTTCCAGCAGATTCACTGCTTGACTACCTCTAACATTTTTTAACGGGCTAGACAATTTAGGCCTAATAGCCCAAGTTTTAGAAAAGTGATTCATGAGGTGATTACATACATTAACAACCACACAATTAAATGAAGAAAAGAGAGTACCTGACATTAGGATGAAGTTACGATTGCCACAGCAAGCATTTAATTGGAACACCCCGGGATTCTAAATGCATCAACTCTACCTTCCGCATCCACTGCCATATACTCAAAATTGTCCTTATACCAGATAGATTTTACTACATCGGTAATGATTGTTAATCTCTTTGTTTCTTGAATCATTACTAAATTGATGTCAAACTTCTTTTAATTCTTCTCCTTTTCTCATGTCTTCCAAGTCCTCTAACATTCCATAACTGTATCTTTATTGCAACATTTTTAACACTCAAAACTCTCTAAGTTTAGTGCTCAATTATCATCACCTTTGTTTCCCACCACTTTCTCCATTTCTTTGGCCTCCAATTCCTCTAACTTGATAATCACCTCCTCATCTTTGCCATCTGTAGACACCCTATTTTTGACCGACCTTGAGACTCAGACGTCATCGATTGAGCGCTCGGTGATTGTGCATATCGTACTTGTTTCGAGGTTCCGGAGTTTTGGCCAAGTGCCTTGCCTCCAGGCCTCTGAACTCTTTGTGCTTTGGCTCGGTTTGTGGACCGAACCTTGTTTCTCTTCCCTAGAGGGAGGGAGAGGTCTTGTAGACCATCTCTTTGTGGTTGTAGACCACTTTTTACGGTCGTAGACCACTTTTCCCGCTTGGAGACTAGTTTCTGGTTTTCGAAGCCTTCAGCCGCGCACTTTGACTCAGGACTGCTTAACGTTTTCCATTTGGCATGGTTTTTGAACCACACGTTGTTGCCTTTGCCTAGAGGAACACTGTGGTCCGAAAGACCACTTTTGGTGCCGGTAGACTAGTTTTCGAGGCTTTCGGCTACGCGTTTTGCCTCCCGAACTTTCGTCTTGCATCCGTTTTGGTTTGTTTTTGGCACAAACCTTGTTTTCCTTGTTTGGAAGGTGGTACAAGGGTGGGAGATCAGTTCTTCCCCCTTGGAGACCACTTTCCTCCCCGCCAGCCAGTTTTCTAGTCTGACAACTGGTTTTCTTGCTCTTTGGGCCACCTTTTCTGGTTGGCCACCACACCCCTGCATTGTTTTCATGCTCTGGACTTTCTCCCACCATGGCCGACCACTTGTTGTCTTAGGAGACCACTTGTGGTGGTCAGCCGACCACTTCAAGTAGCTGGCCGACCACTTCAAGTGGTCGGTTGCTTTTTGACACCTTTTTAGAGATATTTTCTTCCAGCTGGCATAGCTGGAAGGCACTAAAACCCTCCTCCATACACGTGTATGGAGGGATGGCCTTGAGCCCTTAGCTTCCTCAAGAAGCTTGACCTTTTGTTCTCTATAAGAGAGAACCACCTCCTCCCTTCTCTAGGTTCAAAAATTTGAGGCTTGAGATATATATATATATATATATACTTGTATCTAACTTGCCCTTGTTCTTCATTTTGAGCCTTAAAAGTGTAGTTTTATCACACTTTAACACACAAACACACACTCAAACACCATCCTTTTGTTGCTGAGGTGCTTAGGAGTTGGTTTTGAAGTTTTTGGATTCGTTTAAGCTAGAAAAATCTGCTGGAGTTGTCATTTTGAAGGTGGTCTTCAAGGGTGAGCCTTTAACCCCTTAAACCTTACTTTTGCTTAAGCTTTTAGTCTTATTTTCATGCTAATTTATGCTTAAGTTCCTACTACAAAAAGTTTTATTTTTCAGTCCTTAAAATGTTTGTTTAAGGTCACTTTTGTGTTGGGGGTTGTCTACCCCCTCTTAGGCCTTGTTTGGCCTTGCTTTTGTGCCTTCTTTTTGAGCTTTTGGGACCACCTTGTTTTGACCTTCTCACCACTGAAACTCAGAGGAATTTCAATGGTGGAAGTGGTGTTTTGAGGTCCCAAATAGGAGAGGGTCATCCCCTCTCCTTGTATTTTAAATACTTGTTTCATATGCCTCATGTTTGAGCATGTTTATTAAGCTTGTGTTGGCTTGTTCTTAGCATGTATTTGGGGTTATTTCAGCATGCCTCAGATCTTTTTTGACTTGGTTTGGTCATTTCATGCATGCCTTATACACTTGTAGTGCAAATTTCATAAACTAGTCTTGTATGCTTCATGAAGTAGCATGTCTTTCTAGCTTATGTTGACTCAATTTCAGTAGGTTTTTGGTGTTGTTTTAGCATGCCATGACTCTGTTTTGGGTGAGTTTGATGGCCCCTTGCATGCTCCATACACTTGTAGTGTAATTCCATGAATTAGCCTATTGTGTATCATGCTTTAACATGTCATTCTAGTATGATTTTGGCTTAACTTCAACAAGCTTTTGTCCATGTTTTAGCATGCTCTAGCTCTAATTTGTGTTGTTTTGGTCATGCATGCCATGCTTTGTATAGCTATAATGCATTCTAGCTTGTTAGCTTTGTGTATCAAGTCCCCTAGCATGCATTGCTTGGCCTATTTGAATGATTTGTCATTATTTGAAATGTGATTTTAGTCCATGTAGTGTGGTCATACACTTGCATCTTTCACTTATTCCATGCTTTGGAGAGTTGGTGTTTTATGCTCTTAACATGAATCATGGCGTATGCCTTCATGCCTAAGCTTGCGAGCTATCATTTCAGTGTGTTTTGGGGGTTATTTTGCCATGATATAACTCTAATTTTTGTTGGTGAAGCCATCTCATGCTTGGTCTTAATAGGTGTAGTGCAATCCACCTTATTTGCCTTGCATATTCTATGCCTTATGCCCTTAATGCTAGCATATGTTGACTTTCTTCCATGCATGTTTTAGACTCATTTGGACATGTTCTAGGACTGTTTTGGGCTGCCCTTGCCATATGCTTCATGTATTGCATAGTTATAGTGCAAATGCCAATGCTAGCTTCAAGCTTTGGGTACTATAGCATGCTTCATTTGTGTTATGTACATGATTTGGCATCATTTACCATGACATTTTAGAGCATGTAGCATTGTCATGTTCCCACTTCATTCACTCTTTAAGTGCTTTTGAGTGTTATGCATTGTTGCCTAGTTTATGGCCTAGCATGTATGCCATCTTGCATAGGCCTTTCAGCCCTCATCTTAGCATATTTTGATCTTTGTTTAGACCTAATTAAGCTCTGTCAATGGTTGGTTCATGCATTTGTGCCATGTATTGCATGCCCCCTTTGTAGTCCTCTTTGCTAGCCTTATGCCTTAAGGACTCTAGTGTGCTATGCTTGCTTTGTTTGGATGATTCGGCATCATTTCATACCTTATTTCAGTGCACTTAGTGTTGTTACACTTCCACATTTGTCACTCTTTGAGCGCTCTTGAGAGTTGTGATCTTGTGCCCGGTCAATGGGCCTTTGCATTGTGCTTGCATTTACTTTGATCTTCATGCCTTTATTTTAGCATTATGGCCACTGATTTTGGGCATGGCTAAGGTCTGTCCACTTTTGGTTTAAGTCCATTTAGCATTGTGTATGCCATGTAGTTCATCGCATTGAGTATGCCATGTTGTTTACATGTTGATTCATCGCATTGTATATGCCATGTTCTTTGCATTGTGTATGCTTATATTACATTGCATTGTGTATGCAGACCATTAGCCTTTTTAGGTTGTTCATGTTATATTGCATGTTTGCATGCTTAAGTCATATTGCATATTCACATGCTTGTGTCACATTGCATTTTTTCATGCTCCATGTTACATAGCATTGTGCGTACCATGTTATGTGTTGCATTGTGTTTGGAATAGGTGTTAGTCCAAACACGGGAAACGAGGGACGTTTCATAGTTAAAGTGATGAAACGTGCCTCAATTCTCAGTCGCCGACGCTCTTGATTAATCATGATGGAGTTCTAGGCCTTATGTGTTTATTTGTGCATTCATTTCATATTGAATTGTGCAACTTTGCCTCTCGGCCATCATGCATCGAAATGCGTGATTGGTGGCCCGAGTCGAGAACCACACTCCCTTGAGCTCATGAAATGATAGGGAGGGTGGTTGTGCACACATATCTTACAAATACATTGCTATGCCCTTTCTTGCTCTTTGTTGTAGCAAAGTGGAGAAATGCAGCAACAATTGGTCGGCCAGGTAGAAAAACTAGCTGGTCGACCACTTTTTTTCTGGTTTTCAGCAAAGAAAAGTGGTCGGTAGGTGGCCTCCCACATCAACAACTGGTTGGCCACCCTCCTACAGGTTCCCATGGTGAAGTTTAAGCTTTCTGGAGCTTTGTGCAAGGTTCTGAGGACAATTGCAAACAAAGGCAAGTTGGGGTATCGCGACGGATTTCCGAATGAGGCGACCGGGCATGCATGCACTCTTCTCCCTCTGATGATCCTAATTTACTGCTTAGCTTATTTGCTAGCTAGTTTATGCTTTGGTTTGTACCTTAATTAGTTAATGCGTTAACTATTCAAATTGTGTTGTAATAATTAGTTAGCTTGTTAGTTAATTAGTTAGCTTGTAATAATTAGTTTAATTAGCTTAGATTAGCTAGTTAGCTTCTTATTCGGACCCTCCGTCGAGAGGGCCAATTGTTGTAATAAGCGTGCGTGTATGTGATGCATGTCTTCCAACCCCCATTTCTTTCTCCCTTTTACTTAACCGCTTACGATGGTTAGTTTTAGGGCATATTTCGATTAGCATACTTATGCTTTGCATGGGTGCATCATTCATCTATTTTGCATGCACCGGGCTCGGCGCATGCATTGTATTTCAATTCCATGTTGAATACATGTATCAATTGTTGCATTTCATATGCCATTCTAGAATAGCCGAGCCTATTTTAGTTGCATTTTTGCATGTGTTGCATTAGCCATTTTAACATGAACTAAGATCATGCATGATTTCTAACTAGTTCTCTGTTTTGGCTCGGAGTACACTGTGAGTGTTTATGCTTTAGCATACTGCATGTGTGTTATGACTACCATGAAAGCATACTTGCCATGAGGCTAACTGCTTATTTGATTAACTGCCTGAATGCCTGTGGGTGAAGGTTGGATTGCTTGAATTGGAACAATTTATTGAAATCCTCGTCTTAGCCTACTTGCGAGTAGCAAACTTCAAACTGTTTTCAAACAAACGAACATGCAATGTTTTGTTCCAACTTAAGCGATTTAGTCTATACTTGTATGCTGTGCGCGTCACATAGTAATTCTAGGTTAATAATTGGAATAAGAACACATGTGTTTTCAAAAACAAAATATCATGCTTAGTACAGGCCGATCTTTGATCGGTGGAGCGAGGGTGCTCATTGCATGACTTTTCCCTCTCGTACCCAAGTTCGCAAGCCGAGGCAACTTTGGTGATGACGGACACATGGCCTTAGGCACGAGTCAGGGTTTCCTAAATTCCCCCAAAATAAAATATTTAGGTGGCGACTCTGTATCTGGCAAAGCAATCCATGTTTGGCACTTCTTTATAAAAATCAATTTTCCAAAACGATTTGCCGGATTTGGACTCTTTGGTGATTTATCGGTCTCACATCGCACTTTGTGAGATTAGATTCGGAACTATCACATTGAGTCCGAACTGTAGTAGCTAGAGAACGAAACAAAATTCGCACCCTCGCAGCGCGAAGCCCGGGGAGTTCTCAGGGCGCGTCTACACTATCACAATCTATCCCCAAGACTTTTCCAATTTGGATTGATGCTTCAACCTCTGATAATCTTAAACATCCTCTAGTAGACTTACTTTCCATAGAGAGTGAAATAGCAGCTACAACAAACCTAAAAATTGTCCCTTTTCTTAGATTTAGTGATGGCTCCGTTGTTTTCTTTGTCACTTTGTGCTTACCCTACTTCAGAAGTTTTTTCCATTTAATTTCTTGTCCTTTCTCCTTCATATTTTTCTTTCATATTAGGGCTATGTTTACCTTTTTATTCCTTGAGTTGGACTGGCCCTCCCTATTAAGAGATTCACTAATAGATTGAATGCTACTACCAGCACAATTATCTGGTCCTGCAGCCCTTTGGGCCAACCCATCCATGCTTGTTCTCAATTAGGCCCTATTTAGATCCACCTAAAGATTAATTCCTTGTTTATTCCCTTCAAGCCCACTTATGCTTCTTATAAAGCTAGGTGTGAACACCTCATCATCAGCTCTACGGCTACCCTTCTTGCGTGCACCACCCACCTCTAACACCCCTTTACAGAGCCACCTTGCAAAACCCTCTTCACATGCGCCACCTTCTTTTGACTCTCCCTTCATCATTTTTGTCTCCTCCACCATCGAAAACTCCCTCAATCTTGTTTAATCCTCCATGTCATTAATATTAGCATGTGGTACCTCCCTATCTCCTGCTTCCATTTCACTTCCTTTATCTACCTCATCACCCATATGGACTTCCACATTATTATCTTCTTCCATTGCCTGCTTCCTTTATCTGCAATAAACTCATCTTTTTCCTCTAAGTTGTAACTTTCCTCATTAGTCCTCATAAAAGATTGACAGATACATTGTTCTTTCACTATTTTTGAGACTATGACTTGTTCGTCACAAATCCTTACTGGGTAGGTTACACCTTTACATTCTAAGTTGATTATATGGTTGATGGTATCCATGTTTTTTGTTTCAATCTTTACTTTCCCGTATTGGAAAGAGTTCAAATTGATTGTGTCTTTATCCATTTCAATAACCTCTCCCCACTCTTTACCTATGTTACAAAATATGGTGTTGTTCCATAAGACCAATGGTACACCATAACAGCTTAACCACACCTGCCTCACCTGTTCAAAAACCATTCTTTCTTCTCATTCCTCAACCGATTCACACCAACCTTTGAGCCAGTCCTTCGTTAACAATAGCTTCTCCCTCATAACTTCCACTGATTGAAAGGAGAGAACTAACTCTCTACCACTTATTTTTCTAACTATGATGTCCCCATATCCTCTTCTCTGTAACTCTTCCTTGAATTCTTCAACCGAGAGATTTAGTTTTAATCTTACCATTGCGCTTTCGTATAGCCAGCCATTACCTTATTTCTATACTTTAATAGTATGAATTGAACTGGGTTGAAAAACCCTACACTTTACCACATCAGCAAATGACTTTCTCCTCTGATAAGTGGCATTTACATTTTGGTTATCTTCTTTATCCCTTCTCAGTTGTAATGGTTGTACCTTTCTTTGCTCTTTATCATACTCCTTTCTGAACTCAGCCATTTTAACCTTTAGTGCTTTGTCATCACACCAAAGCCCATTTGCTTTTTGCAGTGCCATGTCCGTTGCTACCGGACAATTATACCTTATAAAGCCAAATCTGGATCCTGTAGATCTTCTTCTCTTATTTGGAATATATGCATCCAGCACAACTCCATAGTTTGAGAAGATTTTAAACAACCCTTTCGCCCACATAGATACTGGTATGTTGTCCATAAACACAGAGTAGGTGTTATTCTTCTCCCTTAAAGCCCCATCTCCTCGTCCACCATGTCTACGAACCATTGGCTGCCATCCTCCATTCCTATGCTTGCTTACTTGCCCCTCATACTCATTACTTGATCTCCATGGACGCCTTGACATCGCCATTGATTACCAACTACACTTGCTATATAATTCAATCCATTTTGATTAATTTGAAGGGAACTCTAATCCTTAATTAGAGTTAATTAAATAGAATTTTGTGTGAGGGGGGGGAATGAGTGATTGACAAGAATACATCTGTTAGGAAGAAACTAGTGCACTTGTACATAAAGGCAGGCATTCCATAGGTGAGAGGTATGTCAATATACATGAGATTTTGTGCTTATTGTTACTTTGTTACTTTTTCAAATTGTTCTGTGAGAGTTGATTATTGACTTTAACATCAGAGTGTCCTCCCGAATAATGAGCAATCAGGTTAGTTATTCTATTAATTTTGTGGGTGTGAATTTGCTCTATGGCTTTATTCTCAAAATTCTAGGAGTAGGATCAGAGTATTGGTTGTGTGGTCATATTTTAGCACACATAGTAGGGATTTGAGAAAGGTATGTGATATGTAAATATAATTATATTTCACACATATTTTCTCTTTTCATTTCAAAATTCTTACCCAAATTTATGAACTAAAAGCAGTCTAAAGAGATCAAAACTAATGCAGAGATAAACAAATATATATATATATATATATATATATATTTCAACGTTAAATAGATGACATCATCATTTTTTATTTAAAGGACTAACAAATTACATATGAAAATTGGATTAAGTTTTATGTGAAGTAAAACATTAAAAGAATTAAATATAACTATGCCAAAACTAAGAGACATTGTACTTTCTTCAAATCTTATAGAAGCTCCGTGTAATTTATCCAAAAATTAATATTTTTATATGATTTTTTTCTTTTTGGGATAGAAATAATTTTTAGAAATTTAAAAATATTTTTTTATATTTATTTTTTTAAACTAATTTATAATTTTTGAAAAAAAATAAAAAATTAAGTTATGAAAACTCAACCAAGGAAAATTATAAATAAATTTTGAGAAAAATAAAATCATCCACGCCATGATTAGAAAATTTACTAGAAAATTTCTTGCGACCTGACCTTATGATTTGAACCCTAAGCATAATTTGATATATTTTATAAATATTTTATTTGCACTAAGTATATACAATAATGTTATTTTGACATATAGAAAATACATAAACATATCCACAAAAATTATTCTTGCCAAATAACTCAACTAACAAAGGCCTTGAGACATAAGGCCCCATTGTGATATTCAATTTAAGACTTTGAAAAATCTTGAATTGCTACTGAATTTGAAAAATTGAGTTCATTGTGAAGGCAATTAATGTAGTGCTACAAATTTTTTTTGAACTACAAAAAATAGTTGCTACGACAACACCAGAACCACGTTAATTTGTGACCTACTATTCAAAGTCCCCTCTCTCAAAAACTCCAACATTTTTTTTGCCCTTGAATGACTTGCAGAGTGAGTTAGATTGAGCTATAGTTTCTACAACGATATGCATATCATAGATATGTATGTGTGTTTAATGGGACTAATTTTTGGAAAAAATATTTGAGATTTATCAATTGATTTCATTTTATAATCTTTTTCCAAACAAGAAAGCCATGACAATAGAATTAAAAATATATTTACAAGTGTCAAGAAATTTGTTGGGAAACTCAATCTCTAGGGAAGAAAGTTTAGGGTTCACATATGAACCATTAAGGCTCTCAACATATATTATTTTGAAATTTATATTCATTTTAAAAGTTAAAATTGATTAGTGATAAGTCAATCCAATATATATTAAGACTATATTTTTTTTATTTTTTATTTTTTATGTAGGCATCTTTACACATATTTCAATAATTTGTCATTCACGTATGAACCAAACATTGGGGCAATTATTCATTGCCCTAAAAACATATTGATGTGACAATACCACAAATTAATTCAAGTCATTTATTTATGTGAAACCTGTAAGATTATAGGATCTATATACTAGAATTCAAAACACTATGAATATAATTAATTACTAAAATATAACCTTAAATACATACCGTTTGATTCCATGTTTGTCTTGAGTTTTACTTCTTTGAAAGAATATGGTATTCACAATCGGAAAACCTTAGCACCAGCTCTTCCCCTCCTTCTCCTAATCTTTTTGTTGTCTTTCAATGGGGCTGACAACCCTTTGATCTACATATATATAGATATATGTAAACCCTAATAAGGATAGGAGAGGGGACTGGGCCTAAATAAAACAATTACTGGGCCCTCCCATTAAGGAACCCAAATAACTTAAAACAGGCCTTACACCTCCATATCACATATCCACATATAAAATAATATATACACTAAGATGACCATGACCCAGACTTTATGGATCACAATAATAATTTTGGGCTCAGACCAGTCAATCTATCTGAATCACATTCAACCCGTTTTTCACAAACCAAACAAAATATAGTCAATGACAGCCTAATTAAGAATAAATTCTTACATTCTCCCACTTAGGCAACATTGACTACTACTTTAAGAAAATATTTTATTTAAGAAAAATGACTCTCGGGTTAAACAACTTTAGTGGCCATATAAACATGATTCAGAATAAAAACATCTCAGTACAGAATCCTGTTCAATGAGAAATATTAATATCGAACTGTAGCGGTAATTATGCTATTGAACAACATAATACCTTCCACAATTACAAACACTAATATCTCACCAACATGGATTCCTATATGTGATAAAGTGTAGTGTGGAATTTCAGCATAATTGATCCAAAAATTATATAACATGCTAATTCCACATTCAGTCCTCTGTATGGTCTTGACAAGACCCTGCAAGGAATTTTATTCCATTTTACACTTCCAAAAGAAGCCTTTATTCCTCTAAATCGAGGTCTTTCATGCTTTAAACCAAGCATCATACTTTATGGATCCATATATACTTCTAAACCAAAGTGTTAATCTTTATATCTCAAAATTAAAATATAACTGTAAGAGCTCATGTAAGAGGTATACATACATGACAATCACCATTTATGCGTACACACACATAACTATAAACAAAATGTGAATAAACACATTAAACTTTATTAACTGAAATATACCATAGATAATATTCATGAGTAAAAAATTTCTGTAACCAAGCACATAAAAAACTGTAAAGTACCCATATGCTCAATATATTTAGCAAACTAAAATTTGGCCTAAGCCCTATATTTAGAGGATCAACTAGTATGTATTCTATAACATGTGCTCATAAAGAATATCATCTTTAACAACTCTGTAATTCTGAAATACTTTAAAATTATGTATTTAACACCATCAGAGTTTTTGTTATTCTTCATAGAGAAAATTAAAACCATATATCATAATACATCTTTATAGGTTTGGAGATGAAATTAACAATTTCAAATTCTGAAATAAAATTCTTTAATTACATAACTCAAGTCGAACTCTAAAACATGTTTGTATAGTAAAAAATTATAAGAGATTTTATGAAACTCTTTCATGAAACAAGATCTCATGCAAACATAAAAAATGTAACCAGTAATAGACACTATATATCATTTGAGCAACTTCCAAAGTCGACATTATACAACCAATAATATTAACATGATTAATTCTTCCATAGCTAATTGTATAATCTTTAATTCTCTATAAATATCATGACACTTTATGTCTTTCAACCCAATGGTCAAGGCTTAAATTAAAATAATAATTGTCTAACAAACTAATTGCATATGCACCAAGTTTAATTCAAACTTCATAATTCATTAAACTCTCACAACACTAGCATACAAGACATTCCTCATGAATTTTTTTTTTTTTTTCAAAATCATTTTATGAATACTGAATGTTACTTAATTAATCTCGATCATTAAGAAGAGCAACGTAAAGCTTTCATTTTGCATATTAAATTCAGTAAAAATGTGATCTAGGTATGCTCTTTGAGATGGGACAAATAATCCTCTAAGTTATTTTTCAAGTATTTCAATGCCAAACACATAAAATACTTTATCAAGATATTTTATACCAAAAACTTGTTAACAACAATATCTTCACATCAAGTATTAATTCGAAATTATTACTAATAAGTAAAATTCCATCGCTATAAAGGATCAAGAAAAATAAATTGCTCCCACTGACCTTGAGATGTATGCATAAATTAATAGTATTATCCATAAAGCCAAGTAATAATATTTGGTGAACCTTTAAATATCATTACTCAGAAATTCGTTTAAAACCATAGATAAATTTGTTTAACTTACAAATCAAATTTATTTTGTTTGGCGAAGCAAAAGATAAAAATGTCACAATTACCGCTATAATAATTATAAACCTATATTTATGACATTGGTAAGAACAATACTCTTTTCGAATCACAACCTCTTGCAATAGCATTGTATTTATTTATTTATCTTTTAAAAAAAATACTCATTAGATTTCAAACTGTTAAAAAAGGTATAACATGATCTCATATCTAATTAATAATTTGTACCAATTCATTTACCATATTACAAATCGCCAATATCTTTATCATACGTAACAATCATCTCTTCAATCTCTTGATATTGCTCATTTAGAAAAATAATATAATTGCAAGGATCTTTTAATTGTATGAGAATGTCTAGAAGGTTGCACATGTCATACATATTCAACTTCTATCAATAGACTGAATAGACACTTCAGATTCTACTTGTACTCTCACTTTCTCTATGTGAGAATGAACGGACCAATCTATTATAATAGGCACAAGTATACAGGAAGATTTATATATTTAGATTGTTCACCAATCTAATAACTTCACATTTTAAAAGCTTAAAAGATTCTTATGTCAGAAGCAAGATAATAGAACCATTGACAACTTACAAAGTAACAACAAATAGCTATAGGTCCCATTTTGATTTAAAAAATATATCATAATTTTTTTTTTTTTTTTTTTTTTTTTTTTTTACTTCTGTACAATCCCAAACTCAAAAGTTATTCTAACTAAATTTTATATTAGTTCGTAATTCAAAAGTGTTTTAAAAATATTTTTAACTTAGTACCATATATAAAGTATACATAAGTATACATAGTAATTAAAAATATTTTATCACAAAAACTTGTATAATTTAAACATGTTATCATACACTTCATCATTTTATTGGAGTCCAATTACGACACTCAAGTACTCAACTTTCTTTCGAAGTTACAAGCATGATATGTTTAAATTGATTCCACAATTTTATAAAAAAAAAAATTAATAAGAGGTTATGCATATTAACCAAAATTATTATGTTCACTAAAATATCGATCTCCAATTAATAATTTTAAAATCTTTATCAGTGTGTTTTTCAACATAAACGAGATTAGACAAATGCATAACATCAATACTCATTTATGAAATTAATAAAATAATTTTTCCCACACACCTTATGATAAATGAAATCTATTTCAATTATTATTATTTTTATTTTATTTATTACCAAAATTAAAAATAATAACAATACTTATTTTTTTGACATTAAAATTGAACTGTATCTCATGGATAATACAAAAATAACATTCTTTAAAATAAGATCAGTACTAAACTATAACTTAAATAACTTGACTATAAAATAAAATTTTGATCAACACAAGCATTTTTTTTTAAAGCAGTTTAAAAAATAAATAAGGAGATTCCGAAGGTGGGAAGAGCGTCATAGCTCACAAAAAATTCTAAAGAATTTTTCTTACTTGAGTTAATAATATATAAAGAGATTTGCGGAATATTCTGAAAAGAAAAACATAAAATACTGAAGAGAGATAACGATTTGTAAAAGTCGAAGGTATTATATAGAGCATTGTAGAGTATAATTTAGATTTTCTTATAAGAATCACCTAGTGAATATTTTAAAACTCTACTTTCTTAAATAGTTAACATTGAATATAATTTCAATCTTTCACACTATATTGAGGTCTTAATATAAATGGTTAAGAAGACACATTCTCGAGTATGTCAATGTCTAAATCAGTTAGTCTTAAAGCTAACTCAATATCTTTTAACCGATTCATAATCAAAACTTTAATGGAGTAAATTTGATTTTCATAAAAATATCTCCCTTCATTGCTTTCAATTCAATATAATATCATTCAATTATATATAGACAATAATAATCTCATAATCACAATTAATATTCTCAAATATTTAAAATATATCACTCTTAAACTGAATACATAGAAAGCATGTTCACAACTCCAACTTTCAATTATACATAGGCAATTAGTATAATCTCACAAGAATATGCTGCGAATAAACTTTAACAATATTCTCAGATGTGCCAGAATGTATCACTATATAAACACCTTTGGGTTGAATATATAGAATACAATTAACATCTTTAAACTTCAATATAATCTTAATTAATTATACATGGGCAATAATTATAATCTCACAACAATGGGCTGCAAATAAACTTTAACAATCTTGTTAGATGTTTCAGAATGTATCATCATATAAATACCTTTGGGCTAAATATATAAGACACATTCTAAAACCTATAAACAAGTCAACTAGCAAGAATGATTTATCAAGAAATTATCTCCTTTGGGTAGATAAATTCTTTCAAAAATAATAAAATTTCCCTTACTAGCGGCTCACACTACCTCTAAAATTAATACACTCAATTAACCCCCTTTGGGTAGGTAATTGAGTGATATAATATTAGAAGAGCTTCCCAGAATCCTTATTGGTAAATCACTTTAAATCTCAATAAGTTAACCACTTCGGCAGTATCACCCATATTGATTCAAAAATCTTCCAACTAAGACTACAAAATAAATATTTGTCCACCTTTAAAACTTTATTTATTTATTAACAATAATGCAATCTGTAACCCATCAAAGCATATATAATATCATATTACGAATCACTACTAAACAGTTACTCAAAAATAATAGCTCACGGCCAACCAAAATTCGTATGTGAATTTACAAAAAATACACCAAAGTGATATACATGATATAGAACTCTTAAACAATCTTAATGTTTATGTAAAAGTCATAAAAACGAATATGTTTCATATGTTTTGCAAATATTTGATTAGGTAAGATTTGAAATATATATATGTATATATATATCAATACAGATTCAATATACACATGTCCATACTTCACAATTTTCGTAAAACTACCAGATCTAAATTATTATTATTATTATTATTATTATTATTATTATTATTATTATTATTTATTTATTTATTATTTATTTTTATTTTATATAATACAATTGGAAGCAAACTATCAATACTCAAACAGTATGTACTCGTTACATTGAAAAAGTTTGCTTGAAATTACTAAAGCACAATTTTGAGATGCAAAAACATCATTCAGTAAAAGAAATATTAATTTATTCCTTATCATTATATAAAATAATTTTACTGAAATAATCTGCCATGATTTTGATTCTAGTATAAACTTGTTCTGATACCACATGTAAGATTATAGGATCTATATACTAGAATTCAAAACACTATGAATATAATTAATTACTAAAATATAACCTTAAATACATACCGTTTGATTCCATGATTGTCTTGAGTTTTACTTCTTTGAAAGAATATGGTATTCACAATCGGAAAACCTTAGCACCAGCTCTTCCCCTCCTTCTCCTAATCGTTTTGTTGTCTTTCAATGGGGCTGACAACCCTTTGATCTACATATATATAGATATATGTAAACCCTAATAAGGATAGGAGAGGGGACTGAGCCTAAATAAAACAATTACTGGGCCCTCCCATTAAGGAACCCAAATAACTTAAAACAGGCCTTACACCTCCATATCACATATCCACATATAAAATAATATATACACTAAGATGACCATGACCCAGACTTTATGGATCACAATAATAATTTTGGGCTCAGACCAGTCAATCTATCTGAATCACGTTCAACCCGTTTTTCACAAACCAAACAAAATATAGTCAATGACAGCCTAATTAAGAATAAATTCTTACATCACAAATTAATTTATAATAATACCAAACATCGGCCTAGTTTAAATTCTTCTCAAGCCTAATCTACCATTCACAATTTCCCTTTTCCTTGGCCCTTTTCCTTAGTTGTGATTAATTACTCTCTAACACCGTCTCCGATCCAAAGCTAGTTGTGCACACTCTAATAAGAGACGCTATGTTACGGACTCATCAATTATATGTATTTTGAACTTTTTTTTTTTTTTTACTCTATCAAGATTTACTTATAGATTTTTCTATTCTAGCGGGAGACTTCATGTTGTTTTGACAAGTTGATTAACAGTCAATTTTTTAATTTTTTTACTTTTTTGTATTATATCATTTCTTTATTTTTTTTATACATTTTTTAAAAAAAAAGGTCAAAAAAATCAAAAAATTAGTTTTTAACCTACTTCTCAAAACACTCACATCAATTCAATCAAAAGAATCCATTCGTACATTGTCGTTCGCCAGGAAAATGATAATTCCAATTACTCTATTTGGTTTCAGTTTCTAGAATTCACTTTTCATAAAATTGTACTTTTTCATTTTCTATATATTTTTTTTTTGTTTTCACTGATTTTTTTAATATTTTAAGCAATTTTTTTAATTTTTGAGACACACCTAACATAAATACACTTAAAAAGTATAATATTTGTGATTTTTTTATAAAAAAAATTCACTAAATACTAAAAATACAAAAAAATAAATAAATAAATAAATCATTATATACTCATTATAAATCATTCATAATGATTTGCCTAACTTTGAATCTTTGCAATAAGAAAAAAAATATCATTTTGTCCCTAAATTATTATATGAAAATCAATTTGGTACTCAAATTTTGTATTATGTTAATTTGACTGCTAAACTTTTTAAAATTTGATTAATTTACCTTGTTGTCTATTTCATTCTACAATCAAATAGAACTTGCTGACGTGGTACCAAACTTCATATGGAATTTTATTTTACACTTCAAACTGTATCTTAAAAATCAATTAGTCCGCCAAATATAAAAAAATATAAATTTAATTATTTAATAAATATTTTTTATCTCAATAATAAAAAAATTAAATTTTAAATAATATATTTGTAAAAAAATAATAAAAATCTTCATTTAAAATTATCTCTTTAAGTCTCAAATTATCTCGAATCGATCACGGAGAAATTAATTGAGTCGAAAATTTCTTGATGACTCTATGTGTGCATGCGCATAATTGTAACTAATTTATTTTCTAAATTAATTTCAATAGAATTGATCGACTAATAGTAATTTCAAAATTGAGTGAATAAAAAAAATAAAGGTGAATTACTGCCTAAAAAATATTGCACAGAACTAATTTTCAATTTTTTTATTTAAAATTTATTTTGTTTTTCATTCTTGAGATGAAAATTTATCTCACATTGTTTGGTTCCGATTTTCTAAATTTAATTTTTTTTTAAATTGAGTTTTTTTTTTTTCATATATATATATATATATATATTTTGTTCTAGTGAATATTTTTAATTTCTTAAGAAAACATTTTACTTTTTAGATGTACGTAAAAAATAAAATATTTGTAAAATGATATTAAAAAATGAATAAATACATATGAATATGAAAATGTACTGAATATATATATTTTTTGTATTTAGTGAATTTTTTACATGTTTTTTGACAAATATTATACTTTTCAATTATATTTATAAGGGTATTTAAAAACTAAAAAAATTATTTAAAATATTAAAAAAATTCAGTGAAAACAAAATAAACATGAAAAATATAAATAAAAAAAAAACCAATTTTTAGAAAATTAGAACCAAACAAGGTGATTAATTAAATATTTAAATTTATACTTTTAAAAAATTTTGTGACTAATTGATTTTTAAAATATAATTTGGAGGGTAAAATAAAATTCTAAATGAACTTTGATGACATGTCAGCAAGTTCCGTCAAATTTTAGACGGAAACAAACGGCGAGAAATAAATTCATCAAATTTAAAATAAATTTAATAGTCAAATTAAAATAATACAAAATCTGAATGCTAATTTGATTTTTCTGTAATAATTTAGACAGTAAAATAATATCCTCTCTTACAATAATTATTGCAAAATCTCTTCTACATAAATATGTAATTGCAATAGATTTACATTTTTTTTTATATTTTAAATTAAGATGACAATTCACATTATTATGGCACACAAACAACATGATTAACGCTATATAATCAGTTTTAAAATGAGAGAAAAATTCAATTGAACCTAACACATAGCCCTTCCCGATGATTCTTAATTGCAAATATGAAATTGCCACATGTGTAAAACATTTTCTTAAATAAGACAATAATTCACATTATCATGGTCAACAAACATGATTAACAATCAATTTGAAAAATGGTATAAAAATCAAGGGTAAACTACATTGACACTTTTGAAATTTGTCTTCAATATAAATACCCTCCCCACTTCTAAAAATTGCATCTCTCTCCCTAAGATTTAAACTTTCTTTACAATTTAATCATTTCGTTTGTCAACTGTTAAGTCAACTAATAGAAAAAAAACTAATATTAGAAATTAATTTTTTAAAAATACCTATTTTACCCTTGTTTGTATATAGAAAACTGTCAAACAATTTACCGTTTAAAAAAAATTTATATGCTCCAGTTGTGGTATTTGGTTATAACCTATTGTGATATTAGTCACAACTATTGATTATGACCTTATTTTGATTATGATTCAAAATGTATTTGGTTATATCTTATGCGGTATTTGGCTATAACTATATTTTTTAGTTATAATTGAAAAATAACTAATTATAATATTTGTGATAATTGACACTACAAAATCTTATGTGCCATAGCATTGCCTAAATATTTAATAGTATAATAATATATGTATTGAATGAATTTTTATAATTCCCTGCATATTTTCTTTACTTATCTAATGATTTTTTTTTTTGAATTTTTTTAATAGAAGTAAAATAGGCATTTAAAAAAAATTAATTTTTTATATTAATTTTATTCCTTAGTTGACTTACCAGTTGATTAATGAAAAGATTAAATTGTAACAACTTAGGGAGGAGATTTAATATAATTTTTAGGACATGAAGAGATACTTATATTAAAGACAAATCTCAAAGATATCTGTGTAATTTATTAAAAATCAATTAAACTTAACATACAACCATTCTAAATGATTATATCGCAAATGTGCCATTACCATATATGTATAATTTTTTATTGACTACGATAATAATTGGCATTATTGTATAGTCAACAAAAACGTGATTCTAATTCTAATAAATTTGAAAAATGATACAAATTTTAAATTTACCTAACAGTGGCGGAGCCAAGAAAATAAATCGGAGGGGCACTTATTAATTATAACACTGAAAAGTGTGTTTGGTTTGAGTTTTTTGAAAATTGAGTTTTTTATTTTTATTTTTTTTAGTAAATATTTTTAAAATTTTAAGCATTTTTTTAAACTTTTTTTAGATGCATGATGTATCTAAAAAAAATAAAATATTTGTGAAAAAATATTTTAAAAATTAATAAATGCATAAAAATACGAAAAATGTACTATTTTTTGTATTTTTTATATTTTTGGTATTTAATGAATTTTTAAAAAAAAAATTCGCAAAAATTATACTTTTTAAGTGTATTTTAGGTGTGTCTAAAAATTAAAAAAAAAATTGCTTAAAATATTAAAAAAATTCAGTAAAAACAAAAAATACGGAAAATAAAAAAGTAAAATTTTTTGAAAAGTGTTTTTAAAAATCTCAAACCAAACAAAGTGAATATGTTATTTGTAATTAGTGTATCATGGACAATGTCAAAAAAAATCATGGATATAAAGTTTTAAAATAAATTATATAATGATAAAGTAAATTTTTATACAAAATATACGTAAAATTTCAATATAATAGTCATACCACGTCATTATTGACATGTGATATTACCAACCAATAGTAAATAAACACATAGAGGATGGACCCTACATATTAAATGTAACTAGCAATTTTCTAAATTTTATATTTTCATTGAGATTAATTATATTTGCATGTCAATAATGATAGAAATCACCATTATATTGAAATTTTCATAGATAATAATATCATAATCTCTTTATTTTCAATCAAAATAATCATGATTATTTTTATAATTTTAAAAATATCATTGATATTTCACTCTAAATAATATTTTTATAAATTTTTTTATATAAAATATTTTGTTTATGTTGGTCAAAAAAAAAAAAAAAATTCAAAACTCGGGCACGTGACCCCACGTGCCCTCCTTCCCTAAGCTCCTGTACCTAACACATATTTGTTTGTATAGGGGACATTTGCCATAGAAATTAGAAAGATAAATCGTGGTATAAAAATTTGAGCATAATTTGAAAAAGGAGTCACCATCATCATTTTGTTTTTTTTTTAATTTTTTGTTTTATCAAGAAAAAAAAATACCTTGTGATATATCATAATATTCATAAATTTTAACTTTAGAATAATTAATTATTAATAGTGACATGGGTAGGCTCATAAAGGCTACAGCCCACTATGAACAATTCAGGCCCACCACTTAGGGCCCAATACATAATCAAATTAATGAAGCCCAGCACTGCTGAAGCCCCACATAGCAATAAGAACCAATGGCATCAAGACACATGGCAAGAGAAGGGCAAGCCACAGCAGCAAACAAAGATCTGCAAAGTTATTGCTACGCCACATCGCCATTAATGAGACCCCTTACACATTTATTGCGATAATCCCTCTCCGTCGGGACAGCACGCCCTCACCCTGAACAAGGTAAGCTACAACATAGACTTTCGGCCAAGGTGACAGGTCAAAAGGGACAACGAAATGATTACCAGATGATATAAGCAGACGTTGAAGAACAAGAAGAAGATTAAGCTTTCTATCTCTAATCTATCTCTACAATCCACTTCTCTTCCTAACTTGCTCGTCGGAGGGTTCACTGGGGGACTCCCTGTTCCCCATTGGACTTTCGTGCAGGTTCCCCCATGGGCTTGGTCATTCGGACATAGGCTTGAGGAGCGTGGATCAGTCCAACCCGTTCCACCTGGAACGAGCCGCATCATCAGTTGGCGCCATCTGTGAGAACGCTTTGCTCCGCGCGCGAGTTGTGCTCATTGTCGCCGGACACCCTGTCCCAACAACCCTTTCTTGTTATCCATCAAAGTGTATGGTCACGACTAGATCCATGGCTTCTCACCATAACGCTGCCGACCACCAAGCCAACCCCCCCAATCCAAACAACCCACCACAGTATTTCATCGAGCTTACCAACAGCATTAACCACATGGCCGAGCAAAACCAAGCCCTGATAAATGCTCTACTCCAAAGAAACCTTCCTATGCCTCCTCCACCACCTCCAGATATTCCCCCCAACCCAGAACGAGCCCCGAGCCATACTATCCTGCAGCCTAATCCACCCAACTTGGAAGGCTTACAACCTCCTCCCCCAAATATAAATCCACCACCCCGACCCCCACATCCATCGGCCCCGGCACCAACCCTGAAGGAGAGGCCAGTAGTGTCCAGCCCCTGCTGCCCTCCGGTGGTGACAACATTCCTCTCTGGGACGCAGAACTTCGAGCCATGAAGCTCCAACTCTAAGGGGTCATGTAGAACATCTAGCATAAACCCTCTACCACAGCCAACTCGCCATTCGTTGCCTCCATCAGGGATAAACCTCTACCCCCCCAAGTTCAAAATGCCCACCATCGACTCTTTTGACGGTACGACGGACCCAGTCGACCACTTGGAGACCTACAAGACCCTCATGATCCTCCATGCTTTCCCTGACGAAATCATGTGTCGGGCTTTCCTCGTGACACTCAAGGGGTCAGCTTGACTTTGGTTTAGTCAACTGCCAGCAGACTCTATCTCCACTTTCCAGCACCTCAGTGACTCTTTCCTCAGCCATTTCATTGGAGCCCAGCGCCAACGGCGTCCAGCAACCCAACTCCTCAACATCCGTCAGACCGAGGGGGAGTCGCTACGCAGTTTCGTTACCTGCTTCAACACCGAAGCCCTGCAAGTAACGGAAAACGATGATAGGGTCATCCTTATGGCTTTCATGGCCGGTCTGCGATCATCTAACTTCTTTTTCTCTCTCTCTAAAAACCCTCCGACCTCCATGGCAGCCCTACTCTCCAAAGCCCAAAAATACATGAATGCTGAAGATTCCTTAGCCGCCCGGCAAGATCCTATAACCAAAAACCCGACCCCTAGAGAAAAGAGAAAAGATTCAGAAACCAGAAATACCCAGTACAATAACCAAGCATCTCAGTACACTGACCGACCCCCTAGAACTGATTGGTCGGCCCCAGCCCGACCGGCCGGCCAGTTCGAGCAGTACACCCCCCTAAACTCCCCCATGGAACAAGTTCTCCATTAGATCCAGTGGGACTACCCCCTAAAATGGCCCCAACCATCACAGACTCCTTCTAATCAGAAAAACCAATCCTAATATTTCCGTTTTCACCAGGATCACAGCCATAATACCGAGGAGTGTGTTAACCTCAAAGATCAGGTCGATGGCCTGATTCGTCAAGGACGCCTCAGCCGATTCACGGAGACTCGCCCTCAGCAGAGGCAGCAGACTAAACACATCATAAACAACCGCCGGCGCACCCCTTCCCGACAGCCAGCACAGCCTAAACAAGGTCATGATCGCCCTCTACAGCAACCTCGGGCATAAGGTAACCCCGCCCCATCTATTGGAGAAATCAGAGTTATCTCCGACGGGCTTGCTTGTGGAGGACCATCCCGGTCGGCTCAGCGGGCAGAACTCAAGAAAATAAGGCAAGGCTCCGACTAAGAAGTTGCCACGTTGGACCAACCCTCCAAACACCCCGGGCAGTGGACCGAGCCTATCACCTTTACGGACGCCGACTACACAGGCATCCGTTATCCTCATGACGACCCTCTCGTCATTTCCGCCCTCCTCTCCAATTACAAGGTCAGACGGGTTCTCGTCGACAACGGCAGTTCTTCAGATATCATCTTCCTCAATTGCTTCCGCCAGCTCAAGATTGGGGAAGAAAGTCTGTCTTTCCTCCAAACCCCTTTGGTCGGTTTCATTGGCGACCAGGTGACCTCCATCGGCTCCATCGATCTTCCTATCACAATTGGCGAGTACCCGCGGCAGACCACAAAGTTGCTCACCTTCCTTGTTGTTGACTGCCTCTCTGCCTACAACAACATCCTTGGCCACACTGCCCTAAATGCTTTCCAAGCTATCACATCCACTTACCACCTTGCCATCAAGTTCCCCACTGATCTTGGGGTTGGAACAGTGAGGGGAGAGCAGACCGTGGCCAGAGAATGTTATGTCGCCTCACTTAAAGAAGTCAAGCTCAAGGAGACTATGATCATTGAAGGACTCGATGTCAGAGATGAAGACGAGCTGGTCAGAGGGGAACCAGTGGAGGAGCTCGTCGAAGTCCTCGTCGACCCCACCAACCCGACCAAAATCGCCAAGATCGGCAGCCAACTATCCCCCCAAGCCAAGGCCGACCTCATTGCCCTTATGGCTGAACACAACGACGTGTTTTCCTAGACTCACTCCGATATGCCGGGTATTGATCCCTCCTTCATCAGCCACCGTCTCAGTGTTGAGCCCCATTTCCGACCTATCCACCAGAAGCAGCGCATTTTTCACCCGGAACGCAATAACCTTATTGCTTTTGAAGTAGACAAACTCCTTGAGGCACAGTTTATCACTAATACGGACTACCCCAGATGGCTGTCGAATGTGGTTCTGGTTCGTAAAAACAATGGTAAATGGTGACTCTGTGTCGACTACTCCGACCTCAACCGAGCTTGCCCCAAGGACAGCTACCCTCTCCTCCCTCGCATAAATCTGCTGGTCGACGGCACGGCCGGTCATCAAATGCTCAGTTTCATGGATGCCTTCTCTAGATACAACCAAATCTTGATGCACCCATATGACTAGGAGCACACCTCCTTCATCACCGACCGAGGCACCTACCATTATCGTGTGATGCCATTTGGGTTGAAGAATGCCGGGGCCACTTACCAGCGCTTGGTCAATGCCGTCTTCCATTATCAGATAGGCAGGAACATGGAAGTATATGTCGATGACATGCTAGTCAAGAGCAAGCTCTCTACCGATCATCTGGCCGACCTGGGAGAAACCTTCGCCACCCTACGAAAGTACCAGATGAAGCTCAATCCGAAAAAATGTGCGTTCGGCGTAGGATCTGGGAAGTTTTTGGGATTCATGGTCAGTCAGCGGGGCATTGAGGCTAACCCTGAGAAGATCAAGGCCTTAATCGAAATGCAGTCACCCAGAACGGTCAAGGAGGTTCAGAGGCTTACTGGCCGAGTGGCCGCCCTCAACCACTTCATTTCCCGAGTAACGGATAAGTGCCTCCCCTTCTTCAAAGTCCTTCGACAAACTTTTGAATGGACGGTAGAATCTGAAGAGGCCTTTCAACAGTTGAAACAGTGCATGGCTAACCCCCCTACTTTCTCAAGCCATCACGGGCGAACCCCTCTTCCTCTATCTGGCTGTGTCACACACTGCAGTCAGTGCAGCACTCGTCAGGGAAGACAGCGCTGTCCAGCGACCGGTCTACTACATCAGTCGGGCTCTTTGGGGGGCAAAACAGAGCTACCAATTGTTAGAAAAAATGTCCCTAGCCTTGGTCATCACCTCCAGACGACTCTGCCCTTACTTCCAAGCCCATTCCATAGTGGTCCTCACTGACCAACCGTTGAAGAAGATAATGCAACAACCAGAGCTTTTCGACAGGCTTATGTAATGGTCGGTCGAACTCAGTCAGTTTGATATCTCCTACCGTCCTTGGACAGCAATTAAGGGACAGATTGTTGCCAACTTCATCCTGAAATTCACTAACCTCACCCCAACCACAACTCCTCCACCCCCACCAACCCTTACCGAGCCAGAAGACCCCTATTCTTGGACCCTCAACGTCGACGGATCATCCCGCAAAGAAGGCAGTGGGGCTGGTCTCATCCTCACTGCCCCTGACGGTTGTTATTTCAAATGTGTTCTCCGCTTCCTGTTCGATGCAAGCAATAATGAGGCCGAATATGAGGCACTGATAGCAGGTCTCCGCCTAGCCAAAGACATCGGTGTCAGCCACATCTGGGTGTTCAGCGATTCCCAGCTTATCGTCGAGCAAATTATGGGAGAATTCGACACCAAGGAGGACACCATACGGGCTTACAGGGATATTGCTCTCCCCTTTGCTCGCTTCTTCAATACCTTCCACATCAAACACATCTCTAGGGCTGAAAACTCCAAGGCAGATGAGATGGGCCAATTGGCTTCTGCAGACTAGTCAAACCTCAACCACGGTGTCCGCCTGGAATACCTGCCCCACCCGGCCATCTCCTCCAACCTGCAGGAAGTCCACTTCCTCCAAGATGAACCTATCCCATGGGCGGCAGACATCTTTCTGTATCTGACAACGGGGGAACTTCCAGATGACAAACAGGAGGCCGCCAAAGTCAGGGCCCGGTCGTCTAATTACACCCTTGTCAGCGGCCTCTTGTAGAAACGTGGCTTTTCACGCCCGTATCTGCGATGCCTCAATCTCGCTCAAGCAACCTATGTGATAAGGGAAGTTCATGAAGGTATCTGTGATAATCATTCAGGCGCCCGGTCCCTCGCCCATAAAATACTTCGCACTGGTTATTTCTGGCCTACTCTCAATCAAGATGCGACTGCCTTCGTACTCAAATGTGATAAATGTCAACGTTTTGCCAACATCCCCCATACTCCTCCTACAGAATTGATCACGTTTTGCAGCCCCTACCCATTCGCCAAATGGGGGATCGACCTGATTAGCCCATTGCCCACTGGCCGAGGCCAAACCAAATTCGCAATTGTCGCTATCGACTACTTCACTAAATAGGTGGAAGCAGAACCCCTTGCTACCATTACTGAGCGGAACACAACCCGATTCATCTAGCAGTCAATCGTATGCAGATTTGGCATCCCTCAAGTCATCGTCTCCGACAACGGCAAACAATTCGACAACGCCAAGTTCAGGAAATTCTGTGCAGAACTCCAAATCCAGCCATGTTTCTCTTCCCCAGGTCATCCCCAAGCCAATGGTCAAGTTGAGGTCACCAACCGTTCTCTCCTGAAGATCATCAAAACCAAGCTGGAAGCTGCTAAGGGACTTTGGGCTGAGGAATTACCCAATGTACTCTGGGCTTACTGCACCACCGCTCGGACTCCCACTGGGGAGACCCCCTTTCGCCTAACATACGGCGCTGAGACGGTCATCCCAGTGGAAGTCGATCTGCCAACCCCAAGGGTTTTACACCCGAATCCAGAACTAACCGAAGAGCTGCGTCGAGCAGACCTAGATCTGATCGAAGAACTCCAAGAAACCACCGCTGTCAGACGGGCCTCATACCAACAGAAAATGAGAACACACTACAACCACAAAGTCAGACCGAGGGAATTCGCTGTGGGGGACCTTGTTTTGCGAGAAGTAACTCTTGCCATCAAAAATCCGACTGAGGGCAAACTGGCAGCCAAGTGAGAGGGACCTTACGTTGTGAAAGCCAGACCATGTCCGGGCACTTACCGACTTCAGGACATGGAAGGTCGAGACCTCCCCTATCCTTGGAACTCTGAGCATTTGAAGCGCTATTTTCAATAAAAGTTTTATTTTTGTATTGCCCAGTTGCTGTATGTTCTTTTTGACAATCTGCACACTTGAATGTTCTCATTTTCTCCTCATATGGTGTAAATCTATGATCCAATAGGCTACACTTTATATGACAGCAAGCTTATATCTCAGTTATTTGTGGTATTCCAATGACGCTTTGATTGCAGCCTCAGCCAGACTGAGCACAAAAAGCTTCAGCCAGACTGAGCATGAAGAGCTCGGCCAGACCGAGTCACTAAAAGCCTCAGCCAGACTAAGCATGAAGAGCTCGGCCAGACCGAGTCACTTAAAGCCTCAGCTAGACTGAGCACAAAAAGCCTCAGCTGAGCGTTAAGAGCTCGGCCAGACCGAGTCTCTAAAAGCCTCAGCCAAACTGAGCATGACGAGCTCGGCTCGACTGAGTCACTAAAAACCTCAGCCAGACTGAGCACAAAAAGCCTCAGCCAGAATGAGCATGAAGAGCTTGGCCCGACCGAGTCACTTCAAGCCTAAGCCAAACTGAGCCACCATTGCAACTCCATGATCGCAAGCATAATGGCCATACTTAGTCAAATTCCAGTCCAACGTTTTCCAAATCAAACTGGTTCCTTGCTGGGTTAGGATTCACAAACTTCGCATCTTTAACACTCTTACAAGTTAAACTTCACTCTGCATTGAGTTTTTCTCACATTCACTCTACATTGAATTTTTCTTACAAGTTAAACTCCACTTTACATTGAGTTTTCCTTACAGTCACTCTGCATTGAGGTTGCCTTACGTTTTAAACTTCACTTTATATTGAGTTTTTCTTACATTTTGCGCTTCACAATGATTTATACACAAGCCTTATACAAGTCACCATTCTCATTCATTTTAGATGCACAAACAAAAGCAATAGCATGAAAACACGACTCAAAATTTTATTTATTCACAAACTTGCACATAAGTTTATTACAGCCATTCCAAAACAAAAAAAAAAAAAAAAAACCAAAACTCTAAGTACATATTTTCTCCACTCCACTCACTCCTCTTCTTCACTTGAGGCGAGATCTTCCTCTTCAATGCCCTCATCTAGGGGGTCTGGGCCACGTCGTCCTCATCAATTCTAACACTGCTGAAGTCTATGTCTGGGAACAGCTCTTCTGCTTTACGCTTGAACATCTTCCAGCCACTGTCCCAGAATTCAGCCATTTCGTGTTTGTAGAAGTCCGACCTCTGGAAGCTCTGGATCATTTCGTCTTCGCTCATGCTCCCAGCGGTCGTCCTCGACGGACCAGCCCCCCCAGCCCCCTCTCTCGCCAAGTTGCTGGCAATAGCAACATCGATGGCCATCTGAAAGTCAGCAGGCACCTTAGATTGCTCTACTACTGCGACGTACAGATCAGAGTATGCTGCCCTTACAGAGGCTGCCTTAGTTTTTTTCCTCCTCCAACTCCTTCTCCAACCTCGCCTTCTCCTCCATTACCCTAGCACGCTCATCTTCTAGCTCCTTCTGCAGCCCAGTAATCTTCTGGTCTGCTTCATCCTTTTCTTTGATCTGCTAGGCGCGCAGTTCTTCATTGCTGGTCATAGCCTCTTCAAACTGCTCGGTGGCGACCGTGCAGGCATTTTGAGCATCCCCAGCGTCTTCTGCTTGCCAGCCAGCTGGAACTCGAGCGACACTACCTTGCGGCATTCGTCCTCTAGCTCTAACTTGACTGGGAGCAACTCAGTATGGGCTCGAGCGGCAACGTTGCGCTGCACGATCGCCAACACCTCCATCTTCTTCGCCTTCTGAGCCTCCCCCAACCCCTTGGCACACGCGCTCCGTGCAGCCCTCCTCCAACCCACACCCTCCCTTTTGAAATTTTCAAGTTGGGCCTCCACCTGCTCCAACCTCTCCCTCTCCCTCCTCAATTCGCCCTTCGTCACCGCCGCCTTATTCAACAGGGCTCCTGCTAAGGCAACCGCCTCCATTTGGGCTGAGCACAAACCCCTTCATCAGCTCAGCCTCAGTATAACCAGCCACTGAGCGGACGACTGTGTCTTCCACCACCCCCAAGAGGCGGTCTACAGCCATCCTGGCCTCTCTCCCTTCCCCTTTCACTCGCCTAGACACCGCAGGGACGTGGTAGAAGGCGGTCTTCAACCCAGGCCTCCCTCCCTCTCCTTGGGATACCAGACCCTCCTGCGGTTGTGGCTTTTCCCTTGGCTCTACCCTTGGCTCAGCGCCGACCCCACCACTTTGCATCTGCTCCCCAAGACCAGTCGCCCCACTCTCTGCCTCTTTGGCCACCCCCTCCAACCCCATTTCAGGGGTCCCCTCTACCTCCCCCGCCAGGGTGGTCTGCTCCGTTGTCGCCACTTTCCTCCTCTTCAAGGCAAGCTCCTCTTCACTCCTCCTCACTCTCCTCTTCTTCTTCACCACACCCTCCATTTCCTTGTAGGCTCTCTCCTTCAAAGGATCAACTGGGGGCGGTCGTGGCTCAAATCCACCTAAGTCCTTTTCCCCCAGGGGTTTGGGGCGCGGTCGGATCCTCTCCCTTGCGATCGGCTTCGGTGGTCGGTCTGCCTGGGACTCTTTGAACTTACTGGCTTTGTCGAGGATGGTCATATCCTCAGCCTCTTGCGTTTTCCTTCTCGTCTCTAACTCCGCCGATCCTAGGTCTCCACCGATCGGCTGAGGACCCAACCCTGCCGCAAACAAGGCTGACGACTGAAAAAGCTTGTCCCATCTGGTGCCCTTCCTCTCTCTCCATTCCTTCACCTTCTTTACTCTCGCCTCTACTACTGCCCCCAGTTTTGGCTCCACAGACTTGGTGGGCACTTTCCAAACTGTGCACAGTCCAATCCCTCCGTTGGCGGACACATAGAACCACCGTGGCCTTCACCCCTTTATCGATGACGGAAACCCCGCCACCAACCCCTTCCCTGCCGCCGCCTGCAAAGTGACCCAAGTCTCTTGCAGCCCCGACGCCTTGTAGCACGCAAAAAACTCGTCCACCGTCATTTCTGCCCCCCATTCGCCTTCGGCCACGCGCTCGCACAGGCCAACAAGATTTTCCACACATTGGGCATCAGTTGGCCTGGAGCTACCTCCAATCGGTTCAACATGTCCACCACTATCCGGGGTAGGGGCAACCTCAAACCCCCCTTTAGTGCCTCATCGTATAGGGCGAATTCCCCCGGTCGAACATCAGATGTCCTCTCGTTTGATTCCGGTAGTCTCAACTCTATCTCTGCGGGAATCTGGTACTCCTCCCGCATACCCTCCAGCTCCTTCGCGGTAATGATCGACTTATCGGCCTTTGTATGCCAGTGATCTGGCTCCACCTGGTTGATTGGCGTCGGTGCTGCCATCATTGTGGACGAACGAGGTCGCCCCGACGACGCCCCCCCACTTCCCACTTGCCTCTCCGTCCTGTATTATTCCGCCGAAACCACCGCATCGTCATCCCCCAATGGATCAACCCGGGCATTTGTAGCTTCTTCTCGGGCCATTTCTGTGGTGTGTCTACGAATAGCTTCGGATGCGGGTGCAAGGAAATTCAAAAAATGTCGCAAGGGTGTATCACTTGCAACGAAGGAGTCCACACTCGGAGTGTTTTGATTTTTCGAAAAAAGGTAGGTAAAACGTATAATACCAAAAGCCCAAGGCTTGCCTGTATTCCAGGGGTCACAATTAATTTTCGCCAGTTTGAAAAATTTTCAACCATCCGCCAAAACTGTCTTTTCAACACCCATAATGACCTATCGTTTCACTTCTGGCCCAACGCCTAACCTTCCCCACCACGTGATTCTGCCACGTGTACAACCATGATTCACTGCCCCCTTCCCCTATCTTGTCTTTTCCACTTCAAGTCACAACATGACCCACCGCCTCTCGAGCCCTGCACCCCGCCACCTCCCCCTTCGTGGTCAGCCCTCCTCATGGTCGGTCACTCCACTCGGCCACCCTTCGCGGTCGGCCCTCCTTGTGCTCGGGCCCTCCACTTGGCGACCCTCCGGGGTCGGCCCTCCTTATGGTCGGTCACTCCACTCGGCCACCCTTCGCGGCCGGCCCTCCTCATGGTCGGTCACTCCACTCGGCCACTCTTCGTGGTCGGCCCTCCTCATGGTCGGTCCCTTCACTCGGTGACCCTCCGCGGTCGGCCCTCCTCATGGTCAGTCCCTCTACTCGGCCACCCGTCGTGGTTGGCCCTCCTCATGGTCGGTCCCTCCACTCGGCCACCCTTCGCAGCCGACCTTCCTCATGGTCGGTCCATCCACTCGATCACTCCTATCGGTCGGCCTCCATCCTACCGGTCTCTAACAACTCTCATTTTCTTTATTATTTCCTTCGTTGGACTAAAGTTGCACTTGGGAATGGGGGACTACTGACATGGGTAGGCCCATAAAGGCTACAGCCCATTATGAACAACCCAGACCCACCACTTAAGGCCCAATACATAATCCAATTAATGAAGCCCAGCACTGCTGAAGCCCCACATAGCAATAAGAACCAATGGCATCAAGACACATGGCAAGAGAAGGGAGAGCCACAGCAGCAGACAAAGATCTGC
This sequence comes from Camellia sinensis, assembly GCF_055761805.1. Classification (NCBI taxonomy): domain Eukaryota; kingdom Viridiplantae; phylum Streptophyta; class Magnoliopsida; order Ericales; family Theaceae; genus Camellia; species Camellia sinensis. The sequence goes on from NC_138968.1 coordinate 8,596,893, forward strand.
AAAGTTATTGCTATGCCACATCGCCATTAATGAGGCCCCTTACAGCATTTATTGCGATAACCTCTCTCCGTCGGGACAGCACACCCTCACCCTGAACAAGGTAAGCTACAGCATAGACTTTCGGCCAAGGTGACAAGTCGTAAGGAACAACGAAATGATTACCAGAGGATATAAGCAGGCGTTGAAGAACAAGAAGAAGGTTAAGCTTTCTATCTCTAATCTATCTCTACAATCCACTTCTCTTCCTAACTTGCTAGTCGGAGGGTTCGCTGGGGGACTCCCTGTTCCCTATTGGACTTTCGTGCAGGTTCCGCCGTGGGCTTTGTCATTCGGACATGGACTTGAGGAGCGTGGATCAGTCTGACCCGTTCTACCTGGAACGAGCCGCATCATCAGATAGATTTAATTAAAATAAAAAAAGAATGCACCAATTCTTAATACAGAAGATAAAAGTTACGAGCGAAATACGCAGTCAACTTCAACAGTTTACAAAAACGCTAATCACGTCCCTCAAGAATCGATCCGTGAGTAACCTTTTCACTCAACCACCTGCTGGTCACCATCTTTTTTTGCTACCAAACTTTTCAAAGAGTCAAAGGGGCAAAATCAAAATGGAAAAATGCTTGGGAGTACTAGAAATGGAGCACTAGCAAGACCACTAATGATGTGGCAGTGGGCCCCGCCCACTTTCTATGCCTTGTTTCTTTTTTTTTTCTTTTTTTTACCATTTCTAATGTATTAATGCTATTAATAATATACTTTTTAGTGATCTAAATCATTGTGGATCAAAATGAGACCATCATCCCTTTCTATAAAAACAAATGCCTCCCGCCTAAGAGACATTTGCCTCCCGCCTAAGAGACATTGGCCTGATGTTCCGTACGCTACAGCAATTGTTTTTTCCTTAATGGGCCCACCATTATTGATCAATTTTTTCCCTAAGGTTAGATGCGTATGAACCATTTTATTTGGTAGTGGGGGACGGTGCTGCGCAGCTCGTACAGTAGTTTTTGTTGTGCGGCGATTTGAGTCTTATTTTAGGACTCATTTTGATAATTTGAATTGTTCACATTTTAAAATATGTCAAGTAGAACATGCATGTAAATAATTAAGTTAATCAAATATCATTTACCTATTCATCCACTTATATTTGTATTCATTTTAATCAAGCTAAAATACATTTGTATTTATTTTTGTAGATACAAATGTGAGTGGATGAATACGTAAACGATATCCTATTAACTTGATTTTTTACAAGTATGTTCTACTCGACGTATTCTAAAATATGAACAGTTCGGATTATCAAAATAAACCCCAAAATGGCCTTAAATTACCGTACAGCAGACACTGCTGCGCGGGCTACGCAGCAGCGTCCCCATATCACATTTTATACCCACCTCAATTATTATTATTTTTTTTTTCTAAACTGATCAACGGCAACTCATCACGCCGAAAATAAGAAACTTACGAAATTTTTTCTCACGGTATAATTTGATATATATTAAATAAATATTTAATTTGCATTTGCAATTAAGTATATATGATAATATTTTTTTTGATGAAAAGAAAATAAATAAACATGTATATAAAAATTAAAGTGTGAATTAAATTCATTCTCTATTTACTGTAGAGATTACAATACATCTCTTGTTTTTTAGCTTATTTTTCTGTTTTTTATTTTATTTTAATTAATTTGTAGGGAATGCTAATAATATAATGTTGTATAAATTGAAAAATTATATAATATTTTTGTATAGAATGCTATAATCAGTTTGAATTTGTTATAAAACCCAATTACCACATTGTTTTAATGGAGGGTTATTTTATTTTATTTTTTTTGATCTACAAAGAAAATAGGAAATCACAATTGCTATAGTACAAAAACGTAATCCTCCTTAAGGTTTAGTGGTAAAAATGGTAGGAATCCCAATTGAACCTAATCATATTTATTTGTATTATACCTAAATTGTATCATTCCTACCTAAGTCATACCTTAGACTAGTACGGGATACTACTGTGCCTACTACTGTCACTTTAAACGGCCTCGTTTTGATCTTGACTTTCCTATTTACTGTCTTTTGTGTAAACCACTATGATTTCTAAGGCTTGAGAAGTCATTTGTTGATGGATTTGTGCACTTTAATATAGTATTTGTAATATTTAGTATACTAGTATAAAATAAGAATTGTGGATAAAAAAATTTAATTTAATTTTAATAAATGACTAATCGAAGATAATTTCTTATGATTCAAATCGTTCAATGTGTACATTTTGTTGAATATATCATTTCTGCAAATAAATAAATAAATAAATAAATAAAGTTATTGAGATATTGATAGCCATTTGATCAAATCACATTTTTATCAACAATTTATTATAAAAATCATATGCCGTTGATACAAATATAATCTGATTAAATGACTATCGATATCCAATCAAAGTAATTCTTTTTAGGAATGATATACTCAACAAGATGTATACATTGAATAGTTTTAATCATCAAAATGGGCCCGAATCAAGGCCCACAACACTCTCCAATCAGACTGGAGACGAATCTATCCCATTTCTTATATTGTGAAAATAGTATTTTCAGAACGAAAAATGTAAATAAATCCAGCAAGTCATTATTTTTATTCTTTTCTAAATTTTTTGAACTATAGAACTCATATAATTCAATTTTCTTAGAAAACCATCAACTATAATTCCAATTTGTTTTATTAATGTGAAGCAATTAGAGATCATTAATAAAATATGTTACTAATTTTGTATTGTATTTCATCAATATTTTACAATGTATACTGAGATGACGTCTAACTGTTTCACATTATAAGTAACATCAATCCATTTTATTTATATAAGAGATACATCCCACTCTTTTTTTTTTTTAAATATATATATATATATATATTAAAGATGAACAACTTCTTTATTAATAAATCATCAATTCAATTAACGATTTTTAATGATATTAAAATTTTATTTCAATTAATAATTCAGATAAATTTATTATTATATAGTAGAGTAGTTAGAAATTTTATTTTTTAGTTAATTCCATTAAATAAAATATTTTAACAAATGAGTATTTGTAACTTGTTTAATCACAAGAGACAATTTCTATATCAAGTAAATTTCAAAAATATATTTGTAATTTATGTTAGATAATGTCTCAATGGGACCACATAATTAAATGTGGTGTTATCATTTATAAGAAGCCTACAATTTAAGTGATTCAATTTAGTTAATAGGCTTAAGGGTATATGTGTTATGGACCTAATGTGTAGATACTAGTTGTATAATTTCTATTTCTATGAGGGGCAGAAATAGAAATTAAAACATATTGGTTAAAGTTGGTTTTCATTCCTTTTGAACTTCCACAACCTTTCAGTTTTGAAAACCAATAAATAGAAATTAAAACCAATAACGGTTAAAGTTGGTTTTCATTCCTTTTGAACTTCCACAACCTTTCAGTTTTGAAAACCAATTACAACCTTTAAAAGGTTATGGTCCCTATTCCTTCCCAAGGTGGAAAATAAGAACACTGCCATTTTTTTTTCTCTAAATCCTCTCAAGGAGAAACATAAGGCACCAAAGGGGAAAGGATTAGAAGGCAATAACATAGTCAATATCAAAGGTTTTATTGACAATCAGACGCTTCCGTTTAACCGTCCATCGATGGATTCCGGTAAGTTTTAGTCTTGTTTTCTTGATGATATACATGGTAGATGATCCGAAACATGAAGTTTCATGTTCTGAAATTTATGTTTACAAGTGGTATCAGAGCGGTTATATCATGTGTATTATCAGAATAGATATACTTTTATTCATTCTATTTAATTTCCTGGAATCAGATTCTGAATTTTCTTATGGATGTAAATTCTGTTTTTTTCTGTGAAAATGGCAATTTGTTTTCTGGAATTGTAAAATGATTCAGTGGGCAGTTTTTTTTTTTTTCTCTCAAATGGATGAACATCATGTATTTATATATATATATATAGATATATCTTGCGATTTGATCGGTTTAATTTTGAACATCATAAAAAAAAAAAAAACTATTTGTTTTTGGACCCGTCAATTCTATTTATATATGTATATATATAATTGGAATTGCTGCAGATTATATAACATATACGGGGTCACAAATTTAGAAATCTTTAAATTTAATGTAATTTCATACAACGTCTACAGAAATTTAATTTTCTAACATTCTCAATATAAGTCAATTCAAACAAGATGTCACAAAAGTGATCTCTCTTGTCTAGATTGTTTTATATGGAATGTTTTGAAGTTCATATCTGTGTATCTCATGCGGGTATTTATCGGTCCAAAGACATGATTAAGACTTGGCAGAATTACACACACATTTTGTGGTGATAAACATGTGCCAATTGTCAAGAAAACCTAATGTGAATAATAAATCCATCAAAAGATAGATTTGTTATTTGATATAACTTATTGTCAATGTTTGATCATTACAACAAGAATACCACTTACAGTTAATATCACTACCCAAAGGCTTGGTATTAATGTTGTACTAGGTATCTTGAGATGTTGTCATTAAATTAATTTATTTAGAGATTATTTGCATGTGAGGGGGTGTCCTACTGAGGCGAGGCCTTATAAACCTCATGAACGAAAATTGGACTCTAAAACCATTAGCAGCTACTTTATTGGCTATGCCGAACGATCACGGGGTTACAAGTTTTATGATCCCACAAATAGGTCAATATTTGAGACGGAAATTGCAACATTTTTTGAGGATGTTGAGTTTGGGGGGAGAAATCCAGTTAGAGACATTGTCTTTGAGGAGGAAGCAGGAGTAATCCCACTTCCTACTACTACTTTTGACCAATCACAGGTTCCTATACCTGTCATTGCTTGAGCAGTAATTTCGGATCCTCAACCAGACAATGTTGTTCAAGATAATATAGTTCAAACCCCCATTCAAGATGAGGTAATTGTTCCTGAGGAACAAACTCTACAACCTCAACCTCAAGAATCTGTGCCATTAAGGCGATCCACCAGAGAAAGGAGATTTGCATTTTCAGATGATTATATTATATATCTCCAGGAACATGAGGTAGAAAATGGAATGTCGAAAGATGATCCAATCAACTTTCATCAAGCCATGGAAAGTTCCAACTCTCATAAGTGGATAGAAGCCATGAATGAAGAATATAAGTCTATGCAAGACAATAAAGTTTGGGAACTTGTCTCATTACCAGTTGGTGCGAAGCCCGTAGGTTGTAAATGGATATTTAAAACCAAAAGGGATTCAAATGGTAATGTGGAGAGGTATAAGGCACGTCTTGTAGCCAAAGGCTTTACTCAAAAAGAAGGAATTGACTTTAAAGAAACTTTCTCTCCAGTTTCTTCGAAAGATTCTTTTAGGACAATTATGGCGCTTGTTGCATATTTTGATCTTGAGTTGCATCAGATGGATGTCAAAATAGCTTTTCTTAATGGTGACATTAAAGAAACAATTTATATGGTGCAGCTAGAAAACTTTGTGTCAGGAGACCCAAAGAATATGGTTTGCAAATTGACTAAATCCATCTATGGATTCAAACAAGCTTCTCGTCAGTGGTACTTCAAATTTCATCAAATTCTCACTTCGTATGGTTTTGAAACTAATGTTGTTGATGAATGTGTGTATTACAAGTTCAGTGGGAGTAAACACATATTTTTGGTTTTATATGTTGACGACATATTGCTTGCCACAAACGATATAAACTTATTGCATGACACCAAGAGATTTCTATCTAAGAATTTTGAAATGAAAGATCTTGGTGATGCTCCATTTGTATTAGGAATCGAAATACTCCGAGATCGTTCTCGGGGTATTCTGGGATTATCACAAAGGAGCTATATCGAAAAAAGTACTCAATAGATTTGGCATGCAAAATTGTAAATCAGGTGAAACCCCGGTTGCTAAGGGAAACAAGTTTAGTCTCAGCCAATGCCCGAAGAACAGTCTTGAAATTCAAGAAATGCAGAAGATTCCTTATGCCTCGGCTGTAGGGAGTCTAATGTATGCTCAAGTATGTACGCGTCCGGATATTGCGTTTATAGTTGGCATGTTAGGCAGATATTTAAGTAATCCTGGCATGGATCATTGGAAAGAAGACGCTCATAGCTTCATCCACCATGGCCGCAGAATTTGTAGCATGTTATGAGGCATCAAACCAAGGGATATGGCTGCGGAATTTTGTCACTGGGTTGCGTATTTTGGAAGGTACTGCAAGACCACTTAAGTTATATTGTGACAATAAGTCTGCGGTTTTATATTCCAATAACAACAGGAGCTCGACAAAATCAAAGCATATTGATATCAAGTTCCTAGTTGTAAAAGAAAGAGTGCAGAGTGGACAGATTTCCATAGAGCACATTGGGACAAACTCCATGATAGCGGATCCACTTACGAAGGGACTACCACCCAAGGTCTTTCATGAGCACACTGCTCAGATGGGTGTTGTTCTATTTGAGAACATTCTGGTTTAGTGGGAGTTTGTATTTATATTACTGCTTTATGTCAGCCTTGAGTTTTATCTATGTAATTAGATTAATTTCTGCAGAAATGAAATATTCAGTTTATTACGCTCTGTTACGTATTGTGACGTATTGATCTCAATAAAGTTAAGTAGGACCAGTTGGAAATAGGCATGTATGGATCACATCACATGTAATTTCCATGCTACGCATCCATGATTGATCTATGTCATTTAGCTGTATTAGTATACGTGACCATTGGTGGGTCGAGTTACGATTGATGTAACGAAGACCGCTTTGATCCTATATTAATATAGTTAATGGACAAGATTGTTTGGATACCCTCAAGTTATGATAACAAATTTCTTAGCTCACTAAAGTTAAGCACATTTTTCAGGATACATATGTGGTCCAGTGGGAGATTGTTAGATAATGTCTCAATGGGACCACATAATTAAATGTGGTGTTATCATTTATAAGAAGCCTACAATTTAAGTGATTCAATTTAGTTAATAGGCTTAAGGGTATATGTGTTATGGACCTAATGTGTAGATACTAGTTGTATAATTTCTATTTCTATGAGGGGCAGAAATAGAAATTAAAACATATTGGTTAAAGTTGGTTTTCATTCCTTTTGAACTTCCACAACCTTTCAGTTTTGAAAACCAATAAATAGAAATTAAAACCAATAATGGTTAAAGTTGGTTTTCATTCCTTTTGAACTTCTACAACCTTTCAGTTTTGAAAACCAATTACAACCTTTAAAAGGTTATGGTCCCTATTCCTTCCCAAGGTGGAAAATAAGAACACTGCCATTTTTTTTTCTCTAAATCCTCTCAAGGAGAAACATAAGGCACCAAAGGGGAAAGGATTAGAAGGCAATAACATAGTCAATATCAAAGGTTTTATTGACAATCAGACGCTTCCGTTTAACCGTTCATCGATGGATTCGGGTAAATTTTAGTCTTATTTTCTTGATGATATACATGGTAGATGATCCGAAACATGAAATTTCATGTTCTGAAATTTATATTTACAATTTATCCTTTAGAAATTACAACTACTATGTTAAAGTATTAAAAAATTGCAATATAGAAAGGTTTGTTGATTGATCGTGGATGAATAAACCATCAGGAAATGAATATCAAACGCATGTTGGTTTATAAAAAAAAGACACAAGCAAAACCAATCATGCATGAGCTAATATGTCACCGTTTAAAGTGACAACTCACTGCTGCGTAGTAGTTTTTCCGTACCCCATGTTAGATGGTTCGACTAGGATGGAAAAAAAAAAATTTATTTTATTTAAGTGAAGTCTGGTCAAGCAAAGTTTTGCCAATCATTTAGTATTTAATAGTGATAATTAGTTAAATTTGTTTCATAATCATATCGGATATCACTTAAAAATTTAAGTATATTTTAAAATATAGGTTAAAGCGGATAAAATTTTTAAATCATATGAAATTTACTTACCGATATATACTATTATAAACTCATCACCACCACTACAGCAGTCACAATGCCACTACCGCCACTACCGCCACTACCACTATCACAATTGCTACCACCACCATGACCATGCCACCGCCACCACTACCATTACAATTATCGCCACTGCCACCGTTATCATCATGCCACCACTACCAACACCACCACTACCACCATCACCATCATACCATTACTACCACCACTACCACCATTATCACAATATAAAAATTGAAATATATAATTTGAAAATAATAAATTTTAGGAATATAAAAACTAATTACAGAATTAAACTAATCCTTTTCCATCAATTAGATTTTATCTTTTTGTAAGTTTCACATTTATATAAAAGAATTTTATCAAGTTTCAGTACAAATTGAAAAACAATGTAACTTTTCATGGTATAATAGTTCGAAGGACTTTTCTTAAGTGTGCAACTTACACCTTACACTTGCGCCTTTCTGTTTGCTGTCCTGTTTAATGTTTACACCTTCTACTTACACCTTTTATGTTGGTTGCATATGGTGTGCAACCTTAAGGGGTTGCATACCATAACAGCACCCTAGTTCGAAATCGTGAACCAAATGATGATTTAAGAATGATAGAAATTTCACACCAATTGAAGCTAACACATTTGTTTGTATTATAACATTTATTGACATAGAAAATATAGTTCAGGTTTGTTGGACGGTGTAGATTCAATTGTGTAATGACTCACTCTTAAAATGTATGTTGATTATTTAATTTTTTTTTAAATGTACTTTTAAAGGGAAATTCAAAACCTTTTTATTGGATCTTTATTTGGTGAAAATAACATTCAATTTATTTTGTTTCATAAATCTTTTAAAGAGGGAGCATAGCTGAGTAAGGACAAAACAAAATATCTTTTTTTTTTCTTGGACAACATTACTAGAGTAACATGTTACTGTTTACATCAATTTCGAAGGTAACAATTTTTTTTTTGTAAGAATTTCATAGTCACCATGTATCTTATTGGATAGATCATGATGAGAGGATTCAAAAAATAATAATTTTATTAAAAATCGACATTTAGATCAAAAATTATATTATTTAAAAGTTTAATATTTTAGTAATAGTAGTACATGTTGCATTTTTTAAGAATTTTTTTTTATACTTGTTTTTAATGCATTAAACTTTTATTATAAGCAGATTTTGATCAAATTCTTTTTTTAAATAAATATTTTAAGAACAAATATTTTGGAGCGCTAATTTGTGAGCTCCAATGTGTATGTGGGGGCCATCTGATGTGATATTTGGGGTTCTTTTTTTTTTTTTTTGACTTTCTACCTCACTAGAGCTGTATTAAAGCTTCAATTTTAGAGGAATGTATCATTGTTGTATTTTAAGTTCCTAACACTAGGAGTGTAAAAATGGTTTGTGACCCGGGATGGCCCCAGCCCGAGCCCAGCTTGAGCTCCTGAGCCTAGACCATCATTTTGAAGCCCAACCCAGCCCGCCGGCCCGCTTAAGGCCCACTTAAGACCCGGACCGCCCAAGGCCCAGTTATTAAAAAGGGTTTCTGCAACGGGTGTCTCACCAAGTGGTAATATGAGAGCTATTATGGATTAGATGTTTAGGGCCTTCTTTATTTTGATTTCCAAGCCTAGTAACTCTTAGTTTACTTGAAAAGTTTATGAACTTGGAAAAATAATTCATCCTCTTAAATCCATTTCCTTCTAAGAAAAATAATTCATCATCTTAATTTTGTCCTTCCAATTCCACTCCCAATGATGTGGAATTAGGGGAGCTATAGGCGAGAGATAGAGGAGTGCAAGACCGCTTTACATGAGTCTTAGTTACGTCATCAGGGGTAAAATTAGGGGGTCTAAATTAGGAGATGTAGTGAGACTGTTCCTTCTAATTCATCACAAAGTAAAAAGTCAACACTTTGACAAATAGTACTGTTATTCAAGTGAAATTGATCTATAATTTGTTATTAATGAAGTACACGACATATACATAGACAAGATTCGACAAATTTGGAGAACAAAAATACAATATCCAACTGAAAGAAATCATTTATGAACCTAAGTCAGACTCACTGCCTCCTTAAATGATTATTGTTTGGCTGTATTCTATACAAAATAACTTAAATGATGGTTGTTTGGCATATTCTATACAATATGTAGACTAACAAGATTCGACAAATTTTGTAGAAAAAGAGAATATTCAATCAAAAGTGGATTTTAAATGAAATCATTTATGAACTTATGTCAAACAGTTAACATCTCCCTAAATGATTGTTGTTTGGCAATATTTTGTTCAAAATAACTTAAATGACAGTTATTTACCCTTGTTCTATACAAAGTATTAACCGACAATATTTGATAAAATTAGGAAAAAAAAAACATAATAGTCAACCAAAAGAAAATACAATATTTGTAGTAATATCGAAATTTAAATGAAATCATTTATGAACCTAAGTTAGATGAGCAATGCTTCTCTAAATGACAATTATTTGGTCGTACTTTGTACAACATGTAAACTAACAAGATCTAACAATCTTGGAGGAAAAACATAATGTTAAACCAAAAGAAAGCACAATATTTGTAGAATGTTACTAAATGCCTTTACATTCCTTCTTTGAACCCTCATCCCTTTAATTTATTTTCATTACAATTTTGCCCTAATATGAAATTCTTAATTTAACCTCATCCATATCCTTCCAAACCCAAGCTTTAACCCTAACCCTAATCTTACTTTGACCCCAGCCCATTATCTCTAGCTGGCATCTTCCTCACTGGTCTCATTTCCGAGGATCCTCCTTACCTTCACCATGCCTATCTTTGCCATCTAACTCCAGTTCCCTTATTCGTCGATCTCCCAGTCTCTCTCTCTCTCTCTCTCTCTCTCTCTCTCCATCTCCCCCTCATTATTAGCCTCTATTGATGGGTCGTTCTTTGTTACTGATTTCTTATCGCTCGCCATTAGTTTGGCATCGCTTTCTGTTAATATTGTGCTTTTCTCTATCTCACGTTGTTTGTCGTCGATCTTATATTGCTTGTGTAGTAGAGAGCTGCAGGGGGTGGGATTCGCGAGGGTTGGTGGCAATACAGGGTGGGAGAAGGGAACTGTACAAGGTGGAGTAGAGTTGCTGTAATGGCTAGACGGGAAGTTAGGTGACGTGGGTGGACAAGAGAGTTGTTTGGGAGGATAGAGAAGCGTTAGAAGGGTCGCTGGAGATGGTAGTGGCAGAGGCGGTCGGAGGTGGATGTAATGGTGGTAGGGGTGAAGGTTGCCGAAATAAAGGTGTTGTCGGAGGAGAGAGGATTACCAGAGGAAATTAAGTAGCTAAGGTGAGGGTATAAAAACAAGGGCATTCTTGGAATTATGATGGAGCTTAAAGAAAAAGGTGTAGGAATCAATTTGACGGGTGGTTGGTCTTAAGTCAAATGATAGGAACTATTAGTAACTCTCTATTTGCAATAATAGTGTGTTTTAAATGAAACATATTATGAACCTAAGGACCAAATTGCATAAATATAGAGAGGAATAACTAAAAGTCCCATCATAATTCCAAGAATGAACAATTGAGTTAGTTACGTCATTGGGGGTAAAATTAGGGGGTCTAAATTAGGAGATGTAGTGAGACTGTTCCTTCTAATTCATCATAAATTAAAAAGCCAACACTTTGACCAATAGTACTGTTATTCAAGCGAAATTGATATATAATTTGTTATTAATGAAGTACATGACATATACATAGACAAGATTCGACAAATTTGGAGAACAAAAATACAATATCCAACTGAAAGAAATCATTTATGAACCTAAGTCAGACTCACTGCCTCCTTAAATGATTATTGTTTGGCCGTATTCTATACAAAATAACTTAAATGATGGTTGTTTGGCATATTCTGTACAATATGTAAACTAACAAGATTCGACAAATTTTGTAGAAAAAGAGAATATTCAATCAAAAGTTCATTTTAAATGAAATCATTTATGAACTTATGTCAAACAGTTAACGTCTCCCTAAATGATTGTTGTTTGGCAATATTTTGTTCAAAATAACTTAAATGATAGCTATTTACCCTTATTCTATACAAAGTATTAACCGACAAATTTTGATAAAATTAGGGGAAAAAAAAAACATAATAGTCAACCAAAAGAAAATACAATATTTGTAGTAATATCGAAATTTAAATGAAATCATTTATGAACCTAAGTTAGATGAGCAATGCTTCTCTAAATGACAATTATTTTGTCGTACTTTGCACAACATGTAAACTAACAAGATCTAACAAATCTTGGAGGGAAAACATAATGTTAAACCAAAAGAAAGCACAATATTTGTAGAATGTTACTAAATGCCCTTACATTCCTTCTTTGAACCCCCATCCCTTTAATTTATTTTCATTACAATTTTACCCTCATATGAAATTCTTAATTTAACCTTATCCATATCCTTCCAAACCCAAGCTTTAACCCTAACCCTAATCCTACTTTGACCCCAACCCATTTTCTCTAGTTGGCATCATCCTCGCTGGTCCCATTTCTGAGGATCCTCCTTACCTTCACCATGCCTATCTTTGCCATCTAACTCTAGTTCCCTTATTCGTCGATCTCCTAGTCTCTCTCTCTCTCTCTCCCTCATTATTAGTCTCTATTGATTTGTCATTGTTCGCTACTGATTTCTTATTACTCGCCATTAGTTTCGCATTGCTTGCTGTTAATATTGCATTTTTCTCTATCTCACGTTGTTTGTCGTCGATCTTATATTACTTGTGTAGTAGAGAGCTGGAGGGGATAGGATTCGCGAGGGTTGGTGGCAACAGAAGGTGGGAGAAGGGGGCTGTACAAGGTGGAGTAGAGTTACTGCAATGGCTAGACGGGAAGTTAGGTGACGTGGGGGGGCAAGAGAGTTGTTTTGGAGGATAGAGAAGTGTTAGAAGGGTCGCTGGAGATGGTAGTGGCAGAGGCGGTCGGAGGTGGATGTGATGGTGGTAGGGGTGAAGGTTGCCAAAATAAAGGTGTTATCAGAGGAGAGAGGATTACCGGAGGAAATTAAGTAGCTAAGGTGAGGGTATAAAAACAAGGGCATTCTTGGAATTATGATGGGGCTTAAAGAAAAAGGTGTGGGAATCAATTTGATGGGTGGGTTGGTCTTAAGTCAAATGATGGGAACTATTAGTAACTCTTTATTTGCAGTAATAGTGTGTTTTAAATGAAACATATTATGAACCTAAGGACCAAATTGCATAAATATAGAGAGGAATAACTAAAAGTCCCATCATAATTCCAAGAATGAACAATTGAGTTAGTTACGTCAATGGGGGTAAAATTAGGGGGTCTAAATTAGGAGATGTAGTGAGACTGTTCCTTCTAATTCATCACAAAGTAAAAAGTCAACACTTTGACCAATAGTACTGTTATTCAAGCGAAATTGATCTATAATTTGTTATTAATGAAGTACACGACATATATATAGACAAGATTCGACAAATTTGGAGAACAAAAATACAATATCCAACTGAAAGAAATCATTTATGAACCTAAGTCAGACTCACTGCCTCGTTAAATGATTATTGTTTGGCTGTATTCCATACAAAATAACTTACATGATTGTTGTTTGGCATATTTTGTGCAATATGTAAACTAACAAGATTCGACAAATTTTGTAGAAAAAGAGAATATTCAATCAAAAGCGAATTTTAAATGAAATCATTTATGAACTTATGTCAAATAGTTAACGTCTCCCTAAATGATTGTTGTTTGGAAATATTTTGTTCAAAATAACTTAAATGATAGTTATTTACCTTTATTCTATACAAAGTATTAACTGACAATATTTGATAAAATTAGGGAAAAAAAAACATAATAGTAAACCAAAAAAAAATACAATATTTATAGTAATATCGAAATTTAAATGAAATCATTTATGAACCTAAGTTAGATGAGCAATGCTTCTCTAAATGACAATTATTTGGTCGTACTTTGTACAACATGTAAACTAACATGATCTAAATAATCTTGGAGGGAAAACATAATGTTAAACCAAAAGAAAGTACAATATTTATGAACATGCGAAAACTAACATCAACAAAAAAGGGAAGTGCAATGGCTTGACGGGAAGTTAGGTGACGTGGGTGGACAAGAGAGTTGTTTGGGAGGATAGAGAAGTGTTAGAAAGGTCGCTGGAGATGGTAGTGGCAGAGGCGGTCGGTGGTGGATGCGATGGTGGTAGGGGTGAAGGTTGCTGAAATAAAGGTGTTGTCGGAGGAGAGAGGATTACCGGAGGAAATTAAGTAGCTAAGGTGAGGGTATAAAAACAAGGGCATTCTTGGAAATATGATGGGGCTTAAAGAAAAAGGTGTGGGAATCAATTTGACGGGTGGTTGGTCTTAAGTCAAATGATGGGAACTATTAGTGACTCTCTATTTGCAATAATAGCGTGTTTTAAATGAAACATATTATGAACCTAAGGACCAAATTGCATAAATATAGAGAGGAATAACTAAAAGTCCCATCATAATTCCAAGAATGAACAATTGAGTTAGTTACGTCATTGGGGGTAAAATTAGGGGGTCTAAATTAGGAGATGTAGTGAGACTGTTCCTTCTTATTCATCACAAATTAAAAAGTCAGCACTTTGACCAATAGTACTGTTATTCAAGCGAAATTGATCTATAATTTGTTATTAATGAAGTACACGACATATATATAGACAAGATTCGACAAATTTGGAGAACAAAAATACAATATCCAACTGAAAGAAATCATTTATGAACCTAAGTCAGACTCATTGCCTTCTTAAATGATTTTTGTTTGGCCGTATTCCATACAAAATAACTTACATGATGGTTGTTTGGCATATTCTGTACAATATGTAAACTAACAAGATTCGACAAATTTTGTAGAAAAAGAGAATATTCAATCAGAAGTGCATTTTAAATGAAATCATTTATGAACTTATGTCAAACAGTTAACATCTCCCTAAATGATTGTTGTTTGGCAATATTTTGTTCAAAATAACTTAAATGATAGTTATTTACCCTTATTCTATACAAAATATTAACCGACAATATTTGATAAAATTAGGGAAAAAAAACATAATAGTCAACCAAAAGAAAATACAATATTTGTAGTAATATCGAAATTTAAATGAAATCATTTATGAACCTAAGTCAGATGAGCAATGCTTCTCTAAATGACAATTATTTGGTCGTACTTTGTACAACATGTAAACTAACAAGATTTAACAAATCTTGGAGGGAAAACATAATGTTAAACCAAAAGAAAGCACAATATTTGTTGAATGTTACTAAATGCCTTTACATTCCTTCTTTGAACCCCCATCCCTTTAATTTATTTTCATTACAATTTTACCCTAATATGAAATTCTTAATTTAACCTCATCCATATCCTTCCAAACCCAAGCTTTAACCCTAACCCTAATCCTACTTTGACCCCAGCCCATTATCTCTAGTTGGCATCTTCCCCACTGGTCTCATTTTCGAGGATCCTCCTTACACTACAACAAAATACGCTTTTGGCGACTAAAATTGGCGCCTAAAACAAATTTAGTCGCCAAAATTTTTGAAATTGGCGACTAAAACTTTTTTTTGGTCGCCAAAAATATAATATTTAGCTACTAAATTTTTTTAGTCGGGATATAAAAAATAATATAGTTGCTAAATATACTAGAATTGGCGACAAAAAAAAATATTAGTCGCCGTATATTGAGTTTTGGCTACTAAACTATTTAGTTGCCGAATGTAAAATTAAAATTTATTTTTTATCTTTGGCGACCAAAAGTTTAGTCGCCAAAACATATTTTCAGTGACCAAAAATTAGTTTAGTCGCCGTATATTAGGTATTGGCTACTAAAATATTTAGTCGCCAAATGCAAAATTAAAAAAAAAAAAAAAAACTATCTTTGGCGACCAAAAGTTTAGTCGCCAAAACATATTTTCAGCGGCCAAAAATTAGTTTTGTTGCCAAAAAATAAAAAATTGAAGGGAGACATTTCTAATTTAAATTTGAGGGATTTATAAAAGTAATTGGCGACTAAAAAATTTACTCGCTAATGGTGTAATATATATATATATATTTGGTTTCCAAAATTTTACCAACGCCTCTGTCTCTCTCTCTCTCTCTCTTTTCAGCGTCTCTCTATCTCTCCGATGCTCCTCTCCCTTCCCCCGCGGTTGCCGGGAACCGGAGCATTGATTCCTACTCCTTTTGGTCACTGTCACCTGAGATCCATGATGAGTTCATGAACAACGATTCAGAGCCAAGATCCAGAACAACTCCGAGCCAAGATCGAAGATCTCAACTCCAAAGTCTCTTTCCTCAGATTCTGAACTCCCTTCGATGATTACCACCATCGCTCTACTCCTTGCTTCTCTGACATCGTTTTAGTCGCTTCCGATGACAATTTCGGTAAACCCGCGTCTAACCCCATTCCCGTCTCTGCCCATAAGGCTGTTCTAGTGAGTACCCATTTTGATTTTTAACTTTCTCTGTGTGTTTTTGTTGTGTATTGAATGTGTTTGATATGTGGATTGTGTGGACAAACTCTGAAATGGGTAGTGATGATAAACTCTGAATTTGGATCATTGGTTTAGGTGATTGTTTGTTTGATATGTGGATTGTTAACTATTTGATTATTTGATTCTATGCTCAAGTGACAAATTTATCAGAAACAATTGGAACATGGTCACCAAGTGTTTGAATCTGTTTGAATCTATAGTGCCAGCAGTTGTTCCATAGCTCTTTGTCGTGCCCTGCTCCTGTCTATGTGGCCATTAAGAGGTATCTCCTATTATTCAATAGTTTTAAGCATCGTAGTGGTAACTCCTATTACTCTGAATATGTCTCTTTCTATTTCATGCAATCGTTTATTTTTGTTGAAGATGTTCTTTTCTATTCCTCACACTCGTAGTTAAGGGAAAATCCTCCACTCATGCTTAAATCTATTCCACATGGTGTGTACAATTTTCTTTTGTTTTATTCAGCCAATTCACTAATTTTGTCCCAGTTTTTGATTAGATGCTTGATTATTCTGATCTAGTTTAGATTTTCTTTTTCTAGAAGTCATTGAGAGTTGTTTTTGTTGGTAAAATTCATTTACGTATATCATATCATATATGAATGCTTTGTTAATTATGCAATCTAGGAGGACTAGGACTTGCTGTGCCTTTTAGATTTTTCAACTGTGTTTTTCAGATTTTCGTGAGGAGAAATGGGTTACACTACAGTTTATATTAGTAAGAGTTGAAAGATAGGTTCATTTGTAACTACTACGTTTACTAAAGTATTTCTTTTTATTTTTTGATAATTTTGAATGGCCAATAAAATCTTGTAACTGTTCAGCATTCCATTTGACTGCATGTGTTTGGACAATTTGTATTTCTTGATGACAACTCATTAATTGGACAATGGCAAAAAGTTCGATGATAAGGTTGTGTTAGTTTTTTATTTTATTTAAGTTTATTTTTAAAAATCATGTTGTATGTATTTATGGCCTTATTGAATTTGTTTTGCAATATTTGAAGTCAGAGAATTAAATATTAGAGGCCATTAAATGAAATTTATTTGTTTGTAGTAAAACTTAGTAGTCTTAAACACCTATCATATCCTTGGGAATTTTGTACATAAATTACTGTAGCAGCAACAAATTGCACTAACATACCAAACTTGAGATTGTAACCAACCCAACAATGAAAGTTCACAGCAAGAGAAAAAAAAGATACAATTCATCTTCAACGTGATATCCACACAAGCTCTTGGTGGACTTTGAATTTAGGCACCTATGCTAGGCATGCTTTTAGACTTTAATTTTTTGTTCATTGAAATTGAAACGTCAAGTGTTGTTACCTTGATGAGCTTGGCAATTTAACCGTTGGCATCGTTCTACGACGTTGTGGAAGAACATCCTAGAGTACAACCAAGTTGATTGAGCAGTCAGTGAAACAGAAAGAATTTATATGCATGGGAGAGAGCAAGAACTTTTTAGGTTGTCATTTGTGCTAAAGACATTTGAACATCGCTGTTAGGTTTTATTCTTGGCAACCTCGTTTGACAAAACTCCTTTCAATTGTATTTGTTTTCGCACCGTTTATTTCAGTGAGGCTATGAGTTTATTAGATGCGAATCAAACCCGAATCGTGCCTTTGTCAATTTCCATAGATCAAAACTGAGGTTGTAATAGGATCTAGTTTTCCAGATTTTTCAATTTTGGTCGTCCCGCTCGAGCGGGGAAAGTGACGCTCGAGCGGGGATTGCAAGCTCACAGCATCTCTGCTTCGCCTGAAAAAGTACTGGATGGTGTGATTCGACGCTCGAGCGTGTAAACTTCCGCTCGAGCGTGAAGTTTATATGAATCACACAATTTTGAAGCCTCCGCTCGAGCGGGAATTCCCACGCTCGAGCGGACCGCGCGAACACAAATTCGTGGATTTCTATGAGGAATTGGTTTTCTTCCAAAACTAGGATTACTTTGGTTTTCTATAAGTAGTTGGTTTTCTCCCAAAACTTTGTGAATCCCTCCAGATCTTCTTTTTGGATATTAAGGTTTATATATGGGGATATTTTGCTAGTTTTCTTTGATGTTTTCATTGAGTATTCAACTCATGGTTTAAGAAGCATATATCAAAGGTTTATTTGTTTGTTCTACACAAAAGAGAGAGTTGTTCTTTGGTGGATTCTGAAGAATTCGAGCCTAAAGCTTTGGTGGATTCTGGAGTGGCTCATTGTCAAGACAATTCCGAGGTGAAGACGGGGTTGGAAGAGACACATAGAGGTTAGTTCAATTCAGGCGTGGATTCGCTAGGTAATTGAGAGTATACCTGTATAATTCGTTTATATCTTCTTAGTGGATTGTTTTGTGGCTGTTGCCCGTGGTATTTTTTATCACAATTGGAGGTGTCCAATTGTGGTTTTTTCACATAAAATCGTTGTGTCGATTGGTCTTAATTGTTTGATTGGGATTGTTATATACTGCTTAAAATTGATACATAATCACAAATCAACATCTAGGAGATTTCTAGATTTTTCAATTGGTATCAGAGCAGGTCGTTCTATTTTTTTTTTAAAAAAATATCTTTTAGAACGAAATCTTGTTTTATTTGTGATAATGGATTCAATTCGTGAGGGAAATTCTATGGTTCGACCACCCCTACTTGACGGATCCAATTATTCTTTTTGGAAAGCTCGGATGAGATCGTTTTTGAAATCAATAGATGAAAAAGTTTGGCAATCTGTCATGAATGGGTGGACCGAACCAACAATTACCGTTGATGGAGTAACTTTCCCCAAACCAATTGAAAAGTGGGACACAATTGATTACCAAAATAGTAGCTGGAATAGTAAAGCTATCAATTCTCTCTTTTGTGCTGTCACACCTGAAGAGTTTAGCCGAATTTGCAATTGTGAAGTCGCAAAAGAGGCTTGAGATATCTTACAAACTATTCATGAGGGCACTCCTTCTGTGAAACGCTCAAAACTTCAAAGGCTCACATCTAGTTTTGAAAACCTTTCAATGAAAGATAGTGAGACCTTTGATGAATTTATGCGAAGTTGAGTGACATTGTAAATTTCAGCTTTAATTTAGGTGAAAAAATACTAGAATCCAAAGTTGTGGGAAAAATTTTGAGATCCTTGCCCGATCGGTTCCAACCAAAAGTTACGGCTATTGAGGAGGCTCAAGATATTGACAACCTCAAGCTAGATCAGTTGGTTGGAAATCTCCAAACTTATGAGACACATAGAAATTTCAAAAAGAAACAAAAAAGATATTGCTTTTAGTAGTGCTCATAGAGTTGGAGAGGATTCTGATGAGGATTGTGAGATAGATTCCAAGATTACAACTGCTTTTGTTAAACAATTTAAAAAATCTTTTTTGAAAAGGAATCCTAATCTTTTGGAATCTACTCATACTCATAAATCTAAAGGCAAAGATAAACCCAAAATTAATTCTATAGCCAAGAAGGAGAAATGAAAGATACAAGGGAACTCTAAAAGAGTCCAATGCTATGAATGCCAAGGATATGGCCACTTTGCTTCAGAATGCCCCACTCGTTTGAAGAAGAAGAAAGCCCTCGCCATCACTTGGGATGATGAATCAGAATTTGATGAAGATGAAAGTGACAACGAAGATCAAGGCGAAGAGGGACATAAACAATTCCTTGCTTTCATGGCGACTTCCGAAACTGGAGGACAAACAGAGTATCCGAAGAGCCCGGTTGAGAATGCCACTGATGATGAATCCTCGGGAAGTGATGATGAAGAGCTTGATCAAGCTTATGAAAAATTGTATAAGGAATCTCTTAAGTTATCCAAATTGAATAACAAACTCACTATGAAACTCATAGCATGTGAAAGTGAGAATGTCAAACTAAAGGAGGAGATTTCCGAGGCTAGGATTGATGCCATCAAGATAGCTAATGATTGACAAGCTCTTTGTGCAAAACTCTTGACTTGTGAGATAGAGAGGAATGGGCTACAACAAATCTATGCAACATATGAAGAAAAGATTGAAACTCTCGAGATGTCTCAAGTTGCTTTGGAAGAACTAATGACCAAGAAAGAGGAAGAGCTCAAGTGTACCATGGCTACCATTGGTCTTTGGAATAGAGGATCAAAGACTTTAGACAATATTATTGGATCTCAACAAATTTGTTCTGACAAGAGTGGCATTGGCTTTGGTGATAACAAAGAGCAAAAACAGAGTGCATCTACATCTCATGATACAAGAACTCAAGGAAAGGGAGAACAACAAATTCAACATAAGGATAGACTTCTCAAACTTCCTAGAGTTGGTAAGGTAAAACAAAAGAAGGTACACCCTGTACGCCCTGTTTTTATTTGTCATCATTGTGGTATGCATGGTCATATTCGCCCTTATTGTTATAAGTTGCATGGGAGAGTGTCTCATAAAGATGGAAGAAATTCTAACATCTCATGGAGTAAGAGACACTTCATTGGTCGTAAGGAGGTTAAGGATCGCAATTCTCACAACTTTGTTCGTACTAAAGCAGTTTGGGTGAGAAAACTTGACTTGTGTTAATTTGTTTTGTTGTTTTAGTTTTTGGGTTTCTGTGCTTTTTTTGTCATTAAATGTGTGCTTGTTCATTTTTTTTGTCTTGCTTTATTTTTGAAAAAAAAAAAAACCCAAAAAGATTTTCTTAGTATGGTTTTGCAAGCTTGAAATTTTTGAGTGGTCCTTGGTGCATATTGGAATTTATAAGAATATCCATTACATGTTAATATGTGTGTGCTTTTTGTGGTCATTACTCAATTTGGAGTGTGTGGTTTTTTATTAGTATGTCTCATTTTGTACACACTCTTGGATTAGCAAATATCGGAGTTTTCCGCATTAGTGATTATTTTTTTTTTATGGACTTCTGGCATTGGATCTTTTTCTTTTCTAGAGGAATTGACCTATACTAGCATATCATGGGTGATGTTGAGTCTCTTAACCACCTTCCATCTTTTTGCACCTCCACAGCTTTCGCCTCTATTCTTTGCAGTCTAGCCATGAGGAAAAGGCTACCTCAGAGTCACCAACCAGGCCATCCTTATTATATCCATGCTTCTCTGGTTCGGTTTCCATACTCTTGAGCGTGTCAGCCGCCAATGAGTGCGCAAAAGAAAAAGAAAAAGAAAGATATATGCAAAAGAAAGAAAGAAAAAAAAGAAGAAAAGATTCATTGATTGGGGGGGAGCCTCCGCTTTTACTCACCAAATATCCCTTGATTCCTAGTGGTTTGACTTTCCTTTGTTGTGCTTAGATTCTCTTGTCAGATGTCCAACTTTCAGATCACTACTAGGATTGAATCTAGTGTTTGTCGAACTCCAAGAGTCACACAAACACTTTTCTCATGGGATCTATGCTTTTCACATAATGCATCACTTTCTTTAATGAGGAATCTTCTACAGACTGTGCACATTGTGTTTACTAGTAATTGTGCTTTCTGGATAGTCTTGTGTGCTTTAAGGTACTAATATGAAATTCCTTGCTTGCTCCACCATATTATTTTTGTCGTTTGCTTTTTGTTCACTGTTTTCAGTGTTTGTGGTTGATTTTAGTGAGGGGGAGTTTGGTTCATCTTTGATTTGTTTCGTAAGGGAGATTGGCTAGTTGTTTTGGATGTTTCTATGCACTGTTTGCTAATTATTTCCTTCTTGCATGTTCCGGGTATTTACATCGTCATATCATTGCTCGTGTGGATTATGATCTTGCTTTTGTTGTTTGAGAGTTGTTTTTCCTGAGTCTTAGTTTTCATCTCTTCATGTTTTCCATCTCATGTTTCAAGATAATCGTGTCATATGTCTATTGCTTTTTCATATACTCTTGTGGGACTAATAGTTGTTTTGGAGATTGTGGCACTAATAACTGTTTTGCAGATCATGACCTTGAGAAAAAAGTTGGCTTTTGTTGGCTGTAATGGGTTGGGGTGTTTAGGATTTTATTTGTTAGGTGTGTTGTGTCACGGCATTGCCAAAGGGGGAGATTGTTAGGTTTTATTCTTGGCAACCCCGTTTGACAAAACTCCTTTCAGTTGTATTTGTTTTCGCACCTTTTATTTTAGTGAGGCTATGAGTTTATTAGATGCGAATCCGACCTGAATCGTGCCTTTGTCAATTTCCATGGATCAAAACTGAGGTCGTAACAGGATCTAGTTTTCCAGATTTTCCAATTTTGGTCGTCCCGCTTGAGCGGGGAAAGTGACGCTCGAGTGGGGATTGCAAGCTCACAGCATCTCTGCTTCACCTGAAAAAGTACTGGATGGTGTGATTCCCGCTCGAGCGAACCGCGCGAACATAGATTCGTGGATTTCTGAAAAAGTACTGGATGGTGTGATTCCCGCTCGAGTGAACCGCGCGAATATAGATTCGTGGATTTCTATAAGGAATTGGTTTTCTTCCAAAACTAGGATTACTTTGGTTTTCTATAAGTAGTTGGTTTTCTCCCAAAACTTTGTGAATCCCTCCAGATCTTCTTTTTGGATATTAAGGTTTATATTTGGAGATATTTTGCTAGTTTTCTTTGATGTATTCATTGAGTATTCAACTCATGGTTTAAGAAGTAGACATCAAAGGTTTATTTGTTTGTTCTACACAAAAGAGAAAGTTGTTCTTCGGTGGATTCTGAAGAATTCGAGCCTAAAACTTTGGTGGATTCCGGAGTGGCTCATCGTCATGACAATTCCAAGGTGGAGACGGGGTTGGAAGAGACACATAGAGGTTGGTTCAATTCGGGCGTGGATTCGCTAGGTAATTGAGAGTATACCTGTGTAATTCCTTTATATCTTCTTAGTGGATTGTTTTGTGGTTGTTGCTCGTGATTCTTTTATCACAATTGGAGGTGTCCAATTGTGGTTTTTCCACGTAAAATCGTTGTGTCGATTGGTCTTGATTGTTTGATTGGGATTGTTATATACTGCTTAAAATTGATATATAATCACAAATCAACATCTAGGAAATTTCTAGATTTTTCAATCGCAATTCAACTTCCATGGTATGCCCACACAAGCCCTTATTGGATTTAGTATTTAGGCACCTATATGTGACTGAAGTTTGGTAGCAGCATGTTTCTTGATAACTGTCTCAACTTTTCTCATTCTTCTTTGTCAATAACCATTCAACTTCATTTTGGCGTTTGGAATTTAGTTACTGTTATCAGTTTCTGCCTTCTACAATTAAATTTTTCCTGATAAAATCTGAAGTGAAAATGTCAATTTTTTGCAATATATAGGGGAAGTTATCTCCGAAGACTATGAGCCCGAGTATGGTACTGATTGTTTAGAGATGCACCTTGGGGCTGTTCAACCTGGGGAACGTGTTTTGGTCATTGATGATTTAGTGGCGACAGGGGGGACACGATCTGCAGCCATAAGGATTTTAGGTAACTTCTAGGGCTTTCATGATTTTTCTTTCTCAATTCAGTATGTGTATTTCAACACTTTCCTTAATTCTCTAGCCAACAACTAATGTGCTTGGAATTGTTATAAACTAGAACGTGTTGGGGCTGTGGTAGTTGAATGTGCATGTGTTATTGGGTTGCCAGAGTTAAAGGTAATGCTTTATAAATTATATGTGATTTCCCCTTGTTTGTTACATCATCAAACCTAGTTTATGCTGCTATTGTAACATTAATCTTATTTTCTCTTCTGCTTCTTTAATAAAATTATTATATTATCAAATTTATTGAAATTTTATTTGTCATTTTATACTTTATTTTATTTTCCTCTGTCATAGATGAACTTCGAACATTGTTGAGACTTGGATTAGTTTTCTTATACTGCACTATTGTTGTGGAACAAAATGTTTGACTAACTTGGATATTAGCTGTTTTAAGTACTTAACTTCGAGTGAAAATATTTAAATAGGAAACTTTGACAACTTGGAAACTCTTTCATAATAGAATATTTAAAGACATTTTAACTTTTAATTAATAGAGCATTTTACCATTCTAGAAAGACTAGAATGACGTAATTAGTTGTAACAATAAATAAGAAATAACTGAATTCATAATCAATCAAAGTTTCTAAGTATGTACAGTTCCTAAACAAGTCCTATGCTTAAAACTATTGAGTCATCGACATTTAATTGATGTGGATTTATTTTTCTTCTCCTGTTATGTGCAAAAAGTGTTAAAAAGTGTTAATGCATTAGGTGTTAAGAGTTATTACATCTTAAATTATGTTGGTCTAAAGTACTCTTCTTGTATTTTGTGGAGCCTTGGATGCTTGAATAAGAAATGCATCATTTAATTGGGACTTGGAGTATCAAAATGAATGTATAGCTTTCAATCAGATGTAAGTTAATTGAACCCGACTTAGTTAGCTTTTGAGCTTTTATAGTTTGGTTTTCTTGTTGATGATGCAACTTCCCGTGTTGTTGTCTTTTGATAATCTCAGTTGACTGAATTGCATTTATTACTGTATCTTTAATTATATCTTTGATAATCTAATTGACTATTCTTGTATTTATGGAGCCTTGGGTGCTTGAATAATAAATGCTTCATTTACTTGGGATTTGTAGTATAAAAAAGAATATCAATATTAGTGTAGTGCGAACTAATTGAGCCTGAGCCTGACTAACTTAGCTGCTGAGCATTTTGTGTTTGTTTCGTTGTTGATGATGCAATCTTTGCTTTTCCATTTATTGGAGGTTGTTGGCTCATGATAAACCCAGTTGACTGGATTGTGTTTTTGCTTAGGTGTGATGTAAATCTATTACTGTCTACTCTGTGCACACGTTCAATTCAAACTCGTGAAGGGATTATTGTTAAAGCTTTGGATTGTAATGCTGCTATTGCAAGTCGGTATGCTTTGGTAAAGACTATTTATGCTAGGCTGTTTGATTGGTATGCTTGTTATTAATGTGTTGTCAGTAGCTTTTTATTTTTCCTGATTTGAAAATTCGCTGTGGTTGCTTGATGAGTATGCTTGTGTGGCTTCTACATTTGTTTCTTTTAGGCTTGTTGAGAAGATTTGAATGCTTTAAAAACAACAGGTGAATTTTTTTTCTCATAAATGTTTTTGAAATTACTTCTACTCACGTTTTTTCATTTTTCATGCAGTTCAGCAATTAATTTTTGAATGTTCTCTTTTCTTCTCTTTCTCTTCCTATCACAATGTGTTAAAATAATTGTTGATTTCTGAATTAAGAGTTGACAGATACATTGTTTAAGACATGAGCCAAAAAATTGGAAACCAAGTATTGCATGCTACTAATTCCCTCCATACTCTAAAAGTAAATTACAAGATTTTTGTTATAAAATGCTTTCTTTTTTTAAATTTTATTTTATGTTTCCCATTTCAAATATCTAAATGGTAGATTGAGATCCTCTCCGTTAATTTATACTTCTGTGGTAGTTTCCCTCAACCATTAACATCTCTTGAGCATTAATTCTATTTAGAAGCTTTAATCCATTTTTGTTAATTTTGTTCATTAATTCTACTTTGTTCATTAATTCTATTGAGATCCATGTTTGCTAATTTTCCTAACCAACTACTTAATATTCAACTTCAAGAAAGAAGAATTAAAAAAGCAGTTTATTAGTTATTATTTATGTTTAGTAATAAGCAGTTTATAACTAATACTTTCCAAATGGATATTATTTAGTTAGTTTATATTAGTTGTTATTTATGTTTAGTTATTATCAGCTAATGAACGCATCAGCCATGAATAAAGCAGTTGCATCATAATTACCGTATGTATAGTTGTAGGAGAATATTATATAATAACAAGATGTAGTTAGTTTGTGTGACAGTAAGGATTAGTTAGGTTGTTATTACTAGTATTGAATAAATGTGTATATATACACTTGGACAGAGATGATTTTGTATCTGATCATTCAATGAAATACATTCTTCATGGTATTAGAGCATTGCCATTATTGTATTAAGTGAACCTTAGATTTGGTCTCTTGAAGCTGCTGCCATGTGGACTTTACGTGATTTACATTAAAAAAAAAAAAGAAAAAAAAGAAACCCACGTTTGCTAATTTTCCTAACCAACTACTTAATATTCAACTTCAAGAAAGAAGAATTAAAAAAGCAGTTTATTAGCTATTATTTATGTTTAGTAATAAGCAGTTTATAACTAATACTTTCCAAATGGAAAATTTGCTAAGGATAATGCATCAGATAATGAATGCATTAGCCATGAATAAAGCAGCTGCATCATAATAACAAGATGGAGAATATTATATGACTAGTATTGAATAAATATGTATATATACACTTGGACATATATGATTTTGTATTTGATCATTCAATGAAATACATTCTTCATGGTATTAGAGCATTGCCACTATTATATTAAGTGAACCTTAGATTTGGTCTCTTGAAGCTGCTGCCATGTGGACTTTAGGTGATTTACATTAAAAAAAAAAAAAAAACCCACGTTTGCTAATTTTCCTAACCAACTACTTAATATTCAACTTCAAGAAAGAAGAATTAAAAAAACAGTTTATTAGTTATTATTTATGTTTAGTAATAAGCAGTTTATAACTAATACTTTCCAAATGGAAAATTTGCTAAGGATAATGCATCAGATAATGAATGCATCAGCCATGAATAAAGCAGTTACATCATAATTACCGTATGTATGGTTGTAGGAGAATATTATATAATAACAAGATGTAGTTAGTTTGTTAGATAGTTAGGATTAGTTAGGTTGTTATTACTAGCATTGAATAAATGTGTATATATACACTTGGACATATATGATTTTGTATCTGATCATTCAATGAAATACATTCTTCATGGTATTAGAGCATTGCCGTTATTATATTAAGTGAACCTTAGATTTGGTCTCTTGAAGCTGCTGCCATGTGGACTTTAGGTGATTAACATTAAAAAAAAAGAAAAAGAAAAAGAAACCCACGTTTGCTAATTTTCCTAACCAACTACTTAATATTCAACTTCAAGAAAGAAGAATTAAAAAAAAAATGCCCATTTTCCCACGTTCCTACTACAGTTTCTACCACCCTCTTTAACTGTTTTTAAAGGAACTAAATGGTGCCATCTATACTATTATATTAAGTGAACCTTAGATTTGGTCTCTTGAAGCTCCCGCCATGTGGACTTTAGGTGATTTACATTAAAAAAAAAAACCACGTTTGCTAATTTTCTTAACCAACTACTTAATACTCTACTTCAAGAAAGAAGAATTAAAAAAAAAAATGCCCATTTTCCCGCGTTCCTACTACAGTTTCTACCACCCTCTTTAACTGTTTTTAAAGGAACTAAATGGAGCCATATCAGGGATCATGTTCATTCGACCTAAACCGGGGCACCCTTTTTGACCATTCGACCTAGTGCATATTCGGAATCCATAGTGACCATTCCAAACTAGGACAGGCTGCTTACACGATTGTAGGTTGTTTGAAACTGCTGCGTGCGTAGTGAAACCTTAGCTCCTGACAAAATAGGACAGGGAAACCCTACCCCAACATAGGGGTGTTTTGGCTCTCAGTTGCTTGCTATGTGCTTTTAGAGTGTGTCTCTACAGGAATACACGTATCAGTTTGCAAGTCTGGGTATCAGGCCTGAGGGCATCAGTATTTTGAGAATCAGTTATATCTACGGGTATCAGATTCAGATTTGGGGCAGTGATTCGGGAACAGTGATCAGTAGTTGAGAACGGTTCATTACAGCATGTGCTTGCCAACTGTGTGTTCTCTTTATTTAAGCTGTTATGCTGTCCATTTTTCTGGACATTTTATTTCCTTATTATGCTTTATTTATCTTTTTGCAAGGTAGTTTAGCACCATTGCATCCGACCAGGTAGATATTCCTTGAGCACTCTGGGTTAGAGGTCGTAGACTTAATCGATCCGAGGATCTGATAGACGGAAAAGCAGTGTTCCTTTCTTTACCCCCGGTTACTAGACAGAGGTCAAAAAGGCGCAATGTATCGGTATAGCGGTCACCAAATTAGTGGTCTACCCCACCAGTAAACAGTCAGGCTGAGGTCTCAGTTTCTATTACAGGGACAGATATACCGGTTATTCAGTTAGATCAGCACATTATGGCAGGTATGGAGGAAATGATGCGTCAACTCCAGGAGAGTATGAAAACCATGCAGCAGGATGCTGCCCGTCAAATAGAATTCGCCAAACAACAGGCTGAGGTCATGGCCCAACAGGCAGAGTTAATCACTAGGTTACAGCAGTAAACTGGAGCATCTGCTTCACACCAGGTTCCTCCCCCACCAAGAGTTCCCATACTCAGGGAGACAGTTAACATCCAGGATGATACGGACATTCCAATCGGGCTGGCTCCGCCCCCGGTTCTACCCCAGCTATCCAAAACACCCACCAACCTACCGGATTCTCCCTTTGAGTTTGAGGTGGACCCCACAGCATTAAAAGTGAGCAAGCTTGAAAAGTTGTTCAAGAAGTCTCAGGGTGTGAAGTCCATTCCGGACATTGAGGACGGGTATACCGACTCGGCTGTGACTCTGCTGGACCGATTTAAAATGCCGCACATAGACCGTTTCGACGGGTCTGAGGATCCAATGGTGCATTTGCGGCTGTTCTCAGACATACTAAAGCCGATGGGCCTATCTAGATTGCAGAAGCATTCTCTGTTCGGCCGGACCCTGTCGGGTGTAGCGGCTATTTGATATGCAAAACTGGAGGATTCCGTCAAGAGGAGTTGGGAGGAGATGGCCGAGGCCTTCATAGCTCAGTACTCCTATAATACACAGATTGAGATTACAACCAGTGATCTCGAGATAACTAGGCAGGAGCCGAAGGAGAGCTTCTTCGATTTCGTGACCCGGTGGAGGGCCAAGACCTCCATGATGACCATCAGGCCTGTTGACAAGGATCAGATACGGATGGTTGTGCGCAACCTCCAACCCAAGCTTATACAGAAGATGATCGTCCTCCCTCTTCCCACCTTTGCAGATTTACATGAGATTGGGGTGCAAATCGAGGTTGTTATGAAACAGGGTCTGATTGACCAAGACAGAGAGCAGCCCAATAGGGCGTTCAACCGTAGTACAAATGTAGGCACAAGCGGTGTTGTAGCTGGCAGATCTTCAGATGTGGGAATGGTCATCACCACCACCCTAAGAACCCTTGCAGCTACGCCATTCACCGGTACGTCCGGAAGTAGCTCACAAACGACCAAGTATTCACCTCGAGGCCAAAGAACCTTCACTCCACTATACATGCCCCTATCCAAAGCTTTGGGGGGTTTTGATCAGGAAAGGGCACCTGAAACCCCTAGAGCTGCGGCCACTACCAGATAAACTCTCTGCTTCCCATAACCCGGCCAAGTACTACGCCTTTCACCAACAGCATGGTCATGACACCGACCAGTGCTTTCGATTGCGTCATGAGATTCAAGATCTCATTGATAATAGGGTAATTGTGCCTCCAAAAAAGCTAAATGTCACAACCAACCCTCTCCCACCACACAACCAAGCTCCACCTCCCAAATGAATTAATCTAATCCAAACCGAGGTTGTGTCATATGACCCTAGCATATATGTCACCCCTTTTCACCTACCCAAGCCGGAGGTGTTCATTCCTGACAGCACTAACTTGTGCATGTTGGACATCTCCCGAATCCAACCTGAAATGGTAGTGGCGGCTATCGAAGATAGGACTAGGTCGACTACTGGGGCAGATGAGAGTAATTATACAGAGCCTGAAAGGTCTGAGAGAGTCATGAATGACCCAAGCGGTTACATTACATCGGCAAGCCAGGCTAGGCCGAATGTGGAATTGCCAGTGGACGCAGAGATTTGTGTAGTACAGGAGAATGAACCTAATCAGGGGTTAGATGACCTAGCGGATCTGGAAGAAGACATTGCAAATCTGCAACTCTTTGAGGAGCAGGATTCAGGGGACGTGGCAGTCAATTGGTTTGATGGGTCAGCAGAGTTTACTGGGTGGCTTGACGACCAGCCGGATGTTGTGGAACAACCTCAGCTAGAACAGGGTCCGTCGGAGACGGGGACATCAACAGTGGCCGGAAGGGCCGAAAATCAGGAGCTACTGCCGGAGAGCACCGGTGATAAGAATTTTGCTCGAGATTAGAGCATTTTGAGTATAGAGGAGACTGAACAACAAACTGCACTGGAACAGTTCGAGCGGGAAAGGATCGATGATTCTGAGCGAGTCAGGAAAGCCCCTGAGGGAACAGAATGTGTTGTGAGCACAGGAATGGAAGATGCTGCGAGCACAGGAATAGTTTTAACGGAGCCGTTCAGGTGTCTGTCGGCTGCCGATGGCATGTGGTGGGAGGATGATGATCTATGTCTTGCCCACATAGATGAAGACTGGGGATAAAGCCAACCGAATGATACCTGGTATATTGGCGAAGTTGACCACATGACTAGGAGTGGGCGGTATTTCAAGCCCCCACACTTAGATCAACCAGAGGCGTCCGGGAAGGACAAGAAGGCGGAGAAGCAAAAAGAAAAGTTACTCGAAGAAGAGGCTGTGCTGAAACAGTTGAAGAAGATACAGGCAGACATCTCCATCTGGGGACTGTTTATGGCTTTAAGAGTACATAGACAGGCTGTCCTTTCTGCAATGGACAAGGCCAAACTCTCAATAGACACCACGCCTGAGCAGCTGGTAGGACTGGTCTTTCCAAGAGGAGCTTCCCCGACGTTGACCTTTTCTGACAAAGAACTGTTGCCTGAGGGCACGAATCATAACAAACCTCTTCACATCTTTGTTGAGTGTAGAGACAAATGGATACTGGTAGTTCTTGTCGACACAGGATCCGCTATCAACGTGTGCCCATCGAGGACAACATATGCAATTAGGTTGAAGCTCGCAGACTTCATGCCAACTACCCAAGTGATAAGGGCCTACGACAATACAAGTAAAGAAGTGAAGGGGACTTTGCAGATTCAAACCCAGGTTGGTCCAGGACAACATGGTGTTGATTTTCATGTCTTGGACGTTCCCGCAACCTTTAATCTACTCCTCAGGCGGCCGTGGCTGCACCAGGTGAAGGCAGTCTCGTCCACCCTGCATCAGATGTTGAAATACCCCCACGGGAAAGGGGTGGCTATAGTTTTTGGGAATTCGTTAATTCATCCACCACTAGAAGTGTCTACATCGATTTTGGAAATCGAGCATGGTGCAGAGGATATGTTCCTATCAGGATTTACCCTAGCCGAGGCTCGGGCTATTCAGAACATCTTAGCTGTAGATGAGGGGTTGTATGTCAGCGCACAGTCTGTGTACCTCATGAACAAGCTCAACCACATCCCCGGGATGGGACTAGGAAAAAGTGGTCGGAAAGGCATCGCAGTATCGGCCGAAGTGCCGCACAACCCGTATACCTTTGGTTTAGGCTATCTGCCTACCAAGGAGGACTGGGTAAGGAAAGGCAAGCAGATGACTTGAAGAGCCAGAGCCAAGCAAATCGGGGGGCATTTTGATTTGATGCATCGGCCTATTCAAGGCACCCTGAACGGACGCTTTGTCCGGGAGGGAGAGGACTTTCCATTCTGCGGCTTCCCAGAGCCATGGCTGAACGCAAAGAAGAGGCACCTACCGGGATTTGAAATCTTCTTCGACTTGCAGTTATCCGGGGATGATGTCGCCTAGGAGTAGACAGATCCATCAGTTGAGGTTGAGCAATGTAAGAAAGTGGATTTTGAGAACACCGAGTTTGAAATGTGGGTAGCACTGGCCTGTCTACTATCAGATCCTCCGATCATACATGAGTGCTTGGGGGATGATCTCTCAGTGTCTATGATTAGGAATGAAATGGCTGCGAGCCCACCTTCTAACATTTTGGATGTATCTGTCGCACCCTTCCTCGTCTGGCAGTACGAGGAGGGATTCTTATCGAGCAGCACCGGGTCAAGTAGTGAGTCGGAATCAGGTTCCACTGAGTCTAGTGAGTCGGAATCAGGTTCCAGCTCGTCTGAGTCTGAGTCCGGTATTCCTGGGAGTGATAACCCGGATGCCACTGTCCTGTCTAGGTCGTCTTTTTCTTTCTCTTTTGAGTCTATTGTAACAGAAGAATCAGATGGACTGGATGAAGTGATTAATGAGAATTATGCAGCTGTGGCCTTTGATTACTTTTCTGTACCCTTGATTTATTGCATGAACTTAGACTTTCAAAACTTCGATGAAAACGACGAGGAAGATATTCCTCCGGTTTTGAAATATTTACTAGAACAAGAGCAAGAGAGGTTTGTAAAACCGCTGGTTGATGAAATCACTCAAATTAACATTGGTACTGAGAAGGACCCGCGGCTGGTCCAGATCAGGTCCACGTTGTCTTCGGAGGAACGCGAGCGCTTAGTCGCTTTATTACAAGATTTCAAAGATGTTTTCGCGTGGTCCTA
Source organism: Camellia sinensis (assembly GCF_055761805.1). Classification (NCBI taxonomy): domain Eukaryota; kingdom Viridiplantae; phylum Streptophyta; class Magnoliopsida; order Ericales; family Theaceae; genus Camellia; species Camellia sinensis. Next base: position 8,629,676 of record NC_138968.1, read on the forward strand.
CGAAGACATGCCTGGAATCGATCCTGAGATTGTACAGCACTGGATCCCTCTTGACCCAGGGGCCCGACCTGTCAAGCAGAAACTCAGAAGAATCCGCCCTGACTGGGCTATCAAGATCAAAGAAGAGGTCACCAAGCAAATTGACGCAGGGTTCCTGCTGCTATCTGAATACCCAACTTGGTTGGCCAACATAGGCCCTGTTTGGTAGGGCTTATTTCCAGCTTATTTCAGCTTTTAACTTAATTTAAGCTATTTTGATATGTTTGGTTCAGCTTAACAATACAGCTTATAGCTTTTTCTAAGTCAAAAGTCAACTTATTTTTTGAGTGGGAGAGGAGAAGCTTAATTTATAATTCAAAAATCAGTTTATGTTCACAACTATAAGTTATAAGCTGTTAAGCTATAAGCTATAATTACTTTTCCACCGCTCTACCAAACTGGGCCATAGTTTCAGTACCGAAGAAGGACGGCAGAATTCGGGTATGTGTGGATTTCAGAGATTTGAACAAAGCCAATCCAAAGGACGAGCATATCGATGAGTTAATGGACTTCACTGCGGGACATGCATTGCTCTCATTTATGGATGGCTTTTCAGGCTATAACCAAATCGTAATGGCACCCGAAGACTGGGAGAAGATTGTTTTTACCACCCCGTGGGGGACCTATTATTACAGGGCGATGCCATTTGGGCTGAAGAATGCTGGAGCTACATATCAACAGGCTGCAACCACGATATTGCACGACATGATCCACAAAGAGGTTGAGGTGTACGTGGACGACATGATTGTCAAATCCAAAGAAAGAGAGGGCCACTACACCGCCTTGCAAAAGTTTTTCCAAAGGATCAGAGAATTCCAGTTGCAGCTGAATCCTCAGAAATGTACGTTTGGTGTTACAGCAGGGAAAATGTTGGGGTTCTTGATTACACAGAGAGGTATCGAAGTTGACCCTTCCAAAATCAAGGCCATCTTAGAAATGCCACCACCAATGACTGAAAATGAGGTGCGAGCCTTTATGGGTAAAGTGCAATTCATAAGACGGTTTATTGCTAAATTAACCATGACTTGTGAACCACTCTTTGGTCTCCTCAAGAAAGGAACGAAGTTCCAATGGGACGGCCGATGCCAAGCTGCTTTCGAATAGATTAAGCAATACTTACAGAACCCACCCGTGTTGTCACTGCCTGAGCCGAGGAAACCGTTGATCTTGTACCTTTCAGTGACTGAAACTACAATGGGCTGCATGCTTGCACAAGAGTTTGAGGACAGAGTAGAAAGAGCTATTTACTACCTGAGCAAGAAGATGCTGGAATACGAAACCTGCTACACTTCGCTGGAGAAGGCTTGTCTGGCCTTGGTATGGGCTACCAGGAAGCTGCGGCACTACCTATTAGCTCACTATGTAATGTTGGTTTTGAGATTGGATCCCATCAAATATCTCTTCGAGAAACCGGCACTTACGAGTAGGCTAGCCCGTTGGTTGCTTCTGCTTTTCGAATTTTATTTGAAATATGTGATGCACAAGTCAGTAAAGGAGAGGGCAGTAGCAGAGTTCCTAGCCGATCACCCTGTGGAAGGGGATGAAGCAGTTGAGTACCTATTCCCATATGAGGCCATTTTGCATGTCGAAGACAAAACTTGAACGATGTACTTTGACGGAGCATCAAACCAATACGGGTATGGGATAGGAGTGTTGCTGATAGCACCCGACAATTCCCTCATACCTTTAGCATTCAAACTCTGTTTCAAAGTATCGAACAATGAAGCAAAATATGAGGCATGTATTGCCGGTTTAGAAGTCGCCCTAGAACTAGGGGCAAAACGGTTGGACGTCATCGGGGACTCGAACCTTGTTGTATCTCAAGCTAAAGGAGATTGGAAAGTCAAAGAAGAAAAGATGAGAATCTATCACCAGACCTTGGACGTGCTGATTTCTTAGCTTGAGAAACTGAACTTCGCTCATCTATTAAGAGAGAACAATAGGTTCGCAGATTCACTAGCAACTCTATCTTCCATGATAGACATCCCTTTTGGAGTCCGGATGCGTCCGATCATCATTGAACAAAAATTTGTGCCGGCCTACGAGCTGATCGCCGCCATAGATGAAGTACAAGATGAGAATCCTTGGTATTACGACGTCTGGAACTTCTTAGAGAAGGAAGCGTATCCACCAGGGGCAAATGCCAAAGATAAGAGGACAATTAGAAGAATGGCTGCTCAGTTCATCGTCTGCGGGGGTAAACTGTATAAAAGAGGTCATCTGAAAATGCATAAGCTGTGTGTTGATGTTGAAGAATCGAAGCGCCTGATGGAGGCCATCCATGGAGGAGAGTGCAGAGCATACATGAATGGGGTGATGCTAGCCCGGAAGATCCTTAGACAACGTTATTACTGGTCCACCATGGAGGAGGATTGTATTGGTTTTGTCCGGCGATGCCACAAATGCCAGATCCATGCAAACCGCACGAACATTCCGCCATTGAAGCTGTACAACATGACTTCGCCATGGTCGTTTTCAGTTTGGGGGATTGATGTGATCGGGCTGTTACTCCGAAGGGATCCAATGGGCATGAGTTCATTTTGGTCGCGATAGACTATTTCACAAAGTGGGTTGAGGCCCAATCTTATGCGATATTGAAGGCTTCACATGTTGCAAAGTTTATCAGGAAGAACATCATCTGTTGCTATGGAGTCCCGAACGAGATCATTTCAGATAATGGTTCCCACTTCAAGAAGGAAGTGATTGACTTGTTGGACAAGTACAACGTGGCTTTTCATAAGTCGTCTACATATTGGCCGCAGACCAACGGAGCAGTTGAGGCCGCCAACAAGAACATCAAACACATACTGCAGAAGATGGTGGAAACCTACCAGGACTGGCCAGATAGGTTGCCATTTGCTCTGTGGGGCTACCGGACTTCAATTAGAACTTCTATTGGGGCGACTCCGTATTCATTGGTCTATGGAATGGAGGTTGTTCTTCCTATTGAAATTGAGGTTCCATCATTGCGAGTACTGGCTGAGTGTCAAATAGCTGAGGCAGATTGGCAGCAGAGCAGGTTCGAAGAACTTGTGTTGTTCGACGAGAGGAGGCTGAAAGCACTGTAGCATGTTCAGAGTTATCAGCGGAGAATTGCCAGGGCTTTCAACTAGAAGGTTAAGTCTAGGAATTTGAAAGAAGGAGATTTGGTGCTCAAAGACAACCGGGCTCTCATCCACGACCCTAGGGGCAAGTTCAGACCTAATTGGACTGGTCCTTACATCATCAAGTCTATCTAGTCGGGTGGAGCCGTCGTTCTGATGGACCTAGATGGCCTAGAGTTCTCCCAACCGATCAACATGGACAAGTTGAAGAAATATTTTCCCTGAGAGGCTCGCTAGGTCGAAAACTCGAAAGGGCGACCTAGGTAAAAGTTAGAGCACAGAAAATTTGAAATTATAAAAACTGACCTCGCAAGGTTGAAAACCCACAAAGGGCGGCCTTGGCAAAAGTTAGAGCACAAAAGGAGAGTGTAAATACTCGAGTGAACCCAAGCCGAACTACGTAAGGCTTGATTCCCATTTTTGGGATACGTAGGCAACTTTATGTCTGAAGTCCAGCCATAAACACTTCCCCGATCAACTTTGTCCATGTGATCATGTTTGGTCATCTTTGTCTATTCAGCGTTCAAGAGCTCAGTTGTAATCTCCAGTGCAGTGCTACTCAGACTAGGGGCAACTTTCCAGTTACTGGAATCTGGGGTTGTGCATCTCAGTGACAAATCTTAGGCATGTTCAGTTCTGATCCATATCGAAAATGGTTTTAAAAAGTTTTAATAAAAGTTGATTTTGCTCAAATTAATCTTTTTACAACTTAGACCATTTTTTAACCAAATGGGAAATTTTCAGTACCCATAACCTTCAATTTCATTGATTTCAATACAGAGTTCTCCTGCTCTTGAATACAAAATTGAAGTTGCTTTTATTACATTCATAAAGAAAACTTGAAAGTTCTGATTAAAGCAAATAAATCTGGGGCATAGTCAGGTGTTCCTGCGTCCCCTCCCAGAGCTGGTCGAAGCCTCTGACGCCAAACAGGGCCCAACTTGTGCCTCATCACTGAGCCAATCTATGCACTCGTCAAAAAGGATGTAGCTGAAAGTAGAAGCGGAGGCCAGAAGCTCTCTCGTCCTCCATGCCGTGGCATACCGAGCTAGCTGCCCGCCTCGGACCGGAAATGTAGCAGGGTACTCAATCCCTTCTTCCGGGCAAATCTGATCATGTCCGAACTGGTTCAGCATGAATCCGGGAAGGAGAAAAATCTGCGCGGCTTCACCGAAATGGGCGTAACTCTTTGCACAAGAGGAATTAAGATATAAGGCCACCACCATTGGAAAGCTTAATTCTGGGGTTTCATTTTGCACTCAAGAATCTCCCAAGTCCAAGTCCGGGGGGGGGGGGGGAGATGTGGTTGGTTGAAGTCTGGTTGGACCGAATCTGCGCGGCTTCACGGAAAAGGGCATAACTTTTTGTACAGGAGGAATTTTAACGCAAGGTTTGCGCCATTGGAAATCTAACTTCTGGGGCTTCATCCTAGGGGGTGGCCGGCCACTTTTTTCCCTTTGACCTAGCCGGCCGGCCACTTTTTCTGGCCGGCCGGCCACTTACCTGATGGTTGACCTTTTTCTCCCTTTTAAACTGGCCGACCATGATCCTCTCAATTTGCACTTTACAGCTGTATAGCTGTTTCTCCTAGAAAATATCCCAATCCGGGGGATATTTTGTGGGGGAAAACTTGCCTACTTTTCCCCCACCTTTTGCCTCCCTTTGCTCCCTCTTTTTTGTCCATATAACCAGTAGGTGGCATTGGTGATAGGGGTTAGAAAAATTTACCTTCAAGCCTTGATACACAAATCTCCCTCTATCTCTCTCATTTCCTTGAAAACCTCCAAGTCCTACACCACCATTTCTTCTACACCACCAAGCTCTACCACCACCACTCCATTCCAGCAGCAAGGGGAGGGATTCCAGCAGCTAAGAGGCAACAAATTTGGTCCAAGAAGTTGCTAGAGGTTGGTCTACAAGGGTGAGTTGCCATTTCCCTCTTTCTAGCTCATTTCTTGCAACATTTCTTAGCCTCTCTTTCTTGTATATTTGAGCTCCGACCAAAACTGAAAAGGTCATTTTTTTGAGCTCATTTTCATGTCTCATTAAGGGCTCAACCCTGTTTGAGCCCCCCATCTTGCATTTGCTTCAATATCCTTCTTGAATGTCATTTTCTTGCATGATATTTTTAGCTTGTGTGTGATCTGTTTTGGAGCATGATATAAACTGTGAGTAGGCTTATTTTGAGCCCCTCTTCAACATTGAAGAAGGGCTCATCACTGTTTGGGACCTCCATGTGCCACTTGTCATTATATCCATCTTGGGTCCCCTAATTTTGCATGACTTGGCAGCCCCTTGTGCTTCTGTTTTTGGTCATTTTACAGAGCTAGAAATAGTCCTATTTTGGCTCATTCTTCATGTTTCATTAAGGGCCTTTCATGGTTTGAGGCATCTTTTATACACTTCATGTTATATTTCTCTTTTAATCCCCATTTTTGCATGATTTGTTAGCCTATCTTGCTTCCATTTTTGAACATTTTACAGAACTGAAAATAGTCGTATTTTGGCCCATTCTTCATGTTTCATTAAGGGTCTTTGGCTGTTTGATGAATTTTTTGTATACTTTGTGTTTTAACCTCTTTTGGCCCCTATCTTGCATGGCATTTTGAGCATGTTTATATACTGTTTTGGGTCCGGCCATAAACTGTAAATGTACATATTTTTGGTCCCTCATCAGTGTTGTAGAAGAGTCTTTTTCTGTTTGGGCTTTGCATCTACCACTTCCTTCTTTGGCCACCTTTTGGCCCTTTTCTTGCATGAAAGCTTAGCCATACCTATGTTTGTTTTTGGGCTATTTTCAGAACTGTAAAAGATCATTTTTTTGGCCCCTCTTCAACTTTGTTGAAGGGCCCTAATCTGTTTGAGGGCAACAGCTGTGAGTTGCTTCTTAATCTCATGTTTAGGGCCATTTCTTGCATGCTAGTTTTGCCCTGTTTTTGTTTGCTGTTTGGCCATGATATAAACTGAAAAAGTGCTTATTTTGGGGCTGCCTTGCTTCCGTCTATTCATTGTATGTCCATATTGTGCATGTTTGGTATAGCTATAGGCCATTTCGGGTGCCAAAATTCATGTTTCGGGACTATTCCATGCATCGGGTGTACTTTCGCCTCATTTCGGGGCTGTTTTCCCCACATTTCAGTGCTGAAATTCCACTAGCATGTTCGCATATCATTTTCCATGCTATTGCATTGCGTATGCCATCGCCTCGGTTTGCGTGCCCGTGTGCACGCATTTCGAGGCACTTCATTTTCATCCACCGGCCTCTTATGTGAGTGTGGCTGAGGCTCTCTCATGTTAGTATAAGCTCATGTTGCATTCTATATGCCATTTTAGCCATATTGCATTGCGTATGCCATCGCCTCGGTTTGCGTGCCCGTGTGCACGCATTTCGAGGCACTTCATTTTCATCCACCGGCCTCTTATGTGAGTGTGGCTGAGGCTCTCTCATGTTAGTATAAGTCCATGTTGCATTTTCCATGCCATTTCCATGCCATTGCATTGCATATGCCATTGCCTCGGTTTGCGTGCCCATGTGCACGCGTTTCGAGGCACTTCTTTTTCATCTATCGGCCTCTTATGTGAGTGTGGCTGAGGCTCTCTCATGTTAGTATAAGTCCATGTTGCATTTTCCATGCCATTTTTGCCATATTGCGTTGCGTATGCCATTGCCTCGGTTTGCGTGCCCGTGTGCACGCATTTCGAGGCACTTCATTTTCATCCATCGGCCTCTTATGTGAGTGTGGCTGAGGCTCTCTCATGTTAGTGTAAGTCCTTATCATATTTCCATGTCATTTGCATTGCGTATGTCATTTTCTCGGTTTGCGTGCCCGCGTGCACGCATTTCGAGGCATCTCATTTTTACAGCGTAGTGCATACTAGGTTGTATCTTAGATCGCATTCTGTCATTTTCTCGGTTTGCGTGCCCGTGTGCATGCATTTCGAGGCATCTCATTTTTACAGCACAGTGCATACTAGGTTGTATCTTAGATCGCATTCTGTCATTTTCTCAGTTTGCGTGCCCGTGTGCACGCATTTCGAGGCATCTCATTTTCATAGGATTGTGTATGTTAGGATTGTATCTTAGTTGCATTTCATGCATATCATGCATATTGCATCGTGTTCGGAATAGGAGTTAGCCCGGGCACGGGAAACGAGGTGCGTTTCGTACTCTGAGTGACGGAACGCGTCTCAATTCCCCAGTCACCGACACTCCGGATTATCCATGATGGAGTTAGGTTTTATTGTGTTTTCATGTGCATTCATCCTATATTGAATTGTGCAATTCGACTCCTCGGCCATCATGCCTCGGTATGCGTGATTGGTGGCACGAGGATCGAGGCATGCATATATTTGTGAAAATACATTGCTATACCCCTTTCCTGCTCTCTGTTGCAGTAAAATGAAGAATCAACAACTTTTCAGAAATTGGCACGCGTTTCAAGAATAACTGCTAAACAGAGGCTAATTGGGGCATCCCGGTGGATTTCCGCGCAAAACAACCCGGACATGCATCATCCATCAGAAGCAAGGCAGTCCCTGGCTTGCATGCCAGTTTTATTTATTTTCTTAGTTGATTTGTTAATTAATTAGGAATTTGTATATTATTTGGACTGTATTATTCTTTTATTCGGGACTGTATTATTTATTCGGACCCTCTGCGCGAGGGCACAACTGTAATAAGTGTGCGTGTGTGTGTTGTATGTCTTCCAATCCCACGTCTTTCTCCCTTTTATTTATTCGCTTTTGATGGTTAGATTAGGGCATGTTTACATTAGCATACAGTATGACAGCATGTTTGCATCATTCATCTGTATTGCATGCACCGGGCTCGGCGCATCATACTAACTGCATTGTATTTTTCAAATCTAAATTGAATACATGATAGTTGTAGCATCTCATATGCCATGTTTAGAATAGCCGAGCCTGCTATAGTTGCATTTTGCATGTGTTGCATTAGGCATTTCTGTATACTTAGGATTCATGCATGATTTCTAATGAGTTTCTGTTTTGGCTTGGAGTACTCGGTAAGCTTTATGCTTTAGCATCCTTGCATGCGTGTGAGTGACTGCCATGAATAGCATGCTTACCATGAGGCTATGTGCTTATATGATATAACTGCCTGAATGCCTGTGGGTGAAGGTTGGGTTACTTGAATTGGAATAAATTATCAACTATTTGTTTTAAGCCCACTAGATAGTGGCAAAACCATCTTTTCTAAGCCCACCCGAGGGTGGCAAAATCTGCATTTTTAGCCTACTTGCGAGTAGCAAACCATCTTTCAAAAATAAACATGAAATGTTTTGTTCCAATTCAGGCGATCCAGTCTATACTTGTATGCTGTGCGCATCACATAGTAACCTAGGCTAATAACCGGAATAAGAACACACAATGTTTTCAAAAATAGATATCATGGTTAGTAGAGGCCGATCTTTGATCGGGCGAGCGGGGGTGCTCACGAAGTGACCTTCCCCAATCGTACCCAAGTTCCCGAGCCGAGGCAACTTTGGTGATGACGGACACGTGGCCTTTTGGCACCGAGTCAGGGTTTCCTAAATTTCCCAAAATAAAATATTTAGGTGGCGACTCTGTATCTGGCAAAGCAGTCCATGTTTGGCACTTCTTTCAAAAATCTGTTTTCTCAAAACGATTTGCCGGATTTGGACTCTTTGGTTCAGACTTAGAACCGTGACTACAAATCTAGTCCGAGCTATAGCGAGGTCCCCCGCGGGCTTGTTACAGCATGCATGTTTGTTTTGCATTTTGGTACCATCATTTTAGCACTTTGGCCACTGATTTGGGCATGTTTGAGAGTAGCCCATTTCAGTTTAAGTCCATCTTACCATGTTGTTGCATGCTTGTTTCATTTTGCATATTTAGGTTGTATGCCTATTGCATATTGTATGCTTGCATGCTCATGTTGCATTAGATTTGTATCATGCTTAAGTTGTTTGCATGCTTGCTTGCATGCTTAGGTTGCATTGCATTATGTGTGCATTCCCTTGCCTCTTGAGCAAGCATGATAGAGGTTGGGGTCCCTTATGTGTTTTGTGCATTTCATTTGATATTGAATTACAAACTTGTCTTCTTTGGCCATCATGCATTGGAATGCGTGATTGATGGCCCGAGGGTCGGGAACTACACTCCTTTGAGTCTTAAACATGATAGGGGGTGTGGTTGCAAACATTGTCTTGCAAATGTATTGCCATGCTCTGTCTGTCCTCTGTTGCAGTAAAATGAGCATTTTACAGGAAGGGATGGCCGATCGACTGTCTTCAGTGCCGGTCGGCTAACAATATTTGGCCGATAAGCTCATATTTGGTCGATGACCACTGTCCATGGGCCGATGGCCACCTCTCTTGGCCGATGACCTCTCAGAGTGTCCATGAGGTGGTTCAGAAGCATCACAGAGATTTTCACAGTTTCCAGAGGTGCAAAATAGTGCAAACTGAGGCAGCATAAGGCATGGCAACGGATTTCCGAGCGAAGCCGACCGAGTATGCATTCATTTCTCGTCTCGAGGCCATTTCAGTGTTTTAATAACTTAGAATAGTTATTTATTTTGATTTGGTTATGTAATTAATTAATTAGCTTGTTAGTTAGTTAATTAGATGATTTGTATTATTCTTTCAGTCCCTCCGTCGAGAGGGCACAATTTTGTAATAAGCGTGCGTGTGTGCGATGCATGTCTTCCAAACCTCCATTTCTTTCTCCTTTTTACTTAACTGCTTATGATGGTTAGTTCTAGGTCATTTTTCAATTAGCATCATTATGCTTGCATGTTTGCATCCATTCATCTGTATTGCATGCACCGAGCTCAGCGCATCATACTAACTGCATTGTATTTCAATTCCAAGTTGAATATATGTATGGAATTGTCACATCTCGTATGCCATCTTAGAATAGCCGAGCCTATTTCTAGTTGCATCTTGGCATGTGTTGCATTAGCCATCTTAACATGAACTAGGATCACGCATGATTTCTAACTAGTTCTTTGTTTTGGCTCGGAGTACACTGTGAGTGTTTATGCTTTAGCATCTTGCATGTGTGTGCGTGTTAACATGACAGCATGCTTGCCATGAGGCTAATTGCTTACGTGATATAACTGCCTGAATGCCTGTAGGTGAAGGTTGGATTACTTGAATTGGAATAATTCATTGAAATCCGCATTTTAGCCTACTTACGAGTAGCAAACTTCAAACCATTTCCAAACAAACGGATATGTGATGCTTTGTTCCAAATTAGGCGATCTAGTCTATACTTGTCTGCCGTGCGCATCACATAGTAAGATTAGCTAATTAATCGGAATAAGAACACATGTGTTTTCAAAAACAAGATGTCATGTTTAGTACAGGCCGATCTTTGATCGGGCGAGCGGGGGTGCTCATAGATGACCTTCCCCAATCATACCCATGTTCCCAAGCCGAGGCAACTTTGGTGATGACAGACACGTGGCCTTAGGCAACGAGTCAGGGTTTCCTAAATTCCCCCAAAACAAAATATTTAGGTGGCGACTCTATATCTGGCAAAGCAGTCCATGTATGGCACTTCTTTACAAAAATCAGTTTTCCAAAACGGTTTGCCGAATTTGGACTCTTTGGTGATTTATCAATCTCACATCGTATATTGTGAGATCAGATTAAGAACCGTGACATTTTGAGTCTGAACTGTAGCATGAAGCCCCAGGGCGTGTCTACAGTAACCACTATGTTTACTAAAGTATTTCTTTTTATTTTTTGATAATTTTGAATGGCCAATAAAATCTTGTAATTGTTCAGCATTCCATTTGACCGCATGTGTTTGGACAATTTGTATTTCTTGATGACAACTCATTAATTGGAAAATGGCAAAAAGTTCGATGATAAGGTTGTGTTAGTTTTTTTATTTTATTTTATTTAAGTTTATTTTTAAAAATCATTTTGTATGTATTTATGGCCTTATTGAATTTGTTTTGCAATATTTGAAGTCAGAGAATTAAATATTAGAGGCCATTAAATGAAATTTATTTGTTTGTAGTAAAACTTAATAGTCTTAAACACCAATCATATCCTTGGGAATTTTGTTCATAAATTATTGTAGCAGCAACAAATTGCACTAACATACCAAACTTGAGATTCTAACCAACCCAACAATGAAAGTTCACGGCAAGAGACAAAAAAGATACAATTCATCTTCAACGTGATATCCACACAAGCTCTTGGTGGACTTTGAATTTAGGCACCTATGCTAGGCATGCTTTTAGACTTTAATTTTTTGTTCATTGAAATTGAAACGTCAAGTGTTGTTACCTTGATAAGCTTGGCAATTTAACCGTTGGCATCGTTCTAAGAGGTTGTGGAAGAACATCCTAGAATACAACCAAGTTGGTTGAGCAGTCAGTGAAACAGAAAAAATTATATGCATGGGAGAGAGCAAGAACTTTTTAGGTTGTCATTTGTGCTAAAGACATTTGAACATCGTAATTCAACTTCCATGGTATGTCCACACAACACTGCAGGAAATTCAGCATTTAGCGGCGTTTAAACGCCGCTATAAGTGTCAAAAACGCCGCTAATTCTTTTTACGACGCTTAGCACCAAACGCCGAGGACGCGGCCGTCGCCATAACTTTGTGACGTTTTAAAAATGTCGTTATATTAGTATAGGCGGCGTTTAAAAACGCTGCCAAATGTCTTACTTAACAAATCATGACACCATTATGATATTTAGCAACATTTTTAAAATGTCGTCATATCTTTTTTAAAAAATCTAACCGTTAATATTTAGGGTTTAAGTGGCGTTTTTGAAAAACGCCGTGACATCTCCTTTTTTTTTTGAAATTATACTAATTTTATGTGATTAAACTAAAAAAATACATATAATAAAATTGAATAACAATAATATAAAATAATAACTTACATTCAAATAGCAAATGCATCATTAATTCACTTTCCCATTCACCAATGACCATTACCCACAAAATAACATATCCACAAATGATATTTTAATATTACCCCCAAAATAACATATCCAAAAATTGTAGTCACAATTCTCAACCAAAATATTAATTACTACTTTGTATACAAATCCACAAAATAGCATTACCCTCTTCTCTCTCTCTCTCTCTCTCTCTCTCTCTCTCACCACTCCCTCCCCCATTTAACATAAAAAATAAGAAGAAACTGAACCAAAACACCCAACTCCCCAATCAGATCAAAGGAAAAAAAAGAAAAAGAAAAAAGAAGAGAAATAAGAATCCGAAGGAAAGCCCCCATCCATCCTTCATTGTCATTCTGAATCGCTCTCCATGCTGCTTCCCATGGCCTTCAATCCTTTCGGTCTCTGCCAATCATAAAACATAACAACAAACCAAGAAGAAGATCCAAATCAAAATAACCATGCACTCAGCTTTAGTTTATAAGTTAAATTATTGGCTTCTAACTATAACTTCACCCATGAATGAAATTATTTTCTAGAGTCCATTAAGCATGTCAGCTATTACCAAGAATTAGATAAAACAGCTCCTCTCCATTTTTTTGAGAAAGTGAAACTTACTTGTATAGATAGGCGGCAATCCCAAAAATTATGCACAACAGCATAATATCAATACAGAAATTTTGACTGGAGCTCAGCTGAAACAAATCAAAACTTTCTGTCAAATGCAGCAAAGAGATCTACGACATAGCATAGCTGAATCTCTGTCTCTGTCTCTCTCTCTCTCTCTGCAACACACAAAGTGATGCAAATCTACAGAAAATACAGTGGCAGCTCAATCACCTAGTTAACAGTATCCTTAAGTCTCACATTGGTGTTCTTAAGGTCAGATGTTGCATTGTCGACTTGTAGGATGTGAAAATACACCATTAATAATTTAAGAATACTTGTAGCTTCAGATATTACTAGGACGGGATGTGTTCTCAAACCTTCGTGTCAATCTGTCCATTAAAGGAACTTGCCTATCCATTTCCTGTGTGAATTGCAAAGTCAAAAATTGATGTGCACAAAATGGGACAAAGCAACAGATACAAACGCACAAGGCAGTAGCAAACCTCATTCAAATCATGGGCCATGTTTTTCAATTTATCCAAACCTTCTGATATCACTTCCAATCCTTGGTCCTGTGTGAACATCAAAGTAAAACATAGTTAGATGCTGCATTGTTGACCTGTAGGGTGTGAAAATACACCATTAATAATTTAAGAATACTTGTAGCTTCAGATATTACTAGGACAGGATGTGTTCTCAAATCTTAGTGTCAATCCGTCCATTAAAGGAACTTGCCTATCCATTTCCTGTATGAATTCCAAAGTCAAAAATTGATGTGCACAAAATGGGACAAAGCAATAGATACAAATGCATAAGGCAGTAGGAAACCTCATTCAAATCATGGGCCATGTTTTTCAATGTATCCAAACCTTCTGATATCACTTCCAATCCTTGGTCCTATCTGAACATCAAAGTAAAACACATTATTTTTATTTTTTTTATTTGGAATCAATAGAATAATGGATGCAGAAATCACAGAAGAATAAATCCTCATCAGAAAGGAAAAATCATATTTCCCTCCAATTAAAAAAAGAAAGGTATTCAACTCTAAAGAATTACATGCCTGCTTCATTTTCTAAATTTCCTATGCAAATGAATTCCATTGACCTGATCAATGTTGACAAGCCTTGTCTGGTTTTTATATCTATACTAACCTCACCACAAAAAAACAAAAAAACAAAAAACAAAAAAAACAAAAAAACAAAAAAAAATTAGTGCTGCTTTATATATGAAGGACCTGAGAAATCTATTTTCTAATCTTGTTGGATTTAATCGAACGAGGCTCCAAATCACCCAACAAAACCGGTTCTGTGGTTTCCTAAACAACCACTAAAGCTTTGCATCATTTGTGCAAAGTGGCTGTTCAAACCAGAAGTCACATGCCTAGGCTTTTTCTCTTGAAAATTAGAAATTTTTGCTAATTGCAATGCACATGTAATGTTTCTTCTCACAACATTTCAGAAGATAATGAATCTAGAGATCTTGCAGTATAAATTGAAACCATAGGATCTGAAATGAAATTATTTGCAGTATTCATTTTCACCCTTAAGGTGTGGGATCTGCCCAATCTGATTTGATTTAAAATATTAGACATTCGTTTGTGTTCATGCCAGCATATGGGCAGGTTCAAAATTACCTGAACTCTTCATAAAGAAAGTTATACTGGTACAAATGCTTATGGTCAGCTTTATTCAATGTGATTAAGGCTCCATTTGGCAACTTGCCACCCAAAAAAAAAAAAAAATGAGATCCAAAAAGTCAATAAAACAATCTAAAAAGCCCATAAAAAAAGTCAAACATCTCAGTAATTCACAGTTTTCAAAACAACTCAAAAAGTTCATTCCCAAACACATTAATTTTACCTCATTAAAAAGCCAATTCGCCACTAAAAAAACCAATTCCCAACCAAGACCTAATTTCCAGAATGAAATCAATCGCAGTTAACCTAACAGTTAGCAGGTATTGATTGAACTTCTCCAGTTAGTAAGGGATCAATACATGACATATTTATTAGGATTTAAATTAACCTATTAGCTAATTAGGTATATTATGCGAGATTGTTAAGCAGTATAAATGAAATTTTAACTTCATTACTGTCACTTTCTTTTTAGGATCTGCAAAATACTTCTTTTGTCAATTAATATGAAATAAAATCTTATCTCAAGGCTTTATCCAGATTAGGAGGCTAGTTTATACCAAATCATTTTTCGAGGCGATCAACATTCTATAACAATATTTATTAGGATTTAAATGAGCCTATTAGCTAATTAGGTATATTATGTGAGATTGTTAACCAGTATAAATGAAAGTTTAACTTAATTGCTGTCACCTTCTTTTTAGGATCTGCAAAATACTTCTTTTGTCAATTAATATGAAATAAAATCTTATTCAAGGCTTTTTCCAGATTAGGAGGCTAGTTTATACCAAATCATTTTTCAAGGCGATAAACATTCTATAACAATATTTATTAGGATTTCAATGAACCTATTAGCTAATTAGGTATATTATGTGAGATTGTTAAGCAGTATAAATGAAAGCTTAACTTAATTACTGTAACCTTCTTTTTAGGATCTGCAAAATACTTCTTTTGTCAATTAATACGAAATAAAATCTTATTCAAGGCTTTTTCAAGATTAGGAGGCTAGTTTATACCAAATCATTTTTCAAGGTGATCGACATTCTATAACAACTCTGTCCGTTGAAGGGCTCAAACAATTCACCTAGCAATGATATCAACCAATAAAATTGCATGTTGAAATTTCAAGAACAATAAGAAAATATTCTTAAGAAATATTGAGATTGAAAATCTTGAAACTTCAAAATCAAATGACATCTAAATTCTTAAAAAAATATAATCTTGAAGACTTCGAAAATTTACCCTTTCACATCTCTCTAATCTCATTGCCTGCTGAACCGGCTGCTCAAGGCTGATGATCTAATGCAAATCTTGGCCACAAAAATGATCCAATAATCCATTAGCAATGACACAAGTCCAAAAAGCACTAGCTCTGCCAAAAGGTAAAGATAACCAAAAATATAACTGCACAAAATCAGAATAATGAATTAAAAAAAATAGATAAAAAACAAAAACCCATCAATATACCAAGAAAAGCTAAAGAAAAGAATTATATGACTCTTGGAAAATAATACCTCCAAAAAATAGCCAACCATTGCTTTAGCAATTAATGGGCCTATTGAGCACATTTAAACAAAAACATGAAGATGGAAAGACATTCCAAAACAGGGGACCAATGTCTTGAGTTCAACTAAAAATCATCTAATGCATCTGCATGGGTTCAGTTTTTATGTCGTTGGGTCAGGTTTTGGGAATTTTGACAAGAAAACAGACCCGAAAGGGTTTAAATTGGTTGATCCACCTGAGTTGAACACTGTTGGGGTCCCTAAGAATGGATGGGTTGTCATAAGATTTAAAGCTGATAATCCAGGTATGTTAGGGCACTTTTGGTATAATTTTCATTTACAATTTTTGAATATAGAAATTAAAATAAAAAAAAAACTAACAAAATTTGCATGACAAATTGTTTCTAAAATATGTAAATAGGAAAAAAAAATTTGACATGTTTTGCTAAAGTGGTTGTAATATAACAGCAAAAGTGGTGGCATGAATTCTTAAAATGATTTTGTTAACTTAACTTGTGCCTTTATGGCACATTTCAAGAAACTTAAAATAATTGTATATTCTACATGAAAAATATGTGTCATAAAGAATGTATAATATTTATCAGCATTGTTAATATGTACCCTAATGTTGTTGAACCATCCTCATTCCAACAGAGCCCACTTCAACCTGTAACTGAGTTTAACGAGACCCTTTTGACCAATAGCTCTGTCAAGGCTGAAATCAACAAGTTTTATAGTTTATTTTGGTTGAATCATTTACTACAAATACACTGTGACATCAAAATTGACTCTGTTATAGTTAATCACCTCTAAGACCCATTCAAGACATGTTCTTTTGTCCCCCTTTGAGAGAGAGAGATGAAGAGATACGGTCCAAAGCCATCCACAAACATATGTCATGGTAGGCATGAAAACTACATGGCCCATTGCTAGCCTCAATAACTGGCATTTTGAACAAAAATCAACAATCAATTTTAAGCAGCCCGAGATTAGGTATAATCTTTATCAGTAGCAAACAAAAAGGACTACACCACACACTAAATTCCGTCAAATTTAACTGCATGCTTGATAATAATCACAATGTAAGTTGCATTACACCAATATTTCATCACTTGATATATATATCCAATGCAACAAGTGGGGTATGAATCCAACTAGTAACCTAAAAAAATAATTTAGTTTTCTTTATCCATGCTATCTCTGATTTCTAGTATCAAAAAATTAAAAATTTTAAAAATAAATTAAAAAAATAGGAGGAATAAACATGATGGTACTAGGATTCTAGGGCATTTAACATTAAATAAACCAATGATAACTCATTTGTTGCTTAGAGTCAACATAAGAATAAAAGAGAAGACAACTAACTAAATTAGATATCCACTACAGAAGTATATAGAACAAACAATTTAATTGTATAAATATGTTGCTTAGTGAAAGAGAAAAGAGAAACATATACTACCAAAGTCAATCAACAATACATTTATCACACTACACATTAATCTCATTTGTTGTTCCTATTCAATATTCTATTTTGTTCAATAATATTTACTTACTTGCCCAATGCTTTAAACATAGAGATGAGTCATCTGACCAATCAATATGTATTCACCAATACCAATTGATGAAGAATTGCTCCATAACAATGTGAAAGCTAGAAACTATGCTGTTTGATTACATCCAACATGCCCTTGATCAACAACTTCCATGACCTTTGACAAACCTACTACTGCCACTGTGATCACAGCCTGCCAGAATCTGGTTCCCACTAACGTTCACACTGAGGTACACCCCTCACCCCCATATCCAACAGTCTGGAATTTCAACCATAAAAGTATCAGACAACACCTTGGGCCTAGCTGACATGCCAATAAAAGTATGGTTATTTAACAGCATTTGCATCCCCCACCATCTGATCAGTGTAACCTCCAAACAAGATTCTATTGCACCACAAAACACTTAAAAACTAAACATGACCAAAAAAAAATTTTGTTTCAAATTTAGAAGTGAAATCAAACAACTTACAGCCTTTCTTCTCAGCGTCTTAGGTTTGGATAGGGGGAAGGAGCTTGAACTTGACTATGAAAAAATAAAAACAAGATTCAGATCATTAGAAGAGAAGCCACAAAAAAATTGAAGTAATTTGAGAGGAAACTGAGAGAGAGAGAGAGAGAGAGAGAGAGAGAGAGAGAGAGAGAGAGAGAGACGGTGGAGCTCACCTTAGTGAAATCGAAATCGAAATCGCCGGTGCAGATGGTGGTGGGGATGGAGCTTCGAAATCAAAATCGCTCTGAAGTCACTGAATCTCTGCAAATGAAGATCAAATAAGAATGCCTTAAAAACATTGATTTCATAGATCTAAAGAGAGATAGAGATCTAGAGAGAGAGAGGATGGAGCTCACTACCTCGCCGGTGTAGATGGTGGTGGCGATGGAGCTTCGAAATCGCTCTGAATCTCGAAATCGATTTGAATCTTCGAAATCGCTTCGAAATCATTTTGAATCTTCGAAATCGCCAGTGCAGATGGAGCTTCGATGGAAGATTGAGTGCGTATAAGGGTTGAGAGAGAGAGAGAGAGATAGAGAAATCACAGAGATCTCAGTAAAACAACCAAACTACCCCGACCTCCATAGCTGAGCTTCAAGCTAAGACTTAGTGTTATGTATACTTACAGAATTGTGAGTGTTGTGTTCTTTGAAGCACTTTTCAAGAACAGCCGATTGATCTTTCGAGAAACGAAGATTCTTCCTAGAGTCATCTCCTTCGTCTTCTTCATCGTTGAGAGACAGAGAGAGAGATGTGTGCGTTTAATGGTTGAGAGAGAGAAAGGGCTCAGATTCAAAATAAATGTTTCACAAAGAAGCATCAGCGCGTGTACCTACCGCATTTGGAGGCGGTTTCAATTATAAAACGGTGTCGTTTTAGTTAAACAATATGCAGCGGTTATAGAAACGCCGTTAAAAATTAACAAAAGCGACGTTTAACAAAACGTCGTTAAAAAAACGCCATTAAAACCTATTTTTCCTGTAGTGCAAGCCTTTATTGGATTTAGTATTTAGGCACCTATATGTGACTGAAGTTTGGTAGTAGCATGTTTCTTGATAACTGTCTCAACTTTTCTCATTCTTCTTTGTCAATAACCATTCAACTTCATTGTGGCGTTTGGAATTTAGTTACTGTTATCAGTTCTTGCTTTCTACAATTAAATTTTTCCTGATAAAATCTGATGTGAAAATGTAATTTTTTGCAATATATAGGGGAAGTTATCTCCGAAGACTATGAGCTCGAGTATGGTACTGATTGTTTAGAGATGCACCTTGGGGCTGTTCAACCTGGGGAACGTGTTTTGGTCATTGACGATTTAGTGGCGACAACACTATCTGCAGCCATAAGGCTTTTAGGTAACTTCTAGGGCTTCTTTCATGATTTTTCTTTCTTAGTTCAGTATGTGTATTTCAACACTTTCCTTAATTCTCTAGCCAACAACTAATGTGCATGGAATTGTTATCAACTAGAACGTGTTGGGGCTGTGGTAGTTGAATGTGCATGTGTTATTAGGTTGCCAGAGTTAAAGGTAATGCTTTATAAATTATATGTGATTTCCCTTTGTTTGTTACATCATCAAACCTAGTTTATGCTGCTATTGCAACATTAATCTTCTTTTTTCCTCTGCTTCTTTAATAAAATTATTATATTATCAAATTTATTGAAATTTTATTTGTCATTTTATACTTTATTTTATTTTCCTCTGTCATAGATGAACTTCGAACATTGTTGAGACTTGGATTAGTTTTCTTATATTGCACTATTGTTGTGGAACAAAATGTTTGACTAACTTGGATATTAGCTGTTTTAAGTACTTAACTTCGAGTGAAAATATTTAAATAGAAAACTTTGACAACTTAGCAACTCTTTCATAATAGAATATTTAAAAACATTTTAACTTTAATTAATAGAGCATTTTACCACTCTAAAAAGACTAGAATGACGTAATTAGTTGTAACAATAAATAAGAAATAACTGAATCCATAATCAATCAAAGTTTCTAAGTATGTACAATTCCTAAACAAGTCCTATGCTTAAAACTATCGAGTCATCGACATTTAATTGATGTGGATTTATTTTTCTTCTCCTGTTATGTGCATAAAGTGTTAAAAAGTGTTAATGCATCAGGTGTTAAGAGTTATTACATCTTAAATTATGTTGGTCTAAAGTACTCTTCTTGTATTTTGTGGAGCCTTGGATGCTTGAATAAGAAATGCATCGTTTAATTGGGACTTGGAGTATCAAAATGAATGTATAGCTTTTAATCGGATGTAAGTTAATTGAACCCGACTTAGTTAGCTGTTGAGCTTTTATAGTTTGGTTTTCTTGTTGATGATGCAACTTCCCATGTTTTTGTCTTTTGATAATCTCAGTTGACTAAATTGCATTTATTACTGTATCTTTAACTATATCTTTGATAATCTAATTGACTATTCTTGTATTTATGGAGCCTTGGGTGCTTGAATAATAAATGCTTCATTTACTTGGGATTTGTAGTATAAAAAAGAATATCAATATTAGTGTGATGCGAACTAATTGAGCCTGAGCCTGACTGACTTAGCTGCTGAGCATTTTGTGTTTGTTTCTTTGTTGATGATGCAATCTTTGCTTTTCCATTTATTGGAGGTTGTTGGCTCATGATAAACTCAGCTGACTAGATTGCATTTTTGCTTAGGTTTGATGTAAATCTATTATTGTCTACTCTGTGCACATGTTCAATTCAAACTCGTGAAGGGATTATTGTTAAAGCTTTGGATTGTAATGCTGCTGTTGCAAGTCGGGATGCTTTGGCAAAGACTATTTATGCTAGGCTATTTGATTGGTATGCTTGTTATTAATGTGTTGTCAGTAGCTTTTTATTTTTCCTGATTCGAAAATTCACTGTGGTTGCTTGATGAGTATGCTTGTATGGCTTCTACATTTGTGTTCTTTTAGGCTTGTTGAGAAGATTTGAATGCTTTAAAAACAACAGGTGAATTTTTTTTCTCATAAATGTTTTTGAAATTACTTCTACTCATGTTTTTTCGTTTTTCATGCAGTTCAGCAATTAATTTTTGAATGTTGTCTGTTTTTTGTTATTGTATTTGGGAGGAAACATTCAACTCCTTCAGTGAAGAGAAAAGACGAACAAAGAAGATGGTATTTTAAAGACAGACAGTTTAAATAGAAAATACATCCAAAATGATGTGTTAATGATATTTTTGTAGCCCCACATGCAAAGATCATTTTTTTTTTAATCTCATCAGTACTTTACATGAAATTGATCACAATATAAAAAATTTCTAAATGGTTGTCTTTGTGGACCATTAGCTTAATTTGTGTATATTATTTGTAGTCATTATTTTCAAATATTGAGTGTCATGGTAATTTGTAGATTTCAAATGGGAGATTGGTCAGGACTTGGTGCTCACATAAAAAATCAGTGACTTGCTTGACATTTTCCAGCGATGATTCATTTCTTATTTCTGGTTCAGAAGATGGCATGATCATTATTTGGCCTATGATCAGGTAAAAAAAATGAATCTTCGTTTCTTCAACAATTTAATGTTTGTATTTGAATGTCGTTTAGTTTTATTTTTCAGGAAAAATAAATAACTGATTTTGTAATCACATTGTTTGGTGGAAGTTTGGTAGATGAGACAGATTGTTGGACTATGGCTTTAAAACTAATTTTTTCATTGGAGCTTTCATCCTCTATAACGGGCCTATTAACTGCATCAAGTGGTTCAAGTTCAATTTTTTTTATCGAGCTCCCTCGATGGCACATGCAAGGTTACTTAATTATGTTAAATGTTTCATAATAATATCTTCCTGGCATGAGTATTTTTGTTTCTCGAAATGACTTATTTTCGTATTGTAGGTATGGGACCTTGTTACTGGAAGACTTTTACAAACTCGAGCTTTTCCACTACCAATTACTGCAATAGTTGTTGATCCAACAGAGATGAAGTTATTTTCTAGTGGTATAGATTACTAGTAGATATTTCTTTTTTGTATACGGAGGACATCATTTTTGTATGATTATCTGTTTGTATGGAATTATTATTTTGGGTTGGATTATATTTGGTTTGTATAGAATTTGATGTTACAAGACCAAATTTTTGGATGGTTGAAAGTGAAATAGATATAGACATATGTATTGTTTTGTTTATATACAGGATTCAGGTTGCACGAAATAAATACAGGTTGTGCAGAAATTAATAATAATAATAAAAAAAAAATAACACTAAATAAAGTTTTTGGTGACTAAATGTTTAGTAGCCAAAAAAACAAAATAAAACTTGTTCGCCACTAAAAATTTAGTTGCCAAAAACAAACCAAAGATTTTTTGGCGACTAAAAATTTAGTAGTCAAAAATATATGAGATTTTAGGCGACTAAATAGTTTAGTAGCTTAAAAAAATATGAAAATTAATTTTTTTTGGCGACTAAATATTTAGTAGCTAATAATAAATGATACTTTGGGCGACTAAAAGTTTTAGTCGTTGAAAATGAAAATTAATTTTATTTGAAAACTTTTGGCGACTAAATATTTAGTCGCCAATTTATGACTTTTGGCTACTAAAAAATATTTAGTCGCCAATACCTCGTACTTTTCCCTACTAAACATTAGTATCCATTTATAGGACTTTTGGCGACTAAATTTTTTTTAGTCACCAAAACCTTCCCCGACCGTTTTCCCGCAACAAATCTAGTGACCAAAATATTTAGTCAGGAAAAGGCTTCGGTGACAAAAACCTTACTTTTGGCGACTAAAACTTTAGTTGCCAAAAGTGCATTTTCTTGTAGTGTTACCTTCACCATAATGAGATATGTAAGTCCCAGTCAAAGGCATAGTCAGTCTTAGAGGGAAAGAAGTCCAGTCAGCAGCATTTACTTAAACCATAGTTATTATAGAATCTGTTGTTAGTTAGTTAGAGAGTTAGTTAGAACTATAGTTGAGTTAGGTAGTTACATTTACATGTATAAAAGGTGTACTGATATTCTGTACAATACGTAAACTAACAAGATACGACAAATTTTGTAGAAAAAGAGAATATTCAATCAAAAGTGCATTTTAAATGAAATCATTTATGAATTTATGTCAAACAGTTAACATCTCCCTAAATGATTGTTGTTTGGCAATATTTTGTTCAAAATAACTTAAATGATAGTTATTTACTCTTATTCTATACAAAGTATTAACTGACAATATTTGATAAAATTAGGGAAAAAAAACATAATAGTCAACCAAAAGAAAATACAATATTTGTAGTAATATCGAAATTTAAATGAAATCATTTATGAACCTAAGTTAGATGAGCAATGCTTCTCTAAATGACAATTATTTGGTCGTACTTTGTACAACATGTAAACTAACAAGATCTAACAAATCTTGGAGGGAAAACATAATGTTAAACCAAAAGAAAGCACAATATTTGTAGAATGTTACTAAATCCTTTACATTCCTTCTTTGAACCCCCATCCCTTTAATTTATTTTCATTACAATTTTACCCTAATATGAAATTCTTAATTTAACCTCATCCATATCCTTCCAAACCCAAGCTTTAACCCTAACCCTAATCCTACTTTGACCCCAGCCCATTATCTCTAGTTGGCATCTTCCCCACTGGTCTCATTTTCGAGGATCCTCCTTGTAGACACCCCATTTTTGACCGACCTTAAGACTCAGACGTCACCGATTGAGCGCTTGGTGATGTTGCATAATGTGCTTGTTCAGAAGCTTCAGAGTCACGGCCGTGAGCCCTGCCTCCAGACTTCCGAACCCTCTTCTGTGCCTTGTCTCGGTTTGCGAACCAGACTCGGTTTTCTCTGTTTCTTTTCCTGAGGGGAGGGAGAGGTCCTGTAGACCATCTCTCAGTGGCCGTAGGCTACATTTGGTGGTCGTAGGCCATTTTGCCCATTTCGGAGTCCGGTTTCCGGTTTTCGGAGCCGTCAGGCCGTGTGCCTCGGTTCGGGACCGCTTAACCATCTCCATTTGCTTTGATTTTTGGCATACTTCCTATTTTCTCCATTTTAAGGGGCACTGGGGTCTGAGAAACCCACTTCGTGGCCGAATGCCACTTTCGGTGCTTAACAGCCCATTTTCGGGACCTCGAACTACGCGTTTTGGTCCCCGAGCATTCGTTTTGCAACAGTTTTCGTTCATTTTTGGCAGGTACCTCTGTTTTATCACCGGAGAGGTCAATGAAGGGTGAGAGGCCAGTAATTGTTGCAGCAACCAGTTATACATCCTCCGACGCCCTCTGGCGCCCGTTTTTCGCACTTCCGGGCTAATGTTGAACACCTTGGGCCCATTTTCTCGAACTTTGAACCACATATTTGTGATGTACACACATGGGAGGACCCTAAAAAGTGGTGGCCGGCCAGTAATGTTACTTGACCCTTTTGACCCCCTCCTTCCGGGCTAATGTTGAACCCCTTGGACCCTTTTTCTTGAACTTTGAACCACATATTTGTGATGTACACACATGAGAGGACCCTAAAAGTTGGTGGCCGGCCAGTAATTCCACCTGACCCTTTTGAACCCCTCTTTCCGAGCTAATGTTGAACCCCTTGGACCCACTTTCTTGGACTTTTAACCACAGGGTTGTGTTGTACACACATAGGAGGACACCATCAATTGGTGGCCGGCCAGAAAATCTGCTTGACCCTTTTGACCCCTAGCCGGCCGGCTAGGGGGTGTGGCCGGCCGGCCACCTGGAGCAAAAGCAACAGACCGGCCGAGCTCTTTGCACTGTGCACTTTACAGCTGTGGAGCTTTATCCCCCAGAAAAGATCTTTATCCGGGGGATATTTTGTGGGGGAAAGTTTGTCTCCTTTTCCCCCACCTTTACACCCCCTTTTTGGCCCTTATAACAAGCAAGCTATATCATTTGTTGGGGTTAGAAAAATTGTTCTTCAAGCCTCCATACACAACTCCATCTTTATCCCTCTCATTTCCTTGAAAATCTCTAAGTCCCTAAGCACCATTTCTTCTACACCACCAAGCTCTACCACCACCACCTCATTTCCAGCAACAAGGAAGGTTTCTCAAAGGCTAAATGAGCTGCAAATTGATCCAAGAAGCAACAAAAGCTTTGATCTTCAAGGGTGAGTAACACTTCTCCTCTTTGACCCTTTTTCTTGATCTATTTGTAAGCCCCACATGCTTTTTGTTTCAAGCTCCGGACCTAACTGAAAAGGGCCCTCTTTTGAGCTCATTTTCACTTTTCATTAAGGGCTCAACCCTGTTTGAGCCCTCCATGATGCACTTGCTTCATTGATCCTCTTATATGTCATAATCTTGCATGCTATTTTTGGCCCATGAGTAATCTGTTTTTGAGCATGTTGTAAACTGATATTAGGCTTATTTTGAGCCCCTCTTCAACATTGAAGAAGGGCTCAACACCTTTTGGGACTTCCATGTTGTACTTACCTTTATACTCCTCTTTTGGTCCCATTTTTGCATGCAATGGCAGCCTACCATGCTTTTGTTTTTGGCCATTTTACAGTTCTGAAAAAGTGCTTATTTTGGTCCATTCTTCATGTTTCATTTAGGTCCTTTCATGGTTTGGGACCTCCATAGGTCACTTCATGTTATATCCCTCTTTTATTCCCCATTCTTGCATGTTTAGTTAACCTATCATGCTTTTGTTTTTGGCCATTTTACAGTTCTGGAAATAGTCCTATTTTGGCCCATTCTACATGTTTTGTTAAGGGTCTCTGGCTGTTTGGTGATTATTTTGTATACCTCATGTTATAGCCACTTTTGAGCCTTATTTTGCATCACATTTCTATCATGTTTGTATACTGATTTTGAGGCTTCCATAAACTGTAAATATTCATATTTTTGGTCCCTCTTCAATGTTGTAGAAGGGAATTTTTCAGTTTGGATTTTGCTTATATCACTTGCTTCACTTCCCCTCTTTTGGCCCCTATTCTTGCATGCCATTTTTGCCATACCTATGCTTGCTGTTTGGCCATGTTTATAACTGTGAAAGTGCCTTTTTTGGGACTTCCTAGCTTCTGTCTTTGCATTGCATGTCCATATTGTTCATGTTTGGCATAGCTATAGGTCATTTCGGGTGCCTAAATTCGCATTTCGAGACAATTCCATGCATTTTATGTCATTTCGCCTCATTTCGGGACTGTTTTCCCCCATTTTTTAGTGCTGAAATTCCATTAGAATGATTGCTATCCATTCCATGTCATTTCATCGCATTCTGTCATCGCCTCGGTTTGCGTGCCCGTGTGCATGCATTTCGAGGCACCTCATTTTTATCCGCCGGCATCCTATGTGAGTGTGGCTGAGGCTCACTCATGTTGGTATAAGCCCATATCATGTTTCCATGTCATTTCATCGCATTCTGTCATCGCCTCGGTTTGCGTGCCCGTGTGCACGCATTTCGAGGCACCTCATTTTTATCCGCCGGCATCCTATGTGAGTGTGGCTGAGGCTCACTCATGTTGGTATAAGCCCATATCAAGTTTCCATGTCATTACATCGCATTCTGTCATCGCCTCGGTTTGCGTGCCCGTGTGCACGCATTTCAAGGCGTCTCATTATCATAGCATTTTGCCATTGCCTCGGTTTGCGTGCCCATGTGCACGCATTTCGAGGCATCTCATTTTCATTGCATTGCGTATGCCATCGCCTCGGTTTGGGTGCCCGTATGCACGGATTTCAAGGCGTCTCATTTTCGTTACATTCATGCATTTCCTCGGTTTGCGTGCCCGTGTGCACGCATTTCGAGGCATCTCGTTTTCACAGCATAGTGCATACTAGGTTGTATCTTAGATTGCATTCATGCATTTCCTCGGTTTGCGTGCCCATGTGCACGCATTTTGAGGCATCTCATTTTCATTGCATTCATGCATTTCCTCGGTTTGAGTGCCCGTGTGCACGCATTTTGAGGCATCTCATTTTCATTGCATTCATGCATTTTCTCAGTTTGCGTGCCCGTGTGCACGCATTTTGAGGCATCTCATTTTAGATTGCATTCTGTCATTTTCTCGATTTGCGTGCCTGCGTGCACGCATTTTGAGGCATGTCATTCCATAGCATTGTGTATGTTAGGATTATATCTTAGTTGCATTTCATGCATATCATGCATATTGCATCATGTCCGGAATAGGAGTTAGCCCGGGCACGGGAAACGAGGTACATTTCGTACTCCGAGTGACGGAATGTGTCTCAATTCCCCAGTCGCCGACACTCCGGATTATCCATGATGGAGTTAGGTTTTAGTTGTAGTTTCATGTGCATTCATCCTATATTGAGTTGTGCATTTCGACTCCTCGGCCATCATGCCTCGGTATGCGTGATTGGTGGCACGAGGATCGAGACATGCATATATCTGTGCAAATACATTGCTATGCCCCTTTCCTGCTCTCTGTTACAGCAAAATGAAGAATCAGCAACTTTTCGGGACTTGGCACGCTTTTCAAGAATAACTGCTAAACAGAGGCTAATTGGGGCATCCCGGTGGATTTCCGCGCAAGGCAGCCTAAATGTACATCATTCATCAGAAGCAAGGCAGTCCCTGGCTTGCACGCCAGTTTTTACAGTTTTCTTAGTTAATTCATTAATTAATTAGGAATTTGTATATTATTTGGACTGTATTATTTGGACTGTAATATTCTTTCATTTGGAACTGTACTATTTATTCGGACCTTCTGCGCGAGGGCACAACTGTAATAAGTGTGCGTGTGTGTGTTGTATGTCTTCCAACCCCACGTCTTTCTCCCTTTTATTTATTCGCTTTTGATGGTTAGATTAGGGCATGTTTAAATTAGCATACAGTATGACAGCATGTTTGCATCATTCATCTGTATTGCATGCACCGGGCTCGGCGCATCATACTAACTGCATTGTATTTTTCAATTCTAAAATTGAATACATGATAGTTGTAGCATCTCATATGCCATGTTTAGAATAGCCGAGCCTGCTATAGTTGCATTTTGCATGTGTTGCATTAGGCATTTCTGTATACTTAGGGTCATGCATGATTTCTAATACAGTTTTTGTTTTGGCTTGGAGTACCCGGTAAGTTTTATGCTTTAGCATCCTTGCATGCGTGCGAGTGCTGCCATGAATAGCATGCTTATCATGAGGCTAATTGCTTATGTGATATAACTGCCTGAGTGCCTGTGGGTGAAGGTTGGGTTACTTAGATTGGAATAATTCATCAAATGTTTGTTTTAAGCCCACTAGATAGTGGCAAAACCATCTTTTCTATGCCCACCTGAGGGTGGCAAAATCTGCATTTTAAGCCTACTTACGAGTAGCAAACCATCTTTCAAATAAGCAAACATGAAATGTTTTGTTCCAATTCGGACGACCCAGTCTATACTTATATGCTGTGTGCATCACATAGTAACCGAGGCTAATAACCGGAGTAAGAACTCACAATGTTTTCAAAAACAGATATCATGGTTAGTAGAGGCCGGTCTTTGACCGGGCGAGCGGGGGTGCTCACGAAGTGACCTTCCCCAATCGTACCCAAGTTCCCGAGCCGAGACAACTTTGGTGATGACGGACACGTGGCCTTTTGGCACCGAGTCAGGGTTTCCTAAATTTCCCAAAATAAAATATTTAGGTGGCGACTCTGTATCTGGCAAAGCAGTCCATGTTTGGCACTTCTTTCAAAAAAATCTGTTTTTCTCAAAACGATTTGCCGGATTTGGACTCTTTGGTTCAGACTTAGAACCATGACTACAAATCGAGTCCGAGTTGTAGCGAGGTCCCCCGCGGACTTGTTACACTCCTTACACTACAACAAAATACACTTTTGGTGACTAAAATTGGCAACTAAAACAAATTTAGTAGTTAAAAGTTTTGGAATCGGCGACTAAAACTTTTTTTTGGTCGCCAAAAATATAATATTTAGCTATTAAATTTTTTTAGTCGGGATATATTGATTATTGACGACTAAAAAATAATTTAGTCGCTAAAAATACTAGAATTGGCGACAAAAAAAATATTAGTCGCCGTATATTGAGTTTTGGCGACTAAAATATTTAGTTGCCGAATGTAAAATTAAAAATTTATTTTTTATCTTTGGCGACCAAAAGTTTAGTCGCCAAAACATATTTTCAGTGACCAAAAATTAGTTTAGTCGCCGTACATTAGGTATTGGCTACTAAAATATTTAGTCGCCAAATATAAAATTAAAAAAAAAACACTATCTTTGGTGACCAAAAGTTTAGTCGCCAAAACATATTTTCAGTGACCAAAAACTAGTTTTGTCGCCAAAAAATAAAAAATTGGAGGGAGAAATTTCTAATTTAAATATGAGGGATTTATAAAAGTAATTGGCGACTAAAAAATTTAGTCGCTAATGGTGTAATATATATATATATTTGGTTTCCAAAATTTTACCAACGCCTCTGTCTCTCTCTCTCTCTTCAGCGTCTCTCTATCTCTCCGGTGCTCCTCTCCCTTCCCTCGCGGTCGCTGGGAACCGGAGCATCGATTCCTACTCCTTTTGGTCACCGTCACCTGAGATCCATGATGAGTTCATGAACACCGATTCGGAGCCAAGATCCAGAACAACTCCGAGCCAAGATCGAAGATCTCAACTCCAAAGTCTCCTTCCTCAGATTCTGAACTCCCTTCGATGATTACCACCATCGCTCTACTCCTTGCTTCTCCGACATCGTTTTAGTCGCTTTCGATGACGATTCCGGTAAACCCGCGTCTAATCCCATTCCTGTCTCTGTGTGTTTTTTAGTGAGTACCCATTTTGATTTTTTTATGGTGAGTACCCATTTTGATTTTTAACTTTCTCTGTGTGTTTTTGTTGTGTATTGAATGTGTTTGACATGCGGATTGTGTGGACAAACTCTGAAATGGGTAGTGATGATAAACTCTGAATTTGGATCATTGGTTTAGGTCATTGTAACTATTTGATTGTTTGATTCTATTCTCAAGTGACAAATTTATCAGAAACAATTGGAACATGGTCACTAATTGTTTGAATCTGTTTGAATCTACAGTGCCAGCAGTTGTTCCATAGCTCTTTGTTGTGCCCTGCTCCTGTCTATGTGGCCATTAAGAGGTATCTCCTATTATTCAATAGTTTTAAGCATCGTAGTGGTATCTCCTGTTACTCTGAATATGGTTCTTTCTATTTCATGCAATCGTTTATTTTTGTTGAACATGTTCATTTCTATTCCTCACATTCGTAGTTAAGGGAAAATCCTCCACTCGTGCTTAAATCTATTCCACATGGTGTGTATAATTTTCTTTTGTTTTATTCAGCCAATTCACTAATTTTGTCCCAGTTTTTGATTAGATGCTTGATTATTCTGATCTAGTTCAGATTTTCTTTTTCTAGAAGTCATTGAGAGCTGTTTTTGTTGGTAAAATTCATTTACGTATATCATATCATATATGAATGCTTTGTTAATTACGCAATCTAGGAGGACTAGGACTTGCTGTGCCTTTTAGATTTTTCAATTGTGTTTTTCAGATTTTCGTGAGGAGAAATGGGTTACACTACAGTTTATATTAGTAAGAGTTGAAAGATAGGTTCATTTGTAACCACTATGTTTACTAAAGTATTTCTTTTTATTTTTTGATAATTTTGAATGGCCAATAAAATCTTGTAACTATTCAGCATTCCATTTGACTGCATGTGTTTGGACAATTTGTATTTATTGATGACAACTCATTAATTGGACAATGGCAAAAAGTTCAATGATAAGGTTGTGTTAGTTTTTTTTATTTTATTTAAGTTTATTTTTAAAAATCATTTTGTATGTATTTATGGCCTTATTGAATTTGTTTTGCAATATTTGAAGTCAGAGAATTAAATATTAGAGGCCATTAAATGAAATTTATTTGTTTGTAGTAAAACTTAATAGTCTTAAACACCTATCATATCCTTGGGAATTTTGTTCATAAATTACTGTAGCAGCAACAAATTGCACTAACATACCAAACTTGAGATTCTAACCAACCCAACAATGAAAGTTCATAGCAAGAGACAAAAAAGATACAATTCATCTTCAACGTGATATCCACACAAGCTCTTGGTGGACTTTGAATTTAGGCACCTATGCTAGGCATGCTTTTAGACTTTAATTTTTTGTTCATTGAAATTGAAACGTCAAGTGTTGTTACCTTGACGAGCTTGGCAATTTAACCGTTGGCGTCGTTCGAAGAGGTTGTGGAAGAACATCCTAGAGTACAACCAAGTTGGTTGAGCAGTCAGTGAAACAGAAAGAATTTATATGCATGGAAGAGAGCAAGAACTTTTTAGGTTGTCATTTGTGCTAAAGACATTTGAACATCGCAATTCAACTTCCATGGTATGTCCACACAAAGCCCTTATTGGATTTAGTATTTAGGCACCTATATGTGATTGAAGTTTGGTAGCAGCATGTTTCTTGATAACTGTCTCAACTTTTCTCATTCTTCTTTGTCAATAACCATTCAACTTCATTGTGGCATTTGGAATTTAGTTATTGTTATCAGTTCCTGCCTTCTACAATTAAATTTTTCCTGATAAAATCTGAAGTGAAAATGTCAATTTTTTGCAATATATAGGGGAAGTTATCTCCGAAGACTATGAGCTCGAATATGGTACTGATTGTTTAGAGATGCACCTTGGGGTTGTTCAACCTGGGGAACGTGTTTTGGTCATTGATGATTTAGTGGCGACAGAGGGGGACTATAAGATTTCTGAATAGCTTTCTGTATCTCATATATTCAATGTGTGTCCATTACAATCAAACCTTAGAATATATATAGCCCTAACTCCTAAACCAAAAAGGAAATACAAATACAATACGACCATGACTCTAATAGGACTCTAATACAATAATACAATCATGCCTCTAATAGGACTCTAAGTTAATTTGTAAGACTCACAATATATTTCACAATATATTCTCACACCCCCGCTCAAACTCAAAGTGTTTTGGTAGAAAACACGGAGAGTTTGCTAAGAAGAAACTGAAACTGAGTAATAGTGTGAGTCTTGGTGAAAAAGTCCGCAAGTTGCAAAGCTGAAGGAATGAAAGGAAGCGAGATAGAGGCAGACTGCAAATGTTGGCGAACAAAGTGACAATCAATCTCAATGTGTTTTGTCCGCTCATGGAAGACAGTATTGTGGGCAATCTGAACAGCACTGCAGTTGTCACAATAGAGAGAGATCGGAGAAGACTGAGAGACACCCAAATCAGACAAAAGGCAACGAAGCCAAACAATCTCAGCAGTGGCATGAGCCATAGCACGATACTCAGCTTCAGCAGTATAGCGGGCAACGACTGATTGTTTCTTACTTTTCCAAGAGATCAAGGAATCACCAAGAAACATACAGAAACCAGACGTAGACTTGCGATTAGTAACATCACCAGCCCAATCAGAGTCAGCATAGGCCACCAAGTCCAAAGAAGAAGTAGAGGACAATAGTAAGCCTTGAAATATGGTACCCTTGAGATAGCGAAGAATGCGAACCAAAGCAGCCTAATGGGAAGAGCGAGGAGCAGAAACGAATTGACTAACCACATGAAAAGCATAAGCAAGATCAAAGCGAGTGACAGTCAGATAAACTAAACAACCCACAAGCTCGCGATATAAAGTAGGATCATCCAGAGGGACACCATCAGTAGAATTAAGCTTCACATTAAGCTCAATAGGTGTATCAGAAACCTTAGTATCGGTAAGACCAGCACGGTGAATGACTTCATTAGCATACTTAGCCTGAGACAGAAAATAACCCTTTGGAGAAGAAGTAACCTCAATACCAAGAAAATATTGTAATGGCCCCAGATCTTTCATTTCGAAGGTGCAGAAGAAATGCTGCTTGACCTCAGAGATAGCAGAAGAGTCAAAGCCAGTGATGATCATATCATCCACATAGAGTAAGAGAGCAACAAAACCAGCCGATGTATGTCTCAGAAATAAAGTAGAGTCGAAAGCAGAAGAATGAAACCCAAGCTTGGTAACAGCAGTCTGAAAATGATCATACCAAGCACGAGGAGACTGCTTTAGACCATACAGAGCACGTTGAAGACGACAAACTTGGCCAGAGGAATGGGAAAGACCAGGAGAAGGACGCATGTAAACCTCCTCAGTGAGATGACCATTAAGAAAAGCATTCTTAACATCCATCTGATAAAGAGGCCAAGAACGAATAGCAGTGACAGAGATCAAAGTACGGACAGTAGTCATCTTGGCAACAGAAGCAAATGTTTCCTCATAATCAATACCATACTCCTGAGAGAAACCTTTGGCAACCAGACGAGCTTTGTAGCGCTCAAGAGACCCATCAGAATGAGTCTTGACTTTGTAGAGCCATTTACAACCAACCAAGTTCTTACCAGCAGGCAAAGGAACCAGCTCCCAAGTACTAGTTTTCTGTAGAGCAGACAACTCATCTTCCATAGCGTGAACCCAATGAGGGTCCTGACATGCCTCTTTGTAAGACTGAGGTTCTGAAAAAGAGTGAATAGCAGACAAAAAAGCACGATAGGAAGTAGAAAAACATGTATTAGACCAACCTAACCTGTTTGGAGGATGACACGTTCGAGTAGGATATCGATGTGCAGCAGAATCAGAGTCGGCAGCAGCAGGAGGATTAGCAGTAGGGGTAGAGACAACTGGTGAAGGAGGAGCCTTGCGACGAGAATAAACTAACAACGGAAAAGGAGAACAAACTGAAGGAGGAGAAGCAGCCAAAGGTGAAGCAGGAGGAGAAGATGAAACAAGCTCAGGAGGAACTGTGGAGATGTACTCATTAGACGGTACCTCAGAAGGAAATGGGTCAATGTGAACCAAATCCTCTTTGGAAATTGGAGCAGTGACAGGAGGAAGCTGAAAGTAAGGTAGACGTTCGAGAAAAGAAACATGACGGGAGTCATAAAGACGACGGGAAACAGGGTCGTAACACCGATAGCCTTTCTGAGTAGGACTATAACCCAAAAAGACATAGAGAACAGACCAGGCACTAAGTTTGGTCCTATCTTTGCGGGGAAGAAGGACAAAACAGGCAGACCCAAACACACGAAGGAGGGAGTAGTTAGCAAATTGGGAGAACAAAGCCTCATAAGGAGACCGACCAGAAAGAATGGGAGTAGGCATGCGATTGAGAAGAAAAGCAGCAGTAAGAACTGCCTCCCCCTAGAATGGAGCCAGAACTGAGACAGAGTGAAGAAGAGACCTAGTTGTCTCAAGGAGATGACAGTGTTTACGCTCAGCGCGACCATTTTGGGCAGGTGTATCTATACAGGAAGTTTGGTGAATGGTACCCAAATTGGCCAAATACTCACAAAACTTAGTTTTAAAATATTCCCCACCCAAGTCAGACCGTAACACTTTAATAGTAGACCCAAACTGTGTAGTAATCATAGACTGAAAGGTACGGTATATCTGATAGAAATTGGACTTATGAGTTATAAGATAAACCCAAGTGTAACGGGTGCAGTCATCAACAAATGACACATAGTATGCAGAACCCCCTTTGGTGAGAACAGGAGAAGGGCCCCAAACATCAGTATGAACTAAAGAAAATGGTGTATCAGATATAGAAGTGCTTTTACGAAAAGGTAAGGTTGTTATCTTGGCGAGTTTACACCCTTGACATTCAGTAAGTTCACTAGGAGAAACTTTTTCCAAGATACCTGATTGAGCCAAAGACCGTAAGCGGTCAGCAGACAAATGCCCTAATCTAGAATGCCACAAGTAGAAAGGGCTGGACAGAGAATCTAACTGAAAAGAGGAAAAGGCAGTCGGAGAGGTTGTCAAAGGCAGATGCAAGCTCCCTACTACATAGAGGTCCCCAACTCTACGACCAGTCCCAATCTGCTGCTTAGACATCCGATCCTGTACAGAACAAATAGAAGAGGAAAAGATAATATCAAAACCAGAGGCGTCAAGTTGACTTATTTTTCTTCTACTTAACTTCGAACTATCAGTTTTTTATGATCTATTTTTCATGTTGTGCATGCAGGGTTTTTCAGATGACTACAAATTTGCGGGTAATATTCAGCACAAGTATTGGCAAATTGGGAATGTTGTCCCTCCTCCTCTAGCATTTGCTTTGGGGAGTAAACTCAAGGAAGCGGTGGAAAGGAAATGGTGAACCTAGTTGAATTGCTCTTAGCGCACATGCATCTCTTTTTTTGTACATCATTTTTTTCTTTTTTTCTTTTTTGGGGTTGGCTTGTTATCTCAACTATTTTTTATTCATTTATTTATTTATTTATAAATGAACTAATAATATCTTTTGCAATTTTTTTCCTCTGCCAAAGGCAATAATATCATAGAATTGAGTTCATATTGAAATTGACCAAGAATATACACTTTGTGATCAAAACGATTGTACATTTAGATCAATCAGTGGAAAGGGTGAAAAGAAATATAAGGGTGTTGCTAATGGGCCATTAACCCTTTTGGGTTTTTTTTTTTTTTAATTCTAAATTAAATAACTTGGCTGTGTTTTGAAAATTATTTTTTGGAATGAGTCATAAATATGCTTTCCATTGATATTTTTAAAAAAAAATAATAATTAAGAAAATATATTTCGTAAATATATTTTCTAGTTAAAAAATATTTACAAAATACACTTTCAATGTAAAATTTTAAAAAAATAAAATAAAATAATAGAAAACATGTTTACAAAATATGCTTTCTACATAATGTTTTTATTTGAAAAGCATATTTTGTAAATGTGCTTTCAGCATGTTTACTAGTATAATAAATTTTTTTATACTGATATTTACAAATCATACTTTCAGCGTAACATCATTATGTTGCACTTTTTTTACTGAAAATAAAAAAAAAAAATTAAAAATTGTACGTTTTTATTATTAAAAAAAAGAAGAGAAAAAAAAAAGAGCATGCTTTAAAAAAAATTATGTGAAAGCTTGGTTACAATGAAATTAAAAATAAATAAATAAATAACACACTTTCTAATCAAAATTATAAAACTTGTGCTCAAAGTGTAAACACATTTTCTATTTTTTTAAAAAATGCTTAAACTATAGGGATTAATAATGTAATTTATTCAAATTCAAATGGCTAGCAGATGCCTCAGGCACTTATTAAAGTGCATCTAATGACTAACTTTATACCAAAAAGTTAGTCAACCGCAATTGTGTTGAAAGCAATGATAATAAAACATTGAAAGTGTTTTTTTTTTAAAAAAAATAATTCTAAAATTGTGTTTTGTAAATATCTTTAAGTATAATTATTTTTTTAATTTAGATAAAAAAAAATTGTGAGCAAATGTAACAAAATAAATGTTGGGTGTGTTTAAAACAAAATTTAAGCTAAAAGGATATTTACGAAACACGCTTTCAATATAAAAAAAACTTATGTTGAAAACGTGCTTTATAAACACCATTTCTTTTTCTTTTTTTAAGAAGAAATTATATTGAAAGCATATTTCATAAATAAGCTTTCTTAATTAATTTTTTTTTATTTTAAATTCTAATAGAAAACATATTCACAAAATACATTTTCATGAAAACATATTTTGTAAATACATTTTTATCCATTTTGAGAAATAATTTTCAAAACAACCAAATTATTTAATTTAACAATAAAAAAACGCAAAAGAATTAATGGACCATTGCTAATAGACTCACCTATTTGCTTTGAACCTTCACTTGTTATTGATTTCGACACACCAAAGTTGTTTTCCAACTTTTCAAAGTTGTTTTCCAACTTTGTGGTTCACCGCCAGCTATAATTTCAACTCATTTCTTTGGATCCTCACCTCTACAACACCCTTTCTCCAATAGTCCCCACCTTTTGCTACCCTTTGGCCCTTCTTACCGATGACCCCCTCTCATGTCCTTTCCTCCCTAACAACCCGTTCCTATCACTGGTGCCACCTTTGACGCAACACCTTGCCTCCATACACCATTACCTTTACGAAACCCTTACCATTGCGTCTACAAAACCCTAGAATCGTACAAAAAAGAAAACTTGTTTAAGAAGCGGCAGATCATGAAGATAAAGAAGAAAGGACCAGAGGGTGAGGGGGTTATGTGGAGGGGAAAGGTGGTGGTGGGTGGAGTTAGGGATAGGGATAATATGAGAATTTTATGTTAAGTAAAATTAAGACAAGACGACTGGCCTAATGATTCATGTAACTATCTATTGGAATAGTAAGAATGTTAGAGGGAAAAGGATATGGGGGTCTACCAAAAAGATGTGGGGTATGTTACCAACTGCCATAATATAATTGAACACAGTTTTATTGCAACTTTTTATATCCAATCTGTATACTGTAGTTCATGAAAATAAATGAGAGCACACTCAATTTGTTTTAACAAGAGAATATAGAGAACATTCTCTGAATTGTGTCGGGAATATGATACATGGCTTGATCTGGATGTGTCACATCTATCTTAAGACTGTTAATTTATTAGGCATGTGATACAAGTACTATATGTATATATATATATATATATATATTACATAACACATTACTTTGGGGGGAAAATGGCAATTTTTTTTTTTTTACCGAACATCATTACTAAGGTGCAATAGCTAAAGCTAACGTTTTCAAACAAGTAAAGAAAGAAGGCTGCATAACAAATGTAAGCGAAGCCAAAGGATAATAAAAGTTTATGCTTTCAATCTTAAACCTTCAAAAGGGACACATCCAATGCATCGGGACATGGCAAACACATTTTCTCATGTAGATTGTCAAACACATTCTTAAATTCCTCACTAGTCGCAAAAGCTCGAGCCTTACAAGAAAACAATAAAAAGAGATTGAGCTACAATAGAAGCCATGTTTGACGGCCACGTAATCTGATCATATCTTGTGAAACTCGTCGATATGGTAACTTTCAAGTAATCTGTGACCAAAATCTTTCATGCGTGCAGTGGATCTAAAGGGATTCATAAGACCTTGTATGGATTCCGCAATAATATTAATAAGATGCTTTACAACTTAATATCAAATCAAATTTTGTTCCCTCGGCCAAACCTAAAAATATTACATTGACAACGCCAAAATTCCAATTACCTAGCAATTGCAGCATTTTCTAGAAAATCCAAATTTATGGCAATGAACGTTCAAAAATGATTCGAGATGCCAAAAGCTTTCATTATATGGTATCTGCACACAAACGAACGCTAACATGTTGCTCAGGTGCTTCCTTCACACAATGAGAGATGCACCATTGTCTGCCATTGGAAGCTCAGAAAACACAAAAAGTAGCAACAGGAAAATATAAAATAACAATTTGTTAGATGATTTGTCTAGAAGCTCTATTGGGATAATTAACAGTTTTGACTGTAAGGGAGAGAGAAGAAGTACGACAGGGTCGCAGCAGGAGGCATAGCTATGTAAAAGGATCTGAGGCTCTCCATGACAAGGTCGATCTTTTTTGGAGTTATGGCCAGTGAATCTTCAAGCTTTTCCAATCAAGATTGAAGATTGGAGCACATTATCTCTCATGGAATTATCATAAATCAGTGACATAAAAAGATTTTAGTAGAGAACTATTTGCAACTACATTGTTCCTTTGCATCAGATGTTCAGCATCACACTTTGGATGTGCAACTTTTACTGTAGCTCAAGCAATTTAGGATTGTTCTCGAGAATAGACCATTTGACCTCTAAAAATGGATTTGCAGAATCAGTGGCCATTGTACAAGTGGAGTTACTTTGCATTAGATGTTCAGAATTTTTCTTTGATATGATTTTATATTTGATATTCCACCAAAAAAAGGCAATGTTCAAGGAAATTGGTATAACCAACAAATTGATAATACTGCCAAGTAACTGGAAAAAAAAAAAAGCAAAAAATAATTTTCAAGTAGTTGTTTGATCTTTCAGTATGAGTATTAGATCTTTGATTACAAACCAAACCAAGCCTTAAGTCTTATCAAATAGGGTCGGCTACATGAATCTTTCTTCTCCACATGGCTCTATCAAAGGTCATTTCGTTGGTCAAATTAAGTAGATTCATATCTCTATTTACAATGCTAGCCAACATTAATCTAGGCCTACCCGGTCCCCTACCACTTCCAGCTACCGTCACTGCATCGCATCTCTTTACTACTGCCTCTATTGGTCTCCGTTGAATATGACCAAACCATCTCAATCAATTCTCTCTCAACTTACTTTCTATCGGTATCACTCCTACCCATTCCTGAATACACTCATTCCTAATTCTATCTTGTCTAGTTTTGCACACATTCACTTTAGCATCCTCATCTCAACAACACTCATCTTATCTACATGTTGTTTCTTGGTTGCCCAACACTTCGTCCCATACGACATCACTGGCCTAATAGTCGTTCTATAGAACTTACCTTTTAGTCTAGTGGGTATTCGTTTATCGCACAGTACCCCAGACGCACTTCTCCACTTAAGCCATCCTGCCTTAATCCTACGGGCCACATCCGCATCAATCTCCCCCACCGTTGTGATAATCGATCCTAAATAACGAAAATGTTCACTCTTAGGCAATTTTTTGTTCTCAATCTTCACTTGTCCTCTGTTTTCATTGTTACTATTACTAAATTTACACTCCCATGTACTTTATTTTAGTTCTGCTTATCCGGATCCTTTAGATTCAAGTACTTTTCTCCAAATCTCCAACTTTGTGTTAACTCCTTCTCTAGTCTCAACAAATTCACAAATGATTGCTAGGCAGCTTTACTGAGGTTGATGCTCTTCTTTTAATTAAGTCCAAAATCTCAATTTCAACATAGCCACAGTTCAAATTTCTTGTATTGATATGAATGATATCGAAAATAATATGCAAGAAATGTTATATATACTAGAATTGAAATAAGACAGCTTTCTAGAAGATGTAGATGAGATGTTGTAATGTAAGACATGAGAAAAAGAACAGAAATAAATACCATGATTCTAGTGTCTGGTATAAATCAGCTGAACTGCCAAAGCATGACACAAGCATGTCCGTGTTTATCACACCTGGATTGAGTGCAACAATTGCCATTCCACTATATAACTCCTTTGCTGCTGACCTAGTTAGGCCCTCTACCACCCATTTTGAAGCACAATAAGGTGCAACCTGGCAATATTTAATTAGTTCCAAGAACACATCAATACCGAGGAAATTTAAAGTGAGCTGAAGTAAAGATTTTCAAAGGACAAATATGGTTATCACAACACCAAATTACCCAAGTTGTCTTCAATATATACTCAAAATGTAAAACTCTGAATTCATTGTTGGTTCCAAATTTCCCTATGGCGGAGATCAATAAAAATATGAAATAAACTTGTATCTAGGGTCAACTAAAATGCAAAATTTCTTAGTTCTACTTCAATAATCATCACAGTGACTCATTGAAAAGTAGATAATCACCAACCTCACTGCAAAACCATTGTTTTCATTAACCATAGCCTTATCTTTATCAAATGGACAAAATAGTAAATAAAATTTCATGCAGCACAAGCTGTGCAACTATCATCAAGAACCATAATTGTAATGAGGTACAAATTTAAACAACATTTATCTGTGACACAGACAGAATATCAAGGTTTGCACACACAGAACAATAACAATAAAAAAGAACAATTCTTTGGGATAAAAGTACACTGGCAACTTTTTATATCATACCTGTGCAGCAGCAGATCTTCCCCACCCAGATGACAAATTGACAATAATTCCTTGATTGCTTTCAATCATAAGAGGGACCAAGTGGCCTAACATGTTTGCTACACCCTTTACAAACTCTTCTACTGGAACCAAACAAATTCTATAGTTTCTATTAATAGTACCTGCATTATTTACTAACAGACACCCTTACTTCAGATCCATAGGCGTATTGTTTACTAGTAGACACTCTTCAAACTTTCCATGTAAATGCATACCGACTCTCAATAGATTGGTTGCAATATTCACGATGTTGTATAAAATATAATGTTCAAGAAGCGTTTGATATAAAAAAAAAGGTCTTAAAAGGACATGCTATTTCAACCTTCATTTTTGTGCACTTTCAAAGGCATTATTGAGGCTTTCAATAAAAGCTCTCTGAGGTGGAATAAATCTTTGAATTTATTGTGAGTAATTTCTAGAGTGCAAGAGCCAAACACCTCTCAAATCTTTCCTCCAAACAAGAGGTCACCATAGAACATACATTGCTGAGTTTGCATTCTAAAGTGATTGTGTATGTCAGTGGTTATTTCCATGATTTCTAGGGCTTAATGTCCACAAGACAATGACACTTCCACACATTCATTGTCCACAATTGAAGCTCTAAAATTATCCCCCATGTTAAGGGCATATATAAACTATAAAGGATGTGGTCTTTTTCCTTATTTTCTTAAGTGTATAATAGGTAATTTACTTTTATGTCTTGAGGCTGAATATACATGTTGAGAAATTTCCTATCCTGTTCTTAAAAACCAAAGACCTAAGTTATCAAGCACATTGTTCAACGATCCAATATGACGAAGTATGGTTGTATTAGTCTTTTTCCTTCTTTTCTTAAAGGTAGGCTAGGTAATTTACTATTTTGACTTGAGGCGGCACGTACATGTTGAGAAAACTTCCCATCCTATTCTTAAAAATTACAGATCTTATCACCCACATTGTTCAATGATCTGATATGATGCAAATATGGTACAGTTCTAAAATCAATGTAAGTTTTATGGCCACAAAATATGTGGCACCTTATAAGCGAATACCATTGAAAATTTCCTTCATAATCAATACAATTACATCAAGTATAAGTATGTTAAAGAAGGATGCCACATAATCATCAATGGAGTAGGGATAACTATATATAACTCGACATATAACATGCTCACATATAATGTAATAGAAGGTTCAGAACAAGAAAAAATAGTATCAATTTAGAGATGCCCATCTAAGGAAGCCATGCAAAAACGTAAACAAATTCCAATATTACAGCAATAAGTGAACTAGCATGTTTAAGAGATTCAATGAATTCATTTACCTATAATATAATTGGTACTCCAGTGCAGTTAATTTGTCCTTGAACTAGTTTAGTTTCGGATTTTGTAGCAACCTTGAATTGGTTTTTGTCTTATGAATAGTTGACACAAGCCTTTGCTTTTGTCCACGGGTTGCATTCCTTTCTAATATTGCCGACAAAAGAAAAATAAAAATAGTTTTGTGTTAACTAGAGCTTATGACTCTTGTATGGAAAGTCATGGTTCGAACCTCAAGGGTAGACAAATGGTTAGATATATAATTCCTCACTCCTCTTGAGAGTACCTGGGTTTATTCTTGGAGAGAGATGAGGTTGTCTTGAGAGCAGGGAACGGCCAATGACCTCGCTTGCCATCTCTAGGGCTAGGGCTAGGGCTAGGGCTAGGGCTTTGCCAAGCCCTCTGCGACCCTCCTCCTCCCACTATTGCCGTCGTCAGCAGCTTTTGCTTTTCCAATGTTCTTCACTAGCTCTGTTCTGTTTTCTCCAACCTGTACGTTCTACTTCTGGAGTCAACACACTTGGCTGATAAAAGCCGCTCCTTTTTTCTGCTCCATGGTATGGAACTCCTATTTTTAGGAAATAGATTAGGCTGGGGTTTGTTGAAACTCCTATTTTTAGGAAATAGATTAGGCTTGGGACAACGGCTGCATACAGCAAATTACAAATCAGGATCCATCTTATTTTCACCCAGTTTGCAGACACAGCATTTATGAATAGGACATGTGAAACATTCCCCAGCAACAAT
This sequence comes from Camellia sinensis, assembly GCF_055761805.1. Lineage (NCBI taxonomy): Eukaryota > Viridiplantae > Streptophyta > Magnoliopsida > Ericales > Theaceae > Camellia > Camellia sinensis. The sequence goes on from NC_138968.1 coordinate 8,672,153, forward strand.
CTTCTTTTGAAGCTCTTCTGCCTCAACAGCACGCCCATGATGAAGCAGTTTTGCAACACAATATAGATCATAAAAACAGCCACATGTTGCAAAAACACAGGGAAAGACCTGAAAAACATTTAGCAGGTAGAAATTTGAGCAATTTAGATGCAGATCCACTCACTGTTTTGAAGTTTGAACTGTATACAAAAGTACTGGAAGTTGTGTTTTTGCGCTCGAACGACGCTTCCTGCGCTCAAGCGTAGATCCGTGTTCTGAAACACGCATTTTAGTCAAACTGTTCGAGCAAAGATCGCGATTCTGTTGTCTATAAATTCGCGACGCTGACTGCTCCAATTGTGGTTTTTCCACATTAAATTGTTGTGTTGATTTGCCTTTGATTGTTTGATTGGGATTGTTATTTATTGGTTAAAATTGATACATAATCATAAATCAATTTTCGGGGATTTTAGACTTTTCAACAAGAAACCAACCAAAGAAAAACAAAACAAAACACTAAATACAACAGAACACCCAAACCCAAAAAGAAAATATTGTTGGTCTTGACATGAACATCTATGCGTCTGCCCCATTGATCAGCCCAAGTTAGTGCCTTGCTTCCCATAGCACTAATGAAACCATCAATTGTGAATATGAATCCTCAATGCTGAAGCTGGGACCTCCGCATCAAGCCAACAACATTATCAGAAACACCAGCAAAAGCTGCAACCCACAAGGATCCACTGCTCTGCTTGAACCAGTGCACACTGAAACACAACAAAATAACCTCAAGAATTCTCAACACAATTACTAATCTGTTGAACATGATAGATAAAATCATTCAACAAATAAATCCTTGGATTTAGCTTTTGATTTCGACCAAAGAGATACTCTCAAATTAATAATCTTGATCATGGATTTCTAGTTGGGTCGCACTCCATCGAAAACCAACTTGTTCCAAACATTCCAGTCTCCAGATTGTCCATAAAATTACAAAAGGAAATCACCTCCCAAATGACTGTTACCTTCTTTCTGATTCTAGTCCTTTGCCACCATTCGATCCAAGCAACTCAAATTTTCCAAGATTTGGAGCAAAGAAGCAAAACATGATCAACTCTCTCCAATTCTAATTTGTTAAAATGACAATGACCAAGACTTGGATCAATAATCAATCCAACTTTCAACAACTTCTCTACCACTTTAACCCTAACACTCTAGGCCAATCACCCAAAACATTGAACCCTATGCAAAAGTAATCCTACTTTGGGGTCCCTGCAATGCTTCAAACCACTTATATAGGGATTGAATCGAAAAAATATTGGAAGAATCAGCTCTCCATATTGACAACCTATCATGGCTGCCATGTAACAACCCACATTTATGTCTTAGTCATGTTCATGAGCATTTGTATGATTATGACTCGTTAAGCTTGCATTTGTATGTTTATGACTTGTTTTGCCTAAGTAAGGTCCATGTCTTGTTTTGTGCTTACGAGATTTGCCTAAGTGTTGTGTGCATGCTTTGTCCCTTCCCTGCCATGCCAAGCCTAAGTCATGTTAAGCCTAGATCATTCCAAGCCGAGGTCATCTTCAGTCTAGAATTTATCTTGGAACCACTTTGTTTGACCTCCACCTTCGCCCTGACATATTGGCCGAGATGTCATTATCTAGGCCGAGGTGTTCCTCACCAAGGTCGAGATGTGTATTATCTAGGCCGAGATGTTACCCTTGCACCTAAGAGATCTTGTCCTGGAGTGGTATGACCTAGACCGAGGTGTGGCACATCTAGGCCAAGGTGTGGCACAGCTTAGTCAAGTGTTGTCCTTCCTAGCCGAGGTCATTGTCACCTTAGTTGCCGAAGCTTTGTCCTTAGCTGATGTCATCACTTGTCGGAGTGCCTTGCCGGGTAGCTTGTTAGATACACTTTGTCATAGTCTTGTCTTGTCAATCTATCACCTTTTTTAGGAGAGCCAACCAGCCGTTGCCACGTGTCCGAGCTGAGCATTAAGTCAGCCGGCAGATGGAGAAACCTATCATTTCTATACCCTTGTTTTGAAGAAGAGAGAGAAGCCCTAGGAGAGGAAGAGGAGTTCTTGAGGGAGAGTAGATTTCCAAGCTTGATCCCTAGAGATCGAACCGTTAGATCCGTGTTTTAAGGTTAGATTCTTGATCTGCTCATGTTATTCCTTATGTTTATGTTATTGCATTGCATGATTGAATATGATTTGTAAGCCATGCATTGCTTTGAAGTTCGGTTTTAGAAAGAGAAAATAGCATTCATGTGTTTTTCAAGAAAAGTCATGTTTTGATCCGAAAGCTCATGCCAAGATCCATGTTTTTGTGTTTATTTCCATATGATCTTCAAGTATGGGTACCCAGGTCCATGTTTTCGAACTCATACCATGAAATCCCAAATTTTGTAATAAAGAAGTTATGATTTTAGCATTCATATTCTTCATGATCTTTATGTTCATGTTCTTCATGTTCTTCACGGGTGGAAACCCAGATCTCCAGACCTCACTTCCCTAAGTGTAGTCGCCGAGATCACTCTTACCTAGACATCACACTTAGGCCAAGCATCGTATCTCACCTTGGCCTACCTTGCATGACCACTTACACCTTTAGTTTGTCTTGTGCGCACCTCGGCATGCAGCCGCACGCCGAAGCCTCGTTAACCACACCTCGGCCAGGAGGTGTGGGACCTCGGCAAAGACCTGGTTGGTACCCAGCATGTCTTCCTGACATGTAAAACAGTGTTTTGACTTCCAGCATGTTTTCCCGAGATCATTTGCATGCATGTAAGACTTGTTTTGAGTAGTGCGTTCAGTAGACTTTGCCATGTGTTTGTAGGACTTGGACCTTTGCCTTGATCCCGACATCCGAAGAGCTATGTGAGTGGTATTTTTAATAAAGCTATGTTATAAGGTTTTGATAAAGCTTTGCCTTGTTTTGATAAAAGTATTTGTTAAGCATGAATGATATCCCTATTTTATGTATCAAGTATAAGCTTTGTTTTGGATGACATTCTTGGAACCGTCCTTTCGTGTTAGGGGACGTTAAGCCTAAGTAACACCGTCCTTTCATGTTAGGGGACGTTAAGCCTAGGTAACATAGTCCGTACATGCCAGGGGACTTTAAACATTTGTGGCACTAGTCCGTACGTGCCAGGGGACTTTAAGCATTTGTGGCACAAGTCCGTCCGTACTAGGGGACTTTAAGCCTATGTAGCATAGTCCTTTCGTGCTAGGGGACTTTAAGCCTATGTAGCATAGTCCTTCCGTGCTAGGGGACTTTAAGCCTAGGTAGCACCGTCCTTTTTGTGCTAGGGGACGTTAAGCCTAAGTAGCACCCTTGTTAGATATCGGCCACCGACGGACTATGAACGGGTGTGCTCGATGCCAAGGTTATGCTTTTGTTTTGCCGGAATGTCATCACCCCATGTTTTAAGTTAACGTATGTTAAGTAAGTAAGTAAGTTTTGAAAGACCAAGTTCGATTGATGTTTTATTTCAAGTCAAACTAAGCTATGTTATGTATGGTTTTGATAAAGATATACTATGTATGTTTTGCAAAGATCTCGGGTATAATTTATTTAACCCCTTTATTACTTGTATCATTCACTGAGTATCCAAGCTCACCCTCCCTATGTATATATGTAGGTAACAAACAAGAAGTCGGCTACGCCGAGATGTGTGTTTTGTATGTATGTTACGTCGGCAGCGAGGATGTCGGCAATCTTGTAGATTATGTTTCTTAACCTGTAGTTCATGTGTTTTGTATACGTCGGCTTGAGAGGCCTTTGAACAAGATGTAATATGTATTTTGCTTATGTTACATTCAAGATGTAAGACCATGTTAAAGATGTATGCCAATTCATTTGACCTATGCACTGCTCTTATGGACCACTTGTATTGTAAATTATTGCTTCCGCACTTGTTAGCCCCCATATGTAATACTCTGATGGTGTGTGAATTTTGAAAGTTGACCTTCGGTAATCTCGGATTACTGGCCATCACGGCACCATTCTAATAGGGGCGGAATGGGGTCGTGATATGCCAGCAATTAGAGATGGGATAATAGAAACTCTGTTTTGAAAAACCCTCAACTCCTCCTCCCACCAAGGTCTTAATGATCATCTTAATAACTTGTCACTTACTAGCCCATTATTCCATCTTTCCACAAAACAATTCACTGAATTGTTTTTAGAGACATAGGGCATGTTTGATTAGATGGATTAGAGCATGGGATTGGGATTATTAATTCGTGAGCCCAATTATCTTATGTTTGCTTTAACATTTTGGTTTAGGATTATTAATCCAACAAATTTGTAGGATTATTAGTAATGGGGTAGGGGTAGGATTATTAATCCAATGGATAATTTATCCTATTAATCTAATTAGATAGTGAATACCACACTAATTTAATAGGATTATTAATACCTCACTATTAGTCTTGTAAATCAAACATGGCCATAGAGATTAAAAGGTCTAGGAAATTCCTCCTTCGATAAATGAGGTTGTTTGGATAAATCTTTTCAAGCACTTGACTTTTTTTTTTTCTTTTTTTTTTTTTTTTTTTTTTGAAGCAATATTTCTAACATGATCAATTCCTACACAATAGTTTCAAGAACTCGACTATCAAGAATTCAAACCCAAGTATTTCCTTCACAACCTTCAGAATTTAACCTTGCTCCGTCTCAACATGATTGCATTGGAGCTTATCATTTTAAAGAGAAAGTCCATTGAAATAACATTTAATCACAATAATGTCAGCACCATAAATAACATAATTTTTATACAAAAATTCAATCTTCACCACAAACTTCAATTCATGACATAAATCTGGGCCCAAAATCTGGATTCCCAGACTTAATGATTTTACAAACATACGATATGCCCTTGACATTCTAGCTAGTACAAATCTTGTAGAAGCTCGAAAGTAAGGGGTTACTTATTGACTTAAGTTGATCTATATCACAAAACAACATAGGATCATATGATGTACATCACAAAACAACATAGGAACATATGAATTATCAACAATGCCAGATGACCATTTTATAATTATCCTAGCATTATTAAGAAATTAGTCATATCAACGAAAGTTAGCACGGACGAATTTAATTATGGAGATACCGAAAGTAATAAAGCCAACACAGAAAGCTTTGAACGTCCATGGAGTGGTGAGGTATCTACGTCTCAGATGTGCCATAGCATCATGACAACAACGCTTGTTGTAGTCAGCTGCAGCTATGGTTGTTTTAGTGAAATAGAACTCCCCAAGAACAATTCCTTTGCAGAGATTGTTGAAGAGATCAGAGGAATCCTCACTGGCGCCTAAACAGTTTCGTATGATTCCAGCCTTTTCAAGCACTTGAACGTCTTTGGGAGTGCTTGTGAGTGTATCCATTAGGACTGCATATGATGTGAAGTAACCAGGAACACCATTGCAACACTGCTCATAAGTAATGAGATTTCTCAAGAATGGCTCGACTGACTCATAAAGGTCCAAAGTTGGGATTTTAAATTGAGTTCTATGAAAAGGACCTTGAGGTTTACAAAATTCGACTTTGTTACCCTCTTCAAACATGACTCCTGCATATTTGAGGTCTGATGCACATGGCATGACCACGCTAGGACCACCGTATCCTGGATTTGCATCGTGATGACGATAGTGGTTGTGTAGAATATCAAGGATATGATCACAGTTATTGTTTGTTGTTGTTGCCGTTGCTGTTGTTGTTCCATCGTTTTCTGATTTCCACATGTTAGGAAAATATGAAATGACATACTTACCAAGTGTATGAGTTGGAGGCGTACACGCTATATGAGCCACGGTGAGGTCAAACAACTCGTTGAGGACAAAAAAAGGAAGCTGGTTCTCAAGTAGTAGCAAGTCGTGTTGGACATAGATAGGCGTCAGAATGTTGCCGAAGATAGGATCGTTTCTGTTATCGGTCTCCTTGTGTGCAAATCTGTAGAGAAGTTCAAGTATGAAACAACCATCAATCACCAACATCTCTACATCTAGCACATCCTCAACTTCTTCCACGTAGCATTTCTTCACTTTGTCTAATGACTTTCTCATTTTCCTTACACATTCCATTAATACCTCCTTGGATTTATTAAGCTTTTCTACTTCCGATCCACCCTCCTTGGACGATATTCGACCAAAAAAGGTATATACATAACTCCTTTTGAGGTTCTGCATGAGCGAATTGAGAATGTGTTGGTCCTTGCCGTGAAGAGGCCCGATAGAGACGAAGCGAGGTGTATACGCACTTTCTTTTTGCTTACGAATCTCCTTAGGCACCCTATAAATGCAAGAGGACGAAGATTTGGATTGAGTCTTCTCTGCACCTTCTACCATTTTCTTACCAATGCCCTCTGTAAGCCTTTGAAGAGCTTCCTCACTGATACAACACTCAATGTTTTCACTCATTTTAATTGGGATTGGAAAAGAACTGTCATTGATGGAAGTCATGTGAAGAAAGTATATATATCTTCTTATATAACCATCTTAGGTAGTGATTTTGCTGAAAATGGTTTAGGAACAGCTTTATATATTGATCATCTTTATTCTTTTCTTTAACCTACGAAAGTTTTCAGCTTTAAGCCATTATTGGCATTCCCACATTGCTTGAAATTTGTGGTCAAAGTTTGATACCACTCTGTTAGAAAGAGGGACTTGATTCACACAAAAGTTCAGTTTAATTTGCCTTTGAAGTTTTATATGTATGTAATCATAGAAAAACATGGAAATTTTAGAAAATTCTTAAAAAAACAGCATTGTTGACAAATTACTCACAAGATTATCAAAAATTGAAAAAACCCCCAAATAAGAAAATCATAGCCTCCCAAAATAAGTAAATTTGTTCTACAATACATTGTCTACTAATTACCTAATTGCTAACTAGTTTGAAATTCTCAATAAAGTAAGGCAGCACTTTGCCTTGAATTGGCTATCGAAAAACTGAAAATTGTTTTGTTTTCACACCTCATGATCAATATAAACACTAGAAGGCTATTGTAAATAAATATTTCAAACTCAATTAATTCCTCCATAATCTTGTCAAGTACTCGACAACTATCCTAAAGTAAGACTTCAAAATCAAGTTTTTTTTTTTTATAAAAAAAAAAAAAAAAACTCATGCAGTTTCACTACAATCCTTTAAAGCAATTGACAAATATTTTAAAGCAATATTTAAAAATCAAGTATTAATTACTCTATAAAAGATCTTGAATCTTATTCTAAAGCAATATCACAAACTCAAGCAATTCAGCATATGGAGAGAGGGGGGTGGATACCGGTGACCCGGAAGAGAAGGCCAAGATACCAACAGATCCACTACAGGGGTGCAGGATTCATCACGGTTTTTGTCGATAATCTGTCGGAATCTATGGTGCCACGAAGTCTTTTTAATCTGTTCAGTAGCTATGGTGTGGTAAAGGACGTATTCATCCCAAATAAGAGGAGGAAAGCTACTGGTTCAAGATTTGGTTTTGTTCGGTATGACTGTGTTACAGCAGCAAGGGTAGCAGTCCAGAAAGCGAATGGAATATGGTGTGATGATAAGAGTCTGAAAGTGAGATTGGCAGAGTTTGGAAGCGATGCTCAGTATCCAAAGAAGGAAGAGGTTAGAAAAGGGAAGAGTGTACAGACGGAGCATTGGAAGCACGGTAAAACTACAACAGGGTTCAATGGTCAGAGATCTTTCGCTGATGTAGTACAAGGTACACGTAAGGAGAATACTGCGATAACCATAGATGTACAGGAAGTTGGAAATGGATGGCTTTACGAAAGTTTAGTTATTAAGCTTAAATCCTTCTTCTCTTTTAATGCTTTCAAAAAAGAATGCAGCACACGAGGCTTGACGGAGGTTTGTATAAAGGATGGTGGTGATCGTATAGCTCTTCTATCCTTCAAGTCAGTGGCACATCTGAAAGATTGGAAGGGTAGATTAGAGGAGTGGATATATGAGTGGTGCGACTCTATGGACGAATGGGTGAAGGGTAAAACCATTTAACAAGAAAGGTGTGTTTGGCTGGTTTGTCATGGCATTCCTCTTAATCTCTGGAATGTTGGCACCTTCAAGGCGGTGGGTAACATTTGGGGAGAAGTCGTTCAACTTGATGAAGCCACGAGTTCTCTGGAGTCTTTAGCGTGCGGCAAAGTAAGGATCATTACTCGCAGGTGTGAGTACATTAATCAAGTGATCATGCTAAATTGTAACGGGCAGCAGCACCCAGTAAGGGTGATTGAAGAGTTATTTTTCCCGGATAGTCTAAGATCTGGGGAATGCAGGCATCAGATTTCTGAGGGTTTACTTTCCAGTTCCGGTAGTCAGAGTGCCATGAATTCCGGCGACATAGAGGGTAGGGTGGTGGTAGGCATGGAAGGTGTTAGTAGGTCTGATGCGGCAGCTTCTAATGAGATGGTAAGTGTAGTGCAAGACACAGTTGAGGGGACTGCACACTGTATGGAAGAAAGGAACAGGAGGGTGTTTCGACCCATGGTAGGGGTGTCAGGAGCTGGCTTGGAAAATTCAAAAAAAGGGGATGGTAGTCATGATGACGCTCTGAAGTGTGTAGGCGAAGTTTCAAAAGAGGTGGCTGTGCAGCCCCAATTTCTAGTCGGAAGCAATCACATGGATGGGTTTTTGATGAGCATTAGTGGGCCTGAAACTATAAGGCCCAATTTTAATTTGGAAGTAGTGATTCCCAGAGCCCAAGGTGAAAGGCCAGCTGGGCTTTCTTTATCTAATTTGAGTGACTGCGTGGCAAGTTCATAGCTCCTTGCCGAGAGAGCCCAAGTATGTTTGCAGAATGGTGAGGGCAGGTCGGATCAGGTTAGGGGGGAAATTGCTCATATCTGTAAAGGAAAGGTTGCAGCAAGGAGGAGTGGTACCGCCAAAAAGGGTGGTACGGCTCTCCAGCAAGGTAGAATTCTACCTCAAAGCTTCAGTAGGGGGGCCATCTTCAGAGCTACAGCTGCTGCAATTTCCAGCTCACACTCGGCTATCCGTGAATCAAGCAGAAAAAAGGGCAATCTGATGAAGGAGGCTGAAGCAACAATACAACTTGGGAAAAAATTAGGCATTGATTTTGGTGGAAAGGAGGATATCGTGGCAAAACAGATTGTACAGCTGGAAACTCGAGATTTGGAAAGGATTTCAGATGGGGTTCGGGTAGATGAAGTCTGAATACCCAGTGTAGGAGTTTAGGTGTTATGAAGTCTGTCTTATGAAGATATTGTCATGGAATGTGCGTGGTCTAAGTAGGCCAGAGAAAAGGAGTAAAGTTAGAAGCATTTTAAAAGAAAGAGGGGTGGATGTGGTATTACTTCAAGAAACCAAGAGAAGTAATCTGGAGGTAAAGTTCATTAAATCTATTTGGCCTTTCGATAAAATGGAGTATATGGGAGTAGATGCCGATGGCAGGGCTGGAGGTTTACTGTGTATCTAGCACCCTGACAGATTCAAGGTTGTTGATTGTTGTGGCTCCAGAAATTTCATCATTTTAGCAGGTATTTGTGGTCAGTCCTTTGAATGCTCGGTGGTGAATGTCTATGCTCCCAACGATGTGGGTAAAAGAAGTCAATTGTGGGAATCCTTAAAGAGTCTGAAAATCTCTTACCCGACTCCCTGGTGTTTGGGTGGAGATTTTAATGAGATTAGATTCCTCAGCGAAAGGAAGGGGTGCTCCAGAAGGGAAAGAGGTATGAATGATTTTAATAAGTTGATTGATCAGTTGAATCTTGTTGATTTGCCCATGAAGGGTAGAAGATTCACGTGGTGTAATGCTCTTGACGGGGAGAGATGGAGTCGGATAGATAGGTTCCTCCTGGAGGGTAGGTGGCTTGAGCAGTTCTCCTTTAAGCAGTGGGGACTGCCCAGAACGATTTCTGATCACTGTCCTGTCATGATAAAGGAGGATGAAAGGAATTGGGGCCCTAAACCTTTCAAATTTATTAATGCTTGGCTACTTCATCCTAATTTCATATCAGCAGTGAAGAGCTCATGGGAGGTTCAAGTTCAATAGGGTTGGGCGGGGTTTAGATTGTTGAGGAAGCTTGCCTCTCTCAAAGCCAGTCTTAGAAGATGGAATGTTGAGGTGTTTGGTCATGTGGAAACAGATTTTAAGAAAGCGGAAGAGGATTTACACGCTTTGGATTTGGTGGCTGAAGAAAGAGCATTGTCAGAAACAGAAGCAAATTCAAGGAGAGTAGTCAGAGGGCTAGTTTGGAATTTGCATAGAAGGAAGGAAAGTTTGTGGCATCAAAAATCTAGAATGCTGTGGGCTAAATGTAGGGACAAGAATACTAGGTTTTTCCATTTGATGGCTAGCTCTAGGCAAAGAAGAAACCTCCTTGATTCAGTTGTGGTTGATGGGGTTAGAGTGGTGGAACCTAACCCAATGAAGCTAGCTGTGCATAGGCATTTTTTAAAATTATTCTCTGAGTCGTGGAGTTCTAGGCCTAAGCTTCTTGGCCCTTTTGCATCCATCTCTTTTGCTGGGCAGGTAGAATCCTTAGAAGCAGATTTTTCGGAACAGGAAATATGAGCGGCAGTTAAAGATTGTGATGGTAACAAGGCCCCGGGACCGGATGGTTTCAGTCTGACCTGTTTTCAGAAATGCTGGAAGATAATGAAGGGTGAAGTTCTTCAATTTATGGATGAGTTTCACTCTAATGGGAAGATTGTCTCAGGTCTTAATAGCTCTTTCATCACCCTCATTCCTAAACGGGTGGATCCTTGCGAGTTAAGTGATTTCAGACCCATTAGTCTCGTTAACTCAGTTTACAAAATTCTTGCAAAAGTGCTATCAAAAAGGTTGAAAAGAGTGCTGCCAGAAATTATTAGTGAAGTTCAAACAGCTTTTTTGGGTGGCAGATCTATTCTTGATGGTGTTCTGATCGCGAATGAAGTAGTACATTGGTAGAAAGCTACAAAAATGAGAGGCATCATTTTAAAGCTAGATTTCGAAAAGGCATATGATTCAGTTAATTGGGAGTTTCTATTTTCTATGATGAGGAATTTCGGCTTTGGGGAGAAATGGTTGGGTTGGATGAAATCATGCCTTTCATCATCCAGAGTATCCGTCCTGGTCAATGGATCTCCAACAAGAGAATTTGCTCCTTAGAGAGGGCTCAGGCAGGGAGATCCATTATCCCCTCTTTTGTTCAATATTGTAGCTGAAGGTTTGAACATTTTGATTGAAAGAGCAAAGGAGTTGGGGCTGGTTAAAGGAGCTTCTGTGGGGCCTACTGAGTTGAAATTTTCTCATCTGCAATTTACTGATGATTCAATCATATTCTGTGAGGCGGTCAGAGGTGAATTGGTGCACATTAAGAGAATTTTGCGTTGCTTTGAGGTGCTTTCCGGCTTAAAGATCAATTTCCACAAAAGCTTGTTGTGTGGTGTGGGTGTACGTGATGGTGAGGTTAACTAGTTTACCTCCATTTTCAACTGCCGTAGTCATAAGCTCCCTTTTAGTTATCTGGGTCTACCTCTAGGGGCTAACCCCAGTAGAAAAAGTACATGGCAACCTGTGATCGAGAAAGTGAAAAAGAAGCTAGCTAATTGGAAGAGGAAAGTTTTGTCTTACGCTGGCCGTTTAACTTTGATCAGGTCAGTCCTCTCTTGTATGCCCATCTATTTTCTATCAATTTTCAAAATCCCTGTGGGAGTAGCTAAACAAATTGAGAAGATTCAGGCAGCATTCTTATGGGGCAAATCTGAACTTAAGAGGAAAGTCCACTTGGTGAAATGGGCGAATTTAACAGTGGATAAGTCACAAGGGGGTCTGGGGCTTAGAAATCTAAGAGAAGTCAATGCTTGCCTCTTGTTAAAATGGTGGTGGAGGTTTGGTGTGGAGGACAGAGCTATATGGAAACAAGTAGTGAGGTGCAAATATGGTCTGGGTGCTGGTGGCTGGGTACCTTCCATTCCAGAGTCTAGTTCAGTGTCAAGAATTTGGTCTGATGTTGTTCATCTTAGGGCATCTAGTCCTGAACTGATGGAGCACTATTTATCTAATTTCAAAATTCTTGTAGGAAATGGGCAAAGAATTCTTTTTTGGGAGGATAAGTGGTTAAATAATTTATGCCTCAAGGCGGAATTTCCTAGACTATACAGGCTGTCTGTGGAAAAGGGTTGTTCACTTTTGCAGATGCATCACAATAGAGGGTCGGCACTTGAGTGGAAATTTCTGTTTAGCAGATTTCTGTTTGCTTGGGAGGAGGAGGAGGTCGCTAGGTTGCAAGGGGTTCTAAGGGGCACACTTGTTCTTACAGACCAAGCAGGGGATTCTTGTTTATGGATGGCAAATCCTTCAGGATCTTACTCCGTGGGTGTGTCTTGGAAGTGGTGGATGCTGTCAAAAGGTCCAGTCGTAAGTGTTGCTGATATGTTGTGGAAGAACTCTGCTCCACCCAAGGTGAAATTCTGCAGCTGGTTAGCTTGGAAAGAAAGACTTAAAACTTCGGTGTTTTTGAAAAGGATTGGTGTGTTGAATCCTGAAGCGAACACAGTGTGCCTGTTGTGTAAAACAGAGGAGGAGTCTTTGAATCATTTGCTGTTGTCGTGTCCTGTGGTTTGGAAACTATGGTCAGACATGGTTAAATGGTGGGATCTGGTCTGGGTGGTTCCAGGTTCAGTTGAGGGTTTGCTACATTGGTGGGCTGGCTATAAATTTAAGAAGGAGATCCAACCATTGTGGAAAGTTGTCCCTGTAGTTGTTTTGTGGTCAATTTGGAAAGCTAGGAACGATTGTCTTTTTCACCAAAAGAGTGTTGATGGGTTTGATTTGGCTGAGTTGGTGAAAGTGAGGATAGCTTTGTGGTGCAAGCATAGCTATGGTGGTTTGCAGTACTCTGTGGAGGACATTGTTTTAAATCTCGACAGTATCAAAGTCTGATTGGGGTTTGCAGGTTTGCAAGTTTTGTGTGGTTGCAGGGTCGTAGTTTGGTTTGTGTTGGTTTGCTGGGTGTAGTTTTGCAACTCTGTTTAGGTCTGGTTTTGCTGGTTTGCAGTCTGTGTTGCTGGTTTGCAGTATTCTGCACTACTGTGTTTTCTGGTTTGTCTGTTCTCCAGGTTTGCAGGTGTTGCTGTGTTGCTACAGTGTCGTTAAGTGCTGGATCTGTGGTTGTGGGCAGCAGTGAAGTTTTTGTTATGTTCTGAATTTGGGAGGATTGTATTTCAGTAGTTTGTGGGTCTCAGAAGGTTTGTTTTAGTAATTCTCAATGACAGCCATCATGTCATTGCGTGGGTGGTTCAAAATCTGGAGTCTGCTGCTAGGTAGCTCTTCTGCTGGTCTGCTTCTGATATGGTCTGCTCAGCTGTGTGTTGATCTGGATCGGCTGCTGGTTTGGTCGCTGTTTTGTTTCGAGTTTTGTCTTGCTGGGTGGTTCATTGGGTTGAATGCCAATGTGTTAGGGGGTTGGTTTTTTTTTTGGTGTCATTGGGAGGATAGTCTATGGGTTGAATGCACATGGGTTGATTGTCAATGGGTTGAATGCCCATCAGGCTCCTACCTGGTTTTTTGGTTTTTTGGCGTTCCTTTTCTCAGTTTGCTTTTGTGGCAGCATCTTTTATTTTTCTTTTTGTTGGTTCCTCACCAACAGGCACTTGGAGCTTCGTGTTAGCTCTAAGCTCCTCTTTATTGATGTTTCTAATCATACTGTGTATGTTTCATCAATAAAGATTTATTTGCCGATCAAAAAAAAACAAACTCAAGCAATTCCTGTACAATCTTTTCAAGAATGCCATGGTAAATCTAAAGTAGGATTTGAAACTTGAGCAATTCTCACACAAAAAAAATTTAGTGCTTATTCTACACAAGATTCCAAACTCTAGCAATTCCTCGACAATATTTTTAAGCAATCTATCGTATTCTGCACTAGGATTTTAAGTTTGAGCAACTCTTAAACAATTCTTCCACAATAATTTCAAGAAATCGAAAATTATTTGATCCTGGATTCCAGACTCAAGCAATTCCTAGACAATCTTTTCTAGGATTGACATTTATTTTGAAGCAAGATTTCAACCTTTTTATGGCAATTCCTGCATAATCATTTCAAGCACTTGATGATTCTGATGTAGGATTTCAAGCCCAATTGATTCCTTCATGGTCTTTCCAAGAACCCAATAGATATTCTCAAGCAAGATAATCAAGCAAGATTTCAAACTCAGCAATTCACCTATAATTTTTCAAGTAATTGATTACTATTTTGAAGCAATGCGTCGAACATGACCAATTCCTACACAATCTTTCCAAGCACTCCGGCTACTTTTTCGGAGTCCATAGCGAACTTTAAACACAAGGGCCTTTCATACATATTTAAAAATAATAATAATTATGTGCCTTTTTTTTGTTTTGGAATTTGACAGTACTCGTAAAAAGGTTATTTCCAATATATATATACATATATATATATATATATTAAATTTTAGTTAAATATGATAGAAAACTTTGCGGAACATAAACTAAAAACCATTAAGGATTCAATTCTATGCATGAAAACTATATAAATTTCTACTATATAAAATAAGTGTATACATACCTTGATCCATGATAGTATGAAAACTTCTTTTCAGAAAAAGAAATCTTGAATAGAAGACCTTGATCTTCAAGTTCTTTATTTGTCTAAGATCTTTAAACCACTTCTCTCTCTCTAGGCGATGGGAGCCTTCTTGTGGTGACAACTTGAGTTCTTGTGATGCAGAGTGTGGTTTGAGACCTTACACTATTTATAATAGTACTCTTCCCATCAAAGAATCCATTCATTCAATGAACTTCATTAAATAGATTACTGTATCTTTTACATTCATGATACATAATGCATCTTCTATGTCACACCCCAAACCCGGGTATGACCGGTCGTGACCCATAGGGCCTTAGCCCAAGGCACACGTAAGCCTAAACACGAATCCATAAACACATTGAATAACTAAACAATAGTCCAATAATAAATAACCAAAACTCAATCCAGTGACATGCCACAATTATAAATGGCAAAACCAACTGTAATCAAAACCATCCAAACTTATGGGATATAAACAGTCCACATATCAAAATAATCCTAAATGAACTCCAATAAAAATAAAAATAAATATGCACAAACTTGACATAACACTCTAAAACAAAATAAATGAACGTCCTAGAGGTCCATGTAATTGAGTCCCCGCTATGCCATGAGTCCACCCTAGGTCCTTCTAACACCTGGAATCGATAAACAACAAAGTCAGCTGATAGCTCAATGAGTAGCAACATGCATAGTATATACAATTTTGAAAACAAGGATCAATTCCAAAATAAGATATATATCACAGAAACTAGATTGGCATACAGTTTGGTAAAGACAATCTATTTCAAAAAGAAGGTTCCACAGTTCAACAGTTAAAATACTCATGTCTCTCAAGAACATGATAAATGACATTTTTTACTTAAAACGAATTACAACATGAACACCAATAATTTTCTGGGTATCAAGAATAACAAGTAACTTGCCACACAGTTCTCAAGGCTATAAGCCCGTTGGATCCAATACCGAACTAAGAGTCATCCTCAGGGTGGCAACCCAGACCTTTTCTCTAAGACGATCCGATTGAAAGTCACCTAGCCTAACCTAGGTTTTTTCCTTACAATCGTTAAGCACTAGAGTCATCACGGCCCAACCCGGATCTGTTCCCTAGTGGCCAGAGTCACCACACACAGTGAAATATTTTCCCGAGACTAAAATACACGAATGGTCCCGATAATCAATACACATCAGTTTCGCAAAGCATGGTAGTTCACCATTATAAATATGAGACAAAAAACAAATAGTTTACAGTATGCCAAGTTTACACATGTTTCATAAATAATTTAATTCCATTGATAATATAATAGATTATCAAAACAGTTTAGTCCTGAAACAACAATTTAATTTTTCCAACAGTTCAGGGTAGGTAAAAATTTATAAAAATATGTAGCATGCAACTATTCACCTGAAAACGAAATAATATAATCCTTGAATAGAGTATGAAAGTCCAACTAGTGCCTTGAACCAAGTATGAAGATTATACGTCACTACTAATTTAAAAATACTAAAGAGAATAATAAACTAAGTACCCCACACTAAAGCGTACTAACACAGCTCAACCCAACTCACCGTTACCCTTAAATATTACCTAAGCTCATGTTCTTCATGGTCTAAAATTACCCAAGACATGGGTTCAAATTGAAACTTAATTAAAAGTAACTTTAAGATAAAACAAACTTTCCCAATCTAATCGCTAACTTTGAAAATTAAAAACCCGCTCCATGTTGTTCGAAAAATTCCAAAACCCTCCAGATATCAACTAATATATCCTAAGTTTCAAACTCAATTGGTTTTACTTGATTTTCTTATCAAAATAATTATTTACAATTAATTCCGCCCAAACAGGTTGTTTTCTGCAATACTTTAAAGAAATTAATGGTTCTCTTAGTACACATGAGAAATCGACGCAAGGACAAAAATTTAAGAAACTAGACTTGTAACCGGTTCTAATGACGATGATTTGATAACTTTCAGATTTATACCCAAAGAGAACAACACTTCCGAAGTTACTGTTTTAAACCAGTTTTCTGGACAGATTTGAATGCAGCAGTTAATATAGATTTCGACTCCCAAAAATTATGAGAAAATTCAGATATGAAATTAAATATGTAATTAATCTACTGGAAAAATTTCAGTTCAAAATTCATTCGTTTGATATGGTTTCTTGATTTTTAAAGTTTGTAGCTATGTGCAGAATTTTATGCTCATAAATTGCACCCTCAACTTTGGGTACCCAATTAATTCCTCAAACTACATAAAAAAAACCATGATATTCACAAACAATGGTGGTCAAGTACTCCTACCTAACCCACGTTTCACTCACAAGGTCCACCATTACAAGCAAAAACAGTCATTGAATATAACCCACCATATACTTGTTTTTCATACATCCACAACACCCATTACAC
This sequence comes from Camellia sinensis, assembly GCF_055761805.1. Classification (NCBI taxonomy): domain Eukaryota; kingdom Viridiplantae; phylum Streptophyta; class Magnoliopsida; order Ericales; family Theaceae; genus Camellia; species Camellia sinensis. The sequence goes on from NC_138968.1 coordinate 8,689,121, forward strand.
TATTCCACACCAACTGTTAACCTGATCAATCCTCCAGACACCTAATCAGTGAACCCATTACCTTTTTTCTTTTCCAATCAATACACCGAAACATCTATACACAATAATCATAGATATAATGTATTATAGAAGAACAATGCCTTAAAGTTGTAGAACCACGAGATGCTAGAAATTTCTCTCTCTCTCTCTCTCTCTCTCTCTCTCTCTCTCTCTCTCTCTCTCTCTCAATGACTCACGGTTGCTAAGGAACCTAAAGTGGCTGTTGTTGTGTTGTGAAAATAATAAGAGAGTTAGGGTTTTTCTTTTTTCTTTTTTTTTTTTGTTATCAATATATACATAACCAACAATCCACTCATTATTATTATTTAACATTATTACTATTATTTATTTTAATAGCAAATCTTGCCTCTAAATTAGAGATTTCTACCATAAATTTATTTTAGGTTTAAAATTAATTAAAAGACCCTCCAAATATTTAATTTGCACTTTAGGATTCACCATCAAAATATTTGAGATTGTAAAATTATTATTATTTAATTATTTACTTGATTTGTATATTCAGGTTCTCATATTCTATATTAATGAATTTAATAGATAGATTAATGTATTTTCTACATTCATAATAGATACATAATACATCTTTAAGATTCATTCATAATGAATCTATCACATTCAATGCATTGACACTATCTCCATTAGTCTTCTATACATTATGTATATATAGGTGCATTCATCAATGATTAGTCGCCATCTAATTGATGTACATGTATCTTACTTAATGAGATGAATCTAGTATAATCATGTATAAGCCACATTAAGCCATATTTAGGAAAAATTCTTACAATATCTCACTTGGCTTGCATGATTATATTATGTCACTAGATTATCATAATATGGCCAACGTTCTCCCACTAGCAGATTGTACCATCACCATTAGATTCTGTTCAATGAAATTATTAGCACCAAATCATTGCAGTCAGTGATTTACACATTGATCAAGATTGTACAATGGTTATAGTGTTAATATTTTCCATCAACATGAATAAGTGAATCTTAAATCACAGAGATGACATTAGCAACATAATGGTGATTAATGCTAATTCATCTATAACGGTCCCGTTGTTTACATCTTCTTCTAAATTGTGCACAAGTATGAAAAATGAAAACAACAAACATAATCATTACTAACATAAGATGATTATAACATAACATTTATCACAAACATAATACACTCATTTCAAGTCTAAACATGATAAACCTTCTACTAAGCCCATGCACGCAACATGTTCTTGAAAGAGCTTAGGTGTGAGACCTTTAGTTACAGGATCTGCTAACCTGAGTGTAGTACCAATATGAGAGATGGAAACAATCTGATTCAGAACCATTTCTTTAACAACTAGATACTTGATATCAATATGCTTTGATCCTCCTGAAGTTTTGTTATTATTGGAGAACCGCACAGTAGTATCATTATCACAGTAAATCTATAAGGGCCTCGAAATTAAATCGACAAGTTGTAATCCAGATATGAAATTCTTTAGCCATACTGCATGACATGTGGCTTCATAACATGCTATGAACTCTGCCTCCATAGTAGAAGAGACTGTCAGAGACTGCTTATGACTCTTCCATGAAATGGGTCCATTAGCAAGCATAAAAATGCACCCAGAATTGGACTTTCGAGTGTATTTACATCCAGCATAGTCTGCATCTGAATAACCAATTACTTCAAGGCTATCTGTTCTTTGATAAGTGAGCATGTAATCCTTAGTGCCTTGTAAACATCGCAATACTTCATTAACTGTTTTCCAATGATCAAGTCTGGGATTGCTTTGGTATCAACTAAGCATACCAACTACAAATGCTATATCAGGACGTGTACAAACTTGAGCATACATAATGCTCTCAACTGCAGAGGCATAAGGAATTTCTTTCATTTGTTCCCTTTCTAAATTATTTTTGGGGCACTGAAATTCACTAAATTTATCACCCTTAACTATAGGAGCAACACTACTTGAACAGTTCTGCTTGTTGAACCTTTTAAGAACCTTTTTGATATAGGCTTTTTAGGACAATCCTAAAATACCACGAGACCTATCTCGGTGAATTTCTATCCCAATGATAAAAGAGGCTTCACCAAGATCTTTCATTTCAAAATTTCTCGTAAGGAATTTCTTTGTCTCATGTAGCATTCCCAAATTATTGCTAGCAAGCAATATATCATCAACATACAAAATTATAATGCAGATATTGCTCCCACTGATTTTAAGGTAGACACATTGATCAACCACACTATCCCTAAAATCAAATTTGGTGAAAACTTCATGAAATTTAAGATACCATTGTCGAGATGCCTGCTTTAGATCATATATGGACCTCTTAAGTCTACAAACCATATTTTCCTTGTTTTCATCCTGAAAACCTTTAGGTTGGTCCATGTAGACCACTTCATGCAAGTCACCATTCAAAAAAGTTATTTTAACGTCCATTTGATATAACTCTTGCTGCCATCAAACCGGTCAAGCTTCATGAAATCTTGAGTCATTTTCTAAATAGACATCGCCATATAAAATATTGTCTTTAGATTGTTGAAACAAATCGTCTTGAATTCTTCAGTTAGTGGTCTTCGAGTCTTCAAAATTTGGCGATGATCTTGTCTATGTAGGACAGAAATTTGGTTCTTCAAGTCGCGTTACTAAGTTGTTTTCCTAAAGACAATATTTGCACCCACTAAAAGGTATGCAGGGGGTTATAGCAAATTTGCCTCCAGGATACAATGAAGCCTGATCTTAAAGATCAAATCTACCGGCATCTGCACTGATGACAATAGATCAGAATACTCTTGATATAATCAAGAAAACCAAGACACTGATAATCAAATCTGCAGAACTTGATTACCAGTAAGAAAAGTAGAAATTTGCTTAAGAACTCTTGATCGAAAATTCTAAATCAAGAGGGAGAGAGAGAGAATTGCAGAAATGAATCCTGAATTTTGGATGGATTGAAATGGCTGATTTCGCAGCCTATTTATAGACCTTGATGCACCTGATCAAATGGTCATGTCTGTTGATCGCATCCAATCAGATCTGACCATTGGATCGACGGTCTACGGTGTAAATTATTCTCACACCGAATAGACGCCTTCACAAATCACTTCTAATCACGATCGGGTGCCATCTCGTCTGTATGATTGCGCACGTCTCCAATCAACAGCTATGATCAACCCGCTCCAGATCGAACACACAACCGTTTGATCGGTTGGTTGACTCATCACCAACGAATGGCACGCCAATGTTACGTGGAGCGGACTGTATTTATAGCGATTCCGGTATTCCCTGTTGTTGTTTAACTGTAATCCGGACTCAGTTCCGCAGATTTGTTGTTGTCTTATCCTCTTTACTATCCTTTACTCTTTGTTTTAGAGTTTTGGTTTGTGTTGGGCAAGTTGGGAATAAGTTGGTTGTGTTTTAAAACTTAGAATTTTGCCCAGGTCTTGGTCTCTCCGCTCGAGCGGCGCTTTGACACTCGAGCGGGCATTTGTTGCTGCCTCTCCGCTCGAGCGGTAGTTTGGACGCTCGAGCGTGAATTTCCTTCTCTCAGCATTTTGGTCGTCTGTAGAAAATTCTGGGAGGGTGCATCCGGCGCTCGAGCGGATCTTTGGACGCTCGAGTGTGAACCTGTGTCTGACGCTCGAGCGGGGTGTTTTACGCTCGAGCGGACATGTTTTATATTAGTCCGTGAAATCACTTTTTGAATCACTTTTCACTTTTCTTTTCTCTCTTTTACTTTCCCAAAACCGATTTTTGAGAGCTCCTCACTCTAAAACCTAACTTCTCTCTAGGGTTTGATCTAGTAGGAGTGTTTTCCTCACCTTGGGCCTTTGTAAGAAGTGTGTTGATCGTCGAGGGCTTCGTTTTGATCCAAGAAATTTAGGATTTGAAGCACTTCCGAGTTTTGCTCTTCTTCTCCTTGGGTTCTATTTTTGAGGTAGGGATTTCCTTGAATCTTTTTCAATACTTCACGTATAGATAGACATGTGGTAATTTTGTATTGCATGAAAATCATATCCATGTTGGATTTGTTTGAAATCATGAGAAAGAACCTAGGGTTGGTTGTTTGAAAATGGTTGTATTATCATTGATGGTTGTTTTGGGCTAATTGAAGTGTAAATTAGCATGTTATAATTGAAAGAAGAAAAGCCCTAAATTATATTTTGATTTGGTAAATTAAAATGGAGGGTAGTTAACCTATGTTGTAAATCACTATTGTTATTGTAAGTTGGGTGAAGGTGTTAATGCCTAAGGGATTAACCATGGCTTTGGAATGGGTTTGAAATGAATATAATGGACTAATATGAGTTATGGCTTTATTATCCACAGATTTGGTTTTGTGACAACAAAAGGGACGGAGTTGGTTTTGTGAAACAAAAGGAAATGGAACTTGTTTTTGTGAAATGGGAAAAGTATTTTTGAAATACGTATGAAAATTGGATTGTTGTTTCTTGAGTGTTGAACACACACATGTGAGGGATTGTATCTTTAACTACCATGTTAATGTTGTTGTTGGGTTTGTGGTCTCATAGTAATTGAGTCTTTAATAGATGTACTAAATATTTGCATCTAGAGGTTTTGTCCTTGGTCATCGGTGGAGGATGACACGGATGTGTTGGATTGTTGTGTATGCGTTACACCACTGTTGATTGAGCATTGTATGTGATGAAATGCTGAGATACATTATATATGTATACTTGCTCGGGAGAAACTAGTTATGTGTTCATATACTTTAACACGTTGCTTGTATCTTGATGGTTTATGTATGTGTTATACATGTTAGTTATGCCCTGTTATGTTTTGGTTGGTGGTGTTATACCTTGTCCTAAAAATTAGAGGTACTGTGACCTTCCAGTTAGCGCCTGGTAAACTGGCATGTTGTTGTGAGAGGTGTATCTTTGGCTTACTACGCACATAGCTAGTAGAGCAAAGTTTTGTTGTTGATGTTTCAGTGTGTCTGGGAATATCATGGATTGTGTCGGCTACAATTTTGGAGGGCTGAGTTGCCTCATTGGTTTATCTTATGCATGTTGGTGAGTTGCTATCTCCCTTTTTATAACGGTGCATGTATAGATTTGATTGTATCGGGAAGAAGCCAAAATGTCTTTTTTGTCTTTTGGAAAGTGTGAAGGAGAACGGATTTTTTTTAAAGAAATATATGTTTTGAAAAGGCACATCTGTGTATGTTTGGAAAATGGAAGAGAGTAGTGGGCTTAGTGAATTTATTTCCTAAGGAATTGTTAATGTCATGAAAGATTGGGAACGGGGGTTAATGAAAAGAAAAAAAAAATTTAATCGCCTATGGCATTGATTGAAATGGTTGTTTTCGAGAAAAGTTCATACTTATGTATATTTTGTACAAACTGTCACATTACTATCCTAATATGAGATTGAGCATTCATGAACATAGCTATCTGTAAGTTGTTATTGTTGAGGGCCATGTTGAGATCCCTACTGGACTATATGTTCATCCCACGTTGTTGAATCTTTTTCAGGTGTTGAGCTGAATGTGCTGCAAGATTTGGATCTTCTTATTTGTTGGCCATAGGGCCTCTCTTGTATTGGCGGAATGCCATATGTGTAAAAGGGTTGCACCCTTCTTCTTGATTCGTTAATGATGTAAGCCCATGGGCAATTTATTTATTATACTCAGGTTGTATTTACTTGCATACGAATGAGAGCAATGTTATTCACTTCTACGTGAATATACGAGTTTATTTCCGCATGTTATCTCTGAAATGGAATTAAGTAAATGAAATTGGTAATACTTCGAGTAATAAAAAGTGGGGCGTGACAGTATTCCACGTCACCCATGCCACGTTGGATCCACGTCATTGCTCCAACCTATCTGATGCTAATAGGAAAGCACCCTCATGGCGCCTTGTGCCCATGCGTCCGTGCTAAGTGCAAAGTGAGCCACCAAACGTCACACAGCCCACTGCTCATGCCACACGCGAGCGCATGTGTGGATGTGTGGATGGTGCTTCGGTGTGGGTGCATGCACACTAGCTTTCATCCCATAATTCCATATTTAAAAGAATATTCCATGTAGCATTTTATTAAGTGCTCCATGTTATACTCTCTTTCAAATGTGGGACAAAGTCCCCAAGCTTATTTCATGCTTTCCAAAGAAAAACATGGAAGGTTTTTAAAACACCCAAAAATTAAACTATAAATTTTGAAAACCATTTTGAAAATTCCCCAACATATATTGTATTTACAGGTAAGAATCTGCATAGGAAACAAAAAGCGTTAGAGTTGCTTTGTGACAAAACTCTTTTCCTACAATCAATAAATGAATTTCAATAGTAGTAGTAACCACATCTTCTACCATTATACAACTATATGACTACTTTTAACTACCATTTTACATTAGAATTGCTCCTTTTAAATGGTTGGCACGTACTACAAAAACATAAAGAATAAGCTTTAAGCCCAAAACAAATATAGATGTCCTTCATCATGTAATACAAAAAAATATATATATATATTTGCAATGCAATAATCCCAATGACTAATATCCAAATATTAAGGAGCCAAATACTGATGATGTTATGACAATCAAGGATATGATAATTGTTAATTATTTTTTAGGTAGATTTTTTTTGGGTGAATATTTTTTAGGTAGATTAATACCCATATGTTATGAAATATTACAATAATGTGATTAAACAAATTTGGCAGTGCACTTCAGTATCTATTATTTGCAAGAAAATTCATATATTAGATACCAAACCATTACAATTTCTGTTATTCTTCTTTATAAAAAGATCTTTTTTATTTTTTATTTTTTATTTTTTTGGTATTCTAATGTATTCTTTTTGAAAATCAAAACATTTTTCCTAGCATCAATTATTGAATATGAATAGTAATAACCAACCACATCTTCCACCAATATGCAAATAGATGATTACAATTGTTTCTATTTCCAATATTTTACATAAAACTTTTGAAGAATAAGCTATAAGCCAAAAACATCTTAAACAATAGGGTGGAAAGAAAAGGTTCAAATAAGCTTACCTAGACTGCACATCCTCCTTTCCTCTTATTCTTTTCATGACACATGATATCGTCATTGACACCTATCATGACAGCAAAATTGCGTGCTTGTACAAAGGGACCCCCTGCTAGGGCCTATAAATAAAATAAACCATTTGTTAATTACACATCAAGTAAGTTTCTACATTAAACAGTAGTTGCATCATCAAAAAGCTGCGTTTGGGTTCCCGAAACAGGATGTTAGAATAAGAACCAGAGGCCCTAATTCCACTTCCAAAGGTTTGCACTACATGTCAACCTATTCAGGGCACGTATGCTTTGATTAGAATACCTAAAAATTCTCAATTCGACTAATAGAAGCATCCATTCCGCACTCAAAATGAGATACAATTCTAAATAACACCAAACAAATGCCTAAATGATTCTTCAACAAATGAACAGATAAATAGAAATATCCTTATCATGACCCATAAAACAAGCAACCAAAAACCAAGTTTGCTATATTTTAACAGATACAAGCACAAGACCCCAAATTATATAATCAGCAAATCAATCCAGCACTTAGCATCTCCAATCCCTGACTCAAACCTATATCAAATTTAAATTTGGGTAAAAATCACTCAAAACACCCTCCACTCATTGTCCCAAACTTATACCAAATTGAGTTTTACTCAAAATTTTACCCAAATCAAATGTTTAATCAAAAATTTCAAGGCTATTTAGTAGCTCTCTCAAATTTGCCACTCTCCAATTACTGAATCTTTTACATGGGACAGGAAGTCAAACTTGGGAACTCACCGTCCTTGGCTTGTTAATCCTCCTAGTGAGGATGGGTATCAGCTTTGATTATCATGTTACTTTTTTTTCTCTATTATTATCTATTAATTTTTTTTTCTTTTACTGAATCTTTTACTTAAATCTGAATATGTCCATTGGAGTGGTTTACACCAAATAAAGCATTTACTCAAATTTTTATTCAAATAAGTAAAATTTTGAGTAAGCTTTTACTCAAGTATTCAAGCATTGTAGGGTGTGTTTGATTCAAGAGAATAGGGGGGTTATTTATTTTTTGGATTGCTTATTCAATAGAGAGAGATGTCCATCATTTGGGGCAATTTTAGTCTGCCGGACTCCACATCCTTCATATGAGGGACTAAAAAATCCTAGGGAGGGGGTGGGATTATTTCTATGGGATTGGGTTTGGCGGAGTTGAAGGCCTTTTTGAGGGTGGGCATGAGGTGAGAAGGGAGGTCTTTGGTGGTGTGGTACGGCGAAGGGAGGTCAGGCAATGGTGGTACATGGAGTTCAATTAGTTGGATTGAGTTTGAACACTTTTCAGAGAGTTTTCTTTTGATGGAAGTGAGGTTGACTGGGGTGGAACATAGATAGATTTTGAAGTTTCTTGTTGAGAGCTTTTTGGCTAGCTCTAGGTAGGGTGAGATGTGGCCATGCGCTAGCCATGGGAACATAAAAATTGAGATGGTGCTTTGTTTGCTTCCATGATCTCTTTCTCACTCTCTCTCCCTCCGGTTCTTACAGTAACTTTGTGCTGTGATGATATGTTGGAACAATCTTTTGTGTAAAAAAATAAATTGAAACTAAATCAAACAAAATAAAATAAATAACTTATAGAATTTATTTTACTGAACCGAATGAATAATAAAAGATCAAGTCGAGTGTGAGACACTCTGTCCTAAAGACAGATTTGCCCCGCTATGGGGCTTACGGTTAAGTGACGTCTATCTCTTAGGATACAATGATCTTCACAAATTGTAGTAGCACTCCAAACAATTTGTATAGCGAACTAGAACCTGTGTTCTATACTCTTTAAATTTTTTCCTAAAATGATATGAAGAATATATGTAACAAAGCAAAGATTGGACAACAAAAAGGAATTTTTTTCAGACTATTTTTAGATCCCCAAAACTGCTGGAAAATGCTGGAATTTATAGGCCAAATGATCTGTCCGAACAAGTGCTGATTTTGAACTGAACAAGTATGAAAAACCATGAACAGACACAGTTTGAATCCTTGGACAGATCTGCAACTACTACAGTTATAAAACTGTCCAGATTTTGAATCTGCCTGGACAGTTATGAATCTGTCCAGATTTGAACAAATTGAAAAAAAATGTTTGGACTGAAAAATCTGTTTGGGCTCCAACAGATCTGAAAATTGTTTTGACTGTTTAACCTATTTGGAAAAATTGGATTGGAGGAGGAAACATTGGACCGAAAATTAAATTCAAGTGTGAATTAATTTCGTTAAGAATTTTTGAAAAAAATTCAAATAAATTTCCTTCAAAAAATTAATATAAGAACCGACTCGACCCACAACCTACACCCGCTCCCGGTACGGCTCGGCTCGGCTCAGCCGACCGGACGGTGGCGGCGGCACGCATGCGCATGTGTGGTGGTTTGGGCTAAGGTTCACTTTGTCCATAACTCCTCCCTTCTACAAACTTGGGGTGCCCCTTGGGGCCCAACCAAAGTGTTGTAATCTAGAGCTTATATACATACAAAAACTCTCTTAAAGTTTTAATGTGGGACAACACATTTCAAGGAAACCCACATTTACTTCTTTAATTGTCCATTTCACGAACCCGAAAACGACGTCAAGTTCCCATTCACTCATAAATGGTTTTGACGAACCGTCTTTACCGTGTGACTTGCCATGCGACAAGAAACACGACACTTCTTCGGACCCACCCCAAAAGACGTTTGGGGCCCACTCCATTTTGGGCTCAAAGATGGCCTAAAATAAGCCTAATAAAACCAAATTTTCCAACAATGCCCCACATGAATGGAATTTAACGGAGAGAAAATGCAGCAATATGATCTAATTACAGAGAGTACAGAAATTGGAAATATTCTACAAAGGATAGGTAGCTTTTAGCTTTGAACCTTCCCTTGTGAGACACAATCGGATTTACTAGCTAACCAATGAACATGATGTCTTGAACTGTTCAGCCGTTTGTGTAAACCAAGACAATAAAACTCACATAGTACATTAGCAGTTACAGTTTAGTTCTCACTATTGTGTTCATTTTGGCACTGAACAACCTGGTCTTTCATGAGTGCTCTAGAGAATTGTAGCCCTTCACAAATTTCATAGAACCGGCCCGGTTCACACACACATAAGTGATTCTTATGAAGAGTATCCTACCATACTCCACTAGGTTTACCTAGATATAAGAATCATTGAAAGTATTTAACCTAAAGCGTTGCAGACATCACTATTTCATCATAGAAATGGGTAAGTGTTTGACTCCCCAGTGATCCTTCTGAGTCATCCAAAACTCGGTTGTCCCTTTGAACCTAGATCTTGAGATCTCCAGTCAACTAGGTTGGGTTGCCATTGTGGTAACTCTTATTTAATAGGCTTAAGTCCCATTCCCCTCGATGAATTCTCAACTAGCTCTCTAGCTAACCCTTTGGTTAGTGGATCTGCTATGTTGTCTTTAGACTTCACATATTCAATGGAAATAATTCCATTAGAGAGTAGTTGTCTCATGGTGTTATGTCGACGACGAATGTGTCGTGACTTACCGTTATACATATGACTCTGTGCTTTACCAATTGCTGATTGACTATCACAATGTATACATATAGCAGGCACTGGTTTTGGCCATATTGAAATATCTTCAAGGAAGTGGCGAAACCATTTGGCTTCTTCCCTAGCTTTATCTAAAGCTATGAATTTTGATTCCATAGTAGACCTAGCAATGCAAGTCTGTTTGGAAGATTTCCAAGATACAGCCGCACCACCAAGAGTAAAGACATGCCCACTAGTGGACTTTGAGTCTCTAGTATCTGACATCCAATTTGCATCATAGTAACCTTCAAGTACTGCTGGATATCTAGTATAATTTAGCCCAATGTTACGAGTAAATCGGAGATATCTTAGAACCCTTATAATTGCTTTCCAGTGTTCTACTCCTAGATTACTCGTATATCTACTTAATTTACTTACTACATAAGCTATATCTGGGCAAGTGCAGTTCATCACGTACATTAAACTTCTAATAATTTGGACATACTCTAATTGAGAAATACTTTCCTATACATTCTTAGAAAGAAACAAATTAACATCCACAGGTGTTCTAGCAAGATGATCATCATCTTTGCTAAATTTGTCAAGTATTTTCTCAATGTAATGAGATTGTGATAAAGCATAACCTTCTGATGTTTTGGTAATTTTCATATCAAGAATTACATCAGCAATGCCCATGTCCTTCATGTCAAAATGTTTATTCAACATTTTCTTGGTAGTTTTAATCATGTCATTATTACTACCTATGATGAGCATATCGTTCACATAAAGACATACAATGACACTTTGTCTATGTTTTTAATATAAACACATTTGTCACACTCATTAATTTTAAATCCATTTGGCATCATTGCCTTGTCAAATTTCTCATACCATTGCTTTGGCGCTTGTTTTCAGCCATATAATGATTTAACCAATTTACACACTTTCTTTTCTTTTCCTGGAACAGAAAATCTTTCTGGTTGTTCTATGTAAATTTCTTCATCTAACTCACCATTTAAGAAAGTGGTTTTCACATCCATTTGATGAATTTCTAGATTGTACAAAGACGCAATAGCAATTAGCATTCTAATGGATATTATTCTAGTAACCGGTGAGTATTTGTCAAAGTAATCTAGACCTTCTTTTTGTCTATACCCTTTGACCACAAGTTTTGCCTTGTATTTGTCAATTGATCCATCCGCTTTCATTTTCCTCTTGAAAATCTACTTGTACCTAAGAGGTTTACAACCTAGTGGCAAATCCACCAATTCCCAAGTGTGATTTTGCAGGATGGATTCAACTTCACTATTGACAGATTATTTCCATAAAGGAGCTTCAAGACTGGACATAGCTTCTTTAAAAGTTAAAGGCTCATTTCCTAACAAAAATGTTAGAAAATTTAGACCAAAAGATTTTGAGATTCTAGCTCATTTAGTATGCCTAGGTTCCTCTTCATCAATTTGATCTTGCTCTTGTTCTTGATCATTACTAGTACTAGCATCAAAAGATCTTTTATTATTACTAGTCTCTTGTCCAATCTTATTCGGAAACACATGTTCAAAGAAAGTTGCATTCCAAGATTCAATAATAGCATTTATATGCATTTCAGAATGTTCTAATTTATGAATCAAAAACCGATATGCACTACTATTCTTGGCCTAACTAATGAAAATGCAATTAACGGTTTTAGGACCTATCTTAGTCTTTTTAGGACTAGGAATAGCCACTTTAGCCAAACACCCCCACACTTTTAAGTATTTATAGGATGGTACTCTCCCATGCCATATTTCATAAGGTGTTTGATTCACTTTCTTTCGAGGTACTTTATTAAGTATATAATTAGCAGAAAGTATTACTTCTCCCCATAAGTTTTGAGATAATCCAGAACTTATTAACATGGCATTCATCATTTCTTTCAAAGTCCTATTTTTCCTTTCAGTAATTCCATTTTACTGAGGTGAGTAAGAAGCGGTGGTTTGATGAATTATTCCATGTTCTTTACAATATTCACCAAAAGGTGATTCATATTCACCATCTCTATCACTTCTAAGTTTCTTAATTTTCTTACCAAGTTGATTTTCAACTTCATTCTTATATTGAATGAAAGTTTTCAAAGCTTTATCCTTGGTTCGAATTAAATAAACATAACTATATCTAGTATAGTCATCTATAAAAGTGATAAAATACTTTTTCCCACCTCTAGTTTGAATTGATTTAAAATCACAAATGTCACTATGAATTAATTCAAGTGGTTCCGTACTTCTTTCAATTGAATGAAAAGGAGTTTTGGATAATTTTGCCTCAACGCAATTTTCACATTTATGATTTGAATCAATGTCAAATTGAATCAATGTCAAATTTAGGTAAACATTCCATATTAATTAATCTACGCAAAGATCCATAATTAACATGTCCAAGTTTACATGCCATAAATTTGAAAACTCAAGCAAGTAAGAAGAAGATGTATTTTTATTAATAACAGAGGGTACAATAGTCATTACATTCATTTTGAAAAGGCCATCCGACATGTAATCTTTTCCTACATACATCCCGTTTTTAGTAAGTACAAACTTGTCACTTTCAAAAACTAGCCTAAACCCATTTTTACTCAACAAAGATCTGGAAACAAGATTCTTGCGAATGCCCGGTACATGCAGCACATTGTTGAGAGTGAGTTCCTTTCCAAATGCCCGATGTTCCTCTTTGTCACAGATGTAACACTTGCCATTAAACTTGTACTTCTTAGTTTCTCCTCCTTTAGATAGCATTTTCTTCTGCCATCTTTTATATTCAGTTCCTAAAAACTTCTCTGGTTTTTCACTATGATTCATTGGTACAGTCACAACAGAAGGAAGGGTTGGCGCAATTGTAGCCACCATACCAGTACTAGTTTAAACATTAGCTTGACCAGTTTCTGTAGCTATGAATTCTAAATTATAAAACAAAATTATAATTAGAATTTTATACTACACAGAAAATTAAACCATAAACACAGAATTTTTAAATTCTGTAAAATAAAAGAAACAAGAATTGTAACTTTTATTTCCAATTAATTTGAAAATAAAATAAAATTTTATTTAACTAAATTAATTCCACACAAAAAATTTAAACCAAGACCACAAAATTAAATTTTGTTAAAATAAAAGAAACAAGAATTGTAACTTTTATTTTCAATTAATTTGGAAATAAAATAAAATTTTATTTAACCAAATTAATTCCACATAGAAAATTAAATTTCTGTAACACTTCAATAATTAAAATACTAAAACAAAATTTTAATTAATGAACACTCATAAATAATTTCTGAAAATCAAAATTAATTTCTGACAAAATTCCACAAATAAATATTCTGAATTGTTAATGACACCAGTATATTACTACTAGTTGTCAAAGAAAATGGACAGTATATTACTATTATCTGTCAAATAGTATATTACTACTATTTGTTTTCCAACCAAAATAATATTTTGTAAAATCACAGAAAATAATTTCTGTAAGAAGAAGAAAGAAGAAAGGAAATAATCGAAAAATTCTGTATAAACAGAATAATTCGAATCTTTCTTAAGATTGTCGAAACAATCTTCTATGTAAAAAATAAATTGAAACTAAATCAAACAAAATAAATAACTTACAGAATTTATTTTACCGAACTGAATGAATAATAAAAGATCAAGTCGAGTGTAAGACACTTTGTCCTTAAGACAGATTCGCCCCGCTACGGTGCTTACGGTTAAGTGGTGTCTATCTCCCAGGATACAATGATCTTCACAAATTGTAGTAGCACTCCAAATAATTTGTACGGCGAACTAGAACCTGTGTTCTATACTCTCTAAATTTTATCCTAAAATGGTATGAAGAATATATGTAACAGAGCAAAGATTGGCCAGCAAAAAGGAATTTTTTTTTTCCAGATTGTTTTCGGATCCCCAAAACTGCTAGAAAATGCTAGAATTTATAGGCCAAATGATCTGTCCGAGCAAGTGCTAATTTTGAACTGAACAGGTATAAAGAAACGCTGAACAGATACAGTTTGAATCCTTGGACAAATCTACAACTGCTACAGTTATAAAACTGTCCAGATTTTGAATTTGTCTGGACAGTTATGAATCTATTCAGATTTGAACAAATTGAAAAAACTGTTTAGACTGAAAAATCTGTTTGGGTTCCAACAGATCTAAAAACTGTTTGACTATTTAACCTGTTTGGAAAAATTGGACTAGAAGAGGAAACATTAGACAGAAAATTAAATTCAAGTTTGAATTAATTTCGTTATGAATTTTGGAAAAAAGTTAAATAAATTTCCTCCAAAAAATTATTATAAGAACCGACCTGACCCACAACCCACACCCGTGCCCGGCACGGCCGGACGGCGGCGGTGCACGTGTGTGGTGGTTTGGGCGAAGGTTCACTTTGTCCATAACGCTTCCCTTCTACAAACTTGGGGTGCCCCTTGGGACCCAACCCAAATGTTGTAATCTAGAGCTTATTTACATACAAAAGCTCTCTTAAAGTTTCAATGTGGGACAACCCATTTCAAGGAAACCCACATTTACTTCTTTAATTATCCATTCCATGAACCCGAAAACGACGTCAAGTTCCCATTCACCCATAAATGGTTTTGACGAACCGTCTTCACCATGTTTGTCCATTGCAAGGAACACGTCACCTCTTCGGACCCACCTCAAAAGACGTTTGGGGCCCACTCCATTTTGGGCTCAAAGATGGCCCAAAATAAGCCTAGTAAAACCAAATTTTCCAACATGATATCCCTTACATATAGAGAGAGGAATGATCCATGAGATGCATAATAGAGATGATAAATTTATGTCACAGATATGAGATCTTCTGTTCTCAAATTCTTTGATTTTCAAATCTTTGTATTTTCTTGTCTTTGAACACTCAAAACTATTCAATTATGTTTGAAGATTTTCATATATTGAAATTCCTATATTATCCAAAGGTTGTAACTATTTTGGGACAAAAAGGCATAATGATTTTTTTGAAACTTTCTACGTTTAAGGAACAATAATCACGTAACCGTGGAAAAGATCGACAAGACAATAAATGGTAATTAAAATTGGCTTAACTTGTTGAGTTTGATTTCCGTTTTTTCATTGATAGTTCCCTAAAAGCTAGGAGAAAATCAACTCAAGGATTTTCTCGAGTTAAAAAGAAAAGAGAAATGTCTCAGACCTCTAATTCAAGAGCACTAATAGCTCTAATGTTGGTATGGGTCCCACATGATGGGATGTTTTACTCTTGTTTTTTTTTTTTTTTTTTTTTTGATTTTCCAACTCATTAGAGCTGATTTAGTGGTCCAAATTTAGTGGTACCAATCATTCTTGAAAAGAAAAATGGAATGTTTGTATGCATATTTAACCTTTCTTCATCAATAAGAGCATACACCATGCTCCTTATTTTTTCTTCCTGATGGAATTTTAACCTCCAAAAATTCTCATATAAATAATCGGGTCTCTATAGTCTTTAATATTATTTGTGGAATGATTGTATAAACCCTAAACAAACCCTAAACCTTAAAATAAAAGATAAAACAGATTTTATATGATTTTTTTACTATTTGACACAAATGTTTAGTGAAACCCATATTTTTGTGTGTTAAATAAAAAATTCATTCATATATATATGTACGTCATAGAGAGAATTAAAAGAGCATGCACAAAATCATTAAGTTAAAAAAAAAAAAAAACATGGCGGCAATTATGGCTTGAAAATATATAAGTTTCGTTTGGAGCCACTTTTCAAAATCCTTTCTAAGTATAAAAATTCTTTTGAAAAACTTTTTTATTTTTTACTTTTATGTTTGATAAAATTATCGAAAGGCATTCCTTCAAAAGTCACGAGCTGTGAAAGTCTGTTTCAAAGGTGTTACGCAGAGTGAATTTTGAAATTCTATTCAAATCCACTTCCTACAAATTGAGCCAGGTCATTAAGAGAAAATTCGAAACTACTTTTCATTTAAAAAAGAAAAAGAAAAAAGTACACTCTTTGCTTATCTAGCCTTTTTTTTTCCCATATATTTTACCATTACTTTTTATTTTACCAATTCATCCAAACAAACTATTTAAAGAGTCTCTCTTAATATTAAAATAAATATTGTATTAACTAATCTATTATAACAAATTAAATAAAATGAGACTAGTTATAATAATGAACTGCCATCTTTTAAAAACTTTGTTAAAGATGCTTTTAGTAGATTCCAATCAGTTTCTCATGCTTTTAAAGATGCTTTTAACAAGGGTGGAATGTGCAGTGGGGATGTATCAATTAAAAACTTTGTTAAAGATGCTTTTAATAGATTCCAATCAGTTTCCCATGCTTTCAAAGATGCTTTTAACAAGGGTGGAATGTGCAGTGGGGATGTATCAATTGTGATAGAGACCCCCACACATAAAAGATCTCCACAACCCCTCACTCTCATCCCAACTACACATAATGTGGGGCCACACATACATAAGTGGACCCCCACACATCAAGGGCCAAGATCAAATTGGTGATCATGAAACCCCCAAAAAAGGGGTCCAAAACATTTCTCTAGCTTCTTAAATGGAATGGGTTTTGGGGTTTAAAACTCTTAAAGAGTGGACTAAAACAGGGCAACTATGCTCAGACACCTTCGACCAATAAGTTAAAAAAAAAGGTTGATTCTTGGACTATGTCAAGAAGATTGTAAGCTATATAATGGACCTAGGTCTGCCTTTGATTAGGCATAAAATTGGTTGGATAATTGGCATCTTTATACAAAAAAATAAGACTCAACAAATTTTTTGTTAAATTATAATTTAAAATTTATTTTTTATTTTATATAGCTATCTCTTAAAATACACTATCCATTAGACTTCTATAACAAACTTCTATTCTAAATCTATTTTATTTATAAAAAAAATCTTTTATTATCTATTCTTTCAATGAATAGTACCTAAATAAATAAATAAATAAGTCAAAAGTGGAGCTAAATTTATCCCCCGAAAAAATGATAAATTATTAAATAGCCAATGAACTACCTCAACAAATTTGTTACGGTATTGCAACTATAGGAGAGTAAAAATCACAAAATTGGGTTGACTGGAATAGGTCTGAAGTTTAGGCCCAAGATCAAAACCCCAATCCCCTATCTCCTCCTCCTTTAGGCCTAAAAGGGAGAAAAATGCCCATAAAAAGTAGGTCAGAAAGGAATGACCGTATTGACAGACCAACTACACTATTGCATATTAGTTATTAATCTATTTAAAGGATGAAAAATGTTTTAAAGCACTAAAAGAAAGGTTCTAAAAGAGTTCTAATTTGTCTTTATTACTATGTTTTGTCTTTTTTCCTCTTTTTTTTTTTTTTTTGGCACTGCCAGCTTAGTAAAGCTGCTCTACTAGAGCTCTCTATCACTACTATTAAAGGATAATAAGACCCACGTTTATCACAAGACTAAATCTAACGTGGATGTTTTACGGGTTTTTGATGTTACTCTATAATCCTAAATTGTTAAGAGAGTGAGATTCTTATTGTTGGAAACAAAATTAAATTGTTTTTATATTTTATTTTTTGTTTTTTTGTTACTGCATTAAAGAAAAGAAACATAGAACAATGCACTGAGAAAATACATGTTTTAGTTGAGAAAAATGATATACAAATAGAATTTAATACCAGAATAATCTGATAATAGTATTCTTATAATTACGAACCATGACAGACATTTTAACTTACAAATGAATATAGATATAAACGTGACATATCATACTGAATGAAATTCTTATATACAAATTTTTTTTATATAACGTTACTTTTGAAAGAACAAATTCAAGAAGGGGAGTATTATAATGATTATGGACATTAATGGAATGGGCCAAAGAATGTTTGAGGAAGAAATGTTTGAGAAAGAAACCATATCTAAGATCTCTCTATTAGTAGTGTGTTGAGATTGGACCATTGGTGGAGCTGGTATTAGTATTGCACCATTTGATCTCTTCGTCCTACATTCATGCCAAGTTAAATTTTGCCCTATTAGGAAGGAAAAAAAAAAATTAGAAAGTGCAATGGTTGATTATAACTTTTGAAGTAGTAATTTACTTAAAAAAATACTCATTTAAAATTTGAAATGTGTGGATCAACAATAATGTTATGATGATAGTATTTATGTATCAAATTGTATTTACTATTACATTGGTTTAACGGGACACACCACTGTCTTTCACCAACGCAATAAAAACGCATCATATGGTAATGCACAAATGCGGTTATTATAATATTATTAGTGGATCAAATTCATTGTATTGCACCCCATCAAGTTTAAATTTATAAGATAGGTTCAAATTTCAAACATTTTTAAAAAAAAGGCTGAAGATGTATGTTCCTGGAAGCGAGACTAGGGCAAAAGATGATGGTATAATCGAAAGCCTTGCAAGTGAAAGTGTTGGTACCATCATCGAATGCATAGCTATAAGCTCTCAGACAAGTAGTCTTGAAAATGATGGAACAATAAGAGGGTCTGCAAGTAGTTGGGTTAGCAAACTCCCCACTATAGCAATATTGGTCTAGCCCAAATGTCTCACATGCACTCCTGCATCTAACCACTCCCACTCCACCATTGTCCCCATCGACCACCTGAAGCTCTTTTGGGCAACCTGCAAAGTTTTTATTTATGACAGTACTACTTGAGCATCATCAACAAGACAACCATGAAACATAGTGACTGCAAATGTAACCCTATATTGCATTGTAGTATGTGCGTGATTTACAATTTATATTTTTTATTCTTCTCTATTTTTGTGTCCCACCGATCCTAATTAAGTGTTTCACAATTTTTAACACATTTGAGGATGGTGGTCAGGTGGTTTGGAGGACAGGAGGTCGAAAGTCTATACATAGTTGTTTGAAGAAAAAGATTCATGCCCATTAAGCCAGAGGCATTGCTCCTTGCCACTATAATCTTGGTAGCAAAAATTATTCAATCTTCTCATAACACTACATAGTTGTGCCTAAACAATGTTTTGTGATTTTCCTCTTGTTTTTTTCTTTTTTTCTTGTGTGGTCATGCAAAGTTATACCCCTACTATTGGATAGGCACACTATCAACATAGTGTGCCAAGGAGATTGAATAATTAATCTAACCATGGGATTGGGATCAGACTTTGACTTAGCCTCTATAAATGGAGCACTTGCATATATCCCTAACAATAGGCCCATCTAGGCCAATCTAACCATGGGATTGGGATCAGACTTTGACTTGGCCTCTATTTAGAGAGCACTTGTATATATCCCCAGCAAATCCTATGTTTCCAGGCCCATCTAGGCCACTTTTGTCCGACTTTCAGTATATAAGAGCTCCTATTGTCACGCCCAGGAAGAGTTTTCACGCTCTAATCACCAAATCCTACTTTTTTACAAAAAATAAAAAATCATTAATTACCTGTGTTGAGGTCTGAAACACATCCGGTGGCATTGCATACTCCAAACACCCTTTGTGGGGCAGTAATGAGAGGAAGATTATAACCATCCACAGTTCTAACATCATAGAAGTCTTTTTTATTGGCACCAGTGCCCATCATGATCTCAATGAGAAACGTAGTTGGTACGGCTCCAACGCCATCACACTCCAGCCTCCCACCTCAATCCCCTATTTGGCACATGCCCACCCCTGACTTATCAAATTTGCACCCTGTCCTTGCCCATATCTAACCTGACCACCCTGGAAATGCCGGAATTCTGACACTTTGGCTAGAGTCCAATTTGAACCCTGTTGTTGAAAGTTGCGGTGTCCCTAAAGTGGCAAGTGTTCCAGGCCAGATTGTTTGTGGGCAATTGTTAGTAACAGTGAATGTGGAGGCAAATGAGTTAGTTGGGAATGATTTGACAAGAAAGAATAGCAAGAACATCCATGGTGATGTTGTAGTGAACATTTTGGGGTAGAGAGAAGCGGGTTATGGTTCCAAATTCCAATGCCCTGTTCTTTTCCAGGAATGGGTTAGTAGCAGGGTTCTAAATAAATTGGGATTTTGAAATTGCAATATCAATATTTTGACCAATACTATTTGATATAAACCAATCGAATACTATTATTTAAAGCCAAGGTTAATAATCAGTTATAGGAAAGAGACACTGCTATATATTGTATTTACAGGTAAGAATCTACATGGGAAACAAAAAGGGTTAGAGTTGCTTTGTGACATTACTTTTTTTCCTACAATCAATAAATGAATTTCAATAGTAGTAGTATCCACATCTTCCACCATTATACAAATAGATGACTACTTTTAACTACCATTTTACATTAGAATTGCTCCTTTTAAATGGTTGGCACGTACTACAAAAACATAAAGAATAAGCTTTAAGCCCAAAACAAATATAGATGTCCTTCATCACGTAGTACAAAAAAAAAATTTGCAATGCAATTATCCCAATGACTAATATCTAAATATTAAGGAGCCAAATACTGATGATGTTATGACAATCAAGGATATGATAATTGTTAATTATTTTTTAGGTAGATTTTTTTTGGGTGAATATATTTTAGGTAGATTAATGCCCATATGTTATGAAATATTGCAATAATGTGATTAAACAAATTTGGCGGTGCACTTCAATATCTATTATTTGCAAGAAAATTTATATATTAGATACCAGACCATTACAATTTCTGTTATTCTTCTTTATAAAAAGATCTATTTATTTTTTTTTGGTGTTCTGATGTATTCTTTTTGAAAATCAACACATTTTTCCTAGCATCAATCATTGAATATGAATAGTAATAACCAACCACATCTTCCACCAATATGCAAATAGATGACTACAATTGTTTTTATTTCCACTATTTTACATAAAACTTTTGAAGAATAAGTTGTAAGCCAAAAACATCCTAAACAATAGGGTGGAAAGAAAAGGTTCAAATAAGCTTACCTAGACTACACATCCTCCTTCCCTCTTATTCTTTTCATGACACTTGATATACCGGCATTGACACCTGTCATGACAGCAAAATTTCGTGCTTGTACAAAGGGACCCCCGGCTAGGGCCTATAAACAAACTAAACCATTTGTTAATTACACATCAAGTAAGTTTCTACATTAAATAGTAGTTGCATCATCAAAAAGCTGGGTTTGGGTTGCTTAAAACAGGATGTTAGAATAAGAACCAGAGGCCCTAATTCCACTTCTAAAGGCTTGCACTACGTGTCAACTTATTTCTATGGGATTGGCATTATAGCGTTTTGTGGTTGAGTGTTGTGGTTTATATCTTGTTTTCCACCCTTTCTTTCCTTATATTTAAGATTTGGGATGTGTTGAGCGAGTTTGGAACAGGTTGGTTGTGAGTTGGTGCAAGTGGTTGCTGCCCAGGTTTTTGCCTCTTCGCTCGAGCGAGGCTTCTTACGCTAGAGCAAGCCTTGAGTACTTATCTCTTCGCTTGAGTGAGCTTTCTTGCACTCGAGCAAGCCTTGTTTGGTGTGTCTCTTCGCTCGAGCGAACATCCTTGTGCTCGAGCGTGCGTCTGCGTCTCTTTTAGACCTGAAGAGTGGCATTCTTCGCTCGAGCGAGCTTTCTCACGCTTGAGCGAGCTCTGTACTCCTTCGCTCGAGCGAGCATTCTTGCGCTCGAGTGTACATCTGCTTTGGTGGGTTGTAGACCTGAAGCCTTGCTTTGTTCGCTCGAGCGAAGCTTCTTACGCTCGAGCAAGGTTCGTTCGTTGTGTCTGGTCACTCGAGCGACAACCCCTTCGCTCGAGCGAGCTTCGCATATATCATATTTCAGCAATAGGAATTTTACCCGTTTTTCATTATCTTCTTCCTCTAAAACCCTAGATCCGACTCTCTCTCTCTCTCTATCACTCCTTCTCTCTACAAACACTCCATTTCTAGGGCTTTTCTATCCTTTTCTCTTTATTAAAAAACTAGAACTTTGAGTCGGCTTTCTTTTGATCCAAGAAAATACAAGTTTGGAGCATCTTGGGGTTTCTCTCATCTCCTCCTTTGGACTTCTACTTTGAGGTAGGGATTTCTTGAGTTTTATATATATATATATATATATATGTTATACAATGTTGTTGTTAATTTAAAAGTTTCCTTGAAGGATAAATGTTGATTTTGATTTTGGTGATCTAAAATGTAGAGTTTTCAAAATGGGTTTAATCTCAATTCATTTTCATTAAATTCTAGTGGGTTTGTCTAGTTATTGAACACAAAAGGATGATTTAATGGGGTTTCTTTGAGGGAATGGGAAATGTTTGGTTTTTGATGAAAACCCTAGGAATTAGGGTTTTTGGAAAAATTAGGAAATGTTCATGGAAATTTCTTAGATAAAAAGATGAATGTGTAGACATTTCAAAATGTGATTTTCAAAAGTGGGGTAATCGTATTAAATACTATTGACAAATAAGTGATGATATGTATAATTGTGAAATGAAAGAATTCTAGCTATGTATTAAATGCATTATGATTACTTTCTGAAAGAATAATGAAGAATGGAAGTGGGATTTGTGATGGTTGATATTGTTGTGGAGTGGTTTGAAATGGAGGAATGTTATGAGATGTTATCTATATATTTCATCATGATTTCAATTGACTTATTAACATATTGCACATCCTGAAATGAGTTGGAAATATTTAATTTGAGAAAGACTCATATTGGAATGAGAACTATGGTTGAGTTACGGGGTAAATATGTTGGTAAGTCCGGATAGGGGGTATAGATGAACTTTGTTAAGTTGGCCTAAGAGTCCTTAGTGAAAGACCAGAAAACCGCGCGGATAGGTGTCGAGCCTTCCAGTTAATACCAGTAAAAATGACAGTTTGGTAGTACTCGTAGAGTCTACTTGCAGACACCAGCCTAGGGATTACCAGTGTCGTATTTACTGCCCCTTTGTCTAAAATTGGAAATTTGGAAATGTGTTGAGATTGCAAGCTTTTATTGAAAACGGAAGTCTTTGAGAAGAACATGAAATGAAATTTTCTTTAAAGGCGCATTGCATGGCATTGGCATTGGCATTGGCATTGGCATTTACATTTACATTTACATTGGAAGTTGCATAACTATATATACTTTGTGAGAATTCTCTATTGGGCTTTATGCTCACCCCTATGGGATTTGGTGCAGGGAAAGATGCGGTGATTCCGCCGAACTGAAGGCGTAGATATTTTTGTGAAGAGTAAATAGCTCTCTGTTTTTGTTGTGAATTTGTAAAGCCAAGGGCTAACATGTTTTGGGTCCAGGAGACCATTTTGGTGTAACCTGGCTATTGCCTTGGAACGTAAGCCCTTAAGGGCACTTTATTGTTTTGAGAATAGATGTTTCACATGCTATAGATTCAGGTGTTCTTTTATCTTTGAATGTGTATCCGCATATGGAACTTTTGTAAAGACTCATTTATTAATTACGCAAAGAAGGAAGAATTATTATAATTAATGTGGGTAGTCCATGTTGAATTATTTCGGGGCGTTACAACTTAGTATCAGAGTTACCGGGTTTTGAATACTTGGGGCTCACGGGGAGTGGTTGTTATACCACAATGGGTTCATTTCGCATGATTAGGAAAGTGTTTTGCTTATTTGTGATTGCATGATAACATGTTTGTGTGACTATGTGGGTATGGGATTAGACTTTTGGGATGTTATTTGCGCCTATTAGATCCCTTGAGGTCTTATTAGAAGGGTACTTGATCAATACTCATTCTACTAAGAATTTTTGGTTTCTCATGGGACGAATCTCATCACTAAAGGATGATTCGTATATGTTTATGTGACTAAGTGCTTATGTGGGATCAATTAAACTGTTTGTGTGATAGAATACGTGTGATAGTTGTAATTGACCTGTAAGGCAAGTTGCAAGCACTTTAGGAATTGTGTGCTAAGTTGTTTGTTTTGTTCCTCAATTAGGATGTCTGAAAGAATCTGAACTCGTGATGGTAGAGGTGGAAGGCGAGGTAGGGGTCGCCGAGGCGTGCATGAGGTACTGGTGCAAAAGGTTCTGGTGCAAGAAGAGGGTTTAGGCCAAGGTAACATGGCCGAACAAGTTGGGCAAGTGGAGGTACCGGGGGAAGCTGGTCAAGCCGCAATGGGGACTCTAGCCCAGGAGATGGCGAGGGCATTGAGAGAGTCCATGAATATCCTTAGGGAGGGAACCCAAGCTAGGGAGAACGCCGTGGAGACAAAGGCAAGCTTCCTTACGAGGGAGTTCCTACGGGCCAAGCCAGATGAGTTCCATGGTGGCCCTGATCCGAAGAAAGAAGATGAATGGTTAGAACAGACGGTAAAAAATTTTAAGATGTTGCATATAGAGGATAGTGAGCTTAGGGTGACCCTAGCTAGCTACTACCTTAAGGGGGACGCGGGGCAATGGTGGAAGTATGCCAATGGCCGGATAGCACCAACATGGGAGGCATCTATGGTAGCTTTCCAAGACAAGTATCTACCTCCCACTGCTAGGGAGAGGTTAAGGCAGGAATTCAAGGACCTTAAGCAACTAAACATGTCCGCGGCTAAATTTGAAGCAACCTTTTCTAGTTTGTCCCGGTTTGCACTGGAATTGGTAGCGACGGAGGAGCGTCGTTGTTATGAGTTTGAGCAGAGGTTGAGGACGAAGATCTTGTTCAAGGTTGCCGGGAACATGATCTGTGATTACGATCGCCTAGTGGAGGCGGCCGCACATGTGGAAATTATAGTGGAGGCTGAGGAGGAGAGACTTCGAAATTTGAGGTCTAGGGGCCAAGGATCATGGAGGGACTTTAGGCCTAACAAGAAGAGCAGGAGAACTTTTTCATCCCAATCCCAACCGCAGTAGTCTAGATTCACTTTCCCCTTGCCTAGTGCGGGCTCGAGGAAGAGTGCACCGGGTGGGTTTTCTTGCTTCAAATATGGCCAACCGGGTCACAAGGCCTTTGCATGTCCGTAGAAGAGCGGAGGACAGCAGATGTTGCCACCACCGCCTAACTGATCTTAGAGTCAGTCTTAGAGTAGGAGTCAGGGGCCTACTTGCTTCCAGTGTGGTCAGTCAGGGCATATGAAGAGAGCATGCCCGCAGTTAGGAGGCGCATCTGGCGCATCAGGGTCTAGGCAGACACAGAGCCACCAGCAGGCTCACTCAGCTCAGGCTTTGAGAGTTCACTAGGGAGCCGCTTCGGCTCAGTCTGTACAACAGGCTTACAGCAGGCTTAAATTTGAAGCAACCTTTTCTAGTTTGTCCCGGTTTGCACTGGAATTGGTAGCGACGGAGGAGCATCGTTGTTATGAGTTTGAGCAGAGGTTGAGGACGAAGATCTTGTTCAAGGTTGCCGGGAACATGATCTGTGATTACGATCGCCTAGTGGAAGCGGCCGCACATGTGGAAATTATAGTGGAGGCTGAGGAGGAGAGACTTCGAAATTTGAGGTCTAGGGGCCAAGGATCACGGGGGGACTTTAGGCCTAACAAGAAAAGCAGGAGAACTTTTTCATCCCAATCCCAACCGCAGCAGTCTAGATTCACTTTCCCCTTGCCTAGTGCGGGCTCGGGGAAGAGTGCACCGAGTGGGTTTTCTTGCTTCAAATATGGCCAACCGGGTCACAAGGCCTTTGCATGTCCGTAGAAGAGCGGAGGACAGCAGATGTTGCCACCACCGCCTAACCGATCTTAGAGTCAGTCTTAGAGTAGGAGTCAGGGGTCTACTTGCTTCCAGTGTGGTCAGTCGGGGCATATGAAGAGAGCATGCCCGCAATTGGGAGGCGCATCTGGCGCATCAGGGTCTAGGCAGACACAGAGCCACCAGCAGGCTCACTCAGCTTAGGCTTTGAGAGTTCACTAGGGAGCCGCTTCGGCTCAGTCTGTACAGCAAGCTTACACTCCGAGGGATGGATTGGTTGACTTCGTATCGGGCAGTGATTGATTGTTTTCATCAGAGAGTCACAGTGTGCACCTCAGGTGAGGATTGTTTTTACTTTCTGGGGGACAATAGTGTTCGGGTCCTATCGCTGGTATTTGATCCTCGTAGTAAAAATGAGCTTAGCAGTCTCCTAGCTGCTCTCTTGGATAGTGAGAGTGATGGGATTCGAGATGGGTTGCCAAGGTAGTTTGTGAGTACCCAGATGTGTTTCCCGAGAACCTTACTAGTTTGACACCTCATCGAGAGATTGAGTTCACCATCGACTTACTGCCTGGAACGGCACCGATTTCTATGGCGCCGTATAGATTTGCACCTGCGGAGTTGCATGAGTTGAAGATTCTACTCCAAGAGCTTTTAGACAAGGGCTTCATCCGCCCTGGTACATCAACTTGGGGAGCGTCGGCTCTCTTTGCAAAGAAGAATGATGGGTCATTGCGGTTGTATATCGATTACCGCAAGTTGAACCGACTTAATATTAAGAACAAATATCCTTTGCCCAGAATAGATGACTTGTTTGACCAACTTACAGGGTCTTGTTACTTCTCCAAAATAGACTTGAGGTCGGGATACCATCAGTTGAGAGTCCGGGAGGAGGACATCCAGAAAACGGCCTTCCGTACGCGTTATGGCCACTATGAGTTTCTTGTAATGCCTTTCGGGTTAACTAATGCGCCGGTTTCCTTTACGGATTTGATGAATCAGATATTTAGAGAGTTCTTGGATCGTTTTGTGGTAGTCTTCGTGGACGACATCCTAATTTATTCAACTTCCGAGGAAGAACACGAGGCTCACTTGAGAGTGATACTTGACTTGCTTAGGGAGCATCAGTTGTATGCCAAATTTGAGAAGTGCGAGTTTTGGCTCACCGAGGTGAATTTTTTGGGCCATGTTGTGTCAAGAGAGGAAGTAACTATAGACTCTTCGAAGATAGATTCGGTGCAAGACTAGGAGCAACATAAAAATATTTTTGAGATCTAGAGTTTCTTGGGATTGACGGGGTACTATCAGCATTTCGTGAGGGATTTCTCTAGACTAGCCGCGCCTTTGACTAGATTGACTAGAAAGGGGGTTAAGTTTGTATGGAGTGAAACTTGCAAAAAGTCCTTTCAAGAGCTAAAAACTAGATTGATCACAGCACCGGTATTGATCATTCCGGAGAGGGGTTTGGGTTACACCGTCTTTTGGGATGCGTCTCGGGATGGGCTTGGTTGCGTTTTAATGCAAGAGGGAAAGGTTGTGGCCTACGGTTCACGGCAATTGAAAACTCATGAGAAGAATTACCCTACCCATGATTTAGAGCTAGCCGCAGTAGTGTTTGCCTTGAAAATTTGGAGGCATTACTTGTATGGTGAGAAATTCAAAGTTTTCTCCGACCACAAGAGCTTAAAATATTTTTTTTCCCAAAAGGATTTGAATTTGTGTCAACGGAGGTGGATGGAGTTTTTAGAAGACTATGATTTTGAGTTACACTATCATCCGGGGAAGGCCAATGTAGTGGCCGACGCCTTAAGTCGAAAAACTGTGAGTAGCTTGGCAAGTGTGGCCATTCGGGAGTGGGCTATGTTGGGTGAAGTCAGAGAATTCAAAGTGCAATTGGGTGAGTCCGAAGAGGGTGCAACTTTGTTCGCCTTGAGCGCTCAACCTACCTTGATTAGCAAAGTTGTAGAAGCACAACAGGGAGACCGAGAAGTAGAGTTAATTCATGATAGAATCTCCAACGGGAAGGAAGAGAAGGGTTTGAACATTCACTCAGATTAGAGTGTACGCTACCTATACCATTTATTTGTGCCCGAATCCTGTAGAGAGGAAGTGCTTTGGGAGTTTCATCACTCACGCCTTGCGGTGCATCCGAGAGGCACCAAAATGTATCGTGACCTTAGCCGTCAGTTTTGGTGGAGGGGTATGAAGCGGGATGTCACATCTTTTGTGTCCAAGTGCCTTACTTGTCAACAAGTGAAGGCCGAACATCAGAGACCAGCGGATTTGTTACAACCCTTACCAATAGCCAAGTGGAAGTGGGAAGACATGACCATGGATTTCGTAGTTGGGCTTCCTAGAACACAGTGGGGCGATGATGCCGTTTGGGTGATTGTTGATAGGTTGACTAAGTCCACACATTTTATTCCTATGCGTACTAGCGACTCAATTGAACACTTGGCAGAGTTATATGTTAAAGAGATAGTTTGACTTCATGGGGTTCCGATAACCATTGTGTCAGATAGGGATCCTCGTTATACCGCTTGGTTGTGGCAAAGCCTTCAAGAGGCGTTGGGAACTAAGTTGACTTTTAGCACCGCTTATCACCCTCAAACGGATGGTCAGTCGGAACACACCATTCAAATTTTGGAGGATATGCTTAGAGCTTGTGTCCTAGATTTCAAGGGGTCTTGGGAAAAGCATTTACCGTTGATTGAGTTTGCCTACAACAATAGTTATCAGACTGGTATCGAGATGGCACCGTTTGAGGCCTTGTATGGCCGACCCTGTAGGTCACCAGTCTGTTGGGCCGAGGTGGGGGATGCACCATTGTTGGGTCCGAAAATTGTTAAGGAGACAACTGAGAAAGTTGCTCTCATTCGGAAGAGGTTAGCTACGGCCCAAAGCCGACAGAAAAGTTACGCCGATAAGAGGAGACAACCTTTGTCTTTTGAAGTAGGTGACCACGTTTTCCTTAAAATTTCACCAAAGCGAGGTTTGATGAGGTTTGGCAAGAGTGGGAAGTTGTCTCCGAGGTTTATTGGACCTTTCGAGATATTTGAGAGAATTGGGGAAGTGGCGTACCGGTTAGCTTTACCACCATAACTTTCGGGAGTACACAATGTGTTCCACGTGCCCATGCTTAGGAAGTACGAACCCGACCCTTCTCACACGTTGGATTGGGTTGATTTGGAGGTAGATGAAGATGTCTCCTACGAAGAGCGACCAGTTCAAATCCTATCATCCGGGAGCAAGTGTTGCGGGGTAAGACCATACCGTTAGTGAATGTGTTGTGGAAACACCATGGGATTGAGGAAGCGACTTGGGAACGAGAGGCGGAGGTCCGCTCCAAGTATCCGGACTTATTTGAGCATGCTTAATTGATTTTATTTTGAGTGAAATGTTCCTTAGTGATAAGGGGAGAATGTCAAATTATTAATCACATGTTGTTGTATATGTTGTGAAATTGAGTATGAGCTTACGGAAGAATGATATTTTGTTGTAGATGTTTTATCTCATATCTCTAATTTGAACGAATGTTGTTTTGATGACACAATAATGGAAAGGAAAGTAAATGTTGGTTGGGTGTTGTTATTTTAACTTGAAAATGTTGTTAAAATGATTACAGTTATAAAAGCACTTTGTTTAGTGGTTTGTCCAAATTTCGGGGACGAAATTCCTTAAGGGGGGAGGGTTATAGCGATCTGTGGTTGAGTGTTGTGGTTTATATCTTGTTTTCCATCCTTTGTTTCCTTATATTTGAGCTTTGGGATATGTTGAGCGAGTTTGGAACAGGTTGGTTGTGAGTTGGTGCAAGTGGTTAATGCCCAGGTTTTTGCCTCTTCGCTCGAGCGAGGCTTCTTGCGCTCGAGCGAGCCTTGGGTATTTATCTCTTCGCTTGAGCAAGCTTTCTTACGCTCGAGCGAGCCTTGTTGGGTGTGTCTCTTCGCTCGAGCGAGCATCCTTGCGCTCAAGCGTGCGTCTGCGTCACTTTTAGACATGAAAAGTGGCATTCTTCGCTCGAGCGGGCTTTCTCACGCTCGAGCGAGCTCTGTACTCCTTCACTCGAGCGAGCATTCTTGCGCTCAAGTGTGCATCTGCGTTGGTGGGTTGTAGACCTGAAGCCTTGGTTTGTTCGCTCGAGCAAAGCTTCTTGCGCTCGAGCGAGGTTCGTTCGTTGTGTCTGGTCACTCGAGTGACGACCCCTTCGCTCGAGCGAGCTTCGCATATATCAAATTTCAGCAATGGGAATTTTACCCCTTTTTCATTATCTTCTTCCTCCAAAACCCTAGATCCGACTCTCTCTCTCTCTCTCTCTATCACTCCTCTCTATAAATACTCCATTTCTAGGGCTTTTCTATCCTTTTCCCTTTATTAAAATGCTAGATCTTTGAGTGGGCTTTCTTTTGATCCAAGAAAATACAAGTTTGGAGCATCTTGGGGTTTCTCTCATCTCCTCCTTTGGACTTCTATTTTAAGGTAGGGATTTCTTGATTTATATATATATGTTATGCAATGTTGTTGTTAATTTAAAAGTTTCCTTGAAGGATAAATGTTGATTTTGATTTTTGTGATCTAAAATGTGGAGTTTTCAAAATGGGTTTAATCTCAATTCATTTTCACTAAATTCAAGTGGGTTTGTCTAGTTATTGAACACAAAAGGATGATTTAATGGGGTTTCTTTGAGGGAATGGGAAATGTTTGGTTTTTGATGAAAACCCTAGGAATTAGGGTTTTTTGAAAAATTAGGAAATGTTCATGGAAATTTCTTAGATAAAAAGATGAATGTGTAGACATTTCAAAATGTGATTTTCAAAAGTGGGGGAATCGTATTAAATACTATTGACAAATGAATGATGATATGTATAATTGTGAAATGAAAGAATTCTAGCTATGTATTAAATGCATTATGATTACTTTGTGAAAGAATAATGAAGAATTGAAGTGGGATTTGTGATGGTTGATATTGTTGTAGAGTGGTTTGAAATGGAGGAATGTTATGAGATGTCATCTATATATTGCATCATGATTTCAATTGACTTATTAACATATTGCACATCCTGAAATGAGTTGGAAATGTTTAATTTGAGAAAGACTCATGTTGGAATGAGAACTATGGTTGAGTTACGGGGTAAATATGTTGGTAAGTCCGGATAGGGGGTATAGATGAACTTTGTTAAGTTGGCCTAAGAGTCCTTAGTGAAAGACCAGAAAACCGTGCGGATAGGTGTCGAGCCTTCCGATTAATACCAGTAAAAATGACAGTTTGGTAGTACTCGTAGAGTCTACTTGCAGACACCAGCCTAGGGATTACCAGTGTCGTATTTACCGCCCCTTTGTCTAAAATTGGAAATTTGGAAATGTGTTGAGATTGCAAGCTTTTATTGAAAACGGAAGTCTTTGAGAAGAACATGAAATGAAATTTTCTTTAAAGGCGCATTGCATGGCATTGGCATTTACATTTACATTTACATTGGAAGTTGCATAACTATATATACTTTGTGAGAATTCTCTACTGGGTTTTATGCTCACCCCTATGGGATTTGGTGCAGGGAAAGATGCGGTGATTCCGCCGAACTGAAGGCGTAGATATTTTTGTGAAGAGTAAATAGCTCTCTGTTTTTGTTGTGAATTTGTAAAGCCAAAGGCTAACATGTTTTGGGTCCGGGAGACCATTTTGGTGTAACTAGGCTATTGCCTTGGAACTTGTAAGCCCTTAAGGGCACTTTATTGTTTTGAGAATAGATGCTTCACATGATATAGATTCAGGTGTTCTTTTATCTTTGAATGTGTATCCGCATATGGAACTTTTATAAAAACTCATATATTAATTATGCAAAGAAGGAAGAATTATTGTAATTAATGTGGGTAGTCCATGTTGAATTATTTCGGGCCGTTACAGGTATCCCATGGGACTAATGTGTGAAATGTCCATTTTACCCTCATTCTATTACTTAGTAAACAAATGAAAAACGATAAAATAGTCTTTTTAACATTTATAAATTATTTTTTTAGTGTTGTTAATTTAAAATTATATATTAAATAAAAAATATAAATTATAAATTATAAATAAAAAATTATGGCCTTATAAATTAAATTTTTAAAAAAATTAAATTTATATATTAAATAAAATTATTTTTTTGTCTTGTTAATTTAAAATTATATATTAAATAAAAAATATAAATTATACATTATAAATTTAATTTAATTAAAAATAATAAGTTAAAAATTATGACCTTATAAATTAAAATTTTTTAGTGCTGTTAAATTATAATTTTTAAATTATAAGGGTAAAATAGACTTTTGAATATTTATCATTATTCAGTCCGTTGAATCAAACATGGATTTACTAAAATTAGTCATTTTCAGACATCTAATTCTATGGGAAAACAAACAAAGATACACATCCAATTCAACCAAATAATCCGGAGATTAATAGTCCCAAATTCTAATCCCCTTATCTTGTTCGTCCAATCAAACACACTCGTAGTGAACCAAACCCCTCCCCCCCTTCCCAAAAAAAACAAAAAAACCCTAATTTGGCACAAAACCTAATCTGTGAAGCCAGCAATAGAATAACACACGTATAGGTATGCATGAAAAATAAGTAATATATGAATAATTAGGAGGGTAAGGGTGGGGATGGGGAAAAAAAAACCTGGGTTTGCTGGAGAGAGGCCATGGCTTAGGGATTCATAGAGGCAGCATTAGGAAGAGAAGTGGGGAAAGAAGAAGAGACGTCGTTGGTGAGGGTGCCCATGAAAGCACCTATGGTGGCATTGGTGGCGGTGACAACGGCAGCCTCTACTGGCAACGACTGCTTGGCCAACCATGCCTTGAACCCTGCCTCAAATTCCTTGAACTTGGCTTGCCAATGAGCTACTGGGTTCTGTGTTTGAGTCGTCACTAGTCCTTTTGACATCTCCCCCACCATCACTCTTTGCTCTCTATATGTTTTTTGGTTCTCGACTTATCGATGCTCTCCTCTCTCTCTCTCTCTCTCTCTCTCTCTCTCTCACACATACACACACACACACACACACACACACACACACACACACACATACTTCTCACAATTGGAATCTGGAAGCTCTAACAAGGAGCTGTTTTGGGGAGTATGGATAACAAAATACAGTAAATTACACTTTATACCCTTGCATTTCCTACCTAATTTTATTTTAGTCCTTTTGTTAATTAGTTAGTAGATATTGTCATGTGACCCTAATATAAGGTATTTTTAGTGGAAAATACAATTTCCTTTTTATTTCTTATTTTGTTATATCTATCAACTTTAATTTTTTTCTTATATTGTAACTACATTACTTTTTATGTTACTTCAATCTATTTCGCCATTTCTCCACCACCTTTTTTTTTTTATCGGTAAAGAAAACTTTATTGATTATAACAATGTGGAGCAAAGAAACAATCAATAAAGATGGGGGAAGACAGCAGCAAGCTAACAAACTAATACCAAAACAAATGGCACCCGAGAGAATGGCTCAAGGTTATCCCCAGGTTGGAGGGGAACCAACCAAAGAGAGAAGAAAAGAAAGAAATAGAAGCCCAGCAGCAAATTCAACCTCTGATTTGATTATACTAGAACACATAATCATCAACTGAGAAAGGAAAATCCTTTGTAGATGCTTTGAGCCAAAGCGTTGTTTTAAGTTTGATGCGTTCACATAGACCAAAGGAATTGGGTGGTGCCAAAGAGAAGACACACTCATTCCTATGTTTCCAAAGAGACCAAAGAACAACTAAGGGAATCGCTTTCCAAATTTTCCTTTCCACCATCCACCAATTAAAGAGACCTTCCACTGATCCTTGAATATACCAATTAAAGCCCCAGTCATGAATCACCAAAGACTAGATAAACCAGGAGAAAGGGCAGTGAAGCAAGACATGAAAAGCATATTCAATTTCAGTGCT
Organism: Camellia sinensis; assembly: GCF_055761805.1. Classification (NCBI taxonomy): domain Eukaryota; kingdom Viridiplantae; phylum Streptophyta; class Magnoliopsida; order Ericales; family Theaceae; genus Camellia; species Camellia sinensis. The sequence goes on from NC_138968.1 coordinate 8,723,184, forward strand.
ACAAAATGGGTAAAGGGAGGAAACACTACTGCCTAATATGCCAATTCTGTGCAAAAACTCCGCAGATTTGATTCTGTTTTTCCAAGCTAGCCAACCAAAAAAGAGAACTTTGGGGGGGTAAAGCATTATACCAGACAAACTTACAGATTTTGAATTGAGGGCCAAATAGTGAACTGCTGAATGAATAAAGGGAAGAGACAGAGAAAGAACCATTAGCCCATACTTGACAGTCAACACTGTCAAGACTCAGAAGAGGTGATGAGGATAAGATATTAACAAATCTAGTTTCTTTAATCAATTCCCAGTCATATAACACTTTTCTATAAGGAAAATTCCAAACATCCGAGCTGGATTTCCTGTGGAAGAAATGATGAAGAAAACCTTCCTTGTCTGTAGAAACATTGTAAAGAAGAGGGAATTCTGACTTGAAACAGAGGCCTCCACCCACTTATCATGCCAAAATCTGATTCTGGACCCATCCCCCACTGATCCTTGAATACACCAATTTCTCCACTACCTATGGATGGCATTAGTTAATAGTAAAGAGTAAAGTTGTCGGGCAAAAGTTGTCGGGCAAAAGAAATATAGTGATAAACAATAAAAAGCATGTGGTGAAGGGATATGGGTGGCGATAATAATGAAGAGCAATAGCCATAAGTAATGTAGAAAAAAATGATTATGGAAAAATGATGGAGTTATAATTGAGAAATAGAAAAGAAAAATAAATAAATTATGTTTTTATTATAAAAAAGATACCATATGAGAGTTATATGAGAATTTTCATTAAATAATTTAATATTAAATTAATGAAAGGGTTATATTGTGATTGGACCAAAGTATAAGAGATTGACGGTTAGAATTAAAAAAGTAAAGACCAAAATAAGTTTTAATCGTCTTTGAGGTTTGAAAAATAATACAATTACCCTTATATGTTTTACATAATTATGTTGACATTTTTAAATAATGTCAAAGTGACTGAAACTAATACAAGATAAATACATTAAAATAAATAAAGTTAAATATATATTTTAATTGAAAATATATTAATATATTATTTTTTATTCAAGCGACTAACGAATTATTGATAAAAAATAACCTAATTATTATATGAATTAAAACTGTAAAAAAAAACCAATATAATTATATTAAAATTATAAAATTATTGTAGACACCCCATTTTTGACCGTCCTCAAGACTTGGACGTCACCGTTTGAACACTCGGTGATCATCCATGTTTGTGTTCGTTTGGAGTTCCCGGAGGTCTCGGCTACGCGCCTTGCCTCAAGATCTCCGAACTCGACCGTTTAGTGTCTGGTTTTGCACCAAACACTTGTGTTTTGCCTTGGAGGGGCAGGGAATGCCTTGTGAGGCATCCCCACACACCACCGGCAGCAGCTAGAGGTCACCGGCTGGCTTTTTGATGCCATCGGCACTTTTTATTGCCGGTCGGCACTGTTTGTTGCTGGTCGGCACTGTTTGTTGCCGGTCGACACTAAATTTTGTCAAAATGACATTTTTGGGCAGCCGACCACTGTTCATCCACTTTATGGAGATATTTTGTGCCAGCTGTGATAGCTGGCACCAACTCTGCCTCCCTCCATACACGTGTATGGAGGGATGTCCCTCTAAGCAAGCTTGTTGTATAAGCTTTGCAAGAGGGACCTCTATAAGAGGAGGGCTCTCCTCTTGGCTCTAGGATAGAAAGTTTAGAGGCAAAAACCAGAGCTTCCATAGATAGATACACCCTATCTCTATATTTCACTCTCTCTCTCTCCCTTTGTGTGTGTTTCTTGGCCTAAAAGTGTGATTTTACCTTACTTTTGCACCATTACACACACTATTACACCTTGCTCCGAGATTGAGGGACTTGGGGGGTTGATTCTTGAGTTTTTGGACTGATTTTGATCAAAAGAAGAGGGATGGACCATTTGTTCTTCAAAGGATCTTCAAGGGTGAGCACTTTACTTTAGATTCCCCAAACTTGCAATAGTTTTTTACCTATCTTGCTTGCTGATCTAGCTTTTGTGCATAACATAAAAAAGGCTTACATTTGCATGCTTTAGAACTTTCATTAAGGTTGTTTTGTGGTTTGAGTGCAAACTCACCTTATTAGGCCTTGTTTGGCCCCTTTTTGTACCATCTTTGTTAAGCTTTGGTCACTCTTGTGTCTTGGCCTTCTCACCACTGAAATCCAGTGGATTTTCAGTGGTGAAGAAGGGATTTTGAAGTCTTGCATAGGGGAGGGACACCCCTCTCCCTTGGTCCCTCTTTTGTCCTCATTTTTGGCTTAATATGGTAGCATGTATGCTCAGTTGTTTATGACTGCTTTTCTGAGTTTTTTTGGGTGTTTTGGATCATGTTATACCTCTGTCCTATGTTGGGTTTGTTGCCCTTTTACATGAATAACACACTTGCTTTGAAATCCCATTATTTGGTTTAAAGAGTGCCATGTTGTAACACATCATTTGAGCATGATTTTGGTTCGGCACTAAGAAGTTTTTAGCATTGTTTTTCCATGCTTAAAGTCTGTTGGTTATCAATTTGGTCATGTTTGACATGTTTGTTATGGTTGCTATGCATTTTGGCTTGTGAGCCCTCAAGTGTATGAGCCATAAGTATGCCTTAGTTGGTCTACTTTGATGAGTTGAAGTTGTTTGCCATGTCATTTCAGTCCCCAAATCATGCTAGCATGCTTGCATTCATCGTTCCTTTCATGCCTTGAGGGTGTGCCCTTTTATGCCTAAATATGAGCCTTGGTGCGCGCATCTCTTTGGAGCCATCTTTAGTTGCCATATTAGGAGGTTTTTGGAGTCCTATTTTGCCTGTAAAAATTCTGTTTCTTACTTGTCTAAATCATGCTATGATTGGTCATGTTATGGGAGTGAGGTACCTCCCTTTTGTGCCTTAACCTTAGGACCATTAGTTTGCTTGTTAGCATGAGTTTTGGTCCACCATTTAGACACCTTTTGGCCACTGTTTTGGGGTGGATCAAGGTCTGTCCCGTTACGGTTCAAGGCCCCATTGCATGCTTGTTTCATGTTTGTTGCATGGTGGCTTCATTAAGCCTTGTAGTATGTTAATCCCATGGCCAAATTGGTCCATGTTTGCATCATATTTGCACTTTGCATGCTTAGCCTTGTATATTTGTCATGGTAGTTGTGTGATATTTGCCATACTTTGCATATTTGGTATCATGTTGCATTTGAGTCATGTTTGCATAACATGCATTGCATTGCTTGGTTTGGGGTGTCAAATCAAGTGTGAGTGTTAAGGGGTGTTCATACTATAAGTGATGAAACACGCCTTAACTCTCGGTCACCGGGGCCTTTGACTTCGACATGATAAGGCCTTGGCTCTCATTTGTGTGTTGCATGCATCTTTACATCAAGTGGCAACTTTGATCCCTTGGGCTATCATGCACCATTGATGGCTCAAGGATCGAGGGTCATGCTTCCTCGAGTTCAAAGCATGATAGGAAGCATGACCATGCCCACATATGCCTGAAACCCCATGCCATGCACTGTCTGATCTCTGTTTGCTGTCAAAACTGTCTTCTGCAGGAAGTTTCTGCCGACCGGCAGAATTCAGTGCCGGCTGGCAATCTCTGAATGGCCGGTAAATCAAAGCACTGCCGGTGGAAATTCTGGGATGCCGGTAGGGATTCTGTCTAGCCGGTGGTGCTCTGTAACATGCAAGGAACCTGTTATGGAGTTTTGGCAATTTTCAGAGAGACAGGGCAGTACAAACAGAGGTGGCAGGGGTACGGTACGGGTTTTTCAGGCGAGCCGAGTTCCAAGCATGCATCATTTGCGCGTCCCGAGGCAGAGGCTGCGGCCACCCTTTCCTTTCTTTTGCATTCTTCCTTTTAATTAATTAAAATTTCTGTAATAATTTTATTTGCTTATCATTCGGACTGTAATATTTATTTGGCCTCTCCGAGCGAGGGCAAATCTGTAATAAGTGTGGGTGAGTGTGTGCGTGTCTTCCAATCCCCACTTCTTTCTTCCCTTTTATTTACCTGCTTATGATGGTAGATTAGGGCACGTTTAATTTAGCATACCTTATGCTATGCATGCGTGCATTCATGCATTTGTACTGCATGCATTAGGCTCGGTACATCACGCTAACTGCATTTGTACTTCAATTCACAAATTGAATATGTGATAGTTGATCGCATGTCATATGCCATGTTTAGGTTAGCCGAGCCTATCTAGATTGCATTTTTGCATGCGATGCATTAGCCATTCTTAACATGAACTAGGACATGCATGTTTGCTAACTAGTTTACTGTTTTGGCACGGAGTACGATGTAAGTATTTACGTTTTAGCATCCCGCATGCGTGTGAGTGATGCCATGACAGTATGCTTGCCAAGCGGCTAAATGCTTATATGATAAACTGTTTGAATGCCTGTGGGTGAAGGTTGGATTGTTTGAGTTGGAAAAACTCATTGAAATCCGTGTTTTAGTCTACTTGCGGGTAGCAAATTCCAAAGCACTTTTCAAAGCAAACGGATATGCAATGCTTGTTTCCAAATTAGGCAATCTAGTCTATACTTGTTTGCTGTGCGCATAACATAGTAATTCTAGGCTAATAACCGGAATAAGAACACATAAAGTTTTCAAAAACGGATATCACGGTTAGTAGAGGCCGGTCTTCGGACCGGGCAAAAGGGGGTGCTCGTAGCTGACCTTCCTCGATCGTACCCAAGCTCCCGAGCCGAGACAACTCCGGTGATGACGGACATGTGGCCTTCGGCACCGAGTCAGGGTTTCCTAAATTTCCCCATTTAAAAAATATTTAGGTGGCGACTCTGTATCTGACAAAGCAGTCCATCTTTGGCACTACTTTTTCAAAAATTTGTTTCTCAAAACGATTTGCCAAATTTGGACTCTTTGGTTCAAGATTAAGAACCGTGACACAAAATCGAGTCTGAACTGTAGTGGGGTCCCACGCGGACTGGTTACAGTTTCTGGCGACTCTGCTAGGGAGATTAGAGAGCTTGACTCAAACTCGTGATATCCTGTTTTGATTTCGCTTATGTGTTTCTTTGCATTGCATGTGCATTGGTGCGCCTAGGAACACAGTGTTTGCCATCTGCCATTCCTGAACGGTTTGCCGGAGGCTTGTCTTGTCAAGGCATGACCATAAGGCTGACCGGCTATGGGCTCTGACAGTATAGGAACACAAACCCCGGTTTTACCGGGGCACCCTTTTCGACCATTCGACCTAGTACATATTCGGATCCATAGTGACCATTCCAAGATAGGACAGGCTGCTTACCCGATGTTAGGTTGTTTGAAAACTGCTGCGTGCATAGTGGAACCCTAGCTCCTGACAAAATAGGACAGGGAAACCCTACCCCAACATAGGGGTGTTTTGGCTCTTTCTTACTTGCTATGTGCTTTTAGAGTATATCTCTACAGGAATGTGCATACCAGTTTGCAAGTCTGGGGCATCAGGCCTAAGGGCATGAGTATCAGAATTCGAGAATCAGTTATATCCGCGGGTATCAGATTCAGTATGTGGGGAACAGAAATTTGGGGAACAGTGATCAGTATCGGGGAACAGTGTGTTCGGCTTATCAAACTGTGCATTATGAATGCCCAACTGCGTGTTGTATGTGTTTATTTTAAGCAGTTATGCTGTCCGATTGTTTGTTTATTTACTACTTTATTTATCTTTTTGCTAGGTAGTTTAGCACCATTGCTTCTAACCCGGTAGATATTCCCCAAGCACTCTGGATTAGAGGTCGTCGGCTCCATCGATCTGAAGATCTGATAGACGGACAACCAGTGTACCGCTCCCTACCCCCAGTTACTAGACGGAGGACAACTGGGCAGAGGATATCAGTTCCACAGTCAGTTCAGAGGGCCTTATCTACCCCGCCTGAGTTCAGTAGGGATCAGGGTCCTGCTTCACCTACAGAAAGAGAACATATACCAGTAATCCAATCAGAGCAGAATAGTATGGCTAGCTTAGAGGAGATGGTGCGCCAACTCCAAGACAGTATGAAAATGATGCAGCAGGATGCTGTTCGGCAGGCAGAGTTCGCCAAACAGCAGGCCACGGTTGTGAGTGAACAAGCGGATTTAATCGTGAGATTGCAGCAGCAAACTGGGGCGTCACCTTCACAGCAAGTCCCTCCCCCACTAAGGGTTCCGATACCCAAAGAGACACCGGATACCAGGAATGTCCAAGAGGATACCGACCTTCCAACGGGGCCAGCTCTACCCCCGATCCCGCCTCAACTATCCAAAGCACCCACTCCTATCAATCAATCGGACTCTCCCTTCGAGTCCGAGGTAGACCCCATGGCATTAAAAATGAGCAAGCTTGAAAAGCTGTTTAAGAAATCTCAAGGTGTGAAGTCCATTCCGGACATTGGAGACGAATACACCGACGCAGCCGTGACGCTGCCAGATCGGTTTAAGATGCCACAAATTGATCGTTTTGATGGGTCTAGAGACCCCATGGTGCACCTAAGATTATTTTCAGACATCCTAAGGGGCATGGGCCTCACTAGACTGCAGAAGCTGTCTTTATTTGGCCGAACCCTGTCAGGTGTAGCGGCCACATGGTATGCCAAGTTGGAGGATGACGTCAAGAGAAGTTGGGACGAGATGGCTGAGGCCTTCATCCTGCAGTACTCATACAATACACAAATCGAGATCACGACCCGGGATCTCGAGACAACAAGGCAAGAACCCAAGGAGAACTTCTCAGAATTTGTAACCAGGTGGCGGGCTAAGGCTTCGATGATGACCTTAAGGCCCACGGACAAGGACCAGATTCGGATGATTGTGCGCAATCTTCAGCCGAAACTAATGCAAAAGATGATTGTACTCCCCTTTCCTACATTTTTTGATTTACATGAAATGGGAGTGCAAATTGAAGATGCCTTGAAGCAAGGATTGATTGATAATGACCGGGAGCAGCCCCGCAGAACTTTCAATCGTAGCACTAATGCAGGCCCGAGTGGCACTACAACTACCAGGACCTCCGAAGTGAGTATGGTCACCACCAACCCTCCCCCAAGAAATATGGCAGCCACACCATTCTCCGGTGCGTCCGGAAGCAACCAACGAGCAGCCAAATACCTTCCCAAAAATACCAGAACCTTCGCTCCACTTTATATGCCCCTGTCCAAAGCTTTGGGGGTTTTGATCAGAAAAGGGCATCTGAAGCCCCTAGAGCCGCGGCCCTTACCGGAAAGACTCCCCGCTGCCCACAATCCAGCCAAGTATTGTGCATTTCATCAACAGCACGGTCACGACACCGACCTGTGCTTTCGATTGCGGCATGAGATTCAAGATCTCATTGATAACGGGGTGATTTTACCTCCTGAGAAACCCAATGTTACTACAAACCCTCTCCCCACACATAACCAAGCTCCACCACCCAAAAGAATCAATTTCATCCATACTGGGGTCGTGCCCTACGATCCTAGTATCTATATCACATCTTCCTACCTGCCTAAGCCAGAAGTTTTCCTTCCTGATTGCACCGATTTTTTATGATGGACGTTTCCATAACCCAACCCAAGCCAGGGGTGGTGACCATCGGGAGCAGGGGAGAGAAGACTCCAAAGGAGAAGGGGGTTTTTGAGCCAGAGTCTGCGAAGTCTGAGAGTGATGTGGAGAATGCTTATAGTCCGAGTGACTACATTTCACCGATGGACCAGAATAGACCAGATGTGAAGTTTCCAGTAGAGGGAGAGTTGTGTGCAATCCAAGGGGACAGCCGAGGACAAGAAACGGATGATTTGACAGCTGTGGAAGAGGATCTTGCCCAGTTCCAGTTTTACAGTAACCAAAGTCCAGAAGACTCGGCCGTCAACTGGTTCGATTACGAGGAATCAGCAAAGGCCACGGGATGGTTGGACGATCAGCCAGATGTGGTAGGAGAGTTTCAGTCAGAACAAGGCCCGGCAGGGGCAGGAATGTCAGTAACAGCCAGGAACGTTGGAGAACAGAGTACATCGCCGGGGAGCGCCGGTGTCGAGAATTTCGCTCGGGAATGGAGCATTTTGAGTACAGGGATTACCGAACAATCTACTGCATTGACACAGTCAGAACGGGAAAAATTTGAAGATTCTGAGAGAATCAGGAATGCAAAAGCCCATGTAGGGGTTAAGACCGCCGCAAGTACAGAGATGGAGAATGCCGCGAGCATAGGAATAGGAGGTACTGCAAGTATCGGAGCAGTCATGCCGGAACCAGACAGGTGCCTGTCGATCGCAGATGGAATGTGGTGGGAGGATGAAGATCTGTGTCTTGCCCACACCGACGAAGATTGGGGAAATCACCAACCAAATGATACTTGGTACATCGGCGAAGTCGATCACATGACCAGGAGTGGACGGTATTTCAAGCCTCCACATCTGGATCAACCAGAGGCGTCTGGAAAGGATAGGGAGGCAGAGAAGCAAAAGGAAAAGCAACTCGAGGATGAGGCCGTATTGAGACAATTAAAGAAGATACAAGCAGACATCTCCATTTGGGGGCTGCTTATGGCTTCTCGGGTACATAGACAGGCAGTCCTCTCGGCCATGGACAAAGCCAAGCTTTCCATAGACACCATGCCCGAACAGTTGGTGGGCCTAGTTTTTTCGGGAGGGGCAGCCCCGATGTTGACTTTTTCTGATAAAGAACTGCCACCTGAGGGTGCAAACCATAACAAGCCACTCTATATCTCTGTGGAGTGCAAAGATAAATGGATACCCGTAGTGCTCGTCAACAACGGGTCCGCCATCAACGTCTGTCCGGCAAGAACAGCTTACGCGATCGGTTTGAAAATCGCGGATTTTGTGCCAACAGCCCAGGTAATTCGGGCGTATGACAACACAAGCCGGGAAGTAATGGGGACAGTTAAGATTCAAACAAAGGTTGGGCCGGGACAGCACGAGATAGATTTCCATGTCTTGGAGGTTCCTGCAACGTTCAACCTGCTTTTAGGGCGGCCGTGGCTGCATCAGGTCTCCTCTACCCTACATCAAGCGGTGAAATACCCCTATGGGAAGGGAGTAGCCATTGTTTTTGGAAATTCATCAATTCATCCGCCACCGGAGGTATCTACGCCTGTTCTAGAAATCGAGCATGGTATGGAAGATGTGTTCATATCGGGTTTTACCTTGGCTGAGGCTCGGGTTGTACAGGACATCATGGCAGCTAATGAAGGGGTATATGTCAGTGCCCAAGCAGTCTATCTCATGAACAAACTCCAGCACATCCCCGGGATGGGATTGGGGAAAAGCGGCCGGAAGGGCGTCGCGGCATTGGCCGAAGTGCCACACAACCCTCACACCTTTGGGTTGGATTACCTACCCACCAAAGAGGACTGGATAAGGAAAGGAAAGGAGATGGCCGGAAGAGCCAAAGCGAAACAGATGGGGAAGCCCTTTGACTTAATGCACCGGCCCATTCAGGGTACCCTAAACGGACGCTTCGTCCGGGAGGGGAAGGACTTTCTGTTCTGTGGCTTCCCAGAGCCGTGGCTGAACACAGAAGGGAAGCGCGTACCGGGATTTGAAATTTTCTTTGACCTGCCGTTACCTGAGAATGACACCGCCGAAGAGCAGACGGACTCATTAGCCGAGGCTGAGCAAAGTGAGGAAGTGCAGTCTGAGGACGCTGAGAATGAAATGGGGGTAGCACTGGCATGTCTACTTTCAGATCCTCCGATTGAACAGAAGTGCTTGGGGGACAACTCCTCGGTATGCATGATTGGGAATGAAGCGGTTGCGAGCCTACCATCAGCTATTTTGGATGCGTCATCGCACCTTCTCTCATCTGGCAATATGAAGAAGGATTTTTGTCCAGCAGCACCGGGTCAAGTAGTGAGCCGGAATCTGATTCCACCGAATCCTGTGAGTCGAAATCAGGTTCCAGCTCGACTGAGTCTGAGTCCGGTATTCCTGGGGGTGACAACCTGGATGCCACAGTCCTGTCTAGGTCGTCATTTTCTTTCTCTTTTGAGTCTGTTGTAACAGAAGAATCGGACGGCTTAGAAGTATTTAATGAGAATGATGTGGATGCGGTTTCTGAGTATTTTTCTGTGCCTTTGATTTATTGCTTAAATCAGGATTTTCAAAATTTTGATGAAAACGACGAGGAAGAAATTCCTCCGGTTTTGCAACGATTAATTGATCAAGAGCAGGAAAGATTTGTTAAACCCTTAATGGATGAAATCACTACTGTGAATGTTGGTACTGAGAAGGACCCGCGGCTGGTCCAGATCGGGTCCACGTTGTCTTCCGAGGAACGCGAGTGCTTAGTCGCTTTATTAAAAGATTTCAAAGATGTTTTCGCGTGGTCCTACGAAGACATGCCTGGAATCGATCCTGAGATTGTACAGCACCGAATCCCTCTTGATCCCGAGGCCCGACCTGTCAAGCAGAAACTCAGAAGGATCCGTCCTGATTGGGCCATTAAGATCAAGGAAAAAGTCACCAAGCAAATTGATGCAGGCTTTCTGTTGGTATCCGAATACCCGACTTGGTTGGCTAACATTGTTCCAGTGCCGAAGAAGGATGGTAAGATCCAAGTATGCGTGGATTTCAGGGATTTGAATAGAGCTAGTCCGAAGGACGACTTCCCCCTGCCACACATTGATGAGTTGGTAGATTTTACAACGGGGCATGCTTTGCTTTCGTTTATGGATGGCTTCTCAGGATACAACCAGATAGTGATGGCACCCGAAGACCGGGAGAAGACTGCTTTCACCACCCTGTGGGGGACATACTGTTACAGAGTGATGCCATTTGGGTTGAAGAATGCTGGGGCCACGTATCAACGGGCTGCAACCACGATACTGCATGATATGATCCACAAGGAGGTTGAGGTGTACGTGGACGACATGATTGTCAAGTCCAAAGAAAGAGAAGGCCATTACACCGCCTTGCAAAAGTTCTTCCAAAGGATCAGAGAATTTCGGCTGCGGTTGAATCCTCAGAAATGTACATTCGGTGTCACAGCGGGGAAAATGCTGGGGTTTCTGATTACACAAAGGGGCATCGAAGTCGACCCTTCCAAAATCAAGGCCATCTTAGAAATGCCACCACCAAGGACTAAAAAGGAGGTGCGAGGCTTTCTAGGTAAAGTGCAATTCATAAGACGGTTTATTTCCAAATTAACCTTGACTTGTGAACCACTCTTTGGTCTCCTGAAGAAAGGAAAGAAATTCCAATGGGACGGCCGATGTCAAGCAGCTTTTGAGCAGATCAAAGAATATTTACAGAACCCGCCCGTGTTGTCACCACCAGAGCCGGGGAGACCGTTGATATTGTACCTTTCAGTAACTGAGACTACCATGGGCTGCATGCTCGCACAAGAGTCAGAGGACAAGGTGGAAAGGGCCATCTACTATCTGAGCAAGAAGATGCTGGATTACGAGACCCGCTACACCCCACTGGAGAAGGCTTGCTTGGCCTTGGTATGGGCTACCAGGAAGCTGCGGCACTACCTGTTGGCTCACTCTGTAATGTTGGTTTCACGCTTGGATCCCATCAAATATCTTTTTGAGAAACCGGCACTTACGGGTAGGCTAGCTCGCTGGTTGCTGTTGCTCTCAGAATTTGATCTGAAGTATGTAACACGCAAGTCAGTAAAAGGAAGAGCGGTAGCGGAGTTCCTTGCCGACCACCCGGTTGAAGGGGATGAAGCGGTTGAGTACCTGTTCCCGGATGAAGCTATTCTGCATGTCGAAGATGAAACTTGGATGATGTACTTTGACGGAGCATCGAACCAGTATGGGTATAGGATAGGAGTGTTGCTGATAGCGTCTGACGATTCCCGTATCCCCTTAGCATTCAAGCTCCGGTTCAAAGTCTCGAACAATGAGGCAGAATACGAGGCATGTATTGCCGGCCTAGAAGCAGCCCTAGAACTAGGGGCAAGACGGTTGGACGTTATTGGGGACTCGAACCTTGTTGTGTCTCAAGCGAAAGGAGACTGGAAAGTCAAAGAGGAAAGGATGATAATTTACCACCAAACCTTGGATTTGTTAATTCCTCGATTTGAGAAGCTAAATTTCACCCACCTAGTAAGAGAAAACAACAGGTTCGCAGATTCACTAGCAACTCTATCTTCCATGATAGATATCCCGTCCGGAGTCCGGATGTGTCCAGTCATTATTGACTAGAAGTTTGCGCCAGCGTACGAATCAATTTCTGCCATAGATGAGGCTCAGGACGACCACCCCTGGTATTACGACATTTGGAACTTCTTGGAAAAGGAGGCGTACCCACCAGGGGCAAATGCCAAGGATAAAAGGGCGATCAGAAGAATGGCTGTTCAGTTCATCATCTGCGGGGGTAAGCTGTACAAGAGAGGTCATCTGGGGATGCATAAGCTCTGTGTAGAAGCTGAAGAATCGAAGCGCCTGATGGAGGCCATCCATGGAGGGGAGTGCGGCGCACACATGAATGGAGTAATGCTGGCCAGGAAGATCCTCAGACAGGGCTACTACTGGTCTACAATGGAAGAGGATTGTATCGGTTTTGTTCGGCGATGCCACAAATGCTAGATCCATGCGAACCGCATGAACATCCCGCCGTCAAAGCTGTATAACATGACTTCGCCATGGCCATTTTCGGTTTGGGGAATTGATGTGATCGGGGCTGTTACTCTGAAGGGATCAAACGGGCATGAGTTCATCCTGGTAGCGATAGATTATTTCACGAAATGGGTCGAGGCCCAATCATATGCGGTGTTGAAAGCGTCGCACGTTGCAAAGTTCATCAGAAACAACATCATCTGTCGCTACGGGGTTCCAAACGAAATTATTTCGGATAATGGTTCCCATTTTAAGAAGGAAGTAATTGACTTGTTGGAGAAGTATAATGTGGCTTTTCATAAGTCATCCACATACCGGCCGCAAACCAACGGAGCAGTGGAGGCCGCCAACAAGAACATCAAGCATATACTACGGAAGATGGTGGAAACCTACCGGGATTGGCCAGATAAGTTGCCATTTGCTCTGTGGGGCTATAGGACGTCAATTAGAACTTCTACCGGGGCGACTCCGTATTCATTAGTCTATGGGATGGAGGCCGTTCTACCTATTGAAATTGAGGTTCCGTCGTTACGAGTATTGGCCGAGTGTCAAATAGCCGAAGCAGATTGGCAGCAGAGCAGGTTCGAGGAACTCATGCTCTTTGATGAGAGAAGACTGAGAGCACTGTACCACGTTCAAAGTTATCAGCGCAGAATAGCCCGGGCTTTCAACAAGAAGGTTAAGTCCCGGAATCTGAAGGAAGGAGATCTGGTGCTCAAGGACAATCGAGCCCCATCCACGACCCGAGGGGCAAGTTCAGACCTAATTGGACTGGTCCTTACATCATCAAAGCTATCTGGTCAGGTGGAGCTGTGGTTCTGATGGACCTAGATGGTCTGGAGTTCTCCCAACCGATCAACATGGACAAGTTGAAGAAATATTACCCTTGAGAGGCTCGCTAGGCCGAAAACCCGGAAGGGCGACCTAGGCAAAAGTTAGAGCACAAAAAAAATTAGAAAATATAAAAACTGAGCTCGCAAGGCTGAAAACCCGCAAAGGGTGGCTTTGGCAAAAGTTAGAGCGCAAAAAGAGAGTGAAAACACTCGAGTGAACCTTAGCCTTAGCTACGTAAGGCTTGATTCCCATCTTTGGGATACGTAGGCAACTTCATCTTGGAGTTCAGCCATAACTTTTTCCCCGATCAACTTTGTCCATTTGGTCATCTCGGGCATCTTTGTTTGATCAGCATTCAAGAGTTCGGTTATGATCTCCGGTGCAGTGCTCTTCAGACTAGGGGCAACTTTCCGTTGCCATGTAGTGTCGCGGTACTATTCAGACTAGGGGCAACTTTCCAGTTGCAGGGATCCGGGGTTGTGCACCTCAGTGACAGATTTCAGGCGTGTCCAGTTCTGATCCACATTGAAAATATCTTTGAAAAGTTTTAATAAAGATGACTTTGTTCAAATTAATCTTTTTACAACTAAGACCATTTTTGGACCAAAGTGGAAAATTTCTAGTACCACAACTTTCAATTTCATTGATTTCAAAACAGAGTTCTCCTGCTCTTGCATACAATCAAAGTTGCTTTTTTATTACATTCATAAAGAAAACTTGAAAGTACTAATAAAGCAATAAATCTGGGGCATAGTCAAGTCAGGTGCTCATGCGCCCCCTCCCAGAGCTGGTCGAAGCCTCTGATGCCAAGCTGGGCCCGACCTATGCCTCCTCATTAAGCCAATCCAAGCACTCATCAGACAAAGTGCAACTGAAAGTAGGAGCGGGGGCCAGGAGCTCTCTCATCCTCCACGCGGTGGCCTGCCAAGCAAGCTGTGCGCCTCGGGCTGGGAATGCAGCAGGGTACTCTATCCCCTCTGGCGGGCAGGTCTGATCATGGCCAAATTGACGTCGAATCCGGAATGGGAAGTAGAATACACAGTGAGTAAGACCAATCAATTGAATCCCAGTCTGCCGGGGCATATTGTAACTCATTGCCGGAAGGCTCAGCCAAGGGCACCGCCAAGCAATACGGTCTGCAGACAAGTGGCACATCCAAGCGAACCACCATCCTTCGTCCAGGGCATTGACTAGACAGTGCCGGAAGAAGTAGCCGCGAGCTGAATATGCTGGGCAAGAGTCCACAACCTCCAGCTTGTCCATTAACCATACCTGGGAAGGGATAAAAAAAAATGAATGAGAGAATAAAGAATAGAGAGATGTACGAGGAGAGAAAAGTAAGAATAGGGTTTCGTGAGAAAAGACCGAGCTTGAGGGCCGAGTGATGTGAGCAGTGCATATATGTGAGATTGGGTGGGAAACATTACCTGTAGTAGTAGTGGACTCCCTGCTAATCTGGTCGTCTCATGACGATAAAAGGCGTCTAAGCCTATCAACGTCTCAACCAGAGTCATGGCAATACAGCTCTTGCCCTCCTTCAAGCCTTGGGCGACCTCGGTCAGTCGGACGCTGGATCCTCCGGTGCCTGAGATAAATAGAAAATGAGATAGCATGCACAAACAGAGGGCGTGTCGCCGGAAGCCTTGCCAGTGATGATCGTTGCGATCGCTGGCGTCAGAAAACCGATCGATCAAACTCGGAATATCCAGCATTCCGTCACAAATCAGCAACCGAGCGTCGCGCATACTGAGTCCACACATTCGCCCTAAGGATTGGGCATAGCTGAAGTTAAGTTGGGACAGGAGCTCCTCATCGCGCTCGGACTCCATTAAGGCTCGGAAATCCTCGAAGGTAGGACATATCTCTTGTCCAGCGAAGCTAAAGACATGCGTCACCGGATTCCAAAACCTTGCCGCGGCATTGAGAAACAGGAGGTGCAATGGGGTACGACCCAGAGTGAATAGTGCATTTATACCGAAACCCCGGAAATTCACTTTTTCCGAGCCATCCAAGCTAGCAATCCAAGCTGTGAGATTTTGAGCAAGAAACTCTTCCATTGGAGCAAATCAGTGTGAAAGTGAGAAAAACTACGAAGCTGGGATCTTTTGTAGGAGATAAGGTTGAGTGGAGGACAGGTGTCAACATTCTGCTGATTCCCCCATTAAGTGTCGGCCGGCCAAACTGTTTGCCGGCCGACCATTATGTTTTGCCGACCGAGCCAACTTTTGGCCGGTGGCCATTCCTAGCAGCCGGTGGCCTCCACCCCTGGCCGGTGGGCTTCCTCCTGGTTTCCTGAGCTGTTCTGCTAGGCATTGGGGCACTTCAACACCTCCCATCCCTCCCCGGCGATCGATTCTTGCGGGGGCACACCTGTCCGATTGACAAGTTATTGTGCATTTGCTTATCGAGTTGTATTTCGCTCTCTCTGAGCTCTTGATTTGTTTATCGAGTTGTACTCACGCTTGTTTGGTTATATCGTGTCTTTGTTTTGCTTATCGAGTTGTAAGTTGGTTCACTACCTGATTATTACGACGCGAATTTTCAGTGTTCAAAATAAGTTCGATTTCGTTCACATTGTGGTGTGAGACCCTGCGATGCGACACATAGAAAGTTTACAAATGCAACATCTTTTGAACAAAATGGTTGTTTCATTCCCATCACGTGTTTTGCAAAAACGTGTAATTTTGAGAAAATAAAACCTGTCCGAGGCAGTGCAATGTGCTTAAACTACCAGTAAAAAGGAAAGTAAAGCATAAAACGACAGGGTAGCAAAGTATCAGAATTGATACCAGTAAAACTCCCCTCGCAGTCAACGCACCTTCCGCACCTCTGTTCGGGTCAACCACATCGTTTGACGCCTTCACAATGCGGGAAAGCGCACCTTTGAAACGTGAACCTTCGAGTTGACCTCAGGCTACAACTTCTGCGGGCGATGCTCGATTCGTACGGAGGACGTCCCGTCCCATATCCTTTTCATGCCTTGTGGGTTCCACAAACTGTTTCAATTATGCTGTGTAACAGTACATCTCCTTACTTGCGTAGACCGCATGTTAATTACATTACCTGCGTAGACCACGTGTTTGTAATCATTTCATTACTTGCGTAGACCGCATGTTAATTACATTACCTGCATAGACCGCATGTTTGTAATCATTTCATTACTTGCGTAGACCGCATGTTAATTACAATACCTGCGTAGACCGCATGTTTGTAGTCCATTTATTACTTGCGTAGACCGCATTATTGTTCAATTTCTTTACCTGCGTAGACCGCATGTATTGCTTGCGTAGACCGCATAATTGTTCAGTTTTATTACTTGCGTAGATCGCATTTTTATCAATTTCATTACTTGCGTAGACCGCATGTTTTGACTGCGTAGACCGCATGTTTTGATTGCGTAGACCGCATGATTATCTAATTTCATTACCTGCGTAGACCGCATGTTTTGATTGCGTAGACCGCATGATTATTCAATTTCATTACCTGTGTAGACCGCATGTTTTGATTGCGTAGACCGCATAATTATCTAATTTCATTACATGCGTAGACCGCATGTCTTGATTGTGTAGACCACATTATTGTTCAATTTCTTTACCTGCGTAGACCGCATGTATTGCTTGCGTAGACCGCATAATTGTTCAAATTTCATTACCTGCGTAGACCGCATGTTCTGATTGCGTAGACCGCATTATTAATTCATTACCTGCGTAGACCGCATGTTTTGATTGCGTAGACCGCATATTCGTTAATATCATTACCTGCGTAGACTGCATGTTTTGATTGCGTAGACCGCATATTTGTTAATATCATTACCTGCGTAGACCGCATGCTTATGATCAATTCATTGCCTGCGTAGACCGCATGCTCCACTTACATGTCTGTATTTCCACAGCATTGTTATGCTTCCCACTTGCTTTGCGCTGTCACGCATTTTGAGTATACTACTATGCATGTTGTTAACAATATTGTACCTGTTAAGTTTGTCTTCTTTCCAGGCACGATATTGTATGTACGGTTCATTTGAGGCTGGTGCGACCAGGCGAGCCGCACAGGTATTGTATCCTCCGAGTGAGAAGTATCGAGAATTGCATAATTCTCTTACATCCTTTCTGCATTGTAGTGTAGTTTGGTGTATGCTAGCTTAAAAGTTGTCGCATGCGTGCTTCATTACAGCTTTCTTTGCATGATCATAAGTTATGCTCGGCTTCGTGCATTGTCTTGCATTTTGCCCCTGCCTCCGGGCGCATACCTTGTTTGTCTTGCATGTTTGTCTAAGTCTTCGGCCTTGTCAAAAATGGGTCGTCTCTGGGCTTTGACATTCACTCCCGTCATTGTTATGACTTTCGAGTTCTGTCAAAGAGGGGCAACTGTAGACACCCCATTTTTGACCGTCCTCAAGACTTGGACGTCACCGTTTGAACACTCAGTGATCATCCATGTTTGTGTTCGTTTGGAGTTCCCGGAGGTCTCGGCTACGAGCCTTGCCTCAGGATCTCCGAACTCGACCATTTAGTGTCTGGTTTTGCACCAAAACTTGTGTTTTGCCTTGGAGGGGCAGGGAATGCCTTGTGAGGCATCCCCACACACCACCGGCAGCAGCTAGAGGTCACCGGCTGGCTTTTTGATGCCATCGGCACTTTTTATTGCCGGTCGGCACTGTTTGTTGCCGGTCGGCACTAAATTTTGTGAAAATGACATTTTTGGGCAGCCGACCACTGTTCATCCACTTTATGGAGATATTTTGTGCCAGCTGTGATAGCTGGCACCAACTCTGCCTCCCTCCATACACGTGTATGGAGGGATATCCCTCTAAGCAAGCTTGTTGCATAAGCTTTGCAAGAGGGACCTCTATAAGAGGAGGGCTCTCCTCTTGGCTCTAGGTTAGAAAGTTTAGAGGCAAAAACCAGAGCTTCCATAGATAGATACACCCTATCTCTATATTTCCCTCTCTCTCTCCCTTTGTGTGTGTTTCTTGGCCTAAAAGTGTGATTTTACCTTACTTTTGCACCATTACACACACTATTACACCTTGCTCCGAGATTGAGGGACTTGGGGGGTTGATTCTTGAGTTTTTGGACTGATTTTGATCAAAAGAAGAGGGCTGGACCGTTTGTTCTTCAAAGGATCTTCAAGGGTGAGCACTTTACTTTAGATTCCCCAAACTTGCAATAGTTTTTTACCTATCTTGCTTGCTGATCTAGCTTTTGTGCATAACATAAAAAAGGCTTACATTTGCATGCTTTAGAACTTTCATTAAGGTTGTTTTGTGGTTTGAGTGCAAACTCACCTTATTAGGCCTTGTTTGGCCCCTTTTTTGTACCATCTTTGTTAAGCTTTGGTCACTCTTGTGTCTTGGCCTTCTCACCACTGAAATCCAGTGGATTTTCAGTGGTGAAGAAGGGATTTTGAAGTCTTGCATAGGGGAGGGACACCCCTCTCCCTTGGTCCCTCTTTTGTCCACATTTTTGGCTTAATATGGTAGCATGTATGCTCAGTTGTTTATGACTGCTTTTCAGAGTTTTTTTGGGTGTTTTGGATCATGTTATACCTCTGTCCTATGTTGGGTTTGTTGCCCTTTTACATGAATAACACACTTGCTTTGAAATCCCATTATTTGGTTTAAAGAGTGCCATGTTGTAACACATCATTTGAGCATGATTTTGGTTCGGCACTAAGAAGTTTTTAGCATTGTTTTTCCATGCTTAAAGTCTGTTGGTTATCAATTTGGTCATGTTTGACATGTTTGTTATGGTTGCTATGCATTTTGGCTTGTGAGCCCTCAAGTGTATGAGCCATAAGTATGCCTTAGTTGGTCTACTTTGATGAGTTGAAGTTGTTTGCCATGTCATTTCAGTCCCCAAATCATGCTAGCATGCTTGCATTCATCGTTCCTTTCATGCCTTGAGGGTGTGCCCTTTTATGCCTAAATATGAGCCTTGGTGCGCGCATCTCTTTGGAGCCATCTTTAGTTGCCATATTAGGAGGTTTTTGGAGTCCTATTTTGCCTGTAAAAATTCTGTTTCTTACTTGTCTAAATCATGCTATGATTGGTCATGTTATGGGAGTGAGGTACCTCCCTTTTGTGCCTTAACCTTAGGACCATTAGTTTGCTTGTTAGCATGAGTTTTGGTCCACCATTTAGACACCTTTTGGCCACTGTTTTGGGGTGGATCAAGGTCTGTCCCGTTACGGTTCAAGGCCCCATTGCATGCTTGTTTCATGTTTGTTGCATGGTGGCTTCATTAAGCCTTGTAGTATGTTAATCCCATGGCCAAATTGGTCCATGTTTGCATCATATTTGCACTTTGCATGCTTAGCCTTGTATATTTGTCATGGTAGTTGTGTGATATTTGCCATACTTTGCATATTTGGTATCATGTTGCATTTGAGCCATGTTTGCATAACATGCATTGCATTGCTTGGTTTGGGGTGTCAAATCAAGTGTGAGTGTTAAGGGGTGTTCATACTATAAGTGATGAAACACGCCTTAACTCTCGGTCACCGGGGCCTTTGACTTCGACATGATAAGGCCTTGGCTCTCATTTGTGTGTCGCATGCATCTTTACATCAAGTGGCAACTTTGATCCCTTGGGCTATCATGCACCATTGATGGCTCAAGGATCGAGGGTCATGCTTCCTCGAGTTCAAAGCATGATAGGAAGCATGACCATGCCCACATATGCCTGAAACCCCATGCCATGCACTGTCTGATCTCTGTTTGCTGTCAAAACTGTCTTCTGCAGGAAGTTTCTGCCGACCGGCAGAATTCAGTGCCGGCTGGCAATCTCTGAATGGCCGGTAAATCAAAGCACTGCCGGTGGAAATTCTGGGATGCCGGTAGGGATTCTGTCTAGCCGGTGGTGCTCTGTAACATGCAAGGAACCTGTTATGGAGTTTTGGCAATTTTCAGAGAGACAGGGCAGTACAAACAGAGGTGGCAGGGGTACGGTACGGGTTTTTCAGGCGAGCCGAGTTCCAAGCATGCATCATTTGCGCGTCCCGAGGCAGAGGCTGCGGCCACCCTTTCCTTTCTTTTGCATTCTTCCTTTTAATTAATTAAAATTTCTGTAATAATTTTATTTGCTTATCATTCGGACTGTAATATTTATTTGGCCTCTCCGAGCGAGGGCAAATCTGTAATAAGTGTGGGTGAGTGTGTGCGTGTCTTCCAATCCCCACTTCTTTCTTCCCTTTTATTTACCTGCTTACGATGGTAGATTAGGGCACGTTTAATTTAGCATACCTTATGCTATGCATGCGTGCATTCATGCATTTGTACTGCATGCATTAGGCTCGGTACATCACGCTAACTGCATTTGTACTTCAATTCACAAATTGAATATGTGATAGTTGATCGCATTTCATTTGCCATGTTTAGGTTAGCCGAGCCTATCTAGATTGCATTTTTGCATGCGATGCATTAGCCATTCTTAACATAAACTAGGACATGCATGTTTGCTAACTAGTTTACTGTTTTGGCACGGAGTACGATGTAAGTATTTACGTTTTAGCATCCCGCATGCGTGTGAGTGATGCCATGACAGTATGCTTGCCAAGCGGCTAAATGCTTATATGATAAACTGTTTGAATGCCTATGGGTGAAGGTTGGATTGTTTGAGTTGGAAAAACTCATTGAAATCCGTGTTTTAGTCTACTTGCGGGTAGCAAATTCCAAAGCACTTTTCAAAGCAAACGGATATGCAATGCTTGTTTCCAAATTAGGCAATCTAGTCTATACTTGTTTGCTGTGCGTATAACATAGTAATTCTAGGCTAATAACCGGAATAAGAACACATAAAGTTTTCAAAAACGGATATCACGGTTAGTAGAGGCCGGTCTTCGGACCGGGCGAAAGGGGGTGCTCGTAGCTGACCTTCCCCGATCGTACCCAAGCTCCCAAGCCGAGACAACTCCGGTGATGACGGACATGTGGCCTTCGGCACCGAGTCAGGGTTTCCTAAATTTCCCCATTTAAAAAATATTTAGGTGGCGACTCTGTATCTGGCAAAGCAGTCCATCTTTGGCACTACTTTTTCAAAAATCTGTTTCTCAAAACGATTTGCTAGATTTGGACTCTTTGGTTCAAGATTAAGAACCGTGACACAAAATCGAGTCCGAACTGTAGCGGGGTCCCACGCGGACTGGTTACAATTATCTATATTTTAAAAAAAAATTAAGAAAAACGACTATAGTTTAGCCTAAAATATTAAAGTAGAGAGTGTAATTTATTTTTATTTTTTTAATAATCATTTTACCTCGTATCGTCGTTGTCTATTGAGGCTACGACAAAAGACAAAGTAGCAAACTCATTGAGCATCTTTCCATTAATTTTGTGTTAAAAATAAAATAATTAGAAAATTTAATAAAATAAATTACAAAAAAGTCATAATGTTACATTTCCCGGCTTGACCATGTTGGGTTTTCTTACCCCATTTATATTTATTAAATATATCTAGTATCTACTATCTATTTACTACTATTATAAAAGTGTGAAAAATTGCCATATTTTCTACTTTTTGTGTATTTCAAAAGGACCCTCTCAAACTTATTAAATTAAATATCAACAAAACCACAAACAACATAGACATCTTTTGAAATTCAAACACATTCAAACATCAAACACCTTAAAATAACCAAACACTTTAAAACATCACAATCTACTATCAAATACCTTGAATGTTTTGGACTCATGGCTCATATCCAATTATACTATCAAATACCTTGAATGTTTTGAACTCATGACTCATATCCAATTATACTATCAAATACCTTGAATGTTTTGAACTCATGACTCATATCCAATTATACTATCACTTTGTCAATATATATATTTTTTTCCTTTAGTCTATGTAGAGGCTCATGGGCTTTAAGTGTTGAACCGTACTATGTTTATTATTTTATAAGGTATATGCATCTCTTTTGTTTCATATATTTGTTATTTTACAAGGTATGCATCTCTTTTGTTTCATGTTTGTCTAATGATGTTGATCCTAGGTTTTAAATCCACCAGCAACTCTGCAAAATATTTCGGTGTTTCGGATTTTGTGTGCTCTCTATTTATCAAGACCATCAAGGTATCCAATTGAATCGTACTATATTTGTTATCACATAAAGTTTGGTTAGCTGATAATAGTGAATCTTTGAAGTAGTTGAATAAAAATTGTTGCCAACGAATTCTTCAATAGAATTTTTGGAACATTGTAACATCAAAATAGTGGTGCAAAGTACCTTCATTGCATTCGTACTTTAATTTTAAAGATATATTCATTCCTAATATTCTTATGATTTTTCTATGAAAAACTATTTTTCTTTGATAAATTATCTCTTTCTTGTAAGCATGACCTTGTAGCCTTTCAGCTTGATGATAGACATCTACCTGTAGAGGTTAATTTTCCTTGCGTTCGTACTTTAATTTTAAAGATATATTCATTCCTAATATTCTTATAATTTTTCTAAGGGTGTAAAAACTATTCTTCTTTGATAAATTATCTCATTCTTGTCTATCACTTGATAATATATTAGTTGATTAACTCTTATGTGATTGTAACAAGATTTTTATTTATAAGAATTTTAGCTTTTAATGTTAAAAACACTTAAAGTTCTCATTATTACTACTCTTTGTTAAATTTTGTAATTTAAGTAAACAAACCCAAAAAGATTAAAAAAAAAAAAAAAAAAAAATTCTAACTACTCTCCTATGCAACAACAAAATTATCAAAATTGATCGTTGGAAAATATTTTTCATATCATTAAAAATCACCAATTGACTTAATAATTTATTTACAAAAACTTTAATTATTAATATTGCATAAAAAAATTAATTATTAATATTGCATACAAACAATCACAGCCATCTTTTGAAATTCAAACACTTTCAAACATCAAACACCTTAAAATAACCAAACGCCTTGAAACATTACAATCTACTATCAGACACCTTGAATGTTTTGGACTCATGACTCATATCCAATTATACTATCACTTTGTCAATATTTTTTGTTTCTTTTGTCTTTTTGATTTTGAATTTCAAACTTTTGGTGGGTGGGTTTTGTAGCAAGATCAGATCAACTTCGTAGAATCCAGAATGCCATTGGACTTATCACTCATAATCAATTATACTATTTGTCATTTTTTTTTTCTAACTGTTCTCCTATGTAACAATAAAATTATCAAAATTGTTCGTTGAAAAATATTTCTCATATCATTAAAAATCATTAATTGACTTAATAATTTATTTACAAAAAAATTAATTAGTAATATTAAATTAAACAATTAAGATGTATCATAGAATCAGATAAAATATTATGGAAAAAAAATTAACTCAAATTTTATTCGCATTATCTTTACATTTTTCCTTCTCTTTTTTAAATTATTATCCAAATTTATAATGTAAACCCAAAATATTTAAATATCACCTAATGTGAAAGAGTTGTGTCAATATTTAATTTTTTTTTTTCCAGATTATCGGTTACAATAAGGAAAGAAAATACTCCTCCACCAACAAAAAGAGACGGACAATATCATTGGTATGAACTTGTATGTCAATTTCGATGAACAAATAAAAAAAAATGTGCATAGTTTGTTACAGCTACTAATCAAAGGATTTATCACATATGCAATTTCTGAACGTCGTGCTTGACAAAACAATTGATATACCAGATTTACACCTGAACAACGAAAACAATATATTGAAAATATTTCAAATAATAGAAAAAGAAAACGCAAAGGTCCAAACAAATTCGACAACACAACTTACTCTTTGGAAGGGCATGCCAACGAATGGTAAACACACAAAATTAATAATTATTTTTGACATCTTTTACTATATAGACTTGATTCTAATGCCTATAATTTGTTTAATATATATGAAAAATAGGTGATGCATTGTGGGGATATATTTTCTGAGTCCCAACACGTGGACAAGGTGACGCCGACGTGTCAGCCGAGGTGCCACGTGTCCAAGTCGTGACGTCGAGGTTATCTCGGCAAGGCCGAGGTTATCTCTGAAGATATCGGAATCCAAAATAAGTGGATAAGGGACAAGAGTCCTAGAATGATGAAGAATTTTAGCATGGATAAGGATAACACTCTTAGGGAGTTTATCTTTATCTCTTGGAGAGTCCAGGATAAGCACTGAGCAAGAGTCCATTGAAGCTAGGCTTCTAGTGGGACAAGGATTGAGTTAATTATAAAAGAGAGGCACCCCCATGGGTCTAAGGTGCGCAATTTACATTCTAAACAGTGAATTTCGCACTATTGATTATCTTTGAGAGATATACTGACTTGATCGTCGGAGTGCTCCCGGGTGGACGAACCACCGCCGGAATCTTCTCTTTCTGTTGCAGGTCAGCTAGGTGTCATCTATTCTGCCAGTTCTCTCCAGCTGAATACTGGGTTGGGCAGTGTGATCGAAAAATCACTCACACAATTTGGCGCCGTCTGTGGGAAAGAAAGGAGAATAGATGGCCAGTGACGGACAGAAGGAAAGGATTAGGGACGACACTCCTGCTGGGAGTGGCAGACCCATCGACCTTGGCGTCGAAGGAGACAACCGCAACATAGAAACTCGTAACCAGAATCACAGCAAGAAAGACGTCGGCCAGGATGGCGACGTACCAAAGCAGCCAGATCGAAGTGGGTACTACCATGAGGATGACCTCCAGGTATGGAAGAACAGATGCATGCGGAGGGACGAAGAGGTAAAAGAGATGTCAAACAAATTGGCAGACCTGCAATCGGTCGTCAATTTTATGATGCAAAACAATGTCATGTAGCCATCATACCCGCTGCAGGACACACCAATTCCAGCGGCCAATACCCAGAAGAGAGGGTAGAAGACAATCCCAATAGCCCCTCAGCACACCAGAAGCGAAAAACACTCTCACCGGCCTTCCAGGGAGGTCGGGCGAGGAGAATCGAGGAGAGAAAAGTCGCGGAGGACGCACCGCGCCAAAGAGGCAGACCCCAAAGAACATCGGCATGTTCAGAGACAGGCACTTTGCTTCGACACAACTCACGGAGAAAGATCAAAGAAGACCCACCACGAAGCTGAGAGTAGTATGCCAAAAAGACTGAAGTCAGGAGACAGCCGAGCCCCTGGACGGAGCAAAGAAGACTTGAGGGATTACCTCAAGAGGAAGCAGCAGAATGCCAATGCCGAGGTAACTTCCCCTGAAAAGCCGAGAACACCATTCTCGGTAGAACTAGACAAATTTGAGGCACTAAAGAGATTCAGTATGCCGAGGTTCCAAATTTACGATGGTAAGTCGGACCCCAACTTCCACGTTGGATTATACTTGAACTCGATGGCATTATATAGTGGGAACAAGTCGTTGCTCTGCAAAGTGTTCCCCTCATCTTTTGGAGAGATTGCATCAGATTGGTTCCACAAACTACCAAAGGGAAGTGTGAAGACTTGGGAAGGCCTGGCCGAGATATTTGTGGCTAGGTTCGTGACAAACAAGTTGCAGCCATTAAGGGTGGACGCATTAATGGCTCTGAAGATCAGCAAGGAAGAAGGCCTTAGGGCCTATGCAAAAAGGTACTATGAGGTGTTCAACCGAATACCAGAGTGTAATCAAGAGGTGGCGGTCGTGTCTTTCAAGAACGGCTTAAAAGACAACTGTCCACTACGAAAATCTTTGGCAAAGACATTGCCAAAAAGTATGGAAGAGCTCATGGCGAGAATCGAGAAGTATGCCAGAGCCAAGGAAGATACGTCTTGGACTAAGGAGACAAAGCAAGAAAAGGGAAACAGCTCACCGAAGCGAGGCCAAGGTAACAATGGATCAAGCAAGCAAGAGACTGAACTACGAGCTACACAGGCAGTGACAACTGTGTTCCGAATCCCAATTCACAAAGTCCTGGATCAAATTCGGAATCAACCTATTTCAGAACAGCAGCAAAGGCACCAGGAGAATTCATGGGAAAAAACCTTGGCAGACATCGTGCTTACCACAATGAAAATTGGCACATGACTCAGGGTTGCAGAGCCCTGAAAACACACTTGGAAGACCTGGTGAGGCAAGGCCATCTGAGAGACCTTGTCAATGAGGCCAGAACAAGAGAAGAACAGGCAAGATTGCCTCAGGTGACAGCAGCTCCACCTCCCCCAGCTCAGCAACCACAAGCAGGAGGACCTCGAGTAATTAATGTAATTCACTCGAAGGTCAGTGAAAACGAGATTAGGGGGGAGACCCAGAAAGTGAAGCACTTGCAGCATGTCTACCAAGCCGGGGAGAAGAGACATCGGGCAGAGGAGTGCCAAGGACCAGTAGTGTCCTTTTCTGAAGCCGACCTTGAGATGGTACAATACCCGCATAATAATGCCTTGGTAGTATCCCTCCAGGTTGGGGAATGCCAAGTAAGGCGCATCCTGATTGATCAAGGCAGCTCTTGTGACATCATGTACGTCCGATGTTACAAGGAGCTTGGCCTTCACCTAGACAATATGGAGCAATCCAATAGTCCAATGGTCGGGTTCAATGGAACGCCGACATGGCCACTAGGAACAACAAGCTTGGAGGTGCAGGCAGGCACCAGGAAGATAACAACAGAATTCACCGTAATCGACACACCCTCCCCTTACAACATCATTTTGGGAAGACCGTGGTTGCATGCGATGAGGGCTGTTCCCTCAACTTTGCATCAACTATTGCGGTTCCCAACAGAGCATGGGATTGAGGAGGTCAGAAGAGATCAGCTGCAGGCAAAGAATTGCTCCATGGCAGCAATGAAATCCACCTGCAGTATAAGAGAACCAGAAGAGGCAGAGATCAAAGACGAAGACATGGAGGTCTTAGAGGATGTCGGCAATGAGCCAGCCGAAAAGAGTGAAGAAGCACTGAAGAAAATCTTCGTCTAGGAAGGGGATGAAGAATGCTTCTTTCTTCTCGGCTCGGGCTTAGCCAAAGAAGAAGAAAAAGAGTTGGAAACTTTTTTTAGAACAAATATTGAGGTGTTTGCTTGGACACTTTATGAGATGCCTGGCATTGACCCCGAGGTCACTTGCCATAAACTGAATGTTGATACATCGGCAAAACCAGTGATCCAACGAGCAAGAAGACCGACGTTGACACACGTCGAAGCAGTGGAGGAAGAAGTAGACAAACTTCTCGAGGCCAGGGCCATTCGAGAGGTAAATTACCCGACATGGCTATCAAACATAGTGGTGGTGAAGAAGAACGGTAAATGGAGGGTTTGCGTGGACTTTACCAGCCTGAACAAGGCCTGTCCCAAGGACAGTTTTCCTCTACCCAAGATTGACCAGATGGTAGACGCCACTTCGGGGCATGGAAGAATGAGCTTTCTGGATGCCTACAGGGGATACCATCAGATAGCCATATGTTCCCCAGATGAGGAGAAGACTGCGTTTATCACCCCAAAAGGTCTGTACTGCTATAGAGTGATGCCTTTTGGGTTGAAATATGCAAGAGCAACTTACCAAAGACTGGTAACCAAGATGTTCAAACACCTGATTGGCAGAACGGTAGAAGTTTACATCGATGACATGGTCGTGAAGACCAAGGAACCTAAAGGTCATCTGGCCGACCTAAAAGCAGTCTTTGACATCCTTAAAACGTATCGACTCTGACTCAATGCGGCGAAATGTGCATTTGGAGTAGGGTCTGGTAAGTTTTTAGGATACCTGGTGACTAGAAGGCGCATTGAGGCTAGCCCAGATCAGATTAAGGCCATCCTAGAATTAAAGAGCCCAACGTCGGCAAAACAGGTACAAATGTTGACTGGAAGGGCCGCAACCCTGAACAGGTTCATAAGCAGAAACTCAGACAAGTGCAAACCTTTCTTCAACTTAGTAAAGAAAGCCACAGATTTTTTATGGACAGAAGAATACGAGGCCGCCCTGACTGACCTGAAGAAGTATCTGACCACAAATCCAGTTCTTTCAAATCCAGAACCTGGAGAGGAGTTGTTTTTGTACTTAGAAGTCTCAGAACACGCAGTAAGCGCAGTGGTAATTCGAGAAGAAAAAGGGGAGCAAAGGGCCGTTTACTACGTAAACAAAACCCTGGCCGATGCAGAAACAAGCTATCTACCCTTAGAAAAATTGGCACTGGCCTTAGTAATGGCTTTAAAGAAACTGAACCATTACTTCTAGGCCCATAAAATTATAGTGCTAATAGAACACCCCTTGAAGTCTTTGCTACAACAAGGAGACCTGACAAGAAGAATAGTCAAATGGGCAGTGGCCTTGGGACAGTATGACTTGGAGCACAGACCTAGAACAACAATCAAAGGCCAAGTTTTGGCTGACTTCGTGGCCGAGTTCACACCAGAATACATCGAACATCGGGCTCCGTTGAGCTGAGGTGAACGATGTCCAAGAAGGCAAGGAGAAGCTCAGCCAAATTCAACAGAACAAAGGAAAAAGGAAAAACTCAGACCCTGCAACATTTACATCGGCGACTCCTTTTGACTATTTGTCGATAGGAGCTCAAACCGGCAAGGAGCGGGGGCAGGAGTAGTACTGGTATCTCCAAATGGAGAAGTGTTGGAACAGTCCATTCGATTGGGGTTCAAGGCCTCAAACAATGAAGCAGAATATGAAGCATTGATTGCAGGACTAAAGCTGGCGGTAGCAGCAGAAGCAGATGAAGTAATAGTCTTCTATGACTCCCAGCTCATAGTCAACCAGACAACGGGCGAATTTGCAGCCCGAGATGAAATGATGTCAGCCTACGCAAAGGAAGTCAAGAGGTTAGTAGCTTTGTTTCATAATTGCCGACTACATCAGGTCAACTGAGATGATAATAGTCACGCCGATACACTAGCCAATCTGGCCAGTGCAATACAACCTGGAAAGGCAAGGACTATAATGGTCGAATACTTGTCGGGCCCGAGCATCGAACCACTGACCATAGAGCGTGAAGCAATATGTGTGGACATGGGACCAAGCTAGATGGATGCAATTGTTGCATTCCTAAAAGAAGGAAAGCTGCCAGATGACCACAAAGAGGCGCACAAGGTCAGATTGAAGTCGGCGAGATTCAGTCTGACAGCAGAAGGACATCTCTACAGAAGATCTTTCACTGGACCCCTTTTAAGGTGTGTACACCCATCACAAGTTGAAAATTTTTTATATGAAATACATGAAGGAATCTGTGGAAGCCATACTGGGGGCAGATCACTTGCCCACAGGGCCATTACCCAGGGGTATTAGTGGCCCTACATGCAGAAAGATGCAGAAGCCTATGTGAAGAAATGTGAAAAATGCCAAAGGTTTACACCACTGATACACCAACCAGCAGCAGACCTAAATCCAGTATCCACTCCTTGGTCGTTTGCCCAATGGGGCATGGATCTCATTGGGCAACTGCCCCAAGCAACTGAACAAAGGAAGTACCTGCTGGTAGCAACAGACTACTTCACCAAGTGGATAGAAGCTGAGCCCCTAGCCAAGATCCGAGATGTAGACATGAAGAACTTCTTATGGAGGAACATCATCACCAGATTTGGAATTCCAACAGCAATAGTTGCTGACAATAGAACACAATTTGACAGCAAGCTAATCAAGAAATTTTGCGCAAAGTTTAAGATCAAGAACTACTTTTCAACCCCAAGCTTTCCTCAAAACAATGGACATGCAGAAGCATCCAACAAAGTTATCCTAGATGGGATAAAGAAGAGGTTGCAAGCAGCAAAAGGAAAGTGGGTGGATGAACTACCAAATGTGCTCTAGGCATATCGGACTACGCCGAGAAGAACAACAGGGGAATTCCCCTTTGCCATGACCTATGGCACAAAAACTGTCATTCCGTTTGAAGTCGGCATTCTTGGGATCAGAACCCAGGGAGTAGAGAATGGGACTAATGATGTACTCTTAGCCCGAGATCTGGACCTACTAGAAAAAAGAAGAGAGAAAGCTGCAATTCAGCTCGCAGCCTACCAACAACAGCTTGCCAGAGCTTATAATAAAAGAGTCAACCCAAGGGAGTTCCAAGTCGGTGACCTTGTCTTGAGAAAAGTCGTCGGCAACAAGAAGGATCCCAGGGAGGGCAAGCTTGGCCCAAACTGGGAAGGACCCTACAAAATCACTTCGGTATTGGGCAACGGGGCATATCGGCTAGAAGATAGTGAGGGCAAAGAGTGGCCAAGACCCTGGAATACTTGTAATATAAAGTTTTTCTATCTTTAGATTGTCCTTGTTATTTGCCGACGTAATGAATAAAATTTTCGCAGAATTCTTCTATATTTGTGATTGATGAAGATACATAACGTTGTTTCAGAATACGTGCATAATGAAACTCCAAGTGGAACTTAGGTTCACATTAGGGGGCAGAGAGAAGAAATGATGTTTAACACTTGTTGAAACTTAAGAAAAGTTTACAAATTGAAGTTAAACCGAAATGATGTTTAACACTTGTTGAAACTTGAGAAAAGTTTACAAGTTGAAGTTAAACCGATATGATGTTTAACACTTGTTGAAACTTAAGAAAAGTTTACAAGTTGAAGTTAAACCGAAATAATGTTTAACACTTGTTGAAACTGGAGAAAAGTTTACAAGTTAAAGTTAAACCGAAATGATGTTTTACACCTGTTGAAACTTGAGAAAAGTTTACAAGTTAAAACTGAAATGATGTTTTACACTTGTTGAAACTTGAGAAAAGTTTACAAGTTAAAACCGAAATGATGTTTAACACTTGTTGAAACTTAAGAAAAGTTTACAAGTTGAAGTTAAACCAAAATGATGTTTTACACTTGTTGAAACTTGAGAAAAGTTTACAAGTTCAAACCGAAGTGATGTTTAACACTTGTTGAAATTTGAGAAAAGTTTACAAGTTGAAGTTAAACCGAAATGATGTTTAACACTTGTTAAAACTTGAGAAAAGTTTACTAGTTAAAGTTAAACCGAGGTGATGTCAAACACTTGTTGAAATTTGAGACAAATTTACAAGTTGAAACCGAGGTTATGCCAAGAAAAGTATTTGGATACTTGCCGAAGTAAATCATCATAACCGAAGTATGTTACCCCGAGGAGGTTGCACAAGATAGAAATATGTATTAAAGATATGTAAATTATTCTAAGTATGAAAGACATACAAGAAGCAATAAAGGGAAGACAAACAATGCAAACATTCAAGAAAGAAGTTGTATTCATGAAAAGGCACATCGGCAACTTAAAGAGTTTAAATTACTTTGAAAGGAGAAACAAAGTATAAGAAAGGAAAAGAAAAACATCAAGACTAAGATTCCTCAGCATCATCAGCAGGCTGGGTCTGGATCTCGAACGACTGCTGGGAGGACATCTCGGCCACCTTCTCGGCCGCAAGCTCAGCATCAATCTCTTGAAGGGTCTAATCAAGGCTCTTGTCGGCGAGAGGCATGTCTAATGATGCCTGCTCAGGAGTAGCTTCCTTGGGCACCTCCTCAACCTCCTTATCTTGAGTCAAGTCTAGGACTTGCTCAGTTTGAGGAAGAGACTTGGCCCCAGCAACATCTTTAGACTTCCTCACCAAGACCTCCTCCTCAGATTCAGAGCCGTCATCAGATTGAGTTGGAGTTGGCGGGAATGGAAGAGGAAGGGCGTCGGCGTTCCGAAGGGGCGAGTCCTCGGGGACTTCAAACTTGTTTAGAAGAGACATCCAACCAAGGGTAAAACCCTTGTTGCATGCCTGCTTCACTTGTTTTTCATAATCTGCCGGGACATCGGCCACCCCTACATTGTAGCCCTTCTCGTCGGCGGCCTTGACCTCCCTTTGGTGGCCAGGACGTCTTGAAGCTCCCTTTGGGCCTCGGCCATCTTGTCCTCGGGCTCTTTCAGCTGGGCTTGGAGACCTTTGTTTATCACCTCAGCAGCACCTGTTTTCTCTTCGGCGTCATGTTGAGCCTTGATAGCATCCTCAGCCTAATCTTCCAGGGTCTTC
This sequence comes from Camellia sinensis, assembly GCF_055761805.1. Taxonomy (NCBI): domain Eukaryota; kingdom Viridiplantae; phylum Streptophyta; class Magnoliopsida; order Ericales; family Theaceae; genus Camellia; species Camellia sinensis. Next base: position 8,755,456 of record NC_138968.1, read on the forward strand.
ATCTTTGACTGCAAGCTCTTATTAATCTTTTGAAGAGAGGAGACCTCCCTCTTCTTCTCGGCCAACTTCTCCCGATTCTCAAAGGATTGTATTGAGAAGGAATGGGCATGCTGGATGGCCTAAAAGTAAAACAGAACAGAAGTTGTTAAAAAAAATTACAAGTATGGAACAAAAAGAAAGAAAAAGTTGCCAGATAAAGACACTTACTTGAACGGAGTGTTAAAGCATCAGGGCGTAGTTTTCATACTCGCTCAACTCGGCATTTCGGTTGAGATCGCCGAGGAAAAGCAGAGCGGTACTGAGGGCTACGCCGACGTTAATGTCATTGGCACTATCGTTGGCCATAACTGGCTTGTCTTTGTGGACGCACCCCGCGTAAGGGCCTCACCCCACAGTTCGTACTCGATTTGTGTCACGGTCTTTAATCTTGAACCAAATAGTCCAAATCCGGCAAATCGTTTTGAGAAAACAGATTTTTAGAAAAGAAGTGCCAAACATGGACTGCTTTGCCAGATACAGAGTCGCCACCTAAATATTTTTTATGGGGGAATTTAGGAAACCCTGACTCGGTGCCAAAGGCCACGTGTCCGTCATCACCAAAGTTGCATCGGCTCAGGAACTTGGGTACGATTGGGGAAGGTCAACTATGAGCACCCCCTCTCGCCCGATCAAAGATCGGCCTCTACTAACCGTGATATCCGTTTTTGAAAACGTTATGTGTTCTTATTCCGGTTATTAGCCTAGAATTACTATGTTATGCGCATAGCAAACAAGTATAGACCAAATCGCCTAAATTGGAACAAAACATTTCATGCTTGTTTTGAAAATAGTTTGCTACTCGCAAGTAGGCTAAAAATGTAGATTTCGCCACCCTCAAGTGGGCTTTAGAAAAGATGATTTTGCCACTATCTAGTGGGCTTGAAACTCACAGTTTTAATGTGTTATCCCAATTTAGTTAATTCAACCTCCATCCACAGGCATTCAAGCAGTTATATCACATAAGCAGCTAGCCTCATGGTAATCATGCTATTATGGCAACACTCATACACATGCGGTATGCTAAAGCATAAATGCTTACCGAGTACTCCAAGCCAGAACAGAAGCTAGTTAGTAATCATGTGCATGATCCTAGTTCATGTTGAGATGGCTAATGCAATACATACAAGATGCAACTACAATAGGCTCGGCTATCCTAATGATGGCATGTGAAATGCTGCAACTAGCAGGTATTCAACTTGGAATTGAAATACAAGTGCAGTTAGTATGATGTACCGAGCCCGGTGCATGTAGGACAAATGTATGGATGCACGCATGCATAGCATAAGGTATGCTAATTTAAATATGCCCTAATACTAACCATCAAAAGCAAGTAAGTAAAAGGGAGAAAGAAGTGGGGGATTAGAAGACATGCACACACGCACCCACACTTATTACAAGTTAGCCCTCACTCGGAGGGACCTGTAACAGCGCCCGCGTGGGCCTCGCGCTACAGTTCGGACCCGACTTGTGTCACGGTTCTTAATCTGAACCAAAGAGTCCAAATCTGGCAAATCGTTTTGAGAAACAGATTTTTGAAAAAGTAGTGCCAAACATGGACTGCTTTGCCAGATACAGAGTCGCCACCTAAATATTTTTTATGGGAGAATTTAGGAAACCCTGACTCGATGCCGAAGGCCACATGTCCGTCATCACCGGAGTTGTCTCGGCTCGGGAGCTTGGGTACGATCGGGGAAGGTCAGCTATGAGCACCCCCTTTCGCCCGGTCCGAAGACCGGCCTCTACTAACCGTGATATCCGTTTTTGAAAACTTTATGTGTTCTTAAACCAATTGTTAGCCTAGAATTACTATGTTATGCGCGCGGCAAACAAGTATAGACCGAATCGCCCAAATTGGAAATAAAACATTTTATGTTCGTTTTGAAAATGGTTTGCTACTCGTAAGTAGGCTAAAATGCAGGTTTTGCCACCTTCAAGTGGGCTTTTGGAAAAGATGGTTTTGCCACTATCTAGTGGGCTTAAAAATCGCAGTTTTAACGCATTATCCCAATTTAAGCAATTTGACCTCCACCCACAGGCATTCAAGCAGTTATATCACATAAGCAGCTAGCCTCATGGTAATCATACTGTCATGGCAACACTCACACGCATGCGATATGCTAAAGCATAAAAGCTTACCTCGTACTCCGTGCCAAAACAGTAAACTAGTTAGCAAACATGCATGTCCTAGCTCATGTTAAAAGTGGCTAATGCATCACATGCAAAATGCGATCTAGGCAGGCTCGGCTGGCCCTAAACATGGCATATGAAATGCGATCAACTATCACATAGTCAATTTTTGAATTGAAGTACGAATGCAGTTAGCGTGATGTACCGAGCCTAATGCATGTCAACAAATGCATGAATGCACGCATGCATAGCATAAGGTATGCTAAAATAAATATGCCCTAATCTACCATCATAAGCAGGTAAATAAAAGGGAGAAAGAAGTGGGGGTTGGAAGACATACACACACGCATCCACACTTATTACAGACTTGCCCTCGCTCGGAGGGACCGAATAAATATTACAAATTAATTAACTACGCAAGCTAATTAATATTACAAATTAACTAATTTAATTAACAAATTAAATAAATTAATTGAAACAGGAAAACGCCTCGGGAAGCGCGCCGCCATGCGCAAGCTGCCTCTGTTTTCCTTCTTTCACTCCTCTGGAGACTGTCAAAGCCTCAGGGTTGCATCCCTAGGCACTAGGGAGTACCACCGGCTGAGTGGAATCACCACCGGCACTGGTATATGTCCATCGGCACAAAATTGAATCTGTCGGCAGAGAAAAGGTTGCCGGCCGGCACCTTAAACTGCCGGTCGGCAAAGAAAGTCTGCTGGACCTGCAATTCACAGCAACAGAGGGCAAAACGAGGCATGGCAGCGCAATTCAAGGCATGTATGCATCGACCATATCCCTTATCATTGTAACGTCTCAAAGGGACATGTGCCTCGGTTCCCGGACCACCAATCACGCATTTCCATGCATGATGGCCCAAAGAACCAAGTATGCAACTTTGATTTCAAATGTATGCAAACCAATCAAACAAAACTCCCAATCCCTATCACCCAAGTCAAGGGACAAGGAATGCATGCAAGATGCAATGCAACCTAGGCATACAAGCTAAGAATGCAACATGGCATGGCAAGGCACTTATGCAAGCATACAAGCATACATATGGCAATGCAAATAGATGGAAAGATGGACTTATACATGAATTAGGCAGCTCTAGTTAGGCCCAAAACAGTGGCCAATGGAAGAAAATGAAGTGCCTCGAAATGCGTGCGCACGGGCACGCAAACCGAGGCAAAGGCATATGCAATGCAATGGCTAAAATGGCATATGGAATGCAACATGGACTTATACTAACATGAGAGAGCCTCAGCCACACTCACATAAGAGGCCGATGAATGAAAATGAAGTGCCTCGAAATGCGTGCACACGGGCACGCAAACCGAGGCAATGGCATATGCAATGCAATGGCATGGAAAATGACATGCAAATATGCTAATGGGATTTCAGCACTGAAATATGGGGGAAAACATCCCCGGAATGAGGCGAAAACACACCCGATGCATGGAATAGTCCCGAAACATGGACTTTGGCACCCGAAATGGCCTATAGCTATATCAAACATGCACAACATGGATATGCAATGAATAGACAGTAGCAAGGCAGCCCCAAAATTAGCATTTTACTAGTACAACTCATGGCCAAAAAGCAAACAAAGATAGGGCAACAATGGCATGCAAAAATGGCCCTAAACATGAGATTATGAAGCAACTCACAGCTGCTGTCTCCAAACATGTTAGGGCCCTTCAACAACATTGAAGAGGGGCCCAAAATATGCACATTCACAGTTCATGGTAGCCCCGAAATCAGTATACAAACATGCTAGAAATACAATGCAAAACGAGGCTCAAAAGTGGCTATAACATGAGGTATACAAAACATTCACCAAACAGCCAAAAACCCTTAATAAAACATGTTAATAAGGTCAAAATAAAGCCACTTTTAGTTCGGACCAAGGTTCAAAAATAGCAACATCAGGGGCTGCCAAGACATACAAAAATGGGACCAAAAAGAGGATATAAAGGGAAGTACAATATGGAAGTCCCAAACAGTGTTGAGCCCTTCCTCAATGTTGAAGAGGGGCTCAAAATAAGCCTATCTACAGTTTACTACATCTCCAAAAACAGATTACACATAGGCCAAAAACAACATGCAAGATTAGGGCCTAAAGGAGAGATAAAGAAGGAAGTGCTAGCTACTATCCTCAAACAGCAAGAGGTCCTCAATCAAACATGAAGAAGACCTCAAAATATGATGATTTGAAGTTTGGGTCGGAGCCCAAAGATGTAAGCAACTATGGCTTAGATATTAAGCAAGAAAAGGCTAGAAAATGGAAGATGAGGACTCACCCTTGAAGACCAGCAAATCAGCGCCTCTTGGACCAAGTTTAGGTGCTCCTAAGCTTTGGAGAACAGCCTCAAGCTACTGGAATGGGCGTTGGATGCCTTGTGCTATGAGTTGATGAAGAAATGGCCCAAGAACAAGGGTATTTGATGGTTGAATGAGAGAGATATGGAGAGAGATGGAGGGTTGCATGTATGTATATCAGATATATGTCTATATATCTCTGGTTTTTTGTCCTCAAAATCCAACCTAAACAAAGGAGGAGGAGAGGTGCTTATATAAGCAATGCTAAGCTTCTAAGACAAGCTTCAAAGGGGCCAAGGGGTTCAAGGGGGGGTGCAAGGCTTCTAGAGGAAGCTAAAACAGCTGGCCAAGCTTCTTAGAGAAGCTTGGCCAAAAGGTTCAAGCTTCTAGAAGGTTAAGGGGTTCAAAGGCTCACAAGGTGCAAAACAAACACACATGCACGTGGGGGATCAATTCTGTGCATTCCAGCTGGCACAGCTGGAATCCACTCAATCTGCAGAATGCTCCGGAAGGTCGTCGGCTATCAAAAATTGCCGGTCAGCACAATAAAGTGCCGGTCGGCACAATAAATGGCCGGTCGGCACAATAAATTGCCGGCCGGAACAAACAGAGTGCCGATGGGTGGCCGGTGAGGTCAAAAAAGTGCCGGTGGATGTCCAGATTGAAGCCCCGGAAGTTAGCTTTCCAATGGCGCAAACCTTGCATCAAAATTCCTCCTGTGCAAAACGTTATGCCCTTTTTCGTGAAGCCGCGCAGATTCGATCCAACCGGGATGATGCCCGACTTCAACTGATCATATCTCCCCCACCCGGACTTGTCTCTAGGAGATTCTTGAGTGCAAAATGAAGCCCCGGAAGTAAGCTTTCCGACGGTGGTGGCCCCATAGCTAAACTCCAAGCGTACAGACAGATAAGCCCGATTCAACGAGGGCTGCTCGACTCGCTTCTACCCGGATTCATGCCGAACTTCTCCCAAATTAGTTTTCTCCTCTCCTTTCCTCTCTTCTTCAACTCCAAACCCCTAAACAAAGTGTTTTGAAGGATTTGCCTCTCTCCTTGCCCAAAAAAACTGAATCTTTGCCCTGCACATCTCCCAACACTGAGCAAACCATCAGTAGTGCCCAAGTCTTAAGGGCGGTCAAAAATGGGGTGTCTACAGGACCGAAAGAATAATACAATTTAACTAACTAACAAGCTAATTAAATATTACAGACCACCTAATTAATTAAGCAAATTAATTAATCTAATTATGTGGTAAAAGGCCTCGGGAAGAGGGTCCCATGCGTGCGTGCTCGGGTTTGCTCGGAAATCCAACGCCATGCACAAGTTTGCCTCTGTTTTCCCTGCTCTGCTCTCCTGAAAATTGTACAACTCCTAAGGTATGCTCCATGGACACTGTGGAGCACCACCGACCAAGTGAGAACACCACCGGCCATGTCCGGATGGTCATCGGCCATTTGTTGAGCTCTCGGCCATCAATAATTGGTCGGTCGGCACTCCATGTAGTCGACTGGCCAAATATTCCTACAGAACCTATTTTGACAGTAGCAGAGGGCAAAACATGGCATGGCAATGCATTTCAAGCAAATGTATGCACCACCACATCCCTTATCATATTTAAGACTCAAAGGGGTATGGTGCTCGATTCTTGGACTACCAATCGCGCATTTCAATGCGTGATAGCCCAAAAAACCAAGTTGTGCATTTCAATGTCAAATATAATGCACACAAACACACAATGAACTCAACCTCTGTCATACTCAATTCAAGAGGCAAAGCATGCATGCTTAATGTTATGCAACCTAGGCATGGAAGCTAAGCATGCAATATGAGCATGTGAACAAGCAATGTAAATATGCAAGCATGCAAGTTGTGCAAACTAACAAGCATGCAAGATGGATGAGCATGCAACGACATGTGGGAATGGTCTTAAACCAAAATGGGCAGCTCTCAAATAGGCCCAAATCAGTGGCCAAAATGATGCAACAAAGGCATGAAAACGCACACACAAGCATGCATGCACAAGGGCCTAAACATGGAGCGTAAGCCATCAACTCTTCAAGGCATGAAAGGGATGGAAAATGCAAGCATATAAGCACATCATGAGGTTTGAAATAGCATACCAAGTGATTCCAAACCACTGAAACAAAGCAAGGATGGCATGCTAGAGAGGCCAAAGCTTAAGGCATTCAAGAGGGATTACATGGTAGCTATACAAAGCAAGACATGAATGACTCAAATGACCTAAAACAGTCCCTTAGCACATCAAAATATGCATGTAAGCTTCACAAAGCTTAGCCAAAACACATGAGCATGGTAGTCTAAATGCTATGCATGTATTGAGGCAAATCATGGCATTACAAGGCATGTATGCTAAGCAAGCATGGTGTACCAAACCCAACTAAAAAAAGAGCTATATCATGACTAATAAGCATAAATATCAGTCAAGGCATGGCCAACATGAACCTAAACATGATGCTCACTAAAGAGGCAAAAATGGCCCTTTTCAAGGACAACAAGGAGAGGGGGTGGCCCTCTCCTTCTTAGGACCTCAAGGTACCATCCTCATCACTGAAATCCCTCAAGATTTCAGTGGTGAGGAGGCCCAAACACAATGGTCCCGGAGCTCAACCGAAATGGCACAAAACAAGGGCCAAACAAGCCTTAAGAGGGGTCAAACAACCCCAAAGCTTAAAACACCCTTAAGAAACTATTTAGGACAGATAAAAACAAGACCTTTCTATGTTATATGTTAAGCTCAAAAATAGTTGCAAGATAGGCAAAAAGACTATGCAAGAATGGGGAATAAAGGGTGAAGTTCTTACCCTTGATGACCCTCTTCACAAACAATGGTCCAGCAGCTTCTCTAAGCTCAAAACTAGCCAAAAACTTCAAGAACAGCCTCTTAGTACCTCAGTAGTTAAAAGAAGGTGTGATGGTGGGTGTTTATGCACAAAAGTAAGACAAAACACACACAAAACACAAAAGAGAGGGAGATATAGATATAGGATAGATACACAACTCAAACCCTAAAACTAGAACCCTCTGAAAATATTGTCTAACCTAAAAGAGGGAGAAAAGACCTCCTCTTATAGAGGATTCAATCTTGTAAAGCTTCCAAGGCAAGCTAACAAGAGAGAGATCCCTCCATACACGTTTATGGAGGGGAGAAAAGTGTATGCCAGCTAGCATAAAATATCTGCAAAAGCAGATGAACAGTGGTCGGCCAGCCAAAAATGCAATTTGGCCAAAATAGATGGCCGGTCGACCATCTATAGTGCCAGCCGGCCAAACATTTGGCCGGTGGAAGCAAAACACAGCCGGTGGCCTCAAGCCATGGCCGGTGATGTGTGGGGATGGCTCACAAGCCATTCCCTGCCCCTCCAAGGCAAAACACAAGTGTTTGGTGCAAAACCAGACACAAAACAGTCGAGTCGAGAGGTCCTTAGGCAAGGCGCGTAGCCGAGACCGCCGAGAACTCAAGACGAACACAAACAAGGATGATCACCGGGTGTTCAAGCGGTGACGTCCAAGTCTTGAGGACGGTCAAAAATGGGGTGTCTACAGTTGCCCCTCTTTGACAGAACTCGAAAGTCATAACAATGACGGGAGTGAGTGTCAAAGCCTAGAGACGACCCATTTTTGACAAAGTCGAAGACTTAGACAAACACACAAGCTACAGATAAGGTACGCGTCCGAAGGCGGGGGCAAAATGCAACTGACAATGCAAGAAGCCGAACATAACTTATGATCATGCAAAGAAAGCTGTAACGAAGCATAACATGCAACAGTTTTAAGCAATCAACACAAATCCAACTACATTACAATGCAGAAAGGATGTAAGAGAATCATGTAATTCTCGCTACGTTTCACGCGGAGAATACAATACCTGTCCGGCTCGTCTGGTTGCACCAGCCTCAAATGAACCGTGCATACAATATCGTGCCTGAAAGAGAAAGAAAACTTAACAGGTATGATATCGTTAGCACCATGCATATCATGCAAAATGATATGCAATATATACAAAACTATGTACAATAATGCAAAAGAAAATGCAATGTAATTAAATCATGATCCAATCATGAGTGGTTCAAAACCACACGAATGCCAAATAGATTGATGGAGGTAACAAGTCCGTCTACCATAGAAAAGGTGTCGCAACCCTCAAAGCGCGTACACATGCAGAACTATGAGTGATGTAGACGGACGCAAGGACAAGTAATTGGGTGGAATGACATAAGTGGGGAATGATCCGCTAATGAAAGAACATGATCCTAATGCAGGATGCAAAAATTACACTACAATGTAATATGTATGATGGATATGGCGCACGGGCCAAACCAAATCTTGCCTAGGAAAGGCATGGACACAAACAAGCCACATCTAACATAGAACGGTCATACAGAACTATGAGTGTATAGACGTGAAAAGTATGGGCACATACCAGTCCAAGCTCAACAAGGAAAGGCGCAAACCCTAGATGGAGGTGATGCAATGAATGCATGCAAGCTACAATGCAACATCTACAATATGCAATGGAATGGATATAGTGGATTAAGGTCTACGGCCAAACCGTATCTTGCCTAGGAAAGGCATGGACACAAACAAGCCACGTCTAACATAGAACGGTCATACAGAACTATGAGTGTATAGACGTGAAAAGTATGGGCACATACCAGACCAAGCTCAACAAGGAAAGGTGCAAACCCTAGATGGAGGTGATGCAATGAATGCATGCAAGCTACAACGCAACATCTACAATATGCAATGGAATGGATATAGTGGATTAAGGCCTACGGCCAAACCGTATCTTGCCTAGGAAAGGCATGGACACAAACAAACCACGTCTAACATAGAACGGTCATACAGAACTATGAGTGTATAGACGTGAAAAGTATGGGCACATACCACTCCAAGCTCAACAAGGAAAGGCGCAAACCCTAGATGGAGGCGATGCAATGAATGCGTGCAAGCTACAATGTAACATCTACAATATGCAATGGAATGGATATAGTGGGATGCATGACATATGCAATATATTACAATGAAATGCATGACATATGCATGTTGTCATTTTTTGTTTTTTGGTTTTGTTTGAAATGCATGTTGATGCATGCTGATGTAAACGCGTGACAACGCACGTCTTGTGATATGCATGACAATGCAAATGATCTTGAATGTGCGACCACGTGTGTTGCTCGAAATGCTTATGAACTTGAATGCACGACGACGCGCATCGCTTGAAATGCATGATAATGCATGTGAACTTGAATATGCGACGATGCGAGTCGCTTGAAATACATGTACAATGCAACTTACCAAAAGTCGTTCGGGCACGACAAACACCGAAGGACTTGCACCTTCAGAGGATTTAAGGTCTCCTAGACTGAGCGTATTTAAGATCTCGCCAGACCATGGCGAATGCATAACAATGCAAGCATAATGACGTATAACTCAACACGTGTTTGCAAAACAACGTATGTGGGGCAACTTTCGAATCTTAAAAGAGACAAAAGGATACAAAAAGGATACACCTTGCACATATTCAAGTGCCATGCACAGAAGACACGGTCCAAGGTCAAAACGGAGGCCGGTTGAGATTCGGAAAGGCACTGTCTTGCACTATCTTCAGAAATAAATGCCCCAAACTATACATCTGACCCAAACAAGGTTATAGGAGGCTCACCGGCCATCAGGGGAGGTCACCGGCCATCCACCAGCCATCAAACCATCTCACCGGCCAAAAATGTAGCCGACCGGACAAATGTTGCTGAATCGGGGCAGTTTTGACTTTTCGCCTTGGGTCTTTTAAAATAGGGTTTCAAACCCTATTTTCTTACTTCCCTCTAGCCGAAATTTCATCCCCTCTTTCTCTAGAGCATTTTCCCCTCTTCCCTTCTCCGTTTTCTTGCGTTTCACGCCCGTTTCATCGTTTGATTCACGAAGTTCATTGCGTTTCGAACACTTTCATCCGATCGAAACTTCGTTTCGGTGTAGTTTTTTTTAATTTCCACCTCTTGGAGTTTGTTTCTCCCAAGTTTTTCTTGATTTCATCACATTTTCCACAATTCGGCTTTTTCGGCCATTTTCCACCCTCCCGGGGTTGACTTTTTGTTGACCGTTCGCATTCTAGCCCTGTTTTCACTTTTCGGGCCATTTCCTCATTTTCTCTGAGATGGCAGACGATATTCCACGAGGCGGGACTCCCCCGGATCATGAGACGGGCCCAGAGGCCGAGCTCCTCCCCTTGAGCGTCCGCCCGTTCGACCCAGTGACCTACTGGCCGGCGATCCACGTCTTGCCTCCCGACAGACTTCGCCAGTTTTGGAGCTTTGATAGGGCGATGCCTCCAGAGCTTCTCTTGCGTGAGCCTACATCTCATCTGTCCTTCGGCGCTTCTGAGGTAACATTCCTTCCTCTGTTTTACTTTCCGCGACGTAGAACACTTAACTGCCAACTGCCATAGCTGATTATATTCTTTAACTGCTTAGCTCAGATACACTGATACACTATATACTGTAGTTAACTGTGAACACACTTGCAACTGATATCTGTTTGAAACTGACACGTGCACACACACTGCATTTGCCCTAAACCACTCAAACACGCTGGCACATCACATGTTGTAGTTCACTGCGAGCACACCGGCAGTACTGGATATCGGCTAAGGTGATCCTAGCGTTTTCTTGTTTTGCTAAGGCTATGATACCATTAATAACTCGATATGAGTTGATGGCAAGTTACATTGGGTTCAACTTATAGTAGTGGATTATCTCACGGAAAAGGATGTTGAGTGGAAGCCGAAGTCCGCACTCAATAAAGGCTACGACAGGAAAGGGTATGGAATCAATAGTAGGCATGATGGAGTCGTCATCCCCAGCCAACCTCAGATGGATGTCGACAGGGATGTCAAACTCACGCCTAAAGTGATCTAATTTGCTCGGGGTATCTACTCTATGTTTCCACATACCCATGATATCGGCTTAAACTAAAAAGGTTGGATTTCAAAAGGGGTATCTCTAAAGGGTTTTTATGGACCTCGGCTAAAGCTGGAAGATACACAGAATGTGTGGGAATAGTTTCAGTTTTTCCTAAAAAAATCAAGGGTTCTACAAGCAAATCCCAAACCTAGATCTATGAACGCAAAGGTTGAAGGCGTGAAATCTGGAAAACAGAAAAGCAAGATTGTGCTTCAGAATTAAGAACAGAGATGGACTATCAAGAACATTGTAAATAGGAAGGGTATGAGACCAAGAGCAGTGCAGAAAAGTTGTGAATAGTGCAAGTATTCAAGACATGGGTAAGGAACAAAATCATGAACTTAATATACTCAGATACAAGATTCATAAGTCAAAAACTTGAGTAAAACAGCAATGACGACTAATAATGAAGTAGAATTTCTGGAAAAGCAACAAGAAATAAGAACCAGGAAGAACAGTGGCTTACCAGAAAGAGGGAAGCCGGAAAGGGATTTACCGAAGTCTGACAACGGTTGCAGAGGTGGAAGATCGGTGGAAGTCACGCCGGAGGTGGTAAACAGAGCAAGTTACAGAGCTCAGAAAGCTTGAACAATGGAGGAGATGGAAAGCTAGAGAGAGAGAGACCTTCAGAAACGATGAAAAGTGAAAAGACGGGGGAAAGAAAGAAAGTTTTGATAAAACAGAAACGGCAGCAAAAGGGTCATAAATGTGCCTAGAAGAACGTATGCGCCAGACGGCGCACGTGAGAATGATTCGAATTACAGACGCGTATCAGGTACAATCCAGTTAGAAAAAGACGCGTGGCTAAAAACGGATGAGTTGTTATGCATGACAGCTCATGCGCGTGAAGAAGTTCTTGAAAATCTTGATCTTTAAGAAGACATGTCGGCCTATAACAATGATCTCGGCTGAAGCCGATGTATTGGCCGGAAGTACCGATATAGGTTCCATCACCTCAGAATGCTGAGGTAATAGAACCTAGGGGGCAGTTATGGGGATATATTTTCTGAGTCCCAACACGTGGCCAAGGTGACGCCGACGTGTCAGCCAAGGTACCACATGTCCAGGTCGTGACGCCGAGGTTATCTCGGCAAGGCCGAGGTTATCTCTGAAGATATCGGAATCCGAAATAAGTGGATAAGGGACAAGAGTCCTAGAATGATGAAGAACTTTAACATGGATAAGGATAACACTCTTAGAGAGTGTAGACGTCCCCGAACGTCCTGGGAGGGAAATCCCATTCTGTTCATTTGGGCTCACTACAGTTCGGACTCAAATGTCACGGTCCTGTATCTAATCTCACGGAGTGCAATGCAAGACCGATGGATCATCAAAGAGTCCAAATCCGGCAAATCGTTTTTGAAAATAAATTTTTTTTTGAAAAAAGTGCTAAACATGGACTGCTTTTCCAGATATAGAGTCGCCGCCTAAATATTTTATTTTGGGGAATTTAGGAAACCCTGACTCGTTTGCCTAAGGCCACATGTCCATCATCACCAAAGTTGCCTCGGCTCGGAAACTTGGGTACGATTGGGGAAGGCCACTTCGTGAGCACCCCCGCTCGCCCGATCAAAGATCGGCCTCTACTAACCATGATATCTAGTTTTGAAAACATTATGCGTTCTTATTCCGGTTATTAGCCTAGATTTACTATGTGATGCGCACAACATACAAGTATAGACTGGATCGCCTGAATTTGAACAAAACATTTCATGTTTGGTTTTTGAAAGCGGTTTGCTACTCGCAAGTAGGCTAAAAATACAGATTTTGCCACCCTCGAGTGGGCTTAGGAAACATGATGATTTGCCACTCTCAAGTGGGCTTAAACTCACAATCAATGCATTATCCCAATTCAGATAATCCAACCTTCACCCACAAGCATTCAGGCAGTTATATCACATAAGCAAATAGCCTCATGGTAAGCATGCTATCATGGCAATCACTCACACGCATGCAAGGATGTTAAAGCATAAAACTTACCGAGTACTCCAAGCCAAAACAAAAGTTATGTTAGAAATCCATGCATGATCCTAACTATACAAAAATGCCTAATGCAACACATGCAAAGATGCAACTACAATAGGCTCGACTATTCTAAGAATGGCACATGAAATGAATTGAAATACGATGCAGTTAGTATGATGCGCCGAGCCCGGTGCATGCAAGATAGATGAATGGATGCAAACATGCGAGCATAAGTATGCTAATATAAACATGCCCTAATCTAACCATCATAAGCTGGTAAATAAAAGGGAGAAAGAAGTGGGGTTGGAAGACATACATCACACTCATGCACACTTATTACAACATTGCCCTCGCTCGGAGGGTCCGAATGAATATTACACAACCAAAATAAATAACAAATTATTACACAACACTAATTACTTAACAAATGAACTAGGTGAGCAAAGTAAACTAGCATGCTATGCTACGTGCAATGGATTGCCTCAGCGCTGCTCGGAATGATGGAGGGTGTATGCATGCTCAATTTGCCTTGTCGGTAAATTCCATCGCGATGCCTTGACTCGCCTTTGTTTGCAATTGAATCCAGAAACTTGCACAAGGCTCCAGAAGGCTGAAACTCCACTCTGGGAAGCTGTGGGAGGGCCACCGACCAGCTATTGGGCTTGGAGGCCACCCACCGACCAATTTATGTGGGAAAAACCAAAAGAGGTGGTCGGCCTGCCAGAAAAGCTGGTCGGCCGACCAGTTCCTGCCTCCAGTTTTTGGTTTTTCTGCAACAAAGGCAAGAGAAAGAGCAACAAAGGCAAGAGAAAGAGAAAGCAAGGCATTTGCAACACATGTGTGCACGACCACTCTCCCCGTCATTGCACAAGCTCTAGGGAGTGTGGTCCTCAATCCTCATGCCACCAATCACGCATCTCAATGCATGATGGCCGAGGAATCGAATTGCATGACTCGATGTGAAATGAATGCACATATGAACGCAACAAGGCCTAAACTCCATCATGGATAATCCGGAGCATCGGTGACCGGGAATTGAGGCACGTTTCGTCACTTGGAGTACGAAACGTCCCTGGTTTCCCGTGTTTGGACTAAACCCTACTCCAAACACAATGCAATATGCATGATATGCATGAATGCAATTCTAGCATGCAATCCTAGATGCAATGCCACTGAATGACGCAAACATGCAAGAGATGAAATGCAAACATGCACCTAGCATATACAATGCTAACACTACATGGCATGCATAATGCTTATGAACTAAATGCGACTAACAACCTATGGCATACTCAATGCGACTAACAACCTAGCATACACAATGCGAGGAATGACATGGCATACACAATGCTAATAACATAACATGCATAACACATTGCAACATGGCATACACAATGCAAGGTGGACTTAAACTAATATGAGTTGACCTCAGCCACACTTAAATCAGTGGGCAAATGATGGAAATGAGACAACCGAATCACATGCAAACATGCACGATGCAAGGGACCGATCCTAAGGCATCAAATGCCACTCTACCAAAGCATGGTAAAGGATGAAACATGGCATAAAATGACACATGATACAGCTCTGAAATGGCATAAAATAGGGTCCCGAAACATGCAAATATGGCACACAATGCAAGCTAGGGGGCCCGGGTACCGAAACTAGTGAAGTGCGTTACACTAGAGGTACCCAAAACAATGCACCAAAGGAAAAACTAACCCCAAACAGACCCTAGGCAGGTCTGAAACAGTGGGAAAATGGCCTAAAATGATGGCTCGGAATGCAGCGCAATGGAACTCATTCAATGGTCCGAAAACAAGGCATACAAGTCCAAGTCTCAAACACATTTAAAGAGTACAAAACATGGCAATATGGCATTCAAACAAGCTCTGAAATATGATGTATAATGAGCCCAAAACATGAACACACCTTAGTATATGCATGGAATGAACCACGAAACTCAAAGTTAAGCATGGGTATTGAACTACAAGCATGCAAAACCAACATTATTCAACCATGAGACCCAAAAACAGAGCTAGGGCAGTCCAAAATAAGCACAATATCAGTTTAAGGCATGGCCAAAAAGTGTTAAAATCAAGGGTCAACAAAGCATGCAAAGAAAGCTAGTGAACCATGAGTTACATTACAACTATATGGGGCATATGAAGGCTCACCAAACCAGCCAAAAACAGAAGTATTCCATGCCAAAATAGGCCCAAATAACCACTGAAACTCAGTCAATGCATGCAAGAATGATGGGCTCGTTTGAAAGGCCAATAAGGGGATTGTTCAACACATACAAGATAGACATGCAACATGGAAAAACCACCTCTGGAAATAGGTTATGAGGGTCCTAAAACCCACCAAAAAGGCCCTGGAATGGGTCAATGAAGCATGCAAATGAAAACCCCTTTGAAAGGCCTTGAGGAGGATTGCTCCACACATGCATGATAGACACAAAATATGGCCAAAGGGGCTCCAGACAGAGTTAAGGCAGACCTAAAAACTCACAAATAATGGCCTGAAATAAGACTTCAAAGCATGCAAAATGGGGGTCCTTTAGAAGGCCAACAAAGCTAGTAAAGAGAACAAGGGGTGAGAGGGTCACCCCTCTCTGATTTTGGGGCTCAAACACACATGTTAGCCACTAAAAATCCACTGGATTTCAGTGGCTAAAAGGCCAAACCAAGGCCATCAAAAATGCTCTAGTACATGGCTCAAAACATGAGGAAATGAAGCATTCAAGGGGGAAGGTGACCCCGGACAGAAAAATGACCTTGAACAAACTTGAAGAGGAGCTCAAAACAAGACTTTTTTTAGTTTATGTCGAAGTCCAAAAATGCTTGCAAATAGGGATAAACTATGGAGAAAAACAATGTCAAAATGGGGGAAATGGAGACTTACCCTTGAAGAGAAGAAGGCTAGCAGCTTCTGGACCAAAATAGTGAGTCTTCAACCTCTGAAAATCAGCTCCAAGGTGCTTGGATGGATGGTGGAGGTGTTGTGCTAGGAGGTGTAGTGTAAATGGCCAAGAATAATGGAGTTTGGAGGCTTGGGATGTAGAAATATATGGAGGAGTGTATCTATCTTGAGACCAAAAATGTTCAACCCTTGCAAGTGGAGAGGAGGGTTGGTTTTATAGAAGAGGAGGTCCAAGGCTTCTTGGAGAAGCCTCAAACAAAAGGGCCAAGCTTCTAAGAGAAGCTAAACAAAAGGGTTAAGCTTCTTGAGGAAGCTAAACCAAAGGGGTCAAGCTTCCTCAAGAAGCTTGTCAAAAGGTCAAGCTTCTCCTAGAAGCTAAGCAAAAAGGGCCAAACTTCCTTAAGAAGCCAAACAAAAGGGTCAAACCCGGAGCAAATGCCTCCTAGCTGGCACAGCTGTATGCAACTCAGGAAGGCCAAAAAGGAGATGGTTGGCCGACCAGTTCAAGTGGTCGGCCGACCACTTGAACTGGTCGGCCATATGAAATGCTGGTCGGCCATACCAGAAAGGTGGCCTCCCAGATGAGTACAACACAGCTGTATGGTGGGAGACCAGAAATTGTGGCCCAGGAGAGAGGAAAACCAGCTTTCTAGCAAGGTTCAAAAGGGTCAGGAAGAAAAGCTGGTCGGCCTACCCATATTGGTGGCCTCCCAGGTGAGTACAACACAATGGTGGTATGGGAGACCAGAAATTATGGCCCAAAAGTGAGGAAAACCAGCTTTTTGTCAAGAAAACCGGCTGGAGGAGAGAGAAAATGATTTCCAAAAGAATTGCTGGTCTCCCATTATAGTACCACCTTCCAAACAATGAAAATAGGGTCCATACCAAAAATGAACCCTAACCGATGCAAAATGAGGGTTCGGGGGCCAAAACACGCGGCTCGGGGTCCCGAAAACAAGCTGTTAGGTACCGGAAGTGGCGTGCGACCACGAAGGTGGTCTCTCGGGCCACAGTGTCCCTCAAAAGAGAGGAAACAAGGTGTGTGCCAAAATTCGGAGCAAAAGGAGGTAATTAAGCGGTCCCGAACCGAGGCGCACGGCCGGCGGCTCCGAAAATCGGAAACTAGTCTCCAAATGGGAAAAATGGCCTACGACCACAAAATGTAGCCTACGGCCACTGAGAGATGGTCTACGAGACCTCTCCCTCCCTTCGAGGAGAGAAAACGGAGAAAATAGGACCTGGTTCACAAACCGAGGCAAAGCACAAAAGAGCCCCGAAGTCCGGAGGCAAGGTTCGCAGCCGAGACTCTGAAACCTCAAAACGAGCACAATATGCATTATCACCGAGCGCTCAAACGGTGACATCTGAGTCTTAAGGTCGGTCAAAAATGGGGTGTCTATAGGAAGTTTATCTTTATCTCTTGGAGAGTCCAGGATAAGCACTGAGTAAGAGTCCATTGAAACTAGGCTTCTAGTGGGACAAGGATTGAGTTAAGTATAAAAGAGAGGCACCCCCATGGGTCTAAGGTACGCAATTTACATTCTGAACAGTGAATTTAGCACTATTGATTATCTTTGAGAGATATGCTGACTTGATCGTCGGAGTGCCCTCGGGTGGACGAACCACCGCCGGAATCTTCTCTTTCTGTTGCAAGTCAACTAGGTGTCATCTATTCTGCCAGTTCTCTCCAGCTGAATACTGGGTTGGGCAGTGTGATCGGAAAATCACTCAGACATTGTTTGCTCTCTGACACATGAATTGCATGAATTACTTAAAATGACACCTTGTACCTTTTGTAAAGCTAAAAGGTTTGACTATGAACCTTCGAGCTTTTGTTGCTATAAAGGAGAAGTAGTGCTTGCAAGCCCCGAAGTTCCAGAATGTCTAATAACCTTGTCCACTTCTCAAACTATAGAGGCTATTGAATTTCGTAGACATATTCGAGCATATAATCACATCATTTGGCGTGAAATTAGACAAGGAATTGGCAAATTCTAGACGAGGTGTTTATACATTTTGTGCACAAGGTCAAATATACCATGATTTGCTATCTTTGATTCCATATGGTAAGGATCCTTGTTATTTCCAGTTGTACTTCTACGATACAGACAATGAACTTCAGAATAGATTGAGTAAACTAAACGATGCACCACTTTGTAAGGTTGTTATTGGTAAACTAATTGAGATAGTTTCATAAAATCCGTATGCTTTGTTTTTATGTACACTAGAACATGTTCCATTAGATACTTTTCAAATCCATATAAGTACAAATGTGAAGTTGGATCAAAGGGTTTACAACTCACCATCAGCTGATCAGGTAGCTACAATTTGGATTGAAGGAAATAACCCAAATATACCTCATGAACGTGATATTATAGTTCACTCAAATTCGTGGCATAAGCATAGAGTGCGACACTATCGTGGTTGTTACGATCCATTGCAATACCCATTATTATTTGCTAGAGGAGAGGTTGGATGGCATCAAAAAAAACCTTAAAAGAAATAGACCTGGAGTAGCTAATGGTGTCATTAACATGCAACAAAATTCAAATATGCATTCATTTACATCAGCTAAAGACATTTTTAGACAAACAAGAAGGCACTTACTCTTTTCTAATGAAATCGTTTATTATTTTTATTATTTTATATTTTTTCATTTTTTTGGATTTTTATGAACGAGACGCTGAAGGACTAATAAGAAAATTAATAGAAAGGATAAGTCATGGAGTATATAATTGTGAGTATATATTCAGGTACATTTAAGGGGAAGTTACCCATAAATCCTAAATGTTGATCTTGTGTTTCATTTTGGTCCCAATTTTTTTCTTGTAATCCATTTGGTTCTCTCTATTGTAGAAAAGACACAAGTGCCATTGGGTTAATCATGGGCTACTTTATGTAAGGTTTTTATTTGGTGTAAGCTTAAAACTTGCCACGTTATGCGCGTGACTGGGTGACACACAACACAAAAGTATACTAAGGCTTTTTATACTTTTTGCTTTGTGGGTTGATGCATTACACGTGACACACAAACCACTCTCCCCTCTCATTACCCGACCCGTCACGTTAGAGTGTCACATTTGGGAAAAGTATACTAAAGAGTTTTTAATTTTTTTAAAGTGTCATATCATACCCGCCACGTTGGAGTGTCACATGTCATGTTTGAGAAAAGTACACTAAGGAGTTTTTAATTTTTTTTGAGTGTCACATCATACCCGCCACGTTGTCACGTTTGAGAAATGTACACTAAAGAGTTTTTGTTTTTTTTTTTTTTGAAGTGCCGCATCATACCCGTCACGTTGTCACATTAGGAAAAAATACACTAAAGAGTTTATTTTTTTTGAAAGTGTCACATCATACCCGCCACATTGTCACACTAGGAAAAAGTACACTAAAGAGTTTTTTCTTTTTTTGTTTTTGAGTAAAAGTTTTGGAGTGTCACATTATAGCCGCCACGTTGTCACATTTAGGAAAAGTACACTAAAGACTTTTTAATTTTTTTAGAATGTCACATTAATACCTGTCACATTGGAGTATCACATCATACTTGTCACATTAATAAAAGGGTATAGTTGTCCACCAAAACACTACCAAAATAAAAAATAAGACCACATGGAAAGAAACTCTCTACTAATAGAACTTAACAGATCAATAGAAAAAACTTGGGACTAATTGGAGTACTTGTTTGTGAGATGAGATTTATTGATAAATATCCCTATATTTAAACACTTAAAATTAAAATAATATTAAATATGACGTTATTATTAGTGCCTTATAATGAAAATATATAAATCACTAATTATATATATTTAGAATTTCACATTATTTAATTTAATATATATATATATATATATACACTCACAATTTTCATTTCAAACAGGTGCAATATCTATATCCACAATTTTATCAACTGTAATTCAAATAAACCTGATAATACTTGAAGCTGATAATATTAGAGAATTGTATATTATAAAATATATTGTTTCTATTTCCATATTTACAGCTTTCATACAATAAGGAAATTAACAAATATTATGTATAGTTACAATAAAAAAAAAACAATTGAAAGCAACTCAAGTACAACGTTATGGGCAACAAGTAAGCAAAGTCCCGAACGAGTGAAGATAGAAGATTTGATAGAACGTTCATTACTTGATTTTCAGGTATGTAATTTATCATCCTAATAATAATTGTAATAATTCCAAATATTATGATTCCTCTTTTACGTCACCAAATTAATATTAATATTAATACACCATGACTATAAATATCCAAATAGAGTACACATTGTTCCTTCAAAGCGACAATCATTCGTATAGACAATCTAGACCAACCTTGGTATATTGCTTGCAAAGTATGCAATAAGAAAGTTTATCAAACTGAACAAGGAGCAGAATGCAGTAAATGCAAGAACTCGAATTCAAAGTATCATCCAAGGTATGTGATAGTTCTATATAATAACACAAATCAATGTTTTGCATTTATTAAATAACAAAATTACAACCTCATAATTTATTTACATTTGTCACATCAAATATTAGATATTTGATGAAGCTTACAGTGGGAGATGGAGAAAGACAACTACATGTCACATTATTTGAAGCGACTGAGAAAATTATTGGATGTTCAGCAACTGAATTCATAGCATCCAAAGACAAGGCAAGTTTACCAAATACATAAAAATGTCACATTAGTAACATACATACATAGCCAAGAAAATAATTTAATTTAAAACTATACTATTGTTATTGTTGTTGTAGGATGGTAAGAATAACAAATTCTATAACGCGCTAAAACTTGCTTTTGGACATACATACATGTTTATCACAATGCTACACAAGATGATTGATAAGGATCGCAGATCTGGGAAGATTATAGCAGAAGAAGTACAAAATGACGAAGATCAATATAAAATGGAAAATACAAATACAACAAATTTCCAAAATTCCTCAAAGAGGATCAAACTAGAGAAGGAATGAATTTTGTAAAATATTTTTTAATTTATTCCAAAATTATAATAAAAATATTACATTATTAGTTGAACGTTTTATTTCTTCACCTTAAATAATAATATTATTACAATGTTAGTTGGGTGTTTTATTTGTACATCTTTTAATTACAAAATGGTTTCTACATGCATACACATAACTAAAGTGAATCAACTTGGTGAATTATATGTTTAATAGTAATAAGTCCAACCATATGATATGGACTGCAATTATCTTATATTATTGTTTCAACCTACTTTCTAAATTTTAATACTTAAATAAAAATATAAATGCCCCTCATACATATGAAGGACATGGAGTCTGATTACACTCCTAATCCGACTTATCAAACTTCAACCAAAAAATATCCACACTTTCAAAACATAAACATTAAACATTAACAAAAAAAAATAACAAAATGGTTCAAAAAGTAAAAATAACATAAAACCTACAAACCAAGAAAAAAAAAACATAAATATAAGAAAAATTACCATGTGCAAAGCACGTGAACTTCCACTAGTTTATATAATATATATCATTTACTTTTTTTAATATGATAAAATTAAAGCACAAAATATTACACTTACTATTCATTTTCATTAATTTCTTTTACATCTTACATATTTTAATTTTCATTAATTATAAATCACCATTTGATAATATATTATATTATTTGTCCTGTCCCTGATAAGATGCAAGGAAAAGACGGAGAATGACAAACTTGTCCCTTGGCCATCTAGTCTCAATTCAAATCAATTATCCATTTATACTCTATATTCGACTAAGGGGTGTATTTGAAAAAAATAATAATAATAATTTTAGTTAAAAATTTATTAAAATATTAAAAAGTCAAAAAAATTAAAATAAAGATTTAATTAGGACATATGATACGTTGTGCATTATAAATTATCCTAGAATTTAACAAGTTGTTACAAAAAAAGCTGATGGAATTGCAGGAGATTGTGAGAATAAAATAATTGCGTTGTTGGAAATTAATTTGTACCTAGTATATTGATTTACTTTATCTACCAAATTTCACATACACGTGTTTATATAATTCACAACCCTTATGGCAGAAGTGGCAGTTTACCAAACCAATAAACAAAAATAAAATTAAATAAAGTCTAAATCAATAACAAAAAGATCAATTTTTTATAAAATATTTGGGCATGCAAGATAAACAAGATTGACAATTCTTGACACCTTTTTCTTCGTTAAAGCCTAATCACATCTAGGAAGAACGAAAAAAATTAATAACTCTGACTGACATCGCATATGATATGCCCTTTCAATTAGAGAATGACATGTAAATATGCGACCACTTGACCTAAAAACTAAATACTAACCATGGAAACTAATATAACCTGACTGAAAACTAAAAAAACACCTAAATTTGAATTCTAACAGTACCAATAGATTACTCTTGTCTCTTTTTCTGGCTATAAAGTCTCACCAACTCCTCCACCAACCCCATCTATATGTATAGCTCGGCTTTTCGCGCTCCCTTTCGGAAGAATGAATAGCCCTTATAGTTCGGACTCTACTTATATTGGTTTTGATTCTGATTTCACAAGTGCAATGTGAAACAATGGAAACACAAAAAAAGTCCAAATCCAGCAATTTCTTTTAGAAAATCGATGTTTGAATCAAATGCCAAAAATGGATTGCTTTACCAGATTTCAGAGTCGCCACCTAAATATTTATTTTTGGGAAATTTAGGAAACCCATGACTCATGCCAAAGGCCATTAATCTGTCGTTACCAAAGTGTCTTGGTTCGGGAACTTAGGTATGAGAGGGGAAGGTCAATAATTGAACACCCCACTCACCCGATCAAAGATCGGCCTCTACTAATCATGATGTGATTTTTATGTACAGTATATGTTCTTGTTCTATATGTAACATACAAATATAGACTAATTTCACGAAAAGTTGGAACGTTTGATTTCATGTTTGTTTTGACAAAAGTGTTTTGAATATGTATCACTTAAAATGGTGATCTCATATATACATGAATCAAGTATCCCAATTCAAGTGATTAGCCTTCATCCACAGGCATTCAAACAGGTATGTCAAATAAATAGTTAGCCTCATGGTAGTATGTTTGATATGACAGCATTCACACTTATGCAATATGCTAAAGCAAAAATGCTTACCTTAACGTCTGAAGGCGAGTCCAAGAAGAAAGCAAATAGTTAGAAAAAAAAAATGCATGATCCTAATTTAATGACTAATGCAACACATGCAACGTGCAATTAAGGTTTGGCTACTAGTATGGCATGTGAGTCAATTCAAGGCATGTGATAGCGCATGTATGCAAGTAAGGAGTTTGAATTTGACATTTGAATAATATAATGAGCCGAACTTTTATGCATGTAAACGAATGGATGTAAATCATGGAAAATGCTAACTAAACATGATGTCAGTAATCTAACCATCATAAACAGTGAAATAAAAGGGAGAAAGAATGGGGGTTGGAAGACATACAACTTATTACATATTTGTCCTCGCGAAGGAGGGTTCGAATGTCCAAATGTCCGAATAAATAATTATTACAAAGCTGAATGAATAATAAATGAAAGGGGTTGTCTAATTTATTACAAGAATTGATGTAAGACAAGCCTTGACACAATAAACTCGGTATAACGTCCGACCGAATTCAAGTAATCATATTAGTTCTTTATGTCGGTTGTAATCCAATTTTATTAACCTTTTTATTACCTTTCCATTTCTTTATCTTTTCTCCTGTTTGTGCAAAAGTGATATTTACGTCCACTAAGTCCAAAACGCAATAAAGAGAAACAAGCATCAACTTAACTCGAGAAAACCCGAGAAACAAATCTTATTTTCTTCGGGGGAAATTACAAAGGAAGAGTCAAACTTATTTACAAGCGATAAAGGATGCCAAGTCAAACTCAAGATGTGCAACAAGAACTAATCAAACTCAAAAGAGTGATAATGACTTAGAAAAATCCAAACTTGAGTGATAATGACTTGAAATCCAAACTTGATAATAAGTGATAATGACACTTTCCTTAGTGATTTCCAAGGGTCAATTAGTCCCTTAAAAGTAAACACACTGATGAATAAAAAGAAATGAAAAATAAAAGATTGTGCTTTAGTATAAAAACATGTATACATTTGGGGTAGTAAACCTTCAAAGAATTTAAACCATTAAGTATAGAGCGTTTTATTCTTTTGGTAGTAAATCTCCTAAGAGATTAAATCAGTAAGCATAGAACGTTGTATACTTTCGGTAATGAACCTCCTAAGCATAAAATGTTTTATGCCTTTGGTAGTGAATCTCCAAAAAGATTATACCATTAAGCGTAGAACATTTTATACCTTTGGTAATGAACCTCCTGAACATAAAACATTTTATGCCTTTGGTAGTGAATCTCCAAAGAGATTAAACCATTAAGCATAGAACGTTTTATACCTTTGGTAATGAACCTCCTAAGCATAAAACGTTTTATGCCTTTGGTAGTGAATCTCCAAAGAGATTAAACCATTAAGCATAGAGCGCTTTATACCTTTGGTAATGAACCTCCGAAGAGATTAAACCATTAAGCATGGAAGAGTTCCTTTCTTATACTTGAACCACAATCTTAATTTTTCACAACTTTTTAATCGAAATAAGCAAAGAATGGAAGGAGGGTGCAGAGATGATTATGCGAAATTGATTAATTGATTAATACAAACAATCTTGATATTTAAAACATAAATCATTGAAATAAATTAAACAGCCCCCTAAATAGCATACAATAGTGCTAAAATTAAGCTATAGAAAGCGAGCAACATTAAATAGGATCAAGTTAGTAAACAAGTAGAAGGAAGGGTGGCTAACCCCTCCACTTTTACAACTTCAAATCACATAGTTTAGATGTTGAAAAACAGCCCCAAAAGAATTTGAGAGAAACCTACCACTTTTACTATTCACTGCTGGAGGTACTATTCACCATCGGGGTTACTATTCACCGCCGGAGGTTACTATTCATCCGGTGGTTACTATTCATCCGGTGGAGTAAATTATTTAAAGTAATAAATTACAACAGTTTATATACAATATTTAAATTACAACAGATATGTGGGTGGTGCAGCCTTCCCGTTGAAACAGTAAAACAGTATAATAATAATAATAAATTACAACAGATATGTGGGTGGTGCAGCATTCCCATTAAAGTGATAAATACACAGTTATGAAAAGAAATAAATGAAGTATTTAAACAAATTATATCACATTTTTAAATTAAATGAAAATTTATGAAAATTCACCTTTTGGGGAAATGATGAATTTTTTGAGTCACAAAATTTCTTTTGATTACTCTCAAGTCTGAAATGTGTTCTCAATTCTCTGCCCAAAATTTGGAATTACAACTTTAGTGGTTGGTTTTTGAATGGTGTATTGATGAAATAAAAATATCAAAGAAAATATTTTATTTTCCCTCTCTCTCTCAAAAAAAAACTAATTTTTTTTCTTTCTAATTCTTTTTCTCTCCAACTCTCTTGCACCACTTCCTTTTTCTCTCTGATTTGCCTCCCTCCTCCCTTTGATTAGCCTCTCTCTTCTCTTTTTTCTTTCCTGAGCCTTTGTCCTTACATAAACAAAAAAGTATAATATAATAATATAAATATTATATAATATATATCTAATATAATATATACACATATATATACATTATGTGCTTGGATGTCGGCACCCCAGGGCTGATTGACATAAAAAATTTTATTATTTTTCTTTTATAATATATATAATATAATATATAATTTATATAATTTGTACTAAAATACTAAACATATAATATAATAATATAACTTTTTTTATTATTTTCTTTTATATATATAAAATATATAATTTATACCAATTTATATAAAAACATCAAAAATATGAACAAACACATAAAATTATCCAAAATTACAAAATACTAAACTAATAAAATATTTAGTAGTTTAAAACAATTTAGCCATCATGGTGAAAGTTGGGATTAAAGTTCAATTTCTATCTCTCTTATTGAGGATTCTGTGAGAAACACATTCTAATTGTCATCATCGAGTAAACAAAAGAAAGCGCCCAAGTCCTAGGGCCGGTCAAAATTGGGGTGTCTACAATATCCTCCACCCATTTGATACTTAGGGTTTCACTTAACTCCCTTGCTTTGCTCCTCACCGCCTCCCCACCATCTTCAACCACCACTTTCTGAATCACCTCGGCCACATTTTTTCGATCAAGCAACCCATTCTTGTCCCTCACAGCCTCCATGTCAATCCCTATCTCCTTCACCAACCTAGCATTTACAGGCTGATCAAGATGCATTGGTATGGCTGTGATTGGACTTCCAAACTTCATTCCCTCCATCACTGAGCTCCATCCACAGTGACTCACAAAACCACCAATGCTTGGGTGCAGCAAAATCTTCAGTTGAGGAGCCCAGCCTTTCACCACCATGCCTCTCTCTCCTACCCTCTCAATGAACCCTCTAGGCATTGCCTTCTCAACACTTGTATTTGCTCCCATTGAAAACCTCACAAACCATACAAAATTAACACCAGAAAGCTCCAACCCATAAGCTATCTCTTCAATCTCATCCCCCGATAGAAAATACTCGATGCCAAAACAAACAAACACTGTAGACCACCGCTTCTTCTTGTTTAGCCACCCAATAATCTCGCTCGCGTTGTTGTCATCGACACAGTCTTGGACAAGTAAGACAGGCACAATCTTCTTCCCAACCAAACCAGAGAGGTAATCAATGTTCTTTCCTTCAACTTCTTTAAAAGTTTTGATCAAAACAATCTCCAATGATCGATCAAGGCACTTGAAACAGCGAGTCTTGTCCTTGTCGAGGTTTTTCGAGGATTGAGCAAATGGAATACTTCTACTTTGTCATAATCACGAAGATAATTTTGGAATAATCTTCTGTGTAAAATAAAAAAACTTGAAACAAATCAAACAAATAAAAATAAATTACTTACAGAATTTATTTTACCGAGATGAATAAGTACAAAAATAGATTAAGTCGAGTGTGTGACACTCTGTCCTTAAGACAGATTTGCCTCGCTTCGGTACTTATGGATAAATGGCGTCTATCTCCCAAGATACAATTATCTTTTACAGATTGTATTAGCACTAAAAACAATTTGTTTCGGCAAACTAGAACCTATGTTCTATACTCTCAAATATTTCTCTAAAAACTAGAATGAAGAATAATGCAGAGAGAGAGAGAAACCAGGAAGACAAATGAATTTTATGGATATGAAAATCTGCTGAAAATGATCTCTATTTATAGAAAAATTGATGACCATTGGATAAATCCGAACAAGTATGATTCAAACTGAGCAGGTATGTTTTTGAAATGAACAGATCTGGTTCAAACTGAACAGGTATGAACTGTTTGAACCTGCTGGAATTTAATCTGTCTGTTGGACTGTTTGAACCTGCTGAAATGAACCCTTTAATCTGCCCGCAGGACTGTTTGAACCTGCTGATATAGACCTGGAAAAGGCACTGTACGTACAAAAAAATTGAATTCAAATTTTGGCGCAAAATTTGAATTAATTTTGTTCAGAAAAAATAAATTTCCCGTAAGAATTTTTGGAAAAAAATTCAAATAAAGTTTGTCTAAAAAATTATTATTAGAATCGACCCAACCCACCACCTGCACCAGCTCCCGGCACGGCTCGGCTTGGCTGGCCGGTCAGACTAACGGCGGCGGTGTGCGTGCGTGTTTGGTGGTTTGAGCCAAAGGTCACTTTGTCTATAACTCCTCCCTTCTACAATCTTGGGTGCCCGTTGGGCCCAACCCAAGTGTTGTCACCTAGAACTTATATACACACATAAGTTTTCTTAAGTTTCTAATGTGGGATAACCATTTCAAGGAAACCCACATTTTACTTCTTCAATTTCCTATTCCACGGACCCGAAAACGATGTTAACTTCCCATTCACTCATAAATGGTTTTGACGAACCGTATTTACCGTGTGACTTGCCATGCAGCAAAGAACATGCCACATCTTTGGACCCACCCCAAAAGACATGTGGGCCCCACTCAAATTTAAGCTCAAAGTTGGCCCAAAATAAGCCTATAAAACCATAAATTCCAACAATCCCCTACATGAATGGAATTTGACAGAGAGAAAATGAAACAACATGATCTAATTACAGAGAGTACAAAAATTGGAAATATCCTGCAAAGGATAGGTAGCTTTCGACTTTGAACCTTCCCTTGTGAGACACTATTGGATTTACTAGCTAACCAGTGAACATGATGTCTTGAACTGTTTAGCCATTTGTGTAAACCAAGACAATAGAACTCACACAGTATATTACCAGACGCAGTTTAGTTCTCACTATTGTGTTCATTTTGGCCCTAAACAACCTGGTCTTTCATGAGTGCTCTAAAGAATTGTAGCATTTCACAAATCTCATAGAGCCAGCCCAATTCACACTCATATAGGTGATTCTTATGAAGAGTAGCCTACCATACTCCACTAGGTATTCCTAGATATAAGAATCATTAAAAGTATTTACTTAACCTAAAACGCTGCAGACATCACTATTTCATCATAGAAATGGATAGGAGTTTAACTCCCCAGTGATCCTTATAAGTCATATATAACTCGGTTGTCCCTTTGAACCTAGATCTTGGGATCTCTAGTCAACTAGATTGGGTTGCCATTGTGGTAACTCTTATTTAATAGGCTTAAGTCCCATTCCCCTCGATGAATTCTCATCCGTTATGTTGTCTTTAGACTTCACTTATTCAATGGAAATAATTCCATTAGAGAGTAGTTGTCTCACAATGTTATGTCGATGATGAATGTGTCGTGACTTACTGTTATACATATGACTCTGTACTTTACCTATTGCTAATTGACTATCGCAATGTATGCATATAGCAGGCACCGGTTTTGGTCACATTGGAATATCTTCAAGTGACGAAGCCATTCTACTTCTTCCCCAACTTTATCTAAAGCTATAAACTCTAATTCTATAGTAGACCTAGCAATGCAAGTCTATTTGGAAGATTTCCAAGATACGGCCGCCCCACCAAGAGTAAAGACATACCCACTGGTGGATTTTGAGTCTCTAGTATTCGATGTCCAATTTGCATCACAGTATCCTTCAAGTACTGCTGGATATCTAGTATAATTAAGCCCAATGTTACGAGTAAATCGGAGATATCTTAGAACTCTTATAATAGCTTTCCAGTGTTCTACTCTCA
Source organism: Camellia sinensis (assembly GCF_055761805.1). Taxonomy (NCBI): domain Eukaryota; kingdom Viridiplantae; phylum Streptophyta; class Magnoliopsida; order Ericales; family Theaceae; genus Camellia; species Camellia sinensis. The sequence continues at coordinate 8,785,018 of NC_138968.1, forward strand.
GATTACTCGTATATCTACTTAATTTACTTACTACATAAGCTATCCGAGTGAGTGTTATTCATCAAGTACATTAAGCTTCCAATAATTTGGGCATACTCTAATTGAGAAATACTTTCCTGTACATTCTTAGAAAGAAATAAATTAACATCTTAGAAAGAAATAAATTAACATCCACAGGTGTTCTAGTAAGATGATCATCATCTTTACTAAATTTGTTAAGTATTTTCTCAATGTAATTTGATTGTGACAAAGCATAACCTTCTGATGTTTTCGTAATTTTCATACCAAGAATTACATCAACAAGCCCCATGTCCTTCATGTCAAAATGTTTATTCAACATTTTCTTAGAAGTTTTAATCATGTCGTTATTAGTACGTATGATGAGCATATCATCCACATAAAGGCATACTATAACATAACCATTGTTTGGGTTTTTAATATAAACACATTTGTCACATTCATTAATTATGAATCCATTTGACATCATTGCTCTGTCAAATTTCTCATGCCATTGCTTGGGCGCTTGTTTGAAACCATATAATGATTTAACCAATTTACACACTTTCTTTTCTTTTCCTGGAACAGAAAATGTTTCTGGTTGTTCTATGTAAATTTCTTCATCTAACTCACCATTTAAGAAAGCGATTTTCACATCCATTTGATGAATTTCTAGATTGTACAAAGATACAATGGCAATTAGCATTCTAATGGATGTTATTCTAGTAACTGGTGAGTATGTGTCAAAGTAATCAAGACCATTTTTTGTCTATATCCTTTGACCACAAATCTTGCTTTGTATTTGTTAATTGATCCTTCCGCTTTCATTTTTCTTTTGAAAATCCACTTGTATCCAAGATGTTTACAACTTGGTGGCAAATTCACCAATTCCCAAGTGTGATTTTGGAGGATGGATTCAACTTCGCTATTTACAGCTTCTTTCCACAAAGGAGCCTTAGGACTGGACATAGCTTCCTTAAAAGTTAAGGGCTCATTTTCTCATAAAAAGTTAGAAAATATGGACCAAAAGATTTTGAAGTTCTAGCACGTTGACTACGCCTAGGTTCCTCTTCCTCATTTTGATCTATCTCTTGCTCTTATTTTTTATCTTGTTCTTGATCATGACTAGTAATAGCATCATAAGATCTTTTATTAGTACTAGTCTCTTGTCCAGTCTTGTTTGGAAATATATGTTCAAAGAACGATGCATTCCAAGATTCAATAATAGTATTTATATGCATTTCGGAATGTTCTGACTTATGAATCAAAAACCGATATGCACTACTATTCTTGGCATAACCAATGAAAATGCAATCAATAGTTTTAGGACCTATCTTAGTCTTTTTAGGACTAGGAATAGTCACTTTAGCCAAACACCCCCACACTTTTAAGTATTTGTAGGATGGTACTTTCTCATGCCACATTTCATAAGGTGTTTGATTCACTTTCTTTCGGGGTACTTTATTAAGTATATAATTAGCAGAAAGTATTGTTTCCCCCCACAAGTTCTGAGGTAATCCAGAACTTATTAACATGGCATTTATCATTCCTTTTAAAGTCCTATTTTTCCTTTCAGCAATTCCATTTTGCTGAGGTGAGTAAGGTGCGGTGGTTTGATGAATTATTCCATGTTCTTTACAAAATTCACCAAAAGGTGATTCATATTCACCACCTCTATCACTTCTAAGTTTTTTAATTTTCTTACCAAGTTGATTTTCAACTTCATTCTTATATTGAATGAAAGTTTCCAAAGCTTCATTCTTGGTTCGAATTAAATAAACATAACTATATCTAGTATAGTCATCTATGAAAGTCATAAAATATTTTTTCCCACCTCTGGTTTGAATTGATTTAAAATCACAAATGTTACTATGAATTAATTTAAGTAGTTCCGTACTTCTTTCAATTGAATGAAAAGGAGTTTTGGATAATTTTGCCTCAACACAAATTTCACATTTATGATTTGAATCAATGTGAAATTTAGGTAAACATTCCATATTAATTAATCTACGCAAAGATCCATAATTAACATGTCCTAGTCTACCATGCCACAAATTTGAAGACTCAAATAAGTAAGAAGAAGATGTATTTTTATTAATAATAGAGGGTACAACAGTCATTACATTCATTTTGAAAAGGCCATCAGACATGTAACATTTTCCTACATACATCTCGTTTTTGGTAAGTACAAATTTGTCACTTTCAAAAACTAGCCTAAACCCATTTTTACTCAACAGAGATCCGGAGACTAGATTCTTGTGAATATCCGGTACATGCAGCACATTGTTGAGAGTGAGTTACTTTCCAGAGGTCATCTTCAGAATAATCTTTCCTTGTCCTTCAACTTTAGTAGTCAAGGAGTTGCCCATAAAAAGTTGTTCACCGTTATCCACTATAAAATAAGATGTAAACATCTTTTTGTCAGCACAGATGTGGTGAATAACACCTGTCACAACCCACTCCCTGTACCCAAGGGTTAAGCATCATGATGGCCAGTAACTAAAGTTACCTCCGGTCAATTCTTGAACAAATAAATAAACGCAAGCAGAAATAATATTTCAGTAAGGGTACCAAAATAATCATTGAAGCTTCTATTTTTATCACACAATTCATTGACCAAAAAGGCCGATATTTACATATGAAGAATAGAACTATAAATACTATAAAAGTGTAATGTGTGTCTATTCCGTAGCCTTCTGTCTAAAACTCTCCAAAAGCTATTTCTGAATTGCATTGTTTCCTGAAAATTGGTAAACAGCTATAAGCACATGGTAGAGTGAGAAATATTATACTAAGAGCATCAGGGCATAAAATTCACCATTGATAATTATTAGCTAAACAAAGCTTGATATTAAAATACATAAGATATAATACGAAAATCATTTGACATATAATACAGAAATCATATAAGAAAAATAATCATAACCACGGTATAAAACGGAACTAAACAGATGTATAGACTCAAGAGGTGGCTCGTACGAACTCTAGAGGTGGCTCCCACCATAGTGTAGCACTTAGCTCCATACAGTACTTTACTCCACACCAGAAATCATAACCACGGTACAGAACAGAACAGATGTATGGATTTAAGAGGTGGTTTGTACAAACTATAGAGGTGGCTCCCAGATAGTGTAGCACTTAGCTCTGTACAACACTTTGCTCCACACCAGAAATTAGAGTGTCAGTGGATCCATGATAGACAGAGGGGTCACAAAGTGACTAATCAGAGGGCCAATAATTATTTAAGTCCCTCAAGGCATGGGACCTCCGTGGTGGTACTTATAAAATAATTACTCAAAACACATTTTAATAAACAGTTATATCCATGGGTTTTCCTTATTATATAAAATAAGGTTCATAAATTAAAAATGCTAATATAATTTATAAAACACAATGTGCATAAAATAAACTATGGTAACTCAAAACATACGTAAAACATATAATGGTAACTCAAGGTATAATATAACTCACCTAAATATTGACCCTTAACCTTTACTTTCCTCATATCGACTTCCTATTTCTTTGTATGCTGCCCTTAGTTATATCATTTTTCCTCCCGCTTAGCAACCCACTAAGCCCCGCTATTTATAGTTAGTGAAAACCTTAGTCCCTAATCAAAAGTTAACACGTGGCCTATATCCAATAGGTGATAATTTGTTTACTTTCGCCTATCCCTCTAGATTAGGTGACTCACCAAGTCTTTAAAACTATACTTGCATAGTCATCAATCTATATGTTTTGCTGGAGCACATGTAGGGACTATTATTTTTTTTTTTTTAACCTTTGATTTAATTCTAATTTGGCCTAATTTTTTTAAACTAATTATATACCTTTTCTTTTATAATATATAATCCCTAATTAAATTTCATTTTATCACATACAACCATAATATTCAATATTTTATTTTACTCTTACAGAATATTTAATGAAACCTTTAGGGTTTTTCTCATTTATAATTAAATAATTGTAATATAAAATTTAAGGGACAATTTAAATTTTCAAGTTGTTACAGCACCAGTGTCCACCCACCATTCTTTAGGATTTCCAACAAAATTTGACTCGAAAACAACTGCAGAAAGATTTATATCCTCAACACCATTGGGAATTTTTTCCACTTCGGTTATATTGGCTTGAGCAGGCTTCTTGCTTGATCTTCCTTTGCCTTTGCGTTTGCTACGGCAATCTTTCGCCCGATGTCCCTCTTTGTCACAGATGTAACATTTGCCATTAAACTTGTACTTCTTAGTTTTCTCTCCTTTAGAGCCTTGTGAGGAACTCCATTGGATGCTTACCAGCCCACTTCTCAGACTTGCGGTTGTCCTCCTCAATCCCCAAACACACAATTAATTCCTCAAAAGTCATTTCTTTGCGCTTGTGTTTGAGATAGTTCTTGAATTTCTTCCAATCTTGTGGTAATTTTTCAATTAAAGCAATAACTTGGAAGGATTCACTAAGAGACATGTCTTCTGCATAGATGTCATGCAGAATAAGTTGGAGATCTTTAACTTGGCTGATCACAGTCTTAGAATCAACCATCACAAAATCTAGGAATTTGCCAACCACAAATTTCTTTGAGCCAACATCTTCTGTTTTGTACTTTTTCTCCAAAGACTCCCAAAGTTCATTTGCCGTCTTGATAGGACTATAAACGTTGTATAATGTGTTATCAACTCCATTCAAAATGTAATTCTGATAAAGGAAATCAACATATTTCCAGGCATCGACCGCAGCAATCACTTGTCGATCAGTTTTATCCTCTTTCACAGTAGGAGCATTGTAGACCGCCCCGGACTCTCTCCGCGCAGCCCCCCTTTCAGAGAGGGCGCGAATTGGGTTCTAGCTACTACAGTTCGGACTCCTGTCACGGTTCTGAATCTAATCTCACAAAGTGCAATGTAAGACTGATAAATCACCAAAGAGTCCAAATCCGGCAAATCGTTTTGGAAAATCGATTTTAATCAAGAAGTGCCAAACATGGACTGCTTTGCCAGATTTCAAAGTCGCCACCTAAATATTTTATTTTGGGAAATTTAGGAAACCCTGACTCGTGCCTAAGACCACGTGTCCGTCATCACCAAAGTTGCCTCGGCTCGGGAACTTGGGTACGAGGGGGGAAGGTCATGAAATGAGCACCCCCGCTCGCCCGATCAAAGGATCGGCCTCTACTAAACATAATATGTTATTTTTGAAAACACATGTGTTCTTATTCCGGTTTATTAGCTAACCTTACTATATGATGCGCATAGCATACAAGTATAGACTAAATCACTCAATTTGGAACAAAACATCTCATGCTTGTTTTTCGAAAATAGTTTGGAATTGCCACTCACAAGTAGGCTAAAGCGCGGATTTGCCACCCTCAAGAGGGCTTAAAACAACATGATTTTGCCACTTCAAGTGGGCTTAAAACACACATTTTGATGAATTGTTCCAATTCAAGCAATGAAGCCTTCATCCACAGGCATTCATGCAGTTTATCAAGTAAGCAAATAGCCTCATGGCAAGTATGCTGTCATGGCAACACTTACACACATGCAAGGATGTTAAAGCATAAACACTTACAGTGTACTCCGAGCCAAAACAAAACCTAGTTAGTAATCATGCATGATCCTAGCTATGTTAAGATGCCTAATGCAACACATGCAAAAATGCAACTAAAATAGGCTCGACTATCTAGAATGGCATATGAATGCAACACTTGATAACATGCTTTGAAACACGTATTCAAGAAATTGTATTGAAATACAATGCAGTTTGAATGATGCGCCAAGCCTGGTACATGCAAGACAAATGAATGATGCACACATGCAAACACTACTGGAAATGTTTGTTTTAACGGCATTTAAATGATGGCGTTTTCTTAAACGTCGTCTTTTTTAATATTTAACAGCGTTTTATAAACGTCGCCTTTTGTGCTAACCAAAACGGCAGCATTTAGCTGATAGAAAACGCCTCCGAGTGTGTTATAATCTCTCACACCCTCTCCCTCCCTCTTGAGACTCTCATTCTTTACTCTTCAGTCTCAGAAAGAAGATGCCTCAAATCTCTCGCTCACTCTCTCGCTTCAGCTCGGTGATCCCTTAAATCTCAGAGTGATGTCAGAATAGGAATCGATTGGAATCATCTTGGTGATTTAATTTGTTTACCTATTCCATTCACATAGAAATCACTAAGAGGTAAACCTATCTACATCAAGCTTCAAAATCGATTTTATTTACTGAAAGGTAAACCTATCTGCATCAAGCTCAATGATTTTGATTTCAATTTCATTTTTTTTTTCTCTCTCGCTCATTTTCACTCTTCTCTGTCACCAGACTTATCTCTCTCTCTCTCTCTCTCTCCCCTCTGCCGATCTCATCCACACTCACCGCCGCTGTTGTCTTCTCATTATCACCTCTGATCGATAGCTACAGTGGTGGAAGAGGATGGCGGTGGTGGTGCTCGTTGAAGAAAAGAACAAGAGACAAGATTTGAAGGATTTCGAAGTAATTAAAGCCAGATCTGAAGGTTTCAAAGAACACCTGATCCAAATATGGGGGCTTCGAATCAGATATATTGGTAAGCTCCTTCGAATCCTTCCGTTTTCAGTAAAAACCTCTTTTCATCAACTTCTGTATTGTGTATGTGTGTGTGAGAAAGTGTTGAAGAAGAGGCTGTAGTGTTCTTGATTTTCCCCCTTTGTTTCTTGAATTCTATAAATCTCACCAACAACAATGGTCAAGTTTTATGTTTCTGTTCTCTCTCTCTATCTCTCCATATATATATATATATATATATATATGTATATCCACATATCCAAGATTTGTATATTTATGTATTTGTTGTTTGTTGTTGTTTCAGCTACTGATACAATTTTATAATTAAAAGGATTTAAATGCACAATTTTAAAATTAAAAGGATTTAAATACACAATTTTAAAATTAAAAAAGTAAAATAATAATCAATAATAATTGAGAGATTATTCATATGATTAACCTTTAAAAGTTGAAACAAATATGTAGTCATGGCATTTAACATCATGAATTCACTTCCACTTTTGAGCTTTTTATGTCTAAGATAAGATTAAATGTTCTCAATCAAAATAGACTTTATCAAAGTCAGTCATAGAATCACTTACATGAGATTTTTCCAACAAAGTAAGAGGCATCATATAGCGATCCCGGCTTTCCCTTCATTGTTTAATTGTATTTCGGACTCGGTTCTGTGGATGTGTTGTTGTCTTATTCCTGTTTTCATCCTTTACTCTTTGTATATGAGTCTTGGGCCGTGTTGGGTAGGTTTGAAACAAGTTGGGTGTGTTTGGGAAAACAAGTTGATTGTGGTTGGAAACCAAGGGTTAGTGTCCATTAAATTTTCATAATGGTCCATTCATATTCAAACTTGTCCTTTCAAATTCCAATTAGTAGGCTTTTATGACAAACTTGTTCATTTAATATCCTTATTAGTGGTTCATTTAATATCCTTATTAGTGTTCATTTAATGACAACTAGTGTCTTTTCATAATCCAACTAGTGTCTTTTCATAATCCAACTAGTATTTATTTAATGACAACTAGTGTCTTTTCATAATCCAACTAGTGTCTTTTCATAATCCAACTAGTATTTATTAGTGGGCTTTAATGAACCAATAAATCCTAACTTGACTTTTCAATTCTAACCAGTGGGCTGCTATGCCATGTTACACCAGATTTGCCTATAAATATCACCATTCCCTAGCATGGCAAACACTAGTAACACTCTCACACACACACATTCGACTAAAGGAGAGGAAGGAGAACAAAAGAGAAATCTTAAGAGGAAGAGGAAGGGATGGCTTGCTCTTCATTTTGATTCGAAAACTATTGGCTTTAAAATCCTTCATCTTCTCCATTTGGTCTCTCCATTTGAGGTAGGGATAACTACTCATTTTTATGATCTTTGACATAAACTTTTGGTCATTTTGATTTAATGTTGAAGTTGGGTGATTTTGGGTGTTAGGGTTTCAACTTGAATAAAGAGGGGTTTTGCTATTTTGACCAATATATGTATATCTTGGGTCTTAAAATGAGCTTATTGATTGTAGTAGACACTGCATGATGATTAGGTGAAATAAAACTAATCGGTTGAATATGTCATTGAATATGACGGTTGGAATAATACATCGAATTTGTGTATTGATTGATCGTGTATATGATAATTGTTTATATACATTGTATTATGTGGGAGGAGATAGGGGATGTACTCCACGGTTTGGGAGGAGATAGGGGATGGACTCCTAAACCGGATTTTATTTAGGAGGAGATAGGGGATGGACTCCATTGATATAGCAAATCTGTGTATCATTTATGAAGTATGAAGTGTTTTAATATGAGTTGTTATCTCATGAGAATTGTGAAGTATGGAAGTGTTTTATTATGAGTTATAATCTCATTTAAATTGTTGATATTGGAAAGGATCATGGACACACTTGTCATGGATTTGGATTGTGCTGTATGTTGGTTTATATGAGTTAAACATTTATCAACATGCCAATGTTTTAGTTATTGCTCATATTATGTATAGCGACCCCGGTCTTTTCCCATTTGATTATTGTATCCGGACTTAGGTTCCGTAGATTCTGTCATTGTATAATTGCTGTTGTTGTCCTTTATTTTCTCATTTGGAATTATAGGATGTGTTGGGCAGGTTTGTTTCAGGTTGGTTGGGTTTAGAAACCAAGTGTTGCTGTCCAGGATTTTGGTTCTTCGCTCGAGCGAGGAGTTGGTCGCTCGAGCGAGAGATGTCGTCCAGTATCGACCTGTAGCTTTGCATTCTTGGCTCGAGCGAGCTTTTCTTCGCTCGAGCGAGTTAGTTTGTTCTTCGCTCGAGCATGAGTCTGGTTTCAGACCTGAGGGTTTGAGTGCTTCGCTCGATCGAGCTTTCTTTCGCTCGAGCGAGCTTTTGGGTTGTTGGCTCGAGCAAGGCTTCCTTGGCTCGAGCGTAGATTCTCTGTGTCTGGTCGCTCGAGCGACCAAGTCTTCGCTCGAGCGAGCCTGTCCAGTTTAAATACACAGCAACGGGATTTGATCAGTCTTTTTCATATTCTTTTGATTCCAAACCCTAGGTTCGACCTCTCTCTCTCCCTACTCACCTTCTCTCTTAGGTTTGATCTGTTTAGAGAGTGTTTCAACCCTAGTTGCTTTATTAAAAAGATAGAGGGAGTCGAGAGCTTTCATTTAATCTGAACATTTGGCAATTTGGAGCATTTTGGTCTTTGGGCACTCATCTCTGTCTTCACCATTTGGGTTGTTTTCTCTGAGGTAGGGATTTCCTACTCCATTTTATAGGTTTTGTTCTAAGTTTTGGTATTTTAACATGTTGGGGATACTTTGGTAAATTCTGGGAAAAACCCTAGTTGAATTATTGAATTGATTTGTATAAGTAATTCATGGAATTGGGAAAAGATGGTTAAATTCATGGAATTGGGGAACTCATTGATTAAATGGCATAATTGGATAATTTGTATCATTTGTCTATTGAGTTGTGGACATAGTTATTTTCAGTTTAGAAATAACTGTTTTGGGCTATCGGTGGAGGATAGTCGTGATTGTTGTAGACATTGCATGTGGATTAGGATTAACTGAAACTAATCACATTGGTTAAGTCATAAATTTTGACTATTGCATTGATAGAGAATATGTGTATTGATTGAGCATTGCATTTGCATACATTGTTTTGTGTGTGGGAGGAGATAGGGGATGTACTCCACGGTTTAGGGGAAGATAGGGGATGGACCTCTAAACCGGATTTTGTTTGGGAGGAGATAGGGGATGGACTCCATTAGCATCACTTTTATGTGTGCTTATTTATATAGAAGTGTTTTATTGATACAGCACTAAAATGTGTATCAATTTGGAAGTATGAAGTGTTTGATTTGAGCTTGAGTCTCATTTGTTTGTTGATATTGGAAGGATGTGAATATTATATAGGCGATTCACTGTAGTAAGTTTGGCCAGGTTCTGAGCCATGTTGATAAAACTGGAAAGTAAAACGTATCTTAGACAATAGTGTCATGAGATTGTAAAATGAAGTAATTGATTATCTTGGTTAACCATCTGTTGAATACTATTGCTTTATTCATTGCTTATAAGTGGTTTAGTATATTTCTACTGGGCTGTGGCTCACCCTTTATGGGAACATCATTTTCAGGTTCAGGTGATAAACTACCTCCAAGGACTTAGCTTGGGAGGGTTTGGCTTCTGGATTGGAGAAGACTACCTTTAGTTAATTGTCTTTAATTATTATTACATGTAAACATTCAAGCCTAGGGCTTTTCTTGTATTGAGTTAGAACTCATATTTTTGTATCCAAGTGTTGGCTTGGAAAGATGTAAGCCTGTAGGGCGTTTTATTCGATGTTACATGTAATGCTTTATTTAGTATTACTCTGATGAATGAATTCATAAATTGTCTTCTTTAAATAATGCATGTCAATGATATATATAATGGGTTAATTTTGAGGGCGTTACATTATGTTTAGCATATCTCTACTGGGCGTTGGCTCACCCTATATGGGACATCATTTTCAGGTCCAGGTGATATGCCACCTCTAAGGATGTAGCTTGGGAGGTTGTCGAAGCTGAAGGCTTCCTTTTGTGATTATTTTGTGTGTAAATCAAGCCAAGGGCTTATTTTGCGTTTTGAGTTAGTACTCTCTTCTTTGTAACCAAGTGTTGGCTTGGAAAGGTGTAAGCCCGTAGGGCAATTTACTTTTGATGTCAACATATCATACTTTTGTAATGAATACTCTGATAAATAGAAATATGCTTTATCCTCTTATGTCTATGCATGTCAAGAATGTGGGTTTATCTTGTATTATTTTGAGGGCGTTACAACTTGGTATCAGAGCGTACCGGGTTTGAATACTTTGGGTTCGTGGGAAGCTATTAGTATCACAATGGGTTTGTCTCGCTTGTTAGAGACTTAGATATATGATGTTATATGCTTATGTGATAACATGCTTATGTGACTATATGGGTATGGGATTTGATTTCTAGGATGCTGATTGAATCCTTGGGTTTCTATGAGTCTTGTTGGAAAAGCACTTGATCAATGCTGTTTCTAACCGGAACTCTAGCAACGCCTCGGGACTATCATTATCCAGAAATAAAATTCGTAAGTGCTTATGTGATTATGTACTTACGTGGAGTGAATTACAATTGTCCATGTATTAGGACGTGAGTGTTATAGCTTTAGCACATTTATGAAAGTGCTAACGTTCTTTGTTGCCTTTATTAGGATGTCAGGACGAGGACGTGGAGGTAGGCGAGATAGGCGTGGTAGGCAGGAAATGCCTATACCGGATGAAATTCCGGCGCAGCAGGAGGGTGTTGGTCAGGCCAATATGGCCAAGCCAGTAGGACAGCAGGCCATGGGCGCCTTAGCCCGCGAGATGGCAGGAGCTTTGAGACCATCTATGGACATTCTCAGAGCTGAGAATCAAGTCCAGGCTCTGGTTATTGATGCAGGGCCTTCTTTTCTGAAGAGGGAGTTTTTCCGGTCTAACCCGGACGAGTTTCTGGGGGATCCGAAGGAGCCTCTTGAGGCTGATGAGTGGCTGGAACAGATGACAAAGATGTTCGAGATGCTAGGCATCGAAGACGGGGTATTGAAGGTGACCTTGGCAGCTTTCCAGCTTAAAGGAGATGCGGGTCAGTGGTGGAAATTCATGAGGGGTCATATTGGTAGTACTTGGGAGGCCTTTGTGGATGCTTTCTAGGAGAAGTTTTTGTCTCCCGCTGTTAGGGAAAAGTTGAGAGATCAGTTTTCCTAACTTTTGCAGCTGAATTCTTTAGTGGCCAAGTTTGAGGCCGCGTTTACTAGTTTGTCCAGGTTTGCACCTGAGCTTGTGGCGTCTGAAGAACGCCGTTGTCTCAAGTTTGAGAAGAAGCTGAGGCATGGGCTCAAGATGAGAGTTGGGGGTTCTATGATCCAAGAGTATGGGCGTCTTGTAGATGCTGCAGCCCATATGGAGATTATGATGTGTGAGGAGGAGGAGAGGTTGAGGGACTCCAAGAGGAGTCAGGATGGCCAAGGTGATGGCAGGAGACAGAGGGATCCTAACCCTTACCAGTCTCAGGGTGGCTTTGCTAGATCGACCTTTCCAGTGCCAAGTGCAGGCTCCGGGAGAGGCAGCCAGGGAGATGTTACATGTTACAAGTGTGGTCAGCTGGGCCACAAGTCTCCAGCTTACCCGCAGAAGGGAGGAGGGCAGAGAACAACTTCATTTTCGGCTCGACCTCAGAGCCAGAGTCAGGGCAGAGGCCAGTCCTCATGTTATCAGTGTGGTCAAGTGGGACACCTGAAGAGGTTCTGCCCGCAGTTGAGTGTTACATCAGGTGCATCTGGTTCGAGGCAGACGCAGAGTTTTCAGCCAGCACAGTCAGTTCAAGCCTCAAGGGCCAATCAGAGCGCCTCATCGTCTCAGTCGGTGCAGCAGTCTTTTGCTCCGAGAGGTGAGCAGGTAGATCAAGGGCCTTCAGGGCGTATGTATGCTGTTACCGCGCAGGATCTTGTATCGGCTCCGTCTGTTTTGAGAGGTACCTTCTTGTTTTGCAACTCGGTTGCTAATGTGTTGATTGATACGGGTGCATCTCATTCCTTTTTATCTGCTGCATTTGCATCTGTTTTGGGGTTGGAGTTGGCACAGTTAGCATCTCCTATATGTGTTGTCTCACCTATTGGGGGTGAATTGATTTTGAAACAAGGGTGTCGGGGCTGTGATATAGAGGTCGCCGACCACAGGCTTCCATTTTCTTTTGTAGTTATGGCTATGTCGAGTTTTGATGTAATTTTGGGTATGGACTGGTTATCATCATACCGGGCTGTTATTGATTGTTACCGCCAGAGGGTCACAGTATGTACCTTGAGCGAGGATTGTTTCCATTTCTTGGGGGATCGGGTTGGTAGTGTGTTGCCACCGGTGTATGATCCGCGAGGGCAGAGTGAGCTTAGTGGTCTTCTCGCTAGCCTTATGAGTAGTGAATGTGATGAGATCCAGATTGAGTTGTCGAGAGTGGTTTGTGAGTACTCGGACGTCTTTCCCAAGAATCTTGTTAGTTTGCCACTCCATTGAGAGATCGAGTTCTTTATTGACTTAGTGCCTGGCACGACACCGATTTCCATGGCACCTTACCGTTTTGCCCCAGCCGAGTTGAGTGAGTTGAAGATTCAACTCCAAGAGTTGCTAGATAAGGGCTTTATTCGTCCTAGTGTTTCGCCGTAGGGAGCACCGGCCCTCTTTGCTAAAAAGAAAGATGGTGCTTTGAGACTTTGTATCGATTACCGAAAATTGAATCAGGCTACGGTTAAGAACAAGTACCCTATGCCCCGTATAGATGATCTATTTGACCAGTTGAAAGGGTCTCATTGTTTCTCTAAGATAGACTTGAGATCGGGTTACCATCAGTTGAGGGTCAGGGAGGAGGATATTCCAAAGACTGCATTCCGTACGCGGTATGGCCACTATGAGTTTCTGGTGATGCCTTTTGGGCTCACCAATGCACCGGCAGTGTTTATGGATTTGATGAACCGGATATTCTGGGAATTCTTAGATCGTTTTGTAGTCGTCTTCGTGGACAAAATTCTGATTTATTCACCTTCTGAGGAGGAGCACGAGGAATACTTGAGAGTGGTGCTTGAGATGCTTAGAGCCCATAAGCTATATGCTAAGTTTGGGAAGTGTGAGTTCTAGCTAGGAGAGGTCAAGTTCTTAGGCCATGTAGTCTCCGGGAAAGGGGTGTCTGTTGATACATCCAAGATTGAGGTAGTGCAGGATTGGGCACAGCCTAAAAGCGTTTTTGAGATCCGCAGTTTTCTGGGATTAGCTGGGTATTACCGCCAGTTTGTGAAGGATTTCTCCAGGCTAGCTTCACCTTTGACTAGATTGACACGGAAAGGGGTCAAATTTGTATGGAGTGAGACTTGTGAAAAGTCATTCCAAGAGTTGAAAGTTAGACTTACCACTGCTCCGGTTTTGATTATTTCGGAGAGAGGTTTGGGCTATGCAGTGCATTGTGATGCCTCACGAGAGGCTTTGGGTTGTGTGTTGATGCAAGAAGGGAAAGTGGTAGCCTATGGCTCACGTCAGTTGAAAATACACGAGAAGAATTATCCTACGCATGACCTAGAGTTAGAAGCTGTGATTTTTGCCTTGAAGATTTGGAGGCACTACCTTTATGGGGAGAGATTTGAGGTGTTCTCAAATCACAAGAGTCTGAAGTACCTGTTTACACAGAAAGACTTGAACTTGAGGCAGAGGAGATGGATAGAGTTTATTAAGGACTACGACTTTGAATTACATTACCATTCGGGGAAGGCCAATGTTGTGGCCGATGCCCTTAGCAGGAAATCCATTAGTGATGTAGCTTGTTTAGCCATCTGGGAGTGGGAGATGTTGGGTGCACTTGGCGAGTTTGATTTGCTTCTGGGCGAATCCGTTGAGGCTGCGGCCTTGTTTTCTGTTGTTGCGCAGCCTACACTTGTGAGTCGCGTGTTAGAGGCACAGAGAGGTGACCTTGGGGTAAAATCCCTCCGAGAGAAGATCTCTAGTGGGAAGGTTGAGAAGGGTTTGATTGTGTATCCCGACCTGAGTGTGAGATACCGAGACCGTCTGTTTGTGCCGGAGTCTTGCCGAGAGGAAGTACTCCGAGAGTTTCACCATTCACGCCTTGCGGTGCATCCGGGAGGCACCAAGATGTATCGTGATTTGGGTCGCCAGTTTTGGTGGCAGGGTATGAAGAAGGATGTGGCAGTTTTCGTGCCTAAGTGCCTTACTTGTCAACAAGTGAAGGCCGAACATCAGAGGCCAGCGGGTTTGTTGCAACCCTTGCCTATTGCCGAGTGGAAGTGGGAGCATGTCGCTATGGACTTCATTGTAGGTCTTCCGAGGACTTAGCGGGGTAGTGATGCTATTTGGGTGGTTGTAGACCGGTTGACTAAGTCGGCACACTTCATTCCTATGTGCGTGAGAGATTCGGTCGATCATCTTGCCGACTTGTATATTCGGGACATAGTGAGGTTTCACGGAGTCCCAGTGTCGATCATCTCAGATAGAGATCCTCGTTTTACTGCTAGGTTGTGGCAGAGTTTGCAGAGTGCCTTGGGGACTAAGTTGACTTTTAGTACGGCTTATCATCCTCAGACTGACGGGCAGTCCGAGCGTACTATTCAGATCCTTGAGGATATGCTTTGAAGTTGTGTTCTTGACTTTAGTGGGTCGTGGGAGAGGCACTTGCCATTGGTGGAGTTTGCCTACAACAACAGTTTTCAATCGAGTATCGGTATGGCACCGTTTGAGGCATGGTATGGCCGACCTTGTAGGTCTCCAGTTTGTTGGGCCGAGGTGGGTGATACACCTTTGTTGGGCCCGGAGTTAGTGAGGGAAACGACGGAGAAAGTTGAGCTTATCCGTAGGAGGCTTGTTACAGCCCAGAGTCGCCAAAAGAGTTATGCCGACCGTAGGAGGAGGCCTTCGGCATTTGAAGTGGGTAATCACGTCTTTCTGAAAATATCACCTAGGCGGGGGTTGATGAGATTTGGTAAGAGAGGGAAGTTGTCCCCTCGGTTTATAGGCCCTTTTGAGATCCTTGAGAGGATTGGTGAGGTTGCCTATCGTTTAGCTTTACCGCCGCAGTTGTTCAGGATACATGACGTGTTTCATGTTAGTATGCTTCGGAAGTATGAGCCGGATCTATCGCATGTATTGGATTGGACCGACTTAAAGGTAGATGAGGATGCCTCATATGAGAAGAGACCGGTTCGGGTTTTGGATAGGCGGGATCAAGTCTTGCGAGGCAAGACCATTCCCTTGGTAAAAGTTTTATGGAAACATCACGGGGTGGAGGAAGCCACTTGGGAACGTGAGTTGGAGGTCCAAGAGAAATATCCGGATCTATTTGTGGATGTTTGAGCATATGTTGTATATTTTATTGTATTGTTAAACTTTAAGAGCATTGAACGTGTCTTAAGTTGTAAAACATTGAATATGTTTTGGTTTATGGAAGTATTGTAGAACTTGCCTTAAAATGGACGTTTATTATAACATTATAAATGTTGGATGTGTTGTAGAAATGGAAATGTATCATGAACGTATGATATGGAATTGGGAATTTTGTATATTGGAATTGTTGAATTTCAAGGAAATGCATGTTGTTATAGATTGTGAAATGCCTCTTGAAAAAAGATGGAATGACCAGTAATGGGTCAAGTTATTGTATATTGAAATGTAACATTGTTGAAAATTGAGGAAAACTTGTTTTTGAAAAACAGCTTGTACCTAATTTCGGGGACGAAATTCTTTAAGGGGGGGAGGTTATAGCGATCCCGGTTTTCCCTTCATTGTTTAATTGTATTTCGGACTCGGTTCTGTGGATGTGTTGTTGTCTTATTCTTGTTTTCATCCTTTACTCTTTGTATATGAGTCTTGGGTCGTGTTGGGCAGGTTTAAAACAGGTTGGGTGTGTTTGGGAAAACAAGTTGATTGTGGTTGGAAACCAAGGGTTAGTGTCCATTAAATTTTCATAATGGTCCATTCATATTCAAACTTGTCCTTTCAAATTCCAATTAGTAGGCTTTTATGACAAACTTGTTCATTTAATATCCTTATTAGTGGTTCATTTAATATCCTTATTAGTGTTCATTTAATGACAACTAGTGTCTTTTCATAATCCAACTAGTGTCTTTTCATAATCCAACAAGTATTTATTTAATGACAACTAGTGTCTTTTCATAACCCAACTAGTGTCTTTTCATAATCCAACTAGTATTTATTAGTGGGCTTTAATGAACCAATAAATCCTAACTTGACTTTTCAATTCTAACCAGTGGGCTTCTATGCCATGTTACACCAGATTTGCCTATAAATATCACCATTCCCTAGCATGGCAAACACTAGTAACACTCTCACACACACACATTCGACTAAAGGAGAGGAAGGAAAACAAAAGAGAAATCTTAAGAGGAAGAGGAAGGGATGGCTTGCTCTTCATTTTGATTCGAAAATTATTGGCTTTGAAATCCTTCATCTTCTCCATTTGGTCTCTCCATTTGAGGTAGGGATAACTACTCATTTTTATGATCTTTGACATAAACTTTTGGTCATTTTAATTTAATGTTAAAGTTGGGTGATTTTGGGTGTTAGGGTTTCAACTTGAATAAAGAGGGGTTTTGCTATTTTGACCAATATATGTATATCTTGGGTCTTAAAATGAGCTTATTGATTGTTGTAGACACTACATGATGATTAGGTGAAATAAAACTAATCGGTTGAATATGTCATTGAATATGATGGTTGGAATAATACATCGAATTTGTGTATTGATTGATCGTGTATATGATAATTATTTATATACATTGTATTGTGTGGGTGTGGGAGGAGATAGGGGATGTACTCCACGGTTTGGGAGGAGATAGGGGATGGACCCCTAAACCGAATTTTATTTAGGAGGAGATAGGGGATGGACTCCATTGATACAGCAAATCTGTGTATCATTTATGAAGTATGAAGTGTTTTAATATGAGTTGTTATCTCATGAGAATTGTGAAGTATGGAAGTGTTTTATTATGAGTTATAATCTCATTTAAATTGTTGATATTGGAAAGGATCATGGACATACTTGTCATGGATTTGGATTGTGCTGTATGTTGGTTTATATGAGTTAAACATTTATCAACATGCCAATGTTTTAGTTATTGCTCATATTATGTTTAGCATATCTCTACTGGGCGTTGGCTCACCATATATGGGACATCATTTTCAGGTCCAGGTGATATGCCACCTCCAAGGATGTAGCTTGGGAGGTTGTCGAAGCTGAAGGCTTCCTGTTGTGATTATTTTGTGTGTAAATCAAGCCAAGGGCTTATTTTGCGTTTTGAGTTAGTACTCTCTTCTTTGTAACCAAGTGTTGGTTTGGAAAGGTGTAAACCCGTAGGGCAATTTACTTTTGATGTCAACATATCATACTTTTGTAATGAATACTCTGATAAATAGAAATATGCTTTATCCTCTTATGTCTATGCATGTCAAGAATGCGAGTTTATCTTGTATTATTTTGAGGGCGTTACACATAATTAGAGAATTGACAGTGTAGAAGTGTGTAATGCTTGGTTAGTGTAGAAGTGTGTACTCGTATGATTCCTTGAGATTACACACATGCCTACTTAAGGATTGTTAGTCTTCAGATTTCCAACATAAATGTGTTTTTAAATCTAAATGGTGTTTTTGTTTTGATGTAATGGCTGTTGGTTTTTGGAGTAGATTCCTTGTCCTCTCTTTGTAGTTTGTTTTTGCTAGTCAATAAAATTCTTCATTGCCGATCAAAAAAAAAGTTGTGTTTTAAATCTAATCATTGTTTAAGTGTTGACTCCCATAAGGGCTCAATCAGCAATCCATCTATATCTTTATATGAGGCTTATTAGTAAGTTTAGTGTTAAACATTATCCGATGAAGAACTTCCTTTATTGATAATAATTGCTCCTAGATAGTGCTACTGCCTTGGAATCTAGGGAGGAATAAATGGCATCCTCTTTTTTCTCAGATTATCGACTTTAGCAGTTTTCCATAAGTTTTGGAAATTATGTTATCCAAACGTGCTAGAAGCTTAACTTTTAAGTTCTGATTGGGATTGCTGTATGGTTGTCCCATTATTTGCATCTGAGAACTGGTTGTACTTTGTCAGTTGATCAATCAATTTTATGCAGTCGGTCTGAGGGATGCTCACGGGGTTAATCATGGCTTAAGGTTTTTATACTGGTTTTTCTTTTACTGTTTTGTTCCTTCATCTTATACAAGAATGTAGCATGATTTGGGAAGAAAATGGAATGAGAGAAGGGGGACAAAATTTACACCCCACCACAAATTAATGGGTCAATCTGCAAGTGGAAATGTAATTGGACTGTTTGTCTTGTTTTTATAGTCTTGTACAGTCAAAAGGGGATTGATTTTGTAAATGATGAGATCAGTTTTATGCCTGTGGCTTAGTGGCAGTTAAATTTAGTAGTTCTCCTACTTAGTGCAGTCCTTCCCAGGGTAAGTGTGCAAATACTCTTGTTGGGGTTCTGTTCGGTAACCATTTATCTTGTGACTAATTTTTTTTTTAAATATAGAAAATAGAAAACCTTTATTTATATTCTGGAAATCTATCATACCCTGTTTATAATGGAATAGAGTTAATTTATTTTGTGGATGAGGACACAGAAATTGATGCTCCAGCACACTGTTACATTATTTGGACTGTCAAGTTTAGTAGTTAATAAGTTGTAAAAATGATGATCTTATGATATTCATTTTGTGTAATTTTGTTTAATTTGTAATCTTGTTTGATTTCTTATGTAAATTCTGCAGGTCAGCAATTAGAATAATTTTTAGTCAGTTTAGTAGCAATGGTTTAAGTTTTAAGGGAGGGGTAAAGATCTGATAAGGGCAATTAGTTTTACCCCTTTTTGCCATTAACACCTCTAAATTAACTTATTGATTCCTTGTGGCATCATGGAATACTTGCAGTTGAGTTGATGCCATGCAAGTTAGCTCTAAATCTTATTAGATTTCACTTTGTTTACAGCTTTGCTAATGCCCCAGGATCTGCTCGAATGGATTGGTCCGCATTCACCAAGGGCTACTTCTTGAATAGAGAAACTCTGGTTGCCGTCCTACTTCTAATTGATGCGAGTGTACCACCTCAGAAGATCGACCTTGACTGTGCTAATTGGCTTGGACGGAACAATGTATGCTCTTATCTAATTTTTAGCTACTTTCCGATCCTCTTTCTGTCAGCAATACTATCGATGGTATGAGGCTAAATCCTGTCCTTTCCCTTGAATTTTATGCCCTTTTGTGCCTTCATCTTTCAGATACCAATGACTTTTGTTTTCACAAAATGCGACAAGATGAAGGGTAAAGGGAAAAGGCCTGATGAGAACATCAAAAATTTTCAAGAGCTGATGAGAGAAAATTACTGGGAGCATCCTGCATGGATAATGACCAGCAGTAACACTAGTTTGGGCAGAGACGAGCTTCTTTTGCACATGTCACAACTACGGAACTTTTGGGATAACTAGTACATCCTAGTCAAACCTTGCAATTTGTCCTGTTCTGGAAATGGTAACTCCAAAACCTAGTGATTTCATATATTGATTAGCCAATTAAACATATGATGTTGAAAGTATCCTCAGGAATTGCCCAATTGCTTAAATTTTGTAAGCATTGATTTTTTCTGTGGTGGGGTGTAAATTCCTCTGTATGTACATGCTTAATTTGTGTTATACATTTCTCAAAAGCATTATCTTTTACTGTTTTCTTTTACTGTTTTTTTATTTTATTTTTGAACGTCATCATGAAATCTTCTTGTATAAATTTAGCTACTATTTTGTAGCTGTTGATGCTTGCTTTACTTTGATCAGGAAGATTGCTTTTGAAGATGATGAGGATCAGGGCATCGTACAAAGGGCTTGGGAAGGTCTTATTGCAAACCGTATTTTGATATATTGCTTGTAAGTGCTCTTTTGTTTCTAGCAGCTCTTCTTGATCTTCTCTACCTTTTGTTTCTAGCTGCTCTTCTTGATCTTCTTCATTGTGAACAGTGAGTGGATCTGCAACAAAAGTTGGGAAGTCTACCACCAATGCGAATAGGGCTTCCTTGGGAGAGAGGTTGTATGCCTTGATTAACAAGGATTCTAGGAACGAGGACACATCTGATAGTGAACATAAGCAAACCCTGCCTGACAAGCGTGTTGGAAAGGAAATGAGCAGTTCAGTGCCTCTAGATGATGATAGAAAATGGAGGTAACAGACATTTATTACATCATCTCATTGTTACATTGTGTTTATGTCTCTTTGTTGGTTAGTCTGTGAGTATTTGAAATTTATTTGATTTCTGTAGGTTACCATTAAATGTATTAGTTTCTAATTGGTGGTAGGTTACTTCAACTGCAGGTCCCAGGTTTGGTTAATGTTGACTTTGCAGATGTGCGAGCTATCATGGAAAATGCAGGGTCATCTCTAATGGGAATAGGAACTGCAACTGGTAAATTAAGTGGATCTTTATTTGCTGACTTTTTTCTATTTACCAAATGCTTTATAGATCTCAAGAAAGGAGCAAAGGAGGTTCAAGAAAAGAATGAAGATAGAGCTAGTACGGGTTAATACAGGAGGGAGGATTGAGTTCTTACTTGCATGATATTTTCGGAATTGTTGGTTTTCTATATTTTTTTTTCCTGCTTTTAACTTTATTTTTCTGTTTAATGTCTGAAATTTCTGGTTTTTTCTCGTAGCATGATCAAATTAGGAAGATGAGGAAAGTAGACCAATTTTTTTTGGGTACAAGAAAGAAGTTGACATGCATGCTTATATTGATAGATTGTTCGTTTCTTATTCCTTTGCAGGCAAGACCAGGGCAAGAGATGCTGCATTGAATGCCATTCAATCACCTTTATTAGATATTGGTATAGAAAGAGCTACTGGGATAGTCTGGAACATAACTGGAGGAAGCGATCTCACTCTATATGAGGTAGGTTTTTATTCATTATTTCAACTTACTGGGAATTCATGCACATTAATATGGGGCCATAAGCGAGGCTGTCTAACTTTTGCATGTTGTCACATGGATCCCAAGAATCATATGCTTGAGACCAACAGGAGATGCAAAATGCATTGTTTCCTCGTGTTGATAAATTTGCAAAAGTTTTCATTCTTCTTAGAATTTAATGGCAATAAATTTTTGAAATTGTTTAGTCAAGATGATTTTTGTATTGATGCTTTCAATAAATGATGGCATCAGATGATGTTTTTCAATCCTTGTTATGGAAATGATGAGCTTTGAGCAGCTACTCAATTTTGCTCTTGGTAGTAAGTGATTTGTGTGATCTCTTCCTTTTGCTTTTCACCAAATATAGGCCTTGGATGAGTGCAGTGAGAACCTCAAGAAATATTTCAGACGTTTGATAATATTATATGGACCTGAAGATTTTGATGTTTACAAGTGAAGAGAACTAATTAGAAAATGAATTTCCATAAGTCTTTCCCCCTGTTTGTTTGTTATTAAATCTCGCGCCCCACTTTTTTCTTTTCTTAGCTATTTTCATTAGCATGAACTGAACTCCTCCCAAACCTTCCAAATTATAGGGGAAAAAATAAAACGAAAAACTGAAGTATGCTATATTATTCTGTTTCTAATAAATAATTGATCACATTATTGTTGTGTACCTTTGTTTATGTGTATGATTATATCCCAAGCACTGTTGGTTGGTCATGTCATGTGATTGTATTTTGCATGAGTGTTTCTACCTGAAGGGAGGTTTCTCCATCATTTAGAATATTTTCACTAGATAATGCTTCTCTTGCTCCGTTGCTTGCTTATGTGGATGTGGCTTGGACAATTCACCATATATCTCTATGTTATGCCTTGGGCACAAGTATATTTATGTTCCACTGATTTTGGTCTGAACTTTTGAACATATTTAAGGGTTTAGAAAATGTGGTATGGACATACCATTTCATGATCCTTTTGGCTATTATGGAGTTTCAGTGTTTCATTTGTCTTTGGAATTTCAGAATGATGCAGTGAAGAACCTAGTGACTAAGTTACACTGCAAAAGCTAAGCTTGATTTGGTGACACAAACAAAATCCAAATTTGTTTTGAAGAATAGCAAGGTTCATATATTCAATTCTGATTTTTATAGCTTGAGTGGATGTACATAGATACTAAGGGTAGAGTTTTTTTTTTTGTCATTATTATTACTGTTTATTTTTTTACCGACCTTTAAGTGTTTTGTATTGCCTGAAGAGTTAATGTTGCTATTTAGAGAGAACTTCACAAACTCGAGTCTGATCGCTCATGCATACATCTGGAGTTCGATATTTTTTTTTTTTTGATTGTGTTTGTTGTTTGATTTTGGTTTAGAAATAATCATGTAATGTTTATTTAGTCAATATATTGAAATAGCGGTAAAATTTTATTCATATTATTGTTATTTTTCAGCTTTATTACAGGTATGTTTTTTAGTTAAATATAACAGATTTAGCACAATTTCCAAAAAAAAAAAGAGCTATAACGGCGTTTTTCCAAAACGCCATTACGGTGCCAACGGTCATATTTTTAAAATAGAAAAAAATCTATCACGGCGTTTTTAAAACATCGCTAAATATTGGATGACGTCATTTTACCATTATTTATGGCATTTACAGACGTTTTTAAAAACGCCGCCTATACTAATTTAGCGACGTTTTTAAAACGTCATAATGTTACAGCGACGGCCGCATCTTCGGCGTTTGGTACTAAACGTCACAAAAAGAATTAGCGGCGTTTTTTATACTTTTAGCGGCGTTTTTTAAACGCCACTAAATGTAAACTTTCCAGCAATGAAAGCATAAGTATGCTAATTGAAACATGCCCTAAAACTAACCATCAAAAGCTGATAAATAAAAGGGAGAAAGACGTGGGGTTGGAAGACATTCACACACACACGCACACTTATTACAACATTTGCCCTCTCGACGGAGGGTCCGAATGAAAGAGAGCTAACTAGCTACGCTAATTAAGCTAACTATTACAAACCAATTAATTAACTAACTCTAGCTAACTAATTATTACAAACCAAATTGAAAATAGCTATTGTAAGCTAATTAGAAAATTACAATAATGAATTAAATTAGCTAAACACATCAACTAATTAATTACAGAAACCGACAAATTAACTAACTAAACAAAGCAGTTAAAATGGCCTCAAGGGGAGGGAGATATGCATGCTCGATCTGCTTCGCCCGGAAGTGCATTGCCATGCCATAAGTTGTCTCTGTTTGCACTCACGGTGACCTCAGAACATCGAACGCACTTTCAGCTTGCATCCGCCCCAAAACAGGAGCATTCTGGATAAATTTGCTGCAAGTGGCCGGCCGGCCACTTTAACTGGTCGGGAGGCTACCTCAACTGGCCATCCGGCCACTTTAAGTGGTCGGCAGGCTAGTGCAAGTGGCCGACCAGCCACTTCCCTTCCAGAACCTCAACTTTGCTGCAACAGAGAATAACAAAGGCACAACAATGCATTTGCAAAAAAATGTGTGTGCAACTACTCTCCTTATCATTTCTCAAGCTCAAAGGAGCATAGTACTCGGCTCTCAAGCCACCAATCACGCATCTCAGTGCATGATGGCCAAAGAGCCAAGCTCGCACAATGTTAGTGAATACACAAACAACACATAAGAGCCTCCACCTCTATCATGCATGGTCAAGAGGGTCGGGGACCGAGAAATGCAACACGTTTCATCACTTTGAGTATGAAACGTGTCACATTCCTTGTGTTTGGATTAACGTCTGATCCAAACACAATGCAATGCAAACAACATGCTCATCTTTCAATGCTAAAGTGGCATGCTAAAACAAGAATCTAACACACAAACAACACATGCATGACATGCTAGAAGACTTAGGCATTAAAGCTAATGAAGTACACAACATTAGGACTATGCAATACATTGCTCAATGGACTAAACCAGCCCTAAGCAGCCCTCATGCATGCCAAAACAGTGACCAAAATGCTCTGAAATGATAGCATGAAAGGCAAGAAAACAATGTTCATGCATTGGCTCATCAACAAGGCATAAGGTACAACATCTTAAACACAATCAAAGGGTGATACACATGAGAGCATGACAAGGCTATATGCTCTGAAATTATGTGTTAAATGATGCCATATCACATAAACATCACAAATAAGGCATGCTAAAAGGCCTAAAGCATAAAGCTAGTAAAGAGCACTACCCAAGGAGCATGCAATACATAGCACAAATGACAAAACCAACCCTGGACAGAGGTTAAACATGCCAAAACAGAGGCCTAAACATGCTGAAATGGTGGCCCAAAAGCTTAGACAAGCATGCATACATATTGGCTCATAAACAAAGCATAAGGCACAACTCACAAAAGCTATGAAGGAGTGGAATATGTGAGAGTGTGACTACACCATATACACTGAAATCATGTGAGAAATGAGTTTAGGGCATGCAAACATCACATACATAGCATGCTAGGGACTTGACACTCAAAGCTAGTCAAAGCCACTTACACTGCAACCCTACAAGGCAAGGCTCACATGGCCAAGACCATTCAAAATAGAGCTAAGGCATGCTAAAATAATAGCAAAAACATGCTGAGATGGAGCTAACATAAGCTAGAATGAGAGGCATAAAGCATGATGCATGTTAGGCCAACAAGGAGGATTGCACTACAAGTACAAAAACCAAGCAAGAGGTGACCCCACCGACTAAAATTAGAGTTAAAGCATGTCAAAATAACACCAAAAACATGCTGGAGTGAAGCCAATACATGCTAGAATAACAAGCTAACTCATGAAACATGTTAGGCTAATAAACAAGTTTACACTACAAGTGCAAAAAGCAAACAACAAGAGGCCAAACCAATCCAAAACTGAGCTATGGCAGGTCCAAAAAGTCACAAAAACATGCTTGGACTAAGCTTCAAAAAGGGAGAAATACATGCTCACTTGGTAGGCCCTCTATGCATACAAACAAGACATAAAGAGAGGGGACCACCCCCTCTCATTTTGAGCCTCAAAACCAACTTTCTACCACTGAAATTCCTCTAAGTTTCAGTGGTAGAAAGGCCAAACAATGGTCACAACAAAGGCTAAGAATGGTGGCTCAAGAGGCTTTACAAGCCATAGAGCAAAAGTGGGGAAACATTCCCTAACCAAACAAGACTCAAACCCACATTTTAAAGCCTTAAAATTAGAGTTTTTAAGAGGCTAAAACCAGCCTTAAAGTAGCATGCAAAGGTGATTAAGTTATTAATCAAAACAAAGCTTAAAAGGGGTATATGCTTACCCTTGAAGAACAACAGCAAGAACAGCAACTCCTCTGAGCTAAAACCAGTCCTAAGACTTCAAAACAAGCTCTAAGGGACCTCAGCTCCAAAATGAAGGTGTTTGACTAGGTGTTTGTGTGAAAAAGTATGAAGAAAACACACTTCAAGGCTCAATATGACACAATATGGAGAGGGAGTGAGAATTCTAGAGAGAGAGGGAGATTTTTTAGCTCTGAGATTTTCTTAACCAAAATCAAGGGGGAGGAAGCTCCCCTTTTATAGAGCAAGCAAGCCAAAAAGCTTGAACAATCCCTCCATACACGTGTATGGAGGATGAGTTCAGTGAGCCACAGTTGGCTGAAAATATCTGAAAATATCTAAAAAGGAGAAAAAAGTGGCTGTCGGCCAATTAAGGTGGCCAGCCGGCCACTTTACTAGTTGGTCGGCCATTTAAAGTGGCCTGCAAGGGAGAAAAGTGACCGGCAAGTGCCACAAGTGGCCGGCAAGGCCCTCTCCCCCCCTAGGCAAGAGGCAACAAGGTATGGTCTAGAAACAAACCAAAAGGAAGGGATCCAAGAGACCCCAAGACAAAGCACCCAGCCGAAAGCTCCCGAAACTAGCCTACCGGCCACCGCAAGTGGCCTACAAGAGAGAAAAGTAGCCTACAGCTACAAAAAGTGGCCTACAGGCCTCTGTCTCCCTCCAGGAAAAGGTACCAAGGTTCGGTCCAAAAACAAGGCCAAAAGAAGAGAGTTAAGAGACTCCGAGACAAGGCACTCAGCGAGACCTTCGGGCACTCGAAACAAGCACAAACATGCGCAATCATCGCGTGCACAAACGATGACGTCTGAGTCTTAAGGTTGGTCAAAAATGGGGTGTCTACAAGCATCCTCATGGAGAAAACGAGCCAGGTTCAGAGTTGTAAGATAGAACAATATTTTATGTTGCCATCTTTTAAAATCAGTTCCTAAGAACTTCTCTGGCTTTTCACCGTGACTAATTAGTACAGTCATAACAGGAGAGGAGGTTGGAGCAATTACAGCCACCATACCAGTACTAGTTTGAGCATTAGTTTCAGTAGCCATGAATTCTAAATTATAAAACAAAATTATAATTAGAATTTTATACTACATAGAAAATTTAAACCAAAACCACATAATTAAATTCTGTAAAAATAAAAGAAACAAGAGTTGTAACTTTTCTTTCTAATTAATTTGAAAATAAAATAAAATTTTATTTAAACAAATTAATTTCACACAGAAAAATATTTCTGTAACACTTCAAAAATTAAAATACTAAAAACAAAATTTTAATTAATGAAAACTCAGAAATTATTTTTGAAAACAAAAATTAATTTCTAACCAACTTTACAAATAAATATTCTGAATTGTTAATGACTACCAGTATATTACTAGTAGTTGTCAAAGAAAATAAATAATATATCACTACTATTTTTCAAATAGTTTATTACTACTATTTGTTTTTCCAACCAGAATATTATTTTGTAAAATCACAGAAAATAAGTTTTGTAAGAAGAAGAAAAAAAGACAGGAAACAAGCGAAAAATTCTGTTTAAACAGAATAATTCAAATATGTCTTGAGATTGTTGAAACAATCTTCTATGTAAAATAAAAAAACTTGAAACAAATCAAACAAATAAAAATAAATTATAGGAAACAAGCGAAAAATTCTGTTTAAACAGAATAATTCAAATATGTCTTGAGATTGTTGAAACAATCTTCTATGTAAAATAAAAAAACTTGAAACAAATCAAACAAATAAAAATAAATTACTTATAGAATTTATTTTACCGAAATGAATAAGTACAAAAATAGATCAAGTCGAGTGTGTGCCACTCTATCTTTAAGACAAATTCGCCCCACTTTGGTACTTACGGATAAATGACGTCTATCTCCCAAGATACAATGATCTTTCACACTAAAAACAATCTATTTCGGCGAACTAGAACATGTGTTCTATACTCTCAAAAGAATAATGCAAAGAGAGAGCAAAACCGAGAAGACAAATGAATTTTCTAGATGTGAAAATCTGCTGGAAATGATCTCTATTTATAGGAAAATTGGTGACCATTGGACAGATCCGAAAAGGTATGTTTTTGAAATGAACAGATCTGGTTTAAACTGAACAGGTATGAACTGTTTAAACTTACTGGAATTTAATCTGTCCGCTGGACTGTTTGAACCTGCTGAAATGGACCCGGAAAAGGCACTATATGGACAAAAAATTGTATTCAAATTATGGAGCAAAATTTGAATTAATTTTGTTCAGAAAAAATAAATTTCCAGCAAGAATTTCTGAAACAAAATTTGTTCAAAAAATTAATATTAGAACCGACCCGACCCACCACCTACACCCGCGCCCGGCCGACGACTGCGACTCCCGCTTGTAGTGGTTTGAGCCAAAGGTCACTTTGTCCATAACTCCTCCTTTCTACAAACTTGGGGTGCCCCTTGGAGCCCAACCCAAATGTTGCTACTTAGAACTTGTATACACATATAAGTTGTCTTAAGTTTCCAATGTGGGATAACTATTTCAAGGAAACCCACATTTTACTTCTTCAATTTCCTATTCCACGAATCCGAAAACGATATCAACTTCCCATTCACTTATAAATGGTTTTGATGAACCGTCTTCACCGTATGACTTGTCATACGGCAAGGAACACATCACCTCTTTTGACCCACCCCAAAAGACGTGTGGGCCCCACTCAAAGTTGGCCCAAAATAAGCCTATAAAACCATAAATTCCAACAAATAAATCGATGGAAAAGGAAAAGTGATAAGTGGATCTTTATAGAGGTGATGCATGAAGGCGGTCATGGAGGCGCTGCTAGTGATGAAGTCCACCGCCAGAATACCATATTCGGCGGCGACCATTGAAGCCCAAGGCTGAAGAAAATCATAGATGAGGAGGTCTGGTTTGTGGGTTTTGAGGAGGAGAGAGAAGTTGGGTTCGGCAGAGTCGAAGGCCATTTTTAGGGTGGGCATGAGGTGTGGAGGGTGGTCTTTGGTGGTGTGGTATAGCGGAAGGAGGTCAGGAAATGGTGGTACATGGAGTTCAATTAGTTGGATTGAGTTTGAGTACTTTTCAGAGAGTTTTCTTTTGATGGAAGTGAGGTTGACTGGGGTGGAACATAGGTAGATCTTGAAGTTTCTTGTTGAGAGTTTTTTGGCTAGCTCTAAGTAGGGTGAGATGTGGCCATGTGCTAGCCATGGGAACATAAAAATTGAGATGGTGCTTTGTTTTGCTTCCATGATCAACCTCTCTCTCTCTCTCTCTCTCTCTCTCTCTCTCTCTCTCTCAGGCTCTTATTGCAACTTTGTGTTGTGATATCCCTTGTATATATAGAGAGGAATGACCCGTGAGATGCATAATAGAGAAGATAAATTCAAGTCACAGATATGAGATCTTCTGTTCTCAAATTCTTTGATTTTCAAATCTTTGTATTTTCTTGTCTTTGAACACTCAAAACTATTCAATTATGTCTGAAGATTTTCATATATTGAGATTCCTACATTATCCAAAGGTTGTAGCTATTTTGGGACTATTAATGTATATATGATATATATTTCTACATATATTAGTTATTGATTTCCTAGATATATTAGGTATTGTCATAGTTAGGTCTCTTATAGGATACTCTTTCTCATAATTAGATTTCTAGTAGGATACTCTTTCTCAGCCTATATATACAGACCTTTTATTGTATAGGACAATTGATTCAATACAATTCATGTTTTACTTTCTCTACTATCCTACTATTATATCTCTATCATTTTTTTTTAATATTGTTATTATTTTATTATTATTATTATTTTATTTTTATTTTATTTTTGTGCTTCTGCTCCACTTTGTCTTTCCCTCTATTTCAACCTCCAATAAGTTTTTATCTTCAACCGTATTTGAGTTTCAGGGCTGGTATTATACCTATATCATGTTGAGCATGGTGATATACCATGTGAACCACCTAAGTCCCAAACCACCTCCCCTTGGCCCAAGCCACCTTCTTTGGGGAAAAATCTAAGCCGCCCTTTTTGATGCACAACCCAAGCCGCCCCCTTTGGTTTACAACCCAAGCCGCCCCCTTTGGCGCACAATCCAAGCCGCCCCTTGGCGCACTCAGTTATCTGTTGCCATCATCGTTCAGCACCACGTCATAAGTTATGTGTATGCCACGCTTGCTAGTTCAACATCCAGTTCTCTACAACGGTCCGGCATGGCCCCTTCAAACTGTCCCGACATTGATTCCGGTTAGCTCCTACATCTGTTCGACATGACCCTTTTAAACTATCCGAACATTAATTCTGGTTAGCTCCTACATAGGTCCGGCATGACCCCTTTAAACTGTCCTGACATTAGTTCCTGCCAGTTCCTACAATGGTTCGACATGACCATAAACTGTCTCCCGGCATTAGTTCCAGCCAGTTTCTATATCGGTCTGTCATAACCTTAAATTGTCCTGGCATTAATTTCAGCCAGTTCCTACAATGGTCTGACACAACCATAAATTGTCTCCCGGCCTCTGATCTATTTCAAGCGCCCTTGCGCTCCCGTTTGGATTTTGCAATCTATTTGTCATTTGTTTTATTTAGTTTTATTTCATGTTTTAGTTTCTCTCTCCAAACTCAAGATGTTTATTCACCTTGAGTTTGAAGGGGGATGTTAATGTATATATGGTATATATTCTTACATATTGTAGGTATTTCCATAGTTAGATCTCTTATAGAATACTCTTTTTTATAATTAGATTTCTAGTAGGATACTCTTTCCCAACCTATATATACAAGCCTTCTATTGTATGGGAAAATTTAAATTCAATAAAATTCATTGATAACAATTCTTATAAGATACTCTTTCTCATAGTTAGATTTCTACTAAGATACTCATTGTCAGCCTATATATACAGGTCTTGTATTGTATAGGACAAATCATTCAATACAATTCATTGAATATAATACATACTATTTTCTATCTCTCTCTACAATTCTAACATGGTATCAGAGTTAGGTTAAGTACCTAGTATTTTCGCTTTATCGGTGGGCGGCAGCCTTGCCTTGGCTGCCCGCCGAACCTCAACCTATTCCGCTGTCATGTTTTCCTTTCAATATCGATTTGTGGTGATCTCTTCTTCTATCCGCTAGTTTATTCCTACCTCAAATATCTCTATCATATATATATATATATATTGTTTTTTACCAACAATACATTTTTTTTTTCTCCACTCTATCTTTCTCTGTGCTTCAACCTCAAATTGGTTTTTATCTTCAAACTTATTTGAGTTTTAGGAGGGGTGTTATACCTATATCATGGTGAACATGATTATACACCATGAAAACCACCTAAGCCGTCTCCTATGGTGCACAACTTAAGCCGCCCCTCATGGCGCGCCGCCCCTCGTGGCGCACCACCCAAGTCGTCTTTTGGCACACCACTAAACTCGCCCCCTGGAGCACCATCAAAGCCGTCCCCTGGCGCACTTAGTTATCTATTGCCATCATCATTCAACACCACGTCATAAGTTATATGTGTGCCACGCTTGTTGGTTCCATATCCAATTCTCTACATCAGTCCGGCATAATCCCTTTAAACTATACCAACATTGATTCCGGTTAGCCAGTTTCTACAACGGTCCGGCATGACCTTAAATTGTCTCGGCATTAGTTCTAATCAGTTTCTCCAACGGTCCGACATGACCTTAAACTGTCCAGGCATTAGTTCTAGCTAGTTTCTCCAACAGTCCAACATGACCTTAAACTGTCCAGGCATTAGTTCCAGCTAGTTTCTCCAACAGTCCAACATGACAGTTTGGCATTAGTTTCAGCCAGTTTCTACAATGGTCTGATACGACCATAAACTATCTCCCAACTTTAGTTCCGGCGTCTGATCCATTTCAAGCGCCCTTGCACTCTCATTCGAATTTTGCAATCTATCTGCCTTTTATTTTATTTAGTTTTATTTTATGTTTTAGTTTCCATCTCCAAATTCAAGATGTTTATCCTCCTTGAGGTTGAGGGGAGATATTAATGTATATATGATATATATTCTTACATATATTAGGTATTGATTTCCTAGATATATTAGGTATTGCCATAGTTAGGTCTCTTATAGGATACTTTTTCCCATAGTTAGATTTCTACTAGGATACTCGTTCTCAACCTATATATAAAGGTCTTGTATTGTATAGGACAAATCATTCAATTCAATTCATTGAATACAATACATTATTATACCTATATCATGGTGAACATGATTATACACCAAGATATAGGTATAATACTTGGATGGGGCGCAAGGAGTGGCTTAAGTTATGCACCAGAGAGGGTGGCTTAGGTGGTGTTCCAAAGGGAACGAGTTAGGGATATGCGCCAAGAGAGTGGCTTAGAATTTGCGCCAAGGAGGCTACTTGACATATTCTTTTCCTCTCAAAAAAAATATGCTGAAGATATTTGCGGTAAGAATAAACCAACGAACAAAGGAAAAGATCACCACGAAGCGATACTGATTAAAAAAACATGACAGCAGAATAGGTTGAGGTCCGGCGGGTGGCCAAAGCGAGGCCGGTGCCTGCCGGTGAAACGAAATGACTAGGTACTGTACTTAACTTTGATACCATGTTAGAATAGTAGAGAGAGAGAGAAAATAATATGTATTGTATTCAATGTATTGTACTGAATGAATTGTCCTATACAATACAAGACCTGTATATATAGGCTAAGAATGAGTATCTTAGTAGAAATCTAACTATGACTATGACGCCCCAAATTTAAGGACATCATAATAAGATTTAGAAACTTAAAATCAATATTGCCACCAACATTACTAACATCCATTAATTAACAACCCAGAATTTAAAGTTCTTACATCACACTTAGTCTTAGTACATAACCGAAACGACACAAATATAAAAAGAAAACTAGAAAAAAAACTAGAATTTTTACGAAATGGTTCATGGAACTTGGGCACTCTTCAAGCTAACCAAGGCTGAGTGTCGCCTTGCAAGGCCTCGATGTCTCCTTCGGTTTCTTCGGTACCTGGCATAAAATGCCAGGGCAACGGGAATGCCAGTGAGCGACGAGCTCAATAAGATACTACAACCCGAAAATACCCACCCCAATAATAATACTCACAATTTATGAATAATGTGTAGTAACAAAATAACCAGTAACATTTAGCAAGCATAAAATAAATGTTATCAGTTGAAATAATAACAATAAATAATAATAAACCAAATAAAAATATAACAAACGGAAACAATATTTCATCATAAGGAATATGTCCACATTTCTTTTTAAACTTTCATAGATTTAGTTTATCAGATAAATTTAAGTAACTCCCCGCGGAGCACTATTTCCATTCAACTGCTAAGCAATGGCCACGGGCAATTTTGACTCCCCCTTGGTCAAATATTCAAATGTTACTTATAGTAACTACCAATGATGCCCACGCACCAGGGTTACATACCCGAGTCGTGACATCACGGTCTACTCCAAGGAAACAGTCTATGTTATGACGCCCGCACCACCAACCTTATATCGCCTACACCGATAACAGCCAAAGTACCTTCCCGTGCCATGTTAGGGTTCGCAACTCACTTGCGCAAGATTCTAAACCGGGCTCACCCCATCATTTTTACATTTTAATGTATCATTGGTTAAATTTCGTGTCTCTTTACTCGTTGAGATATTCACAGTAATTCAAAATTTAATTACCAATAATGTTATTCCAACTCATTAAAATCTGAATATAAAATATTACACATGTCACACAATAATAAACAATTGTACAAAATTTAAATAAACAATTTATTTAAACCATGGTATGAAATAATAATTTAGATATCAAAAAAAAAATGAAATAAATCATAATTACACACATGCATGGACTTTTAATCTATAAGATTAGACTAACACAATATTAAATAAACCACAATACATCCATACATGAATTACAAATTTCCAATATTTGATGAATTAGACCAACACAATAACTGATTTTTATCCAAATAAATAATTGAAGTGATGATCTTAAATTTGTCCAGAAATTTTCAGGTTATATCTTAGGTAATGAAAATTATAAATAAATTATTTATACAGTTCTAAAATTCGTGAAAATGTATAGAATATTTAATAAATATGTTTAGGTCATTTTTCAGAAAGAATTTCCCAAAAATAATTTATAAATAAACAATTGAAGAGATAGTTTTTTATTCCTCCTTAATCTGTCAAAATTTTCAAAATATATATCTTGTGAATAAAATTATAAATAAATTACTTATACAACTCTAAAATTCATATAAATATACAGAATACTCAATAAACATGTTATGATCATTTTTCAGAAATAATTTTCCAAAAATAAATTATAAATAATTCTTAAAAATTCCAAGAGTGTTTATGACACAGATTTATCACATTTTCTTAATTTAATTCCATACTTAACTTTATAAATCAATTCCATGATCTAAAAGTTTATTATGAACTAGACTTCTCAAATTTTATTTTTTGCTCAGAAATTATCAGATTTGGTTTAATATAACATTTTTAATGATTTTTCAAACACATAATAAAATCTGTCTATAGCTCCAGATTTGGTTAAAAATCTGTATAAATTCGCACAAAA
The DNA here is from genome assembly GCF_055761805.1 of Camellia sinensis. Classification (NCBI taxonomy): domain Eukaryota; kingdom Viridiplantae; phylum Streptophyta; class Magnoliopsida; order Ericales; family Theaceae; genus Camellia; species Camellia sinensis. The sequence continues at coordinate 8,819,486 of NC_138968.1, forward strand.
CTCAATAATTGTTAAAAAAAAATTGGATGAACTAGACATCATTATCAACAACTTTTTAGAATAAATCATCTTCAAATTTTGAGTATAAAATTGTCTAAAAATTTGTACAACTTTCTGGCAGATTTAAAGGGCCAAATAACATCTTCAATAATTTTTTTAATGGCATAAACTATACATGCAAGTCCAATTTTCACAATATTATCATGATTTTCAGATTACCAATATTTAATATACCATCATAAAATTTTTATACAATTATAAATAAAATCCTATCTACAAGTTTAGACAATTTATCATATGTACATAATCTTCAAATAAAGAAAATGAAAGGATTGAGAGGGTTTTCTTACTTAATGGGGTGGTGAAATGGTAGGAAAAAAAATTATAGGCTTCCTGATCTTCTACTCTTCTCCTTCCTATTTTGACTGAACTTTGCTCAAAGATTTTTTTTTTTTTTTTTTTTACTCTTCTTCGATCAGTTGAGGAGAAGGATGCAAACCACATGTGTATATATAGAGGGTCATCACCTGAGGCTTTCACATATTCTCTCCTTCTTTTCATTATTTTATTTAGCCACTTTCTCTCCATTTCAAGGAGTCTGATGGGTTAAGGTTCCTATGTTAACAAGCAAACAAGCATGTGGAAAGTTGCTCTGCAAAGGTTTGATTTTGATTTTTTTTTTTTTTTTTTTTTGGTTTCTTAAAATTGATACACTAAGATTTTTAACTAAGGTATTTAGTAAGAATAATTATCATATTAAATCCTAATTAAAATAATTTATAAACAACAAATATTGAACACCCACAAAATTATTATTCTTAATAATGTCTTTGTTAGTGATTGAATTTGGTCAATTTAAAGCTAACTTTTACACTAATATACATTTCAGATAGACTCTGGATAAAATTTATTTATTTATTTATTTATTTATTTATTTATTTATTTTCTTTTAAAAATAATTAAATGTGGGTTTTCACAATGACAAAGAGTATCCTATAAGAGACCTAACTATGACAATACCTAATATATCTAGGAAATCAATACCTAATATATGTAAGAATATATACCATATATACATTAACATCTCCCCTCAACCTCAAGGATGATAAACATCTTGAATTTGGAGAGAGAAACTAAATATGAAATAAAACTAAATAAAATAAAAGGCAAATAGATTGCAAAATCCGAACGAGAGCGCAAGGGCGCTTTAAATAGATCAGAGGCCGGAACTAAAGCTGGGAGATAGTTTATGGTCATATCAGACCATTGTAGGAACTGGCTAAATCTAATGCCAAGACAATTTAAGGTTGTGTTGGATCCTTGGAGAAACTGGCTGGAACTAATGCTTTGACAGTTTAAAGTCATGTCGGATCATTGAAGAAACTGACTGGAACTAATGCCAAGACAATTTAAGGTCATGCTAAACTATTGTAGAAACTGGCTAACCGGAATCAATTTCAGTACAGTTTAAAAGGGTCATGCCGGACCGATGTAGAGAACTGGATGTTGAACCAACAAACGTGGCACACACATAACTTATGATGTGGTGTTGAACAATGATGGCAATAGATAACTGAGTGCGCCAGGGGGCGGCTTTGATGGTGCGCCAGGGGGCGAGTTTAGTGGTGCGCCACAAGGGACAGCTTATGTTGTGTACCATAGGAGACGGCTTAGGTGGTTTGCATGGTGTATAATCATGTTCACCATGATATAAGTATAATACCACCCCTCAAACTCAAATACGTTTAAAGATAGAAACCAATTTGAGGTTGACGCAGAGTGTTAGAATAGTAGAGAGAGAAAAAAAAATATGTATTGTATTGAATCAATTGTCCTATACAATACATATTATTTTCTCTTTCTCTCTCTCTCTCTCTCTCTCTCTCTTTCTCTCTACTATTCTAACATGGTATCAGATCTATTGGTTAAGCTCTTGGTGTTCTTTGCCTTACCGGCGAACGGTAGCCTTGCCTTGGTTGCCCGCTAGACCTCAACCTATTCTGCTGTCATATTTTCTTGTTAATATCATTTCGTGGTGATATTTTCCTTTTGTCTGCTGTTTATTCCTACCCCAAATATCTCTATCATTTTTTATTTTGTTTTTTTGAGAAAATAATATATTTCCGTCTACTTCAACCACAAATTGGTTTCTATCTTCAAACTTATTTGAGTTTGAGAGGGTATTATACCTATATCATGGTGAGTATGGTTATACACCATGCGAACCACCCAAGCCGTCCCCTTTGGCACACCACGCAAGCTGCCCCCTCTGGCGCACAACCCAACCTGCCTCCTCTGACGCACAATCCAAGCCCCTTCTTTGGCGCACCATCCAAGCCACCCCCTCTGGAGCACAATCCAAGCTACCCTCTCTGGCGCATAACCCAAGCTGCCCCCTTTGGCGCACAATCCAAACCGCTCCCTGGTGCAGTCAGTTATCTGTTGCCATCATCGTTCAACACCGCGTCATAAGTTATGTGTGTGCCATGCTTGTTGGTTCAACATCCAGTTCTCTACATCGGTCCGGCATAACCCTTTTAAACTGTCCCGACATTGACTCCAGTTAGCTTCTACATCGGTCTGGCATGACCCCTTCAAACTGTTCCGATATTGATTCCGATTAGCTCCTACATCGTTCCGGCATGACCCCTTTAAACTGTCCCGACATTGATTCCAGTTAGCTCCTCCAACAGTCCGACATGACCTTAAACTATCCTGGCATTACTTTTAGCCAATTCCTATAATGGTCTGACACGACCATAAACTATCTCTCGGCATTAGTTCCAGCTAGTTTTTATATCGGTCTGATACGACCTTAAATTTTCCTGACATTAGTTTCAGCTAATTCCTACAATGGTCCGACACGACCATAAACTGTCTCCTGACTTTAGTTCCGGCCTCTGATCTATTTCAAGCGCCCTTGCGCTCTCGTTCGGATTTTGCAATCTATTTGCCTTTTATTTTATTTAGTTTTATTTCATGTTTTAGTTTCTCTCTCCAAACTCAAGATGTTTATCCTCCTTGAGTTTGAGGAGAGATGTTAATGTATATATGGTATATATTCCTACATATATTAGGTATTGATTTCTTAGATATATTAGGTATCGCCATAGTCAGGTCTCTTATAGGATTCATAGTTAGATTTCTAGTAGGATACTTTTTCTCAGCCTATATATACAGGCCTTCTATTATTCAATACAATTATTTCAATACAATACATATTATTTTCTCTCTCTACTATTCTAACATGATTCGTCATGATCTCTTCCTTTATCCTCTGGTTTATTCCTACTCCAAATATCTCTATCATTTTTTTTTTTTTTTTTTTTTGTGCTTCTGCTCCACTCTGTCTTTCCTTCTGTTTCAACCTCAAATAAGTTTTTATCTGTAACCCTATTTGAGTTTGAGGGGGGTATTATACCTGTATCATGGTGAGCATGGTGATATACCATGTGAACCACCTAAGCCATAAACCACCTCCTCTTGGCGCACTCTCTAAACCGTCTCATGTGGCGCACCACCAAAGGCGCCCCTTAGCGCACCACTCAAGCCGCCTCCTCTGGGGCACAATCCAAGCCGCCCTTTTTGGGGCGCAACCCAAGCTGCCCCCTTTGGCTCACAACCCAAGCTGCTCCCTTTGGCGCACAATCCAAGTCGCCTCTTGGCGCACTCAGTTATTTGTTGCCATCATCGTTCAACACCACGTCATAAGTTATATGTGTGCCACGCTTGCTGGTTCAATATCCAGTTCTCTACATCGGTCCGGCATGACCCTTTTAAACTATCCCAACAATGATTCCGGTTAGCTCTTACATCAGTCTGACATGACCCCTTTAAACTGTCCCGACATTGATTCCGGTTAGCTCTTACATCAGTCCGACATAACCCCTTTAAACTGTCCCAACATTGATTCCAGTTAGCTCCTACATCGGTCCGGCATAACCCCTTTAAACTATCCTGGCATTAGTTCCAGCCAGTTCCTACAATGGTCCGACACGACCATAAACTGTCTCTCGGTATTAGTTCCAGCCAGTTTCTATATTGGTCTGGCATGACCTTAAATTGTCCTAGCATTAGTTTTAACCAATTCCTACAATGGTCTAACACGACCATAAACTGTCTTTTGACATTAGTTCCGACCAGTTTCTATATTGGTCCAGCTCGACCTTAAACTGCTCTAGCATTAGTTTCATTCAGTTCTTACAATGGTCCGACACGACCATAAACTGTCTCCCGGCTTTAGTTCCGGCCTCTGATCTATTTCAAGCATCTTTGCACTCCTGTTTGGATTTTGCGATCTATTTGCCTTTTATTTTATTTAGTTTTATTTCATGTTTTAGTTTCTCTCTCCAAACTCAAGATGTTTATCATCCTTGAGTTTGAGGGAGATGTTAATGTATATATGGTATATATTCCTACATATATTAGGTATTGATTTTCTAGATATATTAGGTATTGCCATAGTTAGATCTCTTATAAGATACCCTTTCTCATAATTAGATTTCTAATAGGATACTCTTTCTCAGCTTATATATACAGGCCTTCAATTCATTCAACACAATACATATTATTTTCCTCTCTCTCTCTCTACTATTCTAACATGGTATCAAAGCTAGGTTAAGTACCTAGTAATTTCGTTTCACTGGCGGGCGGCAGCCTTGCTTTAGCCGGCCGCCAAACCTCAACCTATTCCGCTATCATGTTTTCCTTTTAGTATCGCTTCGTGGTGATCTCTTCCCCTATGCTCTAGTTTATTCCTACTCCAAATATCTCTATCATAATATCAATAGAGAGAAGCTTATAAGGCGGCGATAGAGCTGAAAACGGCAGTAGCGTCTCCACGGCCGGCAACAGCGTCGCCTCTGATTTTAGATCTGCGCCACCTCCGTGGCGTAGATCCTTCTTTCTAACCTTCTTCACTGATCAAATCCACACACTCGTCACTCACTCTCCCTTGCTTGTTGACTATTGGATCTCTAAAATCACAGTCATCCATCATCCCCGACTCAACCATCTCATCCCTGTCCCGAAGATCTGATGATGGATGAGTTCATCTGTAAAGTTTCAAAGATCCGCTCATCTACCATGCCTCTGCTGATTCGAGAAGATCCGAGAGCTGGACGTCGAGCTCCTTCCAGTGATTTGAGATTGAAGAATGGGGCAGTGATCAAGTGGAGGGTGGAGTTCGATAAGATCCTGAGGAATTACGTTATTCTTAAGTTTCGTCATGGCGACAGCAGTGTGGATTTGAGGGGAGGAGGAGGGTCAAAGATAAGGGTGGTCTCAGTCGTCCATAGTGGACCTAGTAGAGAACCCAAGGTTTAGAAACTCAACAATCTGACCCATGACTGAGTGCACCAGGAGGCAGCTTGGATGGTGTGGCAGGGGGTGAGTTCGGTGATGCGCCAGAGGAAGCGGCTTGGATTGTGTGCCAGAGAGGAGTGGCTTGGGTTGTGCGCCAGAGAATGTGGCTTAGATTATGCGCCAAAGGAGGCAGCTTGGGTTGTGCACCAAAAAGGGCACCATTGTAGGAACTGGCTAGAACTAATGCCAGGACAGTTTAAAGAGGTCATGCCGGACTGATGTAGGAGCTAATCAGAATCAATATCAAGACAGTTTAAAAGGGTCATGTCGGACCGATGTAAGAGCTAACCGAAATTATTGTCGGGACAGTTTAAAGGAGTCATGCCGGACCGATGTAGAGAATTGGATGTTGAACCAACAAGCATGGTACACATATAACTTATGACATGGTGATGAACGATGATGGCAACAGATAACTGAGTGCACTAGAGGGAGGCTTGGATTGTGCACCAAAGGGGCCGGCTTAGGTTGTGCGCCAAAAGGGGCGGCTTGGGTGGTTCGCTTGGATTCTGCGCCAAATGGTGTGGCTTGGATTGTGTGCCAAAGGAGACAGCTTGGGTGTTGCGCCACAAGAGGCGGCTTAAGTTGTGCGCCATAGGAGACAGCTTAGGTGGACCATGTTATAAGTGTAATACCCCCCCCCCTCAAACTCAAATAGGTTTGAAGAAAGAAACCAATTTGAGGTTGAAGCAGAGGAAAAGATAGAGTGGAGAAAAAAATGTATTGCGAGTAAAAAATAAAAAATAAAAATGAGTACCAAAGCTATTAACAGCTCGCAAGGGGGTTTCTCTACTAGATATAAGTTATTACTCCAAAAACTCAACTAGATTTTTTTTTCTACATATAATAGATATAGATATAAGTGTTTGGGTGGTGCGCCATAAGGAGTGGTGCGCCGTAAGGAGCGGCTTAAGTTGTGTGCCATAGGAGACGGCTTAGGTAGTTTGCATGGTGTATAACCATACTCACCATGATATAAGTATAATATTTGGGGTAGGAATAAATCGGAAAACAAAAGGAAGTGATCACCACGAAGCAATACTAACACGAAAATATGACAGCAGAATAGGTTGAGGTCCGGCGGGCGGCCAAGGTGAGGCTACCGCCCACTAGTGAAGCAAAGAACACCAAGAGCTTAACCTATAGCTCTGATACCATGTTAGAATAGTAGAGAAAAAGAGAGAAAAAATAATATGTTTTGAATTGAATCAATTGTCCTATACAATAGAAGGCCTGTATATATAGGCTAAGAAAGAGTATCCTACTAGAAATCTAACTATGAGAGAGAGTATCCTATAGGAGACCTAACTATGGCAATACCTAATATATCTAGGAAATCAGTACCTAATAGATGGAGGAATATATACCATATATACATTAACATCCCCCTTCAAACTCAAGGAGGATAAACATCTTGAGTTTGGAGAGAGAAACTAAAACAGAAAATAAAACTAAATAAAATAAAAGGCTGTAGAATTCGAACAGGAGTGCAAGGGCGCTTGAGATAGATTAGAGGCTAGAACTAAAGCTGGGAGACAGTTTATGGTCGTATCGGACCATTGTAGGAACTGGCTGAAACTAATGCTAGGACAATTTAAGGTCGTGCCGGACCGATATAGAAATTGGTTAGAACTAATGCCGAGAGACAATTTATGATCGTATTGGACCATTGTAGGAACTGGCTGGAACTAATACCAGGACAGTTTAAAGGGGTCATACCAGACCGATGTAGGAGCAAACCGAAATCAATTCGAGACAGTTCAAAGCGGTCATACTGGAACGATATAGGAACTAACCGGAATCAATGTCGGGATAGTTTAAAGGGGTCATGCCGGACCAATGTAAGAGCTAACCGGAATCAATGTCAGGACAGTTTACGGGGTCATGCCGGACCATTGTAGAGACTCGATGTTGAACCAGCAAGAGTGGCACACACATAACTTATGACATGGTGCTGAACGATGATGACAACAGATGACTGAGTGCACCAAGAGGCCACTTGGATGGTGCGCTAGGGGGCGAGTTTGGTGGTGTGCCAGAGGAAGCGGCTTGGATTGTTGGCCAGAGAGGGGAGGCTTGGGTTGTGCGCCAGAGTGTGCGGCTTGGATTATATGCCAAAGGAGGCTGCTTAGGTGGTGCGCCACAAGGAGCAGCTTAAGTTGTGCGCCATAGGAAACAGCTTAGGTGGTTTGCATGGTATATAACCATGCTCACCATGATATAAGTATAATACCCCCCTCAAACTCAAATAGGTTTGAAGAGAGAAACCAATTTGAGGTTGAAGCAAAGGAAAAGATAGAGTGGAGAAAAAAATGTATTGCGAGTGAAAAAAAAAATATAATAGAGATATTTCGGGTAGGAATAAATAGCGGACAAAAGGAAGTGATGATCACCATGAAGCGATACTAACAAGAAAATATGGCAGCGGAATAGGTTGAAGTTCGGCGGGCGGCCAAGGCGAGGCTGCCGCCCGCCGGTGAAGCGAAAAACACCAACTTGATGATTGTATTCCAAATCTTCAAAGCCTTTGTCTGATGATTGTATTAGTGGAAACTTTGTGCATGGTTCAGCTTCATCAGGAAGTGTAAAAGTTGCATCAAACTCCCAACTTGATGGATCTGAGCCAGATGGATTTGGATCTAGCCATCAAAAGACACTTCCAAGTTTACATTGTTGCTATGGATGGACTGAGGATTGGCGTTGGCTAGTATATATATGGACTGACTCTAGGGGTGAATTGCTTGACAGCCATATTTTCCCCTTTGGTGGAATTAGTAGTAGGCAGGATACAAAGGGTTTGCAATCCCTTTTTGTCTAAATGCTGCAGCAAGGCTGTCAAATTCTTCAAGCATGCTCTTCTCCTGATAGTGGTGTTGCCAAGCCTAGAGACTTTATGATCACACACATTGGATGTTTCTATGGGCTTGTGTGCCAAGAATGGAAGAAAGCACTCTATTCATTTGGGGGCTCCGAGGTGAAAAAATGGCCCTTGCAATTACAACGATCAGCACCTGATGGGATGCATGCAAGTAGTAATGGGACTTCCTTGCAGGAACAAGAGATGAGTTTAATTCAAGAGAGAACCCTTCCTTCTTCACCTAGTCCTTTGTACAGCCCTCACTCAAAAGCTTCTGGTTACATGAAAGGTGGTTTGAGACAACCCTTTGGTAGAAAGTAGCTAATGGGTGGACATCCAGTCATAGACCAAACTAGGGGTTTATTGCAGTGGGTGCAAAGTATCAATTTCATCTCGATTTCAATTGATCAATCCTTACATCTAATTTTTCAAGCTGATTCAACATCTCCTAGGGGTACTCAAGGTAGCAGCAATAGGAAAGTGTCAAGTTATCATGAAGGGTTCACTCCTGTAAATTCTTTTGGTACCGCATATGCCTCTTACATTCTAATAGGTTCACCGAGCATGCGCTTCCTTTCCCGACTCCATTGTAGCTTCCCACATGCCTCACTGTCGATTCCCCACCACTTGCTCATCTCCTACACAGCAAAGGCTCTACAGTTCCCTTTTCCACAGGATTTGTGGTATCCAAAGCTGTATCCTCCATGAGGAAAGACTCTAGGAGCAACACAAAAGAAGAATGGCCTTCGGTTCTTTCTGTCAGTCTTGTTGATTATTATGGAGGTAATAACATTACCCAAGAAAAAATTATTAAGGGGATTGTCAAGCAGGGAGAGAGGGGTTTAAGCTCTGAGGCTAGAGATTTTGAAATAGAGACTCATTTGAACCTCGAGTCTGTAGCAGCAGAACTTCATGCTCTATCATGGATGATTGTTAGCCCAACATACTTGGATAGGTGAACTGCGCTGCCTTTTCACTGTGACATGGTTTTGAGAATGAGAAGGCTTCTTCATTTTGTTAATAAAGAGCTCTCTCGGTGGACATAAAAGATGTGAGTTTAGGTAATGAAGATGTAGAGAACTGGATGTTGAACCAGCAAGCATGGCACACACATAACTTATGACGTGGTGCTGAACGATGATGGCAACAGATAACTAAGTGACCTTTAAACTGTCCTGGCATTAGTTCCAGCTAGTTCTTATAATGGTCCGACACAACCATAAATTGTCTCTCGGCATTAGTTCTAGCCAGTTTCTATATCAGTTTGGCACGACCTTAAATTGTCCTGGCATTAGTTTCAGCCAATTCCTACAATGGTCCGACATGAAACTGTCTCCCGGCTTTAGTTCCGGCCTCTGATCTATTTCAAGCTTGCGCTCCCGTTCGAATTTTGCAATCTATTTGCCTTTTATTTTATTTAGTTTTATTTCATGTTTTAGTTTCTCTCTCCAAACTCAAGATGTTTATCCTACTTGAGTTTGAGGGGGGATATTAATGTATATATGGTATATATTCCTACATACATTAGGTATTGATTTCCTAGATATATTAGGTATTGCCATAGTTAGGTCTCTTATAGGATACTCTTTCTCATAGTTAGATTTCTAGTAGAATACTCTTTCTCAGCCTATATACACAGGCCTTCTATTGTATTCAATACAATTTATTCAATACAATTCATTCAATACAATACATATTATTTTCTCTCTCTCTCTCTCTCTCTCTCTCCCTCTACTATTCTAACATGGTATCAGAACTATAGATTAAGCTCTTGGTGTTCTTCGTCTTACTGGCGGGCGGCAACCTTGCCTTAGCTGCCCGCCGGACTTCAACCTATTCCACTATCATATTTTTCTGTCAATATCGCTTTATGGTAATCTCTTCCTTTGTCCATCAGTTTATTCTTATCCCAAATATCTCTATCATATATATTTTTTATTCGCAATCTTTTTTTCTTTTTCTTTTTCTTTTTTTTTTTTTTTTTTGTGCTTCTACTCCACTCTGTCTTTCCCTCTGCTTCAAACTCATGTAGATTTATATTTTCAAACCTATGTAAGTTTGAGGGGGGGTATTATACCTATATCATGGTGAACATGGTTATGCACACCAATCCAAGCCGCCCCCTTTGGCGCACAATCCAAGCAAACCACTCAAGCCGCTTCCTCTGGGGCACAATCCAAGTGGTTTGGATTTTGCAATCTATTTACTTTTTATTTTATTTAGTTTTATTTCATGTTTTAGTTTCTCTCTTCAAATTCAAGATGTTTATCCTCCTTGGGTTTGAGGAGAGATGTTAATGTATATATGGTATATTCTTACATATATTAGGTAATGATTTCCTAGATATATTAGTATTGTCATAGTTAGGTCTCTTATAGGATACTATTTCTCATAATTAGATTTCTACTAGGATATTCATTCTCAGCCTATATATACAAGTCTTGTATTGTATAGGACAATACATTCAATATAATTCATTAATAACAATACATAAGTATCTCTCTCTCTCTCTCTCTCTCTCTCTCTCTCTCTATTATTCTAACATGGTATTAGAGCTAGGTTAAGTACCTAGTATTTTTGTTTTACTGATGGGTGGCAGCCTTGCCTTGGCAGCCCATCGAACCTCAACCTATGGTCGTATTTTAAGCTTTAAACCTATAATAGATATAAGCTATTGTAGACACCCCATTTTTGACCGTCCTCAAGACTTGGACGTCACCATTTGAACACTCGGTGATCATCCATGTTTGTGTTCGTTTGGAGTTCCCGGAGGTCTCGACTACGCGCCTTGCCTCAGGATCTCCGAACTCGACCGTTTAGTGTCTGGTTTTGCACCAAACACTTGCATTTTGCATTGGAAGGGCAGGGAATGCCTTGTGAGGCATCCCCACACACCACCGGCCATGGCCAGAGGCCACCAGCTGTGTTTTGCTACCACCGACAATGTATATTGCCGGTCGGCACTATTTGTTGCCGGTCGGCACTCTTTTTTGCCAAAATGGCATCTTTGGCCGGCCGACTACTGTGCATCTGCTTTTGCAGATATTTTGTCACAGCTGTCTTGCATTTGGCTCCCCTCCATACACGTGTATGGAGGGATCTCCCTCTTTAGAAGCTTGTCTTGTAAGCTTTACAAGACAATAAGCTCTATAAAGAGAGGGGCTCTCTCTTTGTTGCAAGGGTTGGACACTTGAGATATTTTAGAGAGTTTAGACAGCCATTTTTAGGGTTTTTGAGTTCTGGGGTTAGAAACCATACACTTTCTATCTCTATATTTCCCTCTTGTGTGTGTTAAATTGTGTTTGTGTCTTACTATTGCACACAAACACATAGTGTTTCACCTTCACCTAGCTACTGAGGTTCTAAGAGGTTGGTTTTGAAGTTTTGGAGCTGCTTTCAACCTAGAAGGAGCTGTTGGAGCACCATTGTTGAAGGGGTCTTCAAGGGTAACGATTTTGCCTCTTTTTTCCCCAATCTTGCATTGTATTTCTACCTATCTTAAAATCGTTTTTGAGCTTAGTGTATAATACAAAAAAGTTCTATTTTTTATCCCTCTTGATTGTTTGTTAAGAGTGTTTTGTGTTTTGAGGGTGTTTGACCCCTCTTAGGCCTTGAAAGGCCTCATTTTGTGCTATTTTGTGCTAGTTTCGAGACTTTGGTGTTTGGGCCTCTTCACCACTGAAATCTTGAGGGATTTCAGCGGTGAAGATGGTGCCTTGAAGTCTCCAAAAGGGGAGGGCCACCCCCTCCCCTTGTTGTCCTTGAAATGGACCATTTTTGGCCTCTTGAGGGAGCATCTAGCTAAGCTTCATGTTGACCATGCCTTGGCTGTTTTTTGTGCCTATTATATCATAATATGCCTCTGTTTATTGTTGGTTTTGGTACACCATGCATGCTTAGCATACCTACCATGTAATGCCTTGTTATTGCCTTAATATGCCTTAGGTTGTTAGCCCTTGTTCGAGCATGTTTTAGGCTTAGTCTTGTGAAGGTTTTGTGCATATTTTGCCATGTCTTAGGTCTGTCCATGGTTGTTTGGGTCGGATTTGGCATGCTTAGTATAGCCCCTTTGTATTCGAGCTTGTATGCTTCAAATATGTGAATGTATAGCATGACATTTTTGCATTGATTTGGTGATTTGGAATCATCCACCATGTCATTTTAGTCCCCTTTGCATGCCTATATGTTTGCCTCGGATGCCTCTTTAGTGCTTTGAGAGCTTGTGTAGCATGTTTCATGTTTTGGCCATTGCACATGCCTTTGAATTTGAGCCACTTAGATGCCATCTAGGGAGCCTCCTTTGCATGGTCTAGGTCTGTCTTGAACCTATTTTAAGTCCTCTTAGCCTTGTGAGGCTTGGTTGGCTTAGCCATGGTTCAAGCCCCTTCGACTTGCTTCAAGTACTTGGGCCATTCATTGCATGCTTGGTCTATTTTGTTTGCTTGGTTTGACACCATCTTAGCATGATTTTCAGAGCTTATGTTGCATGCTAATTGTCCATGATATCCCTTTTCAAGTGTGCTTGAAAGTCCCTCTTTTGTGCCTAAGCATTGGCCTTTTAACATGTGCATGTGTGTATGTGTTTTGGTCCTTCATTTTGGTTACTTTGGCTACTGTTTTGGTCCTATTTAGAGCTGCCCAAATCATGTTTAAGTCCATCTTTTCATCCATTCGCATTGCCTCATGTTTGCTTGTATGCTTGCATAAGTGTATTGCCATGCCATATTGCATCCTTAGCTTGTATGCCTAGGTTGCATTGCATCTTGCATGCATGCCTTGTTCCTTGACTTGGTGATAGGAATTGGGCTTTGGTTTGTTTGTTTGGTTTGCACTTCATTTGACATGAAAGTTGCACACTTGATTACTTGGGCCATCATGCATGGAAATGCGTGATTAATGGCCCGAGAACCGAGGAGCATGTTCCTTTGAATCACAAACATGATAGGGGACATGATTGGTGCATACATTATTTGAATTGTATTGCCATGCAAGTTCTGCCCTCTGCTGCTGTGAGTTGCAGGTTCTGCAGGCATTATTTGCCGACCGGCAGTATAGTTTGCCGACCGGCAGTAAATCACAAGCCGATGGACTCATTTTGTGCCGGTGACCACATCCCACTGCCGGTGGCAATCCCATTCAGCCGGTGGTGTTCCCCAATGTCCAAGGAAGCAGTCCTGAGGTTTTGGCAGCCTCCAGAGGAGTAAAGGAAGGAAAACAGAGGCAGCCTATGCATGGCGGTGCATTTCCGAACAGGACCGAGCATGCATTGCATCGAGCTCTTCTCCCGGGGCGGTTTATCTGTTTTCCTAGCTTAAGATAATTTGCTTAGCTGATTCGGCAATTTGTAATATTTAATTAGCTTGCGTAGTTAATTAATTTGTATTATTTATTTGGTCCCTCCGAGTGAGGGCAAATCTGTAATAAGTGTGTGTGAGTGGTGTGTATGTCTTCCAATCCCCACTTCTTTCTTCCCTTTTACTTACCTGCTTTGATGGTTAGTAATAGGACATGTTCAATTTAGCATACCTCATGCTATGCATGCGTGCATCCATACATTCGTCTCGCATGCACCGGGCTCGGTACATCACGCTAACTGCATTTGTACTTCAATTCAAAATTGAATACGTGCATCAATTGATCGCATTTCACATGCCATGCTTAGGTTAGCCGAGCCTATTCTAAGTACATCTTGTATGTGTTGCATTAGTCAATTTAACATAAACTAGGACCATGCATGTTTGCTAACTAGTTTATTGTTTTGGCACGGAGTACTATGTAAGTATTTTCCTGCTTTAGCATCTCGCATGAGTGTGAATGCTATCATGGCAGCATGCTTACCATGTGGGTAGATGCTTATGTGAGATAAATTGTTTGAATGCCTGTGGGTGAAGGTTGGATTGTTTGAGTTGGGAAAACTCGTTGAAATCCGTGTTTTAGCCTACTTGCGAGTAGCAAATTCCAAAGCGCTTTTCAAAACAAACGGATATGCAATGCTTGTTTCCAAATTAGGCAATCTAGTCTATACTTGTTTGCCGTGCGCATATCATAGTAATTCTAAGTTAATAAATGGAATAAGAACACATAACGTTTTCAAAACTGGATATCACGATTAGTAGAGGCCGATCTTCGGATCGGGCGAGAGGGGGTGCTCATAGCTGACCTTCCCTGATCGTACCCAAGCTCCCGAGCCGAGACAACTCCGGTGATGACGGACATGTGGCCTTCGGCACCGAGTCAGGGTTTCCTAAATTCTCCCATTTTAAAATATTTAGGTGGCGACTCTGTATCTGGCAAAGCAGTCCATGTTTGGCACTTCTTTTCAAAAAATCTGTTTCTCAAAACGATTTGCCGGATTTGGACTCTTTGGTTCAAGATTAAGAACCGTGACACAAATCGAGTCCGAACTGTAGTAGCGAGGGGCCCCCACGCGGGCGCGCCTACAGTTTCTGGCGACTCTGCTGGGGATTTTAGAGAGCTTGATTCGAACTCATGATATCCTTTTTTGATTTCATTTATGTGTCTCTTTGCATTGCATGTGCATTGGTGCGCCTAGGAACACAGTGTTTGCCATCTACCATTCCTGAACGGTTTGCCGGAGGCTTGTCTTGTCAAGGCATGACCATAAGGCTGACCGGTTATGGGCTCTGACAGTATGGGAACACAAACTCCGGTTTTTACCGGGGCACCCTTTTGTCAATTCGACCTAGTGCATATTCGGATCCATAGTGACCATTCCAAGCTAGGACAGGTTGCTTACCCGATGTTAGGTTGTTTGAAACTGCTGCGTGCATAGTGGAACCCTAGCTCCTGACAAAATAGGACAGGGAAACCCTACCCCAATATAGGGGTGTTTTGGCTCTCTTTACTTGCTATGTGCTTTTAGAGTGTATCTCTACAGGAACGCACATAACAGTTTGCAAGTTTGAGTATCGGGCCCAAGGGCATCAGTATCAGTTTATGAGAATCAGTTATCTGCGGGTATCAGGTTCAGTTTTAGGGACAGTGATTCTAGGGAACAGTGATCAGTAATAGAGCGCAGTTATTCGGCTACACCTGTGGATGGTCTGTTTGGGCTGAAATGCTGTTTGTTTTTCCTTTCAGTTCAGAGGGTCGGAGAGTTGATACAGAATAGCCAGTGTTCCCCCTTGCCGAGGCAGGACTTATAGCGACGCAGAATTCAGAAGAGTTCATGGTTATGACGACCGCATTAGATCAAGGGATCACTCTGCAAAGTGAGACCAACATTGATATGCCACATCCACCCAAGTCGCCTGTTGTGCACCCGGTCTGGGCCCCCCAGTTGTATCAGGCTCGTGAGCCCACCACCTTTGAACTAATGGGGATGATAGGTGATCTCCAGAGGTCTGTGGCGGATCTCGCCTACGGAATGTCAGCTTCACCTCCAGCCGCACCATATGCCGGGAGTTTTGTACCCCAGGAGCCCCCGCTGTTGGGGCGAATTGTGATCGAACTTAGCCAACCAGAGATGGCTTCCAGCTATGGCAATGACATGCCAACATCAACCCAAATCCTCGATCAGGCTGAGGCCAGAGGAAAAGACAAAGCGAAGGTAGACGCCGATCCCATCGAACAACTACTGTGGGCAGTCGAGGCTTTGAAAGCCGGGGGGATGAACAAACAACAGATATCCGCAGTTGTGGCAAAAACTGTAGAGGATGCTTTCCCCACTCCACCTGAGGGTAGTTCAAGTCAGTCAGAAAATCGGGATAGGCCTCGTCATGCCAGAACAGTTCCTCCTATTCCCAGCCCTGCACCTGGGAAAGATCAGAAAGCTAAGGTGGCGCCCGCCGATCCTTTCGCTTGTGCGGCTAGTAAGAGCGCTCAGACTCCAAGGTACCTGCCCCGAGGGCGCAGGGCCTTTCATGCTCTCTACATGCCTCTGTCCAAGGCACTTCAGATCCTTGCCGAGAGGGGACATCTTAAACCCTTGGAGCCTCGGCCTCTCCCAAAGAATCTCCCTGCCACGCATGATGCTGCTCAGTACTGCGCGTACCACCAGCAGACAGGCCATCCAACCGACAATTGTTTCTGCCTCCGTCATGAGGTGCAAGATTTGATCGACAACGAGGTTATCCTCTCGCCCACCTCAGCCAAGTCCATTACCACCCAGTTATTGGATTTTGAGGACGCAGATACTGCAAGTATGTAAAGTGAACCACCTGCGAGCGGCATTCGGTATATTTTGGATGTGGCGTCTGGCACGCATTTTTGAGCATCGGTGAAACCGAGTTTTGTAAATCCTGGCTTGGGTATCGAGTCAGTCTTTTGTTTCGAGTCTGTCTCTTTGTTTTGAGTCAGTCTTTTTGCTTAAGGGTCTGTCTTGTTGTATTGAGTCAGTCCCCTTTGTATAGAATACCAAGTGATTCTGGGGTTGTTGTCCCGAACACCGTTTTGTCTTGTAATTACCCGCTTTTGTTTTTGAGTCTGTTTCTGCCGAGGGGCCAGTTACACCAACGAATTTGAATGAAACAGCTGTTGCCATCTCACTTTCGTGCCTGCTTTCAGTATAAGTGCCAGAGGATTTGAACGGGCTGACAGTACATCTCGCTTGCTCTCCTGCGTGCCAAACTCATTGCATTGGCCTAAGTTTTTTCGAAAACCTTTTGAACACTGCGGTGATAAAAACGAAGAGGAAGGAATTCCTCTGGTTTTGCAAAACTTTGATCAAATTGAGAGAAAGAGAAGCATGCTAAGCCCTTTTAATGAATGAAACCATGCTTGTCAGCGTGAGTACTGGGAAGGACCCTGGCTTGATCCAGATTGGTTCCACACTATCTTCGGCGAGAGCGATTTGTCGCCTTCTTAAAAAACTTTCAAAAACAAATGTTTTACACGGCCCTGTGAAGACCTGTGTGGAACCGCTCTTGAGATTGCGCAGCCTAGGATCGCTCTCAGCCTCAAGATTCAACCCGTCCGTTTCGAACCTTGAACCCGTTCAGAAAGTCCAACGGTCAAACGCCATGCGAGGTCTATATGGCCAGTTCTGAAGCAGCCCTCGAGCAAGAGGCACTAAAGCCGGATCAGAAGGACTAGATTTCGCCGGAAGGAGCTTGTGAAGTAACCGGGATGGATTCTTTTACAAATCATTGCAACAGCCATTCTCCTAGACACAGAGAGGCTTCAATTTCAAAAACCATTTGACATGGACTTGTTACACTTTTACCCTTTGAGAGGCTCGCTGGGTCGAAAACCCGGAAGGGCGACCCAGGCAAAAGTTAGAGCAAGAGAAAAATACAAAAAGCGAAAAATACAAAAAAAGAAAAGAAAAGAAAAAAAAGAAATGAAATGAATAAAAAAAAAAGAAAAAAAGAAAATGAAAAGAAGCTCGCAAGGTCGAAAACCCGCATCGGGCACCTTGGCAAAAGTGAGAGCCTAAAAAAGTGAAGGTTAAAATACCCGAGTGTACCTTAACCGGAACTACGTAAGGCTTGATTCCCATGTTTGGGATACATAGGCAACTTCATTCTGAAGTCCAGCCCCCAACGTTGTCATAGCGTCTCAGTCCATGCAATGGTTTCGACTTCATCCCAAAGTCTAGTCGCCAACACCTTCCAAGGTGATTGTGTCCATATATCTGTTATGACCGTCTTCGTCATCTCTGTGTCCAAGAGTTCAACCACCGCCAATGAAGACTGTCTGCGGACTGCTGCGGCACCATCCAAACAAGGGGCAACTTTTCGTTGCCACCAATCGTCGCAAGCCGCCATTCAAACCAAGGGCAACTTTCCGTTGCCATGCGGCGTTCTTCAAACCAGGGGCAATTTTCCATTGCCTCCGATCCGAGGTTGCGCATCTCAAAGAGTAAGTTCCATGCTCGTTGAGCATCAGCTGTTTGCAAAAATAGTTTTTGAAAATTTTTACTGAGGTTGACTATTTTCTCGAAAACTATTTCGTTTTCCAAAACTGGACCATTTTCTTGGACCCAAAAAGGAAAATTTTCAGTGCTTACAACCTGACTTGCATGGTTTTCAAATCAAAAATCGAACAAGTACGTTAATCCGACTCTCATTTTGATCAAAACTGTTTTAGTAGAAAACCAAAACAAAAGATGGTCAAAATGATGAATTAAGGGCGCAGTTGAGTTAGATTTTCTGATTTTTCCCGTCATCAACGTACTTGCCAGGAGGGCACTCTACCCACCAGAAGAAATAGCTGTGAGCTAACGGCATTGGGCATGAACCCACACCTTCCTATTCATTCATTAATCACCCTGGGGAGGGACGAAAAATGAGAGAATAAAGAATAGAGAGGTGTAAGTTGAGAGAAAAAGCGAGCCAAAGGGTTTTGAGAGAAAAACCGAGCCTGAGGGCCGAGTGATGTGAGAATCACAGATCAGAAAGGGTGGGAGACAATACCCGGAGAAACTGGCTCCTCATGATCTGAGGTCCCCCGTCGTCGTTAACGCGTCTGTGTGTCGTGTCTCTTGTTTTATTTACTTCAACCTTTGTTTTAGGTCTCTTCCGAGCGTGTCTCGTTGTGCTTTAGGTCGTGTACCTCTTTGTTTGAATCCTCCCCACTATGTTCAGTTGTAGGCTCGATACCCCGGTTAAGAAAACCCCTTTTCCGAAAGTTAATCGTTTATGCTCAGAATATTGTGCCATTCTCTATATTCGATTGTGTTTCAACTCCAGCTGGTTTCACCTCCGTGGTCCAGTTATGTGCAGAATGAGCCGAATGCTGTGTTATGGGCTGTATGCAGATTAATCCCCAACAGAGTAAGGGCTGTGTGTCCAGAATCAGGCAGTGGGTTGCTTGGGTTATTTTGCTGTTGGCTGTTTAGTTATCTGATTATTACAGTGCAAGTGTTCAATTTTCAGTCAACCAATCAATTTCATTTACATTGAGGTGTAATATGGTGTGATGCGATGCAAAGTATGAAATGTAAAGATATACGGATGCAAACACTTTTTCAGATAAAAAGCCTGTTTCATTTCATCATCTTTTCAAATGTACAAGTTTTGGAAACAAAAATCTGCCCACGGCAGTACAAGGTAATCTAACTACCAACAAAAGGAAAAGTACAAGAAAGAAGAAAAATAACAAAAATCTGTATCCATGACGAGCACTCCGGGGGGCCATCAGTCTGTCCTAGTCCTCTTCCTGGACGAAGGTCCAGGAGTATCATCAGCATCGTCATCAGAGCCCGAGCTAGAACCGCCTCTGGTCTCCTCCTCCGATGACTCCGCCTCCGACTCTGCCTCCGCCTCTGACTCCTCGTCATCATCATCATCCGGGACTGGAGCTCGCGAGCTACTCCCAATATGAGTGCGCCTCGCCTTGGTGCGGGGGAATGCTCTGCCCTCCTTATCTCTCCCTCGGATGGGGACGGAAGGTCCAGCTGGAGCACCTCCTGCCATGGGAATCTGGAAAGGAGGCTGAAAAAGTACATAAAAGGCAAATGCATCAGTATACCGTGAGCAATTTATCAGTGCAGAATACAGTGTATGAGTACAGTGTCAGAATGCCGTGAGCAGTTTACCAGTGCAGAATGTAGTGTATGAGTACAGTGTGAGAATGCCGTGAGCAGTTTATCAGTGCAGAATACAGAGTACAGCGTGTGAATGCCGTGAACAGTTTATCAGCGCAGAGTACAATGCAGAATGCAGTGTATGCAGTGTATCAGATGCTGTGAGATCAGTGTATCAGGTGTTGTACCGTGCATCAGATTATGTGAAGCAGTATATGAATGGTTTGAGGCTAGTGTTAGAAGAACATACCTGAATGCTGTAGAGGGCCAGGAGGTCAAAAGTCCGCTGAAGCATCCCCATCATAAAGGCATTCATCGCCAATGACTGCCGGGTATACTCAGAAGAAGCCTGCAAAAGTATCAGATGCATCAATAGTCTGTGGAATATCAAATAAGCTGAAATGAAATGACTGTACAAAAATGCAGTAATACATACCGGAGGCAAGTCGGGGACATCGACAAACTCGTGATCAGCCGGCGGAGGGGCGAAGGGGATCTGATAGGTCGCCCCACCCTGCCCTCGGAAAGTCAATGCAGCGGGCAGAGCAGGCCAACCGGTCCCCCGTCCTCCCTGAACTCCGCCCCTGCCTCGAACTCGAGCCCTCCTCGAAGCTCCTGCCCCAGCTGCTGGTGCCACAGGCCTGGCTCCCTCCGCTCGACGGCCGCCGCTCAGAGGTCGCATAAGGTACATCTGCACGTACTCTCGGTAGTCGCCGATGCCTCTAAAGCGGGTCGCCTCCCAGCCGATAGTGTAATCGACCATCTGCTCGGTGGTGAGCCTCTCGGTCTCCCTCATGTCCGCAGGAGGGTAAACCGGGACTATCTACTCCGGTAACCCTAGGGTCTGGCGTAGGAAATGCTCACCCAGGTACCAAGCCCGACAGACCGGGCCCTCCAGTAAGATCCGGAAACGCGAGGTCTCCTCAGCACAGGCAAATCGGTCCCGCATCGCCGCCGGCAATGGAGCCCAAGGCTGCCACGTGATCTGAAAGTGACATACAGTTTGTTATCTACTGTTTTTGAAATATGCAGTGGAAAGGCGAAGCTTAAATGAACTGCAAGTAAAACATACCTCGGCGGGGGTAATGGTGTCAAAGTAACGGCGGAAGAAGCTGAATGTCTCTCGTGGCCGCCGGGTGCATCTCCCGTCAAAGCGTCGCGAGAACGAGACGACCAGAGGAGTCTCCGTGACTGGTACGGGAGCGAGCCTAGGAAAGTAGGCGTAAACCCACAACTGCAAGGTAAATACCAGTGCATTTATCAGATAAAGCAGAATATAGAGTAAAAGCAGAAATGACAGAGCCGTGTGTTGTGCAGTGTATTGTGTACAGAGTGTGCAGTGTGAGCAGTGTACAGTCAGTGTAAAGCAGAGTATGTGTGTGCCGTGTGTATAGTATACAGCAAGCATAAAGCAGACTACAGTGTGTGCAGTGTACAGAATATAGAAAGCAGAAAGCAGAAATGTAAAAAGGGAAGAAGACGTACCTCCCAGACACGCCAATAGCCCCCGAGCAACTGTCCGCTGCCGCGGGAAGCTGAGCTCATGTATCCGTAGAGAGTGGCCAGAGCGGCGCCACCCCAATCATAATGCAAAATGTCCCTGACGTCCACCAGTGCGCTGAGTAGGCAAAGAGGCACGGTGTTCGCCCGGTCGGCGAAGATGGTCGTCCCGAACAAGAACATGAGGAAGCCGCGAGCATACCTCTCCACGGCCTCCGGGGTCATCGGGGCTGCATCAACAAGGGTGGGCTGGACCCTGAACTGCACCTCGAACCAGGAGTATCGGACAAAGCCCGGACGAACAAGAGGTGGCGCCTCACTCAGCAGATAGACCTGAGCGGCAGTCCACTCATCCATGTCAATATCAAAGGGGATCGGATCACCCCCTACCCCGATGCCTGTGAGCATCGAGAAATCGTAAGGGGTCATCGTCATGTCCCCTGTCGCGGATAAATGAAATGAATCGGTGGTGTCCCACCACCTCTCCGCCAAAGCAGCAAGGAGAGGTCTGCATGTAGTAAGCCTGGAGAGTCCTCGGCAGAAGGCGCCGAAGCCCGCCTGGTCCACTATGCAACGGACCGCGTCAGGAAGCTCGTCGTACCACTCCCGAGCGCCAGTGTTCCCATACCCGCGGATGGTATGGGAATCCTCCTGTAAACAAAAAATAACAATTGCAAGACAACATTCAAAATGCAGTTCTAAGAAGCATACAGGTATAGCATGCGTGCAAGTTTAACAGATTCAGACAAATACAAGGTGCCAGTGTCCTTACAGTGAACTACAACGTGTGATGCGTCAGTATGTTTGGGTGGTTCAGAGCAGATATAGCATGCGTGCAAGTTTAACAGATTTGAACAAATACCGGGTGCCGGTGTGCTTATAGTGGACTACTGCGTGTGATGCGTCAGCATGTTTGGGTGGTTCAGAGCAGATATAGCATGCGTGCAAGTTTAACAGATTTTGACAAATACCGGGTGCCGGTATGCTTACAGTGAACTACAGCGTGTGATGCGTCAACATGTTCGGGTGGTTCAAAGCAGGTATAGCATGTGTGCAAGTTTAACAGATTCAGACAAATACCGGGTGCCGGTGTGCTTACAGTGAAATACGTGTGATGCATCAACGTGTTTGGGTGGTTTGGTACAGTATAACATGTGTGCATAGTTTTTAGACTTAAGCAAATGCTGGGTACCAGTGGGTATGCAGTGAAATACAGTGAGTGCAGTGTGTTTGAGTGATTCGGGGTCAATGTAGTGTGTGCGCATGTGTCAGTTTCAAGCAGATATCAGTTGTACGTATGTTTACAAACAACTACAGTATGTAAGGTATCTGAGCTAAAGCAGTTAAAGAGTATAAATAAGCTACGACAGTTTTGTGCCCTACATTGCAGAAAGTAAAATAGAGAAAAGAGAGTTACCTCGGAAGCACCAAAGGACAAGTGGGAGGTAGGCTCACGCAGTAATAGCTCGAGTGGTACGTGCCTCTCGAAGCTCCGAAACTGGCGCAGTCCGTCGGGGGGCAGAACATGAATCGCCGGCCGGTAGGTCGCCGGGTCGAACGGGCGCTCGCTCAAAGGTAGGAGCTCGACCCCGGGATCCATCTCGTGATCTGGGGGAGTCCCGCCGCGTGGAATGTCGTCCGCCATGTCAAGAGTGATGAGAAAATAGCCGGAGGAAGGAAAACCGGACTAGAATACGAAAAGTCAACCGAAAAGTCAACTCCCGAGAAGGTCGAAAATGGCCGGGAAGGCCGGAATGTGAAAAGGTACGGAAATCAAGAGGAAAGCGAGGGGAACAAACCCCGAAAAGGTGGGAACGCCAAATGAGGCACCGAAACAAAGATTTGTTCGGTTGAAAATGTCCGAAACGCGAAGAAAATCGCGAATCCGACGACGAAACGGGTGTAGAACGCGAAGAAACGAGCAAAAGAGGAGAGGAAAACGCTCTAGAGAGAGAGAGTGTGAGATTTCGGTGGAAAGGAAAGTAAGAAAATAGGGTTTGAAACCCTATTTTAAAACACCCGAGGTGAAATGTCGAATCTGCCCGGACT
This sequence comes from Camellia sinensis, assembly GCF_055761805.1. NCBI lineage: Eukaryota > Viridiplantae > Streptophyta > Magnoliopsida > Ericales > Theaceae > Camellia > Camellia sinensis. The sequence continues at coordinate 8,842,744 of NC_138968.1, forward strand.
CAGCAACTTTTTGCCGGTCGGCAACATTTTGTGCCGGCCGGCAGAATATTGTGCCGATGGAGTTATTTTGCAGCCGGTGGATAGCCGGTGGCCTCCCTTCCCGGCCGGTGGTGTTCCTACAACCTTTTTTAGGCCATATGAGAAGTTTTTGGTCTTCATAGCTCAAGAAAGTGCAAGAAAGTGTATCTCCGACGCTCAACCGGCCTCCGTTTTGACCTCGGACCACGTCTTCTATGCGTAGCACTCCAACTCATGCAATGATTGTATCCTTTGATATCCTTTTTGCCTCTTACGAGATCCAAAAAGTTGCCCTGTGTACGTTGCACACGTTCATCGCACTATTTCGGTGCATTACATCGCGCTGTCATGCGCCTCACAATTGCATTGTTATACACATACTACATGCGTTGTAACACGCACCCCTTGCATTGTCATGCACATCTCTCATGCATTGTCATTGCATTTTTTATTACAAGCATTGTCATGCATTTCAATGCATACGTCGCCTCGCGCATCGTTCGCGTTGTCGTGCATTCCCTTACCATGCATTGTCATGCATCCCGAAACACATGCGTTGTTACACATTTAAGTCCATTTAAACTTTGCATTTAGTGTGGCATGCGTGTCACACTTAGCATCGTTTTACATTCCGTGTGGCATGCGTGTCACACTTAGCATCGTTTTACATTCCGTGTGGCATGCGTGTTACACTTGCATCATTTTGCATTTCGTGAGGCATGCGTGTCTCATTTGTTTCATTTTGTATTTTATGAGGCATGCGTGTCTCATTTGTTTCATTTCGCATTTTATGAGGCATGCGTGTCTCATTTGTTTCATTTTGCATCTTATGAGGCATGCGTGTCTCATTTGTTTCATTTTGCATCTTAGGAGGCATGCGTGTCTCATTTGTATTATTTGGCATCCTATGGGGCATGCGGGTCTCATTTGTATCATTTTCATCGGCACGTGTGCCTCATTCCCGTCGGCACGTGTGCCTCATTCCCATCGACACGTGTGCCTCACTTGCATCGGCACGTGTGCCTCATTCCCATCGGCACATGCGCCTCGTTCCCGTCGGCACGTGCGCCTCGTTCCCGTCGGCACGTGCGCCTCGTTCTCATCGGCACGTGTGCCTCGTTTACGTCGGCACGTGTGCCTCGTTCTCATCGGCACGTGTGCCTCGTTCTCATCGGCACGTGTGTCTCATTTGCATCAGCACGTGTGTCTTGTTTGCATCGGCACGTGTGCCTCGTTTACATCGGCGCGTGTGCCTCGTTCTCATCAGCACATGTGCCTCATTTGCATCGACACGTGTGCCTCACTTGCATTGGCATGCGTGCCTCATTTGCATTGTTTTACATTCCTTGCGACCTGCATTGTCTTGCATCCATTTTGCATGTATGCATATTAATTCCATTACTTGCGTAGACCGCATGTTAATTACATTTACCTGCGTAGACCGCATGTTCGTAATTAATTCCACTCTTGCGTAGACCGCATGCTAATTACATTACTTGCGTAGACCGCATGTTTGTAATTAATTTTATTACTTGCGTAGACCGCATGCTAATTACATTACCTGCGTAGACCGCATGTTTGTAATTAATTTTATTACCTGCGTAGACCGCATGCTAATTACATTACTTGTGTAGACCGCATATTTGTAATTAATTTTATTACTTGCGTAGACTGCATGCTAATTACATTACTTCCGTAGACCGCATGTTTGTAATTAATTTTATTATTTGCGTAGACTGCATGCTAATTACATTACTTGCGTAGACCGCATGTTTATAATTAATTTTATTACTTGCGTAGACCGCATGCTAATTACATTACTTGCGTAGACCGCATGTTTGTAATTAATTTTATTACTTGTGTAGACCGCATGCTAATTACATTACTTGCGTAGACCGCATGTTTGTAATTAATTTTATTACTTACGTAGACCGCATGCTAATTACATTACTTACGTAGACCGCATGTTTGTAATTAATTTCATTACTTGCGTAGACCGCATGTTAATTGCATTACCTGCGTAGACCGCATAATTGTTCAATTTCATTACCTACGTAGACCGCATGTATTGCTTGCGTAGACCGCATAATTGTTCAATTTCATTACCTGCGTAGACCGCATGTATTGCTTGCGTAGACCGCATAATTGTTCAATTTCATTACCTGCGTAGACCGCATGTTTTGATTGCGTAGACCGCATATTTGTTCAATTTCATTACCTGCGTAGACCGCATAATTGTTCAATTTCATTACCTGCGTAGACCACATGTTTTGATTGCGTAGACCGCATATTTGTTCAATTTCATTACCTGCGTAGACCGCGTGTTTTGATTGCGTAGACCGCATATTTATTAATTTCATTACCTACGTAGACCGCATGCTTATGATCAAATTCGTTGCCTGCATAGACCGCATGCTCCACTTACATGTCTGTATTTTCACAGCATTGTTATGCTCCCCACTTGCTTTGCGCTGTCACGCATTTCGAATACACTACTATGCATGTTGTTAACAATATTGTACCTGTTAAGTTTGTTTTCTTTACAGGCACAATATTGTATGTACGGTTCATTTGAGGTTGGTGCAACCAGACGAGCCGCATAGGTATTGTATCCTCCGAGTGAGACGTATCGAGAATTGCATAATTCTCTTACATCCTTTCTGCATTGTAGTGTAGTTTGGTGTATGCTAGCTTAAAATTGTCGCATGTATGCTTCATTACAGCTTTCTTTGCATGATCATAAGTTATGCTCGGCTTCGTGCATTGTCTTGCATTTTGCCCCTGCCTTCGGGCGCATACCTTGTTTGTCTTGCATGTTTGTCTAAGCCTTCGGCCTTGTCAAAAATGGGTCGTCTCTGGGCTTTGACATTCACTCCCGTCATTGTTATGACTTTCAAGTTCTGTCAAAGAGGTGCAACTGTAGACACCCCATTTTTGACCGTCCTCAAGACTTGGACGTCACCATTTGAACACTCGGTGATCATCCATGTTTGTGTTCGTTTGTTCCCGGAGGTCTCGGCTATGCGCCTTGCCTCAGGATCTCCGAATTCGACCGTTTAGTGTCTGGTTTTACACCAAACACTTGCATTTTGCCTTGGAAGGGCAGGGAATGCCTTGTGAGGCATCCCCACACACCACCGGCCATGGCCAGAGGCCACCGGCTGTGTTTTGCTGCCACCGGCAATGTATATTGCCGGTCGGCACTATTTGTTACCGGTAGGCACTCTTTTTTGCCAAAATGGCATCTTTGGCCGGCCGACTACTGTGCATCTGCTTTTGCAGATATTTTGTCACAGCTGTCTTGCATTTGGCTCCCCTCCATACACGTGTATGGAGGGATCTCCCTCTTTAGAAGCTTGTCTTGTAAGCTTTACAAGACAATAAGCTCTATAAAGAGAGGGGCTCTCTCTTTGTTGCAAGGGTTGGACACTTGAGATATTTTAGAGAGTTTAGACAGCCATTTTTAGGGTTTTTGAGTTCTAGGGTTAGAAACCATACACTTTCTATCTCTATATCTCCCTCTTGTGTGTGTTAAATTGTGTTTGTGTCTTACCATTGCACACAAACACATAGTGTTTCACCTTCACCTAGCTACTGAGGTTCTAAGAGGTTGGTTTTGAAGTTTTGGAGCTGCTTTCAACCTAGAAGGAGCTGTTGGAGCACCATTGTTGAAGGGGTCTTCAAGGGTAACGATTTTGCCTCTTTTTTTCCCAATCTTGCATTGTATTTCTACCTATCTTAAAATCATTTTTGAGCTTAGTGTATAATACAAAAAAGTTCTTTTTTTTAGCCCTCTTGATTGTTTATTAAGAGTGTTTTGTGGTTTGAGGCTGTTTGACCCCTCTTAGGCCTTAAAATGCCTCATTTTGTGCTATTTTGTGCTAGTTTCGAGACTTTGATGTTTGGGCCTCTTCACCACTGAAATCTTGAGGGATTTCAGTGGTGAAGATGGTGCCTTGAAGTCTCCAAAAGGGGAGGGCCACCCCCTCCCCTTGTTGTCCTTGAAATGGTTGACCATGCCTTGGCTGTTTTTTGTGCCTATTATATCATAATATGCCTCTGTTTATTGTTGGTTTTGGTACACCATGCATGCTTAGCATACCTACCATGTAATGCCTTATTATTGCCTTAATATGCCTTAGGTTGTTAGCCCTTGTTCGAGCATGTTTTAGGCTTAGTCTTGTGAAGGTTTTGTGCATATTTTGCCATATCTTAGGTCTGTCCATGGTTGTTTGGGTCGGATTTGGCATGCTTAGTATAGCCCCTTTGTATTCGAGCTTGTATGCTTCAAATATGTGAATGTATAGCATGACATTTTTGCATTGATTTGGTGATTTGGAATCATCCACCATGTCATTTTAGTCCCCTTTGCATGCCTATATGTTTGCCTCGGATGCCTCTTTAGTGCTTTGAGAGCTTGTGTAGCATGTTCCATGTTTTGGCCAATGCACATGCCTTTGAATTTAAGCCACTTAGATGCCATCTAGGGAGCCTCCTTTGCATGGTCTAGGTCTGTCTTGAACCTATTTTAAGTCCTCTTAGCCTTGTGAGGCTTGGTTGGCTTAGCCATGGTTCAAGCCCCTTTGACTTGCTTCAAGTACTTGGGCCATTCATTGCATGCTTGGTCTATTTTGTTTGCTTGGTTTGACACCATCTTAGCATGATTTTCAGAGCTTATGTTGCATGCTAATTGTCCATGATATCCCTTTTCAAGTGTGCTTGAGAGTCCCTCTTTTGTGCCTAAGCATTGGCCTTTTAACATGTGCATGTGTGTATGTGTTTTGGTCCTTCATTTTGGTTACTTTGGCTACTGTTTTGGGCCTATTTAGAGCTGCCCAAATCATGTTTAAGTCCATCTTTTCATCCATTCGCATTGCCTCATGTTTGCTTGTATGCTTGCATAAGTGTATTGCCATGCCATGTTGCATCCTTAGCTTGTATGCCTAGGTTGCATTGCATCTTGCATGCATGCCTTGTTCCTTGACTTGGTGATAGGAATTGGGCTTTGGTTTGTTTGTTTGGTTTGCACTTCATTTGACATGAAAGTTGCACACTTGATTACTTGGGCCATCATGCATGGAAATGCGTGATTGATGGCCCGAGAACCGAGAAGCATGTTCCTTTGAATCACAAACATGATAGGGGACATGATTGGTGCATACATTGTTTGAATTGTATTGCCATGCAAGTTCTGCCCTCTGCTGCTGTGAGCTGCAGGTTCTGCAGGCATTATTTGCCGACCGGCAGTATAGATTGCCGACCGGCAGTAAATCACAAGCCGATGGACTCATTTTGTGCCGGTGACCACATCCCACTGCCGGTGGCAATCCCATTCAGCCGGTGGTGTTCCCCAATGTCCAAGGAAGCAGTCCTGAGGTTTTGGCAGCCTCCAGAGGAGTAAAGGAAGGAAAACAGAGGCAGCCTATGCATGGCGGTGCATTTCCGAACAGGACCGAGCATGCATTGCATCGAGCTCTTCTCCCCGGGCGGTTTATCTGTTTTCCTAGCTTAAGATAATTTGCTTAGCTGATTCGGCAATTTGTAATATTTAATTAGCTTGCGTAGTTAATTAATTTGTATTATTTATTTGGTCCCTCCGAGCGAGGGAAAATCTGTAATATGTGTGTGTGAGTGGTGTGTATGTCTTCCAATCCCCACTTCTTTCTTCCCTTTTACTTACCTGCTTTGATGGTTAGTAATAGGACATGTTCAATTTAGCATACCTCATGCTATGCATGCGTGCATCCATACATTCGTCTCACATGCACCGGGCTCGGTATATCACGCTAACTGCATTTGTACTTCAATTCAAAATTGAATACGTGCATCAATTGATCGCATTTCACATGCCATGCTTAGGTTAGCCGAGCCTATTCTAAGTACATCTTGTATGTGTTGCATTAGTCAATTTAACATAAACTAGGACCATGCATGTTTGCTAACTAGTTTATTGTTTTGGCACGGAGTACTATGTAAGTATTTTCCTGCTTTAGCATCTCGCATGAGTGTGAATGCTATCATGACAGCATGCTTACCATGTGGCTAGATGCTTATGTGAGATAAACTGTTTGAATGCCTGTGGGTGAAGGTTGGATTGTTTGAGTTGCGAAAACTCGTTGAAATCCGTGTTTTAGCCTACTTGCGAGTAGCAAATTCCAAAGCGCTTTTCAAAACAAACGAATATGCAATGCTTGTTTCCAAATTAGGCAATCTAGTCTATACTTGTTTGCCGTACGCATAACATAGTAATTCTAGGTTAATAAATGGAATAAGAACACATAACGTTTTCAAAACTGGATATCACAGTTAGTAGAGGCCGATCTTCGGATCGGGCGAGAGGGGGTGCTCATAGCTGACCTTCCCCGATCGTACCCAAGCTCCCGAGCCGAGACAACTCCGGTAATGACAGACATGTGGCCTTCGGCACCGAGTCAGGGTTTCCTAAATTCTCCCATTTTAAAATATTTAGGTGGCGACTCTGTATCTGGCAAAGCAGTCCATGTTTGGCACTTCTTTTCAAAAAATCTGTTTCTCAAAATGATTTGCCGGATTTGGACTCTTTGGTTCAAGATTAAGAACCGTGACACAAATCGAGTCCGAACTGTAGCAGCGAGGGGCCCCCACGCGGGCACGCCTACAGCTATTATCCACATTAGTTCGTTTATTTCAATATTTCTCAGCCTATATATACAGGCCTTCTATTATTCAATACAATTCATTTTTTTTTTCTTTGAGAAAATAATATATTTCCGTTTGCTTCAACCTCAAATTGGTTTCTATCTTCAAACCTATTTGAGTTTGAGGGGGGTATTATACCTATATCATGGTGAGTATGGTTATACACTATGCGAACCACCCAAGCCGTCCCCTTTGGCGCACCACCCAAGCTGCCCCCTCTGACGCACAATCCAAGCTGCCCCCTCTGGCACAACCAAAGCCACCCCCTTTGGCGCACCATCCAAGCCGCCCCCTCTGGCGCACAATCCAAGCTGCCCTCTCTAGTGCACAACCCAAGCCGCCCTCTTTGGCGTACAATCCAAACCGCCCCTTGACGCACTCAGTTATCTGTTGCCATCATCGTTCAGCACCACGTCATAAGTTATGTGTGTGCCATGCTTGTTGGTTCAACATCCAGTTCTCTACATCGGTCCAGCATGACCCATTTAAACTGTCCCAACATTGATTCCGATTAGCCCCTACATTGGTCCAGCATGACCCCTTCAAACTGTCCCGACATTGATTATGGTTAGCTCCTACATCGTTCTGGCATGACCCCTTTAAACTATCCCGACATTGATTCCAATTAGCTCCTCCAACAGTTTGACATGACCTTAAATTTTTCTGGCATTAATTTTAGCCAGTTCCTACAATGGTCCGACATAACCATAAACTGTCTATCGGCATTAGTTCCAACTAGTTTCTATATCGGTCTGGCACGACTTTAAATTGTCCTAACATTAGTTTCAGCTAGTTTCAGCCAGTTCCTACAATGGTCCGACACAACCATAAACTGTCTCCCGGCTTTAGTTCCAGCCTCTAATCTATTTCAAGCGCCCTTGTACTCCCGTTCAGATTTTGCAATCTATTTGCCCTTTATTTTATTTAATTTTATTTCATGTTTTAGTTTCTCTCTCCAAACTCAAGATGTTTATTCTCTTTGAGTTTGAGGGGGGATGTTAATGTATATATGGTATATATTCCTACATATATTAGGTATTGATTTCCTAGATATATTAGGTATTGCCATAGTTAGGTCTCTTATAGGATTCATAGTTAGATTTTGTAACGCCCTCAAAATAATACATATAAACCAATCCTTCAAGACATCCATAGACATAAAAGAATAAAACATACTTCCATTCATCAGAGTATTTAGTTCAAAAGTATTATATGTTGACAACAAAAGTAAATGCCCTACGGGCTTACAACTTTCCAAGTCAACACTTGGGTTCAACAAAAGAAAGTTTTAACTCTAAGCATATTAAGCCCTTGGCTTGAATTACATGTAATACACAAAATAATCACAAAAGTAAGCCTCTAGCTTCTTCAACCTCCCAAGCTACATCCTTGGAGGTGGCATATCACCTGTACCTGAAAATGATGTCTCATATAGGGTGAGCCAACGTCCAGTAGAGATATGCTAAACATAATATGAACAATAACTAAAACATTAACCTTTGATAAATGTTTAGCTCATATAAACAAACATACATCTCTTTCCATCTCATAATCCAAACCAATTCATAGATATGGTTCTCTATTCATCCAAACTATTCATCCAAACAATTCATAATGAGATTACAACTCACATCATTAACATTTCAATATTTCAATTCAAAATGAGATTACAACTCATATCAATAATACTTCAACACTTCCATTCATCTACATAATGCAAACGCAATAAAGATTTCGAGACTTTCACCTTTGACACTCCGGCTAACTTAGTTATCACTGGAGTCAATCCCCTATCTCCTCCCAAATCCAGTTTAGGAGTACATCCCCTATCTCCTCCTAAACCGTGGAGTACATCCCTTATCTCCTCCCAAACAACATACATATACAATGTATTTAAACACTTATCATATACAATGATCAAGCAACCACATATTCAATGTGTTATTTCATCCGTTATATTCAATGACATACTCAATTGATTAGTTTTAATTCACCTAATCATCATGCAATGTCTACAACAATCAAGACTATCCTCCACCGATAGCCCAAAGCAGTTATTTCTAAACAGATAATAAATTATCAAACAGATAAATTATCTACAATTTCGAAGGTGAGTGATTAATCAATCCAACAACACCATTCCATCTCATAACTTCCCAATTTCATGATTTTCACCTCAATTTCACATTCCCATAATTAATTACATAAATTACACAAATGGCCCAATTATACCCAACTAAGGCATTTTTTCCCCATTTTTCTCAATATTGACCCAAAGGTCCAAATATCATCAATGAACATCAATAACCTCATTTTAAGACCCATATACACATGTATAGTTCAAAAGGAACAAAACCCCTCTTTATACATTTCAAGTTTTGAAACCCTAACACCCAAAATTTTCCAATTTCAACATTGAATCAAAATGGCCACAAGTTTATGTCAAAGGCCATAAATATGAGTAGTTATCCCTACCTCAAGTGAAGAGACTCAAAGAAGATGATGAAGAAACTCGAATGTGCTCCAAACCCAATGATTTTCGGATCCAAGTGAAGATCAAGCCAAGCTCCACACTTTATATAAAGGGACTAAGGTAGAAGATCACTAGAACTAGATGACTTCGTAGAGAGAAGATGTATTCTAGAGAGAGGAGCTCTCAAATGAGGGTTTTGAAAAGTTAGACAGAGAGAGAGTGTGGAAAAAGTGATTTAAAATGACACAGTCGCGATCTGATATACGTATAGTCCACTCGAGCGGAGAATAAGACGCTCGAGCGTAAGACACAAAAACTTCACCCGCTTGAGCGCAACAATACCCGCTCGAGCGCCAAGGCACAACAGCAAAGCACTACTCGCTCGAGCGCAAAGGGGCCCGCTCGAGCGTAGAATACACTCCTCCAGTACTTTTACAGACTTCGAACACCTGCTCGAGCGCAAAGATACCCGCTCGAGCGTAAGGAACTCCGTTCGAGTGTGAAAAACACTCCTACAGTATATTTGCAGACGCACAAAATGCTGAAAGGATGCAAACTCCGCTCGAGCGCAACAAGGCCCGCTCGAACGGATCATCAAAAATCTGGGCAACAAGATTAGAAGCCAAAACTCAACCAACCTGTTTGAAACACGCCCAAGACATTTCTAAACTCAAATTCAAAGAATTAAAGGATGAAGATGAAACATATACAATAACAGACATCCACAGAACCGAGTCCGGAATACAATAACCAATGGAAGAAAAACCGGGATCGTTATAGATTTCTAGTAGAATACTCTTTCTCAGCCTATATATACAGGCCTTTTATGATTCAATACAATTCATTCAATACAATACATATTATTTTTTCTCTCTACTCTTCTAACATGGCATCAGAGTTATAGGTTAAGCTCTTGGTGTTCTTTGCCTTACAGGCAGACGGCAGCCTTACCTTGGCCGCCCGCCAGACCTCAACCTATTCCGCTGTCATAATTTCTTGTTAGTATCACTTTGTGGTGATCTCTTCCTTTTGTCTGTTGTTTATTCCTACCCATGTTAGAATAGTAGAGAGAGAGAAAATAATATGTATTGTAATGAATGAATTGCATTTAATCAATTGTCCTATACAATACAAGACCTATATATATAGGTTGAGAATGAGTATCTTAGTAGAAATCTAACTATGCGAAAGAGTATCCTATAAGAGACCTAACTATGGCAATACCTAATATATCTAGGAAATCAATACCTAATATATGTAAAAATATATACCATATACACATTAACATCTCCCCTCAAACTTAAAAATGATAAACATCTTGAATTTGGAGAGAGAAACTAAAACATGAAATAAAACTAAATAAAATAAAAGACAAATAGATTGCAAAATCCGAACGGGAACGCAAGGGCGCTTGAAATAGATCAGTGGCCGGAACTAAAGCCGGGAGATAGTTTATGGTCGTATCGGACCATTGTAGGAACTGGCTGAAACTAATGTCAGGACAGTTTAAGGTCATGTTGGACCGTTGGAGAAACTGGCTGGAACTAATGCCTGGACAGTTTAAGGTCATGTCGGACCGTTGGAGAAACTGACTAGAACTAATGCCGAGACAATTTAAGATCATGCCGAACCGTTGTAGAAACTGGCTAACCGGAATCAATGTCAATACAATTTAAAGGGGTCATGCCGGACCGATGTAGAGAACTGTATGTTGAACCAACAAGCGTGGCACACACATAACTTATGACGTGGTGCTGAACGATGATGGCAACAGATAACTGAGTGTGCCAAGGGGCGGCTTTGATGGTGCGCCAGGGGGCGAGTTTAGTGGTGCGCCAAAGGACGACTTGGGTGGTGTGCCACAAGGGGCGGCTTAAGTTGTGCACCATAGGAGACAGCTCAGATGGTTTGCATGGTGTATAATTATGTTCACCGTGATGTAGGTATAATACCCCCCCTCAAACTCAAATAGGTTTGAAGATAGAAACCAATTTGAGGTTGAAGCAAAGGGAAAGATAGAGTGGAGAAAAAAAAAATGTATTGCGAGTAAAAAACAAAAAAAAAATATGTATATATATATATGATAAAGATATTTGATGTAGGAATAAACCAGTGGATAGAAAAAGAGATCACCATGAAGCTATATTGAAAGGAAAACATGACAGCAAAATAGGTTGAGGTCCAGCGGGCGACCAAAGCAAGGTTACCGCCCGCCGGTAAAGCGAAAATACTAGGTAGTTAACCTAGTTTTGATACCATGTTAGAATAGTAGAGAGAGAGAGAGAGAGAGAGAGAGAGAGAGAGAGAGAGAGAGAGAGAATATGTATTGTTATCAATGAATTGTATTGAATGTATTGTATTGAATTAATTGTCCTATACAATACAAGACCTGTATATATAGGCTGAGAATGAGTATCTTAGTAGAAATCTAACTATAAGAAAGAGTATCCTATAAGAGACCTAACTATGGCAATACCTAATATATCTAGGAAATCAATACCTAATATATGTAAGAATATATACCATATATACATTAACATTTCCCCTCAAACTCAAGGAATATATACTATATATACATTAACAGGGACAAAAAGGCATAGCGATTTTTTTGAAACTTTCTATGTTTAAGGAGCAATAATCAAGTAACCGTGGAAAATATCAACATGACAATAAATGGTAATTAAAATTGGCTTAATTTGTTGAGTTTGATTTCCATTTTTTCATTAATAGTTCCCTACAAGTTAATAGTTCCCTACAAGTTAGGAAAAAATCAACTTGAGGATTTTCTTGGGTTGAAAGGAAAAATGGAATGTTTGTATGCATATTTAACCTTTCTTCATCAATACACCATGTTCCTTATTTTTCCTTCCTAATGGAATTTTAAGCTCCAAAAATTCTCATAGGAATGATCGGGTCTCTATTGTAACAACTCGAAAATTTAAATTGTCCTTTAAATTTTATATTAGTATTATTTAATTATAAATGATTTCAAAAAAATAATTTTAACTTTATATTATTATTCGATATTATTTTCTGAGTATAATGATATTTTTATTATATTTTTCTATATATTTTTTTTTAGATCAAAATACACTAAAATATAACATTTTGTGTGCAACAAAATACATGCCCGCCAAGTTATCGTGTTGTCCAAGCATCTTGCTGCCCACGCTTGTTCACTCTATATATATAGATGTGCCAATCAGTGAGCCTCATCACCAATTCCCTCTAGACTCTCTCTCTCTCTCTCTCTCTCTCTCTCTACTCTCTAGTTTTGTCTTTTATGTATATAAAACATTGCGTTTAGTTTGAAGCAGTGAACGGAAACGAAAAGTTAGAATTAACCTAAATGTGAGTTATATTATATATTGGGTTACTATAATATATTTTACGTAAATTGTATTTTAATTATGTTATTTATTTTATGAACTTTATTTTATATAATAAGAAATACCCATGAATATAACTGTTTATTAAAATGTGTTTTGGGTAATTATTTTATAAGTATCACCACGGAGGTCTCATATCTTGGGGGATTTAAATAACCATTGGTCCTCTAATTAGTCACTTTGTGACCCTCAATCTGTCATGGATCCACTGACCCTTTGATTTCTGGTGTGAAGCAAAGTGTTGTACGAAACTAAGTCCTACACTATTGTGGGAGTCACCTCTAGAATTCGTATGAGCCACCTCTAGAATTCGTATGAGCCACCTCTTGAGTCCAGACATCTGTTCTGTTCTGTACCGTAGTTATTATTTCTGGTGTAGAGCAAAGTATTGTATGGAGCTAAGTGCTATATTATGGTGGGAGCCACCTCTAAAGTTCGTACAAGCCACATCTTGAGTCCATACATCTGTTCTGTTCTATTCTATACCGTGATTATGATTATTTTGTTTATATGATTTTTGTATTATATGTCAAACGATCTCTATATTATTAATATCAAGCTTTGTTTAGTCAATAATTATCCATGGTGAATTTTATACCCTTATGCTCTTAGTATAATATTTCTCGCTCTACCATGTGCTTGTAGTCGTTTACCACTTTCGGTGACATGTTAGGGCCAGCGCGTGGGGTAGGCACAAAGCACTTTATAGACTTAGTTTAGGTTTGACAACTTAATTAAATAGAAGTTTCAATGATTATGTTGGTACCCTCACTTAAATTTTTTTTTTTCCGCTCGCGTTTAGTAATTTGTTTAAGAATTGGCCGGAGGTAACTTCAGTTACTGGCCATCACAATACTTAACGCTTGGGTACAGGGAGCGGGCCGTGACATCTACATTCTTTGATATTACTTTTGGAATGATTGTATAAACCCTAAACAAACCCTAAACCCTAAAATAAAAGAAAAAACAAATTTTTCGTATGATTTTTTTTACTATTAGACACAAATGTTTAGTGGAACCCATATTTTTGTGTATTAAATAAAAAATTCATTTATATATATATGGAGAAAATTAACAGCAATGATTTAGATTACTAATTTTGGTACTCTAATGGAGCACTAATGACATGGCAAGGAAAAAAATAAAATAAATCAAGACCAAAATATCACATCACAGTGAGTGGGACCCAAGCTGGCTCTAGAGCTCAAAAATTAAAGTTCCAAAGCATTTTTCAAAATTAAAAGAGCATGCACAAAATCATTAAGTTAAAAAAAAAAAAAAAAATCATGGCGGCAATTATGAATTTTTTAAGTTTGATGTAAACTTAATTTAATTTCCCTCACTAAAGTTATGAAAAAAAATAAAGGAACGTGAATAAAAACAAGTACAAAATTCCCAAAAATGAATGAAATCATTTTTGCCATTGTGAATCTTTAATAGAATTCGAAGCTTAAAAATTTTCCACAGTAATAATCGAATCTTTAATGCTTAATATTGGAGTGGAATTATGTCACACGATATATCAAAAGTAATTAATTTTTAATAAAGAATTGGCACAACTAATTAATTTTTAATCGTGAATTAGAATGTGTTTGAAAATGGAGACAAAAGATCTCTGTCCATTTTTGGTAGGGTTTGTTACGGTTGCCTTTCAAATTTCATATTTTTTTTTATAAATAACAGTTCACATTCCCATCATCTGATGTAATTATCAATGCTTAAAAAAATAGTAATTTTTCTTGGAATTTCTACTATGCCTTTTTAATAAGATACCAATTATGGCTTGAAAATATATAGGTTTCGTTTGGAGCCACTTTTTAAAATCCTTCCTGAGTATAAAAATTCTTTTGAAAAACTTTTTTGTTTTTATGTTTGATACAATTATCGAAAGTCATTCCTTCAATAGTTACGAGTTGAGGAAGTCTGTTTTAAAGGTGCTACACAAAGTGGATTTAGAAATTCTATTCAAATCCACTTCCTACAAATTGAGCCAGGAGAAACTTCAAAACTATTTTTTTATTTTTCACTAACTAAAATATTTTTAAAAAAAGAAAAAGAAAAAAGTACACTATGTTTATCTAGCTTTTTTTTTTATTTCATATATTTTAACATTACTCTCTATTTAACCAATTCATTCATACAAATTATTTAAAGAGTCTATCTTAATATTAAAATAATTATTGTATTAACTAATTTGTTAGAACAAATTAAATAAAATGAGACTAGTTATAATAATCAACCGCCTTCTTTTAAAAAAATTGTTAAAGATGCCTTTAATAGATTCCAATCAGTTTTCCATGGTATCCTCATTTGTTGTAACAAGGAAGGATGGAATGTGCAATGGGGATGTATTTGCTCCAAAAATGGAATGGGTTTTGGGATTTAAAACGCTTACGTTGTATTTGGTTAGAGGATTTGAGGAGAGATTTAAAAAGGAAAAAGAAAAAATTATATGAATTGTGAATAAAATATACCTAGTATATTTCATTTAATTTCACACACTTTTTCCTTTTTCCTTTTTAAATTTGTTCATAAATCTCTCAACCAAATACAGTATTAAAGAATAGACTAGAACAAGGCAACTATGCTCAGACACCTTTGGCCAATAAATAAATAAAAAGATTGATTCTTCGACTATGTCAAGAAGATTTCTAAGCTATAAGGGACTTGGGTCTGCCTTTGATTAGGCATAAAATTGGCTGGATAATTGGCATCCTTTATACACCAAAATAAGACTCAACAAATTTTTTGTTAAATTATAATTTAAATTTTTTTTATATTTTTTATGTAGCTATCTCTTTAAATACACTATCCATTAGACTTCTATTCTAACTCTATTTTATTATAAAAAAATCTTTTACTATCTATTCTTTCAATGAATAGTACCTAAAAAAAAAAGTCAAAAATAATTATTAAATAACCAATGAACTACCTCAACAAATTTGTTAAGGTATCTGAAACTATAGGAAAGTAAAAATCGTAAAGTTAGGTTGACTGGAATAGGCCCGAAGTTTAGGCCCAATATCAAAAACCCAATCCCCTATCTCCCCCTTTAGGCTTAAAAGGGGAAAAAGCGCCCGTAAAAAGTAGATCAGAAGGGACTGACCATGGAGTGTTTGGCAGGTTAGATTTTATTTTTTTTATTTTTTCAGTTAAAATTTACAAAAAAAGATAAAATAAGTTAAAATAGTTAATAAAATAAAATATCACATTAAATCTATAATTATTTTATTTTTTCTCTCACAAACATCATATCTAACTACAAAAAAATTCAATCATCTTTCCAAACACAAAAAACTTAGCCTACTAAAATAGGCAAAAACTAAAATAACCTACTAAAATAGCAACTTTCCAAACACCCACCACATTAACCGACCAACTACATTGTTGCATATCATTTATTAATCTATTTAAAAGATAATAAGATCTACGTTTCTCACGTGGGTAAATCTAACATGGATGATTTACAAGTTTTTAATGTTATTCTATAATCGTCAATTGTCAAGAGAGTGAGATTCTTATTGTTGGAAACAAAATTAAAAAATTCAAATTTTTGTTTTTTTTTTTTTTTTTTTTTGCTTTTTGTTACTGCATTAAAGAAAGGAATCTTGAAACAATGCACTGAGAAAATACATATTTTAGTTGATGAAAATGATATACAAATAGAATTTAAGACCAGAATAATGTGATAATAGTATTCTTATAATTACGAATCATGATAGACATTTTAACTTACAAATGAGTATAAATATAAACGTGACATATCAAATATTTATATACAAATTTTGTTTATATAACATTATTTTTGTAAGAACAAATTCACGGAGAGGAGTATTATAATGATTATTGACATTAATGGAATGGGCCAAAGAATGTTTGAGGAAGAAACCATGTCTGAGATCTCTCTATTAATAGTGTGTTGAAATTGGACCATTGGTGGAGCTGGTATTGGTATTGCACTATTTGATCTCTTCTTCCTGCATTCATGCCAAGTTAAAGTTTTCCCTATTAGAAAGGAAAAAAAAATTTAGGTGCAATGGTTGATAATGACTTTCGAAGTAGTAATTAACTCAAAAAAAAAATACTCACTTAGAATTTGAAATGTGTGGATAAACAATAATGTTATGATGATAATATTTATGTATCAAATTGTATTTACTATTACATTGGTTTAACAAGGCACACCACTGTCTTTCACCCACACAGTAAAAACATATCATATGGTAATGCATAAATGTGGTTATTATAATATTATTAGTGGATCAAATTCATTGTAGTGCACCCCACCAAGTTTAAATTTGTAAGATAGGTTCAAATTTCAAATATTTTTTAAAAAAACTAAAGATTTACGTACCCAGAAGCGAGATTGGGGCAAAAGATGATGGCATAATCGGAAGCCTTGCAAGTGAAAGTGCTGGTACCATCATCAAATGCATAGCTATAAGCTCTCGGACAAGCAGTCTTGAAAATGGTGGAATAAGAAGAGGGTCTGCAAGTAGTTGGGTTAGCAAACTCCCCACTGCAGCAATATTGGTCTAGCCCAAATGCCTCACATGCACTCTTGCATCCAACCACTCCCACTCCACCATTGTCCCCATCGACCACCTGAAGCTCTTTTGGGCAACCTGCAAATTTTTTATTTTCAACAGTACTACTTAAGCATCATCAACAAGACAACCATGAATCATAGTGACTGCAAATGTAACCCTATATTGCATTGTAGTATGTGATTTACAACTTATATTTTTTATTCATCTCTATTTATGTGTCCCACCGATCCTATTTTAGTGTTTCACAATTTGTAACACATTTGAGGATGGTGGTCGGGTGGTTTGGAGGACAGGAGGTCGAAAGTCTATACGTAGTTGTTGGAAGCGTAAGATTCATGCCCATTAAGCCTGAGGCGTTCCTCCTTGCCACTATAATCTTGGTAGCAGAAATTATTCAGTCTTCTCTTAACACTACATAGTTGTGCCTAAACAATGTTTTGTGATTTTGTGTGTGTGTGTGTGTGTGTGTGTGTGGTCATGCAAGGTTATACCCTTGCTATTGGACAGGCACACCATCAACATAGTGTTCCAAGGAGATTGAATAATTAATCTAACCATGGGATTGAGATCAGACATTGACTTAGCCTCTATTTAGGGAGCACTTGCATAAATCCCCAACAAATCCTATGTTTTCCGGCCCATTTAGGCCAATCTAACCATGGGATTGGGATCAGATGTTGAGTTGGCCTCTATTTAGCGAGCACTTGCATATAACCCCAACGAATCCTATGTTTTCAAGCCCATCTAGGCCACGTTCGTCCAACTTCCAGTATATAAAAGCTCCTATTGTCATGCCTAGGCAGGATTTTCACGCTCGAATCACTAGATACTACTTTTTTACGAAAAATAAAATATAAAAAATCATCAATTACCTGTGTTGAGGTCTGAAACACATCCGGTGGCATTGCATACTCCAAACACCTCTTGTGGGGCAGCAATGAGAGGAAGATTATAACCATCTACAATGCTGACATCGTAGAAGTCTTTCTCATCGGCGTTGGTGCCCATCGTGATCTCAAAGAGAGACGCAGGTGGTGCGGCTCCAACGCCATCACACTCCAGCCTCCCACCGCAATCCCCTGTTTGGCACGTACCCACCCCTGACTCATCAAATTTGCACCCTGTCCTTGCCCATATCCGACCTGACCACCCTGGAAATGCCGGAATTTTGACACTTTGGCCAGAGTCCAATTTGAACCCTGTTGTTGAAAGTTGCAGTGTCCCTGAACCAGCGAGTGTTCCAGGCCAGATTGTTTGTGGGCAATTGTTGGTGAGAGTGAATGTGGAGGCAAATGAGTTGGTTGGGAATGATTTGACAAGAAAGAACATCAAGAACATCCATGGTGATGTTACAGTGAACATCTTGGGTGGGTTATGGTTCCAAATTCCAATGCCCTTTGAAATTGCAATATCAATATTTATCAATATTTTGACCAATACTGTTTGATATGAACGGATCAAATACTATTATTTAAAACCAAGGTTGATAATCAGTTACAGGAAAGAGTCACTGCTATATATTGTATTTACAGGTAAGAATCTGCATAGGAAAAAAAAAGGGTTAGAGTTGCTTTGTCAAATTGATCAGCCGCAAGATCCCACTTTTGGGTTTAGTATGTCTTTTTGTTTTTGTTGTCTTGGATGGTACTCACTGTGAAGCAATTCCTTTCTTTACCAATTGCTTGGGCCATCATGTTGATGAAGGAACAACTTCAACACAAAACACAATGAAAGCGACTCAGAAGGTCCACACCAGCATATCAATAAGATAGTTTGGATTCTTTGGAAGTCAATCATGTCTGTGTAATGTACAAGATATAGGTTGGGTTACAAAAAATAAATAAATAAAGAAAGAAAAAGAGACATAAATAAATATAGGCTAAATTTGTTTCACAAATCCCATCTCTTTTCTTTTTTGCCCACCATAAATTCATCCACAAATTCAAGATCCAAACACAAATTCATTAACAAAATCAAAATCTAAACACAACAGTAGGCTAAATTTGTTTTAACAAATCCCTTCTCTTTTCTTTTCCATTCATAAATTCATTCACAAATTCAAATTCAAGATCCAAACACATAAATTCATTCAGAGTACATGAATAATCCACACTATAATTTCTTTTTTTTTTTGGCTATGGAAAAACTCTACTTTGGAAGGCCTCAAAGCAAGGCCTGTATTCCTTTCTTCAAAAAATGCAATTATATTAAATAACAAAATAAACCAAAATTCCAAAAGAGTCTAATTCTATTTCACTGTGTGTGACAGATACAAGCTGGAAGATTGCCGCTACTGTAGTTGAGAAATTGAGGCTAGCAAGTACCTAAATACAGTAGATTCATTAAGTTTGGAGCCTCTTTGTCATTCTGCTTGAAGATGCAAATCAGAATCTTTGTCCAATTACTCTGTCCAAAGCAGGAGCTCGCAATGTGCAATGTCCTGTTTGGTTCGCATCGCATATCGCAGCAAAATTTCACAATAATAAAACTCGAAACATGTCAAAACTCAATATCCTCGACATTTGAAGCCTCTGGGTACCCATTATGCTCCAACTTCACCTTCAATATGGCACAAATAGCCCTAAACTTTGCCCTCAAAGAGCCTTAAAATAAAGTACTGGGCAGTGGGCTCCTCCCACATTGGGTAGTTCTTAACCATTTCATCCATCTGTTTGATGCTTTTCTGAACCCTCCACGAAAAACAAGTCGGGTTGATTTGGATTGTGAAGTTCCATACATCAGTACAGCCTCTAAAAAACCCTAGTTCCTTGCCTACTTCCAAGCCTTTCTTGAGACCCTCTTGGCATCCCTCATCTTTCCCAGATGATAAGCTGTCATTTTAGCCCTCGCTATAGCCTTCGTTGTAGTAGGCAGCTTCTAGTTTTACGAGAGGGTCGAAGATGTATAAAGTAGAGCTGGAACTGGAATTGGATTGATGAGAATCCATGACATGAATTGGCTTGTGGATACAACCAAGGACTAGTAACTGAGGAAGACAAAGATTTAGGAGGTCTGGCCTACACCGTGATGTGAATGGTTTCAC
This sequence comes from Camellia sinensis, assembly GCF_055761805.1. Taxonomy (NCBI): domain Eukaryota; kingdom Viridiplantae; phylum Streptophyta; class Magnoliopsida; order Ericales; family Theaceae; genus Camellia; species Camellia sinensis. Next base: position 8,862,895 of record NC_138968.1, read on the forward strand.
AGCAATTGCGTTTCCACATTTCATCAGTGTCCTTCAGTGCACCACTGTTCCCCATAGCAAGCAAAAAGCAGAATTTCCATCCCTGCGCAAACAATAAAAAAAAATGACATTAGAAATGTGCCACTTTTTAGTTTAATTAACTTAAAAAATAGAATGATTCAATCATGAAAGCAACAAGCTATTTTCAACTCTCCTGAATGGCACATGCTTCAACCCTGCAAAAATAACATTAGCTTCAGGAAACCATATATCAAAATCAGCATGGTAGAAGCAGAAACAAACAAAAGAAAAAAATAAAACGTAAAATAGGAAAGAAACTGGATCGTTCCTCTTCAACCTGAAAAATAGTTGGAAAAGTAAATCAATGGTAACTTAAGATAAATTTTCTACCAGATACAAACCAAAATTGTGCTTCATTTGTACTGGAAAACCTGTAGAGCATAAGCGAACCTTAAAAAATTTCCCAATATCCAAGTAACAATAATCCTCTTGAAGATAAGGTTACAGAGATCACAGTCGACGGATAAATAAAGCAAGCCACTAAAAAGCAAATTGCTTCAAGGGGTGAAAATGACAAATTACAATTAAACAACAAAATAAGCAACATATCACTAACGCATTGTGCAAAATACAACCACGTTAGAAACATGCTCATACAAAGGCACCCACACAAAGAATTGAAAGTCATCAAACGGAGACATTGAGTCAGGTATTGCAAAAGAACTCTGTATTTGTCAGAGTTCAAGCTTTGGCACAGCACAAAAGTAGACCTCGAGCTTTATAGAGAACCCCGAAAAAAAAAGTTAGAAGACATAAAGCATTGTTAAAGATCCTATAAATAGTCCAGCTCGTGTTTAGAAGATACAATCCATTAAACAAGTTCAGAATATAAGTTGCTCCTACAGACAGACAGACAGGACAGGACACATCACGTCCTCCATTAATGTTGCCGCATCAAGTTCCGTTATCCATTCTTGCCGCATGAAAAATAAAAGATCGAAAAAGGAAAATAGGAATAAGAAGATAGTTTATTAAAATTATTAAAGTCTAGCTCATGTCCATGCCATCTCCAATTTGACTGCAGATTGGACTAACAGCAGAGAACGATCTCTCAAAAGGAGAGGGATGGAATTGTGCATCCCTTCTGCGCTTAAAAGCACAGCTATCAGAAGCAGAACTCTCATCATCAATCTTTCTCCGGACACCTCTCACTGCATGTTGCTCAGCCGGTGTTAGAGGGAAAACCTGCCTGCTCACTCTGCAAAGGGAGCTATGGTTATCGTAGAGAATTCTCTGGTTACAGTTTTTGTCACAGATATGTGTGAGTCCTGTTAGTCTGCAGCGGAACATGTTTCCACATACATGTTCATTTTCACATTTCCCATCACACTTGTGGACAGGGTTTGAACCATCTTGGCCCAGAATACTTGACAAATAAATAACATTTGTAGGCACGGATACCATAGATTTGCCAAATACCTCCATCTCTTCCTTAGATCAGCAAACTTAAACAGATCTTTATGACGATTCCACAATCCAAAAAGCCTTGCCCCAAAAATGTTCTGCAGAGCCCACCACAATATGAGAAAATGTAAGTTCAATGCAAAGGGACCTGTGGCTCTAAGGAATATGATGACAGTGACGATAGTTCCTAAAAAACTATTATTTTTTACTTAAACAACGATGATAATTTTTTATGCGCATTCTGCAACAATAATGCAGCTTCTTCACATACCTAAATGAGATTACATTATATTTGAAAGCTTCAGGTGTAACATATGAGGCCCAATAGAGTACCATATCTATGTTTCTCTCATCATGTCACAAAAGAAGAGAAAAAAAGTAAATGACAGAGTGAGAAAAGGGGAGCTGAGATCAACCTAAATAAAAATCATGGCCAATGAAAGTATATGCAACTACTCCATTCGATGGGGCCAAAAAATGGGCTTAATAGTCTCACAGTGGGATCAACATATTAGATCTGCGTAAATAATTTCAAAAAAAAAAAAAAAAATCCTCTACATGAACATACCCAGGAATAATCTCATTCATTACAAATTCACAATGATGGTTTTCTTTCTTAGTTGTGCAACATACCCAGAAAAATTACCCAAAATTTTACCCGGAATTAAAAATTTGAACAAGATTCATTATGAATATGGCCCACAACAAACTAACTTCAAATCTAAACCCTACACTTCACTTACATGGTAAAATTGCAGGTAAAATTTCGTGGAAACTGTGATTGTTATACATAATCTTTCAATGACATTTATAATTTTCTAAATATGAAGAGAAAAATAAAAACCCCATAAAAGAACAATAAATGACCAACAATATAAACGCATCACCAGTTTTTCCCAACTAACAGTATAGCACACAAAACAAGTGCTACACGGAGCAAACATAGAGCTACCAAAATCTCCAATTTGAGTGTCTTTCAAAAGTCAAAGAACATGACAAAGAGACAACAGCTAAAACCCTAGAAACCAAATTGGGAAAAAATCAACAAAAACACAAATAAAGTAAACACATACATACATGACAAAAACTGAACAGAGTGAGCTTGAGAAGAACCAAATGATGTGTATATACATACACATAGACAGATATATACAAAAAGATTACAACAATATAAGAGAGAAGAGAAGGGACCCAAGAAAAACTCACCAGCAAACAAGAAGAGAAGATCCAAACTCTCTCTCTCCTCGCACCTCCGAGTCTAAAGCAAGAAAAATGGGAGCAAGAGAGTTGGGTATTTATAGAGAGAAGGGAAGGTGATCCGATTCACGTGACGCGTTGAACAAGCAGTAGATGAAATAAGAGTGAAATTTCGGTGAAATGATTAGGTTTTGTTTCTGTCTTTAATTTGAAATTGTTTTACGCGAGCCGCGTTGTCTTGGATGAAGGTTAATGCGCGAGTGAGAGGCGGAGAGGTGCATTCATGGTCACGTGCACAAGGACAATTATTGTGTGGTCATGGCAACAATGATTCATCCCATTAAAAATATCACCACTAATAGCACTAATATATTAAAAAAGTAAAAAAAAATAAAAAAAAATACAACTTCAAGACCAAAACATCACATCATTAATGACGGAACCCACTGCCACCTAATTAGTGGGAGCACTAATTAGTGCTCCCAAGCATTTTTCGGTCATGGGCAAATTCAAGCATGCGTTTTTTGTTTTTCCAAACTCAAAAATATATCCCACTAAATTCAAAAATTATTTTTAAAATTCGTAACTCAATTTAAAATTTTTCTAAAAAATTAAAATTAAAAGTCAGTTTGGTTTACTTTTTAAAACTCAATTTTGCTTTAAAATCATGATTTGGATGAAATATATTAACTAAATATGTTTTTTAAATACAACTTAAAATTACTTTTAAAACTCCTCTCTTCTCTTTTTTTATTTTATTATTATTAATCAATCAATAAATTACTTTTTATCTATCATCTCTCCTCTCACATTCTACCTTTGTTTGGGGTATACTATAAGTACACTTTTTATATTTTTATCTTTTTTTTGGTCAAATCACCTTTATTTTTCTACACATTTTTTTTTGTAAAAAGTCAAAAAAATACTTATTTAAATAAACTATTTACAAAACTCATAACCAAACAAATTTTTTCTCTTCAAAACAGCATTTTAAAAAAAAATCAAAAAAAATTTGTTTGATTATGAATTTTGAAAAGAATTTTGAATTATATTTTGAATTTTGAGTTGTTTTTTGAAATTTATTGGATTTAATTATTTTTTAAATATTTAAAAAAAATTCTTAATTTTATTTTTTTAGGGTAAATATTTATATTTTAAATACTTTTTTTTTTAATATGCACTATATTTTATACATCTGTGTGTTGTATTTTTTAAAAATATTTTAAATATATATTTTTTATTTTAAATATATAATTTTTATTTTAAATATTTTTTATTTTTTATTTTAAATATTATATTTCATTCAATAAATATATGTTTAATTTTTTTTACTTTATTAAAATATTTAATTTTTTTTAAATTTAAAAAAAAATGGATCGCCATATGTATCTAAATCAACAAATTATTTAGCTAATACTTACAAAAATAACAAAAAATAAAAATTTGAAAAAATAAAAAATAAAAAATATTTTTCTTCAAAAATAAAAATAAACAAAATATTTTTAAAAAAAATAAAATAAATAATAATTTTAAAGGACAAAAAAATATATATTTTTTTTTTTGAAATTTTTTTAATAGAATTTTGAAAAAAATTTGGTTATGAGTTTTGAAAATAATTTTTGAATTGAGTTTTGAATTATATATTTAGTTATATTTTTTAAAATAGTCTTTGGATTGAGTTTTAAGGTATGTGTTTGGTGATAATTTGAGTGTGGATTTGTGTTTTGAGTTTAAAATATTAAAAAATAAAAATATTTTAAAATATTTAAATAAAAATTATATACTTAAAATAAAAATAATAAAATTTACTTAAACATTTTTAAATATTTAAAAAAATATAAATATAAAAAATTTCAAAACACAACTCAAAATTTAAAAACTCAAAACTCAAAATACAATTTAAAACTCTTTTCAAAATTCAAAATTCTTTTCTAAATTCAAAATTTCAATACTGTTTTCAAGACTCATAACCAAATCAAATTTTTCTTTTCAAAACTCAATTCACAACTTTACATTTAAATTACAACTCCAAACTTAATTCATAATTTTAAAACTAACTAAACGGAGCCCAAGTGTTACGCTCAATTCGTTAATAATGCAAAACTTTTTACCAAAATTTTCACCACCACCCAGGTAAGTACTATCAAGAGAAATGTCTCATTTTTCCATTTCATCACTTTCAAATACATCTCTAACTAGTGGCAAACCCGTGCTATGCACAGGATTGATTTAATAATGTATAAATTTTTTAATAATGCATTAAATTCTAATTTAAATCATAAAATTATAATCATAATGCATATGGATCATCTTTTCAAATTTCATAAGTAAAGACAATAATACTTCAAAACAAATATTTACAAAATATTATAATCATCCAACTGATATATTTTTTTTGAAATAATAAATTTGATTTCTAATTGATGAAATTAACAATAAATAAGATGTTTCTCAATGAACCGAATATTTAAAACATATATATTCTAAAAAAACTAATAATAAACTGAATGTCATAAATTAAATCTATCTATATTTGATAAATTAAAACTCAATAAATATTGCTCATCATGTCCAAATGCCCTAGAAAGTGCCTGCTAAAAAAATAAGAAGAAGAAAAAAAAAATGCTATCATTTTTTTACATACAAATGAACTTAAAAAAAAAAAAAAAAAAAGAGAAGAAGATATATTACCTTATGAGAAGTGTTTATATAAATTTTTCAAAATTTGTTCCCTTTACTTTATTCTAGCTCAATGGTAATATTGTTTCCATCAAATATTTTTCACTTATTTTTTTTCCCTAATTTTTGCATTGCCCAACATATTTTGATTTTCCAATCATCAATATTTTCTACTGGTAAATCCTCTTTATGTAGTACAGTTTGAAATTCATTTATGGCATTTTACATGGCCAAACGATATCTATGACGCAAATTTAGAGGAGACTGTATATTTATCTGCATAATGAATTTAACACATTTGACATACAATTACATAAAGAATAAGATAAGCAAGTTCGATGGTACCTGGAATACAAAAGATAAAGAGTAAAAAATCTCAATAAGTATCATTGTTTATTGTAGATATATTAAAAAAAAATTAAAAATCTACTATACAACATCCATCTATTGAGGAGCTAATGTAACTTTTTGTAAAAAAATTATAACACAATGATTTTAAAATAAGAAAAAGATAACATAACCAAATTATTGTTGTACAGGGGGGACACAAAGGAAAAAGAGGATTCTATTTAGATTTACTTTAAGTTTTTTTTTTTAAATTACAAAATAAACACAAAGCAGTGTTTTTTGTGGATTTGTATTGAATTTTACGTGATAGATATCTGATTGAGTGAATTGTGAGTGATGGATATGCATGCGTAAATTGTATAAATAAGACTCGTGGATTTTTTTTTTTTTTTAAATAACATGATAGACATTAGATATTTATAATTGTATATATGTTTTTAATTTACAAATATTCGTGAGTTTTTTTTTTTAAATAATATGATAGACATTGGATGTTTGTAATTTATATATAGATATATATTTTGTGGGTTTAGACTTTGTGAATTTTTTTAAGAAAAATAACGTGATAGACATTGAAAACATATTTGCAGGTTTATATTTTTTTATTAATTTATTTAATTGAGAGTGAGATTTATTTTAATTTATTTAAGTTATGTGATAGACATCTAATTTTCTTGAATTTAGGTGAACTATTTTTGATATGTAAAAAAAAGGATTTATAAAAGTCGAAGAAGAAATAAATCAAATTTGATTAAATTGAAGAACAAATGCAAATCACAAATTAAAAAGCAAGTAAGCCCAAACTATGCAAAATGTAATAATGGAGAAGATGAAAAGATGTGTAGATGAACTAAAAAATATTGAGAAAAAAAATATATACACACAAAAGTAATAAACACTGAAAAAATGCATATAACGTAAGAAATAATATTAGGAGTATAAAAATGGAGAAGATGAAAAGATGTGTGGATGAACTGAAAAATATTTAGGAAAAAGAAAACAAATCGAATATGATTAAGATGTGTAAATAAATTGAAAAATATTGGAAAAAAGAAATATGTACACACAAATAATAAACATTGAAAAAAATGCATATAAAATAAGAAATAGTATTAGGAGCATAAAAATGGAGAAGATGAAAAGATGTGTAGATGAATTGAAAAATATTAGGAAAAAATATATATTTACACAAAAATATAAAGTACGAAATCATATTACACCAACCTTGTAATAATTTTTTACAGATCATCAAACTTAGATATTGTAATAATGGAGAAGATAATGATTTTCGCAGATCATCAAACTTGCAAAATATAATAATGAAAAGGATGAGTTAGTCTAAGAAACGATAGGTAAATAAAAGAAAATAAAAATGGATAGATGAAAGAGAATGATTGAATTTGACTAAAATATGAAATAAACTGAATACAGAAATGTGCATGTAGGAGTTATAGGAGGTATAGGTCATGGATATGAATGAATATAGATGTGGGAGTTGTGGGTGATGGATATGTAAATATGGATATAAATAAATATTTTATTATTTTATTTTTATTTTATATTTTATTACAGGAAGAGGGAGTGAAAATACCTGAATAATGGAAATATCATGGAGATCCCATGATCATCTCCAACTGATGTATCGGTGTCGCTGTTGGTTGCTAAAAGTAAGCAATCAAGTGACTCTAGAGAGTCTGTCGTTGAATCTCTGGCCTTTCCATCTTGTAACCCATTCGTCAAAATGCCAAAATCACCAATTAGAGTACCCAATGAACTCATCATCATGTAAGGCCTGCTAATTGGAGGGGAAGAAGAAGAACGGGAGTGAAAATGCCTGAATAGTGGAAATATTATGGAGATCCCATGATCATCTCCAGCTGATGTATCGGTGTTGCTGTTGGTTGCTAAAAGTAAGCAATCAAGTGACTCTAGAGAGTTTGTTGTTGAATCTCTGGCCTTTCCATCTTGTAACTCATTCGTCGAAATGCCAAAATCACCCATTAGAGTACCCAATGAATTCATCATCATGCAAGGCATGTTAATTAGAGAGGAAGAAGAAGAACAGAATTGTCCAATAGCTTCATGGCGCTGTGGAAAATTTGAGCCTTTTGTTTTGTTTTATTAAATCAAAACAAAGATTTGGATATATATGTTTTTTTTTAATAGATATAGATTAATAAATCATATATATATCTAAATTTATTATTTTAATTATGTAAATCAATTATTTAATCTTTATCTTTATTTGTAGACCATGAAATTATTTTTTTATAAATTTTTATATGTTTATCTATGGGGAGAAATTTTAAAAGTCAAATATTTCTATGGGTGGATATGGATGAATATAGATGTGGGAGTTGTGGGTGATGGATATAGATGAATATGGATATAAAATGAATATTTTATTATTTTATTTTAATTTTATATTTTATTATAGGGATAAGGAGTGAAAATGCATGAATAGTAGGAAGAGAAGTAAAGGAAAGTGTCACGTATTTTTTTATCTTTCTAAAATTATGAGAATTTAGGAATAGAATTTTGGAGCCTTTTAAGAAAACGCTACATTTGGTTATATATATAGTATAGATGAGGTAATAAATAATACTAATCAATCAATTTTTTTCAAACTCTTCTCTTTTGCTCCTTTCAAAATTATTTATCACTTTGGTCCCGTTTGGTGTAACTATTAAAATAGATTAAAAATTATAGTTTAATAGATTATATATTATGATTTTAATTAGAAGTTGTTAATCTATTTAGTGTAACTGTTGGATTATAGATTTAAATTGTTGAGTAGTGTTTGTTAAATAAACTATAAAATAACTTTTTACTGTGTAATGTCTTTTTTGCCCTTATAAGATATAAAAATTGTTTTTTTTTATTTTCTTCAATTTTAATTTTAAAAAAAAACAACATTTCATTAATAGCGGTTAATCTCTCTCTTTCTTCGGTTTTGATTTCATTACAACAACTGTTATTTCATTTTTTTTAATTTCATTTAACATAAGTTATTTCATTTTTTTTATTTCATTTTTTTTTTCATTAATATCAATTAGCAACAATCGTTTTTTTTATTATTATTAGTATTATTATTACAAAACCTATAAAATTCTTTTAATAGAAGTTATTTAATTGAAATAAATTTATATCAATATTAATTGAAATAAAATTGTGCAATTTATTTCTTTATTTAAATTGTGCAATTGTGCAATTGTGCAATTTATATCAATAATTGTGAAATAAAAATTGTGATTTTTTTTCATTACAATACAAATTAATAATATAAAAGTTGCTAAGTTTTTTTAATTTATTAATTCATTACAATAATTTAATTTATTAATTCATACCAAACCCTAACCACCACCGGCCGGCCTCTGCAAAACTAGAGAGAACACAAATAGAGTTAGGGTTGATCGCGAAGAGAGAAAGAGAGGGTTTTAGATCACGATGTTTCAGATCGTAAAGAGAGAGAGAGAGAGAGAGAGAGAGAGGGTTTCAGATTGCATCACGATGGTTCACAACGCCGGAGAGAGCTCTAGTTCACAACGCTAGAGGGAGAGAGAGAGAGAGAGAGAGAGAGCTATGGTTCCCAATGTTGGAAATCGCCGATAGTCACACCGGAAATCGCCACTCTCTCTCTCTCTCTCTCAAAGTGAACAGTGACCTTTTGTTGTTTATATAGTGGCAATTTGGTAATACTTCAAATTGGTGAAGGGCAGTTAAGTAATTTTGGTCCTCAAATGGCAGTTGCGTAATCAAGCTAAAAGAAAAAGCTTCTCCTCTCCCACTCAAAGAAAAAGCTAATCTTAGCTTTCCAAAAGCTATAATCTGTATTATTAAGCTGAACCAAACACACAAAAATAATTTAAATTGAGCTAAAAACTGAAATAAGTTAAAAATAAGTCCTACCAAACAGGGCTAAAGCTAGCTTAAGCACTGGTTATTCGATTATCACATACCACAAAGTCCTTGCTTTATTAGAGATATAATTGAAGATATAAGAGATGTAGCAAAACTCATCAGTCAAATAGCCTCTGTCTTTTCCGGGAAAAAAAAAATAGCCTCTATGTGCATTGAGACCCTTGGGGTGTCCATTTTTTGAAACCAGTGTTCCTAAGAGCATCTCCAACAGTTTACTTAAATTTTATTCTAAAATATTATTAAAAAATTTATTCCCTATTTTAAGAATCACTTTTTTATTTACTTCCTCTAACAAACTCCCTATTCTTTCTCTATTCTATTAAAATAATAAATTTAATTGCTTTTAAATTTGAATATTTTTGTAATAATAACATAATGAAAACAAACCAGTCGTCTCCTCAGACAACTGTATATATAGACTGAACCATGTTCTTTATTTCTTCTTTCTTCTTTGATCTCATAAATAAACTAGTACAAGTGTATAAACCGAACAACTGTGTATATAGACTGAACCATATAAACAGAACAGTTTTGTATAAACCAAGCCATATAAACAGCATAATTTTGTATAAACAGAGTAGTTTTGAGGTCATTCGATCAGACGTTCGCCCAATCAACTCCCTGGACATCCGGGTCCTTGTCTAGTTGTTGTGTTCTTGCTGCTATTTTGCTTGTTGTTCTTCTGTTGTTTTGGGCATGAAATAACATCTGTTTAAGCTTAGTTTTGATCTCATAAACAACATAGTCCATTACAAAATATGAGTCTTTGGTTGAGTTTTGGCGCCCTCTAGTTTCCTCTTTGCACCTTCTGCTAAAATAAAATAAGAATTTATTAATATGAAGGAGCTAGAGTGACTTTCTACAAATAGAGAGCCACTGTAACAATACTTATATTTGGGGGGTTGGATAAGGGAACTGTTGAGGGTGTTCTTTTGACAAAAGAACTCCTTATTTTGGCTAAAAAGGTAATATAAGGTAGCTAATGGGGATGCTCTAAGCAAGCAAGGAAAAAAGATAAAAGAATTGAAAATCATAGGCTCCACTAGTTTAGCTTTAGAATTATAATTTGAGTGTAGAATTGTAATTTAAGTGTGGAATTGTAAATTGAATTTTGCAACAAAAAACAAAAAAAAGATTATTTAATTATGAGTTTTGAAAAGAGTTTTTGAATTTTAAATTTTGAAAAGAGTTTTGAATTTTGAGTTTTACTTAGGAAGTTTTTGGGTATTTTTTAAAAATATTTAAAAATGTTTAAGAAAATTATATTTTTTATATTAAATATATAATTTTTATTTATATATAATTTTTAATTTTAAATATTTTATTTTATTTTGTAAATATTTTAATTTTTTTTAATATTTTAAACTCAAAACACAACTCCATACTCAAATCGTAACCAAACACATAACTTAAAACTTAATTCAAAAATTATTTTTTAAACTCATAACCAAACACATAACTCAAAACTGAATTGAATTTTTTTTTTCAAAACTCATAACCAAATTCTTTTCAAAATTCTATTAAAAAAAATTTTAAAAATATTTTTTATTTTGTCCTTTAAAATTATTTTTATTTTATATGTTTTTGAATTTTTTTTTCAAAAAATAATTTATTTATTATTTTTTTTAAGTATTGGCTAAATAATTTGTTATGATTTAGATACATATGGTGATCCAAATTTTTTAAGATTTTAAAAAATTAAATATTTTAAATATTTTAAAAAATAAAAAATAAAAAATATTTAAAATAAAAATTAGATATTTAAAATACAAAAAAAAATTAATTTTTAAATATTTAAAATATTTAAAAAAATACAGCACACAAATGTATGAAATACAGTGCACATTAAAGTAAATAAATAAATAAATATTTAAAATATATAATATTTACCCTAAAATAATAAAATTAAGAAAAATTTTCTATCAATAATTTTAAAAAACAAAATAAAAAAATATTTTTTTGAATTTTTTTTTTAAATAGAGTTTTGAAAAGAGTTTGGTTTTGAGTTTTGAAAATGGTTTTGAGTTGTGTCTCTAGTTATGAATTTTGAGAATAGTTTTGGAATTGAGTTTGATATGTTTTTGAGTTGTATATTTAGTTATGAGTTTTGAAATTTTTTTATTGAAATCACAATTTTAAAAAAGAACCAAACGCAGGCATAATGTATAATTCATGGAATTCAATACATTTTTTTATTAAAATTAATGAAACTTTTTGACATTTATTATTTTAAAAATACTTTTTAACTTAATCTCAATGTTAAACAATGCTCCAAGAGCACTCCTTAGCACTTGTCATTTTGAAAATTATTCAGTAAGTTCAAGTAATGCTTTAAATTAAGGGTAAATTACACTGACCTCCTTGATATTTGAACCCTTGATGTTTGAAAGAAATACTAAAAGTTTTATAATTTTTTGATTATCATAATTACATCAATATTGTTTTTAATAGGCTAAAAATTCTATAATTAATGTAGATTGTGTAAAAACACAATAATAAATCTATATAACAATGGCCCAACGTGCACTGTGAGAACGGGAGAAATCAAGAGAATGTATTCAACCGAGACAAACTTCTTTAATACCGTGTCGTTGTAGTCGTGCTTGCTTGGAACTAGGAACAAAGGCAACTGAAGATACTCAGGTGGCGCAAAAACGAACAATGGTTGCACATCCTTACACATGTTCGTTCTCAATGCCAAGCACATCTTTAGCTCCACAAAGGAATTAGTAAAAAACTGTGTTTAATTCTTCAAATACATACTCCTACTATTACCATTCTATTTTAATTTACACAGAACCAATGTTTGTAGGCCTACTCTTACAACTCCTTCCCTTCAAGAGGATCTATGTACTAATGAGGAATTAGAGGATATGCCTATGAGTCCAATGGTTGGTACTCGAGCACATATAAATTCATGTCGTCATTCTCTTGGCAAGATGGATATATTATGTCCTTTCTGTTCAGCATTACATTGGATGGATGAAAAATTAGTAAAATCATCTCCAAACCGTCCTCTATTCGGAACATGTTATTCAAAAGGGAAGGTTAAGCTTCCTATGTTTATTACACCCCCTTCATTTCTTCAAGCATTATATGATGGGAATGATGATAAATCAAAATCGTTTCGACGTTATACTCGAGTGTACAATGCAACCAATGCTTTTACAAGTCTTGGTGCTATATTAGATCCAAGAGTACTTACTAGAAGAGGCCCTACATCATTCACTATCCATGGGGAATTGCAGCATCGAACAGGATCACTACTACCACAATCAGGGCAAGATGCAGCTTATGCGCAATTGTACATTTATGACCCTGATTCAGCTTTAGAAATTCACAATCGTAGAAATCCGCAATTAAGAAGAGATGTTCTAAAAACTATTTAAGGCAGTTTATTACAGGTTAATGCATTCGTTGCTAAATTTCGCCAAGCTCATGCAATTTTGAATCAATTAGCCTTGACAGGACAAAATTTGTCTACTCATCTCCACTACAGTTCATCGACAGATCGACGACGATATAACCTACCAACTATAGATGAGATTGCAGTTGTAATACCAGGTGATGGAACCAAGGTTAGTGGAATGAGAGATGTTATCTAACATCTACATGGAAATAATGAGCTAATGCAAATCAATAAATGTCACCCAGAATATTTGTCATTACATTATATTTTATTATTTCCACGTAGTGAGCTTGGATGGGAACCTGAGATGAAACTGTGGGATATTGAACGTGATCGACCTTCAACTGATCGGCTTACTCAAATGGATTTTTATAGTTATCGTTTGTTTGAACGACCCACAGAGTATTCAACAATTTTGAGAGTTGGAAAATTGTTCCGAGAGTTTTTTGTAATAACCCTCACCACTGATTACCGATAAACATTGATTACCGTTAAACTGAACTGATTATGACTGATAATTGGACTGGTTAAAGTACTGAACTGACTAACTGAAAACTGGAACTGAATTGACTGAGTGTGTATGTTAATATGTATTCTATCTGTTTGATTGATTATTTGATCTGTTCGTGTTTTATGTTTAAACTGCTAATTGAAGGCCTTATCGGCGGCCGAACCGGGAATTGACTGATGTTTTATGATCCTCATAATTAATGTGATTTTATGGTATATTTATCTGAAAACTGAGTAGGTATGATTAAATTAGATTAAATATTGATGGATTGCAAGTTTTGGACTTAATTACCAATAAGCCATCTAGTGGGCCACTACCTAGGCATATTGAGCTACACCACACTTGAATCAAAAACCATTTCCTCAGCCCTTTTCCTTATACTAGCCGACCAAGAGAGGAAATAGGAGAGAATTGAGTTCATTTTGTTGAATTGGCTTGAATTGCTTGGAATTGAAGTGTAAATTGTCAAATTGGACTCCTAAACCTTGAATACAAGACTAAGGTAGGACATTCATCTTCTTGTTGTTGTTATAGAATTAATTCTTGCATAATTCATGCTTCAATTGTAAAGTTAAGTCTTGTTTTAGTTCATACATGTTGATATAGAGCTCATTTCATGCTTGCATGTTTGAATTGTTGAGTTGTGAGTTGATTTCATGGTAAAATAGTGCATGCATGTCCATAATTTTGTAATGGTCCATGTTTTCAACTTGTTTTGGAATCAATTGGCTCCTTAGAGCATCAAATTGGAGCTTCAAAATGATTTGAATTCATGCATGTTTGCATGTTCATATTGTTCATGAAATTGGTTTGAAATTGGGTTTGAATTAAACACCCTTGGGCTTTGATTTCTCAAAATTGAGCTTTGAACCATGTTATTCTAGGTGTTTATAAAGGTTTTCTAGAAAAATGGGCCCAAGAGGATTGGTTTTGATGCATTTGAACCTGGTTTTGGCTTGGAGGCGCAATCTGGAATTCCCAGATTTTGCACTTCCGCTCGAGCGGGGAAAGTGGCGCTCGAGCGTGGAATCCGAGCATCTAGTATTTCTCTGCACTATTTTACAGTCCGCGCGAGCGGAGGATTGGGCGCTCGAGCGGAGGATTGTGTCTCAAGCTCGAGCGGGCGTCGAGCGGAGATTTCACCCATCCAGTACTTTTACAGTACGCTCGAGCGGGAAAGTTGACGCTCGAGCGTGTACCCTTGTTGCATGTCCGCTCGAGCGGGTAAACCTGCGCTCGAGCGGGACTCTGTTTTTCTGAATATTCTGAAACTGCTTTTTGAGTACATCTTTGCATCCTCATCCCATTCTAGGCATTCTTAGACCTAGTTTAAGACATCTTGTTGAGGATATAGATGTAGAACACACCAAGGCAAATTAGGGATTAAGTTATGATATTTCCCAACTGTGTAGCTTAGTGTGTGTTCAACCTGTGAACTGTGTAGGGTTGGCGACTGGGGAGATACGCTCTAGCATACTGTAGCCCAAACTCTGTGAGTAACAATTGTGTAAAGATATGTTCAACTGAGAATCTTTTCTGACTGTTTAACGAAACTGTTTTCTGAAGTAATTATTGTTAATTGCTTGAATGTATGTCCTATGTTCTGAAACGTATTGTGGCATCCTTAGCAACTGTTGTATACTGTTACTGCTACTGTTACAGAGATCTCTGTCGGTTCCCTCGTGGAACCACTACTGTTTACTGATTGATGGCCATCATTACTGTTCGGTCTTTAAGACCTACTGTTTACTGCTATGCTAATGGATGTACCACATATGATTGAATAACTGTTCTGACTGAAAGACTGAAGTATTGTTTAATGAACTGCTTTCATTACTGTAAGGACATTTCATTCTTAACCTCTTTACGCATTATGTTATTCACTGGGCTTTAGCTCACTATTTATATATATATGTAGGTGCTCAGCCACCAGATCGGAGCTAGGAGCGTGGGTTAGACTCCAGTTTTGTCAAGCTAGCCTTTGTGCCTCACTGCGAGGTTCCGAGTTGCCATGCTATGGCTTTGGGGTGTTTTGTTTTTCCCCCGTCTGTCTCCATACTGTTTGGATTACTGTATAGACTGTCAGCTACTAACTGTACTGTTATCAAGGGATTAGGTCCCTGTACTGTGTGACTGTGAATTTTGTATAGACTGTATTGTTTGTATGTACGAATGCATGAAAAAAAATCTTTTTGGCATACAGACTGTCACAGCTCAATGGACATTATTTATTTACTGTATTGGCTTCCGCCGGGCCCTGAACTCTGTTTTACTGTACTACTGTTAAGCAGGCCTTCAATAATCTCGGATTACTGGCCGGTTACGGTGCTAAACCCATAGGGCCGAGTTTGGGTCGTGACAGAGTGGTATCAGAGCGATACTTAACCACGAGTCATACCGCACACACGTGTCCAAATGAGCTATAGGGTGTCCTAGAAAAGTGATTAGGGCATTTCATGAACTTGAAAAGTGTGTGGCTATGTTATGACTGAATACATGTTGATGTGATAACTGTCTAAATATGCAACTGTTTATGTTACAATTGCTATAACTGTTATAACTGCTTATAGTGAAATGGACAATGCAAATGAACCTGAATCCTCATCTACCGAGGCAAAAATGGAAAGAATGGAAAGAATGATGGAATTGATAACTGCTAGACTTGAACAACAACAGAACCAACAGCCCCCACCTCCTCCTCCTCCGGTACAGCCGAAACCTAATGCGAATGTGAATGATGGGGATATTATTGCTCTCACCCATAAATTCAGCAAAATGAAACCGTCGTCCTTTCAGGGAGGCCTCGAACCGTTAAAAGTTGAAGCATGGGTTCTTGAGACAGAGAAATTATTTGAGGTGTTCCCGTGCTCTGAAGCACACAAGGTACTGTTAGCCACCTTTACTCTGCAGGAAGAAGCTAGAAGGTGGTGGATGCTTATCCGTAATGAAAATACAGTTATGACTTGGGCTCAGTTCAAAGGAGCCTTCTTTGAAAAGTATTTCCCTCAGTGTGTCAGGGATAGAAAAGTGACTGAATTTGAACAGCTGAAGCAGGGCACAATGTCCGTTGCGGAATATGAAACAAAATTTACTGAACTTGCCAGATATGCACCACACATGGTGGGCATTGACTACAAGAAGGCCAGAAAATTTGAGGGTGGCCTTAATGTTGCAATACTTGACCGAATAAATGTTTTGAAACTACCGACTTTTGTGGGTGTTCTCGACCGGGCATTGATGGCTGAGTCAAACATTGAAGCACTGAAACTGAAACACCAACGTCGGAATGGCGTAGTAAGAGGCAGGGTTTTAAATTCAAGAAAGGCAAGCACAACCCGGCCAACAAGAAACAGAATACGGGGTCGACAACTAACCCCAGCCAAGGGAGTGGGTTCATTCCATCCTGCTCTGTATGTGGCAACAAGCACAAAGGGGTTTGTCACAAAATATCCGGAGCCTGTTACAGATGTGGCAAAGTGGGCCACATGGTTAGAGACTGTCCCTCTGCTCCGCAAGTTAGTAGCAAAGCTACGCCAAGCGCAGCAGCGTCAACTGTAGCACCAAAGCCTAACCCCAAAGCTACCGGGAAAGAGCCCATGAGGCAGGGCCGAGTGTTCGCCCTAGTACCGAGAGACGTGCAAAATACTGAAACCGTTGTGTCAGGTATCCTCTCTATTTGTACACAAAATGCATATGTATTGATTGATTCGGGGTCTACACATTCTTATGTATCGCATGCTTTCTCACGGAAATTGAATAGATCCTTAGAACCCATGAACTATCTGCTAGCCGTATCATCACCCGTAGGAGGATCCATGACATGTGCTTATATGTACCCCGTATGTGAAATCATTGTTGGGGATATGCATCTGTTTATTGATTTACTACCATTGAACATTGATCATTTTGATGTAATATTGGAGATGGATTGGTTACAAAAATATCATGCCACTATTGATTGTGTGACCAAGCAAGTTGTTTTCCGTCCACCTGGTTTGCCTGAATTCGTGTTTAATGGGAGTGGAGTAGTACCTCCTCCGTATTTGATTTCGTCAGTGAAAGCTGTTAAATTAATTAAAAAGGGGTGTAAAGGATATCTGTGTTCTGTGCTGACTGTGTCTACTGATGATAGTGTTAAAACTGATGTGAATTGTATTCCTATAGTCAGGGAATTCCCAGATGTATTTCCAGATGATCTGCTAGGGGATTTGATTGATAGGGAGATTGAATTCGCTGTTGATGTGATTCCCGGAACGCAGCCAGTATCTAAAGCTCCTTACCGAATGGCCCCAACTGAACTGAAAGAATTGAAAGTGCAACTACAGGAACTGCTGGATAAGAAGTTTATCAGGCCTAACACTTCGCCATGGGGCGCTCCTGTTTTGTTTGTAAAGAAGAAAGATGGCTCATTGAGATTGTGTATAGACTACCGTGAACTGAACAAGGTAACTGTAAAAAATAAATACCCATTACCGCGCATTGATGACTTATTTGATCAGTTACAGGGTGCTCAAGTGTTTTCTAAGATTGATCTCAAATCGGGGTATCATCAACTGAAGGTTAAACCGGAAGACATTGATAAAACTGCTTTTAGAACGAGGTATGGCCATTATGAATTTTTAGTTATGCCATTCGGAGTCACGAATGCCCCTTCTGCTTTTATGGACCTCATGAACAGAATTTTTAAACCATACCTTGATGATTTCACTGTAGTATTTATTGATGACATATTGATTTACTCCAAAAGTATAGAACAACATGAACATCATCTGAGACTTGCCCTGCAGATCCTAAGAGAACAGAAACTGTATGCTAAACTGTCTAAATGTGAATTTTGGCTTGACCATGTTATGTTTTTGGGGCATGTTGTTAGCAAAAATGGAATTTTTGTTGATCCGCAGAAAATTGAAGCTGTAGTGAACTGGCCTAAACCAACAAATGTGCCTGAAGTCCGAAGCTTTTTGGGATTGGCTGGATATTACAGAAGATTTGTCAAAGATTTCTCCAAAATTGCCCTACCATTGACTCAGTTAACTCAGAAGGGGACATCATTTGACTGGACTGACCAAAGGGAATCAGCATTCCAAGAGTTGAAAACTCGACTTATGACTGCACCGGTTTTGACTTTACCTTCAGGTACGGATGGTTATACCGTATTTAGTGATGCTTCTCATAAGGGTTTGGGGTGTGTTTTAATGCAGAATGGGAGAGTTATTGCTTATGCTTCCCGACAGTTGAGACCACATGAAAAGAACTACCCGACCCATGACCTGGAACTTGCTGCGGTGGTGTTTGCGCTGAAAATTTGGCGTCACTATCTGTATGGGGCGACATGTGAAGTATACACCGACCACAAGAGCTTAAAATATTTCTTCACACAGAAGGAACTAAATATGAGACAGCGCAGATGGCTAGAGCTGATCAAAGACTACGATCTACAGATTCTGTACCATCCGGGAAAAGCCAATACTGTTGCCGATGCATTGAGCCGAAAGTCAATTGCCAACTTAGCTTGTTTGCTCACCGGACAGAAAGAGCTGCTTGGTGACCTTGAACAATTTGAAATTGAAGTTGTTTTGAGAGAACAAGGTGGAACGCTAGCCGCTATTTCTGCTCAACCAGCCTTGATAGAAGAAATTAAAGAGAAACAACAACAGGATGACTACTTGAAAAAGATCATCGAAGAAAGAGAGTCTAAGCCGAGACCGGGTTTCAAATTCGAGAACAATGTACTGAAATTTCAAGAAAGACTGTGTGTGCCGAATGACACTGAACTGAAAAGAAGAGTTCTGCAAGAGGGCCACAATTCAAAATTGTCTATCCACCCGGGGAATACGAAAATGTACCAAGATCTGAAACTGAATTTCTGGTGGCCGGGAATGAAGAAAGAAATTGCCGACTTTGTGTCCAAATGTCTTCATTGCCAACAAGTCAAAGCTGAACATCAACAACCTGCCGGATTATTGCAACCCCTACCCATACCAGAGTGGAAATGAGAGCATATCACGATGGATTTTATCGTTGGGTTACCTCGCTCCAGAAAAGGTATGGATTCAATTTGGGTTATTGTTGATAGACTAACCAAATCTGTTCACTTCTTACCTGTCAAGACAATCTATAATGCGGACAAATTGGCTGTTATCTATATTGATGAAATTGTGAGACTGCATGGAGTGCTTGTGTCTATTGTTTCTGACAGGGATTCGAAGTTTACATCGAGGTTTTGGCAAAGTCTACAGACTGCACTGGGTACTGAATTGAGGCTGAGTAGTGCCTATCATCCTTAGACAGATGGACAGTCAGAAAGGACCATCCAAACTCTGGAGGATTTACTGAGAATGTGTGTCCTTGATTTTCAGGGAGATTGGAAAAGTCATCTGCCATTAGTTGAATTCGCTTACAACAACAGCTATCACTCGAGTATTGGCATGGCGCCTTTCGAGGCATTGTATGGCAAAAAATGTAGATCTCCGATTTGCTGGGCAGAAGTTGGAGACGGGCCTTTGCTTGGGCCCGAGATTGTTTATGAAACAACTGAGAAAGTGAAACTAATACAACAGAGATTGAAAACTGCACAGAGCCGACGGAAGAGTTATGCGGATGTCAGAAGACGGGACAGAGAGTATGAAGTGGGTGATCACGTTTTTGTGAAAGTGACACTAATGAAGGGCCAGACTCGTTTTGGAGTCAAAGGCAAGTTAGCGCCAAGATACGTCGGACCGTATGAGATTATTGAGAAAATTAATCCGGTGGCGTATCAAGTTGTGCTCCCTCCCGAAATGGAGCACATGCATAACGTTTTCCACATTTCGATGTTAAGAGATTATCTCCGGGATCCCTTCCATGTAATTGAGCCTACTCGGGTAGTGTTGAGTGATGACTACACTTACGAGGAACGGCCTATACAGATTGTAAACAGACGGATCAAGAAACTGAGAAACAAAGAGATCCCGCTAGTGAAAGTTGACTGGCAAAACTATGGTGGTCTGTATGCCACTTGGGAAAGGGAAGATGACATGGCTAAAAGATACCCTGAACTATTTCCACTGAATCCTGTTTTCTTCCAGAACGAAGGTAACTCGAGTTTAGAGGACTAAACTCTTTATAAGGAGGGGAGACTGTAATAACCCTCACCACTGATTACCGATAAACATTGATTACCGTTAAACTGAACTGATTATGACTGATAATTGGACTGGTTAAAATACTGAACTGACTGACTGAAAACTGGAACTGAATTGACTGAGTGTGTATGTTAATATGTGTTCTATCTGTTTGATTGATTATTTGATCTGTTCGTGTTTTATGTTTAAACTGCTAATTGAAGGCCTTATCGGCGGCCGAACCGGGAATTGACTGATGTTTTATGATCCTCATAATTAATGTGATTTTATGGTATATTTATCTGAAAACTGAGTAGGTATGATTAAATTAGATTAAATATTGATGGATTGCAAGTTTTGGACTTAATTACCAATAAGCCATCTAGTGGGCCACTACCTAGGCATATTGAGCTACACCACACTTGAATCAAAAACCATTTCCTCAGCCCTTTTCCTTATACTAGCCGACCAAGAGAGGAAATAGGAGAGAATTGAGTTCATTTTGTTGAATTGGCTTGAATTGCTTGGAATTGAAGTGTAAATTGTCAAATTGGACTCCTAAACCTTGAATACAAGACTAAAGTAGGACATTCATCTTCTTGTTGTTGTTATAGAATTAATTCTTGCATAATTCATGCTTCAATTGTAGAGTTAAGTCTTGTTTTAGTTCATACATGTTAATAAAGAGCTCATTTCATGCTTGAATGTTTGAATTGTTGAGTTGTGAGTTGATTTCATGGTAAAATAGTACATGCATGTCCATAATTTTGTAATGGTCCATGTTTTCAACTTGTTTTGGAATCAATTGGCTCCTTAGAGCATCAAATTGGAGCTTCAAAATGATTTGAATTCATGCATGTTTGCATGTTCATATTGTTCATGAAATTGGTTTGAAATTGGGTTTGAATTAAACACCCTTGGGCTTTGATTTCTCAAAATTGAGCTTTGAACCATGTTATTCTAGGTGTTTATAAAGGTTTTCTAGAAAAATGGGCCCAAGAGGATTGGTTTTGATGCATTTGAACCTGGTTTTGGCTTGGAGGCGCAATCTGGAATTCCCAGATTTTGCACTTCCGCTCGAGCGGGAAAAGTGGCGCTCGAGCATGGAATCCGAGCATCCAGTATTTCTCTGCACTGTTTTACAGTCCGCTCGAGCGGAGGATTGGGCGCTCGAGCGGAGGATTGTGTCTCAAGCTCGAGCGGGCGTCGAGCGGAGATTTCACCCATCTAGTACTTTTACAGTACGCTCGAGCGGGAAAGTTGACGCTCGAGCGTGTACCCTTGTTACAAGTCCACTCGAGCGGGTAAACCTGCGCTCGAGCGGGACTCTGTTTTTCTGAATATTCTGAAACTGCTTTTTGAGTACATCTTTGCATCCTCATCCCATTCTAGGCATTCTTAGACCTAGTTTAAGACATCTTGTTGAGGATATAGATGTAGAACACACCAAGGCAAATTAGGGATTAAGTTATGATATTTCCCAACTGTGTAGCTTAGTGTGTGTTCAACCTGTGAACTGTGTAGGGTTGGCGACTGGGGAGACACGCTCTAGCATACTGTAGCCCAAACTCTGTGAGTAACAATTGTGTAAAGATATGTTCAACTGAGAATCTTTTCTGACTGTTTAACGAAACTGTTTTCTGAAGTAATTATTGTTAATTGCTTGAATGTATGTCCTATGTTCTGAAACGTATTGTGGCATCCTTAGCAACTGTTGTATACTGTTACTGCTACTGTTACAGAGATCTCTGTCGGTTCCCTCATGGAACCACTACTGTATTCTGATTGATGGCCATCATTACTGTTCGGTCTTTAAGACCTACTGTTTACTGCTATGCTAATGGATGTACCACATATGACTGAATAACTGTTCTGACTGAAAGGCTGAAGTATTGTTTAATGAACTGCTTTCATTATTGTAAGGACATTTCATTCTTAACCTTTTTGCGCATTATGTTATTCACTGGGCTTTAGCTCACTGTTTATATATATATATGTAGGTGCTCAGCCACCAGATCGGAGCTAAGAGCGTGGGTTAAACTCCAGTTTTGTCAAGCCAGCCTTTGTGTCTCACTGCGAGGTTCCGAGTTGCCATGCTATGGCTTTGGGGTGTTTTGTTTTTCCCCCGTCTGTCTCCATACTGTTTGGATTACTGTATAGACTGTCAGCTACTAACTGTACTGTTATCAAGGGATTAGGTCCCTGTACTGTGTGACTGTGAATTTTGTATAGACTGTATTGTTTGTATGTACGAATGCATGAAAAAAAATCTTTTTGGCATACAGACTGTCACAGCTCAATGGACATTATTTATTTACTGTATTGGCTTCCGCCGGGCCCTGAACTCTGTTTTACTGTACTACTGTTAAGCAGGCCTTCGGTAATCTCGGATTACTGGCCGGTTACGGTGCTAAACCCATAGGGCCGGGTTTGGGTCGTGACATTTTTGGTTGATGCTTGGGCCGCAACTAAACAAAATAGGTTGACTTACTACAAGCTTAATCAAGGGAAGATCCGTGCTGAACTTTACCGAGATTTGACAAATATTGATCCAAATGACCTTCAACCCAATCAAATTGGTCAAAGGTTTGTTTTGCCATCTTCATTTCCTGGAGGTCCTAGACACATGTTTGAAATCTTTCAAGACACAATGGCTATCACACGATACAACCAACATCCAGACATTTTTCTCACCATGACTGCAAATCCTAATTGGCCAGAAATTACTTCGGCATTATTACCGCACCAAAAGCCTATTGATTGTCTTGATTTAATTGCCTGTGTTTTTGAGTTAAAGAGAAAGTGTTTGATGAAGGAGATAGAAACAAACCGAGTGTTTGGTAATAAAGTTGCGCATGTTTTTACAATTGAATTCCAAAAGCGAGGCCTTCCTTATATGCATGCACTCCTATTTCTTAAGGGTCCAGACAAAATTCAGACATGTACTCAAATAGACAAATTGGTTTGTGCAGAATTTCCAGATCCAAAAGATGAACCTATACTTTTTGAAACAATCAAGTGTTGTATGGTATATAGACCATGTGGTGCACGAAATACACAAGCACCATGTATGGAAAATGGTAAATGCACTAAGAGATACCCTCGAGCGTTCGCAGAAATAACTACTATGGATCAAGATGGATATCCTATCTATCGTCGTCACAATAATGGTCAAGCTCATATTGTGAAGGGGAAAGAAGTTGATAACAGAGACATCGTACCATACAATGCATATCTTTCTAAACGTTTCAACTGTCACATAAATGTCGAAGTTTGTGTCGGAATGAGATGTGTCAAGTATATACACAAGTACATTTACAAGGGTTATGATCGTACAATGATGGTGTTGAGATTGATAAATGAGATCCAACAATATCTCGATGCGAGGTATATTGGACCTCTAGAAGCTGCTTGGCGAATATTTGGTTATCCATTGCATGCAGAGATGCCAACAGTTGTACGCTTAGCACTTCATTTACCTGGAATGCACCGCGTTCTTTTTAATCTTGATGAATCATTAAAAGCAATTATTTCGGGAGCTGGCCAACAAATGTCAACTCTTACTGGTTTTTTTGCATGTTGCGCTTCTATGGAAGATGAATGTTCATTCACTTACCAAGAATTTTCACAACATTTTGTTTGGCTTAATTCAGAAAAGAGATGGAAACCAAGGCAGCAGGGCTATGCAATCAGTAGAATGTACTTTGCTAGCCTTAATTGTGGTGAGAGATTTTATTTGCGTTTGCTATCAACTGTTGTCAAAGGACCAAAATCGTTTCAATGTTTATGCACGGTCAACAATGTTTTGCATAATACGTTTAAATCAGCATGTGTTGCAAGAGGACTTTTAGAAGATGATGAAAAATGGATACAATGCCTTAAAGAGGTTGCAGTTATGAAAACTGGTTATCAATTAAGGAGATTGTTTACTATTATTCTTACTCAGCCCACTGCAACCATATGCATTATGGAATCAATTTTCAATGCATATATGTGATGATCTTGCACATAAGATTCGAACATTGTTTGTCATTTCTGAACCAACTGAGGCTCAAATTGAAGACTATGGTCTATATCTTTTGAATCAAATGCTCCAAGAATCAAGAAAAAGTTTAATTGACTTCCCGCCAATGCCACAACCTTCTACAAATTGGAGTGCAGTAGTTGGTAACAGGTTGATATTCGAACATCAACAACTGCATAATGAGGCACAACAGGCAGATGCAGAAATTATTATTGATTGCCTCAACAATGATCAACAAACAGCTTATGATGCAATCACTTCTTCAGTCTTTGAAAATAAAGGAACTATTTTCTTTTTGAATGGAGGTGCCGGAACAGGGAAAACATTTTTGTACAATGCGATTGCATTAAAGTGTCGCAGCCTTGGCCACATTATTATTACTGTGGCTTCATCTGGAATTGCATCATTGGTATTGGCAGGAGGTCGTACTGCTCATTCAACATTTTCCATTCCGTTGGATGTATTGAAAAATTCAATTTTTGGATTTAGCAAGCAATCATTGCAAGCAGAATTGTTTAGAGAAACAAAACTTATAATCTGGGATGAAGTTCCTATGCAGCATAGACATTGTGTTGAGGCAGTTGATCGCACACTTTGGGACACTTGTGATAGTGAAAAGCCATTTGGGGATATCACTGCTGTTCTTGGCGGAGATTTTCGACAAATCTTACCAGTTATAACCAAAGGAATCCGTGAGCAAATTGTGAATGCATCATTAAGACACTCTTTTCTATGGAAGGATATACATGTTCTGTCTTTAAATTTGAACATGCGCTCGAATCATGCAAATCTTGAAAATGCTAATTTTGCAAAATTCTTGATGGAGGTAATATTTCTTCAAACTTTTTCTCTATTATATGGTTCTTTTAAATTGACGAAATACATTTACGTTTATGTACTTTAATTGATTTTACTTACTATTTTATTTATTTATTTTTATAAATAGATTGAGACCAATCCTCAGGAAATTGTTAAACTTCCATCAACAATACACAAATGCCAAGATCTAAAAGACATAATCTCAGTAGTTTATCCGCAACTGGATGTGGCAATGACATCGACTGCAACATTTTTAACTGAACGTGCAATTCTTTCTGCACGGAATGATGATGTCAGTGCTATCAATACTGCAGCATTGAATATTTTTCCCGGTAACACACATACTTATTTGGCAGCAGACAAGATGTCTGTAGATGATGAAATTGATCGTACTATAATAAATAGATATCTTAATGAATATTTAAATTCATTAGATCCTCCTGGGCTGCTGGCTTTTAAGGTAGAGTTGAAAGTGGGTTGTCCTATAATGTTGTTAAGAAATATTGCACCAAAAGATGGACTGTGCAATGGCACAAGATTGATGGTTTCTAGATGCAATACTCGCATAATTAAAGCTCAAATTTTAACTGGAGAAAAATGTGGCAATTTGGTATTCATACCAAGGATATCCTTGACACCATCTTCCTCAGAAATATCTTTCCGAATGACAAGACATCAGTTTCCAGTTCGATTGGCATATGCCTTGACCATTAATAAATCTCAAGGGTAATCTCTGAAATTTGTTGGAGTTGATTTGCGCACACCAGTGTTTAGTCATGGGCAATTGTATGTGGCCCTATTTAGATGCACATCTTTTGATCGTATAAGTGTCCTTTTTCCCAATGATGAGCCAGATTCTACTACAAACATTGTTTATCCTGAAATTTTGTTATAGTGTTACTTATGGATCAAACCACTTTTGTCAAAAGGTACAATTTATTTATTGATAAATATGTTTTTATTGATTACAAATTGTTATTTTTAAAATATTTTACTATATGTGTCGACTTTTGTAGGATTGGGTTAAAAAATATATGGAGCTCAAAAATATAAATACAACTAGATTGTTTCGATGGGGATGTAACAAGGTAATTTCAATTTGAAAGTGTTTTGATATATATATAAATTTTCTTTTGCTAATATACTAACTTTTTTTATTTTTATAAATTAGTAGATTGTCGTGCATGCTCCTCACTGGGGATACATACAAGTTGATACGAGGACTTTTTGGAAAGTGATGAGGCGCTCCTAGGATTTCTAAGAAAGAACAAGTTTGAATCTCATATTTATTTTTGTGAAAAGCGTACATATGCTAGTTACGATCCATATTTTGTAAAGTTTCCGATCGATGTGAAATTTATTACTTACAATAGTTTTGTAAAACCTTTTATCTATGTGAAATTTATAACTAAGTTTAGATGTATGCTAGATAATATTTCATTTGAATTATTGATTTATGCTATGAGTTTGTTTTTGTAAATGTAACACACTAGGTGATATATATTTTTTTATTTTTTTGTTTTTTCTTCCTAATATGATCTTGAATTAGGTTAAACAAAACTAATCATGTTTTTATTTGGTTATCTTTTTATCAGGAAGAGTGTTGCATTTTCTTTGTATTACAGAACATTGGCTGGTGTGCTTAATTTGTTATTTGACATTTTTTTTGTATTGCAGAGCACTGGCTGGTGTGCTTAATTTGTTATTTGACATTTTTTTTTTGTATTGCAGAGCATTGGCTTGTGTGCTTAATTTGTTGTTTATTTTTTTCTATGACATAGCATTAGCTGGCGTATTTCGTCTGATTTTTATATAGATGTTTCTGTGTTGTGGGACTTACATTTTATTGTTTGTTTAAAATCTTATACTTTTGTTGTGCTTGAATTTTACGTAGCATTTATGTGTTTACTTTTCACTATTTCGTTTACCTATAAATTTGGAAAATTTATGTTCAAATTGATTTATTCACCAAGTAGCATACAATTTATTTATTTTTCATTTATTTAATTTTCTGCACAATAAACTGACCACCAAACCATAAAAATTGGTAGATTTTAACCATTACATTAAAATTGATGCAAAACTATAGCTTTGAGATCTCTCTTCTTTACTTCAATCAAAACTCACTATCTTAAAAAATGTGGATATAGAAATTTATTTGAGTACTGTTATTGGCTAGGATAATAAAATGCTTATTTTTTATTACAAATTGCAAGGGGGTTACATAAACAAAAATACTACAATAGTCAATATTTGTTGATATGATCTTTGTTTGCATTTGTGTCATCATACTATAATACTCCAAACTCTTTTAAAAAATCTAATTATAAAATTCATTTGAAAATTCAAAACCATACAGATCATTTATTTATATTTTCACCTCAATTTTTTTTTCCCAACAAATTAAATAAATTACATTTTAACCCAATAATTCTATATTCAATTACATTTTCATATATTAATAGTCACCGTGCCTTCAGGCACAGGCATACCTAGTAGTAATATTGGAAGGGGGTTGTTATTGTGCTCTTAGTGCGCAACAATCACTGTTGTGCCTCTATTTGAGGCTTATTATAAACTTATTTTTATGATCTGAACCGTTCATTTTGTAGAGTTTGTTGAATACTTCATATATCAAAAATTATATTGATCGGATATCGGTAGCTACATGATCAGATTGTATATTTTTTATACTATTGTAAAAGAAAAATAGATTGTTTATTTTTTATGAAAAATGTAATCCAATCACATAATCACCGATATCCGATTAATATGATTTTTTACATGCTTGAAGTACTCGACGAGTTTTATAAATGAACAGTTTGGATTATAAAATAAATCTCAAATTGAGGTGCAACAGTTACTGTTGTGCCCTTAGCACAACAACAACCCCTCTTCCATGATTATCCCGTCTTAAAAAAATAAATAAATATGTTTTAAGTATAAAATATATGACAATACTATTTTTCCATATAATTATTGACAAAAATATGATTAAGGGGTTGTTTGGGTTGTCCTAAATAAGTGCATTTTTTGACTTTCTTGACTAAAAAGTTGAGGAAAAAAATATGGTTATTTAGGTTAACTTTTTGACTTTTTATGAAAAAATATGTATTAAAAAATTGTATAAATTAGTGTGTAGGAGAAGATTAGGAGTGTGAGTTGTACGGTTGTCCTATCTGCGCAGGTTGAATGCTAAGAAGTAATTGTCTACTTTTTGGGCATTGCACTGGACGGTGTTGTTCGGCTCGTAGGGACCATCATGGGTCCCGTTTTGATAATCTAAACGGTTCAATGTGTAGAACTCGTCGAGTACTATATGCCTGTAAAAAATTACGTTGATCGGATATCGATAGTTATCTGATCAGATTTGTTTTTTTTCAACCATTAATTATAACACCATCCATTTTTTTATACAAAATTGATTTGATCATGTAGTTATCGATATCTGATTAATGTGATTTTTTACAGACATATAGTACTCGACGAGTTCTACACATTAAACGGTTTAGATTATCAAAACGGGACCTGTAATGGGCCCCTACAGGCTGAACAACAGTGTGTTAAAATTACACCCCAACTGTGCAATTTTTTTTTAAAAACGCAGCACAGATCTAAACAGGTCAGATTGATGAGTTGTAATTTTGTGTGTAAGATTAATTTTTTTTTGTAAATAGTGATAACTTTTTAATTTTTTGAGTAACTTTTTGATTTTTTATCTTTTTTTAGACATGCCAAACTTGGCCTAAATGTTGTACGACTTAAATCCCAAGTGAACCTAGTATAATTATACTAAAATTATGTGACTTGTTATATTCTTTAAAAATGTCAGGTAGATTAGTGTAACTTACCTTTAAATTAATGGTTAATTGGTCTAAGGTTTTGTTTGGAGAGAAACTATTTTAGTCAAAAAATTAAAAAGTCACTCTAAGTTATCATATCATTTTACTTTTCTACATATCTTTTCATAAAAAATTAAAAAATTACTAAAATAACATATTCTAAACGAAGTCTAAGAGTAATTTTAATAGCAAAGACTAAAATGACAATGTGAATTTTTTTTGAGCTTGTTACCAAGTAAAAAATTTATTTTTTAGTCACACAATTCACATATTACTTTGATATAAATAACTTATTAATTTTTTGCCATTGAATGTTTTTGCCATAAAGTAACCTGTGATGTGATCATGATTTAATTTGTTTTTTTTTTTTTTTTTGGAACACCATCATGATTTAATTTGTTAGCATGATAAAAATGATGTCAAATGTAGCTCAAGTTTCAACTTTGTTATTTTTTACAAGACATTTAATTCATATGTGAGAAGAAAGAAATATTAGAGTTGCTTTACCAAACGCCCCCCCGGGACATTTAATTCATATGTGAGAAGAAAGAAATATTAGAGTTGCTTTAATGCAATCATAATTTTATTTTTTCTATCTCTGTCTTACCAACCTCAAAAAAAAAAAAAAATTATATTGAAAATATATATTTGTAGTGAGACTTATCATATTAATATCGCATTGATAAATAATATAAAATAGGGTAAATTACATTTACCTCCCCTGAGGTTTCTGACAAATACAGGGACCTCCCCTGTGGTTTGAATAATTACAGTAACACCCCCTACTTTACCTGACAATCTCAAAATTCCCCCATTTCGTCTATTTTGCCCAAGCGACGTTAGTATCCAATAGAAAATGACCATGTGACCCTTGCTTTTTCTTGCAAAAAGACCAAAAAGCCCTTTGTTCACAAAATCCCTAATCAATACATTCACAATACAAATCGAATTGTTCAGAGAAAGAAAAGAGAGAGGGAGGCGATCGTCGTGAACCGATCGTCGATTGTGAAGAAGACGAAAAAGCTTGAGGTTTTGAACCAATCGTCGTTGCCAGTACACAATGTAAAAGAGTTTCATCGGTGAGAAGTTGCTGTTACGGCTTCCAGGTAAGATTTCGAACTCTGTAAGCTTCGAATAGTGTTTTAAAATGTGTGTTGATGATTTTCGAATATTTTTTTCCATCTTTTTTCTTACAAATTTGTTTGTATTCTGTGTTTGATTTGATGAAATGTATGTGAAAATGGTTTTCTTTGAAAATAGATATTTAGAGTTTATATTTTATTTGCAAAATTTCTGACTGGAAAAAAGGAATTTGTTGAATATTACTATAATAATAGTGTAATGTAGGGATTTAATATAAATTTCTGATTTTTTTTATTTTATTTATGAGATGTATGTTTAGGGCTTTTATTTGATTTGCAATGTTCAGGGCTTTTATTTGATTTGCAAAATTTCTTATTCGAAAAGAAGGAATTTGTTGAAAATTTATGAATTTATGATTTTCTGGGTGTTATTCAGGAGATGTATGTTTAGAATGAATTTCTGATTTGTTGGGTTTTACTTATGATTGTTTAATATTAGTTAATTGTTGAGTACTGAGTTAATTGATTTGCATATTTTCTTCAGTTAATTGTTGAGTACTGAGTTAATTGATTTGCATATTTTCTTCAGTTAATTGTTGAGTACTGAGTTAATTTTTACATCATTTTTCTTCTTTTTCTTGTCAATTTGTCATTGTATGGGCTTGCTTATTTTATTTTATAATTGGTACATCATTATGATTACAGTATGGCTGCATTTCCTTATTTTGATTTAATCATCAACTACAAAGGAAAAGTGGGAAGAGTGTTTGATGTGGACCCAAATATGTATTGCTACATTGATGCCTTGAAGGATGTAATTGCAACAGTCCTGTCTCACATTTCTTGTAGTGAAGCAATAACAATCACATTGCATTGTGATATGCCTGGTACTGACAGAAGGAGATTAGTAGAAAATGATCTTGATGTGCTAGACATGTTTTATGTGCAAGGAAGGAGTAAAACAATTAACTTGTATGTAAACATAGAATATTCTATTGGAATGAGTGATGGTGGACATAAAAGTAATGTTGGAAATGAAAATCATGGAGTAGATGCTGTAGATGTAGAGCAAGACTACCATACTATAGATGTAGATGAAGAGTACCATCAGGACAATGTTTATGGGTTTAGTGATGAGGATAGGGATTGGAATGCAACTGCTGAGGATGAAAACCAATCAGATGCCAATGAGATTTTGAGTGATGATGATGATAATGAGTGCTCAAGTAATGATGCTGAACTTAGTGATTACCAATCTGGTGATGATGAAGTGCCATATTCTACTACTGATGATGATTATGATGATAAAGCAGACTGTCTAGATGATGAAGAGATGAGGTTTCCAGGCATGAAGTATGATGGTACCTACAATGGGAAAGAGCCATATATGAATCAAGATGGAGAAGTTGTGTTGGAAGAAGGGATGATTTTTCCAGAAGTGAATACTTTTAGGGCTACATTAAGGGACTATACAGTGCAAACTAGTTTCAAGATAGTAAGAGACAAAAATGAGAAGTCTAGAGTAACAGCCCATTGTGCTGCTGAGGGCTGCCCTTGGAGAATTCATGCATCTCCACTTCCAGATGGGATCACCTACAAGATTAAAACCTTAGTACCTACTCACACATGTAGCAGGATGAACACAAACACTGAAGCTACATCAGCTTGGATTGCTAAAAAAATTGTTGAAAGTTTTAAGGACAATCCACACATGGGCTTAGATACCATGCAAATGAAACTGAATAAAATGTTTGGGATTGAGGCTTCAAGAATGCAACTGTATAGAGCCAAAAGAAGGTGCAAGGAGGAGCTGGAGGGTGATCATGGGAGCCAATATGTGTTGTTGCCAACATATGCTAGTCAAATCAACAAAACAAACCCTGGCAGCTTGGTTATCATAAATTATGACATACCCTCTACCCCAGTCTCAGAAGATGGAGAACAACCAGACCTTACCATTCCTCAATATCCATTGTTCCAAAGAATTTTCATATCATTTGATGCAATGAAAGCAGGGTTCATTAATGGATGTAGGCCATTCATAGGGGTAGATGGTTGTCACTTGAAGGGTCCCTATGGTGGTGTTTTAATTTCAGCAGTTGCCTTGGATGGAAATAATGGCTTGTTTCCATTGGCATTGGCAATAGTAGAGGGTGAATGCAAGGACAGTTGGTCTTTTTTCTTGCACAACTTGAGAACAATCATAGAAGATGCACTACCTTCTAGACCATGGACCATCATGTCTGATCAACAAAAGGTACTTTACTGATATATTCAACAACTACTTTACTTACATAATTACGAATGATTCTCTAATTTTAAACTTGTAATGCTTAGTAATGTTTCATTGTTTTTATATGCAGGGCCTTGATAAGATTGTGAGTGACATTATACCGGAGGCAACTCATAGAAGATGTTGCATGCACCTATATAACAATTTCAGAGCCAAATTTCCGGGTTTAATTTTGAGGAAGCAATTTTGGAGAGCAGCAAGGGCTTACAATCAGATGGAGTATGATAAGGCTATGCAAGCCATTAAGGACCTGAACAATGATGCTTGCATTTGGTTGCAGAAGGTTCCAGTTGAAGGAAGGTCTAGGCATGCATTTGATGGTAGGATTAGAAGTGATCACATCACAAATAACATGACAGAGTCCTTCAACAATTGGTTAGGAAATTTGAGAAGTCAGCCAATTTTAACTATGTTAGAGGGCATAAGGTGCAAGTTGATGGGTAAGTTTCAGATGAGGTACCAAAAGGCAATGCAATGGAAATCTAATGTCACATTGAATGTAAAGAAACAGCTTGAGGTCACACTGAAATGGTCAAGGACTTGCACAGTGGAGTATGCAGGAGGCAATGAGTATGAGGTGAAGGATAATGAGGGGGTTAATCACATTGTCCATATTGGGGCAATGACTTGTGTATGTAAACAGTGGGAAATATCTGGTCTTCCATGCAAGCATGCTGTGGCTGCAATTTCTCACAGTAGGTTAAACATAGAAGATTTTGTCCACCCCTACTATTCTAAGGCAACTTACTTGAGAGCCAATGGTGGAATGATACATCCCATCTTACACCATAGCATGTGGACACTTATACCTGGGGACCCTTTACAACCCCCACCACTAAAAAGATTGCCAGGAAGGCCAAGGACTTCAAGAAAGAGGGCTACTCATGAGCCACCAGCTGGAACAAGTCAGACCAAAAGGTCTAGTACCTTGAGATGCAAATGGTGCATGCAATTTGGACACAACAAGAGAACTTGCCAAAGAGGTCCAGTCAGGGGTGAAGCATCTGCTGCTGGTAGGGGTAGTGGCACATCCAGTGGTAGAAGCAGTGGCAAAACTGATGGCACATCCAGTGGTAGAGGCAGTGCCAAAACTGCTGGTAGGGGCAGTGGCAGATCTGTGAGTAGGGGCAGAGGTAGAGACAATTCAAGTGGGAGAGGTAGTTCAGCTAAGAGGGGTAATGCAAGTGGTAGAGGCAACTCAAGTGGGAGGGACAGTTCAACTGGGAGGGGAAATACAACTACAAGAGGAAGTTCAGCTGGGAAGGGAAGTTCAAGTGGGAGAGGCAAGGGCAAGGCCAACCATGCATAAGTGAGAGGCAATAGCAAGGCCAACCATGCACAAGTAAGTTTTTTGTATTTGTTTTGCCTTTTCATTTGTGATTTTTATTTGTTTTCTATCAATTTATGATATTGATATGCATATTTATTACCTTACTTTGGTTTTCAATTTAGGATATTCCAAGAGGGACCCCCCCAATGCCTGCTGAATGTGTGACACAGGTCACACAACATCATGTTAGTTATGAACTTACTTATGAAGTTACAATGAAATTAGCTAAGTTGTTGATATTTGTTTGTTTGTGACATAGGTCAGACAACATCAATTTATTTGTTTGTTTGTTTGTTTGTTTGACTTTTTTTGCAGATGACTTAGCTAAGTTGTTGATATTTTGGGTACAAGGATTAACATAGGTTGAAGGTATAAAATATATGTTGCTTGACTGTATAGTTAGTGAGGATCATGTTCCACTTTTTTGTATTTTTGTAATGGACATGCAATGCTAAGAATAGCAATATGATGATGTGGCCATTTTTGTTTTTTTGTAGTGGCCATGAAGTATTTTATAACTGATGATGTAACTGAACATATCTGATAGGAATGATGTAAGTAAACTACTTGAACATATTTTACAACAATCATGATGTAATTAAACAGGTGTATATTTATGGAATGGTTTTACTTGCTGTTTAGATTATGTTTACAGGTCATTATGTTATTCAAATGAAATGTGCATATTTACATAATGCTGAAATAACTTCATCATATTTATATATGGTCCATTACAAAACATATTGCATTACAAACATAAGGTCTATTACCAAATATTACAAAACCTTACATAAGGGCCATTACAAAAGGGCCATTACAGGGCCATTACAAAACATTAGGTGAATCATTACCATTACATTTTTAGAGCAACCATTAGGGAAATCAAACACATCACAAAATTCATGATCATTATCATCTTTATAAACCCCATGTTTGCTTCAAGTACTTGCATCCTTGTTTGCATAGCCCCCATTTGGTTTATTAAATTCATTGCAGGACTTTCTTTTTCATAGGATAAAGTGTGTCTGTTAACAGTTGTTTGAGTGTCTTCCATCATCATTTCTCCTCCAACAGATGAGTTTACTGGTTTGCACCACTCCCAGAATCCGCATTTCCCATTTGGGCATAAATAATACAATTTGCCTATGTTTTTTTTCAGATTCAGTGACTTTAATTGTTGCTTTGCTCCCACAGTAACAGATCTTGCTTCTATATTTCATCACCCCTCCTCCATTACTTGATGATGATATATCCATCCAGTGAACCTACATTCATGAAATGTGAGAGTTATAATGCATTTTCAGGACATATATTGATGGAACATACCTGTTTTTGTGTTTCATTTCTCAATAATGGATCATAGTTATAATGCATTTTCAGGACATATATTCATGGGACATACTTGTGTTTGTGCTTCATTTCTCAATAATAGATCATAGTTATAATGCATTTTCAGATGCAATTTTTTTTTTTTTTAAATAGTTAATGTGATTGGGAACATATGTGTTGTGCTTGTGCTTCATTTCTCAATAATGGATCATAGTTATAATGTATTTTCAGATGCAATTTTTTTTTTTTTAAATAGTTAATGTGACTGGGAACATGTGTTGTGCTTGTGCTTCATTTCTCAATAATGGGCATAGTTATAATGCATTTTCATATGCAAATTTTTTTTTTAAATAGTTAATGTGACTGGGAACATACCTGTGTTGTGCTTGGCCCTTTCTTCTTTTTGTTGTTCTTTAGTTTTGGTTGCCTCTCTAAATTTTTCTCTTCCACTTGGATTTACCGAAGTGAAGCTGGAGACTCTAGCATTTGCTATACATAGATGGGTTGAGGGTATTATGGGCATTTTATTGTTTACATTTGATGACATAGGCAGGGTCTGTTAGGGGTTTAAACGGCTGTCAACTTTTGGGGGAATTTTGAGATTGTCAGGTAAAGTAGAGGGTGTTACTGTAATTATTCAAACCACAGGGGAGGTCCCTGTATTTGTCAGAAACCTCAGGGGAGGTAAATGTAATTTACCCTATAAAATATAATATCATAAAACTGTAGTAAGTATAATATTATTATTGATCTAAATTATAAAAATATTTTTTATTGAATTTTTAAAAATAATATAAAATGTCAATTAGTAAATAAATGAAAAAAAATATTGACCCAAGTCTCGCATTTTGGAAAGGCAAAAAAAAAAAAAAAAAATCAATTTATTCACTTATTTAGATCATATCACCTCTCTATTTTTTTATATATTTAAAAAAAAATCAATAAATTAAGAAAAAAAATCCACTTTCCAAAATAAGCTATATCTATATATTATATAAAGAAAGGGAGATTTTTAAAAAGAAATCTTCTTGGAGCTCCAAATCCCCATTCTAAAATTATTTAATTTTTTTAATTTTAAATAATTAAGAAAATTCTTATTGGCTAACTTTCATTTACCTTTTATTTAATAATCCCACATCGACAAAATAAAGAAAAAGTGAATTATTTCATTTACATAAAGTAAATTTTATACTCCCATTCAATATCTCATACTAATTTTTTTGATTTTCTTAATTTTAAACAATTAAGAAAATCCTTATTGGTTAGCTTCCATTTAACTTTTATTTTACAATCGCATATAGATGTTTTGATTTTAAAAATAATTGTGTATGATGTTTTGAAACTCTTATAATATCTCTCCTTAAAAGTATTCTTTTGTAACCTATATAGATATTTTTATAATTTCAACGTCACTCTTACTGCTTCTTAATACAAAAATATCGTATTAATTATTGTTAAATATCACTTCATTTCACATTTAATTATAAAATTTTATATTTGTCTTAATTATAACTTTTAAATTTGTATATTTTCATAACAAGAAGAGATATGCCATAATTCATTTAATCAAGTTAAACTTTTTTTTTAATATAAATTTTCAAAATTGTACTGAATAGATTTATATATATAGATATTTTGTAATTTTTTTAAACTAATAATTTAAAAAGTTATAAATACAAAAGTTAACTTATAAATTTCATGTATACCACAAGACAAAATATTAAATTACCTCAAGATAATTATAATGATTATTTTTTTTTTTAAATTTATAAAGCCTCGTGCATAGTACGGATTACCACTAGTATCTATACTATATATTAAGTAAAATGAGGTTTTTAACCCTAAGCCTTGTGGGAGTTCCAATCTCCCAATCTAAATTTCTTGATTTTTTGATTTTTTTTTTCAAAAATCTTAGCATTTATTAAATTCTCCCAACTCCCAAGTCTTACCATCATAATAACACTTTAATGCATTAAGAACAAACATAAAAAAAAATTCTTTGAAATCCAACACATATGAATTCCTTGAAAAGTCCCAACACATATGATTATTATCCCTCATAATAACACTTTAATGCATTAAGAACAAGCATAAATTTTTTTTTTGAAAAGTCCAACACATATGATTATTATCAAAATATTAAACTTTAATATAATATAATAAAAAAATTACTTTTAATTCCTTGAAAAGTCCAACACATATGATTATTATCAAAATATTAAACTTTAACATAATATAAAAAAGGAAAAAAATAAGACATTTAACAAAAAAAAAAAAAAACATTTAAAAATCTCAATTCACATATATAGATAATTGTAAATACAATCCGTGCATAGCACGGGTGATATGCTAGTATTATATAAGGAAAAAGAGATTTTTAAGAAAAAATCTTTTAGGAGCTCTAAATCATCATTCAAAATTTATTGATTTTTTTTTAAATTTTAAATAATTAAGAAAATTCTCATTGGTTAACTTCCATTTACCTGTTATTTTACAATCTCACATCAAGAAAAAAAAAGAAAAAGTGAATTGTTTCACTTACATAAAGTGAATCTTATACTCGCATTTATATAAGTAAAAGGAGATTTTTAGTGAGAAATCTTATGGTTAATGTCTCACACTAATTTTTTTTAATTTTCTTAATTTTAAACAATACATTTTTTACGGCATACTTTTGCATTTAATTAAGAAAATCCTAATTTCTATTTAACTTTTATTTTACAATTCCACATAGAGGTTTTGATTTTAAAAATAATTTTGTATGTGATTTTGAAACTCTCATAATATCTCTCCTTAAAAGTATTCTTTTGTAACCTATATAGATATGTTGATAATCTCAACATCACTCTTCCTGCTCCTTAATACAAAAATAATGAGATAATTATGATAATTTTAAATTTGTATTTAAAACTTATAAATCATGGGATAGATTATTATAATTTTAAATTTATATAGTGTCAATTTTAAATTTAAATTAATAAATTGTTTTCCATATTTAGTGGCAGTTTAAATTTTAGTAAAATAAAATTTAAAAATTTTAATTAATTAATTAATTTTTGTATAAGTTGGTTGGTCTTTTGACCTAACTGATTAAGCAAAATTGTTTTTTGTTTGAATGATTTGTTGGTTTAATCGTGATTTTAGCGGTTTTATCAAAATATATTAGTTACATTTGTTTGATTCGAAATAAACTAAATAATTGAGATTGTTTGATTAAAAATAAACTTCTTGCCCAAACAATTGTTAATTTTTATTTTACAATCCCACATTAGGAAAAGAAGGAAAAAGTAAGTTATTTCATTTATATAAAGTGAATCTTATAAAGGGAGGGAGAAGCCTTATAGAAGTTTCAAATCCTAATTCTAAAATTTTTGAATTTTCTTAATTTTAAACAATTAAAAAAAATTTTATTGGCTAACTTCCATTTACCTTTTATTTTACAATCTTACATTGGGAAAAAAAAAATTGAATTGTTTCACTTATATAAAGTGAATTTTATGCTTCAATTTATATAAATTATTGAATTTTATTAATTTTAAACAATTAAGAAAATCTCCATTGACTAGTTTCCATTTAACTTTTATTTTACAATCTCATACCAGGAAAAAAGAAGGAAAAAGTGAATCTTATGCTCCAATTTATATAAGCAAAGTGAGATTTTTAGTGAAAAACACTATGATAAATATCTCATCCTAATTTTTTTTTGATTTTCTTAATTTTAAACAATTAAGAAAATCTCCATTGTTTAGTTTTCATAAAAATTTTATTTTATAATTTTACATAGAGGTTTTGATTTTAAAAATAATTTTGTATAATATTTTGAAACTGTCATAATATTTAACTTTAAAATAATCACAATCTCACATCGAAAAAAGAAAGAAAAACATGAGTTGTTTCACTTATATAAAGTAAATCTTATACTCCCATTTATATAAATTAATGAATTTTCTTAATTTTAAACAATTAAAAAAAATTCTCATTGACTAGTTTCTATTTAATTTTTATTTTACAATCCTACATCAAGAAAAAAAGGAAAAATTGAATTGTTTCATTTATATAAAGTGAATCTTATGCTCCCAAGAAAAAGAAGATTTTTAGTGAGAAGCCTTATGATCAATATCTTATACTATTTTTTTTTATTTTCTTAATTTAAACAATTAAGAAAATCTCGATTGGTTAGCTTTTATATAACTTTTATTTTATAATCTCAAATAGAGGTTTTGATTTTAACAATAATTTTGTATGAGATTTTGAAACTCTTATAACTAATTAATTTTTGTGTAATCTGATTGGTTTTTTGACCTAATTGATTAAACTAAAACATTTTTAGTTTGAATGATTTGCTGGTTTAATTATGATTTTAGCGGTTTT
Organism: Camellia sinensis; assembly: GCF_055761805.1. Classification (NCBI taxonomy): domain Eukaryota; kingdom Viridiplantae; phylum Streptophyta; class Magnoliopsida; order Ericales; family Theaceae; genus Camellia; species Camellia sinensis. The sequence continues at coordinate 8,902,617 of NC_138968.1, forward strand.
ATATGTTACGATGATGATTTCTTACTTATTAAGTTTTTAAAATTTCTTTAATTATTTTCCTTTCAAAAACTAATATGACAATTTTTTAAAATTCATATATTTTTATTCTAAAACAGTGAAATATTAGAATTATGTCATCTTTTTATAACAAAGCATAATTTTAATTATTAATTGTCAATATAATAATTTTAATCTATCTGTAGTATATGTTATAATAAATGAATATTTGATACAAAATCTTTAAACTTATATATAAAATTTTATTTAAGAGAGATAAAATATAAAAAAATTAAATATAATTATTGTATTTTTAATAAATAATATATTATTTTATCCCATGTATAACACGGGTGATAGAATAATGCTATATATACCAATTAATATGCACACTAGTGTACTAATAGATGATATGACATCATTTGTATGATTTTGGACATTTGTAACTGGTATAATAAATATGGTCAATAATGATATCATAACACTAGTTAGTATACTAATATGTACACTAATTAATACATGTAACACTACCGCTGAGTGATGCATTCATAGTCACATGCTCAAAGACAATTCGATCTCGCTTAGAAACTTAACAACTTGAGTTATTTTATTTCGCTATTTTATAAATTAAAAATTTTTTTATTTGAAATAATTTTTATTTTTTTAATTAAATAGATAGCTGTGAGAAAAAAATAATAATTAATATATAGAATGTAATATTTTACCTTATTAATTATTTTAATTTTTTTTTGTCTTTATTATTTATTTTAATCAAAAAAAGTTTTTCACCAATCATAAATGCATAGGCTTCTTACTATCTTCCAAACTAAAAATTATTAGTTAGTCTTGGGACATCACGTAATTATACCTTAAACCAATCACAAATTTATCTTTTCATATTTTTCAATCACTCAATATAAAATCGTAGACCCTATCCCTTTTACTAATTACAATAAATATAGACGTTATCTCTTTTACTAATTACAATAAATATAGACGTTATCTCTTAACCAACCAATGACCTCTCCTCCCAAACAACCAATGTAAATGTAATAGATTATAGAATGGGTCATGATTGAGACTCCCTCCGATCACCACCCCCACCATCTCCACACACACACGTGGCGGGTGGTGATTGGAGGAGAAGGAAAAATAAAAAAAAAGAAAAGAAAAATTGGCCGATCATATTGAGAGGGGGTCAAAAGGGGTGAGGAAAAGGGAGTCTTAAACATTATTGTTATAGAATAATATTATATGTACCAATTGATATATTAATTAATATACCAACACTAATTTATATATTAATTGATACATGTAACACAATAGATTATATTATCAAATCCAATTATAATAAAAAATTAGTAAATTCCTCCCAAATCCAGGTCTCCATTTTCGAAGTGTTTTTGTTTGTTGAAGACTTTGTTGACTTAACTATCCTACCGATCATTGACACGTGTACGCAATTCCCGTCATCTTCGTTGATGGTGGCAATGCATTTTTCTCTCAATTCCGTGTTCCTACTTACCTAATTCTATTTTAAACAAATATAAAAAAAGATCGTTGTCTCCCCTCCCCACTGTGTGGACTTGACCGGCCCGGTTCAGGCTCAAGATATATCCCACTGTGCCGTTGACCCTGTTTTGGTAGGACTTATTTTTAACTTATGTTAGTTTTTAATTTAATTTAAATTATTTTGATGTGTTTGGTTCAGCTTAACAATACAGCTTATAACTTTTTATAAGCAAAAAATAAACTTATTCTTTGAGTGAAGGAGGAGAAGCTTAATTTATAAGTAAAAAATCAGTTTATGTTCACAGTTATAAATTGTTAAACTATAAGTTATAATCACTTTCCCACAGTTTTACCAAATGGGGCATTGTGCTGTGTGTAAGTCTCCTTAAATTATAAGTATATTCTTGAGTTTTATTAATAAAATATAAATGTGTCTTATTAGTTTTAAAATTTATAAATATTTTATTATCAAAATTTTTTATTTAATAAAATTAATTAAAAAATAAAATTTAAAACTACTTTTATGTACAATAATAAAATTATTTGAATTATTAATTGAAATAAACTTATGATATCATTAAAATTATTAATTAATTTAATAATTTATTAATAAAAGAGATAATTTATTATGAAATTCGAAACTTCAAGAAGCAAAATATAATTATCAGAATTACATGAATAATTTGTATTTAAAAAATATCTAGGGAGATATTTATAATTTATTCAAAATTATTTATAAAAAAATTAAATTAATTCAATAATTATAATTATATAATTTCATTTCATTATCCTTGTCTTAAAAAACAACAATTTGTGTTAAAAAAATAGATAATGTATTTTTTAAATTGAAAAATGTTATAAATTCATAATTTTAAATTTATTAATTCACTTATATTGATGTGACAACAGAGTGATGTCTTATATTATGTAACAAATTAAAAACTTATAATTGTTATATCATATCATTGTGCATCAAATTGTGAATTTTAAAAAAATAAATAAATCATATCTAATTCAAACTAAATACAAAATTATTTACATTTCATAAACAAATATGATGAAATTATATAACCACAATTATTGATTTAATTTAATTTTTTCTATAAGTGATCTATGAACATGAACATATAAATCAATAAATTCATTCATTAGAGTTAGATTCATAACGACTGTGATCTAGTTTAAAACATCAATGTTTGGTAGTTCAAATTTTTATAGTTTGAATAGCTCGAATGTTTTAAAACGACGTCATTTTAAATGCAAACGACGTCATTTTGAGATGTTTAAGCCATTCAAATCACATAAATTTGAGTTACCAAATATTTTTCAATCTAAAATTGGGTTATGAGGCAAGATGGCCCTAATAAAAAAATCAGAGTCAATGATTACCGATTTTTAAAAACTAGTAATAAAATCACCACGTTGTAAATGAGATAAAAAAAAAAAAAAAAAATTCTGACAAAATATTATAATGATGTATACTTACATTTTTAAATTAAACTTCATTAGTTTATTATTAGGCTCCAGTGAGCCATTAACCTACTACAGCTAGCGTGCCATTGGACTGGGCTGAAATTTTTTGAACAATTCAGGACAGGCCCATCGTCAATTCAGACCGATAATAAGGCCCCCCCAAAAAGAAGGCAATCTGTCAAACTCCTCCTCCGCCACCGTGATAGGCGGCGCAGTTGATCCCCGCCTGAGTTCGCCACCGTGTCTCCGCCCCATCCCCTGTGACTCCTTGCTTTTTCCTTTGCGATTTTTTTATTTTTATTTTCTTTGTTTCAGCATCAAGCCAAAGCGATCAAGCTCAGGGTTTGATTGATAGGCAAATTAAGCAAAGATTTTTCTTGCTTTTTGCTGAGGGATCATTATTGTTCAGCTACAATCGGGTAACTATTGATATGTGTATCTCTTATATGATCAGATTTGGACCGAAGATTTTGTGCACCTTCATGTTCGATCAATTTCCTGGCTGAGAACACTGCTAAACTTTGATTATATTGTGTTGTTTTAAAAATACAGTTCATTACAGGTTCAATGATTTTATCGAATCATCCGCTCATGCGTTTTTTTCTTTGATAATATTGCGGTTGTTTATTAGCTCATTTTTGTCTTTGTAGAATTTTTCTTTTTTAAATTTAATTTTATTTATCATTTTTCACATGCTAATCTTGCTTAACTTTTCTTTCTCAATTATCAAGAGGTCTTTGTGTATATGACCTGTGCTTAATTAATGTGCTGATTGTAGCCCAAAAGGTGAAGGGATCATGGTGGGATTCAAAAATAGGTATATGGTCATGGAGGTTTTTCTGGATCCTAATAGAGATCTTGTGGTAGATGATCCCATTATAATCACCCAATTTAATGTGTCAAAAGCAATCAAAGATAGCCTTCTTGAAAATTTTGGGGAGTGTGGTCTAGCTTCATCACTTGGATCATTACAAGGTGAGTGCATATTGCCAGAAGTTTTATCGGTTGCATTATAAACTTGCTTTTCAACATTTAATAATATGCCCTGATATATTTGGTGTCCTTTTGTTATTTTTGAACAGTCAAGTATGTGAATCCCATTACAAAACTTAGTATCATCAGAGCCTCAAGGGAGGAGTACCAAAAAGTTTGGTCTGCGATAACCATGGTCAGGAGTATAGGAAATTGCCCAGTCCTATTCAACTTATTGGATCTTAGTGGTAAGTGAAACTGCTGTGGGATGGTAAGCTTTAGTGACTTGACGATATGTTATTAAAACTGTTAAAGATGATATTGATGCTTAATTTAAACCTTTCATATGTATTTTGTTGAAAATTGGTGATTCTAGTGATTAACATGGAACACTTCCTGAGAAATCTGCAATAATGGCTTTTAAATTCTTCATGTGTAAATAATATGTGAAATAAAAATACACTCATAATATAGATTAAGGAGCTTTTACTTTGGAACCTCATCATTTTGGTCTGAAAAGGATTTTCTTCTTTCTCAATGCCTTATTTTTGTCTGTCATGATCTAAGAAACATGGACACTTCTAAGATCTAAGAAGGTGGCATGTCATACACGACATGACACTCATGGGACACTTCTTGACCATTGTTGGACACACCTCCAAAGATGCCTGACTGTTTTTTTAAAATTTTCTAGACTCAAACATGCTTTAGACACTTGAGGAACACGTGCCTATCGCTTAGACTCGCATGAAATACAATACAAGTTTAAATAAAATAACTTAAAATGCAATGATAAAAGAAAAATAATGTAAAGCTATACCTATTCTCCCTTTTTAGAGTTTAGAATCTAGTGTTATATATCATTTGTTTATTGTCTTTGAATTAAATAGCATTTACGTGATATATAATTAGCACTTGTCCTTGTGTATGACATATAACTAAATATATATAATTATATATTTTACACGTGTCCCAGTGTTGTGTCCTATTTTTTTTTTTTTTTTTTGAAAATTTACGTGTCATTGTGTCACATGTCACCGGTCATTTGTCTGTGTCTGTGCTTCTTAAGTCACAATAAGTGTGACAATAGATCATTAAGTGCTCAATGTGCTGCACAGCTATTAGCTTGATTCTCTTTCCATACTCAAAAACGGGAGGTGGAGGATTCAGGTTCTAGTTTGGACATGATTGTGGTTGTCTTATCAAAGAAAAAAGTGCTTGATTTGTTGTTACTTATTCTTAGATAACTTAAAAGTTGTTAATCATCTTTATTCAGATAATTACAGTAGATTTGTTTGGTATTGTACTGTAATTGGAACTGAATCTGATTCATATGTTTCAATTCTGTGGATTCCAGGTTGGTCATTGGTTTTGACTATCTTTAATTTTACAGAAAATAAGTCTGAGAAATGCCACAATCCATTGAAGAATTATAAGAAAAATAATACATAAAAGAATTTCAATGAAGTAACCTTTGTGGGAATTTGATTACAATGGATTACTTTTAAATAGCATCTCATTAGCATCAAAATGATGGCATCTCATCCAATAATGCTTATCTGATTATGTATTCTACTGCTGAAAAAATGAGTTCTTTTTCTTAAAATTCTTTTTTGTTTGTTTGTTTGTTTGTATTTAGGAAGTATCAAGGCCTGTAAAAATGCAGCTTTGAAATGTGAGGAATTGAAATTTGAACAGTACAAGCTTGTGGCAGGAGCGAGTCTCACAGCTGAAGTAAACCAGCATATGCAGAATTGTCTTGAGAAGATTAGAACTTTGGAACACTGAACACATTCATTGGTGGTGGTGTACGTGTTCAGGTTAAGCGTGCTATCATTATTTCCCTTATATTCTGCTCACACTTCTGTACTTTGTTTCCCATTTTTTATTGCATTCAAGTGTTTTTATCTCCCTTATGTATAATCGTCTTTTTCAATCCCTGTTATGTATTATCGTCTGAGTTGAAATTGATGCTCGTTTTCACCTGACAAATTGTTGGTTATTTCCTTTGCTCGTGTAATCATTGTTGTTATTATTTTGGTGTTTAACGTTGTGACTTTCCCTGATTGTGGACCTGTTCAGATATGTGCAGGAGATTCTCTTGAACTTGTTTTCTTATCTCTTAAGATATTTCTTTGATTCTTGAACATGGCTTTGTTGTCGGCTGCACTTCCCCCTAAAAAGCATGGACATTTGTCATGACACGGACATGCTGACCTGTTAATTTTTTTTAAAATACGCATGACACATGAGGGACACAAAAATGCAACATAATACTAATTCATAAAGTTTAAAACAGGAGAGATTAATGGATATAAATCTATATTAGTTATCTTTCATCATTGTATCCTATAAGATATTTTGTTCAAATTTATAATGTGTTTCATGTATTTCTAAACGATGAACATGTGTGTCCCTCAAGAGTCTAAAGCATGTTTGGGTCTAAAAAAACTAATGTAAGACATTTGGATGTGTGCTTGACACATGCTGGGACGTGTCTGATAAGTGTGGTTGGGACATAGACACGACAAAACACCAACCGGACACGCACTTAGAAGTGTATGTGTTTCTTACTTCCTCTATGTGCATGATGCAGCCAGTTCAAAACATCCTTATGTGCTCTCCTTGCGGTAGTGCTGGACTTTTCTTTTGACAATAACTCGTCTGTCTTATGTTTAGTGCTGATTCAGCCATGAACCTTTTAATGGTTGTTATTGGACAGTTCAAAAGCATTTAGGCTGTAGAATGAGAAAAGCATGGAAATGTCATCCATATTTCTAGTCCTAGTCACCAGGGGGATAAAGTTGTTTGAGTTTGGGAATCTATGAGAGGTTATTGCATGAAGACCTGAGAAAACTAAAAATTGTTTAGGTCTTCATGAGTCCAGGCAAATTCAACAGAAAGCCATGTCTCCACTAGAACTAGTTATTGGCCATGTTTGGTACAGTTTATTGAAGTTGTTTATAACTTTTTATTTTTATTTTGGGAGTCTGTATCAAAGTGTTTGATGTAGATTTTACTTATAGTTTATGAGTCACAAATAGATTAAATGAACTGAAAAAACTGATTTTTTGAAAATTGAAGAACGAATGTTTTTAACTTATAATTTTTTGTTATGAAATTTCAGTTTGCAAGAAGCTGCACCAAACAGACTCATCATATAGGTGGAATGGATGGAGTTAACTTGACCTACCGTTGTCGGTTGTGCGCGAGATAAGGTCGGCCCCCATCCATTCTATTGTGGGGTGCTTTATATTTTTATGGTATGCTCGGTTTTATTGTAAGGGGCCTTTCTCGAAAATAGATATTTATTATATTTTTCAACTAGAGTTTTAATGCATATAAGAATATTGTAGAGATTTGATTCTCCCCCTCATGATATAAGACACATTGTCTAATCAGGTATATCTTATATTTTGTGTTTGTTTACTCATTTATTTTTAACTATATTATGATTAAAATTATTCAATTTTTACATAATACATATTAATCTCATGTGTTTATGTCACGGTGGTGCTTTGCCCTGAAGAGGAAAAAGAATATTCGTGCTTGTACAAGTCATTAGAGGCATGCGTGTAGGAGTTGAATATGTATATATATATATATACTGAATGGTTTACCACCAACAAATCACTCAATCCTTAGAATGAAGTCAATTTAAGCATTATGACATTTATGGCTTAACCATGTGAAATTGTGGATGCAACAAATGTGCGCTAGTGGGGTTAAAAAAAAAATGCGCACTAGTGTGTTTTATGTTAAAAAAATAGGAGCCAAATTGGGTAAGAATAATGGCTTAGGTTGTATTTGGAGTATAAATTTGGATATAAATTTAAAAAGGGAAAGAAAAAATGTGCATGAAATATAATTGTGTTTAATTTTTATTTCACTTATCTTTCTTTTTTTGTTTCCAAATTTTTATCCAAATGTATACTCCAAATATAACCTTAAGCTATGTTTGGTTCAAAGATTTGGTGAGGATTTTAAAAAGAGAAATTAAAAAATGTACGAAAAGTGTGTAAAATATAATTATATTTTATTCATATTTTATCTACATTTTTATTTTTTTTTGTTTTCTTTTTAAATTTCTCACCAAATCTTTAAGCCAAACCCAACATCAATGTGTTGGTCCTATTAAAATTCTCTCATCTCGTCTTAGGGATGATGGACACTTGAAATAGTTATATATGTGTCACAAAGAGATTGATTTGGGTTTGGAGGGAACACTTCTTATTGTTTGATTTTTCAGAATCAGTAATTTTATGTTCAAATTACAAAAATAAATAAATAAATAAATAAATAAATAAATAAAATCTAGAGTTTTGCGTGTTTTTTAATTTAAATCTCAGGGTTTCAATTTTGATAAATTAAGTTCTGGAGTTTCTTCTGTGTTTCAATTTGAATCCTCCGTCCATATCCGTTTGATTGAACTAATTGAATTTGGGTAAAATTTTCAAATTCAAAAACACATGGTTGAACACTTATATCTTTCTCGTCGTAACTCCGTTTTGCCTTATTTTTGCGTTGTTGGATTAATCTCATGGCCTAGTTTTCATTCCACCCCTCATACACCTTATTCCACCTGTTTTTGCATGCCATTGAAACTCCGAAAGTTGGCCAAAAATAAGATTTTTCTCTTTTTTGACAAAATTTTCAAATTCAAACACATGTTCAAGCACTTGTACCTCCTTCGTCGAAATTCCGTTTCGTCTCATTTTTTATGTTGTTGGATTCATGTCATGGCCTAATTTTTGCTCCATCTCTCATAAATCTTGTTTCACCTCTTTTTGTATACTGTTGGAGCTCCGAAAGTTGGATAAAAATAAAATTTTCTCTCTTTAGGCAAAATTTTCATATTTAAATCCACATGTTCAAGGACTTGTATCTCCCTCATCGTAACTCCGTTCGTGTCATTTTTGTGTTATTGGATTCATCTTATGGCCTACTTTTCATTTCACCCATCACGCGTTTTATTTCACCTCTTTTTGAATGCCGTCAAAACTCCAATAGTTGGTCAAAAATATCTTTTTTTTCTGCCTCCATCTTGTGTCTCCATGCTTCTTCCTTCCTACTTCCTTTCCGCAATTGCTCTTTTTTTTTCTTTTCCTTCATGGCCCTTCCACCGAGCTTACTAAACCTTCAACGGTGGCGGGATCGTCAAGTATGATTTTTTTTTTGGTTTAACAGCCTTTGATCTTTATGTATTTTACCCTCCCTGTTTTCGTCCTTGGTTGATTGATTAATTGTTAGTTAATGTTGAACCTTCCGTCCGAAATAGCTCTGTGCTTTCCTTTTCCCTGCAGTCGCAGCAAATCTGATCTCTCAAAAGGGTCAATTTGTTGGGATCTGGGATCCCGCCCAAGACCTTATAGAAATTATTCCATGCAGAAAAACACACCCACACTCAAGGAGACACAATATTTAACGTGGTTCGGCCTCAATGCCTACGTCCACGGGAGAGTAGCCGGTTATCACTATAACAATGGAGATATTACAGAAAGATTACAATAGAGGAGGAGCTCACACTCTCCTCACTCACCCACTCACCCGTCTCCCTTGCTCACACCGAGGAAGACGGTCTCTCCGCCTCAGATATCTCACTCTCTGTGGCTTGCTCTGCTCTATCTCTCAAACCCTCCCCTCAGCCTCCATTTATACACTAACAGAATGGTGGATGGAGGGGCTGGCCAGCTTGTGCCAACTCCTTCTTCACATGGCTAAAGGTTGACTTCCTAACATGGCCAACTCATGTGTGTTGCTTCACCCCTCACATGGGGTGATGATATCCTACACAATTTGGGTTTTTGCAAATTTGATTCTTCCTAGTTGATTAACAACTTTGGAGTCTCTTTCACTCCCAAAAAAAAAAAAAAAACAAAACAAAAAAACTTTGGTGTCTCTGGGTTTCATAGTATCCGCATTTGCTTTGAGACTGGATAGCGACTGTGATCGTAAAGGTGATATATATAGAGAGAGTGCCAGGGGTTGCAAAGTGGTGATCGTTGGGGTGGGGGAGGGCTGCGAGTTGATGTGGGGGAGGGCTGCCAGTTGGTGTGGGGGAGAGCTGCAATGGGGCTTTGGAGTGGCGTGTGTTGGTAGCCATGGGAGGATGAAGAAGACAAGTAAAAGAGAAGGTATAAAGGTTAATTTATACGATCCAATAGTGTGCAATTTAGCCGCAAATTATTAGGATTATCTGATTATTTCTAAATGATAGGAATGTGTTCTACACATGGGTTAAATCACAAAGAATTAAAGTGAAATTTATCCTATTATTTAATAATTGCCACATTGCTTAGATGGAAGAGTGCAGTATTGTTTTATATTTTTGAAAAATTCAATTTTTACATAAAACTCATACATAAAATTTAATGAGAATAATGTGACAATATCATTATTGTAAATAAATTCATCTTTAATAGTGTTTTATTTGGAAGTAAAAGGTTGAAATCGCATCATTATATATAATTTTTTTGTTTTTATAGCATTACTTTATATTTTTTCATGACAATATTTTTGAACCACAAAAATATAATATAATTATAAAAATACATGATTTTATCAAAATATTACACAACATTAGGCCAAGTTTGGGAAGACTAAATAAGTGTACTTTTTTTTTTTTTGTATTATGTGTAGAAAAAGTAGAGAGGAGATGTTGATTGATGTGATCCAAAAAAGATAAAAAGATGAAATAAGTACACTTTTTTAGGTTAGCCAAACTTGGTCTTATTATAAAAATAGGTAAATATACAAAGAGTACGTACCAAAGGTATTCCTTTTATAATATCACACCTCATAGAAATATTTGGTTGGTGTGGATGTATGTAAGTATAAACAATGCTACATATTCCAAAATTTTTAGGAGGATTTATCTGTACATCTTAATAGGTGAACTTATTGTTTAATAAATTCTGTGAGAATTAATGACATTTTTCATTAAACACTATTAAAAAAAGTCATTAATTATTAATTTTCAACGACAGTTTAAAAATTATCATAAAAAATGTCACTAATTATAAGTATTAGCAACGGTTTTAAAAAATTGTCACCAATTTTAAACTTTCAACAACAGTTTGAAAAATTCATCATAGAAAAACGTCACTAATTGTAAATTCTAGCGACAATTTATAAAAATCGTAACAAAAAATGTCACTAATTGTCAATCTTTTGCGACATATGTAAAAAAATTTCACAAAAAAATTTTTTTAGTGGCAATTTTATTAAAATTTATTTTCAGTAGGACTTGATAAAAATTAACTCTAACTATTAGGATCTATTAGTAGTTTACCTAAATTTTTATTAAATTTTAGGCAAATTACCCAGAAGTCCTTTTTGAAAAGTGTATATTCTATTTAATTCCAAAACCTTTTACATAAACCCAAAAGTCTTATATCCATTTATCTTCTCCTCTCTTTCGTACACCTTACTTCTTCTCTTTATCTCTCTCTCTCTGATATCAGTGGCGGCGACGACGATGACAATGATGCCTTTTTTCTTTTATTTCTCTTTCTAAACTATAATCACCGGCGACTGGGGATCACCATTGATTGGAGTTCGTGGGCAACCACCAAACACCAACTCCTTGTTTCGTGCTCACCGACGGAAAAAGTGATGAGAGTAGATCTACTCAAATATGATGTAGATCTATTGAGTAGATCTATGTTAGATCTGACTAAATCTAAATTAAAAAATAGTTATCGGAGTACAAGTATCTCTCTATATTTGTCTATTTTCTTCGATTTCTCAGTTATAATACTTTTTTTATACTACATACTTTTAATTTTCCTGTTATAATGGAGAAAATTTTCAAATTTTGAACAAGTTGGTTTCGAGTTTTAATTACAGTTGGTGAAAATTGTAAAATTTTACAGTTAGGTTTTTTTTTTTTGGTGCTGAAATGAATCATTTTTTAGAACTATAAAATTTTACAGTTTCATAACTTTCTTTAGAACTTTCATAATTTTACAGTTTCACAACTTTCATAATTTTGCAATTTCATAAAATGTTTTTCAGTTTCATTTTACAGTTTCAAAATTTGTTTTTCAGTTTGATCAATTGAAAAATATTTACTTAAGCCTTACAAAAATTGAAAATAACATATTCCCCCCCCTCAATTCAGTTTATCAATATTTAATACATTTTGCTATGTTTTTTCACTTTAATTTCTCAATTTATTCTTATTTTTTTAGCAATATTCTAGACATTTTGATGAGTCTCTGGCTATATTCTTGACGTCTAGCGAACATTAAATATTACAATAACTTCCGGTGATGTTTAGAACATTTCGACAATATTCCGGCGATTTTTCGGTGATGTTGAACATTGCGGTGAGTCTGTGATGACGTCTGATGGAAGTCTGACAGTAGTGAGATTTAGCAACGTTTTAATTTTTTTTTTTTTCAAAAAATAGGATTTTTTGATAAAAATTACGACTATATAAAACTAATTAGTGCCAGTGTTTTGTTTGAGACTATAAATTTTGAACTTTGTATATAAGACTCATCAATAAATTCTTAAATTTTTTACCAAATATTTCATATGGATTTGAGATACATATATATAGGGCAAATTACATATACACCCCTCCAGGTTTGGTTAAATTACAGATACCCCCTGAGGTTTCGGAAATTACATCCCGCCCCCTGAGGTTTGTATTTTCATAACAATTTACCCCATGAGGTTTATATTTCATAACAAATTACCCCCTAATTTCTTATGCAAATATAGCATTCAGGGGGGAATTCGTAATTTCTCAAACCTCAGGGGTATCTGTAATTTTGTCAAACCTGGAGGGGTGTATATGTAATTTGCCCATATATGTATATATAGTGTAGGTCACATGTATATGAGATGTTCAGAAAAAATGTAGAATCTCTAGTATTTTTCAGGTATAAATGAACCTATGATACGAGTAGTGGGTTTAGTTTGGCATCACCGTTGCGGAACCTAGGGATTATACTTGGTCAACAATACACGCACACCACAAACAGCCGTGTAACACTTGGATTCGGTCTCTCCACTACTTCATTCATTCGGTGTTGAACAATCCCTGGGGAAAGAGAAAGCGATTTGATGGAGAAACAAGTAGTTGATTACATGTTAGTACCAACAGGGCTGCTGATAATGGTGGCTTACCACATCTGGCTATTCTATCAGGTCATCAAACACCCTTCTCGCACCGTCATCGGCATCAACGCCATCAACCGCCGCTTCTGGGTTCGTGCCATGATGGAGGTATACATCTATCTATGTCTCTTTCAATTCCCATCACATTCCTTTCATTTCTTATAATTTTTTCATATCAAATCTATATATATATATATATATATGCAATGTTGTTGATGTTGAAATCTTCATGTTAGAGCTTCAATATAATAATGAAGGGTCCAGCTTGTTTTAGGTTGAGATCAAGACTAAATCCGTTCAGTCGAGCCCATGTGTCCTTTTTGGATCCGTTTTGATAATTCAAATCGTTAATATGTAGAACTCGTCGAGTACTATATCCCTGTAAAATATCACATTGATCGGATATCGATAGCAATTTGATTGGATCAGATTTGTATTAAAAAAAATAAACGATGAAAAAATAAATAGTTGACAAAATTTTAATTTGATTAAATAATTATCGATATCCGATCAACATGATTTTTTCAAAAATATAGTACTCAACGAGTTTTACATATTGAACGGTTTAGATTATCGAAACGGGGCCCAAACAAGGGCCCATGGGCCACACTGGACGGGTCTAGTTGGGCCTAATAATGAAAGGGTGCGGACTGTCTTTAGTCTAGATCTGGGACAGTTCGGTTCAGTTCGATTCATTGGGCTCACTTTTGGGTCCATTTTCAATAATCAGAACTGTTTACAATTTAGGATTTATTGAGTACATTATTCCTGTAAAAATTATTTTGATCGGATAACAGATACTATGTATTCAGATTACTTTTGTCTAGAAAAAATGAACAGTCAAAAAATTAACGGTTCATAAAAAAGTGATCTGAATACCTAGTATCCGTTCTTTGATTGACGTGATATTTTACAGGGATAATGTACTTAACAAACTTTAAAATGTGAACGGTTCGAATTATCAAAAAAGAATTCAAAAGTAAGCCCAATGGATTAGACTGGACCCTCCAGTCCAGATGGTGGACTGGAGGCAAGCCCCGCCATAATGAAAATCTTAAATTAATGTGCAAAAAGTGAGGAAAAAATGATAGTAGCTTTTGATCAAATATATATAAAAAGAAATTCATATTATTAATAAATTTTATCAATTAAATGTGAAAAAATTTAACGAAAATATATTTGATATTTTATTAAAAATAATTATTAATTAACATATCTTTCTCAAGCTGAATTTGAGTTTAGTCAAGCTTCGACTTGATCACTGAACTTGAATACAAAACCTTCAAAGTTTCCTTTTAGATGATAGGAGACTCCAATGGGTTAGACAGGAAATCTCCTGAGACCATCTCCAACGTTGCATCAGATTCAGTATCAAATTTGAATTTGATGAAAAAAGTCACTTTTTCTGTTCCAATGGTTTCACCAAACTGATATTAAATTGAGAACGGAGCAAATTTTTCACCAAATTGAGAATCTTCGTGAGCCTTCACCAATTCACTGTGCTGTAACGTTGCAAGTGGGCCCATCGGTCAACCTACTGGATGTCCGACCGGTCGACCGGAAACAGGTTCAAACAGTTTAAATAGGTAGGTTCAAACAATTCAAAAAGGTTAAAAAAAAAATAAAAAAATTTGCCTTACCAGTCGACTGACCGGCCGACCAACCTGTCGACCCACCCGTTGACCCACGGGATGACCCTTCTTTTGATGCACCGTTGGAGCAACTGATATCAGATTGAGAAAATGAGTAATTTTTTACTCAAATTTGGTGAAAAAAATACTGAACCGTTGGAGATGCTATAACTTACAAAATTTGACTCAAAACTGATCTATTTGGCAAACAAGATTAAACGACCCGTGCTCGGGTTAGTTTTTTGCCGTATTTAAATTTCATTGATTGTATCTAAAATTGCAATGGGATATGGATAATGGCAGGACGCATCAAAAACTGGAGTTTTGGCAGTGCAAACGCTGAGAAACAACATAATGGCATCCACCCTTTTGGCCTCGACGGCGATCATGCTCAGCTCTCTCATCGCCCTCCTCATGAGCAACTCAGGCAGCAGTCGGTCCGCAGGCAGGTTCGTGTTTGGAGACCGATCCGAGCTCGGATTCTCCATAAAATTCTTCTCAATACTAGTCTGCTTCCTCATTGCATTCTTGTTCAATGTCCAGTCCATTAGGTACTACAGTCATGCCAGCATACTCATCAATGTCCCACTCAAGAAGATGACTCTCCACGATCATCATCACTGTCATAGCGGCCATTTGACACCAGAGTATGTGGGGAGGACAGTGAACAGGGGAAGCTATTTCTGGTCATTGGGTCTCAGAGCATTCTACTTTTCTTTCCCTCTGTTTCTTTGGATTTTTGGTCCAATTCCCATGTTTATTAGCTGCCTTGTGCTGGTTTTCCTGCTCTATTTTCTTGATGTTACCTTCGATTTTGGTTGGGTTGCTAGTGCTGCTGAGGACGATGATCATCACCACGGCGAGGATGAGGAGAACAATACTGGGTGATACAGTGGTCATTGTTGATTTTGTTTTGGTTTTTGGTTCACTATCAAGTAGTAACAATCTAGCTACTTGTACTAGCAGCATCTAATATGGATTCGATACAGAGTGAGAGATAGAGAGCAATTAATATGGATTCAACTCAAGTTGAATTGAATTGAATTGCTCAACTTAGCTACTTGTACTAGCATCCTCTGTTTTCTTTTCAATCTCTATGTGTCGGACAACTTGAAATAATATTAGAAATCATTTTACGGTGGAAAAATTATTCACTCTCACATGCGATAATGTTACAAATAAATTTGGATAGTTCATTTTGTTGGTCTCACATAAACCTCCCTCAAATGGATAACTCAAATCTGTTTGTAGTATAACCACGTCAGTGTAAAGTGTAATGGCATTCTCAAACCCTCTCTCTATATGCATCTTCTTTTCATAATTTATTTTAGAGTATCAACACTACATTTTGGAAGTATATTTCAAATACAATATCAATTTCTATCAAAACACAAAATATTAAAAATATGGCAAAATTATATCATTAGATTTTTTTATTCATCAATACATATAATTACTCAATATAATATCCAACTTGTCTCCACTTGTCTGAGGTGTTGATCTAACATTATTGAATCACAAAGCATTATTGAACACTCGCACGCCACAACCCTATAACACTTCTGTCACCCTCTCTCTCTCTACCTCTGTCTCCACAGTTTTGGAGTTCAACAATTCCTCGGGGGAGGGAGAGAGAGAGAGAGGATCTTCATCTTCAAACTGAGGTCATTTTTAACTGTGATGGAGAAACAAGTTCTTGATTACTTGTTAGTACCAGCAGGACTCTTCATAATGGTGGCTTACCATGCCTGGCTCGTCTATCAGGTCGTCAACCACCCTTCTCGCACCTTTATCGGAGTCAACGCCATCAACCGCCGCTTCTGGGTTTGTGCTATGATGGAGGTATCTATTTCAAATTTCACCTTCTGTTTATTTGCTCAAAAAAAAAAAAAAAAAAAAAAATCATAGAAAATTTTGTAAATTGCATCATTAATGGTGGTGAAGTTGTTGAGGTGATGGTGGCGGCAGGTGGTGGTCTTAGTGGTGGTAACATGGTTTTAAATATCAATATCAGTGATATTGATACATAAGCGATATAGTTATTTAAAACCATGGGTGGTGGGGGCTTTGTGGAGGTGATTGTGGCGTCAAGGCACGTGGTGGAAGTGGAGGTGGTGGTGGTGGTTTGGTTGAAGTGGTCATGGTGGGGTGGGGTAGAGGCGGCAAGGTGGTGGTGGTGGGCTAAATGATTTAGGTGTCAAAACTTTTTTTTTCTTACTTTCAACCCAAATAAACTTGTTTTCTGATGATCAAAATTTTTTATTTTTCATTCATTTAACATTTTCTATTGTACCAAATACTTGAAAAAAGTGAATATTTTTCGGGCAAACAAAACAGGGTGAATTCGTATATAAACATACACATGCAATATTGATGATTCTGAAATTGAAAAGGGCTATGGATGATGGCAGGACGCATCAAAGTACGGAGTTCTGGCGGTGCAGACGCTGAGAAACAACATAATGGCATCGACCCTTTTGGCATCAATGGCGATCATGCTCAGCTCTATCATCGCCCTCCTCATGAGCAACATAACCAGCACTAAGTCAGCAGGCAAGTTCGTATTGGGAGACAAAAGTGAGATGGGATTCTCCATAAAGTTCTTCTCAATACTAGTCTGCTTCCTCGTTGCATTCTTGTTCAATGTCCAGTCCATCAGGTACTACAGCCATGCCAGCATACTCATCAACGTTCCACACAAGAAAATGACTCACAATCGTCTCCACCATAGCCGCTATCTGACGCCCGAGTATGTGGGGAGGACGGTGAACAGGGGAAGCTATTTCTGGTCATTGGGTCTCAGAGCATTCTACTTTTCTTTCCCCCTGTTTCTTTGGATCTTCGGTCCGATTCCCATGTTTCTTAGCTGCCCTGTTCTGGTTTTCTTGTTCTATTTTCTTGATTTCATCTTCGATTTTGGATTGGTTGCTGCTGCTGCTTCTTCTTCTGACGATGATGATCGGCATGGCGACAATGAGGAATAGGACAACGCAGGGTGATAATACTTATACACTGGTCGCTGTCGATGAAAAAATAAAATAAAATAGCAGCATAGAAACAGAGAGAGCGATTACTATGGATTCAACTGAAGTTGAATTGAATTGAATTGCTCAACTTAGCTACTTGTACTATAGCCTTCTCTATTTTCTTTTCAATATCTATGTGATCACTCAGATTTGGTATTACCATTCAATCATATATTGCACTGTGTATATGTTGCAATTAGCATGGATTCAACTGAAGTTGAATTGAATTGCTCAGCGTAGCAACTTGTATACTAGCATTTTCTGTTTTCTTTTCAGTCTCTATGGTGAACACTTATCTGTGGTATTACTATTTAATAATATTTTTGTGTGGAAATCACTGGGCGACGACACTGTTATGCTAATGGAGTGTCATCTCCAGAATTATGCGAAAGTATGTTTAGAGTTACAAACCCTTATAATTATAAATTTTCTAATATAATATATGATATTTTAAAAAATTTTGAGGGCGCAGCCCATTCACACCCCCCTAGATCTATCCTTGCCCATGCACGCTCATTTCAAATGCACCCTCCAACACTTACTATTACTACTTACGTGGATATTTATGACTGGATTTTTATTTAGAAATCATCGTTAAAGAAATAATAAAAACAAATAACATAATGTCATCTAATCAGTGATATCCAATAGTGATAAAAAAAAAAAGAAGAGATTATACATAGGAGTTCTTTTATTAGTTAGTGATATTATGTATCAGTGCTGTAGTATTACCCTGATACAATGCAAGAGAGGATAGATATTCTGAATTCATGGGATTAAAGTTCCACAAGAGTCATGTCACACAACAATTTTAGCCAATGAGCTTACAAAAGATACACCTCTTATTATTTTATCAAACAAATGATCGCACCTTAAAATGCATGGAGGTTGGCGTTGCACTCAAAATTAGGCTGTGAGAAGAAGAGAGGTCATTTTCACTGTAAAAAAATATATATATTTGAAGCAAAACCGTTGACATAATATTTTGAAAGGGTTTGTCCAATTTCTGTCGTAATATTGAAATGTATAAGAACTTGAATATCATCCTTGGTTTCTTTAATTATTATTATTATTTTTTTTTGGGTATTCACACAATGAGGTGATGGGAAGTAAGAAGATGCCTCGAATACACACATAGGCAAAGGTGGGTTGGTAGAGTAGATGGTGGGAGATGTGAAAGGTTAGGCAATTCAAAGTTTTGTTGCATGAACACTTTCCCCCATATTTCTACCTCAAGTACTAATCAATGCTAACTGAACTTTCAATTTTATATCCCCCCATTCATTCAGCAACTTCCTTACCAAGAGAGCTTTGTGTGTTTTCTATTTTCTATTTTTGGGCGGCCAAGAGGTATGCAGACTGGGGAAGGTAATCAAAACAAGTAAATATATTTTGGATAAATTGTAGTCATCTCCCTTAACATTTAGAAAAAATACAATAAATTTTACAATTTTAACATAATTATATCAATCTCTTTATTTGAGTTGGGCCTTCAAAAGTACATGCAAATTCAATTTGGAACTCATGTTTCCATTGGCATTGAACTCTAAAGCGGTGTTTTTAATAAGAATAATAGTTAGATGAACCTGGGGCTACTGCTGTGAGGATCTGCTGTGAGCCCGTGGGATCTTTTTCCGAATTTTTTTCAATGATTCGAACCGTTCATATTGTAGGGTTCGTCGAGTATATCATTCATGCAAAAAATTCAAGTTAAATCAGAAATCTGTAACCCTATGATTAGATTCAAATTGTTTTACAAAAATTATCGAGATAATGTGAACCGTTTGTATTTTTGAAAACAAATGTACTCTTGTTATAAAGTTATAGATTTCCAATTAATTTGATTTTTTGCATGGATGACCTATTTAACAAACCCTACAATATGAACGGTTCAGATCATCAAAAAAGACTCGAAAAAATCCTCCACAAAACCACAGCAGATTGCTGCTGTGATTAAGTCACAGCCAGCACCCCTAGGTCCAGATGGGACCTGGGAGTAAATCCCACAATCTCATAATCTGTCTCTTTTTATTTTTATTTTTTTAGGCTTTTTTTTGTTTTTGGTGGTTTTTTTATTATTATAAAACTTATGTCAATTTATTTTATTTTATTTTATTTTTTATGTCCATCTAGACCAAATAACCTTGAAAAAATAAAAAAAAAGGTCACTAAACTTATAAAAATTGGCTTATCTTTGATTTAAATAAATAAAAAAAAAAAGACTTTGGATTGAACTAAAAAGTATATTATTTTAACTTAAAATTGAAAAAAGTTTTTTAAAGATAAAAATAAACTTAAAAAAATATTATTACTACTCTATAGCTGAAAAGACCTCTAAAGTTCATGTATTCACTAACTTTCATCTCAAGTGGTGTTTATAGGAATTATTTAGAATATTCTAAAAAAAATTAACATTTTCGAGTAATGTTAGGGGTGCCAATATTTCTATTAAATATTTGATCAAATGTCTCAAATGAGTGTAGTGTGAGACATTTGATCAAATATTTAATAAAAATATTAAGGCCTATAACATTTACATTTTCTAACTTTTTGATTAAATAGTCAAAAACTTGTTTGTCAATAGTTGGAAAAGTCAAAGAAAATCTCTCCACGACTCTACTTACAAAAGAAAAATAAAAAAATCCTCGCAAACGGCCTCTTAATAGACCTGTTTATCATGATTAATTGAGTCAGTGTTCGGGATAAAAATTTTTGGTGGTTTTTATTTTTTTTGGTCTTTGATGATTTTTTTTAAAAAGATTTAAGTTTTCGGATTTTACATAATCAGACGGACCGCAAAGGTAAAATTTTACAATAAGCCTAAATTTTTTTTTTATTACTCTATAGCCAAAAAGACCTCTAAAGTTCATGTATGTGCTAACTTTCATATCGAGTGGTGTTCATAGGAATTGTTTAAGATGTTCTTAAAAAGCTAACTTTTTCGAATAATATTAGGGATACCAACATTTTTATAAAATATTTGATCAAATATCTCACATGAGTATAGCACACTCATGTGATCAAATATTTGGTAAAAATGTTAGGGCCTATAGCATTTTCTAACTTTTTGATTAAATAGTCAAAAAGTTTGTTTGTCAATAGTTAAAAAAGTAAAGAAAAAAAAATCACTCAACGACTTCACGTACAAAAAAAAATCTTTCCAAACGGCCTCTTAATAGACTTGCTTATCATGATTAATTGGGTCAATGTCCGGGATAAACATTTTTGGTTTGGTGGGTTTATTTATTTATTTTAAATTTTGATTTTGATTTTTATGTCTTTGATAGGGATTTTTTTTTTTTTTTTTTTGGTGTTTCATAGGGAATTTTTTTGGGAAAATTGGTCTAGGGTCCTTCCCCCACTTTTCGTAATGGAAGAGATCCACGATATTATTTTTTGATGTCTAAGGTCCCTCCCATCTATCACAGAGAAATTCAGCCCCCTTCATTTTCTCTACTCTCACTCATCACCACGATCAAACACGCACACACATAGAGTTCACTGTTCGTGATCGGAAACGCAATCATCATTACTCTGTTTCTGAAATACAGATCGATCATGGAGAGCTGAGATGATCGTCGGAACCCGGCCTGCCTTTCCTTCTTCAAAGGCGCACTCTAGCAACCTCCCCTGCGATGAAGACGGCATTTGCATGATCTGCAAGAAGAAGTCGGCGGAGGACGAGACCATCACCGAAAGAGTGAGAGAGCTTGTGTGTTGCTGTGTGTGTATCTCTTTTTTTTTTTTTTTTTTTACACCAACAACCACCAGTACAGTCTTGAACCCCGAAAGATGTGAAGAAGAGAGAAGATGCGAACTCTAATGCTGCTTCGTTTTCTTCTTGCTTGGCTCACTCTCGTTTCATCTAGCTCTAGCTCAGGCAATTAAATTCTCAGCTTTATGCATTGTTTGGTTGTTAGAGTCAAAGGTATATAATATGGAAGGCAACATCTCTGGGTTCAACTCTCTGGGTTGATCCAGAGAATTTCTCTGGTTTCAAGCATGTATCTTTTGGCATGTTTAACATTAAAGAAATTTTCCTTAGGTTCCACACATCCAGTAACATTAACGAAATCTTTTGGCAGAATTGAAGAATTTGTAATTCATAATCATATAACCAGGATGCTGCTAGTGGAGGATCGAACCCACGGCAGAGAAATTTGAATTTTCTCTGGAGTCCATGAAAGGCTAAGGAAATTTCTCTGGCAGTGTCCATGAAAGGCTAAGGAGGTCAGAGAAATTCAAAATTTTTCTGGACCAATTTTCTCTGACTTGAATTTTCTCTGGATCAATTTTCTCTGGATTGTTGTTGAGGGACCTTAGACATCATGAAAATATTTGATGTCCTTTATACTATAAAATCATAATATCAGGGACTTTAAAAAAAATACCCCAATTTTTTTTAATCATGATTAATTGAGTCAGTGTTCGGGATAAATATTTGGTTTTGCTTATTACTTATCATGATTAGTTGAGTCGATGTCTGGGATAAACATTTTTTAGAAGTCTTCCAACCTATTGCAACCTCCTTGGTTAATACTATCATCATGTCTATCTTGTTGGGTAATGTAAATCCTGACAAGTTCTAGACGTTAATCTTTTGATTGTGGATCCAACTTTGAGGTAAATTGACGGAGAGTGTCCGAAGGTGGGGGGTGCTTTCTCCCAACCCGAATTTGCAGTAAGGGTAATTTTGTGTTCAACGCTGCTACACACCCCCAGTGGGGGTCGACCCCCGGTGACGTGGCGGGCCTCCATTGGCCAGTTTTCTGTTTTTTTTTTTTTTTTCTTTTCTTCCAATCCTGCAGTGTCACGTGGCACTGGGGGGTCGGTGGGGGTGGGGTTTACTGAGGGTCCGGCGCATTTTTGTTTTGTATTTTTGTACCTGTGAATTGTTGTCATAATTTCTATGTATATATATATATAGTTGAGGGTGAATGACTATTTTTTGGATACCTTGTGTAACATTTTTTATCATTGTGAAATTGTAACAACCATGAAGGTAATGATTGTGTTCTTTGTGTATGCACATAATTTACAATTCTTGTGTGTTTATTCTTTTTTATTTTCATACCTTATCGATCTTAGTCATGTTTAACCTTTGAAAGTCACAATTACCATGAAAAGAGATTGAAAAAAAAAAAAAAAACTACTTCACCAAACATGAATATGTATAACAGAGGTCAAGTGGCACTGTTTTTTTTCTTTTCTTTTTTTTTTGTTTTGTTTTTTTTTTCAGCAGTGGATTAGTTCTCTCTACAATGTGCAAAGAAATGAACTACTGATTGTGAATGCTCAAGGTGACCCAAATTCATGAAAGCCCTATCTACCCAAAAGGATGGAAAAGAAGGAAGAAAACAAATTTTGAGCAAACTATTAGAGCTAAGCAAATATTTTGGGCTTGAGCTGAGCTGTGTAGCTTTTGTTGGTTTTGCAGTAAGTACCAACACACGTTGTTGAGGCAAGTTCTTATTGTATACCAGTTTTTGCATTTGTTCCACATTACTTGTTTAACTTTTCATTTATGAGTTTGTAAATGGAATCTCATGTCTTATATTTGAACTGGATTCTATAAGGCTCATGTTAGCCCATGGTTTGGACCTAGCCCATATTAAGCAACGCAAGTTTGCTTGATAAACCGATTCTCTCTCAAATTAGTTTATGTAAAAGTCTCTTTAGGTACGCCTTACAAATTAAGTACAAATTGTTGCCAAAAAAAAGGGAAGCAGATTAAACTGATGCTGGAGTACTATTTTAATGTAGATTTTGCCTACTTCATATACAATTATAGTTCTACACTTTCTTCTTTTCTTTTTTTGGCTCACAGTAAAACGATTCCTCTTGTAAAGGAACTTTGTCATAATTATTGTCAATTAGAGGTTGATGTTATATTCTCTTACGTCTCAATATTTTGGGACATGGTGGACTGATCTAACCAGAATCGAACTGATGTTTTGCCAAAAGAGAGAGAAAGAAAGAAAAAAAAAAAAAAAAAAGAGTACAAATAGAGTTTTCATACAAAAGCTCAATAAGAATGATGATTCATATTATAAGTCATAACAAGGAATGTTTTAGTCGGAAATGAAAGGAACATAAAGGGCCATATTATTTTGTAAGTAAATTCTGTTTAAAATATCAGTTTGTAAATCTTACTCTAGTAGTAGAATATTGTTACAATTATTGAACAATGTTTTTAACTCCACAATCCAAGAACTCACTTCATGCACTCTTGTGTTTTCTAGAGAGCGATTAGAGAGAAAAGAATACATAATATGTTAGAATTGTCGATTTGCAATCCTGGAAGTGTATATGTAGTTACACACTGTTTGAGTCTTAACTCAAATCAAAATACCCACATCTCCTACTGACACATGATTTGGGCTATGGAACAATTTTTTTTAATCAATTGGATGCATGGAGTGCTACTTGTTGCCATCTAGCCGACTGTTTTTTTTAGCAGAGTACTGGCAAAAAGAAGAGAAAAATGTCTTTGTAAGTTGATTCCAATTACTAGATACCAATTCCACTCGTACTTTACAATTAGTGATCCATCACTTTCCATAGTTTAAAATAACTTGGTGCCAATTAAGTATATTTGAAATCAGCGTATGTGAAATTGTACAATTTTGAGGCATACAACAAACTAACAACCTTTCATTTTCTAGGCCATGTCCCTTACATAATCCATCTTCTTTTACCAGAAGTAACAGATCAAACCTTTACTGTTTTGGGTTTTGACAGAAAAAGTTTAGCCATCAAACACCTCTTCGCTTGGCATTGTAATTTTGCTTGTATGAAGTAGTTAATTTTGTTTTCATAAAGCATTCACAACTCACAAGAACAATGGATTTAGCATGTCCTTTTTAAATTGGCATTAATAAAATTTGACAAATAAAATGTACATATCTGCTTTGTCAGAGACTCCACTGCTAATTCTTATGCCATTCTGTATAAATGGAGTAGTAAAAAGACACGATCAACTACAGGACAAGCAGAATAATGCTGTATGTATTAATTAATGTATTAATTAGTATACTAACAAATAATTTGGCATAATTTTAAAAATTTTAGATATTTGTAATTTGTATAATAGGTGAGATCAGTAATAATGGCATAACACTAGTTAGTACGCTAATATGTATATTAATTGGTATATGTAGCACTGCTGGGACAAGCATAACCGTGATTCATAAGTATTTATTGTGTAGTACTCATCTTCGAATCTTCTAAATACTTCCGGTCCCTCTCTCTCTCTTTCTCTCTCATCCAAATTCAATGTTTTAGAGACGAATTTAGGATTTGAGTTTTGGCAAGGCAAAAATACTATAACTTTTCATCGAAAAAAATTATAACAAAATTTTAAATTTTGATTTATACCAATACAATACAAAATAAAATAAAATAATAATATTACTATTAATTGGATATTCTTTGTCAACATAATTGAAAACAAAAATATAATTGGATATATTTCTTGTAAACATTAACTTGACAAAATATTAACTATTATTATGTCTCTGTCTAGTAAAGTTAACTATTTAAAAATGTTGTAATCGCTACTGTTTCTATTATATATAAAAACATCTATAATAAACTCCACATAAAAACTTTAATTAATATCTTTCTTAATAAATATGATCAGATAACTTGCTATAAGATCATCTTCCATCTTATTATGCAGTTTAATTTTGGGAAAAAAAAATATAATTGAAAATGTATGTTTTTATGAGTATAATGATAATCCATTTCAATAAGTGGTATTAAAATTTATTAACTTGTTTTAAAAATGTCATATTGAAATAGACAATATTCTTATTTCTAGAGAATGAACAAACAAGAACGAGTGCAAAATAAGATGAGAGAATGAACAAACAAATATGAGTGTAAAATAAGATGCATAATCAAATTAAAATGTGTGATTTATAAAACAATAAGAAAAAACATAGATGACATATGAACAAAAAATAAGAATACTAATAAATAGAAACCGATAAAAAAAAAATACAAGTAACTTTAAAAAATATAGAAATATAATAAATAATACAGATAACAAATAGAATATATCAATATTTGATAAAACTCAATTTAAAAATTATTTTTAAAATTTTGTAACGTAAATAATTTATAGGGTGCAAACTACTGAAATTTTGGGAGTGCAAAACATTCTAATTTGAAATTATCTTACTAATTATTAGTATCATATATATAAATTTTTAAAGTTTTGGGAGTGCAACCGCCGCTGCCTGCACGCCCTACATCCATCCTTGATGGGTTTACAAGCTGATTCCAACATCAAATCCATTCACATTATATTCCGAGTTAGTAGATAGTCATTAGTCCATTATTCTTATCATCATAATTTCATTACCTTAGTAGGCAATCCAGTAGATTATACAAGCTGATTCCAACATCAAATCCATTCACATTATAGTAAGTTAGTAGATAGTCATTAGCGCATTATTCTTATCATCATAATTTCATTACCTTAGTAGGTAATCCAGTAGATTAAGCAACCTAGAAAAGACTTAATCACGGGATTTTTCTAAACCTCAAGTTGAAATAATTAACAGAAAAGAACTGTAAAGGGCAGTTCAGTGGACGACAACCTAATTCGTAACCACTACAAAAGTACAATACTAGTAATTCCCTATGAAAACAGAGGTAATAACTATTAACAAAGGCAAGTAAATATTTACAAGGTGTTTAAAACAACAAAGAAGTCAATTATGATATTAATGTGACACAAATTATATCAAATATGAATGAATCGGTACCATAAAGTAGAATTTATCTGTCACTCGTGTTCATCAACGTGCTTATCTAGAAATGCTTGAGCTAGATTACTGAAGCTTACACTAACTGCACCAGCTGCCGCATACCTTCTCATGACATCCACCACCTCTGGTTTCAATATCTCTTCCTTGTTAGAAGCATTACACAGATAATACAGAGCCCCGACAGCATAATTTACCTACAAATCGTAATTTACTTGAATTAGAAACATACATGAATATGATTCTACACCATATATATAAATTAGAAACATAATTTTATTACTAGCTACAAAGCAAAAAAACCTGTCTCAAATATGTTGTTATCTAATACACACCACAAACTTGAATGAGCAAAATCTACAAACAAAATGCAAATTATTTTGTTTTCCTTCGAATTATGAAATCATGGTGGTTGAGTATCTAATTCAGAGTTCCTTCCAATCTATGATGGAACCCAACTTGAAGAAGTGAAGAAGCAATGACAATTGAAATGATGTATTCTAACCCATGAAAAAGATTTACGCCTTACAGTGTTTCTAACAGGACTTGATAAACATTGAATGATAAGAGGAATCCCACCACACTGGGTGACAATGGCAGCATTTGCTGGATCTGCAGAGAGAATTCAATAAGTTAGACACCATTACGTGCGCGCGTGCACACACACACCCCTAATAGCACTCATTACTTTGAAAGAAGTTGAAGAACATGAGCAAGAAAATTGGAATGTTTTGAGTTAATATAGAAGTATCTAGCAAAAGGTTTAGATCTTTTGGCTACCAACACAAGAATTGCAGATCCCTCCAACACCAAATTCTACAAGCTTCTCATTTGGTTCTGTTATGCAATCAAGGAAAAGTTCCAAAATGTTGAGCTGTTTAAAATCACAAATAGAAGTTATTATGTGATAAGATAAGCTCAGGAAATAAATTACAAGTTGTTCACCATTCAGTCGAGGACACTGAACCTGACGCAAGAAGGTATAATTGTAAGGATCATAAGCGAAGTTCGCTAAATTAGCAACAATCCTCTCTTTTGATTCTGCAAACACAAGTATCAATCATTCATGTTAATGGTAATGGTTGAGGTTTATCGAAAGCAAGAATAAGTAAAAGAAATTGGAACACTGCCATTGACTTCATTCACTTAAATATTCAACCAGGCATTTCTACAACTACATGAACTGAGTGACATGAATTACTAATTCATGGAACTTTTCCACCAGAACTGATCCTGAACCTTTTATCATCATATAATTTGAAATGAGGTATGTAATACCCTCAGATGTCACTCTAAAAAAAAGTATCAAGCAGGATGAGAAAATCTGGAAATTCATTTCACCTTAGGTAATGTGTTCAAAAGCAAGCATGTCCCCAGGACCTCTATTTTTTCATTCCGCTCAATTAAGGGTCAGAATTTCAGTTAAACTAAAGCTATAGCATGTCTTTCTGTAAGCCCAAGTTAAGCTTGGTCTCCCTTGTTTCCTAACATTACCCTCAACGCAGATAGTGTCACCCTTCCTAACTGGGGCACTTACTAGTCTTCATAGCACACAACCAAACCATTTTAATCAATTTATCCTCATTTAAGGTGCTACCTCTACCATCTCATGAATTCATTCATACCGAACTCCCTCTCCTAATTTTTCCACACATCCACCTCAGTATACTACCACACTTGGTAATCAAAACCCAAACTACCTTCTTATGCTAAACAAAATGGACCCCTTATGTTTAACAATCCCTAATGCTGAGTTATTACTCAGAGCATTTCTAGTGATTGGGAAGAGGTGAGGTGGACTCAAGACTTGCCACTAAATCCAAAGTAACTAAATTGCAACCTTATCAACTTTTCTTTGTTTAAGAAAGGCATAGCTAATTTCAAGATTCTGCATTAAGTTAAATTTCAAAAAGAGGAAAAATCACAGAAATACAATTATACAACAATGTTGACACATCATACCTTCACTAGTCGCATTCTGAAACTGAGACACTAATTCCTGAAACCAAAAGGTGAAATTTAATCAACACCCACATACATAAAATACTTCACTAGTCATGCATGTAACTGTTCCATCCTTACTAACACTAATTTCTAACTTATTTGTTTCTGCAATAAAATCCGAGTTTGAATTCAATTTTTTTTTATAATTGATTTGAAGAAGCAACATTCAAAACTATTACTTGAATAATTGGTTTTTGGGAAAACACTGAAAATTGATAGGGCACTAACATAAACAATAAAAGGAGAGAATTCATGTGATACCAATCTGGGTCTAAGTGTGTGAAGTAATGGACCTGAAGATATTGAAGCCTTGGAGTTCCATATTTTCCAGTACGCTCTTCTTGCCTCCGACTATTGGTGAACATAATAGACTCTGTTTAACATTGAAATCACAACCAACCAACTATTCCTTTGTTTATCACAATTCTGCAAACAACGATCACTCAAACTAGGGCTAGAATTAGTAGGTTTTCAAGGAGAGAGAGAGAGAGAGAGAGGGAGAGAGAGAGAGAGAGAGACACCTGAGATGGAGACTGAAGGCGTGACTCGTAGCTTCAGACAAAGCTGGAAGAAGGAATTCGAAGAGACCGATTTGCAAAATCGAATCGCCGAGAGGGTATTCCGAAAAACCGTAAACCACTGCAGAAGTAGATGTGGGCCTGGGATTTCAAACTCAACAAGCCCAATTTCGCAAATGGTAGCCCAACAAGCCCAATTATTTAAAATAAAACACTCATTTAGATTTGTTTAAAATATGAATTTTCTCATGTGATTTAGAAAATTATAAATACCTCCCTGTCAGAATTTTTTATTTAACAGAATTAATTAAAAAAGTGAAATTTCTAACTGTTCATCTATATAATAATAAAATTATTTAAATTATTAATTGAAATAAAATTTTAACATTATGAAAAAATTGTAAATTAACTTGATAATTTATTAATAAAAAGACCTATTTATTATGAAATTAAAAATTTTAAGAGGTATAATGTAATTTTTAAAACTATAAGAACAGTAATTTAAGTAAATGTCGAAAGTGTGTTTATAATTTACCTAAATATAAATGAGACAGATGAACCAAACAATATTCTGCTTGCTACAACCATGAGCAACAAAAAGTGACCAACCATTAAGTGTGACATATATCTATATCTATTACTGACTGTAATAACTTACAGATGTATATTCACACATAATCAAAATTAAGAATTAAAAAGTAGAACTTAAACCCACAAATAGCCTTCCAGAAACGAAGAAATAATATAAGCAGCCCCATCGTACACAAAATGAGCATAATAATCAATAACACAATTGATTGGCCACATCCTAAGCAAAATAACAATGGGCATTAGAATCAAATAACCATTTGATTGGCCACAACCAATCGATTAGTCAATTGATTGAATGGGATTGGCTGTATCTAATCAATTGGCCAATTCATTGCACTTTTAAAATTTCACAAAAAAAAAATTGATTGCTCAATCAATTTGAAGAATTGGTCACTCCAATCAATTGTGTAATTAATCGGATGGCTTAGCCACATGTAATCAATTGGCCAATCTATTCGCTTCTTCAATTAATTGGATAAATTGGTCAATAAACATTGTACAATATGACCTACCAAGAATTTACTTTTTGTGTGATCACCAATAAGAACAAATTTAAAATAAAAGAAGTAAAAAGAAAAAGAAAAGACATGACCAACAAAGT
Source organism: Camellia sinensis (assembly GCF_055761805.1). NCBI lineage: Eukaryota > Viridiplantae > Streptophyta > Magnoliopsida > Ericales > Theaceae > Camellia > Camellia sinensis. Next base: position 8,932,845 of record NC_138968.1, read on the forward strand.
TCAACAATGGGTGAACAAATTCAACAATTTAATGCACACTTGGAAAAAAAAGAAGAAGGGATCAGACGATTAAGATTTGTATAGTAAGGAAGATTAATCTTTCTTACATAATTTACCCACAACCTTAATAACATAACTTCAAGTTACGTCTCGGATTCAAGTGGTGACAACATGATCTTCTCCATATGTCCCGAATTCTAGAGACCCCATCACTTTCATAGAAATAAGAGTGCATGTGCATAATAAGTGTGTGAGTGAATTTCTGACCACATTGCCAGCTCAGTATTCAACTGGAGAATATTGGCAGAATAGATGGCACCTGAATGACCTGTAACAGAAAGAAGAGATTTTGGTGGTGGTTCGTCCACCCGGGAGCACTCTGACGATCAAGTTAGTTAAATATCTCCCAAAGATAACCAAAGTGCTTAACCCACTATTTAGAATATAAATTGCGTACATTCGACCTATTAGGGGTGCCCCTCTTTTATAGCCGACTCAATCCTAGTCCCAATAGAAGCCTAGCTTCAATGAACTTCAGCTCAGTGCTTATCTTGGACTCTCCAATAGATAAAGATAAACTTCCTAAGAGTTTTATCCTTATCTAGGCTGAGGTCCTTCCTCATTCTAGGACTTTTGTCCCTTATCCGTTTATCCCGGACTCCGATATCTTCAGAGATAACCTCGGCCTAGCTGAGATCACCTCGGTATCACGACTAGGACACGTGGTACCCCGGTTGACACGTCGACGTCACCTTGGCCACGTGTTGGTACTCAGAAAATATATCCCCACAACTGCCCTCTAAATTCTATTACCTCGGCATCCTAAGGTGATGGAACCTATATCGTCATATCGTATAGCATGTCGGCTATCTTGCTATATCATCCATTTACTGAGGTCATAATACATCGGCTTCACACGACCAGGTCCTGTAGTCTGTCTCATCAAGGCTTTTAGAACCAATAACCTAGTTTTATTCGAGTTTATTTAGCCGAGATCCTTCTACCAGCCGAGGTCATTGCTTCATTAAACCAAGAACTCCAAGAGTTTTATCACGCGTATGAGCTGTCACGCAAAATAAATCAACCATTTTTGCTACGCGTCTTCCCCTCACTGGATCGTACTCGATATGCGCCTGTAAGTCGTCTTGTGTCTGGGTGCGCCGTTTGACAAGCACGTCGCCCTAGACACATTGATGGTATTTTGCCGCCATTCTCCGCGTTTTGATCAAAATCAATTCTCTCTCTCCGTCTCTTCACTTTTTGCATCATCATTTCTGAAGTATCTAACTTTTTGTCTCTCTCTCTAATCTGTCTTTGTTCAAGCTTTTCTAGCTCTGCAACTTGCTCTGTTCACCTCCTTCGGCATGATTTTCACTGCTCCGTCGCTTTTGTAACCATCGTCTGACTTCGGCGATCCTCACACCGGCCTCACTTTCTCTGGTAAGCCATTATTCCTCATGGTTTTCAGTTCTTGATTTCACTGCGAACTCTGTTGTTTTTTACAAACTTGCTTATGTCTTCGATTATTTTTAATCTGTACCTTGATTTGCATCACGTGTTTGAGTATGTTTGCTTCGTGATTCTGTTTTTGCCCAATCCTTTCTCGAATATTCACACACTACTCACAAATTTGTTCACTTTCGCCACTGTTCTTGGCCTCGCATCCTTGTGCACACTTTGTCACAGTGTTCTTGATAGTTCGTCACTGTTTTTGATTCTAAAACACGTTCTTGTTTTCTGTGTCTTCTCCAAATTCGTGCCTTTAATCTTCGTTTCCGTGGATCTAGGATTGGGATTTGCTTGTAGAACCCACAAATTTTTAGGAAAAACTGAAACACATTCCCCTTAAGATCCCCACAAATTCTTACCCCAACTCACAATTAGGTTTTAGTTGAGGTCCTTAAAAAACTGTCACAAAACACTTCCTTCCGAAATCCTACACCTTCTCCTTAGGCCGACACCATGGGTATGTGGAAGCATAGGGTAGACACCCCGACCAAGTTAGAATACTTTAGGCGGGAGTTTTCCATCCCTGCCGACGTCCACCTCAGGTTGGCAGGGGAGAAAGATTCCATTATGCCCGATGTGAACCTCATGCCTTTCCCAGTAGTGGCCTTTATCGAGTGTGGACTTAGGTTTCCACTTGACACATTTTTTCTGAGAAATCCTTCATTACTATAAATTGAACCCAATGCAGCTTGCCATCAACTCTTACCGAGTTATTAATGGTATAATAGCCTTAGCCAAACAAGAGAATGCTAGGGTTACTCTTGCCGATATCCAGTATTGCTACACTATGTGTCGCCTGAAATCGGAAAAAGGCCACATGTATTACCTCAAGCCAAGGTCCACTGAGTACAAGCTCATTGCCGACCTCCCAGACTCAAACAAGGGTGTTGGAGACGATTACTTCATCGTCTCGGGCAACTCGGAGTTTCAACCAAACGATGACCTCCATCATTATCCTCTAAGCCGAATAGTTTTCGGGGAAGGAGATGGCAAGAGCCAAGTGTCACCTTTCCTTGCTCTATTTTTTAGAGTTTTCAATACTTTGTTCTAATGTCTGTGCTCTTCTTTTTGCAGTTCTTTCCCAGCCACCAAAGGGCTTTCACAAGTCTTTCTTCCCCAGCAAGGACTTGAAGAAGCTATTGAATTTGCCCGTCCAGAAGCGGAGAGCCCCTCTGCTACTCAATTTCATTCCTACTTACAAGTCGGTTCTTCCCGAAGTTCCAAAGAAGAAGAAGAGTCAGTTTCCTCCGTCTGCCACTACTCTTCCAGCAACCTCGTCATCTCGGCCAGATCAAGGGTCAACCTCTGATCCAGCAGAGCAGCCATCTACCTCAGCTCCACAACTGATCCCACCATCTCAATGCCGACGACGACGCTGAATTGTTTTTGTTGCTGAGATAGGCTGCAAGAAAGCAGTTGCTGAAGACCTCTTGGCCGACATCCCATCCTCCGTCGACGCTCAACCAGCACCAACTTAGCTTCCAAAATCGAAACAAAAAAGGCTGAAGAAGGCTCAGCCAAAGGCAACGGTGACTTGTTTGATACCGAGGACACCTTGCCAATTTCAAAATTGGCTTCGAGCGAAAAAACCCCCTCCGTCCTCGAGAAGAGGCCTGCTGAGGCCAAACCATCCCAATCAACTCGGTCAAAGAGGCCGAGGTCCGAATCTACCATGACCTCGGGGCCCATGAGAGCAGATGCCCCCTGGGCCCCCCAGATTACCATCGAAGACAAGCCAGTCAAAGCTGGCGACAGTGCGACTGATCTTGAAGTCGGTGTCGTCCTCTTAATGGCTTTGCTCCTTCCAAACGATCTCAACCGCAACGCCGAGATGAGCGAGTACGAAAACTTCGCTCTGATGCTCCAGCACTCTGTTCAAGTAAGTCTTCCACACTTGGTATTTTTCTTTCTCCATTCTTTCATACCCAGAGGATTTTACTAACTTTTGTTCTGCTGACTTTCTTTCAGGCGATCCAGCACGCCCACTTCTTTTCAATGCAAGCTTTTGCGATGAGCAAGGAGTTGGTCGACAAAATTAGGGAGGCCTCTGCTTTACAAAAGTCCCTCAACAGGACCAAGGGCAAGTTGAAGACCTTGGCAGATCAAGCCAAGGCAGCTGTAAAGGCTCAGGACGCGGCTGAAGAGAGAGCTGACGCCGCAGAGGCCATTAAGAAGGTCCTCGAAGCCAAGAAGAACGAGGCCTTAATAAAAACTACTGAGGCTTAAGCCGAGCTCCGGGCCGCCTTGGCCACAAAAGATGCCGAGCTCAAGGCCGCCGAAGAGAAGGCATACAATGAGGGGGTGGCCGATGTCACGGCGGACTACAAAAAACAAGTGAAGCAGGCATGCAACAAGGGTTTCACCCTTGGTTGGATGGCTGCCCTCAAGAAGTTGGACGTCCCCGAGGACTCCCCCCTCAAGAATGCCGACGTCCTCGCTTTGCCATTCCCCTCTACTCCAAGCCAATTCGAAGACGATTCTGAGTCTGAGGAGGAAGCTTTGGTAAGGAAATCGAAGGAAGCTGCTGGGGCCAAGTCCCCTACTCCAAATGAGCAAGTCCTGGACTTGACTCAGGATGAGTAGGGTGAGGAGGTCTCTAAAGATGTTACTCCTGAGAAGGCAACATTGGTCCCGCCTATTGTCGATAAGAGCCTCGACCAAACCCTTCAAGAAATAGATGCCGAGCTTGCGGCTGAGAAGGCTGTCGAGATGTCTTCTCAGCAGTCTTTCAAACTCCAGACCCAACTAGCCAGCGGCGCCGAAGAGTCTTAGTTTTGATGTTTGTCTCATTCTTTCTGTACTTTGTACTTTGGTTTTCTTCTTTTTAGAATATTTGTAAGTTTTAAGTTGGCCGACATTCCATCTTTTGAATGTTAATACAACTTCCTCTCCTGAATGCTTGTATCTCTATCTTCCTTTTACTGCCTTGTATGATTCTATACTTAGAATAATTTGGATGTCTTCAACATACAGTTTATTTGTGCGATCTTCTCGGGGTGATATACCTCGGTCATACCCACCAACGATTAATCTCAGCCTGGACTTAACACCAACATCCTTCAACATGACCTAGGTTTAACTTCAACTTGTGAATTTTTCTTAAATTTCAACAAGTGTTAATCATGATCTCGGTTTAACTTTAACTTGTAAATTTTTCTCAAATTTCAGCAAGTGTTAAACATGATCTCGGTTTAACTTCTACTTATAATAAATTTTCTTAAATTTCAACTAGTGTTAAATATGATCTCGGTTTAACTTCAACTTGTAAATTTTTCTCAAATTTCAACAAGTGTTAAACATGACCTCGGTTTAACTTTAACTTGTAAACTCAAGTTTCAACAAGCGTTAAACATGATCTCGGTTTAACTTTAACTTGTAAATTTTTTTCAAATTTCAACAAGTGTTAAACATGATCTCGGTTTAACTTCAACTTGTAAATTTTTCTCAAATTTCAATAAGTGTTAAACATGATCTCGGTTTAACTTCAACTTGTAAACTTAAGTTTCAACAAGCGTTAAACATGACCTCGGTTTAACTTCAACTTGTAAACTCAAGTTTCAACAAATGTTAAACTAATTTTAGCTTGTACATTCTACCTTTCCAGGAACCATTTTCCAACTCTTTGCCCCCTAATGTGAACTTAAGTTCCACTTGGGTTCTCATTATGCATGTGTTCTAGAAACATCGTCAACTATCTTATCAATCATAAGTGTAAAAAAACAAGCTAAAACTTTATTTATTATGTCGGCTAATAACAAAGAACAAGAAAGTGTAATGATAAAAAAATTTCAGATTGCAAGTATTCTAGGGCCTTGGCAACTCTTTGCCTTCATTATCTTCAAGTCGATATGCCCCATTGCCCAATATCGAGATGATTCTATAGGGTCCCTCCGAATTCGGGCCAAGTTTGCCCTCTTTGGGATCCTTCTTGTTGCCGACGACCTTTCTCAAAACGAGGTCACCGACTTGAAACTCCCTGGGTTGACCTTCTTATTATAAGCCCTGGCAAGCTGCTGTTGGTATGCCGCCAGCCGAATTGCAGCTCTCTCACTTCTTTCTTCTAGCAGATCCAGATCTCGGGCTAATAATACATCATTAGTCCCATTCTCTACTCCCTTAGTTCTGATTCCTGGGATACCGACCTCTAGTGGAATTACTGCTTCTGTGCCATAAGCCATGGCAAATGGGGAATTCCCCGTTGATCTTTTTGGCGTAGTCCGATATGCCCAGAGTACACTGGGCAATTCATCCACCCATTTTCCCTTTGCTGCTTGTAGCCTTTTCTTTATCCCGTCCAAGATAACTTTGTTGGACGCTTCTGCTTGTCCATTACTTTGAGGAAAACTTGGGGTCTAAAAATAATTCTTGATTTTGAATTTTGCACAGAAGCTCTTGATTAGCTTACTGTCAAATTGTGTTCCATTATCTGCAACTATTGCTCTTGGAATCCCAAACCTGGTGATGATGTTCTTCCATATGAAGCTCTTCACATCCATGTCTTGAATCTTGGCAAAGGGTTCAACTTCTATCCACTTGGTGAAGTAATCTGTTGCTACCAGCAGGTACTTTCTTTGCCCAGTTGCTTGGGGCAGTTTTCTAACAAGATCCATGCCCCACTGGGCAAACGGCCAAGGACTGGATACTGGGTTTAGGTCTGCTGCTGGTTGGTGTATCAGAGGTGTAAACCTTTAGCACTTTTCATACTTATTGACATAGACTTTTGCATCTTTCTGCATGTAAGGCCATCAATACCCCTGGATAATGGCCCTATGAGCAAGTGATCTGCCCCCGGCGTGGCTTCCACATATTCCTTCATGTATTTCGTACAAAAAATCTTCAACTTGTGTAGGATGTACACACCTTAAAAGGGGTCCAGTGAAGGATCTTCTGTAGAGATGTCCCTCTACTGTCAGACTGAATCTTGGCGATTTCAATCTGATCTTGTGTGCCTCCTTGTGATCATCTGGCAGTTTTCCTTCTTTCAGGAATGCTATTATTACGTCTATCCAACTTGGTCCCATGTCCACACACATTGTTTCACGTTCTGTCGTCAATGGTTCGATGCTCGGGCCCGACAAGTAGTCAACCATTATTGTCCTTACCTTTCCAGGTTGTATTGCACTAGCCAGGTTGGCCAGGGCATCGGCGTGATTGTTATCATCTCGACTAATCTGCTGTAGTTGGAAATTTCGAAATAGGGCCATCAATTTGTCGACCTCCTTCACATAGGCCGACATCTTTTCGTCTCGGGCTGCGAACTCGCCTGTTGTCTGGTTGACTATAAGCTGAGAGTCACAGAAGACTATCACCTCATCTGCTTCTACTACTACTACCAGTTTCAGTCCTGCAATCAGTGCTTCATACTCCGTTTTATTGTTTGAGGCCTTGAACCCCAAACGAATGGATTGTTTTAGTATCTGTCCATCTGGAGATACCAGTACTACTCCTGCCCCCGTTCCTTGTCGGTTTAAACTCCCATCAACAAACAGTCGAAAGGAGTCACCGATGTAAATGCTGTAGGGCCTAAGTTTTTCTTCCTTCCTTTGTTCTGTTGCCCTCGGCTAGGTTCCTCTTTGCTCGCTTGGACATCGTTCACCTCGGCTCAACGGAGCCCGATGTACGATGGATCCTGGCGTGAACTCGGCCACGAAGTAGGCCAAAAGTTGGCCTTTGATTGCTGTTCTGGGCCTGTATTCCAGGTCATACTAGCCCAAGGCCACTACCCACCTGGTTATTCTGCCTGTCAGATCTCCCTACTGTAACAGGGACTTCCATGGAAGCTCATCCTTCCATGCCCTGAAGTGACATCCACCAGTTGGTCAATCTTGGGTAAAGGAAAACTGTCTTTGGGACAGGCCTTGTTTAGGCTGGTAAAATCCACGCAGACTCTCCATTTACCATTCTTTTTCTTCACCACCACTGTATTCAATAGCCATGTCGGGTAATTTACCTCTCGAATGGCTCTGGCCTCCAGAAGTCTATCTACATCCTCTTCCACTGCCTCAACATGCATCAATGTCGGTCTTCTTGCCCGTTGGATTACAGGTTTGGCCGACTTGTCTATGTTCAGTTTATGGCAAGTGACCTCGGGGTCAATGCCTAGCATTTCATAAGGCGTCCAGGCGAACACTTCAATGTTTGCTCTCAAGAATGCCTCCAGTTCTTTTTCCTCTTCTTCGGCTAAGCCCGAGCCGAGAAGGAAGAAGCGTTCTTCATCCCCCTGCTGGACGAGGATTTTCTTTAGGGCTTTTTCACTTTTCTCGGCTGGCTCCTTGCCGACGTCCTCTAGGACTTCCACGTCCTCGTCTTCGATCTCTGCCCTTTCTGGCTCTCGTATGCTGCAGGTGGATTTCATTGCTGCCATGGAGCAGTTCTTTACCTGCAGCTGATCCCTTCTAACCTCCTCTATTCCATGCTCTGTTAGGAATCGCAGTAGCTGATGCAATGTTGAGGGAACAACCCCCATTGCGTGCAACCATGGCTTCCCCAGGATAACATTGTAATGGGAGGGTGTGTCGATTATGATGAACTCTGTCTTTATCTACTTGGTGCCAGCCTGCACCTCCAAGCTTGCTGCTTTTAGTGGCCATGTTGGCGTTCCATTGAACCCGACCATTGGGCCATTGGATTACTCCATATCGTCTGGGTGAAGGGCAAGCTCCTTGTAACATCTGACATACATGATGTCATAAGAGCTGCCTTGGTCAATTAGGATGCGCTTCACTTGGCACTCCCTAGCCTGGAGGGATACTACCAAGGCATCGTTGTGCGGATGTTGTACCATCTCCAGGTTGGCTTCAGTAAAAGACACTACTGGTCCCTGTCACTCCTCAGCCTGAGGTCTTTTCTACTGGACCTGGTACACATGCTGTAAGTGCTTTACCTTCTGGGTCTCCCCCCGTATTTCATTTTCGTTGACCTTTGAGTGAATTACATTAATCACCCGAGGTCCGCCTGCCTGCGGTTGCTGTGCTGGGGGAGGTGGAGCTGCTGGTGCCTGAGGCAGTCTTACCTGCTCTTCCCATGTCCTGGCCTTATCTACAAGGTCTCTCAAATGGCCTTGCCTTACCAGGTCTTCCAGGTGTGACTTTAGGGCTCTGCAACCCTGAGTCAGATGTCCATCTTCATTATGGTAAGCACAATGCTTTCCGAGGCTTCTTCCCATAAACTCTCCTGGTACCCTTGCTGGTGCTCTGAAATAGGGTCGGGTTCTGATTTTATCCAGGACTTTGTGAATTGGGATTCGGAATACAATTTTGACTGCCTGTGCAGTCCTCAGTCATATCTCTTGTTTGTTGGATCCGTTATTACCTCGGCCTCTCTTCGGCAAGCCGTTTCCTTTCTCTTGCTTTGTCACCTTAATCCCTGGCGTATCTTCCTCGGCTCTGGCATATTTCTCAATTCTGGCCATGAGCTCCTCCATGCTTTTTGGCAATGTCTTTGCCAATGAATTTCGTAGTACACAATCATCTTTTAGGTCGTTCTTGAAAGATACGACCGCCACCTCTTGGTTGCACTTGGGTATTCGGTTGAATACCTCATAATACCTTTTTGCTTAGGCCCTAAGGCCTTCATCCTCACTGATTCTCAGAGCCATCAAGGGCGTCTACCCTTAGTGGCTGTAGTTTGTTTGTCACGAACCTGGCCACGAACATCTCGGCCAGGCCTTCCCAGGTCTTCTCATTTCCTTTTGGCAATTTGTGAAACCAATCCGATGTAATTTTCCCGAAGGATGAGGGGAACACCTTGCAAAGCAATGGCTCATTTCCAGTGTACAATGCCATCGAGTTTAGGTATAAACCTACGTGAAAGTTGGAGTCCGAATTACCATCGTATATTTGGAACCTCGGCATACTGAATCTTTTCGGGGCCTCAAATTTGTCTAACTCCACCGAGAATGGTGTTCTCAGCTTAACAGGGAAAGTTACCTCAACATTTTGTTGCTTCCTCTTGAGGTAATTTCTTAAGTCCTCTTTGGTCCGCCCAGGAGCTCAGCTATCTCCTGATTTCAGTCTTTTAGGTGCACTACTCTCAGCTTCGTTGTGAGCCCTTTTTAACCTTTCTTCATTGGTTGTATCGAAGCACAACTCTTGCCTTTGAACATGCTGATGTTCTCTGGGTTTTGCTTCCTTGGTGCGGTGTGTCCTTCGAGATTCTTCTCTTTTCGACTCTTCTTGCCCGACCTTTCTTGAAGGTCGGTGAGAATGTTTTTCGCTCTTGCTGTGCTGGGAGGCTACTGGGATTGTTTTCTGCCCTCCCTTCTTGGTATTGGCCGCTGGAATCGGCGTGTCCTGCAGTGGGAACGGTGGTTGCATGACGTTATTTTGCATCATGAAATTGACGACCGATTGCAGGTCTGCCAATTTGTTCGCCATCCCCTTCATCTTTTTGTCCCTCCATAGGCATCTATCTTTCCATACCTGGAGGCTATCTTCGTTATAGTACTCGTTTTGGTCTGATTTCTTCAGTGCGTTGCCTTCCTGGCTGACGTCCTTTCCTTCGTGATTCTTATCACGAGTCTCTTCGTTGCAGTTGTCTCCCTCGATGTCTAGGTCAATAGGTCTTCCACTCCCAGTAGGGGTGTCGTCCCCAACCTTCTCTTTCTGTTCGTCATTAGCCATCTATTCTCCTTTCTTTCTCACAGACGGCGCCAAATTGTGTGAGTGAATTTCTGACCACACTACCAACTCAGTATTCAATCGGAGAGCACTGGCAGAATAGATGGCGCCTGAATGACCTGTAACAAAAAGAAGAGATTCTGGTGGTGGTTCGTCCACCCGGGGGCACTCCGACGATCAAGTTAGTTAAATATCTCCCAAAGATAACCAAAGTGCTTAACTCACTATTGAGAATATAAATTGCGTACGTTTGACCCATTGGGGGTGCCCTTCTTTTATAGCCAACTTAATCCTAGTCCCAATAGAAGCCTAGTTTCAATGGACTTTAGCTCAGTACTTATCTTGGACTCTCCAATAGATAAAGATAAACTCCCTAAGAGTTTTATCCTTATCCAGGCTGAGGTCCTTCCTCATTCTAGGACTCTTGTCCCTTATCCAATTATCCCGGACTCCGATATCTTCGGAGATAACCTCGGCCTAGCTGAGATCACATCGGCGTCACGACCAGGACACGTGGTACCCCGGCTGACACGTCGACGTCACCTTGGCCACGTGTTGGTACTCAGATAATATATCCCCACAATAAGCAAATATAAAAGCCATTTCAATTTCATAGAATCCATTTGAATGATAAAAACTCATTTCAAAAAATGGAGAGAAGAATAGTAGTGTCGTTACCAATAGAAACTCATTTAAAGACATTGTTTTTCTAAATTGCTTGTTTAAAACCCTTTCCATGGCTAAATTGAACCCCTGATAACACTCCCAAAAAAAAATCATTACCAAAACAAAAGAAGTGAAAAAATATACTGGGTTTTGTTCCTAAGAAATTCAACCATACAACAAAATTAAGAGCAAAGAACCCAAGTTACTATCACGAGACACAAGTAGCAATTAAAAAAAATAAAAATAAAAACAAGAGAGAATAATTTTCAAAAATTAAAGCCAAATAAGAAGATCACACATCCACCAATTCAATAATTTTAAATTTTACGCTTTCTTTACATTGTCTCAAACCAAACAAACTAAAGCGCATCCACAATTTTAATTTATTCACCTTCTTCACATCTTAACCAATGTTTTGAAACCCAGATAGTTGAGCGAACAGGAAAACTGACTAGATTAGGGGTTGATGTCATAATTATATGACAAATATATTTAAAAATATAAATATATAATATATTTTAAAAAATATATAATATATTTTAAAAAATATAATTTAATGTTATGTATACACACCAACATTAAGAATTTATTTTTAATTTAACAATTTAAATTTTTTTGGGCTTTATTTGCTTAAAAAAAAGTAATATTGATTTGTAAGAGTAAAAAATGAATAACCAAACCTAACCAAACTTTAAGTCCTATCAAATAGGGTTGGTTACATAAATCCTTCTTCTCTACTCGACTCTGTCAACAATCATTTGGTTAGTCAAATTAAGGAGATTTATATCTCTATTTACTACACTAGTCCACGTCAATTTAGGTCTGTCCATTCCCCTAACATTTCTATCTACCATCACTGTATCGCATCTTTTTACTATTGTCTTGTCTCCGTTGTATATAGCCAAATCATCTCAATATATTTTCTCTCAATTTATCTTCTATCGGTACTACTCCTACACATTCACAAATATACTCATTCTTAATTCTGTCTTTTCTTAAATTTTATATTGTAATGGTAGAGGGGCGACGACGTAATAAAGAAGTTATTTGAAATAAAATAAAATGAATTTGTATTTTGAATTAATACTTTTTTTGAAATAGTGAAAAAAATGTGATATGTATTTTTAAGTATATTTATATTGAGTGGATCTAAATGGAACATAAATACATCATATTAGAGCTTAAGCAAAAATTAAATAAATAATAATAATTAAAAGTAAAATCTAAATAATCTAATCATTTATTAATGGAACATAGCCATTCTTAGAAGGCACAAGGGGCAAATTATAAATTAGGCGATCTTCAGGGATGTATTTGTAATTAACACTATAAAAAAAACTAATAGTTAATTATTTAATAATCAATACTAAAAGTAACAAGCTGTAATTAGATAATATTAATTTTTTGGTAATTTAATATTGTTAAATAATTAGACAATAAATTAATAACGTAACTTTTAAAATTATTGTTAGCTAATAAAAAATATGACAACAATCGCTCGTTACTTGATAATGAATCCACCAACGACATCTTTCTCTTTTAGCTCACAGTTCAACCTGTTTTCCAACCAAATATCATACTGTCTATCGTGCACTGACAACTGTTGATGTATCATCACTGTTTTAAGCAACCCAAGTGTCCTAATTTTAAGTGCTAAAGCTGATTTACGAAATAGTAGTTATGTGAGATAGCCTACTAAAGAAGACAAATGGCATTCACCAATAGTTGAATACATCATATTCTTCTTTTTATGCTTCTGATCTTCTAATATGGAAAACTAATCCAACAATTAATATCAGATTAATTATTCTATCTTTTAAAAATTCTATGTTGATTGTGTGTTTAACTAATAATGAATAGTTAAATGAATAGATGACCCTAATAACGAGGAGATTGTACTCAACCAATATTTGCTTACCAAGACCACCAATTTCACCATCACCGTCCTGGCTCGACCCTGACCATAGGCCCACAAGGCCATGGCTTAGGCCCCTCAAAATAAGCCTAAAAAAAGGGTCTCTCCTATTATAATTTAATGTAATATATTAGGTATGTTTTAAGTCTTAATTTTTTTTTTTTAAAAAAAATGTCTAAACTAACTTAAAATAAATTAGTCCATTAAAAAATTAAAAGGCCCAACATTGCAGCCCAACAAAGCAGCAATTTGAAAGGTCCAACAATTAATCCAATTCTTAATTCCTAACAATTAAGGGCTAACAGTTAAGGCCCACTTTGACAGCAGCTTGAAAGGCCTATCTAATTTCTAACCCTACTACCTTCCCTTTATCCAATTTTCCCTACAACTTGTTTGATAGCACATCAGCAGCCCAAGCCAACCAAGCAACAAAGTAGCAAAGCAACAACACGCGAGGGGCAGAACAGCAGCACATGTATTTTTTTTTCTATTCAATTAATTAAATATTTGTCTTGTCTTTTGCTCAATTAATTGCTATTATAATATTATTTTTTACATCATCAAGAAGAATTTGCTTAAGTTTAATAGTTCACATCACATAATTTAAAAGTTTTGTGTTTTGTTAAGTGGTGGTGGTGCTCTTGTTTTGAATTTTGATCTCAGCTCATCATAACTCTTAAAAGAAATTATCCGTCTGGATTCGCAAAAAGAAAAAGAAGCAAAGAGTCAAAAAATTAGTCGAGTGTCAAAAAGGAGCTATTGTAATGCTAAATATTTTTTGTGATTTTAAGACAAATATTTTTTCCTTTACCTTAATTTTTTTTTTCATTCAATGAAAAAAAAATGTGAAGGCCCTCAGAAATTTATTAGTTGATTATTGACTTTGGGCTCCGAAAATCTCAGGACCGGGCCTGCCACCGTCACCACCGTTATCATCGTCACTACTCACCCCATTGCAACTCCACGGCTACTCTACCACCGTTGTCACTTCTTGCACCACCACCGTCACTGCTATCACCCTATCACAACATTCACCTTCACCTGCAAAATTTTAAATTTTTAAAATGAATCAAATATATATTTGTTAACAAAATAATAGAGTGCAATGGTTAGTTTTATTGGAGAGTCGTTTAGTCATGATCTAGTTTTCGAATAATTAGAAGACTTGAGTTAATAAATTTTTTATTTATGTTATACTAGTAAAAACTTATAATTAAAGGAGTCCCAACAAAATTTTCATTAAATTAATCAATATAACTACAAACGTAAAATAAATAAATAAAATCAAAGATTAATTTAATGATAATTCTACTTTGTCCTAACTTCTTCATATTGAATTCAGGTCAAGTTAATTTTTTTTCATATTAAATTATTAAAAAAATTCAAAATTTAGTTAATAATAATTTATTTATTTTTTAAATACTTACGAACAAATATTATAATTGGCTGCATTGTATATAAAAAAAGAATGGGATTGGAATCGAATGACCATTTGATTGGCCACCAGGTACTAGTCTGCTTCCTCGTTGCATTCTTGTTCAATGTCCAGTCCATCAAGTAATACAGCCATGCCAGCATACTTATTATGGCGGAGATGATTGGGAGGCATTTTCTTGTGTGCAAGAAAATGCCTCCCAATCATCTCCGCCATAGCCACTATCTGACGCTCGAGTATGTAGGGAAGACGGTGAACAGGGAAAGCTATTTCTGGTCATTGGGTCTCAGAGCATTCTACTTTTCTTTCCCTCTGTTTCTTTGGATCTTCGGTCTGATTCCCATGCTTCTCAGTTGCCCTGTTCTAGTTTTCTTGTTCTATTTTCTTGATGTAATCTTCAATTTTGGATTGGTTGTTTCTTCTTCTTCTTCTTCTTCTGACAATGATGATCAGCATGGCGACAATGAGGAATAGAACAACTAGGGGTGCAACTCGGGTGGGTTCGGTCGGGTTGGGGGTCTGCCTAAGCCCGACCCGAATTGTATTTGGCACTGCCCAAGCCCGCCCAAGCCCGACCATGAACCCGAACATTGTTGCCCAAGCCCGGCCCAAGCTTTGTATTTTGAACTCGGGTTGCCCGAATTGCCCGAGTTCAGAAACCTGTAGGTAGATCTAAGGGTAGACATAAAAGATGCTAATCTAATGGTAGAAAACTAACAAAAAAAAAATAAAAAATAAAAATTAAGACTAACTCTTTTACTTAATAGAAGACTAACCAAAAAAAAATAAAAAAATAAAAATTAAGACTAACTCTTTTACTTAATTTATATATATTACATAATTTATTAAATTATATATATATTATATATTATATATTATATAATTTATATAATATATTAAATTGAATTCGGGTTCGGGTTGCTCGGGTTGGCCATTGGTTCTGCCCAAGCCCGGCCCGAATTGCAATTCGGGTATCAAAAATCTGCCCAAGCCCGTCCAGATTACAAGATATAGTTGCCCAAGCCCTAAAAAAACTCGGGCTGGGCTCGGGTTGCTCGGGTTGAGCGCGCCCGAGTTGCACCCCTAAGAACAACGCAGGGTGATAATACTGATACACTGGTCGCTGTTGATGTAAAAATAAAATAAAATTGCAGCATAGAAACAGAGAGAGTAATTGCTATGGATTCAACTGAAGTTGAATTGAATTGATTGCTCAACTTAGCTACTTGTACTAGGATCCTCTGTTTCCTTTTCAATCACTATGGTGATTACTTAGACTTGTATTACTATTCAATAATATATTGCACTATGTATATGTAGCATTTAGTATGGATTCAACTGAAGTTGAATTAAATTGCTAAACTTAGGTACTTGTACTTGCATATTCTGTTTCTTTTTTTAGTTTGTATTTTTTTCGATCTCTATGGTGAACAGTTATTCGTAATATCACCGTTTAATAATATATTATTATCTAAGTAATTATGCGTATGTAGTAATTATTGTTGGAGATCACCCCTTGTGAGGGGTGATTATGTCCTCTATGTGAAATGATCTAGCCATGTGAAGAAAGGTGGACGGCCACTGAAAGGTAAGTACACAGCTGGCCATGTGTTGAGCTAGTTGTGCTCTCCAACTTCCTTTATCTTGGTGTATAAATGGAGAGGCTGAGAGGAGAGTTGCAGGAGAGAGCAAACCAAGAGAGAGCGAGATATGTGAGATAGAGAGACCGTCTCTTTCGGTGTGAAAGAGGGAGATGAGTGAGTGGTTGAGTGAGGTTGGTGTGAACTTCTCCTCTATTGTAATTTTTCTGTAATCTCTCCATTGTTATAATGATAACCGGTTACTCTCCTATGGACGTAGGCATTAAGGCCGAACCACATTAAATATGGTGTCTCATTGGGTCTGTGTGTGTTTTTTCTGTTTGGTATGATTTCTGGAAAGTCTTCGGTGGGATCCCCGATCCCCAATAAGTGGTATTAGAGCGAGGTGGTGAAAAATAGTGTTTTTCGAAATGGCCCAAAAATCAAGTTGCTCGAATTAAGTTTTGAGTATACCAGGAGGCGCGTCTCCACGAATGAAATCTAGACCCAGAAAAACTAGCCCAAAAGGAGATGTCACGCGCCCCTACGCATAGCCTGACTTTTGGTCGAACATTGTCGAAAATTCACCTAAAAGATCAGTCCGGCTGACAGAAGTTGGAGGTTGAAGATGACCGAAGTTTTTATGTAATATATATTTACTTCGCGAGACATATGCAACAAGGGCTCTTGTGGTAGAGTGGATAAGGTGCTATGGTGTGTATATATGGTCAGGAGTTTGAACCCCTAGAAGTGCAAAGGGATTATATATATATATTTTTTTTAAGAAAAGTGGAGGCTAATGTAGAGGTGACGTCAGCACTGCCAGGATGACGCGAGGATGATTTCAGCAGTGACACGTGGCAGACGGCATCAGTGGAGTTGGACGTAATATTCCTTTCAGTTAACAGAAATATTCTTTGAGTTTTTGAAAATTACAATTTGGCCCAGAAATTTGAGAAAATTATGGTGTGGCCCAACTTTTGAGAAATTTTCAATGAGATCCTTGGAAGTGCAGCGAAGGTTGGTCTTAAATGGACTGTTTCGGACGTAACCGTGAGGTCAGAATAGTGAAATTCTGAACGGTTTTTTGAAGATTGTCAAAACATGGGAGTTTGTCATCTTCAATAGTTGAACGAAGGTTGCCAGATATTGTGGAACACTACAGATTCACTGAAGAGGTTAGAATGGGCAGATTCTGACCAGATTGGACAACCAGATGCAAATTCAGATAGATCATTGAAGACCAGAGGCGATCAAGCTTGATCAAGTAGTGGATCGAAGAAGATCAGGATTGGTCAGGGACGATTAGAGGATTGTAGAGACGATTATCTCCGGAGTTGATTGAAATATTTGGTTCAATCAGAAGAGAATACTATTCATCGACGGATAGATGATTTGGCAACAAGTACAGGCTCAGGGAAATGTTGTGGCTGTTAGAACTACTGTATACGAGTAGTTACTGGTGGTATGTGAACGAGTAAAACAATAGTTGCAAAGGAGTATATTAAGCGTAGAAGCGCAAATGCAGACGTGCAGCAGTGCAAGGGTACGCTTGAGTGTCGTATAAAGGCGCGTGAAGAGTGTGTAGCAATGGGTTGTTGAAAGTCCATAGGAACTTCCAGATAGAGAAATTGAGACGGATAAGACGCAAGAGTGCATGCCGAGGTGTGGCAAGTCTCTTTTCTCTATGGTGGTTTCTTTAGTTCTATGGCAACGGAGGATAGAATTGATGCGGGTCTCTCAGGCGAGCTCGAGGTAGGGAGACCAGAAGCCATGGGTGTGAGCACTATGTAAGAAATTGCATAATTGATGACGCTTTGACAGATGGAGCTAATATCAACCATCAATCTACTGAACAACAAATCAGGGATTGCAAAGGCACAGACGACAAGCGTATGGGAATGCTAGGAGGTTGTTCAGAAGTGCAGAGGGCAAATGCTGATAGTTCAGAAGAAAAGCTCTGAGCAAAGAAAACCGTGGACATTGATGGGACAAACAATGAGTTTTCTGTTGCTCCAATGACTGGTCGTGCGAGGTGATGCATGTCAATCAAGGGCACCCTTGACACAGAATGCAGGGCATCCAATCAGGGGGTGCTGGATTTCTTGGTTACACAAGTTCAAGCATAGCAGGTGAAGACATCCGAGACAGGAAGGGTGGAAGAGATCTGTGGGAGATAGGAACAGAGGCTTTCTCCAAATCAGAGAGTGGTGTGAGTTGAGTTGAGGATGTAGGATTCCTTCCTCCTCTTGTATCTCTGGTGTGTTATCTCTAGCTTCAGTGGGTGCAAATGTCTTAGTGAGGAGATGTAGACTATGCTAAAATTTGGGCATGACAAGATTAGTAACAGTGTGTGTAGTAGATCACCTCACATGGGTTGGTAGAGGTGATTTGTTGGAGATCACCCCATGTGAGGGGTGATCATTTCCTCTATGTGAAATGATCTAGCCATGTGAAGAAAGGTGGACGGCCACCGAAAGGTAAGTACACAGCTGGCCATGTGTTGAGCCAGCTGTGCTCTCCAACTTCCTCCATCTTGGTGTATAAATGGAGAGGCTGAAAGGAGAGTTGAAGGAGAGAGCAAACCAAGAGAGAGTGAGAGATGTGAGGTAGAGAGACCGTCTCTCTCGGTGTGTGAGAGGGAGACGGGTGAGTGGTTGAGTGAGGTTGGTGTGAACTCCTCATCTATTGTAATCTTTCTGTAATCTCTCAATTGTTATAGTGATAACCGGTTACTCTCCCGTGGATGTAGGCATTAAGACCGAACCATGTTAAATATGGTAGGGGTGCAACTCGGGCGGGCTCAACCCGAGCAACCCGAGCCTAGCCCGAGTTTTTTTAGGGCTTGGGCAACTATATCTTGTAATCTGGACGGGCTTGGGCAGATTTTTGATACCCGAATTGCAATTCGGGCCGGGCTTGGGCAGAACCAATGGCCAACCCGAGCAACCCGAACCCGAATTCAATTTAATATATTATATAAATTATATAATATATAATATATAATATATATATAATTTAATAAATTATGTAATATATATAAATTAAGTAAAAGAGTTAGTCTTAATTTTTATTTTTTTATTTTTTTTGGTTAGTCTTCTATTAAGTAAAAGAGTTAGTCTTAATTTTTATTTTTTATTTTTTTTTTGTTAGTTTTCTACCATTAGATTAGCATCTTTTATGTCTACCCTTAGATCTACCTACAGGTTTCTGAACTCGGGCAATTCGGGCAACCCGAGTTCAAAATACAAAGCTTGGGCCGGGCTTGGGCAACAATGTTCGGGTTCATGGTCGGGCTTGGGCGGGCTTGGGCAGTGCCAAATACAATTCGGGTCGGGCTTGGGCAGACCCCCAACCCGACCGAACCCGCCCGAGTTGCACCCCTAAAATATGGTATCTCATTGGGTGTGTGTGTTTTTTTTACTTGGTATGATTTTTAGAAGGTCTTGGGCGGGATCCCCGATCCCCAACATGAGTTAGAAAAACATTGTATTGTTTACTTTTTTTTTTTTTATCACCCTTTTATATCAGCACCTATGTAAATGCCATGCGGCTGCCATCTGCCATACTATATGGCATGGCTCATGACCTCACAATTTATGTAAATAAAGGCGATTTTATGAATAGTAAAATTAAAAAAGAAATAATTCTTAATACAAGAGAGAGGATACATGTGATTGTGTCATATCACACAACAATTTTAGCCACTGAAGGCACTAAAGATACACCTCTTGTTGTACCAAACAAATGAAAATGACCAATGTATGGAGGCTAGTTCTCACCTCAATGTTTGTTCCGGAGAGAGAGGAATCGTTTTCTCAGTTAAAAAAAATGAAAAATAACAAATGAGTAGTATTTTTAAAAAATAATTATAGATACATGGTAAATTTTACAAATTTTAATGATTGAAGTTATAAATATTTATGAATGTGTAATTATTTTGAGAAAGTACCATTAATTTTTAATTTCCCCTTAAAAATATATATATTTGTAGCAGAACCGTTGACATAGCATTTTGAAAGGATTTGAGCAATCTTTGCAGTTTCTCTTCAATGTCGTCTTCCTCTTAACAAATGAGTGGTTCAAGACTTAAAGAAGTACGTCATGGGTAGGAATTAATGGTCTTAACTCTTATAATAATCAACACGAAAACCCTGGTATAGACGTGCCCAAACGTCCCGGCTTCGTGCGCGAAGGCGCGAAATCCGTTTTGTTCATTAGCTTACTACAGTTCGGACTCAACGTCACGGTTCTGAATCTAATCTCGCAAAGTGCAATGCAAGACTGATAAATCACCAAAGAGTCCAAATCTGGCAAATCGTTTTGGAAAATTGATTTTTATAAAGAAGTGCCAAATATGGACTATTTTGCTACATACAAAGTCGTCACCTAAATGTTTTTGTTTTGGAAAATTTAGGAAACCCTAACTCGTGCCTAAGGCCACGTGTCCGTCATCACCAAAGTTGCCTCGGCTCGGGAACTTGGGTACGAGAGGGAAAGGTCATGCAATGAGCATCCCCGCTCACCCGATCAAAGATCAGCCTTTACTAACATGATATCTTATTTTTGAAACACATGCGTTCTTATTCCGGTTATTAGCCTAGAATTACTATGTGATGCGCACAATACACAAGTATAGACTAGATCGCTTAAGTTGGAACAAAATATCTCATGTTTGTTTGTTTGAAAATGGTTAGAAGGTGCTACTCGCAAGTAGGCTAAGACGTGGATTTGCCACCCTCGAGTGAGCTTAGAAAACATGATTTTGCCACTTTCAAGTGGGCTTAAAACTCGCCTTTCAATGAACCGTTCCAATTCAAGTAATCCAACCTTCACCCACAGGCATTCAGACAGTTTAAACACATAAGCAGTTAGCCTCATGGCAAGCATGCTATCATGGCAACACTCACACTCATGCAAGATGCTAAAGCATAAAAGCTTACCTAGTACTCCGAGCCAAAACAAAAGCTAGTTAGTAACCAATGCATGATCCTAGCTATGTTAAGATGGCTAATGCAACACATGCAAAATGCAACTAAAAAATAGGCTCGGCTATTCTAAAATGGCATATGAGATGCAACTTGATAATCATGTATTAAAATTGGAATTGAAATACAATGCAGTTAGTATGATGCGCCGAGCGCAGTTACGAATGAATGTATGCAAACATGCTATCATAAGTATGTTAATTGAAACATGACCTAGAACTAACCATCGTAAGCGGTTAAGTAAAAGGGAGAAAGACGTGGGGTTGGAAGACATTCATACACTCACGCACACTTATTACAAAATTTACCCTCTCGACGGAGGGTCCGAATAAATAATACAAGCCAACTAATTAACTAATTAACAAGCTAATTAATTATTACATAACCAAATTGAAACAAATAACTATTCTAGGTTATTAAAACACTGAAATGGCCTCGTGACGAGGAATGCATACGCGCTCGGCCGGCTGCTCTTGGAAATCTATTGTCATGCCTCATGTTGCCTCTATTTGCATTGTTCTGCACCTCTGAAAACTGTGCCAACTTCTGTGATGCTTCTAACCTGCCTCAAGGACATTCTGAGAGGCCATCGGCCAAATGGTATGGCCATCGGCCAAGGAAAATGGGTTATCGACCACTTATGAATCCATCGGCCAAAAATTGTTAGCCGATCGGCACTGCAGATAGTCAATCGGCCATCTCTTTCTGCAGACTACTCCTTTTGCTGCAACAGAATACAAACAAGGGCATGGCAATACATTTGTAAGAAAATGTTGTGCAACTACACCCCTTATCATGTTTGGAACTCAAAGGAGTGTAGTGTTCGACTCTCGAGCCATCAATCACGTATTTCAATGCATGATGGCCAAAGAGGCCGAATTGCACATATCAATATGGAATGAATGGACAAAAACATATGAATGCCTCACACTCTATCATGTTGGATCAAGAGTGTCGGCGATCGAGGATCGAGGCACGTTTCGTCACTTCAAGTACGAAACGTCCCTCGGTCCTCATGTTTGGTTTGACACCCCAAACCAAACACAATGCAATATATGCAACATGGAAAAGCTATGTAATGCAACATAGGCATGCCAAATGCAATATGACTCAAACATGCATACAAGGCTAAGGTAACAAGCATGCCAAATGCAATGCAACCTAAACAAGCATGTGACAAAATGTAAACTAGCAAGCATGCAAAATGTAACCTAAACATACAAACATGCATGGCATGCAAAAATGGACAAGCATGCAACAATATACAACAACATGCAACATGACAAGCATGCAACAACATGCAAAGATGGACTTAAACCAAAATGGCAGACCTCAGCCATGCCCAAATTAGTGGCCAAAGTGCTGAAATGATGGCATGGAAAGGCAAGGAAATGTATGCTCATGCATTGGCCTATGAACTAAGCATAATAGCACAACTTCCAAACATGATGAAGAAGTGACAAATGTGAGAGTGTAGCAATGAAGCAAGCTCTGAAATTTCATTGCAAAGGATGCTAAATAATGACCAAAAACATGCTGGAATAGAGTCAACACATGCTAGAAAGATGAGCCAAAATCTTAAGCATACAAGACTAGTTTGCAAGGATTACACTACAAGTGTATTAAGCATGCAAGAGACAATCAAACCAACCCAAAACAGAGTTATACCATGTTAGAATAAGGCCCTAAACATGCTAAGATAGAGCCAAAACATGCTAGAAAGACATGCTCCTTTACAAAGCTATAAGTAGGATTATATTACAAGTACAAGAAGCATGCAAGGGGTGACCAAGACAGCCAAAAACAGAGTTATGGAAGGTTTGGAAAGTCACAAAAATGATCCTAAACAAAGCCATAAAGAAGTAAAAACACATGCTCATTTGGTTGGCCATCAACACAGCAAGCAAGACAAGAGGAGAGGGAACCACCCTCTCTTATTTGGAGCCTTAAAACAAGTTTTTTACCACTGAAAATCCTCTAGATTTCAGTGGTTAAAAAAGCACGAAAAGTTATTTTGAAAGGCCTTAGAAGATGGCTCAAAAGCTATACAAGCTAAGGAACAAAAGGGAGAGAGAACCCCTTAACACAAAATAGGCCTAAACCATCATTTTTAGGACTGAAAAACAGGGATTTTCTCAATTCAAAACCAAGCCAAAAACAGTTTAAAAGGGTGGCAAAACAAGCATGCAAAGTTGGCCAAGATAGTGTACAAAATGAGCTTAAAAGAGAGAGATACTTACCCTTGAAGCACAGCTGCAAAACAGGTCCAAAATCTGAGCTAAGACCAGCTTTTGGAGCTCAAAATGATCCTCAAAGAACCTCAGCCCAATGGTGGTTGAGTTGGATCAAGGATGCCTAGGCAAAGGTGAGGTATATCTCCAAGTATAGCTCTTGTTATGCACACAAAGGTAAGAGAAGGAGGCTCTAGGGAGAGAGGCAGAGATCTTGCTCTGGAAGTTTTGTAGAAAGAGAGGGTGTTTAGTGAGAGAAGCTCCCAAGCTTGTCCAAGAAGGTTGTCACCCTTTGAAAATGAGAGATATAGCCTCATATATAGCAATGCAAAGCTTTTGGTCGAAAATATCTAAATATGGGACAGCTGGAGGTTGTGTGGAATAGCTGGAGATGAAATATCTTTAAAAAATCTGAATTTGTGTCACTCTTGGCCGATCGGCCATCTTTATTGCCGATCTGCTACTTGTGATGGCCGATCTGCTACTTTTTTGGCCGACTGCACATATTTGTGGTCGATAGCAAATTTTGCTCTGCAGGTCCAACTTCAAACGGTCATAACTCATTCATATGGACTCCTTTTCAGGTCATTCTTGTGTCCAAATGGAAGCCCTAGAAGTAAGCTTTCCAATGGTGGCATTCTTGCATCAAAATTCCAACTGTGAAAAAATTTATGCTTGTTTTGGTGAAGCCACTCAATTTTGATCCTACTTGGATTGATGCCCATCTTCAACTAACCATATCTTCCCCATCCGAACTCGGCTTTAGGAGATTCTTGAGTGTAAAATGAAGCCCCAGAAGTCTTGTTTTCAACGGTGATGGCCTCATAGATTAAATCCAAGGGTATAGACAGATAAGTCTTATTTAGCGAGGACCGCCCGACTCTCTTTTGGCGATTCATACCCAACTTCTTCCTCAGCTAGGTTTCTTCCCTCTTCTCCTCTTTTCTTCAAGTCCAAACCACTAAACAAGGTGTTTTGAAAGATTTTTCAAAGGTTTCATCTCTCTTTCATTCATTTCCACTTTTTTCTCGCTCGGTTTATCGAAAAATGCGACATTTAACAAAATGCGAGCGTCGAAACATCATAGGAACTTTATTTCAAAAATATTTTGAAAGAGAGGGTTTTAAGGTCTAAAAACCATCAAAAATAGCTTTGGTCCAACATGGGGTGTGAGGTTAGGATTTGACTCTCCTCTTCCCGAAGAAATCGAACTTTGCTCTGCATAGCTTGCATCACTAAGTAAACCATCAGTAACGCCCAAGTCTTAAGGGCGGTCAAAAATGGAGTGTCTACACCTGGTCAAAAAGTTGAATTTCAAACATGGATATCAAGCAATTTCTTTTCCAATTCTACATTTAGCGCCAAGAAAAAAAACAAAAAACAAACAACAACAACTACTACTAACAGCTTCCTCTGATAATGAACATCCAACAAGAGTTTAAAGAAAAACATTTATAGACGATTGTGGGAATATATTTTCTGAGTACCAACACGTGGCCAAGGTGACGCCGACGTGTCAGCCGAGGTGCCACGTGTCCTGGTCGTGACGCCGAGGTGATCTCGGCTAGGCCGAGGTTATCTCCGAAGATATCAGAATCCGGGATAAGCGGATAAGGGACAAGAGTCCTAGAATGAGAAATGACTTTAACCTGGATAAGGATAAAGCTCTTAGGGAGTTTATCTTTATCTATTGGAGAGTCCAAGATAAGCACTGAGCAGAAGTCCATTGAAGCTAGGCTTCTATTCGGACTAAGATTGAGTTAACTATAAAAGAGAGGCATCCCCATAGGTCTAAGGTACGTAATTTATATTCTGAACAGTGAATTAAGCACTCTTGATATCTTTGAGAGATAACTGACTTGATCGTCGGAGTGCCCCCGGGTGGACGAACCATCGCCGGAATCTCTTCTTTCTGTTGCAAGTCAATTAGGCGCCATCTATTCTGCCAGTGCTCTCCAACTGAATACTGACTTGGCACTGTGGTCAGAAATTTACTCACACAATTTGGCGCCATCTGTGGAAAAGAAAGGAGAATAGATGGCCAGCGACGGACAGAAGAATAAGGTTGGGGACGAAATTCCTACTGGAAACGGTAAACACGTTGACCCTAACATGGAGGAAGATGGTTGCAATGAGGAGACTCAGGACCAGAATCACGGCAGGAAGGACATCGGCCAGGAGGGCAATGTACTGAAAAAATTGAATCGAAGCGGGTATTACAACGAGGACGACCTCCAGGTATGGAAAGATAGATGCTTGCGGAGAGACGAAGAGGTAAAAGAGATGGCGAACAAATTGGTAGACCTGCAATCGATCGTCAATTTCATGATGCAAAACAACTTCATGCAGCTATCGTTCTCGCTGCAGGACACGCCGATTCCAGCGGCCAATGCCCAGAAGGGAGGGCAGAAAACCATCCCTGTAGCCCCCCAGCACACCAGGAGCGAAAAACACTCTTACCGGCCTTCAAGGGAGGTCGGGCGAGGAGAGTCGAGGAGGGAAGAATCTCAAAGGACACATCGCACCAAGGAAGCAGACCTCAAAAAACATCTGCATGTTCAAAGGCAGGAGCTGTGCTTCGACACAATTAATGGAGAAATGTCAAAAAGGGCTCACAATGAAGCTGAGAGTAGGGCACCGAAAAGACTGAAGTCAAGAGATAGCCGAGCTCCTCGGTAGACCAAAGAGGACTTGAGAGATTACCTCAAGAGGAAGCAACAAAATGCCGAGGTAACTTCCCCTGTTAAGCCGAGAACACCATTCTCGGTGGAGTTGGACAAATTTGAGGCTTCGAAAAGATTCAGTATGTCGAGGTTCCAGATATACGACGGTAAGTCAGACCCCAACTTCCACGTCGGATTATACCTGAACTCGATGGCATTGTACATTGGGAACGAGCCGTTGCTCTACAAAGTGTTCCCCTCATTGTTCGGGGAGATTGTATCGGATTTATAACAACCCTCACTCCATCTTGGTCATGCTCACATGCAATTATATGTTTTCGTCTTGTGAAACTTGCATTGCGAATCTTGTCTTGTTTTGCTCAAGTGTTATTTGCTTTGCTTTGTTTGTTGCTTAGTGTGTGTAGCCGAGGTCATCCTAAGCCTAGGTCACCTTTGAGCCTCTTATGCCTAGGACCATCTTGGGATCACCTTGACTGACCTTCACCTTCACCCTGGCATATTGGCCGAGATGTCATTATCTAGGCCAAGATGTTCATCACCAAGGCTGAGATGTGTATTATCTAGGCCAAAATGTTATCCCTGCACCTAGTGACCTTGTTCCTGGATTGGTGCGACCTAGACTGTCACGACCCAAACCCGCCCCTATAGGTTTAGCATCGTAATCGGCCAGTAATCTTCGGATTACCAAAGGCCTCTTAGCAGATTAGCAAGTATTAAGGGGCTGAGGAAGCAACTAGACAAAATAAACAAAGTCCAATGAGCTGTGATGACGTACATGGGACAGAGTAAGTCGAATTTATTTATGATCATAAGCATGCTAGTCAAGGGACACCAATATTTACAATATTATTTACAGTCTGTAGTTCCCAGGTCCTGACTTTACAAACAGACGGAGACCAGCATAACTACAAAAATAGCCATGGCAATTGACTTCAACTGGAACCTCCTCGGGAGGCGCAACGGTTGGCTGACAAAACTAGGGTGCAGGTCATTAACCCCGTGCCTGGTCTCGTACTTGCTCACCTACATGCATAATATAAGGAGTGAGCTAAAGCCCAGTGAATAATAACAACATAAAGGGGTTTAATGAATGATGACCATATTGAAAGCAGAAATCAGAAAATCAATCTCTTATCAGATCAGAAACGTAGGCATATTCATATTCATATTCGTATCAGAAAAGAACTACAGCCATATCCATATTCAAATCATGTGTGGTACACCTCCCTTAGCATAACATATCATGTTGGTCAGGCATAGTAAGTCCCATAATGGAACCTTCAGTACCAGGTAACATATCTATGCCACGGTATTGTTTCCCCTGGGCGAGGGCCTGTGCCACAGTATTCTTTCCCCCGGGCAAGGGCCTGTGCCACGGTATTCTTTCCCCCGAGTGAGGGCCTCATGACCATGTGCCTCAGTATTGTATCCCCTGGGCGAGGGCCTCGGCTAGGGATACCGCATTTACATTCTAAAGAAAATTGGACTATCATTCATTCATTCAAACATAGCATTTCAGAACTTATCATCTCATGTCATTGGAAAATAATTAAAGTTAAACATAACTTTACAGAGTTATTACTCACAACAATTGGTCGGCTCACTAGATGGTCAAATGACTCTTCACTTGTCCTGAGGTGCGTGACCTACACGAACACGGATACAATTACCCGCTTGAAACACACGCTCAAGTTAGACGTAAGGCACTTCGTTATTCTTAGTTTGTGTTTAACTATTAATCTCATTATGGAGTCTTAAACATGGCCTAGGAATGCCTAGGATAGAAAGAGGATGCAAAAATGCCTTAGAAAATATTTTTCATAATTTTCAGAAAACAAGGGTCCCGCTCGAGCGTGGTATTCCCTACTCGAGCTGACATGAAAACAAAAGTCCCCGCTCGAGTGTAAACTTTCCCGCTCGAGCGGTCTGCAAAACATGACAAAAGTACTGGATGGGTGAAAATCACGCTCGACGGGCGCTCGACCCGCGCTCGACCCATGCTCGAGCGTGTGACTCAGGTCCCCGCTCGAGCGTGAATTACCCCGCTTGAGCGGACTGTAAAATAGTGCAAAGTACTGGATGGTCGGATTCAATGCTCGAGCGCCACTTTCTTCGCTCGAGCGTGAGTCTAAATTCTGGAAATTCCATATTGGACCTTCAAGCTCAAAACCAAGTTCTAATGCATCAAATTCGATCCTCTTGGGCTAATTTTCTGGAAACCCTTTCAAACTCATAGAATAACATGTTTTGAAGATCAATTTGAGAAATCAAAGCCCAAAGGTAGTTCAATTAAATATAATTTCGACAATACTTTAAAGAACACGATGTGTATGAAACATGCAAGTGTTTATTTGAAATCCAATGCTCCACAATGTGTCCAGATGCAAGATTAAACTCCAATTCATGATGAACTCATGGACTATAACTTGAATATGGCCTTGCATGTAAAGAATTCTCATGAAAACACTTCCAAATGCTATGTTATGAACATACATGCATGAATCTCTACCCAAATCAACATTATAAACCAATTTCTAGCTCCAGTCACCAATCTATCATGGACCAAGTATGAAGTGACTTAAATTCATAACTAAAAAGATGAATTCCCTTACCTTAAGCCTTGAATGCAAGATGTACAAGTTCAAATATGCAAGACTCCTTCAATCCTCCTAAACTCCAAGCAATTCTTTGAAGACCACAAGATTTCTCCTATTCCTCTCCCTCTAGTCGGTTAGGACAACAAAAATGAGCTGAGGAAATGTGTTTGAATGGGGTGTGCTAAGGTTTCAACATGTTTAGACAAAGTGGCCCACTATCTTGGCAAAATTGTAATTAAGACCAACTATGTAATTTTAGCTAATTTGATCTAATTTAATCATAACCAAACACATCTCAATTAAACATGCCATAAAATCATATAAATTCCGACTATCATAAAACATTAATCAATTTTCGGTTCAGCCGCCGATAAGGCCTTTAATTCTCAATTTAAAACATGAAACGTAAACAGATAATTTAACACTGAACAGATAAAAACACAAAAATGATGCAATACATATGCAAATTAAATTCCAGATTTCTTCTAAATCACTATTAGGCATATTTAATCATGACTTAACGTTCATTAGGGGTTGGGGTTATTACATAGACCGAGGTGTGGCACATCTAGGTCGATGTGTGGCACAGCTAGGCCAAGTGTCGTTCTTCCTAGCCGAGATCATTGTTCCCTTACTTATCGATGCCTTGTTCTTAGCCGAGATCATTACCTGCCGGAGTGCCTATGCCATCTTGCTTGTTGAGCACGCTTTGTCATAGTCTTGTCTTTTTACTCAGTCACCTTTTTTAGTAGAGCCAACCAGCCGTTGCCACGTGTCCGAGCTGAGTGTTAAATCAGCCGGCAAAGAGAGAAATGTATCATTTGTTATATGTCTTTGTTCTTAAGGAGAAAGAAGCTCTAGAAGAGGGAGAAGGAGTTCTTAGAGGGGGAATAGATTTTCCAAGCTTGATCTTCACACCTTGAGCCGTTAGATTCGTGTCTTGAGGTTAGAATCTTGATCTACTCTTGTTGTTCTTATTGTTCATCTAGCTGCATTGCATGATCGAGCATGATTTGTGAGCCATGTATTGATTTAAAGTTTGGTTTTAGAAAGAGAAAGTGATATTCATGTGTTCTTGGATAAAAGCCTTGTTTGATTCGAAAGCTTGCATCAAGATTCATGTTTTGTGTTTGTTTTCATAAAATCTTCGAGTATGGGTACCCAGGTCCATGTTTTTGAATTCATAGCATGAAATCTCAGATTTTGTAACGATAAGCTATGATCTTTGCATCCATGTTCTTCAAGAAAGGGAAACCCAGATTTTCCCGACTTCATTTTCTTGAATGTGGCCATCGGGGCCACACTTCGGCAAGGAGGTGTGGGACCTGGGTCAAGACCTGGTTGGTGCCCTTTCCCCGAGATGAGAAACAGTGTTTTGTTTCGGTTCGACTTAGTTTTGAAGGAATGCCGAGATCATTTGCATTCATGTAAAGCTTGTTTGAAAGTGCATTCAATAGACTTTGCCATGTGTTTGTAGGACTTGGACTCTCGCTTGACCCTGACGTTTGAAGGACTAAGTGAGTGGTATCTTTAATAAAGCTATGTTATAATGTTTTGATAAACCTTGCTTTGCTATGTTTTGAAAAGTATTTAATCAAACATGAATGATTATCCCTATTTTGTGTGCCAAGTATAAGTTTTGTTTTGGATGACATTCTCAGGTAGTCTGTACGTGCTAGGGAACTATAAGCATTTGTAGCACAACCTTTGAAAGTCCGTACGTGCTTGGGGATTTATAGCACAGCCTTTGAAAGTCCGTACGTGCTAGGGGACTATAAGCATTTGTAGCACAACCTTTGAAAGTCTGTACATGCTAGGGAACTATAAGCATTTGTAACACAAGTCCTTAAGTGCTAGAGGACTCTAAGCTTTTGTAGCACCTTTGTTAATGTCACCCCTTGAAACTTGAAAGACTTGTTAAATGAACTTGTTTCGTCTTTGATTTTGTGCAAGATATAATGTGTATCGCTTTGATGAAGATCCCGGATATTATTCATGCAAACCCTTTATCACTTGTACCATTCACTGAGTATCCAAGCTCACCCTCTCTATATATATGTAGGTGATGAGCAGGACGGCGGTGACGCCTAGATGTGCTTTGCAACTTGTTTTGGACTCGCATTTTGTAGCATCTTGAAGATCATGCTTCTTAGCTTGTAATTCATTGTGTTTTGTATATGATGGCTTGAGAAGCCTTTTGGTCAAGATGTATTTTTGTATTTCATTTTATTGTATCCAAGTTGTAAGACTTGATAAGATGTATGACATTCCATTCGATCTATGCACGGCTCTATGGACTAATTAGAATTGTATATATATTGCTTCCGCACTTGTGAGCCCCATATATTTATACTCTGATTGTGTGTGAATTTTGGAAGTTGGCCTTCGGTAATCTCGGATTACTGGCCATCACGGCATCATTCTATGAGGGGCGGAATGGGGTCGTGACAGGATTGGTTTCACAAATTACCGAAGGGAAGTGTAAAGACTTAGGAAGGCCTGGCCGAGATGTTCGTGGTCAGGTTCGTGACAAACAAACTACAGCCATTAAGGGTAGACGCCTTGATGACTCTGAGGATCAGCGAGGATGAAGGCCTTAGGGCCTACGCAAAAAGGTATTATGAGGTGTTCAACTGAATACTCGAGTGCAACCAAGAAGTAGCGGTTGTGTCTTTCAAGAACGGCCTAAAAGATGATTGTGCACTACGAAAGTCATTGGCAAAGACATGCCAAAAAGCATGGAGGAGCTCATGGCTAGAATTGAGAAATATGCCAGAGCCGAGAAAGACACGCCAGGGATTAAGGCGACAAAGCAAGAGAAACCAAACGGTTCACCGAAGCGAGGCCGAGGTAATAATGGATCCAACAAGCAAGAGATAGGACTGAGAACCGCATAGGCAGTCACGACTGTATTCCGAATCCCAATTCACAAAGTCCTGGATAAAATCCGAACCTAACCCTATTTCAGAGCACCGGCAAGGGTACCAGGAGAGTTTATGGGAAGAAGCCTTGGTAAGCATTGTGCTTACCACAATGAAGATGGGCATCTGACTCAGGATTGCAAAGCCCTGAAGGCACACTTGGAAGACCTGGTAAGGCAAGGCCATTTAAGGGACCTTGTGGATGAGGCCAGGACAAGGGAAGAACAGACAAGACTACCTCAGGCACTAGCAGCTCCACCTTTCCCAGCACAATAACCGCAAGAAGGCGGACCTCGGGTAATTAATGTAATTCACTCGAAGGTCAACGCAAACGAAATGCGGGGAGAAATCCAGAAGGTAAAGCACTTGCAGCATGTGTACCAGGTCCAGCAGAAGAGACCTCGGACCGAGGAATGCCTAGGACCAGTAGTGTTCTTTACTGAAGCCGACCTAGAGATGGTCCAACATCTGCACAATGATGCCTTGGTAGCATCCCTCCAGTTTGGGGAGTGCCAAGTGAAACGCATCCTTATTGACCAAGGCAGCTCTTGTGACATCATGTATGTCAGATGTTACAAGGAGCTTGGCCTTCACCCAGACGATATGGAGCAATCTAATGGCCTAATGGTCGGGTTCAATGGAACGCTGCCATGGCCATTGGGTGCAGTAAACTTGGATGTGCAGGCTTGAACCAAGAAGACAAAGACAGAGTTCACCATAATCGACACACCCTCCCTTTACAATGCTATCATAGGAAGGCCATGGTTGCATGTAATAGGGGCTGTTCACTCAACATTGCACCAGCTATTGAGATTTCCAACAAAGCATGGAATAAAGGAGGTCAGAGGGAATCAGCTGTAGGCAAAGAATTTCTCCATGGCAGCAATGGAATCCACTTGCAGCATACGAGAACCAGAGAGGGCAGAGATCGAAGACGATGACGTGGAGGTCCTAGAGGACGTCGGCAAGGAGCCAGCCGAGAAGAGTGAAGAAGCACTAAAGAAAATCCTCGTCGAGCAGGGAGACGAAGAACGCTTCTTCCTTTTCGGCTCGGGCTTAGCCGAAGAAGAGGAAAAAGAACTGGAGGCTTTCTTGAGAGCAAACATTGAAGTGTTTGCTTGGACGACTTACGAAATTCCAAGCATTGACCCCGAGGTCACTTGTCATAAACTGAACGTAGACAGGTCGGCCAAACCTGTAATCCAACGGGCAAGAAGACCGACGTTAATGCATATTGAGGCGGTGGAAGAGGAAGTAGACAGACTTCTGGAGGCTCGAGCCATTCGAGAGGTAAATTACCCAACATGGCTATCAAATACAGTGGTGGTAAAGAAAAAGAATGGTAAATGGAGGGTATGCGAAGACTTTACCAGCCTAAACAAGGCCTGTCCCAAAGACAGTTTTTCTTTACCCAAGATTGACCAACTGGTGGATCCCACTTCAGGGCATGGAAGGATGAGTTTCCTGGATGCCTACAAGGGGTACCATTAGATAGCCATGTACCTCCCAGACGAGGAGAAGACTGCGTTTATCACCCCAAAGGGTCTGTATTGCTATAGAGTGATGCCTTTTGGGTTGAAAAACGCAGGAGCAACCTACCAGAGATTGGTAACCAAGATGTTCAAACATCTAATTGGCAGAACAGTGAAAGTCTACATCTATGACATGGTTGTGAAGACCAAAGAACCCGAAGGTCATCTGGCCGACCTAAAAGTAGTCTTTGATATCCTTAAAACATATCGGCTCCGACTCAATGCATCGAAGCGTGCATTTTGAGTGCTGGTAATCAGAAGGGGCATTAAGGCGAGCCTAGATCAGATTAAGGCCATTCTAGAGTTGAAGAGCCCGACGTCGGCAAAACAGGTGTAGATGCTGACTGGAAGGGCTGCAGCCCTGAACAGGTTCATAAGCAGAAGCTCTGACAAATGCAAACCCTTCTTCAGCTTAGTGAAGAAGGCCACAGACTTCTTATGGACAGAAGAGTGCAAAGTCGCCCTGGCTGACTTAAAGAAGTATTTGACCACGGCTCCAATTCTCTCAAATCCAGAACCTGGAGAGGAGCTGTTCCTGTACTTAGCAATTTTAGAGCACGCGGTAAGCGCAGTAGTAATCCGAGAAGAAAAAGGGAAACAAAAGGCTGTTTACTTTGTAAGCAAAACCCTGGCTGATGCAGAAACCAGGTATTTACCCCTAGAGAAATTGGCGCTGGCATTAGTAATGGCTTCAAAGAAGCTGAACCATTACTTTCAAGCCCACAAATTGTGGTGCTAACTGAACACCCTTTGAAGTCCCTGTTGCAACAGAGAGATTTGACAGGAAGAATAGCCAGATGAGCAGTGGCCTTGGGCCAGTATGACCTAGAGTACAGACCCAGAACCTTAATCAAAGGTCAAGTCTTGGCCGACTTTGTGGCCGAATTCACTCCAGGAGCTAATGTACATCGGGCTCCGTTGGGCCGAGGTGAACGATGTCCAAGCGAGCAAAGAGGAGCCCAGCCGAGGGCAACAGAACAAAGGAAAGAAGAAACACTAAGGCCCTGTAGCATTTACATCGGTGACTCCTTTCAACTGTTTGTTGATGGGAGTTCAAACTAACAAGGAGCGGGGGTAGGAGTAGTACTGGTATCCCCAGATGGACAGATACAAGATCAATCCATTCGTTTGGGGTTTAAGGCCTCAAACAATGAAGCAGAGTATGAATCACTAATTGCAGGACTGAAACTGGCAGTAGTAGTAGAGGCAGATGAGGTGATAGTCTTCTGTGACTCTCAGCTTATAGTCAACTAGACAACAGGCGAGTTCGCAGCCCGAGACGAAAGGATGTCGGCCTATGCGAAAGAGGTCGGCAGATTGATGGCCCTGTTTCAGAATTTCAAGCTACAGCAGATTAGCCGATATGATAACAGTCATGCCGATGCCCTGTCCAACCTGGCTAGTGCAATATAACCTGAAAAAGCAAAGACGATAATGGTTGACTACTTGTCAGGCCCGAGCATCGAACCACTGACCACAGGGCGTGAAGCAATGTGTGTGGGCATGGGACCAAGCTGGATGGACGCAATAATAGCATTCCTGAAAGAAGGAAAACTGCTAGATGATCACAAAGAGGCACACAAGATCAGATTGAAATCGGCAAGATTCGGTCTGATAGCAGAGGGACATCTCTACAGAAGATCCTTCACTGGACCCCTTTTGAGGTGTGTACATCCTTCACAAATTGAAGATTTTTTGTACGAAATACACGAAGAAATATGTGGAAGCCATGCTGGGGGCAGATCACTTTCTTATAGGGCCATTACTCAGGGGTATTGGTGGCCCTACATGCAGAAAGATGCAGAGGCCTATGTCAAGAAGTGTGAAAAGTGTCAAAGGTTTGCACCTCTGATACACCAACCAGTAGCAGACCTAAACCTAGTATCAAGTCCTTGGCCGTTTGCCCAATGGGGCATGGATCTCGTTGGGAACTGCCCCAAGCAACTGGACAAAGGAAGTACCTGTTGGTAGCAACAAATTACTTCACCAAATGGATAGAAGCCGAACCCCTTGCCAAGATTCGAGACATGGATGTGAAGAGCTTCAAATGGAAGAACATCATCACTAGGTTTGGGATCCCAAGAGCACTAGTTGCAGACAATGGAACACAGTTTGACAGTAAGCTAATCAAGAGCTTCTGTACAAAGTTCAAAATCAAGAATTATTTTTCCACCCCATGTTTTCCTCAAAGCAATGGACAAGCAGAAGCATCCAACAAAGTCATCTTAGATGGAATTAAGAAGAGGCTGTAAGCAGCAAAGGGAAAGTAGGTGGATGAACTGCCAAGTGTACTATGAGCATATCGGACTACGCCGAGAAAATCAACTGGGGAATCCCCATTTGCCATGGCTTATGGCACAGAAGCAGTCATTTCTCTAGAAGTCAGCATCCCAGGAATCAGAACCCAGGGAGTAGATGATGGGACTAATGATGTATTATTAGCTCGAGATCTGGATCTGCTAGAAGAAAGAAGGAAGAGAGCTGCAATTTAGCTGGCAGCATACCAGCAGTAGCTTGCCAGGGCTTATAATAAGAAGGTCAACCCAAGGGAATTTCAAGTCGGTGATCTCGTCTTGAGAAAAGTCGTCGGCGACAAGAAGGATCCCAGAGAGGGCAAGCTTGGCCCAAATTGGAAGGGACCCTATAGAATCATCTCGGTACTGGACAATGGGGCATATCAGCTTGAAGATAAAGAGGGCAAAGAATTGCCAAGGCCCTGGAATACTTGCAATCTTAAGTTTTTTTATCATTAAATTTTCTTGTTCTTTGTTATTAGCTGAAGTAATAAATACAATTTTCTTATATACATTTGTGATTGATACGATACTTGACGAGGTTTTTGAAATACATACATAATGAGAACCCAAGTGGAACTTAAGTTCACATTAGGGGGCAGAAAGTTGGAAAATGGTTCTTGGCAAGGTAGAATATACAAGCCGAGATCATGTTTAACACTTGTTGAAATTTGTGAAAAATTTACAAGTTGAAGTTAAACCGAGATCATGTTTAACACTTGTTGAAATTTGTGAAAAATTTACAAGTTGAAGTTAAACTGAAATCATGTTTAACACTTGTTAAAATTTGTGAAAAATTTACAAGTTGAAGTTAAAACCGAGATCATGCTTAACACTTGTTGAAAGTTGAGAAAAATTTACAAGTTGAAGTTGAACTGAACACTTGTTGAAATTTGTGAAAAATTTACAAGTTAAAACCAAGGTTGCATTAAGAGAAGTACTTATGTACTTATCGAGGTATATTACCCCGAGGAAATTACACAGATAAGGTGTATGCTTGAAAGCATGCACAATTATTCTGAGTATAGAAACATATAACACAAGTAAAAGGAGGACAAAGATACAAACATTCAGGAGAAAAAGTTGTATTAACGTTCAAAAGAAGGCATATCGGCCACATCGAGAGCTTGCATTGTTTCAAAGAAAGAAAAAATACAAGGTATAGAAAGAAGAGAAAAGCATAAAACTAAGATTCTCCGGCGCCACTGGCAGGTTGGGTCTGGAGCTCGGAGGACTGCTGAGAAGACATCTCGGCGGCCTTCTCAGTCGCGAGCTCGGCGTCTATTTCTTCAAGGGTTTTGTCAAGGTTCTTATTAGCAATAGGCTCGTCTGATGTTGCCTTCTCGGGAGTAGCATCTTCAGGAACCTCCTCACCCTCCTCATCTTGAGTCAAGTCCAGGACTTGCTCATTTTGAGTAGGGGACTTGGCCCCAGCAACTTCCTTTGACTTTCTCACCAAAGCTTCCTCTTCAGACTCAGAATCGTTGTCGGATTGGCTTGGAGTTGGGCGGAATGGCAGGGCAAAGACGTCAGTGTTCCTGAGGGGGGAGTCTTCGGGGATTTCAAGCTTTTTCAGTAAAGTCATCTAACCAAGGGTGAAACCCTTGTTGCATGCCTGTTTCACATGTTTCTCATAGTCCGCCATGACATCGGCCAACCCCTCATTGTATCCCTTCTCATCGGCGGCCTTGAGCTCAGCGTCTTTTGTGGCCAAGGCATCCTGCAGCTCTTTCTAGGCCTCGACCATTTTTTCTTCAGCCTCTTTCTTCTGGGCCTCAAGAACTTTGTTAATGGCCTCAGCGGCATCCGCTTTTTCTTCGGCATCGTCTTTAGCTTTGACAGCAGCATCGGCCTGGTCTGCCAAAGTCTTCATTTTTTATTTCAAGTTTTTATTGGTCTTCTGCAGACTAGTAACCTCCCTAGTCTTGTCGGTCTATGCCTTCCTTGTCTCGAAAGATTGCATTGAGAAGGAGTGGGTGTGCTGGATTGCCTAAAGAAAAATGGACAGAGTAGAAGTCATTAGAAAATTTTCTAAGTATGAAAAAGAAAAGGAAAGAAAAATTACCAAATGAAGGGGCTTACTTTAGCAGAGTGCTGCAACATCAAGGCAAAGTTTTCATACTCAGTCATCTCGGCGTTGCGGTCGAGATCCCCAGGAAGGAGCAAGGCTGTAGTAAGGGCAACACCGACGTTGATGTGGTCGGCACTATCATCGACTTTGACCGGCTTGTCCTCCAAAGTAATGGGTGGAGCCTAGGGGGCACCAGACTTCATGGAGCCCGACATTGTGGCTGACTTTGACCTCGGCCTTTTAGACCGAGTCGATTGAGATGGTTCGGCATCGGCGGGCCTCTTTTCGGCAGCAGAAGAGGTCTTCTCACTCTTAGCCAATTTTGAAATTGGCAAGGTGTCTTCAGTATCAATCTGAGTCACTGTTGTCTTTGGCTGAGCTTTCTTTATTATTTTTCGCTTTGACTTTGGAGGAGGCTAGGATTGCGCTGGTTGGGCGTCAACGGTGGATGGAATGTTGGCTAAGAGGTCTTTAGCGACTGCTTTCTGGCAGCCCATCTCAGCAGCAAAAACAGTTCGTCGTCGTCGTCGGCGTTATGGTGGTGGGATGAGTTGTGGAGCTGAGGTGGATGGCTGCTCTACTAGATTTGAGGTTGACCCTTGATCTGGCTGAGATGAGGACGCTGTTGGAGGAGTTGTGGCAGAAGGGGGAGAATGGTTTTTCTTCCTCTTTGGGACGTCGGGGAGTACCGACTTGTAGGTCGGGATAAAGTTGAGTACCAAAGGGGCTCTGCACTTGTGGACTGGCAAATCCAATAGCTTCTTCAAACCCTTGCTGGGGAAAAAGGACTTGCGGAAGCCTTTTTCTGGTTGAGGAAGAGTTGCAAGAAAAACAGACATTAGAGACAAACGAAGTATTGAAGACTTTAAAAACAAGAAAATATAAACACTGGGCTCTTACCATTACCCTCTACAAAAACTGTTCGAGGAAGAGGGTAGAGGTGGAGGTCCTCATCCGAAGCGAACTCCCAGTTCCCTGAAATGATAAAGTAATCATCCCCGGCTCCCTTGCTGGAGTCTGGGAGGTCGGCGACGATTTTATACTCTGTGGACCTCGGCTTGAGGTAGTAAATATAGCCTTTCTCGTTTTTAAGGCCACACATGGTGTAGCAGTATTGGATGTCAGCTAAGGTAACCCTAGCATTTTCCTGTTTGGCTAAGGCTATTATACCATTTATGACTCGATAAGAATTGGTTGCAAGTAGGGATGACAATTTAAACCCGGCCCGATGGGGACCCGATCCCCCGACCCCAATTGAAACGGTTTTTCCCCGAAAATTATCCCCATAGGGCTGAGGATGGTATTGAAAATTAAATCCCCGATAATTTTCGGGCCGGGAACGGGGATAGATTCTCCAACCCTAGCCCCAGCCCCAGCCCGGCCCCGCCCCCACAGATCCCCGACTGATCCCCGCGTATAGTTATTATAATATATATATATATATATTATATTATATGTTTAGGGTTATCATAATATATATATTATATTATATTATATTATATTATATTATATTATATGTTTTTAGGCCCTCTCTCTCACTCACATCACACTCACATCTCTGAGCCCCTTTCCCTCTCTCTCTCTGTTGTGTAGTTCTTGTGAAGATCAATGGCAGATAAGGTGTCTACAGAATCATTGCCGAATAAGGTGTCTACAGCCGACGACGACGTTCCACTGAATTAGAACCTCCTCCTCCTTCTCCGACGACGATGAGGGCCAACTCCTCTTCCTCCTCCTCCGACGATGATGGGGGCCACCTCCTTCTCCTCCGAGACCTCCGACGACGACGACGTTCCCTCTGCCACGCCAGATCTGAGCAGATGGATCTCTCTCTCTCTACTTAGATCTATCTTTCTCTACTCAGATTTATTTGTGTGTTGTTGATGTTGTTTGATGATATTATTATTGATGATGTTGATGTTGAGGATGTTGTTACTACTGTTTTTTTTTTTTTTTTTTTATGGATCCGGGGAATTTTTGGGATCGGGGAAACCCGATCCCCGTTAGGGGACGGGGATGGGGATGGTAATAGGTTCCCCGTCGGGGATCGGGGTCGGGGTCGGGGACGGGGACATTCTTACCATCGGGGATCGGGGAAGGGGAGGGTAATCCCCGGCCCTGCCCCGCCCCGTTGCCATTCCTAGTGGCAAGCTGCATTGGGTTCAACTTATAGTAATGGATTATCTCACGGAAAAGAATGTTGAGTGGGAGCCGAAGTCCGCACTCGATAAAAGCTATAATAGGGAAGGACATAGAATCAGTTGTGGGCCTGATTGAGTCATCCTCCCCAGCCAACCTCAGATGAACGTCGGCCGGGATGTCAAACTCCCGCCTAAAGTGTTCTAACTTGGTCGGGGTATCTACCCTATGCTTCCACATACCCATAACGTCGGCTTAACTTTTAGAAGTTGGATTTTAGAAAGAAGGTGTTTTGTAAGGGTTTTAGAGACCATGGCTAAAAACCTAAAAATGTAGTATGGTCAAAATTTGTGGAGATCCTAAGGGGAACTCGTTTGGATTTTTCCTGAGGTTTGTGGGTTCTACAAGCAAATCCCAAACCTAGATCTATGGAAACAAAGATTGAAGGCGTGGATCTAGAAAAGACATAGAAGACAGAAAACAAAAAACGTGTTTCAGAATCAAGAACAGTGATGAACTATCAAGAACACAATGATGAAGTGTGCACAAGGGTGTGAGGTGAAGAACAATGGCAAAAGTGAACAAATTTGTGAGCAATGTGTGTATTCAAGACACAAATTGGGCAAAAGCAAAATCGTAAAATAAATGAGCTTGGATATGCGATTTATAAATCAAGAACTTGAGCAGAACAACAATGGCAACAAATAATAAGGTAAAGCTTTCTCAAAAACTGGAAACCAGGAGGGAACAGAGGCTTACCAGAGAAGTGAAGTCGATGTTGAAGACGCCAGAGTCAGGAGACGGTTACAATCAGAAAAGGACAGCGAAAGCTTCACTAGAGGAGAGGAATGAAAGCTGTTACAGAGCTTGAAAATTTGGAAACAATGGCGTATTTTGGAGAGAGAGAGAGCTAAGAGCTTGAGAAAGAGGATGCAAAAGTGAAGAGACGGAGAGAAAAATTGATTTTGATCAAAACGTGGAGAATGGCGGCAAAACACCATCAATAAGCCTAGAATGACGTATTAATCAGACGGCGCACGCAAGCACGAGACGACTTACAGACGCGTATCGAGTACGGTCCAGTAAGGGACAAACGCGTGGCAGAAACGGATGATCTATTTTGCGTCATAGCTCATGCGCGTGATAAAACTCTTGGAGTTCTTGGTTTAATGAAGCAATGACATCGACTGATAGGAAAATCTCGGCTAAATAAACTCGAATAAACTTAGTTAAAAATTCTGAAGCCTTGATGAGATAGACTGCAGGACCTGGTTATGAGAAGCTGGTGTATTATGACCTCGGTAAATTTATGATAGCCGACATGAACGATATAGGTTCCATCACCTCAGGATGCCGAGGTAATAGAACCTAGGGGGCAGTTGTGGGGATATATTTTCTGAGTACCAACACGTGGCCAAGGTGACGTCGATGTGTCAGCCGAGGTGTCACGTGTCCTGGTCGTGACGTCGAGGTGATCTCGGCTAGGCCGAGGTTATCTCCGAAGATATCAGAATTTGGGATAAGCGGATAAGGGATAAGAGTCCTAGAATGAGGAAGGACTTCAGCCTGGATAAGGATAAAGCTCTTAGGGAGTTTATCTTTATCTATTGGAGAGTCCAAGATAAGCACTGAGTAGAAGTCCATTGAAGCTAGGCTTCTATTCGGACTAAGATTGAGTTAACTATAAAAGAGAGGCACCCCCATGGGTCTAAGGTACGCAATTTATATTCTGAACAGTGAATTAAGCACTCTTGATATCTTTGAGAGATAACTGACTTGATCGTCGGAGTGCCCCCGGGTGGACGAACCACTGCCGGAATCTCTTCTTTCTGTTGCAAGTCAATCAGGCGCCATCTATTCTGCTAGTGCTCTCCAGCTGAATACTAAGTTGACAGTGTGGTCAGAAATTCGCTCACACAACGGTTTTGTTTCTTCTCTTACTCACTGCATGCGTGGTATGATCTCAATCATTTGAAAATAATTTCATGTAATATTCTGCTCAAACTAAATATGATAAAAAAAAATTTATGTTTCGGAACTACTGTCATAGTTTCTGCTATATAGTGTCCACCATTCTCGGACTATACGTGGACTCTTTCCTCCCCCCTCTCTCTCTCTCTCTCTCTCTCTCCTGTTTTGGAGTTGCCCAAATATTCCTGGGAGAGAAAGAGGAGAGACTGTAACAAACAAAGAGATATTTCTTCCTATTCATCTTTATCTTCAAATTTTGGGTCGTTTTAATTTATTTACTTTCCTTATCAATGGAGAAACAGGTACTTGATTACATGTTAGTACCAGCAGGACTGCCGATAATGGTGGCTTATCACATCTGGCTCCTCTATCAGATTATCAACTACCCATAACGCACGCACCTTCATCGGCATCAATGCCATCAACCGCCGCTTCTGGGTTCGCGCTATGATGCAGGTCCATTACAACTTATAATTTGAAATCATCATCTCATTGTTTGTTTTGGTAGAAAATGATTTCTACTAGTTTTTTCTTCTTCTTCTTGAGGCTACTGACCTTAAAACTAACGTGTTATGGTTGTATTAGTGACATGGCCAATTCTGGAACTATGCAAATTGAACCAACTCAACTTTAAAAAAAAGAAGAAGAAATTATATAGGCAATTGAACATACTGTGTTGCGACCTTAAAACTAATTTTTCTTCTTCTTCTCGAGGCTAGTGTATTGTGACCTTAAAATTAATATTTTATGGTTGTAGTTGGTGCTAGGCAGTTAAACCTACTTAACTTCGAAGAAAAATTTGAATTATATAGTTGATACAACTTTTTTGGAGAGCTTGTTATAAATTGATACCACTAAAATTGTTTAAAAAAAATAAAAGACATGTTTTACAATTATTAATTAATGATTGAATATGAATGAGAATAATATGGTAAGTGTAGTACTATTGTGATGATGAATACAGTTTTTTTTTTGTTTTTATTTTTGGAGAAATGATATATAAATAAAAAATTCATATAAAAATTTTGTTAGTAGGCAGGGCCGGCCCTGGGCTAAGGCTGGTAAGGCCTGTGCCTAGGGCCCCAAAAATTAGGCCCAAAAAAGGGCCCCAAAATTTAGTCTTGTATTATATTAAAATTTTAAGATGGCCCAATTCTGTTTAATTAATTTAGGCCATTTTAAAGGAGGCCTCAACAAATCTATTTGGCCCAATTGATAAAAGGCTTAATTGAAAAATATTTATAAGTTTTAGTTGTTAGTCCAATTTAAAAAATAAAATATAAAATATATGTATATGTATTAGTCGTTAGCCTAATTTTAAGTGGCCTATTTTTTTTTTCTCTTTATGGCCCAATTATGTGTTTTTTAGTATTTTTTTAAAAAATTATTTTATACAATTTTTATTTATTTATTTTGTAGATATATCTAATTTAGATACGCTTAAAAACTATAATATTTATATTTTTTTGAAAAAATGTTACCAAATACAAAAATATAAAAAAAAATACAAATTATAAACTTAGACAATTATTTTTGAAAACTCTAAACCAAACAAAGTGATTTTTATTTTTATTTTTAATAAATATCTAAAAAGGCCCCGAAAAATTAGTTTGCCTTAGGCCCCCGAAAACTCAGGGCCGGCCCTGTTAGTAGGATGGTGGCGGGTGATAGTGATGGTGAACTGGTATTGGTAAAATATTACTTCACAAAAAAGGGAAAATTGGCTGATTATATGAAACACAAAAAATACCGAATCTAACTGTTATTGTGATGGATTGTAATCTGAAAATTGCATGGCATATGAATAACAGCAGGACGCATCGAAATATGGGATTCTAGCAGTGCAAACGCTAAGAAACAACATAATGGCATCGACCCTTTTGGCATCAATGGCGATCACGCTCTGCTCTCTCGTCGCCCTCCTCATGACCAACACAGCCAGCACTCAGTCCGCTGGCAGATTTGTCTTCGGAGACCGAAGAGCTCGAATTCTCCATAAAATTCTTCTGCATACTAGTCTGCTTCCTCATTGCATTCTTATTCAGTGTCCAATCCATCAGGTACTACAGTCATGCCAGCATACTCATCAACGTCCCATTCAAAAAAATGAGTCTCCACCATGATTGTCACCGCCATTGCCCCCATTTGACGCCAGAGTATGTGGGGAGGAAGGTGAACAGGGGAAGCTATTTCTGGTCATTGGGTCTCAGAGCATTCTACTTCTCATTCCCTCTGTTTCTTTGGATCTTTGGTCCAATTCCCATGTTTCTTAGCTGCCCTGTTCTGGTTTTCTTGTTCTATTTTCTTGATTTCATCTATGATTTTACATTGGTTGCTGGTGTTTTTGACATAGGCGACCATGAGGAGAACAATGGATCTAGCTGATGTTAAATTAACAACAACAAAAAAAAAATGTAGCGTAGAAACAGAGTATGGATTCTGTTGAGCATTCCACACCTTTTGTTTTGTTTTTTTGTGAGACTGTGTGTTCCGTTTTTGTGTAATAAATAAGCTTTTGATTTTCCTTTCTTGTCTGATTAATTAATTAATATATCATTTTGGTTTTGTTTTGAGTACTATCACTATGCTGAATAATTAATCACTCGTCAAACATAAATATTCAAATCAAGCTATTCAAATTGTAGAAATTGTAAAAGCTCTATGAAGTGTCAGAAATTTCCCCTGAAGTACCATCTCTCTTTAGTTTTACCAGAAACACGTTTTCAGATATTCAAATCTCATACCAGTTGATCAAACACAGCCAAAACAGAACAGACTTAACAAATAAACAACATATGATCCAAACTTCAACAGACCCATGTCTCAATCTTATGCCTTCTCTTCCCTCCAAGTTCTTGCCACCGTTGAGAAGGACAAACAGTTCAATTTGCTCTAAAAATGTTCGATCCTGGAGACTTGGCCATGCCGAATTGCCCATCTTTCTCTCCACCATCTCCGTCGCCACAATCCACTCGATCATCATTTCTTCCAATACTTCCATCTTCGATCTCTCACTCCATGACACTCATGACAACCCACAAAAATTGATATCAGGCTATTCAACCCATGAAGTTGTGGGATATCATCACCCCATGTGAGGGGTGAAGCCAACACACATGAGTTGGCCATGTTAGGAAGCCAACACACATG
Source organism: Camellia sinensis (assembly GCF_055761805.1). Lineage (NCBI taxonomy): Eukaryota > Viridiplantae > Streptophyta > Magnoliopsida > Ericales > Theaceae > Camellia > Camellia sinensis. The sequence goes on from NC_138968.1 coordinate 8,977,146, forward strand.
AGCTGGCCATGTGAAGCCAACACACAAGATAGTTGGCCATATGCAAGGCCAGCCTCTCCATCTCCATTATGTTCGTGTATAAATGGAGGCTGAGGGGAGGGTTTGAGAGTGAGAGCAGAGCAAGCCACAGAGAGTGAGATATGTGAGGCGGAGAGACCGTCTCCCTCGGTGTGAGCGAGGGAGACGGGTGAGTGGGTGAGTGAGGAGAGTGTGAGCTCCTCTTCTATTGTAATCTTTCTGTAATATCTCCATTGTTATAGTGATAACCGGCTACTCTCCTGTGGACGTAGGCATTGAGGCCGAACCACGTTAAATATTGTGTCTCCATGAGTGTGGGTGTGTTTTTCTGCATGGAATAATTTCTATAAGGTCTTGGGCGGGATCCCAGATCCCAACAAGTGGTATCAAAGCCAGGTTGGTGGCGTTTCGGAACAAAAACAACGTGTTGTTCGAAACTGCCCAGAAATCGTATTGCTTGAAATCAGATTTTGAGCATACTAGGAGCAAGGGCTCGACGAGAGGAGTCCAGAAATATAAAGCAGACACCCAACGGAGGCCGGACGCGCCCTCACGCGCCCCTGGAAGTTGGCGCGTGAATCCCAGTCGCGCCACGTGCCACCACGCGCCGTTTAGGCACCCGGCGCGTGATCCCAATCTCACCCACGCGCCCCACGCGCGGACGGAGGAAGACGACGCGTGATTTCACGCGCAACACGCGCCGTACGCGCGCGCGCCATCCGACGTCTTCAGCCGAGCCGAGTCTTCAGCCACTGACCGAGCCGTTGACTGAGCCGCTGACGTCAGCCCGACGCCAGCCGATCCGGAGAAATAATCTGGTGCTTCTTAGCCGCACCAGATTCTGCCGATCTGAACCATTCAATCTGTTTTGGCTTGACCTAAGCCATTTGGAGTCCGTTTTTGGTGATCCAATAGTGGTTTCCGACTATTTGGAGTATTCCGGACACATCCGTACGGTCAGATTTTGCAAATAAGTTTTCAAAAATTTGCAGTTTTTATTTTGGCAATCCGAAGTAATTTTCCGACTAATTTGAGCAGTCCGGACTTCACAGCAAAGCCTGTTTTTCAAACAGAGATTACTTTCTGGATGATGGAGGAATCCACATCAGTTTCAGGGCTGATGATTCGGTTGAACGCTTCTAATTATGCGATATGGAAGCCGCGGATGGAGGACGTCCTGTATTGTAGAGATTTGTTTGACCCTATAGCCCTAAAGGGGGTCAAACCAGATGGAGACAAGGATGGGGACTGGATAAAAACCAACCGGAAGACTGTCGGTCAAATCAGACAGTGGATTGACCACAGTGTGTTCCACCATGTTGCCCAAGAGACAGACGTCTATGCCCTATGGATGAAATTAGAGGGCATGTACCAGTCCAAGACTGCACGGAACAAAGCCTTGATAATGAGAAGGCTTATAAACCTGAAGCTGAAGGATGAGATGCAAGCATTATTATTACTCAGTTCCTTACCAAACAGCTGGGACACGTTGGTGGTTTCTCTCAGGAATTCTGCACCCGAAGGGAAGCTGACCATGGGGATGGTCACAGACACCTTATTCAACGAGGAGGCAAGGAAGAAAGAGATGGAAGGAGAGCAGTCCCATGCTTTTGTCACAGAAAGTAGAGGTAGAGATAGAGAAAGGGGCAGAGGTAGAGGAAGAAGTAAAAGCAGAGGGCGTTCACAGTCCAGACAGGACAACATGAGGAGGTGTTTTTACTGTGATCAAGAGGATCACATAATAAGATATTGCCCAGAGAAAAAGGCGGACAGACAAGCCAAAGAGAAGGCTAAGGGACACGGAGGTCCCTCAACTACAGCAGTTGCAGTGAATTCCTCTGACGATGAAGAGGTGATGTTTACAATCTCGTCAGAGTTGGAGACACCCGACTGGATTTTGGATTCAGGGTGTACGTTCCACATATGTGCGGATAAGAAGCTTTTCTCCACTTATCGAAGAGTCAACGGTAGCACTATCCGGATGGCCAACAACACAGTGAACAGAGTTGTCGGCATAGGGACAGTGCGGTTCCTTACTAAGGCTGGAAGAAAAGTAATTTTATCTGAGGTCCGACATGTGCCAGGAGTACGGAGGAATCTAATCTCCCTGAGTATGCTAGATATAAAAGGAAATTGTTTCTCATCTAGTGGCGGGGTTCTTCATGTACACAGAGGTGATAGAGAAATGTTGCAAGGCAAATTGTGCAACAAACTGTACAGACTGGAAGGAGAAGCTTTGACAAAGATGAGTGTTGTCAAATGCCAGTTGAAGGGTACAAAGAGAGAACATACGCAACCAATGCGTATGATTGAGCAAGGCTTTCATCAGGATTGGCGAAAACAGTGCACGGGAAAGCAAGGAGGCAGTTCAAAGGTGCACAGATCTGAGCCAGTAAAGCCAATCTTGAAGAAAGTTCAGAGCAAAGAAACCAAGTCTGTAGAGACTATGCCAGTGAAGAAGAGAGTTTCTTTTGCTTCCGTGTTAAAGACATTTTACAACCTCTCAAAAGATGCATGGAAGGGAGGGATGCAATCTCGAGTCGCAAAGTGAGCTTTGCAATGCACTCCAATAAGGGGGTGCAAGCACTATGCACGGAGTTGTATAGTGGTAACTTGTACAGACCGGTGGAAGTTGTCTTGGCAGAAGGGCTAACCGTCAAACATCAGTACGGACGTACAAGTGAGACAGAACCGAACATCAGGGATTGTAGCACAGACAACAGGCGTATGAGATCGCTGGGAAGTTGTTTTGAAGTGCAGAAAACAAAGGCTGGTTGTTCAGAAATAAGCTCCGAGCAAGGAAAATTGAGGATGTTGATGTGTCAAACTCTGAAGTTTTCTAGTTGCTCCAGTGTTCATCATGCAAGGAGTTGCACGGTAATGCAAGGGTATCCCGAGCAGGGGGTGCAGGACATCCAATCAGGGGGTGTCGGATATCTTGGTTGCGCAAGTTCAAGCATAGCAGGTATAGACATCCGAGACAGAAGCGTAGAAGAGATCTGTAGGAGATAGGAGCAGCGGTTCTCTCCAAATCAGAGAGTGGTGTGAGTTGAGTTGAGGATGTAGGATTCCCTCCTCCTCTTGTATCTCTAGTGTATTATCTCTAGCTTTCAAGGGATGCAGCGTCTCAGTGAGAAGATGCAAACTGTGTTTGGGCGTGACAAGATTAGCAGCAATGTGTGTTGTGGATCACCTCACATAGGTTGAGGAGGTGATTTGTGGGATATCATCACCCCATGTGAGGGGTGAAGCCAACACACATGAGTTGGCTATGTTAGGAAGCCAACACACATGAGCTGGCCATGTGAAGCCAACACACAAGATAGCTGGCTATATGCAAGGCCAGCCTCTCCATCTCCATTCTGTTCGTGTATAAATGGAGGCTGAGGGGAGGGTTTGAGAGTGAGAGCAGAGCAAGCCACAGAGAGTGAGATATGTGAGGCGGAGAGACCGTCTCCCTCGGTGTGAGCGAGGGAGACGGGTGAGTGGGTGAGTGAGAAGAGTGTGAGCTCCTCTTCTATTGTAATCTTTCTGTAATATCTCCATTGTTATAGTGATAACCGGCTACTCTCCCGTGGACGTAGGCATTGAGGCCGAACCACGTTAAATATTGTGTCTCCTTGAGTGTGGGTGTGTTTTTCTACATGGAATAATTTCTATAAGGTCTTGGGCGGGATCCCAGATCCCAACAGAAGTCCCACTTTTGGTGAAACAACAAGCTCAAGAATAAGACACAGAAACAGAATATACACTTTTGGTGCTTCCTTTCAATGTCATTGATCAATAAAGATTGGGGATTTTTAAGAAAACACGGTTAACAAGGATTGAGGTGACACACCGGCTCTATCTTGGTTTGATAGAATCAAGAGCGGTGAACAAGATTGAGGTGAAATTCCATCGGCTCAGAACCTGTCTAACTTGATTAGACTCGTGATTCTATACAATTATGGAGGTGTTGACTTGGACATGGATTTCATAACATTGAAGGACTTGTCTGGGTTGAGGAATTCAATCGAAGCGCAGAGCATTGATGCCACTGGGAGCTGGACCAGATTAAACAATGCAGTGCCTGTATTTGACAAAAATACTTGCTTCTGTATGAGGAATTTGAATCCAATTTGGATGAGAATGGGTGGGGGCATAATGGACCATACTTGGTTTCGAGGGTGGTTTGGACAATGGAAACAGGACGGGATAGTACACATTTAAATTTCTCTGTCTTGCCACCGATGGCGTTTTAGCCGGCACACTGGAACCGGGTAGGGTTTTTTTTTTTTTTTTTTTTTTTTTTTTCCTTGGCAAAACGGATTTATCAGATTTATTCAAAATGGGTTGAAGCCAAGTTGTATCAGCTGAGTTGGGAAACTTATGGGGGGTACTGTTAGCAACCCAATCGATAGTAATCGATCAACTTAAATAAATTTTAAATAAATATAAAATATTAAATTTTGTGATTGAGTTTTAGGCTTTAAATAAATTAAGGACTTTTTCAGAGGTAATCAAATAAAGAAGAGATTGAATAGAACAGAATATATATTAATTCGAATAAATTGTCATTTATCACTAGTTATAAGAACTTAAACAAGAATAAAAAAATTAAGGACCTGTTTAGAAATCATTTCGTTTTCAATTCATATTTATAAAAATTTAAAAAACTGTCATAAAAACTTGTTTGATAATTTTTTTGGTTTATAAATGGTTGTCTCAGTTTGTAAATTTAAGAAAAAAACGTAAACTCAAAAAAATAAGTTTACGTTGATTTTTAAATAGAAATTTAAAAATTTGACTAACAATTTTTTTTTTTTCAATTTTTTTTTTCCAATTATAATGTGTATGATCCCATTGTCATAAATAATAAAAAATAAATATAAATATTTTAGGCTTGAGCAAACATATTTTTTAGTTTATATTTTCAAAATTTTGTTCAAACCAAAACTTTTTAAATTTATGTTTTTCTAAGAATAAACCAAAACCAATTTATAAAATTTTTGTAAACATAAACAAAAAACGTAAACGTTACTAAATGCTAGCTTATAAGTAAATATAACAATTGACAGAAAGAAGAGAAATGGAGAGTTGAAAAAATTACTTGTTTAATTTACTCCTAAAATGGCTACTTTAAAACTACTAAATACTTCTTCACCAGTGTGATTTGAGGGTTAATTGATTGATTTTTGTATCTCTCTTGGTCTATTTATAGGCTCAACCACATAAGAGAAAGTGATAATCTCAACCCACGATTTCCTCAATAAGTCCATAATTTTCTAAACATTATCCATATCTCATGTTTGATAGGAACTGTGGGGATGTATTTTCTGAGTACCAACACGTGGCCAAGGTGACGCTGACATGTCAGCCGAGGTGCCACGTGTCCTGGTCATGATGCCGAGGTTATCTCGGCAGGGCCGAGGTTATCTCTGAAGATATTAGAATCCGAGATAAACGGATAAGGCACAAGAGTCCTAGAATGAGAAAAGATTTTAGTATGGATAAGGATAATACTCTTAGGGAGTTTATCTTTATCTCTTGGAGAGTCCAGGATAAGCACTGAGCAGAAGTCCATTGAAGCTAGGCTTCTATGAGGACTAAGATTGAATTAACTATAAAAGAAAGGCACCCCGATGGGTCTAAGGTACGCAATTTATATTCTAAACAGTGAGTTTAGCGCTATTGATTATCTTTGAGAGATATACTGACTCGATCGTCGGAGTGCCCCAGGGTGGACGAACCACCGCCGAAATCTTCTCTTTCTGTTGCAGGTCAGACAGGTGCCATCTATTCTGCCAGTGCTCTCCAACTGAATACTGAGTTGGCAGTGTGATCGAAAATTCACTCACACAATTTGGCGCCGTCTGTGAGAAAGAAAGAAGAATAGATGGCCAGCGACGAACAGAAAGATAAGGTTGGGAACGAAATCCCTGCTGGGAGTAGAAAACACGTTGACCGAAACATGGAGGAAGATGGTCGCAATGAGGAGACTCAGAACCAGAATCACGACAAGAATGACGTCAGCCAGGATGACGACGTGCCAAAGAAACCAGATCGAAGCGGATACTACAACGAGGACGACCTCCAGGTATGGAAGGATAGATGCATGCGGAGGGACAAAGAGGTGAAAGAGATGGCAAACAAGTTGGCAAACCTACAATCGGTCGTCAATTTTATGATGCAAAATAATGTCATGCAGCCACCATACCCACTGTAGGACACGCCGATTCCAACGGCCAATACCCAGAAGGGAGGACAGAAGCCAATCCCAATAGCCCCTCAGCACACTAGAAGCGAAAAGCACTCTCACCGGCCTTCTAGGGAGGTCGGGCGAGGAGAGTCAAGAAAAGAAGAGTCACGAAGGACACATCGAACTAAAGAAGCAGACCCTAAAGAACGTCGGCATGTTCAAAGGCAGGAGCTGTGATTAGACACAACTCATGGAGAAAGGTCGAAAAGGGCCCATAACGAAGCCGAGAGCAGTATGCCGAAAAAACTGAAGTCGGGAGATAGCCGAGCTCCTGGGCGGAGCAAGGAAGACCTGAGAGATTACCTCAAGAGGAAACAACATAATGCCGATGCTGAAGTAACTTCACCTATTAAGCCAAGAACATCATTCTCGGTAGAATTGGAAAAATTTGAGGCACCGAAGAGATTCAGTATGCTGAGGTTCCAAATATACGATAGTAAGTCAGACCCCAACTTTCACGTTGGATTGTACCTAAACTCAATGGCATTGTATAGTGGGAACGAGTCGTTGCTCTGCAAAGTGTTCCCCTCATCCTTCGGGGAGATTGCATCAGATTGGTTTCACAAACTACCAAAGGGAAGTGTGAAGACCTAGGAAGGCCTGACCGAGATGTTTGTGGCTAGGTTCGTGACAAATAAATTACAGCCATTAAGGGTGGACGCATTGATGGCTCTGAGAATCAGTAAGGATGAAGGCCTTAGGGCCTATGCAAAAAGATACTATGAGGTGTTCAACCGAATACCTGAATGCAACCAAGAGGTGGCGGTCGTGTCTTTTAAGAACAACCTGAAAGATGATTGCGCTCTACGGCAGTCATTGGCAAAGACATTGCCAAAAAGCATGGAAGAGCTCATGGCTAGAATTAAGAAGTATGCTAGAGCTGAGGAAGATACGTCGGGGACAAAGGAGACAAAGCAAGAAAAAAGAAACAGCTCATCGAAGCGAGGCCGAGGTAAGAATGGATCCAGCAAGCAAGAGGTAGGACTGGGGGCTACACAGGCAATTACAACTGTGTTCCGAATCCCGATTCACAAAGTCCTGGATAAGATTCGGAACCAACCCTATTTCAGAGCGCCAGCGAGGGCACCAGGAGAGTTTTTGGGAAGAAACCTTGGCGGACATTGTGCTTACCACAATGAAGATGGTCACATGACTCAGGGTTGTAGAGCCCTGAAAACACACTTAGAAGACCTGGTAAGGCAAGGCCATATGAGAGACCTTGTCGATGAGGCCAGGACAAGAGAAGAACAGGCAAGACTGCCTCAGGCACCAGCAGCCCTACCTCTCCCAGCACAACAACCTCAGGCAGGAGGACCTCGGGTAATTAATGTAATTCACTCGAAGGTCAACGAAAACGAGATTCGGGGAAGACCTAGAAGGTAAAACACCTACAGCATGTCTACCAAGTCGGGGAGAAGAGACATCGGGTAGAAGAGTGCCAAGGACCAGTAGTGTCCTTTACTGAAGCCGACCTTGAGATTGTGCAGCATCCATATAACGATGCCTTGGTAGTATCCCTCCAGGTTGGGGAATGCCAAGTGAAGCACATCTTAATTGACCAAGGCAGCTCTTGTGACATCATGTACGTCAAATGTTACAAGGAGCTTGGCCTTCACCCAGACGATACGGAGCAATCCAATAGCCCAATGGTTGGGTTCAATGGGACGCCGACATGGCCACTGGGAACGACGAGCTCGGAGGTGCAGGTTGGCACGAAGAGGATAAAGACAGAGTTCACCGTAATCGACACACCCTCCCCTTACAATATCATCTTGGGAAGGCCGTGGTTGCATGCGATGGGGGTTGTTCCCTCGACATTGCATCAACTATTACGGTTCCCAATAGAACATGGGATAGAGGAGATCCGAGGAGATTAGCTGCAGGCAAAGAATTGCTCCATGGCAGCAATGAAATCAACCTGCAGCATACGAGAACCAGAGAAGGCAGAGATCGAAGACGAGGACATGGAAGTCCTAGAGGATATCGGCAAATAGCCAGCTGAGAAGGGTGAAGAAGTACTAAAGAAAATCCTCGGCCAGGAAGGGAATGAAGAACGCTTCTTTCTTCTCGGCTCGGGCTTAGCCGACGAAGAGGAAAAAAAAAAAAAGTTGGAGGCGTTCCTGAGAGCAAATATTGAGGTGTTTGCCGAAGTAAATAAATAAAGTTTTGCTCTTTTGTCATTTGCCGAAGTAAATAAATAAAGTTTTAGCTCGATTTATTCGTTTATACACTTGTGACTGATAAAGATACATAACGTTGTTTCTGGAATACATGTATAATGAGAACTCAAGTGGAACTTAGGTTCACATTAAGGGGCAAAGAGAAGAAAAATGGTTTTAACACTTGTTGAAACTTAAAAAGTTTACAAGTTGAAGTTAAATCGAGATTATGTTTAACACTTGTTGAAACTTAAAAAGTTTACAAGTTGAAGTTAAACCGAGATTATGTTTAACACTTGTTGAAACTTGAGAAAAGTTTACAAGTTGAAGTTAAACCGAGATTATGTTTAACACTTGTTGAAACTTGAGAAAAGTCTACGAGTTGAAGTTAAATTGAGATGATGTTTAACGCTTGTTGAAACTTGAGAAAAGTCTACAAGTTGAAGTTAAACCGAGATGATGTTTAACACTTGTTGAAACTTGAGAAAAGTTTACAAGTTGAAGTTAAACCGAGATGATGTTTAACACTTGTCGAAACTTGAGAAAAGTTTGCAAGTTGAAGTTAAACCAAGGTTACACACTTGTTGAAATTTGAGAAAAATTTACAAGTTAAAGCCAAAGTTGTATTAAGCTAAATACCTGCCGATGTAAGCCGAGGTGTTTCACCCCGAGAAGGTGGCACAAGACTAAGGTGCATTTTGAAGACACAAACTTATTCTAAGTATGAAAGTCATACAAGAGCAATAAAGGAAAGACAAACATACAAGCATCCAAGAAAGAAGGAAGTTGTATTCATAAGAAGGCACATCGGCCATATGAAGAGTTTACTCTGTCCCAAAAACAAAGAAGTACAAAGGGCAAAAAAAAAACAAAAAACAAAGGAAAAAGATGCCAAAATTAAGATTCTTCAGCATCATTAGCAGGTTGGGTCTGGATCTCGAAAGACTGTTGGGAGGACATTTCGGCCGCCTTCTCGACCGCAAGCTCGGCGTCAATTTCTTGAAGGGTCAGATCGAGGCGCTTGTCGGCAAGGGGAACGTCCGATGACGCCTTCTCAGGAGTGGCATCCTTGGGGACTTCCTCACCCTCCTCATCTTGAGTCAAGTCTAGGACTTGCTTATTCAGAGAAGGGGACTTGGTCCCAGCAGCCTCCTTTGATTTCCTCACCAAGGTCTCCTCCTCAGACTCAGATTCGTCGTCGGATTGAGTTGGAATTGGAGGGAATGGAAGAGGAATGATGTCGGCGTTCCTGAGGGGCGATTCCTCGGGGACTTCAAGCTTTTTTAGAAGAGACATCCAACCCAGGGTGAAACCCTTATTACATGCCTGCTTCACTTGCTTTTCATAGTCCGCCGTGACATCGGCCACCCCTTCGTTATAGCCATTCTCATCGGTGGCCTTGACTTCGGCCACTTTTGTGGCCAGGGCTTCTTGAAGTTCCTTCTGGGCCTGGGTCATTTTTTCTTCGGCCTCTCTCTTTTCGGCCTCAAGAACCTTCTTAATGGCCTCGGCGGATTCTGCTTTTTCTTCGGCGACATTTTGGGCCTTGATAGCAGCCTCGGCTTGATCCTCCAAGGTCTTCATCTTGGATTGCAAGCTTTTATTAGTCTTTTGTAGACTAGCAGCCTCCTTTTTCTTGTCAGCCAGTTCCTTCCGGTTCTCAAAGGATTGTATTGAGAAGGAATGAGCATGCTGGATGGCCTGAAAGTGAACAGGACAAAAGTTATTAGAAAATTTTCTAAGTACAAGAAAGAAAGAAAAATGACCAAATAAAGACACTTACTTGGACAGAGCGCTGGAGCATCAGAGCATAGTTTTCATATTCACTCAACTCGGCGTTCCGGTCGAGATCGCTGGGAAGAAGCAGAGCGGTACTAAGGGCAATGCAGACGTTGATGTCATCAGCGCTGTCGCTAGCCCTAACTGGCTTATCCTCCAGTGTGATTTGGGGGGCCCAGGGGGAATCCTGCTTTCAAGACCCCGATGTGGTTGTAGCGGATGACCTCGGCTTCTTTGATTTTGGGAATTCAGATGGTTGGGCCTCAGCTGGCCTCTTCTCGGCAGCAGATGTAGTTCTCTTACTCGAAGCTAATTTTGAGATTGGCAAAGGATCTTCAGTATCAATTTGAGTCACCTTTGTCTTTGGTTGAGCCTTCTTGATCCTTTTTGTCTTCGGCTATGGCTGGGTTGGCGCTGATTGGGCATAAACTGAATCAGGAATATTGGCCAAAAGATCCTTAGCAACTGTTTTTTGGTGGCCCATTTCAGCAGCAAAAACTGTTCAGCGTCGTCGACGGCGTTGGGATATCGGGATCAGATATGGAGCTGAGGTAGACGGCTGCTTAGCTGGATCAGAGGTCGATCCTTGATCTGGCTGAGATGAGGAGGCAGCTTGAGGAGTTGTGGCAGAAGGTGGAGACAGACTCTTCTTCTTCTTCTTCTTCTTCTTCTTTGGAACGTTGAGAAGAACTGACTTGTAAGAGGGAATAAAATTGAGTACAAGAGGGGCTCTCCGCTTGAGGACTGGCAAATCCAACAGTTTCCTCAAGCCTTTGTTGGGAAAGAAAGACTAACGGAAGCCCTTTGGTGGCTGATGAAGAGTTGCAAAGAAAGCAGACATTAGAAACAAACAAAGTATTGAAGACTTTAAAACAAACAAGTTAATATGGACACAAGGCCCTTACCATTGCCCTTTACAAAAACTGTTCGAGGAAAAGGGTAAAGATGGAGGTCCTTATCTGGAGCGAACTCCCAGTTTCCCGAGGTAATGAAGTAATCGTCTCCAGCTCCCTTGTTGGAGTCTGGGAGGTCCGCTACGATTTTGTATTCTATGGATCTCGGCTTGAGGTAGTAAATGTAACCGTGTCTTTTTTGAGGCCACACATGGTGTAGCAATACTAGATATTGGCTAAGGTAACCCTAACGTTTTCTTGTTTGGTTAAGGCTGTGATGCCATTAATGACTTGGTAGGAGTTGATGGCAAGCTGCATTGGGTTCAACTTATAATAATGAATGATCTCACGAAAAAGGATATTGAGTGGGAGCCGAAGTCCGCACTCGATGAAAGCTACAACAGGAAGGGGCATGGAATCAGCTGTGGGCATGATAGAGTCATCGTCCCCAGCCAACCTCAGATGAACGTCAGCCGGGATGTCAAACTCCTGCCTAAAGTGCTCTAATTTGTTCAAGGTATCTACCCTATGCTTTCACATACCCATAATGACAGCCTGAATTAGAAGAGCTGGACTTCAGAAAAAGGGAGCTTTAAGAAAGGGTTATTAGGACTTCAGCAAAAGCCTAAAGTATGTGCTGGGTACGAATTTGTGGAAATAGTTTCAGTTTTTCCTAAAAATCGTGGGTTCTACAAACAGATCCCAAACCTAGATCTATGGAAACGAAGATCATAGGCACGAATCTGGAAAAGTCACAAGAAAACAGAAACAGGTAATGCGATTCAGAGTCAAGAACAGTGAAGGATCATCAAGAAACACAAGACAGGTGTAACAGGCCAAGAACAGTGGCAACAGTAAACAAATGTGTGAACAGTGTGAATTCGAGACATAAAATGGGCAGAAACAAAAGCGTAAGATAAAATACATGATTCATAAATCAAATACTTGAGCAAAAATAGTAGCAGCAACAGATAAATGAAGCGAAACTTCTTGAAAAGCAACAAGAAACTGAAACCAGGAGGAACGATGACTTACTAGAAAAAAGGAAGCTGATGTTGGGTTCACCGAAGTCAGATGAATGGCAGCAGCGGAGAAGAGTAGCAAGAGTCTCACTGGAGGAGGTGAACAGCGGTGGTAGCAGAGCTTGAAAGCTTGGAACAATGGAAGATTTGAAAAGGCTAGAGAGAGAGAGCTTCTGAAACGATGTAAAGTGGAAAGACGGGGGAAAGAAACAAGTTTTGTCAAAAACTTGAAACGGCGGCAAAAAGGGCAATTAATACGCCTGGAACAACGAATACGTCAGATGACGTATGTAGGCGCAAGATGACTTGTAAACGCGTCCGGAGTACGATCCAGTAAGGGGAAGACACGTGGCTAAAACGGTTGTGTTATTTTGCATGACAGCTCATACGCGTGAGGGAGATCTTGGAATCTTTAAAAACTTAAAGAGACATGTCGGCCTATATAATGATCTCCGCTGTGAGACTTTAAACCGATATATTGACAGGAAGTTCTGGTATAGGTTCCATCACCTTAGAATGTCGAGGTAATAGAACCTAGGGGGCAGTTGTGGGGATAGATTTTCTGAGTACCAACACGTGGCCAAGGTGACGCTGATGTGTCAGCCGAGGTGCCACGTGTCCTGGTCATGACGTCGAGGTTATCTCCGAAGATATCGGAATCCGAGATAAACGGATAAGGCACAAGAGTCCTAGAATGAGGAAGGACTTTAGTATGGATAAGGATAACACTCTCAGGGAGTTTATCTTTATCTCTTGGAGAGTCTAGGATAAACACTGAGCAGAAGTCCATTGAAGCTAGGCTTCTATGGGGACTAGGATTGAATTAATTATAAAAGAAAGGCACCCCCGATGGGTCTAAGGTACGCAATTTATATTCTGAACAGTGAGTTTAGCACTATTGATTATCTTTGAGAGATATACTGACTCGATCGTCGGAGTGCCCCCGGGTGGATGAACCACCGCCGGAATCTTCTCTTTCTGTTGCAGGTCAGATAGGTGCCATCTATTCTGCCAGTGCTCTCTAGATGAATACGGAGTTGGCAGTGTGATAAGAAATTCACTCACACAGGAACCATTTTATAGATTTGGTACTTGATTTGATTTTGACTCCTTGATCTCAGCAACTAACTTTCAAATTGTTGCAATTGCTATCTTTTTGGCCCTCCATTTAACATGTCATCATGCCACGTCCTTAACACATTTGTCATGCTACGTTAGTATGTCTGTCAACAGAAATAATAACAATAAAAACAAATATAATCAAGGTTATTCTTTAAAAATAGTTATGATTTCAATCGATAGACTATACTAGAACTTGGCTATAATTAATAAGCCATGATCCACAGAAAAATAAAATGTGGTGCAAACAAGTACACCTGTGGAATAGGTATAGTAACAGATTGATAATTGAAGAGGGAAGTGTTGTAGGGAGATTGATCGAGGATAATTGTATCATTTGCAACTAATTTCTAGAGAGTAGTTTATAACGGGTTTTGCACTACTTTAATTGGTCATCCGTTAATAGATGGTGAAATTAATCTCCAGATTAATTGATCTAGTAGGCTGAATAACAAGCTATTAAAAAAAAGAAAAAGGGAGATTCATAGTGGATAATTGTGTCATTTAAACATATACGTAAGCTGAAAGGCAAAGCTTGCTCAGCTGTAAGTGAGTTTCTTTGTTGGGAGATATACAATGTAGAGAATTGATTGGCATTTCAATATATATATATATATATATATTTTGTTTTTTGTATTTGATTTTGTTTTTCTCCGCCCCTCGTTCTATTTGTAGATAAGAAAATGAACAAATTATATTATATCCAGTGATTCGCTTTCATGTGTTTGATTATGTAATTTCAATTGTATTAATTTGGCTTAATTTAATTGATAATCTATACTATATAGGGACAATTAGGCTAGGGTCCCTCTCCTACTTTTCGTAATGGAAGAGATCCATAAAATTATTTTTTGATGTCTAAGGTCCCTAAACATATATCAGAGAAATTTGACTCTTTGTCTCTCCTCCTCTACTGCAGAGCAGCACTTCCTCTCTCTCTCTCCGAAACCCTAGAGAGAAGAGATGGGCAAAGTCGAAGATATTGCGTGTACGAGTTTCCTGATGAATATCAGGATCAGGGGAAGAGGTATGGATGTTACAGTCTTCAGAATCGGACTCCGACTCGTCTACTTCTTCTTCTTCTTCAAATTGTTGTTGATGTTGTTGTTGATCATCAGTATCAGTATCTAGTTCTTCTGATTCGTCTTCTTCTCAATGCTCCAAATACTGATGGTATAGACCTAGGTGGGTTGCTTCAATCTCTTTTTTGCATTTATAGATTTTATATTCATCTATTCAGTTTATCTAACAATCTCCTGGCCAAATATAATATTCACAGACTCAAGCATTAATGTGTCTTGAAGATTGTTACATTGAAAATGGAGATGATCTTGTAGCGGTGAAGAGTGGGTGGGACCAATACGGTATCGCGATGGCACGTCCAATCTCTAACATCATCATAAGGAGAGTCTCACTCTCAGGCACAACTCCAACATGTTCTAGGGTTGGAATAGGTAGTGAAATGTCCAGTGGGATTTCAAATGTTATTGTGGAGGATTTACACACAAGAGATTCAGCAACTGGGATGAGCCAAAGACCATTTTTGTGAAATTGATTCAATTTTCAGTGTTATGCTCCAACTTTGCTTCGAAATTTTCGCGAATTTCGTCCAGGTGAGAGACAATTAGTTGAATACAAAAAATTCCAAATTGTGAACTGAATTTTTTTTTCATTTGAACTGAATTTTCTTTGAGTTGAAACCAGATAAATTCTTTGGTTTTTGAACTGAATTTTTACTGGGTTTGTCTAGGGAAATTCTTTGGTTTTGAGCTGGAACCTGGAATGCTTAATTTGTATAAAACCCAATGTTTGTGAAATCAAATTTTGAAACCCTCTTGTTGAGAAGGAGAGTAATATTGATATTGTTCGATTTGATCTCTCATTCTCTCCAGAGAAATTCCCATTATTTGCTTGACACCAAGAGTGAAGGCAAGCAAAGAAGCAACCCAGAGAAATTTCTCTCACAAAATTTCTCTTAGTACCAAAGAAATTTCTCTCTGTTTTCATTTTGACCAATTTTCTCTGGACCAACTTGAGGGACCTTAGACATTATGAAAATATTAGATGTCCTTTATGCTATAAAATCTTAATACGAGGGACCTTAAAAAAAAAACCCCAACTATATATTAAGAAAGATGAAGTTTCTAACGAGAACAACTTTATGAAATTCAAAACTCTCTTACTATTTTTTTACAATTCTTATTTTTTAAATAATTAAAAAATCTTCTATTGGTTAATTTTTATTGAATTATTAAAAAAAAATCTTATTATTCTTTGATTTACACATTTCTAAAGAAAAGTTAATTAATCTAGTTATAAATTTAAATTTAGAAATTTGAAAACTAATCAATTTAAATTTTTTTTAAAAAAAATCTTTTAACTTTTATTGAATCATTTAAAAAAAATCTTATTATACCTTGATTTAGACATTTCAAAAGGAAACTTAATTAATGTATTTAGAAATTTGAAAAGGAAATTTAATTAATCAATTTATAAATTTTTAAAAAATCTTATAACTTTTATTGAATCATTTAAAAAAAAAAATATTGTCATACCTTGATAAACACATTTTAAAAAGAAAGTTACTTAGGGTTCGTTTGGATGCCAGGCTTTTTGGCTATTTTAGTTACAAAAAGGCAAAATAGATTTTTTAGTCCAATAAAACAAAACATCACATCTAAATCATAATCATTTCATTTTTTCTCTCACAAAAATAAAAAAAGTCTATCCCACACGCGACTTCTTAAAGCAACTCCAACCCAATCCTCTCACCAAGAGGATGAAAATAAATTTTTTTATTCCAAAAGTCAATATAGAGTATGTCATTATTCATTCAAACTCCAACCACAAATCTTTATTTTCTTCCAGATGGGTGTTATCAACAACATTTTTTTTTTTTGGAACTTGTTGGGCATTTTCTTTTTAAAAACATTAATCATTATTTTCTTCTCTAAAGATTTCTCTATAAAATATTTTAATCCAAAAGTAAATAATTTTTGTTAATTAACAAATATTTAATTTTGAAATTTTTGTAAAATATATTTAATATTATACTCATTTTAAAGGTATATTTTCACCTTTTTTAATGATGTCAATTTTATAAAAATTAAATTTATATATTAAAAGTTATTTGTAATATAATAAAAAAATATAGAATAATAGTATTTTAGAGGGGATCCTCTATTTTTCACCCTCTCTCCAAATATGAAGGATCAACCCATCCTCCTTCCAAATAGAGATGGATTTAGAGGATGGGTTGGAGAAGCATTGTGACAACCCCGACTCATGGTTAATGCTAATTCATGATTAAGCATAATAAGTAAATGATTAAGATGAAATCCTAAATTAATTATGTGAGTGTGTTGTTTTAATTGCATTTTTATCTGTTTGATATAGAAAGACCTGTTTATGTTTTGATTTCAATTTACGAATTGATAGCCTTATCGGTGACTGATTTAGAAATTGACTTGTGTTATATGCTAATTAGGAATTATATAATTTTATGGTAGGTCTAATTGAAATTTGATTTGGAGAAATTAAATTAGAATAAATAATGCTAATTGATTTAGCCTAAGTTATTTACATGTTTGCCATTTAGTGAATTTCCTCAAGACCATTGTTTTGTTCTTATTTCATACTTGTTTGGCACACCATTAGCCTCCACCTTCTTGCACAAAAACGTGAGGGAGAGAGAGAATAGGAGGAAATTGAATTCAACTAGACAATTGCTTGAAATTTAGAGGAAATTGGAGAGGATTTGGAAGATTGAGCTACCACACTTGGAAATTCAAGACTTAAGGTAGGAATCTACCATTTTAATTGTGAATTGAAGTTGTTTAATGCACGAATTCATGGAAATTAGGGACTAAAGTGAAGAAATAGTTTAAAGAGTAGATTTGAGAATTAATTCATGCATGCATGGCCATATCATGGAATTTTGAAGTTGTTTTCATGAAATTTTCACATGCATGTTCGTATTATAGTTGTAATCTAAGAATTCATTATGTTTTTGGAAAGAATAGCTCATATGATCATGTGTTGGTGGTCATGAATTCAAATAAGTACACGCATGGCATAATTACACCATGTTCTTCCATTTTAAGTTGATTTTGTGTACAATTGGCATACTTTTGGGCTTTGATTTTAAGAAATGATTTTTAAATCATGAAGTATTATGAGTTTCTAAGTGTTGTCTAGAATTTTGGCCCAAAAGAATGAGTTTTGGCATGTTAAATCCATGGTTTTAACTTTGGGAGCAAATCTGGGAAACCCAGAATTTCGCCTCCTCGCTCGAGCGACGAATTTCACGCTCGAGCGGCCAACTTTGTTTTCATACTCTCGCTCGAGCAACAGAAGGCTGGCTCAAGCATAAATTGCAAGCTCTCAGATTTTTTGCGTGTGCAGAAGCACACTCGAGTGACAAGACTTGCGCTCGAGTGAGGAACTGTGTCTCACGCTCGAGCGAGCATCGAGCGAGTATCGAGTGGAGATTTTCAGCAACTAGTACTTTTCGCATTTTTGCAGATCACTCGAGTGAAGGAGTCTACGCTCGAGCGACCAAGCACATTCTGCATGTCCACTCGCGCATAGGAATCCACGCTCAAGCGAGACCCCCTGTTTTCAGCAAATTTTGAAAAATATTTTCAAGTACATTTTTGCATTCTCTTCCCATCCTAGGCCATGTTTAAGACATCTTAACGGGGATAACGTAGTAGAATCACATCGACCCAAGTAGAAAGGACCAAGTTATCAATGTGTGGGATGCGTAACTTAGTATGCGTTCGTTTTGTAATTGTGTAGGGTACGCGCCTCAAGGAAGCTGACTAGCCAGCTTACAGCCCTGGTCTCTGTGAGTAACAATGTTGTAAAGATATGTTCAATCGTATTTATTTTCAGATTGATAAATCATATTACTTTCTGAAATGATACTTTTTATCGATTGAATGACGATCCTATTTTGAATTGTATTCATGGCATCTATAGCGTATTGTGATTGTTATTGTTATCGATATCGTTATTATTACAGAGATCTCTGTCAGTTCCAAATCTTGGAACTATTGTATGATGGCCATCAATTGATTGTTCGGTCTTTTAAGACCTAGTGTATTGTTGCTATTGGATGTACCATGTATGGCCTACGAATATGATGAATCGAATTGATTGAATTGAATGATATTGATTGAAAATGTTTTAATGCTAATCGATTGTTTCTTAGACTGTAAGGACATCATTCTTAACCTCTTTACACATTTGTTATTCACTGGGCTTTAGCTCACAGTTTATATATATATGTAGGTGACCAAGCACCAGACCAAAGCTAGAGGCACCGACTTAAGCTCTTGTTTTGTTAAGCCAACTATTGTGCCTCACTTTGAGGTTTCGAGTCTGCACGAGCCAAGGCTTTTGGGTGTTCCTATCCACCTTTTTTTTTTTAAGTCTAATGAATGTGTAAGACTTTGGACTATACAGTTATGGTGAAGGGATTAGGTCCCTAACCTGTATGCTACTTTGTATATGTGTTTTTGGTATTGTAGACACCCCATTTTTGGCCGACCTTAAGACTCAGACGTCATCGATTGAGCGCTCGGTGATTGCGCATGTTATGCTTGTTCTGAGGTCTCGGAGTTTCGGCTGAGGTCCTTACCCCCGGACCTCGGGGCCCTTTTATGCTTTACCTCCTTTTGCGGACCAGGTCTTGCTTTCTCTTCCCGGAGGGAGGGAGAGGTCTTGTAGACCATCTCTCAGTGGCCGTAGGCTACTTTTCGTGGTCGCAGGCCACTGTTCCTGTTTGGAGACCAGTTTTTGATTTTCGGAGCCGTCGGTCGCGCGCCTCGGTTCGGGACTGTTTAACATTCTTCATTTGGCACGGTTTTTGGCACACACCTTGTTTCCTCTGTCTAGAGGGACACTGCTGCCCGGGAGACCACCTTTGTGGTCGCACGCCACTTTTGGTGCTTAACAACCTGTTTTCGGGGCACCCGACCGCGCGTTTTGCCCCCCGAACCCTCGTTTTGCATCGGGGTTGGTTCATTTTTTGCATGAACCTTGTTTTCATTGTTTGGAAGGTGGTACAAGGGTGGAAGACCACCTTTTCTCCTTGGAGACCACTTTCTCCCTGCCAGTCGGTTTTCTTGTCGGGAAGTTGGTTTTTTTGGTCTTTGAGCCACATTTGCTGGTCTCCCACCATACCACTAGCTTGCATTTAGTTGGGAGACCATCAAATGGGTTGGCCGACCACTTTTTCTTAAGGGAGACCACTCACCCTGGTCAGCTGACCAGGGGAAGTGGTCGGTCAACCACCTTAACTGGTCGGTTTGCTCCCTCCAGTTTTGTCTCTGTGAGTTGTTACCAGCTGTGCCAACTGGAAGGCACAGATTGCATCCTCCATACACGTGTATGGAGGATCTTTGACCTTGGTTTTTAGCTTCTTTGAGAAGCTTTGGCCTCCTTTGTCTATAAAGGAAGGCCTCCCTCTCCTTTGTGAGGGTTCAGATTTTTGGTCTAAGGCAAAGAGACATATCTCTCTCTATATCTCTACATTTTGGCCCTAAAGAGTGCTTTGTTCTTAACCCTTTGCACCACACCTCATAGCCTAACACCTCCACCATTGTTACTGAGTTCTTGGAGGCTCTTGAGAGGTCTCAAAAGCTGGTTTTTGGTGCATAGAAACTGCTGGTTTTTGCTGAGCTTCAAGGGTAATCACTTTTCCCTCTTTTAAGCATTATTTTGATCCCTCTCTTAGCCAAACTTGCATGCTTATTTGAGCTTTGTTGTCAACTGAAAAAAGTCTTGTTTTGAGGTCCTTTTGATGTTTGTTTAAGACCATTTTGGTGTTGAAGGTCATCTCCCCTTTTGCATGCTTTAAATAGCCTTGTTTTGTGCCATGCCATAAAGCCTTTGATTTAATCTTTGCTTGGCCTTCCTACCACTGAAATCTAGTGGATTTTCAGTGGTGAGAATGTGGTTTTGAGGGCCAACATCAGAGAGGGGTGACCCTCTCTCTTGTTGTCTCGTTTACTAGCATATTTGCCTTTCCAAGGAGCCCATATTTTCATACTTCCTAGCCTTGGTTCAGGCCATTTTTAGTGACTTTTAGGACCTGCCTAGACTCTGTCTAGGGCTGTTTCGGTCACCTCATGTTTGCCTCTTGCATGTGTAGAATAATCCTCTTCATAACTTATCAAAGGAGCATGTCATTCTTGCATGTATTGGTCATGTTTCAGTGGGTTTTTGGTCATTCTTTGGCATATCATAGCTCTATCTTTGGCTGGTTTAGTGGCCTCTTGAATTCTTTACATGCTTGTAGTGTAAACCATGTTCACTAACTTACATTGCATGCTGTTTTGGCCATTGATTCTAGCATATTTTGGCCATACTTCGAACTGATTTTGTTCATATTTTGGGCTTCCTTAGCTTTTTTTTGAGGCCTCTTGGTCGAATGATGCTTGCCATGCATACTTGTAGTGTAATATCCTTGCCTAGCCTTGAGTTTTGGACCCCCCTTGCATGCTTAACTTGAGGTGTTTCCATGTGTTAGCATCATTGAGCATGTTATTTTAGAGCCTATACTTGTGCATGTTCCTTTGTTTTCCACTCTTTAAATGCGTTTGAGAGTTGTGCTTGTATACCTCATTTATGGGCCATTGTATGAGCTTCATTTTTGTGCATTTCAAGCCATCATCTTAGTCCATTTTGCCGCTGTTTTGGGCCTGCATAGGGACTGTTTGGGGTTGGTTTGTTCATTTGGGCATTCCTTTGCATATCTCTAGTGTAATGCACTTCACTAGTTTCGATATTTGAGCCATTCAACATGCATAACATGAGTTGTTTGCATGATTCGAGACCATTTTTCATGTCATTTCAGAGCTGGAACATGTGTTGTTATATGCCATATTTCATCATTTCCATGCTTTCATACAGTTGTATCTTGTGCCTTAGGCTTTGGGCCCTTGCATCTTGCATGTTTGCATGTGTTTTGTTGCCTCATTTTCATCATGCATGGCCACTTATTTGGGTGTGGCTGAGGCCTATTCATTTTGGTTTAAGTCCATTTTACATTGAGTATGCCATTGTCGCATGTTTGATCGTTGCATTGCGCATGCCTTGTTCACTTCATTGTGTATGATAGTCTTCACATGTGCATTGTGTACGACATATAGTATTATGTGCATTGAGTATGCCATTGTTAGTTCGTAGCATTGCGTATGCTAGTTTGCATGTTTGCACGTCATCCTTTGCATGCTTGCATGACTTGGTTGCATCGCCTTAGGATTGCATGCTTGAGGTCGCATTGTGCATGCCATTCTACTTGTTGCATTGTGTTTGGAATAGGAGTTAGTCCAAACACGGGAAACGAGGGACGTTTCATACTCCAAGTGATGAAACGTGCCTCGATTCTCGGTCGCCGACACTCTTGACTAACACATGATGGAGTTTAGGCATTTATGTGTTTATATGTGCATTCATTTCACATTGAGTTGTGCAATCCGACTCCTCGGCCATCATGCATAGAGATGCGTGATTGGTGGCCCGAGATTCGAGGACTACGCCCCCTAGAGCTTATACAATGATGGGGAGAGTGGTCATGCACACATATGTTGAAAATACCTTGCTCTCTCTCTCTCTCTCTCTCTTACCTTTGTTGCAGAAAAACCAGAAACCAGGGGCAGAAACTGGTCGGCCGACCAGCTTTTCTGGTAGGCCGACCACCCTTTTGGGTTTCTCCCACAAAAGGTGGTCGGTAGGTGGTCTCCAAGGCCATGAGCTAGTCGATAGCCTTCCCATGGGTTCCCAGGGTGTAGTTTCAGCCTTCTGGAGCTTTGAGCAAGTTTCTGAAATCAATTACAAACAAAGGTGAGCCGGGGCATCGCGATGGATTTCCCGACAAGGCGATTCGAGCTGCATGCATCCTTTATCATTCAAAGCAGAGCTGAGGCAGCCCATTTTACATAGTTTGCATGCTAGTTTAGTTAATGTGTTAATTAGTTAGTGTTGTGTAATAATTAGTTAATTCGATTCTGTATTATTTATTTGGACCCTCCGAGAGAGGGCAATGTTGTAATAAGTGTGCGTGTGTGTGATGCATGTCTTCCAACCCCACGTCTTTTCCCCTTTTTATTTACCAGTTTACGATGGTTAGTTTTAGGGCATGTTTCAATTAGCATCCTTATGCTTCGCATGTTTGCATTCATTCATCTGCCTTGCATGCATCGGGGTTGGCGCATCATACTAACTGCATTGTATTTCAATTCCAAGTTGAACACATGTTATCTGTAACATCTCATATGCCATTTTAGAATAGCCGAGCCTATCTTAGTTGCATTCTTGCATGTGTTGCATTAGGCATCTCAGCATAGTTAGAATTCATGCATGTTTTCTAATTAGCTTCTTTCTTTTGGCTCGGAGTACTCGGTAAGTGTTTATACTTTAGCATCCTTGCATGCGTGTGAGTGACTGCCATGACAGCATGCTTACCATGAGGCTATGTGCTTATGTGATATAACTGCCTGAATGCCTGTGGGTGAAGGTTGGGTTGCTTGAATTGGAATAATTCGTCGAAACCCGTGTTTTAGCCTACTTGCGAGTAGCAAACTTCAATCCATTTTCAAAACAAACGGATATGCGATGCTTTGTTCCAACTTGGGCAATCTAGTCTATACTTGTTTTGCTGTGTGCATCATGTAGTAATTCTAGGCTAATAAACCGGAATAAAAGCACATATGTTTTCAAAAACAAGATATCATGTATAGTAGTGGCCGATCTTTGATCGGGCAAGCAGGGGTGCTTATTGCATGACCTTCCCCAATCGTATCCAAGTTCCCGAGCCAAGGCAACTTTGGTAATGACGGACACGTGGCCTTAGGCAACGAGTCAGGGTTTCCTAAATTCCCCCAAAATGAAATATTTAGGTGGCGACTCTGTATCTGGCAAAACAGTCCATGTTTGGCACTTCTTTCTAAAAATCAGTTTTTTAAAACGATTTGCCGGACTTGGACTCTTTAGTGATTTATCAATCTCGTATTGCACTTTGCGAGATCAGATTATGAACCGTGACATTGAGTCCGAATTGTAGTAAGCCCAAATGAACAAAACGGGATTCTCCCGGGACGTTCGGGGACGTCTACAGGTATGTATGTATATATGGCTATGAATGTAGTTATATCTACGAAAGTTTTTCTCATTCAGAACGTCGCAGCTCATTGGACATCATCTTATCATTGACTGGCTTCCGCCAGCCCCTCTATATTGTATTTTTGTCATTATTATTAAATAGGCCTTCGGTAATCACGGATTACTGGCTGGTTACGATCCTAAACCTATAGGGGCGGGTTTGGGTTGTAACAGAGTGGTATCAGAGCACGAGTTATACCGCACACACGTAGGGATGGCAATGGATAACCTACCGTATGGGTATTCATGGAAACCTAACCCAAATACATGAGTTTTTCCTTTTTTTCTTATCTGTCGGGTAGGGTAAGTGATATTCTTTAAATATCCACAGGGGATGGGTACCCACTAATTTCCCCATATATATATATATATATATATTTTTAAGATTCACAATCAAAGCTAAATATACATTCAATCTTTTTTCTTTTCTTTTCTTTTAACGGTTCACAACCATTTTTTTTTTTTTTTTTTTTTTTTTTTTTTTTTTTTTTTTTTTTTTTTTTAAGATTCACAACCAAAAGCTAAATATACATTCAATCTTTTTTCTTTTCTTTTCTTTTTTTAAATTTTGTTTTTTTTAAGGTTCACAACTTTTTTATTTTTGTAAGATTCACAACCAAAGCTAAATATACATTCAATCTTTTTTATTTTTAAGGTTCACAACCAATTTTTATTTTTATTTATTTTTTTAATTTAAGATTCACAACCAAAAGCTAAATATATATTCAATCTTTTTTCTTTTTTTTTTATTTTTTTTTAAATTTTTTTTTAAAGGTTTACAACCATTTTATTATTATTATTTAAGATTCACAACCAAAGCTAAATATACATTTGGTCTTATTTTATTTTATTTTATTTAGCTCAACAACAAAATCAAATACACATTAACTAACATTGTTACATTATTCTTGTCAAATTTTATGTATATGTAGAATTTTTTAAATTTATTTAGAAAAATTCTATTCCTACAAAAAAATTTCATCTTCTTTTTTAATTTTATGTATCTCCTTATCCTCTCTATTATTTGATCTTCGATAATCTGAATGTGAGTTATTACTCTTGTTTCCATCTTTTTCTTCTTCTTCTTCTTCTTATTTTTTTAAAATTTTTTATTTACATTTATAGAATGAATTTTTTTAGTTTCAATATCTCCTGCAATTGTTTTATTAGATTTCTCTCTGATTTGATGGTAACCTTAGATTGAATTTCTCAATTTTCATCTTAACTAGCAATCACCTTAATTAAAATTTTGTACATTTTTGTCTTCAATTTCCATGTTCTGGTTATGATTAATTGCGTATTTTTTATCGATAGTCACAATCTTGTCACCGCTAGATTGTCGTCATCGCAAATCGCCATTGCTGTAGTGAGAGGATGAGAGAGTGTGAGAATTAGAACTCTAATTGTCAACAGAGTAGTGAAAATATATGGAAAAATTATTTTTCGATGTACCCTAAAAAAATATGGGAAAATTAGTGGGTACCCATCCTCGGTTGAGATTTAAAGAACATCACTTACCTTACCTGACGGACAAGAAAAAAGAAAAAACCTAAGTATTTGGGTTGGGTCTCCATGGATACCCACATGGTAGATTATCCATTGTCATCCCTACTCTGTTGACAATTAGAGTTCTAATTTTCACTCTCTCTCATCCTCTTACTACAGCAACGACGATTTGCAATGACGATAATCTAGCGGTGACAAGATTGTGACTATCGATCAAAAACGCGCAATTAATCATAACCAAAACATGGAAATTGAAGACAAAATGTACAAAATTTCAATTAAGATGATCACTAGTTAAGATGAAAATTGAAAAATTCAATCTAAGGTTACCATCAAATCAGAAAGAAATCCAATAAAACAATTGCAGGAGATATTAAAATAAGAAAATTCATTCTATAAATGCAAATAAAAATTTTTAAAAGAAAAAGAAAAAGAAGAAGATGGAAACGAGAGCAATAACTCACCTTCAAATTATCGAAGATCAATTAATAGAGAGGAGAAGGAGATACATGAAATTAAAAAAAAAAAATTAAAAAAGAAGATGGAATTTCTTTTGTAGGAATAGAATTTTTCTAAATAAATTAAAAAAATTATAGATATACATAAAATTTGACAAGAATAATGTGATAATGTTAATTAACGTGTATTTGATTTTGTTATTGAGCCAAATAAAACAAAATAAGATTGAATGTATATTTAGCTTTGGTTGTGAATCTTAAAAAAAAAAAAAAAAAATTGAATGTATATTTGGCATTGGTTAAGATTGAATTTTTCGAAATAAATTTTAAAAATTCTAGATATACAGAAAATTTGACAAGAATAACGTGACAATGTTAATTCATGTGTATTTGATTTTGTTGTTGAGCCAAATAAAATAAAATAAGATTGAATGTATATTTATGTTTGGTTGCGAATCTTTAAAAAAAAAAAAAATGGTTATGAACCTTAAAAAAAATAAAAATAAAAAATAAAAAGAGATTGAATGTATATTTAGCTTTGGTTTTGAATCTTTTTTTTTTTAAAAAAAAAAATTTGTGAACCTTAAAAAAAAAAGATTGAATATATATTTAGCTTTGGTTGTGAATTTTAAAAAAAAAAATAAAAAAAAGGGGTCAAGTTGGGTTGGGGAATATCCAAACCCATTAGGAGATGGGGAGGGTAGTACCCATGGGGAATGAGGATGGATAATTAATATCTACCTCATTAACCCCCATTGCCATCCCTACACACACGTGTCCAAATGAGTTATAGGGTGTTGTAGAAAAGTAATAGCGCATTTCATGAGTATATGCGAATGTGTGTGGGCGTAGTTTGTGCATATGAAAAACATGTATGAATATGAAACCATCTTTCCTATGTTTATTATTACTATGTTTCCTATAATGAAATGGAGAATGCAAGAAATACCGATGAATCTGAATCATCTGAAACAAGAATGGCAATTTTTGAAAGAATGGTTGAATTATTGACTGAGGCTCTAAGACAACAACAAAACCAACAACCCCCACCTCCTCTTCTACAACCAGTGCAGCCAAAACCAAATGCCAATGATAATGTGATTGCTCTGACACAGAAGTTTAACAAAATGAAGCCACCGACATTCCAGGGAGGTCTTGAGCCCTTAATGGCCGAAGCATAGGTCCTAGAAACTGAAAAACTATTTGAAGTATTTCCATGTTCAGAGGCACATAAAATGTTATTGGCTACTTTCACTTTACAAGAAGAAGTTAGACGGTGGTGGATGCTTATTCGTGATACAAACACTGCTATGACCTGGGCTTAGTTTGTGAGAACCTGAATATACAAATCAAGTAAATAATTAAATAATAATAATATTACAATCTCAAATATGTTGATGGTGAATCCTAAAGTGCAAATTAAATATTTGAAGGGTTTTTCAATTAATTTTAAAACCTAAAATAAATTTATGGTGGAAGTTTTAATTTAGAGGCAAAATTTATAATAAATAAATAAATAATAGGGGACCAATAAGTTAGTATATTTTGATTTAGTAATACTTGTATTTTATTTAAATTAATTGGTTAGAAAATAAAATAATATAAAGAGATAATAATCTAGAGCCTTTTGTTTAGATACATAACCCTAGGTTGCCTAATACATTCTATAGCAGCAGCAGGAGGCAGCCACGGGGGAAGAGAGAGATTGAGAGAAAAGAAGAAGAAAAAAAAGGGGTTGCAAAGAAGGATGGATTTTTGGGTGTGTACTAGGTCTTTATCTTTCTTTTTCTTCCTTTTGGTTTTGTTTTTATCCTTATTCCATTATTATTTTATTCATTCATGGAGGTTGTAAGTTTATATATTTTGTATATATATATATACTGTTAAGAAATTTGAGGAGTTAAATTCATGTATAAAGAATGAGTATTATTCTTAGTTAAAAAATTCTGCGCATAATCACGAACTTTAAAAATCAAGAAACCATATCAAACGGATGGATTTTGAACTGAAATTTTTACAATAAATCAATTACATATTGAATTGCATATCTGAATTTTTTCATAATTTTTGGGAGTCAAAATCCATATAAATTGAGGTATTCAAATCTGTCCAGGAAACCAGTCCGAAATAGTAAATTCGGGAGTGTTGTTCTCTTTGGGTATAAATCAAAAAAATTATCAAATTAGTGTCATTAGAACCGGTTACGAGTCTAGTTTCGTACGTTTTTCGCCTTGCATTGATTGCTCGTGTATATTAAGAGAACCGTCAATTTCTTTAAAGTGCTACAGAAAACAACTTGTTTGGATATAATAAATTGTAGATAATTATTTTGATAAGCAAATCAAGTGAAACCAATTGGGTTTGAAACTTAGGATATATTAGATCATATCTAGAGGTTATTGGAATTTTTCGAATAGCGTGGAGTGGGTTTTGTAATTTTCAAAGTTAGCGAATAGGTTGGGAAGGCTTGTTTGAAATTCTGTTTTATCTTAAAGTCACTTTTAGTTAAGTTTCGATCGGAACCCATGTCTTGGGTGATTTTAGACCTTGAAGAACATGAACTTAGGTAATATTTAAGAGTAATGGTGAGTTGGGTTAAGCCGTGTTAGTGCGCTTTAGTTTGGGGTTACTTAGTTCTTATTCTTTAGTATTTTTAATTTAATAGTAACGTGTAGTTTTCATACTTGGTTCAGGACACTAATTGGACTTTTATACTCTATTCGATGATTATATTATTTCGGTTTCAGGTGAGTAGTTTCATGTTACATATCTTTATAAATGTTTCCCTACCCTGAATTGTTGGAAAATTAAATTGTTGTTTTAAGACTAAACTATTTTGATAAATTATTATATTATCAATGGAATCAAATTATTTCTGAAACATGTGTGAACTTGGCATACTGAAAACTATTTGTTTTGGTCTCATGTTTATAATGATGAACTATCATGTTTTGCAAAACTGATGTGTATTGATTATTGGGACCATGTGTGTATTTAGTCCAGGGAAATTATTCCACTGTGTGTGGTGACTCTGGCCACTAGGGAACAGATCCGGGTTGGGCCGTGATGACTCTAGTGCTCAACGATTGTAAGGAAAAGACCTTAAAAAAAAGCTAGGTGACCTTCAATCGGATCGTCTTTGAGAAAAGGCTCAGGTGCCACGTTGAGGATGACTCTTAGTTCGGTATTGGATCCAACGGGGCTTATAGCCTTGAGAACTGTGTGGCATATTATTTGTTTTTATTGGTACCCAGAAAATTATTGGTGTTCATGTTATAATCTGTTTTAAGTGGAAAGTGTCATTTATCATGTTCTTGCGAGACATGAGTATTTTAAGTGTTGAACTGTGGAACCTTCTTTTTGAAACAGATTGTATTTACCAAACTGTATGCCAATCTAGTTTCTGTGATATATATCTTATTTTGGAATTGAACCTTGTTTTCAAAACTGTATTTACTATCCATGTTGCTACTCACTGAGCTATCAGCTAACTTAATTGTTACCATTTCCAAGTGTTAGAAGGACTTAGAGTGGACTCTTGGTGTAGCGGGGACTCAATTTCATGGACCTCTAGGGCATTTATTTAATTTGTTTTAGGTTGCTTGTCGAGTTTTGTGCATACATTGTGGTTGAGTTTTATTTAGAATTATTTTATGTTGTGGGCGGTTTGTGTCCCATTTAGTATATATATATTTTTAGGAAGTTGGTTATGACTTGTTTTTCAATTGTGGTATGTCACTGGATTGAGTTTTGATTTATTTATTTCTGGGCTATCATCACATTTATTCTTTGTGATTTTGGGTTCATGTTTAGGCTTACGTGTGCCTTGGGCTAAGTCCCTGTGGGCCACGGCTGGTCATGCCCGGCTTTGGGGTGTGACATAGTTTAAGGAAGCTTTTTACGAGAAGTACTTTCCTCAGTGTGTCAGGGACCGTAAAGTGACTGAATTTGAACAACTGAAGCAGGGTACCATGTCAGTAGCTGAATATGAATCTAAGTTCACCGAGCTCGCCTGATACGCACCACACATGGTGGATACTAACTATAAAAAGGCTAGAAAGTTTGAGGGTGGGCTTAATGTGGAAATACTGGATCGAATCAATGTTTTGAAATTACTTAAGTACGTGGATGTCCTTGACTGGGCGATCATAGCTGAGGCAAATGTGGCAGCACTGAAACAGTCTAAGACACCGGTGACTGAATGGCGGGGTAAGAGGCAAGGTTTGAATTTTAAGAAGGGCCGGAACAGTTCATTGAATAAAAAGCAAAACACAGGGTCAACCAATAGTTCCAACCAAGGCAACAACTCTATACCGCCTTGTTCAGCATACAACAAAAGACACAAAGGGGTTTTTTATAGAATCTCCGGAGCATGTTACAAATGTGGCAAGGTGGGTCACATAGTTAAAGACTGTGCTCTCGCTTCCCAAAATTTTAGCAGACCCGTAGCAAGTGCTGCAGCATCGGCTGTTACACCAAAACCCAATTCCAAAGCTACCGAGAAAGAACCTTTGAGGCAAGGCCGAGTGTTTGCACTTGTACCAGGAGATGTGCAGAATACGGAGACAGTTGTGTCAGGTGTACTTTCAATTTGTGCTCAAAATGCTTATATTCTGATTGATTCGGGGTCTACACATTCGTTTGTGTCGCATGCTTTTTCACGAAAATTAAATAGACCACTGGAACCCATGAACTATTTGTTAGTTGTATCTTCACCTACTGGGGGATCTATGACTTGTGCTTATGCGTATCCTGCATGTGAGATTGTTATCAGGGATGTACTTTTGTATGTTGATTTGCTACCTTTAAATCTTGATCATTTTGATGTGATTTTGGAAATGGATTGGTTAACAAAATATCATGCCTCCATTGACTGTGTAATGGAGCAAGTTATTTTTCGTCCATCTGGATTGCTTGAATTTGTGTTTAACGGAGTTAGTGTTGTACCTCCCCATACCTAATTTCATCTGTGAAAGCGTTTAAATTGATTAAAAATGGATGTAAAGGGTATTTATGTTGTATATTGACCGTGCTTACTGATGCTAAAGCTAATGTGGACAGTATTCCAATAGTCAAAGAATTCCCAGATGTCTTTCCAAATGATTTGCCACGGGATCTGATTGACAGGGATATTGAGTTCACCATTGAGGTGTTATCAGGTACACAGCCAATTTCCAAAGCTCCGTATAGAATTGCACCTACTGAATTGAAAGAATTGAAAATCCAGTTGCAGGAGTTGTTGGACAAAAAGTTTATTAGGCCTAGTACTTCATTGTGGGGCGCTCCAGTTTTATTTATGAAAAAGAAGGATGGTTCATTAAGACTTTGTATTGACTACCGTGAACTGAACAAGGTGACAGTGAAAAACAAGTACCCATTGCCTCGCATTGATGATTTATTTGACTAGCTACAAGGTGCTAAAGTCTTTTCCAAAATTGACCTTAGATCCGGGTATCACCAATTGAAAGTCAAAGTTGAAAACATTGAGAAAATTGCCTTCTGAACAAGGTATGGGCATTATGAATTTCTTGTTATGCCTTTTGGAGTTACTAATGCACCTGCTGCATTTATGGATCTTATGAACAGAATTTTCAAACCATTCATTGATGAATTTGTGGTTGTCTTTATAGATGATATCCTGATTTATTCCAAGAGTAAGGAGGAACATGAACATCATTTGAGAATTGCGTTACAAACCTTACGAGAACAGAAATTATATGCAAAATTGACAAAGTGTGACTTTTGGATTGATAGTGTGATGTTTTTGGGACATGTGATTAGTAAGGAGGGCATTTCAGTTGACCCACAGAAGATTGAAGCAGTGGTGAATTGGCCTAGACCGACTAATGTTACTGAAGTTCAAAGTTTCTTGGGTTTAGCCGGGTACTACTGAAGATTTGTGAAAGCCTTTTCCAAAATTACTTTGCCGTTGACTCAAAAAGGAGTACCGTTTGACTGGACCGATCAGAGAGAATCAGCTTTCCAAGAATTAAAAACTCGACTTATGACTGCGTCGATTCTCACTTTACCCTTAGGTATGGATGGATTTACTATTTTCAGTAATGCTTCTTATAAGGGTTTGGGGTGTGTATTAATGCAGAATGGTAAAGTTATTGCGTATGCTTCCCGACAACTGAGACCACATGAAAAGAATTATCCAACTCATGACTTGGAACTTGCCGCAGTAGTATTTGCATTGAAAATTTGGCACCACTACTTATATGGGGCAACATGTGAAGTGTACACCGATCACAAGAGTTTAAAACACTTCTTTACACAGAAAGAGTTGAACATGAGACAGCAGAGATGGTTAGAATTGATAAAAAACTATGACTTGCAAATTTTGTACCGTCTGGGGAAAGCTAACACCGTTGCTGATGCACTTAGTCGGAAATCAATTGGGAATTTGGCCTGTTTACTCACCGGACAGAAGGAACTGCTATATGATCTTGAGAAATTTGAGGTCGAAATTGTTTTGCGGGAACAAGGTAGGATATTGGCTTCTTTTTCTGCTCAATCGACACTTATTGAGGAAATTAAAGAGAAGCAAGTTGGGGATGAATTTCTGAGAAAGATTATTGATGAACGGGAATCCAAACCGAGGCCGGGTTTTAGATTTGAAACAATGTGTTGAAATTCAAAGGAAGATTATGTGTACCAAATGACCCTAAGTTGAAAAGGTGAGTTTTGCAAGAAGCCCACAGTTCAAAACTCTCTATCCATCTAGGAAATACGAAATTGTACCAAGATTTGAAACTTAATTTTTGGTGGCCAGGAATGAAGAAAGAAATTGCCAAGTTTGTGTCAAAATGCCTACATTGCCAACAAGTCAAAGCCGAACATCAACGACCCACGGGTTTGCTTCAACCTTTGCCAATACCAGAATGGAAATGAGAGCATATCACTATGGACTTCATTGTTGGACTACCTCGCTCCAATAGAGGTATGGATTCAATTTGGGTTATTGTTGATCGGTTAACTAAGTTTGCTCATTTTTTACTTGTCAAAGCAATTTATAATGCGGATAAGTTGGCTACAAGTTATATTAATGAGATTGTTAGATTGCATGGAGTGCCTGTGTCCATTGTTTCTGATAGGGACTTGAAGTTTACATCGAGATTTTGGCCAAGTCTGCAAATAGCATTGGGTACTGAATTGAGATTGAGTAGTGCGTACCATCCTCAGATAGATGGCCAATCAGAAAGAACAATCCAAACTCTGGAAGACTTACTACGTATGCGTGTACTTGATTTTCAAGGGAATTGGGAAAGTCATTTGCCTTTGGCTGAATTTGCCTACAACAATAGTTTTCATTCGAGTATTGGTATGGCGCCTTTTGAGGCTTTATATGGCAAAAAATGTCGGTCTCCTATTTGTTGGGCAAAAGTTGGAGATGGGCCTTTACTTGGGCTTGAGATTGTGCATGAAACAACAGAAAAGGTGACATTGATTCAACAAAGATTGAAAACCGCACAAAGCCGACAGAAAAGTTATGCGGATGTCCAAAGGCGAGATAGGGAATATGAAGTGGGTGACCATGTTTTTATTAAAGTAACACCCATGAAAGGGCAGACACGTGTTAGAACCAAGGGTAAGTTGGCACCGAGGTATGTTGGGCCGTATGAAATCATTGAGAAGATTAATCCAATGGCATATCAAGTAGCAATCCCACTCCCTTTTGAAATGGAACACATGCATAATGTCTTTCATGTCTCGATGTTGCGGGACAGTCTACGGGACCCTTTCCATGTTATCGAGCCTACCCATGTGGTATTGAGTGACGACTACACTTATGAAGAACGTCCTATTCAGATTGTGAACCGACGAATCAATAAGCTAAGAAAAAAAGAAATCCTGTTAGTAAAAGTGGATTGGCAAAATCATGGTGGCATTTATGCAACTTGGGAAAGGAAAGACGACATGATGAAAATATATCCGGAATTGTTTCCTTTGAATCTAGTGTTTTTCCAAAATGAAGGTAATTCGAGTTTGGAGGACCAAACTCTTTTAAACGAGGGAAGATTGTGACAACCCCGACTCATGGTTAACGCTAATTCATGATTAAGCATAATAAGTAAATGATTAAGATGAAATCCTAAATTAATTATGTGAGTGTGTTGTTTTAATTGCATTTTTATCAGTTTGATATAGAAAGACCTGTTCATGTTTTGATTTCAATTTGCGAATTGACAGCCTTATCGACGACTGATTCAGAAATTGACTTGTATTATATGCTAATTAGGAATTATATAATTTTATGGTATGTCAAATTGAAATTTGATTTGGAGCAATTAAATTAGAATAAATAATGCTAATTGATTTAGCCTAAGTTATTTACATGTTTGCCATTTAGTGAATTTCCTCAAGACCATTGTTTTGTTCTTATTTCATACTTGTTTGGCACACCATTAGCCTCCACCTTCTTGCACAAAAACGTGAGGGAGAGAGAGAATAGGAGGAAATTGAATTCAACTAGACAATTGCTTGAAATTTAGAGGAAATTGGAGAGGATTTGGAAGATTGAGCTACCACACTTGGAAATTCAAGACTTAAGGTAGGAATCTACCATTTTAATTGTGAA
This sequence comes from Camellia sinensis, assembly GCF_055761805.1. NCBI lineage: Eukaryota > Viridiplantae > Streptophyta > Magnoliopsida > Ericales > Theaceae > Camellia > Camellia sinensis. Next base: position 9,011,089 of record NC_138968.1, read on the forward strand.
TTGAAGTTGTTTAATGCACGAATTCATGGAAATTAGGGACTAAAGTGAAGAAATAGTTTAAAGAGTAGATTTGAGAATTAATTCATGCATGCATGGCCATATCATGGAATTTTGAAGTTGTTTTCATGAAATTCTCATATGCATGTTCATATTATAGTTGTAATCTAAGAATTCATTATGTTTTTGGAAAGAATAGCTCATATGATCATGTGTTGGTGGTTATGAATTCATTATGTACATGCATGGCATATTTACACCATGTTCTTCCATTTTAAGTTGATTTTGTGTACAATTAGCAAACTTTTGGGCTTTGATTTTAAGAAATGATTTTTAAATCATGAAGTATTATGAGTTTCTAAGTGTTTTCTAGAATTTTGGCCCGAAAGAATGAGTTTTGGCATGTTAAATCCATGGTTTGAACTTTGGGAGCAAATCTGGGAAACCCAGAATTTCGCCTCGTCACTCGAGCGATGAATTTCACGCTCGAGCGACCAACTTTGTTTTCATACTCTCGCTCGAGCAACAGAAGGCTGGCTCGAGCGTAAATTGCAAGCTCTCAGAATTTTTGCGTGTGCAGAAGCACGCTCGAGCGACAAGACTTGCGCTTGAGTGAGGAACTGTGTCTCACACTCGAGCGAGCATCGGGCGGAGATTTTCAACAACCAGTACTTTTTACATTTTTGTAGATCGCTCGAGCGAAGGAGTCTACGCTCAAGCGACCAAGCACATTCTGCATGTCCGCTCGAGCAGAGGAATCTACGGTCGAGCGAGACCCCCTATTTTCAGCAAATTTTGGAAAACATTTTCAAGTACATTTTTTCATTCTCTTCCCATCCTAGGCATTCCTAGGCCATGTTTAAGACATCTTAAGGGGATAACATAGTAGAATCACATAGACCCAAGTAGAAACGACCAAGTTATCAATGTGTGGGATGTGCAATTTAGTATGCGTTTGTTCTGTAACTGTGTAGGGTACGCGCCTTAAGGAAGTTGACTAGCCTGCTTACAGCCCTGATCTCTGTGAGTAACAATGTTGTAAAGATATGTTCAATCGTATTCATTTTCAGATTGATAAATCATATTGCTTTCTGAAATGATACTTTTTATCGATTGAATAACGATCCTATTTTGAATTGTATTCGTGGCATCTATAGCGTATTGTGATTGTTATTGTTATCGATATCGTTATTGTTACAGAGATCTCTGTCAGTTCCAAATCTTGGAACTATTATATGATGGCCATCAATTGATTGTTCGGTCTTTTAAGACCTAGTGTATTGTTGCTATTAGATGTACCACGTATGACCTACGAATATGATGAATCGAATTGAATGATATTGATTGAAAATGTTCTAATGCTAATCGATTGTTTCTAAGACTGTACGGACATCTTTCTTAACCTCTTTACACATTTGTTATTCACTGGGTTTTTGCTCACAGTTTTTATATATATATGTAGGTGACCAAGCACCAGACCAAAGCTAGAGACGCCGACTTAAGCTCTTGTTTTGTTATGCCAGCCATTGTGCCTCACTTCGAGGTTCCGAGTCTGTACGAGCCAAGGCTTTTGGGTGTTCCTATCCACCCTTTTTGTTAAGTGTAATGAATGTGTAAGACTTTGGACTGTACAGTTATGGTGAAGGGATTAGGTCCCTAACCTGTATGCTACTTTGTATATGTGTTTTTGGTATGTATGTATATATGGCTATGAATGTGGTTATATCTACGAATTTTTTTCTCATTCAAAACGTCGCAGCTCATTGGACATCATTTTATCATTGACTGGCTTCTGCCAGCCCCTCTATATTGCATTTTTGTCATTATTGTTAAACATGCTTTCGGTAATCACGGATTACTGCCCGGTTATGATCCTAAACCTATAGGGGTGGGTTTGGGTTGTGACAAGCATATCCTTTATATTTGAAGTTATAGAGGGTGGGTTGGAGATGCTCTTAGTCCCAGGTTAAAAAAGTCAAAAAGCCAACCCACATTCCAAATGAATCCTTAAAAATTTAAATTTAGAAATTTGAAAATGAGCAGTTTGAAAATTTAGATTTTTGTACCATTAAAATATAAGAATCAATTCACATCTTCCATAGTTTATTTTTCTTGATGTTTAATTTTTTAAATAATTAAAAAATCTTTTATTGGCTAACTTTTATTCCTTTATAATATGATTGATGATCCATTTTAAGAATTTGGTTCTCCCACCAAATATTATATAGGTTTTTTTTAGATTGGGTATATAAATACTATAAAGGATCCAAAACTCTTTTCAAACATTGATGATGTGTTTGGTTCATGATTTTGAGTATAAATTTTGAAAGGGAAAATGACAATGTGTGTGAAATTAGGTAAAATGTAGTTATATTTCATTTGCATTTCACCTATCTTTTTTCTTTTTCATTCCAAATTCTTACCTAAATCCATGAACCAAATATAACATAAAGATGGGTGCATATTTTTCGTACTAAATTTTTTGAATTAATATTACTTTTTAAAATTGTATACTATAAACTCTTATCACACAAGTCTCTCCATATAATAATGATTGAAATTTGTTTTAATTGCTATCTCAAAAATTAGTTATAGAGTCAAAGAAAACTTGTTCGTCTTAAAATTTTAAAGTAAAAATTTTATGCTACAATTTGTTCAAGCGTAATTCTCTAAATAAATTTTTTTTTATTGATTGATAAAAAGTACCATAAACACTAAGATTATTTATTTTTATTTTTATTTTTTATGATATTGAGTTATTAAAATATGATGTATTATAACTTAAAACCAAGAATTATTGGAAAAAAAAAATCGACTTGAACTAGATTTTCTAAGTTAATTTTTAATATTTAATCCAATATTAGAACCTCCAAACTAGCTCATATCGGTCACGAACTGATAAAGATAATTTTTAATAATTTGGTGAAGGTCGCATTAGTATCAATATTGAGTCAAGTAGCTTCTAGGTCACTTCTAATGTATGGTCCAACACCACAAGTCATCCTAATGAATTTTCATAATTTTGAGTAGACAAATTTTTAGGCTTAACAAAATAAGAAAAAATTAGTATATTAACAAATGTGATTTATTACTATCATATGGTAATTTAAAATTATGAAAATTACGAAACAAAATGTATTCATATTTTATAGTAAATTTAATTTTTGTAATTTATTCTTTAATTTTTATCAATTAAATTATGACATGCAATTTTTTTTTTATTAAGAACTTGGAACACACAATTAATGACATTAGAATAAAAATCTTCTCCTATGTGTAACTCTAATAAAAATGAATAAAATTTAATTAATTATAAATCATTTTTACTACGTAATTCAAATCAATTTTGTATTATTATTTTTTAATTTAAAAACTAATTTTTAATTATTTATTTATACACATGTATAGCATGGGTAATATGCTAGTTTCTTTTAAGAAAATAGATAGAAATCAATGGTAAAATAATACATTTGAAAGGAAATGAATTAGGACACTCGGTCCATAAATTCATTTTCAAAATTTCTATCCAAAGGTCGAGGGAAATTCTATTTCCACATGCCTAAATAACTCAGGGAACTCACTTAATGAATTTTTAATTTACTGACAACTATACCCTAAACCTTAATGACCATAATAGACATCCAGCAACACTTATAATATTATATACAAAAATTCTCTGTACACATCTTTTAAGAACAAAAAGATCTCAATGTATACTTTTTGAGTTAAAAAAATAAACCTATTTTTTTTTTTTTTTTTCCATTGTTGTCTGGGTGAGAGTAGTTTTCATAGAGATGATTTGATTCCCTCTATCATCCAATGCAACCCCTGCTTTTTTAGAATGCTGCTGATTCCATGCTACATCTATAACAAACTTGTCAAAGAGTGGATTTGGGGACCATTGTGCACTGTTATGCCAGTAATAAAAATAAAATTCAAACCTTTATAACCACAATTTGAAAATTTGTTTGTTGCAATCCCAATTCATGTGGTTTATTGTGAAGTGGAGGTGATTTCAGTTTTAATTCGGAGAACCAGTGCTGAATTTATGTATTAAATTCGGATATCAACCGCCGAAATATATTTACTTGCTTCATTCAGAATGTAAATGTCAAATATTATAACTATTTTCGGCTCTATTCAGTCGATCTATAACAATTTATTCGGTTGTTGATTTCCGAATTTGGTGCACAAATTCGGAAACCAGTGTTGACATCCCCAACCCGTGAACAACATGGAAAAATCAAGGATTTTATGACAATAGAGTGTACAAAGATTTGAAAATGATAAAATGTAATAACAAAATGAGAAATATAAAAACAAAATGAGAAGATTCCTTACCTTCAACACTGTTTTAGAGTTTTTCAATGGAGGTTTTCATGGAGGTCTTCCATAGATTCACTTCAGACATTGGAGGTTTTCACTTCAATGGCGGTCTTCAAGTTCACGGACAGCTCAAGAATGTGGTCTTCAAACTGGTGTTCAAGCTTCACGTGGGTGGAAGTTTTTTGGTCTTCAAGTTTTCAAAAAGTGTGTGAAAAGGAAAGGTAAGTGTGTGTACAATAATATTTGAGTAAATGATATAATTGTAATTTTCAGTGTGTGGATTGAGAAAAACAATCAATAAATAAATTAACAGGTATGTGTATTGAGAAAAGATTTTCTCTGAGTTATTTAGGTGTGTGAAAATAGAATTTCCCAAAGGTTTAGGCTTTGGAATACTTTAATTTAGACAAAATGACCAAAACACCCCTATATATATATCACATGTACGTCACACCGTCTCATTTGCAAACAACCTCCCTCTCTCTCTCTCTCTCTCTCTCTCTCTCTCCTCTTCATTTTTGCTGCCGACAAGCTCCATCACCATCGATCTCTTCCATTGCTGCCGATCTAGACCCTTTCTCCTCTATCTCTCTCTCCTCTGTAAAACCTTCGCATCTCTTCTTATTTTATCTTTCTCTCTCTCTCTAAAAGCCTTCAATCTCAGATCGTCTTCCGTCGTATTGTGCCGCCGTTCATTGAGCAGCCAAATCTACAGATCCACAGTCGCCATAGGTATTGTTGAAATATAATCCCAGTAAATTAATTAATTAATTAAATATCAAAAATGAAATTCAATATTCAATAAATAAAAACCAAGTAACAGAAAATACTTATAGTACTATAAAACAACAACAAAATAATTAATAGATGTATGATTGAGGCCAGTGTTTGGACACTGTGCCTTTAAAACAGAAATTCATCCTCTCCATTGGTGCTTGAGATTTACGGACATCCTGTCTCCAGGATACAACAATCACTTACACAAAGAAGTAGCACTACAATTTGTGTGTACTGCGAATCAAATATATGTTAAGTACTCTCTCAACAAAAACAAATAAACATGAAGATGAAGATGATTATCCAATCTATGTTTTTTTCCTATGAGATATTGTTTTGCCATTAAATACGCAATAACCGTAGCAAGCAACAATCACCTATGTGACTGTTCAGTCAAGAAAGGTAACCGTTGGAGACCAAGGTTTGAAAACTAAAATTTAGCTATTTATTTATTTATTTATTTATTTTTCAATACTAGTTTCTCCAAAATTTATAAGTGCCAACCCAACCCAACCCGCACCCGCACGTGTGGGTTTTGGATTGAGCCTACCTTGGTTCATAACTTCCCTCCTTACAAAGTTTATGTTCATGAGTCGATTTTTGATTTACTCATTAATGGTTTTAACAACCATACTCTTGTTCACCATATAACAAGAAATAAATTGATACGTTGACCCACCTAAAATAATGTGTGGGTCCTACATTAATTAATGCTCAAAATATTAATAGTTTAAAACCATTTTTCTCCAATAGGTATAACTTGTGTGCGATGGCGAGCCAGAAGCGAGTAAGCTCTATTTCAGATTTGCGCCATCCTAAACCATAATCTAAACCAGATTCTCTAATCTTGAAGCTTCTGTGTCTTCTCTCTCTTCTTCTAGATCAGGGTACATATCTGATCTCATAACTATAGTGTGGATTTGGCTTTGTGTTCTTTAGATCTTGCATATTAGGAAGAAATTACTTCGTATTGCTTGTATTTTGAGTTTCTTACTGTGAATCCATATCCAGGTATGAAGTTACATGAGAATGCAGAAGATGATTTTGATGAACTTGTCTGTGGTGCTTCAATTTTTTTTATTTAAAAAACAAAAAATACAATATTGCATTTTGGTATGAATCAGATTCAAAGTTTTGAAAGTAAAAAATACAATATTCAATTTGGTATGAATTAGATTGTTCATTTTGGTATGAATACTATATTCAATTTGGTATGAATTCAATATACAATATACAATATGAATGAGATTGTTCATTTTGGTATGAATTAGATTGTTCAATTTTTTTAAAATAAAAAATACAATGTTCAATTTTTTTAAAAAAATGTTAATCTATAAAGTACAATAATCAGCAGCTGAACCAGATTGTTCATTTTGGTATGAATCAAATATGAATGTTGAGTATTTTGGTATATAGAGAATTCTTGACCAAACTGTCTAGTGACAAAGATTTCAAGAAACACTAGTTAATTGGGAAGTGAGATCAAGGAAGGCTTGTTTATTGCAAAATTTGAACAGATAGGATTTGAGTGTAATATTTGAAAATTTGCACAGATAAATTTGGATAGAAAATTTCTACCGATAAAAATATTGAACAGGTAAAAAATTTGCACAGGTAAAATTTGGACAACAAATTTACACATAAAAAATTGAACATATAGAAAATTTACATACAAAAAATTGAACAGATAGATATAAATTTAAACAGATAGTCAACGAAAAGTCAAACAGATAAAAAAAATCAATGAGTAAAATTAGAAGCAAAATGTCTTCTAGGATTTCTCACCAAATTATTTTAGAAAGTGTGGACCCATCCTCCCCCCCCTCCCAAAAAAAAAAAATACTAAACCTAATGCCTTGGACAATTGTTAGAGTGGATTTTTTACTAATTTTTTCCATGAATTATTTTAGATTAGAAGTCAACTTCTAAATCAATTCCAGGATAATAAATTATCTATTTTGTCCATTAATTGATGAATTAGAATTTTTAAATATTTTTTTTTTACTTTAGTGAAATTTAAAAAATTTGTATCAAATTTTTTTTAACTTTCAGATCCATATATTTTAAAAGGATCTCAAAAATAAAAAAATAAAAAATAAAATAAAAACAAATAACGTAAAAATGAAACAAAAAAAGTCAACTTATTTTTTTAATAGACTTTTTCAAATTATTAATTATTAATTATTTTTTTTAAGTCAGTCGAGTTCACTAGTACTTAAATTTGAAAAGATTTTTTTTTTTTTTAAAAAAAAACTTTACTAAAATGAAAAAAATGTTAAAAAAAAAAGCGCTAAACCCAGGGTGACTCTGTTTACACACCACATTTGGTTTCAAGGCACACCACTACTCAATTTATACCTTTAATAATTTGAAAAAACATACAGCTTGTTTGGTTTTGATTTTTAGAAAACAGTTTTTCAGAAAATTTTATTTTTTTATTTTCTGTATTTTAATGTTTTCAATGAATATTTTTAATGTTTTAAACAATTTTTTTTTAATTTTTAGACACACCTAACATAAATACACTTAAAAAGTATATTATTTATGAAAAAAATCTTTAAAAAATACACTAAATACCAAAAAATACAAAAAAAATAAAAATAAACATTCAATACAATTTTCGTATTTTTGTGTATTTTTAATTTTTAAAAATATTTTTCACAAATATTATACTTTTTAAGTATATTTATGTTAGGTGTGTCTAAAAATTAAAAAAAAAATAAATTGCTAAAAAATTAAAAAAATTCATTGAAAATATTAAAATACGAAAAATAAAAAAGTAGAATTTTCTAAAAACCAGAACCAAACAAACTGTATGTTTTTTCAAATCATTAAAGGTGTAAACTAAGTAATGGTGTGCCTTGAGACCAAATGTGATGCGTAAATAGAGGCGCCCCTAAACCCAACCTTAAAATTGATGCAATTGGAATTGTTTCGACCTAATCGACACAATAAACAAACTACGGTATAATTTGCGATAAGAAAACTGTTTGCAATAATATAAACAAAATGCAATTGAAATTCAAAATTATCAACAAATGTACATGTATTGAAAGAGCTTGTCTCCAATGAAAGTTGTTTAAAATCTGATCTAAAATTATTGAACAATACTGTTTAGAGAGCTTCCTATCACAGATCATAATCTCCTAATCTCTCTCAATCTCAACCTCAATCTGAAGACTAGCAACTCCATAAACTGAATCTGGGCAATCTCCTAAACGACTTCGTTTTCTAATTCGGTACACAGTCTCCGTCATCCATGCTCTCCAATTGGGCATCACTTCCAGAATCCATGGAGGGTCTGATTCGAGCTATGGACTTCCATGGATGATAAGTACTGGGTTAATTATGGGTGAGACACTTTTCAAATCGATTGCCAAACTAGTATGGTCCATGTGAAAAAAAACTGCTTTAGAGATGTGAGACGACGACGACGGAGAGGAGAAAGAAGCGGAGGGAGAAAAAACAGAAAGTGATTTTTTGTGTTATGTAATCTGCTTGGTCAGTGTCGTTACAATTTAGTCAATCTATTTAAGTTTTAGTTAATTTTTTTTAGGTGTATTTAGAAGGTTGACAATTGTTTCAAAACCGTTAATTAAACTTTAAACTTAAATAGAAAGACCAAATTAAAAATAGAATTAAAGTATAAGGATTAAATTACTCTATTTGAAATAATAGAGAAAATGTGAAACTAGAATCAAATTATAAAGGTTAAAAGCATAATTAACTATTTATTTATTTATATTTTTTTAAGCGACTAAAATATTTGAAGAGTGATCACTAAGGATGCTCGCGGATCAGGTTAGGTCTGGTGATATTTCATTCGCCATCTGTCTGACCTTAGGCGATTTAGAAAAAATTAATCTGTATCAGGCTGTTTAGTTAGCGGATGCAGTTTGAGTAGACCATGAGGGTTGGCGGATAAATGCCACTTCACTGATTATGACGGGGATTGAGCTGCCCGGTCAGCTCGCGGGGGTCCAGGGGGCAGCGCCCCTTGGCGGGTCCGGGGCAACGCCCAGGCGGACATTGCCCCGCTCGAGCGGAGATTGGTGAGTTCCAGAAGTATGCGTGTCTGCAAAAATACTGTGATCCGTGTTTTCACGCTCGAGCGTCGAAATCCCCGCTCGAGCGTACATCTTGGTTTGAAACACGTCATATAGTGTCCCCGCTCGAGCGTCAATTCCCACGCTCGAGTGGACCTCGTGATTTCAGATTCTATAAATTCGCAAGTTGCTCTAAATCTAGGGTTACTTCTCCATATCTTCTTCTTGGGTTCTAGGGTTTATATCTAGGGATATTTTGCTAATTTTCTTTGATATTTTGATTGAGTATTCAACTCATGGTTTAAAAAGTATACATCAAATGATTATTTATTTGTTCTACACAAAAGAGAAAGTTGTTCTTCGGTGGATTCTGAAGAATTCGAGCCTGAAACTTTGGTGGATTCTGGAGTGGCTCATCGTCAAAACAATTCCGAGGTGAAGACGGGTTTGGAAGAGGCACATAGGGGTTGGTTCAATTCGGACGTGGATTCACTAAGTAATTGAGAGTATACCTGTGTAATTCCTTTATGTCTTTTTAGTGGATTGCTTTGTGGCTTTTGTCTGTGGTTTTTTTTATCACAATTATGGTTTTTCCACGTAAAATCGTTGTGTCGATTTGTCTTGATTGTTTGATTGGGATTGTTATATACTACTTAAAATTGATACATAATCACAAATCAATATCTAGGGGATTTTTAGATTTTTCAGTTAGTATCAGAGCAGGTCGCCCTTTTGTTTTTTTAAAACTTTTGAGTAAGATCTTGTTTGATTTGTGACAATGGATTCAATACATGAGGGAAATTCTATGGTTCGACCACCCTTACTTGACGGATCCAATTATTCTTTTTGGAAAGCTCGAATGAGATCGTTTTTGAAATCTATTGGTGAAAAAGTTTGGCAATCTGTCATGTATGGGTGGACCGAACCAACGATTACCGTTGATGGAGTAACTTTTCCCAAATCAATTGATAAGTGGAACACAATTGATTGCCAAAATAGTAGCTGTAATAGTAAACTATCAATTCTGTCTTTTGCGTTGTCACACCTGAAGAGTTTAGTCGAATTTGCAATTGTGAAGTCGCAAAAGAGGCTTGAGATATCTTACAAACTATTCATGAGGGCACTCATTTTGTTAAACGCTCAAAATTTCAAAGGCTCACATCTAGTTTTGAAACCTTTCAATGAAAGATAGTGAGACCTTTGATGAATTTTATGCGAAGTGAGTGACATTGTAAATTCCAGCTTCAATTTAGGTGAAAAAAATACCAGAATCCAAAGTTGTGGGAAAAATTTTGAGATCCTTGCCCGATTGGTTCCAACCAAAAGTTACGGCTATTGAGGAGGCTCAAGATGTTGACAACCTCAAGCTGGATCACTTGGTTGGAAATTTCCAAACTTTTGAGGCACATAGAAATTTCAAAAAGAAACAAAAAGATACTATTGCTTTTAGTAGTGCTCATAGAGTTGGAGAGGATTCTGATGAGGATTATGAGATAGATTCCAAGATTATGGCTACTTTTGTTAAACAATTTAAAAAATCTTTTTTGAAAAAAAATCCTAATCTTTTGGAATCTACTCATACTCATAAATCTAAAGGCAAAGATAAACTCAAAATTAATTCTATAGCCAAGAAGAAGAAATGAAAGATTCAAGGGAACTCTGAAAGAGTCCAATGCTATGAATGCGAAGGATTTGGCCACTTTGCTTCAGAATTCCCCCACCCGTTTGAAGAAGAAGAAAGCCCTCGCCATCACTTCGGATGATGAATCAAAATCTGATGAAGATGAAGGTGACAACGAAGATCAAGGCGTAGAGGGACATAAACAATTCCTTGCTTTCATGGCAGCTTCCAAAACTGAAGGTCAAACAGAGTATCCGAAGAGGTCGGTTGAGAATGCCACTGATGATGAATCCTCGGAGAGTGATGATGAAGAGCTTGAGCAAGCCTATGAAAAGTTGTATAAGGAGTCTCTTAACTTATCCAAATTGAATGACAAACTCACAACGAAACTCAAAGCATGTAAAAGTGAGAATGTCAAACTTAAGGAGGAGATTTCTGAGGTTAGGATTGATGCCATCAAGATAGGTGATGATCGACAAGCTCTTTGTGCAAAACTCTTGACTTGTGAGACAGAGAGGAATGAGTTACAACAAATCTATGCAACATATGAAGAAAAAATTGAAACTCTCGAGATGTCTCAAGTTGCTTTGGAATAACTACTGATCAAGAAAGAGGAAGAACTCAAGTGTGCTATGGCTACCATTGGTCTTTGAAATAGAGGATCAAAGACTTTGGACAATATTATTGGGTCTCAACAAATTTGTTCTGACAAGAGTGGCATTGGCTTTGGTGGTAAGAAAGAGCAAAAATAGAGTGCTTCCACATCTCATGATACAAGAACTCAAGGAAATGGAGAACAAAAAATTCAACATGAGGATAGACTTCTCAATCTTCCTAGAGTTGATAAGGTCAAAGAAAAGAAGGTACATCCTATACACCCTGTTTTTATTTGTCATCATTGTGGTTTGGCTGGTCATATTTGCCCTTATTGTTATGAGTTGCATGGAAGAATGTCTCATAGAGATGGAAGAAATTCCAACATCTCGTGGGGTAGGAGACACTTCATTGGTGGTAATGAGGTCAAGGGTCATATTAGACCTCGTTATTTTGATTTGCTTGAGACCAAACATGGAGCAAGTTTGTATTTGCCTAGACCTAGAAATAGGAAGTTGGAAACCATGTCGAGACAGGTTCCCATTGAAAGGAAAGGGAACCACAATGTCAAGACACCACTCAAGAACCACCATTCTCATAACTTTGTTCATACTAAAGCGGTTTGGGTAAGAAAACTTGACTTGTGTTAATTTTTTTTTTATTCATTTTAGTTTTTTTGGTTTCTGTGTGTTTTTATTATTATTTTTGAGTCATTAAATGTGTGCCTGTTCGTTTTTTGCCTTGCTTTGTTTAGAAAAAAAAACAATCCAAGAAGATTTTCTTGTATGATTTTGCAAGCTTGAAATTTTTGAGTAGTCCTTGGTGCATATTAGAATTGATGAGAATATTCATTACCTGTTAATATGTGTGTGCTTTCTGTAGTCATTACTCATTTTGGAGTGTGTGTTCCTTGATTAGTATGTCTCATTCTGTACACACTCTTGGATTAGCAAATTTTGGAGTCTTCTGCCTTAGTGATCATTTTTCTCTATGGACTTCTGGCATTATATCTTTTGCTTTTCTAGAGGAATTGACCTAGACTAGCATATCATGGGTGATGTTGAGTTTCTTAACCACCTTCCATTGTTTTGCATCTCCACGGCTTTCCTCTCTGTTCTTTGGACTCCAGCCATAAGGAAAAGGCTACCTCAGAGTCACCAACCAGGCTATCCTTATTATATACATGCTTCTCTGGTTCGGTTTCCATACTCTTGAGAGTATCAGCCGCCAATGAGTGTGCAAAAGAAAGAAAAAAATGTGAAAAAGAAAGAAAAAAATGTGCAAAAGAAAGAAAAAAATTGTGAAAAAGAAAGAAAAAAAAAACAAATGTGAAAAAGAGGAAAAAAAATGATTCATTGATTGAGGGGGAGCCTCTGCTATTACTCACCAAATATCCCTTGATTCCTAGTGGTTTGACTTTCCTTTGTTGTGCTTAGATTCTCTTGCTGAAGGTCCAGTTATCAGATCACTACTAGGATTTGAATCTTGTATTTGTCGAACTCCAAGAGTCACACACACACTTTTATCATGGGATCTATGCTTTTCACATAATATATCGCTTTCTTTTATGAGGAATCTTCTAAAGGCTATACACATTGTGTTTTCAAGTAATTGTGCTTCTTGGATAATCTTGTGTGTTTCAAGGTACAAATATGAAATTCCTTACGTGCTCCACCATATTATTTTTTGTCGTTTTCTTCTTGTTCATTGTTTTTAGTAAGTGGGAGTTTGGTTTATCATTACAAGAGATTGTTAGCATGTACACTTTGATTTATTTGGTAAGGGAGATTGGTTATAGTTGTTTTACATGTTGCTATGCACTGTTTGCTTATTATTTCCTTCTTGCATGCTCCTGATATTTACATCATCATATCATTGATTGTGTAGTTTATGATCTTGCTTTAGTTGATTGAGCTTCCATTTTCAATTCGTGACAAAAAGGGGGAGAAAGTTGTTGTTCATGTTTTCATGCACATGTGTAGTGTGATTTCATCCATTCATGTGTCGAGTGCGTGTGTCTTAGTTTTCATGTTTTCATGTTACATGTTTTTAAAATCTCCAATTTCCATTTTTTCATTTTTTTATCTCATGCTTCAAATGCTTCAAGATAATCTAGCCACATTTTTTTCATATACTCTTGTGGGACTAATAGTTGTTTTGAAGATTGTGGACTAATAGTTGTTTTGCAGATCATGACCTTGAGAAAGAAGTTTGCATTTGTTGGCTGTAATGGGTTGGGGTGATTAGGATTTTATTTGTTTAGGTGTGTTTTGTCACGGCATTGCCAAATGGGGAGATTGTTAGGTTTTATTCTTGGCAATCCCGTTTGACAAAACTCCTTTCAGTTGTACTTATTTTCGTAATTTTATTTCAGTGAGGCTATGAGCTTATTAGATGCGAATCCAACTCGAATCGTGTTTTGCAGAGAAGTTTGTGGTGTTTAATTCTTTCAAGATGGCCACTTTGCTGATTATAATGGGGATCGAGCTGCCCGGTCAGCTCGCGGAGGTCCAGGGGGCAGCGCCTTTTGGCGGGTCCGGGGTAGCGCCCAGGCGGGGTCGAGGGGCAACGCCTCCGAAGCAAAATGCAAAAGTGCATTCAAAGTTTCTTGTCCGCTCGAGCGGACATTTCCCTGCTCGAGCGGAGATTGGTGAGTTCCAGAAGTATGTGCGTCTGCAAAAATACTGTGATCTGTGTTTTCATGCTCGAGCATCGAAATCCCCGCTCGAGCGTACATCCTGGTTTGAAACACGTCATATAGTGTCCCCGCTCAAGCGTCAATTCCCATGCTCGAGCGGACCTTGCGATTTCAGATTCTATAAATTCGCAAGTTGCTTTAAATCTAGGGTTACTTCTCCATATCTTCTTCTTGGGTTCTAGGGTTTATATCTGGAGATATTTTGCTGGTTTTCTTTGATGTTTTGATTGAGTATTTAACTCATGGTTTAAAGAGTATACATCAAAGGATTATTTGTTTGTTCTACACAAAAGAGAGAGTTGTTCTTCGATGGATTCTGAAGAATTTGAGCCTGAAGTTTTGGTGGATTCTGGAGTGACTCATCGTCAAGACAATTCCAAGGTGAAGACGGGGTTGAAAGAGGCACATATGGGTTGGTTCAATTCGGGCGTGGATTCGCTAGGTAATTGAGAGTATACTTGTGTAATTCCTTTATGTCTTTTTAGTGGATTGTTTTGTGGCTTTTGCCTATGATTTTTTTTTATCATAACTAGAGGTGTTCAATTGTGATTTTTTCACGTAAAATCGTTGTATCAATTTGTCTTGATTGTTTGATTGGAATTGTTATATACTACTTAAAATTGATATATAATCACAAATCAACATCTAAGAAATTTTTAGATTTTCCAATTGTGATTATGGTGGAGATCAGATGGGACATCTAAATGAATTTAAGCTTCATATTTTTGTGTGTACTTTTCTGTGCAATCAATTTGAAGTCTTTACATATATTTGAAATAGATCGGCACAGTTGGATGATTTTAAGGCTTTGTTTAGGGTGTATATATTATATAAGTATATTTTTTATCTTATTATTATTTTTTGGATTATATCATTTTTTTTTATATCTTTTTATAAAAAATTAAAAAATATATTTATTTAAATCATTTTAAATAACTCCAATCACGTTTATTTGGCTTTATAAAATAGGATTGAATGAATGAGTATTTTTTTTTTTTTGATGTCCTAACTTTTAAAAAATATAAAAAATACAAAAAAAATAGTAATAATAATTTGTGATCCATATTCATTATGATTTTGGTGAGACCACATGGGACATCTAAATGAATTTAAACTTTATATTTTTGTGTGCGGCATAGTGGGATTACTTTAGGTCACGTTTGTTTGGTTTACGGTGGGATTGAATAAGAAAATTATTAGTGTATTGATATTAAGTTGGAGATATAGATGTTTATTTATACGCATAGGAATTATTAATACAATAGATAATATTAATATATAAAATTAATATTTTTTTATAATAATTTTTAAGTTCACTTAGACGCTTAAAAGATATATATTTTGCTTAAAATTATTTAAAATTTTATTAAATTAAAAAAATCATATTTTTTTAGTAAAAATAAATAAAAATCATACACCTAATCTTTGGTAATAATTTTTTTTTAAATATTTATTTCACAAATAAATTATTTGAAAAAAAATAAAAAAACACATATTTTAATTCAAGGGAACTAGATTACCAATCTTAAATCTCTAATGGATATGTTAATCCCACCCTTTGGAGGGATTATTAGTCTAATTAGACTAATAGTCCAATAACATTTTAGGTCAACCAAACATGTTTTTGACGAGCCCCACGGATTGTTAATCCAATCCATTTTTCTAAGAGGCCAAACAAACATGGCCTCAAGGATTTAGAGGGAATGGCTTCTAATCAATTCCATTTAGGGGAATTTGGCCAAAACCCCTCCATTAGATCCTTGTTTGATAAAAAGGACAGCTCAATTTATTTTTCTTCATAAACACCCTAAGGAAAAAATACATAATTGAGTAAGGACAACATAAAATATATATATATTTTTTCTTGGACAATATTGTTAGAGTAATATGTTACTGTGAACCAGAGTAACATTCACAGTAACATGTTATATGTTACTGTCAAACAAACAAAGTAACATGTTACTGTTACTATTTATATCAATTTTGACGGTAATAATAATATATATATTTTTTTTCTTCAGAATTTCATAGTCAACATGGTTCTTATTTGATAGATCTTGATGAGAGAATTTTAAAAATACTAATTTTATTAAAAACCAATATCTACATCAAAAGTTGTATTATTTTAAAGTTTAATATTTTGATAATAATGATATGTGTTGGACTTTTCAAGAAAAATTTTGTATACTTGTCTTTAATATATTAAAATTTTATTATGAGGAGGCTTTGAACAAATCCCCTTTCTATTTAAAAAATTGCAAATCCTTCCACGAATGCAAGTATTGATTGTTAAATCTGAGAATATCTCTTGATGTGTCTCAATACACTTGAGTTTGTCAGTGCACTATTAAGAAATTCTTAGAATCTTGTTGTCAACATGTTTAAATTGTTAAGGGTGCTCCTTTCATTTGTCTCCACTTTTGCTATCCTTCTTCTATGCATGTGCATGCCTTTGTTGAATGAAGTATCTCACAAAATAGCGTTGCCATCTGTCACTACAGCTGCCCCCACACCACCGTGCTACGTGGAAATGAGACTGATCACTTAGCCTTGCTTTCCATTAAGGCTCAAATAACTCATGATCCAATGCTAGTCACTAGCTCATGGAATGATTCTCTCCATTTTTGGTGGGAAGATATTTTATGTGGTCGTCGCCATCGAAGAGTCATAGGATTGAGTTTAGAGTCGCCCAATTTGGCAAGTTCTATATCTTCTTCTATTGGAAATCTTAGTTTCCTTGGAATCGTTAATCTCTCAAACAACAGCTTTCAGGGTGAAATTCCTCATGAAATGGGAAGGCTTTTCAGGCTGCAAGTTCTGAACTTGACCAGTAACCTGTTGGAAGGACAAATTCTAGCGAACCTCTCAAACTGCAATAGTTTGAGGATCCTTAGTATAAGCAACAACAGGTTGATAGGAAATCTTCCTAAAGAGCTTGGTTCCTTATCTCAATTGGTGTTACTTTATATGACCTCCAACAATTTTACAGGAGAAATCCCACATTCTTTTGGGAACCTTTCCTCTTTTGTAGATTTCTGGGCAGATGATAAGTTAGAGGGAAGTATTCCAAACTCACTAGGCAGTCTGAAAAGCATAAAATATGTTGCAGTCCCATCAAATCAGCTATAAGGTGTGATTCCTCCATCTATCTATAATATCTCATTACTGGTTCATTTGGAGACACCAGATAATCTACTCGAAGGAAGTCTTCCTCAAAATTTAGGCCTCACTTTGCCCAACATTAAAAGGCTTAATATTTGGAGAAACTAGTTCAGTGGATCAATTTCGCTTTCACTGTCAAATGCTTCAAAACTAGAATACCTTGACTTATCGATCAACATGTTAATTTTAGAAATCTTCAGAATCTCTCATTGTTAAGTTCATTCACGAATGGTTTGAGAACTGGGGGTGCCAATGACCCTAATTTCATCTCCACTTTAGCTAACTGTAGCAAATTGAGAGCGTTGCAATTACAAGAAAATAATTTTGAAGGTGTTTTGCCAAATTCCTTGGCCAATTTCTCAACCAAACTTCAGTATTTATCAATGTCATTCAACCAGATCTCTGGAAACATTCCAGCAGATATTGGAAATCTTGCAAGCGTAAATGCTCTAGATATGAGCTACAATCAATTCATAGGAACTATTCCTACCTCTATTGGTAAACTTTATAAGCTTCAAGAATTGGGCTTTGGTAAAAACAAATTGTCTGGGGAAATCCCTTCCTCCATTGGAAATTCAATTTTGTTGAACCAGCTTTGGTTAGAAGAAAATGATTTTCAGGGAAACATACCATCAAATCTTGGAAATTGCCGAGGTTTGATACTACTGCATCTTTATGGTAACAATTTGTCTGGTAGCATACCTTGAGAAGTAGTTGGTCTCTCATCGTTATCAAAATCTCTGTACTTGTCTCGAAACTCTCTAACTGGTCCCATTCCTTTGGAAGTTGGTAGCTTGAAAACTCTTGTTGAACTAAATCTTTGTTATAACAAGCTATATGGTAAAATTCCTAACAGCCTTGGTAGTTGTGATACTTTAGAATACCTTTTTTTTGGACAACAATTCATTAGAAGGAGCCATTCCACAATCTTTGAGTTCTCTAAAAGCCATTGAAGAATTAGGTCTCTCACACAATAACCTCTCGGGTGAAATTCCAATATATTTTGAGAACTTTCCCTTTTCAAGGAATTTGAACCTATCTTTCAATGATCTCGAGGGAGAGGTACCAATAGGGGGAGTGTTCCAAAATGCAACTGCAATTTCAATTTTCGGAAATAACAAGCTTTGTGGGGGATACCTGCACTACAATTGCCATCATGTGCTTCAAGAAAAGCAAGAAAGTTAATTATTCCTGTAGTTTGTGGGGTTTTGGGTATTATTTTGGCATCATCTATTTTAATCCTCTGTTTTCTTTGAAGGATGAGAAAACAATCTTTTGTGGCATCTTTTTTGATGGATTCATCCCGGAATATCTCATACGAAAAGCTCCTCAAAGCAACGAATGGGTTCTCTTCAGACAACTTGATTGGTACAGGAGGCTTTGGTTCAGTATACAAAGGAATTCTTCATCCAAATGAAAAGACAATTGTAGTGAAGGTACTTGACCAACAAAACAGAGGAGCTTCATGAAGTTTTATGGCAGAATGCAAAGCTTTGAGAAACATCAGGCATCAAAACCTTGTGAAAATTGTAAGTGCTTGTGGTAATGATTTCAGAGCCCTAATTTATGAGTTCATGGAAAATGGGAGTCTTGAAAGTTGGTTGCATCCAGTTTCACAAACAGATGTTACTGCTGCCCATGAGCAACCAAAAAGCTTAAACCTTCTTTAGCGATTAGGCATAGCAATTGTAACGCCCTAAAAATAAATACAACAAACTCATCTCATAAGCGAAAATGTAATTGAATTAACTTACTTTCATTCATCAGAGTTTGATATACAAAAGGTAACACATGCAATATACATTCATAAATAGTCTTTCTTGAATCTACAACATGTGCTACAAGTAGACAAAAGATGAAAGTTGAACAGACATTTAAATGACCTAAAGGCTTACATATTTCCAAGTCGTTACTTGGTTACAACAAAGTGAAACTAGCTTAATACAAATAAAGCCCTTGGCTATACAAAAGGATGTACAACAAAAAGGAAGCTCTTGCCCCAAAGTCCCTCCAAACTATTGCCCTGACGGAGGCATATCACCAACAACTGAAAATAGTTTTCCCCAAATAGGGTGAGCCAAAGCCCAGTAGAAACAATTTAACACAATATATGAGATTTAGCGAAGATATAAGCATGATGCGCATTTACAATGCCAGTAGTAAAACATTCATATTCTGTATAGTCATAAAGTACCAAAGTTCATATCTTAATTCTTTTTCTTTTTTGTCAATTCAAGTTAATTCATTTCATCTCAATTAATGAGCCAATTTTATTATCTTTCTGACAACCCATCTGAGATTACAACTCAGTGGTTCCCAAAATAACTCAACCATCATACAAACACTTCAATTTGCTTTTTTACGAAAATTTCGTCCACGGGATCAGCACCCATGTATACGCGCAGTTTCGGGACTTTCACTTTGGACATACATGCCAACTTGATTTCAATATAGTCCATCTCCTATCTCCTCTCAAATAATGGAGTACATCCTATTTCTTCTCCAAAATAATCATATATATATATATATATATATATATATAATGTATTTAAAACATAGTCATATTCAATGACAATCAACAAGAGATTAGTTTCAATTCACCTAATCCTCATACAATTTTTACAACACTCATAGCTATCTTCCACCAATAGCCCAATACAGATATTTCTACACAGATAATCAATCTTAAGATAGATAATTTATTTAAAATTTCACAAGTGAGAGATAATGCATATTCTTCTCCACCATTTATGTCCACAGCCATTCCATTTCACATTTTACAACACCAATTTCATTTATTTATACAAAATAAATATTTGCAACATTTTAGTGCAAACTTCCCTCTTTCTCCAACTATCACCCAAATGCCAAAATCAACTATTTTGTCACAAAACAACCTCATTTTCCAACCCCATAATCCTTTATATCATATTCACATAGAAACCCCTATTTTGATTTTTAACCTAAACCCTAGGTTTGTCCAACATACTCCCAAATCCTACCATTGTTACACACCAACCAATAACTAAGCTAAAAACCATATGAAAGTGTAGAAAAATCTCTACCTCGAAGTTAGAAGACCAAAGGAGAAGTGGAGAAAATCCAAAGATGCCAAAACCAAGGTTGATTCTGATCAAAATGTAGTTATTGATGTGCTCTACCTTTTTAACAAAGGCCCAATGATGGAGAAATCACTAGATCTACATGAAAAAGTAGAGAGAATGTAGGTTTTAGAGAGAGAGGGTCTCAACTTCATGTTTTATATTGAAATAAATCTGAAAAAGTGATATAAAAAGTCATTTTTGCGATCTGATATACGCACAATTTGCTCGAGCGCAAGAAGTAACGTTCGAACATCAGACACAATAAGTTGTTTCGCTCGAGCACTAAGACACAAAGAAAAGGACGTTCACCGCTCGAGTGCAAGAAGTGACGCTCGAGTGTAGAAAACACACATCCAGGTAGTTTTGTAGACAACAGACCAACGCTTGAGCGCAAATAAGGCCGCTCGAGCATAGGAAACGCTGTTCGAGTGTAGAAAACACTCTCCTAGTAGTTTTGCAAACTTGTAAAAGTACTGAGAGTTCGCAAAGCCCGCTCAAGCGCAAGAAATGCCACTCGAGCAGAAGACCAAAAATTTGGACAACAAGAGTTTGGAAATTAAGCAACCAACCTGTTTCAAACATAACCATAACAATCCCAAAGCCAAGTTTAAGGGAAAAGAAGGTAAACAAGACATGTTCAACAGTACGAAACCAAGAAACCCGTATTCCAGATTACAACAAAGGTTGGATCAAAACCGGAGTCGCTATAACCTGCCCTCCTTAAAGAATTTCGTTCCCGAAATTTCAAATCAAGTTTTACAGTTATACTTAAACCAATTACAATGGTAATAACTAATCAATTCTGCCATCATGATCCACTCTCCGGTTATTCATTTTCATCAACAAGATACATAATTTCTTGATATTGAACTTATAATTCATATTTTCCCAAAACATAGACAATGTTTATAATAAACTTACATTTCTAAATCATAAGTAACGTATGCAATGTTTATACATAACCAAGAGATATACAATGTTTTCAAATACCTAAAACATATACAATGTTTCATATTTTATCAATATAACAAAATTTTATTTCATGTTCAAACATCAATTAATAGGTTCGGATATTTCTCACGGACTTCTAACTCCCGTTCCCAAGTTGCTTCTTTAGCCCTATGATGCTTCCATAATACTTTAACCAAGGGAATTGTCTTGCCTCGTAAGACTTGGTCCCGAGTATCCAAGACTCTCATTGGTGTCTCCTCATACGAGGCATCCTCATACTCTAGGTCGGTCCAATCCAACACGTGCAATGGATCTGGCTTATATTTTCGAAGCATGCTAATATAAAACACATCATGAACCCTGGAGAGTTGTAGCGGCAATGCTAAACGGTAAGCAACCTCTCTGACCCGCTCAAGGATCTCAAAAGGCCCAACAAATTGAGGAGACATGATCTCCCACCTCAAAAGATATGATCTCCCACCTCAAATCTCATCAATCCCCACCTCGTGATATCTTCAAAAAGACATGAGCTCCTACCTCAAAAGACAAAGGTCTTCTCCTACGATCGGCATAACTTTTTTAACGACTCTGAGCCGCAACCAACCTTTTATGGATAAGTGCCACTTTCTCCATCATTTCCCAAACCAACTCTAGACCCAACAAAGGTGCATCACCTACTTTGGCCTAACACACAAGAGACCTACAAGGTCAGCCATACAAGGTCTTAAATGATGCCATGCCAAAACTCGATTAAAAGCTATTGTTATAGGCAAACTCCACTAAGAGCAAGTGCCTCTCCCACGAACCCTAAAAGTCAAGGATATAACCTCGAAACATATCCTTAAGGATCTTGATAGTACACTCGGACTGCCCGTTAGTCTGAGGGTGGTACACAGTGCTAAAAGTCAATCTAGTGCCTAAGGCACTCTGTAAGCTCTGCCATAACCGAGCTGTGAAACGTGGATCTCTATTCGAAACAATCGTGAGAGGGACCCTGTGCAACCTCACTATGTCCCTAATGTATCGGTCGGCAAGATAATCTACCGAATCACCCATGCGCATAGGTATTAAGTGCGCAGACTTGGTTAACCGGTTAACTATTACCCAAATGGCATCACTATCTCATTGAGTCCTCGAAAGGCCTATAACAAAATCCATCATGACATACTCCTCCTTCCACTCGGCTCTAGGCAAGGGTTACAATAAACCCTCTAGCCTTTGATGCTTGGCCTTCACTTGTTGACAAGTAAGGCATTTCGATACAAACACAACTACATCCTTCTTTATACCCCTCCACCAAAACTGGGAACTAAGGTAGTGATACATCTTTGTGTCTCTCGGATGCACCGCAAGTCGTGAATGGTGAAACTCTCAGAATACTTCCTCTCGGCAAGACTCCGCTACGAACAAACGGTCATAATATCTCACACTCTGGTCGGGATACATAGTTAAGCCTTTTTGTACTTTCCCACTGAAAATCTTCTCTCGGAGCAATTCTACCTCAAGGTCACCCCTCTGTGCTTCTAACACTCAGTTCACAAGTGCAGCTTGTGCAACTGTAGACACCCCATTTTTGACCGCCCTTAAGACTTGGGCACTACTGATGGTTTGCTCGGTGTTGAGAGATGTGCAGGGCAAAGATTCAGTTTCTTCGGCAAGGAGAGAGGAAAATCCTTCAAAACACTTTGTTTAGGGGTTTGGAGTTGAAGAAGAGAGGAAAGGAGAGGAGAAAACTAGTTTGGGAAAAGTTCGGCATGAATTCAGGTAGAAGCGAGTTGAGCAGCCCTCGCTG
Source organism: Camellia sinensis (assembly GCF_055761805.1). NCBI lineage: Eukaryota > Viridiplantae > Streptophyta > Magnoliopsida > Ericales > Theaceae > Camellia > Camellia sinensis. The sequence continues at coordinate 9,034,157 of NC_138968.1, forward strand.
AATCGGGCTTATCTGTCTGTACACTTGGAGTTTAGCTATGAGGCCACCACCGTCGGAAAGCTTACTTCCGGGGCTTCATTTTGCACTCAAGAATCTCTTAAAGCCAAGTCCGGGTGGGGGAGATATGATTGGTTGAAGTTGGGTATCATCCCGGTTGGATCGAATCTGCGCGGCTTCACCAAAATGGGCATAACTTTTTCCACAGGAGGAATTTTAATGCAAGGTTTGCGCCATTGGAAAGCTAACTTCCGGGGCTTCAATTTAGACACCAACCGGCAGTTTTTTGACCTTACCGGCCATCCACCGGCACTATATTTATCCGGCCGGCAATTTATTGTGCCGACCGGCACTTTATTTTGCTGACTGGCAATTTTTGCTAGCCGACGACCTTCCGGAGCATTCTGCAGATTGAGTGGATTCCAGCTGTGCCAGCTGGAATGCACAGAATTGATCCCCCACGCACATGTGTGTTTGTTTTGCACCTTGTGAGCCTTTGAACCCCCTAACCTTCTAGAAGCTTGAACCTTTTGGCCAAGCTGTTTTAGCTTCCTCTAGAAGCCTTGCACCCCCCTTGAACCCCTTTGACCCTTTGAAGCTTGTCTTAGAAGCTTAGCATTGCTTATATAAGCACCTTTCCTCCTCCTTTGTTTAGGTTAGAGATTTGAAGCAAAAAAACCAGAGATATACCACATATATCTGATATACATACATACAACCCTCAATCTCTCTCCATATCTCTCTCATTCAACCATCAAATACCCTTGTTCTTGGGTCATTTCTTCATCAACTCATAGCACAAGGCATCCAACGCCTATTCCAGCAGCTTGAGGCTGTTCTCCAGAGCTTAGGAGCACCTAAACTTGGTCCAAGAGGTGCTGGTTCATTGGTCTACAAAGGTGAGTCCTCTTCTCCCCTTTTCTAGCCTATTCTTGCATCATATCTAAGCCATAGTTGCTTGCATCTTTGGGCTCCAACCTAAACTTCAAATCATCATATTTTGAGGTCCTCTTCATGTGTGATTGAGGACCTCTTGCTGTTTGAGGACAGTAGCTTGCACTTGCTTCAATATCCTCCTTGAATGCCATAATCTTGCATAGAATTTTTGGCTTGTGTGTGATCTGTTTTAGAGCTTGATGTAAACTGAAAATAGGCTTATTTTGAGCCCCTCTTCAACATTGAAGAAGGGCTCAATACTGTTTGGGACTTCCATGTTGTACTTCCCTTTATATCCTCTTTTTGGTCCCATTTTTGTATGTCTTGGCAGCCCCTGATGTTGCTGTTTTTGGACCTTGGTCCGAACTAAAAGTGGCTTTATTTTGACCTCCTGAACATGTTTTATTAAGGGTATTTTCTTGTTTGGTGAATTTTTTGTATACCTCATGTTATAGCCACTTTTGAGCCTCATTTTACATTGCATTTCTAGCATGTTTGTATACTGATTTCGGGGCTTCCATGAACTGTAAATGTGCCTATTTTGGGCCCCTCTTCAATGTTGTTGAAGGGCCCTAACATGTTTGGGGACAGCAGCTGTGAGTTGCTTCATAATCTCATGATTAGGGCCGTTTTTGTATGCCATTGTTGCCCTATCCTTGTTTGCTTTTTGGCCATGAGTTGTACTAGTAAAATGCTAATTTTGGGGCTGCCTTGCTACTGTCTATTCATTGCATATCCATGTTGTGCATGTTTGATATAGCTATAGGCCATTTCGGGTGCCAAAGTCCATGTTTCGGGACTATTCCATGCATCGGGTGTGTTTTCGCCTCATTTCGGGGCTGTTTTCCCCCACATTTCAGTGCTGAAATCCCATTGGCATATTCTCATATCATTTTCCATGTCATTTGCATTGCGTATGCCATTGCCTCGGTTTGCGTGCCCGTGTGCACGCATTTCGAGGCACTTCATTTTCATTCATCGGCCTCTTACGTGAGTGTGGCTGAGGCTCTCTCATGTTAGTATAAGTCCATGTTGCATTCTATATGCCGTTTTAGCCATAGCATTGCATATGCCATTGCCTCGGTTTGCGTGCCCGTGTGCACGCATTTCGAGGCACTTCATTTTCATATTATGGCCACTGTTTTGGGCCTAACTAGAGCTGCCTAATTCATGTTTAAGACCATCCTTTGCTTATTTGCATGCTCATCTTGCATGTTTGCTTGTACCGGCATGTTGCATCCTTAGCTCGTATGCCTAAGTTGTATTGCGTCTTGCATGCATCACCTTGCCTCTTGAGATGAGTATGATAGAGGTTAGGCCTCCTTGTGTGTTTATTTGGCTTGCATGCATTTTGAAATTGAAGTTGCACACTTGATTCTTTGGACCATCATGCATGGAAATGCGTGATTGGTGGTCCGAGAATCGGGGCACATCCTCCTTTGAGTCATTAACATGATAAGGAATGTGATTGGTGCATAAATTGTTTGAATTGCATTGCCATGCAAGATTTTGCCCTCTGCTGCTGTGAGTTGCAGGTTCTGCAGGAATTTATTGCCGGCCAGCAGTATTTAGTGCCGACCGGCAGTCAATCGATGGCCGGTGGATCTATTTTGTGCCGGTGACTAAATGATACTGCCGGTGGAAATTCTGCTCAGCCGATGATATCCCCCAGTGTCCTGAGAGGCATCCCTGAGACTTTGGCAGTTTTCAGAAGAGCAGAGCAGGGAAAACAGAGGCAAACTATGCATGGCAGTGCGATTCCGAGCCAGTCCCGAGCATGTGTTGCATCTGGCCCTCGCCCCGAGGCGGTTTACTGTTTTTATTTAGTTTAGTTAATTTGTTAATTAATTAAGCAATTTGTAATATTTAGTTAGCTTGCGTAGTTAATTAATTTGTATTATTATTTTGGTCCCTCCGAGTGAGGGCAAATTTGTAATAAGTGTGTGTGCGTGGTGTGCATGTCTTCCAACCTCCACTTCTTTCTTCCCTTTTATTTACCTGCTTATGATGGTAGATTAGGACACATTTATTTTAGCATACCTTATGCTATGCATGCGTGCATTCATTTGTTGACATGCACCGGGCTCGGTACATCATACAAACTACATTGTACTTTTCAATTCCAAATTGAATACGTGTTACTTGTAGCATTTCATATGCCATTTTAGGGTTAACCGAGCCTACTCTAAATTGCATCCTTGCCTGTGTTGCATTAGTCACTTAACATGAACTAGGACATGCATGTTTGCTAACTAGTTTATTGTTTTGGCACGAAGTACAATGTAAGTATTTATGCTTTAGCATCTCGCATGCGTATGAATGTTAACATGACAGTATGCCTACCATGCGGCTAAGTGCTTATATGAGATAAACTGTTTGAATGCCTGTGGGTGGAGGTTGGATTGCTTGAGTTGGAAAAACTCGTTGAAATCCGTGTTTTAGCCTACTTACGAGTGGCAAATCCCGAAACATTTTCAAAACAAACGGATATGCAATGCTTATTTCCAAATTAGGCAATCTAGTCTATACTTGTTTGCTGCGCGCATAACATAGTAATTCTAGGCTAATAACTGGAATAAGAACACGTAACGTTTTCAAAATTGGATATCATGGTTAGTAGAGGCCGGTCTTCGGACCGGGCGAAAGGGGGTGCTCATAGCTGACCTTCCCTGATCGTACCCAAGCTCCCGAGCCGAGACAACTCCGGTGATGACGGACATGTGGCCTTCGGCACCGAGTCAGGGTTTCCTAAATTCTCCCATTAAAAAATATTTAGGTGGCGACTCTGTATCTGGCAAAGCAGTCCATGTTTGGCACTACTTTTTCAAAAATTTGTTTCTCAAAACGATTTGCCAGATTTGGACTCTTTGGTTCAGATTAAGAACCGTGACACAAATCGAGTCCGAACTGTAGCAAGGGTCCCCCCCGCGGGCGCTGTTACAGCAACCACTGAAACTAAGGCTACAGACTTAACAAACCCACCCAGATGCAAGTCAAACTCCCCAAGAGCACCCAACATCTCCTACTCCCGAATAGCAATGCTAGCCATACTGCTAACAAATTTTCTACTCAAGACGTTGGCTATAACATTGGCCTTCCTCGGGTGATAATGCAACTTAAAATCATAATCCTCTATGAACTCCATCCACCTCCTCTACCTCAAATTCAAGTCCTTTTGTGTAAACAGATATTTTAGACTCTTGTGATCAAAAAACACCTCAAATCTCTCACCATACAGATAGTGCCTCCAAATTTTCAAGGAGAATATCACCGTTGCTAATTGTAGATCATGAGTAGGGTAGTTCCTCTCGTGTGTTTTTCAACTACTGTAAGGCATAGACTACTACATTTCCCTCTTATATCAAAACACAACCCAGACCTTCCCGTGAGGCATCATAATATACCGAATAGCCCAATCTCCTCTCCGGAATAATCAATACTGGAACAGTAGTGAGTCTAACCTTAAGCTCTTAGAATGACTTCTCACAAGACTCACTCCACACAAACTTGATTCCCTTCCTCGTCAGTCTAGTTAATGGTGAGGCTAATATAGAGAAATCCTTCACGAATCGACGGTAATACCCGACCAACCCCAAGAAACTATGAATCTCAAAGGCATCTTTAGGTTGCTCCCAATCTTGCATTGCCTCTATCTTGGATGAACCTACAATCACCTATTCCCCAGATACCACATAGCCTACAAACTTAACCTCTTTCAGCTAGAACTCACACTTCCCAAACTTAGTGTATAGTTTATGTACTCTAAGTAACTCAAGCACCACTCGTAAGTGTTCCTCATGCTTCTCCTCAGAGGGTGAGTAAATCAAAATGTCATCCACAAAGACGATCACAAAACGATCTAGGAACTCATGGAAGATCCGGTTCATCAGTCCATAAACACAGCAGGTGCGTTGGTGAACCCAAAAGGTATCACTAGAAACTCATAATGGCCATACCGTGTACGGAATGCCGTCTTCGGTTTATCCTCCTCCCTTACTCTCAACTGGTGATAACTTGATCTCAGGTCTATCTTAGAGAAAAAACAAGACCCCTTCAACTGATTAAACAGATCATCTATACGAGACATCGGGTACTTGTTCTTAACAGTTACTCGGTTCAACTTTCGGTAATTTATACAAAGTCGCAACGCACCATCTTTCTTTTTAGTAAAAAGAGTCGGTGCTCCCAAGGTGAAGTACTAAGGCGAATGAAACCCTTATCTAATAGCTCTTGGAGTTGAACCTTTAACTCACTTAACTCGACAGGTGCAAACCTATATGGTGCCATAAAAATCGGTGCCATGCTAGACGCTAAATCAATAGAGAACTCGATCTCTCGGTGAGGTGGTAAATTGGTAAGATCCTTCGAAAAAAATTTGGGTATTCACAAATTACCCTTGGCAACTCAGCCCAGACTTCATTACACTCACTACTCAAGAAGCTAGCAAGAAGGCAACTAAGTTCACTCCGCCCGAGCAGATCATACACTGGTGATAAGACTTTATCCACTCGGTCCCCCAAGAAGTAAAAACAATCACCACTCCAGGTACATATAGTAACCCTCTAATAGTAACAATCTATAATAGTCCGATATGACGATAACCAGTCAACACCCAAAATGACATCAAAACTAGATATGTCAAGCAATGGAAATACAAAAGGAAGCCGGCGATCGGCAACCTCTATGTCACAATCTCGACATCCCTATTTCAAGATAACCTCACCACCAATTGGTGACTCTACACAAATAGGAAATGCTAACTGTGCCAACTCCAATCCCAAAACCGATGCAAATACAGACGAGATAAATGAATGGGATGCACCCGTATCAATCAACACATTAGCAACTGAATTGCAAAACAAGAAGGTACCTCTCACTACTGAGGTTGCTCGTACAAGATCTGGTGTTATAACAGCATACACGCACCCTGTACGCCTCTAGTCTACTTGCTCACCTCTCGGAGCATAGGCCTGATGCACTGACTGTGCCGATGAGGCTCCCTAATTAGCCTTCGAAGCCTGTGCTGATTGTGCTGGCTGGTGGCTCTGTGTTTGTCTCGAACCAGATGTGCCGGATGTGCCACCCAACTATGGGCAAAACCTCTTCATATGCCCCACCTACCCAAACTGGAAACAAGTGAGTGGCTGGCCTCTCCCTTAACTCTGGCTCTGAGAACGAGCTGAAGATGATGCTGCTCGCTGTCCGCTTCCTCTTTGTGGGCAAGCTGGAGACTTGTGGCCCAACTAGCCACATTTGTAACAAGTAATGTCTCCCTAACCACCCCTCTCAGAACCCGAACTCGGTACTGGAAAAGTGGACCTCGATTGAGCTCCTTGGGACGATTGGAGGTTAGAACCCTTTTGCCTTTTACTGTCTCCCTGACTGTCCTAACTCTTTCTGGAGCCCCGCATTCTCTCATCCTTCATCTACATGATAGTCTCAAAATGGGTTGCCGCCTCCACAAGGTGCCCATAATCTCTAATCATGGACCCGGCCACCCGAAACATGTGTCCGGTCCTCATCCTCTTCTCGAACTCCAGAAAATGGCGTTCCTCAGTCGCCACAAGCTCAGGCACAAACCTAGACAAGCTAGTAAAGGTAGCCTCAAACTCAGCCACTGGTGTGTTCAACTGCACCAACCTAGAGAACTGGTCTCTCAACTTCTCCCTAACTGTAGGAGGCAAAAACTTGTCCTGGGAGGCGTTGATGAATGCGTCTCAAGTTACCTCAATGCGCCCACGCGCATACTTCTACCATTAACCTGCATCCCCTTTTAGGTGGAAAAATTCCAATGTCACCCTCAGTTGGTCGTCCTTGATGCCTAGCATCTTGAACGTCTTTAGTATTTGCTCTAGCCACCTGTCTGCCTTCAATGGCTCTTTAGGATCAACCAAAAACTCATCCGGATTTGATCAGAAGAACTCTTTTTTCTAGAAAGACGGCACTACCTCAGCTACTTAGGCTTGGACTTGATTCTCAGCTCTGAGAATGTCCATAGAGTCCCGCAATGCTCCAGCCATTTTGCGGGCTAAGGCGCCCATGGCCTATTAACCAACTGGTTTGGCCACATTGGCCTAACTAATCCCTACCTCCTATGTCGGAATATCATCCGGTAGAGGTATCTCATGCCTTTTAGGCCTCCCACGCCCACCACCACCACGTCCTGACATCCTGATGAAGGTAACACAAGAGATTAGCACATTTACGAATATGTTGAAGCTAACTTACTCGTGTCTTAATGCGGTGGACAACAATAATTCACTCCATATAAGCACGTAGTCACATAAACACAAAAGAATTTCCTTCATAGCTAATGATCGCCTAGCGGCGTTGCCAGAGTTCCAATTAGAAATAGCAGTAATCAAGTGTTCTTCTAATAGGACTTCTAGAAACTCGTAGACCCAATCAATATCTTATGAACTAAATCCCATACCCATATAATCATATAAACATGTTATCACATAACCATACAACACATACTAACGTCTCAACTAGGCGAGACAAACCCATTGTGGTAATAGCCACTTCCTACGTACCCAAAGTATTCAAACCCATAACGTACTGATACCAAGTTATAACGCTGTTGTAGACACTCCATTTTTGACCGACCTTGAGACTCAGACATCACCAGTTGAGCGCATGGTGATACTGCATATCGTGCTCGTCTAGAAGCTTTAGAGTCTCGGCTGCGAGCCTTGCCTCTGGACTTTCGGACTCTTTTGTGCTTTGCCTCGGTTTGCGAACCAGGCTCGGTTTTCTCTGTTTCTTTTCCTGAGGGGAGGGAGAGGTCCCGTAGACCATCTCTCAGTGGCCGTGGGCTACATTTTGTGGCTGTAGGCCATTTTGCCCATTTCGGAGCCCGATTTCCGGTTTTCGGAGCCGTCAGGCCGTGTGCCTCGGTTCGGGACCGCCTAACCATCTCCATTTGCTCTGATTTTTGGCATACATCTTATTTTCTCCCTTTTGAGGGACACTGAGGTCTGAGAGACCCACTTCGTGGTCGAATGCCACTTTCGGTGCTTAATAGGCAGTTTTCGGGGCCTCGAACTGCGCGTTTTGGCCCCCGAGCATTCGTTTCGCATCGGTTTTCGTTCATTTTTGGCAGGTACCTCTGTTTTATCACCAGGAAGGCCGTAGAAGGGTGGGAGGCCAGCAATTGTTTTAGCAACCAGTTTTATTCCTCCGGCGCCCTCCGATGCCCGTTTTTCTTCACTTCCGAGCCAATGTTGAACACCCTTGGGTCACTTTCTTGAACTTTTAACCACATATTTGTGATTTACACACATGGGAGGACCCTAAAAGTTGGTGGCCGGCCACTAATGTTGCTTGACCCTTTTGAACCCCTCCTAAAAATGGCCTATTCTCTCTCCTGTTTTACAGTTTGCAATTTTGAACCACAGAGTTGTGATGAGGGGACCTGGGAGGACACCTTTTTGTGGTGGCCGGCCAGAAAATCAACTTGACCTTTTTGACCCCTAGCCGGCCGGCTAGGGGGGGTGGCCGGCCGGCCACCTGCAACTCCAAAAGCTAGCCGGCCATAATCCTTACACTGTGCACTTTACAGCTGTATAGTTGTTTTCCCCCAAAAACATCTGTATCCGGGGGATATTTTTTGGGGGAAAACTTGCCTCCTTTTCCCCCACCTTTTCCCCACCTTTTATCCCTCTCTTTGGTCCATATAACTAGCAGGCAGTATTGGTCTTAGGGGTTAGAAAAATTTCCCTTCAAGCCCTTTGCATTAGATCTCTCTCCCTCTCCATCTCCAAGCTTCCATTCTTCAAACCCTACACCATTTTACACTACACCACCATGCCCTACCCTTCCATCCTCCACTCCAGCAGTTTGAGGGTGTTCTCCAGAGCTTAGGGGTGCTGCAAACTCAAGCCAAGAGTTGCTAAAGACTTGTCTCCAAGGGTAAGTACCAATTCCCTATTTTTGAACTTAATCTTGCAACTTTTTTTTAGCTATTTTTCTTGCTGTTTTGAGCTCCGACCAAAACTGAAAGTACCCTTTATTTGAGCTCTATTTCATGTTTCATTAAGGGAATTTTGGCATTTGAGGTCCCTATCTTGCACTTGCTTCATTATTCCTCTTGTATGCCACAATCTTGCATGTTATTTTTGGCCTATATGTAATCTGTTTTGGGGCATGTTGTAAACTCTAAGTGAGCTTATTTTGAGCCCTTATTAAACATTGAAGAAGGGCTCATCACTGTTTGGGACCTCCATGTGCCACTTGTCATTATATCCCTCTTTGGTCCCCATTTTTGCATGATTTATTAGCCCATTATGCTTCTGTTTTTGGTCTTTTTACAGAACTTAAAACAGTCTTATTTTGGTCCATTCTTCATGTTTCATTAAGGGCCTTTCATGATTTGAGGCATATTTTATATACTTTGTGTTATATCTCCCTTTTTGGCCTCATTTTTGCATAGCATCTTGGACATATTTTCATACTGTTTTGGGTCCGGCCATCAACTGTAAAATGCTTTATTTTTGGCCCCTCGTCAACATTTTTGAAGGGCCCCTTTGTGTTTAAGGCTAGAAACCACTACTTGCTTCTTTGGCCATCTTTTGGCCCATTTCTTGCATGAGAGTTTATCCATACCTATGTTGGTTTTTGTGGTTTTCCATAAACTGTAAAAGATCATATTTTGGGCCCCTCTTCAACTTTTTTGAAGGGCCATAATCTGTTTGGGGTCAGAATCTGTGAGTTGTTTCATTATCTCATATTTAGGGCCATTTTTGCATGCTATTTTTGCCCTATTTTTGTTTGCTGTTTGGCCATTCTTTGAACTGTAAAAATTCTTATCTAGGGGCTGCCTTGCTTCTGTATTTTCATCTCATGTTCAAATTATGCATGCATTGCATAGCTATAGGCCATTTTATGCGCCAAAATCCATGTTTCGGGGCTCGTTCCATGCATCGGGTTTCATTTTACCGGGTTTCGGGGCTGTTTTGCATCTCATTTTACCTCTGATTTTTTCATTATAGTGTGCCATATTCCATGTCTTTGCCATGTCTCATTAGAGTGGCATTTCGGTGCCTGAGGGTCGGTTCTCGGTTTGCGTGCACGCGTGCACGCATTTCGAGTTGTTTTATTTTCATCTGATGGCCTCCTATGTGAGTGTGGCTGAGGCTCTCTCATGTTGGTGTAAGCCCATTATTGCATTGCGTATGCCATTTCATCCATGGCATTGTGTATGCTCGGTTGTGTATTACCTCGTGCAGCGTGTATGCCATTCCATAACATTGTGTATGTTAGAATTGTATCTTAGTTGCATTTCATGCATGTCATGCATATTACATCGTGTTCGGGATAGGAGTTAGCCCGGGCACGGGAAACGAGGTACGTTTCGTACTCCGAGTGACGGAACGTGTCTCAATTCCAAGTCACCGACACTCCGGATTATCTATGATAGAGTTAGGTTCTTGTTGTGTCTACACGTGCATTCATTCTATATTGAGTTGCACATTTCGACTCCTCGGCCATCATGCATCGATATGCGTGATTGGTGGCACGAGGATCGAGGCATGCATATATCTGTGAAAATACATTGCTATGCCCCTTTCCTGCTCTCTGTTGCAGCAAATCAAGAATCAGCGGTCTTCCGAGGCTTGGCGGGCATTTCAAGAAAAGGTGTAAACAGAGGCTAATTGGGGCATCGTCATGGATTTCCGCGCAAAGGCAACCCGGGCATGCATCATTCATCATCCGGAATGGAATCAAGGCAGTCTCTGGCTTGCATGCCAGTTTATTTATTTTCTTAGTTAATTTGTTAATTAATTAGGAATTTGTACATTATTTGGACTGTATTATTTGGACTGTAATATTCTTTTATTCGGGACTGTATTATTTATTCGGACCCTCTGTGCGCGGGCATAATTGTAATAAGTGTGGGTGAGTGTGATGTATGTCTTCCAACCCCACGTCTTTCTTCCCTTTTATTTACCTGCTTATGATGGTTAGATTAGGGCATATTTCAATTAGCATACAGTATGACAGCATGTTTGCATCATTCATCTGTTTTGCATGCACCGGGCTCGACGCATCATACTAACTGCATCTGTATTTCAATTCCGAGTTGAATATACGTTAGCTGTAGCATTCCATATGCCATGTTTAGAATAGCCGAGCCTGCTATAGTTTGCATTCTTGCATGTGTTGCATTAGGCATTTCTGTATACTTAGGATTCATGCATGATTTCTAATGAGTTTTTGTTTTGGCTTGGAGTACTCGGTGAGTTTTATGCTTTAGCATCCTTGCATGCGTGTGAGTGACTGCCATGAATAGCATGCTTACCAGGAGGCTAATTGCTTATGTGATATAACTGTCTGAATGCCTGTGGGTGAAGGTTAGGTTACTTGGATTGAAATAAATCATCAAATGTTTGTTTTAAGCCCACTAGATAGTGGCAAAACCATCTTTTCTAAGCCCACCTGCGGGTGGCAAAATCTGCATTTTAAGCCTACTTGCGAGTAGCAAACCATCTTTCAAATAAACAAGCATGAAATGTTTTGTTCCAATTCGGGCGACCCAGTCTATACTTATATGCTGTGTGCATCACATAGTAACCTAGGCTAATAACCAGAATAAGGACACACAAAGTTTTCAAAAATTGATATCATGGTTAGTAGAGGCCGATCTTTGATCGGGCGCGCGGGGGTGCTCACAAAGTGACCTTCCCCAATCGTACCCAAGTTCCCGAGCCGAGGCAACTTTGGTGATGACGGACACGTGGCCTTAGGTAAACGAGTCAGGGTTTCCTAAATTTCCCCCAGAATAAAATATTTAGGTGGCGACTCTATATCTGGCAAAGCAGTCCATGTTTGGCACTTCTTTTCAAAAATCTGTTTCTCAAAACGATTTGCCGGATTTGGACTCTTTGGTTCAGACTTAGAACCGTGACAAATTTGAGAGTCCTAAGTTGTAGTGACCCCAAATGAACAGAACGGGAGCTCACCCTCCCGGGGCGTTCCGCCGGGCACGTCTACAGCTGTAAAAATAAATACAACAAACTCATCTCATAAGCGAAAATGTAATTGAATTAACTTACTTTCATTCATCAGAGTTTGAGATACAAAAGGTGACACATGCGATATACATTCATAAATAGTCTATCCTGAATCTACAACATGTGTTACAAGTAGACAAAAGATGAAAGTTGAATAGACATTCAAATGCCCTAAAGGCTTACATATTTTTAAGTCGTTACTTAGTTACAACAAAGTGAGACTAGCTCAATACAAATAAAGCCATTGGCTATACAAAAGGATGTACAACAAAATGGAAGCTCTTGCTCCAAAGTCCCTTCAAGCTATTGCCCTGGCAGAGGCATATCACCAACACCTGAAATTGGTTTTCCCCAAATAGAGTGAGCCAAAGCCTAGTAGGAATAATTTAAGACAATATATGAGATTTAGCAAAGATATAAGCATGATGCGTATTTACAATGTCAGTAAACCATTGATATTCTGTGTAGTCATAAAGTACCAAAGTTCATATCTTAATCCTTTTTCTTTCTTGTCAATTCAAGTTAATTCATTTCATCTCAATTAATGAGCCAATTTCATTATCTTTCTGACAACCCATCTGAGATTACAACTCAGTGGTTCCCAAAATAACTCAACCATCATACAAACACTTCAATTTGCCATTTTACGAAAATTTCGTCCGCGGGATCGGTACTCATGTATACACGCGATTTCGGGACTTTCACCTTGGACACACATGCCAACTTAATTTCAATGGAGTCCATCCTCTATCTCCTCCCAAACAATGGAGTACATCCCATTTCTCTTCCCAAATAATCATACATATAGAATGTATTTAAAACATAGTCATATTCAATGACAATTAACAAGAGATTAGTTTTAAATCACCTAATCCTCATGCAATTTCTACAACACTCATAGCTATCCTCCATCGATAGTCCAATACAGATATTTCTACACAGATAGTCAATCTCAAGACAGATAATTTATTCAAAATTTCACAAGTGAGAGATAATACATATTCTTCTCTACCATTTATGTCCACAACCATTACATTTCACATTTTACAACACCAATTTCATTAATTTATACAAAATAAATATTTGTAACATTTTAGTGCAAACTTCCATTTTTCCCCAAATGTCACCCAAATGCCAAAATCAACTATTTTGTCACAAAACAACCTCATTTTCCAACCTCATAATCCTTTATATCATATTCACATAGAAACCCCTCTTTTTGATTTTTAACCCAAACCCTAAGTTTGTCCAACATACTCCTAAATCTCACTTTTGTTACACAACAACCAATAACTAAGCTAAAAACCATATGAAAGTGTAGAAAAATCTCTACCTCGAAGTTAAAGGACCAAATGAGAAGTGGAGAAACTCCAAAGATGCCGAAACCAAGGTTGATTCGGATCAATATGTTGCTATTGATTGTCGACACCCCATTTTTAACCGCCCGCAAGACTCAAGCGCTTTGCCCGGTACACTCGATGATGAAAGGGGTGTTGTGCATGGTTCGAGATATCAACGAAAGGGCTATGCTTAAGCTTTGAAACAATCCCAAACCTCCCATATTCACATTATTTGTACCTCAGAAATCCATTTTTACACATTATGTCACCATATGCTGAGTCTGAAGTAGAGAAACAGGGGATCACGTTGAGGCCCGACCGTGCCTCATTGAGAGTTAGCCATGGTTATTTATGGTCGGTCGTGCCTTGGTAGTGAGAAACACTGTTCTATGCGGGAGCCCGCCAGCTGTCCATTTTTGAAGATATTTATGACCTCTCTTGCTCAAATTCTACAAAAATGAAGTTGTATGTCTGTTTTGAGGGTTGAAGAATTTCTATAAAGTTTATACACCTTCTTGAGAGCTCCTTCTTCTTGTACAATCAACTTTTAAGCAAGTTTACCACCTTGAACCTATATCCATACACCATATACACCTTCACACCTTAGCCTTGAAACCTTGGTTAAGCCTTGAGCATCATAATTCAAGCTTGAGAGTGTATTTGGACTTAGTTTGATTCACAAAAAAAAGCTTACCTTTCTTAAGAGGTATAAGCTTACTATCTCTCTCTTGCTTTCATTTCTATCATTTACTATCAAGTTCTTGTATTTTTTTTTATTGTTTTGATCCTTTTTCAAGTGTCTAAGCTTGGGTTTGGAGAGCTACCAAAAGGTAGAGAGAGTTAACACTCTTTTTTACACCTTCACCTATAGCTCAAACCCTTGTTTTACACCCTTTTTCTTTGCTTTCCAAATGGATTTTCGGAGTTTAATAAAGGCTAAAAATCATGTTTTGAGGTTTCAAAAGTGGAAGGGTTAGCCACCCCTACTTGTTCTTACTTACTAGCCTTGTTGTCTTTACTTGTTGTTTAGCTTTTTGGGCTCTTTTCATGCACTTTGAGCCATTATTTTTTACCTATTAGAGGCTGTTTTAGGGCTGTCCTAGGTTGTTTAATTGGTCCAAGCTTTGATTAGTTCATTTATTGTATCACAAGTTCTTGTACATAGCTTGTTGCATGTTGTTCTAGCTTTTCCTCAAGTAATTTCCATGTTAAGATGCCTCATTTTAATAATCAACTTACCATTTATTTCTTTCATTTGGGAGTTTTTTTAACTGGTTGATGGTTGTTCAAAATATGAACTAGAGATCTATGCTTAATGGCGTAATCTCTACAGAGGTTCATTGCCAATAGCATAGTCTCTCTTTTATGTTGAGAATCACTTCCTGTTTGACACACTTCTTATTTAGTGGACGTATTCATCACCTTGGACTTAATAGACTAAAGACTGGCAAGGACTAATGAATTTGGCTTAAAATGAACCAACTCACATAAAGAAAATGAGTTATATTGCTTGGATTCGGTCGGATGTTATGTTAAGTCTATTGTGTCAAGGGTTGTCTTACATCAATTCATGATGTTTCGATGAGCCTTGAAGCGTTCCTACCTCCCTCTTTGAGTTCACTCTATGATAGGAGGGAGGAGTAGTTGTTCATTGCATTCATTGATCTTTGTCCAAATTGTTCCTGAAATCATCAAGCAATCAACTTGCTCATTGATGGTTTTGGAAACGACTTCGTTCTTCTTTAGAGGCTTTCCATAACAGAGAAGGGCAGAAGGGATAAACAGGGCTTGACACTACTTTGTCTACACTGTTTTCACTTTAGAGCACAAGAACAGGATTTTGCATAAAATTAAGGCACGACCGGCCCTTTTGGGACCCGGCCGGGCCTCATTGGGGGCCGGCCGGCCATTAATGTTTGGTCAGCAGTATGTTTTGCAGAAAACAGAGAGCAGTGGCTGAAAGTGAAACAAAGCAGGCCTAGGCAGACAGAGCAGTTTCTGGACACTGTGCATGTAACTCTTGTGCATCCTTGCTTGCATCGATGTTGTAAATGAATGCTCCGAGTATTGTTGTAGTTAATTATTATTGTTACAATTAGTCTTGTTATATTTATTGTTGTAATTATCATTATTGTTTAGTTGTAATTGTTGTAGCTAGTTAACTTAGATAGCTAGTTTATTTCTCATTATTATCCTTGTTGTAATAGACTAGCTAGCTAGTCAATTCTTTACTTATTCATTCATTTAGTTTGTACTAGTTAGTTTATTCAAACATTCGGACATTAATTCGCACGCTCATGCGAGGGCCAACATGTAATAAGTTGTATGTCTTCCAACCCCATGTCTTTCTCCTTTTTACTTATTTTCTTACAATGGTTAGTATAGAACATCATTTTTCAAATTAGCATTCTTATGCTTAGCATTCTTATACTTTGCATCCATTGTCTTGTATGCATCCAAGGTTCGGCTCATCATACTAACCAAATGTATAAATTCATTGCTTGAATACATGCTTTATCGCATGTCTTGAATTGTAATCATATACTACGCTCATAGCCGAGCCTATTAACTACATACTTGTATGTGTCACATTAGTCATATTGCATTAGTTAGGAGCATGCATATTTTCTAATTATTTTGTTTTGTTTTGGCTCAGAGTCCTAGATGAGCAATTTTGAGTTTTAGTATCTTGCATCAAATGTTTGTGTTGCCATGCTAAGGATATTTCCATGAGGCTAATTGCTTAAATGATATACCTGTTTGAATACTTGTGGATGAAGGCTAATTACCAAAATTGGGAGAAGTGGATTAATGTATGAGCTCACTTTTTCCAAGTGACGAGTATCAAAAACAATTTTCAAATAAACATGAAATCAAAGTGTTTCAACTTTTGCGAATTAGTCTATACTTATGTGCATCACATAGTAATGTTAGTCTAATAATCGAAACAAGAGCATATAATGTAAATAAGAATCACATCATGATTAATAGAGGCTGATATTTGATCAGGCGAATGGGATGCTCAATTCATGACCTTCCCCTTTCGTACCTAAGTTCTAGAGCCGATACACTTTGGTGATGACAGACTAATGGCCTTTGGTATGAGTCTTGGGTTTCCTAAATTTCTCAAAAATATTTAAGTAGCGACTATGAAATCTAGCAAAGCAGTCAATTTTTGGCATTTGATTCAAACATCGATTTTCCAAAAGAATTTCCAAATTTAGACTCTTTTGTGTTTTCACTATTTCACATTGCACTTTGTGAAATCAGATTCAAAATCACGGGAGTTTGAACTGTAGGGGTAGTCGTATCCAAAAGGAACACGAAAAGCAAGTCACATTGATGTGCTCTACCTTTTTAACAAAGGTCCAAGGGCGGAGAAATCACTAGATCTAGATGAAGAAGTAGAAAGAAGGTAGGTTTTAGAGGGAGAGGGTCTCAACTTTATGTTTTAGAGAGAAATAGATTTGAAAAAGTGATGTAAAAAGTCATTTTTGCGATCTGATATACGCACAGTCCGCTCAAGCGCAAGAAGTGACGCTCGAGTGTCAGACACAATAAGTTGTTCCCCTCGAGCTCAAGAAGTGCCGTTCGAGCGTTAAGATACAAACAAAAGGACGCTTACCGCTCGAGCGCAAGAAGTGATGCTCAACCGTAGAAAACACACATTCAGTAGTTTTACAGACAACAGACCAACGCTCGAGCGCAAATAAGGCCGCTCGAGCGCTCATCCGCTCGAGCATAGGAAATGCCGTTCGAGCGTAGAAAACACTCTCCCAATACTTTTGCAGACTTGCAAAAGTACTGAGAGTTCGCAAAGCCCGCTCAAGTGCAAAAAGTGCCACTTGAGCGGAAAACCAAAAATCTGGACAATAAGAGTTTGGAAATTAGGCAACCAACTTGTTCCAAACACAACTACAACAATCCCAAAGCCAAGTTTAAGGGAAAAGAAGGTAAACAAGACATGTTCAACAGTACAAATCCAAGAAACCCGTATTCCAGATTACAACAAGGGTTGGATCAAAATCGGAGTCACTATAGCAATTGATGTGGCTTCTGCTTTGGATTATCTTCACAACCATTGCCACATTCCAGTCATACATTGTGATATAAAGCCAAGCAACATTCTTCTCGACAATGACATAACTGCCCATGTCAGTGATTTTAGTTTGGCAAGGCTCTTACAATTTCACAACGATGAAGTTTCTAATAGCCAAACTGGCTTTGTTGGTATAAAAGGAACCATTGGATATGCAGCACCAAGTAATCCACCATATGACTAAGAGAAATATATTGTGTGACTGGTAAACTGAGGTGGAGTACTAATCCCTCTAAAACCACCACTTTGGTGTTCCAATTCCACAAAATATGTATATCTATGCATTTGTTAGTATAACTTATTGATTTGTTAGTTTTTGCAAAAACATTTTTTTTGTAATTTTTGACATTTTAATGCAATGAAAAACGAAAGTGAATAAAATTTTTTTTTGTTTGTAATTAACAAAAAACAAACTTATTTAGAAGGATAATGTTCTCCATTATTGAAAGGTTGAAAACCGTTTTATGAACTTAATTCTTATCAACATCACTACACTATAACTGCCACCTTCACCCCTTACCACCACCACCACCACCACCATCATTACAGCCATTATAGCCCATCATTACAGCCATTATAGCCCCATTGTCGTTGTCTCGCCAACACCACTACCACACCAATACTACCACTACTAGAACCAGAACCACTACTACATTAGTTTGAAGGTCCATTGAACATTTTTTTTCCCCATTTTATCAAAATAAACAGGGTGTAAGAGTGAATCTAAAATTTTTATCCTTGTATTGCAGAATATGGTATGGGAAGTGTGGTGTCCACTAGTGGTGATGTATATAGCTACGGAATCCTTTTGTTAGAATTGTTCATAGGAAAAAGACCTACTGGTGGCATGTTTAAAGATGGCCTAAACCTTTACAAATTAGCTAAGATAGCTCTGCTAGAAAGAGCGATGGAGATTGTTGATCAGAAACTTGTATCAACTATAGAAGAGGAGGAAACAACTAGCATAAATTCTAGGACACAAATGGGAAGGGAAAAATCCCATGAGTGCTTAACTTTGATGCTCAAGATTGGAGTTGTGTGCTCTCACGGGAACGAATAACCATTGTTGACGCGATTAAGGAACTGCATTTAGTTGAAGACATGCTACTTGAAAGAAGGATTTCAAGCAGCAATGTGCAAACTGTTTCAAAGGGTAATTAAGGTACTCTGTTTTGGTGTTGGTCTACAGTTTAAATTTCGATTTTGAGTTACGTTACATGCTTATAAATAAAATACTAAAAATTCCACAAGAAGAGAGAAGAGATAGGGGCCACAAGTTGGGCACCCCCTCTTGTTTCTCTTATGTGAAACTTCATATGTTTTATTTCTAGGTATGTTTTTTATTTTCCTTTCTCATCTAATTAATCAATATATCATTTTGGTTTTGCTTTGATTACTATCACCATCTAGAATAATTTTGACTCGTCAAACTCAAATATTCAAATCAAGCCATTAAAATTGTAGAAATTGGAAAAGCTCGACAATGCGTCCATAAGGATGGTCTCAATATCTTATGAAATAATATTGGGAGTAACGCATTCAAAATTACTTGGATGTTTGAGGATCAAATTGACTCAATAGAAAATTTTTAAATTGAAATTGGAAAAATTAAAATTTATAAGATCAATTTGACATAAATGTATACTTTAATGATCATAAATGTATGTTATTCTTATAAACTATGATGACAAGATTTGACAAATTGACGAGGGGTGACTTTCACTCCCCCATAGATATTAATAAGCGAAATGTTTTGTGAAAATTTCTTTTAAAAAAATAGGCATGAAAGAGGTTTAACTCATTAGTTTACATTGTACATATATTGCTACAACATTCATTTGTGGTAAATTGCAATAGCTTATTATTAAAGGGATTTATTTTGGGATTAATAATTTAGGTCCAATTTTTTCAAGATTTTCCTCTAATCTTAATCAATACACGTGTGTGGGATGTAAGTGACTATAAAAATTGAATATTTATTTTAAAAGGTCCAATGCAATTTACTTTAGGAAGGGTCTAATGTCACCCTATCTTAAGAAGGTTCCATAAGTTAAAAAAAGGACAAATTCATTTTTTTCCTTTATGATTTGATATCAGAACACATAATCTTCTATAGTTTAAATGTAGTTGGAAAGTCTTCATGTGGTGTGGACCAAATGCAACTATTAATATCGTGAACTATAGATGTGAAATGACAGTAATATTTCAAAATTGTATATATTTTTTATTATTTTCTTTCTATTTCCTTTCTTATACACATAATTTATAATGTCTAATATTAATTCAATTAAATCATAATTAATTATAAATTTTTAATTATTTATTTCAATTCTTAAATTGTTATAAATTTAGTTTAATTATATTTTAGATCACAATTAATCCTAAATATTTAATTATTTATTGCAATTCTTAAATTTTTATTCTAATTTTAATTTAATTTTATTTAAGATCATAATTCATCCTAAATTCTCAATTATTTATTGTAATTCCTAAAATGATAATTTAATAATATTTTAGATTAATTCTTAATTATTATTTATTTTTATTTTTATTTAATTATGTTTTAAATCAATCCATAATTATATTTTATATTTTAAATCAATTGTTAATTATATTATATTATAATTGACATATTAATCTAAATTTAGGCGTAGAGAAAATGGGGGTAAACTTATCTTTTTGTTGTATTAATTTAATTTTATTTTTTCAAAAAGTCAAACTCATTCTAAAAAATAGTGTGTGATACATCTTCCGTTAGTTTGAATAAAAAAACTAAATGTTGCACTTTACTCCAAACTGCATAGGGCTTTTTTATTATATTTGAACTATAGGGGATCAAGTACTCTAACTCCAAACCACAAGGGGTAAAACATATTTAACCAACAAAAAAAAAAAAAAAAAGTACAAGCATGAATTTTTTTGCACCAAGATAATTTCACTATACCTCTCAACTATGCCCGAATGTCTCTTTATCCCTCAACTTTAAAATCATACATTTAGATAAGTCAACTATAAAAACTCCTTCATCGTCACTCTCTCAAGGGATGTAATATTTATGTTTTTTATATGCACAATATTTATACTTTCTGCTGCAATTTGTTAAAATCAAGATCATGTCCTAGTCTGCTGCAATTAATTGACATTGTGTTAATTAGGTGATAATTATTATTTTTTTGAATTTGAATAAGCCTGAAACGTAGAACCAAACATAATCAAACTAATAATGTCTATAGTTTCGTTCTAATTAATTACATGACTACAATGGCATAGAACCAGTTTGATTCCAAGTCAACTCTGAAACCGGACTTCTCTAATTCGTAAACATTCCTATTTTTCAAGGATTGAAAATTATAGAATACTTTTCTTTTAAAGTTTATGAAAAAAACAAAGGTAACCCATTCATCTCTCAAAGATAATGGTACTTCCAAATTCAATTTTCTTTCATTACTTTCTATAATCAATTTTATAAACAACAGGGGGTGTGTGGATTGGTTTCTGCAATAGAGAGAGAAGGAATTTTGTGGATGAACCCTGGTTCACCGGTGGGTGACAGCCTACCCAAGGAACAGATGGTTAGGCCACTCGATCGGGGTTTGGTCAGAAATCCCTTCGACGGTCGAGTCAGTACCAAAGTCTGGTGGAGAGAAGGTAGAGAGGACGAGTGTATATAGAGTGTAAAGAGATCGATCCCTTGCAAAGGAGAGTGAGGTTACCTTTTATAGGGAGACTTGCTCATCAAGTTCCTCTCTCCGCCACTTGGCACTTAGTCGTTATGCTAGGTCGCTCCTCATTGGAGGAGAGCAGAGACTTTGTTGAGCGATTCTGTTATTCGTGGGCACCATGCTTCCTTCACTCATATGGTGTTGATTATTTTGTTTGAGCTTAACTCAGCTTGATTCACTTCAGAGTGAGTGGGGGCTATGGAGTCTAAGTCATGGGCTTACCCACTTCAGAATGGGGAAAGGGCCAAGGTTGGGCCTCTGTCTCAGCCCTACCAGAATGAGAAAAGGAGCTTGGGATGGGCCCATGGCCTTGCCCACTTCGGAGTGGGGAATGGGCTAGGGTCAACCCTTAGCTCGGCCTACTTCGGAGTAGGGGAAGGAGCCCACTTCGGAGTGGGAACCTTCGTCTTGCCAAGCGTGGTCTTATACAAATGGGCTTGAGTAATTGTGCCCCTTTCTGTGGGGATTTGAATTAAGGCCAGACACTCATCCCAAAATTCATGCAAATCACTCATTAATGCTTGCAAGTAGTGGTGTAGCCATGATTTTGGCTTAGAAGTGATACCATTGAATTAAAATCTTAACAATTAACAAAATTTGTAATCCAACTTAATCTAATTTTTAATTTTTTATTTGATAGTAGGACTAAAAATTAGTGTGATGCAAAAAATTTATTTAAATATAAGCTCAAGTTAACTGATCATTATCTTTATTGTTATTAATTTAATTTTATGTATGATGATTATCACAATTTAAAAAATAATCACATGTCCTCATGAAATATGAGAACAAATTTTTTATCAAGATGCACACGGAAAAGAATGGTGAATAAATAATATACAGTGATTTCTATATATCACTTGTTTTTTTTCACCATGATGAATAACTGAATTACATGACAATATTTTATTAGTTATCATTAATTTTGTAATAATTATTTGTAAACAAATGAATCAATTATGAGTTCATATAAGAGGTGGTATAAAACAATGACAAAAAATTTATGACTTATAATATTTCTCTAATATAAAATTTATAAAAAAAAAATTAGTATAATTAAACATTTAAAATGACAAATTAAATAGATTTTTCTGGAAAAAAAAGAGGTAAAGAAAATAGTGATATAAAATTTTCAAAAAATTATTTAAAAGAATTGAATTGAAATATATTTTTTTGTTAGAAGTTGAAGTATAATTTTGCAAAAGTTGAAAGGGGCACGTGACCCCTCGATCTCACATGCCTCTACTCCTGCTTGCATGTGAAGCTCGATTTGACAAACCACAAATTTCAATGATTTCAAGGATAATTGAGTAATTAACCGGATAAATTAAACCCATTATACAAAGAGGGAAAAAGGAAATTCTACTTACACAACATATTACGGGAAATTCTATTTTCACACACCTGATTAGCTTAGGATACACATTTAATAAAATATTTATTTGATGACAATTATATCCTAAATAAAAATGACCATAATAGACATCCAACAACACCCATAATATTATATAGAAAAATTTGTTGTACAACATCTTTTAAGAACAAAAAAATCTCAATATACACATTTTGAGTTAAAAAAATTAAACCCCAATTTTTTTTTATTGTTGTCACTTTACTTGTTATACACTCGAGCTACACCAAGCAATCATATTCTAGGCTACCAGCTCCATATCTTGCGCAAGCCTTTTGCGATCAAGCTATTATTCAAACCATTTTGAGGTTCAAATCCCTCCTACCCTTTCCTATAGACATTCATCAACCTATCATTACACAAAAGCCGAAACACAATGTTCACCAAGATGTCTACAACTTCCATAATTGTGGCACAAAGTGATGTACACTTTATATTTCCAAATCCAAAATGCTATAATGCATGCATCCATATTCAAGGAGAAATGGCAAGATATGTACTTAACCACCAAAACATAGTGACCATTAGAAGCAACTTGATGGGAAATTTGGATCTAAATATGATCCACTTAGGATCTCAAAAATTCACAATAACACAAGCAAAGAAAAAAAAGCAAAATTTCAGTCAATTTTTGCTTCTTGCTTTGCACATTGTCTAGTAGTTTGAACATGAATTACACTGCTAGAAAATTCACTTTTAGCGGCGTTTAAAAAATGCCGCTAAAAGTACTAAAAACGTCGCTAATTCTTTTTATGACGTTTAGTACCAAACGCCGATGACGTGGCCGTCGCTATAACTTTATGACGTTTGAAAAACGTCGTTATATTAGTATAGGCGGCGTTTTAAAAACGTCGCCAAATGTCCTACTAACTGTACTATGACGTCACTATGACATTTAGAGACGTTTTTTAAAACGCCGTCATAGACATTTATACATTTTTAAAATCTAGCCGTTGGGGTGGGATATAGTGACGTTTTTTAAACGCCGCCATAACCTTTTTTTTAATTTTACATGGTTGAACAAAAAAAAATACCTGTCAAACTAATAATTGATGTTTATTAAAATAATAAATAAACTAAGCTTGAAAACAAAATTAAAAATAAAAAAACAATACATTGCATACCTAAGAATAGCAACAATTTAGACTTTAAATACATCAATTAAAATCAAAATGGTCAAGAAGTGTAATTTGCCCAAAAAAATTAAAAAGGAATAAAAAGCACACTAATATGGCTTATATTAAAAACATCTGAAATTAGATAATCATTTAGCTCTTCACTTGCATCATTCAGCGAAACAACAGCTACATCTTTTGCAACTTCTGATCTGCCTTTGTTCTTTCTTTTCGCTTCGATGATTTTATGTACTAATTCAACCATTTTCTTCTTTGCCTGAAACAACCCATCTTCAAATTTATTATTAAAAATGTTAATTTCCACAAAAATATTTTCCATCAAAACAAATCGGGCAAAGTTTACTCAAGACAGAACAAATGGGGGAACATGCCCACAGACCGTGAAGATATCCCCATTACAAAAAAAAATTCTGTGAAGATATGAACCAAAACTTTAGGCTTGTTGGGGGGAACATGCCCACAGACCGTGATAATTCATGCATTAAATATATGACAAAAGATATGAAGAACCAAAACTTTAGGCTTGTTGGGGCAACATGCCTACAGACCGTGATAATTCAAGCATTAAATATATGACAAAGATATGAAGAACCAAAACTTACTTGCAAGAGAAACATGTCTCTAGGCATTATTGCATCTTCAGGACAATGTCCAACACCTTCCAGCTTAATGACCTCCAATAACTAATATCCATGAAATGAAATGTACAATCTATGTCAAAATTCCAAGTAAATATTCAAAATTTTGGAATAGATAATGAAGAAATCAAGATGAAATTACTTGCCTCTTCATGCTCAATAGTATGAGCCAGTGGTAGAATAACTTGACCTGAAAAGCTTCCAACTCTAGACCCTGGTAAGCTACAGGGACCAACTTTAACAGCTGCAGCTGAGTAAGCATCGATACTACTGTCTGCCCATTCTAACCTGTGCTCCCGCAGGAATCTAAGTAGTATTGCAGGGGGCACATTCTGAAATATAGGAAAAGTGTACAGCAAGATCAGATAAAGAAATGTTAAGCTCAAAATGAGAACATGAATACAGAGAACTAGTAGAAAAGGATTGGGCAAGACTTGCGTTAATAGACCTATATACAACAATTATCTTAATTTACTTCACTTGCTAATATGTGAAATTTCATAACAATTGCTCTCTAGAACAAAGTGGAAAGCATTTGTTATCTTGGGATGCTTAATTTAACAATCTATTAATGGGCAAATTAATTATAGAACGAGCACTCTACATTTTTTTTTAGAACAGCACATTTAGAACATCCACAGCTCGGCAATCGCAATACCACGAAGGCCGATCCTTAAGGATTTCTGCAACCTGGAAGTAGCGAAGCATAACCGATAAATGCTTCACATAAACTCCACAACTACTACAAAAAAGAAGAAAGAAGGGGGAGACTATCGTACCCTTGTAGGCTCTAAACCCACCAGGCCGCAAGCACGTGCTGCCACACCAGTGCAACCATGAGAAATAGCAACGATTCAAATGGAATCCGGACCAGGCTAAGCATAAAAGAAGCAGTTAGTTCAGAAAGCGACCGATCATCAACTCGGTTTTTAACATAACAAATGCATTATTAACCCTGTCAATACCATGAGTAAATACTATCCTAGTGTATAATGCTTAACCAAAAATTGAGAAATGACAGAAACTATCCAGTATACACATTTTTTGTGTCCTGAAATGAAACAAATACTATAATTAATCGGATCATGTCCCGCATGTATCATAACATTCAGTAAACTTGTATAATTCATTAGTTTAACAGCCGCATAAATTATGTCACCATAAGCACAGCACAACACAGTTTGATAAGAAGCAATACATCGACACTGACACTACATAGCCACTCATACATAATAGCATAGCTTGCTACAAAAAGCTTAACAAGCCATCTGTCATCGCATGAACAAAAGAAAAAACTAGCAAAATAAATTTCAAGCCCACTAAAAGAAAAGATCACACATTTCTGAAGTGTACCAGCAGGTTCTACAGACATCTACTGCAATTAAATAGACAACACCTTTTGAACACTAGTTACCTCACTTAAGGTCTTAACAGATATATTTATTTACATACATCAAAACACTAGTTACCTCAATTAAATAGACAACACCTTTTGAACACTAGTTACCTCACTTAAGGTCTTAACAGATATATTTATTTACATGACAATGCAGGGATGATTGGCTTGAAACATCAAACCTCACTTAACGCCGTCATATCCCCTCTTTTTTTCTTTTTTTTTTGGAAATTGTACTAATTTTTATTTGATTGAATTAAAAAAATACCTGTAGTAATACTGACATATAAAATATTAACTCTCATTCAAATAACAAAAATGAAACATTAATTCAGTTTCTTATTCAATTAATATCCAACTTCCATTCAAATACGTGTATTCAATTCTGTTATACAGAGATTTCCCATCTAAATTGTCAATCAATGGTTTTGCAAGTAATCAAAACTCAGGCTGCTGACAGTAGTAAGGGGCCTGCATGACAGTCAAATTAATTGGAATTCATTAGATTTAGTAGTAGTATATCTATTAACAACATAACCTGACATCACAATATTAGACCGTTTTCTAAACCAACTACCCAAATTTCCAAGATGTGCTCCTGTCAAAAAACCTGAGTTTAAGGTAGAAACAAAATGTAGCACTAATACAGCATTAACACATCATATAATAAGAGAAGACATAAAAATAGATGGTGATGGTCTTCATATCAAATACCAATTGAGTAATTTGATGACAAAAAGCACAAAATCTCCTCTTGAATGGTTGGAAAACCATTTCACGAGAATACAAAAAATTTGAAATTAAAACCAAAAGAAAAAAACAAAATCCACAACAATTAGAGACTGAATAGCAGAAAAGATGATTGATCAAAAAATAAAAATAAAGAAATAAAGAAAGATTCTCAATGACACATAACAATTTCCATCCTTTAATATGTGAACCCAACAAAGGAAATCAAGAACAGCAGCAGAAAAATAAAGCGAATTTCCAATAACAAGAACAGCAGATGTGTTATGCTATGAGACTAGTCATCTCTTCCCTTAATATCCACAGCAGAGTAACCCCAACCCAACCACTATTCTTCTTCAATCATCATCTGTGATTGTGAACCAACTCAAGAGAGGGTTTCCGTGAATCTTGAACTAAAAAAAAAAAACCAATACAAACAGAACAACCAAGAAAATGATCTGAAACTCAAACTCGCAAGAAGCTGCTGCATCCGACCTCCTCCTGCCGCCGCCATAGATAATTGGTTCTTTCTACTATTGCGTGTGTGATTTATTACCCAATAACTAACAACTCATCCTTTTCTAGAGTCCAACTCATCTCCTCTTATTAGTGAACCCCACCATTAAGCCATCACTCTGGGTGATGTTTTTGGCTGTTAGTAAGTATTCTTCATCCTCCCCAATTTATGGTTGCAATCAACATCTTATGATTCCTGCTATATTTGAATTAATCAGTCTAATAAATTAGATACTAAATTATTAAAATATAAAAATAAAAAATTTGGTCACTAAACATGTTTCTTTGACACAAGAACATGATCAAGACTTATCATCACGAAAAAAATAATAATAATAAAATAAAATGGACAAGTTGAGATTATTCAAGGCTGAAAGTGATGGTTGGGGATTGCTTCTAATTTTGTTTTGCTCTCAACTCACCTCAGCTAGTTGGGCATACTCTATCAAGTTTGCCAAACCTGAGCTTCGGGTTCATGAGCTCTGTGTATCTGATTAATTACAGCGTCATTTTCTCAATCAAAAAATAAAAAATAAAAGATCGAAGAATTCACCAACTTGAACTATCTCTCTCTGATAGAAAGAATCTAATTAATTGACTACTGGATCAAAACATAGCTAATTTGCAAAAGACTTGTAACAATTTCTCATTGTATGCAAATTACACTCTGTACATGTGTAAGTAAATTGTAATTAAATTCACAATTTCAGAATTCAAGTATGATAGATTCTAATTCACTCTTATCCAATACGTCCAATTAAACACAAATAGAGTGAGACAGAGAGAGAGAGAGAGTACCGATTACAGTTCAGAAACAAAGTAGATTGTTCAATGGAGCTTGAAATGCGAGTAATCGAGGGGCCAGAGAGTTCAGATCTGAATCTTCGACATCGCTTCAATGGAGCTTCGAAATCGCAGGCGATGGCGCTTCGAAATCGCAGGCGATGGCGCTTCGAAATCGCGTCGATGGAGCTTCGATCTGAATCTTCGATGAAGCTTAGATCTGAAACTTCGATGGAGCTTCGATCTGAATCAGGTTTTGTTCAATCTGAATATTTAAGCTTCGATGGAGCTTCGATGGAGAGGGTTGAGAGAGAGAGAGAGAGATCTGTGCGTATGTATCAAGGGTTGAGAGATCTGTGCGTATGTATTAAGGCTCTGATTCAACATAAGGTTTTCACTAAAAGGGGCGCGTGTAGTTTACCATATTCGGAGGCGTTTCCATTATAAAACGGTGTCATTTTTCTTAATAGAATATGCGGCGTTTATAAAACGCCGTTAAATACTAATAACAGTGACGTTTACAGAAACGCCGTTAACAAAACGCCATCAAATCCCCATTTTCCTGTAGTGTTACTTGAGTAGAAAACAGAAACTCCCATTCCCAATTATTTGTAAAAACATCAAAAATATTGATTCATCCTAACAGCTTCAATGAAGAGATTACTTAATCCTTGGCCATTTGGACAAAACAGAAAGCTCTAGGCGTACAGCATTGGTATAAGAAAGGTAGTCACCAGCACATTGTCAATCTTGCCATTCGCAATTCCAGAATATGATCCTATACATGACAAGTGTGTGGAAGGAGGTTTGAGGAGGTGTGTGTACAATGGTATGAGTGAAGGATATAATTGATATATTTAGTGTGTGAATTGAGAAAACTAATTAATAATTAAATTACAAAGTGTGTGTCCTGAGAAATGATGTGGATTGAGATAATTAGGTGTGTGAAAATAGAATTTCCTACACATTACCTCTTTACATTCTCCATTTGAAATTTTTTTTTCTAATTTTATCCATATATGAAATTACCTTTAAGGACAAAACACAAAAATTAAATAGATTTTATTATCTATTTACACTCATTACACTTCATTTTTTATTTTTTTTTCTTCCTTTCTCATTTATTCTTTTATACTATACCTACTAGAGCACGAGGGAAAAATGAAAAATTATTTAGTATTACTAGAGCACTACATCATGTTTGTATGGTGTTTCCGATCAATGAGGACGTATAAAAGGTGATGGATGGAGCCGACCTGGTCTCCCACTTAACCGATTAGAAAGAGCAAAGTCAACTGAGGATAGGTTCCCCTCTGTTAAATAGGAAAGCAACCCAAGAGGGGGTGAATTGGGTTATTAAAAAATTTGGTCAAAAAATAAGGTTCAAAGATCTTAAGTAATTAAATGTAGCAGATAATCAATAGATTAACAGAAAGTAAAAGGAAATGGAAAGAAGAACTTAACACAATGATTTATAGTGGTTCGGCTCACCGGCCTATGTCCACTCCTCAAGAGTGCTCCTTGAGAATTTCTTCAACATGAATCGATGCATTACTAAGCTTTTCCCAACTTGTGGTTTTTTACAAAAGGACTTACTTCAATCTGGTGAGGATATCACTCAACAAAATGCCTCACTTTACAAGTGTTTCACTCAGAAACTAAGAAACTAGAAGAAGAGGTTCAACTGTCCTCTTTGACAATTACTATCTCTCAAAAGATGGATTATGAAAGTGTAAGCTCACAAGTAAATTTTGGACTAACTTAGATCTAAAAATGGGAGAACAAAAAATGGAATCTCAGAGGTTGAAAATAATGCTCTGTATACTTAGTATATTGCAGTGAGTTTCTCACCATTCAGATCTGGAAAAGATCCAGCTTTATAGTTTCCATCCGACTTCTCTCTTGAAGTACAAACACACCCACGTAGGTCTTCTAACCGTTGGAGCTGGGCAAGGAGAAAGTTTCCAGCTGTTGCAAATGGAGCTTGGGTGGTACAGGCTGTCTTCTGATTGTGGAAGGTGGAGCTTTCTCAAAAGATGTGGTGTTCATTCTTGAGATTCAAACCTTTAGTGGAGGAGATGATTTTGTCCTAAAGCTTTTTGCTTTCTCTGATTTTGGGAGTGGTGTGGATGGAGAATGTTTCCTCCACTGAGTCAGATCCCAAAGTCCCTTTTGATTAGAATAGAATTTGTCTGATGATGATGTCACAGAGACCCTCTTTGAGTTAGAAGATGACGGCTAGGTTTTTTGCAACCCAGACATAAAGGTGTCAACCCCTGCAGATTGGGTGTCGACCCTTTTCTCTGTCTTTTCTTTCCTGAGTTGATTTACAGTTGTTCCTGGTGTTGACCCTTATCTCATTTGGTGTCGACCCATGCGGTTGAAGTGTATACTACTTTTTGGTGTCGACCCTTGCTGCTGTTGGTGTCGACCCTTGCGGCTGAAGTGTATATTGCTTTTTGGTGTCGACCCTTGCTGCTGTTGGTGTCGACCTTTGCATCTGGAACACTTAGTCATTTTTCCAGCTTCTCTCTGGTGTCAACCCTTTGTTCTAGAAGACTTATCACTCTTGAGGATTATTCTAGTGTCGACCCTTGCTCTTCTGGTGTTAACCCTTAGACCTGTGTTAGACAAAGATAGAGTTTTGCAACCAAGATCTAATGCTCATATTTTTGATATCCCAAAAGTTATTGAAACATAATACCCTAGAGTCACAAAACATTTAGAATCATGAAGCACAACTATTAATTTGAAAACTTCAAATAATCAGAAGAATAGAATATTCGTCACTAACCAAAATCAATAGAAATTCAAGTTTGAATAACCTTGGGGCTAACAATCTCCCTATTTTTTATGATGACAAATATTTAAAGTTTTCAAACTATATGTTTCAAAAGGAAGGTATGTAAGGAGTTTTTGAAAATAAAGGTTTTGAAAAGAATCGAAAACTCCTCCTATAAACAGGGCTTCATGACCAAAGCAAAGAAAGTGAGAAATGTATATATATAGGTAATAAGATAACTTGATATAAAACAAACTCTCCCTGTTAGTGTGCACTGAACCATTCAATTGTAAAATTAATTTTTGTTTATTTTTATTGAATGAAATCACAAGCATTGAATGAAATCACAAGCTCTTTAAAAACAAGTTCCATAAGTTTCCACGAGCATGTGTATAAAAGACATCCACAACAAATCATTACTTACTTATCAACATGTTTCATGTTTTCAAGATTCATATAGTTCAAAGATTGTATAATGTCCAAAACAACACCAAACATTATCTTTCCAACTGGTGTTACCAAAAGAAGTTTGTAAACAAGACATGCACATACATCTATTTCATCTAATTGCTACCCTTGAGAGAGATACAAACTGTGCAACATATATATATATATATATATATATAGCAAACCAACAACTAAAAGGATGAAGTAAGGTGGTTTCTAAAAAAAGAAATAACTCCAACAATATTCTGAATGACACCAAAAATATTTAACATTTAACACCAAAACATTTAATATTTGAGATCCTTCTCATCCTTTGTCATTAACAAAAAGAGAGGCTCAGCTTCAGCGAAAGGGAGGAGGAGTGCGAGGCCAATGTGGGGCAGCTTCTTGCCATCCTTGGGCATACCACAGCATGAATTTGTGGATTTGCTCACCCAAATCGTCGTCCCAGCGCTGCTGAAAATTTTGCCTTAATTCTTCGTTGGAGGCTTTGATCCCGTAGATAACAATTACCATACTCTCAACACTTTCTTTAGCAGTGACAATGACTTGTTCTTGCTGCAGCTTCATGCGGTCAATGTCTTTCTGCATGGCAGTCTGCTGAGTGACAAGTTGTAGAACCAAGGCACTCAACTCATCGATCTTTTCTTCTATGACAGAGGATGAGGAGGCAGGGATAGTGTGAGAAGAGTATGGGATGTTAGAGGTAGGGAGTGAAGTAGACCCTAGGTTTAGATTGTTGAGCCTAGAGTTGATTGAAGCAATCCCATCAAAGAGGGAACCCTGAACCAAGGAATCAAGATGGTCGATTTTAAGAGATAAAGAGGAGAGATCAGAAGAAGATGGTGGAGAAGAGAGATCTGGAGAGGAGAAGTGACGAGTGGAGGAACTGGGAAGGGAGGAACCAGGGGTAGAGAAACTAGGGGAAGAGAGACTAGGTTTCTTGGTTTTGGTCCAGATTCGGTTGATAAGAGAGTATCCCATATTACGCAGAGTTTCAGCCCTATACCGAGAAGGGTCTCGAGGGACTTTTTCTTCCCCCTTGAGGTTAATGTTGAAATGCTTGAAGAGTTTTGCGAAAATCATTCTGAAGGGAAGGGCCTAATTAGTTTGTTTGTGAGCATGAATAATACAGTGCGTTACCAAAAAACCAAAATCAATGAGGTAACCAGTGGCTAGGGCCCAAATGAGAAACGTATGACCGTAAGTGATGGCATCGAAACGACCAGAACGGGGAGTGATGTTATGTGTGATGATATGATGGAGTAGTCTCAATTCGAGGGAAAGGTCTTTCCCAGAGACGGTGACATGATCATGTAACTCGGGGTTATTTGTGAGAAATCGAAAACCGATAAGATAAGAGTAATTGGGTAAGTGAAGAGTAGCAACAGTTGGTGTGACCCTTTCTCCGTCATTGGAAATTTTTTAAATAGAGTTTAAGATAGTGGGATTTAAAGTAAAGGACACATCCTTGACAAAACAATATATCGAGGGTATGAGAAGCAGATTGGGTATCATAAGAGAGATTAGCAAAAAATTCCTTGATTAGTGTGGGGTAAATGACACAGTCAAGTTTTAGCAAGGATGACCATTTTTGGTTGTCAAACCAAGTTTTTATAGGAATGGAATGCTTGTCAAAGAATGCAAGATCAATGGTTCTGCCAGAAATTACCTTTCGTCGGTTGAAATCCTTGTTGAAGGAGGATCGAGCTTCATTGTTCTTAAAGCGTTGGACAGAGGAAGAGGTAGTAGCAGCGGTGGAGGAGGTGAAGAAACGAGGACACTTTCTTGTTTGAACTGGAGGAGGATCTTGAGACTCCATGACGAGAACAAGGAGCGGTCGCTAGAAGGAGGGAAGAGAATCGAAATGTGGATCGCCGGAATAGGAAAAGGGGGTTAGGGTTAGGGATTTAATGGTGTTGTAAAAGAGATGGGAAGGGTCGAGGAGTATATATATATTTGAGAGGGTGTCGACCCTCGTAAAGAGAGGGGTCGACCCTTCGAATATGAAAGGATCACGTGGCAAGCCCTTAGACAACGAACAGGTGTCGACCCTTAAGAACGGGGGGTCGACACTAAAAAGTAGTGCCCTCAAAAACATCAGGTGTAGACACCTTCGAAGAGAGGTGTTGACTCTAAAAAGGCAGTGAACCAAAAACCAAGTGGTGTCGACACCAGAGAAGACGGGTGTCGACCCTTGGTAATGAAAAGCACATGACTGATTCACAGGGTGTCGACCCTATAGAGCAGGGGGTCGACCCTTAGGGGTCCTGAAAAGCAAAAAACTAGTGTAAATCACAACAAATTTCACAAGGAAGTATAATAATACACAGGAACCATCATATAGGAATATTTAACATGCCAAGCTCAGTTCGTATAAAGTAAAATTGTTCTTTATTAAGAGGCTTGGTAAAGATATCGGCTAGTTATTGACTTGTAGGTACAAATTCGAGTTCAATGTCACCTTTAAGTACATGATCTCGTAGAAAGTGGTGCTTTATTTCGATGTGTTTAGTGCGTGAGTGCTGTATGGGATTTTTTGAAAGAATAATGGCACCAGTGTTATCACATTTAATGGGAATGTGATCAAAGTGAAATCCAAAATCAAGAAGTTGTTGTTTCATCCAAAGTATTTGAGCACAACAACTAGTAGCGGCAATATATTCTGCTTCAACTGTAGATAAAGCCACTGAATTTTGTTTCTTACAAAATCACGAAGTGAGTGAATTTCCAAGAAATTGACAAGTACCACTAGTGCTTTTTCGGTCAGGTCTACATCCCGCAAAATTGGCATCTAAGTTATCGTAAAGATCAAAAACATTTGTTTTAGGGTACCAAAGACCCAAAAATAGAGTGCCAATGAGATATCTAAATATGCGTTTTACTGCAGTGACGTGTGATTCTTTTGGAGCTGATTGAAAATGAGCACATATACACAGACTAAACATGATATCGGGTCTACTAGCTGTTAGATAGAGTAGAGAACCAATCATACGTCGATATTTCTTTTCGTGTACTGGTTTACCTTGCTCATCTTTGTCGATTTTAATTGATGTGCTCATAGGAGTTACTGTAGGTTTGGACAAATCCATTTCAAATCTTTTGAGAAGATCTTTGATATATTTTGCTTGAGATAGATGAATACCATCTTGGGTTTGTTTTATTTGTAATCCGAGAAAGTATGTCGACTCTCCCATCAAACTCATTTCAAATTCGCCCTACATATCCTTAGCAAATTCCTTACACAAGAATTCATTAGTAGCTCCGAATATGATATCATCGACATAAATTTGAACAATGAGGGTATCATCATTTTTTATTTTTATGAAAAGAGTGGTATCAATTTTTCCACGAGAAAAACATTTTTCAATAAGAAAATTGCTCAAGCGTTTATACCAAGCTCTAGGAGCTTGTTTAAAACCATACAAAGCTTTTGAAAGTTTATAAATGTGGTATGAGTGTTTGTGGTTTTCAAAATCGGGAGGTTGTTCAACATACACTTCCTCTTAAATATATCCATTTAAAAAAGCACTTTTCACATCCATTTGGTAAAGTTTAAAATTTCTAAAACAACCAAATGCAAGCAACATACGTATGGCTTCAAGGCGTGCAACGGGTGCAAATGTTTTGTCAAAATCAATACCCTCTTCTTGGTTATAACCTTGGGCTATAAGTCTAGCTTTGTTTCAAATAACAACACTGAATTCATCCATTTTGTTTCGAAAGACCCATTTAGTTCCAATAATGGAATGTTCTTTAGGGCAACGTGGCAAAAACCAAACTTCATTTCTTTTGAACTGATTTAACTCTTCTTACATAGCAAAAATCTAATTTTCATCGAGTTCAGCCTCAGAAAAAGTTTTTGGTTCAATTTGAGAAACAAAAGCTAAATTACCATAGATATTATGAATAGAAGAACTCGTTCTTACTCCTTGTATGGTGTCTCCTATAGTGAGATCTTTGGGATGTCCATGAGCATACTTCCATTCTTTAGGTAGATCATTTTCGTTCGTGGGATGGGCATATTCTTTTTGAAGATCTTCCATAGATATTTCAGTATTGGGTTTTGAAGAATGAAGTTCATCACTTTCTGATAAATAAATGCCTTCAATTTCTAGATTGAAATCTGTAGCATCATCAATAGCAATATTCTTGGAAACCAATGAGTTAGATTCATCAAAAGCAACATATATGGATTCTTCAACGAATAAAGTTCTTTTATTAAAAACGCGATATGCTTTACTAGAATTTGCATATCCAAGAAATACAGCTTCATCAGATTTCGCGTCAAATTTCCCACGATTCTCTTTATTATTAAGCATTTACAACCAAATACACGAAAATGATCAATGTTGGGTTTTCTACCTTTCCATAGTTCATATGGTGTTTTCTTCAGTATGGGTCTAATCATGGCACGATTAATAACATAGCAAGCAGTATTGACAGCTTCCGCCCAAAAATATCTAGGCAAATTATTTTCACAAAGCATAGTACGAGCCATTTTGTCAAGAACTCTATTTTTCCTTTCTACCACACCATTTTGTTGAGGAGTTCGAGAAGTAGAAAAATTATGATAAATGCCACGCTCATTACAAAATAGAATAAACTCATCATTATCAAATTCTTTACCATGATCACTTCTAATGGTACAAATATTAAGACTAACCATATTTTGAATACGTTTACAAAGAGTTGAAAATGCAGAGTAAGTATCACTTTTGTGTGCTAAGAAAATCACCCGAGTAAATCTAGTATAATCATCCACACAAATAAGACAATAAGATTTTCCTCCAAGACTTAAGGTTCTAGATGGTCCAAATAAGTCAATATGCAATATTTGAAGTGGTCTAGATGTGGAAATGATATTTTTGGATCTGAAAGAGACTCGTATTTGTTTTCCTTGTTGACAAGCATCGCAAAGTCTATCATTTTCAAAAACAAATTTTGGTAAGCCAACGACCAAGTCAAGTTTTGAAAGCAAATCCATATGAGCATGTCCTAACCTCCTGTGCTACAACCATCCAGATTCATTTAAAACAAATAAGCAATTAACATCATGATTAGGAGATAAACTATGCAAATCAAATATATACACGTTCTTATCCCTATGTCCAACAAAAAGCACTGTGTTATCAGTAAAATTTTTAATAGTGCAGTAGGATTTATCAAAAGAAACATGATTGCCTTTATCACAAATTTGACTAATACTAAGCAAGTTATGCTTCAATCCTTCAACAAGCAATACGTTCTCGATAATGGGTAAGGAAGTTTTACCAATACTACCTTCACCTATGATCTTTCCCTTACTATTGTCTTCAAAGGTTACGTGACCTCCTTTGGATTTAAGAGTTGAGAACATTGCTCTATCGCCGGTCATGTGCCTTGAGCAAGCACTGTCGAGGTACCATCGGTTATTGCTGAATTTTGACCTAAAGCACACTTGCAAGAATCAGATTTTTGTTGGCCTTTTGGTACCCATCTTTTCTTGGGTCCATGAGAGTTAGAAGTTGAAGTATTTTTGGGAACCCACTTCTTTTTCATTCTATTGAATGAGTTTCTCTTAGCAGGACATAAAGAAGAGATGTGGCATTTTCTTCCACAGTAATGACATGTGAGATGAGAATGGTTAGATGATGCATATACAAAGGATTTTTGGGAAGTTGTTGCTTTCGAAAATGGTTCATAGCCATTCCCTATTCTTCCAAAGGTTTGAGTTTGACTTTTGAGAATTTTGTCTAAGGTATCTCTCCCTTGAGTAAATTTTGAAAAAACATTTTTAAAATCTTCTAGGTTTTCATTTAAGACAATTTTCTCATTTTTCAAAATTTCATTTCCTTTTGTAAAAATTCTTTTTTCCTTTGAGAATTCTTTCTCCTTTTCCATTGTCAAGACTTCATTTTCTAAAGTATTGATTTTAGAAGTTAAGAATTCCTTTTCTTGAGAGAAACTTGAAATCATTTTCTTTTGACAACTACTTTTGAAACTTAATTTTTTTAAATTCATCATGCAATTCATCAAAAGCAGTTTGTAATTCATCGAAGGTAAATGAGTCATGATTTACCTCATCTTCAAGTGCCATTAAACATAGATTTGCGACTTCATTTTTACAGATATCCGTCTCTGAGTCGCTGTCATCACTGTCTTCTCCCCATGCCTGCAATCATGGCTTTCTTCTTATCCTTCTTGAATTGTTTTTTGAGCTCTGGACATTCTGATTTCTAGTGTCCTGGCTTGTTACATTCATAGCAGATCACTTCGGATTTTTTATGACTTTCTCATTTTTGAAGATCTTTGTTGAAATCTTTTCTGAAAAACTTTCTTACACCTTGTTTTTTCTTTACAAATCTTTTGAATCTTTTGGTAATGAAAGCCATTTCTTCATCTTCTTCTTCCTCTTGAGATTTTGTGGTGGACTTAAAAGCTATCCATTTCTTCTTCTTTTCCTTCTTGCATAATGATCTCATGGGTTAGGAGAGATCCCATTACCTTATCAAAACTCAACGTTGATAAGTCTCTTGCTTCTATCACTGCAATAACTTTGTTCTCCCAACTTTTTGGCAATGATCGGAGGACTTTTTTGACAATTTCTGCATTAGTGTAAGTCTTCCCAAGAGATTTAAGACTGTTTATAATATCTGTAAAACGAGTGAACATTGGGGATATGTTTTCATCTGGTTTCATCTTGAAGAGCTCATGGTTATGAACAAGTAAGCTCACTCTAGATTCCTTAACTTGAGTGGTTCCCTCATGAGTTACAACAAGTTTATCCCAAATTTCTTTTGTAGTGGTACAAGTACATATTCTGTTAAACTCGGTAGCATCAAGTGCACAATACAACATATTAATAGTTTTGGCATTTAATTGAATATCTTTATAGTCAGCACTAGTCCACTCACTCTCAAGTTTGGGTACTAGCAGACCATCTATAGTTTTTGTGGGTACCTTAGGACCCTCACATATGATTTTCCAAACTTCATAGACAATAGATTGAATGTGCATAATCATGTGGGTTTTCCAATAATTGAAATTTGTTCCATTGAAGAATGGTGGTTTGTTTGAGGCTTGACCTTCAGGAAGAGAAGAACTGGGGTTTGCAATAGATCACTCTAAGACGGTTAAGTCACACTACTAGAGAAAGGGCTCTGATACTAATTGTTAAACAGGAAAGCGACCCAAGAGGGAGGGTGAATTGGGTTATTAAAAAATTTGGTCCAAAAATAAGGTTCAAAGATCTTAAGTAATTAAATGCAGCAGATAATCAATAGATTAACAGAAAGTAAAAGGAAATGGAATGAAGAACTTAACACAATGATTTATTGGTTTGGCTCACCGGCCTACGTCCACTCCTCAAGAGTCCTCCTTGAGAATTTCTTCACTATGTATCGATGCACCACTAAGCTTTTCCCAACTTGTGGTTTTTTACAAAAGGACTTACTTCAATCTGTTGAGGATCTCACTCAACAAAATGCCTCACTTTACAACTGTTTCACTCAGAAACTAAGAAACTAGAAGAAGAGGTTCAACTGTCCTCTTTGACAATTATTATCTCTCAAAGAATGGATTATGAAAGTGTAAGCTCACAAGTAAATTTTGGACTAACTTAGATCTGAAAATGGGAGAACAAAAAATGGAATCTCAGAGGTTGAAAATAGTGCTCTGTATACTTAGTACATTGCAGTGAGTTTCTCACCATTCAGTTCTCGAAAAGATCCAGCTTTATAGTTTCCATCCGACTTCTCTCTTGAAGTACAAACACACCCACATAGGTCTTCTAGCCGTTGGAGCTGGGCAAGAAGAAAGTTTTCATCTGTTGCAAGTGGAGCTTGGGTGGTACAGGCTGTCTTCTAATTGTGGGAGGTGGAGCTTTCTCAAAAGATGTGGTGTTCATACTTGAGATTCAAACCTTTAGTGGAGGAGATGATTTTGTCCTAAAGCTTTTTGTTTTCTCTGATTTTGGGAGTGGTGTGGGTGAAGAATGTTTCATCCACTGAGTCAGAGGCTGATGTCCCAAAGTCCCTTTTGATTAGAATAGAATTTGTCTGATGATGATGTCACAGAAACCCTCTTTGAGTTAGAAGATGGCGGCTAGGTTTTTTGCAACCCAGACATAAAGGTGTCGACCCCTGCAGATTGGGTGTCGACCCTTTGCTCTGTCTTTTCTTTCCTGAGTTGATTTACAGTTGTTCCTGGTGTCGACCCTCACCTCATTTGGTATCGACCCTTGCGGTTGAAGTGTATACTACTTTTTGGTGTTGACCCTTGCTGCTGTTGGTGTTGACCCTTGCATCTGGAACACTTAATCATTTTTCTAGCTTCTCTCTGGTGTCGACCCTTGCTTTTCTAGTGTTGACCTTTTGTTCTGGAACACTTATCACTCTTGAGGATTATTCTAGTGTCAACCCTTGCTTTTCTGGGGATTTTCATTGAAAAATGAAGATTTTGATTGAGGAACTCAAACATTAGGGTTTGATTTTAGTTTGTGAAATTATTATTTTTTATTTCATTTTATTTTTTAAATTTCTTAAATGTGAGCTGGGAAAACTGTGTGATTTTGAATTGAAAAAATTGAAGATATTTTATTTTTCAGGGCCATCTATTTTTAAAATGATCGAAAAAGTTTTAAAAAAAAATTCAAAAATAGTTACGAAGACTAAAAAAAAAAAAGAAAAAGTCAACTTTTTTTTTTATTAGTAGACTTTTTTTTCTAATTATTATTTGTTTTTTTAAGTCTGTCTGCTTCACTAGTACTTAAAATTGAAAAGGTTTTTGAATTTTTAATAAAAAAAAAGTTTACTAAAAAGAAGAAAATCGACGAAAAAAACTTTTAAAAAATAATAATAAAATTACTAAACACAACCTGAAATTTATGCAATTAGAATTACTTTCAATTAATTGACACACATAAACAAACGATAATATAATTTGCGCTAAGAAAATTGTTTGATATGATATAAAACAAAATGCAATTGACGATATTATCAATAGTAGATGTACATGTATTGAAAGAGATTGTCTCCATCGAAAGGTGTTTAAAATCTGATCTAAAATTTTGAACAGAGCTTCTAATCACAGATCATAATCTCCTCATATCTTTCAATCTCAACCTCAATCTGAAGACTAAGCAACTCCATAAACTGAATCTGGGCAATCTCTAAAACGAGTTCGTTCTGGTCAACATCTGCTTTCTAATTCGGTACACACTCCCCATCATCCATGCTCTCCAATTAGTCATCACTTCCAGAATCCATGGAGGGTCTGATTCGAGCTATGGACTTCCATGGATGATCATGAATTTCATTGTCTCTGCCAAAAAAGTTTCCCAAACACCCATTAAAAAGTTCTTAAATTATACATCTTTTTTAATATGAGATTGATGAGTGCTCTAGAGCAATGTTTTCAAAACCGGACCGGTGAGCGAACCGGAAAAGGGACCGGGTGGACGGGTCACCGGTTCAACCGTCGGGTCAAAGCGGTCGAACCGTGACGTCATAATTAATATTATATAATTAAAAAATATAATTATAAATTATAAATAAATAAAAATATATATAAATAATCAAATAAAAATAAAAATTGTTGCATAATATTTATTAATAATATTTAATAAAGTCATAATTGATAAAAAAAAAAGTCACTTATTTCAAAGAAATTAAATTTTTTAAACATTCCCTCCAAATAAATTGATTGAATGCTAGATTTAATTTTGGAGGGAAATGAAATTTTCAACTCTCCCTCCAATCAATATGTTTCAAATAATTTGATTGAATCCCACATAGAATTTTGTAGGTTCTCTTTAAAAATCTTTTCCTATAAATAGGAATAGACTTTCATAATCTTCTCAAGCTTTCAATGAGACTCTTTCTTACGAGAGGAGACACTTGAAATAAGAATTTTTAGTCAAAATTTTGAAATATATTTATATATATATATATATATATATATATATAAGAAAGAAAGAAAAGAAAGAAAGAAGATAAAAAAAAGTCAAACCCAGAAAAAAAAAAAAAAAAAACCGGTTCTGGCCGGTTCGACCACTGGGTCACCGGTTTTACCGGTTCGACCACTGGGTCACCGGGTTTTCCCGGTTTTGGCCCCAATCCGGGTTTAGGGGGTTGACCGGACCGGAACAAGGCCCGGTTCAACCGGTCCGACCGGCCGGTCCGGTCCGGGTTTGAAAACAATGCTCTAGAGCAATGCTCCACTTTCATTAACAAATTGATATTTAACATTTTGTCTTCTAAAATTTTTATGCAAAAGTGGTCGATCTTATGATTTAAATCAAAAATTACTCATTTGGAGCACTACCTAAATATGTTCCAAGAATATTGAATAATTTTCTCACTTACAATACTAGAGTTTAAAATATGATAAAAAAAAACCTGAATGCAATGGTGATATCATGATATCACTGTACAATAATTTATCACAATTTACCTTTCAATGTATATGTGCCAGTTAGAAAATGGGGATTGACCCTCCGGGGTTTATTGTGCATTGGTGATACCACGTTATTGGTATTGAGAGTCGCTTTTCTTCATACCTCATCTCTTCATACTCCTGCATACATCTCTTGTGGGATTCAATCCGTGCACAAATGATTTGAACCATCTATCTTATAGACTTTGTAGTAAATGTTATTTATACAAAAAATTAAATTAAACTGACAATTATAAACACATAAATATTTTATATTTTATTTTATAAAATTGATGATTTAAGTTTATAATCTATCAATAGTTCATTTTATAAAATAAAATAATTGTATAATTTTTTTATTATACTAGGAAAAATTATTAAGGATAATTCTATCAATTTATCAACCTATAGAATACAATATTGTAAAAAAAATGGATGTAATGTAACAGAATAGTTAAATTGAACCAATTGTAGAAGTTGGAGATTATATTTAAATAAAAATTAAGGGTATAATAATAATAATAATAATAATAATAATAATAAAGTGCAAATTTCATAAATTTTTGGTACAACTTACTCTAATTTGGAACATGCAATGATTCAGAGCACTAATTTTGGTGTATTAATAGAACATTGATGATATGGCAAGGAGAAAAAATAAATAAATAAACAAACCAAGACCAAAACATTATATCACAGTGAGTGGATTCACTGTCAACTCATTATAACTGACTTTAGACCTTAAGAATTAGAGTTTCAAAGTATATTTCTTCGAAACATAGTAAGAATAAAGAAAGATGGGACGAGAATCGTGTGCATTTATACTTTTAGTTGTTTTAGGAAAGTTGGGATGTAAGAAAAATATAAAAAAAAAGTTTGGGATACATTAACTCATTCAAAGTTTAATGTTAAATTAAGATGTTAAAAGTTAATTTTTTTTTTACTTTTAATCTCTTTTTAAGTCACATGATCTTTTTATTTTTTTTATACATTTTTAAACAAAAAAAAAAGTCAAAAAAAATTAAAAATTAATTTTTAACTTCTCAAAATGACATCTATATCCACATTAGTTGACAACTAGTTCTCCCATGTCGGATTTTTCATTTTCTTTATTTTATTGGTTCAAATTGAAGACTGAAACACATTTGAGCAGTTTCATGTGGGGTTGTGTAAAATACGTTCAATCCACTAAAATTATATTGATTTGTATTAATTTGTACCGCTTTAATCACTAATCACGGTTTAAATTTTAAAATTTATAATTCGTTAACCGAACTGTTCTACTCCGCTATAGTTAATACATATATATTTTTTAACTTCCAATGAAATATCAATATAAAAATGAATATGAAAAAGATTTAAGATATGAAATTTATTACAAATTAGTAGTTATATACATGAAACATATTATATAAAATTATTTTGTGTTATATATCTAAAAAATATTATACAAATTAGTATTACATATTATGCAAATGTATAATAATTAGTTAGAATATTTTTTAATCTGTCAAAAAACTATCCAAATCACAATTTATCAATTCATTAATCGGCTATTCGATTTATAATTCTACTCTCAAACTGACCGAGCTGCACTGCAAACACCCCTAATTTCATATACTTCATTATTAGAACTAAAATATATGACAAGTCA
This sequence comes from Camellia sinensis, assembly GCF_055761805.1. Classification (NCBI taxonomy): domain Eukaryota; kingdom Viridiplantae; phylum Streptophyta; class Magnoliopsida; order Ericales; family Theaceae; genus Camellia; species Camellia sinensis. The sequence goes on from NC_138968.1 coordinate 9,077,174, forward strand.
TCATTTTTATCGTTACAAACAAGCAACACAAAGAAAAGTCTTCATTAAACCGGGTGGTGCCTCCTTTGCACAATGATTTAAGGTAAATGCTCTGTCTAATGCAAAGGCCACAACAACCACCCTTCATCCTACTTGGGAAAAAATATATATTTCTAGTCCTCTTTAAAAGTTAGACCCTTCAGTCAGACATGAGGATTATCATAGATTAGATTTTATCATTTTTTTTTTAATTTACTTGTGTATATATTATTTATATATATTTTTTTAATTTAATAATTTAATTTTATATATTATAAAAACAACGAATTTTTTGTCTAAGATTCTTGATATTAAGATTTTATAAGATAAATGACATGTAATATTTTAATAGTAGTTTGGGTCTCTTAACATTTTCACAGAAGAATTTCAGTATAGAGAAATTTCAACTTCATAAAAAAATTTCAGAAATTTCATAGAGATATTTCAGTTCGTTACAGATTAATTTGTCACAGATTAATTTGAAATGAGCTAAAATTTCTCTAATAATATTATTAAGGGATCTTAATTGATAAGAAAAAATATATTAGACTTCTCATACTATAAAAAATTAGAGGGATGTTTCATTAATTTTTTTTAAAATAATTTTTAAAAACAAATATGATATAATCATATAGTTATAATTATTAAATTATTAATTTTTTTGAATAATACACGTGACAAAAAAATATCAAATAACCAAAATAATGCCTTTGTAAACCCATGAACCAAGACTAAATTGGTCCAATTCACTGAATTGGAGACAAACCCAACCCGTTTAAGAGATCCTGTTTAAAGCATTCAACATTTTATTTGAGTTAACAATTACTTTTTATAAGTGACATTTTCTGTCTGATTAAATTTAAAGAAATGTTATACATAATTCGTATTCTTACTTCGTTTTCACATTTGTAGCCACAAATCAATAAACTCACATTAGCGAATGCATATGGAAGTAACCCACTCACTTGCGTTTAAAAATGAGAAAACTGAATTTCCACCTTTGGTAAAGAAATATAAGGAAAGCCGTAAATTTGTAAGAAAAGATAAAAACAATTATAAAAATATAAAGATACAATAATGACCTTATTTATATGAAGAACATGTTAGAATAATTTTCTGTGTAAATAAAATAATTTGAAACAATTTAAATAAAATAAAATAAAACTTACAGTATTTATTTTGTAGAACCGAATAAATAATTCAAAGACCAAGTCGAGTGTGTGACACCCTGTCCTTAAGACAGATTCGCCCCGCTACGGTACTTATGGTTGAGTGGCGTCTATCTCTCAGGATACAATGATCTTCACAAACTTATAGTAGCAATCCACACAAATTTATACGGCGAACTAGAACCTTGTGTTCTTACTCTCTGAATTTTATTTTAAAATTAAAATGAAAAATAATGCACAAAATAAATACTGAACAGCAAAGAGACAACTTGCAGACTGATTTTCAGATATAAAAACACTGCTAGAATGTTGGTATTTACAGGTAGCATACACAGCCCCGAACAGGTACTGTTTTGAATCCAACAGGTGCACTTTTGAAATAAACAGGTACAGGTTTAAATTCAAACAGATCTGCAACCAGATTTTTGAATCTGTTTGGAAATAACAGATCTGTAACTGTTGGGCAGTTAAAACCGAACCTGCTGGGCGGTTTTCCAGTTTGAATCTGAGAGGAATTTCGGACAAAAGGATACTTAAATGTTGGACAAAAATTGGAATTTAAATTTGAATTAAATTCCCGCAATATTATTTTGAGAAAATTCAAATGAATTTTGCCTAAAAAATTAATACAAGAACCGACCCGACCCACACCCGCGCCCGGTACGGCTTGGCTCGGCCGAACGGACGACGGCGACAGCGTGCGCGCATGTGTGGTGGTTTTGGCTAAGGTTCACTTTGTCCATAACTCCTTCCTTCTACAAACTTGGGGTGCCCTTTGGGGCCCAACCCAAGTATTGTAGGCTAGTGCTTATAAACTCAACAAAACTCTCTTAAAGTTTCAATGTGGGACAAGCCTCACAAGGAAACCCACATTTAAAACTTAAATGTTTAATTCCACGAACCCGAAAACGACGTCATGTTCCCATTCACTTATAAATGGTTTTGACAAACCGTCTTCACTGTTTGACTTGCCACGCGACAAGGAATACTTCACCTCTTCGGACTCACCCCAAAAGACGTTCGGGGCCCACTCAATTTTGGGCTCAAAGTCGGCCCAAAATAAGCCTAATAAACCAAAATTTCCAACAATCCCCCACATAAATAGAATTTGACGGAGAAAAAATGCAACAACATGATCTAATAATAGAGAGTATAGAAATTAAAAATATTTTGCAAAAGATAGGTAGCTTTTGGCTTTGAACCTTCCCTTGTGAGACACTATCGGATTTACTAGCTAACTAGTGAACATGATGTCTTGAACTGTTCAGCTGTTTGTGTAAACCAAGACAATAGAACTCACACAGTATATCCCCAGACACAGTTTAGTTCTCACTATTGTGTTCATTTTGGCCTTGAACAACCTGGTCTTTCATGAGTGCCCTAGAGAATTGTAGCCCTTCACAAATCTCATAGAACTGGCCTAGTTCACACTCACATAGGTGATTCTTATGAAGAGTATCTTGCCATACTCCACTAGGTTTACCTAGATATAAGAATCATTAAAATTTTACGTAACCTCAAACGTTGCAGACATCATTATTTCATCAAAGAAATGGGTAGGAGTTAGACTCCCCAGTGATCCTTCTGAGTCATTCACAACTCGGTTGTTCCTTTGAACCTAGATCTCCAGTCAACTAGGTTAGGTTGCTGTTGTGGTAACTCTTATTTAATAGGCTTAAGTCCCATTCCCCTCGATGAATTCTCAACTAACTCTCTTGCTAACCTTTTGGTTAGTGGATTCACTATGTTGTCTTTAGACTTAACATATTCTATGAAAATAATTCCATTAGAGAGTAGTTGTCTCACGGTGCTATCTCGACGACGAATGTGTCGTGAGTTACCGTTATACATATGACTCTGTGCTCTACCTATAGCTGATTGACTATCGCAATGTATGCATATAGCAGGCACCGGTTTTGGCCATATTATAATATCTTCAAGGAAGTGGCGAAGCCATTGTGCCTCTTCTCCAGCTTTGTTTAAAGCTATGTATAGACACCCCATTTTTGATCGACCTTAAAACTCAGACGTCACCGATTGAGTGCTCAGTGATGATGCATATTGTGCTCGTTCTGAGGTTTCGGAGTCTCGGCTGCGAGCCTTGCCTCCAGACTTTGGGGCTCTTTTGTGCTTCGCCTCAGTTTGCGAACTAGGTCCCGTTTTCTTTATTTTCTCTTCCCGAAGGGGGGGAGAGGTCTCGTAGACCATCTCTCACTAGCCGTAGGCTACGTTTCGTGGTCATAGGCCATTTTTCCCGTTTGGAGACCAGTTTCCGATTTTCGGAGTCGTCGGTCGTGTGCCTCTATTCGGGACCGCTTAACTACCTCCGTTTGCTCCGGTTTTTGGCACACACCTTGTTTCCTCTCTTTGGAGGGACACTGTGGCCCGAGAGACCACCTTCGTGGTCGCACGCCACCTCTGATGCCTAACAGCCGATTTTCGGGGCCCCGGGCCGCGCGTTTTGGCCCCCGAATCCTCGTTTTGCATCGGTTAGGGTTCATTTTTGGTATGGACCCTATTTTCATTGTTTGGAAGGTGGTAGTATAGTGGGAGACCAGAAATTCTTTTGAAAAATATTTTCTCTCTCCTCCAGCCGATTTTCTTGATAGAAAGCTGGTTTTTCTCACTTTTGGATCACAATTTCTGGTCTCCCATACCAGCATTGTGTTGTACTCACCTGGGAGGCCACCAATATGGGTAGGCCGACCAACTTTTCTTCCTGACCCTTTTGAACCTTGCTAGAAAGCTGATTTTTCCCTCTCTTGGGTCACTTTTTCTGGTTTTTCACCATGCAGTTGTATTCTACTCATCTGGGAGGCCACCTTTCTGGTATGGCCGACCAGAAATTCACCTTGACCCTTTTGAACCCTGGTCGGCCGACCAGGGGAAGTGGTTGGTCGACCACCTTGGCTGGTCGGCCAGCCTTCTACTTTTTGGCCTTCCTAAGTGCAATACAACTGTGCCAGCTGTGTAGCACTTGACCCACTGTCCGAGATTTTAGCCCTTTGTTTGATCCTTTTTAGTTGGTTTTGACCCCCTTGCTTAGCTTCTTGGAGAAGCTTGTCCCTTTTGGTCAAGCTTCTTTGAGAAGCTTTGAACCCTTCTTGAGGCTTCTCCAAGAAGCCTTATCCCTTCTCCTCTATAAAACCAAGCCTCCATCTCCATTTGCAAGGGTTAGAAAAAACCAGCTGAGGCATATACATACAACTCTCCATATCTCTCACATCCAAGCTCAAAACACCCATGTTCTTGGTCATTTACACTACACCTCATAGCCTACCACCTCCACCATCCATTCCAGCACTTTGGGACTGATTTTTAGGGGTTGAAGGTTCACCAACTTGGTCCAGAAGTTGCTGCATTGCTGTGCTACAACAGTAAGCCTCTATTTTCCCTTTTCTTGCATTATTTTGCTCCATAGCTTAGCCCTATTTGAAAGCATTTCTGGGTTTTGTTATAAACTGTAAAATGTCTTATTTTGAGCTCCTCTTGAAGTTTGATTCAGGATACTTTTCTGTTTGAGGTCTCCTACATCCTTGTATGCTTCATCTCTCTTTTAGGGCTTATTTTTCATGATATCTTAGCCTTACTTGCAAGCATTTTTGAGATTTGCCATAAACTAAAAAAATTCTTATTTTGAGCCCCTCTTAAAGTTTGATTAAGGGCACTTTTCTGTTTGGGGTCATCTTCCTCTTGGCATGCTTCATTTCCTCATGATTAGGGCTATGCATTAGAGCATTCGCATTGGCTTTGGTTTGGCCTCTTAGCCACTAAAATCTAGTGGATTTTCAGTGGCTTATATGTGTTTTTGAGTGCTAAAATCAGAGGGGGGGTGACCCCCTCTCTCCTTGTCTTGTTTGTTGGCCCTTTTGGCCTTCCAAAGGCCCCCCATTTTGCATGTTGAGAAGTCACATTTCAGGCTCAATTTTGTGAGTTTTCGGTTCTGCCTTAACTCTATCCAGAGCCCCTTTGGCCATATTTTATGTCTATCATGAACGTGTAGAGCAATCCTCCTTAAGGCCTTTCAAGGGGACCTTTCATTACATATTTCCTTGAGCCATTTAATGGCCTTTTTGGTGAGTTTTAGGGCTGTCATAACTGAGTTTCAGAGTTGGTTTTTCTATTTTACATGTCTATCTTGTATGTGTTGAGTAATCCACCTCATGGCCTTTCAAAGGAACACACCATTCTTGCATGCATGGACCTTGTTTCCATGGGTTTTTGGGGTTTATTTAACATACCATGTCTCTTTTTTTGGCTGGTTTGGTGACCTCTCTTATGCTTCATATACATGCCATTAAAACCATGCTTACTAGCCTATGTTGCATGTTGTTTTAGCCCTTCATGTTAGCACTTTTTGGCCATGCTTTCAATTAATATTGTGCATATTTTGGGACTGCCTTGGCTCTATTTTTGTACTTCATAATCAAATAATGCTTGCTTTGCATGATTATAGTTCAATGTATTTGCCTAGTTTTGAGTTCCGGGTTCCATTACATGCATATATTGAGGTATTTCCTTGTTTTTGGGCCATTATACATCATATATCAGAGCTTGTTTGAATGCAATATTGTCATGTTTTATACTCTTTAAATGCGATTGAGAGTCGGGCTTGTATGCCTCATTTACCGACCATTGAATGAGCTCTATTTCGTTGCATTCCGAGCCATCATTTTAGGCCATTTCCCCATTGTTTCAGACCTGCCTAGGGTCTGTTTGGGGTTGATTTTTCCATTAGTGCATTGCTTTGGGTACCTCTAGTGTAACGCACTTCACTAGTTTCGATACTCGAGCCCCCCTAGCTTGCATTGTGTGCCATGTTTGCATGTTTCGGGACCATTTTGTATCATGTTTCAGAGCTGGAATTTGTGTGTTTGTATGCCATATTTCGTCCTCTGCCATGCTTAGTTAGAGTTGCATGTTATGCCTCAGGATCGATACTTTGCATCCGTACATGTTTGCACGTGTTTCGGTTGTTTCATTTCCATCATATGGCCACTGATGTGAGTGTGGTTGAGGTCCACTCATGTTGGTGTAAGTCCATCGTGCTTGGTGTAAGTCCATCGTGCATTGTGTATGCCATTTTAGTCCGTTGCATTTACGTATGCTAGGTTGCATGTTAGAGCATTGTGTATGCCATGTTACATCACGTGCATTGTGTATGCCATCTTAGTCCATAGCATTGCGTATGCTAGGTTACATGTTAGTCGCATTGTGTATGCCATCTCATTTGCATTGTGTTTGGGATAGGAGTTAGCCCAAGCATGGGAAACGAGGGACGCTCCGTATCCTAAGTGACGAAACGTGTCTCAATTCCCAGTTGCCGATACTCTAGATTAACCATGATGGAGTCTAGGCCTTGTTGTGTTTATACGTGCATTCATTTCACATCGAGTCGTGCAATTCGACTCCTTGGCCATCATGCATCGAGATGCGTGATTGGTGGCATGAGAATCGAGGTCTACACTCCCTTGAGCTTATGCAAGGCCGGGGAGTGTGGTCGTGCACATATTTGTTGAAAATACCTTGCCATGTCTCTCTCTTGCTTTGTGTTGCAGAAAACCAGGATCCAGGGGCAGAAAGTGGTCGGCCGACCAGGTTTTCTGGCAGGCCGACCACCTTTTTTTGGTTTCCACCACAAAGGGTGGTCGGCAGGTGTCCCCCAAGCCAATACCTGGTCGGCAGCCTTCCCAAGGTGGATTTTCAGGCTTCTGGAGCTTTGTGCAAGTTTCTAAAATCAGTTGCAAACAAAGGCAAGACGAGGCATCGTGATGGAATTTCCCGACGAGGCGACTCGAGCATGCATGCATCCATCGTCACCCAAAACAGAGCTGAGGCAGTCACATTCATGTAGTTTACATGTTTACTTAGCTAGTTTGTTAATTAGTTAATGTTGTGTAATAATTAGCTCTAGCTGTAATTATTTATTCGGACTATATTATTTATTCGGACCCTCCGAGCGAGAGCATAATTGTAATAAGTGTGCGTGTGTGTGATGTATGTCTTCCAACTCCACGTCTTTCTCCCTTTTATGTACCAGCTTATGATGGTTAGATTAGGGCATGTTTCAATTAGCATACTTATGCTTGCATGTTTGCATCATTCATCTATATTGCATGCACCGAGCTCGGCGCATCATACTAACTGCATTGTATTTCAATTTCAAGTTGAATACTTGTTAGTTGTAGCATTTTACATGCCATCTTTAGAATAACCGAGCCTATTGTAGTCGCATCTTTGCATGTGTTGCATTAGGCATTTCTGTATAGTTAAGATCACGTATGATTTCTAACATAGCTTTTGTTTTGGCTTGGAATACTCGGTAAGTTTTATGCTTTAGCATCCTTGCATGCGTGTGAGTGACTGCCACGATAGCATGCTTACCATGAGGCTATTTGTTTATGTGATATACCTGCCTGAATGCCTGTGGGTGAAAGTTGGATTATCGGAATTGGAATAATGCATTGACTGTGAGTTTTAAGCCCACTAGATAGTGGCAAAACCATGTTTCCTAAGCCCACCCGAGGGTGGCAAAATCTGCATTTTTAGTCTACTAACGAGTAGCAAACCGCTTTTAAAAACCAAACATGAAATGTTTTATTCCAATTCAGGCGATCCAGTCTATACTTGTATGTTGTGCGCATCACATAGTAAATCTAGGCTAATAACCGGAATAAGAGCACATAATGTTTTCAAAACTCGATATCATGGTTAGTAGAGGCCGATCTTTGATCAGGCGAGCGGGGGTGCTCACAAAGTGACCTTCCCCAATCGTACCCAAGTTCCCGAACCAAGCCAACTTTGGTGATGACGGACACGTGGCCATAGGCAAACGAGTCAGGGTTTTCTAAATTCCCCAAAATAAAATATTTAGGTGGCGACTCTGTATCTGGCAAAGCAGTCCATGTTTGGCACTTCTTTCAAAAAAAATATGTTTTCAAAAATGATTTGTCGGATTTGGACTCTTTGATGATCCATCGGTCTTGCATTGCACTCTGCGAGATTAGATACAGGACCGTGACATTTGAGTCCTAAACTGTAGTGAGCCCAAATGAACAGAACGAGATTTCCCTCCCGGGGCGTTCAGGGACTTCTACAGTCTCTGGCGACTCTGTTGGGGAGTTAGAGAACTTGACTCGAACTCATGATATCTGGTTTTGACTACACTTGTGTATTTCTTTGCATTACATTTGCATTGGTGCGCCTAGGACACTGTGTTTGCCGTATGTTATTCCTGAATGGTTTGTCGGAGGCTCATTTCGAGAAGCGTGCCATAAGGCTGACCGATTGCGGGCTCTGCAACGATGGGAACACAAACCCCGATTTTACCGGGGCACCCTCTTTGACCATTCGACCTAGTACATATCGGAATCCATAGTGACTATTCCAAACTAGGACACGTTACTTACCCGATCATAGGTTGTTTGAAACCGCTATGTGCGTAGTGAAACCCTAGTTCTTGACAAAATATGACAGGGAAACCCTACCCCTCCATAGGGGTGTTTTGGCTCTCACTTGCTTGTTATGTGCTTTTAGAGTGCGTCTCTACAGGAATGCATGTATCAGTTTGCAAGTTTGGGCATCAGGCCTGCGGGCACCAGTTCAGTATTTCGGGAATCAGTTATCTGCGGGTATCAGATTCAGTTTTTTGGGGCAGTAATTCGGGGAACAGTGATCAGTGGTTGAATATAGTTATCCAGCCATGCCTATATCTGTCCTGGTGAAATTGGGCTGAGCTGCTGCCTGTTTTCTCTTTCAGGGGTTCGGAGATTCAATTCAGAGCAGTCAATATCTTCCTTTACTGAGGCAAAGCAGAGAAAGGCCAGTTAGGGCTCATCGGTTCATCTGATCCGTCAGTCAGCAGTCACATCACCTCCGATCAGTTCAGCGGACTCGTGATGACACAGAATTGAGAGGAAATAGTGGTTATGGAAGCCGCATTTAACTAGGGAATCATCATACAGGGTGATACCAACGTTGAAGTGCCACACCCACCCAGGTTACCTGCCGCACATCCGATCTGGGAACCCCAGTTATTTCAAACCCGTGAGCCCACCACTTTCGAGTTGATGGGAATAATTGGCGATCTTCAGAGATCCGTGGCTGATCTAGCTTACGGAATGTCGGCTCCGCCACCAACCACATCGTATGCCGAGAACTTTATACCGGAAGAGCCCCCGCTACTGGGGCAAATTGTAATCGAACTCAGCCAACCAGAAGCCATCCCAAGTTCCGGCAATGGCATGTCGACAACAACGGGCTCCACTCTGATGTAGCAACTCAAACCTTCTGCCAAGCTGAGGCGAGTGGCAAGAACAAGGTGAATGTGGACATCAATCCCTATGAACAACTCCTGTGGGCTGTTGAGGGTTTGAAAGCCGGAGGACTGAATAAACAACAGGTGCTCGCTGTTGCTGTAAAAACTGTGGATGACACTTTCCCCACTCAGAGTGAGAGCAGTTCAAGCTAAGGGGAAAACCGGGAGAAGGGTGGTCGTACCAGAAACGATCCTTTGAGCTATAACCCTGCACTCAGAAGAGATCGGCAAACCAAGCCAGCACCTGCTGACCCTTTCGCTAGTGCACCCAGCAAAAATCCACAAACCTCGAAGTACCCACCCCGAGGTCGCAGGGTCTTTCATGCCCTCTATATGCCTTTGTCTAAGGTGCTTCAAATCCTTGCTGAAAAGGGGCATCTTAAACCCCTTGAGCCTCGGCCTCTCCCTGCTCATCTTCTACCGGGTTATGATGCTACCCAGTACTGTGCGTACCATCAACAGACTAGTCATACCACTAACAATTGCTTCCGTCTTCGCCACGAAGTACAGGATTTTTTTAACAACGGGGTTGTCTTCCCACCAAGCTCAACAAAGTCTATCGTCACTGGATTAGTGAATCTGAAGGATAATGTGATGTGATCAAGGGGTGAACCACCTGCGGGCGGCGCTCGATTTACTTCGGATATGGCGTATGGCATGCACTATTTTGAGCATTTGCGAATGCTAGTTTTGTGGTTTCTGACTTGGGTATTTAGGTCAGTTCAGTTGTGTTGTTTTGAGTCTGTTTCTTTGTTTTGAGTCGTTCTTTTTGTTAAGGTCTATCTTGTTGTATCGAGTCAGTCCTGTTGTATAGGAGTCGGGTGATTTCGGGGGTGTTACCTCGGACATCACTTGCTTGTTTTGTGTTTGTCTTTTCGTTTTTTTTTTTAGTCTGTTTCTGCCTTGGAGTCAGTAATGCCAACAGATTTGAATGAACAGCAGTGGTCTTTCATGCTTTTGTGCTTGCTTCTGCCTTATGCCAATTGTGCAAGAAAGTTTGAATGAAACGACAGTACTTTTCGCCTACTTTTCTGTGCCTTGAAATCATTGTATTGACCTAAGCTTTTCAAAACTTTTTCTAACACTGCGGTGAAAACAAAGAGGAAGGAATTCCTCGGGTTTTGCAAAAATTTGATCAATTGAGAGATAGAGAGGCGTGCTAAGCCCTTAATGAATGAGATCATGTTTGCTAATGTGAGTACTGAGAAGGACCCTGGCTTGATCTAGATTGGTTCTACACTGTCTGCGACGCGAGCGATTTGTAGTTTTTCTTAAAAAAAAAAATTTCAAAAAAATGTTTTGCGCGGTCCTGCGAAGACCTGTATGGAATTGCTCTTGAGATTGTGCAGCTTAGGATCGCTCTCAGCCTCGAGACTCGACCCCTCTTGATTTCAAACCTTAAACTCGAACTTAGAATGTTCAACGGTCAACCATAATGTGAAGCCTGTGTGGCCAGATTCGAAGCAGCCCTCGAACTGGAGGCAGGGAAGTCAGATCAAAAAGATCAAATGTCATCAATAGAAGCTTGTGAAGCTAGATCAGGAGCACCCCTCGAACTAGGGGCAAAAATGTCAGATGTGCTCGAAAAGTCAAAGACGAAGATCAGCAAGAATGTCAAATCCCAGAAGGGAGGAAAGAAGAAAGTATTGCTGAAGGGTAACTGAGTTCCTACCCATAACACTAGGAGCAAATTCAGCCCCCCATTGGGTGGACTCCTGTATCGTCATCGAACAGCAGCCATTCTCCTGGATTCAGATGACTTCAGGATCTCAAAACCATTTGATATGGATAAAGCTACACTTTTACCCTTGAGAGGCTCGCTGGGCCGAAAACCCGGAAAGGTAACCCAGGCAAAAGTTAGAGCAAGAAAAAAAAAATGCAAAAAAAATGCAAAAAAAAATGATGACGAAAAAGAAATAAAAAAAATCTTAAAAAGATTGAAGAAAAGAAAATGAAAAGAAATGAAAAGAAAAGAAGAACAAAGCTCGCAAGGTTGAAAACCCAGAAGGGCGGCCTTGGCAAAAGTTAGAGCGCAAAAGGAGAGGTTAAATACATGAGTGTACCTTCACCCCGAACTACGTAAGGCTTGATTCCCATCTTTGGGATATGTAGGCAACTTCACTTTGAAGTCCAGTCGTAAAACACTTCAAATCCGACTGTGTCCATGTGACGGTTCTAGTCATCTTTGTCTTCTCTGTATCCGAGAATTTGATTGTAATTGTCACTGTGAGGACTGGTTGCCATGTGCTGCGGCGCTAGTGAGGACTGGTTGCCATGTGCTGCGGCACTATTCAAACTAGGGGCAACTTTCCATTACTATACAGTGTGCCGCGGTGCTATTCAAACAAGGGGCAACTTTCCGTTGCCATGCAATGTCCTTCAAGCAAGGGGCAATTTTCCTTCGGATCTGAGGTTATGCATCTCAAGAGTAGGTTCCGTGCTCGTTGAGCAGTGGTTGTTTTCAAAAATAGCTTTTGAGAATTTTTACCGAGGTTGACTGATTTTCTCGAAAAGTATTTCATTTTTCAAAACTTGACCATTTCTTGGACCCAAAAAGGGAAATTTTCAGTGCTCATAACCTAACTTGCATGATTTTAAATCAAAAAATTGAACAAGCATGTTAATCTAACTCTCATTTTGGTCAAAATTGTTTTAGTAGAAAACCAAAACAAAAATGGTCAAAATGATGAACTAGGGGCACAATTGAGTCAGGCTTTCTGTCTTTCCCCCGTTGTCAATGCATTTGCCAGAAAGGGCACCATACTTGCCGGAAAGGGTACCCTATTCGCCAAGAAGAGCACAATTGAAGTTAACAACAAAGGGCTGAAAGCTCTCTCATCCTCCGAGCAATGAGGTATCAAGCCAAGTGCGAAGAACAAATTGGAATGGATCAAGATACTCCACTCCCTCATCCAGGGCATCGACTAGACGTCGCCAAAAAAAAAAGAGAATCTAGCAGAATACCAGGAGCAAGAGCCCACAACTTCTTGCCTATCCATCAACCACCCAGGGGAGGGATAAAAAAATGAGAGATTGAAGAATAGAGAGATGTGCGTTGAGAGAAAAAGTGAGGAAAGGGCTTTTTCAGAAAAACAGAGCCTGAGGGCCGAGTGATGTGAGAATCACAAATTCGAAAGGGTGGGAAACAAATATCCAGAGAAACTGGCTCCTCGCATACTAAGAGGTCTCTCGTCTTTGTAACACGTCTGTATGTCGTGTCTTTTGTTTTGTCCGTCTCGATTCTTGCTTTGAGTCGTTCCAAGTGTTTCCCGTTGATTTTAGGTTATTTACCTTTGTTTTCCGTTGTTGAGTCGTGGTGCGCTGAGTTCAGTCGTAGACTCAATACCCGGTCGAGAACTCATTTCTCAATTTCAAAATGATTTGTCTTATGCTCAGAGTGCCGCGTCGTTCTCCACATTTGTGCAAAACAAGGATTTGCTCTTTCATAAAACCGCAGGGTTCAATTTAGGTCATGTCAGAACAGTAAAACCAGGACCTATCTGAAGCTACATGGGTTCCAGGTTGCAAAGTGAAAGAAAAGAGGGAAAATTTGGAACATCTGAGTTTTTCTCCACTTCTGCATGTTCTGTTATTGCATCCCGTGTTTAGATTAAACTGTTTGTTCAGAATAAGCAGTGTTCAGATTAGGCTGTGTGTTCAGAGTAAGCAGTGTCTTATATGAGCTGTGTGCAGAATGAACAGAGTACTATGCTGCTTGAGCTGTGCGTTCAAAATGAAGTATATGGGCTGTGTGCAAATCAAAGTATGGGCTGCGCGCAAATTGAAGTATATGAGCTGTGTGTTCAGAATGAAGCGTATGAGCTGCGTGTTCAAAAGTTAAAAGCCTGAGCTGCGTGTTCAGAAAATTTGAAAAATTTAAGCTGCGTGTTCAAAAGTTGAAAGCCTGAGCTGCGTGTTCAGAAAATTTGAAAAATTTGAGCTGCGTGTTCAAGAGTTCAGAGACTGAGCTGCGTGTTCAGAGAGTTTGGAAAATTTGGGCTGCGTGTTCAACTTTCAACAAGTGTGTGCTGCGTGTTCACAATCAAAAAATGAGCTGCGTGTTCAGAAATTCAAAAGTTTGGGCTGCGTGTTCAACTTTCAAACAAGTGTGTGCTGCGTGTTCACAATCAAAAAATGAGCTACGTGTTCAGAAATTCAAAAGTTTGGGCTGCGTGTTCAACTTTCAACTGTGGGCTGTGTGTTCACCATCAAGAGTTTGGGCTGCGTGTTCAACTTTCAAACAAGTGTGTGATGCGTGTCCACCAATCAAAAAATAAGCTGCGTGTTCAGAAATTTAAAAGTTTGTGCTACGTGTTCAACTTTCAACTGTGGGCTACGTGTTCACCATCAAGAGTTTGGGCTGCGTGTTCAACTTTCAACTGTGGGCTGTGTGTTCACCATCAAGAGTTTGAGCTGCGTGTTCAACTTTCAACTGCGGGCTATGTGTTCACCATCAAGAGTTTGGGCTGCGTGTTCAACTTTCAACTGTGGGCTGTGTGTTCACCATCAAGAGTTTGGGCTGCGTGTTCAACTTCCAAAAACTGTGGGCTGTGTGTTCACCACCAAGAGTTTGGGCTGCGTGTTCAACTTCCAAAAACTGTGGGCTGTGTGTTCACCATCAAGAGTTTGGGCTGCGTGTTCAACTTCCAAAAACTGTGGGCTGTGTGTTCACCATCAAGAGTTTGGGCTGTGTGTTCAGATTTCAAAATTGTGGGCTGTGTGTTCACGACAAGAATTCGAGCTGTGTGTTCAGATCTCAAAAATGTGGGCTGCGTGTTCATAATAAAAAGTTTGAACTGTGTGTTCAGAAATGAAAATTTATGAGCTGCATGTTCAGAATTAAGAATGAGGCGCGTGTTCAGAATTGAAATGTGTGAGCTACGTGTTCTAAATAAAACAAAATGAGCCGTGTGCCCAAAAAACGAGCTGTATGCCCAAAAAATGAGCTGTGTGCCCGGAAAACGAGCTATGTGCCCGGAAAACGAGCTGTGTGCCTGAAGAACGAGCTGTGTGCCCAAAGAACGAGCTGTGTGCCCGGAAAACGAGCTGTGTGCCCGAAAAATGAGCCGTGTGCCCGAAGAACGAGCTGTGTGCCCAGAAAACGAGCTGGGTGCCCGAAAAATGAGCCGTGTGCCCAGAAATGAGCTGTGTGCCCCCAAAATGAGCTGTGTGCCCGAAATAAGCTGTGTGCCCAAAATGAGCTGCGTGCCCGAAATGAGCTGTGTGCCCGAATGAGCTGTGTGCCCAAAAAAGCCGTGTGCCCAGATAAACAGAGTTCTATGTTTCGAGCTGCGTGCCAAATGAACAGAATATTGTGTTGTGAGCCGCGTGCCAAACAAACAAAGTGTTGTGTAGTGAACTGTGTGTCGAATAAATAGAGTGCTATGTCGTAAGCCGTATGCCATTACTTGCATTGTGTATACATTTTGTCGCGCTATTTTGCGCATCGCACTGTTTTGTGCACTTTACTTGCATTGTTCATGCATTTTATCGCACTTCTTTTGTGCACCTTCCTCACACTTTTTGTACATTGTATTTCACTCGTAATGTCTTGTGCACTCGCGTTGTCTAACGCATCGCGCTATTTTGCGCATCGTATTGTTTTGTGCAGTTTATCATTCGCGTTATTTTGCGCACCTCAATCGCACTGTTTTGTGCAGTTTACATTCGCGCTATTTTGCGCATCACACTGTCCTGTACATTACATTCATTCGCGTTATTTTGCGCATCTCAATCGCACTGTCTTGTGCTTTGCATATGACACCGCGCTATCTTGCGCACCTTACCTGAACTTGTTAGTGCATTGCATCGCGCTATCTTGCTCACCTTATCTGTATCGCATTGTTTTGTGCATTCACCCTGCCCGTACTGTTTTGTACACCTTTAGCATCGCACTATTTTGTGCATCTGTTTAGCACTGTTTTGTGCATTCACTCTGCATCGCACTGTCTTGTGCACATTGTATTTTTGTATCATTCGCACTGTCTTGTGCACTTTCTGGTCCAGGAGACCTTAAATCCTCTGGTCTATGAGACCTTAAATCCTGCATCTTTGTTCGCACTGTCTTGTGCACCCTCTGGTCTAGGAGACCTTAAATCCTCTAAAGGTGCAATTCATTTGGTGTTTGTCGTGCCCGAACGACTTCTGGTAGTTTGGCATAGCCACCTGTCTGTGTTTATGGTGAGTTCCTAGGAGACCAACTGAGACGGTGGAAACTAGAGTTCGAATGGCTCATACCTAGAACGCAAAGGTTCGGGATTTCTGAGACTAAAGTTTGGTTTAAATACCCAGGGGTCTATCATCGGCTTGAAATCTGTATGGTAGCCCCATAGATTGAGATAGCATGTGTATGCGCCTCAATTCTGGATACCGAATCAATCTAGTCTGTCATCCTGTTAGAGAATAGGGAAAGCTGCGACCATAGTCAGGGAGAAAAGTAGTACCTGCAGTTCAACTGAGAAGAAGGGGAAGATTCCCACATCAGCATGAGGTAGGACATTGCTGAGGTAGGTCATTGCCAAATGCCCCTGTAAGGTATGTCCATTGCATTGCATATAGAATACATGCTGATGTGGGGCAACTGCATCCGAGTTCTGTCAAAGAGGGGCAACTGTAGAGAGGCAACTGTAGACAGAACTCGGAACTCTACAGTTGCCCCTCTTTGACAGAACTCTACAGTTGCCCCTCTTTGACAGAACTCGGAAGTCAAGAAGTGACGGGAGTGAATGTCAAAACCTGGAGACGACCCATTTTTGATAAGGCCGAAGACTTGGACAAACAAACAAGATAAAAGAGATACGCCCGCAGGCATGCCCTCAGGCGGGGGGCAAAATGCAAAATGATATGCAAGAAGATTTTGACAATTGGACTTATACGCTATGTGAAGCCGATTTGGAAATTGGGCTTATACGCTACACGAAGCCAGTTTGATAATTGGATTTATATGCTTTCGCGAAGCCGGTTTGGAAATTCAGAATTTATGTAATGCAATGTAATGAAACAATGCAAATGATATGCAATGCATTTGAGATGATCAAACCACAAGTAGTATAAAACCACACAAATATCATAGAGATGATGGAGATGCAAAATCCGTCTACCATAGAAAAGGTGCCGACACCCTCAAACCACAATCCCATCAGTGGAATAGGCTTGTACACATGCAGAACTATGTGTGTGTAGACGGAACACAAGATACAAGTAATTGGGTGGCATGATATAGGTGAGGAATGATCTACTGAGGAAAGATCATGATCCTAAATGCTGGATGCAACACTACACTGCAATGCAATGAATGCAATGGATAAGACGCGCGGCCAAACTGTATCTTGCCTAAGAAAGGCATGGACAGAAACAAACCACGTCTAACACGGAAATGGTATTGTCACCCTCAAACCACAATCCCATTAGTGGAATAGGTGCGTACACAAAATCTCATTACCATGCTTCGACATGAAAAGTATGGGCACATACCAGACCAAGCTCAACATGGAAAAGCGTAAGCCATAGATGGATAATGCAGTAAATGCATGCAAACTATAATGCAATGTATTCTATATGCAATGCAATGGACATACCTTACAGGGGCAATGGACGATGTAATGTCCATTACATTGCATCCGAGTTCTGTCAAAGAGGGGCAACTGTAGACACCCCATTTTTGGCCGACCTTAAGACTCAGACGTCACCGATTGAGCGCTTAGTGATGATGCATATTGTGCTCGTTCCGAGGTTTCGGAGTCTTGGCTACAAGCCTTGCCTCTAGACTTCGGGGCTCTTTTGTGCTTTGTCTCGGTTTGCGAACCAAGTCCCGTTTTCTTTGTTTTCTCTTCCTGAAGGGGGGGGAGAGGTCTCGTAGACCATCTCTCAGTGGCCGTAGGCTATGTTTCGTGATCGTAGGCCATTTTTCCCGTTTGGAGACCAGTTTTCGGTTTTCGGAGTCATCGGCCGTGTGCCTCGATTCGGGACCACTTAACTACCTCCGTTTGCTCTGGTTTTTGGCACACACCTTGTTTCCTCTCTTTTGAGGGACACTGTGGCCCGAGAGACCACCTTCGTGGTCGCACGCCACCTCCGGTGCCTAACAGCCTGTTTTCAGGGCCCTAGGCCACGCGTTTTGGCCCCCGAACCCGCGTTTTGCATCGGTTAGGGTTCATTTTTGGTATGGACCCTATTTTCATTGTTTGGAAGGTGATAGTATAGTGGGAGACCAGAAATTCTTTTGAAAAATATTTTCTCTCTCCTCCAGCCGATTTTCTTGACAGAAAGCTGATTTTTCCCACTTTTGGATCACAATTTATGGTCTCTCATACCAGCATTGTGTTGTACTCACCTGGGAGGCCACCAATATGGGTAGGCCGACTAGCTTTTCTTCCTGACCCTTTTGAATCTTGCTAGAAAGCTGGTTTTTCCCTCTCTTGGGTCACTTTTTCTGGTTTTTCACCATGCAGTTGTATTCAACTCATCTAGGAGGCCACCTTTCTGGTATGGCCGACCAGAAATTCACCTTGATCCTTTTGAACCCTGGTCGGCTGACCAGGGGAAGTGGTCGGCCGACCACCTTGGCTGGTGGCCGCCTTCTGCTTTTTGGCCTTCCTGAGTGCAATACAACTGTGCCAGCTGTGTAGCACTTGACCCACTGTCCGAGATTTTAGCCCTTTGTTTGATCCTTTTTAGTTGGTTTTGACCCCCTTGCTTAGCTTCTTGGAGAAGCTTGACTCTTTTGTCAAGCTTCTTGAGGAAGCTTGACCCTTTTGGTCAAGCTTCTTTGAGAAGCTTTGAACCCCTCTTGAGGCTTCTCCAAGAAGCCTTATCCCTTCTCCTCCATAAAACCAAGCCTCCATCTCCATTTGCAAGGGTTAGAAAAAACCAGCTGAGGCATATACATACAACTGTCCATATCTCTCTCATCTAAGCTCAAAACACCATTGTTCTTGGTCATTTACGCTACACCTCAGAGCCTACCACCTCCACCATCCATTCTAACACTTTGGGACTGATTTTCAGGGGTTGAAGGTTCACCAACTTGGTCCAGAAGTTGCTGTATTGCTGTGCTACAAGGGTAAGCCTCTATTTCCCCTTTTCTTGCATTATTTTGCTCCATACCTTAGCCCGCAAGCATTTTTGGGTTTTGTTATAAACTTTAAAGTGTCTTATTTTGAGCTCCTTTTGAAGTTTGATTAAGGATACTTCTCTATTTGAGGTCTCCTACATCCTTTTATGCTTCATCTCTCTTTTAGGACTTATTTTGCATGATATCTTAGCCTTACTTGCAAGCATTTTCGAGATTTTCCATGAACAAAAAAAAGTCTTATTTTGAGTCCCTCTTGAAGTTTGATTAAGGGCATTTTTCTTTTTGGGGTCATTTTCCTCTTGGTATGCTTCATTTCCTCATGATTAGGGCTATGCATTAGAGCATTCGCATTGGGTTTGGTTTGGCCTCATAGCCACTGAAATCTAGTGGATTTTTAGTGGCTTATATGTGTTTTTGAGAGCTAAAATCAGAGAGGGGTGACCCCCCCTCTCCTTGTCTTGTTTGTTAGCCCTTTTGGCCTTCCAAAGGCCCCCTATTTTTCATGTTGAGAAGTCACATTTCAAGCTCAATTTTGTGAGTTTTAGGGTCTTCCTTGACTCTATCTGGAGCCCCTTTGGCCATATTTTATGTCTATCATGCACGTGTAGAGCAATCTTCCTTAAGGCCTTTCAAGGGGACCTTTCATTACATATTTTCTTGAGCCATTTCTGGGCCTTTTTGGTGAGTTTTAGGGCTGTCATAACTGAGTTCCAGAGTTGGTTTTGCTATTTTACATGTCTATCTTGTATGTGTTGAGTAATCCATCTCATGGCCTTTCAAAGGAACATACCATTCTTGCATGCATGGACCTTGTTTCCATGGGTTTTTGGGGTTTATTTAGCATACCATGTCTCTATTTTTGGCTGGTTTGGTGACCTCTCTTGTGCTTCATATACATGCCATGAAAACCATGCTTACTAGCCTATCTTGCATGTTGTTTTAGCCCTTCATGTTAGCACTTTTTGGCCATGCTTTGAACTAATATTGTGCATATTTTGGGATTGCCTTGGCTCTGTTTTTGTACTTCATGATCAAATAATGCTTGCTTTTCATGATTATAGTTCAATGCATTTGTCTAATTTTGAGTTCCGGGGTCCATTACATGCATATACTGAGGTATTTCCTTGTTTTCGGGCCATTATACATCATATCTCAGAGCTTGTTTGAATGTCATATTGTCATGTTTTATACTCTTTAAATGCGTTTGAGAGTCGGGCTTGTATGCCTCATTTACCGACCATTGAATGAGCTCCATTTCGTTGCATTTCGAGCCATCATTTTTGGCCATTTCCCCATTGTTTCAAACCTGCCTAGGGTCTGTTTGGGGTTGGTTTTGCCATTAGTGCATTGCTTTGGGTACCTCTAGTGTAACGCACTTCACTAGTTTCGGAACCCGGGCCCCCCTAGCTTGCATTATGTGCCATATTTGCATGTTTCGGGACCATTTTGTATCATGTTTCAGGGCTAGAATTTGTGTGTTTGTATGCCATATTTCTTCCTCTGCCATGCTTAGTTAGAGTTGCATGTTATGCCTCAGGATTGATACTTTGCATCCGTGCATGTTTGCATGTGTTTCAGTTATTTCATTTCCATCATATGGCCACTGATGTGAGTGTGGTTGAGGTCCACTCATGTTGGTGTAAGTCCATCGTGCATTGTGTATGCCATTTTAGTCCATAGCCTTTACGTATGCTAGGTTGCATGTTAGAGCATTGTGTATGCCATGTTACATCACGTGCATTGTGTATGCCATCTTAGTCCATAGCATTGTGTATGCTAGGTTACATGTTAGTCACATTGTGTATGCCATCTCATTTACATTGTGTTTGGGATAGGAGTTAGCCCAAGCACGGGAAACGAGGGACGTTTCGTACCCTAAGTGACGAAACGTGTCTCAATTCCCGGTTGCCGACACTCTAGATTAACCATGATGGAGTCTAGGCCTTGTTGTGTTTATACGTGCATTCATTTCACATTGAGTCGTGCAATTCGACTCCTCGGCCATCATGCATCAAGATACATGATTGGTGACATGAGAATCGAGGTCTACACTCCCTTGAGCTTGTGCAAGGACGGGGAGTGTGGTCGTGCACACATTTGTTGAAAATACCTTGCCATGTCTCTCTCTTGCTTTGTGTTGCAGAAAACTAGGATCCAGGGGCAGAAAGTGGTCGGCCGACCAGGTTTTCTGGCAGGCCGACCACCTTTTTTTGGTTTCCACCACAAAGGGTGGTCGGCAGGTGTCTCCCAAGCCAATACCTGGTCGGCAGCCTTCCCAAGGTGGAGTTTCAGCCTTCTGGAGCTTTGTGCAAGTTTCTAAAATCAGTTGCAAACAAAGGCGAGATGAGGCATCGCGATGGAATTTCTCGACGAGGCGGCTCGAGCATGCATGCATCCATCGTCGCCCAAAACAGAGCCGAGGCAGTCACATTCATGTAGTTTACATGCTTACTTAGCTAGTTTGTTAATTAGTTAATGTTGTGTAATAATTAGCTCTAGTTGTAATTATTTATTCAGACTGTATTATTTATTCGGACCCTCCGAGCGAGGGCACAATTGTAATAAGTGTGCGTGTGTGTGATGTATGTCTTCCAACCCCACGTCTTTCTCCCTTTTATTTACCAGCTTATGATGGTTAGATTAGGGCATGTTTCAATTAGCATACTTATGCTTGCATGTTTGCATCATTCATCTGTATTGCATGCACCGGGCTCAGCGCATCATACTAACTGCATTGTATTTCAATTCCAAGTTGAATACTTGTTAGTTGTAGCATTTCACATGCCATCTTTAGAATAGCCGAGCCTATTGTAGTCGCATCTTTGCATGTGTTGCATTAGGCATTTCTGTATAGTTAGGATCACGCATGGATTTCTAACATAGCTTTTATTTTGGCTTGGAATACTCGGTAAGTTTTATGCTTTAGCATCCTTGCATGCGTGTGAGTGACTGCCACGATAGCATGCTTACCATGAGGCTATTTGTTTATGTGATATACCTGCCTGAATGCCTGTGGGTGAAAGTTGGATTATCTGAATTGGAATAATGCATTGACTGTGAGTTTTAAGCCCACTAGATAGTGGCAAAACCATGTTTCCTAAGCCCACCAGAGGGTGGCAAAATCTGCATTTTTAGCCTACTTACGAGTAGCAAACCGCTTTTAAAAACCAAACATGAAATGTTTTATTCCAATTCAGGCAATCCAGTCTATACTTGTATGTTGTGCGCATCACATAGTAAATCTAGGCTAACAACCGAAATAAGAACACATAATGTTTTCAAAACTCGATATCATGGTTAGTAGAGGCCGATCTTTGATCGGGCGAGCGAGGGTGCTCACGAAGTGACCTTCCCCAATCGTACCCAAGTTCCCGAACCGAGGCAACTTTGGTGATGACGGACACGTGGCCTTAGGCAAACGAGTCAGGGTTTCCTAAATTCCCCAAAATAAAATATTTAGGTGGCGACTCTGTATCTGGCAAAGCAGTCCATGTTTTGCACTTCTTTAAAAAAAAATCTGTTTTCAAAAACAATTTGTCGGATTTGGACTCTTTGATGATCCATCGGTCTTGCATTGCACTCTGCGAGATTAGATACAGGACCGTGACATTTGAGTCCTGAACTGTAGTGAGCCCAAATGAACAGAACGGGATTTCCCTCCCGGGGCATTCGAGGACTTCTACACTATGAATTCAGATTCCATAGTAGACCTAGCAATGCAAGTCTGTTTGGAAGATTTCCAAGATACAGTCGCCCCACCAAGACTAAAGACATACCCACTGGTGGACTTCGAGTCTCTAGTATCCGATATCCAATTTGCATCACAGTATCCTTCAAGTACTGCTGGATATCTAGTATAATTAAGCCCAATGTTACGAGTAAATCAAAGATATCTTAGAACCCTTATAATTGCTTTCCAGTGTTCTACTCCCGGATTACTCGTATATCTACTTAATTTACTTACTGCATAAGCTATATCCGAGCGAGTGCGGTTCATCAAGTACATTAAGCTTCCAATAATTGGGGCATACTCTAATTGAGAAATACTTTCCTGTACATTCTTAGATAGAAACAAATTAACATCTACAGGTGTTCTAGCAAGATGATCATCATCTTTGCTGAATTTGTCAAGTATTTTCCCAATGTAATGAGATTGTGACAAAGCATATCCTTCTGATGTTTTGGTAATTTTCATACCAAGAATTACATCAGCAATGCCCATGTCTTTCATATCAAAATGTTTATTCAACATTTTCTTAGTAGTTTTAATCATAGCATTTTTACTACCTATGATGAGCATATCATCTACATAAAGACATACAATAACATAACATTTGTTTGTGTTTTTAATGTAAACATATTTGTTACACTCATTAATTTTGAATCCATTTGACATCATTGCCTTGTCAAATTTCTCATGCCATTGCTTTGGCGCTTGTTTTAAACCATATAATGATTTAACCAATTTACACACTTTCTTTTCTTTTCCTAGAACAGAAAAACCTTCTGGTTGTTCCATGTAAATTTCTTCATTTAACTCACCATTTAAGAAAGCGGTTTTTACATCCATTTGATGAATTTCTAAATTATATAAAGATACAATGGCAATTAACATTCTAATGGATGTTATTCTAGTAACCGGTGAGTATGTGTCAAAGTAATCAAGACCTTCTTTTTGTCTAAAACCTTTGACCACAAGTCTTGCCTTGTATTTGTCAATTGATCCATCTGCTTTCAATTTTCTTTTGAAAATCCACTTGTATCCAAGAGGTTTACAACCTGGTGGCAAATCCACCAATTTCCAAGTGTGATTTTGCAAGATGGATTCAACTTCACTATTGACAGCTTCTTTCCATAAAGGAGCTTCAGGACTAGACATAGCCTCTTTAAAAGTTAAATGCTCATTTTCTAACAAAAATGTTAGGAAATCTGGACCAAAAGTTTTTGAGGTTCTATCACGTTTACTACGCCTAGGTTCTTGTTCCTCATTTTGATCTAACTCTTGTTCTTGATCATGTTTTTGATCCTGACTAGTAATAGCATCATGAGATCTTTTATTGTTACTAGTCTCTTGTTCAGTCTTATTTGGAAATACATGTTCAAAGAAAGATGCATTCCGAGATTCAATAATAGTATTTACATGCATTTCGGAATGTTCTGATTTATGAATCAAAAATCGATATGCACTACTATTCTTGGCATAACCAATGAAAATGCAATCAATGGTCTTAGGACTTATTTTAGTCTATTTAGGACTAGGAATAGCCACTTTAGCCAAATACCCCCACACTTTTAAGTATTTGTAGGATGGTATTCTTCCATGCCACAATTCATAAGGTGTTTGATTCACTTTCTTTCGGGGTACTTTATTAAGTATATAATTAGCAGAAAGTATTGCTTCCCCCCACAAGTTCTGAGGTAATCCAGAACTTATTAACCTGGCATTCATCATTTTTTTGAAAGTCCTATTTTTCCTTTCAGCATTTCCATTTTGCTGAGGTGAGTAAGGAGCGGTGGTTTGATGAATTATTCCATGTTCTTTACAAAATTCACCAAAAGGTGATTCATATTCACCACCTCGATCAATTCTTAGTTTTTTGATTTTCTTACCAAGTTGATTTTCAATTTCATTCTTATATTGAATGAAAGTTTCCAAAGCTTCATCCTTGGTTAAAATTAAATAAACATAATTATATCTAGTATAGTCATCTATAAAAGTGATAAAATATTTTTTCCCACCTCTGGTTTGAATTGATTTAAAATCACATATGTCACTATGAATTAATTCAAATGGTTCCGTACTTCTTTCAATTGAATGAAAACGAGTTTTGGATAATTTTGCCTCAACGCAAATTTCACATTTATGATTTGAATCAATGTCAAATTCAGGTAAACATTTCATATTAATTAATCTACGCAAAGATCCATAATTAACATGTCCTAATCTACCATGCCATAAATTTGAAGACTCAAGCAAGTAAGAAGAAGATGTATTATTATTAATAACTGAAGGTACAACGGTCATTACATTTAACTTGAAAAGGCCATCAGACATGTAATCTTTTCCTACATACATTCAATTCTTAGTAAGTACAAATTTATCACTCTCAAATACTAGCCTAAACCCATTCTTACTCAACAGAGATCCAGAAACAAGATTCTTGCGAATGTCCGGTACATGCAGTATATTGTTAAGAGTGAGTTCCTTTCCAGATGTCATCTTATGTACAATCTTTCATTGTCCTTCAACTTTGAAAATTGAGGAGTTGTCCATAAAGAGTTGTTCACCATTGTCCACTGTAGAATAAGAGGTGAACATCTTTTTGTCAGCACAAATATGGCGAGTAGCACCAGTGTCCACCCACCATTCTTTAGGATTTCCGACAAGATTTGCCTCGGAAACAACTGCAGAAAGATTGATGTCATCGACACCATTGGAAATATTGTCCACTTCGGTCATGTGGGCTTGAGCAGGCATCTGGCTTGTTCTTCTTTTACTTTTTCCTTTGCTATGGCAATCTTTGGCCCGATGTCCCTCATTGTCACAGATGTAACATTTGCCATTAAACTTGTACTTTTTATTTCCCCCCCCCCTTTAGAGCCTTGTGATGAACTTTCTCCAGAAGACTTTCGTTTCTTGGTTTTTGAAGCATGTTCCACCACATTTGCCTTAGACTCCATAGGATGCTTACCAGACCGCTTTTCAGAATTGCGGTTGTCCTCCTCAATCCTCAAACGCACAATTAATTCTTCCATAGACATTTCTTTGCGCTTGTGTTTGAGGTAGTTCTTAAATTCCTTCCAGTCTTGTGGTAATTTTTCAATTAAGGCAGCAACTTGGAAGGATTCACTGAGAGACATGCCTTCTGCGTGAATGTCATGCAGAATGAGTTGGAAATCTTGAGCTTGGCTGATCACAGTTTTTGAATCAACCATTACAAAATCCAGGAATGTGCCAACCACAAATTTCTTTGAGCCGGCATCTTCTGTTTTGTATTTTTTCTCCAAAGACTCCCAAAGTTCTTTTGCTGTCTTCATAGGACTGTAGACGTTGTATAATGTGTTGTCCAGTCCATTCAAGATGTAGTTCCTGCAAAGGAAATCGGCATGTTTCCAGGCATCAACCGCAGCAACCACTTGTCGGTCGGTTTCATCCTCTTTCAAAATAGGAGCATCCTTATGGAGGAAACGAGTCAGGTTCAGAGTTGTAAGATAGAACAACATTTTCTGTTGCCATCTTTTAAAGTCAGTTCCTAAGAACTTCTCTGGCTTCTCTCCATGATTTATTGGTATTGTCACCACAGGAGAGGGGGTTGGTGCAATTGCAGCCACCACAGTAGTACTTGTTTGGGCATTAGTTTCAGTAGCTATCAATTCTAATTTATAAACAAAATTATAATTAGAATTTACACTACACAGAAAATTAAACCAAATTCACAGAATTAAATTCTATAAAAATAAAACACATAAGAATGTAACTTTTATTTTCCAATTAATTTGGAAATAAAATCAAATTTTATTCAACCAAATTAATTCCACACAGGAAATTAAATTCTGTAAAATAAAAGAAATAAGAAAATAACTTTTATTTTTCAATTAATTTGAAAATAAAATAAAATTTTATTTAACCAAATTAATTCCACACAGAAAATTAATTTCTGTAACACTTCAATAATTAAAATACTAAAACAGAATTTTAAGTAATGAAAACTCAGAAAATAATTTCTAAAACCCAAAATTAATTTCTGGAAAAATTTCACAAAAATATATTCTGAATTGTTAATGACACCAGTATCGTACTACTAGTTGTCAAAGAAAATAGACAGTATATTACTACTATCTGTCAAATAGCATATAACCACTATTTATTTTTTCAACTAGAATATTAATTTGTAAATCCACAGAAAATAATTTTCTTAGAAAAAGAAAGAGAAAAGGAAACAAACAAAAAAATTCTGTAAAAAAAAAAAATTCTAATTTGTCTTAAGATTGTTGGAACAATCTTCTGTGTAAATAAAATAATTTGAAACAATTCAAACAAAATAAAATAAAACTTACAGTATTTATTTTGTAGAACCGAATAAATAATTCAAAGACCAAGTCGAGTGTGTGACACCATATCCTTAAGACAAATTCGCCCCGCTACGGTGCTTACGGTTGAGTGGCGTCTATCTCCCAGGATACAATGATCTTCACAAACTTGTAGTAGCACTCCAAACAAATTTGTACGGCGAACTAGAACCTTATGTTCTTACTCTCTGAATTTTATTCTAAAACTAAAATGAAGAATAATGCACAAAATAAATACTGGACAGTAAAGAGACAACTTGCAAATTGATTTTCGGATGTAAAAACACTGCTGGAATGTTGGTATTTATAGGCAGCATACACAACCCCGAACAGGTACTGTTTTAAATCCAACATGTGCACTTTTGAAATGAATAGGTACAGGTTTAAATTCAAATAGATCTGCAACCAGATTTTTGAATCTGTTTGGAAATAATAGATCTGTAACTGCTGGGCAGTTAAAACCGAACCTGCCCTCCAGTTTGAATCTGAGAGGAATTTCGAACAGAAGGAGACTTAAATGTTGGACAAAAATTGGAATTAAATTCCCGCAATATTATTTTGAGAAAATTCAAATGAATTTTGTCCAAAAAATTAATATAAGAACCGATCCACACCCTCGCCCGAACGGACGACGGAGCGCGCACGCGTGTGTGGAGGTTTTGGCTAAGGTTTATTTTGTCCATAACTTCTCCCTTCTGCAAACTTGGGGTGTCCCTTGGGGCCCAACCCAAGTGTTGTAGGCTAGAGCTTATAAACTCAACAAAACTCTCTTAAAGTTTCAATGTGGGACACGCCTCACAAGAAAACCCACATTTAAAACTTAAATATTCAATTCCACGAACCCGAAACGACGTCATGTTCCCATTCACTCATAAATGGTTCTGACGAACCGTCTTCACCGTGTGACTTGCCACGCGGTAAGAAACACTTCACATCTTCAGACTCACCCCAAAAGACGTTCAAGGCCCACTCAATTTTGGGCTCAAAATTGACCCAAAATAAGCCTAATAAACCAAATTTTCTAACAAAACAAACTCAACTTGCACTTTTATATTTTTGCAGTTAATTTCTCTTCTATATTTTCGTCTCCACTAATTTACAAACAGGGTGTATTCTGAGGGGAAAACAAGAATAACAGTAGAGATGAAAAATATTGCAAGTTATCCAACAATTCCTAGTGACATAATGAATACTAAAAATTTGATGCTACCCCAAGTAGGCCATTATGGGGTTCTATAGTGATTGTTGGACTTGATTTATTCCTCCTTCATTATAGGCTTGTATGTGATTATGGACTTGGTTCGGTGGATTTGGTAAATTAATTGTGAGCTAATGGCCTATTAAATTATGTAAATATCTTTCATAATATAATTATTTTCTTATTTATTGACAAATAAAAAAAGGCCAGTAAACGGACTAGATTCATGCCAAATCTAGAGCCGATTTAATGTAATTTTTGAGATTGACTTTTTAATTATTTTTTTGTTTTTTTTTTTTTTGTCTTTAATAAATTTTTTAAAAAAAATTAAAATTAAAAATTTAAGGAATTTAAAAAAAAAATTGATATATATCTTTTTTTTTGTCGGCCGGCAGTAGATTATATACATTTATGAGAACAATTATATTAAATTCAGAAATCATAATCCACCAACATAAATCTACCCAACCAAGATAAGAAATAGAAAATAGTTCATAATCAATTGTTGTCGTTGACAACGATTGACGTTCCAATTAAAAGTATGTAAGGGTGTACAATTGAATTTGTCCAATTGATTTCTTAATACCAAATTACTTGCCGGATATTTTTATTTTAAAAGAGAACTGTCAAATTGAGGGATCATTTGGGAATCGACTTTTAATGATTTTTTAACATTTATAAATAAAATAATAATAATAATAATAATAATAATAAAAATTGAGAGAATAATTTGATAAATTGTAATAATTTTTTAATTTTTAGCTGAAATATTTAATTCTTAAAAATCACACGAGTTTCAATTTCGACATAAATAGCCCAGAGTAGATGCCACATATGCAATAATTTGAGGAGGGGTTAACTAGGCCTGTTGTTTGGTCCATAACCATTGGGTCAAAACATATCAAAATTACTGTAAGTAATTATTTTTGTAGAGTATATCTGATTTATAATTTTTCTTTTTTAAAATCTCCACACAAATATTTATTTTTTGATTATCATTCATGTGGGTGCTGATTTCTGACCACACTGCCAAATAGATACTCAACAGGAGAGCACATGCAGAATAGACCATACTCGAACAACCTGTCACAGAAAGATAAGAATTCCGGCAGTGGTTGGTCTACTTAGGGGCACTCCGACGATCAAGTCAATACTTAGTTATCTCTCAAAGATAGCATATAGTGTTTAACTCACTAGCCAGAATACAAAAAGCGTATCTTAGTCCCAAGAGAGTGCCTTACTTTTATAGCCAACACTAACCTGATCCCTGTAGAAGCCTAACTTCAATGGACTCTAGCTGAATGCTCATCTTGGACTCCCAGCCAGATAGAGATAAACTCCCTAAGAGCTGTATCTTTATCCAGACTGAGATCCTTCCCTATTCTAAGACTCTTGTCCCTTATCCGTTCATCTCAGATTCCGGTATCTCCGCAGATAACCTCGGCCTAGCTGAGATCACCTCGGCGCCATGACCAAGACACGTGGCACCTCGGCTGACACTCCGGTGCCACATTGGCCACGTGTTGTCATTCACAAAATATGTCCCCACATTTGCCCTTAGGTTCTATTACCTCGGCATTCTGAGGTGATGGAACTTATATCGTTTGTCCATATAGCATATCGGCTAGGACTTACTCCATCCTTCATGACCGAGATTGTCACACGTCGGCTTCACATGACCAAGACCCAAGAACCAAGCTCTTCAAGTTCCTTAACCAAGATCATCCCTCTTGCTGAGGTTCTCGCTCCATTAAATCAAGAACTCCAAGAGTTCTATCCACGTATGAGCTGTCACGCACGGTTTCTCAACCGTTTTCGCCACACGTCTTTTTCTTATTGATCTGTACCTGACACTCTCCATCAGGTCGCGTCGTTTCTGCACGCCCTGCCTAACAAGACACGTCATCCAAGGCACATTTATTGTGATTTTGCCACCTTTTCGTGTTTTAACAAAATCACTTTCTCTCTCCTTCTCTTCACTTTTGCATCCTTTGTTTTCCCTATGAGTTCAAGTTTTTCTCTCTCTAAACAAGAAACCTCCATTTTCGTTCTTTCAAAGCTTTCTGCAACTGTTTCCGTTCTTCCCCTCCGGCGAAGCATTCACCGTTCTGCTCCATTCACCATCATCGTCTGACTTTGGCATACCTCATATCGGCATCATTCTCTTCGGTAAGTCACTGTTTTCCCTCTTTTTAGTTTCAAATTTTGTTGCATTTGTTTATTGCCATTGTGAATCCATTCATGTTCTTTAATCTTTGCCTATGTTTTAAATTCGCATGTTGAGCATGTTTGTTTGCGATTTCATGTTTGTCCAACTTATATTTAGGTCTATATATGCACACACATACCACTCATACAGTTGTTAATTTGCCACTGTCCTTGTCTTTGCACATCTGCACACACTTTATTCAATATTCTTGAATTTCTATTTGTTTTCTTGAGTCTGAACCATTGTTTTTTTTTCTGTTTTTCCTGCTTTATTTCCAGATTCTTGCCTTTGATTCATGTATCTGAGTAGATTTAAGTTTGGGTTTTGATCTAGAACTCTGTTATTTAGGAAAACCAAACCAAAAACCCGCTTAGATTCTCAGAAACCTTTACTCCAGTGCTCTCTAGGGTTTAGCCGATGTTCTTAAACCCACACTTTTCTAAAATTTTGCCATAATCTTCATAAGCCGACATCATGGGTATGTTCAGGTGGAGAGTCGACACCCCTTCCAACCTAAAGTACTTTAGGAATGAGTTCTCCATCCCAGCCGATGTCCATCTTAGGTTGGCTAGGAAGGAGGACTCCATCATGCCTGATGGGGACTCCACGCCCTTTCCAGTAGTAGCCTTTATAGAGTGTGGACTCTGGTTCCTTCTAGACATCCTTTTCCGACAAGTCCTTCACTGTTACAAGCTTAACCCAATGCAGCTGGCCATTAACTCTTACAGAGTCATTAACAGCATAAATGCCCTAGCTAGCCGAGAGAATGCTAGGATAACACTAGCCAACATCCAATACTATTATACCATGTGTGGCCTGAAATCCAAAAAATGTTACATCTACTACATCAAGTCGAGATCCACTGAGTACAAACTCATAGCCGACCTCCCAGACTCCAACAAATGTGCTGGAGATGATTATTTCATCGTCTCGGGTAACTGGGAGTTCCCACCTGATGACAACCTCCACCTCTATCCTTTAAGCTGAACAGTGTTTAAAGATGGTAATGGTAAGAACCAAGTGTCACCTTACATGTTCTTAAGTCTTAATTACTTTATTCCTATATATGTTCTAATGTCTGATTTTTATACTTGCAGCTCTTCCTCAGCCATAAAAAGACTTCCGCAAAACCTTCTACCCCAGCAAAGAATTTAAGAAGCTGCTGGGCTTGCCAGTTGATCAACGCAAGGCCCCTCTGCTGCTCAACTACATTCCAACCTACAAATCCGTGCTACCGGACGTCCCCAAGAAAAACAAGTCTCCTCCTTCAACAACAACTCCCCCTACCACTTCATCACCTCGGCCTGACCAAGCCTTAACCTCTGATCCAGCAAAGCAGCCATCAACATCCACTCCCCAACTGATCCCTCCAGCCCAGCGCCAACACCGACGTCGAGCTCCACTCTTCGCTCCTGCAAGCAGAACTCATAGCCGAAAATGCCAAAGTACTGAGGTGTCGGCTTACGATCTAACCAACCCGCCTACCGTATTTCCAGCAATCCACTTCAGTACTAAAGTCACTGTCGCCGCTACCGCCGATGAGATAGGACGCAACAAGGCCGTCGTCGAAGACCTCTTGGCCGACATCCCTGGCATTGTGATAGTCCAATCCTCCCTATCGCAATCCCAACCGAAAGCCAAGCTAAAAAGGATCAAGAAGGCCAAAGTCAAGGCAACAGTGACTCAGATCGATTCTGAGGACACTTTGCTGATTTCCAAGTTGGCCGACGCTGAGAAGAGCACTCCCTCGGCTGACAAGAGGCCAGCCAAGGCCGAGGCGTCTAACTATGACAACCTTGACCTATGTTTAGCATTAATTCATGATTAAGCATGCTAAGTAAATGATTAAGATGAAATCACAAATTGATTATGTGAATGTGTTGTTTTAATTGCATTTTTATCTGTTCGATAGAGAACGATCTGTTCGCGTTTTAATTTCGAGTTGCGAATTGAAAGCCTTATCGATAACCGATTCAGAAATTGACTTGTGTTATATGCTAATTAGGATTTATAGAATTTTATGGTAGGTTTAATTAAAATTCAATTTGGAACGATTAAATTAGAATGAATAATGTTAAATTACTTTAGCTTGAGTTATTTACACATTTGTCATTGGTGGGCCTTTACAAGGCCATTTGTGTGATTTCATATATGTTTGTCACACCATTAGCCTCCCTTTCTTGCACAAAACGTGAGAGAGAGAAGAGTGGGAGAAAATTGAATTCAACAAGAGTTTTGCTTGAAATTTAGAAGAATTGAAGAGGGAAGCTTGAAGAATTGTTGATTGCTCAAGAATTTTGCTTAAGTGAAGCTTGATTGAGTAGCCTAGGTAAGAGCCCAACCTTTTAACCCTGAAATTGAGCCATCTAGTTCTTGAACACAAATTAAAAAGGTGAATTAATGGGAGAATTGAGCTAGAATTTGAGGAAGCTAAGTCAATCCATGCATGCATGTCCATATCATTGAATTTTGAGATTGTTTTCATGGAAATTTCCACATGCATGTTAATATTATGGTTGTACTCTAGAAATTCACCATGTTTTTTAGTTGAATCTTGCATTTGATCATACTTTGGAGTTTTGGAGTTCATGAGAACTCATGCATGTCATGTCTTTGAATCAATCATAAAGTTTTAGTTGAAATTTGGAACAATTGACACATTTTTGGGCTTTAATTTTATGAAATGATCTTTAAAACATGTTATGTTATGAGTTTCTAAGTATTTTCCAGAGAATTGGCCCAAAAGGATGAGTTTTGGCATATTAAATCCATGTTTTGAAGTTTGGGAGCAAATCTGGAAAACCCAAAATTTGGCTTCCTCGCTCGAGCGAAGGATTCCACGCTCGAGCGACCACCTTTGTTTTCAGACTTTCACTCGAGTGACGGAATGCTGGCTCGAGCGTAAATTGCAAGCTCTCAAAATTTCTACGTGTGCAAAAGCACGCTCGAGCGACAAGACTTACGCTCGAGCGAAGAACTATGTCTCACGCTCGAGCAAGCATCGAGCAGAGATTTTCAGCAACGAGTACTTTTTACATTTTTGTAGATCGCTCGAACGAAGGAGTCTACGCTCGAGCGACCAAGAACATTTTTCATGTCCGCTTGAGCGAAGAAAGCCACGCTCGAGCGAGACCCCTGTTTTTAACAAATTTTGAAAAAATGTTTTTAAGTACATTTTTGCATCCTTATTCCATCCTAAGCATTCCTAGGCCATGTTTAAGGCATCATAATGAGGATAATGATATAGAACCACACTAAAAGAAGTAAGAGACTAAGTTATTAATTCCGAGTGTGTAATATAGTATGCATTCATTCTATAACTGTGCAGGTTTGACACCCGAGGAAGCTGATTAGCCTGCTTAAGCCCTGTGATCTGTGAGTAACAATGTTGTAAAACTATGTTCAATTATTATTATTTTCTGAATGATTAACTGTACTATTTTCCTGAAATGACACTGTTTACTGAATGAATGTTTGTCCTACTTTATGAACTGTACTCGTAGCATCCATAGCAACTGACTGTTCTGTTACTGTTACTGCTACTGTTACTGAGATCTCTGTCAGTTCCTATCCTTAGAACTACTGTTACTGTATCGATGGCCATCAACTGACTGTTCGGTCTATTAACACCTACTATACTGTTCTGCTATCGGATGTACCACGTATGACTGCATGATTTCTAAATGACTGATATGACATGAAATACAAGTCACTGATTGAATAACTAATCTACTAATGCAAATGACTGTCTTATTTACCGAAAGGACATTCATTCTTAACCCCTTTACACATTTGTTATTCACTGGGCTTTGGCTCACAGTTTATATATTTATGTAGGTGGCCAAGCACTAGACCACAGCTAAAGGCGCCGACTTAAGCTCCCGTTTTGTCAAGCCATCCATTGTGCCTCATATCGAGGTTCCAAACCTGCACGAGTCGAGGCTGTACAGTTGTGGTGAAGGGATTAGGTCCCTAACCTGTATGCTACTGTGTATATGTGTTTTTGTTATGTATATATATATATGGCTATGAATGTGGTTATGTCCATAAAAGTTTTTTTCCCATTCAGGTTTTCACAGCTCATTGGATATCTTTTTATTACTGATTGGCTTCCGCTAGCCCCTTTATTACTGTATTATTGTCATTACTATTAAGCAGGCCTTTGGTAATCACGGATTACTGGCCGGTTACGATGCTAAACCCTTAGGGGCGGGTTTGGGTCATGACACTAACCCACCACAATCAAAAAGGCCGAGGACCAATGGCTCTTCTGATCCTTCCAGTTTCCGTGCTGATGCTCCTTGGAATCCATCTATTTTGGTCGGAGACCGACCACTTCTTGCTAGGGATAGCTCACTTGACGACTTGGAAGTTGGTGCTGCTATTTCTACTGATGTTCTGCTCCTTGCCGATATTAACTGGATTGCCGAGCTATCGGAGTATGAAAATTACGCGATGATGATGCAGCATTGCATCTTGGTAAGTTTAAACAATTGTAACTTCTTATCTAACTTTAACTCTGGTTTGCATACTTAATTAATTTCCTTTGCACTCCTGCAGGCTATCCAGCAGGGTCACTCCCTGGAAATCAAGACCGATGCGTTTAAAAGGGAGCTTACCTAGAAGACCAATGAGGTAGCCCAGCTTCTCACTTCTCTTAACAAAGCCAGGGGTCGCATCCGAGGTCTTCTTGATAAAGCTAAGGCTACTGAGCTAGCTCTGAAAACAGCCGAGGACCGAGCCGAGGCTGCGGAGAATGTCGTCGAGGTCGCACAGGCCGAGGCAAAAGAAACCAAAGAGAATGAGGCCCAGGCCTCGACGGAGCTCTAGACGGCATTGTCTACAAAAGCAGCCGAAATTGAAGAGACGAACGAGAAGGCCTACGCCGAGGGGGCAACCGACTTCCGCACCCTTGGTTGGATAGCTACTCTGAAAGAGCTGGTTGTCCCTGAGGACTCTTCCGTCTGAGATGAAGGCCGACTTGCAATGTCATTCCCTCATGTTCCAAGCCAATCTGAGGCTAAGGTTGGGGGAGAAGAAGGGAAAGAAGGAGAAGAAGAAGACGAAGAACAAACCGAGGTGGTAGCTGGCGCCGAGGGTTGTGCTGGGGCCAAGTCCCTAACTCTGAATGAGCAAGTCCTAGACTTGACTCAGGACGAGGAGGACGAGGTCTCCAAGAGTGCCTCTCCCAAAAGGACTGCTTCAGAGGCCGAGATACATTCCGCCGAGAAGAGCCTTGACAAAACTCTTCAGGAGATTGATGTCGAGCTCGAAGTAGAGAAAACTGCCAGAAACTTTCCCAGCTTTCTGCCGAGGCCGACACTCAACCACCCGCCGATATAGAATAGCCTTTTTTAGCATCCTCTCTCTGTTTTGACATCTTGTATTTTTTTCATCTATAGTTTCTGTAACTTTGTTAGACAATGTTTTAATTTCAATCTGGCTGATGTGCCTTTTGTACCTTAAACAAGTTGTCTTTTGAATACAAGCCTCTTCATTCCTTTTAAGTGTTGAATGTCTTCCTTTCTCTTATGTATGTTTTCCACTTTCATACTAAGAATAATTTTGCATGTCTTCAAAGCATACCTTTAACTGTATATCTCCTCGGAATAAAGTATCTCGGATATGCTTCTGATTGTTTATCTCGGCCTTAGCTTAACACTTGAAAACATTGTAAAAATATTTTCACAAATTTTGTTTTAAACTTGCCACTTCACTCTCAGTTTATCAAGACTTCTGTCTTCTATATTTCCCAAGTTTGGCAACCTGACCATCTCGGCAAGTATGTATGTATTTCATGCAATTACCTCGGCCTAACTTCAACTTGTAAATTTTTCAGAAAATTTCAACAAGTGTTAAGCCAACTCTAACTTGTAAATTTCTTTATAAAATTCGAAATCCCAAACACTTTAACTTTAAACTTTTACTTAACAGTCTCTAGCTCCTCCAGCTCCTTGCCCCCTAATGTGAACTAAAGTTTCACTTATGTCCACATTAAGTACATATAGTTTTTGCCGAAGTCAGATTCAAACAAAGACTAACCAAGGTTCTAACCCTTGGTTTCTTTGTTAATCTAACTGAAATGCATTTAGTTTCATTCTAAGCTTAATTCTGTCGACATGGTAAGGCTATGCTAAACCAACTTAGTTCAACTCCATTATATGCAAGTCCAGTTTCATCTCTGCCATATAATGAGTCTAAGTTATTCGTCATGTTTCAATCAGAAATATCGCCAACTTAGTTCAACTCTGTTATATGCAAGTATAATTCAACTCTGTCATATAATAAGTCTACGTTATTCGTCATGTTTCAATCAGAAATATCGTCAACTTAGTTTAATTCTATTATATGCAAGTATAATTCAACTCTACCATATAATAAGTCTAAGTTATTCGTCATGTTTCAATCAGAAACATCACCAAAGGATTGGTTAGTCCAATAACACAAATTTTTAAATTTTTAAAAAATCAGGCTAAAAATTTTTATTACTACCTTGGCTAGAAAAATCATGACATAAATTTCGAAAACAAAAAAGTCTAATGATAAAAAAACTTTAAGTTGCAAGTGTTCCAAGTTCTTGGCAACTCCTTGCCTTCACTGTCTTCAAGCCGATATGCCCCGTTGCCGGCGACCTAGATGACCCTATAAGGCCCCTCCCAATTTGGGCCCAGTTTTCCTTCTCTAGGATCCTTTTTGTTGTCGACGATCTTTCTTAAGACGAGGTCCCCAACTTGAAACTCTCTTGGGTTAACCTTCTTGTTGTAAGCCCTAGCAAGCTGCTGCTGGTATGCCCCCAGCCGAATTGCTGCTCTCTCCCTTCTTTCTTCCAGTAAGTCCAGATCTCGGGCGAGAAATGCCTCATTAGTCCTATTCTCTACTCCTTGGGTTTTGATCCCAGGGATGCCGACTTCTAGTGGGACAACTACTTCTGTTCCATAAGCCATGGCAAATGGGGATTCCCCAGTTGATCTTCTCGGCGTAGTCCGATATGCCTAGAGTACATTGGGCAATTCTTCCACCCACTTTCCTTTAGCTGCTTCCAGCCTCTTCTTGATCCCATCCAAGATAGTCTTGTTGGATGCTTTTACCTGATCATTACTCTGAGGAAAACTTGTGATGGAGTAATAATTCTTGATATTGTACTTTGCACAGAAGCTTTTGATTAGCTTACTGTCAAATTGTGTACCATTGTCTACTACTATTGCCCTTGGGATCCCGAACCTAGTGATGATGTTCTTCCATATGAAATTCTTCACATCAATGTCTTGAATCTGCTACCAGCAGGAACTTCCTTTGTCCAGTAGCTTGAGGTAGTTGTCCAACAAGATCCATGCCCCACTGGGCAAATGGCCAAGGGTTGGACACTGGGTCTAAATCTGCTATTGGTTGATGTATCAAAGGTGCGAACCTTTGACACTTCTCACACTTTCTAACATAAGCTTTAGCATCTTTCTGCATATTGGGCCACCAGTACCCCTGAGTAATGGCTTTATGAGCAAGTGACCTGCCCCCAGCGTGGCTTCCACATACTCCTTCGTGTATTTCATACAAGAAGTCTTCAACTTGTGAAGGATGCACACATCTCAAAAGGGGACCAATAAAAGACCTTCTGTAGAGATGTCCTTCTACTGCTAGACTGAACCTCGCCGACTTCAGTCTGATCTTGTGTGCTTCCTTGCGATCATCTGGCAGCTTCTCATCTTTAACGAATATTACTATTACATCTATCCAACTTGGTCCCATTTCTACACACATTGCTTCGTACTCTGTGATCAGTGGTTCCACACTCGGGCTTGACAAATAGTCAACCATTATTGTCCTTGCCTCCTCTAATTTCGTTGCACTAGCCAAGTTAGCCAAGGCATGGGCATGGTTGTTGTCATCTCGGCTAACCTGTTGCAGTCGACAGTCCTAAAACAAGGCTAGTAGTCTAACAACCTCTTTGACATAGGATATCATTCTTTCATCTCGGGCTGCATACTCGCTTGTTGCTTGGTTCACAATAAGCTAGGAGTCATAAAAGACCACTACCTCGTTGGCTTCCATTGCTGCTGCCAACTTCAATCCTGTGATTAGTGCTTCATATTCTGTTTCATTGTTTAAGGCTTTAAACCCTAGTCGAATAGATTGTTCTAGCATCCGTCCATCTGGCGATACTAGCACTACTCTTGTCCCCGCTCATTGACGGTTTGAACTCTCATCCACAAAAAGGCGGAAGGAGTCGCCGATGTAAATATCGCAGGGCTTGAGTTACTCTTCTTTCTTTTGCTCTGCTGTGGCGTTTTTCATTCCCAGCTGGGTCTCTTCTTGTTCCCCTAGACATCCTAAGCCACGGCTCATCGGAGCCCGACGTGGGATGGCACCAAGTGTGAACTCGGCCATGAAGTCGGCTAGAACCTGGCCTTTGATTGTTGTTCTAGGTCTGAACTCTAAATTGTACTGGCCCAATACCACTGCTCATCTGGCCACTCTGTCTATCAGATCTCCTTGCTGTAGCAGGGACTTCAAAGGGTGCTCAGTCAATATCACAATTTTATGGGCTTGGAAATAATGGTTCAACTTCTTGGAAGCCATTATTAAGGCTAATGTCAATTGCTCCAGGGGTAAATACCTGGTCTCCGTGCTCACTAAGGTTTTACTTACATAGTAAACTACTCTATATTCCCTCTTCTCTTCTCTAATTGCCACTGCACTCACTGCATGCTCCGAAACTGCCAAGTATAAGAAAGTTCCTCTCCAAGTACAGGATTTGAGAGAACTAGAGCTGTGGTTAGGTATTTTTTCAAGTTGGTCAAGGCGACTTTGCACTCTTCTATCCACAAAAAATCTGTGGCCTTCTTCACTAAACTAAAAAATGGTTTGCATTTGTCAGAACTTCTGCTTATAAACCTATTTAGGGCTGCGGTCCTTCCAGCCAACATCTGCACTTATTTTGCTGACTTTGGGCTCTTCAAATCCAAGATGCCCCTGATTTGATCTGGGCTTGCCTCAATATCCCTTCTGGTAACCAAGTACCCCAAAAACTTACCAGACCCAACTCCAAATGCACATTTTGAAGCATTGAGCCGAAGCCGATATGTTTTTAGGATGTCAAAGATTACCTTCAAGTCGGCCAGATGATCCTCAGGTTCTTTGGTCTTCACGACCATGTCGTCGATGTATACCTCCACTGTTTTGCAGATCTGATGTCTGAACATCTTGGTCACCAACCTCTGATACGTTCCTCCTATATTTTTTAACCCGAAAGGCATCACTTTGTAGTAATACAGCCCTTTTGGGCTGATGAATGCAGTCTTCTCTTCATCAGAGGGGTACATTGCTATCTGATGGTACCCCATGTATGCGTCTAGGAAGCTCATCCTTCCATGCCCTGAAGTGGCATCCACCAATTGATCGATTTTGGGGAGTGAGAAACTGTCCTTGGGACAAGCCTTATTTAGGCTAGTGAAGTCCATGCAGACCCTCCACTTCTCATTCTTCTTCTTCACAACAATTGTGTTTTACCTTTCGAATCGCTCTGGCCTCCAGCATTTTTCCCGCCTCCTCTTCTACTGCCTCAACATGCATCAACGTTGGCCTCCTTGCTCGTTGGATGACAGGTTTAGCCGGCCTATCCACATTCAGTCTATGGCAAGTGACATTGGGGTCAATGCCAGGCATCTCGTGTGGCATCCAGGCAAACACCTCAATGTTTGCTTGTAAGAAGGCTTCTAACTCCATTTCTTCTTCCTCGGCCAATCCTGAGCCAAGAAGGAAGAAACGCTCTTCATCCCCTTGCTGGACTAGAATCTTCTTCAGGGCTTCCTCACTTTTCTCGGCTGGTTCTTTGCCGACGTCATCCAAGACCTCCATGTCCTCGTCCTCAATCTCAGTTGTGTTTGCTTCTCGTACGTTACAAGTGGATTTCATTGCTGCCATGGAGTAATTCTTCACCTGTACTTGATCTCCTCTGATCTCCTCAATTCCCTGTTCTGTTGAGAACTGCAATAGTTGGTGCAATATTA
This sequence comes from Camellia sinensis, assembly GCF_055761805.1. Classification (NCBI taxonomy): domain Eukaryota; kingdom Viridiplantae; phylum Streptophyta; class Magnoliopsida; order Ericales; family Theaceae; genus Camellia; species Camellia sinensis. The sequence continues at coordinate 9,117,232 of NC_138968.1, forward strand.
AGGGAGCAGCCCTCATTGCATGCAACCACGGCCTTCCCAAGATAACGTTGTAAGGTGAAGGGGTGTCAATGATTATAAACTCTGTGCTCACTTTCTTGGTGCCTACCTGTACCTCCAAATTTATTGCCCCCAAGGGCCATGTCGACGTTCCATTAAACCCGACCATTAGACTGTTGGACTGTTCCAAATCATCTTGGTGAAAGTCGAGCTTCTTGTAACATCTGACATACATGATGTCATAAGAGCTGCCTGGGTCAATTAGAATGTGCCTTACCTGGCACTCTCCAATCTTCAAGGATATCACCAGAGCATTGTTGTGTTGATGATGCACCATATTTAGGTCGGTTTCAGTAAAGGACACCATTGGTCCTTGGCACTCGTCTGCCCTAGGCCTTTTTTGCTAGACCTGACACACATGCTGTAAGTGTTTCACCCTCTGACCTTTGAGTGAATCACATTGATCACTCAAGGTCCGTCTGCTGGCAGTGGTGCTGGTGGAGGTGGTGTTGCCGGTGCTTGAGGTAGCCTTGCTTGCTCTTCCCTTATTCTGGTGTCATCCACCAGGTGCCTTAAGTGACCTTATCTCACAAGGTCTTCCAGATGTGTCTTTAGGGCTCTATACCCCTGAGTTAGGTGCCCGTCCTCATTGTTGTAGGGACAGTGCTTCCCCAAGCTTCTTCCCATAAATTCGCCAAGGATCTTCTCTGGTGCTCTATAGTAAGGTTGGTTCCTAATTCTTTCCAGGACTTTGTAAATTGGGATCCAAAACACTGTGGTGACTGCCTGTGCAGCCCTTAATCTTGTTTCTTGTCTATTAAATTTGTATTATCTCGGCCTCGCTTCGGCGAGCCATTCCTCTTCTCTTGCTTTGACGCCATGGTCCCTTGTGTGTCTTCCTCTACTCTCGCATATTTCTCGATTCTGGCCATAAGTTCCTCCATACTTTTTGGCAGTGTCTTTGACAATGATTTTTGAAGCAGACAGTCATCATTCAGGTCGTTCTTAAAAGACACGACCGCCACCTCTTGGTTGCACCCTGGTATTCGGTTAAACACCTCATAATACCTCTTGGCATTAGCCCTGAGGCTCTCATCCTTGCCAATTCTCAAAGCCATCAGGGAGTCTACCCTCAACAGCTGTAGTTTGTTTGTAACAAACCTGGCCACAAACATCTCGGCCAGGCCTTCCCAGTTTTTCACAGTTCCTTTCGACAACTTGTGAAACCAATCTGATGCTATTTCCCCAAAGGATGAGGGAAACACCTTGCAGAGCAATGGCTCGTTCCCGGTGTACAGTGCCATTGAGTTCAACTATAAGTCGATATAAAAGTTGGGATCGGATTTACCGTCGTATATCTGGAATCTCGACATATGGAACCTTTTCGGGGCCTCAAACTTGTCTAACTCCACCGAGAACTTTGACCGGAGATGTTACCTCGGCATCTTGTCGTTTCCTCTGAAGGTAATCCCCCAAATCCTTCTTAGTCCGTCCAAGAGCTCGGCTGTCAATGGCTTTCAGCCGTTTTGGTACGCTGCTCCCGGTGTCGTTGTGAGTCCTCTTAGACCTCCCTCCATTCGTCATGTCAAAGCAAAGCTCCTTCCCTTAAACATGCTGATGTTCTTTGGCGTAGGTTTCTTTGGCACGATGTGTCTTCTGAGACTCTCCTCTCATTGATTTGCCTCACTTGACCTCCCATGAAGGCCGATGAAAATGCTCTCTTGCCCTATCATGCTGGGGGACTGCGGGGATTGCTTTCTGCCCCCGTTTCTGGGCATCGTTCTTGGTCGCTAGAATCGGCATGTCCTCCAATGGGAACGGTGGCTGGATGACGTTGTTCTACATCATGAAATTAACAACCGACTGCAGGTCTGCCAATTTGTTTGCCATCCCCTGCATCTCGCCCGCCCTCCTCAGGCATCTATCTTTCCATGCATGGAGGTCGCTTTCGTTGTAATACCCGCCCTGACATGCTTTCTTTGGTATGTCTCCCTCTTCGCCGACGTCTTTTTCTCTGGGATTCTTATCCCAAGGTTCTTCGTTATAGTTATCCTCCTCTACGTTAAGTTCGGCATTTTTACAACTCTCACTAGGGATGTCGCCGCCAATTCTTTCTTTATGCCTGTCGTTGGCCATCTATTTTTCTTACGTTTCCCACAGACGGTGCCAAATTGTGGGTGCCGATTTCTGACCACACTGCCAAACAGGTACTCAGCAGAAGAGCACATGTAGAATAGACCGTGCCCGAACAACCTATCACAGAAAGATAAGAATTCTGGCAGTGGTTCGTCCTTCCGAGGACACTCCGACGATCAAGTCAGTACTCAATTATCTTTCAAAGATAGTAAATAGTGCTTAACTCACTAGCCAGAATACAAAAAGCGTACCTTAGTCCCACGAGGGTGCCTTACTTTTATAGCCAGTACTAACTTGATCCTTGTAGAAGCCTAGCTTCAATGGACTCTGGCTAAATGCTCATCTTGGACTCCCAGCCAGATAAAGATAAACTCCCTAAGAGCCTTATCTTTATCCAGACTGAGGTCCTCCCCTATTCTAGGACTCTTGTCTCTTATCCATTCATCTCAGATTCCGATATCTTCGCAGATAACCTCAGCCTTCTTAAGACAGATTCCTTTTTAGGTATCTTCATTGTATTTAATTTTCTGTGTTTTCAAATTAATATTCTGGTTGGAAAAATAAATAGTGATTTATGCTATTTGACAGATAGTAGTAATATACTGTCTCTTTTCTTTGACAATAACTAGTAGTACAATACTGGTGTCATTAACAATTCAGAATATTATTTGGTATTACAGAAAATTCTTGTGATATTTTATTTTTCTAGTTTTAGTAACAAGGAAAATAAAATTATTTTGTTGTTATAATTATTTTCTGGTTTTAGTAGCTAGAAAATTAATTTGTGTTTTAATATTTTCTGATTTTTGTAATCAGAGATTATGGCTACTACAACTCAAACTGCATCTGGCAGTGGTACTCCTATTGTTACACCTACGTCGGTCCCTATCCAGAACCATGTTCATGTACCAATCAATCATGGAGAAAAACCGGAAAAATTTAACGGTACCGAGTTTAAGAGATGGCAGCAGAAGATGCTGTTCTATCTTACAACTCTTAATTTGGCCCGGTTTCTCCATGAAGAGGCTCCAACACTTAAAGAGGGTGAAAGTGATCAGCAAGTTGTTGCCGCTGTAGATGCTTGGAAACATTCAGATTTCCTGTGCAGAAACTATATCCTAAATGGCCTTGACAATATGTTGTATAATGTATACAGTCCTCTGAAAACAGCAAAAGAATTGTGGGATTCTTTGGAGAAGAAATACAAGACAGAAGATGCCGACACGAAGAAATTTGTCGTCGGTAAATTTCTGGACTTTGTTATGGTAGACTCCCAAACGGTAATATCTCAAGTTCAAAGTTTTCAAATAATTTTGCATGATATTCATTCAGAAGGTATGTCTCTTAGCGAGTCATTCCAAGTCGCTGCTTTAGTGGAAAAGTTACCACCGGCTTGGAAAGATTTCAAAAATTATTTAAAACATAAACGCAAATAGATGACTATGGATGAATTGATTGTAAGATTAAGAATTGAAGAAGATAACCGAAAGGCTGAAAAGAGGAATGGGAAAAATCCCTTTGAGTCCAAAGCTAATGTGGTTGAACAAGTTCATAAACCACATAACAAAAAGAGGAAGTTTACTGGAGATGGTCCTAAACAAGGCGATAGTAGCAAGAAGTTCAAAGGAAAAAGCTATAACTGTGGCAAAACTGGACATCGAGCTTCTGACTGCCGCCGCCCTAAAAAGAATCATGGAAGTACAAGTAAGAAGACCACCAATCAGGCCAATCTAACAGAATTGGATTACATCTCTGACGGAGTGAATGACATCAACCTTTCTGCTGTGGTGTCTGAGGCTAACTTGGTTGGAAATCCCAAAGAGTGGTGGGTTGACACTGGAGCAACTCGTCACATATGTGCGGACAAGAAGATGTTCACTACCTGCAATGAGGCTGCAAATGGTGAACAACTTTTCATGGAAAATTCTTCTACTTCTACTGTGGCTGGACAAGGGAAAGTGATCTTGAAGATGACATCAGGGAAAGAACTGACCCTCAACAACGTACTGCATGTACCTAACATCCGGAAGAATTTAGTTTCTGGGTCTTTGTTAAGTAAAAATGGTTTTAGGCTTGTTTTTGAGTCTGATAAATTTATATTAATAAAGAGTGGTATGTATGTTAGTAAGGGATACATGAGTGATGGTCTCTTTAAGTTGAATGTAATGGCAGTTGTACCGAAAGTTGCTATGAATAAAAATAACACATCTTTTGTTTATATTCTTGAGTCAAATTTATGGCATGGTAGATTAGGACATGTGAATTTTGATACTTTGCGTAGATTAATTGGTTTAGATTATATACCAAAGTTTGAAATTAATCCTAATCATAAATGTGAAATTTGTGTAGAAGCGAAACTAACTAAGGCTCCATTTAAATCGGTTGAAAGAAAAACCGAACCTCTAGAATTAATTCATACTGATGTATGTGATTTAAAATTTATTCAAACTAGAGGAGGCAAAAAGTATTTCATAACATTTATCGATGATTGCACAAGATATTATTATGTTTATTTACTTAGAAGTAAAGATGAAGCCTTAGAAATGTTTAAACTCTACAAAACAGAAGTTGAAAATCAACTTGGTAAAACCATTAAAATGGTTAGAAGTGATAGGGGTGGTGAATATGATGCACCATTAAATGAATTTTGTGCACAACATGGCATTATTCACCAAACTACAGCCCCTTATTCTCCACAGCAAAATGGAATTGCTGAAAGGAAGAATAGAACCCTAAAAGAAATGATGAATGCCATGTTACTAAATTCAGGTTTACCACAGAACTTGTGGGGGGAAGCAATATTGTCTGCTAATTATGTTCTTAATAGAATACCCCACAAGAAAACTAAAAGCATTCCTTATGAATTGTGGAAAGGTCGACCACCTTCCTACAAATACTTAAAAGTGTGGGGGTGTTTGGCAAAAGTTGAAGTACTTGTTCCTAAAAAGACTAAGATTGGACCAAAAACAGTAGATTGTGTGTTTATTGGTTATGCTCAGAATAGTAGTGCATATCGGTTTCTGACTTATAAATCAGAAATACCTGATATAAATGTGAACACTATTATAGAGTCAAGGAATGCTGTGTTTTTTGAACATGTCTTTCCTTACAAGAAAGGACAGGAATTAAGTTCACAGAAAAGAACTTATGATTGTACACAAAGTCAAGAGACTAATGACAATCAAACACAAGAGACTAGTAATAGTCTCGACCAACAGGATTTAACTAATGATGAACCAAGACGAGGTAAAAGAGCGAGAACATCAAAATCCTTTGGTCCAGATTTTCTGACATACTTGTTAGAAAATGAACCTCAAAGCTTTAAGGCAGCAATGACAGGTCCTGAAGCACCTTTGTGGAAAGAGACTGTTAATAATGAAATTGAATCCATTATGCAAAATCATACTTGGGAATTGGTGGATCTTCCACCAGGTTCTAAACCTCTTGGATATAAATGGATATTCAAGAGAAAAATGAAAACAGATGGTTCAATTGACAAGTATAAAGCAAGACTTGTTGTTAAAGGTTACAGACAAAAGGAAGGTCTGGACTATTTTGACACATATTCCCCTGTGACAAGAATAACATCCATTCGCATGCTTATTTCTATAGCAGCGTTGTTTAAATTAGAAATACATCAAATGGATGTTAAGACAGCTTTCTTAAACGGTGATCTAAATGAAGAGATCTATATGGAACAACCCAAAGGGTTTGTAGTATCAGGACAAGAAAAGAAAGTTTGTCAACTTGTAAAATCCCTTTATGGATTAAAGCAAGCACCTAAGCAATGGCATGAAAAATTTGATCATGCAATGCTTACTAATGGGTTTAAGATAAACGAATGTGACAAATGCGTCTATGTTAAAAACACTGACCAAGGATATGTCATAGTTTGTCTTTATGTAAATGACATGCTTATCATTGGAAGCAGTCAAAACATGATCAAATCAACTAAGCAGATGCTTAACAAAAGATTTGATATGAAAGATATGGGGGTCGCAGATGTTATATTAGGAATGAAAATTACTAAAACATCTAACGGATATGCATTATCTCAATCTCATTATATTGAGAAAATTCTTGATAAATTTATCAAGGATGATTTGAATTTAGCTAGAACACCTGTAGACATCAGTCTTTATTTATCGAAAAATAAAGGTGATGCAGTGTCTCAGTTAAAATACTCCCAAATCATTGGAAGCCTAATGTATCTAATGAATTGTACTCGTCCTGATATAGCTTATGCTATCAGTAAATTGAGTAGGTACACTAGTAATCCCGGAGAAGACCATTGGAAAGCGATCATTCGAGTTCTTAGATATCTAAGATTTACTCGTGATCATGGTTTGAATTTTACTCGATATCCAGCAGTACTCGAAGGTTATTGTGATGCCAATTAGATATCGGATACTAAAGATTTAAAATCCACTAGTGGATATGTCTTTACTCTAGGAGGCGCTGCTGTTTCTTGGAAGTCCACGAAACAAACTTGCATCGCACGATCCACAATGGAATCCGAGTTCATTGCTTTAGACAAAGCAGGTGAAGAAGCAGAATGGCTTCGTCACTTCTTAGAAGACATTCCAATGTGGCCAAAACCCGTGCCAGCTATTTGCATTCATTGTGATAGTCAATCTGCAATAGGCAGAGCACAGAATCATATGTATAATGGTAAGTCACGACATATTCGTCGTCGACATAATACCGTAAGGCAATTGTTGTCAAACGGAATAATCTCAATAGATTATATAAAATCTAAAAAGAATATTGCGGATCCGTTCACAAAAGGTTTGACAAAAGAGCTAGTGTATAGTTCATCGAAGGGGATGGGATTAAAGCCTATTACATAAGAGTCGTCATAATGGTAACCCTACTTATATGACTGGAGATCCCAAGAACTAAGTTCAAAGGGACAACTAAGTTATGTATGGCTCGCCAGAAATCACCAAGGGATTAAAATTCCTACCCATTCCTATGGTGAGAGTGATATCTGCAACATATGTTGTATGCAGGGGTATAAGGATAAGCTTTGCTTTTAATGATTACTTATATCTTGATTAAGGCATAAAATCAAGATGAGTATAAGGAGATACTCACAATAAGAATCACCTATATGAGTGTTGAACTGGGGCCGGTTCTATGAGAATGAAGAGGCTAAATTCTCTAGAAACACTTATGAAAACCAGGCGCGTTCAAGGCCAAAATGAACACAACAGTGAGAACCACGATGTGTTAGAAGATATTTTGTGTGAAATCTATTGTCTTGGCTAACACAAACGGCTGAACAATTCAAGGCATCGCGTCCATTGGTTAGCCAGTAAGTCCGATAGGTTATCACTAGGGAAGGTTCAAGGCCGAAAACTACCTATCCTGATGCAAGATATTTTCGACTTATACTCTTTCGTTAAGTCTGCATATTGTTGCATTTCCGTTGTCATCAAATTCCATTCATGTGGGGGATTGTTGGAAATGGTAGAAAAATTCTGGGTAAAACCAGAATTTTTTCTCAAGTTTGGTCTATGTTTTAAGTGGGCCCCGAGTGTCGATTTACTCGGGTCAAAGTGATAACGCGTTCTATACCGCGTTGTGATTCACGTGGTATATTTGGTTGCTCAAAACCATTACCGAGTGAATGGGAAATTGAAGCCAAAGTGTGCTCCATGGAAATGGAGTTTTGGTGGAAATTCCTTAAGGTTGTAAATTGGCTTGTCCCACATTGATTTGGTGGGAAGTTTTGAAAGGGTTTATAAGGCTTAGGGTGAGACACTTGGGGTGTGCCCCAAGGGGTACCCAAGTGTTTTAGAGGGAGAGGTTATGGGCAAAATGGGCTAGACCCATTGGACCCAAAAAATCACCACACACGCGCGCGCGCGCCGCTGCCGTCCGGTCGGGCGGGCTGGGCTTGGGCGCGGGTGCGTGGTGTGTGGTTGGGTTGGGCTTCTAATCTTTTTGGGCCAAAAACATTTGAATTTAATTTTATTTTTTATTAAAATAAAATCCATAATTCAAATTAAATTGGTTTGGATTTTATGTTCATCCAAACCGGACCCTTCCCGTTTTCAAATAGAATTAAACTGATTTGGATTTATTGCTCATCCAAATAGAGCCCTTCCCGTTTTTATCTGTTTGAATAAATTAACCCAACAGATTCAAATCTGTTCAAATTTGAAACTAACAGGTTTCATACCTGTTCAATTCAAAACCAAGAGCCACTTTTACCTCTATAAATAGACTAGCCTCCCATTTGGATTTTACTCCAATTTTTCGTACTCCATCCTCTGCAAATTATATTCTTCATCTTGCTGCATTTTATTTCCGAAAGAAAGAGTGTAAACACTTAGTGTGTTCGTAAGGCAAACAATTTGTAGTACTGCTATTGTTTGTGGTAAGATCATTTCATCCTGAGAGATAGGCGTCCAAATTCTGAAAGCACCGTGGAGAGGACGAATCTGTTTTAAGGACACAGTGTTAAACACTTGACTTGATCAGAAAAGCTATTCAAATAAATTAACCAAGTAAGTTGTTTAATTTTATTCTGTTTTTATTTGTTTATTTAATCAGATTTTAATTTTGTTTTTGTAACAAAATAAAATCTGTGGTTTTATTTATTTATTTATTATTTCGAGTTTGATTTTTGTAATCAAACAAATTCTCTCCTTTTCTTTATTTCTTTATATTCTTGTTGTTGTTTTGTACACAACAGAATTTAATCTATTTAAATACAGTGAAGATTGTCCAACAACCGAGATCACCTCGGCGCCATGACCAAGACACGTGGCACCTCGGCTGACACTCCGATGCCACCTTGACCACGTATTGTCATTCACAAAATATGTCCCCACAATTCACAAGAAAGATACCAACTTAAATTTATTCACGAAACTGGCTACACAACTAAAATCAAAAAAATATAAAGAAAGCCTGGAACATTTATACTATTTTTGAATCTTACACACAATTCTTTTTAAAAATTCATGACCAAAACATAACTTTAACTGTTTTAAAATACACAAAAAGTCTTACAGCTACAACAAGCTGTCCACCATTTTATTTTTCATTCCCACCGTGGAAGGTTTCTTCGTAATGTTTAGTAGACCTGACTTATAGAACACATAAATGTAGATCTATAGTAAATAGTTGGAACATAATCTTTGTGCTTGAAATTAATTAAGCAACTCATCATTATAAGCATTCCACCATTTGGCAATCAACATTTTGACGTCTTCTCTCTGCATGTTATCTTCTTTCCCAGTGTACTTCCATGGTTTTGCCCCCTAATTTTTTGGAAATGAAAGTGAGAAAAGGGTTGAGAAAATAGGTTTCTCATCTGCCAAACTATGGATTTGCTCAAATAAATGAAAAATACTAAGTACACAGAATTAGATACAATTCTTTCATGTAAGAGATCTATTAAATGTGTAGGTCTTAGCCCACTATGAAAGTGTTGTATCTGATTTTGTGATCAAATATATATTAGATAAATTTAAAATACTTACAGTTGCACAGAAGTGTACCACTTTAACTTTTTCAAGCTCAACATTCTCCGGATGATGCCATAAAATTGGAAGAACCAAGTTGTAGACCACGGGAATAGGTTTGAACTTGTGTCTGAAGAACTTGTTCAATAAATCCTGTCATTTATAAAAGGTGTAATGCTATCTATACAAATAGAATATGAATTGCACATAGAATAATGTGGTTGAACAAATAATTTACAACCTAGTTATCTCATTTATTGTGGACACTTTGTTCATTTCTCTCCAAAAAAAATAATGAAACCCACTGTCTAAATCAATAACAGTTAAACTGATATAATAAAAACAACAACAATAATAATATAATAATAAAAAGTTTACAAACAAATGAATGTATATATGGTTTAAATTTATTTTTATTGTGACGACATATGTCTATTTGGTATAGGCGAAAAAAATTACGTCTTTCTTTTAGTGGGAAATCACTATTTAGTGGGAGGTGGGAAAAGAATTACTAAAATGTGAGAATCATTTGGGTTGCAACTCTTGCGTACCCCATGGTTTTGTAAATAATTTTAGTTAAATAAGTTGAATTGTAATTTTTTTTTTTTTTTTGGTTGAACATTTGTCTTTACTAAATTTTATTATTTTAATTTGTGTCAACAGTATTTATTCTTAAGGTCTTTCTTGTAATGCCCCAAATAATTCGAAACATGAAATAATATATTAACAAAAGAAGAGGGAGCAATTTGCGAGAAAAACACAAAGATAAAACGGAGAGAGGAAACCGAGAGAGGGGGATGAGAAGAAGCAGAAACAATTGATGGACGAAAGTGAGGAGTAGGCTCAATTATAGGAAATAGGAAAGGATAAATTAAACAAGAAAAATTGTGCAGACCACTAATTAGTGGTTGCTCTAATTATGTGGCAGTGAGTCTCACCCACTGCCACATGTATTTTGTGTCTCAGTTTTGTTTTTTCGTTTTTTTTTTTTTTTTTGCTTTTTACATTATTAGTGGTGGTCTTAGTAGTAGAAATTTAGTGATATGTAGCATTCTTGATTAAACAAATAAGTGCCTATTGGGAACTTTAGTTAAAAGTTGTGTATTGCATCTTGTTCAAAAAAAAGTTAGATTGGTTTTTTTAATATAAAAGTCACTTGAAAAGGTCTAAAAAAATTAACTATGAAATTGTAATTATATCTTCTATATTGTTTAGGATTATTCATGTGTGAAAATGCATATTTCCTAAATTGAGTGGGGGATAATTTAGTCATTTTATTATGATATAACATCATAAATAAATATCAATAAAAAAAACTAAATATAATTTTTTATCAATTTTTCAAATTACTTTCTAAAAAATTCAAAAAAAAAACTTAATTAAAAATTAAAAATCAAATTTTAACCAACATTCTAACACATCCCTAAACAGAATGGAAAGGAGTCAAAATGATAAAAAGGAAATGATGAATATGTTTGGTTTGTGTTTGAGAGATGTGTTTTAGAGATAAAAAATATGAAAAGTTGTTTGGTTTGGTTTTTTTCAAAAGATGTTTTGGAAAATTATTTTGAGAGAGAGTTTTAGAAAAAGTGATTGATTTGATGTGTGTGAGAGAGATTTGTTTGGAAAACTTGTTTGGTTTACAAGTTTTGAGAAATTTTTTTAGAAAAATTTGTTTGGTTTGATTACTTTTAAAAACTTATTTGTAGAGAAAATTTCCCAAAAATTTTTCAGAAATACAAACCAAACGAATTGAAAAACAGAAAAGTGAATTGGGTTGGCTGGTTTCGCCGGCCATGTCCTGAGTTTTAACGGCCACATCCTGTCGGCTACGTTTTTTTTTATAAAAAATTTAGAGATTTTAAAAAATTTATTAAATGTCTTATATATGAATGTAAGACTTATCTGATATGAATTCTATATTTACGTGAGATATTTGATAAAAATTTAAATAAAATTTTTAAAGTCTCTAATATTAATTTTTTTTTATATTTTAATTTTTCAATTTGTCAATCCCACCAGAAGAGGAAGTGAAAGGTTGGAAAAAGATGAATAATGAGATCAAATTTATTTTCAAAAAGAAATGAATAATAATGAAGTAGATATAAAAGAGAAAAAATAAAATCAAAGAAATAAATTAAATTATATATTTTTTTTAAATCTCACTACTAAATTATTATAATAAACCACCAATATCCTTTATTAAAATAATAATATTTAAAAAATACGAAATTTTACATTTCAAGCTAATAAATATTTAGAAAGTATATTTTTCAACAAAAAAAAAAAAGAATTCTTTTTTTTTCCTCTTGTTTTTAGTGAACTTTTTTATTTGGGGTGTTTGGGAAGTTTGGTTTTTGGTTTTTGTTTTTTTTCACTAAAAAATAAATTGGTTACAAAACTAAAAATAACCAATCCAAACAAAATGTCACATCAAATCCCATAATCATTTCACTTTTTATCTCACAAACATCACATCCAACCACAAAAAAAAATCAATTATCTTTCCAAACACAATTTTTTTTTCTCCAATAATATCCTACAACTAAAAAAACTTACAAAAAAATTCACTTCCCAAACACCCACTATATTTTTAGTTTTTTATAAATATTCTTATAGTCTTCTACTCTTACAGAAGTGAAAAGTATTCAGTGTGTTTGTTTTGAGTTTTCTGGATTAAGTTTTTTGAAAACTGACTTTTTTTATTTTTGTGATTTTTTGTTTTTAGTGAATATTTTTTTAAATTTTAAACATTTTTTTTACTTTTTTAGATGCACCTTACTTACATGTACCTAAAAAGTAAAAAAATTGTAAAAAAATATTTTAAAAAATTAATAAATACATAAAAATACAAAAAATGTACTGAATTCTTGTATTTTTTTATATCTTTGGTATTTAGTGAATTTTTAAAAGTTTTTTTTACAATTTTTTTACTTTTTAGGTGTATTTATGTTAGGTGTATCTAAAAAGTAAAAAAATTGCTTAAAATATTAAACAAATTCAGTAAAAATAAAAAAAAACACGAAAAATAAGAAAGTAAATTTTCTGAAAAGTGTTTTTTGAAAAGTGAAAACAAGCAAGGTAATCACTATTAAACAAGCAAGGTGTAATTTTATAAAAAAATTATTAAAAAAAAACTATTAAAAAAGACAACAAGAAACCATCTTATTGAAGTGGAAAATTTTCTCATGTGTAATATATGTAGTATATACCTTAGATATAAAATTACATAAATTTTTACAAATTTCTATGAGTGGTCTCACAAAAATATGTAAATCGAACACAAATTTACGTAAATTTACAAAACCACGTAAGTTCTTACGAATTTCTACTAATTTGTGTTCAACTTATATGTTTTTATGAGATTACTTATGTAAATTCATAAAAACTTACACGATTTTATATTAAAATTGCATTCAGTGCATTACACACAGGAGTATTTCTCCATTAAAACAATAGTGATATACATGTGGATAACTCACCTGGTCTGCGAAGGGTCCAGGAGGAGTGATGTGTAGAGCCTTAAGTAAGTTCTGATAAGTTACATGACAAGGCTCGAACATAAACATTCCGGCATTGAAGTACAAAGGTGGAGGTGAACCCATCTCAGGTGGCCATGTCACCTTATCTGGGCATTGTTGGCAGTACCCAATCAAGTACTGGGATGAATGGCTCCACTCACAGAAGCAGTCCGAGACAGCATAGAAGTAACCATCGGGCAAGTCAAAGAGATGGTCGATGTTGTCCATGACTAGGACGTCTGCATCCAGATAGATCATCTTGTTGTACTCTTCTAACTACACATTAAACCGCCAAAATCTGTAATTGAACCTTTTTTAATTCAATTTATTTATTTATTTTTATGTGATTGAATTTGATCATAGAATCAGATATAACTCCCTTACATAACTCACTTATATGAGATGATTGCGTCAGATTCTGTGTAGTAATTTTTTTATTATTATTATTTTTGTTTAATTACTATGTTTTGAATCAAGAGAGGCCAATTTTTATGTAATCTAATCAATCAAACACAATTCTCTAATGCTGTGTTTGGTTGGGGGATTTGGGGAGGGATTTGGGAAGGGAAATACAAAAGGTAGGTGAAATGTGAATAAAATATGTATATATTTTACATAGTTTCACATATCTTTTCCCTTTCTATTTCCAAATTCCTTCCCAAATCGTCCAACCAAACACACCATTAAACTGACATATTTAATGGGAAAAATCTTCAAAAAAGGGATGAGTAACAGATATAACAGTAAAATGATAACGGTACAAATTTTATTTGCACAATTCAATACATAAATCATTTATATATATATATATATATATTACTTTGCAATTATCTTATATTCTCTATTTTTTTGCTATTCTCCCTTTAATGGCCCGTGTGAGGGAGTCATGTTAAAAAAATGCTAATCTTTACTTATTGAAAGGAAGCAAACATTGCTATCTTTAAATAAATAATAAATAATAATAAATAATAATAAATAAATAAATAAATAAAAGCAAATATGTTTGTGTTTTATTAGTTAACTATCTGTTGCTGCCGGTTCTACACAAACGGTAATAGAAAAATGTTTAGTCACTTGTTTTGAATTAAAATGAAATGACATATAATAATGTCACATGATTCTATACAAAAATTTTATAACAATATTAGGAATTTTAAAAAAATACTTCAAAAGTTATTCAGAAAAATATATTTATGAATAACAATTATTCTAAATATGAGTCATATTTCATAAACTTTAAATCAACACTATCTATTTCATTTTTAGAGCAAAATTCAGATCATCATTTAATGTTACATTGTATTTTTCAAATTTTTATACAGTAACGTCCACATACTCTTCTTTTATTTTTCTTATGAGAAAATGGACAGCTTCCATTCTCTCTTTACATGAATAGACAAAAGGAAAAAAATAATTTAATTCTTAAAAATCTTTATAAGTTGTAGTGACCATCAGTACACCACAACCAATATCCTTCCGTTATCACCACCCGTCCACAACCACTTTCATCACCACCATTATTGAAAAAAAAAATTTAAATAATCAAAAAAAAATGTAACTAAATACAAAAAAAAAAAAAAAAAAAAAAAAAGTAAGAAAAACCAATTTTTTTGGTCTTTATTGATTTAAGAAAAATTTAAATTTCTAAGGTCTACTCACCGTCTAAGACCTAAAACTTAGAAAAAAGTTTGACAAAATTTTGAAAAAAAAAAAAAAACAAAATGTCATTAAAAAAAAAATATCAACAAAAATATTGCCAAAAAGCATTTGTCAAACCAGTCCAAGGAAAAAGTTTTATATAATTTTTAATAATTCTTTTTGAGATTAATTATTCAAAAGACATCATTTGTAAGGTTGGTATTCCGTTAAATCCTACTTCATTATTTAAGGTCCCATTTGCAAAAGATTTTATTTATATGACTGTTTTGCCCTTTTTATTTATATGACTGTTTTGCCCTTATAAAGACATAGAAAGAATTGAAAATGTCAATTCATTAAGTGTTAAAAAAAAAAATTATTAAGTATTTCAAGTGTACCACATGATAATATTATCCACCAATTACTAAACATTATACCTTATATTCCAATACAAAATTGCGGGCCCCACCCTCTTCACCAATCACAGTTCTTCTAGGCAACACGTGACCATACCCAAGAGCACTAGATAACTTTTCCCAACTCATTATTTTATTTTGTTGTTTCCTAACTTAAAAATTTCATAACTTTCATTATACCTATTTTATTAAAATAAAATTTATATTTCAGGAATCTACTCAATGAGATCTACCAAACAAGATTAATATTAAATATAAAATTTTAAAAAATTAAAATATTATTTTTAATTGTACAAAATTTGACAATTTCTCAGTTTGTGAAATTATCCAATAAAATTGAGAAATTTCTCAATTTTTTTCACTTTTGAAACTGAGAGCATTATCATTTTTTTTCCAATTTTAAAACAAAAAAACATTATCAATTTTTCAATTAAAACTAAGAAATTTTTTAGTTTTGCACAAAAATGTTCCATTATCATACTCCTTCATAGATAGAAAATTTTCAATTTTGAACGTAGATGTTTTAGTTTTTTCAATTTTAAAATTGATGTCTTAAATTTAAAAATCAAAATAAATGTCACATTATCATACTCCTTTATAAACAATCACAAAATGGGACTTACTATAAATGTTTTTTCTTTTTTATAGAAATTATTTTCAGTTAAAAAATATAACAAATAGAGGTTTGGTATATTTTATGCCACAAAAAATGATTCATTAACACAATTTCTCCTCCAAACCCCTTAATGACATGGCAAGTAAAATTTAAAAAATTGACTTACACTTCAATATTTTCTCAAAACTTTACTTACATGCATTCTGTTTTATTACCTCATTCAAGAAAAAATTATATAGATGTATCACTGCTATTTATGCCACATTAATCCAATGACATTGTTATTCAAGTGCAAAAGTTAGGCCTAATTTTTAAACTCAATAATGTGACAATCAATTAGAATATCTAAGTCAACTTTCTCTCTCATATTTTCTCTAGTTATTAGGGGTGTGCAAGGGTTAAGTCGTCTCGATTTTATCATAGAACCATCACTCGAACCGGCCTGCTTCGGGTAGAGAAATGTTCATCCGATTTCACCCGAGGTAATGATCAAAACCGTGCACATCGGGTGTCCGGTTTGGCGGCCGGTTTTCGATCAGTGATTTTCATTCACCATTAAGTTTTATGGCTTTTATTCATCTCGCCTACAAAATTAATACGAAACAAATATACAAACAAAATCACACACATACTATACAAATCTACCTTTCTTACATACACACTAGATATGATAGAAAATAGTGGACAAAATTAAAAATATAGAGAAGAAGCTTACCTTTCTACCAGGACACAATGTCACTATCGTCCTTACTTATTGTGCATCTCTTCAATCGACGCTCTTTTGCTAGAAAAGTTTCAGATTTGGTAGATTTATAAGCTGAAGATTAGGATTTTAGTATTCAATTAGGTAAATCGAGAGAGAGAGAGAGAGAGAGAGAGAGAGAGAGAGAGATGGAGACAAGAATTGAGGGAGATGATGAATACATGAAAGACTTGGAGAGAGAGTTTTCGTTAGAGAAGTGAGGGATGGGATCAATCGGTGTGAGAGAGAAAAAGAGAGAGAGATATAGATAGAGAAGATTTTAACGTTTTACAGTCTTTTGGGAGGAAGGGTAATGAAGAAGTGGAGAGAGTGAGTAAGAGAATTGAGAAGAGAGGGTGACAAAGAGATTAGTGAGACGTCAATGTCTCAGCACTTGAGAGAAGTTTATATTTTAAACAATAATGATAGAGATCCCACAAAACACAACCCCACAACCTCTAAAATGATCTGAACCATTCATGTCACTGTCAGACAAAACTTTCAAAAAAAATTCAAACACATCAATGACTAATACATCAGTGGGGATCATGGGGGTCCTTTTTTATAGGGGTCTCAAACATTTTCCTATTTTGAACAGTGAGGCTGTGTTAAGATAAAGGTAATACCTTTATCAATACTTTGACATAATAATAATGAAAGTATATTATATATTTGTACATAATTCGGTGGGTCAGTATAATAATTTTTTTTTTTTAATTTAAACTCAATCACCGACCAAAAATAGATGAAATTTTCAAAACAGAAACTTAGCCAATCGTTAAAGTGATCGAAACTGTCCATAGCACTAGCGGGTCGGGCGGGTCCAGACGGGTTCGTGGGTAATTCGGATTTTTGCATACCCCTACTAGTTATTAGCCAATCATCTCTCTTACATATCATTGGGTCTAAAGAGTGAGTCTCGAAAGTAGGCTTGCATATCATTTTCCTAATCGAAACATGAGTATGACAAATATATGACATCGAAATTGGTTCTCGGGAAAGACATGTATACCATATGCACCTTATAACTAAAGAAGAAAATGGTATAATTTTATACTTTTTGAGTCATAACTTAAAATAAAAAAGAGAAAAAAAAAAAAAAAAAAAAAAAAAAAAAAAAAAAGTCATAACCAAACATCACATGAGATATAACTAAAGATTTCAAAATAATGTCATTACTACAGAAAGAAAATTGATCATAACTAAAGATGACAATGACATAACTAATTATACATATAGTAAAGAGGTGTATTGTAGAATTCTCCTTAGTTCTTTACTTCATATCTAAGAAATTTTTTAATAAAACAAAGTTCTTTATTTAACAAACACAATAATGCTACATCCCTTAATTTATCACCCTTAAATGACCCCTAATAATATAACATTGAAGTTAGACCATGTATGATAAAATATTTAACAAATCAAAATTTAACACTTGTGAAATATATCATTAAAAATAATTTTTAAAAGAGATAAGTGTCAAGAATTTCTATTAATCAACAAGTCAATAATAGTAGCAGTATAGTACGGCCGTTCATGGGTTTATCTTACCTTCCATACAGAAAGCTTGGAGTACCAGAGCTCATAGTATGGGCTTTCAAACTCAATCTCGCTCTCCGGTGGATGCACTGCCTCCATCTGTCTCACCACGCAACCTTGACACCTCAAAATCTTACGGTGGTCCTCCGGCACGTCCGGCAAGATTACCACCACAAGAGGGTAAGCACTCTTCACCTTCCTCAAACACTTAGCCAATGCAATCACACCTTTCACAAAATCACCATTCCCTGCTAAAAATGTCACGTATGCCCTTTTTGAGTAACCTAAGGGTGAGTTTAGGGCCATATTGTGACAAAGATTTTACTACGTAAATTAAGAGGCTTGTGGCTAGTGGGTTTGTGTGTTTTGATTAAAGTGTGTTCGGAAATGCCAACATACTTGCTAGCATGGGCACTAGCTTGTTCCTTAAATAGGCAACCAAATGAGGAACACATGCATAACAAATGAAATTCAAATGTAGCTTAAGTTGACCCATGTTGACTTGGATTTTTCTTTGTTTTTCTTCTTAAACTTTAGAATATATCACTACAAGAATTTACACTTTTGGCAACAAAAAAATTGGTCGCTAAAAGTCAATTTTTGGTCGGCAAAAGTTATCCGCGACCAATTTTTTTGGTCGCTACTTTGGTCGCCAATTGAGGGTCGGCAAAAGTAATTCGCGACCAAAATTGTGGTTGGTCGGCAAAAGTTGGATTTCGCGACTAAATTTTTGGTCGCTAAATATTTAATTACCGCGACTAATTTATTTTGTCGCCAAAACACTTTGGTCGCGAAAAGTAATATTTTCCCGACCAAAAAGTTTGGTCGCCAATTATCACATTCAACGACCAAAAATTTTGGTCGCCAATCGTGACATTCCGCGACGAAAATTTGTTTGGTCGCGAATTGTAACATTTCGCGACCAAAAAATTTGGTCGGCAATTGTAACATTCTGCGACCAATATTTTTTTGGTCGCCTATTGTGACATTTCGCGACCAAAAAATTTGGTCGCCAATTGTGACATTTTGCGACCAAAATTTGTTTGGTCGCCAATTGTGACATTCTGCGACGAAAATTTGCTTGGTCGCCAATTGTGACATTTCGCGACCAGAAATTATGGTCGCCAATTGTGACATTCTGCGACCAAAATATTTTTTGGTCGCCAATTGCGACATTTCGCGACTAATCAATTGGTCGCCAAAACTATAAAAACATAACCAAATTTTGGTCGCCAATATCCAACAAAATAAACCTGTAATTTATAATAATTCATCCAATTTATTCAATATAATCTGTAAAAAGAAGAAATCATTCAAACCAACAAATAAATTGAATCATTAACATTCAACAAAATACATATATCAACCATTTCTGAACCTGTTTAATTAAAGTCAACAACTATTATAAGTTTACATCCACAATAATTCGAAACTACATATTTCATCTAGCATAAAAATTTAACACATAACAAGTACTTGTTATTATGTTTTAAATTTTTATCCATGTACATCAACCCAAAAATATAACTAGTAGTCTACCAAATATTTTCTATACACACCCATCCAAAAATATAAATAGTAGTGTATCCAAAAATATAACTACTAGTCTACCTAATATTTTCCATATACATCTATACAAAAATATATAATCCTTCCAAAAACTCAAAAAGTGCCAATTTGTCCTGTATAATTTAGCTTTGTGCACGAGTTCATCCATCTGTACCAAAGAAAAAGAGAAATAATGTCAGTTAAAATTGGACAAATAATGAAAAATGTCCATGAAAAGCAAAGGTCACATTAGCAAATTAAAATGACTACCATTATCAAATTGTAAATAAAACAATAGCATTCTTATGTCTATAGAATAAATTGGATGAGCCACCATTCCAGATCCAATATAGTGCCACACAGCAGAAACCAAACACGGCAACTGAAATTGATCCATATTGTCAATAACTCCTATCTTCCTATCTTTAGTTGGACAAATAATTGGACATATTGTCAATAACTCCATATTGTCAATAACTCCTATCTTCCTATCTTCCTATCTTCCTATCCATATTGTCAATAAATTGGACAAATAATTCCCTTTACCAAGTTCACCAATTCTCAAAAAATCAGGTGGGTACTAATTTGTACATTTTAACAATTTCGTTCCTATCTTTAGTTGGATGTTGTCAAGATTGCCCCTATTCGTCAAATGATTTTCAACTCTAAAGTTTGACAAATTTTAAGAGTGCCAGACTGGAGCAAAGTTGCAGCACCATAAGAACTTGTCGACTAAAGTTAAGCCTCAACACCACAATATGGTTTTAACTACTTAGCAGAGGTAAATTACGGGTTGTTTAGCAGCAAATTGTTAAAGTCCATACAGCACATTTTTTTCCTATATAAATCATGGCAAGGATTCCAATTTCTTGGATTGGACATTATCATTTTCACAAGTCTACTGACATCATAATAGAATTAAAATATTTGAGAATATTGTGGAGGTATCCATTTCAAGAGGAACAGGAAAACGCACAAGAGAAAATTGAGGATTTCAACAACTGATTTTAGGTACATGGGTAGACGGACTAATAAGCAAGTGGTTTCAGATTTTTCCAGTGCAACCAGCCAAACTGTTTAAGCTTCAAATGCCATCATATATGACAACATGGTTCCAGTTATCATATGCTTTCTTCACCAAGGTATCCACATATAACTGCAACAACAAAATTTACAGGTTTCCATAAGCATCACATTCTCTAATTATGAGCTTTATGACAACCTTCCAGGGGTGGTACCGGGAGAAAAGGAAAAAAGAACAATTAGTAATAGTAAGCACTCCAATTCTAGTTTGGTTGATTAGTTTGTTTGAAGAAAAGAAACACCCAAAATCACACCTAAACATATATACCTGCCTGTGATTAACATTTCCAATCAAAGATTAGATTTAAGGATAAGTATTTTACTCAGAACTTGATCAAATATACAATCAACATGTTTACCAACCCGGTCCAAAAGTGAACAAACGCTGGCAGCGGAAGGGAGGGGTGTAAAGTGTCTACTGAATTCATGGCATTATTATTTGGTTTCAAGGAAGTGTTTTAATAAAACAAGAATTGCATTGCCAAAAAAAACGTCTCATACTAACCTTCTGGCTATCAGACAGGGAATCAGATAACAAATATTGTTCACCAGTTATAAGGCCACTTAGCTTGTAAATACTCTTAAAGACAACACCAACATTTCTTGTATCATCAGCATAATACCCATAAAGCTTCCCACTCATGGCACAAGTCTTAGCATGTTCTATGAGAGCATCCCACATCTTATTTGACATACCACTGCTAAGGATCTACAACCAACAGAGGAGTCAGCAGATAATTATAAAGAATGGATACTCTTATTCAACAACCAAGCATGCACTTACAGTCCGTAGTTTTTGAGAGTCTCTGACAACAAGTCGAACAAAGTCTTCAACCGTGAATATTCCTGACTTATTTAGCCTCTTGTGGAATGACCCATCTTTGCCAATCTTCTCCAATCTCCAGACATCATCATTTAAAGCAGGTGGATAGTGCTTCTTGTATACTGTAAATGAAAAGAAGTCAACAACAATATTCCAAAGACAATCCAGAAAAAATAATTTTAAAAAGGAGTTCAAAAATAAACACTAAGCAGCTTACATTCCCCTCTGTGATCTTTAACAGTGAAAGCTTCTGTCTTTGCCTCACCTACGCGTATGCCCTCACAAAAGCCTGAGGCGACCTTCAGGCCAAGCCTGAACTTCTTGCTCCTTATCCAACTTGAGTTATCAGTAAATGTAAGCTCTCCCAGGGTTCCCACACGTTCTTTGAGCGTCACTTGCAGATCCCCAGTCAAAAGTGGTCTCTTTCCTTCACGCTCTTTCACAACATGGCTTTCAAATTCTTCTTCGGTCCAACCCCCATCATCTTCATTGTTGAAATCACCTTCCAGCACAACAACATCAAGTTTTATGGTGGATTCAGGTCCAGAGGTTACAACATGACCTGTATTCACATCAAGTAAAACAATATGGATTGCAGCACCCTGTTCCCCTTCTACTTTTCCTACAGTGAAAAGGGGAAGAGACAACCTTGACCTGAAGTGCAGCTGCAAGTTTCGTCCATCTGGCCAGAGGCGAATAAAAAGACATAAAAAGTTGACCTTAAGTGCAACGTGAAAAGGGGAAGAGACAACCTTGACCTTGCACACACACACACACACACACACACACAAGATGAATAAAAAGTTTTGGGAATCAATAAACATGATGCAGAGGCGAAGTAGGAGATTTACCAAAACGGCCAGACCCCTTGAATGGTTCTGCTTCATCTGAAACACCACCTTGCTGCTGTTCCTGGATTTTCAGAAAAAATCGTATAAATACACCTTTTTTAAAGGATTATTTGTAAATAATAATAGTTGAGGGGTTTTAGTATAAATAATTCTGGAAAAAGGCAGAAACTTAAGTTAAGTTTGTGATCATTATACTTTAGTATAATTGTGCTTGAAATAGTTATTATGATTGGAATGTGAAAGGAGGGGGAAGTGAAGAAAGAATCAAAGTTTGCATGTGGTTCTTCTTATTATCTTTGCTATTTTATTACTTAGAAATAAGTTAACCTAACGAACAAGCACATGCAGTCAACATGCAAATTCACAAATAATAAAATCAAGAACTGTATCAATCCGAAAAAAATTGTAAATGAGGTCATTGACAGTTTTGCTGGGTACTTCTTCACCACAGGTCCCTGCAAATATTCAAAAATATAAATATTTACACTATTGTTAAAATATATAAATAAATAAATTATACAGAATGATGTGACTTTTATGTAGTAAACCCATCATTATTTTTAAAAATAACACTTTTCTGTATAAAATTTCTAGTTTAGTAACTTGTTCCATCCATGTATGTAGGGTAATAAATAATAATACTATGTGCTATAAAAAAAAAAAGTGTATATTGAAAAGTACTTTGAAAATTAATTATATGGAACCAATTTATTTTGAGTGTAAGTTTAAAAATAAATAATACACCATTTTTTTGGGAGCAATTTATAGGGTGTATATTTAAGATGCATAGCTTTTCTGATGTATGCATGGATCAATAATACTACACACTGAGAAAAAAATTCAAATATTTGTAAAAATCCAAAAATTAAGAAAACATTATGTATATTTTGCCCTCTTTAAACCCGGCTTTAAAAAGAGCTTCATGCATTTAATTACCTATTTACTTTC
The DNA here is from genome assembly GCF_055761805.1 of Camellia sinensis. Taxonomy (NCBI): domain Eukaryota; kingdom Viridiplantae; phylum Streptophyta; class Magnoliopsida; order Ericales; family Theaceae; genus Camellia; species Camellia sinensis. The sequence continues at coordinate 9,140,568 of NC_138968.1, forward strand.
TCTAAATGCTCAACTTTTTCCAATGTATGGACATGCATGTATGTGATGAGTAGCAAACAGGGTCATCACTATGTAATACTAATACACTTTCAATAACAGTTGTGCTATATGTATAAAATAACTAGATATAGAATATATAAATGGAGATAAAAAATGTTTACATTTGTAATTACGAACATATTTGCATCTATAATTGTGAGCATTTATCTCACATCTGTATATTCTATATTTGATTCATTCTGTGAACACATGAATTTTGTTTCAATACTGGTTGCTGAATAAACACACTAAGAGTAAGTAGTAACCTGAAAGACCATCCAAGCAGCCCATGATAAGCAGTGGCCAATCAAGTATATACAGCCCCATGTCCAGTTTTGACTTTCCATTGAAGACAAATTCATATCTCCTACTCCTCTCTCTCCTCCTGGTATGGAATTTCCCAGTAGTTGGTGTAGAAGAGGAGGGCCTTTGTACAGAGTAATAAGAGTGGCACCTCCCACACTTGCAACTGTCCCTATTATTTTTGCCAACCCCACTTTGCTTCTTATATTAACTTGCTCCAGCCTGAGTGGTTGAGAGATGAACAATAACAATCAGATGAACTCACACACACACACACACATATACATACATAAGGCAAATTACGCCAGTTGTGGATTTAGTTTGTCCATTGTTTAAATCTGGTTCTTGTTGTTTCAGTTGTATCAATTTTGATATTTAATTTTTCATATTAATTTTTTAATTTTTCACCTAGGATGGAACATCGTGTGTAAGTGGTTGCACAAAACTCTCAATGATAATGTAATTACGTATAAATAATAATCCAACGTCTAAGGCTCAGGTATGCAATCATTAATACTTAGGACATCCCTAATGAGATAGCTAAAATTATTTGTTAAAGTGTATTATATAATAAAAAGTGATAAAAAGGGACAGAACCCTATGTTGAGAGAAACAATGTATGCAAATGGTTGTATAAAGTTCTCAATAGTAATGCAAATAGGTATAAATAGGAATCCAACTTCTCATACTTAGGTTAAGGCACACAATCGTTGGCACTTGTACTCATTGTTTTTTTTTTTTTTTTGATAACCGAGTATCCGGGCCAGCACCCCTTCGGAGTGACGCACCTTGACTAATCTCAGGGCCCTGAGCCGATCGACCGGGCAAAGACGCAGTGGCCCGCCAGTAACCAACTGGGGGTGGGATTCGAACCTGAGACCTAGAGAGGAGCACTTGTACTCATTGTTATATTGAGAACATAGCTTACACCTATCAACTTAAATATTAGAGTGCTCCCCTCGACTGATTGTATTTGTGATTACAGGTTGATTGAAAGACACAGAAATCATACTTATCTTTAGCTTACTATTGTAGTTAGATTTTTCCCCAAACAGTACCAATTTGGTCTAATTTATAACCCCATTAAGAAATTGAATGAAAATCAAAGATAAAATGAGGTTCATTCACTAATTTTCTCTCTTTCATATATTCCCCATACCACCACCTCCTTCCACCACTATCAATTTTGCCTTTAATTTTCATTCAATTTCTTAACAAGTATTCTCAATTAGACCAAATTAGCATAATATGACAAATTAAAAGACAAAATTGATACACCTGAAACTAATTTTTCCATATATATATATACTATTTATACCTTACAGCAGAAGCCATTACAAAAGTGATTGCAGGAACTGAGTTTTGCATTGCAGATGCAAAGGTTGGGTTTGCATAATACAACCCCAAGATGTAAAATCCTTGATTTGCAGTAATTCTGGGGTCCACAAAAGAACATTAAAAAAAATAGTAAATAAAAATTGACCAAAAAAAAAAAAAAACTTAGTACAACATATGGAAGCTCATTTGTTGCTTACCCCAAGTATGAACTTTTGCCTACTAATTTTTTCTTAGTAGCTAAATGTGATTTTTTTGCGACCAAAATATTTTTAGTCGGCAAAAGTGGTCGGTAATTGTGTTAATTCTTGTAGTGGTTGTTTAATAAGTAAGAAATTAGGGCTCTTCATCATACATGTTCATACCTTATGTTGGGGACATCTCACCTGATCAGTGATCATAGAGGTTTACATAAAATCACATGCAATATACGTAAAATTAGAATTAGTAAGCATCCCATTACTTCAAATCTTGCTTCTAGAAAAATTTGAGAAACATCTTCATTTGACAAAAAAATGATAGATATTGAACTGCAACCAGTAATACATGTTGTACATATAATGAAACCACTCAAGTATATGAATATTTTAATTTAAATGTCAATGAATGGATCAAATATTGAAATATCCATTTAATGGTATCAAGTATCAACATTACATTTAATCTTCTAGAGAATGTCCAGGTTTCTCTACATTGCAAAAACTATTAACATAATATAATAAATTTCTAATGAACAGTGGGAAAGGAAGATAATGTCCAACTTTGCCTTCAAGTTGTTTCCCACTGATTTAAACTCTTCGGATTTTTAAATTTATTAAAAACCATTATTTAACCCTGCAACAAGGTTACATTGCAAACATTCAAGTTCACGAAAATTTTGGTAGAGCATATGCACCAAAAAATGTATATTGATACATGCAGAAGAAAAGCAATAAAGTCCGCATCCAAAAGTACATTATTTAACTGTACATGACAGAAATTAAGTTATTAATCCATACCACCATTAATTGCAGGCCAAGAAAAGAAGAAATTATGGAATTAAGTTATTGTAATAGTTATTGGATATGATAGGTACATGATGAAAAATTGGTGGTAATTACTGAGTAAGATTTAGAGAAGAAAGAAACCTCTCAAATTGTTTGAATTTAGTGGCAACGATGTAAATGATAGTGTAGCAAAATTATGGAATTTCTTGAAATTTTAATAAACACAAGATGGGAAATGCAAGGTATGAAAACTCTGCTGTACTTACTCTCTCAATAGTGAGAAAATGCACGGTGTAGAGCTCCATTCAGGAATCCTTCATCAATTCCTTCAAAGACAAACCTTTAAGAAATAATGAAGACATACATTGCATCAGTTAAAAGCTTGAGCCTACAAAACCAAATATTTAGGTGTAGCACTTTCCTCAATCTAAAACTAATGTTGACATTTCAACAGGCACTAACTAGATCACATCACTTTTATTGAACCATGTGGACAATTCAAGCTCTTAATTTAATCAATCTATTAACATCATTCAGTTTTCAAATGCTCTACTGATCCTCATCGTGAAATGCCCATGTATAGTTGACAATATTTACCAATTGGACCACCGATATACAAAGTTATTCAATAGCCTTCACTGTGAGAGTTTAAAACATACTTGCAACAACCAAAATAATAAATTCTATCCTAGATGATATTATATTACCCAAACTGAGAAAGAAAGATTGTCAACTTAATATTATTCTCACAGTAACTAATATTATTCTCATAGTAACTAAGAGAAGAGAAGAGAAAAATATTACCCAACAATATGGCAATGTTTCACACGGGTATTTTATCAAACACAAGAAGGGCTTTTACACCGTCTCCCTCGCCCAACCCTCTTATAGCTCCCCAACCTCTTCATTCCCCTTAGGAACCCCTATCCCACCTGGTTACACTTCCCCTTCCGCCCCTTGCCACAGCCCCTCCAACCCTCTACTACCATAGATCCATTGCCTCTTTCCCTCTTATCCACAACCACAGAAATAATCCAGAATCATGACCAGCCCTTTGATTACAGCACCACATTTCCATTTCTCAAAAAGGGGAAGGAAAGAAAAAATTAAAGGTAAAGAAAAAAAAATGAAATGAATTACATTACAAAATGGACACTAATTTACACAAAACAGGACGGTTGGGAGTAACGGTATGACCTAAAACAAAAATGTTAGTGCATGGGACATATGTACCATGCTCTCTCTATTTCATAATCTGAGTTGGGCATATCAGAAATTTGCAAGTAGAAGAGTAGGCAACATCCCAAGGAGCCTTGTTACAGAGAATATAGAGGTTTATTCAGTCAACCTCATTTGCGCTCTTAGCCCACCTGTCTGTCCTCTAGAGTATAAGAGAGGCCTGTCAGGTAAAGCCTGAAGGTTCGTGTTTCTATATTTTGTCAAACCCATATTATATTAACATGACAACAAAAACTGTGAAAAATTCAATTAGTAAATATTTTGATTTCTTTTCTCTGCAACCAAACAGGGGGAAATGGAAATGCTTCGAAAAACGGAAAACCTAACCTTCGTTTCTTGCTTCTATGTCCATCACTTTCTTCTTCTTCTTCAGACTCAGACTTGTTGCCTTCAAGTTTCAGAGTCTCTGAACCTTCGTCGTGAATCGCTTCTTCATCTTCTTTTTCTTCGACAGTGACAGCGTTGTTGTGGGTTCTCTAAACACGGGTCTCAAGGAAAGAATCGACTTGGTCTCAGATGAAGGCTTTGCGGTCAAGACAAGTCGACGCCGAACTCTGACTCCAGGGTGCGCCGGACAGATCGGGCGGTGGTGGTGTTGAGGTCGGAGGTCTGGAGCACATCCCAGAGCCGATTCACCAGCTTTGAATCCGAATCCATGTTTACTATTACTCGTATTCAGATACTCCGATCTGATTAAAGAACTCAACCAAGAAAAAGAAGAGAAGAAGAAAAGAGAGTGAAATTGGTGACATATGATTTAGGGTTTGAAATGGTTTGATTTAGGGTTTGAAATGGATGAGTGTGGTTGAGAGAGTGACTTCTGCAAAGAGTAATTTCATTTTATCATTGGGCGCAAGAGTATTTCATTTTGGCGCCTCAGCATTTCATTTTGCCCCAAATTTTTATGTGAGAGAGAATAATTTGATTAATTTAAACAGAGAACAGGCGGGGGAATCTGCACCTTTGGTGACAAAATTAGTTTTTGGTCGGCAAATGTAATTATTTGCAACCAAAATATTTTAGTCGGCAAACTCAATATATGGCGACTAAATAAGTTTAGTCGCTAAAAATAAGTTTTTTGGTGACCAAAATTTTGGTCGCCAAAGATAAAAAATAATTTTTTATTTTTCATTCAGCGACTAAATAGTTTTAGTAGCCAAAACTTAATAGATGGCGACTAAAATATTTTTAGTCGTTAAAAATAAGTTTTTTGGCGACCAAAATTTTGGTCGCCAAAAGATAAAAAATAGTTTTTTATTTTCCATTCGGCGACTACATTGTTTTAGTAGCCAAAACTCAATACACGGCGACTAAAATATTTGTTGTCGCTAAAAATAAGTTTTTGGCGACCAAACTTTTGGTCGCCAATTCCACAACCAACTTATTTTTAATCTTTCGCGACCAACTTATTTTTTGGTTGCCAAAATGTGACCTTCCGCGACCAAATTTGTAGTTGGTCGGCAAAAGCATACCACTTTCTGCGACTAATAATATTTGGTCGCCAAAAATAATGATCATTCGCGACTAATTAATATTTGGTCGCCAAATGTCATTTTTTTGCGACCAAAATTTTTTTGGTCGGCAAAAATGGTCGCCAATTGTGTAAATTCTTGTAGTGTATATATATATATATATATATATATATTAATTAGCAAAGTAATAAAAATTTTATTAAAAACATAAAATTAAAGGTATAAGAAAATATAATGCATCGAGAGAGGTTCAAATAGTACAAAATACTCTTGCTACTATTACTCGCAGTCATGCAACCAATTCCTCAGTCTTACAATTTTTATTTTTTTTTATTTTTTTTAACCAAAACAATACAAAACAAAAACAAATAATTTAGAAACACTTAACTAAAAAAACAAAAAGCAAGAACCCCAAAGTCCAACCACACTTCAGACATAGAACTCTTGATTATTTTATATTAACCACAGCTTTAACATCCACTAATCCATAACATCAAAAATCGGTTACATGAGTGCTTCTTAGAATATTAAACTTTAGAATATGTTTAGGAAATCAAAAACCCATAACATTAAACTTTAGAATATGTTTAGGAAATCATAAATTGGTTACACAACTGAATACAAAATGTATGTAATCTATATATGTTTGATGTTTGTACTGTTAACATAATTGTCTACTTTAGTTTTTTATGTATAGTATACAGAAGAGTCACATTTTCGTCGTCTATTTCATGGGATAAAGAATTGTTATTCTAAAATTTTCTGGCATCTTGTCTTAATTTATTTAAAATTATTAAATTATGTGAAAATTTTGAATTATATAAAAACTTAAGACATGACTAAATAATTATGAGTAAATTATTGCAAATAGCCAAATGACACTACGCCAAAACAGGGCATTAACGGCGATTTTTTTAACGGCGATAACGAAAACCGCCATTAAAGGTACTATTAACGGCGGTAACAAAAACCGCCGTTAATTTATCATTAACGGCGGTTTCATTACCGCCGTTAAAAAAACCGCCACTAAAGTGTCTTTAACGACGGTAATGAAACCCTCTACTAACGGCGGTAACAAAACCGCCGCTAATGCCCGCCTTTAACGGCGGTAACAAAACCGCCGCTAATGCCCAATCATTACAGCCATTAATGACGGCGGTCTTTGCCGGCGGAGTTTCGGCGAAACTTCGGCGTGCTCCGGCGAAACTCCGGCGAAACCATCTACAATAAAGTAAAAGCAATGTTTAAATATTTATTTAGGGAATATATTTCATGAAGAGTGGCTATGGTAGAGTGGTTGGTGTGGGTGGATGAGAGGTCTTGGGTTCAAAACTTGGGGAGTGCAAGAAGAAAGAATTACTTTTTGAAAAAATCTGAACCTATTTACGGCGGTAAAAAACCGCCGTTTTTGGTCGACTTTTAACGACGGTAATTTACCTTTTTACGACGGTTTTACTTTTTCCAACACGCGCATAAACAGCGATAACGAAACCGCCATTAATACCGCCGTTAAAGGTTTTAACAGCGGTTTTACAGCCTTTAACGGCGGTAAAAAACCGCCGCTAAAACCCAATTTTGGCGTAGTGTGATATTTTGGAATAGAGCATTCTTAGCTCTTTTATCAGAAACAACTAGTAGAAACGGTGACAACATCCCATGGTATTAACAACTAGGGGTGCAAATCTGGCTCAACCCGGCCTGGCCCGACCCATGTCGGGTCTCGCAGGTTCCAGTCAAAATTCGGGTCGGGTTAGGCTGCCCCATGGGCCCAAAAAATAGGCCAGTCCTAGCCCTAAACCCAAGGGTATTCGAGCCTTAGGTGGGCCGGGGCTGACCTTTTTTTTTTGTTTTTTTTAATTTTTTCTATCAAAATTTATTATTTTTCACTAAAAAAGACACTGGGCCTCGAGCAAGCCTTAAACGGGCTGGTTGGACTTCAAAATAATGGCTCAGGGGCTCGACCCTAGGTCCAAATGGGCCTAAACGGGTCGGGCCCACCCCGAGCCGCGAACGAGCTTCAAGTCGCGGGTCATTTTTACACTCTTATTAACAACTAGTCAAAATCAAGTGGACAGTTTGTCTCCGACTAGTTCAATTATTACGGCAATATAAAATTTCACATTAATTGGTGATACCATCATGCTTCATGAAAATAAGTTACTGTAGTAGATTTTTGGTCTTTTTAGTTTGATTACTTTTTTTTTTTTTAATAACCGGGTGTTCGGGTGAATTTACGCACATCTCAACTAATTTTGAGATTCACGCAAAGCGTCTCATTTATGGGATCAGACAAATCTCAGGCAGAACTCGCGGCCATGACTTTGAGGAGTAGATTACTCCTAATGAGAGTTGAACCAGAGATTTAGAGGGAGCACATTCCTAAGCCCCATATTGCATCCACCAGGCCAACCCCTTGGGGTTGATTGCTCTTGATTGTTTTACAGATGCAAACCAACCAAACCAAACCAAACCAAACTAAGCCAAACTTTAAATCCCATCAAATGAGGTCAGCTAAATGAATATTTCTTTTCCACTTGACTTTATAAACAGCTATTTGGTTAGTCAAACTCAGGAGATTCATATCTGTATTTACTATACTAATCCACATCAAGCTAGCTATGTCCCTTCCTCTAACATTCTCATCTACCATCACTGTATCACATCTTTTCATTACTGTATCTGTTAATTTCTGTTGTGTATGATTGCTCTTGATTGTTTCATAGATGCAATAGAATCAAAATTTCCATTTCATTTAATAACTTCTAGCATTTAAAGAAAAATTAAAATTTCCAAAAATGTAAAATTACTAAAAGATTTTCTTTAACTGTTTTTATTTAAAATTAAAATTAATTAATGTGAATCTTTTACAACCATAAATTGGAGTCTCCATTCCATTATTACAAACAAATAGATTTTTAAAACATGACATATATTATCCCTATCATATTATATATTGAATTCAGTGAAATCATAATAATTAGATATTTAGATCAATTTATACACATCTCAACTAATTACAAAACTCTAAGACCATGTTTGATTCACAAGATTAATAGTGACGTATTAATAATCCTATCAAATTAGTGTAGTATTCATTATCCAATTGGATTAATAGGATAAATTATTCATTGAATTAATAATCTCACTCCTATCTCATTATTAATAATCCTACAAATTTATTGAATTAATTATCCATTAAATTAATAATCCTAAATCAAAATATTAAAACAAATATAAAATAATTAAATCCATCAATTAATAATTTCAATTTCATACTATAATCCATCTAATCAAACTTACCCTAAAATTAACGACGCCTTATTGTGACTTACCAATGATTGAAGGGAAACTAGGTCGGTACGGTATATCCCTAATTTATTCCTACCCCTTACTGTGACTTCACCAAGGATCTTCTAGAGTGAAATTTCTCTAAAGTTTCCTAGAGTGTTACATTGTGTGATTGAGATTTACTAACAAGTCACATCAGAAAAATTGATGTGACTTGTTAATAAATCTCAACCACACAATGTAACACTCTAAAAAATTTTAAAAAAAAATCACTTTAGAGGATCCTTGCTCACTGTGACTTACCATGGAATGAAGGGAATCTAGGTCGGTACGGTATATCCCTAATTTATTCCCACCAGGAGGATGCTGGCATGAGCATTTTGTTTTCTGGGTACAAGACATAAAACGTAATGATGCATGAGCATTAACTGCAACGTGAAGTAGCAAGACATAAATAAAACGTGATAATTGTTCTCTCTCTTGCCAATTGATTTTTTTTTTTTTTTAAACTCTCTTAATTTTTCAGGATAAAATAGTTACTCATAAAAATTAACTGTAACTCATTTTCTACACTTTGTTCACAAGTTCATTTTGACTGCTTTAGCAGAGATTTGAATCATTCATTTTTTTTTTATAATTTTAAAGTAATGTTAATTAATTATTTCTTAATTCTTCGTATTGTAAATTTGTTTTTATCTAAATTTACTTTTTACCACTTTTAAAGATGAAAATTTATTAATTAAGTTTTCAAAAAAAATTTAATTAATATGATTAATCTACTTAATTTTTCTTATGATATAATCAATTTTATATTCTGTACACCCAAAAAAATCTTATATTCAATTAATTTATCAATTTTAGTTTTGATTTAATTTTTATTTTATAGAAGCTACTTACAAGTATTGTCAATAATTTATTTTTTTTTAACAGACAATGCGCATTCAGAAAAGAATATAGTGTTATATATATATATATATATATATATTTAAAATTTAGGGTTCATTTGGAAAGTGAATTGGCTTTTTAACTTTTTAGCCTAGGACTAAAAAGTCTCGTTTGGGAAGGACTTTTTGGCTTTTTTGACTTTTTGTGATAGAAAGAATGTAATGATTATGGATTGAATGTGATGTTTTGTTTTATTGAACTAAAAAGTTTATTTTATTTTTTGTGACTCTTTTAGCCAAAAAAAAAGCCCCAACCTTAACTTCCCAAGCAGAGGCTTTACACATCAATTAGACCATAGGTGGTGTTTGGGAAGCAAGTTCCCAAATTTTTTTCTCATTTTTTCCACTAAAAGACAAAAGTTTTGCAAAACCAAAAAAAACACATCCAAACAAAATATCACATCCAACCCCATAATCATTTCACTTTTTCTCTCACAAACATCACATCCAACCACATAAAAACCCAACTATCTTCCCAAACACCAAAAATTTTTTATCTCATAAAAACCTACATCTACTAAAATCTACATAAAAACCTGTATCTTACGGGGCAGTGTTCTATCCTCCAATTTTTTCCCTCCAACAATGTGGTAAACAATTTGAAAAGAGTTAATTAGTATTGTTTGCAACTTCATTTGAAGAGAGACTATTAGTTTTTTTTTTTTTTTTTTGGGGGGTGGTTTGAAGGATTTTTCTTTCTTTCGTCAGCCCAGTGGATTGGTTTTTCCGTTTCAATAATTCAAATTATTCATATTTTTGGTTTAAGTCATCAATATTCTTTAATGATATGGTACACACTCCAAAAAAATGTGTATCATATGCACCTTCGTTATATATTTTTGTGACATATATTATATATTTTTATAGAAAATATTTTTTTTACTGGAGTTATGATAATTTGTAGTTTAGATTTGAAGTTACACATTTTGTAGTACTGTTACCCATTTTTTGTGTTAATATTACACATTTTTTTGTTCGAAAATGTTTGAATAAAAAAATTGTAATATTATAAAATGTGTAATTTCATTTCTGAATCACAAATTATTATAACTCCACAAAAACATTATGTGACATATACTACAAAAATATGTAACATACACCATAAAAAATATAGGTGTATATAGTACACACTATTTGAAGGGGTGTGTATCGTTGAATTTACCATAACTATTATGTTTCAGAAAATTTTCAAGATTAATCTAACTTCCGTTCAAATTATAACCTCTAATAATTTTAATTTTTCAAAGTTGAATAGAAAATAAAAAAATGTTTTCATACAATTGAAATTGTTCAAACATATTCTCTGTTGAAGAAATAGCTTGATTTATATACGTAAGAAACAATCCATTCTAAAGGATTCTTCAATTCAACAGATTGTGTTATCTCATCATGGCCATTCTCAACAAACTATGAAGAGTCAGTTTTGGTTAGAATCCCGAACGTTTATGAGATCTTATGTCATGTTTGTTTGGGCGGACTGGATTAGTATTCCCATGACTAATAGTCCTAGGACTAGGAATCTGTTGGATTATGTATCCTATCTTAACTAATAGTCAAGTTTAAAATAATTAATCCGTACTTCAATTGTTTAACCAAACATCGGATTAATAATTTTATTAGACTATTAGTCCAATCCCAAGCTCATGTCCACCCAAACAAACATGGCCTTATATTACAGTGGTGCTATATGTATTAATTAGTATATCAATTAATGTACCACTACATGTTATGGCATTATTATTGATCTCACTCATTATACAAATTACAAATACTCCAAATCTCTAAAATTATGCCACATCTTCTATTAGTATACTAATTGGTATATTAATTGGTGCATCTAGCACTATAGAGTTTCACTCATCCCCTATTAATTACCATCAATTACACCTCTAATGAGATGACAAACAATACCAAGCCTACACTTTGAGTTGGTGTATGAATGATTATAAAGAAAGCTCTATTTTGAATTTGGGTTTTGTTTGGAAGAAATGGTTCACAATTCAAGTTTAAAATAATGTATCAATTGGTCGTAGTTTTTTGGGTTCAAAAAAATTATATACTCCATGGCTTTTGGATTTTTTTATCAATATGAGGCCATTATGAAGGGTTTTAAGGGGCCTTTTCAAAATAAGAAACCTTAAGACATTCCTTAATTTGCCTAATATATAGGCCGACCTTCTTTAGAACCCGGTAGGGGTCCATTTAATATACCTTGGGAATAATTTCTGAGTGTGTAATTTACTTATATATCTTTGTGACTTAAGTTACAAACTTTTATGAGAATTTAGACACAATTTATGATTAACTTATGCGAATTTGTGTTTTGTGAGGTGATTTACATATATTTGTAAGAACTTATGTCAAATTACGATTTTTTAAATTTTTATGGATTAACTTACATAAATTTGTGTTTAAATTACACTATTTTATGAGGTAACTTATGTAAGTTTATAAGAACTTATATCAAGTTATAATTTCTCAAATTTTTATAAATTAATTTACGTAAATTTATATTTAAATTATATAATTTTATAAATGGCTGGTTTGGCAACTTTTAAAAAAGTCAAAAAGTTATTAAAAAAGTTAAAAAGTTATTACTATTCACTCAAAAAAATATAAAAAAATTAATATACAAATATTAAAATACAAATCAACTTTTTGACTCATTAACATACTGACGTCAAAGCAACAGCAGTGAAAGGAAAAACAAATCACACGTGTATATTCACTAAATTTGATGGTAAAGTTGGGCCCGTGGGGGCCCACCATGGGTCCCTTTTTGATAATCTGAACCGTTCAATATGTAGAACTCGTCTAGTACTATATGCCTGTAAAAAATCACATCTATCGGATATCGCTAATTATATAATCAAACCAATTTTGTATAAAAAATAGATGGTGCTATAGTTAGCAGTTGACAAAAAAAAAAAACTAACACGATCAGATAACTATCGATATCCAATCAAAGTGATTTTTAATAAGCATAAAGTACTCGACGAGTTCTACACATTGAACGGTTCCGATTAAAAAAACGGGACCCATGGTGGCTCCCACGGGCCAAACAATACCGTCCAATCAAAGCCCGAAAAGGAAGCAATCTTTTTCCATCTACTCACCCAACCGACTGCACTGCCAACCCGTACGGCCGACTACACTATCTTCTCCTATACACTTATTTATACAATTTTTTAATACATATTTTTCATAAAAAGTCAAAAAGTTAACCTAAACATCCATATTTTTTTCCTCAACTTTTTAGTCTAAAAAGACAAAAAGTATACTTATTCAAGATAATCCAAACAACCCAAAATAACATATGTATTTTTATCAGAATTTACGTAAATTTAGGTACCCTCGAAATGGAAAATGAGTGAGAACACAAATTAGTGTTATCACTAATAGTGTGGCATTGGATCCCACGCACTGTTGTATTTTTTTTTTTTTAAATGAATATTAAGGGTTGGTTTGGGGTGTCTTAAAAAAGTGTACTTTTTGTCTTTTTATAAAAAGATATCCAGAAAAGTAGAAAGGTAATGTGATGAAAAAAAAATAAAAAAATAAAAAGATAAATTATATAAATTATGCCAAACAAGACCTAACCCATTAGTGCTAGTTTAGAACATACTTTTTAATATCCCTATTATTCCTGCCCTCGAAATATAGCGTACAACCGTTAGCTCTGTTTTACACGTGCATACAGGAAAACAAAGCGGTATCAGAGCTTTCGTTCTCATAATAATTAGTGACTCAGTATTTCATGCAATATATTTACTTACCTTAGGTCCCATCTCACACGCCAAGTGGACAATAATTAGTGAGTCAGTATTTCATGGTGGAAGGCATGTACTTATCCCAGGTCCCATATCACATGGCCAAGAGGACAAGACAAAGGTACATTTATTGGTGAATGCTATGCATTCCCGTGATCAAGTAATTTAAAAACGTGACATTGTATATCATTATCTAAATAAATAATACGCTTTGAAATGAAAAATTTGACTATAAATTCTTTTTACCTTCCTTTCATTGTTCATTGTTAGAAAGATTAAGAAAAAAATTATACTTTCTAAACCCCTTCATAATTATAAAATTTTGCATAAAGGACAAAATTTATTATTTAAATATTTTATCAGATTATTATACCCTCACATATACACAATCCAAATACAAAATTTATCTTTTTTCTCTTCTCTTACTTCTAACCCTAGCTTCCTCCATGGCCGGAGCTGTGTCATTCCTAAGCTCCGACGATCTCTCTCTGCATCTTCTCAACTCTCTTCCTTCAACTCTCCTTCAACTGTTCATCTTATATCTCGTCTCTCTCTTCTAATCCTAGCTTCCTCTATGGCCGGAGCTGTGGAGAACTTGCAAATCTTGCTGATACATATATATATGTGTGTGTTTGTGTGTTTTGAGATTTGAATTCGAATATATAGATTTTTGAAAGCTCAAAGTTTTAAAAATCTGTAAAATCTAAAAAATCTGAAGAACCGGGGTATGAAAAATTGAGATTTCTCTAAAATTTTCAGATTATAGGCCTGATTCAAGGATTATGGGCATGATTCAATATTTTTCAAAGTAAACATCGATTGATTCAAGGATTAGAGGCCTGATTCAAAGCTCAAAGCTCAAAATTCCATCGATTTTTCAGAGTAAACATCAAATTTCATTTGATAGAACCAGAGTAAAATTTTACTCTGGTTCTATTGCTCTGTTTTTTTCATTTGACAGAACCAGAGTAAAAGTTTACTTTTATACAGAGTAAAATTTTACTTTTATACATAGTAAAATTTTACTTTTATATAGAGTAAAATTTTACTTTTAGCTTCAGAGTCTTACAGTTTACTTATTTTTTAGAGTAAAATTTTACTTTTATACAGAGTAAAATTTTACTTTTAGTTTCAGAGTGTAAAATTTTACTCTCATTCATAGTAAAATTTTACTTTCATACAAAGTAAAATTTTACTTTTAGTTTCAGAGTGTAAAATTTTACTCTCATTCAGAGTAAAATTTTACTTTCATACAGAGTAAAATTTTACTCTGAAATACATAGTGAAAATGTCTTAATAGGAGAGCTGATAGATATGAGGGTAATATAGTAAAAGAAACAAGTTTTAAAATATCAGGGGGTTTTGAAAGTACTTATATAATTCTTGTCATTTTGAAAGAGAAATTAGATAGTGAGGGGCTATGACCAAACCCCCCTTTTGAAAAATAATAATTGAAGATAGGTTTGAAGATAGGGTTGTTTGACAATAAATTAAGGTAAAAAAGTTGTAAAAAAAAGTTTTTTTAAAAAAAAAAATCATTTTTTCTAGTTTTTTTTTACCTTTTTAATGTAAAAAAATTATTCTCAAATCTGAGGTTTAAACCCATGTACTGGAACGGATCCTACCTTTCAAGGAAGATAAATATATCCATCATGACTGGAGAAAATTTTATAGATGAGATCATATAAAAATTTAAGCTTCACAAATATTATTTAAAAATTTTTAAGTTAATTAACATTTGATCTTTTCCACCTTCAAGTACAATAAATTTTTAATAAAATATTATAGTTTTCACAAAAATACATATATAAATTTTTACAAATCATATTCAACGATGTGTTATTTTTTTGAATTATTATATGATAATTTTATTGTCAATAGTGTCAAATATATGTTCTTCTTCTTCTTATTTATACATGTATACACGTGATCAAGCAACTATTTAATTATTAATTTTTTATTTAGTTCGAATATGGAGAAGAGAAACATGATTGTGATGTAGGTTCGTAATCAATTTTGACTTCTATTGGATGGGTCTTATTATTTTTAATGAGATCAATTATATATCAAATAAAATGTTTATAATAAAAAAATTTAAAAAAATTCAAAGCTTTTTGATAGGGTGATTGGTGGATGAACCTGGTTTAAACAAATCAATAACTATATTTGTACAGAAATCAAATCTAATAATAATAATAATAATAAAAAACGTAACTTAATAATGTTATACATACTTTTGTCATAAAAAATATTTGATTATTTAAGTAAAATTTAAAATATAAATATGCTGCTCTTGACCTTATAATTTTTAAAAATAGATGTCCTCACATTTTTTCTGCTTCATTTCCATTTGATGGCTTACACCATGTGAAGTGTTTTAAGAGTGTAAGGTGTATACCATATGTATTTGTGTAAGTTCTCACAATATACGTAAGTTATCTTACAAAATCACGTAAATTTTCACAAATTTGTGTAACTTATACTTACACTTACACAATTGCGCAAATACATATAATATACACTTGTACGCTTAAGAATTGCCCATCATAAAAAGGTGCTTCATCAAATCATCTAATTTATTCAAAATAACTTGGTGGTAGATTGTTAATCTTGGATGCGAATTAAATATGAGAGAAATTCGTTGCTTTGTAGTTTTAAAAAAAAAAAAAAAAAAAAAAAAAAAAAAAAAAAAAAAAAAAAAAAAAGAGTTTGGTAGAGGTGTAAATTTGGCCCGGCCTGGCCGGCTCATGTCTGGCCTCGCAGGCTCTCGCTAAAATTCAAGTTGGGCCGAGAAAAAATTTGGCCTAGACTCAGGGAATATTCGAGCCTTGAACGGACCGATGGGCCTAGGCTTGGGCTCAGGCTTGGAGCAGGCTTGAACAATTTTCTTTGTTTTTTTTTATTTTTATTCTCTCTACCAAAATTTTATTATTTTCTACTAAAAAAAGACATTGGGCCTCAGGCCGAACCTTGAGTGAGCCTTAAGTGGGCTAATGGGCCGAGCCACGGGCCGAGCCGGACTTCAAAATGATGGTCCAAGTCTAGGCCCGGAGTCTCGGACTGGGTCACCCCAAACCACGGGCAGGTTTCGGGCTATCCACAGACCACGGATTATTTTTACTCTCTTAGAATTTGAGAACTACTTAAAAAAGTCAAAAACAAAAACAAAACAAAACAAAAAAGTTATTAATTAAAAGTCAATTTTTTTTCTATATATATTATACATATTTTTATAAAAAATTAAAAATCTAAATAGATAATTCCCAAAACAAGAGGCACAATTAAGAGCAAACGGCCATCAACGGAAAAATTATTTTTGCTACAAGGGCAAAGTGATGTAGTGTTTTCAACTTAGTTATGATTTGTTAAATCAGTGGGATCCGTTACATTTTTGGCTCATTTTGGAAAGATGGTAAAAAATGATTTTTTTGGCTTTTAACTAAGTTTTTGACTTTTTTAGACAATGATTTGGGAAGTTGATAAAAAGTGACTTTTGACTTTTTTGATTAATGTTTGTTTATGATGTCAAATCATAATAAAATGACCAAACTATCCCCATTTATTTAAAATATTTACGACTTCACCTATGTAACACATTTTGACCCATGAGGGTAAAATTGTAATTTCACCGTTAGCTAAAAACCAACTTCCCAAATGAAAAAAAAGACAAAAAAGCCAATTTTTAACTTTTGCTACAAACTAAAAAAAAGTGACTTTTAACCAACTTCTCAAAATAGTCATTTATCTCTTTTTGATTTGTTAAGTTAGTGGGACCCGTTACACTTATTCCTTAATAAATAGGGTGGGTGAATGTCAAGACCAAGTAATAACTTCTCCCGTCAACGTTTGAAATTTATGCCCAATTGGTGATGTGATTAGTTAGACACGTGGCCAATTTTTATGGTGCCATTTCATTGACTGGAAGCAACAAAAAAATAAGGATAAACAGCAGCAAAACCGCGCTCCTATATAGAAGAATGAGAATCCTCTAGAACTGTGGTCCACTTGTTTGTAAACAAAAAAACCTCTCATTGTTTGGAAAAATTATTGGTTGGCCCAATGGTACTATGTGATTAAGCCCTTTATCAATTACAAATTATTATATTTTTTTTATTTTTTAATTACTTAATACAAAATTATAAATCCTACTCCTTTCACTAATCACAATACACATGAAATATCACGTAGCGCTACTCACAAATCGAATTGATCAGGTTTTAGAACAAATTAAGAATCAAATTGATTCTTACGATTTTAGAAAAATTTGAACTACAACCGAACTATTAATGTGTAGAACCGGACCAGACTTGAATCATAGAAACCGGCCGGACCATAGAAACCAGTTTTGTTCGATTTGATTTTACAGTTATAGGAATTTTATGTAACAATAAATATGGTATGTATTTCATGTTAGTAAATAAATTAACAATAATTAGTTTGGTTAATTAGAGTTTATCAATTTTACAATGATGATTAGTGTTCAAATCTTGTAAATAACATTTTATTTTTTACTTTCTATATATAAAAATAATAAACAAATATGTCACAGTCCAGTTTGATTCAGAACCATAACCAAAGCCTTAGAACTTGTACTAATTTGAATTGTTTTACCATTTTCGGAACTAAAACTAAAACAACAAAAAAATGACCAAACCAGAAGTTTGGACCGAATTAGATCGATTTATTAATTCTGCTGATTTTTTTTAGCACCCCTATTGGATGGTGCTTTTTGGGCTTGTGAGGTCAATAACGGATTTCGTTTTAATAATCTGAACTATTCATTTTGTTAGGCACTTCATATATTTCATCCACACAAAAAATTAGGTCGATCCGATAATCGTAGACTACTTATGATTCGTTTGGGAAGCCATGGTTTGGGCTTTTTTGGCTATTTTAGCCACAAAAAACAAAATAGGCTATTTTAGCCATAACAAACAAAACATAACATCCAACCCATAATCATTACATTCTTCTCTCACAAAAAAACTCAAAAAAGCTAAAAAGCTCTTCCCAAACCAAGCTTTTAAGCCCAGGATAAAATAGCCAAAAAAGTCAAAAAACCAAAAAGCCAACCCACTTCCCAAACGGAGGCTTAATTTATCACATTCATTATCAAAAAATGAATAGTTTATTTTTGAAAACACAATTATCATCTATTTTTTTAGTGACATAAATTGAATATGTTACAATTATTGTATCTTTCTAATTTTTTGTTTGGATGAAATACACGAATGTCCAACAAAATGAATGATTCAAATAATTGAAATGGGTCTAATGATGGACTCTACAGGCCTAAACAGTACCCTCCAGTACAGATTATGGATTAGAGGGATCCTCCTTTTAAAAATGTTATTATTACATCATTCTAAATTGAGCTTTTATATAAAAATTTTGTTTGTCTACAATTTGTACATTATTATATATACAAAAATATTTTTAAAATATTTAAATTTTGAACACCACATCAAATTTAATGCTACATCAATATATTCAACTTAAAAAATAAATAAATAAATAAATAAATAAATAAATAAAAAGATAATTTTACTGAGTACTTACTATGGACTTTATAGTTTTCCTCAGAACGCTTTAGAACCAACAAAGCCATTCATCCCTTAAAAATAAAAAATATTAATATTAATTAAAAAAAAGGAAAAAAAAAAAAAAAAAAAACATTGTAGCAAGATAAGTAAGTTTTCAAAGTTTCAATATAGAAACACACTCCTGTACATTACTTTAGTTCAAAACTTTGTAGTTCTTAACATTTTTTTCTATGTTAAAAAAAAAAAAAAAAAAAAATGGTGAGGCTGAGGGGTTGGTTATAGAGATGCGAGCTATAGTAGTAAGCGAGTGAGCACTCTCTGAATCTCTCTCGATGCATTTTTGTTTCTTACCTGTAATTTTATATTTTTAATGAAATTTTCACTTTACCGATAAAAAAATATATATATATAATTTAATGATATGACAGTTTATTACAAAATTTAAGACAACTCATTCTCTAATCATCAATTACTGATCTCTTTTATACATTACAGAGTTTTAAAAATAAGTCTAGAAATTAAGTTTTTATATCATTTTCCAAAGGTGTATCATACACTCTAATTATGAAGTTTTGTCATTTTGATAGTGAATAATATGGTTATGAGATTTTGCCTTTGTTTGAGAATAGACTAATTTAGTAATTTTTTTATTTTTTATGAACAGATGTGCAGAAAAGTAAAGAAAATGATATAACAATTTATGGTGACTTTTTGACTTTTTTGATTAAAACATATAATTGCTAAACGAAACCTTTATATGTGGTGATAAAATTTAAATGAATTTAGTTGTTAGACTTTGTGATATATTTCACGTGGCATGGTAAGTCTTATATACATATAGAATTTATGTTTAAATGATGTGATTTAAATTGGTAGAGGTTATCAACCATTGTAGTTGGTGTTAGATCAATAAAATTTTATTTTTTCCATAACAAAAATAATAACACCTTTCATTTCTTTCTCTTTTCTTGTTTTTGGTTTGAATGATAACGAAGCCAACAAGATGAAAGAAGTCGAACATAAGCCCGCTGAATGGATACTTAGGATTAACAACTCGCTAGCTGAAGTGGAAAAGCCGTCGAAGATGAGTATATATGAAGTTCCAAATAAACTTGTAAAAATCAAGAAAGATGCCTATACACCCAGTATTGTCTCCGTTGGACCAATGATGGATCTAGGGGGCGGAGGGAGGGGGGCGGTGGCCGCACCCCCAAAAATTTGAAAAATATCATATATTATATTATAAATTTTAAAATAATTTAAAATTATAGGAGTTCGCACTCTCAAATTTTTTTTAGATAATTTTAAAATTATATAAAGTAGTCCCCCAATTTTTTAAACTATAAAATAGTCCTTCCAAAGTTATAATCCTGAATTCGTCCATGTATCGGACCATTTTATCATCATAACAAAGAGTTGTAAGCTTTTAATGAGAACAAACGGCGATACATGCTACTTCTTTTTATGAGAATATCTAAACCTGCACTTCTTATCCTCGAAAATTGTGCCATCGCCATACTAGCTTTGGAAGGAGATGTCCGAATATGTTATTCATAAACTATAGACCTGGACAACCACCAACTAGTTGAAATGTTGTTATTTGATGCGTGCCTCATACTCAAACCCGTTTTTGAGGAACTCCAATATTGACAAATATAAAGACAAAGTTGCTAACCCAATTATCAATAATGCTCGGACTGTTGCCGTGAGACCCTAACTTTAGTAAATCCTATTAGATTTCTAAATTTTGAGTGATTATAATAAAAATCCTTACTTCCCTGTTTATTCACAGAATTAAATCTTAGAATCGAAAACGCATCACAGACGAACTCATACAAACCCTAATCGACCCTAGAAGTTTAGAAATCATTTCTAACACTTTAATATTAATTATTTAACTCTCAAATTTTATATTAATCTCTCTAAACCTTAACTTTTTGTTTTCACAATTTTCGTTTAGTTATTCACCTTTAAATTCAAAACAAGATAACCCAAACCGAATTATTTTTCCTAGCACTAATTTATTAACTCTACACTTGAAATAGATATTTTAATTAAGGCCTTAGCCTTCATATTTTTCTTGAATCACATTTTGACCCTAAACTAGTACCATTACACACATATACATATATATACTTGTACATTTCTTAAATAAATAATTTTGTACACAAAATATCTTCATATATATATATATATATAATCAACAAAAATTCCCAAAATCTTAAGTATATGGCCAGCCATCATACCTCCTAGACTATAATCATTGTGCTTTAGAAACAAATCCCTTGAACCATGGTAATAATTATGACTTTGGTATCAATTCTATATATATACATGTATATGTCTAATGTACTTGTAATTAGAATGGTTTAAATTAGACTTAATACTAACTAGATCATAATTAAATACATAATTAAGGTCTTAATTATCCACTATTCCATTTCATTTGAACCAAATACAACTCAATTCCATTACATTTCAACCAAAGGACATTTTAGACAATTCATACCATTTTTCCTATAAATACACCACCATCCTCCATCTACTTGAACATCAAACACCACACCCACACACCCACATGTCATAGAGAGAAGGAGAGAAGTGGAGAGTGAGCTTGTGGGAGGGAGAAAGAATAGAGAGAGCAAGTCTTGCAAAACTAGCTTTATAAGCATTTAAGTAAGGCACACACAACTCTCTCTTTTATTTTTCTTTTTCAAATACATGCTCTTAGAAGTTTTAAATATTCATTTCAGATGTGTTTTGATGGTATTCTTGTGTTAAAAATGAAAGGAGTTGAACCTTGATTCTACCCTTCTTGTATTTCTCTTAATCGGTATAAAACTACATTTTTCCATATCAATCTCTCAAAATTTCCAAAGGCACACTTGCACCTTAATTTCTGAGTTTAATACATATTATTTATCATTTTTTCATCACAAGAGAATTCAAAAATTTCCCCTAGTTGACCTCTTTTCTTACCAACTTTCTTATTTCAAGAATTGTGCTAGAAAAATCTGTTTTATAGCCAACTTGCGAAAATTTTAGAAAAATTTATAAAAATCTTCTAGACCTCAATTTCATGTCAAAATCTTCCTTAAGAAGTTAGCTTTCAAGTAAAATTGGTTTCATTGAAAAAGAGTGAGCGGTTTGTAAGAAAATTCAATTTTCGTAACAACGGACGAATTTGGACAGCGCTGGAGTGTTTCTTAAATAACAAAAAATTTAGGAAAGCTATTCCATTTCCGGAAAATGTTCTGAAAACTAGATAAAATTCTCTACGAACCATAGGAAGTCCGGGCTCGGAAAAAATCTGAAATGGTCATTTTAATTTCAATCTTTAAGTGTTTTTGAATCAGGAAATTCTATTTTGCCTTGATGATATATAGCAGATGAGAGTTGTAGATTTTATCAAAGTAAGATCAGAGTTATTTTCAGAGATCCATGGAGAAATATTGAGATTAGAGTATTGGCGATGGAGGAGATTGATTTGAGGTAATTCGGGTGGTATACAAAATGCTTTCTTTAAAATCTCTTTGCAAACAGTGTTATTTTAATCATCTTCAATTTGTAATCCTCTTGATGATTTTGATAATTTGATAAATTATGTGGAATTATTCATTGTTGATTCGTTTGATTACTCTAGTCATTTGGTGAACTCTGTGTAGTTATTCTGTGTTGGAAATGTTGATTTGTCTGGCTAAATGACGTGGAAATGCTCCATACATGGATCAAGTGGACTTTGCCAATATGCTCTGTACCAATAGCCCGGATAAGTAGTTGTGCTTGGGTGAGGGGGGTGAGGCGGTCACTGGTCATGTATTGAGTAAGACCAGGTATTTGGTCCTGGATAAATTATCATATGTCGAGTTGACTTGTTTGTGCAATTTGGTAAATTACTTGGTATCTCGAATTGAATTGTTTGTGTAATTATTGGATCCCTGTGAAATTATTCATTCTTCAAGCTTTGTTACTCCTATCGTATTGTATACTTCCTGAATTAATTTATTTTTCAGGTGTGAAGCAAATTTAGTGGCTGTTGGAGTTAAAGAATTTAAAAGATTATTGAGTTAGAGAATTTTAGGCTCACCACTATATATTGTTTTTAGAGATTTGCATAAGTTATATTTTGGAGACTTTTGTGTAATTATTTCGGAGACAATTATGTATTTTTAAGGTTATTAATTACTTAGAATTTTAAATTTGAGGTTGAATTGATTTATTAACGGCCTAGAAGTTGGGGCGTTACAGTTGCAACACTTCAACATGATTTGGTACTACTTGAGAACCAGATTCCCTTTTTTGTTCTGCAGAAGCTGTTCGACACTATAAAAGAGCATATACCACAACCATCATTTACTGTGCATAATGTGGCCAAATTAGCATTACTCTTTTTCAAATCGGCTTTGGGTTTGAACGACCAAGCAATTCAAAGTACATCCTTGGAACTCTCTGGTGAGCATTTACTTCATATCTTGCACAATTTTTACCTCCCCACATCTGATGAAAGCCCTGAAAACATGCACAAACCTCACCTCCCCATATCTAACAATACCAATAACGATGGTGATCGTCAAGCCTTGCAAACAACTGGATTCAAAAATTGTGTCACTGGACTTTTGGAGGCAGGAATTCAATTTCAACCTAACATCAATGTTGACATCGAAGAAATTTTCCTACACATAAAGCACCTTAACACTACAACAAAAGTAGCCTATGGTGACGAAAACTAGTGAAGAAAATAAAATTCGTCACTAAATGAAAATAATTCGTGAGGAATTTATAAATTTTGTCACATATAATAAAAAAATAAAAATGATAGGTGACAAAATTTATTTTCATCAATAAATACTTCATTTTAAGTGAGGAAAAATTGAGTTTCGTCACCAAAAATTTTCCCGCTATTTTTTTTGGGTGGCGCCAAAATTTTGAGACTTTTGGTGACAAAAAAATTTGTCACTAATTATAAAATTATTTGTGATGAATATATTTTCGTCACCAAAACGTTTTAATATTTCTGATATCTTTTGGTGAGGAAATATTATTGTCACCAATTTTGGTGGAAAATTTTTGATATATTGAGCGGCAATAAACAAAAAATAGGGTATTAATTTTTTTTACCCTCTCTCTGTTTATCATCTCTCTCTCTCTCTCTCTCTCTCTCAAAATAGGGTATTAATTTTTCTTACCTCTTGCTCCTCAACTACGCCGATTGCCATCGTTGCCTCTATTAGTCTTGCCGATCATCACCGCCAGTAGTAGCCTTGTCGGTAACCGCCACATCTTCTTCGCTCGATGATTTGGTACATGGTTTCTCGTTGCTCTTTTTCTGGTGTCTCTTTCTCTTATTCTCTGTTTTGGTATGGTGACGAAAATTAGTGAAGAAAACAAATTTCGTCACTAAATAAGAATAATCCATGAGGAATTATAAATTTTGTCACATATAATAAAAAAAGAAAAATAATAGGTGACGAAATTTATTTCCGTCAATAAACACTTACTTTCAGGTGAGAAAAAAAATAAGTTTCCTCACCAAAAATT
Source organism: Camellia sinensis (assembly GCF_055761805.1). Taxonomy (NCBI): domain Eukaryota; kingdom Viridiplantae; phylum Streptophyta; class Magnoliopsida; order Ericales; family Theaceae; genus Camellia; species Camellia sinensis. The sequence continues at coordinate 9,165,025 of NC_138968.1, forward strand.
TTGAAAGTTTTGGTGAGAATTTTTTTTTTCGACAATTAAAAAATTATTAATGAGGAATCACTACTACAAAAATAGTTAAAGATCACACTTTAACAAAATAAAAATATCTCACTTTTATTAGAAGTGTGATAAAAAAAATTAGATTGATATTTTAATCACACTTTATTTGATTGAGCGTGATAATATTTATTTTTTATGTCACTTTTTAATTAAGTGTGATTTTATATATATATATATATATATATATATTTTAATCTCACCTTCTAAATAAGTGTGATTATATATAATTTTTTTAATCACAACTTCTAAATAAGTGTGATCAAAAAATTTTGAGGGGAATATTTACAACCTAATTTTATTTTATGTTTAATTTTATTTATTTATTATTTCTATGATACATACAAAGGCTTTTACCCCTCTTTTCCACTCTCTCATTGTCTTGAACCCTAACCCGTCAAACAGAGAGCGGTGAAGGTCGAGCAAAATCAGAGGGCAATGGCGAACGGAGGTTGACGGCGGACTGACGGGGTCTGCGACGATGAGAGGAGGCGGCTGTGAAATCTGGGTGCCTGCGACGAGGTTTGATAAATTAGCCTCTGACCTTCTCTTTCCCTCTCTCTCTCCCTCCCTTCTATATCCATTGGATCCCATGATTCTGAACCGGCACTCCTCTTCACGAACACCTTCTGCTTCATTCTCTGGATTTCTGAGGTACTTTCACATTTGGGTTCTCTTAATTTGTTTGGTTTACTTTCAATCTCTTAAATTGAAGGTGATGATCACTGGTCCTAGAGCAATCCACTTATTGGTTATACACGATAATAGTTAGCTGGCAAAGGTATTGATGGTTCACCTTTATTAATTGATATGAATGAGGGTTTGAATTAAAGGTTGCTGGGTTGATGGTCCTCTGCTTCAGCATTATTGAGGCTGTTTGTGAATTTGTTTAGCATTTGATGCTAGAATTAGATATTAGCTGAATGTAGAAGCTAGAACATATTCAATTAGGAAATAAAAAGGGCTGATGATCTTGAAAGCTACCACTCTAAAGCCTCTCTTTTTTTTTTCTAAGTAAAAATGATCTTACTACAACTGTAACTGTAATTTGCTAAGTTTTAAAATTAATTTAATTAAAATTAGGTTGACATTTTATCAGTATTCATTAATATGCTTGTCCAGTTTAATTTCACTGATGTTAAAGGCTTTTATTTGTTTCTCTTTGCTTTCCTCATATGAATGGAAGTCTCTCTTTCTCTATTGGGAGTCAGGATAACTCTGGTAGCATCTGCTTTAGTATATTTGGCATATTTCCCATTGGAAAAGTTGTAAGTTAATTACTGGATTGAACCATAAACGAAATAACTCTAAATGTGGTTCATTTGTATCCCCTTCATTAGTCTCTATTCTTTTTGGTATTCTTTTTCTGAGTCTCCTTGTGGATTACAACCCTGGTATTATTTGCCAGAATATACACTAGTTTTCTCTCTCTAATAAACCAGTGGACAACCACATCATTTGTCGACTTGCATGTTTGTATAGAGGCAGATAACCAGAAGTCTCTGGATGCAGCTGTAAGAATGGTTGAGAAATTGCTAATCCCAATAGATGAATGAATGAATGGACACAAGCAAGCCCAACTGGTGGAGCTTGCAAAACTGAAAGGAACTTATAGAAATGAGAACATCTGCAGTGTGTGCAAGGAGGAAGGACACAAGCACTATGCCTGTCCCCTCCGGCAATCTACTTTTAAAATGGAGATCACCTGTGCAATGTGTGGAAGCTTTTGCCATCCCACATCTAGTTGTCCCTTTATTACATCACCTCAGGTTGGCACCACTTTGTGCAGTACTGGGCGTGGCAGTGGTTCAGTTCCTAACACAAAAAGGAAACCCAACAAAGAAATCAATGATGCAAGCCTCTATGTTGGCTATCTTCTTCAAGCTGTTGATGACAACCAGTTGAGAGAGCTGTTTTGTTCATTCGGTAAAATCACAGAAGTGAAAGTAATTAAAGATCGAAGCACAGGTTTCAGTAAAGGCTACGGCTTTGTTACATTTGAAAGTCCCATTGATGCTGCCATGGCTGTGACACATATGAATGGGCACAAAATGAAAGGGAAGATGCTAGCAGTAAGGGTGGCTGGCCGGCCACCACCTGCAGGATTGTCAATCATGAGCCAACTTCCAATATACCCTGGACCTGCAGCTATTTCTGCTAGTGTCCCAAGCCAGACAGCTTGGCCTGGCCCACCTGGATCGATGCTGCCTGAAGCTCGAGCTACCTTTCCAAATAGTGAGGACTTGGGTTTGCCTTCATCCTCTATCTCATTGGGACAAGGTAATCACCTTCCTGCAAGGGAGGCCTTAAATATCTTTCCGTCTGTTGTCTCAGGCAACATGGGTTCAAAACTGTCTACCAGGTTTGATTCGTTTTATGGATATCCTAACCAAATCCCATTCTCATCCCCTGGATTGATGTCACAATTTCCTGCTGCTCCAGATTATCCTCCTGGGTCCCAATTGCCATCATATTTTGCTACACCAGTACAGAAACCATCTTCATACCATTTCAGTAAGACACCTGAAAGTATCTGATGCCCCATTTCTTTGTCGTTCTCTTGGCTTCCTTGATGAAAAATAGAGTTGTGAAACCTCAATTCTAGAACAATAATGTTGTTGCACTTGCAGAAAGTGTAAGAGTGTTGCTTCCATATGGTGAGTTGTCTTTCTTTTTTTTAGGAAACATTTGTAAACCAAATTTAGCATTTTGAAGTGCCGGGTAACAAACTCCTCACTACTGTAGCAGCATATCATCAGATAAGTAATGATTAAGGATACAAGGAGCTGCTACGTGAAACAAAGTGAGCCCTACTTCTCTAGTGCCAACTTGTCTGAACAATTGTTGCCTATATGATAAATGTAATTAATTGTTGTTATGCCTAGTTGGCCCCGTGAGAAACCTGCAGTCAGAAATAGGATGAAAGTGCAAATAAACTCGGGTTAAGTCTTGCAAGCAGATTTACAGCTGCGTCAAACACAGAAGGTTCTAGAACTTCTAAATTTAGAGTCAAAATGGAATGGGATCACAAAATTCAGAATTTCTGAATTACCAAAAAAAAATCGATATCATTCTCGGGGCTTTTCTCATATTAAACCTCTTTTGCATCTTAATTCCCAAACTAGGCCTAGTTTGGATGGATATCTCAAACTAGGCTAAAACGCTATTACAAATCACGCTTTCACTGTTTGGAGTCCAAAATTTGATGAATAGTGAAAACGTTATTCCAAAACGCGCTTTTGATTAAGAAAGTGCTGTTCCAAATCACGCTTTTAACATAAAAAAAATTTCTGAAGAAAACGCTATTTGAAATAGCGCTTTCACTGTGCATACGACGAAAAAACGGTTCCAAACCACGCTTTCACTGTGCATATCTGTTCCCTTAAGAAAATGTTTATAATATATTAAAATATGATCAAAATGAAACTTAAGTGCTTTGTAGCAAAAATAGTAGTACACTTGTTTCGCTCCCACAGTGGCGTGGGTTCAATCCGCGGGAGTTACTACCTTTCAATTAAGTTCAACTCTTTTTTTTGTTTTTGGGGCTAGGGCACCCCTGAAACTTTATCTCTGCCTCAATTATGCTTTTCTATGCATGTTGCCCACTTATGTGTGTGCACAAGTGTAATGTTGGTTAAGTCTAAAAGTTGTTTAGTATTACATGAATGTAAAAGCTGGCATGAAAATTCTTGAATGATGTGGCTAGGTATCATTACATTTGCTTCATTATTGAAGTCACTGCAGGTTGTGAAGTTTACAACCTTGGAACTGGAAAAGGAACATCAGTTTTGGAAATGGTAACAGCATTCGAAAATGCATCTGGAAAGGTACTGAATTGTTGAACCTGTGTGTTAAATTTTCCCAATGTGCCAAATCTTAAAAAATGATCTAACTTCTTATGTTGGACATAATCTATAATCTATATTCTATATTCTAGTTCTCCTTTTCATTTGATGTGAGTTTTTTCAATATATATATTTAAATTGTTCTACTGATTCCTGAGTAAGCAAGTGCTTGGAGATTGAATTGGAGTTCCTCTCAATAGTTCCTTGAATTAAACTTTGCAAAGTCTTAGATTCTGGGGCTATTATTTTCATATCCCAGACTTTTAAGAGCAGATGTGAAGTCTGGTGAAATTTTCGAATTCAGTGGATAACAACAGAATCATATATGATGTGTGAATGTCTTTTTAAATGTACATCAAGTGATTCCTCCCAAAGGTCACCCCGAGTCCAAGGTCAATGTACCACCTAGTATTGGGTATTCATCAGGAAGAGAAAGGAAAAAAGATAAACAAAAGGTTACTCTAGGCATCATAAATGGACAATGAAAAAAAGGAAAACTGGCATTTTTGTTATTAAACATTGACATATTCTCGTTTATGTGGACAAGAGCCATAATTTTCTTTTCGTGCTTGTTCCAGATAATTCCCCTGACGTTTGCTGGGCAGCGACCTGGTGATGCTGAGGTTGTGTATGCATCAGCAGATAAAGCAGAACATCAGTTGATCTGGAAGTAAGTGTAATCCCCCTTGCAAACCACTATGTTGATAATTATTCTGTAATTTGGCTTCTCATGAATGATTCAAGAAGTTTGCTTTGAGGAATTTTCATCTGGATTTGTGGTGATATTAAAAGATTCTAATATACTGCTCAAAGGAGTAAAATTTTAAAATGGCAGCCAGGGGAAATATAACTATATTTGTAATGACCGACTCAACTAAGCTGCCCATCAGTTCCAAATATTTTTTATATTATTGGTTTTACTTATGTCAAATAGAATATTGAAATATAGAAGTTGGAGAAAAGATGAGAGCATCTGCAATGGAGTGGCTAAAAATGTGTTTTATTGAGAATCTGTTTGACGTGGTTGTGATTCATGTGATGATTGTCAACACTTGTACTATCCTCTTTGTGGCAGGTCCTGATGAACTTAACAAATGACAACCCTGTGGGTTGTCAGGAAACTTTGCAACACATTAACTTAAAAGAAAACTTGACATAAAACTTACTTGACTAAAATCTTAATTCCATTAGGTTCCATGTGGCACTAATATGTAATTCAGAATTTGCACATCAACAGTTAACAGGCCTTGCATAATCAAGTCAACAACTTTTTCCTTGGTAGATATTGACCTCATCTCAAGATTTATAAATGACATTACTGTACTTTTATATATTATCATTACATTTTTTATTTGATAATTGTTTATCTATTATCATTACATGACCTTTGTTTGTGGTAAACTGACTATCACTATATGATTTCAATGTAACAAACTCATCTCTTGTTGCAGGGACAGATTGTTTTATGTGGTTTAAGAAATGGAACAATTTGTTTTCTGCATGTCCATGTCTTAGAATAATTATCAATTTTTAAATGGAGATGGCAACTCTCTTCTGGCTATTAATTTGAGGTGCGTGTAAACTAGTCCGGACATCGGTCATAAAAATATATATATATATATATATATATATATATATATATATATTGGCTTTATTAGGTGATAATGCTAGGATAGCACTATAAAACCAAAGAGTCAAAAAAATCATGAGCATGTTTATAAATAAAAAATAAAAAATCACAATGATTCCTTACCAAAGATGATTTGATCAAGGCTTTTGTTGGGTACAAATTCATAAACAAGAAGGCATTGAGGGGCTTCAATGGTACAACCCAAAGGTCTTTCAAGGTTCTTGTGTTGAATTCCACTGATCAAATTTACCTTATTGAAGAAGTCATCGGCCCATTGTCGTGAATCAAATGTACCTCAATGCTACGTTATATTTTGGAGCTATTATATATATATATATATATATATATATATATTCTACCATTAGTGATAGTGATATATGGTATTTCTGCAATCTTTTGGCATCTTATGTTATTCGTGTTGCTTTATCATCAAGGATCACCTCAACTCTTTGAAGTTTTGGTTTGTTAGATGCATTTCTACTAAATTGGTTTATAAAATAAAATTATTTATATATGAGTTTAGATGTAATTGATAATATATTAATGTTTTCTTTGTTTATTTTCTTTGCAGATTGGTTTTTGATGACGTTTGGAAGTATACTTGCAAATGAAGATCAACTGTTGAATTTGTTTCCTGAACTAATACTTAGTTGTAATTGCAAATCAAGATTGAGTGTTGATTTTTTTTGTGTATTCCATGTTAGTTCATTTTGGGATTTGCTTTGATGGTTTTTTTGTTACACTTAATGGTTTATATTATTAAAATTGTTTGATGGATATATTTTGATTTATAATATAAATTGTTTACTGAATTTTTTTGTGGAGTGATGTATAATAGCTAATGGATTTCTTAGTACAATTAAAAGGCTATTGGGATATGAGTAGGGATATTTGTGGAATAATAATTGAAATTAAAATATAAAATATGGAACAGGTTTAGTGACGAATTTGTTTTGTCATTTGTATTTGTTATTATGACAAAGTGATTATTCGTCGTTAATAAACATTTTTTGTGACAAAATTTATTGCAGCACATATATGAAAGTTTTCATTGATTTTGTTGTTTGGTGACGAAATGTATTTTGTCACGTATATAAATATATTTGTGGCAAAATATATTTCGTCACCCATGTATGACTTTTGGAGACGAAAAATTTCGTCACCTTTACATCTTATCGTGCGTTAACTAAAATTATAAATATGATACTGAATAATTATTTGGTGACGAAAATGAGAATTTTTGGCGACAAAATCTTGTTTTATTGGTAACAAAAAATTTCGTCACTGAACTAATTTCATTGGTGACGAAATTATTTTTCGTCACTATGATTTTTAGTGACAAACATTCAATGACGAAACTTGTGACGAAAATATTTCGTCACAAATATCTATAGTGACGAAATTAGCTCTTTCGAGACAAAAAAATTTCGTCATTCAAGACCCAACTTGTTGTAGTGTAAGAGAGTTATTAAAATGCCAGCATTACGGATACATGAAGCTACATAATGAATCTTTCGAACTCTGATTGCTTTCGAGCAATGTAGCATTGTCACCTCGCATTGCATTGCATCATATGTCTTCCTTATGAGCAGTCTCCTCAGTTCCTCACATGATGCTGAAATTCTTCTTCACAAAAATATCATAAAATATGATTTGATTGGCGATGGCAGTGGCAGTGGCATTCATGGTGATGTTGCAGCACTCTTTAAATCTATGTGCGATGGAGTTGTTTTGAAAGATTGTTGCTTTTCCAAGTTGTGTAAGGAAGTTAACAACTACCCCAGGTCTTGGTTTGACTGGCGCAGACTTATAACAAGAGTGAAGGTCAAGTGTCGTGGATACGCGATAGTGTTGCCAAGTAAATATTTTGCTACTTCATGGACTACCATGTCATTCATTGCTGCAGTTATGATCCTCATCTTCACTGCCATGCAAACCTATTACATTACCAGCACTTATTATCGTCAATACTAAGTTCTAGTTTATTCATGGAAAGGCGTTGAAAAGAAGACTTTAATCGCCAATCTTGCAAGGATTACCATCCCTTTTTTTAACATTTTGTTTACTATCGATTCATAATATTACTTGAATATTAATGATAACTATGGAGCACAATGACACCTTTGCAGCACTCATTCTATTCAGTAAGTATGAGTGTTCTAATTATTAACGTGGTAACAAAATGCCATAAAAAACATATAGTTGTCTTAGCATTATTGTTTTAGCAATAGATTGTAATTTAATCTCTTAGCATTATTGTTTTAGCAATAGATTGTAATTTAATCTCTTTATAATATGTTTTCAATTGTTAATCAATTATGTGGATCGTATTTTTTCTTATGTTTTTTAAGAAGTGCACTTTTTTCTACTTGGACTTTGTAAAGTGTGTTGAAAGTATTCAATAATTTAATAAGATTCTTAAACAAAATATTTTTCTCAATAATGCATGAGTGTGTATGAAGCATGGTTCTAAATTGTGGTATTCAAATATGTAACAATATCAATCGTGGTGTATCGGTATCAGGAGTATCGGCCGATACGTATCAAGAATTAATTGTCATGGTTGTGAAATTTTAAAAATCATTAACGGAAATGTACTAGCCTGTAATAGGGTGTATCCGACTCGGGACTTAAACAAGCGTTACATAACGGCCAGTATTTAGAACTATGGTATGAAGGAATAAATTTGCAAAAAGGGTTTTGGTTGAGAAAACCTTGATGACGAAGCAAGCATCTTAGGTCATGAGAAAGTTATGGTCATGTATTTTTTTTTTTCTTTTGTGACAAAAAAAGGGGTCGCATAGGTTCCACAAGTCCGCAGGCCCCGAGCTAAGACATTGCTTAAGGCAACGTATAAGGGTGCTATGCTGAAGAGCGATGGAGGATTGAACCCGAGTGAAAGCGTTTTTGGCTCGATCCCTAATCACTGAACCTATCCCTTAGGGGTTATTGTCCTGTATGTTATTTGTGTCTGTTTGGACAAATCTTGATGGTCTGGCGTTTTTAAGCTTTCATGCTTTTCTTTAGGTCTTTTATTGATGTAAATTGTTGTTAGCTCCAACCTACATAGAGGAGTTATTGAAGGTTGACACCAAGTCAAGAAGTAGGAGGGCAGAGGGCAAGTGGTAGACCAGCTCAATAACTCTTTTTCCTTAACTTTGTTTCCCTCTCCCTATATATATATAAATGCTATAAGGAAGAGAAGAGATAGAGAACAGACATAGTAAGAGAGAATCAAAGAGAGAGTCTGTAAATCAATAGAGAGGAAGTAAGTGTGAGTTCTGTAATCTCCCTCCGGGAAATTCTATTGTGAAATCTCTTTCCGTGGACGTAGGGAATTGCCAAACCACGTATATATCTTGTGTCTCTTTTTCTTGTGTGTGTGATTGATTTTTGAGTATGCCTAATCCTAACAAGTGGTATCAGAGCTCAGGTTGAGCAAGAAGGTAAAATAGAGGCTTGAATACTCTGTTTTTCTAAAATTGCCAGGAATCAAGTTGCTCGAAATTCACTTTTGAGCATACCGAGAGGAAACTCTTGATGAGAAGAGTCTAGAGCTGCAAAGCAGAGCCCCAGACGAGGCTTCACGCACTCTCACACGCCCTCTAAAGAAGGCGAGTGAATCCCAGTTTCATACACGCGCTTTACGCACCATTAACTGTACCGGCACATCATACCAATCGCAAACACACGCCTGACACGTAGCCAAAAGAAGAAGGAGAGTGCTCTGAGCGTGATATTGACGTCATAGCCACGTGTCAGCGCCACGTCAGATGACACCTGTCAACTACGTCATTGCCACGTGGCTGCCACGTCAGCACACTAGTTGACCAGTCAACCCATCGGGTTAACCCGGCCCGGCCCAGCCCGACCTAACCCAGATACAGAGGGGTTATCTAGGGCTACGTGGCTACGATACATCCGTAGATCTGAACTGTAAAACATATTTTGGCTAGATCTGAGCCATTTGAAGTCTGATTTTGGCGATCCAATAGTGGTTTTCAACTATTTGGAGTATGCCGGACACATCCGTACAGTTAGATTTTTTTATTTATATTTTTTTGTAAAAACACATAATACAATGGAAGAATCTACTTCAACTTCAAGATTGATGATCAAATTAAATGCTTCCAATTATGGAATCTAGAAGCTACGGATGAAAGACATCCAATACTATAGAGACCTGAAGATTGCTGGTCAAACTAGACAAAGATGAACCGAAAGATTGTTGGTCAGATCAGACAATGGATAGACCGCAATGTGTTCCACATGTCGCCCAAGAGACAGATGCATATGTCCTCTAGACAATGTTAGAAGGAATGTACCAGTTAAAGACCGCCCGAAACAAAGCCTTGGTAATGACAAGGCTTGTAAATCTAAAGTTGAAGAATGATGTGTCTGTCGCTAAGCACATCAATGAATTCAAGAATCTAGTGAATCAACTTACAACCTTCAAGATGCCCTTGGACGATGAAATGCAAGCCGTACTACTGCTCAGTTCTTTACCGGACAGTTGGGAGACGTTGGTGGTTTCTCTCAACAACTTTGGACCAGAGGGGAAGCTGACCATGAGCATGGTCACAGACGCCATGTACAATGAAGAGACAAGGAGAAAAGATATGGGAGGTAATCAGTCTCATGCTCTTGTCACAGAAGATAGAGGCAAAGACAGAGGTAAAGAGGTAGAAAAAGAAGTAAGAGTAGAGGCAGATGGAACAACATGAGTAAATCCAGAGACAGTAAAAGTCAAGGTAACTTTAGCTTCACTTGCTTTCACTGTGGCCAGGAGGGTCACATAACAAGGAACAGCCCAAGCTGAAAAGATAAAGGCCAAATCAGTAAGTCAGAAAAAGAAGAGAACACGACAGCCATAATAACTAATGAAATACTTCTTGTAGTTGGTGAAGAAGAGGATTGCCTTCATGTGGCTGAGCATAGTTGTACAGAATGGGTGGTAAACGCAATTGCATCCTACTACGCCACCTCCCACAGAGAACTCTTTAGCTCATAAAACGTTGGAGATTTTGACACTGTTCGAATGAAGAATTCTAGCTATTCGAAGATTGTGGATATTGGAGACATTAGTATTCAGACTAATGTCGAACACAAGCTGGTTCTCAAAGATGTGAGGCATGTTCCAGATTTGCACTTCAATCTTATCTCCAGATGTCACGACCCGAACCCGCCTCCATGGGTTAAGGACGTAACCGGCCACTAATCCTAAGATTACCTACGGCCTCAAACCAAAATAGACTTAACACATCAGAGTAAAGGGGGCCAAAAGGGAAGTAAAAATTTAAAACTTTGTCCATAGAGTTGTGCTTACATGGCACATCAAAACAAACCATACATATGTACGTTAATAACTCACAACAGAAACATAGTGGCATAGGTTCTGTACAGACAGGATCATCCAAAACTAAGTCAACCCATAAAAACTATAAGCAGACATATACAAAACTTCGCTAACCTGACAAAATGTAAATACATAACAAAAAGGCGAAGACGGGTCTCATGCGTGAGACACAAGGGCTGACTCTCTCAAAACCATAGTTGTTCCATACAGACTTCACTGAGGCTGGGTCTGGACTTCTCTTGGCTCACCTACAAACACATGAATGAGCGTGAGCAAAAGCCCAGTGAATAATATCAAATTCAGAAGTCATATAAACAATATGTAGAACAACATACTCCAAACGGCCTTGGGCCCAATTCATTTTCCTACTTAACAGATATATAGCTAAATATAAATCAAGTGACTGTAACTCCAAACATTCTGGCCTTTGGCCCATTCAGATCTCCATTCTTGTCAAAGCGGCCTTCGGCCCATTCGATTATGCCAAAACGGCCTTTGGCCCAATCATTTATGTCAAAACGGCCTTTGGCCCAATTATGTACATCAAAACGGCCTTCGGCCCATTCGATTATGAAAAAAATGGCTTTCAGCCCAATCATTTATGTCAAGACGGCCTTCGGCCCATACATTCGTATCAAAACGGCCTTTGGCCCATTCATTTATGTCAGAACGGCCTTCGGCCCACTCATTCATTTCAAAACGGCCTTCGGCCCACTCGATTATGACAAAACGGCTTTCAGCCCAATCATTTATGTCAAGACGGCCTTTGGCCCATACATTCGTATCAAAACGGCCTTCGGCCCATACATTCGTGTCAAAACGGCCTTTGGCCCATTCATTTATGTCAGAACGGCCTTCGGCCCACTCATTCATTTCAAAACGGCCTTCGGCCCACTCATTCATGTCAAAACGACCTTAGGTCCATTTATGTTTATCAAAACGACCTTAGGTCCATTTATGTTTATCAAAACGACCTTGGGTCTATTTATGTTTATCAAAACGACCTTGGGTCCATTTATGTTTATTCATATCAGACTTACGTCCATAATCCCAATTAGCAATTCATAAAGCTTATAAGGGAATAGACAATTGGACATTCACAAGCATTCAAATATCGATATTACTCATAGTGATCGGCTTGTGGATTTGCCCTGGAGCTTGACCCTACACGTTTCATGAACACAAAAGGGTCATTAACAGTTCAATCCGTTCTTTAATTCACATATTCCTCTTTAGGCTTTATTATTATCTCATTAACTCATTTACAATGCTTAACATATGCCTAAGAGTGCTTGCATGTGAAAGAGAACGGAAAACAGAACACAAAATGCAAAAACAGGATTTCAGAAAATAGGGTCCTCGCTCGAGCGTGGACTTCCCCGCTCGAGCGGACCCTTAGGTCTGCGAAAGTACTGGTTTGCCTTCAATTCCAGCTCGAGCGTGAACTCGGCCGCTCGAGCGGACTGCCTGCCTACATAGCTCCCCGCTCGAGCGTCAACTTTCCCCCCTCGAGCGGGAACCATGTCTGCAGAAAATGCTGGGAGCTCGATTTCTCCACTCGAGCGGACATCAAAAATTTGGGTTTTCCAGATTGAGTTCTTGAGCTTCATCTCGACATTCAAAGGCTTTAAATGCATGATTTCGGTCCAAACTTCACATAATCATATACTAACATGGTACAAACATAGAATTACAACATATTGAAGCTCAATTTCATAATTTATCTACATGCATGGCTCATTTTCCACCAACTCATTACCAATGTAACCATTTCATGCATTCAAAGGTTCTACTTCCATGGATTGTACATGCATGTGACATATAACCTTCATTCTCATCTCATATGATGAAAAGATGGTCAAATACATGGATTTCAACCAAAATTGCAACATGAGTCATGTAATTCAAGCTCAAATATGCAAATTCAAAGCAATACATACATGCATGCATATATAGTCTTCAAATTCATCAAAACCAACTCCTTTCATGTTCTAGATCACAAATTAATCTTCAATTCACGAAATCACAACTCAAATTCATGAGTTAGGGGTTGGTTACTCACCTAGGAGCTTTAATCTTCCAAATTCTAGGCAATTCTTGAGTTAAATCTTCAAATTCCCAAGCTATAGCCAAAAATTGCTCAAGTCTCTTTCTTTCTCTCTCTATAGCCGGCCTCTCTCTCACTCTCAATTGTCTAACTCAGATTTTGAGTTTTAAGAGAGCTAAATGAGAGTGCAATGCAAATATACAACAAGCCCCACTAACAAATATTTTAATATAAAATAATGGGGTACTTAATTTATCAATTTAATCAGTTTAAATTGACCAAAATCAATTTTCAATTAAATTTCACCGTAGGCTCTAAAAATTATACCAATCACAATGGCGTAATCAAATTAGGGTTCTGTGGCCGATAAGGCCCTCAATTTTAATTTCCAAAGCAGGTTATTCAAACAGATATTCCTACGATGAACAGATAAAACTTCAAAATCATATATATTCGCATAATGGCACACAAAATCATATCAAAACATATAATCACACTGGCATTTGGGACTAATTAGCGTAATACAGAACAGGGGTGTCACACCAGAAGTGCCCTGGATCGACAGGGCTATACAAGTACATTCAAAAATGGTCGTTGGAAGCTGACAGGAGGAGCTTTGACAATCACTAGAGGAGAGATGTCTTCAACACTGTACAAGACTCAAACGAAGATCTATCTGGGAAGTCTTAATGCAACAGAAGACCAAGAGTCACCAGACTTATGGCACAGAAGACTGGCTCACATGAGTGAGAAGGGATTGCATCTATTGGCAAAGCAATCTAGGATACCCTTATCCAAAGGGAGTGCCTTGAAGTCGTGTGATCATTGCCTTTATGGCAAACATCATCGAGTATCATTCAGTTCAACGAGCAAGAGGAAAATAGAAGTGCTCAGTATGGTCTACTCGGATGTTTATGGCCCAATCGAAGTAGGGTCGCTTGGCGGTGTAGACACCCCATTTTTGACCATCCTCAAGACTTGGACGTCACCATTTGAACACCCGGTGATCATCCATGTTTGTGTTCGTTTGGAGTTCCCGGAGGTCTCGGCTACGCGTCTTGCCTCGGGATCTCCGAACTCGACTGTTTAGTGTCTGGTTTTGCACCAAACACTTGTGTTTTACCTTGGAGGGGCAGGGAATGCCTTGTGAGGCATCCCCACACATCACCGGCCATGGCCAGAGGCCACCGGCTGGTGTTTTGTTGCCATCGGCAATGTATATTGCCGGTCGGCAGTCCATTTTGTCAAAATGGCAATTTTGAGCAGCCGACTACTGTTCATCTGCTTTTGCAGATATTTTAACACAGCTGTGTTGCATTTGGCTCCCCTCCATATACGTGTATGGAGTGTATGGAGGGATCTCTCTCTTTAGAAGCTTGTCTTGTAAGCTTTACAAGACAAAAAGCTCTATAAAGAGAGGTCTTCTCTCTTGTTGAGGGGGTTAGACATTTTAGACAGCCATTTTAGGATTTGAGTTCTAGGGTTAGGATTGATAGATATTCTCTCTCTATACCTCTCTCTCATTTTGCCTTTGTGTGTGTATAAGTGTGTTTGTGTCTTACTATTGCACACAAACACATAGTGTTACACCTTTTCTTGGTTCTTGAAGGGCCAGAGGTTTGTTCTTGAAGCTTGGGAGCTGTTTTGAGCTCAAAGAAGCTGCTGGAGCTTCATTTGTGAAGAGGGTCTTCAAGGGTAAGAAGTTTGTCCCTTTATTTCCCATTTTTGCATACTATTTTTTCCTATCTTAGAACTATTTTTGAGCTTAGTGTATAATATAAAAAAGTTTTTTTTTTGGGCCCTCTAGATAGTTTGTTTAGAGTGTTTTGTGATTTGGAGGTGTTTGACCCCTCTTAAGAGAAAGGCGCACGCATATCTCTCCACGGCCTCCGGAGTCATCAGAGCCTCCTCCACCAACGCGGGCTGGACCCTGAACTGCACCTCGAACCAAGAGTAATGAACAAAGCCTGGACGGGCGAGAAGTGGCACATCGCCAAGCAGATGGATCTGAGCGGCAGTCCACTCGTCCATATCAGTGTCGAAGGGGATCGGATCACCCCCTACCCCGATGCCTGTGAGCATCGAGAAATCATAGGGAGTCATTGTCATGTCTCCCGTCGCAGATAGATGGAACGAGTCGGTGGTGTCCCACCACCTCTCCGCTAGAGCAGCGATGAGAGGCCTGCTCGCGGTGAGTCTGGATAATCCCCTGCAGAAAGCGCCGAAGCCCGCCTGGTCCACAATGTGGCGAACCGCGCTGGGAAGCTCAGCATACCAGTCCCGAGCGGCAATGTTCCCATACCCGCGGACGGTATGGGAATCTCCCTGTTTTCAAATAAATAATTGCGAGGCAATACTGAATATACTAGTTTTGAAAGGCATTCAGAATTCAGTACAAATATAGCATGCGTGCAAGTTTTTCAGATTCAAACAGATATCGAGTATCGGTGTGATTGCAATAAACTACAGTGTGTGCACATGTCAGCCTCAAACAGATATCAGTTGCCAGTATGATTGCGATCAACTACAGTGCACAGTGTGTCAGTGTATCTGAGTCAAGCAGTTAAAGAATGTAATCAGCTATGGCAGTTTTTATAATTCTACATTGCGAAAAATAAAACAGAGAAAGGAATGTTACCTCGGAAGCGCCAAAGGATAAGTGAGATGTAGGCTCACGCAGGAGGAGCTCTGGTGGCATCGCTCTGTCGAAACTCCGAAACTGGCAAAGTCCGTCAGGAGGTAGCACATGAATCGCCGGCCGGTAGGTCGCCGGGTCGAACGGGCGGACGCTCAACGGGAGGAGCTCAACCCCGGGATCTATCTCGTGATTCGGGGGAGTCCCGCCCTGTGGAATATCGTCGGCCATGTCAAAAATGGTGAGAAAATAGCCGAAAAATGAAAAACCGGGCGAAAATGTGGAAAGTCAACCGGAAAAGTCAACCCGAGAGGGTGAAAAGTGGCCCGAGAAGCCGGGAAGTGAAAAAGGCACGCGAGTCGAGAGAAACTCAAGGGGAATAAACCCCAAAAGATGGAAATGGCAAAGGGAGCACCGAAATGAAGAAATATTCGGATGAAAATGTTCAAAACGCGAAGATATACGCGAATCAAATGACGAAACGGGCGTGAAACGCAAAGAAACGAAGAAAAGAAGAGAGAAAAATGCTCTAAAGAGAAAGGGAATGGATTTTCGGCTAAGAAGGATGTGTAAAATAGGGTTTGGAACCCTATTTTAAAAGACCCGAGGTGAAAAGTCGAATCTGCCCCGATTCAGGTATTTTTGGCCGGTCGGCTACATTTTTTGGCCGGTGGAATGTATTGATGGCCGATGGACAGCTGGTGGCCTCCTCTTCCGGCCGGTGAGCCTCCTGCATCCTTATTTGGGTCAGATCTGTAGTTTTGGGTCTTCATAGCTCAAAAAAGTACAAGAAAGTGCATCTCCGACACTCAACCGGCCTCCGTTGTGACCTCGGGTCGTGTCTTCTGTGCGTGGCACTCGAATTCGTGCAAGGTGTATCCTTTTCGTATCCTTTTGGCTTTTACAAAACTCAAAAGTTTCCCCATGCGTATCGCATATCAATCGCACTGTCTTGTGCGCTCGCGTTGTCTAAAACGCATCGCGCTGTTTTGCGCACCTCATTGCATTTTACATGTTTGCATTCAATTTCATTACTTGCGTAGACCGCATGTTTGTTCAACTTCATTACTTGCGTAGACCGCATGTTTTGCTTGCGTAGACCGCATGCATGCATTCAATCAATTCATTACTTGCGTAGACCGCATGTTTTGCTTGCGTAGACCGCATGTTTGTTCAATTTCATTGCTTGCGTAGACCGCATGTTTTGCTTGCGTAGACCGCATGTTTGTTCAATTTCATTACTTGCGTAGACCGCATATTTTGCTTGCGTAGACCGCATATTTTGCTTGCGTAGACCGCATGTTTGTTCAATTTCATTACTTGCGTAGACCGCATATTTTGCTTGCATAGACCGCATGTTTTGCTTGCGTAGACCGCATGTTTGTAATCAAATTCATTACTTGCATAGACCGCATGTTTTGCTTGCGTAGACCGCATGTTTGTTCAATTTCATTACTTGCGTAGACCGCATGTTTTGCTTGCATAGACCGCATGTTTGTTCAAATTCATTACTTGCGTAGACCACATGTTTTGCTTGCGTAGACCGCATGTTTTGCTTGCATAGACCACATGCTTGAAACCAATTTCATTACTTGCGTAGACCGCATGTTTTGCTTGCGTAGACCACATGTTTGTTCAATTTCATTACTTGCATAGACCGCATGTTTTGCTTGCGTAGACCGCATGTTTGTTCAAATTCATTACTTGCGTAGACCGCATGTTTTGCTTGCGTAGACCGCATGATTGTTCAAATTCATTACTTGCGTAGACCACATGTTTTGCTTGCGTAGACCGCATGTTTGTTCAAATTCATTACTTGCGTAGACCGCATGTTTTGCTTGCGTAGACTGCATGCTTATGTTCAATTTCATTGCTTGCGTAGACCGCATGCTTATGATCAATTTCGTTGCCTGCGTAGACCACGCGCTCCACTTACATGTCTGTACCTTCACAGCATTGTTATGCTTCCCACTTGCTTTGCGTTGTCACGCATTTTCAAATGCATTAATATGCATATTGTTAATCACATTGTACCTGTTAAGTTTGTTTTCTTTGCAGGCACGATATTGTATGTACGGTTCATTTAAGGCTGGTGCAACCAGACGAGCTGCACAGGTATTACACGGTCTAGAAGACCTTAAATCCTTGGAAGGTGCAAAACCTTTGGCGCATTGATGTGCGCAATTTGTTTGCATTGCCATGCATGTCTTAAGCCGCACGTTGTTGCGCATTTCAAGTTCACTTGCATTGTTATGCATTTCTTGTGCAATATACACGGTCTAGGAGACCTTAAATCCTTGGAAGGTGCAAGACCTTTGGTGCATTAATATGCACGGTTCGTTTGCATTGTCGTGCATCTCAAAAGCCGCGCATTGTCGCGCACTTCAAAAGCATGCATCATCATGCATTTGCATCTCAAAAAACAAACAAAAAAAGAAAACATGCATTGTCATGCATCATCGTAAATAGTTGCATTGTCATGCATCATTAGAATATAGTGTATATTGCATTGTAGCTTGCATGCATTCACTGCATCACCTCCACCTATGGCTCGCGCCTTTCCATGATTGAGCTTGGTCTGGTATGTGCCCATACTTTTCACGTCGAAACATAGTTCAGTGGACCGTTCTATGTTAGACACGGCTTGTATGTGTACATGCCTTTCCTAGGCAAGATTTGGTTTGGCCCGCAGGCCATATCCATTATATTGCATTTCCATTCCATTGCATATTTGTAGATATTGCATTATCGTTTGCATGCATTCATTGCATCACCTTCCATTTATGGCTTGCGCCTTTCCATGTTGAGCTTGGTCTGGTATGTGCCCATAATTCTCGTGTCGAAGCATAGTTCAGTAGACCGTTCTATGTTAAACATGGCTTGTATGCGTACATGCCTTGTCTAGGCAAGATTTGGTTTGGCCCGCGTGCCATATCCATTGCCATTTCCCCAGCATTTTCATTATATATTGCATTGTAGTGTAATTGTTGCATTCAGTACTAGGATCGTAGTCCTTTCCTCAGCGGGTCGTTTCCCCACTTATGTCATTCCCCCCCAATACTTGTTCTTGCGTCCATCTACATTACTCATAGTTCAGTTGACCGTTCTATGGTAGACGGACTCATTACCTCCATCAATCTATTTGACATAGGTGTGGTTTCGAACCGCTCATGATTGGATCATGATTCAATTGCTTTGCATATAGTTCGCATTGTTTCAATTACATTGCATTTTCATTTGCATTGTTTATACATTGTTTTGTATATATTGCATATCATTTTGCATCCATTTTGCATTGTCATGCATGTTGCTAATAACATCGTACCTGTTGAGTTGTTTTCTTTACAGGCACGATATTGTATGTACGGTTCATTTGAGGCTGGTGCAACCAGACGAGCCGCATAGGTATGGTATCCTCCGAGTGAGACGTATTGAGAATTGCATAATTCTCCTACATCCTTTCTGCATTATAGTGTAGTTTGGTGTATACTAGCTTAAAATTGTCACATGTATGCTTCATTACAGCTTTCTTTGCATGATCATAAGTTATGTCCGGCTCTATGCATTGTCTTGCATTTTGCCCCTGCCTTCGGGCGCACACCTTGTTTGTCTTGCATGTTTGTCTAAGTCTTGTAAGCTTGTCTTGTAAGCTTTACAAGACAAAAAGCTCTATAAAGAGAGGTCTTCTCTCTTGTTGAGGGGGTTAGACATTTTAGACAGCCATTTTAGGGTTTGAGTTCTAGGGTTAGGATTGATATATATTCTATCTCTATACCTCTCTCTCATTTTGCCTTTGTGTGTGTATAAGTGTGTTTGTGTCTTACTATTGCACACAAACACATAGTGTTACACCTTTTCTTGGTTCTTGAAGGGCCAAAGGTTTGTTCTTGAAGCTTGGGAGCTGTTTTGAGCTCAAAGAAGCTGCTGGAGCTTCATTTGTGAAGAGGGTCTTCAAGGGTAAGAAGTTTGTCCCTTTATTCCCCATTTTTGCATACTATTTTTGCCTATCTTAGAACTGTTTTCGAGCTTAGTGTATAATATAAAAAAGTTCTGTTTTTGGGCCCTCTAGATAGTTTGTTTAGAGTGTTTTGTGATTTGGGGGTGTTTGACCCCTCTTAAGCCTTGAGGGGCTCCATTTTGTGCTATTTTGAGTGAGCTCCGAGACTTTGGTGTTTGGGCCTCCTCACCACTGAAATCTTGAGGGATTTCAGTGGTAAGGATGGTGCCTTGAAGTCCCAAGAAGGGGAGGGTCACCCCCTCTCCTTGTTGTCCTTCAAAAGGGCCATTTTTGCCTCTTTAATGAGCACCTAGCTAAGCCTCATGTTGACCATGCCTTGGCTGTTATTTATGCTCATTTTGCCAAGAAATAGCATTGTTGTATGTTGGTTTTGGTACACCATGCTTGCTTAGCATACATGCCTTGTAATGCCACTTTGTTACCTTAACATGCCTCAGGTTGTAAACCATTGTTCTAGCATGTTTTAGGCTTGGCTTTGTGATGCTTTTGTGTTTATTTTGCCATGTTTGAGGTCTGTCCTTAGTCATTTTGGTCGGCCATGACATGTTTAGTATAGCCCCTTTGCATTTTGGCTTGTTGGCCTTAAGTGTGTGAGTATGTAGCATGCATTACTTGCTTTATTTTAATGGTTTGGCACCATTTATAGTATCATTTCAGTCCCCTTAGCATGCTTGTATGCTTGCCTTGGATGCCTCTTTGATGCCTTATGAGCTTGTGTGGTATGCTCATTGAAAGTGCATTTGTGCATGCTTTTGAATTCAAGTCATTTAGATGCCATCTAAGTGGTCTTTTGGGCTTTGTTTTATGTGCTAAAACTCTGTTTTTGGTCATTAAATCCATGCCATGTTTGGTCTTGCTAAGTATGGTCAAATACCCCTTTAGCTTGCCTTGAATCTTGGACCATTGTTACATGCTTAGCCTATCTTGTTTGCTTGGTTTGGCACCATGTTCTTGCATGATTTTCAGAGCTTAATGCATTTCATTTGTCCATGTTCGCATCCTCTTTAGTGTGCTTGAGAATTTCTTTTAAATGCTTGAAGTATTGGACACCCTTTGCATGCATGTGCGCGTGTGTGTTAGTCCTTCATTTTGGGCACATTGGCCACTGTTTTGGACCTAACTTAGAGCTGTCCAATTAGTGTAAGTCCATCCTTTGCATGCCATTCAAGTGTTGTTACATTATCCCATGTTTGCATGCTTCGGTTGCATGTGTTGCATGCTTGAAATCACTCGCATTTGGCATGCATTCCCTTGGTCAAGTTGCTAGCATGTCGCATGATTAGATTGCATCTTGCATGCTTTAGTAGTTTGCATAGTTATGGCATGCTTGTTTGCTTGTTTGCTTAGTTTGTGTACCTAGTGTACATCACTTGCTTGTATGCTCATGTTGCATGCTAGCTCACATGATTAGGATTGCATTGCATTGGCATGCATGCTCTACCTCTTGACCAAGTCATGATAGAGGTTGAGTCCCATTGGTTTGTTCATGTGCATTGCATTCCATATCAAAAATGCACACTTGATTCTTTAGGCCATCACGCATTGAAATGCGCGATTGGTGGTCCGAGAACCAAGGACCATGTCCCTTTGAGTCATACACATGATGAGGGATAGGATTGGTGCATACATTGCTTGAATTGCATTGCTATGCTATGCCTTGCCCTCTGCTGCTGTCAATTGCAAGTTCTGCAGACATTATTTGCCGACCGGCAGTTTTTAGTGCCGACTGGCAATCCATTGGTGGCCGATAGCTTCACCAACAGCCGATGATCATATACCACTGCCGGTGGCTATTCTACTTAGCCGGTGGTGTCTCCCACTGTCCAGGGAAGCAATTCTGAGACTTTGGCAGTCTTCAAAGAGGCAGAGCAGGGAAAACAGAGGCGGCCTATGCATGACAGTGCACTTCCGAGCAAGACCCGAGCACGCGCACATCGGACCCTCTTCCCGAGCCCCCCCCCCTTTTATTGATTTCCTTATGCTTAGTTAATTTGTTAATTAATTAGGTGATTTGTAATAATTAATTAGCTTGCGAGTTAGTTAATTTGTATTATTCTTTCGGTCCCTCCGAGCGAGGGCGAATTTGTAATAAGTGTGGGTGAGTGTGTGCATGTCTTCTAACCCCCACTTCTTTCTCCCTTTTACTTACCTGCTTTGATGGTTAGTAATAGGTCATGTTTTAATTAGCATACCTTATGCTATGCATGCGTGCATCCATACATTTGTCTCGCACGCACCGGGCTCGGTACATCATGCTAACTGCATTTGTACTTCAATTCTAAATTGAATACGTGCATCAATTGATTGCACTTCACATGCCATGTTTAGGTTAGCCGAGCCTACTCTAATTGCATCCTATATGCGTTGCATTAGTCAATTTGACATAAACTAGGACCATGCACGTTGGCTAACTAGTTTATTGTTTTGGCACGGAGTACAATGTAAGTATTTTCATGCTTTAGCATATCGCATGCGTGTGAATGCTATCATGACGGCATGCTTACTATGTGGGTAGATGCTTATGTGATAAACTGTTTGAATGCCTGTGGGTGAAGGTTGGATTGTCTGAGTTGGAAAAACTCGTTGAAATCCGTATTTTAGCCTACTTGCGAGTAGCAAATTCCAAAGTGCTTTTTAAGACAAACGGATATGCAATGCTTATTTCCAAATTAGGCAATCTAGTCTATACTTGTTTGCCGTGCGCATAACATAGTAATTCTAGGCTAATAATCGGGATAAGAACACATAACGTTTTCAAAAACGGATATCATGATTAGTAGAGGCCGATCTTCGGATCGGGCGAGAGGGGGTGCTCATAGCTGACCTTCCCCAATCGTACCCAAGTTCCCGAGCCGAGGCAACTTTGGTGATGACGGACACGTGGCCTTTGGTACCGAGTCAGGGTTTCCTAAATTTTTCCCAAAATAAAATATTTAGGTGGCGACTCTGTATCTGGCAAAGCAGTCCATGTTTGGCACTTCTTTTCAAAAATTTATTTCTCAAAACGATTTGCTGGATTTGGACTCTTTGGTTCAGATTAAGAACCGTGACACAAATCGAGTCCGAACTGTAGCGAGGGCCCCACGCGGGTGCGTCTACAGGCGGCTGCAAGTATTTTCTGACTTTCGTTGATGATACATCAAGGAAATTGTGGGTGTATTTCTGAAGATAAAGGATGAGGTGTTCCAGCACTTTCAAGAGTTCCATGCAATGATAGAAAAAGAGACTGAGAAAAAGTCGAAGTGTCTTCGCACAAACAATGATGGCGAGTACACTTCCAATGCTTTTGAAGCATATTGTGCCAACAGAGGTATCCGACATGAGACAACAGTTCCCTGTACCCCACAGCACAATGGTGTCGCAGATAGGATGAACCACACTATTGTTAAAAGAGTCAGATATATGCTAAAAATGGCAAAGTTGCCAAAGTCATTCTGGGCTGAAGCCATTTGTATAGCCTGTTATCTCATTAACAGGTCGCCTTCAGTCCCGTTAAATTTTACGATACCTAAGAAAGTCTAGTCCAAAAGAAAGGTATCATATTCTCACTAGAGATTCTTCGGGTGTAAGGTGTTCGCACATATCTCCAAGGAAAACAGACAGAAGTGTGATGATAAGTCCACTCCATGCATATTTGTGGGCTATTCACATGCAGTATTTGGGTACAAGTTATGGAACCCATTGAACAGGAAGATGTTCAGGAGCAAAGATGTTGTGTTCTAAGAAAACCAGACAGTAGCAGATTTTGAGAAGTCTGCAAAGTCTAGAGATGTCATCACTCCAGACTTATTACCATCTCCAAAGTCATCACAAAATGCTAGATGTGATGATGTACAACAAGAAGTGCCAGAGTTGCAAGATCCTATGCCAGAAATTGAGGATTAGGAGGAAAGAGTTGAAGACCAGGATGAAGAGGGTATTGAGCAGGGGAAGAAACCCCCTCAATCAGAGGCAACTAGGCCTCAATTACGAAGATCTGGAAGAGTTTCCATGCCATCAACCAAATATCCCACTTCTCAGTATATTCTGATTACTAATGGGGAGGAGTGTAAGAGTTTTTCGAAAGAAAAGAGTCCTACAAAGAAAGACTATTAGATGCAAGCCATAAAAGAGGAGATGAGTTCTTTGCAAAAGAACCACACTTATGAGCTTGTTCCACTTCCAACAGGCAGGAGAGCCTTAAAGAACAAATGGATGTATAAGTTGAAGAAAGATGGCAACAGTAAACTACTACAGCATAAAGCTCGCTTGGTGGTCAAATGTTTTGAATAGAAGAAAGAAATTGACTGTGATGAGATATTTTCCCCAATTGTGAAGATGACTTCCATTCAAGTAGCTTTGGGATTAGCAGCTAGCTTGAATCTGGAGGTAGAACAAATGGATGTCAAGACTACCTTTTTCCATGGTAATTTAGAGGAAGATATCTATATGGAACAACTGGAAGAATTTGAAGTTAAAAAAAAAAAACATAATCTAGTCTACAAACTGAAGAAGAGTCTCTACGGCCTGAAGTAGGCGTGGAGACAATGGTACGAGAAGTTTGATTCATTCATCGTAGATCACGAGTACACAAGAATGGTAGCAGACCAATGTGTATATTTTCAAAGATTTTCGGATAAAAACTTCATCATCCTACTGTTGTATGTCGATGATATGTTGATCATCGGACAGGATATTATTATGATTAACAAATTAAAAAAGGACTTGTGGCAGTATTTTGACATGAAGAATTTAGGCCAGCACAATAGATTTTAGGCATAAAGATTGTACGTGACAGGGAGGCCAGGAAAATATGGCTGTCACAGGAGAAATATGTTGAACAAGTGATTGAAAGGCTCAACATGAAAGATGCCAAACCAGTCAATGCACCACTGGCCAACCATTCAAGGTGACAAAGCGTTCGTGTCCCACGACCAGCTCTGAAAGGAAAGAAATAGAGGCAATCCCTTATTCTTCCACAGTAGGAAGTTTGATGTATGTAATGGTATGTACCCTACCAGATATAGCTCACCCAATTGGCGTTATGAGCAGATTCCTCAGCAATCCAATAAAAGAGCATTGGGAGGTGGTCAAATAGATTCTTTGGTGGTAGTGTTAATAGCTCTCCATTTATTTTGGTAGTTGGTTATTGGCAAGCAGCTCTCCCCGTTTGTGTATAAATAGGAAAAGTTCTGAGCTGAGATTGCAATCATAGTGTAAAAGAAAAGAGAGATTTGTGAGAAATGTATCTGTAAGTTGAGTTGAGAGAGTGAGACTCGTCCTCCTCTGTTTTGTATTTATTTTAGCTCATAGTGAAGCTTTCTCTCTCTTCTCCCATGGACGTAGGCATTGGGCCGAACCACGTAAATATTTGTGTCTCATTTGTGTGTGTGATTTATCATTTCTGGGTGTTTTTAAATATAACAAGTGGTATCAGAGCATGGTTGTATGGTTTTTTAGAAAAACAAAGTACATTTTTTAGAATTGCCTAGATTTCAAATTGGTCGAAATCCACTTTTGACCACATCAGGTTGAAGCTCTCGACAGGCACATAGGAAAGAAACCGCGTCGAAAACGGACGATGGAGGAAGCCGTAAGCGCCCCACGCGCCACTGACGCTGTTCCCACGTGCCGGCAACTAGAATCACGTGAAAAACCAATAAAAAAGACAACCTGACGTCAGCAGATGACGTCATCGAGCTAACCTGCTCCAACCCGCTGACCAAGACACTGACTAGAGCCGTTGACCAGAGTCAAGCCACGTTGACCAAGCTGTTGACCGAGTTGCTGACCAAGCCGCACCGCCAGCTGCCAAGCCACCATGCTGCCAAGCCGGTGACATCAGTCTGACGCCAGCCGAACCTAAGACATTATCCGGTGCTTATCAGCTGCTCTAGATTCTGCCAATCTGAACCGTTAAATTATTTTGGCTAGATCTGAGCCATTTAAAGTCCGTTTTTGATAATATAATTGTGTTTTCCAATTATTTAGAATATTTCCGAAACATCCGTATGGTTAGATTTTGCAAATCAAATTTCAAACATTTATAGTTTTTATTTTGGCAATCCGAAATGCTTTTCCAGTTAATTTGACCAATCCGAACTCAACAACGAAGCTTGATTTTTAGACAGAGATCATTTTCTGTAGAGACAATTATAGATAGAAGAATCAACATTGACTTCAAGATCCATGATCAAGCTGAATACTTTCATCTATGCAATTTGGAAGCCTAGAATGGAGGATGTCTTGTACTGCCGACCCCATTAAGCTTAATGGAGTTAAACCAGCTGTGGAGAAGGATGAAGACTAGAAGCGGAAGAACCGAAAGACCATTGGTCAGATTAGACAATGGATCGATCATAGTGTCTTCCACCATGTCGCTCAAGAGACTGATGCTTATGCTCTTTAGACAAAATTAGAAGGCATGTACTAGTCGAAGACTACTTAGAATAAAGCCCTCCTAATGAAAAGGCTCGTAAATTTGAAACTGAAAGGCGGTGTATTTGTTGCAAAACACACTAGTGAGTTCCAAAATCTAGTAAATCAACTAGAAACTGTCAAAATAGAGTTGGATGATAAGATATAAGCCCTATTGCTGCTCAGTTCCTTGCCAGATAGTTGGGAGACGTTGGTAGTATCCCCCAGCAACTCTGCACCTAAAGGAAGACTAACTACGAACACGGTCACTGATGTTTTATTTAGTGAAGAGGCAAGAAAGAAAAACATGAGTGGAGATTAGTCCCATGCTCTCGTAACAGAAAATAAAAGTAGAGGTAGAGGCAGGGAAAGAAGCAAAAGTAAAGGACATAGCAGAGAAAGATCTCAAGACAGAGGGAAGTCCAGAGAAGGTACAAGCCAGCCAAGGTTCAAGTGTTACCATTATGGCCAGGAGGGTCACATAAAAAAATATTGCTATGCCTTGAAGGGAAAACAAAAACAAGGTAATAGACAACCAAAGACCGAAGATGGGAATACTGCAGTTACTGTCTCAGAGGATATTGCATTATTCTCTGTTGAAGAAGAAAAATGCCTCCATATGTCAAACAACAACACCGAGTGGGCGGTAGATATAATAGCTTACTACCACGCCGCGCCCCGGAAGGAGTTTTTCAGTACGTACCAAACTGAAGATTTTGGTACAGAGAAGATAGGTAACTCTAGTTTTTCAAAGATTGTGGGAATCGGAGATGTTTGCATTCAAACCAAAGTTGGGTGCACGATGGTGTTGAAAGATGTCAGACATGTTCTCAATTTATGCCTTAATCTTATTTCAAGGATAGCCTTAGATCGACAAGGCTATGATAACTACTTTGGAAAAGGCATGTGGAAATTAAAGAATGGATCTCTGGTGGTAGCCAGAAGACAAACAACTAGTACATTGTATAAGACTCATGTGAATATCATTTCAGATAGCATCAACGCAGCAAAAAATGAGGCATCACCAAATTTATGACACAAAAGGCTGGGTCACATAAGTGAGAAAGGATTGCAAATTCTAGCAAAGAAGTCTCTTATTTCCTTTGCCAAAGATACGAAATTGAACCCTTGTGACAACTGCTTATTTAGGAAGCATCATAGAGTTGCTTTCTACTCATCATCCAAAAGACAATCAGAGTTATTAAGCAGAGTATACTCTGATGTATGCGGTCCCATAGAAGTGGAATCTTTGGGTGGCAAAAAATACTTCCTGGCATTTATTGATGATATATCACGAAAGATATGGGCTTATGTCCTAAAGACCAAAATTAAGGTGTTCCAGTATTTTCAGACATTCCATGCTATGGTGGAAAGGGAGACCGAAAAAAACTAAAGTGTCTCCGAACAGACAATGGAGGCGAGTACACATTAAAGGAGTTTGAAGCCTACTGTGCTACTCATGGCATTCGGCATGAGAAGACTGTTCCTGGAACCCCACAACACAATGGTGTAGCCAAGAGAATGAACCGGACTATTGTGAAGAAAGTCAGATGTATGCTCAAAATGGAAAAACTGCCAAGGTCATTTTTGGGAGAAGCTGTTCGTGTTGCTTGCTATTTGATTAACAAATCGCCATTAGTTCCACTGAATTTTGAGATTCTAGAGAATGTATGGTTTGGAAGGGAGATTTCTTACTCTCACTTAAGAGTTTTCAGGTGCAAAGCATTTGCACATGTATCCAAGGAGCATAGGCAGAAGTTGGATGATAAAGCTACTCCATATATTTTTATTGGCTATGGAGATGAAGAATTCGGATATAGATTGTGGGATCCTAAAAACAAGAAGGTCATTCGAAGCCAGGATGTGGGGTTTCAAAAAGGCCAGACCTCAGAAGACTTTGGGCAACCAGCCAAACCCAAAGTTGATGATGTTTCAGAAATTAATCCTAATCCTATACCATCACAGTATGCCACTGATGAAAAAGAGCTACCACAACATGAAACCAATGATGTAAAGTTGTAGGATGGATTTCCAGAAGAAGAAGATCTAGAAGAAGAGGGTGTTGAGTAGGGGGAGCCATAACCCCTTTTACCAGAGACTGTTGGTCCACAGTTATGAAGATCAACAAGAGAACCTAAGTCGTCGTAAAAATATCCTACTTCTGAGTATATTTTGCTTACTGATGAAGGGGAGCCAGAAAGTTTTCAAGAAGCTCATAATCATAAGGAGAAGAGTAGCTGGTAGCAAGCTATGCAAGAAGAGATGCAGTCCTTGCAGAAAAATCAGACTTATGATTTGGTAAAACTTCCCCAAGGTCACAAAGCACTGAAGAACAAATGGGTGTTCAAGTTAAAGAAAGATGGTAGCGGAAAGCAAGTCGAGTATAAGGCTCGATTGGTTGTCAAGGGTTTTGGGCAGAAGAAAGGTATTGATTTTGATTAAATCTTCTCCTGTTGTGAAAATGACATCCATTCAAGTAGTTTTGGGACTAGCAGCCAATTTGAATTTAGAACTTAAACAAATGGATGTGAAGACAACATTTCTCCATGGTAATTTGGAGGAAGAAATTTACAAGGAGCAGCCAAAAGGTTTTGAAGTGAAAGAAAAAGAGAATTTGGTCTACAGATTGAAGAATAGTCTCTACAGCCTTAAACAAGTGCCAAGACAGTGGTACAAGAAGTTTGACTCGTTCATGGCGGGTCATGAGTACAAGAGAACTGTTGCAGACTAGTGTGTATATGTCAGGAAATTTTTTGGTGGAAACTTCATCATACTCCTACTCTATGTTGATGACATGCTGATTGTTGGACATGATTGTAACAACCTTAAACTGTGATTAACCATTAATCCATGAGTAAGAGTGCTTAATCAGTAACTAAGAAGAAATTCTGAATTAATTGCATGTGTGTTATATTATTTGAATTTATATCTGTCTGTTATAGAAATATCTGTCTGTGTTTCTGTTTCATTATGCAAATTGAAGATCTTATCGGTACCTGGTCATGAAATTGACTTGGTTTCTGTGTTATTTGGAATTTTTAGAAGTTTATGGTAGGTTTAATTAAAATCTAATTCAGAACCGAGTAATTAGAATAAATTAATGTTACTTGATTAGTCCTAAACCAATTTTAATTAAGACCCTTAATTAGCCTATATAAGGCTTATACAACACCTTAGAGAGTTATCATCTTCACCATTTGAGCATCAAAAACATGAGAGAGAGAGAGAGAGAGAGAGATATCAAGTGTTGAGATTGGAAACCAAAGGAGAGGAAGGAGATTCGTAAAGAATTCAAGGTTTTGGACTTAGAGACTCAAACAATTAGCCAACTAGAGCTCAATTGAGAAGCTAATGTAAGAACTCAACCCTTTAGTTATATAATTGAGTTGGTTTATACTAGAATTCAAGTGGGGTAAGAGTTGAATCACAAGATTTAAGCTAAGATTGAAGAATTAAAACTCAAGCTTTTCATGCATGGATATTCCATAGCATTATGGGTTGATTCCAAGTAATTCTCTCATGCATGTCATTGTTTCATCTTAGTTTTGGAAATTTATCAAGTTTCATGTCATTTTATATCATTTGATCATGTTTTAGAAGGTTGGAGTTCATGACAATTTGTGCATGTTATGTTTTGGAAATGATAAGTTTGATTAGGCACAATTGGCATGCTTTTGGGCTTTGATTTTGTGAAATAATGTTGAATTCACAATGTTTTACAAGTTTGCATATGTTTCCTCAAGTTTGGGGCCTAGAAAGATATGTTTTGTTAGTTTTGAATTTGAGTTTTGAACTTGGAAGAGCAATCTGGAAAACCCAGAATTGGTGCTCTTCGCTCGAGCATAGAAAGTTACGCTCGAGCAAAGGATGCAAGCAACCGGTACTTTTACAGACATTGGCTCTCTGCTCGAGCGACCAAAGTTACGCTCGAGCGATGACTCTTTTCTTCTAAGTCCAGGCTCCAGCAAAGAAAGCCACACTCGAGCGTCAAATGATTGCTCTCAGAAGTTTTGCAGACTAAGGGGCTCGCTCAAGCGTAAGAAGATATGCTCGAGCGAGCGAGGTGCCCTATTTTTGAAAATTTTGCTGAGTGTTTCAAAGTGCATTTTGAGATCCTCATTGGATCTTAAGCATTCCTAGGACATATTTCAGATACAATAATGAGGATATGACTTAGAAATACGCTAAGAATGAAACGAAATAAGTTCAGTACTATCTGAGTGTGTGATTCAATGTGTATCTGTTATATGTTGTGTAGGTCACGTGCCATGATCTATTTGATCCAGTTGTTCTGCTATCGAAGCTATCTATAAGTAATAACTCTGTAAAGCTACGTTCAATATGACATACTTTCTGAATATTATGATCTTTTGCTAAAATAAATGATACAAAAGGTTATTTTGAGATTACATAAATGATGGCCTAATTCTTTGAAATATATTTGTGGTATGCTTAGCAAAGGCCCTCGCCCAGAGGAAATAATACTGTGACTTACGGTTATAAGGCCCTCGCCAGGAGGAAACAATACCATAGCCTATGTATGTTATATGATACCCAGCATCAGAGGTTCTATTATGGAACTTAATAAGAATGACCAATGTGATTTGTTAACGCTAATGGATGTACCATGCATGATTTGAATATGAATACGAATGTGACTCTGTTTCTGATTTGATAAGGGATTTGAAATTTGAAATCTGATTTATGAATCTGTTATAGACATCATTCATTAAAATCTTTACTCTGTTATTATTCACTGGGCTCAAGCTCATTGTAATATTTATATATGTAGTTGACCAGTCATGTGATCAGGCTCAGTGATGTTGGCCTGAAGATTTGTTTGTGTCAACCAACTAGTACAACTCCCGAGGAGGTTCCCGAAATGTCAATGGTCCAGTTTTGTGAATCAAGTTATAAGTTTGAGCAGTTCTTTTGTGTTATATGTTTAATGATGATGCATAATGGATGTGTACATGAAGTTTTATGTGGGTATATGTAAATTAAGTTTTTAATTCTCTGTCTCATGTATGTCTACGCAGCTCTATGGACATTATTTTTTGTGTTTGCTTCCGCAGCCCCTTATATTACATGATATTCTGTTCAGAGGTCTTTGGTTATCCCAGGATTACTGGCCGATTACGATGCTAAACCCAAAAGGGCGGGTTTAGGT
This sequence comes from Camellia sinensis, assembly GCF_055761805.1. Taxonomy (NCBI): domain Eukaryota; kingdom Viridiplantae; phylum Streptophyta; class Magnoliopsida; order Ericales; family Theaceae; genus Camellia; species Camellia sinensis. The sequence continues at coordinate 9,196,179 of NC_138968.1, forward strand.
CGTGACAAGGATGCCACAGCAATCAGATCACTAAAGAAGAAGTTATCATAGTCCTTTGACATGCAAGACCTAGGCCCTGCCCAATAAATTTTGGGTATGAAAATTATATATGACAGGAAAGCCAAGAAGTTATGGTTGTCACAGGAGAAGTATGTTGAATGGGTGCTTGAAAAGTTTAACATGAAAGATGCCAAGCCAGTCAGTACTCCGTTGACTAATCATTTCAAGCTAAGCAAGAGTTATTGTCCCTCATCTACAAAATAAAGAGAAGAGATAGAGGCAATTCCCTACTCTTCTGTAATAGGGAGTTTAATGTATGCAATGGTATCTACCTAACCAAATATTACTCATGCTATTGGAGTAGTGAGTAGATTTCTTTCCAATCTAGAGAAAGAGCATTGGGAAGCAATCAAGTGGATTATGAAGTACCTTAAGGGTACATCTAAAATGTGTTTGTGCTTTTGAGGAGCTAGTTCAATCTTGAAAGGTTATACAGATTCAGATATGGCAGGTGATCTTGATGGTAGAAAATCTACATCAGGATTTCTATTTACTTTTGTAGGGGAAGCTGTGTCTTGGCAGTCCAAACTGCAGAAGTATGTTGCTTTATCCACAACCGAGGAAGAGTATATTGCCACAGCAGAAGCTGGGAAAGAGATATTGTGATTGAAGCAGTTTCTCCAATAACTGGGACTAAAGCAAAAGAAATTCACGATACATTGTGACAGCCAAAGTGCCATAGACCTGAGCAAGAATTCTATGTACCATTCTCGCACGAAGCACATTGATGTTCAGTATCATTGGATACGCGAAGTGATGGAGAAGCAGTTATTAGAATTGGTCAAGATCCACACAAATAAGAATCTAGCTGACATTCTTACTAAGGTGGTCTCGAGAGACAGCCTCGAAGTATGTATGCAGGGACATTGCTGGGATAGACTTCCAGTAAGGATCCTACTCCTCATAGGTGTGGAGGGGGAGAATTGTTGAGCATTCCATACCATGTGAAGTAGGCCATGGAAGTCAAATGTAGTTGTTACAGTTTTTTGAGCTACAGCTTTTCTGAAGATTTGCAAACCTAGGGTGGCTGTGTTAATGCCTCGCTATTTATTTTGGTAGTTGGTTATTAGCAAGCAGCTCTCCCGATTGTGTATAAATGGTAAGAAATGTGAGCTGAGGTTGCAATTAGAGTGTAAAAGAAAAGAGAGAGTTATGAGAAGTGTATCTGTAAGTTAAGTTAAGAGAGTGAGATCCTCATCCTCTGTTTTGTATTTATTTTTGTTCATAGTGAAGCTTTCTCTCTCTTTCTCCCATGGACGTAGGCATTGGGCCGAACCACGTAAATATTTGTGTCTTATTTGTGTGTGTGATTATTTTTAGACCATTTTCTAGGTGTCTTTAAACACCACAGATTCAACTCAAGTTGAATTGAATTGAATTCCTCAACTTAGCCACTTGCACTAGCTGAATTGTCTTCTTTTAAATCTCTATGTTGTACTATATGACAGTTATTGAATTATCAAGGAAGAACAAGTAGTTATATTCGATTAGTAGAGTACACTATGCCACATATATGCAGTTCTGGGTAAATGCTCTTCACGTATAATTTTTATACATAATTGTCACATGAATAACATGATAGTGACATTTTTGTAATTAAATGTCTTTTAAATGGAAATTTTATCATGATAAATTTCAATTATGATAAAATTTTTGTATATTATTTATGTTTGTACAAATTCTAGTGGTGAGCTTTTAATCCTCATAGTTTCTACAAATTAACTAGTTTAGAAAATGATATAATTTTTTATATTTTTGTATTTTTTCGATAAGTGAGTCATATTATAAACAAAAAAGAAAGATATACAATAAAATTGAATGCACATCTTTTGTAGGGAGAATAAAAATAAACAAAACAAACTACTCCATCAAAATAAACAAAACTAAGCTAATAGAAGACAAACACAACATTCACAACAAAAATTATTCAAAATTTTCCTCTAGCACTCTTCAAGTTATGAAGTTTCGGTTTAAGTTTTCTTCTGTTATCCTCGTTTGTAGTCTCTTTATTACTGAGGTCACTTGGAGATGGACTCCTTCTATTTTTTAGGCTCTTTATTTGGCACAAAAACTCTTGACTTAATTCTCCATTCCCTAACTCTCCCATATCACACGATTCAAGAACATCAAAGGCATTAGATGTTGAGGGGACGGAAGACTACGTCTTTCTCTCTTTGTTTATCACTGCCGTCGAACCTTGCCCATCATCTCTCCCTTTTTTCTTTACCACTTTCCATTTAGTCGAAATTTGAATCGTAGTCTCCTTAACTCTCCGCTCTTGTTTGAAAGAGGGAGGGTTCAAAGTCTTTGGCTTTTGAGGGCACAAATTAGTGGTATGACCAAAAGTCTTGCAAACATCACACTTGTGAGGCTTCCATTGAACCTCAACTTGAATCTCATACTGGTCACTATAGACACCCCATTTTTGACCACCCTTAAGACTTGGGCGCTGCCGATTGATCACCTAATAATGAATTTACACACTTGTCCAAATGCTCGATTTCCTCAACTGGAAACCTCAGTTCTGAGCCTCAAAAACCTACAAACCTTGTGCCTTGTTTTTAGACCAAAACAGTAGTTTTTCAAGCCTAACCATCCAGGGGCCTGCAAACCCACTAATGGCCTGCTGGCCACTATTAGTGTACGACCGCCCACTATTAGTAGCCTACCGGCCACTTGTGTAAAAACACAAATTTTTTTACCAGTTGTGCCATCTGTCTCCCCAGGTGCATGCACTGCACTAGTTGTGTCTGTATGGATATTTTTGAGATAGTCTCATATATTTCTATATATATATATATATATATATGACTCTCTCTCATAATTTAGGGTTAGAAAAATTTATGGAGCAAAGTTTTAGAAAATATTTTTCTCTACATTTCCCTCCCTCTCTCTCTCTCTCTCTCTCTCTCTTGCAACTTCTATACCCTTTGCCTAGACACTCTAAACCAAACCTTAAGGGTTTTTTGCTGAGGTGTTTGAGCTTGCATTTTAGCTCTTGAGGGTGTGAAATTAGTGGTTTGTAAGTCAAAGGATCACTCCTCTTCAAGTGGTATAACTCCAAGCTTCCTTCCCCTATTTATTTTCCATCATTCATTGCTATTTTTGAACTTTTTTTCAACTGTTTTTGTGGGCTGAAACTTATGGTGTGAAGCCATTAAGGATAGAAGAGTGGACCACCCATCTCTGACCCTTGTCTTCTAGGCTTTTCCCTTGTGTTTCCCACATTTTCCTTATCTTTTTGTGAGCTTTTTACCATTGATTTTCAGAGGTTTTTCAGAGGCTAAAATGTGGTTTTGAAGTCCCAAAAATAGAGGGGTTAGCCTCCCCTCCTTTTACTAGCTTAGTTGCTCTATTAGTTTAGCTTGTTTTTGTAGATATTTTTACCTTAATTTCAATGATGTTTTAGCCTATTTTAAGACTTTTTAAAGTTGTCCATGTCATTTATGCTTTGTATTGCATCCTTGTAGTGTAATGGTCCTCATAGGTTTGGTGTTTTAGGCATTAGACACCAACCTATTTGAGTTGATATCATTTATTTCAAGTTTTCCATACTTGTATTCATCTCTAATCATTTCTGTACTTCTCTCATTTCTTAGCTTCTTCTTTACTTTGAGAGTCATTTCAAACCGATTGTTTGTTTAAGCTTGAGATAGAAATTGTTGTGCTTAATGGTTTAATCTCTTCGGAGGTTCATTACCAACGGCATGACACCTCTCTCATGCCCAAAACAGTCTTTTGTTTGACACTTCTTTCCATTAGTGGACTTAATCTTCATTATTGGACTAAAAGGCTTAAGGAATGGAAAGGTAATTAAAAGAGGTATTAAAATTGGAATAAAATGAAGTAAGATAATAAAATCAACTCGGGTTCAATCGGACATTAATTGAACCAGTTGAATCTTGAAGCATTTCATACTAACTAGTGATGACAATGATTCAAGATTCAAGCTCAACCACTTCCCTTGATCAAATTCCATGATAGGGAGAGGTTCTTGTTTGTTTTTAGTTTCATTTATTGAAATTGTATCCCTTGGTTCATGAGTTATCACGCAATGAATTTGCACCGATTGATGGCTTGCGAATCGAGCCTACCCCTCCTTTGAGCTGATTGATGATAAGTAGAGGCAGGATGGACAGACATCCCCTGAAAATGCTCTGTTTGTTATCTGTTGTAGCAAAGCAGTACCCCAAATTAGTGACTGGCCGTCCACCACTTCTAGCCAGCCAGCCACCTTTTCAGCCAGGCAGTACCATTTTGCCTGCAGAATAGAGCAGAGGCTGAGGTGAAAAAACAATGCATTTTTTCTCACTGTAAAACAGAAGCATTTAAGTGGCAAAATAGAGGCATTCTCGGGTAAAAATCCGCATTCATGCATGAGCCATCCCTAGCATCTCGGGGCAAGTTTAAATTATGTTGTCACAATAGTATGTTGTACTTAAAGTGGTGAACTTGTAATAGTTAATTACTTAGTTAGTTCAATTCTCATTTGTACTAATTAGCTAAGCGTAGTTAATTTATTTATTTTGTTTGTAATAATTAGTTAATTTGGGGTAATTAGCTAGGGCATTTATTCGAACCCTCTTGTGCGAGGGCAAATGGTAATAATGCATGTTTATCTTCTAACCCCATGTCTTTCTCCTTTTTATTTACCCGCTTATGATGGATAGCATAGAGCATCATATTTCGTTTAGCATTTCTCATATATAAAGCATTCATTTGTCTTGTTTGCATTAGGCTCGGTGCATCATTCTAACTCAAATTGTTCTTTATTACTTCTTTGAAAACATGCTCAAACCGCATGCTATCAAATTGATTCACATGCCATGTTAGTAGCCGAGCCAATTTAAATTGCATATCGCATGTATTGCATTAGTCATGTTGCATTAGTTAGGAGCATACATGCTTTCTAATTCTTGTGCTTTATTTGGCTTCCCTTAGAGTATACTAGGTGAGTAATTATTGTTTTAGAATATAGCATGCATGTGATTGTTGCCACGTCAAGCATGAATACCATGAGGCTAAGTGCTTAATTGATATAACTGTTTGAATGCTTGTGGATGAGGACTAATTGCTTAAATTGGGATGATTTGATCAAATGTACATATGGGATCACTTTTTCCAAGTGGTACATATTCGAAACAATTTTCAAACAAACATGAAATCAAAATGTTTTAATTTTTACAAATTAGTCTATACTTGTGTACATCACATGGTAAAAATAGCCTAATAATCGGAACAAGAGCATGTAATGTAAATAAGAATCACATCATGAGTAGTAGAGGCCGATCTTTGATCAAGCGAGTGGAATGCTCAATTCATGACCTTCTCCTTTCATACCTAAGTTCCCGAGCCAAGACACTTTCGCGATGACGAATAAGTGGCCTTTGGCACGAGTCTCGCGTTTCCTAAATTTCGCAAAAAATATTTAGGTGGCGACTCTATAATCTGGCAAAGTAGTCCATTTTTGGCATTTTGATTCAAAATCAATTTTTCAAAAGATTTGTCGGATTTGGACTCATTTGTGTTAATCTATTTCACATTGCACTTGTAGAATCAGATTCAGAAACACGGGAGTTTGAACTGTAGGGCTATCGTATCCGAAATGAGCATGAAAAGCAAGCTACAGTTTTTGGCGACTCTATTGGGGAATTTAGAGAACTTGACTCGAATTTCATGATGTGAAATTTTATCTACACTTATATGTTATTTGTATTGCATTTGCATTGGTGCACTTAAGTCACTATGTTTGCCATCTGCTATTCCTAGACGGTTTGCCGAAGGCTTGCCAAAAGGCTGACTGGTCGCAGGCTCTGCCATGTTGGAAACACAATCCTTAGATCTGAATTACCGTTGTACCGCTTGATCCTCCTTTCACTTCTCGGTGTTAGGTGTGAGAGGTATATTAGGTAATCTTGCTGAGGTACCCTTTTGACCATTTGGCTTAGTTGCATATAGAGAAGCCATAAAGATTGTTCCAAACTAGGACAGGATGCTCACCCGAATATAGGATTACGTGAAACCGCTTGATTGAAATAGTGAACCCTAGTTTATGTCAAAACTAGGACAGGGTAAGCCTACCCCCTCATAGGGGTGTTTTGACTCTCTTTTAACTAGTATATGCCTTACAGTGAAACTGTATAGGGATGTGCATATCAGTTACAAGGTTGTATCTGTTTTGGGACAGAATTCAGTGTGGAGTACAGTCATACAGCTTTGATCATATCTGTGTTGATAACATCTCAGCTGAGGTCATGTGCGGTTTCTGATTAAACCATAGCTTACCGCTCTTTTACTGCTCTTTTGCTTTATTTTTTTTGCCAGGTAGTTTAAACCATAGTTTCAGAAAGTTTAGATATCCCCCAATTACTCTGGACTAGAGTTGGAAGACTTTACAAGGCCGGGGATCTTTTTTGGGGACAACCCGTTTTTACCTCACTCTCACCGGTTGCAAGACGGAGGAGAATCAGATAGAGTTCACTAGTCCAATTCCTACAACAGTCACCCCTCAGCTCATCTGTGTCCAGTTCGGTTTGGGAATAGTCATCTACTTCCAGTCTGGCACGAGAACAGTCACCTATTCTAATGGCATAGTATCCCAAGCCAATATGGAGGAATTAATACTCTAGTTGCAGCAAATAGTGGAAGCACTACAGCATGGTGCAGCTCGCCAGACCGAAGTTGCCACCCGTTAGACAGAGGTGATAACTAGGTTACAATAACAGTAACCATAGTCGGTTGCGACCTCTGCATCCCCGTGTACCCACCACAGCTATCCCTACACCCGGTGCCACTGCTAATGCTACCAATGTTCAAGAAAACTAGGGTAATCTAGTATAACTTATCCCAACACAAGCTTCTAAAGCCCTAGTTTATCAAACCAAGGCTCCATTCAAGTTCGAAGTTGATCCAACGATGCTTAAAGTCACTAAACTAGAGAAACTATTCAAAAGTGCGCAAGGGGTTAACTCCATCCCAAAAATAGGGATGGATACACTGATTCTGCGGTTACATTGTCGGATTAAGATGCCACACATTGATCGTTTTGACGATTCTGGGGATCTGATGGTTCACTTGTGACTATTTTCAGATATTTTGTGGCCAATGGGCTTAACTAGACTACATAAATTGCCTCTCTTTGGTCGCACCATGTTGCGTATAGCAGCCATTTGGTATGTTAAGTTAGAAGATTCCGTCAAACATAATTAGGAGGAGATGGCCAAAGCCTTCATTACTCAGTACTCTTACAATACGCAAATTAAGGTCACAACTCGTGACCTTGAGGCAACATGTCAAGAGTCAAATGAGGGTTTCTCTGAATTTGTGACAAGATTGAGAGCTAAAGCCTCGATGATGACCACGAGGCCTTCTGAGAAGGACCAGATCAGAATGGTCATCCGAAATCTGCAAGGTAAGTTATTGTAGAAAATGATTGTGCTCCCGTTATTTACATTTACAGAGCTTCATGAAATAGGGGTCCAAATTGAGGATGCCATGAAACGGGGACTTATTATTGAGGATAAAGAGCCAGCCAAGAGGCTATTTGTTTGTAGTTCCAATGCTGTTAGTGGTGGCATAGCTGCGAGGCCATCAGATGTAAGTGTTGTCATCACCACAAAAAACTACCGACCCCTTTGCTAATGTAGGCCCACAAACCCTATCCAACCCTACCGACCTCAAGGTAGGACTTTTAACCAATTATACATGACCCTATCCAAAGCCATGTAAGTGCTAGTCAAAAAAGGGCACCTAAAACCCTTAGAACCTCGCCCTTTTCCTGATCCTCTTCCACCCAAGCACAACCCCACAAAATACTGTGCTTTTCACTAGTAGCACGGTCATGACACCTACTAGTGTTTCCGATTACGTCATGAGATTCAGGATCTCATTGACAACAAGGTGATCACTCCACCTCAGAAACCAAATGTAACCACAAATCTGCTTCCAGCCCATAATCAAGTCCCCTTACCTCGAAATCTTAACTTGATCCATGCACTGGCCACCCCTTATAACCCCAGCGTATATATTACCCCCTCCCACCTACCGAAACCAATGTTGTTCATTCTCGAGGGCACAGATCTGTGCGTGATGGGCACATTTAAGCCACAACCTGAGCCTCACAATATGGTAACAACACCCGTGGTAAATGAGGGTCTGGCCTCGGAGGGAAGTATTAGCCTGTCGTCGGAGTGTTCCGAGAACTTGTTTGAAAGTGCATACAATCTAAATTGCTATATTACGCTAACTAGTCAAATCAGGCCTAAAGTGGTGCTACCAATCTCAGTAGGCATCAATGTGGTTAGGAAGGATGGCCCGAGCCAAGGGTTAGATGATTTGGCAAACCTCGAAGAGGATTTGGACAACCTACAGTTCTTTGATGATCATGATCAGGAAGATGTACAAATCGGGGGGTTCGACCTGAACGGATCGACCGATAACACCGGATGGCTGAGTGATAAGCCAAATAAAAAAGAAGAAACTGGGACAAAACCAGAGAAAAATGAGGCAGAGATAACTGTTGTAGCCGGGAAGGTTGACGAGAAAGGAAAACTGTCAGAGGGCACATATGTGGGAAACCCAACCCAAGAAGTGGGTGTTGTGAACACTGCAACTATGGAACAGGAAGCTGCACTGATGCAGTTTGAAAAAGAAAGAAATGAAGACGGTCGGAACACAGCAACAGCTCATCGCCCTGAAAAGGACACTTGCACTGTAAAGATGATCCAAGTAGAGCCTGACAACTGCTTGTCGGTAGCTGATGGTGAGTGGTGGGATGACAATGATTTATGTCTGGCCCACACCAACGAAGATTGGGGAGGCTGCATCCCAAATAATACGTGGTATGCTGAGAAGATAAATCATCTTACTCGAAATGGACGGTATTTTAAGCCACCACACCTAGATCAAGCAAAGCCATCAGCAAAAAACAAGGAGTTCGAGAAACAGAAAGAGAAGCAACTAGAAGAGGAGTTAGTGCTATAGCAGCTCAAGAAAATCCAAGTTGATATCTCTATTTAGGGACTCCTCATGGCATCACGGGCGCACCGACAGGTAGTGTTGTCGGCAATGGACAAGGCTAAATTTTTTCGTTGATACTACACTCGAGCAACTTGTGAGCTTGGTCTTTCCAAGTGGCACTAAACCAACACTCACTTTCTCTAACAAAGAGATGCCGCCGGAAGGGTCGGCTCACAACAAACCATTATACATATCTATGGAATGCCGGGAGAAGTTGGTGCCAGTGGTGTTGGTAGATATCGGTTCTGCCATTAATGTCTGTCCATCCCATACTGCTTATGTAGTTGTCCTTAAACCGGCAGACTTTGTTCCCACAACCCAAGCGATACGAGCATGTGATAACACAAGCCGAAAGGTCATGGGCACGGTGAAAATACGAGTTCAGGTTGGCCCGTTAGAGCAAGAGATCAAGTTTCATGTCCTGGATGTACCGGCTGCCTTTAACCTGCTGTTGGGGAGGCCTTGGTTACATCATGTGAAGGCTGTGTCCTCCATCCTCCATCAAATGTTGAAGTATCCTCATAGGGGAGGAGTAGCAATTGTTTTTGGGAACTCATCCATCCATCCATCCATCTTCAGAGGTGACTACACCAGTCCTAATCAATCATGGCGACGAAGATGTGTTCCTCTTAGAATTCACTCTGGCTGAAGCCCGAGTAGTGCAGACCATTCTGGCCGCAGACGAAGGCATGTACGTCAGTGCCCAGTCCATCTACTTCATGAACAAGTGGCGACATGTTCTAGGAATGGGACTTGGAAAGAGTGAGCGGAAAGGTGTTGCAGCATCGGCAGAGGTGCCACACAACCCGCATACCTTTGGACTGTGCTACGTGCCCACCAGAGAGGACTGGATACAGAAGGGGAAAGAAATGAAGGGCGGAGTCAAGGCCAAAAGAGCTAGGAAGCATTATGAGCTCGTCCACAAGCCAATCCAGGAGACGCTCAATGGCCGTTTTGTTTGAAAGGGAAAGGACTTCCCTTTTTGTGGCTTTCCTGAGCCTTGGGTAAATTCCCCGAACGAGCATGTCCCTAGGTTCAAGATCTTCTTTGACCATCAGTTGCAGGATAATGATAAGGAAAGGGTTGAACCAAACATCAAAGCCAACCAGAGCACGGAAGATGACTCAGACGACAGCGACCCTAGAGTAGGGACAACATTGGCCAGTCTCTTGACAAATCCTATGGCCAACCTAGAGAACTTGGGGGATAACTTTACTGTATCCATGATCAAGGAAAAACCAGGTGTGGACCCAACCTCTAGAATTTTGGTTGTATCGAGGGCACCACGTCTTACTTGGCAACTGGAGGAAGGCTTTCTTTCCAGTTCTGAATTGGATGATGAGCCAGAATCTGATTCCACTAAGTCTGTGGAGTTGAGATCAGATTCAAGTTCTTCTATGTCTGAGTTTAGTATTTCTGGAGATGGTAACCCGGATACCAAAGTCCTGTCTAGGTCTTTATTCAACTTTTCTTTTGAGTCTGTAACCGAGGATCTGGACCTTTTGAATGAGAACTCTGCTACTTCTGTGTACTTCTCCGTGACGCTTATTTATTGCATTAACTAAGACTTTTAGAATTTTAACGGAAACAAAGAGGAAGAAATTCCTCTAGCTTTGAAAATTTTAATTAATCAAAAGGAAGAGAAGTTTGCTACGCCTTGTTTTGATGAAATCATTGCCTTTAATGTGGGTACTGAGAAGGATCCACGCCTGGTCCAGATCAGGTCCACGTTGCCTTTGAGAAACGTGAGTGTTTAATCGCTTTATTAAAAGATTTCAAAGATATTTTCGCATGGTCCTATGAAGACATGCCTGGAATCAATCCTGAAATTGTACAGCATTGGATCCCTCTCGACCCGAGGCCCGACCAGTCAAGCAGAAGCTGCGCAGAATTCGTCTGGATTGGGCGTTGAAAATCAAGGAAGAGGTCACCAAGCAGATTGATGCAGAATTCTTGTTAGTATCCGAGTATCTGACTTGGTTGGCCAGTATCGTCCTAGTGCTGAAGAAGGATGGCAGAATTCAAGTTTGTGTTGACTTTCAGGACTTGAACAGAGCCAGCCCGAATGATGACCTTCTACTGCCGCATATTGATGAGTTCGTAGACATCACCACGGGCCATGCCTTGTTTTCCTTTTTGGATGGGTTTTCCGGATAAAACCAGATTTTGATGGCACCGGAGGATAGAGAAAAGACGACTTTCACCACACCATGGGGTACGTACTGCTACCAAGTCATGCAATTTAGGTTGAAAAATGCTAGGGCTACCTATCAGAAGGCTGCGACCACCATTCTGCATGATATGATTCACAAAGAGGTTGAGATGTATGTAGACGGCATGATTGTCAAATTCAAAAAGCAAGAAGGCCACTACACCGCACTAGAAAAGTTCTTTTAACGGATTAGGGAATACAGATTGAGGATAAACCCACAAAAATGCACCTTCGGCATAACGACAGGGAAAATGTTGGGATTTTTGATCACCTAGAGGGGAATTGAAGTAGATCCTTCCAAAATCAAGGTCATCCTAAAAATGCCACCACCAAGGACTGAAAAAGAGGTGCGCGACTTTCTGGGTAAAGTGAAATTCATAAGACGGTTTATTTCTAAATTAACCTTGACTTGTGAACCACTATTTGGTCTCCTGAAGAAAGAAAAAAAATTCGAATGGGACAATCGATATCAATTTGCCTTTGAGCAGGTTAAGCAATACCTCCAGAATCCGCCTGTGTTGTCGCCACCAGAACTGAGGAAGCTTTTGATTCTATATTTATCGGTAACAGACTCGACCATGGGGTGTATGTTAGCTCAATAATTTGAAGATAAGGTGGAGAAGGCCATCTATTACTTGAGCAAGAAGATGCTAGACTACGAGACCTACTATACTCCCTTGGAGAAAGCGTGTTTAGCCTTGGTATGGGCTACAAGGAAGTCGATGCACTACTTGTTAGCTCACTCTGTAATCCTGGATTCGCGATTAGATCCCGTCAAATATCTTTTTGAGAAACTAGCACTTACAGGTAGGCTAGCCTGTTGGCTGCTTCTTCTCTCCGAATTTGATCTGAAGTATGTTACGTATAAGTCCGTTAAAGGAAGAGCTATAACGGAATTCCTGGCAGACCACCCGGTAGAAGGAGATAAGGCAGTGGAATACTTTTTCCCAGATGAAGACATTCTGCACGTAGAAGGGGAAATATGGACGATGTACTTTGACAGAGTGTCCAATTAATACGGTTATGGGATAGGTGTATTGCTGATAGCACCCGATGATTCCCATATACCCTTAGCCTTCAAACTCCAATTCAAAGTGTCCAACAACGAAGCAGAATATGAAGTGTGCATTGCTAGTTTGAAAGCCGCCCTAGAACTAGGGACAATAATGTTGGATGCCATTAGGGACTCATACTTAGTTGTTTCTCAAGCAAACGGAGACTAGAAAGTCAAAGAGGAGAAAATGAAGGTTTACCATCAAGCCTGGATGTTTTGATTCCTAGGTTTGAAAAACTAGCATTTACGCATCTACTGAGAGGGAACAACAGGTTTGCTGATTCTTTGGCAACTCTATCTTCTATGGTAGATATCCCGCTGGGAGTTAAGATGCATCCAATCATCATTGAACAGAAATACACGCTGGCTTATGAGACCATCGCTGCTATAGATGAATTTCAAGACAAGAACCCTTGGTACTATGACGTTTGGAACTTCCTAGAAAAGGAGGCATATCCACCAAGGGCAAATGCCAAAGACAAATGGGGTATACGACGTCTAGCTGTCCAATATATCATCTGCGAGGGTAAGCTCTACAAAAGAGGCTATCCAGGAATGCACAAGCTGTATGTTGAAAAGAAATAATCGAAGCGCTTTATGGAGGCTATCCATGAAGGGGAGAGTGGGGCGCATATGAACAGTGTGATTCTAGCTCGGAAGATCCTTAGACAAGGTTATTAGTGGTCAACTGTGGAGGAGGATTGCATTGGTTTTGTACGGCGATGTCACAAATGTCAAATTCATGCCAATCGCGTGAACATACCATCATCTAAGCTTTACAACATGACTTCACAATGGCCTTTCTTAGTCTGGGGAATCGACGTTATCTGTGTTATCTCACCAAAAGGATCAAATGGGCACGAGTTCATTCTAGTGGCGATTGACTACTTCACGAAGTAAGTGGAAGCCCAGTCCTATACCGCGTTGAAAGCGTCCCATATAGGCAAGTTCATCAAAAACAACATCATCTGCTGATATGGGGTTCCGAATGAGATCATATCAGATAACGACTTACACTTCAAGAAAAAGGTAGTGGATCTGCTCGAGAAATACAACGTGGCTTTTCACAAGTCATCAACGTATAGACCACAGACTAATGGAGCTGTTGAGACCACAAACAAGAATATTAAGAACATGGTGGGTCGTTGAACACACCAAAATTAAATACTAAATTATACCAAATTCAATCAGAATAATGGCAAGTCCAGGTATCGATCCACAGGGACTATTGTGAAATTAAATTAATTCAATCGCAAAATTCCTAAATTAATTTTGATTAAAAAGATAAGATTGATTCTATACCTAAACAGCAATTAAATAAATTTGAAGAATTATATTAACAATTAAAATCTAGGGTTTGAGATATTAATTTTCAAGAAAAATCCTAGGGTAGAGAATTCACCACTAACCATATGAATGAGACTTAACATCAACCATCAATCGCAATTCGGTTTGAATTATCCAATATTTCAAAACTACAAGTTTGAAATATTGATCAAGAGGGTTGTTGCATTCAATATACAGGCACAAATCATCCCGAGTAGTACGAGTCGTTTGCTCTAAACTATATTAGCAAAGCGACCCGTCTCTCATAGTATGACTCGTCTCGTACTTTGAATACAAACACAAAGAATACTAATATATGGAAAACATTAAACAATCACAGAGAGTAAAATGCTTGAAGAGAAGAATGAAACAATTATTTATAAACTTCTAAAACATCCATACATTCATTCAAACCAAGTTACAATGAAAGCTCGTGAAAAATTCCATTACATGGCTAGGGTTTCATCAAAACCCTAGAAAAGACGACTAGCCACTCATGGAGGAGTGGAAAGAGGAAGAAGATGAAGAAGAAGCCCCCATGGAAGTGTTTTCCAAGCTTTGGTAGTGTCTCCCCCTTTGGAACCCTAGCCTCCCTCTTTTCTGTATTCAATTTTCGAACCCTAACTGTGACTGATTTTCTGTCTTTTATTCGGAGCAAAATAGACCAAAAAGTCTGTGCACGCATCCCTAGGTGGGCCACTCGTGCGATGGTTTGGGCCGCTCGTGCGATGGTGGGCCGCACGTGCGGTGGTCTGGTGGACTTGGATTTTTCACGTCTCACTCGAAGAATCTGATTTCGCCCCCCCTTTTGATTGAATTTTCATATTTCCTGTCAAATCTGTACAAGTGCACGAAACACATCATCTCCACTAAATAAATAAAATTAAAAGACAAAAAATGCAACCTAAGTGGCCTCAATGTGGTACCTTTCGGCCTACATCAGAACATCTTGTGAAAGATGGTGGAAACATACAATTACTGGCCAGATAAACTATCATTTGCTCTTTAAGGCTACAGAATGTCAATCCGAACATTCACAAGGGCAACCCCTTATTCTCTCATCTATGGGATGGAAGCTGTTTTGCTAATTAAAATTGAAGTACCTTCGCTGCGAGTTATGGCCGAGTGTCAGATAGCAGAGGTGAACTGGCAGCAGAGTAGATTTGAGAAGTTAATGTTGTTTGATGAAAGAGGACTAAGGGCATTGTATCATGTCCAGGGCTACCAATCCATAATTGCTAGGACTTTTAATAAGAAGGTCAAGTCCAGAAATCTCAAAGAGAGGGACATGGTACTGAAAGAAGACTAAGGGCATTGTATCATGTCCAGGGCTACTAACACAAAATTGCTAGGGCTTTTAACAATAAGGTCCAGTCCAGAAATCTCAAAGAGGAGGACATGGTACTGAAAAACAACTGAGCTCCCATTCATGACCCTAGGGGCAAGTTTAGACCTAATTGGACTAGTCCTTATATCATCAAATCTATCTGGTTAGGAGGAGCGATTATTCTCATGGACCTAGATGGCCTGGAGTTTTCATAGCCGATCAATATGGACAAGCTGAAGAAATACTATCCCTGAGAGACTTGTTAGGCCGAAAACTCGGAAGGGAGACCTAGGCAAAAGTTAGAACATGAAAAATTAGAAATAAAGAAAAACTGAGCTCGCAAGGTTGAAAACCCTAAAAGGTGACTTTGGAAAAAGTTAGAGCGCAAAAAAAGAGAGTTAATACTCAAGTGAATCTGAACCGAACTATGTAAGACCTGATTCTCATCTTTGGGATACATAGGCAACTTCATCCTGAAGTTCGGCCATAACTATCTCCAACTTAACTATCCTCTTCGTTCATTTGATCAGGTCATCTTTCTCCATTATCACTTAGCTCGGTTGTGTGATCTTCAGGTCAGCAAAAGGGCCGGTATGAATACAGTTATGGGCAGTTGCGATCTATTGAATCGAGGCTGTACATCTTGAGGGTTGATCTCGTGCGTGTCAAGTAGTGAGCACTTTCAAAAATGGTTTTGAAAAGTTTTGATAACAGTGGATTTTGTTCAAAATTTACCTTTTATAACTTAGACCATTTTAGGACCAAAAGGAAAATTTTTAGTACTCACAACTTTAATTCCATTGATTTCAACACAAGTACATTCTCCAACTCTTTGAGTTGAATCAAAGTTGCTTTTATATCATAAAACTTGAAAAGAAAAGTCAAGGCAATAAACTTAGGGGCATAGATGAGTCAGGTGCTCCTGCGTCCTCTGCTCGTGCTTATGGAAATTGTTGCAGCCAAAGTTTGCCTAACCTATGCCTCCTCCTCGAGCCAAGCTAAGCACTCATTGGAAAGGGCATAACTAAAACTAGGGACAAAGGCCAGAATCTCTCTCGTCCTCCAGGCAGCGAGGTACCGAGTCAAGTGTGAACCACGAAGTGGGAATGAAGCCGAGTATTCTACCCCCTCATCTGGACGAGTCCAATTATGTCTAAACTGGCATCTAAACCGGAAGGGAAAATATAACACGCCATGGGTGAGACCAATCAACTATATGCCCGGTCGTCGAGACATGTTGTAGCTCATCTCAGTCAAATTAAGCCAGGGGCAATGCCAAGCTATGTCGGCTATAGATCTGCTGCACATCCAGTTGCACCACCATCTCTCATTGGAAAAGTCCACTAGCTGCTGGCGGAAAAGGTAAGCTCGGGTTGAATATTCGGGGTAAGGGTCCACCACTTTCAGCCTATCCATGAGCCATAACTGGGAAGGGATG
Organism: Camellia sinensis; assembly: GCF_055761805.1. NCBI lineage: Eukaryota > Viridiplantae > Streptophyta > Magnoliopsida > Ericales > Theaceae > Camellia > Camellia sinensis. The sequence continues at coordinate 9,212,614 of NC_138968.1, forward strand.
AAAAAGAAGAGAGATTAAAGAATAAAGAGATGCACGTTGAGAGAAAAGTAAAGAAAAGGGTTTTAAGAGAAAATAGAGTGTGAGTGCTGAGTGATACAAGAATCACATATATAAGAAAGGGTGGGAAATAATACTTGGAGCAGTAGTGGACTCCCCGTAAACCTGGTGGTCTCTCGCCGATGAAAAGCACCTAAACCCACCAAGGTCTCGGCCAGTGCTAAACCAATGCAACTCTTACCCTCTTTCAAGCATTGGGCTACTTTGATTAGCTTAATACTGGCTCCACCGCAGCTAGGGGGAAGAAAAAAATGTGCAAGCATACATAAATAGTGGGCATATTACTGGAAGCCTCGCTAGAGAAGGTCACCTCTATCACCGATGTCAGAAAACCGATGAATCAAGTCAGGTACATCTAGCTCCCCGTCATGAGCCAAAGATTGAGCTTCGTGCAAAATAAACCCTCACATCGGTCCCAAAGCCTAGGCATGGCCAAAACGGAGCTAAGGCATGATCTTCTTATCGCATCAAGATTCCATCAATGCTTGAAAATCTCCTAGAGTAGGGCACACTTCTTGTGCTCTGAAACGAAATACATGTCTAATTGGCCCCCAACATCGGACCGCGACATGGAGGAACGGAAAACAAAGTGGACTACGGCTCAATGAAAAAACCGCGTTTATATCGAAACCTCAGAAATTTACCTTTTTTGTGCCGTCTAAAGTGGTTATCCACTCTTTGAGTTTCTCGGCAAGGAATGTCTCCATTTTCAGAGAAAACAGCAGCTAAAATGAGGTTCTGATGAAGAAATTGCAAAAGAAAACCTTTTGTAGAAGATAGGGCTGTGAGTGGAGGCCAGCTATCAGCCAGTTGGTGGATCACCACAAGTGGCTGGCCGCCCACTTTTATGGGCCAGTCGTCCACTTTTATTAGCCGGCCATCCATTTTTTGTGGCCGACCGTCTACTTTGTGGCCTGACAGTTTGGCATTTTGGTTTTATCCTGGTCTTTGTGTTTTAGGGTCTTGTTTTGAGTCATTTGTTTTTAGCAGGTGTACATAGCTGTGTTTAGGTTGTTTTTACTTTGTTTTCCATTTATCGTTCGTATTTTGGTCGTTAGTCGGCTCATTATCTAATTAAGAATATCGTTCCATGACAAGCAATTTCAACTTCAATTCCATTTCTCATTTTATGCAAATGTGGATACAGATGCAGTGCTCATGATGCAAAAATAATAACTCTTTTCATAAAAGTTTACCCCGATCATGGTTTTTACAAAAGAGAGTACAAGTTTTCAAAAACAAAAAGTAAAAGCCTATCTGAAGCTATACATGTGCTAAACTACCAAAATAAAGTAAAAGTAAGCAATAGAGTACAAAAGCCTGCGCCAGTCGCATCAAGCTCGAGAGGCCCTCTTCGTCATCTTCCTCAAAGGGGACCCAAGGGCACTGTCTCCATCGTCGCCACTATCATAATCAGACCCCGAGCCAGAGCCAGTATCATCATCTTTGCTCCCTAACTCAAAGCCAGCCTCAGCGTCCTCCTCGTTCCCTGATCCCGAGCCAGCATTATCGTCCCCGCTCTCAAACTCAAAGCGCCGGCTCACTGCCTCCTCAAAGTCACTGGTCTTAGAATCATCCCCACTCAAAACTGGCTCAGAGTTGCTCTGACTCCGAGCACCTCTGCCTCGGCCTCGACGCTCATCTCAACCGCGTGCTGGGGTCTGTCTACCTCTCCTCCCTGTCGCTGGAGAAGATGTTGCCAGTGCTGCTGTTGTTGCTAGTGCCCTCGGTGCAAGTGGAATCTAAAAAACAAGCATCAACATATCAGATACAGTGTATGCATTTTTACAGAGTATGCAGTATGAGTATGATACAGAAAATAGATGTAGCATAGGTACAGTGTGTCAGTATGGTGTGTCCATACAACGTATCAGAATGCATGTCAGTTTATCGTATGAGTATCGTGTATCAGTGGGAATATGGCATGTCAGTATAGTGTGGGAAGCAATGCAATGCATGAGAGGAATGGAAGCATACCCGGATACCATGCAATGCAAGTAGCATCTCCCTCCTCTGTACTATGTGAACTAGGGAAACAACCAGCTGAAGAAGGCCCTCCGTGTACTCTGTGGGCGCCTGCAAGTGAATTGGAATGATTAGTATCTGAAAAAAATTTATGCGGGATGCAAATTGTAAAGTGTGGTCCATACTTGAGGTGTGCCTGGAGCTCGAACATACTTGTGCCTCGTCTCGCCTCTGGGGGCTCTATCGAGAGCTGATACGCCGTCCCGCTTGGCCACCCAAAAGGGATCGTGGTGGGAATCGCCCACTAATCGGTAGCCCACACAGTAGGAGGGGCTACTCTGATACCAGCCTCGGTCTCCTAAATAGCCTCTCCAGCCAAAGGAGCACCTGCTGCGTTGCCCACACAAACTCCAATCAGAGGTGGCATAAAGTGAGTCTTGATGAAGGCTGTGTAGTTGCCCTCCCCTCTAAAATAGTCAGCGTCTAGCCCCACCATATATAGAATAATGGCCTCAGCTGAGAGGTTATTAGCTATCCTCATGAATGTTGGGGGCGGCATGGAAACAACCGGAGTGAGCATGCCTAGTGTCTGGCGTACAAACTGCTCTACCAAGAACCAGGCCCGACAGAATGGGCCCTTTAGTAAAATCCAACATCGAGAGGTAGCCTAAGCCCCAGCATATCGGTCTTGAACTCCGGCTGGCATCGTTGCCCATGGCTACCACAAGATCTGTAAATAGAGAATTTATGAGTTGTTGTCAATTGTCAGAGTATGAATGAATATGAATCAGAACAACAACAATGGAAATAAAGTAGAAATAATTGTGAGTTTCGGATTACCTTGCGGGTGACCACTGTGTCGAAGTAGCGACGATAGAAAGCGAATGTCATGTTATCGCAGCTCCGGCGACAGTACCTGCTATCATACTACCACGAGTAGGGCACGGTCGGAGCAATCTCATCTATCAGCTCTGGAGCAAGGGTCGAGAAGTAAGTGTAAACTCACAACTATAAGAAAATATCAGCAATGTGCATCAACAGTGTGTGAACAGATATTACACAAAAAGTGCAAAGCAGAAGGTATAGTGTGTGAAAAGATATTACCCAGAAAGTGCAAAGCAGAAGACACAGTGTGTGAATAGATATTACACAGAAAGTGCAAAGCAGAAGGCACACTATGTGAACAGATATTACACAGAAAGTACAAAGTAGAAGGCACAGTGTGTGAACATATATTACACAGAAAGTACAAAACATGAGACACAGTGTGTGAACAGATATTACACAAAAAGTGAAAAGCAAAAGGCACAGTGTGTGAGCAGATATTACACAGAAAGTGCAAGGTAGAAGGCCCAATGCATGAACAGATTTAAGGCTGAACATGCAAAGCATAAAGTAGAAAAATAAGTAAACAAAATCGAAAGTGCAGTGCATACCTCTCAGGCTCTCTAGTAGCCTCCAACCCCGTCTCCCTACATGTAGGAACTAGAGCTCATGTAGCCATAGAGTGTGGCAAGGCCGACTCTACCCCAGTCGTAAAATCAAATACGAGGCAGGGTCACAAGGGCGCTCAACAAGTACAAACTCATGGTGTTCCACCTATTCACGAACAAGGTGGTACTAAGAAGGTACATCAAGAAGCCCCAAGTGTACTACTCTACCTCTTCTTGTGTCTCAGGCTGACTCCTGAGGAAGTGCTCGAGGAACCAACTGTATCGCACCATAGATGACCTGTATAGGGGCAGGCTCACTCCGAGCAGGTAAATCCAGGTCGCCTTCCACTAGTCCATGTCCATGTCAAAAGGGATCGGATCACCCCCTACTCCTAAGCCTGTGATCATCGAAAAGCCATAGGGGGTCATCATCATCTCTCCAGTGGAAGAGAAATGGAAAGAGTTAGTTGTAATAGCCCTCACTACTGATTACTGATTAAGCTACTGATTACTACTAAACTGAGACTGATCATGATAAGTAATTGAACTGACTGAAAAACTGAACTGATTGATTGAATATGCTAGTTTAAATGCATATCTATCTGTTGACTATTAAACTATCTGTTCATGTTTTATGCTTTAAACTGCAAATTGAAGGCCTTATCGACGGCCGAATCTGAAATTGATTAGTGATATGTGTTAATCATAATTTATGTGATTTTATGGTTTATTTATCTGAAATGTGATTCGGTATGATTAAGTTAGATTAAAATAAGCTAAATTAGAGGGTTAGCCTTAATCACCAAATTGCCATCCTAGTGGATTAATCTAGGACCCCCTTTGTTGATTCATTTATGTTAGACACAAAACATTTCCTCAGCCATTACCTTACACTCAAACCGACTATATATATAGAGAGAGAGAGAGAGAGAAAGAGAGAGAGAGAGAGAGAGAGAGAGAGAGAGAGAGAAGAGAGGTTTTGGCTCCATCTTGTGAATTGCTTGGTGAACTTGAAGAAATTGTAGGAGATTGCAAGAATAGAACTTCCATACCTTAAATTAAAGACTTAGGTAAGGAATTCAACCTCTTAATTGTGTCTTTAAGTTGGTTCTTGCATGGTTCATGTCATATTGAAGAGTTGAGCCTAGAATTGGTCCTAAAATGTTGAATTGTAGCATATATCATGCATGCATGCCTACATTGTTGCATTTTGAGTTATGTTCATGGAAAATTGTCACTTGCATGTTCATATTTTTGCTAAGGACCATGAATTTATCTTGTTTTGAAAAGAATTGGCTCAGTTGAGCTAGCATTTGAAGCTTTGAAGTGTTTAAATTCATGCATGTACATGTTTATCATGTTCTTGAAAGTTTGGTTTGAAATTGGATTTAATTAAACTACCTTTGGGCTTTGATTTCTCAAATTGACCTTTGAAACATGTTATATTATGAGTTTTGAAGTGTTTTTCAGAAAATTAGCCCAAAAGGATCGAATTTAGTACATTAAAACTTGTTTTTGAGCTTGAGGTTCAAATCTGGAAATTCCAGATTTTGGACTCACGCTCGAGCGGAGTGTCTGGCGCTCGAGCGTGAAATTTGTGCATCCAGCACTTTACACTGTTTTACAGTCCGCTTAAGCGAGGTATTGGACGCTCGAGCGAAGACATGTTTCACACGCTCGAGCGGGTATCGAGCACCCAATCGAGCGTGATTTTCACACATCCAATACTTTTTTAGTACGCTCGAGCGGGAAAGTTTACGCTCGAGCGGAGTCTTTTGTTTGCATGTCCGCTCAAGCGGGGAATCCCACGCTCGAGCGAGACCCCTGTTTTCTGAAAACTCTGAAAATGTTTTCTAAGTACATCTTTGCATCCTCATTTCATTTTAGGCATTCTTAGGCCTAGTTTAAGGCATCTTAATAAGGATATTGATGTAGAACCACACCGAGTCAAGATAGAGATTAAGTTATTATTTTCCCAACTATGTAGCTTAGTGTGTGTTCATTCTGCAACTGTGTAGGATTGGCTTTCGGAGACGCGCTCTAGCTTATCTGTAGCCCAGAACTCTGTGAGTAACAATGTTGTAAAGATATGTTCGAAAATGAATATTTTCTGAATGATCAATTGAACTGTTTTCTGAACTATTTACTGTTAACTGAATGAATGTTTGTCCTCTATTCTGAACTGTATTGTGGCATCCATAGCAATATACTGTTACTGAACTATTACTGCTACTGTTACAGAGATCTCTGTCGGTTCCCAAGTTTGGAACCATTACTAATGGCCATCATTGACTGTTCGGTCTCTCAAGACCTACTGTTTACTGTACTATTCTGCTAATGGATGTACCACATATGACTGTTATGACTGAATGACTGTTATACTGAATCAATTGACTGAATGACTGTTATACTGAATCAATTGACTGTTTTCAATACTGAAAAGACATTCATTCTTAACCTCTTTACGCATTATGTTATTCACTGGGCTTTAGCTCACTGCTCATACATATATGTAGGTGTACAGGCACCAGACCGGAGCTAGGAGCGTGGGTTAGACTCCCTTTTGTCAAAGCCAACCACTGTGCCTCACTGCGAGGTTCCGAGCCTGTCAAGCCAGGGCTTTTGGGGTGTTTTAGTTTCCCCCTTTTTGTATCTGTTTTGTAATCTGTATAGACTGAATGTTACCGTACTGGACTGTCATGGTAGGGATCCGGTCCCTAACCTAAATGTCTGTATATGATGTATGTACGTACTCTTTTGTTCTGAATGTGCATATATGAATGAAAAATCTTTTTGCATTCAGACTGTCACAGCTCATTGGACATTGTCTATTTATTGTTTTGGCTTCTGCCATGCCCTTGTACTCTGTCTTACTGTTTTACTGTTAAGCAGGCCTTCGGTAACTCTCGGATTACTGGCCGGTTACGGTGCTAAACCCATAGGGGCGGGTTTGGGTCGTGACATTAGTGGTATCCCACCACCTCTCCACTAATACTCCGAATAGGGCCCGGCTAGCCATGTGGCGCATGAGCCCGATATAGAGTAAGCCAAAGCCTGCCTCATCGGCAAGGTCGCGGACCCAGGGGGACTCATGATACCAATCCTTGGCCGTCACTACCTCGTAACCCGTACAAGAGCGAGAGTCCTCCTGTGGCAAAGAAATAGTGAATCAAATGAAAGACAGTGATAAAAGAAGAGTCAAATGAAAGGCAGTGCAAGACAGTCAGATGAAAGGCATTAAAGCATAAAAATGAAGGTTATACCTCAGTAGCGCCGTGGGAAAGATGAGAGTCTGGCTCCCTCAGCAAAATATCCTCCGGCACGTCGACAACGAAGTTATCAAAACGCATCATGCCTTCAGGCGCCATCGTGTGCATGCAAGGGTGGTAAGTAGCCAGAACAAAGGGCCTCACCCTCAAGGGTGGTAACTCAGGCTCAGGCCCTGGGGCGAAGACCTCTGCCTCTACCTCGAGGTCAGCGGCAACTTCCTCCGCTGCCTCGCCAGTCGCATTAGCTATAGGCTCCTCAACCTCGACAAGGCGTCATCATGAGGAACATCGTCCGTCAACTGAAAAATTGATGGAAAATGGAGAAAAAAGAAAAAAAAAATTGGAAAAAGTCAACCTATGAGAGAGAAAATAGAAGAAAAAGTCAAAACCCAAGAAAGTTCACAAAACCCAAGAAAGTTCACAAAACCTAAGAACAATTCGAGGGGAACAAACCCAGGGTGTTGAAAACTCAAAAAAATCAACGAAAACAAAATCTGATCGATTCAAAGTGTAGAGGGTCAAAGAGGGTTTATGAATAAAATTTGCGGGGGGCGTTGGAAAACACATACAAAGCACAAATCTAAAGAGAAAAAGCACCTAGAGAGAGAGGGAGAGTGATTTCGATCATGTGGGTATAAGGAAATGAAGTTTGGTGGTGTGTTTAAGTAGACCCGAGTCGAAATGTCAAGTTTGCCCCCGATTTTGCATTAATGGCCGGCCGTACACCATTAGTGGCTGGCCGGCCCCTTTTGTGGCCCAATGTTGATTTTGTTCCCTTTTTGCCCTAACAGTGTATGAGAGGTCCTATTTTGGGTTTGGAAAGAAGGATTGAGGTATTTGAGGTGGATTTGATTTTGAGGAGCTCGAAATTATGTCCCGGTTATGCTGTTTCAATGCCCGCTGTACTCCGGAGCCCGAACGTGCCCCAATTTCAAAGATTAACAAGTTGTATCCTTTTGAACATTTTGCAAAGCCTCCAGGGGGTAAGTCGGAGGTTGTCGTCGAACGTCGCTTTTGTCCGTTTTGTCGATTTACATATCTAATATCTCCTTTTGCATAGAACGTGCGCTCTTACATACCTCTTATGTTGCATGTGCACATTGCATCATTCATACATCATATGCTTATCTAGTTTGCATAGAGCATAGAACATGCTTTCAAGATAATCTCCTCGAGTGCATGCACTACACCAGTTGTGTCTGTATGGATATTTTCGAGATAGTCTCATATATTTCTATATATAGATGACTGCCTCTCATAATTTAGGGTTAGAAAAATTTGTGGAGCAAAGTTTTAGAAAATATTTCTCTCTCTACATTTCCCTCTCTCTCTCTCTCTCTTGCAACTTCTATACCCTTTGCCTAAACACTCTAAACCAAACCTTGAGGGTTTTTCGTTGAGGTGTTTGAACTTGCATTTCAGCTCTTGAGGGTGTGAAATTAGTGGTTTGTAAGTCAAAGGATCACTCCTCTTCAAGAGATATAACTCCAAGCTTTCTTTCCCTATTTATTTTCCATCATTCATTGCTGTTTTTGAACTGTTTTTCAACTATTTTTGTGGGCTGAAACTTGTGGTTTAAAGCCATTAAGGGTAGAGGAGTGGGCCACCCCTCTTTAACCATTGTCTTCTAGGCTTTTCCCCTTGTGTTTCCCACCTTTTCATTATCTTTTTTTGAGCTTTTTCCCACTGATTTTCAGAGGTTTTCAGAGGCTAAAATATGGTTTTGAAGTCCCAAAAATGAAGGGGTTAGCCTCCCCTTCTTTGGCTTATTTACTAGCTTAGTTGCACCAATATTTTAGCTTGTTTTTGTAGATGTTTTTACCTTAATTTCAGTGATGTTTTAGCATATTTTAGGATTGTTTTAAGTTGTTCATGTCGTTTATGCTTTGTATTGCATGCTTGTAGTGTAATGATCCTCATAGGTTTGGTGTTTTAGGCATTAGACACTAACCTATTTGAGTTGATAGCATTTATTTCAAGTTATCCATACTTGTGTTCATCTATAATCATCTCTGTACTTCTCTCATTTCTTGGCTTCTTCTTTGCTTTGAGAGTCATTTCAAACCAATTGTTTGTTTAAGCTTGAGATAGAAATTGTTGTACTTAATGGTTTAATCTCTTCAGAGGTTCATTACCAATGGCATGACATCTCTCTCATGCCTAAAACGGCCCTTTGCTTGACACTTCTTTCCATTAGTGGACTTAATCTTCATTATTGGACTAAAAGGCTTAAGGAATGGAAAGGTAATTGAAAGAGGTGTTAAAATTGGAATAAAATGGAGCAAGATAATAAAATCCACTCGAGTTCAATCAGACGTTAATTGAACCCATTGAATCTTGAATCATTTCATACTAACTAGTGATGAAAATGATTCAATATTCAAGGTCAACCACTTGCCTTGATCAAATTCCATGATAAGGAGAGGTTCTTGTTTGTTTTTAGTTTCATTTATTGAAATTGTATCCCTTGGTTCATAAGTCATCACACAATGAATTTGTGCCAATTGATGGCTTACGAATCGAGCCTACCCCTCCTTTGAGCTGATTGATGATAAGGAAAGACATGGTGGACAGACATTTCTTGAAAATGCTCTGTTTGTGCTCTGTTTGTTATCTGTTGCTACAAGGCATACCCCAAATTAGTGGCCGGCCGGCCACTTATATTGTACGACCGTCCACCACTTCTAGCCGGCCAACCACCTTTTTCAGCTAGACAGTACCATTTTTTGTTTGTAATAATTAGTTAATTCGAGGTAATTAGCTAGGGCATTTATTTAGACCCTCTTGTGCGAGGGCAAATTGTAATAATGCGTGTATGTCTTCCAATCCCATGTCTTTTTTCCTTTTATTTACCTACTTATGATGGATATCATAGAGCATCATATTTCGCTTAGCATTTCTCATGTATAAAGCATTCATTTGTCTAGCATACATTAGGCTCGACTCATCATTCTAACTCACATTGTTATTTATTACTTCTTTGAAAACGTGCTCAAATCGCATGCTATCAAATTGATTCACATACCATGTTAGTAGCCGAGCCAATTTAAATTGCATATCGCATGTGTTGCATTAGTCATGTTGCATTAGTTATGAGCATACATGTTTTCTAATTCTTTTGCTTTATTTGGCTTCCCCTAGAGTACTAGGTGAGTAATTATTACTTTAGCATATACATGCATGTGATTGTTGCCATGTCAAGCATGAATACCATGAGGCTAAGTGCTTAATTGATATAACTGTTTGAATGCTTGTGGATGAAGACTAACTGCTTAAATTGGGATGATTTGATCAAATGTACATATGGGATCACTTTTTCCAAGTAGTACAAATTCGAAACAATTTTCAAACAAATATGAAATCAAAATGTTCTAATTTTTGCAAATTAGTCTATACATGTGTGCATCACATGGTAAAAATAGCCTAATAATTGGAACAAGAGCATATAATATAAATAAGAATCACATCATGATTAGTAGAGGTCGATCTTTGATCAGGCGAGTGGGGTGCTCAATTCATGACTTTCCCCTCTCGTACCTAAGTTCCCGAGTTGAGACACTTTGGTGATGACGGATAAGTGGCCTTTGGCACGAGTCTTGGGTTTCCTAAATTTTTCAAAAAATATGTAGGTGGCGACTCTATAATCTGGCAAAGTAGTCCATTTTTGACATTTTGATTCAAAATCGATTTTTGCCAGGTTTGGACTCATCTGTGTTTATCTATTTCACATTGCACTTGTGGAATCATATTCAGAACCACGGGAGTCTGAACTATAGGGCTATCGTATCCGAAATGAGCATGAAAACCAAGCTACAGTCACCATAACCAAGATTTATTTTGAAAGACTCAGCGATCTCTTTATTTGCTGGCTCTTTAATACATAGTCTCTCAAACGTAAGTCTGCTTCTCTTGAAGTAGGCTCATTCAAATAGAGAGGGGTTCCCATGATGCTAGCAATGTAACCCAAACCCTATTCAGTCCAAAGCTCCAAAGGAACATTATACAACTTCACCCACAACGGCACACTAAAAAATGCACACTTTGTTAGTTTTAGTCCAAGTTGCTATTTTTTAACAACAATCAATCTAGCCCCAACGTAATAGGGGCCATCTTCCAAAATTTTGTCCATAGCCTCTTCACTTTTTACTTTAAAAACAAAAGGGCCATTATCAATGGAGACAACATCCTCAAGCAAATTTCCCTAAAGTTTCTCTGTCCAAGTTTTCACATAATGGAAATGGAATCTTTTATCAATGAATTATCCAACCAAGGCATTTTCCCAATAGGAAGAGCCTTTTTTTGAGATCTCTGCAGGGACATTGTACATGCCATCTACTAGGTTCTCAATCTTATGGGCATCTATTTTATACTTCAATTTTGACACCTTGTTAATCTCTTCTTTTACTAAAAAGCTCCAAGCTTGTAAAGGCTTACGTAATGTAGCAGGTGTATCACCATCAAGACATTCACCCTTGCCAAATTGTGTGTCTTCAATATCTTATAAACATGTAATCAATATCTTATAAATTTGTTTTATGTCTACCAAATATATAACAATGAAAAATAAAAAATTGCTTATGCAGAGCTTTCCAGAACCATGACTAGTTTTTTTTTTATAACATCAATGACAACCCGATCTGCTCGTTTAGGATGTTGGATCATGTTGGGCAGTGAACATAGATTGCGGACCGAGCCAAGCATGTGCCTTGGTGATAGACCGAGCTAGGTTAGAATTAGGCTGTCAACACGGACCATGATGAATAAAGAATAAGCCACAAGTACGGACCGGGCTAGGCCAAGATGAGATCATTGCCTGAGAACGAGCTAAAGCACCAAACCAAGCTAACATGAGAACTACGCGGATGGCAAACAATGAGGATCTTAGCTGAGCTTGGCTGAGCTGTGGAACCGGTAGGAGAGGCCACGTTCTTAGCCGACCAACCGGGCTATTTGGCCCACGAAAATTGTGAACAGGGTTGCAAGCAGACTTAAGTCATAAGTCGAGCTAGATAGTGTAGCCTTGGAATGAAAAAAAAATAGCGAATGAATCAAACTTGTGTCCAAAGGTCTGATCGAGAAAGGATTTGTGACCGGACAACGAGTTCTTATCGTTGGAGGATGTGCATAACTCAACTTAACGACAAGTTTGTGTTATGGAGGATTAAAAGTAACTCAACCAAGCTATGAGAACTAGGCAATAATGCGCCTTTGAGAAAGGATACCTCCACTTTGGGAATGTCAGAATCAGACTGAGCTAGGGTTAGCTCGGTTAGCAGAGGCTATGTGGCCTAATTAGAGTACGAGGTGAAACCCGCTGGTCGTATGCGTTAATACCGTTTGGAGGTTTAACTAATGATGCTTGGCAGTATTAATGCATATACGTGTAAAGAAATGAGAGGATAGTACATCCACACGTACAAGAAAGAACGAGTAGAATAGTGCACACACAAACTATATAAGTCCTGCGGCGCCTTCATGCAAAAGGTCTGTAACTTTTCTTACTCTGAGCTATCCTTTCTTTAGTCTTTTTTCTAAGGGTGCTAACTTGACCATTGGAGGGGTTTTCCAACGACACACTTGCTAGGTAGCTCACCATAGTTGTGCTTTCAGGCTATACGACATCGTTTCGAGTGACACAAAGCTTGGACGTAACGAGTACGGAAGTAAAGAATATTTACTCTCTCTCGACCCAAACCCGCCCCTAGAGGTTTAGACTATAAATAGCCAGTAATCCCAGATTACCCAGCCTCAAAGACAGAATTTCAAAATATAATATTAAACATACGGGGCCTGAAGCGGAAGCAGATTATAAAATTTGTCCATTGAGCTGTGCATATATGTTATGAATAGAAGCGTACAAAACATATCTCACTTAATACCATAATATTTACAAACATCCATCTTATAAATACATAACCCAAGATCAAAACTATAGCATAACAGACTATACAAAACTAAAGTTGCACAAGCATGGCCAAAACAAAGCTAAGGCCTCAACACGGAGGCACATCTCAAGTGGCTTTACAAAAAGGCTAACTCCAAAGCAATCTCTAATGCTGGACTTTGTGATGCTCACCTACATACATATATATAAACGGAGTGAACTAGAAGCCCAATGAGTAATCTCATTGTAAAGGGATTAAATGAATGAGTCTCATAACTTATCAAAACAATATCATCTTGGGATAATTAAGGCTTGTTTCAAAAATACATAATAACAAATATAGTTTATCAAACCTTTCATAACTTAACACATTCCGAAGTGCCCAAACGCCTTATTTGACTTGCCAAAATACTATATGGAACATTCATATAGAATGACTTCATTTGGAACACCCATATCGATGACCCATACGGAACATCACACTTGATGACTTATGCAGAACATCACACTTGATGCCTTACACAGAACATCATTTTGATGACTTATACATAACATCACATTGATGGCTTATACAGAACATCACATTGATGGCTTATGAAGAACACTACACTGATGACTTATATAGAACATCACACTGATCATTCAGAACGTCTTATACGTGTAGATATCATACAGAACAATTACTATCAAAGTCATACAGAACGATCATCAAAGACCAACATCGTACGGAACGTTTACAATGGTTCAATGGCTTATACACAACGTCCAAGACAGATCATTGGCAAACTAATAGTCACCGGAGATCAAAATACATTTCCCAATTTATCATATTCATTGTTCAAAAGGAAACTCATTCATTCTTTAGCAAATTCTCATTTTCAGAAAACTTATCACATTATACACAATTCGGAGTTTCAAAGCATAACTTAGCGTCTCAAAAGTACTTGTTCAGAAAACTTATCATATCTCATAACTTGTAACAAAGTATAGATTTCATAATTCATCGTATAGCAAAACTAATTCCAAAGTAGTTCATACAAAAATACTATTACAAAGGCATTACTCACATTAACTAGTTCGATATTCTTCCTCAATGTTCAAACCTACACATTACATATAACCATACACATTGTAACACATATTCAGATCGAATAATTCTTCTTATATTATCTAATACAATTCCTCATGTTGGTTTCTTACTTCTTGATCCTCAATGAGTCATAATTCATGCCTAAAAATGCTCAGAAAGACATGCGGACGGAAATACAAACACAAAATATCTTTTCAAAATATGCTGAAATAAGGGCCTTCGCTCGAGCCAACTATTAGTCGCTCGAGTGGTCACAGAGGTCTGCAAAAGTACTGGATGGATCTGATGTGCACTCGAGCCAACTATTTGTCACTTGAGCGGTTTGCAATGATTGCAAAAAAGCTAGAAGCTCACAAAGTTCGCTCAAGCCTCCCCTTGGTTGCTCAAGTGGTCTGGAAAAATTCTGGGTTTCGAAACTAAAAATTTGAGCTTCCAAACGCAAATTCAAAGCCTTGAGTCATGCATGAGTTGTTCATCATCATAGAATTACTTTAGAAAACATGTATACATGACCCCTTAAAAACCACTTACTCAAAATCACTTTAAATCCACCAAAATTGAACTCAAAAGTTCATGTATGCAAGATTTTCCAAACTCCTTTCTCAAAACTCATGAATTCAATAAATTTGAGCTCAAAAGCTCCATACATGTACAAAACTCTTTTCCATGACTCTCAAAACATGAATTTGAAAGCCAAAACATGATGAATCAAAGATCCATGTACAAAATTAACTCAGAAATTCAACATGGATGGTCAAAACCAAACTCAAAGTGGTAAAACTCAACATATTCATGCATGCATGTAAAGCTTCATCATCCTCTTGACCTTATTTAACAAAATACATGCAAAAGATCATATATACACAATGAACTCAACTCATCTTCAAGAATTGAGAGTTAAATTGTCACCTAGAGCCTTCAAATACACTTGTTCTAGCACAATCTTGACTAATTCTAACTAATTCTCCAAGTTCTTCTTCAAATTCTACACTTTCTATCTATAGATGAGAGTTCACTCTCTCTATAAAAATTTTTTTTTTTTTTTTTCTTCACATTTTTGCACTTACAATTGAAGAAGATGAGCTCAAAAATGAGCTTAGAACATCAGGCTATTTAAACACAACTTAATTTATCAGATTGAATCAATTTTTAATCAAACTTGCCAAACGGTTCTAAAAATTTCAATTAGTCTATTCATGTAGTTAATTTTGGTTTTTGAAACCGTTTAGGCTTTTAATTTCGAATTCCAAGTCGGTATTCTAACAGATAATCCATAAGCAAATAGATAGGCATCAATTAAACAATTAATCATACAATTATACTTACTAAAATAATATATAAAAATAATACGTTTGTCGGAGTGGTCACATAATCCGCACAGGTATGTCATCAAGTTAACAGAGATTGGCTATAAAAGGAGGACACACTACAATTATTGTCTAGTGTCTTCAAGTTAATACTAGAATAGAATGAAAATCAACATTGAGCCTCTAATACCTTCAAGTTCAGAAATTTCAACATCAAGACTTACCAAATAAATTTAAAAATGAAACAGAGGACAAAAACAAAAACAAAAACAAAAACAAAAACGATATATATATATATATATATATTTAAAAAAAAAATCAAATTATTAAGGCGGTTTGGCTTCACCAGTTACCCACTGAAAGTAACAAATTAATGGATCTACTTCACTTGCCCTTCATTGTTGGAACAAGTTGTAGAAGTCTCCCCAACCTGTTGCAACCTCCCTGGTTAATGCTATCACCGCGTCTATCTTGTTGGGTAATGTAAATCCTGACAAGTTCTAGACATTATTCTTGACTGTCTATCCAACTTAGAGGTAAGCTGGCTGAGGTGCCCGAAGGTTCATGCTTTCCCCAAACCCGGATATGCAGTAAGGGCAATTTTATATTTTTGCACTTGTGAACTGTTGTCATAATTTCTATATGTATAGTTGAGGGTGAATGACTATTTTTTGGATACTTTCTGTAACATTTCTAATCATAGTGAAATTGTAACAACCATGAAGGTAACTATTGTTTCTTTGTGTATGCACGTAATTTACAATTCTTGTGTGTTTGTTCTTTTTTATTTTCGTATCTCACTGATCTTAGTCATGTCTAACCTTTCAAAGTCACAATTATCTTGAAAAGAGATTGGGAAGGAAAAAAAAAACTACTTCACCAAACATAAATATGTATAACAAAGGTGAAGTGGCTCTTTCTTTTTGTCTTTTTCTTTTTTTTAATACAGTGGATTAGTTCTCTCTACAATGTGCAACGAAATGAACTACTAATTGTGAAAGCTCAAAATGACCAAAATTCAAGAAAGCCCTATCTACCAAAAAGGATGGGAAAAAAAGGAAGAAAATAAATTTTGAACAAACCATTAGAGCTAAGCAAGTATTTTAGGCTTGAGCTGAGCTGTGTAGCTTTTACTGGTTTTGCAGTAAGTACCAACACACACTGCTGTGGCAAGTTCTTATGTTTGATTGTATAATAGTTTTTGCATTTGTTCCACATTACTTGTTTAACTTTACATTTTATGAGTATGTAGATGGAATCTCATTCCTTATACTCAAACTGGATTCTATAAGGCTCATGTTAGCCCACGGGTTGGACCTAGCCCATATTGAGCAACGCAACTTCGCTTGATAAACCGGTTCTCTCTCAAATTAGTTTATGCAAAAGTCTCTTTAGGTATGCCTCACAAATTAAGTACAAATTGTTGAAAAAAAGAAAAAGAAAAAGAAAAAGAAAAAGAAAAAAAGCGAAGCATATTAATCTGATGCTGGAGTACTTTTTTAATGCAGATTTTGCCTACTTCATATACGATTATAGTTCTACACTTTTTTCTTTTCTTTTTTGGCTCAACAGTAAAATGATTCCTCTTGTAAAGGAACTCGGTTATACTTATTGTCAATTAGAGGTTGATGTCATCTTCTCTAAATTGTGTTATGTCTCAATATTTTGGGATATGGTGGACTAACTGAATCAGAGTCGAAATAACATTCTGCCAAAAAAAAAAATGATTTACAAATAGAGTTTTCATACAAAAACTCAACAACCATAGCAATGATTCTTCATATTATAAATGTTTTTTGGTGGGAAATGAAAGGAACATAAGGGGCCATATTATTCTGCAAGTAAATTATGTTTAAAATATCAGTTTGTATATCATTACCCTTAGTGGTGGAATACTCTTACCATGATTGAACGATGTTCTTAATTCCACAATCCAAGAACTCGCTTCATGCACTCTTGTATTTTCTAGAGAGAGATAAGAGAGAAAAGAATACAGAATATGTTAGAATTGTTGATTTGCCTGAATACTTGGAGTGTATATTATATATAGGCTGTTTGATTCTAAACTCAACTTCAAAATACCAACATCTTCTACTCACATGATTTTGGGCTATGGAATTTTATTTTTTTTAATCAATTGGATGCATGGAGTGCTACTTGCTGCCGGCCGGCCGGCTGTTTTTTTAGCATAGAGTACTGCCAAAAGGAAGAGAAAAAATTTCCAAGTTGATTCCAATTACTAGATACCAATCCCACCCGTTGTTTAAGGACACAAATTAGTGATCCATCACTTTCCATTAAAAGTTTTAAATAACCTGGTGCCAATCAAGTATATTTGAAATCAACATATGTGAAATTGTAATTTGGAGGCATACAAAACAAACTAAGCTTTCATCCATCTTCTTTTATCAGAAGTAACAGCTCAACCCTTGACTGTTTTGGATTTTGACAGAAAAAGTTCAGTCATCAAACACCTCTTCCCTTGGCATTGTCATTTTGCTTTTATGAGGCTGTTAATTTTGTTTTCATAAAGCATTTTACAACTCACAAGAACAATGGATTTAGCATCTCCTTTTAAAATTGGCATTAATAAAATTTACATATCTGAATTGTCAGACTCTGCTGCTAATTCTTATGCCGTTCTGTATAAATGGAGTAGTAAAAAACTGTTAACGGAAATACAACCAACTACAGGACAAGCATAACAGTGATTCATAAGTATTTATTGTGTAGTGTGTTGGAAATGGTTATAAAATTCTGGATAAAATCAGAATTTTTTTCTAAGTTCGGTCTATTTTTTAGGTGGGCCCCGAGTGTCGATTTACTCGGGTCAAAGTGGTAACGTGTTCTATGCCGCGTTGTGATTCACGTGGTATATTTGGTTGCTCAAAACCATTACCGAGTGAATGGGAAATTGAAGCCAAAGTGTGCTCCATGGAAATGGAGTTTTGGTGGAAATTCCTTAAGGTTGTAAATTGGCTTGTCCCACATTGATTTGGTGGGAAGTTTTGAAAGGGTTTATAAGGCTTAGGGTGAGATACTTAGGGTGTGCCCCAAGGGGTACCCAAGTGTTTTAGAGGGAGAGGTTATGGGCAAAATGAGCTAGACCCATTGGACCCAAAAATCACCACGCGCGCCGCCGTCCGGTCGGTCGGGCGGGCTGGCCTGGGCTTGGGCGCGGGTGCGTGGTGTGTTGTTGGGTTGGGCTTCTAATTTGTCCAAACAGGCCCTTCCCGTTTTCAAACAGAAATAAACTGTTTTGGAATTAGTGCTCACCCAAACAGGGCCCTTCCCGTAATTGCTATCTGTTTGAATTGTTGAATCTGTTTGAAATTCAAAACCCAACAGGTATCATACCTGTTCAATTCAAAACCAAGAGCCACATACCTGTTCAATTCAAAACCAAGGGCCACCTTCACATCTATAAATAGGACCACCCTCATTTGATATTTTGCATTCAGAAATTTCGTATTTCACCTCTGTTAATTCTATTCTTCATCTTGCTGCATTTTATTTCCGAAAGAAAGAGTGTAAACACTTAGTGTGTTCGTAAGGCAAACAATTAGTAGTGCTGCTATTGTTTGTGGTAGATCATTTCATCCTGGGAGATAGACGTCCAAATTCTGAAAGCACCGTGGAGAAGACGAATCTGTCTTAAGGACACAGTGTCAAACACTGGACTTGATCAGAAAAATAATTCGAAGAAATTAAATCAAGTAAGTTATTTAATTTATTTTCAGTGTTGTTTTTATTTATTTAAATCAGATTTTAATTTGTTTTTGTAACAAAATAAAATCTGTTTTTATTTTTTTTTTTTTTATTTCGAGTTTGATTTTTGTAATCAAACAAATTCTCTCCTTTTCTTTATTTCTTTAAATTCTGTTTGTTGTTGTGTACACAATAGAATTAAATCTTTTAAATACAGTGAAGATTGTCCAACATAGTGCTCATCTTTGAATCTCCTAAATACTTCCAATCTCTCTCTCTCTCTCTCTCTCATCCAAATTCGAATCACATTATGGGTTTACAAGGGGATGAAGAAACAAAGATGATGAGGAGGAAATCTTCCATTTTCAGGTACAATTCACCCTTAGTTCAAGTGACTCTGATTGGATTAGTATGCTTTTGTTGTCCCGGGATGTTCAACGCCTTGTCAGGGATGGGCGGCGGAGGGCAGGTGAACCCCACGGCTGCCAACAACGCCAACACTGCCCTTTATACCACGTTTGCAGTCTTTGGCATCCTCGGTGGCGGCATCTACAACATCCTTGGTCCACGTACCACCCTCTTCGCTGGCTGCTCCACCTACGTCCTCTACGTCGGCTCCTTCCTCTACTACAACCACTACCACCACCAGCCCTTCGCCCTCACAGCCGGCGCTCTCCTGGGCGTCGGCGCTGGCCTACTCTGGGCTGGCCAGGGGGCAATCATGACCGCTTACCCCCCAGCTGACCGCAAAGGTACCTACATCTCCCTCTTCTGGACCATCTTCAACATGGGCGGCGTCATTGGCGGCCTCATCCCGTTCATCCTTAACTACCACCGTGGCGCCACCACTGCCGCAGCCTCTGTAAACGACGCCACCTACATCGGTTTCATGATTTTCATGTTGGTTGGCACTCTCCTTTCCCTTGCAATCCTACACCCCAGTCGCGTAATTCGCGACGACAGTTCTCTATGTACTAGCATTAAGTATGTAAAATAAATTGATAGAGAGAGAGAGAGCAAGTGAATAAATGTGTATATTGAATTTGTTGTGTGTTTTTACAAAGGGAGCTTAGCTCTCTATTTATAGTCTGATATATCTGATATTGGATGCGAGGCATGCCATGCGAGACGCGAGGCACCGAAAGGCAAGGCTAATGCTTTAGCCGAAAGTGAACAAACACAATGATAACAAAGGCAAGGCTAAAGCTAATGCTATAAACAATATTATATACAAAGTATAATAATATACTAACATCCCCCCGCAAACTCAAGGAGGGAAAGCATCAACCAAGTTGAGTTTGGAAACAAGATCAGTGAAGCGGCCAGGAGGATGAGCTTTAGTGAAGATATCAGCGGGTTGATCGACAGAAGCAATAGGGAGAAGATGGACAGTACCACAGGTAACATGCTGGCGAATGAAATGACAATCAATCTCAATATGTTTGGTGCGATCATGAAAAACATCATTGTGAGCAATTTGAAGAGCACTATGATTGTCACAAAAAAGGTCAGTAGCACCAGAGGAGGGAACACCCAGATCAGTAAGAAGCCAACGAAGCCAGAGAAGTTCCTGAGTAGTATCAGCAAGAGCACGGTATTCGGCCTCAGTACTGGAACGAGCAGTAAGAGATTGTTTCTTGCTGCGCCAAGAAATAAGAGAATCACCCAAAAAAAAGCAGAACCCAGTAGTAGATCGGCGGTCAGTAGGATCTCCAGCCCAATCAGCATCGGAAAAAGCACGAAGCTGGAGAGAGGAGCGGGCGGAATAATGAAGACCATGAAACATGGTGCCTTTGAGATACCGAAGGATACGAAGTAAGGCAGCATAATGAGGGGTACGAGGAGCCGACATAAACTGGCTGACAATATGAACTGCATAGGCAATATCAGGACGAGTAACAGTGAGATAGACAAGACTGCCAACCAGCTGTCGATATAGGGTAGCATCAGAGAGAAGAGTGCCATCAAGAGGGGTAAGACGACTCTGAGGCTCGAGGGGAGTGGAGGCAGTCTTGCAATCCGTAAGACCAGCACGGGTGAGAAGATCAGAGGTATACTTAGCTTGAGAGATAAAAGAACCCGTAGAATCATGGAAGATTTCAAGACCCAAGAAATAGCTGAGAGGACCAAGGTCTTTCATCTCGAAATGGTGGCTAAGAAACTGTTTAAGGCGAAGAATACCATCAAAATCATCACCGGTGATAATCATGTCATCCACATAAAGTAAAAGCAGGGTGGTCCCTTGAGCTGTTTTCCGGATAAAAAGAGCAGTATCATAAGAACTGGAGGTGAAACCACAGTCATGAATAGTAGAGCTGAACTTGGCAAACCAAGTGCGGGGAGCTTGTTTGAGACCGTATAAGGCACGCCGAAGTTTGCAGACTTTATGAGGTGGATAAGCAGACCCAGGGGGAGGTTGCATGTAGACTTCCTCAAGAAGAATACCATTAAGAAAAGCATTGGTGACGTCCATTTGATAAAGATCCCAGTGGCGGGAGGTAGCAACAGCAATCAAGCTGCGAACTGAGGTGAGACGAGCAACAGGAGCAAAGGTCTCTTCATAGTCAATACCATATTCTTGGGTAAAGCCTTTGGCAACAAGGCGGGCTTTGTAGCGCTCAATAGATCCATCAGAACAAGTCTTGATTTTGTATACCCATTTGCAGCCAATGGCAGACTTGCCAGGAGGAAGATCAACAATGTCCCAAGTATGAGTTTTGGCTCAGGCCTGCAATTCAGTAGTCATAGCTTGCTGCCAAAGAGGATTAGAGCGAGCCTCACGATAGGAGGTCGGTTCATAAGTAGAAAAAGCAGTAGAACCAACAATAAAGTCACGAAGACGAGTAGAAGGTTGTGTTACCCGGCGTGGTCGAGCAGACAGAGGAGGAGCCAGTGGAAGAGACTCAGCAGGAGGGGAGGAGGCCGAGGAAGTAAGAGCAGGACCATCAGAGGGAGCAGGAGCATGGGACAGTCCATCAGGCAAGGCGATCTCGAGAGAAGCTGGCGGGGGTGGGGGAGGAAGATCATCAGAAAAGAGATCGGTGAAAGGATCAGTAAAAAACAGAGAGGGGGAGGGAACAGACAAACGGAAGAGAGAGAGAGAGGAAAACATTTTGTGTTCCCAAAAGACCACATGACGAGAGATACGAAGTCGTTGGGAGAGAGGATCCCAACAACGATACCCTTTATGTTCAATACCATAGCCCAAGAAGCAACAAAGGCGGGAACGAGGTTCAAGTTTGGTACGTTCATGAGGTTGGAGAAGAACAAAACAGGCAGAGCCAAAGACCCGAAGGGTGGTGTAAGGAGGACGGGTGCCGTGCAGTCGCTCATAAGGAGTGTGATTATGAATGACAGGTGTAGGGATACAATTGATAGTGTAAGCAGCAGTGAGAGCTGCCTCTCCCCAAAAATGTTCCGGACAAGAGGAAGATAGAAGAAGAGCACGAGTAGTGTCGAGAAGATGCCGATGTTTCCGTTCAGCACGTCCATTTTGTTGAGACGTACCGGGACAGGAACGATGAGGTTGAGTACCATGACTCTGAAGGAAGGAAAGAAAGTCAAAATCTTTATATTCCATGGCATTGTCGGAGCGAAAAATCTTAATAGTTTTAGAAAATTGTGTGTTAACCATTGCAGCAAAATTGTAATAAAGTTGTTTGAGCTCAGAGCGAGTTTTCATAAGGAACAACCATGTAAAACGGGAAAAATCATCAATAAAAACAACAAAGTAGCGGGCTCCGCCCATAGTGGGAGTAGGAGAGGGTCCCCAAATATCAGAATGGATGAGATCAAATGGTGCAAGAGAAACAGAGTCACTTTTATTAAACGACAAAGCAGGTTGTTTAGCAAGTTGACAGGACACACAATCTAAAGCATCAGAACTGACAGGACCTAAATGACCACTAGAAATTAAAGTTTTTAAACGACCAGCAGAAAGATGGCCTAAACGACAGTGCCAAAGCTGAAAAGGAGATAAACGAGGAGCAGTGGTAGTAGTGGTAGGAGCTGTGATCTGAGAGGAATCCGGAACATGAAGATGGATAAGTTCGTAGAGGCGTCCATGCTTACGGCCTATCCCATGGGTTTGCCCCGTCCGAGGGTCCTGCACCAAACAACCAGTAGGAGAAAAGGTAACAGTTAGACCATGCTCACATAATTGACTAATGGAGATAAGATTTAAAGTGAGAGCAGGCATAAGATAGACATGAGATAAAGATAAGTGAGAGGTGGAAACAGAACCAACATGACTCACAGACAAAAGAGACCCATCAGCAGTATGGATAGAAGGAACATGAGGAGTAACAGAGATAGGAGTAAAAATAGTAGAGTCAAAGGTCATGTGATTACAACAAGCGGAGTCAAAGTACCAGGAAGTGTTACCTGCAGTGACAGACAAGGCAGGAGAGGAAGGAGTACCAGATTTTTGCAAGAAATGTTGAAACATGGCTTCGACATCTGTGTGAGAGAAGACTGGAGTGGAAGGATCTATAGGGACAGGGGAAGGTACATCCTCTGAGGCAGCAGCAGCAGTGCGTTGGAACCGACCATGTGAGGTGCTGCGGGAAAAATGCCCGGGGGAAGGACCATTGCGAGAAGCACGGGCGGGATTGCGGAAGCAATCTTGCTGGAGATGACCAGGACCAGTCTTGTTGCAAAACCGACAGAGGCGAACAGGACAATTAACCAGAAGATGAGTCGACGGAAGACTGCGATTCTGACAGTAGTTGCAGAAGGTTGACTTCTGTGGTGGGGAATGAGAACTCTTAGTCTGGGGAGTAGCAAGAACAGAGTCCACAGGGTGCGGATGGAGAGTACCAAACCGAGTTTCCTCTGACAAGAGTTCAGAAATTGCTTGCTCAAGAGTGGGTAAAGGAGTGCGATGGAGGAGAGAAGCTCGTACGGGCTCAAAACGGGAAGTAAGGGCCATGAGAAACTGAACCAAGCGATGTTGGTCACGGTAAGTAGTAAACAAGGCAGCATCCTTAGTACAAGCCCATGGAGGTTCAGAAAGAGCGAGTTGATCCCAAACATAATACATTTGGGACAAGAAATCATTAATGGTCTGAGTTGGTTCTTGGCGCATACGGTGAAGGTGACTCAGAAGCTGATATTGGTGAGCAAGGCCAGTAGTCTGATAGCGTTCTTGTAAAAAATCCCAGATGTCCTTGGCGGGAGAGGAAGCAGAGTCAAGTTGGAACCGACCAAACTGAAGGCTGATAGATGTGATAGAAGTATTGCGAAACCAGGTAATGATCTGATAGTTTTTACTATCCCAATCCTCCAGACGATCGATATATTTGGCAGCGGAGTCTGTGGTGGCAGCGGATTCGGTGGTTGTGGTGGCAGCGGATTCGGTGGTTGTATGGATGGGTTTGCACACATCCCCAGTGATGATGCGCCAAAGTTTCTTGCCTTTGAGAAACCCAGACATAGCTTGTGCCCATAAGACATAGTTAGTCCCGTCAAGAACAACGGAAATAGGGTGGTTAGAGGAGTCGAGACGATCCATAAGGGCAAAAGCGTACTTTTGAGGTAGAATTTGAAAAATCCGAGGGTACCAGTGAATTCAGAAGGTCGAAATCAGTGGGAAAAGAGTGACCGGACCAAAAAATAGGACCAGAAAGGCACTAAATGGGCTGGTCAAAGTGGCTGGTCAAAATTCGGTCGGCGCACGTTAGCAGAGAGTGCGCGGCGCACAATAGCAGGAGACAGCAGGCGGCGCACGAAAGCAGAGAGGTGCGCGGCGCACGTTAGCAGAGAGGTGCGCGGCGCAAAATAGCAGAGGACAGCAGGCGGCGCACGAAAGCAGTAGGGCTGACGTCGGCTGACGCAGAAACACGCGGCTCACGTTAGCAGTGAAGGCCGCGGCGCACAGTAGCACGGGACAGTGCAGAGGCGCGTAGAGCGCGTCGGAGAACGAGGATGAGCGTGGCCTTAACTTCTGGCGGCGCGTGGAGGCGCGTGGAAGGTCGTATGGTGATGAATTTGGTGGCGATGGATTCGTCGTGAGGAGACGAAGAGATTGGTGTGGTTGAATAAGGAAGACAGAGAAGTTCGATAGATGCAACAATCTGTCTAAATGTGATGCTCTGATACCATGTAAAATAAATTGATAGAGAGAGAGAGAGCAAGTGAATAAATGTGTATATTGAATTTGTTGTGTGTTTTTACAAAGGGAGCTTAGCTCTCTATTTATAGTCTGATATATCTGATATTGGATGCGAGGCATGCCATGCGAGACGCGAGGCACCGAAAGGCAAGGCTAATGCTTTAGCCGAAAGTGAACAAACACAATGATAACAAAGGCAAGGCTAAAGCTAATGCTATAAACAATATTATATACAAAGTATAATAATATACTAACAAAGTACTCGAGTATTTCAGTCGAATCAACTGAAATACTCAAACTGTTTCTCAATTGGAGGATGCTGTTGCTATCACCCGCGGCCTGGGCTAGTAACTTTGTTCACTGTTACCAATTCAACAATGTCAATGGAGTTTTGTTCGATCTTAGGACTCGAGGGTTGACCAATATGTGCTATTGGACGGCGCAGATGATTGGATCGTTGGTGATCGGATACATAATCGATTTCAGTTTTAAGAGTAGGAGGGTGAGAGGACTTGTGAGTGTTGGGATTGTTGGTTTGGTCGGGACTGGAATTTGGGTTGGTGGGCTTGTGAATCAACTCAAATACTCGCGCCATGATCTGCCTAAGAGGTTGGATTTTAAGGACAATGGTTCGGAATTCACAGGACCGTTGGTGTTGTATTTTGCTTATGGGCTGCTTGATGCCATGTTTCAGAGCACGGTTTACTGGATCATGGGTGCTTTGGCTGATGATTCCGAGACCCTTAGCAGGTAATTTCTTTCACTATTTTCACAATTGTAACCAAAGGGTGAGAAATTTCCAGGACACAAATTATACACTATAGGTTAATTGCACTCATTGGACACGGACTCAAGCTGACCGGCCACGATAATACGAAAAAATAAACAGGTTAGGTTAGCATTAAAAAAATTCTGACATGTACCTGACATGAACACGAGCAACACTACGATTTCCACCCTTATTGTTACATAATCCAATCTGGGTTGATTATATATGGTAAATTTTGATGATGTAGGTATACTGGATTCTATAAGGGAGTGCAAAGTGCAGGGGCAGCAGTGGCTTGGCAAATTGATACACACAAGGTGCCATTTTTGGCCGAAATGATTGCTAATTGGTCGTTGACTACACTCAGCTATCCACTTCTGGCAGTTCTGGTTGTGTTGGCTGTGGAAGATGACAATCAGACTGATCAAGAACGAACTTTCCAAGGAGGCTGCTCTTCCACCAGCAATACTTTCTTTCTCATCTGAATTGTAAACGCAACTGTTACGATCACCAAAATCATCGACTCCTCATATTTGTTCATAATTATCAATTTGCATCCATATTTGCAAATAAAAGTGACAGATTGATGATTTCAGTGCACTTTTTTTTCGGTGCTCGTAACTTTTCCTTGTAAATGAAGTGTCTTTGGAATCACAATGTATGAATCAGTATGTGGTTGGAATTTGAATGCCCAGTTAACTTGTAGTATTCAATAATACTTACGCAAAATGTAAAGAAATTTAAGTTTCTTTTAGACTGTGTTTGCATTATGAATTTGGGTAATAATTTAGAAAGTAAAAGAGAGGTGAGGCAAATGTAAATGAAATATAAGTTTTTTTTTTTTTTTTCCATTTCTCTTTCCCTTTCTAAATTCCTATCCAAATCTATAATTAAAATCCAGCATTAGAATTATCTTCCTTTTAGGATTAGATTATAAGCAATCTTCAGTACCTAGAAAATTTATCCTGAAAATTACCGCTTCATCCACTTTTAAACTTTAAATATTCATATAACATATAATAATTACCAATTCTTATATATATATATATATATATATATATATATATATATATATTATATAATAAATATATAAAATTATATATGTATTTGTTTTTCATATATCGTGTCCTCTGTATATTAAAAAAAAAAAAAATTGTACCAAGGTGCCTGTATCTATGTTTCTTAAGGATACAGGCTTAATTGATCATAGACCAATTAACTGTCGCAGGAAGTTAGCAATAAGTCAATACCCATATATAATTTCATAAATAAACATAAAGTTTTCTTTTTCATTTGTTGCAAGTTGTTCCAACATGAGCACCAAGAAATCTAACTCATGAAAATAATCAAGTTCTTGGATGAAGATTACACACTGTTGCACAACTCTAGCTTTTTTGTCATACACAAATGAATTTGTAACAGTTCCTTTTGATCATTCAAAGGGTAACAAGAGGTGCATCACTTTTATCTCTGGAGTTTGGGGTACCAACTTCCTCCTTTGGTTCCTTTTCACCTTCTTCTTCTTCTACTACTTTCTTCTCCTCCTCCTTGGTTTCATCCACAGCCTCAACTTTGTGTTCTGTTGGCTTGGCGGTCTCTTCGCTCTGCTCTGAAGGCTTAGCCTCCTCGGAACTAGCTTCTGCATTAGCTTGCTTTGGTTCGGTGGATGGCTCTTCGCTCTTGGGGGCCACTTGAGCCGGTTCAGAGCATGGCTCTTCACTCTTGGGGGCCACTTGAGCTGGTTCAGAAGCATCTACTGAAGGTTCTTCCTTTTTAGTCTCACCTCCATTCTCCTCCTTCACATTTCCAATATCAAACCCATTAAAGTAAAAAAAAAAAAAAAAAAAAAGAAAGAAAAAAAAAAAACGTGAGATGTCAAGTTATATAAGTAACTTCTAATCTTGAGGAGTCATTTAGTATGACTATCAAGATGCAAGGATTCACTGTCCCAAAATTCTCATCCTCAATTAGTGAATTGGGACAAGGGGTTACAAATTTTTGGGACAGGTCCCATGCCCAGTCAATAGACTTTATGAATTAAACTAGGAAAAATTCATAGGATTAGTAGTGTTACTTGTGGAACATTCTCGCCCTCGGCCTTGTTTGGGGTGGTTGGATCCTCAGCATGAATAGGTTCTTGATTGGTATCCAAATCCTTGGGTCTGCTCGCACAGCCTCCCATGAATTGGCAACTGATAATGGGACGTGTGGGCGAGAGGAGGAGGTGGGTGTTGAAAT
This sequence comes from Camellia sinensis, assembly GCF_055761805.1. NCBI lineage: Eukaryota > Viridiplantae > Streptophyta > Magnoliopsida > Ericales > Theaceae > Camellia > Camellia sinensis. The sequence continues at coordinate 9,240,446 of NC_138968.1, forward strand.
TTAGAAGTTGAATATGCAAATAAGTAAACACTTTTTGAGGCTGAATTGAACAAGAAGAGGAACAAGAGGTTATATATAGAAGTTGGAGCTACTTGTGAATTTCTAATGTTAGAGAGATTGTTTGGGAGACTCGAAAGCGTTTAACATGGAGCATATAGTATTTGTGGCCAATTCTATGTTGTGTGACTTTTTCGTATGGACAATATGGTTTTTGTTGGCAAATTTTAAGGATTGGATGGGTTTGAGATAGTCCCAATTTAGGAGTTAGTTTTGACCATTGAACACAGTTTGAAATTTTGGTGCCTAGTGTCTCTCATTTTGTCAAATTCTCTCTTCCACTTCTACGTAAGTGAGAAAATTATTATTGATCGAAATTACCGTGTCATTTTTTATCTTGACCATTTGTCATTGAATTGAATACATTGGATAAAGTAGGAACCAGATATTTACTTGTTCAAAAGTCATCCCATTAAAAAAAGTAAAAAGATGAGATTTGGAATTTTACTCTATTCGATGTGATCTTGAGTGATGAAAACAAAAAAACAATAACGTACTCCCTCCTTCCCAAAATAATAGTCTTTTTTGGAGAATTTAACTTTTTTTGATAGTACAATTATTGCATCTAAAAAAAGTTGATTTTCTAAAATTATCCTTTTGATAGTACATTTTTTTAGAATATCAATGTCATAATTGTACTTTTTATATTGTTTATTAATTTAAAAGAAGGGTAAAATAGGAAATTTATATTATTTTTGTACTTGATTTTTGAAGAGGGACTAATATTTTGGGACAATGAAAAATGAAATAAGGGACTAATATTTTGGAACAGAGGGAGTAGTAATTATGAAATAATTACTCCAAGTGAAGTTGAGGTGACACAACTCTCTTTTCAGTTTGTAGAAAGCTTGCAGGAGTATGGCAAAGGTATAAATAAACTAGAAAAATAATCAAGCTAATTAAGTTTGATTCATGTCTAATTTATCAAACATTTAAATTTAAGATTGGCTAGTTATATAAATAAATTAAATTTAAATATATTTTGAAGCTCGTTAATTTTTTTTTTTATTCTCAATTTCAATTAATTATGTGGACTCTAGAAATAGTATAAAAAAGTAAATTACTCTTTCATTTGTGATTATCTTTTACTAAAATATCAAAGTGACCCCGTTTGGTGTACTTGTTAAAACAGTTTATAGATTATAGTTTAACAGATTATAGATTATGACTTTAATCAGAAGTTGTTAATCTGTTTGATGTAGCTGTTGGATTATAGATTTAAGTTGCTGAGTAGTGTTTATTAAATAAGCTGTAAAATAGCTTTTTCAATTAATTTTTACTTTTTGTTTGTCTACATTTCTCATAAAAAATAATAATAATAATCTATAGTCCATTTAGGTCTTTTTCTATTTTTTAAAAAATAAAAAATAAAAAAATTTAAGAGTAGAACCAAAAATTAACATGTCCACAGCAGAAACTGATAATCAGAAATAAGGGGTAAACAGCTTCTCAGAATCAATTTTTTTGAGTTAAAATAAGCTGTTAGAATAAGAAACTGTTTGAAATAAGTTTAACCAAACAATCTAAAATAACTTTTTCAAAGCTAAAAGTCATAAATTAACTCTGAAAAACTGAAACAAACACCTCTATTGTTTGGTTGGGACACTAAAGATGCCCTATTTTACAGATGTGGATTGGTCATCTTCTTGTTGATTTCTATTCCATCTAGTGTGGCTTGATTTTTTTTTCCTCACAAATCTTATGAAAAAAATTAAGAATGACAAGTCTTTATTTTATTATTTTTAAATTCCAAAGAATACCAGACTGAAAAGAATATGTAATAAGGGCAAATTACATTGGCTTTTCTTGAAACCTAAATAAAATATAATAAATTTTATAATTTTAACATAATTATATTATATTTTTTAAAAAAATTAATTTATATAATACTTAATTCTCATTTTATTTTTAATTCATAAATCGTATGAATAAAAAAATAATATTATTGTTATTTTAAATCAAAATATATATTTATATTTTATATTTGTAATTATATTAAAATTATGTGATTTGTGTACTTTTTATTTGTCCAAACTTTGAAAGAAGTGAATGCAAGTTACTTTGTCAATATATTAGATCGAGTTAAAAAGAAAATGATAAATTATATTCATCACTCTAGATATTTTAAATATATATATATATATATATATAAAATAAAATTTTACTGACTAATGTAAATTAAACATTAATTTATAAATACAATAATGTTAGAGAGTCATAATTTTTGTGACTATAATAGGTCAAAACTATTAAAATGATGTCATTTTAACATATTCTACATCCAAAATAACGTCATTTTAACAATTTTAAACCATTGTGACCCTCAAACATTTTCCTTTACAAATATCAGATGGAAGTTTAAAAAAATGAAAAAGAATCGTGACCTTGTCATTTGCAGCACTGATCCAAAGCAAGATCATACCTTGCTTTTGACTGAAGAAAAACGCTGTTGCACATTCGTAAAAAATAGAACCGTTCAATAAAACTTGTATCTCTATCGATTCTCGGTGTATCTATCTTTTTCTCAATAAAACCATCTCTCTAACAACGAATACATTAGGGTTTCGGTGTATCTGTAATCGTGAAATTTCCATATAGACGATACATATCATATAGAAGAAAAAAAAAGGCAAGCTTTCTCTTTTCCAAAGAAAGCGAAAGCTCGCCGACCATGCCCGGAATTTCAAGATTTACCTTCTCTCTCGTAATCGTCATCGTCTTTGGCCTCTTCTTCTCCCCCACCGTCCGATCTGATTCTTCCATCCTACGATTACCCCTTGAAAATGACAACGGCGGCGATCTCTGCTCCGGCACGGCGGCTCCGGCGTCTTGCCCCGTCAAGTGCTTCCGGACCGACCCCGTCTGCGGCGTCGACGGCGTCACCTACTGGTGCGGCTGCTCCGACGCGCTTTGCGCGGGCACTCGAGTCGCCAAATTAGGGTTTTGTGAGGTTGGGAATGGGGGAAGTGGTTCGCTCTCTGGTCAGGCACTCCTATTGGTTCACATCGTCTGGCTCATATTGCTTGGTTTCTCTGTCTTGTTCGGCCTTCTCTGAATGAATCGACTTCACTTCATTCAAATCTTCTCTGATTTTATTTCAATTGATTGCATTCGATTCGAGGTTAGATCTGCTACGATTTGATCTTTTTATTTTATTTTATTAATTTCTAATTTGTTCTGATCTTTGTGATTCGGATACGTCTGTATGTATATGATTACTGTATTTAAAGAGGGAGAATTACGGCCATTGTTCATCTCATTTTTTATTGTTTCGTAAAATTTGAGGAATTAAGAGAGATTTGTGTATTTATTATTAAATTATTCAACTCTGTTGAGACAATCAATTATGAATGATTTTTTTTAGGTAAAAGTCTTTGTGATGATCCGTCTTTGCCTGAGCATTAGGCAGAAAATATGATTTAAACCTTCACTTATTTTTCGCTATAAAGAATCAATTGATTGGTACTCAGCAGGCGGCATTCTGTTGATTAGGAGTCGAGCTACATGATATGGTCTTGCTAGTGGTGAAGAAAAAATGGGTTCGGAATTCTGATGTTATACTTAGCGACTTATGGGGAGGTTTGTGTACAACAATTTGACGGGCTTTGATATTTTTTGTTTTGTGTTATGTATTAGGTTGACTGCAAAATTTTGATGTTGGCAATATAATCATAAATAGTTAGGTCATTCATTGATTAGTGAGAGAGGTTGGGGTTTTGTTGGGATAGTTAGGATCAAGATCAAACGTGTTGGTGTGGCGTTCAAGATATAGGAAAGTAGCATACCTACTTACCTTGCTAGATCTGAATTTTTTTCATGTTTGCTGATCTCAAATAGCAAGCAAGAGAAAATGCAAGTGCTTGGATATATGAAAGGATGTGCTTTTTTCATGGATAGAAGTCATAGGGGTCTTTCAGTTCCACTATGTTGGGTTTTTGACATTTTGTAAACTGTGTGTGGAAACAATATTTGAGATTGCTTATAGCTTTGGATGTATCGGTGCATGACCTTCATGAAGTTATGTGCATGTCCTTTACAATATCACCGTGTCAAATTTCTCTTGAGATGCAAAGATTCTGCAAGTCAGTGCATGCAGGTGTTTATCATTGAACAACCATAGTATGTCTGGGACTTTGATAGGGAATCAAGGTTACACATGGTAAGTGACTTGATTACGGGAAATTGGTATATATGCTGTGACTGTGGCCCAACCTGTATACCTTAGAATGACTTGAATCTTTGAACTGGAAGATTCGGAGATGAACTTGTGGAAAACAACAAGCAATTTGTGGTCCCTAGGAGAGTTCTAATGATAGAATTCATAGTTCTCCTTGCTGGTCTAGGTCAGTCTGTCATGAGCAGACATGCTAAATGATTGGTCTACGGTGTCTGCTTGCTAGTTAGTTCATTCTTTCTTCTACGTTTATCTTGAATTGTTATAAGTATTTTTATTTCTGTGCTTGATTAAATATATATACACCAGGATTGAAAAATGGAGGATAAAATATGCCTCAACAACTGAGAAAGTCAAATATATGTGTATTCTGTCAGAATACTTGGCATTACAAATATAATCATATTCTTAAAACCTTGAAAAAGCAAGAAAATGTAGTAGCGTGTTACAGCTCTGTAAGAATCGATCCTCAAGTAGTGTGTAGTGCCTGCAATGAGAGAAAATTCAGTATCCTTCTCCTCCGTATTCTGCAATTTGGTTGAGAGAAACCTTAAACAATGTGAGGCTATCATCATCTTGGACGATGGCTGTTTCATCCTCTCTTTCCATTAGTCTTCCATAAATGCCTTTCTTCTCACCGTACAGAACAAGAACAAGAACCGGACCTCCAAGCTGTGGGAGCAACGTCTCAAGAAAGTCTTCCTCCACACCTTGGATTAGCTCTTTATCATGGCCTATGAATACATCACACGTTGTCGGTCCACTGACACACAAAACCTCTCCTTTCAAGTAAAGTTGTCCTACTTGAAAATCTTTGCTTATTAATCTGACCCGGATTTGGATTGCAAGCCAGCCAGTTGGTCTGTTTTGTTTCTTGATTATCTTGTAACCTTGTTGACGACTGCTAAACCCTAAACCTTCTCTTGCCCTAACACAACCACAATGTTTGATGCTGAAATCTTTTCCAGCTTTCCTCCCGATCCCGCTTCCTTGACGCCATCCGTAGCGGGCAAATAAAGCAGCACCGAAACCTATAACTGGGGTGCCAGCAAATTCATCAAGTCCCTGATCATCAGGCAACTTTTGCAGATCATCTTTCAGCTTCTGCAGCAACACACACTCCACATAACTGCGCTGGCTAGATTTGTGTGTCGGGATTATTTATTTTTCTGTTAATAATACTACATACGGTGGGTCTCCTCCATTCATTCTTCAATTGTTGGTTATTGTTCAGGCCGCTTCTGGTGTTGTCGAACTTGGTCAGTGGCTTTGGTTTGTTTTCTCTGCTTATTGTTTGAGAGAAAGCCAACGCCCTATTCCATATGGTAGGTGGATTGGATTAGTCCAACGTGTAAAATCAGAAGGCAAAAGTTTCCGAAATCGTACCCAAAAAGTTTCTATTGATTTGCTAAGAGTATCCACAATGGCATAACTAAAAATGAATCCGGATCACCCGTCGCCTTCCCCTGTCGCCCTTTCCTGTCGCCCCCAAAACGACGTCGTTTTGGGGGCAATTTTCAGGAAAAAAAAAAACGCAGAGAAGAGGAAGGAGAGGAAGAGGGAGAGGGAGAGGGAGAGGGAGGGTAGGGAGGAGGAGCCGCCGTCGTCGTCCTCCAGCTCGCCGTCCTCGTCCCTCGCCGCCGTCGCAGCCGCCGTCGCTGTCATCACAGCAGCTCCACCTCGTCGCAGCCGCCGTCGCTGCCATCGCTGCCGTCGCTGCCTCCACCTCCGACCCGCCTCCACCTCCTCCTCCTCCTCCTCCTCCTCCTCTGTATTTATGGCCCCCTCCAGTCCGGCCATTCCCCTCCTCCTCCTCCTCCTCCTCCTCCTCCCTCCTCCCTCCCTCTTCCTCTCCTTCCTCCCTCTTCTGCGTTTTTTTTTTTCTAAAAATTCGCCCCCAAAACGACGTCGTTTTGGGGGCGACAGGAAAGGGCGACAGGGTAGTGCTACCGACGATCCGTTCCCAACTAAAAATTAGAGTGTGTTATATGACAAAAAGTACAAAAAAATGGAGTCTAAAAATTTGTGTTAAGAGTTTGTTAATTTTAGAGAGTGAGTGGTGGTGCAATGAATATGTTAAGGTGTGTGGTAAAGTGTGTATATGTATATATGTAATGGTCTTGTTTGTCATTCCCTAAAATAGTCAAAAAGTCAAAAAATCACTATCTTATTTAAGTTACATCTTCTTATTTAAGTCACATCACTTCTCTATCACATCACTTCAAACTCAACCCATATTTAATAAAAAATTACAAAATATACTTATTTAGAACATTCCAAACAACCCTAATAAATAATTTAATTTAAATAAGAATTTTAAGCTCAAAAAAAATGCCCAGCAAGTAAAAATAAATAAAAAAGAAATAAATAAATTGCCCTTGACTGCGACCGGGTGGTCAACCTGGGATTCGACTGGGGTCTGCTGCTTTACAAAGTGCTCTCTCTCTCTCTCATTCGGCTAGTTAGAAGGTTGGCCATAGTTAGGGCTGCAAACGAACCGAGCCGAGACGAGCTTTGCTGAGCTCAAGCTTGCCTCGTTTACTTATCGAGCTCGTTTATTGAGCTCGAGCTTGGCTCGATAAGGAACTGGCTCGAGCTCGGCTCGGCTCGGCTCGGCTCGGCTCATTAATTTTAATAAAACTTGAGCTCGGCTCGGCTCGACTCAATAAATTTTTTTTAATATTATTTATATTATTTAAATATAAATATTTAAATAAAAAATATTATTTATATTATTTAATATATAAAAAATGTATTTATATTATTATTTTTATATATATTTATATATTTTTAATATATAAATAATGTATTTATATATATTTATATATTATTTAATATATAAATAATATATTTATTATATAATTTAAATAAAAAGATAAACGAGCTGAACTTAACGAGCCGAGCTTATGCGAGCTCGAACTCGGCTCGTTTACTAGACGAGCCTAATATTCGAGCTCGAGCTCAGCTCGTTTACTAAACGAGCCGAGCCGAACCGAGCTTGTTCATGAACAGCTCGGTTCATTTGCAGCACTAGCCACAATTAACACACAAGTTAAAAGCTGATGCTAACACACAACACTAACACACCCGCTAACACATTCATTGCAGCACCCAACAGTCTTTTTGGCTAGTCAAAAATTAACACCTAAAACTAACACTAAGGCCTCGTTTGGGAATAGGTTAATTTAGTAACTTTTTGACTATTTGACTAAAATATGAGTTAAAAACAACTAGTATGTTTGGGATGACTTTTTAACTTTTTACAAAAAGATATGCAAAAAGTAGAGAGAAAAAAAAATCTTTGATTTTTTGACTAATTTAATAATGTTTTAACTTTTTAATTAAAATAGAAGGCTCCTAAACGAGGCCTAACATTACTTACTAGTGCATCTATCGTGGATGCTCTAATAACACCTCCAATTAGGGGCTCTGGCCAGTTGGGTTTAGGCGGGTTATGTCATCTGCCACTTGATTGAATGGGGTTTGGAGTGAAAATCTCATCTGCATTTCGACAACTATCTAGTCTATTTGGTTTCAATTTTTTAAATTTAATTTTTTTTTAAATTGAGCATTTTATTTTTCATATTTTTTTATTTTTAGTGAATATTTTTAAATTTTTTTAAAAAAAAATTTATATTTTTTTAGATTACTTAGATTTTTTAAAAAGTAAAATATTTATAAAAAAAATATTTTAAAAAATCAATAAATATACAAAAAATATGAAAAATGTATTAAATTCTTGTATTTTTTTTTATATTTAGTAAAGAAAATTCACAAATATTATATTTTTTAAGTGTATTTATGTTAGGTGTATCTAAAAATTAAAAAAAAAATGCTTAGAATATTAAAGAAATTCAATAAAAAATTAAAAAAATTAATTTTCTGAAAAATGAATTTTAAAAATCCAAACAAAAGAATAGAATGGTTCTGAATTTGACACAGTGGGTTGGACGAATTGATGGGTGGATACAATTCAGACTAAGGAGTTGTTTGGGATGACCTAAATAAGTGTATTTTTTGTCTTTTTATGAAAAGATGTGCAGAAAAGTAGAGAGATGATGTGATGAAAAAAAGATAAAAAGTGTGTATTTATTTAGGATAGCCAAACTTGGCCTAATTTCATAAAATCAAATAATACAAAATAAAATTTCTAAACTTTTTAACTGAACGAGGACAAGTTTGATCATTTTCATTCTATGTATATGATGGAATATTTTTATTACAAATCTACTGATTATAAAATAGAAATACAAAATTATAATTATTTAAAATTTAAAAATAAATATTACACTCATTATTAGATGATGTATTGAACTTTTTTTATTATAAATATGTAATAGGGAGGCCTCACAAGAAGAAAATGGTTTTTCTGTTTTGAAAGGTGAAAAAGCATCTGAAAACTGAAACAGCATCCTTTTCAAGTTTCAATAAATTATGTATTGAACAAATAAATAAATAATATAATATATAAATGATATGTACATATATCAATACTTATAAATTAAAAAAAAAAATCCTAATTTCTTGCAGTTAAGTTGGGTTTCGCAAATTGAAGTTGTATATCTGCCAATTGATTAAAATTTGATTTTTTTGAAATTGTTGGATCCACATCCATCCCTCGGGCTCATTATATCGAAATTGACCATTTAAGGCCAGGTTTTGCGAATTAGCTGAATGTTTTGGCCAATCCTACCTCTCCAATCCTATTTGAACCCTTTGATTCACAATCATTTTCATTTTATAAATGAGATAAAATTTAAATTTCATTTGAAAAGGTGATCACACATCATCAAAATTTAAAATTAACAGTCATAAGTTTTAAAGCTTACAAGTTATACTAACCATTTTCATTAAAAATACAAATTTATTACTAATTTTTAATTTAAAATATAAATTTAATAATGTGATCATATTTTCCTTGTTATGGAAATCTCCATTCTATCAACAAAATTGAGAAAATTATTGAACTTTTTAAGTCTACAAATTACAATCACAACTCGTTAGACATGTTTGGTACAACTTATTATAATGTTCCGTTTATTCGTGCAGAAAATATATATTTTTTGGTGTATGATACAATAAAAAATAAAAATCAATAGAAAACATTTTTCATGGTAAAAAAGCAGAAGTTAAAAACATCCGGTGTAATTGGTTTGTGTTTTGAAATCAGTTTTTGAGAACAGCAAAAAAAAAAATACAAAAATTTGTTTGGTTGGATTTTATTGAAATATTCTCTGTAAAACAAGTTTTCAACTTCATTCTCAAGAGAATCACTCGGACTCACCTTTATCTTGTTCCCAAGAGAATCCACTTACCTTTATCTTTTGTCCTTAGAGTAATGCTAGAGACCCCAAATATTCTATCAAAAGTTTTACCAAATGTCTCACATGGGTGTGGGACCCACACAATGTGGGGCCCATGTGGGTTCCACACCCATGTGAGATATTTGGTAAAACTTTTGGTAGAATTTTTGGAGCCTCTAACATTTTTGTTGTCCTTACTTCTCTCTCCCACTTTTACCTTTCTCTCACCTCCATTACTCTGTTAGAAAATTTTGCTCACCAGTCCAACAGCTCCCTCTCTCTCTAAAGGAAGAAGATTGAGACCCATAGGGCAATACACCTACCTCAAAGGCTTTTCCAAGAGACCCACTTCTCTCACCTCCAGTATTACTCTATTGAAGATTTGAAAACTCTCCTGCATAGAGCTGCTACCCTATCTCAGATTTCTGGTTGCGACAATAGTTATCTCCGTAATTCATCTCTGTCTCACATAGGGTTGAGGCAATAGGGATCATCTCACTATAAAGGTCGTCTCTTTTCACAATAATTTCTCTCCCTCACAAATTTTCCCAAATGTTGTCCTAACTTTTATATTAGTCAAAGAGATTTATCAAATCTTCAAAAAAATCTAGAGTAGTTACATCAATGTCCATCATCTGTTTGTAAAGCTCTATAAAATGCAAAATGCCCAGCTTCAAACCCCATCAAGACGACAACGGCATCCAACTTTTAGACAATTTTTTTTCTTCAATTTATTGAAATTATTTCTGTCTAATAAGTTTGAATAAATTACCAAATAGTTAAGTACAGACTACCAAACTAAAAATAAAACAAAATAAGTTATAAGTAACTCAAGTATGCTATGCCAAACAATCCATTACACTTGACCAAGTATTACATAAGCCACAAATTCCTTTATGGATCTTACATGAGAAGGGCTTTTATGTCTTAGTCTGTAGGACCATAAAAAATAAGTTGCTAAAAAGATAAATTTGACATAATGCAATTTTCATAGTCTGCATCTCTACTAATCAAATATTTATTATATATCTTTCAACACAAATTTGGCACGAGTAAAATGACAAATGCCAATAATTTCATTTTGGGCCAAGTTCTTTATTACTAGACATCCAATCATTCAAACCACATCAGCTTGTAAAGTAAATCAGTAAGTTCCAATGTCAAAGCACAATGCAGATACAAAATAAACATCAATAGTTGAAACCTTGATCTAGACAACCATGAAAAATATAAAAAAATTAACAGAGCAAAATGACAATGTTGTCACCAAATATCTTTCAAAAACCTTCCTGCTACTGTTTCAAAAAGCACAATTGGACTTTGCTTGAATAGCACATCCATCTCAGAAACTCTATATGCTAAAATGAAGTTATCCTCTCATCTCATCATCAATCTTAAATAGCCTACAGAATTCTTTGCTTTTCCTGCTCTAAAAATAAGTACAAAATGGACTAAACATGGAAAAGAATCCACAAAAACTAAGAGAACCAACTGTCACAATAGACCTTTGCTTTGCTGGATGAATATGGTAGCTGGCATCGAGTCTAATGTTCCTTCTTGGGGCTCTGCAGGGTGAAAACTGGCTCGTTTAGATCATCTCCATCAGTTGATTTAGTTGTCGTAGAGCCTTCATTTTTAGTTTTATCAGAGGGCGGCTCAGCCTTGGCATTTCCTGTGATTTCAGCACGAGAGATATCTTGAAGCGCATCATCAGATTTGTTGCCAATCAAGCTTTTGTATATGTTCAGAGCTTGAGCCATCATGCTGGCCGGATTGGAAGCCGACGTAGGAAGCAGCAATGTAGTGCCCTAAAAGGATATGGGAAAAGTACAGAAAACGTGAAAAAAAAACATTGCTTTAAATCACTTAAGCATTACACTATGACGCTGTTTAATAGCTCTGTTGTTTACCTCTTTGGCGATCTTGCTGAAGGCTTGAATATATTGTTCAGCAATTCTTAAACTTGCAGCCTGCAAATCCCAGTATAATTTTGAGCCTCAATGCATGAGACAGATAAATTCTTCAGCTTATGAAAATAAATTTAGACTTTAGTAACCACATTTCATAGAACCTTCCCAAATGCCTATCGGCATCTTTATTTTGAAGGCATGATAACAAAATTAATCCAACCAGAAACAGCTCGATGGAGGTATCCATAAAATTTTTGCTGTACAGATTTAAACGCATGGTTTCTCATGCATCCAGCACATCATCAAACCAATAGGTTGCTTACATTTCAAATGAGAGTGCAGAGAGCTGTGTATTAAATAGCATTGCCAGTGATTACCCATGGAATGTACATAGTTGCATAATTTGCAAGAAGAATGAGCAGAATACAGGACAATGGTTTGTCAAATGTGTAATTCATGTTTAAACCCATCTAAAGAACGGAAATGAGCCCCAATGGCTGAAAAATGTCCAACAATAGAGGAAAGCAAGAATAACATGCATTCCTAACACAGTCATACAACAACCAAAACCATTACTTGGCATACTTTATATTAGCTGGATGCCTTGTTCACATGGGCATTGTGTTAGTGACTGGATAATGGAAATATTCAACTCACATATGAAGAATGATACTAAAAGTAACAGGATGCAAGCAATGACTGTTTTTCTCATAGATGTCATTAGATAAAACATTTTAAAATATATATATATATATATATCATAAGTACAATAACCAGATATCAACGATATTTCAATAACAAGTTCTCACTGCAGTCAACCTTAGTATGCAGCGAACAAGAATTGGAGAATGGATTTAAAAGGGAGACAGAAAAATACAACAGGATATAATGCTTCAAGGGAAAAAAAACTCAAGAGTGCAGGCAACCTCAATATGCAGTAAACAAGAGCCTGAAGAATTTGAGAATGAGTCGAAAAAGGAGGCAGGGAAAATACAGCTTGTCCATCCCCAAAAAACTCTGGCCCGCTGTGAAGTATTCACATCTTTTGTTATCTTCAGCTTGGGCTAAAGGCCCAAAAAGGGTATAACTTGTGGTTTTTGACAGTTCTTAAGAGAAACTAACATAAAGAAAAATGCTGGTACAACAAAGCACACAACATCAAGATATTACAGATAGCCATTAGAGCATCAATTGTGCAAGCTTGAACCTAGAATGTAACTCACAACCAACTGTAGAGTTGCATCACTGTGTTCACAGACTCAAGTAGTCCTTCTAGGTATCAATTGCTTTAATATTTATACTGTCAGGAGGATGCTTGTATAGAATAAACTACATGCATGGTAAGCATTATGTTCAAAAGTTTTTCTAAAAAAGCCACACAATCCCAAACAGAAGAAACAAATGAAAAGGGGCAGCCAAAACTGAGTGCAAATTACTCTGACCCAACACTCAAGCCCACACAAAATAATAATGTTCTTCGGTCTTTGTGATGATGTATTGGAATATCTAATTAATCCACAATTCAATTTTATATCAATCACTTCTATATAGGGCTGCAAATGAACCGAGTTGTTCATGAACAAGCTCGGCTCGGCTCGTTAAGGGCTCGGCTCGTTTAGTAAACGAGCCGAGCTCGAGCTCGAGCTCGAGCTCGAATATTAGGCTTGTTTAGTAAACGAGCTGAGCTCGAGCTCGCATAAGCTCGGCTCGTTTATCTTTATTTAAATTATATAATAAATATATATAAATACATTATTTATATATTAAAAATATATAAATATATATAAAAATAATAATATAAACACATTTTTTATATATTAAATAATATAAATAAATTTTTTTATTTAAATATTTATATTTAAATAATATAAATAATATTAAAAAAAATTTATCGAGCCAAGCTCGAATTTCATTAAAATTAACGAGCCGAGCCGAGCCGAGCCGAGCTCGAGCCCAGTTCTTTATCGAGCCGAGCTTGAGCTCAATAAATGAGCTCGATAAGTAAACGAGCCGAGCTCGAGCTCAACAAAGCTCGGCTCGGCTCGGCTCGGCTCGATTCGTTTGCAGCCCTACTTCTATATCCTGTTGGATCAAATTACATGTTAATATAAGGTGCTAAGTCAGATCAAGATGGGCAGTAATCACAACTTGTATTAAAAAAAACTACATGCTTTTATTCACTTGTAGAAATGAAGTCATTGTATAATATAAGATCATAAAGACAACTTGACAATTGAAGGTGAAAGACTTCTGTAAGGTGTGGAATCTTAAAATACCATATGTGCAATCAAGAGGAATGAAGGACCTCACCTCCACACCTCCGTGTTCTTTAAGAGCCTGTGACACCATGTCAATTCCTTTGGCTGTTGCTTGCGCTTTAGCAAGAATTGCTTCTGCTTCTCCTGATTTAACAAAAAGTCAAATGGATAAAAATTATTAATTTGAGGCATGGAAGATTTTGGGGAGGTGGGTAACAATACATACGAAACCGAGAAGCATTACTATAATAATCAAGCTTAAGTATAGTCCGAACAATGTGGACTGTCCAGAAGAGAATAGTTGTGGCCCCAAGAAAATTGATGATGAGCATCAAAGGAACAAGCCCTCAACATTTTGATTTTCACAGAGTTCAAAAGAACAAGAACATGAACAATTTACTAATGGGAAAACCGCATTCAGTAAAGCTTCAGTTCATTCGACATGCAACATTATTATAAAAGCTCTATGAAGCTCATCCATATGTGAAATTGATACCCATGCCTCTCACACACATCAAGGGTCTCTCTCTCTCTCCCTGTGACAAGAATGATGTGACAATGCCATTATTGTAAATAAATCTATCTTTAATGGTGTTTTGTTTTGAAGTGAAAGGTCCACAATGAACCACATCATTATCTATGGGGAGCTTCTATTTCCACACACCAAATCTTTTCTGTGCACATGGTTTCTTAAAACACACACTTAATGAATTTGAAATCTCATTTTTTACTCAATACACAACTTATTATACCAAAAATGTCCTCATCTCCTTCCTTCTTCAAACCTTAATCCTAATCATAACTTTTACCATTCTTCATTTACCGTCGGCCAACCAACCACTACTTCCTCTGCCAGAAATTTAAGCCGCCACCACAATTCCCATCCCTCCGCCATCACCAGCCACCATATCAACCCATCACACACCATTCCAACTTATCGCATGGTATCAAACTGTAGTTTGTTGGCTATGTATTTGATCCATTAAACATAGCAATTCGTGGGATTTATTAAATCATCCCCTTCAGATAAGAAGATTGATTAAATAAGTAAATTACAAAAGCCACATAACTATTATTTGCATAAACACCGTACTTCAATTTATATTTCCTCAAATGGATAGAATAAAAATGGCCGGTCTTAAGTATTCCAGGTCACTAATCTATGCACTTGCATTCACTCCAAAATGAAAAGAAATATTTTCAAGTTTGAATGATAGAGGAGGCTGTAGAGGTGGCGGGGAGTATCGTCGGAGTTGAAATGGGCAATGAGGATGATGGTGGCAATGGTAGTAGCGGTAGGGGAGGTTCGCCGGAGGTGGCAAGCATGATTAGGGTGGTCAAGGAGAAGGCCAACGAATTAGGATATCGGTTGAAAAGATGAGGATATTTTGGTATTTTTATTTTAGGACAAAAACGTAATATAAAAAAGATTCATTAAGTGTGTGGAGTGAGGAAATTTGGTGTGTATAAATAGAATTTTCCTTATGTATGATATGTATGAATTTTTTATTTGTATAGCATTACTCGAAAAAATAAAGAGCACAAAAGTCACCATAATTCTTATTTATGTATACATATTATCAGGGATACATTTCATTCAATCAGAAAGCGTCACTATCACCTGCAATTCACATGGAATAATAAACATAAAATAGGTAGAGCTATAACAGATTGACTAAACTACGACAACTGACCTTGTGCTCTATTAACCTGGTCCATCTTTGCAGCTTCTGATGCAAGGATCACTGAACTCTTCCTACCATCGGCAATATTTATGTTTGCCTGCCTTTCTCCTGTTAAATATAGAAGTAGATCAATTATCAGGAACATATGTAAGCTTGCTTGTTTTCATTTTTCAGAAAACACTTTTCAGAAAATTCTATATTCTAATTTTCCGTGTTTTTTTGTTTTTACTGAATTTTTTTAATATTTTAAGCAATTTTTTTACTTTTTAGACACACCTAACTTAAATACACCTAAAAAGTAAAAAAAAAAATGTAAAAAAAATCTTTTAAAAATTCACTAAATATCAAAAATACAAAAAAATACAAGAATTCAGTACATTTTTTGTATTTTTATGTATTTATTAATTTTTTAAAATATTTTTTCACAAATTTTTTACTTTTTAGATACATCTAACTAAGGTGCATCTAAAAAAGTAAAAAAAATGTTTAAAATTTAAAAAATATTCACTAAAAACAAAAGAATACGAAAACCAAAAAACTCAGTTTTCATAAAACTTAATCCAAAAAACTCAAACCAAACACACTGAATAGTAGTGAACTACATTCATTGGTCAAAGACCACACTTTTGAGGTGTTCTTTGCTTGTTATAAACTGTAGGATGGAGGCCTTCCTTGACAGGCCGTTAAGGCCTACATGGTTAAAGCAGTGAGGAATGGAGAAGGTTCCTTAGCTTAACTACAGTGGTTTGTTCCCAGTGAAATATTTATTAAAATATGTTGAAGTTGGCTTAACTTCAAGTTCAAACCTTTCCCATTAGGGAGACTGGGAGGTCAGCTGCACCCTTTAAAGCAGCTTTCTCTGCCTGGACAGCAGCAACGGAGACAGAGACATTGGATCACTTGATTAGTAAAGGTTGAATGATCATTAACAAGGTTATGCATGTTACTAAATAGGTGAAATCAGTGAATTTCTCATCCATTGCCCCCATGCTATAAAAGTTTGGTAACCAGGTTCTCAATCATTTGGGGTGTTCCTAGATCCCGCCTTCTCTCATGGTGGAGGATTTGCAGAGAATGCATTCACCAGGAGCTCATAATAGTCCTCACGATAGGTGTTAAGTCCTAGTAAATTGCTCTATTGGTATATATTTTACGGAGTTATTTCTTGCCTTTCAAGCTGTTTAGAGCATATTAACAAGCTACATGCTGTAAAAACAAAAATATATGTTTGGTTGCTAATTCAGTGAGTTTTCACTTTCCTTGTGGATTCAGGGATTTTCCCTCCTACTGGATTGTAGGGTTTCCAAATTGAAGATAGTGGTCTTCTTTTTGTTTAACTTGAAATATGTCAATTATAGCTGCTATACGCCTAAATTATCAGCACATAAATTTGATCAAAGATACAGGACTGGTATACAGTCTAACTAAAGCAAAAAGAAGAAGCTCATCACCTTCCGACTCAAGAACTTGAGCTCTCTTTTTGCGTTCAGCTTCTGCCTGCATCTCCATAGCTGCCCTCACTCCACGAGGAGGAGATATATCCCCTAAAGAAGAAAAACAATTAGACATATATGATAAGTTGTGAGGAAAACATTAATGAAGAGAATTCCCAAAAAAAGAAAAAGAAAAATAGATATAGATAGATAAATAGATAGAGAGATAGATAGATATTTGGACAAAAAAGCACTTACTTATTTCATAACGAAGGCACTTCAGGCCCCAATCTTTTGCAGCCTCGTTGATGGCCATCTGGAACACACAGTGCTTTTAGAACAAATACGAGAAGTTGAAAATGAATCTGTAGAAAACTTGGACAGAAACATCCTTGCTATATACATGGTAACTAGCCTACCTACAAAAGGTGCCAAAATCAAGTTCTCCAGTACATGCTAAAGAATTATTTAACTATGATGAAAACGTAATCTGGGGCAACCCTTGGCCATCAGACTGACCATTCTGTTGTGTTTGTTCCTAGTTTCTAAATTCATCCTCCATATACATGATGTTGGTAGTGTTGTTATCTGAATTCTGAAGACCATTTGTTGCCTCTTTCTTCTAATTCAAGTTGGTGCCAGATATATCTTCATTACAATTATGTCATTAGCAACAGCAAACACAATGCAAACTCCATCATACTCTGAGCTGAGATCATCTGAAACCAATGCTACAGAAATGCAATTCAAGTTCCAACAATAACTTTAATGTAAATGAAAACTCACTTTCTTCTTTTTTTCAATTTCTGCGCAAGGCCCTACACCACGTCCTTTACCACAATAATACATCAACTGTCATGGAATTTCTAAGCCTTTAAATCATACTAAACTAAAATACTTCATTGACAACAGGTAATATGATTCTATTAAGTGAATTGACGTTTCAACTAATTGCTTCCTTATGAATCCAGCAGCAATTTTTATATTTCTTTTAGTTCCATTCCAACAAAATGTACAGACAATCCGAGCACAGTTTATGCTGTGTCCACCATATATGAGACTAGTCATGCAGAGATTAACAATTTTTGCTAGCATAATCAGATCCCCAACAATCATATATAATAAGTGAATAGTAATTCTCACCACTATCTTTTCATTCAATGTGTCTCTTTCCTCAAACGTCTTGTCGAGAGTGATCTTCCCGAGCTCACTACGCATTGTCGTCTGCGCAAGCTGGATAACTGCATACAAGGGATTCTCAACGCCATAAGACGCCAAGCGAGGGTCCACAATCTGCAATTACTCAACTAAACATAATCAACCATCAACCGAATACAACTACAAATTGGATTTAAAAAAAAAAAAAAAGAGACACAGTAGTTGATAGGTACCTTAACATAAAGAACCCCATCAATTAAGATGCTAACATTGTCCTTGGTGATGGCGGATTGGTCGGGAATGGGAATGGCCTCTTCCTTGAGGGAATGGACGTAAGCGATTCGTTCAACAAAAGGAATAAGCAAATGAATTCCAGGAGTGAGAGTCTTGACGTACTTGCCGAATCGTTCGACCACATAGGCCTTCTTCTCAGGGACTATCCGGATGCCCCAATTTACAGGAGGTGGAATTTCATGCCTTTTTTAACTCGCAACAACCAAAATCACAAACCAAACCATCAGACATTATCATTTAACAACTCTGTGTGTGTGTGTGTATTATATATATATATATATATATATATATATGTATGTATACATGTGTGTGTGTTCGAGTATTATTAGGGTTTAGGGTTTTTTTTTTTTTAAAATTATTTAGACCTACCTCATACTGGGATCGCGAGAAGTGCGGAAATGGCGAAGGGAGGAGGGGAGGGGTTGAGGAGGAAGTGGAGAGAGATGATGGAATGGAGATGAAATGGAGAGGTCTCTGCAAGTGATGATGGCCGCCGATAGGCGGAGGTGTCTCAATGACATGAGGGAGTTAATGGATCTTGATTTCGCGATATTCATTGTTGATTTGACTATGCCAATTTTGGGTCTCTTTAGACTGGATTTGATTTTGATTTTGGAATTTTCAACTGTGTTTTTCTGTGTTTCGGAGAGAGAGAGAGAGAGAGAGAGAGAGAGAGGGGGAGTGTTTGGGTTTAGGTTTACACAAATTTCTGAATTGAGAATTGAATACAAACAAAGCCCTGGTAAAACCCAGTAGTAGTCAGTACTCACTCACTAGGCATGTTCTTCTTCGAGTCTATTCTTGGACCGCCTCGCGGCCTAGCATTGTTGCCTCCTCCTCATCCACTCTTTGTCCAAATTGGGCTCACCCCTTCCCTCCTTTGCACGCTCTCTCTACTTTTGCCACGTCTCCTCCGCCATTTCATTTCTAAAATTTGTAGGGTGTGTTTGGTAACGTTTACGTTTTCAGTTTATATTTACAAAAATTTTATAAATTGATTTTTGTTTATTTTTTGTTTATTTTTAAAAAAGCATAAACTACAAACGCTTTTGGTAAGTGACAAAATGTTTTAAAAAAATTTAAAATATAAAAAAGAGTAAGAAATGGCAAGTGGTGGCGGAAGATGGTGGTGGAAAGTGGTGACGGTGGGTGGTGGGTAGCTGGTGGTGGCGGCGGGTGGGTGGCGGTGACGGGTGGTAGCAAGTGGGTGACGGTGGTGGCGGGTGGATGGGTGGGTGGGTGACGGTGACGGGTGGTAGGTGGTAGCGAGTGGGTGATGGTGGTGGCGGGTGGTGGGTGGTGGTGACAGGTGGGTGGCGGATGGGGGGTAGTGGTTGCGGGTGGGTGGTGGGTGGTGATGGTGGCGGGTGGTGGTGACAGGTGGGTGGCGGATGGGGGGTGGTGGTGGCGGGTGGGTGGTGGGTGGTGATGGTGGCGGGTGGTGGTGACAGGTGGGTGGCGGATGGGGGGTGGTGGTGGCGGGTGGTAGCGGGTGGGTGGTGATGGTGGCGGGTGGTGGGTGGTGGTGGCAGGTGAGTGGCAGATGGCGGGTGGTGATGGTGGGTGGGTAGGTGACGGTGGCGGGTGGTAGGTGGTAGCGAGTGGGTGGTGGGTGATGGTGGTGGTGGTAGCGGGTGGGTGAAAGATGGCTGGTGGCTGGTGGTGGCAGGTGCTGGATGGTGGTGGTAGGTGGGTGGCGAGTAGTGGTGGCAAGTAGGTGGCAGGTGGTGGTAGCAGGCGGTGGATGGTAGTGGCGGGTGGTAGGTGGTGGCGGGTAGATGGCAGGTGGGTGGTGGTGGTGGCGAGGGGTGGGTGGTGGTGACGAGTGAGTGGCAGGTGGGTGGTGGGTGGCTGGTGGGTGGTATGTGGTGGTGGTAGGTGGCTGGTGAGTGATGGGGGGTGGGTGGTAGTGACGGAAGACGGTGGTGGAAAATGGTGGCGGGTGGTGACTAGTGTTGGGTGGTAAAAAAAAAAAATTGAAAATTCAAAACGGAAACATATTTTTTGTGTTTTCATTTTTTGGCCAAATTTATAAACTGAGACCACTGATTTATAAATCAATAATTTTACCAAACAAGTTTTTATTTGAGTTTTTAAAATTTTTGTAAATATAAACAGAAAACTGAAAACGTAAGTGTTACCAAACAGCACCGTATAATTTGTTGAGATTTTTTTTTTGAAAGGTTTGTATTTTGTTTGAAAAATACATTACAAGGACAAATTGAAAATGTAACCTTGTAGTAACTTACATTGATTTGATTTCTAAATTTAGCTCTCGTGCTTAGAATTTAGATGTCTTGAAGTATCTATTCATAAAAAAGTATTTTATATCAAGAAACTTTTATTATAAATTGGCGTAATTTTATTATAAAAATTTATAATATTAATCACAAAATAAGTAATTTCACTATAAATTACCATACTAAGCCACAATTTTTTTGTAACATCAACTATAATAGTTTAAACATTTTATTACATAAATTTGTGACGAAATTATATATTTTGTAATTAATATTATAAAATTTATGATAAAATTACACCAATTTATAATAAGGTGCACATGATATACATGCCCAAGGACACCATAGAGTTTCCCTTTATACAATAGCTTAGCAACACCAAAATAATTTTTGATTATCTTTGCACGGCTTGTGAAGCTTATATATGTTACCCAAGGCAATGTTAGGCAAATAAGATATAAAGTTCGCGTTTGGTAACACTTCCGTTTTCTGTTTTCTATTTATATTTATAAAAATTTTAAAAATTTAAATAAAAACTTATTTGGTAAAATTTTTGATTTATAAATCAGTGGTCTCAGTTTATAAATTTAACCAAAAAATGAAAACACAAAAAATGTGTTTCTATTTTGATTTTTCAGTTTCTTTTTTTTTTACCACCCAACACTAGCCACCACCCGCCACCGTCTTCCACCACCACCACCCACCCCCCACCACCACTCACGACCCACCTACCACCATCCGCCACCACTACCCACCACCCACTCGCCACCACCATCCACTCCTCGCTGCCGCCACCACCACCACCACTACCCACCACCCACCTACCATCCATCTGCCACCACTCACCACCCGCCACTACCATCCACCGCCCGCCACCACCACCACCCGCCACCTACTTGCCACCACCACTCACCACCCACCTACCACCACCAGCTACTCACCACCACCAGCCACCTACCACTCATCGGCCACCAGCACCCACCCGCCACCTACCTGCCATCACCCACCCCCACCCACTCGCTACCACCAGCCACCGTCACCCACCCACCCACCACCACCACCCGCCACCTGCCACCACCACCCACCACTCGCCACCGTTACCCACCCACCCACCACCCACTACCACCACCCACTCGCTACCACCCACCACCCGCCACCGTTACCCACCTACCCACCCACCCACCACCACCACCACCTGTCATCTGCCACCCAACTACCACCACTACCTACCACCCGCCACCACCACCACCACCACCACCACCACTCACTCACTACCACCCACCACCCGCCACCGTCACCCACCCACTACCACCACCACCCACCGTCACCACTTTCCACCACTGTCTTCCGCCGCCACTTGCCGCCACTTGCCACCACTTGTCATTTCTCACTCTTTTTTATATTTTTAAATTTTTTTAAACATTTTGTCAATTACCAAACGCGTTTGTAGTTTATGTTTTTCTAAAAATAAACAAAAGCCAGTTTATAAAATTTTTGTAAATATAAACTGAAAACGTAAACGTTACCAAACACACCCAAAGTATTCAATTATTGTGTAATTTTTTTCATATCTCTATGTAAAATAATTCATAGGGGAATTTTTTTTTTAGAGTTCCTGATATTAAGATTTTATAGTATAAAAGATATTCAATGTTTTCATAATGTCTAAGGTCTTTCATACATCAATCCAGAGAAATTTAAATCTAGAGAATTTCTCTAGACTTCCAAGAGAAGTTCTTTTCAAATTTCTCTAGTTTGCAAATTTCTCTGATTTACACAAATTTCTCTGGTTTGCAAATTTCTCTAATTTTCTTTGGATTTCCCAAAGAAATTCTCTCCAAACCAGAGAATTTTTCTGTAACACCCCCAAAATAATACCATAGATATAACCCATGAGCATATTTAAATAACAACATACATCAGAGTATAAAGTCCTTTCATTACAAGAAGTTAATGGATATAAGAGTTTAACAGAAGTAGATGCCCTATTGGCTTACACATTTCCAAGCTCTAACTTGGTTATCACAAAAGTGAGCTTCGCTCATTACATCTTAAGCCCTTGACTTACAAAAATATACAATCAAAAGATGAAGCTCTTGCTTCCAAAAATTCCTCCAACACTATTGCCTAGGTAGAGGGATGCCATCATCACCTAAAATTTATTCTCAAGTAGGGTGAGCCATAACCCAGTAGAAATAATCTAACACAGTATATGAAATTTAACAAAAGTATATGTACAAGTGCATAAACAATGCTCGTAATAACAGTTTTCATAACTTTATACACCCGTAAAATATTCATTTCAAGTCTTAATCCATTTACTTTCAGTTCATGTTCCATTCAATTATTTGACCCAATTCATAAGTCCATTTCCTTATTTCTCAACAACTGAAATGAGACTAAAACTCACAAATTCTAAATCACGTTATTAGCATGCAAGCACTTCAAACTTTTCTTTCACGGATATTTCGTCTGCGGGTAGCCGTCAATCGAAACCCATGTATTCTTTCACGGATATTTCTTCCGCGGGCAGTCGTCAAACAGGACCTATGTAGGCAAAGACTATACAAGCACTACAATTGCCATTTTACAAATATTTCGTCCACGAGCTAGGCACCCATATATAATTTCGGGACTTTCACCTAGGACACTCCGGCCAACTTAATTATAATGGAGTCCATCCCCTTTTCTCCTCCTAAACAATCATTCATACATATGCAATGTATTTAAACACAAACTCAAACTATGGAGTATATCCTCTTTCTACTCTTAAATGATCATACATATACGATGCACATAAATATAGTCATATTCAATGACAAGCACAAGTAATTAGTTCCAATTCACCTAATCCGTATGCATTTTCTACAACAATCATAGATATCCTCCACCGATAGCCCAATACAATTATTTCTAAACAGATATAAAATCTCATAACAGATAGTTTATTCGAAACTACCAAAGAATGAAATAACACTTGACCAATCCCACAATTTATATCAATATCCTCTCAATTTCACATTTTCAATGTCAATTTCCAATATTTATATAAAATAATAATTAGATTCAATTAGGGCAGAGTCTCCATTTTTTCCCAAAGATTAGCCAAGTGCCAAAATCATCAAATTTTATACAACACAACATCATTTTCAAACCCCCCAAGCATTTATTTTACCTTCACCCAAAACTCCTCTTTTCATTTTACGTCCAAACCCTAGGTTTGTTTAAAACCTCCCTAAATTACTCCATTGTTACACAAGAGACTATAACTACCATATAAAAGTGTAGAGAGATCCCTACCTCAAAGGAAAAAGATGAACCACACAAGAGAGAAACTCCAAGAGTGCCGAAACCCACTTCTATTCGGATCAAAATGTAGATCTTAACGAGCTCCACCTTTTTCTTAAAGGCACTACGGTGGAAATCCCAATGGATCTAGATGAAATCCCAGAGAGAAGGTGAATTCTAGAGAGAGAGACTCAAGAACAAGCTTTTTGGAAAGTTTTAGAGAGAGAGAGAAAAGAAAAAGTGATCCAAAATGTTATCTTCTCGGACTGAAATACACGCAGCCCGCTCGAGCGTGGAAAACCCTGCTCGAGCGTCAGACACAGAGTTCTGCTCGAGCGTGAAAAGAGGTGCTTGAGCATGGAATGCACACTTTCAGAAGTTCTGCAAACGAAGGTCCCCGCTCGAGCGTGGAAGTAGACGTTCGAGCGTCCGATGCACACTTCTAGTATTTCAAACCTGTAAAAGAAATATTAAGAGTTGACGAATCTCACTCAAGCGCAAGAATGGCCGCTCGAGCGAAGGAGCAAAATTATGAAACCCGCTCGAGCGTGAGAATGCCCGCTCGAACGAAAAGGCCAAAATCTAGACAATACAGGTTTTGAAATACAAACAACCAACCTGTCCCAAACGCACAACTACAACTCGATAACCAAAATGAAGGGGAAGACAAGGGAAAGAGATAAGAATAACTATTCAAAACCAAACCAACCCGAGTCCAGAATAGAATAGATAACGGGTCAAAACCAGAATCGTCATATTTTCTCTGTGTTTTGAACAAATCAGAGAAAATTAGTGTCACGACCCCATTCCGCCCCTAGTAGAATGGTGCCATGATGGCCAATAATCCGAGATTACCAAAGGCCAACTTACAAGGATTCACACACAATCAGAGTATACATATGGGGCTAACATGTGCGGAAGCAATAAAATTAAATCTAATTAGTCTATAAGAGCTGTGCATAAATCGAATGGAATGTCATACAACTTATCAAGGTCTGACAACTTGGATACAATAAAATGAAATACAAAATACATCTTGACCAAAAGGCTTCTCAAGCCATCATATACAAAACACAATGAATTACAAGCTAAGAAGCATGATCTTCAAGATGCTACAAAATGCGAGTCCAAAACAAGTTGCAAAGCACATCTAGGTGTCACCGCCGTCCTACTCATCACCTACATATATATAGAGAGGGTGAGCTTGGATACTCAGTCAATGGTACAAGTAATAAAGGGTTTGCATGAATAATATCCAAGATCTTTATCAAAGCAACACACATTATATCTAGCACAAAATTAAAGACAAAACAAGTTCATCTAACAAATCTTTCAAGCTTTATCAATCAAAGTCTTTCAAGGCTATCAAGTTTCAAGGGATGACATTAACAAAGGTTGTGCTACAAATACTTATAGTCCCTTAGCACGTACAGACTTTCAAAGGTTGTGCTACAAATGCTTATAGTCCCCTAGCACGTACGGACTTTCAAAGGTTGCCATCCAAAACAAGGCTAACACTTGATACACAAAATAGGGATAATCATTCATACTTAACAAATACTTTTCCAAAACAAAGCAAAACAAGGCTTTATCAAAACTTTATAACATAACTTTATTAAAAATACCACTCACATAGTTCTTCAAACATCGGGGTCAAGCGAGAGTCCAAGTCTTACAAACACATGGCAAGGTCTATTGAATGTGTGACACCCCGAACGTTTAGTCAAGTCCACATAAATATTTTTATTTATATATATTTATGGTTGCACGTGATGATAGATTATTAAATGAATAAATGTATAAATCTAAAATGGCGTTGGGTTATTAATTAGGGATTATTATTTAAGGCTAAATTAACACAAATATAAAATTTATAATACAAATTAAAGTTAAAAAAAAAGGGGAATAAATAATAATATTATAATAATAATAATAATAATAATAATAATAATAATAATAATAATAATAATAATAATAATAATGAGTGTGGTAGTAAAATAAATATTTAATTTTCTATTGATATATGATAGAATGTAATTTAATTAAGAATTAATTTAATTATATAGTAATATTAAGAATCTGGGCTAAAATGTAAATATCTTATATATATATATATATATATATATATATTTAATGGATAAGTGACAATCTAAGTTTTAATGAAGGAGATCGGAGTGGATTATGAAATTGGGTTAGATCGCCACGCGTCGGCCTCGGGGCATCTCTACTTCGCTATAAATTGGGAAGAGCTGAACAGAAGCATAAGAATGATTGGAAATTAGTGAGGAAAGAAAGGAAAAAGAAAAGAAAGAAAAGGAAAGAAAAGAGAGAGGGAGAGGTAAACAGAGAGAGAGGCGGGAGAATTGTATATTTATACATATATGTATATATATTGTATATCTATGTATTATATATATTTGTTTGAACGTTTTAGTTACAAGAGTGGCTTGGGTTCAGTGGTTTGGCTCAGTGGTTGAAGGCTGGAAGGTTGAGCCCGAGGTCAGGGGTTCGAACCCCACAAACAAATGTTTCTTTTGTTTTGTTTTGGTCTTATGTATATATATGTCTCATATACCTATATATATATGTTTGTTTGAATATTTTGTCACAAGAGTGGCATGGCTCAGTGGTCGAGGACTCGAAGGCCAAACTTGAGATCAGAGGGTCGAATCCCCGTGTCTATGCATTTTCCTTTTTTTTCCTTTCTTTTTTGCGTGTTTTGCGTACGTGCGTTGACGTCAGCAAACGGAATATGCCTTCTCAGTAACGGTATCTTTCCGTTGATGGCTGCAAACAGAATATTCCCTGAATCTATGTATGTATACCGTACAGGCATGTCTGTGTATATTGCCATATTTGTATGTATTTTGTTTGTACATAGTATATGTATACGGTATTTGGTTCGAGCATACAATTCCTCCTTACATTCTGTGCATCTAACGCATAATAAAGCACCTATCGCACAATTTCGATTCCATCGCACTGTCTTGTGCAATTTCAATTTAATCGCACTATCTTGCGTATCACACCATCTTGTGCACTCCCTAGGTCTAGGAGACCTTAAATCCTCTGAAGGTGCAATTCCTTTGGTGTTTGTCGTGCCCGAACGACTTCAATGGTCTAAGAATGGTCTAGGAGACCTTAAATCCTCTAAAGGTGCATTTCCTTTGGTGTTTGTCGTGCCCGAACGACTTCAGATGGTCTGGTATAGCCACCTGCCTGTGATTGCAATGAGTTCCTAGGAGACCAACTGCGATGGTGGAAACTAGAGTTCGAATGGCGATGCCTAGAACGCAAAAGGTTTGGAATTTCCGAGACTAAAGTCTGGTTTAAATACCCAGGGGTGTATCCCCGGCTTGAAATCTGTATGGCAGCCCCATAGGTTGAGGTAGCATGTATGCGTCTCAATTCTGGATACTGAACCAACCTAGTCTGTCACCCCGTTGGAGAATAGGGAAAGTTGTGAATATGATCAGGAAGAAAAGCGACATCGGTGGCTTCTACATGTAGAGGTTACCCCTTGTCATTCTACCATACCTTCTTCCAGTTGCGTGAGACGCGTTTGGATTTCGAATCCACCTTTACTCCTTTCCCGTGAAACGTGTTAGGATGTGACGTTCTCCTTGGTTAAAACCTTCCATCTCTCCGTATAAAATACGTTGAGATACGCCTGTTGGTTACACCATTGTCATTCTCTTTGGTTAAAACCTTCCCTCTCTCCGTATAAAATACGTTGAGATACGCCTGTTGGTTACACCATTGTCATTTTCTCTGGTTAAAACCTTCCCCCTCTCCGTATAAAATACGGTTAGGTACGCCTGTTGGTTACACCATTGTCATTCTCGTTGGTTAAAACCTTCCCTCTCTTCGTATAAAATACGTTGAGATACGCCTGTTGGTTACACCATTGTCATTTTCTTTGGTTAAAACCTTCCCTCTCTCCGTATAAAATACGTTGAGGTACGCCTGTTGGTTACACCATTGTCATTCTCGTTGGTTAAAACCTTCCCTCTCTTCGTATAAAATACGTTGAGATACACCTGTTGGTTACACCATTGTCATTTTCTTTGGTTAAAACCTTCCCTCTCTCCGTATAAAATACGTTGAGATACGCCTGTTGGTTACACCATTGTCATTTTCTCTGGTTAAAACCTTCCCCCTCTCCGTATAAAATACGGTTAGGTACGCCTGTTGGTTACACCATTGTCATTCTCGTTGGTTAAAACTTTCCCTCTCGTCGTATAAAATACGTTGAGATACGCCTGTTGGTTACACCATTGTCATTTTCTCTGGTTAAAACCTTCCCTCTCTCCGTATAAAATACGCTGAGATACGCCTGTTGGTTACACCATTGTCATTCTCTTTGGTTAAAACCTTCCCTCTCTCCGTATAAAATACGTGGAGATACGCCTGTTGGTTACACCATTGTCATTTTCTCTGGTTAAAACCTTCCCCCTCTCCGTATAAAATACGGTTAGGTACGCCTGTTGGTTACACCATTGTCATTCTCGTTGGTTAAAACCTTCCCTCTCTTTGTATAAAATACGTTGAGATACGCCTGTTGGTTACACCATTGTCATTTTCTCTGGTTAAAACCTTCCCTCTCTCCGTATAAAATACGCTGAGATACGCCTGTTGGTTACACCATTGTCATTTTCTCTGGTTAAAACCTTCCCTCTCTCCGTATAAAATACGTTGAGATACGCCTGTTGGTTACACCATTGTCATTTTCTCTGGTTAAAACCTTCCCCCTCTCCATATAAAATACGGTTAGGTACGCCTGTTGGTTACACCATTGTTGTTCTCCTTGGTTAAAACCTTCCATTTCTCCGTGACACATTTGCATGTGATCTTGTGGCACATTTAATGCAATGCATCCCCTGTTATATTTCATATCATTTGCACGAAGCTTGCCTCTTCATTGTTGTCATCTTCATATCTTTATCATCACTCCATGGCATGGTATTGCATTGCATAATCATGAATTTTCAAACAACTGGCTTCGCAAAGCGTATAAGTCCAACCTTCAAACTGCATTTTGAGCATGTCACTTCCATTCTGCCCCTGAACTACGCTGGTTTGATTCCTTGCAAAAGGATACGTAGGCAACCTTCGGGTTCAACCACTTGCATTGCATCTTGTTTGTTTGCCCAAGTCTTACGGCCTTGTCAAAAGGGTCGTCTTTGGGCTTTGACATTCACTCACGTCATGAAATGACTTTGAGCTCTGTCAAAGAGGGGCAACTGTAGACACCCCATTTTGACCGGCCCTAAGACTCGGGCGCTTTCTTTTGATTACCCGATGATGACAATTAGAATGTGTTTCTCACAAAATTCTCAGAAAGAAAGATGGAATTTAAGTTTTAATCCCAACCTTCACCCATTTTTTTGGCCAAACTATTTTAGACCTTAAAACCCTTTTTTCAAAATATGTTTTTTTTAAATGTTTCTACGATGTCCCGAGACTTCCATTTCGATTAAAATATTGCACTTTTTAGTAAACCGAGTAAGGACAAAGTGGAAATAAATGGAAGGGAGGTGAAATTTTTGAAAAATATTTAAAAATATCTTCTTTATAGGTTTGGAGTTGAAGGAAATATGAGGGGATGAAAGAAAGCTGGTTTAGGAAAAGGATGAGTATCAAATCATTAAGAAGGAAATGAGCAGTCTTCACTAAATTAGGCATTTCTGTTTGTACACTTAGAATTTAAATGTGAGGCTATCACCATTAGAAAGTAGACTTCTGGGGCTTCAATTTAGACCCAAGAACCACCTTAGACCAAGTCCAAATAAGGGAGATATGCCCATTTGAAGTTGAGCTTAAGAGCAGATTTTGTTGATCCAGCCCGAGACAGCCTTCACTAAATTAGGCATATCTCTTTGTACACTTGGAATTTAAATGTGAGGCCACCACCATTGGAAAGTAGACTTCTGGGGCTTCAATTTGGACCCAAGAACCACCTTAGACCAAGTCCATATGGGGGAGATATGCCCATTTGAAGTTGGGCTTAAAAGCAGATTTTGTTGATTCAACCCAAAACAACAATAGCCCATTTTTCTTGGTTTTGGTTCGGTTGGGACAACCCATTTACCCATTTTTTGAGCCATTCAAGTG
Organism: Camellia sinensis; assembly: GCF_055761805.1. NCBI lineage: Eukaryota > Viridiplantae > Streptophyta > Magnoliopsida > Ericales > Theaceae > Camellia > Camellia sinensis. The sequence goes on from NC_138968.1 coordinate 9,270,360, forward strand.
CATCCACTCATCCTCCATTATACCTAATCATCCTCCATAGTCAAAAAGATATTTTGTTTGCATCCATAAAGGAGTATCCCATGCAACCACCTTGAAAATTTGCCCTCCTATCACATTCTTGTCTCCCACCTTGTCTCCCACCTTCTTTTTGACCTTTACTCTCCCTCATTGCCTATATAGAATGATCATATTGTAAGAGAGGAGGAGGACCACGAAATTGAAGAGAAAGGAGTGAGAAAAGAGTGAAAAAAAGAGAAAATTTGAGTTGTTTAGCCAAAAATATTTCTATCTTCCATATACACCCCATACCTTCCATAGCTACTGAAATTCCTCATTTCCATACACCAAAATCACTCCAAAAATTCTGATATAGCCAAAGATCAATCGCCTCGATCATAAGGAAGAATGTTTAGTGATTGAAAGTGAGAAAAACTTGAGAGTTAGCCACTTTCCATACCACAAACTCCATAAACTCCATAATTTCGAATTGAGGATTTGAGAACACACTTCCTACACTTGAGGGTGATCAAGAGGAAGTTTGGAAATCAAGAAGTTCAATCTTTCTTTGGAAGGTGAATTTTTAATCTTTCATTTTCTTATATTTTATATTTATATTCTTGCATCTTATTTCATTGTGTTTTGTTATAATCCAAGTAGTTTGTTTATCTCATATTTATTTTCTTACTTTATATTTCATAGTATGTTGTTATAATCCTAGTGGTTTGTTTCGCTCATAATTATTTATTTATTTATTTTTATTCGCATACTTTAATTTCATATTAGTTTTGTTGTAATCTTGCATGTTTTACCTCATATTTATTTTCATTTTTTTTCGTGTATTAGTCTCATATTAGTTCCGTTATAATCTTGCATGTTCTATCTTATATTTGTTTTATTGCTTTAGGCTTATATTGTGAGTTTGCACTTTTTTTTATTTTATTTGTCTTTTCTTTTTTAATCTAACCGGTAGTGGTTAGTTGAGCCACCTACATATTTTTTTGTTTGTTCCTTTTCTTGGTTTTGCAACAAGACAGGTTTTGCTTGGCCTAGTTCGCCGGCCGGCCTATTTGGCCGGTCGGTTAGCTTCTTCCGAACAAGATGGCGTAATCTCCCAATATTGACCAATTTCCGCCGGCGGTTCTAAAGAACATGAAGCTTTTATTTTATTTATTTATTTTATTTTGAGTGTATTGCGAGGTTTTTATTTTGTTGTAATATTCTCCTCATCCCTCTCTAATTTGGTTTGTAATTATTCTTTAAATGTTGTAATAATTCCCCGCCCCTCTTCTTTCTATCCCGTTCTTTTACTCACTTTCTTTATTTGTACATAAACATCATATTTATTTTTCATCATAGTTATGCTTTGCATCCATGTTTCATGCATCTTGATTCGGCTAAGTTTGCATTTGTGGATTTAATCAATTCCTATGTGATTATGTGCGCTACCTCATGTTCTTGAGATGATTCACATATCATATTTTAGAAGCCGAATCTTTAGTTGCATCTCATGAGTGAATTGCATTAGGATTTTGTATATAAGATCATGCATATTTTACTAACTTTGTTTTGCAGCTTGTTCGTGGGACGTCAAACATGTGAGTTTTTATGCTTTAGCATCCCGTGTGTGTGTATTTTTCTTACTATGTCTAGCATTCTACCATGAGGCTAGTTGCTTATGTGATATAACTCTATGAATGCCAGTGGATGGAGGTTGTGTCGCTTAATTTGGAATGATGTTGATTTTTCATGCTTGTAAACTCAATTTATTTGGGTTGTACATCGTCAAAACTCTTTCAAAATGCATGATATCAAATTACTCCAAAATGAATGGCATAGTCTATACTTGTATGCTTCACATAGTAAATTTTAGGATTTATTAACTAATCAGAACATGAACATATAAATAAAATAAAATTCATATCATGGTTAGTAAAGGCCGATCTTTGATCGGGTGGGCGGGGGTGCTCATTATTGACCTTCCCCTCTCATACCTAAGGTTCCGAGCCAAGCATCCTTGGTTACGACGAACAGTGGCCTTGGCACGAGTTATGGGTTTCCTAATTTTCCCAAAATAAATATTAGGTGGCGACTCTGAGATCTGATGACGCAGTCCATTTTTGACAAAATTGCAATAAAATGGATTTTCAATAAAAGTTGCCAAATCTGGACTCTCATCTATGTTTCACATTGCACTCGTGAGAATAGATCAAAGAGATCTCGGGGGTCCGAACTGTTTAACGCGCGCGGGTACCCCCCGAGCATGTTACAATAGTACAAGTTTTTAAAATTTTATATAATTTTCCAAAAAAAAATGTATTAAACTTACATTATTATGTGATATGTCTAACGCATATAAGTCATGTTATATATATGTCTAGGCTAAGTTTTCTTGTGTTGTAGGACATGGCAAACCTATTGGAGCTATTCTGGTACGAGCCCCCAGAAGCTCATCTCCTCCCGAACCAGTTAGAGGGCTGGGATGACTCGGAGAGTCTGGTCAGGCAAGCCCATCCAACACTTGACCATCTCATGGAAAGATCCGTTTACTTACAGGCTGACCCTGATGAGGACTTATTATTCTGGAGATTTAGCCAAGATAGCACCCGCGAAAGGTACATAGGACCAACCCACGTTGTTGGTCTTGCTCCAGATATAGAACCACCACATTTTCTGGTCGCACCTCTACCCGTAGGCTTTGCAGAGAGGAGGGGACCTGCATATCTTAGTAGCCACCTTCGCACCACGACACCACCTCCCCAGCACATTGTCTATACCCCAGCTGTGGACTTTACCGACGGTGCATCATACCTGGAGACACCGATACGGATTACTGGACGGGAATTCTGGGGTTATGATCACGGTGCTCCTGTTTACGTGGTTCAGATAGTATGGAGCTGCTTCGGAGTTGAGCTTAGTGGGTGGGAGTTTGAGTCCATCATGCAAAGTGAGTTTCCGGAGTTGTTTCATGGACCAATTCTCCGAGGCCAGTTCTCCTGGTGGCCTAATGGGTCATTTTAGCTATCTGACCAGAAGACCCTTTTTGTGAGCTGACCATGAGTAGTCTAATCTTTTTGTATTAGTAGGATTAGACATTGATTTGGTGACCGCCAGACTGGCACCTTATATATGGTAACAAAGATGTATCTGGTATTAATGTGATGTATATGTGGTAATGTTAACATGATTATATTATATATAAAAGTGGTGATATTAATAGCAAAACTAATATGTTGTGTACAAATGTGGTAATAATAGAACTAATATGTTACATATGACGTTGTATCAAAATTGTTTCAATATGATATCACGCTTACATCATTTTACCTTGTAGTAATGGCCAACGAAGGAAATGAAAACGGATCATTAATCAGCGGTACCATCCCAACGGAACAGATCATGGAAAAGGCAGTCACCAACTTTTTACAGGCCTTGCAAAGCAGCATAACCAATGGGACAGGAGAAAGACGAGAAGGATCGACTATGATCAAACAATTTCAAGATCTGAAACCCACCACGTTTATCGGCAGTCCAAACCCACTAGTAGCAGAGGCTTGGGTCAAGGACATGGAGAAAATCTTCCGCGCACTACCTTGCACAGAAAGACAGAAGGTGACGTTTGCCACCTTCACCTTCAAAGACGATGCATAGGAATGGTGGCTCCTTACCTTGGAAAAGGAAGATATTGTGACTTGGGCGAGGTTTTTAGAAGTATTCTATGAAAAGTACTTTCCAGATTCACTACGAGAACAAAAAGCGTCAGAATTCATACATCTAAGGCAAGGAACCATGACAGTGGCCGAATATGAAAGTAAGTTCACACAGCTGGCACGGTTTGCGACATATGTCATTCCCACTGAAGCCCGAAAAGCCAGAAAATTTGAAGCAGGGTTGGATCCTGAAATTAAGGATAGGCTGGAGGTTCTAAAACTACTAACCTACGCGGCGGTGGTAGATCGAGCGTACATTCCGGAAAAAGGAATTAAAGCTTTGCGATCTGGGGAGCCAAGTCAAATGAAGCGATTTTGGGAAAGAGATAACAGAAGGCCCAGTGTCGCACCTCCCAAGAGAATAAATACAAGCACAACCAGTTCAACCGGTCCAAGCAATCAAAGTCCTACAGACCCTAAAGGTGGCATCATTCCAGCTTGCTCTACCTATGGAAGGACTCATTGGGGACCATGCCGTCAAGATACGAGAGCATGCTTTAGATGTGGCCAAGTTGGCCATTTACTGAGAAATTGTCCAAAGCTCGTTCGCCCCTTTGAACCAGTCCGAAAACCCGCAGTACCTGAAGGAGCGAGAAAAGACCAAAAACGCCAAGGAAGAGCTTTTGCCCTGGTGCCTGGAAACCCAGAAGTTACTGAAAATGTTGTGTCAGGTACACTCTTTATTTGTGGTCACTTAGCCCATGTTCTCTTTGACTCTGGTTCAACCCATTCTTTTGTTACACCACACTTTGCCACCAAGTTAACGCCAATACCTGAACCCTTAGGATACATACTATCTGTGTCTTTTCCCTCTGGAAATTCCACCCTTAGTACTGATGTGTACAAATCTTGCACTGTATCCTTAAAAGGTGAAACCTTACACGTAGACTTGATACCCCTTGGCATTAGTACCTTTGATGTAATCTTAGGAATGGATTGGCTAGCTGCTAATCGTGCCTCTATTGATTGTAAAGCCAAAAAGGTGTTCCTCAGGTCACCAAACCAACTCGAGCTTGTCTTCGAAGGAACTAGAGCCTCTCCCCCTCCCTGTATTATATCCATCATAACAGCCCAACGACTGCTAAGAAAGGGTTGTTGTGGTTGTATCTGTTATGTGATTGATACTCAACAAGAGACCCCCACACTTGATGCAATCCCCGTAGTTCGAGAATTTCCGGACATGTTTCCTAAAGACCTGCCTGGCACCCTAGTTGATCGGGAAATCGAGTTCACCATTGAAACTCAACCTGGTACCCAACCAATCTCAAAGACCCCTTACCGCATGTCTATGGCAGAATTGAAAGAACTAAAAACTCAACTCCAAGAATTAATGAATAAAGGCTTCATTCGACCAAGTACTTCACCATGGAGAGCTCTGGTGCTGTTCGTAAAGAAAAGGATGGTACAATGAGGTTATGTATCGACTATCGAGAACTAAATAAAGTCACCATCAAAAATCGGTACCCCTTGCCATGAATCGACGACTTGTTTGATCAACTGCAAGGCGCCCAAGTGTTCTCAAAAATTGATTTGCATTCTGGTTACCATCAACTAAAAGTCAAAACGGAAAGCATCGAAAAGACTGCCTTTAGGACCTGTTATGGGCACTACGAGTTCCTTGTCATGCCATTTGGCGTCACCAATGCTCCAGCGGCCTTTATGGACCTCATGAATCGAGTGTTCAAACCCTATCTTGACGAGTTCGTCATTGTCTTCATAGACGACATTCTCATATACTCTAAATCGCCAGAAGATCATGAACACCACTTGCGAAAAGTTCTACACACATTACGTGATCACAAACTTTATGCCAAGTTGAAGAAATGCGAATTCTGGATCACTAGTGTACACTTCCTCGGTCACGTCATTAACAAAGATGGCATTTCAATTGATCCCCAAAAGGTTGCAGCAATCATGGATTGGCCACGACCTACTAACGTATCCGAGATTCGAAGCTTCTTGGGCCTAGCCGGCTACTACCGGCGCTTTGTGCAAGACTTCTCGAAGATAGCTTCATCATTGACCCAGCTAACTCAAAAGAACACACCCTTTGAATGGACGGACAAGCAGGAACGTTGCTTCCAAGAATTGAAGGACAGACTCGTGACGGCTCCAATACTAGCGCTCCCCGTGGAAGCAGAAGGGTTTATAATTTACAGCGATGCCTCATACAATGGTTTGGGTTGCGTTCTTATGCAAAACGGGAAGGTCATTGCTTATGCCTCTCGCCAACTAAAAACTCACGAAAGGAACTATCCAACTCATGATCTAGAATTGGCTGCGGTGATCTTCGCCCTCAAAATCTGGCGTCATTATCTCTATGGAGTAGCCTGCGAAATCTACACCGATCACAAAAGTCTCAAATATCTGTTTACACAAAAGGAATTGAATATGAGGCAACGACGATGGCTAGAATTCATGAAGGACTACGATATAGAGATTCATCATCATCCCAGCAAAGCTAATGTAGTAGCAGACGCACTAAGTCGAAAAACGACCAAAAGTTTGGCATGTACAGTCGTTCCCTGCAAGATCCATGGATTGCTCGCCAACATAATCGTGAAACCCGAGTTGATGGAAGAAATTAGAGCCCGCCAATGTGAAGTCAAACTTTTGAAGAAAAAGTACGAGGAACAAGGAAACACACCTGATCCTGACTTTACAATTAGCAATGGGATACTAAAATTTCGAAATCGAATTTGCGTACCCGACCTTCCAGAACTCAAGAAAAGGATATTGGTAGAAGCTCATAACTCGAGGGTTGCAATCCATCCTGGCAATACGAAGATGTATCACGATCTGAATGAATACTTCTGGTGGACCGGAATGAAGAAAGACATAGCAAGCCATGTCTCCAAATGCCTGCGTTGTCAACAAGTTAAAGCGGAACATCAGAGACCTGCAGGAATGTTGCAACCACTCCCTATTCCTAAATGGAAGTGGGAACACATTACTATGGACTTCGTGGTCGGGCTACCACAATCTTTTTCAAAGAATGATGCAATATGGGCTATAGTAGACCGATTAACAAAGTCAGCACACTTTCTACCAATCAAAATCATGTACCCTCCAAATAAGTTTGCCACTTTATATATCAAGGAGATTGTTCGGTTGCATGGTATCCCAGTATCAATCGTGTCTGACCGAAATCCTCGTTTCGTGTCTCATTTCTAGAATAGATTACAAGAAGCTAACTACACTGAAATTCAGCACGGCCTATCATCCGCAAACCGATGGGCAATCCGAAAGAACAATCCAAACGTTGGAAGACATGTTACATGTATGCGTATTGGACCTCAAGGGTAACTGGGATGAGCACCTACCTTTGGTGGAATTCGCCTATAACAACAGCTACCAGACAAGCATTGGAATGGTGCCGTACGAACCTCTATATGGAAGAAGATGTCGATCACCTCTGTGCTGGACGGAGGTCGGAGACAGGAAATTGTTAGGCCCCGAAATTGTGCAAGTCACTAGTGAGAAAATCCAACTCATTCAACAGCGAATTCGCACTGCTCAGAGCCGCCAGAAAAGTTATGCAGATACTCGGAGACGAGACTTGGAATTTCAAGTAGAGGACCATGTGTTTCTCAAAATCTCCCCAACAAGAGGAGTAATCCGGTTCGAAAAACGCGGGAAACTGAACCCACGTTACATCAGGCCATTCGAGATACTGGAAAGAATTGGTCCTGTAACCTATCGCCTTGCACTACCTCCTGAGCTATCTAATATCCACAACATGTTTCACGTTTCAATGCTCCGACGGTATCTCCGAGATCCAGAACATGTCATCGATTATGAGAACTTGGAGGTTCGAGAAGATCTCACCTACGAAGAACAACCAGTGCAAATTCTCGATCATCGTAATCAAGTTCTCCGAAATAAGACCATACCGTTGGTAAAGGTCTTATGGCAAAATCATCACATAGAAGAAGCTACGTGGGAAACCGAAGCACAAATACGAGCTGAATACCCGCACCTCTTCGAAGGTTAAGGTACGTCAAGTTTGAGGACAAACTTCTGTTTGGAAGGGGAGAAATGTGACACCCCGAACGTTTAGTCAAGTCCACATAAATATTTTTATTTATATATATTTATGGTTGCACGTGATGATAGATTATTAAATGAATAAATGTATAAATCTAAAATGGCGTTGGGTTATTAATTAGGGATTATTATTTAAGGCTAAATTAACACAAATATAAAATTTATAATACAAATTAAAGTTAAAAAAAAAGGGGAATAAATAATAATAATAATAATATAATAATAATAATAATAATAATAATAATAATAATAATAATAATAATAATAATAATAATAATAATAATAATAATAATAATAATGAGTATGGTAGTAAAATAAATATTTAATTTTCTATTGATATATGATAGAATGTAATTTAATTAAGAATTAATTTAATTATATAGTAATATTAAGAATCTGGGCTAAAATGTAAATATCTTATATATATATATATATATATATATATATTTAATGGATAAGTGATAATCTAAGTTTTAATGAAGGAGATCGGAGTGGATTATGAAATTGGATTAGATCGCCACGCGTCGGCCTTGGGGCATCTCTACTTCGCTATAAATTGGGAAGAGCTGAACAGAAGCATAAGAATGATTGGAAATCAGTGAGGAAATAAAGGAAAAAGAAAAGAAAGAAAAGGAAAGAAAAGAGAGAGGGAGTGGTACGTAAATAAGTTGGGTTAGTGGAGTAAAGCTAAGGGTCACTATTAAGATGAGTTATATTATACCTTGAGTTACCGAAATGTATTTTATTTATGTTTTGACTTACCAAAATCTATTTTATACAAGTTATATTTTATTAGTATATTAATAAGAGTTATGTTTCATAAAAGTTTCAATTACGTGGTTTTATTTCTAAACCCTATTTGCTTAAAAGGAAACCCATGGATATGTTTGTTTTTATTTTAAAGAATAATTGGCTATAACCTTATGTGAAAATATGTTTTCTGAATACCACCACGGGAGTCCCATGCCTTAGGGGACTTAAATAACCATTGGCTTAGTGATTGACCACTTTGTGGCCCAGTATTTGTCATGGTTCCATTGACCAGTATAGTGCTAGTCACTTAGTGATGTACCGTGGTTATAGTGATTATTTCAGTTTCTGACACTTAATTAAATTGTGTATTCAACTGAACTCAATTTATAATGTTTTAGTTTAAATAAATATCCATGGCCATTTTGTGCCCTCATAGTATAATATTTCTCACTCTGCTATGTGCTTATAGCTGTTACCCCTTTCAGGTGACGAGGTTTAGCGGGATTAAGATGGAAAATGAATCGCTATGTTATTTTTTTTTATTTTTTTTAGATTTCTGTCTTCTATTATTAAACTCTTGTAATATAGTGAAGCTCCAATGACTATGTTTTATTACCTTTTAAGTAAACGGTTGGTACCCAGTTATTTATTTTAATTTATTTAATTTATCCGCTTGCGTTGTAACTACAAAATTATCCGAATCACTTTATTTTATTTTATTTATCTTGTTACGACATTAAACCTTTGGGTACCGGGTTTGGGTTGTGACAGAATGCACTTTCAAACAAGCTTTACATGAATACAAATGATCTCGGCATTCCTTCAAAACTAAGTCGAACCGAAACAAAACACTGCTTCTCATCTCGGGAAAAAACTTATTGTGCACCAACCAGGTCTTGGCCGGGGTCCCACACCTCCTTGCCGAGGTGTGGTCCCGATGGCCACATTCAAGGAAACGAAGTCGAGAAAATCTGGGTTTCCCTTTCTTTGAAGAACATGAAGAACATGATCATGAAGAACATGAATGCAAAGAGAATAACTTGTTATTACAAAATCTGAGATTTCATGCTATGAATTCAAAAACATGCACCTGGGCACCCATACTCGAATATTTTATGAAAACAAACACAAAAACATGAATCTTAATGCAAACTTTCGGATCAAACAAAGCTTTCTCTTCAAGAACACATGAACACCACTTTCTCTTTCTAAAACCAAACTTTAAATCGATGCATGGCTTACAAATCGTGCTCCATCATACAATGCGGCTAGATGAACAATAAAAACAACAAGAGTAGATTAAGATTCTAACCTCAAAACATGAATCAAACGGCTTGAACCCTAAGGATCAAGCTTGGAAATCTATTCCTCCTCTAAGAACTTCTCTCTCCTCAAGAACAAGATATGGTACAAAATGATGCATTCTCTCTCTCTGCCGGCTGGTTTAACACTCAGCTCGGACACGTGGCAACGGTTGGTTGGTTCTTCTAAAAAAGGTGACTGAGTGAAAAGGCAAGACTATGACAAAGTGTGTTCGACAAGCAAGATATCATAGGCACTCCGGCAGGTAATGACCTCGGCTAAGAACAAGGCATCGGCAAGTAGGGGAACAATGACCTCGGCTAGAAAGGACAACACTTGGCCTAGCTGTGCCACACCTCGGCCTAGATGTGCCACACCTCGGTCTAGGTCGCACCAACCCAGGAACAAGATCACTTAGGTGCAAAGGTAACATCTCGGCCAACATGCCTTGGTGAAGGTAGAGGTCAACCAAAGTAGTTCCAAGATGGTTCTAAGCTTAAGATGACCTCGGCTTGGATTAACCTAGGCTATACACACACACCAGACAAGGAACAAAGCATGCAAGTAACACTTAGGCGAGACAAATCAAGGTTTTGCAAATGTACCATATGAAGACAAGATCATGTAATATATGCAAGCATGACTAGAGTAAAGTGAGGGTTGTCACATCCTACCTTCCTTAAAGAAGTTTGGTCCCCAAACTTAAGTTACCTTGCTCTACAAATAACTCCGGATAACGGATTTTCACTTCTTCTTCCTTTTCTCATGTAGCCTCCTTGCCATAATGCTCCTTCCATTTAACCTTTGCCATCGGTATCGACTTGTTTCTCAACTATCTCACTTGTCTGTCAATAATTCTCATCGGCTTCTCCTCGTAGCCTAAAGCTTCATTAACCACAATCTTGGAATAATCAATTACATGCAGTGGATCCCGAATATACCTCCACAACATCAAAATATGGAACACATTGTGAACTTGACTTAGTTCTGGTGGTAAAGCCAGTCTATAGGCAGCTGGGTTAACTTTCTCAAGTATTTCAAACGGCCCGATGTAACGAGGTGTTAACTTACCTTTCTTCCCAAATCTGGAAATTCCTTTCATTGGTGAAACCTTCAAGAATATATGATCCCCAACTTCAAACTCTAACTCTCTTCTTCTCTGGTCGACATAGCTCTTCTGTCGACTTTGAGCAGTTTTGATTCTTTGTCGAATGAGCTTAATCTTCTCGGTTGTGACTTGAACTAGCTCGGGACCAATCAAAGCTTTATCTCCCACTTTCGTCAAACATATCGACGATTTGCACTTCCTTCCATACAAAGCTTCGTATGGCGCCATGCCAATGCTAACTTGATAACTGTTGTTGTAAGCGAATTCTACTAACGGTAGATGTACTTCCCAACTTCCCTTGAGATCTAACACACATAGTCTGAGCATATCTTCGAGTGTCTAAATCGTTCTTTCTGTTTGTCCATCGGTCTGGGGATGAAAAGTTGTGCTAAACTTCAACTCGGTTCCCAAAGCTCTTTGTAAACTCTGCCAAAATCTAGAAACAAAGTTCGGATCTCGGTCTGACACAATGGACATCGGCACTCCATGAAGTCTCACAATCTCATTCATATATAGTACAGCAAGTCGGTCAGCATTGAATGTAGTCTGAACAGGCAAGAAGTGTGCTGACTTAGTTAATCTGTCAACGATAACCCAAATTGAATCCATGCCTTTTTGTGTCCTCGGCAAACCAACCACAAAGTCCATGGAGATGTGTTCCCATTTCCACTCAGGAATCGGCAAAGGTCGAAGTAGCCCTGCTGGTCTCTGGTGTTCGGCTTTCACTTGTTGACAATGAAAACACTGGGATACGAACTCGGCTATTTCTCTTTTCATATTCGGCCACCAAAAAGTTTGTTTCACATCTTGATACATCTTAGTGTTCCCTATATGAATAGCAAATCTGGAACCATGAGATTCCTGTAGAATCTTTCTTTTCAACTTTGAAATGTAGGCCACGCACAATCTTCCTTCAAACTTAAGTACCTGATTTTCAATAGTGTACCCTGACCTCGGCTTAGTGGTAATCTCATTGGCAACTTTCTCGAAGAATCCGTCTTCCATTTGTCTGGCCTTCACTTCCTCTATAACGATCGGCTCCACTGAAATCATGGTTAAGCATGCCAGACTTCCAACTGATTTTCTGCTCAATGCGTCGGCTACTAAGTTTGCTTTACTTGGGTGATACTGAATTTGCATGTCGTAGTCTTTCAATAACTCAAGCCATCTTCTCTGTCTCAAATTTAACTCATTCTAAGTGAATAAGTACTTTAAACTCTGATGATCTGTGAAAACTTGGCAAGAAGCCCCATACAAGTAATGACGCCAAATCTTCAAAGCAAACACCACGGCTGCTAGCTCTAGATCATGGATAGGATAATTCTTTTCGTGAGGTTTCAACTGACGGGATACATACGCTATAACCTTACCTCCTTGCATTAACATGCAACCCAGTCCCTTATGTGAAGCATCACTACAAATCTGAATTCTTTTTTGTCTGATGGTAGTATAAGTATCGGTGCTGTAACCAACCTCGTCTTTAACTCTCGAAAAGCTGATTCCCTATCCTCTGTCCATTCATACGCCACTCCTTTCTGAGTTAGTTGTGTCAGTGGTACTGCAATCCTTGAGAAATCCTTCACAAACTTCCTGTAATAGCCGGCCAAACCCAGAAAACTATGGACCTCGGACACATTAGTCAGCGTCGGCCAATTCACGATGGCTTCAATCTTACTTGGATCAACAGAGATTCCTTCTTCATCATTCACATGGCCCAAAAATGAAATGCTGGAAAGCCAAAATTCACTTACTAAGCTTGGCATATAATTTCCTGTCTCTTAGGATTTGTAAGGCTAGTCTCAAATGCTTTTTATGCTCATCACCACTCTTGGAATAGATCAGTATGTCGTCGATGAAAACAACCATGAACTCGTCTAGGTACGGCTTAAAAACTCTATTCATCAAATCCATGAATGCTGCAGGAGCGTTGGTCACTCCGAAAGGCATTACCAAAAATTCGTAGTGGCCATACCTTGTCCGAAAAGCAATCTTCTTGACATCCTCAGCCTTAACTTTCAGCTGATGGTAGCCCGACCTCAGATCAATCTTAGAAAAGACCCGTGCCCCTTGTAGTTGATCAAGTAAATCATCAATCCTCGGCAGTGGATATTTATTCTTAATGGTCACCTTATTTAGTTCTCGGTAGTCGATACAAAGACGAAGTGTACCATCCTTTTTCTTGACAAATAGAACTGGTGCTCCCTAAGGTGAAGTGCTCGACCTAATAAATCCCTTGTCCAACAATTCTTGTAATTGTAGTTTCAGTTCCTTGAGTTCGGCCGGGGCCATTCTATAGGGTGTTTTGGAGATAGGTTGGGTTCCCGACATAACATCAACCGTAAATTCTATTTCCCTATCCACTAACTGGCCAGGCAATTCATTTGGAAAGACATCGGGGAATTCTCTAACTACTGGGATGTCGGCTAACTCAACATTTCCATTCAAATCACTTAGTATACTACACAGATAACCTTGACACCCCTTTTGGATCAACTTATAGGCTTTCATGGATGAGATTAAGTAAGGTGGGGGTACTACTCATTTACCCTGGAAAACAACCTCAGCTTGGTTTGGGGGTTTCAGTGTGACATTCTTTGAAACACAATTAATAGATGCATGATTCGTTACTAGCCAATCCATTCCCAATATGACATCAAAGTGAGTCATACTTAACGGCATTAAATCAACTAATAATTCTACACCCTCAATCACAGCGACACACGCCCTATAAATGGATGCAACAATCATAGTTCTCCCAGATGGAGTAGACACATATAACACATAATCATGGGGTTCTTGTTCTCTATTTAACTTCTCGGCAAACTTAGCAGATACAAATAAATGTGTAGAACCCGAATCAATCAATATGTATGCATCCTGAGAGCAGATTGAGAGTATACCTGACACGACTGTCTCAGCATTCTGAGTATCTCCTGGTACCAATGCAAAAACTCTGCCTTGTCTCGTCTGGGCCCTCCCAATGTTATTTCTCTGTGTAGAGCCCAAGGTACTCCCATTCTTCTTACCATCATCAGTCCTTACCTTCGGACAGTCTTTCACGCGATGACCCATTTCGCCACATTCAAAACAGGCTCCTGATGCCCAACGACAAACTTCGGAATGCGGTTTCCCACAACTTGCACACTTTGGCTTAGCATTACCTTCCTGGTTCGAGTTGCTGGGGCTACCCACATTCACTTTCTTCTTGGCGTTAAATGGAACTCGGCGATTATCATAGTTTTGTCTCTTCCTCTAGCTCTCTCCTGAATTCTGATATCGGTTCAAGTTAGCTTCTGCAATGATGGCCTTGTCCAATACTCCGGCGTAAGTCGGCATGTTGAGCATGTTAACTTGATCTTGTATCGGCCCATGAAGCCCACTTTCAAACTTCCTGGCTTTTCTATATTCATCATCCACCATGTGAGGCTCATATCTTGCCAACTCGGTAAAAGCACGGTCATATTCTGCCACTGTCCTGCTGCCTTGTGTTAGAGTCTGGAACTCTGTAGTCTTGCGGTCTCGAACGCTAAGGGAAAAGTGTTTGTTGTAAAACAACTCCAAAAATCTGGCCCAAGTCAGACTTGGGTTGCTTTCTCGGGTCATTATCCACCATCTTCGTGTATCGTCATCTAATGTGAACGCGGCCAATGACACTTTCTGGGCGTCAGTGCTGGGAAAAATCTCAAACAGTTTCTCCATTTCCATGACCCACGCTTCGGCTTTCATCGGCTCTATACCCCCAGAAAACCTCGGCGGTTTCATTTTCTTAAACTCTCGGATCAGGGCTATGGTGCCGTCCCCATATAAAGCTTGCTGTGGAGGCACTTGCGGCGCTGGAGGAGGTGGAGGTGGAATTGCATGTCGGCCGTTTGTCTGCTCGGCCTGGGTAGAAGTAGTACTAGTGTCTTGTGGCCTAGGTTGTCTCAACTCACGGACCAAACCTTCGACCAATCTCTCTAGTCAGTCCAATCTGTCTTCGGGATGATCTCGGCCAACTGGTGGTCTACCTCTTCTCATGATGCTAAGAGTATGCAAAATGTGACTTTAAAACAAAACGATCAAATAATATGCATGCAAATAACAAATAGTCACGCCGAGATGATGCACACATTGTCAAGTAGCAAGCATTTATGATGCAATCCTAACATCAATTCTAAGGGAAATCCTATGCACTTTAGGACTCGAAATGTGTGAGTAACGTACTATAAGAAACTTGTGCTCTGATACCAATCTGTCACGACCCCATTCCGCCCCTAGTAGAATGGTGCCATGATGGCCAGTAATCCGAGATTACCAAAAGCCAACTTACAAGGATTCACACACAATCAGAGTATACATATGCGGCTAACATGTGCGGAAGCAATAAATTTAAATCTAATTAGTCCATAAGAGTTGTGCATAGATCGAATGGAATGTCATACATCTTATCAAGGTCTGATAACTTGGATATAATAAAATGAAATACAAAATACATCTTGACCAAAAGGCTTCTCAAGCCATCATATACAAAACACAATGAATTACAAGCTAAAAAGTATGATCTTCAAGATGCTACAAAATGTGAGTCCAAAACAAGTTGCAAAGCACATCTAGGCGTCACCGCCATCCTGCTCATCACCTACATATATATAGAGAGGGTGAGCTTGGATACTCAGTGAATGGTACAAGTAATAATGGGTTTGCATGAATAATATCCAAGATATTTATCAAAGCGATACACATTATATTTTGGACAAAATCAAAAACAAAACAAGTTCATCTAACAAGTCTTTCAAGCTTCATCAATCAAAGTCTTTCAAGGCTATCAAGTTTCAAGGGATGACATTAACAAAGGTTGTGCTATAAATGCTTATAGTCCCCCAGCACGTACGGACTTTCAAAGGTTGTGCTACAAATGCTTATAGTCTTCTAGCACGTACGGACTTTCAAAGGTTACCATCCAAAACAAGGCTAACACTTGATACACAAAATAGGGATAATCATTCATGCTTAACAAATACTTTTCCAAAACAAAGCAAAGCAAGGCTTTATCAAAACTTTATAACATAACTTTATTAAAAGTACCACTCACATAGTTCTTCAAACGTCGGGGTCAAGCGAGAGTCCAAGTCCTACAAACACATGGCAAGGTCTATTGAATGCACTTTCAAACATGCTTTACATGAATGCAAATGATCTTGGCATTCCTTCAAAACTAAGTCGAACCGAAACAAAACACTGCTTCTCATCTCGGGAAAAAACTTGCTGGGCACCATCCAGGTCTTGGCCGGGGTCCCACACCTCCTTGCCGAGGTGTGGTCCCGATGGCCATATTCAAGGAAACGAAGTCGGGAAAATCTGGGTTTCCCTTTCTTTGAAGAACATGAAGAACATGATCATGAAGAACATGAATGCAAAGAGCATAACTTGTTATTACAAAATCTGAGATTTCATGCTATGAATTCAAAAACATGCACCTGGGCACCCATACTCGAATATTTTATGAAAACAAACACAAAAACATGAATCTTAATGCAAACTTTCGGATCAAACAAGGCTTTCTCTTCAAGAACACATGAACACCACTTTCTCTTTCTAAAACCAAACTTTAAATCGATGCATGGCTTACAAATCGTGCTCGATCATGCAATGCAACTAGATGAACAATAAAAACAACAAGAGTAGATTAAGATTCTAACCTCAAAACACGAATCAAACGGTTTGAACCCTAAGGATCAAGCTTGGAAATCTATTCATCCTCTAAGAATTTCTCTCTCCTCAAAAACAAGATATGATACAAAATGATGCATTCTCTCTCTCTGCCGGCTGGTTTAACACTCAGCTCGGACACGTGACAACGGTTGGTTGGTTCTTCTAAAAAAGGTGAGTGAGTGAAAAGACAAGACTATGACAAAGTGTGTTTAACAAGCAAGATGGCATAGGCACTCCGGCAGGTAATGACCTCAGCTAAGAACAAGGCATCGGCAAGTAGGGGAACAATGATCTCAGCTAGGAAGGACAACACTTGGCTTAGCTGTGCCACACCTCGGCCTAGATGTGCCACACCTCGGTCTAGGTCGCACCAACCCAGGAACAAGATCACTTAGGCGCAAAGGTAACATCTCGGCCAACATGTCTTGGTGAAGGCGGAGATCAACCAAAGTGGTTCCAAGATGGTTCTAAGCTTAAGGTGACCTCAGCTTGGATTAACCTAGGCTATACACACACACCAGACAAGGAACAAAGCATGCAAGTAACACTTATACAAGACAAATCAAAGTTTTGCATATGCAACATATGAAGACAAGATCATGTAATATATGCAAGCATGACTAGAGTAAAGTGAGGGTTGTCATAATTAAGCTATTTAGAAACAAAAAATAATCACAATTTTGTCTATGTTTTGAATAAACTAGAGAAAATTAGACTACTTAGAAACCAAGAACAATCACATGTGATTGTTTTAAACAAACCAGAGAAAATTGGTCTACTTAGAAACCAAAAACAATCACAATTTTTTCTATATTTTGAACAAATCAGAGAAAATTGGGCTACTTAGAAACTAAAAACAATAACAATTTTTTCTATGTTTTAAACAAATCAAAGAAAATTGTGATTGTTTTTCTCTATAATTGTTTTTTTATGAAGCATTTTATCAAACAGGTTAGTTTCAAAGCTCATAGCTATATGTTTTACAATTCTAAGAAAAGTTTTGTCAAATCAAATCTCACAGTTATGTGTTTTGGAGTTCTAAGAAGTATTTTGTCAAACAGTTTAATTTCATACTATATATATAGATATTTGTATGTATATGAGTTATGAGAGATAGAGAGAGAGAGAGACCTTGTTCCAGGACCAGTAGAGGATGGGGCCGGAGGAGGAAGAACTAAGAGAAGCTTACTAGGGCTCACTTCCGTCATTGGCCTTGCCGGTGATGATATCGTTGTTCACTCCCACCATTGGATTGTCTTTTCATCATGGTATGCTTTGATTCCGATATCGGTGAAATTGTCCATGGATAAGGATGCTTTGAGCTTCGCTTGACGGAGGAGAGAGAGTTAGAGAAGACGACGACAATGATGAACTCCGGCTATGAAGGTGGAGTTCGTTAGAGAGAGAAGAGCAGAGAGAGAGAAAGAGAGTGAGAGGCAGTTTGATTTGAGGGGATAAAATTTCTCTGTGATATATGGGTGTCAGGGGTTGAGGGACCTTAGACATTATAAAATAATAGTATGGATCTATTATTAAAAATAAGAGAAGGCTCTTAGACTAATTTTTTCTAATTCATAACTATGTTATCGAATACAAAATATTGGGGCTTTGCAAAACTAGGAGTGGAACAAGACGAATCTTCCTGATTCAATTAAAGACGGCCTGATTGCAGACATGAATCCTTTTGTTAGCTTCCATTCTGTTGTTTTTATTCTCGAGTAAATACCATTTATGTGTTTCCATTTGAACGCTAGCTGTTAAGATGAAATATAAAACAAGGGTAACACTACACAAAGAAAAATTACACACAGAATAATCCGAGTTACTTTTCTTCTTCTTTTTTTTTATAATTAGTAAGAGCGATTAAAGTGACTTTAAATATCAAAAATATTATTCAATGTGGTTGGTTACAGTTTCTGAATTTAATTTTTTGAAAACTAAATTTTGTATTTTTCATATTTTTTTATTTTTAGTGAATGTTTTTTAAATTTTAAGTAATTTTTTTATTTTTTTAGATACACCTTATTTAGATATATCTAAATAGTAAAATATTTGTGAAAAAATATTTTAAAAAATTAATAAATACACAAAAAAATAAAAAATGTACTAAATTTTTATATTTTTTTAATTTTTTTTGGTATTTAGTGTATTTTTTTAAAAGATTTTTTCACAAATATTATACTTTTTAAATATTTTTATGTTAGATGTGTCTAAATTTTTTTTTAAAAAATTGCTTAAAATATTTAAAAAATTTATTGAAAACATTCAAATACGAAAAATAAAAGAGTAAAATTTTCTGAAAACTGAAACCAAACAAACTGATTACTTTTTAATACTATAAATCTATATACTTTGACTGCATTTTAAAATGTGTTAAAATATCTCAAAAGATACATTTTGTATCAATTAGGGTGGGTGCGGGTCGGTTACGGCTACGGAACCTCCAATCCGTCATCCGTCCGCCAGATTGGCGGATTGGAGAAAATCAATCCGCATCCGTCCGCCAATCCGGCGGATGTGAATTGAGCAGTTTGGCGGTTTGGCGAATGGATGCGAATCGGTTTGGCGGTTTAAAATTTTATAAATTTTCAACATAATTCAACTTGTGCACTTTCTCAAAAAAAGAAGAAAAAAGTATTATTTAAAAAAATATTACAATCACTGCATGCCTCATCCAAAGCAAGAAAGTTTAAAATTTTAGAATATCACAATCACTGCATGCTTCATCCATACACTACAATCACAGCATGTCTCATTCATATAAAGTATTACAATCTTTAGTTCTTAAAATATAACAATTTAAACCACCAAATCCATTAACAGAGCAGTAGTAGAGATTGTATCTCTCTGTATTGTTACATATATATCTGTTTTTGAAAACAAAAATCAATCAACATATATCATATTTTCTATTTATTATTTTTAGAGATAGATTTAAAAACAAAAAAATATAGATAAATAATACGTTTATTTTTTTCAATTCAAAAAAGATATTCAAGTTGAAAACTTTTTTTCAACAGAATATTTAAACTCTTTTTCAATTGAAAACACAAACAGAATATTTAAACAAAATGAAAACACAAAGTCTTATAAATTATAAGGGATGCTTGCGGTTTGGCAGTTCGGTTACGGCCAAATGAATCTCAAATCCGCCATCCGTCCGTCAGATTGGCAGATTGGAGAAAATCAATCCGCAACCGTCCGCTCGTCATCACCCATCCGTCCAAAATGCGGCGAATCGGTTCGGTTTGGTCGATTTTGACGGATCGATATATCCGCTGCTCACTCCTAATATCAATGACTAAAATTAATTTCCAAATTCATTTTACGATCAAGATATCTTTAATTCCTACTCACCTACCTTCTTTTTCTCCTTTTTATTCACTCGTGCTTTTTCTCTCTCCTACTTACCCACCTTTTTTTCCTCTCTTTTTGTTCACTCATGTTTTTTCTCTCTCCTACCTACTCACCCACCTTCTTTTCCTCTCTTTTTGTTCATTCATGCAGTCTCTCTCTCTCCCCTGTCTACTTTCTCCATCTTCCTTTTTATTTTATTTTTGTCCCCGTGTCTATTTTCCTTCCTATTTTTTTTTATTTTTTTTCCTTTTTTGTTTACTTATTTTATTTGGCTCCATGTCATAAAGGATCCAAACAGTTTTTTTATGTATTGGCTGTAAGCTACCTAATACACAACCCTTCTCCTTTACTGTGCGATAAACGAGTATCCAGTACCCATTAGACTAAAAAAAATTTTTTATAGAACAGCTATTAGACCAATAATATTGTATAGGACAGAATATTAGATAACTAAGAAACAATATATGGAGAAGATAAGTGTTATTGAAATGAGGATGCTAAGTTGAGAATGACAATAGTGAAGAGATGCAATATAGTGATGGTAGATGACAATCTTAACGGAAGCAGTAGACCTAAATTGACGTGAACTAGTATAGTAAATAGAAATACAAATCTTCTTAATTTGACTAACGAAATGACCTTAGATAGAATTAAGTGGAGAAAAAAGATTTATGTAACTAATCTCATCTTATGAAACTTAAGACTTGATTTAATTTGGTTTGATTTAATTTGATTCATTTATTTTATTTACATTGTACTTTCTCCCTATTTTTATTTTTTCTTTTTTTTTGTTCACTTTTATTAGGCACCGACATACCCTAATTCCCCTATAATTTATGACATGTACGGTAGAGCAAATTTGACATCGCAATTTTCAAACTGCACTTGAAGACAGCATGTTTGTGACCATAATATTTACAAAACTGCACATGCAAAATTGCATACATTACATGCAAAACACTTTAAATTCTTTTCCTTGAATCATCTAAGAAAATGCATGCCCAAAATCATCAATTTTTTCCATTCTCCAATGATTGGAGTAAGATCTGTGATTAGTGTCCAAGCCGGACAAAAAGAGAAATCCATCTTGGGAGCAAATTTAAGCCTTGCATGCACTGCACTTGTGAATAACGCTAGTCTCACACAGCCTCACCTACGGCTGAGATATGTATGATAGCTGAGATAGGAAACATCATATGGTTTTAACTTCTCAGGAAGACAACCAAATGACGACCTGTGCAGAGCTTATATTGCATTACAATTCTTCTTTATACATGAAAATCAGAAGCATGATAGTAAAGAGCAACCAACTACACAATGTAATGTAGAGCTCACAAATGTAAGTACTTTGGCAACTGCTCAATGAAATATCACCAAACAATAGCTCAAATTTTTAACATTCACCGTCAACAAATAATAATTTAAAGCTCCATGGCAATCAAATCATTTGTAGTCAACATGCTTCAAAAATCCAGCAAAAACAACCCATTCAAGGAAACACCGAGAATATTATGAATGAATGGTAGTAAACCAAACATATTGTCATATTCAGCATTTAACTCTTGACAAAACAAAATTGAACTTCAAGCTAAACAAGAACACATCTACCTGATACGTTAAAAAAAGAAACCACCATGTATAGCTACTACATAATAATCACTCTTCCTCGGCTATTGCTCCCTTCTCGCTGACATAGATACCATCAAGGAACTTCCGGATATCCTTGTTCTTAACATGGCATTTCTGACCAAACAAATAGAGATAACAATGTCAAAAAGGCCAATAATTCAGCATTAATCAGAAGAATACAAAAGTAGGAATTGATCGGATCATGTTAGTACATGTGCATGAGAAAGAGAGAAGGCGTACGTACTTGGTTTATCAGGGCAGCAGACCGAGAGACAAGCTCAATATCATTTCCATCCAAGACCAGTTCATCCTTAACTTTTTCAGACCGAAGAATGGAAACCCCTTCAAGCATATCAACTTTCCTCACCTGATGGAAAAAAAAAAAAAAAATCAGTGGAAACACATTTAAGACTACAAACTGAAAATTCAATTGGTCATAACTTTCATATAAACGTACATACATGAACCTCCTTTGTAATTGCATAAAACAACACAAGCTATCAATGCATCCATTCTGGTATATTGTTTGACTGGCATCATCATTGTGTTCATATGCACAACTGAATAATGTATGATTGTATACATATATATAACATTCTACTATTTCCCCTTTTATGTATAAAATCATACTTTAACAAAAAAAAGTTCATAACAAAATCAAGTTTTCACTTGTCATTGAAGAATATTCCCAATAAACACAGGTGAATCAGGGAGGCTTGTTGAGGCAAAAGCTGTAGAACAATGGAAACTGCTACAACCCCCATATTTTCAATCCATATGAATCACATTAGATACCATCCAGTTTCCGATAGATTAGGAAAACAGCAAAATAATGGGAAACAAAAACATGTAATATTGTGACAAGATCATAATTTTCGTGACAATGAATCCATTGAATAAACTGAACTCGCTGAAAATCACACTGACTTAACATTGATCAACTTCTGTACACAGCAAACTTGGCATTTAATAAACATTTCGTTTAATCTTAGCAACATTTCAGATTTTTTCTTTTCAGAAATTCACTTGATCTAACGCTTGTAATAACATGAAAAACATCGGTGATGATACAGTAAGTAAATCATGCAAAAAAACAAATCACCTTTTCAAAACATCATAATTAAACAAGCAAAAACCCACAACAGAACAAACTTGTTGAAGAAAATGATAAGAGGCATTCTTAATAAATATACCAAAATATAAAATTATAGCCCAACATGTACACCATAACACCTAGCTCTGAAATCGATCATTTGTTAATCACATAAGAGATTATTTGTATTAGTATACAAAAAAAGGGGAAATGGGTGAGAAATAGAAGAGGAATAACCAACCTTCTTTTCGCCAAGGAAATTGCGGATCTCGATGGACTTGTTGGTGTTGGTGATGCTAGCGTTGATGGGAAAGTGAGCGTAGACGAATCGCATCTTGTAGCGGTAGCCCTTGGTGACTCCCTTGATGAGATTATCGACGTGGCTGAGAGCGGTGCGAATGGCGGCTGTGGTCTTGCGAGATCCGAACCATGCATCGATCTTCAGCTTCTTCTTCCCCGTTTCCGCATCTGTGATCAGCTCGAAATCCAAGTTCAAATGCTTGAAGTTGCGTGTCAGCTTTCCTCTTGGGCCCTCCACTTCGATCATCTTCGCCTTCACTTTGATCTTCACCCCATCTGGGATGTCCATGGTCTCCGACGACAGTATCGTCTTCATATCTCTCTCTCTCTCTCTCTCTCTCTCGCTCGCTCTCGGGGAAGATTGGGGAAGAGGCGACCAAAAACCCTAGCAAAGTGAAGGCATATATAACACCTCTCTCTCTCTCTCTCTCTCTCTCTACTGAATTGCAGAAACAAAAACCCTAATAGGCCCACCAAATTCTACTGCCAGCCCTAAGATGGCATTGGGCTTATCTTATTCATCAATAGGCTGACTTCTCTTATCTACCAAATATTACTGGTGTGTTTGGTTTGTGTTTGTAAAGTAATTTTTTAAATAAAAAGGATAAAAATTTATTTGGTTTGCTTTTTTTTAAAAATAGTTTTAGAAAATTATTTTGAGAAGAAAGTTTTAAAAAAAATGATTGATTTGATGTGTATGAGAGAGAGTGTGATTTTGGAAAGTAAGTAACCAAATAACATTTTGAGATTTTTTTTGAAAAAATTTGTTTGGTTTGATTATTCTTGAAATTTATTTATAGAGAATTTTTCCAAATAATTTTTCTGAAAAACAAACCAAACAAAGACATTTCTTTAACGAATATAGAAATTTAATATGAAATGAAAAATAAATAAAAAATTATAGAGAAACTTATTTTTTTTTAAAAGATTGTAAATCTATATACGTTCCTTGTTCTTTGTTCGGTTCTGTGAATAATTTTTATATTCCTAAACTTGTTAGAGAAATTATCACACGGTCCAAAATATTGTTTATTACTTATAACCCCCTATTATTAAGCGGAAAAACAATTAATATGATCTTTCGAAAAGAGAAGATAATTCGGGCTAGGGTTGAAATACATTCACAAATAAGAATGTGGGTAGAAATAGGGATAGTAATTGGGGCCTAGCGCATATCAATGGCCTCGTTTGGTGTAACTGTTAAAATAGTTTATAAATTATAACTTAACAGATTATACATTATGACTTTAATCAGAAGTTGTTAATCTGTTTGGTGTAGCTGTTAGATTATAGATTTAAGTTGCTGAGTAGTGTTTGTTAAATAAGCTGTGAAATAACTTTTTCAATTAATTTTTATTTTTTGTTTGTCTACATTTCTCATAAAAAATAATAATAATAATGTATAGTCCATTTGGGTCTTTTACTATTTTTAAAAAAATAAAAAATAAAAAAAATTAAGAGTATAACCATAAATTAACATGTCCACAGCAGAAACTGATAATTAGAAACAAGGGGTGAGCAGCTTTTCAGAATCAATTTTTTTGAGTTAAAATAAGCTGCTAGAATCAGAATCTGTTTGAAATAAGTTAAACCAAACAGTCTAAAATAACTTTTCTAAAGCTAAAAGCCATAAGTTAACTCTGAAAAGTTGAAACAAACACCCCCAATAATGAGTGGGTCCAACCAAGTTTTTTTTTAGGGCTGAACCCATTTTGTAATAAATTAAAACCCAATTAACATGATCCCTCTTAATTAAAATTGAAACTAAGATGATGATTTTTTAATATTGCAAAGAGTTTATTGCATTTTATACCTCTAAACTATCATTAAATTAATATTTAGTTCTTAAATTATCAATTGAATCTACTAAGTCCTCAAAATATATAAATCAAAGCCTACTCAGTAACCTTAACTATCAATTGAATCTATTAAGTTTCTAAAGTATTTAATTCAAATTTATTTAGTTCCTGAAAAAATTATAAAAATAAAATATAAGTTTATAGGTATTATAAATTAGTGAAAGACCCTATCTAGTTAAAATTTTATTTCAAAAAAAAATCTTAAATTTTTATTCAACCTTTGAAAAATAAGCATAAGTTCTTCTGGCGAATTTCTTTTATAAGAGTAAAGATAATTATCTATAGTATTTGCTTACTTATTTTCTACATTGGCTCCGTGCTTGCATTTATTTAATGTTATAAGATTTTGTTTCTAAGTTCTAATGGACTGTTTTTAAGTTTTTCACCAAGTTCTTTTTATAACTTAATTAATGTAATGTATTTTGGTTTATTATTATTTATAGTGAAGTGTTATTATTTAAATTATATAATTATACTTTTTCAGTATATTTAATACTTAGATAATTTTATTGGCAATGTTGAGAAAACAAACTCATCAATACTAATTTAAACACAATAAAATAAAACACTTTTTAAAAACAAATTTTTTTTTGTAAATGTAATAAATTTTTAATTAGGTAGAGTCTTTTAAGGGCTAATAAATTTTTATGAATATATATTTTATTTGTCTAATCCTTTCAATGAATAAATAGATTTAATAGATTCAATCGATAGTTTATGAGCTAATAAATTCTGATTTACACACTTTAGAGATCAAATAGACTCAATCAATAATTCAATGACTAAGTAAACAATTTAACAAAAAATTAAGAATAAAAAGTATAATAAACCGTATTGACTGAGTTGGCATGGTCCCAATGTTTGACGTTAGACAGCTAACAAATCTTGATAATGGATTCTTCCTTAAATATGATTACATGGTTTAACCAGGGACCATAAATATAATTTGTTTTTAAATTTTTTTTTACACAAGTAACTTGAATAATATGATTAAATGATTTTTAATATAATTTTTTTGAAACAAATTATTAAATGGTTTACCAGGGATCATAAATATAATTTGTTTTTAAAAAGAATTGTACACAAGTAACTTGAATGAAGTTTACAAGTTGAGAAGATTAAAGTTGTAAGCTGAAAACACTGAAAAATTCATGTTGAGGTTCCCTGGTTAAACCATTTAATAAAATTATTCATTATGTGTACATTTTTATGCACTTTTCCAATTATAGGAGACCTGCCTTGAGCTTTCTAAGAGATATATAAGGGCTTTCGTTTGATGCAAGAGAAGAGGTGCATTTTCATATCTGTCAACCTTAAAACCATAAAATTACTACTTTGCTCTTGACTGGCTTGTATCTTATTTATCATATTAGGGGCAAGAGGGTCTTTTTGAGTGAATAGAACTAGCATAGAATGAAGGGAGCTTCTATTTACCCAACAAAAATATATCCTTAAACACAGTGGCGGACCAGAAAAATAAATCAGGAGGGGCACTTATTAATTATAATTTTAAATTATTTTTCCATAACCAACAATAAGAAGGTAATAATAATTTTTGAATTAATATTAAGTACAAAAAATTAAATAAATTGTTACAAAAGTATTTCACATAAAATTTTAAAATTAACTTTGAGTAAAATCAAAAAGAAAGTATTGCGTGTAACTAGTATATCTTGGACAATGTAAAAAAGTCATATATTTAAGTCGTAAAATAAATTATATAATGGTAAGATAAATCAAATTTTTACAAAATTTGAGAAAAATTTCATATAATAGTGATATCACGTCATTATTGATATATGATATCACCAACCAATAATAAAGCAACATATGAAGGGTGAATTCTACATGCAAATATAACTAACACTCTAATAATTTTTATATATATAGTGAGATTAATTATATTTATATATCAATAATGATGGATATTACCTTTATATTGAGATTTTTTCAAAAAAATTTTATACATAAAAATATAATTTGTTGTAGTTACTTCATTTTCAATAAAACAATCATTATTGTTTTCATAAATTTAAAAATACCCTTAACATTTTATTCTAAATATTATTTTTGATAAAAATTTTATTTATATACATATAAAAAATAAAAATAATAAAAATTCAGGAGGAAATGTGGCTCCGCCACTGCTTAAATACTTATTTTTCAAAAAAAATTATTATACTTTTATTCCTATTTAACATCATCAAAAAGTATTCAACCACTAAAAATTTTAAAACCTTAGGCTGTGTTTGGTTGTGTTCTCAAATCATGATTCTGCACCTTGATTCAAGTATGATGTTTGGTAAGAGTTTTGGAATCACGTTTCCAAAACTCTGCAGAGAGCTCTGTCTCAGCTGCGCTTTTCAAACTTTTTTTTTTGAAAATTTTGCTTAACCGGTTGATCGGAATAGTGATTTTTTTTTTTGCAATTGATATGTTAATTTTTATATAATCGAAAAAAATATTTTCTGAAAATTTTAAAATTTTTTATGTGCTTTAAAATAATTTTGAGTTGCATGTTTAGTTATGAGTTGTAAATTTTTGTATCAAATATCAAATGTCACATCAACAATTCCCCACTCAAATCAAAACTATTTTCAAAACTCTTTACCAAACAAATTTTTTATACTCAAATCATAATTTCAAACCCCACAAACTCAAAATACAACTCATACTCTCAAATCATAATTACAAAACTCTACCAAACGCAACCTTAATTTTCCTTACGGGTTGGGATCATCTGTCCCTATTCCATGTCCCTTTCCCCTGTCCCATAATTCTCCTTTTGTCATGTGTCCAGCAAAACAAATTTATAGAGTAATATTAGGAACCTCATATGTTTTACTAATATTGTCATACGAGACATTTGATAAAAATATTAGTAAAACACTTGGGTTCCTAATATTTTCCAATTTGTATTACGTAAACCTACCCTCCTCTATCGTTGTTTTATCTTTAATCTAAGGCCATGTTTGTTTACCGACGTGAAAGGAAGGATTGGAGCGCTATGGCTGTGGATCCTACCCACAGCGTGTTTGGTGATGATTTGAGAGGGGGGAGTAATAGTCCGAGGGGTTTAGTAATCCCCCTCACTAGGGGATTAGCTTGGCTGAATTTTAGGTGGGATTAGGAAAATAGTAAAAGGATTGAGTCTATTTTATATAAAAATTTTATTTTTTTTATCAAGTGCACATGTTTGTTTTAATATATTTTTAATTTTTTTAATATATAAATAATTTATTTATTTATTTTATATAAAAATAATTAACAATCTTATCCTAATCATCTCTCACATTATCATCATAATAAACACTCTTTTACTTAATCCCCTTACTAATAATCCCCACATCAACAATCTCTTCAATAACAACTCTCTCACTAACAATTTTATTCAACCTAATCTACCAAAAAAATGTGGCATATTTTACTTTTCCTCACTGCCTGCCAAACAACATATTGACCAGTGATACTACCTCTCCGTCATCTTCCTCCTTCCCTCCATTTATTCCTTTCCATCACCTTAGCTGTGTGTGCTGTTTTCTGACTACACTGCCAAACAGGTACTCAGCTGGAGAACACTGGCAGAATAGATTGTGCCCAAACGACCTGTCACAGGAAGAAAAAGACTCCAGCGATGGTTCATCCACCCTGGGTGCTCCGACGATCAAGTCAGTTATCTCTCAAAGATAGCAAAAGTGCTTAACTCACTATTCAGAATACAAAAAGCATACCTTAGACCCATGAGGGTGCCTCTATTTTGTAGCCAACACTAACTTGGTCCCTGTAGAAGCTTAGCTTCTCTTGGACTTTGGCTTAATGCCTATCTTGGACTCTCAAACAGATAGAGATAAACTCTTTAAGAGCTTTATCTTTAGCCAGACTAAGGTCCTCCCCCATTCTAGGACTCTTGTAACTTATCCGCTCATCTCGGATTCCGGAATCTCCGCAGATAACCTCGGCCTAGCCGAGATCACCTCGGCGTCAAGTCAAGGACACGTGGTATCTCGACTGACACTTCGGTGCCACCTTGGCCACATGTTGCTATCCAAAAAATATGTCCCCGTAACTGCCCCCAAGGTTCTATTACCTCGGCATCCTGAGATGATGGAACCTATATCATTTGAACCCATAGCACGTCAGCTAAACTTGCTCTATCATTTGTTACCGAGGTCATCATTTGTCGGCTCCATATGACCAAGACCTGTAATCTGTTTTCACCAATACTCTAGAACCAGTTAACCAAGTTTTTTCAAGTTATTTAGCCGAGATTGTCCCCTAGCCGAGGTCTTTGCTTCATTAAATCAAGGACTCTAAGAGTTTCATCACGTGTATGAGCTGTCACGCACTATATTTCAACCGTTTTTGCCACGCGTCCCTTCCCTATCGAACCGTACCTGACACGCGCCATCAAGTTACGTCACATTTGCGTGCGCTGCCTAACAGGCACGTCGTCTAAGGCACATTCAATACCATTTTGTCGCCTTCTCCATGTTTTGACAAAAATCCCTTTCCCTTTTTCCGTTTTTTCACTTCACATCTTAGTTTTCCCTGAAACTTTCTTTTTCTAACTTTTTTCTCCCAAATCCTCCATTTTCGTTCTTGAAGCTTTCTGCAACTACATCATTATTTCCCTCCAGTGAGGCTTTCGACGTTTTGCCACTCATACCACCTGCGTTCAACTCCGGTGTGCCTCACACCGGCTCCATTCTTATTATTTCTCTTATTTCAATTTCTTATTTTTGCTTCAAACTGTTATGCTTGTACACTGCCATGGTGTTTTTATTCATGCTCTTAATTTGCTACTTGTGTGTTGATTTCCCCCATTCGCCATCTATTTCATGATTCTGATTTTGTATAATCCTGTTTGCTTATACACACACACACATACACACATGTTGTCATACACTTTGACGTTCTTGATAGCTTGTCACTGTTCTTGTTCTTGTGCACATTTGAATTTCATGCAATGTTCGTGAACCCTTTCTGGTTTTCTTGAGTCTGAATCTTTATTCTTCTATGTTTTCTTGTTGTTTTTTTTTCCAGATTCTTACCTTTAACCCTTCTGAAATCCAACACCTCGTCCCTCTAACCGACATCATGGGTATGTTCAGGTGGAGGGTAAACACCCCAACTAAGTTAGAATACTTTAGGCAGGAGTTTGCCATCCCTGCTGAGGTTCATCTTAGGTTGGCAGGGGAGGAAGACTCCATCATGCCCAAAGATGATTCCATGCCCTTCCCAGTGGTTGCCTTTATAGAGTGTGGACACAGGTTCCCTCTTGACACCCTTTTCCAAGAAGTCCTACACTACTACAAATTCAACCCAATGTAGCTTGCCATTAACTCCTACTGAGTTATCAATGGTATAATTGTCTTAGCCAAAAGAGAGAATGCTAGGGTTTTGTAGACCGCCTGGAACTCCGCTCCGCGCGCAAGGGCGCGAATCGTTTGTTCATAGTTACTACAGTTCGGACTCGTGTCACGATTTTGAATCTAATCTCACAAAGTGCAATGTGAGACCGATAAATCATCAAAAAGTCCAAATCCGACAAATCGTTTTGAAAAATCGATTTTAATAAAGAAGTGTCAAACATGAACTACTTTGCCAGATACAGAGTCGCCACCTAAATGTTTTGTTTTTGGGGAATTTAGGAAACCCTCACTCGTGCCTAAGGCCACGTGTCCATCATTACCAAAGTTACCTCGTCTCAAGAACTTGGGTACAAGAGGGGAAGGTCATGCAATGAGCACCCCCGCTCGCCCGATCAAAGATCGGCCTTTACTAACATGATATATTGTTTTTGAAAACACATGTGTTCTTATTCTGGTTATTAATCTAGAATTACTATGTGATTCGCACAGCATACAAATATAGACTAGATCGCCTAAGTTGGAACAAAACATTTTATGTTTGTTTGTTTGAAAACAGTTTGAAAATGCTACTCGCAAGTAGGCTAAGTCGCGGATTTTGCCACCCTCAAGTGGGCTTAGAAAACAACATGATTTTGCTACTCCACAAAGTGGGCTTAAAACTCGCAGTTTGATGAATTGTCCCAATTCAAGCAATCCAACCTTCATCCACAGGCATTCATGCGGTTAATCATTTAAGTAGTTAGCCTCATGGAAAGCATGCTAACATGGCAACATACACATCTCATGCAGTATGCTAAAGCGTAAACACTCACAGTGTACTCCGAGCCAAAACAAAAGCTAGTTAGTAATCAATGCATGATCCTAACTATGTTAAGATGCCTAATGCAACGCATGCAAAATGCAATGAGATAGGCTCGACTATTCTAAGATGGCATATGAAATGCAACAATTGATACATGTATTCAATTTAGAATTGAAATACAATGTAGTTTGTATGATGCGCCGAGCCCGGTGCATGCAAAACATATGAATGGATGCACGCACGCGAAGCATAAGTATGCTAATCAAAATATGCCCTAAAACTAACCATCGTAAGCGGTTAAGTAAAAGGGAGAAAGAAATGGGGGTTGGAAGACATGAATCACACACACGCACGCTTATTACAACAGTTGTACCCTCTCGCAGGAAGGTCCGAATAAGAAGCTAACTAGCTAATCTAAGCTAATTAAACTAATTATTACATCACAAAAATAATTAACTAACAAGTTAACTAATTATGAAGCTAATTAACTAATAAGTTAACTAACTGGTTATTACAACACAAATTAAATAGCTAAAGGAATTAACTACTTAAGTACAAAACCAAAGCATTAGCTTACTAAACAAAGCAGCTAAGTAAAGAGGCTAAGTAAAGCAATAAAGATAAGCCCTCGGGGTGAGAAGCGCATGCATGCTCGGTCGTCTCGTTCGGGAATCCATCGCGATGCCCCAACTTGCCTCTGTTTTCAATTGTTCTCAGAACCTTGCACCAAGCTCCAGATAGCTTTTGCTCCACCATGGGAACCTGTAGGAAGGCTGCCAACCATTTGGTGTTTCCAACCACTTGCCGACCACCTACCATTGCTGCAGACTAGAAAAAGTGGTTGGCCAGCCACTTTTACTGGTCTGCTGACCACTTTTTGCTGCACTTCTCCAGTTTGCTACAACAGAGAACAAGAAGGGACATGGCAATGTATTTACAAGATATGTGTGCACAACCACTCTCCCTATCATTTCATGAGCTCAAGGGAGTGTAGTTCTCGACCCTCGGGCCACCAATCACGCATCTCAATGCATGATGGCCGAGAAACCAAGATTGCATGAATCAATGTGAAATGAATGCACACATAACACATAAATGCCTTTACCTCTATCATGATTGATCAAGAGGGTCGGCGACCGAGAAATGAGGCATGTTTCATCATTTTAAGTATGAAACGTCCCTCGTTTCTTGTGCTCGAATTAACACTTAATCCAAACAAAATGCAAAGCAACTCAAGCATGGTAAACACAATATAATGCATGCATACACAATGCAATGCAACATGAGCAACCTATCAATGTTAATAGCATGCATACACAATGCAATGCAACTTAAGATTCTAAACACAATGTAATGCATGCATGCACAATGTGATGCAACATGATCAACTTATCAATGCTAATGACATGCATACTCAATGCAAGGCAATATAAGCAACCTATCAATGCTAATGGCATGCATACACAATGCAAGGTAACATAAGCATGCAAAGAACATGAAAACAAACATGCTCAATAGACTTAAACCAAATATGAACGGACCTCAGTCATGCCCAAAACAGTGGCCATAATGCTAAGAAATGAAGGCACAAAAAGGCAAGACATGCATGCACATGCATTGGTTCATCAACTAGGCATAAGAGCACAACTCTCAAGAGTGCTCAAGGAGTGACAAATGTGGAAGTGTAACAACACTATATGCACTGAAATTAGGTATGGAATAATGCCAAATCATTCAAACAACACAAGTATAGCGTACTAGAATCCTTAAGGCATAAGGCTAGCAAAGAGGACTATACAAGCGACATACAATGCATGGCACAAATGAAAGAACCAACCATGGACAGAGTCCAAATAGGTCAAGACAATGACCAAAACATGCTGAGATGGGGCCTCAAATGTCTAAGCATGCATGCATACATATTGGTCCATAAGCTAGGCAACAATGCACAACCCTTAGAGGCACTCAAAGGGTGAAAGAAATGGAAACATGGCAATGCTATATGCTCTGAAATGTCATGGTAAATGATGCCAAATTATGTACATGTCACAAATGAAGCATGTTGTGGTGCTCAAAGTTTGAAACTAGCATAGGCACTTGCACTATAGCTATTCAATACATGAAGCATATGGCCAATGTAACCCAAAAAAGTCCTAGAGCATGCCAAAATGATGCTAAAACATGCATGGAGCAAAGCCAAAACAAGCTAGCATGAAGGGCCAAAACATGGATCATGCAAGGGCAATAGGGAGGATTACTCTACACCTACCAAGACCAAGCATGAGATGACTTAACCAACAAAAATCAGAGTTATATCATGGCAAAATAACCCCAAAAACACACTGAAATGATATCTCACAAGCTTAGGCATGATAGCATACACAATGGCTCATGTTTAAGGCATAAAACATTAACTCTCCAAAGAATTGAAAGAGTGAAAGATGTGAATGCATGACAATGAACACATGCCCTAAAATCACATATGAAATGATTCCAAATCGTGTAAATAGTCCGAGCAATGCATTCTAGTGGCTTGGAAACTCAAGGCTAGTGAGCTAAAATGCACTATGGCTATACAAAGCAAGGCATGCATAACCAAGACAACACAAATCAGAGCTAGAGTATGCTAAAACATGAACAAAAGCTTCTTAGAGTTAAGCCAAAAGTATGCTAGAATGATGGTCTAAAGCATGATACACATTAGGCTAGTGAATGGAATTGCCCTATAAGTGCATGGAGTATGCAAGGGGCTATCAAACCAACCCAAAACAGAGTTATGGCATGCTAAAAAAACACAAAAAACCTACTGAAATGGACTCAAAACATGCTAGAAAGACATGCTACTTCATGAAGCACACAAAGCTAGTTTGTAAGGATTACACTACAAGTGTAAAAGGCATGCAAGGGGTGACAAAACCAAGTCAAAACAGTGGTATGCCATGCTGGAATGAGGCCAAAAACATACTAAGATGGAGCCAAAACAAGCGTAACAAACATGCCACTCTTATGAGCCATCAATACAAGCATTAAAGACACAAGGAGAAGGGATGACCCTCTCCTATTTAAGACCTCAAAACACAAGTTTTACCACTGAAAATCCACTGTATTTCAGTGGTTAAAAGGCCAAGAGAAAGTGATCTCAAGGGCCTAAAGTGATAGTGTAAAACAAAGCCAAACAAGGCACAAGAGGGGGTAGACCACTCCTAACACAAAAGAGACCTTAAACAAACATTACAAGCATGCAAAATCAGAACTTTTTGCAGTAGAAAGTCAAGCCTAAAACAACATGCAAGTAGGTCCAAAAGCTTAATCAAAACAAAGGGTTTAAGATGTTAGAAGCTCACCCTTGTAGAACCACTTTAGAGCAACAACTCTAGCAACTTTTTTGGATCAAAACTAATCCAAAAACTCCAAAACCAACCTTAAGAAGCCTCAGCAACAAAAGGATGGTGTTTGAGTGTGTGTTTGTGTGCAATAGTATGAAGAATAAGCACTTTCAAGCACAAAAATGAGACAAAGATGAAGATATAGATATAGATGATATGTATAGCTCTCAAGCAACTTTTCTCAACCTGGAGAAGGGAGGGAGGGCCTCTCCCTTATAGAAAATCAAGCAAGAAGCTTATTGAACACACTTAGGCTCTAAGCCATCCCTCCATACACGTGGAGAGGTGGTCTGCACACTGAGAGCAAGTCAATTGTGTGGTGGTTGACCACTATTGATGGTCCAAAGACCAAGAAGACCAGTTGGCCAACCAGAAAACTGGTTGGGAGGAAGAAAAGTGGTCTCCAAGGGGAAGAATTGGTCTCCAACCCTCATTCCACCCTCCAAGAAAGGAAAACAAGGTTTGTGCCAAAAACAAACCAAAATGGATGAAAGACGAAAGTCTGGGGGTCAAGGCGCGCAGCCGGAAGCCCCAAAAACTATCTACGGGCACCAAAAGCGGTCTACGAGGGAAAAATAGTCTACAACCACAAAAAGTGGTCTCCCGGACCACAGTGTCCCTCTAGGCAAGGTCAACAAGGCATGGTTCGAAAACCAAGCCAAGAGGAGAACGTTAAGCGGTCTCGAGACAAGGCGCGCGACCGAAGGCTCCGAAAATCAAAAACTAGTCTCCAAGCAGGAAAAATGGTCTCCAACGACCACAAAAAGGTGGTCTACAGACCTTCTTCTCCTTCCAGGGAAGGGAAACAAGGCTTGGTCCACAAACCGAGCCAAAACACAAAAAGATTAGAGGCTCAGAGGCAAGGCACTCAGCCGAAAACTCCGAAAACTCGAAACGAGCACAACATGCACTATCACTGAGCGCTCAATCGATGACGTCTGAGTCTTAAGGTCGGTCAAAATGGGGTGTCTACAGGTTTCCCTCGCCGATATCCAGTACTACTACACCATGTGTGGCCTTAAGTCAGAAAAAGGTTATATCTACTACCTTAAGCTGAGGTCGAAGGAATACAAACTCGTTGCCGACCTCCCAGACTCAAACAAGGGTGTTGGAGACGATTACTTCATCGTCTCAGACAACTGGGAGTTCTATCCAGATGATGACCTTCACCTCTATCCCCTAAGCCGAACAGTTTTCAGAGAAGGAGATGGTAAAAGCCAAGTGCCACTTTTACTTGCTTTCAAGTCTTTCTTACTTTGATATTTTTATAAGTTCTAACGTCTGTTCGTTTTGTTTTACAGTTCTTCCCCAGCCACCAAAGGACTTCCAAAAAAACTTCTTTCCCAGTAAAGATTTCAAGAGGCTGCTAGACTTGCCTGTTAATCAGTGCAAGGCTCGTCTACTTATGGATTTCATCCCAACCTACCGATCGACTTTGCCTGACGTCTCTAAAAAGAGCAAGTCCCCTCCTTCAGCAACAACTCCTCAAGCTGAATCATCAAGGCCTGACCAAGGATCAACCTCTGTTCCAACAGAACAACCATCTACTTCAGCTCCTCAATTGATTCCCCTCTCTCAGCGCCAACGCCGACGTCGAGCGCCACTTTTCACTCCAGCAGGCAGGACATGTAGCCGAAGATGCCAAAGCGCCGAGGTGTCCTCCTACGATCCAGCAAATCCACCCACAGCTCTTCCAGCAATCCATTTTGGCACAAGGGTCACAATCGCCATCGCAACCGACGAGATGAGTCGTAAGAAGGCCGTTGCTGATGATTTTTTGGCCGACATCCCCAACATTATCACCGTACAATCTTCACGATCCCAGTCTCAGTCAAAGCCAAAGAGGCTGAGGAAAGCCCAACCCAAGGCAATGGTGACTCAGATTGACACTGAGGACACCTTGCCAATTTTAAAACTGGCCGAGGGCGAGAAGACCTCCTTAGCCACCGAGAAGAGGCCCGTCGAGGCCTAGCCCTCCGACTCCACCAGGTCAAAGAGGCCGAGGTCGGAGTCTGCCACAACTTTGGGGTCCCTAAAATTGAATGCCTCCTAGGCCCCTCCAATTACAATCGAGGACAAGCCAGTTAGAGTCGGCGACAGCGCGACTGACATCGAAATCGGTGTTGCCCTCTCTACTGCCTTGCTCCTCCCAAAAGACCTCGAACGCAACGCTGAGGTAAACGAATATGAAAACTTTGCTTTGATGTTGCAACATTCTGTATAAGTAAGCCCCCAATACTTGGTATTTTTCATCCTCTGTTTTTCCATACTTAAAGAATTTTACTAACTTTTGTTTTGTCCATTTCTGCTAGGCGATCCAGCACGCCCACTCCTTCGCGATGCAGGCTTTCGACATCAAGAAAGAGTTGGTCAACAAGACCAACGAGGCTGCTAATTTGTTGAAGACTAGCAACAGAGCCGAGACCAAGATGAAGACGCTCATAGATCAGGCCAATGCAACAAAACAGGCCCAAGAAGAGGCCGAGGAGAAGGCAAGAGCTATTGAGGCCATCACTAAGGTCCTCGAGGCTGAAAAGAAAGAGGCCGAAGCGAAGATTGTTGAGGCCCAGGCCGAGCTCATTACTGCATTGGCCACAAAAAAAATCGAGATCAAAGCGGCGGATGAGAAGGCGTATGCCGAGGAGGCGGCCGACGTCAAAGAAGACTACAAAAAGCAAGTGAAGCATGCATGCAATAAGGGTTTCACCCTTGGTTGTATGGTTGCTTTAAAAGAGTTGGCTGTCCCCGAGGATTCTCCTCTCAAGAATGCTAGCAACCTCGTCCTACCATTCCCTCCCTCTCCAAGCCATTTCGAAGACGAAGGTAAGTTCGAGGATCAGGCTAAGGCCGAGAAGAACGAAGAAGCTGCTAGGGCCAAGTCCCCAACTCTGAATGAGTAATTCTTGGACTTGACTCGGGATGAGAAGGATGAGGTCTCCAAAGACGCTACCCCTGAGACGACAACATCTGATATGTCTATCGCCGAGAAGAGCTTCGATCAGACTCTTCAAGAGATCGATGCCGAGCTCACGGCTGAGAAGGCTGCCGAGAAGAGTTCTCAGATGTCTTCCGAGCCCCAAACCGATCCCCAAACCGATCCAGCTGATGATGTCGAATAGTCTAATCTTGATGCTTTTCCTCTGTACTTAGTATTTTTTTCTTTTTGAACAATGTTTAGCTCTTATTTGGCCGATGTGCCTTTTTGTAATCTGAACAATTTTTCTTTAATGTTAGGCCGAAGTGCCTTATTTCCTTATCTGAATGCATTCTTTAATTTATTTTTTCAATGTGATTTGTATGCTTTATTGCTTCCATACTTAGAATATTTTGCATGTCTTCAATTTATGCCTTTCTTGTATAGTCTCATCGGAGAAAAATACCTTGGATATACTTACTCACTGTTTATCTCGGCCTTATCTTGACACTTGAAAAACATTGTAAGAAAGTTTTCACAAGTGTTTATCTAAAACATGCCACTTCTCTTTAAGTTTTATCAAAACTTCCGTCTTCCATTATTTTCCAAATCTTGGTAATATGGTAATCTCGGCAAATGCCCAGATACTTCTTTAAAAATAACTTTGGTTTAACTTCAACTTGTAAATTGTTCTTAAAAATTTCAATAAGTGTTTAAACCAATTTTCCTTTAACATGACCTTGTCTTAACTTCAGCTTGTAGTTTTTTCTTAAAATTTCAACAAGTGTCAAACCGACTTTCTTTTAACATAACATTGGTTTATCTTCAACTTGTAAATTTTCTTTAAAATTTCAACAAGTGTTAGACCAATTTCCTTTCAACATGACCTCGGCTTAACTTCAACTTGTAAATTTCAACAAGTGTTAAACCAACTAAGTTTATAAATTCCAACTTCCAAGCATATTATTCTCCAACTCTCTGCCCCCTAATGCGACCTTAAGTTTCACTTACGTTCACATTAAGTATGTACCTATGATCTTGTCGCGAAGATTAGATTCACACAGAGACTGGCTGAGGTTATCAACCTCGGTCTCTGTTAATCTAACTGATATGTATTTAGTGTCATTCCAAGTTTTCATTCTGTTAATACAACAAATCTAGGTTAATTCAACTTAGTTCAACTCTATTATATACAAGTATAATTCAACTCTGCCATATAATAAGTCTAAGTTATTCGTCATGTTTCAATCAGAAACATTACCGACTTAGTTCAACTCTATATTATATGCAAGTATAATTCAACTCTGCCATATAATAAATCTAAGTCATTCGTCATGTTTCAATCAGAAACAGCGCCGACTTAGTTCAACTCTATTATATGCAAGTATAATTCAACTCTGCCATATAAGTCTAAGTAATTCGTCATGTTTCAATCAGAAACATCGCCGACTTAGTTCAACTCTATTATATGCAAGTATAATTCAACTCTGCCATATAATAAGTCTAAGTAATTCGTCATGTTTTAATCAGAAACATCGCTAAGTGACTGGTCAGTTGTTTTACACAAGTTTGAGATCCAAAATCGAGCTAAGATTTTATTAATTACTTCGGCTAAAATCAGAAAAACTTAAGAACAAAAGAAAATTTTAATGATAGAAAAACTTCAAGTTACAAGGTCTTGGTAACTCTTTGCCTTCACTGTCTTCAAGCCGATATACCCCATTGCCCAGGATCGAGATGATTCTATAAGGTCCTTCCCAATTTGGGCCAAGTTTGCCCTCTCTGGGATCCTTTTTGTTGCCAACGACTTTTCTCAAGATAAGGTTCCCAACTTGAAACTCTCGTGGGTTGACCTTCTTGTTATAAGCCTTGGCAAGCTGTTGCTGGTATGCCCCCAGCTGAATTGCTGCTTTCTCCCTTCTTTCTTCCAATAAGTCCAGGTCTTGGGCTAAAAATGTATCATTAATCCCATTCTCTACTCCCTGGGTTCTGATCCCTGGGATGCCAACCTCTAGTGGAATTACTGCCGTTGTGCCATAAGCCATGGCAAATGGGGATTCCCCAGTTGATCTTCTCAGCGTAGACCGATATGCCTAGAGTACACTGGGCAACTCATCCATCCACTTTCATTTTGCTGCTTCCAGCCTCTTCTTGATCCTATCGAAGATAGCTTTGTTGGATGCTTCTGCTTGTCCATTGCTTTGAGGAAAACTTGGGGTGGAATAGTAATTCTTGATCTTGTACTTTGCACAGAAGCTTTTGATTAGCTTACTGTCAAACTGTGTTCCATTGTCTGCTATTATTGCTCTTGGGATCCCAAACCTGGTGATGATGTTCTTCCATATGAAGTTCTTTACATCAATGTCTCGAATCTTTGTAAGGGGTTCAAATTCAACCCACTTGGTGAAGTAATTTGTTGCCATTAGTAGGAACTTCCTTTGTCCAGTTGCTAGAGGCAGTTGTCCAACAAGATCGATGCCCCATTGGGCAAATGGCCAAGGGTTGGACACTAGGTTCAAGTCTGCTGCTAGTTAGGGTATCAAAGGTGCAAACCTCTCACACTTCTCACACTTTCTGACATAGGCTTCAGAATCTTTTTGCATGTAGGGCCACCAGTACCCTTGAGTAATGGCTCTATGAGCAAGTGACCTGCCTTCAGTGTGGCTTCCACATACTCCTTCATGTATCTCATACAAGAAGTCTTCAACTTGTGAAGGATGCACACATCTCAAAAAGGGACCAGTAAAAGATCTTCTGTAGAGATGCCCCTCTGCTGTCAAGCTGAATCTTGCCGACTTCAGTCTGATTTTGTGTGCTTTTTTATGATCATCTGGCAGTTTTTGTTCTTTAAGGAATACTATTATTGCATCTATCCAGCGTGGTCCCATCTCCACACACATTGCTTCATGCTCTGTGTTCAGTGGTTCTACACTTGGACCTGATAAGTAGTCAACCATTATTGTCCTTGTCTCTCCTGATTTCATTGCAGTAGCCAAGTTAGCCAGCATGGCTGTTGTCATCTCGGCTAACTTGCTGTAGTCGGTAATTTTAGAACAATGCTATCAGTCTACCCACCTTCTTTACATAGGCCATCATCATTTTATCTCGAGCAGTGTATTCACCTGTTGCCTGGTTGACAATAAGCTAGGAGTCACAGAAGACCATTACCTCGTCGGCTTCCATTGCTGCTACTAACTTTAATCCTACTATCAATGATTCATACTCTGCTTCGTTGTTTGAGGCCTTAAACCCCAAATGAATGGACTGTTCCAGTATCTGTCCATCTGGTGATACCAACACTACTCCTGCCCCTGCTCCTTGGCGGTTTGAACTTCCGTCAACAAAGAGGCGGAAAGAGTCACCGATGTAAATACTGCAGGGTTTGAGTTTCTCTTCTTTTCTCTGTTTGGCTATCCCCAACTGGGTTTCTTATTGTTCATTTGGACATTGCGTACCTCGACTCAACGGAGCCCGATGTATGATGGCGCCTGGTGTGAACTCGGTAACAAAGTCGGCCAAGACTTGGCCTTTGATTGCTGTTCTGGGTCTGAATTCTAGGTCATATTGGCCCAACACCACTGCCCATCTGGCTATCCTACCTATTAGATCTCTTTGCTACAACAGGGACTTCAAAGGATGCTCAGTTAACACCACAATCTTGTGGGCTTGAAAGTAATGATTTAGCTTCTTGGCGGCCATTACTAAAGCCAGTGTCAACTTCTCCAAGGGCAGGTATCTGGTTTCTGCATCTGCCAGGGTTTTACTCACGTAGTAGACTGCCCTCTGTTCTCCCTTATCTTCTCTGATTATTACTACACTTACTGCATGCTCTGAAACCGCCAAGTATAAGAACAGCTCCTCGCCAGGTACTGGATTTAAGAGAACTGGAGATGTAGTCAAGTATTTCTTTAAGTCGGCCAAGGTGACTTCGCATTCCTCTGTCCATAAGAAGTCTGTGGCTTTCTTTACTAAACTGAATAAATGTTTGCATTTGTCAGAACTTTTGCTTATGAATCTGTTTAAGGCTGCAGTCCTTCCAGTGAACATTTGTACTTGTTTTGCCGATGTTGGGCTCTCTAACTCCAAGATGGCCTTGATTTGATTCGGGCTTGCTTCAATGCCCTTTCTGGTGACCAAGTATCCTAGGAACTTCTCTGACCCAACGCCAAATGCACACTTCGATGCATTGAGTTGGAGCCGAAATGTCCTTAGGATGTCAAAGACTGTCTTCAAGTCGACCAGATGATCTTCAGGTTCCTTGGTCTTTATGACCATGTCATCAATGTATACCTCCGCAGTTTTGCCAATTAGATATTTGAACATCTTAGTCACCAATCTCTAGTAAGTTACTCCTGCATTTTTTAACCTAAAATGCATCACTTTGTAGCAATACAGCCCTTTTGAGGTGATAAATGCAGTCTTCTTCTCATCTGGAGGGTACATGGCTATCTGATGGTACCCTCTATAAGCATCCAGGAAGCTCATCCTTCCATGCCCTGAAGTGGCATCCATCAATTGATCAATTTTGGGCAGTGGGAAACTGTCATTGGGACAAGCCTTGTTCAGGCTGGTGAAGTCCACGCAGACCCTCCACTTCCCATTTTTTTTTCTTCATAACCACCGTGTTTGATAACTATGTTGGGTAATTTACCTCTCGAAGGGCTCTGGCCTTCAGAAGTTATCCACTTCATCTTCTACTGCCTCAACATGCATCAACGTCGGCCTTCTTACTCGTTGGATGACAGGTTTAGCCAACCTGTCCACATTCAGTCTATGGCAAGTGACCTCGAGATCAATGCCAGACATCTCGTATGGTGTCCAAGCAAACACCTCAAGGTTTGTTCTTAAGAATGCTTCTAACTCCATTTCCTCTTCCTTAGCCAAG
This sequence comes from Camellia sinensis, assembly GCF_055761805.1. NCBI lineage: Eukaryota > Viridiplantae > Streptophyta > Magnoliopsida > Ericales > Theaceae > Camellia > Camellia sinensis. The sequence goes on from NC_138968.1 coordinate 9,312,565, forward strand.
CCTGAGCCGAAGAGGAAAAAGCGCTCTTCATCCCCTTGCTGGACAAAGATCTTCTTCAGGGCTTCCTCACTTTTCTCGACTGGTTTCTTGCCGACGTCCTCAAGGACCTCCATGTCCTTATCTTCAATCTCTGCTGCTTCTGCTTCTCGTATGTTGCAGGTGGATTTCATTGCTGCCATGGAGCAATTCTTTGCCTGCACTTGATCCCCTCTGACCTCTTCAATTCCATGCTCTGTTGGGAATCGCAATAGCTGGTGCAATGTTAAGGGAACAGCCCCCATTGCATGTAGCCATGGCCTTCCCAGGATAGCATTGTAAGGAGAGGGAGTGTCAATTATTGTGAATTTAGTTTTTACCTTCTTAGTGCCAGCCTGCACCTCCAAACTCACTGCTTCTAGGGGCCACGTCGGCATTCCATTGAACCCAACCATTGGACCATTAGATTGTTTCAAACCATTGGATTGATACATGATGTCACAACAACTACCCTGGTTGATTAGAATTCGCTTTACCTGGCACTCTCCAATTTGGAGGGATATCACCAAGGCATCGTTGTGTGGATGCTGCACCATCTCTAGGTCATCTTCAGTAAAGGACACCACCGGTCCCTAGAACCCGTCTGCCCTAGGTCTCTTCTGCCGGACCTAGTACGCATGTTACAAGTGTTTTACTTTCTAAGTTTCCCTATGTATCTCGTTTTCATTTACCTTTGAGTGAATCACATTGATCACCCAATGTCCGCCTACTTGCGGTTGTTGTGTTGGTGGAGGTGGTGCTGCTGGTGCTTGAGGCAGTCTTGCTTGTTCCTCTCTTGTTCATACTTGTTCCTCTCTTGTTCTGGCTTCATCTACTAGGTCCCTTAGATGACCTTGTCTTACCAGGTCTTCCAGATGTGCCTTTAAGGCTCTGCACCCTTGTAGACACCCCATTTTTGACCGACCTTAAGACTCAGACGTCACCGATTGAGCGCTTGGTGATGTTGCATAATGTGCTCGTTTAGAAGTTTCAGAGTCTCGGCTGCGAGCCTTGTCTCCGGACTTTCGGACCCTTTCATGCTTTGCCTCGGTTTGCGAACCAGGCTCAGTTTTCTCTGTTTTCTCCTTGCAAAGGGAGGGAGAGGTCTTGTAGACCATCTCTCAGTGGCCGTAGGCTACATTTTGTGGCTATAGGCCATTTTGTCTATTTCGGAGCTCGGTTCCCGGTTTTCGGAGCCGTCAGGCCGTGTGCCTCGGTTTGGGACCGCTCAACCATCTCCATTCGCTCTGATTTTTGGCATACATCCTATTTTCTCCCTTTCGAGGGACACTGGGGTCTGAGAAACCCACTTCGTGGCTGAACGCCACTTTCGGTGCTTAACAGTCCATTTTCGGGACCCCGAACTGCGTGTTTTGGCCCCCCGAGCATTCGTTTTGCATCGATTTTCGTTCATTTTTGGCAGGTACCTCTGTTTTATCACCAGGAAGGTCACTGGAGGGTGGGAGGCCAGCAATTATCTTGGCAACCAGTTATATTCCATTTTCGCTCTCCGGCACCTGTTTTTCTCACTTCCGAGCCAATGTTGAACACCTTGGGGCCACTTTCTTCAACCCCAAACCACATATTTGTGTTGTACGCACATGGGAGGATCCTAATATCATATGGCCGGCCAAAAATTCCATTTGACCCTTTTGAACCCCTCCTAAGAGTGACCTGTTCTCTCTCCTGTTTTACAGTTTGCAATTTTGAACCACAGGGTTGTGTTGAGGACACATGGGAGGCCAGCAATATGTGGTGGCCGGCCATTAAATTAACTTGACCTTTTTGACCCCTAGCCGGCCGGCTAGGGGAGGTGGCCGGCCGGCCACCTGCAGCCCCAAAAGGTGGCCGACCATGATCCTTGCACTGTGCACTTTACAGCTGTATAGCTGTTTTCCCCCAGAAATATCTGTATCCGGGGGATATTTTTTGGGGGAAAACTTGCCTCCTTTTCCCCCCACCTTTTGTCCCTCCTTTTGGTCCATATAACCAGCAGACAGCATTGGTCTTAGGGGTTAGAAAAAATTACCTTCAAGCTTGGTATACAAAATCCCCTTCCATCTCTCTCATTTCCTTGCAAACCTCCAAGTCCTACACCACCATTTCTTCTACACCACCAGCCCGCGCCCTTCGATCCTCCATTCCAGAAGTTTGAAGGTGTTCTCCAAGGCCTAAGGGTGCTACAAACTCAAGCCAAGAGTTGCTAAAGACTTGTCTTCAAGGGTGAGTTTCATTTCCCCCTTTCTTGGTCCATTCCTTGTATCATTTGTAAGCCATACATGCTTACTGTTTTGATCTCCGGCCCTAACTGAAAGTGGCCTTATTTTGAACTCTTTTTCACTTTTTATTAAGGGCTCAACACTGTTTGAGCCCCCCATCTTGCACTTGCTTCAATATCCTCCTTGAATGCCATAATCTTGCATAGAATTTTTGGCTTGCGTGTGATCTGTTTTGGAGTATGATTTAAACTGTAAATAGGCTTATATTGAGCCCCTATTCAACATTGAATAAGGGCTCATCACTGTTTGGGACCTCCATAGGCCACTTCATGTTATATCCCTCTTTGGTCCCCTTTTATTGCATGCTTCACTAGCCTATCATTTTTATATTTTTGGACCATGATCAGAACTGAAAATGGCCTTATTTTGACCTTCTTAACATGTTTTATTAAGGGTCTTTGCTTGTTTGGTGAATGCTTTGTATACCTCATGTTATAGCCACTTTTGAGCCTCATTTTGCATTGCATTTCTAGCATGTTTGTATACTGATTTTGGGGTTTCCATAAACTGTAAATATGCATATTTTTGGTCCCTCTTCAGTGTTGTAGAATGGAATTTTTCAGTTTGGGCTTTGCATCTACCACTTGCTTCTTTGTCCACCTATTGGCCCATTTTCTTGCATAAGAGCTTAGCCATATCTATGTTCGTTTTTGGGGTTTTTACAGTTCTGTGAAAGATCATATTTTGGGCCCCTCTTCAACTTTGTTGAAGGGCCCTAATCTGTTTGAGGTCAGCAGCTGTGAGTTGCTTCATAACCTCATATTTAGGGCCATTTTTGCATACTAGTTTTGCCCTATTTATGTTTGCTGTTTAGCCATGCTTTGAACTGTAAAAATGCTTATTTTTGGGCTTCCTTGCTACTGTCTATTCATTTCATGTCCATATTGTGCATGTTTGGTATAGCTATAGGCCATTTCGGGTGCCAAAATTCATGTTTCGGGACTATTCCATGCATCGGGTGTACTTTCGCCTCATTTCGGGGCTGTTTTCCCCCACATTTCAGTTCTGAAATTCCATTAGCATGTTTGCACATCATTTTCCATGCCATTGCATTGCATATGCCATTTCGAGGCGCTTCATTTTTATCCATCGGCCTCTTATGTGAGTGCGGCTGAGGCTCTCTCATGTTAGTATAAGTCCATGTTGCATTCTATATGCCACTTTAGCCATATTGCATTGCATATGCCATTGACTCGGTTTGCGTGCCCGTGTGCACGCATTTCAAGGCGCTTCATTTTCATCCATCGGCCTCTTGTGTGAGTGCGGCTGAGGCTCTCTCATGTTAGTATAAGTCCATGTTGCATTCTATATGCCACTTTAGCCATATTGCATTGCATATGCTATTGCCTCGGTTTGCGTACCCGTGTGCATGCATTTCGAGGCGCTTCATTTTCATCCATCGGCCTCTTATGTGAGTGCGGCTGAGGCTCTCTCATGTTAGTATAAGTCCCTGTTACATTCTATATGCCACTTTAGCCATATTGCATTGCATATGCCATTGCCTCGGTTTACGTGCCCGTGTGCACGCATTTCGAGGCATCTCATTTTCACAACATAGTGCATACTAGGCTGTATCTTAGTTGCATTCATGCATGTCATGCATATTGCATTGCGTTCGGAATAGGAGTTAGCCCGGGCACGGGAAACGAGGTGCATTTCGTACTCCAAGTGACGGAATGTGTCTCAATTCCCCAGTCACCGACACTCCGGATTATCCGTGATGGAGTTAGGTTTCGTTGTGTTTATGCGTGCATTCATTCCATATTGAATTGCACATTTCGACCCCTCGGCCATCATGCATCGATATGCGTGATTGGTGGCGCGAGGATCGAGGCATGCATATATCTGTGAAAATACATTGCCATGCCCCTTTCCTGCTCTCTGTTGCAGCAAAATGAAGAATTAGCAACTTTTTGGAGCTTGGCGTGCATTTCAAGAAAAAGTGTAAACAGAGGCTAATCGGGGCATCCCAGTGGATTTCCGCGCGAAACAGCCCAGACATGCATCATTCATCAGAAGCAAGGCAGTCCCTGGCTTGCATGCCAGCTTACAGCTTTCTTATTTTAATTTGATTAATTAATTAGGAATTTGTATATTATTTGGACTGTAATATTTGGACTGTAATATTCTTTTATTTGGGACTGTATATTTATTCGGACCCTCTGCGCGAGGGCACAACTGTAATAAGTGTGCGTGAATGTGATGTATGTCTTCCAACCCCACGTCTTTCTCCCTTTTATTTATCCGCTTATGATGGTTAGATTAGGGCATATTTTAATTAGCATACAGTATGACAGCATGTTTGCATCATTCATCTGTTTTGCATGCACCGGGCTCGGCGCATCATACTAACTGCATTGTACTTTCAATTCCAAATTGAATACATGTTAGCTGCAGCATCTCATATGCCACGTTTAGAATAGCCGAGCCTGCTATAGTTGCATTTTGCATGTGTTGCATTAGGCATTTCTGTATACTTAGGATTCATGCATGATTTCTAATGAACTTCTGTTTTGGCTTGGAGTACCCAGTGAGCTTTATGCTTTAGCATCCTTGCATGCATATGAGTGAATGCCATGATAGCATGTTTACCATGAGGCTAATTGCTTATGTGATGTATCTGCCTGAATGCCTGTGGGTGAAGGTTGGATTGTTTAAATTGGAACAAATCATTGACTGTGAGTTTTAAGCCCACTAGATAGTGGCAAAACCATCTTTTCTAAGCCCACCTGCGGGTGGCAAAATCTGCATTTTAAGCCTACTTGCGAGTAGCAAACCATCTTTCAAATAAACAAATATGAAATGTTTGGTTCCAATTCAGGCGATCAAGTCTATACTTGTATGCTGTGCGCATCACATAGTAACCTAGGCTAATAACCGGAATAAGAACACACAATGTTTTCAAAAATAGATATCATAGTTAGTAGAGGCCGATCTTTGATTGGGCGAGCGAGGGTGCTCACGAAGTGACCTTCCCCAATCGTACCCAAGTTCCCGAGCCGAGGCAACTTTGGTGATGACGGACACGTGGCCTTAGGCAACGAGTCAGGGTTTCCTAAATTTCCCAAAATAAAATATTTAGGTGGCGACTCTGTATCTGGCAAAGCAGTCCATATTTGGCACTTCTTTCAAAATCTGTTTTCTCAAAACGATTTGCCGGATTTGGACTCTTTGGTTCAGATTAAGAACCGTGACATTTGAGAGTCCTGAGCTGTAGTGACCCCAAATGAACGGAACGGGAGCTCGTTCCTCCCGGGGCGTTCGGGGGACGTCTACAACCCTTGAGTTAGATTCCCATCCTCATTGTGGTGGACACAATGTTTCCCCAGACTTCTTCCTATAAATTCACCAGGATGCTTTTCTGGTGCTCTGTGTAGACACCCCATTTTCGATCGACCTTAAGACTTTGACGTCATCGTTTGTGCACGCCATGATTGCGCATGTTTGTGCTTGTTTCGAGTGCCTTGTTTCAAGCTTTTCTGTAAGTGTTTACGCTTTAGCATACTTACATAAGTGTGAGTGTTGCCATGCTCAGCATGCTTGCCATGAGGCTATTTGCTTAAGTGTTTAACTGCATGAATGCCTGTGGATGAAGGCTTTATTGCTTGAATTAGAACAATTCATCAAATGTGAGTTTTAAGCCCACTTTGCGGAGTGGCAAAACATGTTGTTTTAAGCCCACTTGAGGGTGGCAAAACCACGCTTTAGCCTACTTGTGAGTAGCACTTTCAAACCATTTTCAAAAGACAAACATGAGTTGTTTTGTTTCAATTCTCGTGATTGAGTCTATACTTGTATGATGTGTGTATCACATAGTAAGATAGCTAATAATCAGAACAAGAACACACAAGGTTTATAAAATAACATATCATGCTTAGTAGAGGCCGATCCTTTGATCGGGCGAGCGGGGGTGCTCATTTCATGAGCTTCCCCCCCTCGTACCCAAGTTCCCAAGTCGAGGCAACTTTGGTGACGACGGACATGTGATGACAGAAAACTTTTGGGCAAGAAATGCTTCCATTTGGGGCAAAAATGGAGTTAGAATGAAGAACCCACGAAGCTGGAACCTTTATAGAAGATAAGGCATTGAATGGAGGACAGGTGTCAGCGTTTCGGAGGTTCTACTATCGATGGTCGACAGTAGCACATTGATGACCGGCAGGGTGCCATCAATGGCCGGCATGGGTTCATCAATGGTCGGCAGGCCATTCCCCATGGCTGGTAGCCTTCCTTCATGTTCAATGATCTCCTATGTGAAGATCCAGATGCTTTCAGAAGTTGAATTATGTCATCGGTACCTTTTGGGGTCTTTTTTGGTTCTTTTCGGGCTTGAACACGTCTGTTTAAGTTGTAACTGTTTAGCTTTGCTTATTGAGTTATATGTAGTTTACTTATCGAGTTGTTGTATTTTGCTTATCGAGTTGCATTTTTTTTGTTTATAGAGTCGTTTTTAGTTCTTTCGGTTGTTAGTTGGTTCACTCCCTGATCAAGGGCAATGCATTTCGAATGTGCAGTTTTCAAACAAAGATCAATGTCATTTTCATAATGTGCTATGCGATCCAATGCTTAGAATGTAAAACGTAACACCTTTTGAACTAAAAAGCTGTTTTCATTCCTATCATGGTTTCTTTTTACAAAAGTATGACTTTTGAATAAAATAAAACTACCTAAGGCTGTACAATGTGCAAAAACCACTAGCAAAAAGAAAACAAAGCAAAAAGCATCTGAGCTGGTGCCGTCTATCTTAAGGTCGAGAGGCCCTCTTCGTCCTCTTCCTCGGTTGAGCAGATTCTGCATCACTGTCACCATCGGCTCAGCTGAATCGGAGCCCTCCTTAGTCTCTCCAGTCTCGCCCCCAACTGAACCTGAGCCAGCATTGCCGTCTCCATCCCAGAGGACTCTGAATGTGCACTCGCCACCTCAGCCTCTTCGTTCATCTCATCATCATTATCGCCCAGAACGGGCTCTAAAGGGCCACTCTCGCTGTGGTTGCCTCTGACTGTACCTCGGCCGTGTGTCTGAGCCTATCTCCCTCTCCTCTCTGCTGCTGGGGGAGGCGCTGAAGGTCCTGCCTCTGCTCTTGCTAGGGCGTATGATGGGGCTGGCATCTCAAAAAGAATCTGAAAATGGCGATTTATGAGAACGCATTAGTCTATATACATGGGATGCAAAAAGATGATGTGCCGTGAGCAGTAAATGATTGTAGATGATGTGCTGTGAGCAGTGGATAATTGCGGTGTATGTGTTGTGAACAGTGGATGATTGCAGTGTATGTATGTCGTGGACAGTGTGTGGGAACAGTGTATCGATGCAGTGTTTGGTGTAATATGCTAGATCAGTGAAGTGTGGAGCAGTTGCAGTGCTAATGTGTTAGTAGAAAAACTTTATGGCATGAAATGCAAATTGAAAAATTACCGGGATCCGGTAAAGGCTAAGCAGATCCAGGCTCGTCTGTACCATGCCTGTCAAGGAAGCCATGAGCTCAACGGCCTGCCCTATGTACTCAATGGGTGCCTGTAAATGCATTGAAGGGATCAGTATTCTTTAAAGTATAGTTGAAAGGAAATAAATATACAGAATGTAAAGTTCGGTGCATATCGGAGTCGGGCCTCGAACCCCGACAAGTGCTCGACCAACTGGTGTAGGCTCAATGGGGATCTGGCAAGTCTCCCCAGAACGTCTCCGGTAAGTCAATGTAGTCGGCAGCTCTGGCCATCCAGTCTCCTGCCTTACCACAGGATCTCTCCTCCTACGAGACCTGATTGCTTTGTCTCTCCCTTTCGCAACTAGAGCTCTCGCGCCCTCACCTTCGCGAATGCTGGCCAAAGACGACATCAGATGCGTCTGAATGAAGGTCGTGTAATCGCCTTCCATGCGAAAAAGGTCTGCATTTAGTCCTACCATGAACTGGATCACCTCCTCCTCAGAGAGCTTGTGTGTCTCTCTCATAGATGCTGGAGGTGCCATCGATATAGATGGGGCAGGCAAGCTCAAGGTCTGGCGCACGAAGCGCTCACTCAGGAACCAAACGCGGTAGATCGGTCCCTCAAGGAGGATATGGTAACGAGCCACGACCCTAGCAGTCTCATATGCGAATCTGGCCCCTGACGGTATCATGTCCCATGGCTGCCATGTGATCTGAAGATGAGAAAATGAACAGATGATTAGTCGTTATCAATTGACTACTGTGTGTATCAAACTAGTTGAAAAATAGCATGATTATGTTTTGGGTTACCTCGCGCGCCGTGACTGTGTCGAAATACTGTCGGAAGAACATAAAGTTCTCCCGGGTCCTACGATGGAGCAAGCCGTCATACACCCAAGAGGACGGGACTGTCACTAGGGTGTTTACTATAGACTCTAGAGAAAGAGTTGGGAAGTATGCATACACCCATAGCTGCAAGAAAAATGTGATCAATACAGTGTATGAACAGAATACAAAAAATGCAAAGCAGAAAGCATACAATGTATAAACAAAATACAGAAAATGCAAAGCAGAAAGCATACAGTGTGTGAGCAGATACAGAAAATGTAGGACAGAAAGTACATGCGTTGCGCAAATGTAAAGCAGGAAATGCTGAGCAGAAAATGTAAAGTGAAGAGGGGGAACTAAGCTACGTACCTCCCAGGCTCGCCAGTAACCGCTGATCAAGGTCCCGTACATCCGAGAGGTCGAGTTCATGTATCCGTATAAAGTAGTGAGACCGGCTCCGCCCCAGTCATAAAACGGGACTCGCTGCAGCACCACCAATGTGCTCAGAAAGTATTCCACCTGTTCGAGAACAAGGTGATACCAAAGAGGAACATGAGAAAGCCTCTGGCATACTGCTCGGTCTGCTCAATAGTCTCAGGCTCAACTCCTCTGAACTACTTCTCAAACCAGCTGTATCGAACCATACCTGCCTGAAGTGTTGGCGGCTATGCCCCAAGTAGTGCAGCCCATGTAGCTTCCCACTCTCCCATGTCAAGATTGAGAGGGATCATATCACCTCCTACGCCTAAGCCAGTGATCATGGCGAAGTCGTAAGGAGTCATCGTCATCTCCCTTGTGGAGGAGAAGTGGAAGGAGTTGGTGGTATCCCACCACCTCTACACAAGAGCCCCTAAAAGAGGGCGGCTCGCTATGACTCGCGTCAAGCTAGAGTAGAATAGACCGAAGCCAGTCCCGTCGATGATGTCACAGACCCCAGCTAGAAGCTCGTCATACCAATCCTGAGTTATCGTAGCCTCGGAAGGAGCGGGATCCATCCTGTGTTAATGCATGTGATGCAATTAGATCAAGCAATGAAAGCACAATTGAAAGTACAGTTGAATGCAGAGTAGTGATGTATGGAGTACAGTTGAATGTGAAGTAGCAGTGTATGAAATACAGTCAGATCAAGGAATGTGATGCAATCAAATCAAAATAGTGCAAGAAATGCAACAGTTAAAGGTGGTGTTGCAGAAAAGTGAAGTTTGTACCTCGACGGCTATGGCCAACAAGTGAGACATAGACTCTCTCAGTAAGAGGTCGTCTGGCGCGTCCTCGGCGAAATCAGTGAAGGCCTTAATGCCTCCCGCAACTGGTATAATGTGCGTCTTGGGGTGGTACCTCGTCGGATCGAATGGGCGAATGCTTGGCGGTAGTGGCACAGGCTCAACCCCAGGCTCGGCCTCGAAGTCCGCTGCAAACTCTGTCAGAGGAAGCGCGGGGAAGCCCCCGTCATGTGGGACATCGTATGCCATCTGAAATGGATGCGAAATGAGCAAAAATACAGGAAATGGTGAACTTTGAATAAAGTAAACCCTAGGAAAGAGAAAAAGTCAAAGAAAGTTGAAAACCTGGGAAAAGTGTACTAACCTTGGGAGAAACTCGAGGGAAATGATCCTTGAACGGTGGAAATGACGCAAGAAGCGTCGAAATCAAATTCTGATCGGTTCAAATCGAAGAGAACGAAAGGGTTTTCGTGAAGAAAATGTTTCTAGGGTGTTGGGAAACACGTAGAATGCGTGGATCTAGAGAGAAGTAGTACCTAGAGAGCAAGGGAGGAAAGTTTTCTACCAAGTGTTGTGAGGAAATGAAGTGTCTCCACCCCTACTTAAAGACCCGTGGGTCAAAGGACCATTTTGCCCAAATCTGCTATCGATGGCTAGCTGTGGCCACTGATGGCCGGCAGATGGCCGGCAGGCGTCCACCAATTTTTCCTGCCTCTTCCACCTTGATATGGGTCCTTGGGTTCCAAGAAATGCAGGTTATGCTCAAAATTTGATTCAAAATGCCTTCGTGGAAGCCCAGAATCACATTCGCAGTGCGCAAGTGCCATGACTCGAACCCGCCCCCGTGGGTTAAGGACACGACCGGCCAGTAATCATGAGACTACCTACGGCCTCAAAACGAACCAAACGTATTTTAACAGAGTTAATGGGGGTCAAACGGAAGCAAATTTGAAACTTTGTCCATAGAGCTGTGCTTAAGTGCACCAAACATTTATATGTTAATAACTCACACCAGAATATGTACTAGCACAAAACACTGTACATACAGGATCATACAGATTTAAGTCAGTCAAACCCAAGACTTATATACAAAAATGGTCCGATGTTTTTGCCAACAAAACAAAACTATAAACAGGGGACAAAGGGCGAAGACAGTCTCGTGCGTGAGACGTTTGGGCTGACTCCTCAAAACTCTGACTGTTTCTCACAATTTCACCGGGGCTGGTTTTGGACGTCCCTTGGCTCACCTACATGTACATGAATGAGAGTGAGCGAATGCCCAGTGAATAATATCAATTAAAGAAGATACATAAGCAATCATTGAAACAGTTACAACAAACGGCCTTTGGCCCAATCATGTATATCTATCGGCCTTTGGCCCAATCATTTATATATATCGGCCTTTGGCCCAATCATTTATATCTATCGGCCTCTGGCCCAATCGTTTATGTCAGTCGGCCTTCGGTCCAGTCATTCATGTCAATCGGCCTTCGGCCCAATTATTCATGTCAATCGACCTTTGGCCTAACCGTTCGTATCAATCGGCTTTCGGCCTAATCATTCGTATTTATCGGCCTTTGGCCCAATCATTCGTATCTATCGGCCTTCAGCCTAATCATTCGTATCAATCGGCTTTCGGCCCAATCATTCGTATTTATCGTTGTCCACCATTCAGATTAATGAACTTACAAAACTTACATATAAGTAAACAATTGGACAACAGTATATTTCAAATATCTTGTTAAGATATTACTCACAGTGATCGGTTTGTGGATTTGCCCTGGAGCTCGACCCTACACATTCCTTAAACACAAAAGAGTAACTAACAATTCAATCCGTTCTAAATTCACATCTTTCCCTTTAGGCTTTATTCTTAACTCTTTAACTCATTTACAATGTTTAAAACATGCCTAAGAGTGCTTGCAAGTGAAAGAGAACGGAAAACGAAACATATAATGTGAAAACAAAATTTCAGAAAACAGGGTCCCCGCTCGAGCGGATCCTTAAGGCCTGCAAAAGTACTGATTGCATGAAAAATAAGCTCGAGCGTGAAATAGGGCACTCGAGCGGAAGGCCTGTCTACAAAGCTCCCCACTCGAGCGTGAAATACCCCGCTCGAGCGGACACTAAGTCTGCAAAAAGTACTGGGAGCACGTAATTTAAGCTTGAGCGGAGGTTCTCCGGCTCGAGCGGACCTCAAAATTCTAGAAAATCCAGAATGTGTTCTTGAGCTCCCTCTCAATATTCAAACCAACATTTCTCGCATTTTATGACTCCAACCTCACAAATTCTTGTACTAACATGGTATAAACACTAAAACATATCATCATGGAACTCAATTTCATGAATCAAACACATGCATGCCCCAAATTGACACCAAACTCAATTCTAATTTACACATTCATGAATTCAAAGCTCTTATCTTCATAAATTGTACATGCATGTGATATATTGCTCCCATTTTCAACTTAGATGACACAAATGGTGATTATACATGAGCTTTAACCAAAATCCTACACGAATCATGTATTTTAAACTCAAACATGCAAATTCAAGCAATTACATACATGCATGCACACATGGGTCTTTAATACAACAAAATCAAACTAATTCATGTTCTTGACCCTCATTCAAACTTGAATTCACAAGATGATAACTAAAAACACATGAATTACTCACCAAGGAGCTTTAATCTTTACAATCTATGGCAAATTCTTGAGTTATCTTCAAGTCTTTCAAAGTTCAAGAGCAAAACTTGCACAATTCTTCTCTCTCTCTCTCTCTCTATAGCCGGCCTTCACACTCTCTCCATGCCTATCTCAGATTTTTAAGTTCAAAAATGAGCATAGAGAGTGTATATGGCCATATAAAAAGTCCCACTAATGCTTATTTAATAATATTAAATAGTTGGGCACTAATTTACCAATTTAATCAACTTAATTTGATCCAAATCAATTTTCAATTAAATTTCACCGTAGGCTCTAAAAATTCTACCAATCACAATGGCGTAATCAATTTCGAGTTCAGTGGCCGATAAGGCTTTCAATTTAATTTCCGAAGCGGAAAAATCAAACAGATATTCCTACAGGGAACAGATAGAAATTCAAAACCACATAATGGCACACAAAATCATGTCAAACACATACTCATATTCAAAATAAGGACTAATTAACATAATACGGGACAGGGGTATTACAGCGAGGGTCATCGCCCGTCAACTCAAACAAGGAGTATCCTTTTTAAATATATTTTGCCCTCCGAGAGGTAAGTCGGAGGTCACAACTAGATCGGACTTGCCAAGACGCGCATTTCTTCATTGAAGATATTGCATCGCATATGCATTGATTATTGTGCACAAAATATGTTATGCATCTTTTCACTTGCATTGTTATGCACGTTCCACTCGCATTGTTATGCACCTTTTCACTTGCATTGTTATGCACGTTCCACTTGCATTGTTATGCACCTTTTCACTTGCATTGTTATGCACCGTTCTACTTGCATTGTTATGCATCTTTTCATCTCCTCTCGCGTTTGACACGCGTTTGGTTGCCTTTCTCCTTTGCGTTTGACACGTGTTTGGTTATCTTTCTCCTCTCGCGTTTGACACGCGTTTGGTTACCTTTCTCCTCTCAAATTTGACACGCGTTTGGTTACCTTTCTCCTCTCGCGTTTGACACGCGTTTGGTTTCCTTTCTCCTCTCGCGTTTGACACGCGTTTGGTTACCTTTCTCCTCTCGTGTTTAACATGCATTTGGTTGTCTTTCTCCTCTCGCGTTTGACACGCGTTTGGTTACCTTTCTTCTCTCGCGTTTGACACACGTTTGGTTGCCTTTTCTCCTCTCGCATTTGACATGCGTTTGGTTACCTTTCTCCTCTCGCGTTTAACACGCGTTTGGTTACCTTTTTCCTTTCACATTTGACACGCGTTTGGATGCTCTTCTTCTCTCACGTTTGACACGCGTTTGGATGACTGTGCTTTCTTGCGCAGTCCTTCTCCTTTCGGGTTTGATACGCTAGGCGGTGTTTCGTTTGAGACTTTGGGTGTTCCTGATAGTCGCTTTTAGTCTTTCTTGCGTGAGCTGTAGTTAAGACTGCATAGTTTTCTTACATCCTTTCTTTTGAAATGAGTGAGACGGCTGCAACTTGTCGGTTTGCTTGAACTGTTGTATTTATTTTGCATAAATGCTTCATTACAGCTCTCTTTGCATAATCATAAGTTATGCTCTTGCATCGTGCATGTCATTTGCATTTTCCCCCAGCCTACGGGCGCATCTTTATATTGTTATATTGAATGTTTGTCTGAGTCTTCGGCCTTGTCAAAAATGGGTCGTCTCTAGGCTTTGACATTCACTCCCGTCATCTCATAACTTTCGAGTTCTGTCAAAGAAGGGCAACTGTAGACACCCCATTTTTGACCATCCTCAAGACTTGGATGTTCTTGTAGGTTCATCCAACAACAAGTTTGATTGCTCGTCGAGTGTCTGACTTTTGCAACGGAATGCTTTAGGTTTGATCCTTCCAAATCCTATTTCCATTCTGTCTCATTTTTGGACCATGTGTTGGTCTTTGCTTTGTGGTATCCTTGATGGCCTGCCGACCATCATAGAGGGCTGCCGGCCATGGGCTAGGCCCTGCCGGCCATCAATTAGGCCCTGCTAGCCATCAATGAGGCACTGCCGACCATCACTGATGGCCGGCCGTCCACCGTTATTTTAACAGATATTTTCTTAAATATTTTGAGCCAGTTGTGGCTCACTGAGCCATCCTTTATACACGTGTATGAAGGGATGGAAGCTTGCTATAAGCTTGTCAAGCAAGCTTTTTCTTGCATTGCCTATATAAGGGAAGGCCTCTCCCCCTATTCAGGGGTTCAGAAATTTTAGAGACAAAATCTCTCTCTCCCTCTCTCTAGAATTCTCACACTCTCTCTCTCTATATATATTGTGCTTTATAGTGCTTAGAAGTGTGTTTTCTTCACATTTTTGCAAAGAAACACCTAGTCAAACACCACTACCTTGGAGCTGAGGTCCTTGAAGGTTTGTTTGGAGTTCAAAAAGCTGGTTTTGGCTCAGAAGTTGTCCTCTTGCTGCTGTGCTTCAAGGGTGAACATATTTCCTCTTTTAAGCTTATTTTTGTGTACCATATTAGCCACCTTTGCATGCTGTTTTAGGCTTGGTTGTTAACTACACAAAGCTCTATTTTTAAGTGTTAAAAATGATTGCTTGAGGCCCTGTGGGAGTTAGGGGTGTTTCACCCCCTTGTATGCCTTATTTGCTAAGCTTTTGGGCTATCCTTTAAAGCTTTTGGAACTATCTCTTTTTGGCCCTTTAACCACTGAATTCCAGAGGAATTTCAGTGGTGGAAAGGTGGTTTTGAGGTCTCAAATATGAGGGGGTCATCCCCCCTCCTTATGTCTTGTTTGCTTGTATTGATGGCCTCATACTTGAGCATGTTCTTCTACCATCTCTTGACTTGATCTAAGCATATTTTTGTGACTTTTTTGAGATGTTTTGGCTCTATTTGTGCCTGGCTTGGCCACTTTTTGCATGCTCCTTACACTTGTAGTGTAAATCTTGCTTACTAGCTTAATATGCTTACTATTTTGGCCTATTATTCTAGCTTATTTTGGCTACACTCCAGCATGTTTTTGCTCATGTTTTGGCATGATTGAACTCTGTTTTGGGTGGTCTTGGTCATGTGAGGCTTGCTTTGTATGGCTATCGCATGATAGGCTTTAATAGCTTTGTGTTATGAGTCCTCTAGTATGCTTTGCTTGAGCTGTTTCCATGATTTGGCATCATTTAATATGTGATTTCAGAGCATATATCACCGTCATATTCTCATATGTATCACTCTTTCAATACTTTTGAGAAGTTGAGCTTCATGTCTTGTTTGTGAGCTAATACATAAGCATATCTTTCTTGCCATCTATGCTGCAAGTCTAGCATGTTTTTGCTACTATTTCGACTTGCCTTAGGTCTGTTTTGAATGGTCAAGGTCATTTGAGCATTGCTTAGTATGGTTGTAGTGTAAAGGGCCTTGACTAGCTTTGAGTTTTGAGGCTTTTAACATGTTATGCATGTGATGTTTGCATGATATGGTACCATTTAGCATGTAATTTCAGTTCATATAGTGTAGTCACACTCTCACGCACTTCACTCCTTCATTGCTTTTGAGGGTTGTGTATTGTGTCTTGTTTGTGGCCTAATATGTATGCATGTTTGTCTAGTCCTTTGAGCTTCAATTTTAGCATGTCTTGGCCTCTGATTTGGCATGATTGAGCTCTATCCAGAGCTGGTGTGGTTATTTAGGCTATGTATTGCATGCCTCTTGTATGATGCTCTTTACTAGCCTTAGTGTTTTGGGCCCTTAACATGTCTTGCATGCATTACTTACATGATAGAGTCTTGTGCATGCCACTTTAACATTGAAATATCTGCCACCTCTTCTCATTAGAGGACACTCACATTACACTTAACCGGTTAAAGAATGGATCGGTAATGTTAAAATGTGTAAACAAGAATCAACCAAGTAAAACATGCCAAGATAAGCATGTTGTTTGCATTGCATGGTGTTCAACCGGACGTTATGTTGAACACAAGGTAAATTGGTTCATTTCATACTCAAAGTGATGAAAATGAACAAATTCCCTTTGTCTCCATTGCCTTTGATCTTCCATGATAAGGTAGTGGACTTGAGTCTTGTTTGCAGTGCATTTATTGAATGTGTACAAGATTGGATCTTTGGTTATCATGCATTCCAAACGGTTGATTGATGGTTTTGGATCCAATGGTGCCTCTCCCTTAATGTTTTGAGATGATAAGGAGTGGCACAGCACATACATGTTCTTGGGAGACCCTCCATTTTCCTCTATTTTGTGCTCTGTTGTAGCTTAGTGTCACAGCACACCAGTGGCCGGCAATGCCACATTGATGGTCGGCACCCTTGCATTGTTGGCCGGCAAGTGGCCGGCAGTAGCTCCTCATGGCCGGCAGGCCACTGGTGCACTCCCCAGCATGGATTTGGTAAGTTTTAGCAGAGAGTTCTTGAAGACACCCAACAAACAGAGCCTCTAAAGAGAAAACCAGAGAGCTTTTCGGGGCGAAAACCAAGCATGCATATTCTTCTTATTCGAACAGAGTTGGAGCAGCTCAGTTTAATGCTTACTTGTTAGTTAGCATCAATTTGTAATTCGATTAATTTGTTAATTAATTAAATATTGTAATAATTAAGTAGCTTAGTTTAACTATTTCTTTATTGGTTTGTAATAATTAGTCTAATTAGCTTAACTAAATTAGTTAGAGCATCTTAGCTTAGATTAGCTTAGTTTATTCGGACCCTATAGATACCCCATTTTTGACCGTCCTCAAGACTTGGACGTCATCGTTTGAACACTCGATGATTATCCGTGTTCGTGTTCGTCTTGAGTTCTTGGAGGTTTCGGCCGCGCGCCTTGCCTCGAGACCTCTCGACTTGTTTGTTTTGTGCTTGGTTGTAGACCAAACACTTTTGTGATTACTTCTAAGGGCAGGGAATGGCTTGTTGGCCATCCCACACCTCACCGGCCATGGCCTGAGGCCACCGGCCCTGTTTTCTTGCTACCGGCCAAAGGTGTTGGCCGGTCGGCATTGTTTTTGGTCAGCTGGCCATTGTTTTGATCAATCGGCCACTTTTTCTGGCTGAGCCCTTTTCTTGGGGAGGCTTGACCCTTCTAAACCTTTGGTTTAGCTTCTTGGGGGAGGCTTGACCCTTTTGAACCTTTGCCTAGCTTCTCCAAGAAGCTTGAACCTTTCTTAACTTTTTTAGGAAGCTTGACCCCTTTGCTCTAGCTTTCTCAAGAAGCTTGACCCTTTTTGCTTTAGCTTCCTTAAGAAGCTTGGCCCTTTGCTCCAAGCTTCTAAGAGAAGCTTGGACTTTTGTTCTTCTATAAGAGAGAGCCTCTCCCTCATTAGAAAAGGTTCAGATTTTTGGCCAAGGCTCCATACACATATATCTCTCTCTATATCTCCTCCATTTTAGCTCAAAAAGTGTAAGGTTCTTGGCCCCATTGCACTACAACTCTTAGCCTAACCCTTCCACCTTTGGTTTAAGCATCTTGGAGGCCATTTTCAGAGGCTAAGGGACTGGTTTTTGGGTCCAGAGCTGCTGGAGTTCTTGGCTACAAGGGTAACACTCTTTTTCCTTCTTTTATTCCTCATTTTTGCACAAGATTTTAGCCTGTCTTGCATGTTGTTTTGAGCTTAGTGTATAACTGATAAAAGTTCTGATTTTGCATGCTTTTGATCTTTGTTTAAGGTCACTTTTGTGTTTGAGGTTGTTTACCCCCTCTTAGGCCTTGTTTGGCCTCTTTTTTGTGTTTTTTTGTGAGCTTCGGGACCATCTTGTATTGGCCTTCTCACCTTCAGTGGTGGGGATGGTGTTTTGAGGTCCTAAGAAGGAGAGGGCCACCCCCTCTCCTTATTGTTTTGTTTACTTGCAGTTTTGGCCTTACAAAGGAGCTCATATTTTCATGCATCCTAAGCTTGGTTCAAGCCCCTTTTGGTGACTCTTAGGACTTGCCTAGCCTCTGTCCATAGCTGGTTTGGTCCCCTTTTGTTTGCTTCTTACATGTGTAGAGTAACCCCTTTCTTGGCTTATCAAAGGAGCACCCCATTCTAGCATGTGTTGAATATGTTTCAGTGGGTTTTTAGTCATATTTTTGCATGCCATGAATATGTTTTTGGCTGGTTTGGTGGTCCCTCATTTGCTTCACATGCTTGTAGTGTAAACCATGCTTACTAGCTCACATTGCATGTTGTTTTGACCCTCAATTCTAGCATATTTTGGCCATGTTTCAAACATGTTTTGTTCATATTTTGGGCTGTCTTAGCTCTATTTTTAGGCCTCTTGGTTGATTGGTGCTTTCCATGCATGGTTGTAGTGTAATAGCCTTGCTTACCTTTGAGTTTTGAAGCCCCTTGCATGCGTTGCTTGAGGTGTTTGCATGTTTTGGTATCATAGGGAATGCTATTTCAGAAGTTATATATATGCCATATTCTCATGTTTAGCATGCCTTCGATGCGTTTGAGAGTTGCATCATTATGCCTTGTTTATGAGCCTTTGCATGAGCTTCATTTTGGTGCATATCAAGCCCTCATTTTAGCTCATTTTGCCACTATTTAGGGACTGCATGAGGTCTGTTAGGAGTTGGTTTCATCATTTGTGCATTGCTTTGCATACCTCTAGTGTAATGTGCTTCACTAGTTTCGGTATTTGAGCCTTCCTACATGCATTGCACGAGTCGTTGCATCATTTCGGAGTCATTTTGTATGCTATTTCAGAGCTGGAGTGTATGCCATTGTACCTCATGTTTCGTCCTTGCCATGCTCTTGGAGAGTTATATTTTATGCCTTAGTCACGGGGCCATTGCATTGTGCATGTTTGCATGAGTTTTGGTGCCTTGATTCCATCATTTTTTGCCACTGATTTTGGCATGCTTCAGAGCTACCCATGTTAGTGTAAGTCCATCTTACCATGTTGTTGCATGCTTGTTTCATTTTGCATGTTGTTGCATGCTATACATGTCCACATGTTTAGGTTGTATGCCTATTGCATATTGCATGTTAACATGCTCATGTTGCATTAGATTTGTTGCACACTTGAGTTATTTGCATGCTTGCTTGCTTGCGTAGGTTGCATTGCATTGTGTTTGCATCTCTTGCCTCCTGATCAATCATGATAGAGGTTGGAGCCCTTTATGTGTTTTGTGAATTTCATTCCATATTGAGTTGCACACTTGACTCTTTGGCCATCATGCATGGAAATGCGTGATTGGTGGCCTGAGGGTCGAGGACCATCCTCCCTTGAGTTCATAACATGATAAGGAGGGTGGTCGTGCACACAATGCTTTGAAAATGCATTGCTATGCTCTGTTTGCCCTCTGCTACTGCAAAACATGATTCTGCAGGAAGAGTTGGCCGACTGACCACATTTAGTGCCGGCCGGCTATTCATTTCTAGCCGAGAGCTCCACTTATGGCCGATGACCATTTCCAATGGCCGATGGCCTTTCCTTTTGGCCGGTGACCTTCCACAGTGCTCAGAAGGTGGTTCAGAAGCATCCTGGAGACTTGTGCAGTTTTCAGAAGTGCAGAGTAGTGTAGACAGAGGCAACATAAGTATGGCGATGGATTTCCGAGCGAAACAGAACATGCATGCATTTATCCCTCTTCCCGAGGCCTCTTTATTGCTTTCTTAGCTTAATTAATTCATTTAATTAATTAAGTATTGTGTCATAATTAATTAGCTTGTTAGTTAGTTAATTTGTATTATTCTTTCGGTCCCTCCAAGAGAGGACAAATTGTGTAATAAGCGTGCGTGTGTGTGATGCATGTCTTCTAACCCCACGTCTTTCTCCCTTTTATTTAACCGTTTATAATGGTTAGTTTTAGGGCACGTTTCAATTAGCATACTTATGATAGCATGTTTGCACACATTCATTCGTATTGCATGCACTAGGCTCGGCGCATCATGCTAACTGCATTGTATTTCAATTCCAATTTGAATACATGTATCAAGTTGCATTTCACATGACATCTTAGAATAGCCGAGCCTGTTTCTAGTTGCATTTTGCATGTGTTGCATTAGCCATCTTAACATGAACTAAGATCATGTATTTGATTACTAACTAGTTTTTGTTTTGGCTTGGAGTACTAGGTAAGCATTTATGCTTTAGCATCCTTGCATGTGTGTGAGTGTTGCCATGACAGCAATGAGGCTATTTGTGTATGTGATGTAACTGCCTGAATGCCTGTGGGTGAAGGTTGGATTGCTTGAATTGGGACAATTCATTGAAATCCGTATTTTAGCCCACTTGCGAGTAGCAAAACTCAAACTATTTTTCCGAACAAACGGACATGCAATGCTTTATTCCAAATTAGGCGATCTAGTCTATACTTGTTTTGCTGTGCGTATCACATAGTAACTCTAGCTAATTAACCAAAATAAGAACACATGTGTTTTCAAAAACAAGATATCATGTTTAGTAGTGGCCGATCTTTGATCGGGCGAGCGGGGGTGCTCATAGCTGACCTTCTCCAATCGTACCCAAGTTCCTAAGCCGAGGCAACTTTGGTGATGACGGACATGTGGCCTTAGGCAACAAGTCTGCGTTTCCTAAATTTCCCCAAAATAAAACATTTAGGTGGCGACTCTGTATTTGACAAAGCAGTCCATGTTTGGCACTTCTTTCTAAAAATCAGTTTTCCAAAACGATTTGTCGGATTTGGACTTTTTGGTGATTTATCAATCTCACATCGCACATTGTGAGATCAGATTAAGAACTGTGACATTTGAGAGTCCGAACTGTAGTGAGCCCAAATGAACAGAACGGGATTCCCTCCCGGGACGTTCGGGTACGTCTACAGACCCTCCTGTGAGAGGGCATATTGTTGTAATAAGTGTGCGTGTGTGTGTGTGCATGTCTTCCAACCCCATTTCTTTCTCTCTTTTACTTATCACTTTCGATGGTTAGTTTTAGGGAACGTTTTGATTAGCATACCTTATGCTTTGTATGTTTGCATCATTCATTTGTCTTGCATGCACCGGGCTCGGCGCATCATTCAAACCGTATTGTATTTCTGTACGGGGAGCAAATATTCCGGAAAGCCCGTACTCTTTTCTTCCGTGCTTCGTTTAAGTCCGATCACCTGCGCGCAAACAATGGTGAGCTACTCGGCGGTGTGTGGCCGGAAAAACCCTCCGACGATCAAGTTAGCACACACCTTGAGATTGAGAGAAAGAGGGAGGGAGGTGTTTGAGTGTAAGAAATTCCTTACAAAGTGTTCATCTGTCGCGTATGGGGGGCGCAGACATGCTTATATACCCTCTGCGCCCCATATCCACTCCCAGTCATCTCTTGACACGTGGCTCCACTATCCCATCTGTCAGCATAAACCTTGCCGATCATCACCTAATCTCAACTGCTTGCCTACTCAGTAGGAGCTCGGCAGCCGAGCTGCTCTACCCGTTGCTGTGCCATGCCGTGCTTCATACCCAAGCACTTCACCGGCTAAGACCAAGGAGGACCGGGCTAGGCGGCATCTCGGCAAAGCCTAGACCGAGGCACCTCCTGTGGTCGGCCTTTCTGCCGGTCAAACAGTTACCTCGGCTGACCACGCCTTTCCGGGCGCCGGTCACTCAGCTTGTCTGGCTTCGGCCATCCCCTGATCGAGCAGCTCGGTCCGACCGAGCACTGCCTTGCCGAGCAGCTTCTTTACGGTCTGGGGCGGCACACACTCGGCCCAAGTTCTGCCCGGCCCAAGTTTTGGCAGCCCATCTGCGGGCGGATAGTCGATCATCTCGGCCCCATGCACCGTTGGGCTCTCAACGTGCTCGGCCGTTACCTCGGCCCAACTCCAGATCATAAATCACCCTCTCAATTGCCCTTTAATTCCGTCCGCGAAAGCATGACTGGGATTACTCACTTCGACCGAGATAACATTTCTCCGGTCTTCAAGATGCCAAACCTCGACCGGGCTAGTTAACATAACTGTCTGTAAACTTGCCCGGTTATACTCCTCGGCTGACATCCTTTACTTCGAAAGTAGCTCGGTTGGCTCTTCGACTCTTCAACCCGTCGCTTCAGTCCTGACGTCGCCATAAATGGGGACACGTGGCGGGCTGCCATTGGTCATCGAGCAGCCAACCCGTCGTTTTTGTCAGAATTTGAATTTGGGTGGCCTCTCGCTCCTACATATACAAGACCCCCCTTATACAATTTCTTCCTACTGCTTCTTTTCCATCTGACGCTTTAGAGCTTAAGCCATTTCCTCTCAACCTCAACTATCATTCTTCGTGATTGGAAGAACAGCTCCTGCCCTTCACAGGTAAGACCTTCGATCCCTCTTGAGTTGCTATTTTCTTTCATATTACACACATTAGGGTACAAAAACGTAGCTTTTAGGGCATAGACCATAGAAACCGTCCCAAAACCTCCCACTGTTCTTGGTGTTCTTCATCTTCCTAAAGAACACTGAAGAACTGGGGCGAACCGGGCTCCTGGTCTTCTTTTGATCCAAAAAACCCATCTGACCGAGCAAATAACATGTTTGTCTCAACCCCAGCAAAAACCGAGATAACAAAAGGACTTGGTCGCTCAACCGGGCTAACATCTGGTCTGCTTGGGCGACCGAGCTCCTTAGTTAGAATAGATAACCGAGCTGGTTTGGCACTCTTCATGACCGAGCTAAAGTCCAGCTCCTTTTGCGCGACCGCGCTCACTCGCACACTTGCCATCCTTTTCCTGTAGAGTCCAAGGGGACCACTGTCATTCCTAAGGCTCTCAGGACCGAGCAGCAACCAATTACACAGTGCCAAACCCCTCAGTCGGGATACTAAGCCCGCCACAAATGAGGAAATTCCGCTTCCTAGTGGATACTCCGACCGCGCTAGCTGCTTTCAGGGAGGAGTACGGCGTCCCGGCCGATGTCCACCTGGAGCTCGCAGAAGAAGAGACCACGCCTTGGGGTAGAACAGAACAATGCCCCTTCACCGTGCTGTCGGTCGTCGAAGGAGGACTCCGCTTCCCTCTGAACCCACTCATCATCGAGCTCTTACGCCGAACCGGGCTAGCACCCACCCAAGTGTCTACCAACACTTACCGGATAATAAACGGCGTGCACGAGCTAAACAACCGGTTAGGCATTAGCCTAGGTTTAGCCGAGATCCTGCGCCAATACACCTTAGGCCACACCGGCGACGGTCTCGCCTATTATCTCAAGATTAGACCGGGCAGAGAGAAAATCGTGACCGGCACACCAGACAAGGATCTTCACGACGATGATTTCTTCTGGGTGTCTGGTAATTACGAGACAGCCAAGGTACCGGGCTGGATGATTAGCAAAAATTTTGGGAGCACATGTAAGCCGCGCAAATTATCTCGATTAATACACTCTTTTCACGTTTCTGTACCTTAATCATTATCTTCCTTGTTTCTTTTGCAGCCATCCAAGCCTTACAAGCCAACTATAATTTCCCCAACGTAGAGGCAATCAGGACCGCGCCTCGCTACCGCGACTGAGATTGCAACCAATTGCTCGGCTACAGCCCCACATACAGATACTCCGCTCCCCGCCGGAGTAAAGTTACTGACTTCCTCCGAGCTCCAACACCTCCACCGGATCCTACTCTGCTAGACGTTCCCCTCATTCGCCTGACCGAGGAACAAGAAATGGCCAAGCGCAGCAGCATCAAGAACCTGCTCACCGGCACGTCCGCCGAGCTGCCGAGCGTTGTAACTCGCTCGCCAGCCGCCGGTCAATCCAGTGGCACTGTGGTCGCCCTTGCTTCTCAAACGATCGGGCAATCCAGCCGAGAGCCCTCTGCACGACGTGCCGGCAAAAGAGCTCGGGCAGACCCATCCGCCGAGCTAGTCGCCGAGCTCACTACCGAGCATCCATCTGACGCACCCGTCCCAGTGCCGGCCTGGCGTCCACAGTTGAAGCACCGGGGTCAAGACATCCCGGCAACGGCTTCGATCAAGGCTGACAAAGAGCATCTGCTCGCCTTCGATCTGTCCAAAGCTCTTCTACTACCGAGCGACGTGGTCGGCAACGACCACGTCCCTGACACTCGGTTGGTCAAATCATCAGTGAAGTCTATGGCTAGGGTAAGTCAATGTTCCTCTGAAAATTTCACAAGTGTTTGCCCAGTTCCTTTTCTAATCAACTTTGCTTTTTACAGGCCATTCAAAAACAACACCTGGTTTTGGAGTGCATCCACAGACTTCGGTAAAAGGCCAATGACACAGCCAGCCAGCCAGGTCGAGAGCCTTCAAGCCGAGCTCGGCTGGGCTAAGTCTTCCCTTGAGATCGCCAACGCCGATAATAACAGACTGCTCGGTCAGCTGGATGCGGCCGAGAAGAAACGGGATGAGCTCCAGACCGAGGTAGACATGCTCAAAAAGTCGAAGAAGAAAGCATGCCGAGCTGCCAATAATGCCGGTTTTAACGAAGCCGAGCAGAGCTACAAGAAGCAATGCTTTGCAACACAAGACATCTACTTCAAGGCTGGCTGGAAGTCCACCTGCGAACACCTCGGCCAGGGCTCTGACACCGACGTATTTTCCAACCCTCCTCTAGCTTCGCTACCGGTCTACCTCATGCCTTATGCAAACCACGTCTTCAGCGCTTTGCAAGCTGAGGCCGAGGAAGGACTTGAAGAGGGAGACGGCGAGACAGATTCTGAGGCAGAGGAGGCCGAGGTGCAAGAGTAGCCCGGCAATGATGAGCCCGGTGCCCAAGACGCAAATCCAACCATCAACCTTGATGCTGGCGATGACGAGTTTACCAATCTCTCCCCCCTAGTTTAGTTTTCTTTTCTTTTTTGTATTTTTGCTTTCAACGCATCTGATGTAACCGGGCTCTGTCCCCACTTTTTGTATTGATTTTCTTGACAATGAAAAATTCAAATTTTGCCAAGTGTTTGCACGGTAGTCATCAATTCCAACTTCAGCAAAATGTCTCGGTATAAATCATTGTTTAAACAAAACACCTCGTCAACCGGAATTCATAACTCGGTTGAAGTACTTAGGCAGAACAAAACAATAAATTTATAAACCGAAATAACCATCCCGGCTGGTAATAACAAAGTTGAACAAATCATCAACACTTCCAACAGGAGTAAATCATCTCGGTTGGGAATCCGAGGTTGGACAAAACACCAACTCTTCCGACCGGAGTACATCATCTCGGTTGGGAATCCAAAGTTGGACAAAACACCAACTCTTCCAACCGGAGTACATCATCTCGGTTGGGAATCCGCAGTTGGACAGAACACCAACTCTTCCAACCAGAATACATCATCTCGGTTGGGAATCCGCAGTTGGACAGAACACCAACTCTTCCAACCGGAGTACATCATCTCGGTTGGGAATCCGCAGTTGGACAGAACACCAACTTCTTCCAACCGGAGCAAACCATCTTGGTTTTTTATATTAAAACAACAGTCCAAGTGCTAAATCAAAATGACTTCTATAGATTGACAAAAAGATTTACATGGTGAAGTGCAAGCCAAAAAATTCCTTTGCACAAGAAAAGAAAGCAAAAACTTAAAAGTAATACAGTTTCAAGTTGGCCTCATTCCATGGTCGGGGTATTGCTCTTCCCTCTAGGTCCTTCAAGTGGTAAGCCCCCTTGCCCGCCAGACCGGTGATCTTGTAGGGTCCTTCCCAATTTGCCCCTAGTTTGCCTTCTCCTGGCACCAGGGTGTTGCCCATAACCTTCCTCAAAACCCAATCACCAACCTTGAATGGTCTGGGGTGCACCGTCTTGTTGTATTTCTTGGAGAGCTCTTGTTGGTAGGCGGCCACATGGATGAGGGCCTTCTCTCGACACTCTTCCACTAGGTCCAACTCCAAGGCAATAGCCTCGGCGTTCAGTTCGGGCTCGAAACTCTCGCTTCTTAGGGTAGGCATGCCAACTTCCAAGGGTATGACCGCCTCCATGCCATAAGCCAAAGCATATGGAGTTTCCCCGGTAGATCGTCGCGGGGTTGTTCGGTATGCCCAAAGGACGCTGGGTAATTCCTCAGCTCACTTTCCCTTTGCCTTCTCCAGCCGTTTCTTCAATCCATCCAGTATAGTCTTGTTTGATGCCTCGGCTTGACCATTAGACTGCGGGTAAGCCGGGGTGGAGTTGTAGAATTCTATCTTCAAATCTTCACAAAATCCTCTGAATAGGCAACCGTCAAACTGGGTGCCATTGTCAAAGATCAAAATCTTGGGGACGCCAAACCGCGTGACCACGTTCTGCCAGACAAACCGCTTCACGTCTTTTTCTTTGATGGTTGCCAAAGGCTCAGCTTCAACCCATTTCGTGAAGTAATCTGTGGCGGCAATGAAGAATTTTCGGTTGCCCGGTGCTGTTGGCAGTGGCCCCACTATATCTAGCCCCCACATGGCTAAGGGCCAAGGACTGGTGAGGGGAAGAAGTTCTCTGGCAGGTTGATGGATCTGATGGGCGAATTTCTGGCATTTTTCGCACTTGCGGACGTATTTTTGTGTGTCGGCCTGCATGCACGGCCACCAGTATCCCTGCGAAATAGCTCGGTAGGCCAAGGACCTGCCCCCTATGTGGCTGCCACAAATGCCTTCGTGAATTTCGTACAAGAAGGCCTCCATACTATTCGGGTGCACGCACTTTAGATAAGGACCAGTAAAGGACTTTTTATACAGCGCACCAGATGGAGAGAGACAAAACCGCGCTGACTTCACCCAGATTTTGTGGGCTTCTTTCTTGTCAGTTGGTAGAGTCTGGTCTCTGAGGAATAAGATCAAGGGGTCCATCCAGGAAGGACCTAGCGCGGCGCAGAGTACATCCGTCTACCCGGCGTCTTCAATGCTTGGCCGCGGAAGAAAGTTAATTAACAAGGGATTTGGAGACGTACTGTCTACCATGGAAGCGAGGCCGGCCAGTTCATCAGCTCGGCTGTTTTCTTCACGACCAATTTGTTGGACTCTGATTGCCTCAAACAGCTTGATATGCTCCCTGACCAGAGCTTGGTACTTCGCCATTCTGTCGTCCTTGGCTTCGTAAATCCCAGAGACTTGGTTAACCACAAGCTGGGAATCACTATACACCAGGAGCTTGGTGGCCTTCATTTGAATTGCGCTCTTGAGCCCGGCGAGAAGGGCCTCGTACTCCGCCTCATTGTTAGATGCTGGGAAGCCAAGCGTGATAGAATGTTCAATGGTTAGGCCATCCGGGGAGATAAGAACGATACCTAGGCCGGCACCATGACGGTTGGACGCTCCATCAACAAAAAGCTTCCACATTTCCCCCACAAAAAGCTTCCAGCAGTCTGATGGGTCCTGAGAGTTGCGAAGGGCAATGGGATCACAGCTGCTTGGCTGTGCGGTTTCAAGTCCTGTGTTGACCGGTTCCAATTCAGTCCCAATGGGTGATTCGGTACCAGACTCAGCAAGTTGATCTGTGATGCTCAAGTCTGTAGGCGAATCATCAAGTTGCGGTGTTAAGCCGGCCGCAGGTTCTGAGCTGTGTGGGTCCATTCCTTCCCCTCTTGATGATTCGGCACCGGACTCAGCAAGTTGATTTGTGATGCTCAAGTTCGTAGGCGAATCATCAGGCTGCGGTGTTAAGCCGGCCGCAGGTTCTGAGCTGTGTGGGTCCATTCCTTCCCCCCTTGATGATTCGACACCGGACTCAGCAAGTTGATCTGTGATGCTCAAGTTCATAGGCGAATCATTAGGTTGCGGTGTTAAGCCGGCCGTAGGTTCTGAGCTGTGTGGGTCCATTCCTTCCCCCCTTGGTGATGCGGGACCGGACAGAACGGATGTTTCGGTGATATTTAACTCCGTCATCGCATCACCGGGTGGTAAAACCGTGCAAACTGAGGGTGCTTCAATGGTGCGCGCAAACTCCGCGTCGCTACCTCCTCTAACTGGTTGTACCTCGGTTGGTCTGGCGTGCATCTCATCATCTGCCACGGTAATATCGACCGGGCATACCGGATGAGTGCTAGGTGAGAACTCGGCGATGAAATTTGCCAAGGTCTGGGCTTTGATAGCGGTGGGCGACTGGAACTTCACATCAAACTGTCCCAGCTCGACCGCCCACTTAAGAATTCGGCCTAAAAAGTCTGCCCGTTCAAACAAGGCCTTGAGGGGAAACTCGGTCAGTACGACGATGGTATGGGCGTGAAAATAATGCGCCAACTTCCTTGAAGCCATCATCAGTGCCAACGCAAGCTTTTCCAGCGGCAAGTACCTCGTCTCAGCCGGCAGCAAGGTCTTACTGACATAAAAAATTGGGAAGTGCTTGATTCCTTCAGCGCGGACTAGCACGGCACTGACCGCGTGTAGGGAGACGGCAAGGTAAAGGTAAAGTTCCTCTCCCGGCTTTGGTGTAACCAACAGTGGCGGAGTAGAGAGATATTCCTTGAGCTCAGCCAAAGCTCGGTCACACTCTGCATCCCATGAGAACTTTAACTTCAATGCTTGAAAGAAAGGGCGGCAGCGATCTGATGACCGGCTTATAAACCGATTAAGCGCGGCGGCCATCCCAGCCAGATGCTGCACGTCCTTGGCCGAGCTGGGCTGTTTCAATTCTTGCACGGCTCTGATTTGAGTAGGGTTTGCTTCGATGCCTCGGTTCGTGACTAAGAATCCCAAAAATTTTCCGGATCCCACGCCGAAGGCACACTTAGACGCATTCAAGCGCAGCTTGTGCTTCTTTAGAATGGCAAACATCTCAGCTAAGTCGGACAAATGGTTTGCTTCATGTCGGCTCTTCACCACCATATCATCGATGTAAGCCTCCATTGTCCGGCCAAGCAAAGGAGCAAACATTTTGGTCACCATTCTCTGAAAGGTTGCCCCGGCGTTCTTCAAACCAAAAGGCATGACTCGGTAGCAGAAGAGTCCCCTTGGAGTCATGAAAGAGGTGATCTCTCGGTCAGGCCCATGCATGGCGATCTGGTGGTAGCCGCGGTAGGCATCCAAGAAACTGAGCCTATTATGTCCAGCCGTCAAGTCCACTAGCTGGTCAATGCGCGGCAAAGGGAAGCTATCTTTGGGACAAGCTCAGTTGACTGTCTTATAGTCGACACAAACTCGCCACTTTCCATTCTTCTTGGGCACCATTACTGTGTTGGAAATCCACCGAGGGTAGTGCACTTCTTGAATTGCTCGTGCCTCCAGCAGGTTCTTAACCTCCTCTGCAACTACCTCGGCGTGATGCAGTGCCGATCTCCTTGTTCGCTGGATGACTGGCTTTGCTCCTGGGAAGACATTGAGGTGATGGCAGATAAAACTTGGATCGAGGCCAGGCATGTCGTAGGGCGACCACGCGAAGACTTCAATGTTGGCCATCAAAAACTCAACCATCTCGGTCCTCTCTATGGCCTTGAGACTTGAGCCGAGCAAGAAGAACTTGTCCGGCTGTTCTGTATCAATTCGCACCTCAACCAATTCTTCGATAGCTTTATCCTCGGCCTTGGTGCCCACATCATCCAAGACACCCTGGTCTTTCGGTCCCTCAATCATTTGAACGAATCCTTTGGCAGCTCGGCTTCCGTTGACCGCCACGAAACACTGTTTGGACATGACTTGATCGCCCCAAATCTCCTCAATTGCCCCCATAGCCGAGGGGAATCTCATTACTTGGTGGAAAGTCGACGCTACAGCCTGCATTGCGTGAAGCCATCCCCTTCCAAGGATAAGGTTGTACATCGAAGGCACTTGCAGCACCCAAAACTCCACTTGCTTGACCACGGATCCCGCTTTGACCGGCAGGATAATCTTGCCCAAGGGCCACTCCGGTTGCGAGTTGAATCTAACCAGTGGCGAAGTTGCTGGAGCCAAGTCCGTTTCACGGAGTTTGAGCTGCTTGAACGCTTCATAATACATGATCTCGACCGAGCTTCCCTGATCGATCAAGATCCGTCTAACATCGAATTCTTTGACGCGTAGTGTTACTACCAGGGCATCGTTGTGTGGCGTCTGAATACGCTCTAGGTCCCTTGAGGTGAAACTAATCACATCTTTTTCCTCTGTTTTCCCCTTTTTGATGGCAGGTTGTACCGACAAAACCTCCCGTATATGTTTTGCCTTTTTTATCATGCCCCGGAGCTCGCAAACACGCTCCGGTTCTATGATACCGTGGATGACATTAATGACCCCCTGTGGTGGTGTGTCTCGGTCATCCTGTTCCCTGGGATTGACCGGAACCTGGTTCGGCTTTACGCCGCCATCAATGTAAAGATCTAGATGCTCGGCCGCGACCAGCTCTTCTAAGTGTTGCCGAAAGGAAAACAATCCTCTGTCCGGTGGCCCCTCTCACGGTGGAATGTGCAATGATACCGCGGATTGTAGCCCTTCTGTCCATCGCCCAACTTAGCAGGAAATCGGACATACTCCTCGTCTCGAATTTCACTAAGTATGCGATAAATTGGAATCTTGAAGACTGTGGTGATGCCAGTCCTCGCCTTCATCTTTCTGTTTGCGTCCGCTACGTCATCTTGGGGGTAGTCATCCCGGTCATTCCGACGTCCTCTACCCCGGTTTTTACGATTCGACCCACGGTCCGATTCCTCTGCTCGGTCACTTGAGCGGCTGGGCTCTTGCCCAACTGCGTGCACTTTGCCTGCTGTCTTCTTGTCTATTGCTACTGGAGTGGCCTTCACAGTAGAAGCTGTCGCGTCATCCTCTACGCGGATGTGTTCATTGATGCGCTGCATGAGCTGGCCCATGGAGGTCGGCTGGTGCATAGTAAGCGAGTCCCGCAGTCTATGTCCGACCGGGAGACCACGCTTGTATTGCGTGATTGCAAGGTTGACTGGGCAGTCCAAGATTTCGTTGAAGGTTTCCCAGTACCTTGAGTTGTATGCCTTCAGTGTGTCGCACGGTTCCATCTTGACACTTAGCAAGTGATCAACTTCCTTTGGTGTTTTCGTGTTGGTTTTGAAGCGTGTAACAAACGCCTCGGCCAACTGGTGCCACCTCTGTATGCTCCCTTCCGGCAACCTCTCGAACCATTTTAAGCCCAGCTCGCCTAAACTTGACGGGAAGATTAGACACATAAGTCCGTCGTTTCGCCTATGTCCGGCCATAACCTGTCGGAAGTGGCTTACATGCATGTAGGGATCGGTTTTTCCGTCATAGAGTGTGAACTTAGGGTGGTGGAAGCCTACCGAAAGCGGTGTTGTTTCTATTTCCAAGGCGAAAGGGGTGGCGCTCAGCCTGGCCAAGTCCGTATCTTCAAAGAGTGGCACCGCCTGGCGGGGTGAAGGCATTCCGACCTCCTCGCTGGCGTGAACCCCATAGGATAACCGCTGGAACGCCGGTATTCTCTGGGTTTCGCGCCGGCGAGCCCGCTCCTTTAGGACTGCCCGCAAATCCTCTGAATGAGCGGGGAAAGAATACCTCGACGTCGTCTCTGGACGTGAGGGTTTGTAGGTGCTGTCCTGCGTGCTTGACTTCTCTGCACCGGCGTCGGAATCACCAACCTGGTAACTTCTGGTAATTGATATGGACTGTGTACGTCGCTGACTCTGTCCCCCTGAACGGCGGGATGGGGTGCGCTCACTGTGGTCTCCCACTCTAGCTACACCTTTCCCTTTGACATGCCGCTTCAGGTCCTCCATCTCCGCCGCCATTCGCCGAATGACAGCATCTTGGTCCCTCAACTTACTTTCCAGTCGCCTGGCGTGTGAGTCTCTCCTCCGCCGGTGACCATCTGGACTCCGTGAATGACCATGACTTCTTCCGCGCTTATCCCGCGCGTCTACTGACTGTCCTCCAGTGGGCGTCCCCAAGTCCGCCATTGGATGGATGGCGGGAGGACCTTCTCTCCTTCGGGTGAACTCTGGGGTGGCTCCATCTATGGCAGACAACGGAAACTCGTCGTTGTTCGCCATGGACGGCGATCAGATGAACCAAGAAGGCAAGGTTTTGTCTGTCAAGCTTCCCACAGACGGCGCCAATTGTACGGGGAGCAAATATTCTGGCAAGCCCGTACTCCTTTCTTCCGTGCTTCGTTTAAGTCCGATCACCTGCGCGCAAACAATGGTGAGCTACTCGGCGGTGTGTGGCCGGAAAAACCCTCCGACGATCAAGTTAGCACACACCTTGAGATAGAGAGAAAGAGGGAGGGAGGTGTTTGAGTGTAAGAAATTCCTTACAAAGTGTTCATCTGTTGCGTATGGGGGGCACAGACATGCTTATATACCCTCTGCGCCCCATATCCACTCCCAGTCATCTCTTGACACGTGGCTCCACTATCCCATCTGTCAGCATAAACCTTGCCGATCATCACCTAATCTCAACTGCTTGCCTACTCAGTAGGAGCTCGGCAGCCGAGCTGCTCTACCCGTTGCTGTGCCATGCCGTGCTTCATACCCAAGCACTTCACCGGCTAAGACCAAGGAGGACCGGGCTAGGCGGCATCTCGGCAAAGCCTAGACCGAGGCACCTCCTGTGGTCGGCCTTTCTGCCGGTCAAACAGTTACCTCGGCTGACCACGCCTTTCCGGGCGCCGGTCACTCAGCTTGTCTGGCTTCGGCCATCCCCTGATCGAGCAGCTCGGTCCGACCGAGCACTGCCTTGCCGAGCAGCTTCTTTACGGTCTGGGGCGGCACACACTCGGCCCAAGTTCTGCCCGGCCCAAGTTTTGGCAGCCCATCTCCGGGCGGATAGTCGATCATCTCGGCCCCATGCACCGTTGGGCTCTCAACCTACTCGGCCGTTACCTCGGCCTAACTCCAGATCATAAATCACCCTCTCAATTTCAATAATACGTGTTTCAAAGCATGTTATCAAGTGTTGCATTCATATGCCATCTTAGATAGCCGAGTCTATTTTAGTTGTATTTTTGCATGTGTTGCATTAGGCACTTAACATAGTTAAGATCATGCATTGATTTCTAATTAGCTTCTGTTTTGGCTGAGAGTACATTGTAAGTGTTTACGCTTTAGCATCCTTGTATAAGTGTGAGTGTTGCCATAATAGCATGCTTGCCATGAAGCTATGTGCTTATTTGATAAACTGCATGAATGCCTGTGGATGAAGGCTTTATTACCTGAATTGGAACAATTCATCAAAATGTGCGTTTCTAAGCCCACTTGAGGTGGCAAAATCATGTTTTAAGCCCACTTGAGGGTGGCGAATCCGCGTTTTAGCCTACTTGCGTGTAGCATCTTCAAACTATTTTTGAAAAACAAACATGAGATGTTTTGTTCCAAATCGAGCGATTTAGTCTATACTTGTGTGTTGTGCACATCACATAGTAAGTTAGCTAATAATCAAACAAGAACACATGTGTTTTCAAAAATAACATATCATGTTTAGTAGAGGCCGATCCTTTGATCGGGCGAGCGGGGGTGCTCATTTCATGACCTTCCCCCCTCGTACCCGAGTTCTCGAGCCGAGACAACTTTGGTGACGACGAACATGTAGCCTTTGGCACGAGTCAGGATTTCCTAAATTTCCTAAAATAAGATATTTAAGTGGCAACTCTAAAATTTGGCAAGGCAGTCCATGTTTGGCGCTTTTTGATTAAAATCGATTTTCTAAAACGATTTGCCGGATTTGGACTCTTCGGTGATTTATTAGTCTTACATTGCACTTTGTGAGATTAGATTCAAAACCGTGACAGGAGTCCGAACTATAGTAGCAGGAACCCAATTCACGCCCTCTCCAAAAAAGGAGGCGCGCGGAGAGAGTTCTGGGCGGTCTACACAAGCCGACGTGAAAGTTAGGGTTAGACTTACCGTCGTATATTTGGAATCTCGGCATGTGGAACCTTTTCGAGGCCTCAAATTTGTCCAACTCCACCGAGAACTGTGTTCTCAGCTTGACCGAAGAAGTTACCTCGGCATCTTGTCACTTCCTCTGGAGGTAATCCCTCAGATCCTCCTTGGTCCGTCCAGGAGCTCGACTATCAACAGATTTTCAGCCTTTTCAGTGCGCTGCTCCCAGTATCGTTATGAGTCTTCTTGGACCTTTCTCCATTAGTTGTATCGAAATACAGTTCCTTTCGTTGAACATGTCGATGTTCTTTGGGGTCGGCTTCCTTGCTACGATGCGTCCTCCGAGAATCTCCCCTTCTCGACTCTCCTCGCCCGACCTCCCTTGAAGGCCGATGAGAGTGTTCCTCGGTCCTGGTGTGCTGGGGGACTGTA
This sequence comes from Camellia sinensis, assembly GCF_055761805.1. Classification (NCBI taxonomy): domain Eukaryota; kingdom Viridiplantae; phylum Streptophyta; class Magnoliopsida; order Ericales; family Theaceae; genus Camellia; species Camellia sinensis. The sequence continues at coordinate 9,347,012 of NC_138968.1, forward strand.
GGGATTGTTTTCTGCCCTTTCTGGGCATTGTTTTTGGCCGCTGGAATCGGCGTATCTTGTAACGGGAATGGTGGCTGCATGACGTTGTTCTGCATCATAAAATTGACGACCGATTGCAGGTCCACCAATTTGTTCGCCAATCCCTTTATCTCGCCGTCTCTCCGTAGGCATCTATCCTTTCATACTTAGAGGTCATCCTCGTTATAGTACCCGCCCCGGTCTGACTTCTTTGGTACGTCGCCCTCTTTGCCGACGTCTTTCTCTTCGGGATTTTAACCCCGAGTTTCTTCGTTGCGGTTATCCTCCTGCATGTTAGGGTCAATGTGCTTACCACTCCCAGCGAGGATGTCGTCCCTAACCTTTTCTTTCTGTCTATCGTTGGCCATCTATTCTCCTTTCTTTCCCACAGACGACGCCAAATTGTGTTTGCTATTTTCTGACCATACTGCCCAACAGGTACTCAACTGGAGAACATTGGCAGAATAGATTGCACCTAAACGACCTGTCACATAAAGAAAAAGACTCCAGCGGTGGTTCGTCCACCCGGGGGCACTCCGACGATCAAGTCAGTTATCTCTCAAAGATAGCAAAAGTGTTTAACTCACTATTCAGAATACAAAAAGCGTACCTTAGACCCACGAGGGTGCCTCTCTTTTGTAGCCAACACTAACCTGGTCCTTGTAGAAGCCTAGCTTCTCTTGGACTCTGGCTTAATGCCTATCCTGGATTCTCAAACAGATAGAAATAAACTCTCTAAGAGCTTTATCTTTATCCAGACTAAGGTCCTCTCCCATTTTAGGACTCTTGTAACTTATCCGCTCATCTCGGATTCCGATATCCGTAGATAATCTCGACCTAGCCGAGATCACCTCGGCGTCAAGTCAAGGACACGTGGCACCTCGGCTGGTACGTCATCTTGGCCACGTGTTGCTATCCAAAAAATATGTCCCCACAACTTGGCCACGTGTTGGCCACGTGTTGCTATCATCTCTCACACTATCATCATAATAAACACTCTTGTACTTAATCCCCTTACTAATAATTCCCCCATTAACAAATTCTTCAATAACAACTCTCTCACTAACAATTTTATTCAACCTAATCTACCAAAAAAATGTGGCATATTTTACTTTTCCTCACTGCCTGCCAAACAACATATTGATCGAACAAACCAGTGATACCACCTCTCCGTCATCTTCCTCCTTCCCTCCATTTATTCCTATCCATCTCCTTAGCAATAGATAGATTTGTTGCAAAAAGGGCAACCAAAATTAATACTTCTGCAGTTCCATCTGATTCATAAGCAACTAAAGTCTCATTTGGCAACATCACTTTTTGGCCTAAAAGTTAAAAAGTAACTAAAAGAAATCAAAAAGCCAACAACCTATGTCAAAAAGCCAAAAATTCTATTTTTTCTATACTTTTTACACATCTTTTAATAAAAAGTTAAAAAATTATTTCAAACATACTAATTTTTTTATATCATATTTTAACTATAAAGTCAAAAAATTACTAAAAAAAATCTGTTCCCAAGCAAAAATCAAGTGAAAAAATATTTTCATGTGGTTTGAGATTTTTAGATTTGGGTCTTTATGTGATTTGATATGTATTTCTTTACTCTATCGTGGGTTTGAGTGCTCTGTTTTATTTTTATTTTTTATTTTTTATTTTTTCATGACTGAATCTATATTTCAGAATGCACACTTGCAATCATGTCTTAGTTGGATTGGAAGATCTAGTTCTTGATCTAATTTATTTTTTCTATTTTAAAAAATTTAACTTTTTTTTATAGTATAATTATTGCACTTTGAAAAAATTGATTTACAAAATTACTTAGTATATGTTTTGGAAAATATTAATTGTCATAATTGTACTTTTTATGTTGTTAATAAATTTAAAAGAAAGACAAAATGAGAAATTCATATTATTTTTATTTTTGATTTTTGAAAATAAATTAATATTTTGAGACAATAAAAAATGAAGTAAGGAACTAATATTTTGAAACGGAGGAAATATTATTTTTTCTTTTGGGTTTGAATATGGATTTCTTTTTTAATGGTTGTGATTTGTGTTTAGAATAGAAGAGAAGAATAGAGGGAGAGGAGAGGAAGCCAAAAAAGGATAGTGCAACGATTCAGAGAAAAGAGAGGTCGCGACGGAGGAGTGGCAGGAAGAGAAAGGAAGTAAGTAGCTGTGACAGAAGCAAAATAAATAATAGCAAAAAAAGGAAGCGAGGAGAGGAAAAAGAAATGGATTTTTTTACCTCCTTTTTGACATGTGGCTGTAGACACCCCATTTTTGACCGTCCTCAAGACTTGGACATCACCGTTTGAACACTCGGTGATTATCCATGTTTGTGTTCGTTTGGAGTTCCCGGAGGTCTCGGCTCGCGTGCCTTGCCTCAGGATCTCCGAACTCAACCGTTTAGTGTCTGGTTTTGCACCAAACACTTGTGTTTTGCCTTGGAAAGGCAGGGTGAGGCTTGTAGACCATCCCCACCCACCACCGGCATTGGCTAGATGCCACCGGCTGGTTTTTGCTGCCACTGGCAATATAGTTTGCCGGCCGGCACTCTTTGTTGCCGGTCAGCACTCTTTTGTGCCGGTCGGCACTCTTTTTGGCCAAGATGGCATTTTTTGCCGGCCGATTGCTGTTCATCTGCTTTTGCAGATATTTTTGGACAGCTGTATTGCTTTTGCTCCCCTCCATACACGTGTACGGAGGGATCTCCCTCTTGCAAAGCTTGTCTTGTAAGCTTTACAAGAGGCATATAGAGAGAGGCTCTCTCTAAGGAAAAAAGAGAGCTTTAGACATTTTTGAGGGAGGAAAATACAGAGGAAGCTCTGGTTTTCTAGGGTTAGGGTTAGACATACACAACCTATCTCTCTTTCCCTCTCATTTTGTACACTAGGTGTTTTGTGTCTCATTATTGCACACAAACACCTAGTGTTTCACCTTCCTCTTGGAGCTGAGGTTCTAAAGAGTGTGTTTTGAAGTTTTGGTGTTGGATTCAAGCTCAAGGAGGCCATTGGAGCATCTTTGTTGAAGAAGGCATCAAGGGTGAGATTCTAGTCCCTTTTTTCCCCATTCTTGCATCAATTTTCTACTAGTCTTAGAGCTGTTTTTGTGATTATTGTATAACATAAAAAAGTTCTGTTTTTAAGCCCTCTTTGTTGTTTATTAAGAGTGTTTTGTTGTTTGAGGGTTGTTGACCACCCTTAGGCCTTGAAAGGCCTCATTTTGAGCCATTTTGTGTTAGCTCCGGGATTTTGGTGTTGAGGTCTCTTCACCACTGAAATCTTGAGGGATTTCAGTGGTGAAGATGATGCTTTGAAGTCCTAAGAAGGAGAGGGCCACCCCCTCTCCTTGTTGTCCTTGAAAAGGGCATATTTTGGCCTCTCAAGGAAGCCTATGCTTGAGTGTGTGTTGAGCATGTTTGGTTTGTTTTTCACGCTTATATATCCATGATATAACATGATTTAAAGTTGGTTTTGGAACTCCATGCATGTTTAGCATAGTTGCCATGTAAAGCCTTGTTTATGCCTTAATGTGCCTTAGGTTGTTAGCCTTGTTGGAGCATGTTTTAGGCTTGTATTTGTGAAGTTTATGTGCTTATTTTGCCATGTTTTAGCTCTGTCCATAGTCGTTTGGGTTGATCTTTGCATGCATTATATAGCTCCTTTGTATTTGGGCTTGTTGGCCTTGAGTAAATGCATGTGTAGCATGCCATCTTTGCATTGTTTTGATGATTTGGAATCATCCTACATGCCATTTCAGTCCCATTTCCATGCTCGTTGGATTGCCTTGCATGTCTCTTTAATGCTTTGAAAGCATGTGTTGCAATGCTCCATGTTTTGGCCATGGTGTATGCCTTTGTATTTGGGCCATTTAGATGCCATCTAAGTAGTCCTTTAGCTTTGTTTTAACATGATAAACCTCTGATTTTGGTCCTTCTCTGCATGCCATGTTTGGTCATGTTAAGTGTAGTTCAATGCCTTATTGATTTGCTTTGAACACTTGGACCACTCTTTGCATGTTTTGGTTTGATTTATAACTTGATTTGGCATCATTTTATAACATGATTTTAGAGCTTATAATGCATGCTAATTTGTCCATGTTTCCTTCTTTCAAGTGTGCTTGAATGTTGTTTGATTTGTGCTTAAGTGTTGGCCCTTATGTGCATGTGTGTGTGCATGCCATTTAGCCCTCACTCTTTAGCACTTATTGGCTACTGTTTTAGGCCTTTTTAGAGTTGCTTAATTCATGTATAAGTCCATCTTGCCATCCATTTGCATTGCCATATGTATGCTTGCATGATTGCATAAGTGCCTTGCCATGTCACGTTGCATTCCTAGCTCGTATGCCTAGGTTGCATTGCATTTTGCATACATGCCTTGTTCCTTGAATTGGTGATAGGAATTGGGCCTAATTTGTTTGATTGGTTTACATGCATTTGAAACCAAAGTTGCATGCTTGGTTCCTTGGACCATCATGCATAGAAATACGTGATTGGTGGTCCGAGAACCGAGGCACATGTCCCTTTGAGTTATCACAGTGATAAGAGACATGGTTGATGCATACATGCCTTGAAATATGCTGCCATGCCTTGTTTTGCCCTCTGTTGCTGTGAGTTGCAGGTTCTGCAGGAATACCCTGCCGACCGGCAGTGTAATGTGCCGACCGGCACCATTTTCTCTGCCGACAGCTTCAACTTTGTGCCGATGGCCATACAACACTGCCGGTGGAAATTTCATCTAGCCGGTGATGATCCCCTCTGTCCAAGGATGTAGTCCTGAGGTTTTGACAACCTCCAGAGGAGGAAATGGAGGAAAACAGAGGCAGCTTGCGCATGGCGGCGCGCTTCTCGAGACGTTTTACTGTTTTCCTAAATTAGTTAATTTGTTAATTAATTAATTTGTAATATTTAATTAGCTTGCGTAGTTAATTAATTTGTAATATTTATTCGGTCCCTCCGAGCGAGGGCAAATCTGTAATAAGTGTGCGTGAGTGTGTGTATGTCTTCCAACCTCACGTCTTTCTTCCCTTTTATTTACCTGCTTACAATGGTAGATTAAGGCATGTTTAATTTAGCATACCTTATGCTATGCATGTGTGCATCCATGCATTTGTATTGCATGCATTAGGCTCGGTACATCACGCTAATTGCATCAATACTTCAATTCCCAAACTGAATACGTGATAATTGTGCATTTTCACATGACATGTTTAGGATAGCCGAGCCTATTCTAGTAACACTCTGTATGCGATGCATTAGGCACTTCACATGGACTTGGATCATGCATGTTTGCTAACAAGTTCTTTGTTTTGGCACGGAGTACTATGTAAGTATTTCCGCTTTAGCATATCACATGAGTGTGAATGTTACCATGACAGCATGCTTAACATGTGGCTAGATGCTTATGTGTTATAATTGCTTGAATGCCTGTGGGTGAAGGTTGGATTGTTTGAGTTGGAAAAACTCGTTGAAATCCGCATTTTAGTCTACTTGCGAGTAGCAAATTCCAAAGCATTTTCAAACCGAACGGATATGCAATGTTTATTTCCAAATTAGGCAATCTAGTCTATACTTGTTTGCTGCGCGCATAACATAGTAATTCTAGGCTAACAATTGGTTTAAGAACACATAAAGTTTTCAAAAACGGATATCACGGTTAGTAGAGGCCGGTCTTCGGACCGGGCGAAAGGGGGTGCTCATAGCTGACCTTCCCCGATCGTACCCAAGCTCCCGAGCCGAGACAACTCCGGTGATGACGGACATGTGGCCTTCGGCACCGAGTCAGGGTTTCCTAAATTCTCCCATAAAAAATATTTAGGTGGCGACTCTGTATCTGGCAAAGCAGTCCATGTTTGGCGCTACTTTTTCAAAAATCTGTTTCTCAAAATGATTTGCCAGATTTGGACTCTTTGGTTCAGATTTAGAACCGTGACACAAATCGAGTCCGAACTGTAGCAACGAGGCCCACGCGGGCGCGTCTACAGTTTCTGGCGACTCTGCTGGGGACTTTAGAGAGCTTGACTCGAACTCGTGATATCCTGTTTTGATCTCATTTATGTGTTTCTTTGCATTGCATGTGCATTGGTGCGCCTAGGAACACAGTGTTTGCCATCTGCCATTCCTGAACGGTTTGCCGGAGGCTTGTCTTGTCAAGGCATGTCCATAAGGCTGACCGGCTATGGGCTCTGACAGTATGGGAACACAAACCCCGGTTTTACCGGGGCACCCCTTTTGACCATTCGACCTAGTGCATATTCGGAACCATAGTGACCATTCCAAGCTAGGACAGGTTGTTTACCCGATGCTAAGTTGTTTGAAAACCGCTGTGTGCGTAGTGAAACCCTAGTTCCTGACAAAATAGGATAGGGAAACCCTACCCCAACATAGGGGTGATTGAGCTCTCTTTATTTGCTATGTGCTTTTAGAGTGTTGCTCTACAGGAACGCACATGTCAGTTTGCAAGTTTGAGTATCAAACTTGGGGACACCAGTATCAGTATCAGTTGTAGGAATCAGTTATCCACGGGTATCAGATTCAGTATTTTGGGAACAGAAATCTGAGAACAGTGATCAGCGGGAGGGTACAGTTGTTTGGCTACACCCGTGTTTGATCAGTTTGGGCTGAAATGCTGTCTGTTTTTCTTTCAAGGTTCAGAGAGTTGCAGAGTTGATACAGAATAACCAGTGTCTCCCCCTTGCTGAGGCAAGATTTATGGCGACACAAAGTTCAGAAGAAATTGTGGTTATGACAGCCGCACCGGAGCAGGGAACCACTCCGCAGAATGAGGCCAGCATCAGTATGTCATACCCGCCCAGGATGCCCGTTGTGCACCCGGTCTGGACTCCCCAGTTATACCAGGCTCGTGAGCCCACCACCTTTGAATTGATGGGGATGATAGGCGATCTCCAAAGGTCTGTGGTAGACCTCGCCTATGGAATGTCGGCTTCACCGCCAGCGGCACCGTATGCCGGGAATTTTGTACCACAGGAGCCCCCGCTACTGGGGCGGATTGTGATAGAGCTCAGCCAGCCAGAGGTGGCTTCCGGCTATAGCCACGACATGCCAGCACCAACCCAGACCCTCGATCAGGCTGAGGCCAAAGGAAAAGACAAGGCAAAGATAGATGCCGACCCCATTGAGCAACTGCTGTGGGCAGTCGAGGCTCTGAAGGCCAGAGGGATGAACAAACAACAAACATCTGCAATAGTGACCAAAGCTGTAGATGATGCTTTCCCCGCTCCAACCAAGGGCAGTTCAAGCCAGACAGAAAACCGGGATGGGCCCCGTCATGCCCAGACAATTCCAGTAGCTCCCACCCCTACACCGGGAAAGGTTCAGAAAGCCAAGGCAGCGCCAGCTGATCCTTTCGCCAGCGCATCTGGCAAGAATCCTCAAACTGCAAAGTACCTGCCCCGAGGGCGCAGGGTCTTTCACGACCTCCACATGCCTTTGTCTAGGGCATTGCTGATATTGGCGAAGAATGGGCATCTTAAGCCTTTGGAGTCCCGGCCACTCCCGAAGAATCTCCCCGCCACTCATGATGCTACCTTGTACTGCGCGTACCATCAACAGTCCGGTCACAGTACCGATGGGTGTTCCCGTCTTCGTCATGAAGTGCAGGATTTGATTGATAACAAGGTTATCCTACCACCTACCTCAGGCAAGCCCGTCACCACTCAGTTGTTGGATTTCGAGGGCTCAGATACTGCGAGTATGTAAAGTGAACCGCCTGCGGGCAACATTTGGTACATTTTTGATGAAGCGTCTGGCACGCATTTTTGAGTATCGGTGAAACCGAGTTTTGTAAATCTTGGCTTGGATGTCGAGTCAGTCTTTTGTTTTGAGTCTGTCTCTTTGTCTTGAGTCAGTCTTTTTTGCTTAAGGGTCTGTCTTGTTGTATCGAGTCAGTCCCCGTTGTATATAACACCTGGTGATTCTGGGGTTGTTGCCTCGAACACCATTTTATTTTGTAATTATTATCTGTTTTTGTTTTGAGTCTGTTTCTGCCAAGGGGCCAGTTGCACCAACAAAGCCGATCAAAACAGCTGTTGCCATCTCAACTTCATGCTTGCTTTCAGCATAAGTGCCAGAGAATTTGAATGGGCTGACAGTACATCTCGCCTGCTCTCCTGTGTGCCAAACTCATTGCATTAACCTAAGTTTTTCAAAAAAAAACAAACTTTTGAACACTGCGGTGATGAAAACGAAGAGGAAGGAATTCCTCGGGTTTTGTGAAATTTTGATCACTTTGAGAAAAAGAGAGGCGTGCTAAGCCTTTTTATGAATAAAGCCATGCTTGTCGGCGTGAGTACTGAGAAGGACCCTGGCCTGATCCAGATTGGTTCCACACTATCTTCGGCACGAGCGATTCGTCGCTTCCTTAAAAACTTTCAAAAACAAATGTTTTACGCGGCCCTGCGAAGACCTGTGTGGAATCGCTCTTGAGATTGCGCAGCCTAGGATCGCTCTCAGCCTCAAGATTCAACCTATTTGTTTTCCGAGGTTGAACCCGTTCAGAACCTTCAGAAAGTTCAACGGATAAACGCCATGAGAGGCCTGTGTGGCCAGTTTTGAAGTAGCCTTCGATCAAGAAGCATCCAAGCCAAATCAGAAGGAGTAGATCTCGCCGGAAGAAGCTCGTGGAGCAACCTTGATGGATTCTCTGCAAATCAGTACAACAGCCGTTCTCCTAGACACAGAGAGGCTTCAATTTCAAAAAAAAGAAACCATTTGGCATGGACTTGCTACACTTTTACCCTTTGAGAGGCTCGCTGGGCCGAAAACCCAGAAGGGCGACCCAGGCAAAAGTTAGAGCAAGAGAAAGATACAAAAAAAAAGAAGCAAAAATACAAAAAAAAAAAGAAAAGAAAAGAAAAGAAAAAAGATAAGAAAAGAAAAGAAAAAGAAAAATGCAAAAAAAAAAGGAAGGAAATAGAAAAATGAAAAGAAGCTCGCAAGGTTGAAAACCCGCATTGGGCGCCTTGGCAAAAGTAAGAGCCAAACAAAGTGAAGGTTAAAATACCCGAGTGTACCTTAACCGGAACTACGTAAGGCTTGATTCCCATGTTTGGGATACGTAGGCAACTTCATCATGAAGTCCAACCCCCAACGCTTTCATAAGCATCTCAGTCCATGCAATGGTTTCGATTTCATCCCAAAGTCCAGTGGCCAATACCCTTCAAGGTGATTGTGTCCATATATGTGTTGTGACCGTCTTCGTCATCTCTGTGTCTGAGAGTTCGACCACCGCCAATGAAGACTGTCTGCGGATTGCTGCGGCACCATCCCAAACAAGGGGCAACTTTCCGTTGCCACGAGCCGTCGTGAGCCGCCATTCAAACTAGGGGCAACTTTCCGTTGCCTCACACCCCCCTTCAAACCAGGGGCAATTTTCCATTGCCTCCGATCCGAGGTTGCGCATCTCAAAGGGTAAGCTCCATGCTTGTCGAGCATCAGCTGTTTGAAAAATAGTTTTTGAAAATTTTTACTGAGGTTGACTATTTTCTCGAAAACTATTCCATTTTCCAAAATCGGACCATTGTCTTGGACCCAAAAGGAAAACTTTCAGTGCTTGCTGCCTGACTTGCATGCTTTTCAAATCAAAAATTGAACAAGTACGTTAATCCGACTCTCATTTTGATCAAAACTGTTTTAGTAGAAAGCAAAAACAAAGAATGGTTAAAATGATGAACTAGGGGCACAGTTGAGCCAGGCGTTCTGTCTTTCCCCCGTCACCGACGTACTTGCCAGAAGAACGCTCTGCCTGCCAGAAGAAATAGCGGTGAGCTAACGGCATCGGGCGTGAACCCGCAACTTCCTGTTCATCCATTAATCACCCCGGGGAGGGATGGAAAATGAGAGATTGAAGAATAGAGAGGTGTAAGTTGAGAGAAAAGTGAGGAAAAGGGTTTTGAGAGAAAATCCGAGCTTGAGAGTCGAGTGATGTGAGGATCACAAATCAGAAAGGGTGGGAAAACAATACCCAGAGTGAACTGGCTCCTCGTGGTCCGAGGTCTCCCATCTTCGTTTACGCGTCTGTGTGTTGTGTCTCTTTCATTTGGCGGTCTCGTCTTTTGTTTTGAGTCTCTCCCGAGCGTGTCTCGTTGTGTTTAGGTTGTGTACCTCTTTGTTTGAGTCCTCCTCGCTGTGTTCAGTGTTGGGCTCGATATCCCGGTTTTAAAAACCCTCATTCGATTTCAAAAAAATCGTTTATGCTTAGAATGCTGTGCCATTCTCTACATTTGAACGCATTTCGACTCCAACCGGTTCCATCTTTGAGGTCCGTCCTGTCAGATTGGGCTGCTTGTTTGAGAATTGCCGTGTGCAGAATGAATCGAATGCTGTGTCATGGGCTGTGTGCGGATCAATCCCCAACAGAGTAAGGGCTGTGTGTCCAAGAATCAGGCAGTGGATTGCTTGGGTTATTTCGCCGTTGGCTGTTTAAGTTATCTGATTATTACAGTGCGAGTGTTCAATTTTCAGACAACCAATCAATTTCATTTACATTGAGGTGTAACATGATGAGATGCGATGCAATGCATGAAATGCGTAAATGTAAACACTTTTTCAGATGAAAAGTTCGTTTCATTTCATTGTCTTTTCGAATGTACAAGTTTTGGAAACAAAAATCTGCCTGCGGCAGTACAAGGTAATCTATCTACCAACAAAAAGAAAAGTACAAGGAAAGAAAAAAGAGATAGCAAAAATCTGCATCTATGTCCAGCGACTCCAAGGGCTGTCAGTCCGTCCTGGTCCTCTTCCTGGACGAAGGTCCAGGAGCATCATCAGCGTCGTCATCAGAGCCCGAGCTAGAACCGTCTCCGGTCTCCTCCTCCGATGACCCTGCCTCCGCCTCTGACTCCTCGTCGTCGTCGTCATCCGGGACTGGAGCTCGCGAGCTACTCCTGACGTGAGTACGCCCTCCCCTGGTACGGGGAAATATCCTGCCCTCCTCATCTCTCCCCCGAGCAGGGACAGCAGGTCTAGCTGGAGCACCTCCTGCCATGGGAATCTGGAAAGGAGGCTGAAAAAGTACACAAAAGTGAAATGCATTAGCATGCCGTGAGCAGTTTATCAGTGCAGAATGCCGTGTGTGAATACAGTGTATGAATGCCGTGAGCAGTTTAACAGTGCAGAATGCAGAATGTGAGTACAGGGTAAGAATACCGTGAGCAGTTTGTCAGTGTAGGGTACGGTGCAGAATGCAGTGTATGCAGTGTTCAGATACTGTGAGATCAGTGTATCAGGTGTCGTGCCGTGCATCAGATTATGTAAAGCAGTGTATGAATGGTTTCAGGCCAGTGTCAGAAGGACATACCGGTATGCTGTAAACGGCTAGGAGGTCAAATGTCCGCTGGAGCATCCCCATCATCGAGGCATTCATCGCCAACGACTGACGGGTGTACTCAGGAGAAGCCTGCAAAAGTGTCAGATGCATTAGCATTCTGTGGAATATCAAGTAAACTGAAATGAATAACTGTACGAAGTGCAGTGATACATACCGGCGGTAAGTCGGGGATGTCAATGAACTCATGACCAGCCGGTGGAGGGGCGAAGGGAATCTGATAGGTCGACCCACCCTGCCCCTGGAAAGTCAGTACAGCAGGCAGGGCAGGCCAGCCAACTCCCCGTCCTCCCTGTACTCTACCCCTACCACGGACCCGGGCCCTCCTCGAAGATCCAGCCCCTGCTCCCGCTCCGGCCCCAGTCGCCGATGCTACAGGCCTGGCCCCCTCTGCTCGACGACCGCTCAAGGGACGCATCAGGTACGTCCGCACGTACTCCTGATAGTCGCCGGTGGCTCGGAAGCCGGCCTCCTCCCAGCCGATGGAGTAATCATCCAGCTGCTCAGCGGTAAGCCCCTCAGTCTCCCTCATCTCTGCAGGAGGGTGAGCCGGGACTATCTGCTCAGGTAACCCGCGGGTCTGGCGTAGAAAACGCTCCCCCAGGTACCAAGCCCGACAGACCGGGCCCTCTAGCAAGATCCGGAAACGCGAGGTCTCCTCAGCACCAGGGAACCGACCCCGCATCGCCGATGGCAAGGAAGCCCATGGCCGCCATGTGATCTGAAAATGACAGACAGTTTGTTATCTACTGTTATTGAAACATGTAGTGGGAAAGCGAAGCTAAATGAACTGAAAGTAAAGCATACCTCGGCCGGGGTAATGGTATCGAAGTATCGATGGAAGAAGCCGAATGTCTCCCGTGGTCGCCGGGTGCATCTCCCGTCGAAGCGACTCGAGAACGGGACAGCCGGAGGAGGCTCCGCGACTGGTACGGGTGCAAGCCTAGGGAAGTAGGCGTAAACCCACAGCTGCAAAACAGATGTCAGTATGACCATCAGATAAAGCAGAATGTACAGAATAAAGCAGAAATGGCAAAGCCGTGTGTTGTGCAGTGTATTGTGTGCAGTGTACAGTGTGAGCAGTGTACAGTCAGTGTAAAGCAGAATGTATGTGTGGGCCGTGTGTACAGTATACAGTGAGTGTAAAGCAGACCGCAGTGTGTGCAGTGTACAGAGTACAGAAAGTACGAGACAGGAATGAAAAAGTGGAGAAGAAATGTACCTCCCAAGCCCGCCAGTAGCCTCCAAGCAGCTGGCCGCTGCCGCGCGAAGCCGAGCTCATATATCCATAAAGGGTGGCCAGAGCAGCACCACCCCAGTCATAGTGCAAGATGTCCCGGACGTCTACCAGTGCGCTGAGAAGGCAGAGAGGCACGGTGTTCGCCCGGTCGGCGAAGATGGTAGTCCCGAACAAGAACATGAGGAAGCCGCGGGCATACCTCTCCACGTCCTCCTCGGTCATCTGAGTCTCCTCCCCCAATGCGGGCTGGACCCGAAACTGTGTCTCGAACCAGGAGTATCGGACGAAGCCTGGACGAGCTAGTGGTGGGGCCTCCCCCAGTAAATGGACCTGAGCGGCGGTCCACTCATCCATATCAGTGTCGAAAGGGATCGGATCACCCCCTACCCCGATGCCTGTGAGCATCGAGAAGTCATAAGGGGTCATCGTCATGTCCCCTGCAGCAGAAAAATGGAAAGAATCGGTGGTGTCCCACCACCTCTCCGCCAAAGCAGCAAGGAGAGGTCTGCATGTGGAGAGCCTAGAGAGCCCTCGGCAGAAGGTGACGAAGCCCGCCCGATCCACGATGCGCTGGACCGCGTCAGGGAGCTCGTTATACCACTCCCGCGCACCAGTATTCCCATACCCACGAATGGTATGGGAACCCTCCTGCAAACAGAAAATGACAATTGCAAGACAACATTCAAAATGCAATTTTGAAAAGACAGATATGGCATGTATGCAAGTTTGTCAGATTCAGGCAAATACCGGGTACCGGTGTGCTTACAGTGAAATACGTGTGCTGTGTCAGCGTGTTTGAGTGTTTCAGAACAGATGTGGCATGTATGCAAGTTTGACAGATTCAGACAAATACTGGGTGCCAGTGTGTAGGCAGTAGAATACAGTGAGTGCCGTGTGTTTGGGTGATTCAGGGCTAGTGCAGTGTGTGTGCATGTGTCAGTCTCAAGCAGATATCAGTTGTATGTATGTTTACAGTCAACTACGGTCTACGGCATATCAGATTTCAGCAGTTAGAGAATACAACTAACTATGGCAGTTTTGTATCCTACATTGCAGAAAGTAAAGCAGAAAGAAGAAAAATTACCTCGGAAGTGCCGAATGAAAGGTGGGAGGTAGGCTCGCGTAGTAGTAGCTCAGGCGCCGCGTACCTCTCAAAGCTCCGGAACTGACGCAGGCCGTCTGGGGGCAGAACGTGGATCGCCGGCCGGTAGGTCGCCGGGTCGAACGGGCGCTCGCTCAGTGGTAAGAGCTCGACCCCGGGATCCATCTCGTGGTCCGGGGGAGTCCCGCCACGTGGAATGTCGTCCGCCATGTAGAGAGTGGTGTGAAAATGGCCGGAAAAGGGAAAACCGAGCCGGAATGCGAAGAGTCAACTGAAAAGTCAACTCCCGAGAGGGTCGGAAATGGCCGGGAAGGCCGGAATGTGAAGAGGCACGGAAATGAAGAGGAAAGTGAGGGGAACAAACCCCGAAAAGGCGAGAACGCCGAACGAGGCACCGAAACGGGAATGTGATCGGTGGAAAATGTCCGAAACGCGAAGACGATCGCGAATCCGACGACGAAACGAGCGTAGAACGCGAAGAAACGGGCAAAAAATGAGAGAGAAGCACTCTAGAGAGAGAGGGCAAAGGTTTTCGGCGGTGGAGAAGTGAGAAAATAGGGCATGAAGCCCTATTTTATAACACCCAAGGTGAAAAGACAAAACTGCCCCGCACCAGCAACTGTTTGCCGGTCGGCAATGTTTTGTGCCGGCCGGCACTTTTTTGTGCCGATAGAATTGTTTTTGTGCCGATGGCCAGCCGGTGGCCTCATATTTCGGCCGGTGGGGTTCCCACAGCTTTGTTTAGGCCATTTGAGTTGTTTTGGGTCTTCATAGCTGAAGAAAGTGCAAGAAAGTGCATCTCCGACATTCAACCGGCCTCCGTTTTGACTTCGGACCGCGGCTTCCGTGCGTAGCACTCCAATTCATACAAGGTGTATCCTTTTTGTATCCTTTTGGCTTTTACAAAATCCAGAAGTTGCCCTATGTGTATCTCATATCAATCACAATGTTTTGTGCATTGCATTCCGTTGCGCGGATTTGCGCATCTCAATTCTTCATTTGCATTGTCATGCATGTTAATTCTTTACCTGCGTAGACCGCATGTTAATTCTTCACTTGCGTAGACCGCATGTTAATTCTTCACTTGCGTAGACCGCATGTTAATTCTTTTCTTGCGTAGACCGCATGTTATTTCTTTCCTTGCGTAGACCGCATGTTTGTAATCAATTCTTTACCTGCGTAGACCGCATGTTTGTAATCAATTCTTTACTTGCGTAGACCGCATGTTATTTCTTTCCTTGCGTAGACCGCATGTTATTTCATTACTTGCGTAGACCGCATGATAATTCTTTACTTGCGTAGACCGCATCTCAATTCTTTACTTGCGTAGACCGCATCTTAATTCTTTACTTGCGTAGACCGCATGTTATTTCATTACTTGCGTTGACCGCATATTAATTCCATTACTTGCGTAGACCGCATGTCAATTCTTTATTTGCGTAGACCGCATCTCAATTCTTTACTTGCGTTGACCGCATATTAATTCCATTACTTGCGTTGACCGCATGTTAATTCTTTACTTGCGTAGACCGCATGTTAATTACTTTACCTGCGTAGACCGCATGTTTGTAATCTTTTCTTTCCTTGCGTAGACCGCATGTTAATTACTTTACCTACGTAGACCGCATGTTTGTAATCATTTCATTACTTGCGTAGACCGCATGTTCATTCCTTACTTGCGTAGACCGCATGTTAATTCTTTACTTGCGTAGACCGCATGCTTAATTTCATTACCTGCGTAGACCGCATGTTTTGATTGCGTAGACCGCATGCTTAATTCCATTACCTGCGTAGACCGCACGTTTTGATTGCGTAGACCGCATGTTAAATTTCATTACCTGCGTAGACCGCATGTTTTGATTGCGTAGACCGCATTGATATTTTCATTACCTGCGTAGATCGCATGTTTTGATTGCGTAGACCGCATGTTTAATTTCATTACCTGCGTAGACCGCATGTTTTGATTGCGTAGACCGCATTGATATTTTCATTACCTGCGTAGACCGCATGTTTTGATTGCGTAGACCGCATGTTTAATTTCATTACCTGCGTAGACCGCATGCTTTGATTGCGTAGACCGCATGTTTGTTAAACTTCATTATCTGCGTAGATCGCATACTTATGATCAATTTCGTTGCCTGCGTAGACCGCATGCTCCACTTACATGTTTGTATTTCCACAGCATTGTTATGCTCCCCACTTGCTTTGCGCTGTCACGCATTTCGAGTATGCTATTGTGCATGTTGTTAACAATATTGTACCTGTTAAGTTTGTTTTCTTTGCAGGCACGATATTGTATGTACGGTTCATTTGAAGCTGGTGCAACCAGACGAGCCGCACAGGTATTGTATCTCCCGAGTGAGACGTATCGAGAATTCCATAATTCTCTTACATCCTTTCTGCATTGTAGTGTAGTTTGGTATGCTAGCTTAAAATTGTTGCATGTTTGCTTCATTACAGCTTTCTTTGCGTGATCATAAGTTATGCTCGGCTCCGTGCATTGTCTTGCATTTTGCCCCTGCCTCTGGGCGCATACCTTATTTGTCTTGTATGTTTGTCTGAGTCTTCGGCCTTGTCAAAAATGGGTCGTCTTTGGGCTTTGACATTCACTCCCGTCATTGTTATGACTTTCGAGTTCTGTCAAAGAGGGGCAACTGTAGACACCCCATTTTTGACTGTCCTCAAGACTTGGACATCACCGTTTGAACACTCGGTGATTATCCATGTTTGTGTTCGTTTGGAGTTCCCGGAGGTCTCGGCTCGCGTGCCTTGCCTCAGGATCTCCGAACTCGACCGTTTAGTGTCTGGTTTTGCACCAAACACTTGTGTTTTGCCTTGGAAAGGCAGGGTGAGGCTTGTAGACCATCCCCACCCACCACCGGCATTGGCTAGATGCCACCGGCTGGTTTTTGCTGCCACCGGCAATATAGTTTGCCGGCCGGCACTCTTTGTTGCCGGTCAGCACTCTTTTGTGCCGGTCGGCACTCTTTTTGGCCAAGATGGCATTTTTTGCCGGCCGATTGCTGTTCATCTGCTTTTGCAGATATTTTTGGACAGCTGTATTGCTTTTGCTCCCCTCCATACACGTGTATGGAGGGATCTCCCTCTTGCAAAGCTTGTCTTGTAAGCTTTACAAGAGGCATATAGAGAGAGGCTCTCTCTAAGGAAAAAATAGAGCTTTAGACATTTTTGAGGGAGGAAAATACAGAGGAAGCTCTGGTTTTCTAGGGTTAGGGTTAGACATACACAACCTATCTCTCTTTCCCTCTCATTTTGTACACTAGGTGTTTTGTGTCTCATTATTGCACACAAACACCTAGTGTTTCACCTTCCTCTTGGAGCTAAGGTTCTAAAGAGTGTGTTTTGAAGTTTTGGTGTTGGATTCAAGCTCAAGGAGGCCATTGGAGCATCTTTGTTGAAGAAGGCATCAAGGGTGAGATTCTAGTCCCTTTTTTCCCCATTCTTGCATCAATTTTATACTAGTCTTAGAGCTGTTTTTGTGATTATTGTATAACATAAAAAAGTTCTGTTTTTAAGCCCTCTTTGTTGTTTATTAAGAGTGTTTTGTTGTTTGAGGGTTGTTGACCACCCTTAGGCCTTGAAAGGCCTCATTTTGAGCCATTTTGTGTTAGCTCCGGGATTTTGGTGTTGAGGTCTCTTCACCACTGAAATCTTGAGGGATTTCAGTGGTGAAGATGATGCTTTGAAGTCCTAAGAATGAGAGGGCCACCCCCTCTCCTTGTTGTCCTTGAAAAGGGCATATTTTGGCCTCTCAAGGAAGCCTATGCTTGAGTGTGTGTTGAGCATGTTTGGTTTGTTTTTCACGCTTATATATCCATGATATAACATGATTTAAAGTTGGTTTTGGAACTCCATGCATGTTTAGCATAGTTGCCATGTAAAGCCTTGTTTATGCCTTAATGTGCCTTAGGTTGTTAGCCTTGTTGGAGCATGTTTTAGGCTTGTATTTGTGAAGTTTATGTGCTTATTTTGCCATGTTTTAGCTCTGTCCATAGTCGTTTGGGTTGATCTTTGCATGCATTATATAGCTCCTTTGTATTTGGGCTTGTTGGCCTTGAGTAAATGCATGTGTAGCATGCCATCTTTGCATTGTTTTGATGATTTGGAATCATCCTACATGCCATTTCAGTCCCATTTCCATGCTCGTTGGATTGCCTTGCATGTCTCTTTAATGCTTTGAAAGCATGTGTTGCAATGCTCCATGTTTTGGCCATGGTGTATGCCTTTGTATTTGGGCCATTTAGATGCCATCTAAGTAGTCCTTTAGCTTTGTTTTAACATGATAAACCTCTGATTTTGGTCCTTCTCTGCATGCCATGTTTGGTCATGTTAAGTGTAGTTCAATGCCTTATTGATTTGCTTTGAACACTTGGACCACTCTTTGCATGTTTTGGTTTGATTTATAACTTGATTTGGCATCATTTTATAACATGATTTTAGAGCTTATAATGCATGCTAATTTGTCCATGTTTCCTTCTTTCAAGTGTGCTTGAATGTTGTTTGATTTGTGCTTAAGTGTTGGCCCTTATGTGCATGTGTGTGTGCATGCCATTTAGCCCTCACTCTTTAGCACTTATTGGCTACTGTTTTAGGCCTTTTTAGAGTTGCTTAATTCATGTATAAGTCCATCTTGCCATCCATTTGCATTGCCATATGTATGCTTGCATGATTGCATAAGTGCCTTGCCATGTCACGTTGCATTCCTAGCTCGTATGCCTAGGTTGCATTGCATTTTGCATACATGCCTTGTTCCTTGAATTGGTGATAGGAATTGGGCCTAATTTGTTTGATTGGTTTACATGCATTTGAAACCAAAGTTGCATGCTTGGTTCCTTGGACCATCATGCATAGAAATACGTGATTGGTGGTCCGAGAACCGAGGCACATGTCCCTTTGAGTTATCACAGTGATAAGAGACATGGTTGATGCATACATGCCTTGAAATATGCTGCCATGCCTTGTTTTGCCCTCTGTTGCTGTGAGTTGCAGGTTCTGCAGGAATACCCTGCCGACCGGCAGTGTAATGTGCCGACCGGCACCATTTTCTCTGCCGACAGCTTCAACTTTGTGCCGATGGCCATACAACACTGCCGGTGGAAATTTCATCTAGCCGGTGATGATCCCCTCTGTCCAAGGATGTAGTCCTGAGGTTTTGACAACCTCCAGAGGAGGAAATGGAGGAAAACAGAGGCAGCTTGCGCATGGCGGCGCGCTTCTCGAGACGTTTTACTGTTTTCCTAAATTAGTTAATTTGTTAATTAATTAATTTGTAATATTTAATTAGCTTGCGTAGTTAATTAATTTGTAATATTTATTCGGTCCCTCCGAGCGAGGGCAAATCTGTAATAAGTGTGCGTGAGTGTGTGTATGTCTTCCAACCTCACGTCTTTCTTCCCTTTTATTTACCTGCTTACAATGGTAGATTAAGGCATGTTTAATTTAGCATACCTTATGCTATGCATGTGTGCATCCATGCATTTGTATTGCATGCATTAGGCTCGGTACATCACGCTAATTGCATCAATACTTCAATTCCCAAACTGAATACGTGATAATTGTGCATTTTCACATGACATGTTTAGGATAGCCGAGCCTATTCTAGTAACACTCTGTATGCGATGCATTAGGCACTTCACATGGACTTGGATCATGCATGTTTGCTAACAAGTTCTTTGTTTTGGCACGGAGTACTATGTAAGTATTTCCGCTTTAGCATATCACATGAGTGTGAATGTTACCATGACAGCATGCTTAACATGTGGCTAGATGCTTATGTGTTATAATTGCTTGAATGCCTGTGGGTGAAGGTTGGATTGTTTGAGTTGGAAAAACTCGTTGAAATCCGCATTTTAGTCTACTTGCGAGTAGCAAATTCCAAAGCATTTTCAAACCGAACGGATATGCAATGTTTATTTCCAAATTAGGCAATCTAGTCTATACTTGTTTGCTGCGCGCATAACATAGTAATTCTAGGCTAACAATTGGTTTAAGAACACATAAAGTTTTCAAAAACGGATATCACGGTTAGTAGAGGCCGGTCTTCGGACCGGGCGAAAGGGGGTGCTCATAGCTGACCTTCCCCGATCGTACCCAAGCTCCCGAGCCGAGACAACTCCGGTGATGACGGACATGTGGCCTTCGGCACCGAGTCAGGGTTTCCTAAATTCTCCCATAAAAAATATTTAGGTGGCGACTCTGTATCTGGCAAAGCAGTCCATGTTTGGCGCTACTTTTTCAAAAATCTGTTTCTCAAAACGATTTGCCAGATTTGGACTCTTTGGTTCAGATTTGGAACCGTGACACAAATCGAGTCCGAACTGTAGCAACGAGGCCCACGCGGGCGCTGTTACAGTGGCAAGAGGAGAGTTATGGGACAGTGTATGAAGGCTAAAAGGTGGTTGTAGTGGTGAGATATTGGAGATAGGGGATGTATTGGTCCCAGGGGTTAAGGAGGGAGGGAGGGTGGTGGTGGTGGTGGTGGTGGTGGGTTACTATTGAGAAAAAGGGTTCATAGTGTGAGAGAGCGTCGTTGATGGTAAAAGAGGAAGGGGGTTTCTAGTGTGGGAGGGAGGTTGCTAACAAGGGAGGGGGGGCTAGGGATTGGTGGTAAGAGGTGGTGATTGGGGTGTGAGATTTAGGAATAAGAATATCTATGGAATTAAGGGGACACATAAAAATAAATAAATTTTGAAAAGGGAATATAATTTTTAAAAAGGGCAAATTACATATACACCCCTCCAGGTTTGGTTAAATTACAGATACCCCCCTGAGGTTTCGAAAATTACATCCCGCCCCCTGAGGTTTGTATTTTCATAACAATTTACACCCTGAGGTTTATATTTCATAACAAATTACCCCCTAATTTCTTATGCAAATATAGCATTCAGGGGGGAATTCGTAATTTCTCAAACCTCAGGGGGGTATCTGTAATTTTGTCAAACCTGAAGGGGTGTATATGTAATTTGCCCTTTTAAAAAATAGGTGAATGAAGAGTGTTTTTTTTTTTTTATTGGTGAAAATTGAAACTCCTGGAATGACTAGATGACGTCATTGTGCTTCACCTAGTGGATTGATAAAACACAAATTCCAAAAATGGAAGGAGACAGAAGTAAATTGATACGGGACATCAATTCTAAAACACGGATCACATTCATCCCAAGTACATGTACATGATTAATTCATGTTATAAATTTAATTTGAATGCAAAACTAGAAAATGGCAAGTCATCATCACATTCATCCCTAGTAAAAGTATTTAAAAATAAAATGTATGGTGTTAATTCAAATTTAGTTGGGAGATTTTTTTTTAAATCTTATTTTTAATATTTATATACTAATTAGTTCAAGTTAATTTCTAATAGCCCATTTACTTCTATAGTTATCCAAAAGAACAAAAATCCCAACTTTAGATTTAGCATAAAAAATATAAACTAAATCTATATTTTATGAGAAAATCACAAACTTTAGTAAAAAAAATAGAAACTAAATCTATATTTTAAGAGAAAACCACTTTAGTTTGAATATTTACCCATTTGAATAAGAATCTACATATATTAGGAGAAAATCCTAGAAGTTAATAAATATCCTATTTAAAATCCTACTCTTTTAAAATTATGGAAGCTAATAACTATTCTACTTCATACTTTCACACTTTTTTATAATGTGAAAATTGAAAAATAACGTAATATAAAATCTAAATGAAAATCAAAATACAATCTGAATGTTCACAGTAAATAACAAATATACAACTAATATTCGAAAAAACAAAACACATATCAAAGTACAATATGAATGTTCACAATAAATAATAAATATACAACTAGCCTTTAAAGAAATAAACTTATACCAAAATACAATCTGAATATTGAAAATTTACAATTAACATACAATTACCGTTAAAAAAACTAAATTCATACCAATTCACACTGCAATGTGAAAATATAGAACAAAATTGAAAAAAGTGAAAGTTTACTATTTCGATGGTTCAAAGATAACAAAAAAATGGGACACAAGAATACTAAAGGCTTATTGATTTATAAGTTTTCTAATAGGATTTATAGTTAAATTTTTTTTATTTTTTATTTATAATTTTATTATTAATTAGTGATATGACATTAAATTTTTACAATCTTTGGTAATGTAATCCCAATAGTGGCAGATGTAACAAATCTCTGTATCTTATTTATGATTAACCAACTACATTTAAACCCATCTCAACCCTTCACATTATTGGCAGTTCAAACGCTGGGCAGTGTGTCTACTTTCTTTTTTCTCACACACAGACAGACACACAGATGGGGTTGAAGAAATGGGTAGAGGAGTCAAGACCATTTTTGAGCATGTTAATGGTACAAGTGTTCGGAACGGTGTTGCAACTGCTGATTAGGGTTGTACTTAGTGAGGGTACCTTCATTTTTGCTCTCGTGGCCTACCGTCATGTTGTGGGTGCTGTATGTGTTGCTCCTTTTGCTTTCTTCTTCGAAAGGTATTTGTCTTGTTATATAGTCAGGTAATTATATATCATGCATTGTTTACACTTCCTTTGAATCATGAGGTGAAAAAAGAAAGTAGAGAAATTATTATAAATTTTTTTTTTTTGTGGGGGATGAATACTGATTGAAAGATGCTATATATGTTTTTTTTTTCCCCCAAAAATTATAAAAAAAAATAATTAAGATTTGACTTTTATAACAAAATAAATACTGATTTTTTTATTTTTTCAATTTAAACTCTTAAATTTTGATTTATTTTCAATATGAATCATTTTTTTTTTTTAATTTTCGTTAAGTAAAACAAAGAAAAAATGATATTTTAATCATTAAACTTAATGAAAAATAATATTTTAGATATTTTATGTATACTTATATTGAGTTTAATAACAAAAATATTTTTTTTCATCTGTGTTACTAAGGTTTAAATTGACAAAATTAAAAACTCATAGTTTGTTTTGTTATAATGCTTAAACCATGGGAATTTTTTTATATTTGTCCCTTCTTTTTTTGCTTTATATTTGGAATGGTAATTTTTTTTTTGTAAAGAGTAATTTTGATTTTCTTACAAATCTCATCACTTTTTGGTGAGAAAACAGAACTTAAAAGTTTTAAAAGATTTGTTTTTCTCACAGTTTCTTTTCTTTTTCTTTTTTCTTTTTTTCCCTTTTTACCGAGGCCCTCAATCCAAACAAAATGTTAATATATTTGTTTATTTATACTATTATATAAGTAACAACGTTGTGCTAGCATATTTTTCTTAATTTTAACCATTTGAAAATAAATTTACCATTTGAAATCCTAATCTATTTTTCTCAATTTTTAAAATTTTAAAAATATAAAAATACACATGTCAATGAATAATTGATCATTGGTAATATGATTAATGTGGTAGTATATTTGACATTTAAACTTAACTATTTAAAAACATTTTATATGAAAACTAACTTTTTTGCCAAAATTCAAAGTACCAAATGCATGTCATTACTGTTTCATTGACCACTAAATGTTTTTCGAATTCCCTTAAATCATGATATTTTCTAAAAAATAAGCTAAGTTATATTTTATAGAGGAGGATCCCTTCCGATCCAGATTTTGAATTTGAAGGTGTTGTTTAGGCATGTGGGATTCACTACAGGTTCCATTTTGATGATCCAAATCGGTCCCATTTTGATGATTCAAATCGTTCATTTTGTTATGCACTTTGTATAGCCATACCAAAAAATTGGTCTTTTTTTGGGTGAATAAAAAAAAAGCTAATTAGATCAATTCAATAATTGTAACTTATTCAATTTATTGTGTTTTTAACTAAGAAAAAATTGGTATTTTAAAAATAAACTGTACATTCTTTTTGATTAAAAATGCGATAAATTGAATAAATTACAATTATCGAAACAATCTGATTTTTTGTGTGGATGAAATACACAAAATATCGGACAAAATAAACGATTTGAATCATTGAAACGGGACCCGTGATGGCCCCACATGTCCGAACAGTGCCCCTCCATATTTTATAATCTAAAAATACACATGTTACAAAGTAACAAAATCAATCAATATTATTTTTTCATTATTATTAAATTTTATCAAACATAACATTTTCAATTTTTTTTTTATCAAACATAACATTTTTTTCTGCTAAAATTCATTTATCTATCTATTATTCATTGTCATATTTGGTGATCATTCTAAAAGGATTGCCTCAAATTATGTTGATTCAACATTTTTTTTTTTTTCAAATAGATTGCAATTTTTACTGGACATTAATTAACTATTTTAAACTCCCTTTTAAATCAAATTTCAAGAATTTCTAATTAATATCCGCTTGAACCTGCGATTCTTTTTTCACTTTCAATTCATAAGAAAAAAAATATAATATCATGTTTAACTACATATCATATAATCGCACAAAATAATTATATACCCCATTCTCATAAATTTAATAATGAACATTTTAAAAATATCTTACATTCAATATACCCCACCTAACCTACTAAGTTATTAATTAACTCTGAGTAATGTTAGGTATTTTAAATATTTTACCAATATTTTTATTAGATATCTCACATGAGTATGAGATTTACATGGAATCTATATGGTGTGAGTTCTACACCCATATAAAATATTTGATAAAAATGTTAATAAAACATTTGAGGTCTCTAACATTTTTCATTAACTATATGCCAACTTTTGTTTCATAGTTAATTTTCACACAATTTTATAAGAAACTTTTTTCTAATAAAAAATTATATATTTACTTTTAAAGTTATGTTATTTTTTTGTTAGTCATATTTTAATGGTATTGGCGGCCACGATAATGAAAATGGTAGTAATTGTGGTAAGATACTAGTGACAATGAGATGGTGGTGATATGGTGACGGATAATGATTTGTAATGATGATAATGATAGTAGTGGTGGTAAAAATTAGGACCCCCACAGATTCCCACCCCCACCACCCCCATACACACGTGGGGGTTGGTGAGTGGGGGAGCAGAAAAAAAAAATAATAATAATTTGACCAATCAAAATTCAAAGGGGGTCGTGGGGGTGGCTTTCAAAAGGGGTCGCAGTCTTTTTTCAAATAGTAATAACAATGGAGATTGTGATGGTGATGTCATAATATGGAAGGTCCCTATAACTACCATTGTTGTCATATTCATTGTTATATTGTTATTACATAGTGTGATATTGATAATATAGTTGCGGTAATTGCCAAGATAGTAGTAAAGTGATAGTGGTTGCGATGGAGGCAACAATGTAATGGTGGGTAGTGATAGTAATAGTGATGGTTTTGGTATTGGTTGTGTGGTAATGATGTCGATAGTTGTGGTATGGAGAGGATGGGAGTGTTAATATTATTAGCAACGGTAGTGATAATAAAGTAATAGTGATTGTGGCATTAATGATATTGTAATAGTGGTGTGGCTGGGATAATGATGGTGCCATAGTGATTGTGTGGTAGTGAAGTAATAGTGGCGATGACAGTAGTAATATAGTGGTAGTGATTTTGATAGTGTTGGTTGAGTAATAGTGATACCTCAATACTGACATAAATATAAGAACTTTAAAATTTTACCATCAAATATAAATAAAATATCTATTTTTTAAAATTTAAATCTCTCTTTGAGGATGCAAGAATATAAATAGTACAAATTCAATTATCAAACGCGCTTAAAATTGCGCATTAAATACATTTATCTTTAAATGATAAATTCGATTATTAAACTATTTTTAATGAATAGTGTTATATGCACTAATTAGTGTACTATTAGTGCACTAACACTAATTATGACATTATGATTGAACACATTCATTATACAAATTATAAATACCAAAAATATTTTAAATTATGCCACATCATCAATTGGTACACTAATTAGTGCACTAATTGATGCATATAGCATTAGTCGTTTCTACTAATCTCTTAAAATTATTAGTTGCATTTATTATATAGAAAATATTAAACACAAATATTTTTACGGTAGTGCTACATGCACCAATTAATGTACACACTAGTGCATCAACTAGTGTTATGCCATTATTACTAATTCCACCTATTAATACAAATTTCAAATACCCAAAGACTAATGTTATATGGATCAATTAGTGCACTAACTAGTGTACTAATTGATGATGTGGCACAATTTAAATGTTTTTAGTATTTATAATTTGTCTAATGAGTAGAGTCAATAATAAAGTCATAACTAATGTTAGTACACTAATTAGTATATGTAATACAACTCATATTCAAAATCTCTAAAATTATGCCATATCATCTGATAATATACTAATTAATATATATAGCATTACTCTTGTTAAGATTTTATTTTGTTTAATTTCCGTGCATAAACGAGTTCTCTGCTTACATGTACAAGTATTGAAATGGTGTGTCCTTAATCTAATTGCAGAGGCAAAGGAAAGAAGTTGAGCTGCTTGGTTTGCTTCTGGCTCTTCATGAACGCATTAACTGGGTAAACAATGTATTTTTGAATAATGCTACTATATAAATTAATAAATGTTATATATTTTTTTTAGTTATTAAATATGATACTTATTATATTATTAAATTGAAGAATCTCGTGTTTTGCTAACATTTTTTATTGCATAACACGTTTGAGAAAAGTTTCTAATCTTACAAAAGGAATTACTCCATTTATTAAAATTTGCTACAAAAAGTAATTTATAATCTAGATTCATTTTTCATGTGGGATTTACATAAAAAATAATTACTCCATTTATTTTTCATCCTCTATTGTATTTGTTTATATTAAATATTTTCATTAAACATATTTTTTGCATTACAAGGTCTAAAAATATAAATATAATTTATATATTTTTTTTAAATTTTTGTTAAAAATTATTTGATCAACATTTTATTTTATGAGTTTTATGAATTATTTGTACAATATTTATGACATTACCCCAAACTATTTCATATATCAGGTAATGTATTAATTATATTGATTTAATTTTTATAACTGTTTATTATTTATTCAATCATAAAAATCATTTAAGTATATTTTCTTAATTGTACAAATTATATCAACCAATAAAATTATTTAAAATAACAATCAAACAAATATTACACTATGGCTCTGTTTGTTGCGACGTAAAATATTTTACACAATTTTTTTTTCTTATAAATTGATTTTACACAAAAAAACAGAGAAGCTTTTGTTTTTGTTTTTTGGTGTTTGGTTGATACTTGAAACAAAAATATTTCATTGCCTAAAAGAGAAATTTTAATTCAATAAAGTGTCATTTATGACTTTTTAATGAGTTAAGATACTTATTTAAAAAGGCATTCTGAGAGTCAACTTTGTAACATTTGATTTACAAAATTTTTAAAGGTAATCATTTTTGAAAAAAATATTGCAAAAATATTTTCCTTAAAAAATGTTTTACTTACTTTTTATCCAACCAAACAACGGAAAATGAGTAAAATATATTTGACAAAAATATTTTATATCAAAACAAATGGAGCCTAAGATCCTTTTTTCCTTCTTTTTTTTGGTACTAAGATCGTAATTATATAGCTCAAAATTGTATAATAATTGAGTTAAATTAAAAAAATATTGATATAATTTTTTTTTATTGTTATTTTTCATAATGTTTATCGACATCGCCGATCCTAAGCTTGTGTAAAGGAGGAGGGTTGTGTGTTAAGTAGCTAGCAGTCAACACGTAAAAAAATCCACTCGGATTCTTTATGAATATGAATTCTACTTTGAATCGATTAAATGCTAAGTGGTTTTCTGTAAGTGACGTGTTGCTCCTACTTCTGATAGAGAAGAATTGATTCATATAGTTGATTCCATTTGATAGGACTCAAGCCTTGATTTGGTTTGGTTTGATTTGATTTGATTTGATTATTTTTTGTAATGCTTAGGTAAGAATTTATCATTTTTCAAAATCTTTTTATTCTACCCTAAATTTCTGATTTCATCTCTGTCCTCTCATATGCACTATTTAATCAACATTACCTCCCTCAATGTCTAATGACTTATCGGCGCAACATTAAGATCGATTGCAATAATATTATGATCATCAAATTTAATGGTAGTACAATATGACAATATTAGAAGGATAAAATTTATTACCTAAAGATTTTGTGGATGCTACGGATGATGCAGGATATCAATAACTATGGTATTCTTCTACTATGGATTACGGGACACCACAGCCTCGTACGCGGTAAACTTCCTCAATCTCGTCCCAATCGTCACCTTTCTCTTCTCCATCATTGCCGGGTGGGTAAGATGTTAGTAAATTTAATCTTAGCACATTATTACAGTTTCATTTTTATAACATTTTATCATATAATACAATTTTAAAATCTCTAATAAAAATAGTCTAATTTTCCATCCAATCTCTAAGCCGTCTTATTTTACTTGCATTACAGATGTTTCATATATGTTCCCGGATAGAATTCATAAATTATCTAGTAGGTCTGGTGCATCATGTATCAGTGTGTCCACCTATAATTCCACCATATTGTTTGTTTTTTAGACCATATAATTATTAGACCCCATATTATTATATCGGTACACAGTTAATAATAAATTTTAAGAATACAAGATATTTACTCAAGGGTTGGTTGGATCAGAGGGTGTTGTTCGAGTCTCATTTTGATGATTTGAGCTTAGAAATGGCAAAATTACCAGATTTGATTATCGGGCACGTTTTCATAAATCTCTTTTTACCTACTTATGTTCCACTTAGTTCACATTATTTTCTTATATTTCAATAAGTTCTATGGGTGACATAATTATCAAAATACCCTTAATAATATTTACATTTACAGTATGAATGTTTCGTGATGTGAATGTTCACACCGTCAATATGAATGTTCACATCGTCAATGTAAATGTTCACACCATCAATATGAATGTTAATATGTCAGTGTGAATGTTCATATTGTTAATGTGAACATTCACACATTACCAAATTATTAACCGTTCAAAAAATATTTGTAAGGGTAGAATGTCCATAAAATATTTTAAATATGAGAATTAAGATTTGGTAGATCAATTGTTCAAATAATAGGACTTATTGGAATACAAGAATATCTTATGGACTAATTGAGATACAAACATTTAAAAAAAAAATTCTAATAAATATTCCAAAAATAATTGTCGATTTTAATATTAACAAAACATTTGAGAGAGCATTGATAAAGAGCTAAAGAATAAGGATAAGTAGGTCAAAATTGTCAAGATAATGATAAAATATGAAATTATATCATTAAAGTTAAGTTTAAAATCATAAATACACACCTAATACCAGAACAAAATTAAAACAATAATGATTCATCCCATTAAAAATATCACCACTAATAGCACTAATGCATTAAAAAAGTAAAAAAAAAAAAAAAATACAACTCCAAGACCAAAACATCACATCATTAATGGCGAGACCTACTGCCACCTAATTAGTGCTCCCAACCATTTTTCAAATTAAAAAATAAAAACAAAAATGCCCCTGTTGCCATCCCAATCCGAGCTATTCATTGCATCATTTTTTTATTTTTTATTTTAAATTTTTTATTGATAAACACAATATGATTATCGAATCAACTTAATTTTTTTCATAAATAATAGGGCGAATTAAACTAACAGTCCCCTATAGTTTGGAACTTGTATCACTTTGATCTCTGACTTTTCAATTGTGACACATTTGACCTTGAATTTTGAATCTTGTTTCAAATAAATTGCTCAATTTCAAGGGCAAGTCGTCAATTGATAAAATATAAACTAATTTGACAAAAATAAATATCAAAAAAATATTTTTGAATTTTAAAAAATTATTTTTACCCATCAAAGATAAAATTATGTAAAATTGATAAATATTTTACACATTTATTTATTTATTTATTTTACTAAATTAATTTTTATTATGTGTTTTGATGATGATCATGTAATGGATGATTGTTTTTATTTTTGTTTTTATTTTCATTAAATTAGTTTCTATTTTTACAAAAGTCAAATATGCTGATAACTTTGTGTACGGGGGATAAGTATTCGATAACGCCCGTACTCCTTGCGTCCAAGCTCCGCTTCTATCTGATTAACTTGCGAACACAACGGTGGTGTGTTGTCCGACGGTCAAGTTAGCACACACTCAGAGAGAGAGAGAGAGAGAGAGAGAGAGAGAGAGAAAAGCTGGATCAATGTTAAAGTTTCTCTCACCGACTGATGTTCCATTGCAAGCATGGGGGGCACAGGCATGCTTATATACCTTCTCCGCTTGCCTCTGCATCCATTCGCTGTCTGATGCGTGAACCTGCTCTCCCTTTCCATTTCCCCACGCATCAGCTCAAATTCAGCTAACACCACCTAATTGAACCACCAAATAGCATTGGCACGAATGGACAGCCCGGCGGCCCTAACCCAGCCTCCTACGACCGTGCTACTATGCGAGACGACCAGTGCTCTTCACCGGGCTCCATTACGACCGAGCTTAGTACCACTCCGCTACGGTCGAGCTTGTGCTTCGTTGAATTGATCCGCGGAGGACCTCACTCGCCAATCTAAACGTGCGACCGATGGAGACTAGGCTAACAGAGAATCATCTCGGCTGGATAAGGTCTGGAACTTCAACCGAGCAAACTTTCCTCGGCACAGCCTAGCCCAGCTCGACCCAAACACGCTCGGACCTCCTTCAACTTGGCCAAAACTGTGACCCATGGCAGGATTATGAAATCTCCCTCTCAATTGCCCCTTAATTCCGTCCGCGCAAGCGTGACTGGGATTACATGCTTCGGCCGTGGTCGTCCTCCTGCCCGGCCGCATGCCACAAAACAATAACCGCGTTGAGCCCTATGCCCGGTCTTTGACTTGCTCGGTTAGCGCCTCAACTTACCAACCCGTCTTTTCAATACTGACGCTGTATTCATGACGGACACGCGTTACTTACTCACTGGCCTCGAACGGCCACCCCATGCCGTCTTTTCACACTGGAATTTTGGCGCTCCTTTTTC
Organism: Camellia sinensis; assembly: GCF_055761805.1. Taxonomy (NCBI): domain Eukaryota; kingdom Viridiplantae; phylum Streptophyta; class Magnoliopsida; order Ericales; family Theaceae; genus Camellia; species Camellia sinensis. The sequence continues at coordinate 9,377,703 of NC_138968.1, forward strand.
CTTCTTATAGTCGTTACTTGCCCCTTACTCATTTCTTCTTCGCTATTCATCTCATTCTGTAAAAACCAACCTGCGATCGAGAGCTCTCGCCCTTACTCATTCTATTGAGATCAGAGTGCCTACGCAAGTACGTTCCACACTGCCGTCGCCGCTGAGGGCCTCCGTCCCACTGCTTCGAGTTACCGTCAATGCCCTAACTAGTAAGTTCTCAAACTTCCATTTTTTCTTCATTTGTTACTCATGTCCTCTAGGTCTGCGATTGTCATAGTCGTGTTTAGGGCACGATAGCGAGTAGATTTTAGGACGTAATCCCCAAGATCTATCCTTGTCCCTTCTTCCCCGACTGTTCTTCATTTTCTGTGATGAACACGCGAGGATCTAGGGCAAACCGCGCTCCCCGACCTCATTTGATCCCCAAAAATACAAGAACCGAGCAAGTTTGCAGTCTGTTGGGTAGGAATTTGTCTGACAGAATGCTAGGTCGCTCGACCGGGCTAATATCTGGTCCGCTTGGGCGACTGAGCTTCTGGGTACACAATAGTGACCGAGGTGCTGCTACACTTCCTGCGACCGGGTTAAAGTGGAGCTCATTTGCGCAACTGCGCTGCTACTCACACTTGACTTTTACTGCAGAGTCCTAGGGGGCCAGACACCAGCACTAGGGCTCTCAACGGTCGAGCAGCCAATGCACTAAACTTTGCCAAACCAAAATCGCCGTGCTGAAACAGGCCGGCTTCACATGGGGCGTTACCGCTTCCTCGTTGACACGCCGGTCACACTAGCCGCGCTCCGGGAAGAATATGGCGTCCCTGCAGACGTACATCTCGAGCTCGATGCAGAGGACACCACCTCATGAGGCAGACTAGACCAATGCCCCTTCACCGTGCTTTCCGTAATTGAAGGCGGCCTACGTTTCCCGGTTCAACCCTTAATGTGTGAGTTCCTGAGGCGCACCAGGCAAGCGCTAACACAAGTTTCAACCAACACCTTCAGACTAATAAATGAGGTAACCGAACTGAACAACCGGCTTGGCCTGAACCTAGGATTAGCCGAGATTTTACGCCAGTACACCCTCGGGCATACAGGCGACGGGCTTAACTACTACCTAAAGATACCGGGCAAGGAAAAGCTTATAACCGGCACCCCAGATAAAGATATGCACGACAACGATTTTTTCTGAGTATCAGGGAATTACAAAACAGTTGATGTGCCCAGCTGGTACATCAGCAAGAACTTCGGTTCGACATGTAAGCCGTGCTCACAGCTCGATCAAACTACCTTGCTTTACTATTCTATACTAATGTCTTTTTTCCTTTGCAGCTATCGAAGCCTTGCAAGCGAACTACAACCTAAACGAGGCTGCCATCAGAACTGCCCTGCGGTATCGTAACCGAGATTGCCACAACCTTCTCGGCTATGTATCGAGCTATAGATACACAGCTCCCCGTCGGAGTAGAGTTACAGACTTTCTCCGAGCACTGTCTCCACCACCCGATCCGACACTACCAGTCGTGCCACTAATCTGGTTAACCGAAGAAGAAGAGATGGCCAAACGGAGATGTATCAAAAATCTGATCACCGCCACGTCCACCGAGGTGCCAAGCATACCTCACCGTGCCACTGTTGCCGGTCAAACATCTGGGACGGTGATTGCTTTGGTGTCGACTGCTGCGACGCAGACCAGCAAAGACAGTCGCAGAGCCGAGAAAAGGCCTCGGCCCACTGACCCAACAGCTGAGCTGTCACGACCCAAACCCGCCCCTATGGGTTTAGCACCGTAACCGGCCAATAATCTGTGATTACCGATGGCCTGCTTGACAGTAAAGACAGTAATACAGAGTACAGGGGCTGGCGGAAGCCAAAACAGTAAATAAAAGATGTCCAATGAGCTGTGAAAATCTGAATGCCAAAAGATTTTTCTGCACATATTCATATTCAAAACCATAACAGTATATACATACATCATATACAGGCATTCAGGTTAGGGACCAAATCCCTACCATGACAGTACAGTACAAGTCTCATACAGTCTATACAAAACAGAAACAGGGAGAATCTAAAACACCCCAAAATAACCTTAGCTTGAGCACACTTGGAACCTCGAGGTGAGGCACAATGGTTGGCTTGACAAAAAGGGAGTAAACCCGACACTCCTAGCATCGATCTGGTGCCTGAACACCTACATATAAATATAAACAGTAAGCTAAAGCCCAGTGAATAACAATTGTGTAAAGAGGTTAAGAATGAATGTCATTTTAGTCATTAAACAGTCATATCAGTCATTTAGAAACCATAGCAGGCATATGTGGTACATCCAATAGCAAGACAGTACAGTAGGTCTTAATAGACCGAACAGTCAGTTGATAGCCATCATAACAGTAAACAGTAATGGTTCCAAAAATGGGAATCGACAGAAATCTCTGTAACAATAGCAGTAACAGTACAATAATAGTAGATTGCTATGGATGCCACGAATTCAGTTCATAAGTAGGACAAACATTCATTTAGTAAGAAATATCATTTCAGAAAGTAGTACAGTTGATCATTCAAAAAATATTCATGATTGAACATATCTTTACAACATTGTTACTCACAGAGTACTGGGCTACAGAGACGCTAGTGAGCGTCCTCGGATACCAACTCTACACAGTTACAGAATGAACACACACTAAGTTACACACTTGGGAATCAATGACTTAGTCCCTATCTTGTCTTGGTGTGGTTCTACATCAATATCCTCATTAAGATGCCTTAAACATGGCCGAGGAATGCCTAGGATGGAAAGAGGATGCAAAGATGCATTTTAAAACACTTTTCAAAATTTTCAGAAAACAGGGGTCTCGCTCGAGCGTGGCTTTCTACGCTCAAGCGGACATGCAGACAAAGGATCTCCGCTCGAGCAGACATGCATTCTTTCGCTCGAGCAGACTATAAACTCAAGCAAAAGTACTGGATGCATAAAAATCACGCTCGATGGGCGCTCGATCCACGCTCGAGCGTGAGACTCAGGTCCTCGCTTGAGCATGAACTCTCTCGCTCGAGGGGACTGTAAACATATAAAAAGTACTGGATACACGCATTTCACGCTCGAGCGTTACTTTCCTCTCTCGATCGGGATGCATGTACTCAGAGTGTACGCTCGAGCGTGGAGTCTTACACTCGAGCGTGGGTCCAAAATCTGGAATTTTCAGATTGAACCTCCAAGCTCAAATTCAACATTTAAAGCATCAAATTTGATTCTTTTGAGCCAATTTTCTGGAAAACACTTTAAAACTCATAATATGACATATTTCAAAGATCAATTTGCAAAATCAAAGCCCAAAGGTAGTTCAATTAAACACAAATCCAACAAAACTTCATGAACATAATGTATATGTAACATGCAAGTAATCAATTGAAATCAAAGCTTCAAATACTTGATCAAATGAGTCAATTCACTCAAAAACATGATGAATTCATGAACTATAACCCAAATATGGACATGCATGTGTGGATTCTATGAAAACAACCTTAAAATCCAAGAATGTAAACATGCATGCATGGATTACTACTCAATTCAACATTTTGAACCAATTCTTGAATTAGATCACTAATGACTCATGAACCATGCAAGAACCAACTAGAATTCATAAACTAAAAGATAAATATCCTACCTTAGGTCCTCAATTCCAAGTCTAGAAGCTCAATTATGCAATCTACTCTTCAATTCTTCTAATTCTCAAGCAAATTTTGATGAACTCAAGCTTGCTTCCAACTCTCTAGCTCTCTCTCACGTTTTTGGTCTCTAGAGGAAATGAATGGCATATCAACCATGAGGGAAGTAGAAAAAGAATGGTCTAGGATTGTCCAGTAAGTGGCAATTTGGTAATAAAGTCAAACTAATGTAATTTAACCTTATTTAATCTTATTTAATTGTTCCAAATCAAATTTAAATTAAACCTACCATAAAATCACATAAATTCTAATTAGCATGAAATACCAGTCAATTTCTGATTCGGCCGCCGATAAGGCCTTCAATTTACAGTTTGAAACTTAAAACATGAACAGATAAATCAATGGCAAATAGATAGGAACGCACTAAAACAACATACACACACAATCAGTTCAGAATTTCAGTCTAACCAGTTACTTATCATGTTCAGTCACAGTTTAGCAGTAATCAGTGGCGAGGGTTGTCACACGAGCTCATTGCAGAGCTGAGCACCGAGCAACCTGTAGATACATTTGAGCCAACGCCACCATGGCAGCCGCTGTTGAAGCACCGAGGTAAGGAGATCCCGGCCAACGCCTCAGTCAAAGGCGACAAAGAATATCTCCTGGCTTTTGACCTAACAAAAGCCCTACTCTTGTCGAGTGACGTGACCGGCAGCGACCATGTGCCCGACACCTGGCTCATTAAATCCTCGGTTAAGTCTATGACCCGGGTAAGAACTATGCCTGTTTATTCAAATTGGTCCAAGTGTTTTCACGGTTATTCTTATCCTAACTCTCATCTTGCAGGCCATCCAGAAACAACACCTTGTGATGGACCGCAAAAGGTGACCGACGCCGCCAGCCAGGTCAAATACCTTGAAACCGAGCTGGGACGGTCAAAGGCTTCTTTGGAGATTGCAAACGCTAACAATTGCAAATTCCTTGGCCAACTTGGATCCGCCGAGAAGGAAAGAGACGCTCTCCGGGATGAGCTAGAAGTGTTAAAGCAATCGAGGAAAGCTGAAGTGGACGAGGCAAACAATCTCGGTTTCAAAGAGGTCGAAGACAACTACACCAAGCAGGTCGAGGCCACCAAGGACATATTCTTTAAGTCTGGTTAGAAGGCTACTTGCGAGCAGCTCGGCCAGGGTCCTGAAACCGAGGTATTTACCTCTCCCCCCGCTACCTTTCTCCCGGCTTACATGGTGCCATGTGCGAACGATGTCTTTAATGCTCTACAAGAGGAGGCCAAGGAAGAGGTAGAATATGACGCCAAGGAGAATGCGAAGGAAGCGGGCCGCCCAAAGAAGGCCGACCAGGTTGATTCCGGCGCCCGAGAAACCACCACCATGGTTGACTTTGAGGTAGTTGCGGAGGGCACCGGGGATGACTTTTCCCCCTGGTTTAGTTCTTTCTTCTTTTTTTTTGAAAATGTAACTGGGCTGCTTGCCCCACCTTATGTACATTTCTTCATCAATGAAAAGGTCTCGTTTTTCTTGTACTCTTGCAATGTTTTGCTGTTGTTAATTCTGCAAGCCTACTATTTCTTCTCGGCATGAAAAACATCTCGGCCAGAATCCTGACCTCATTACTTGACAAAAATTGCTGAAGTTGAACCCACCAACCGATTAGCCGAGATAAAACATCTCGGCAAAATGTAATAAAATAAATCCACTCGATTTTTTGAGATAAAACATCTTGGCAAAAATGTTGGAGTTGAACTAAACATTAACCCGATTGACCGAGCTAAAACATCTCGGCGAAAATGTTGGAGTTAAGCAAATCATCAACTTAATTAGCCGAGACAAAACATCTCGGAGTTGAGCAAGTCATCAACCCATTTAGCCAAGATAAAACATCTCGGAGTTGAACAAGTGATCAACCCATTTGGCCGAGATAAAACATCTCGGAGTTGAACAAGTCATCAACCCATTTAGCCGAGATAAAACATCTTGGCAGAAAATTCAAAGAACTAATCACTAGTCTTTTAACCAGGGTAATTCATCTCGGTTAAAAATTCAGAGTTGAACAAATCACCAACTCTTATAGCCGTGGTAATTCATTTCGGCTGAATATTTAGAGTTGAACAAATCATCAACTCTTTTAGCCGGAGTAATTCATCTCGGCTAAAAATTCAGAGTTGAACAAATCACCAACTATTTTAGCCGGGGTAATTCATCTTGGCTAAATATTTAGAGTTGAACATATCATCAACTCTTTTAGCTGAGGTAATTCATCTCAGCTAAAAATTCAGAGTTGAACAAATCATCAACTCTTTTAGCCGGGGTAATCACCTCGGCTAAAACGTGAAGCAAAAATGTCAAAAATGAACTTTCACAGCAAAAATAATTCACTTTTATTACATTTTCGAATAGAGTATTACATTCAGAAGTAAAGGGGAACAAGTCCTTTCACAAAAAATTACATATGAAAGACAAAAACTAAAAATAGTACATTTTGAGGTTGGCTGCATTCTATGACCGAGGTATGCTTTTGCCATCCAGGTCGTCTAAGTGGTATGCCCCCTTGCCCGCCAGACTGAGTATCCTGTACGGCCCTTTCCAATTTGCCCCTAGTTTGCCTTCGCCCGGCACCAGAGTGTTGCCCATCACTTTCCTTAAAACCCAGTCCCCGACTTTAAATGGTCTGGGGTGCACCGTCTTGTTATATTTCCTGGACAACTCTTGTTGATATGCAGCCACGTATCTCATTGACGAATCGGTTGGATGCTGTGGCCTCGAGGCTTCTTGCCCTTGAGACCTCGACAGCAGATCGGTTCAAAGACGTGCTATCAGATGTCCTAGCCATTTCTGATTCTTGGAAAGACAAGTTTCAAGAAATTGTGGATGAACAGTCCCTTCTGAAGAAGGCCATCTGTGGGCATACGAATTCTGAAAAGGCTCATTCGAAAATCAAAGGGTCAATTTCTGTTTCAAAATTCTAGCCTGTAATGGCACTAAGTTGGACACTTAGTCTCAGCCAAATATATGAATACACACACACAAAAGTGCTATAACAAATAAGAGAATAGGCAACAAGTGATTACAGGAAAAACTCCCAACCTTTATTAATTGTACCAGCAATACAAAGGATGCCTATGGAAACTCTTATCAACACTTAGTTCATTTTCGAGTTCCATGGCTTATGCCTAAATAGGCTTACAATCAGTTTCAACTTACAACCAGCATTACAAGGAAAGCATGCCAAGTGGCATGGCAGTTGACACCCCCAACTGCCTAGGGACTTAGGAACATTTCTGGAGCATAACTGCTCTTAACTGCTGCTATGTTTCAGCCTTGGTTCCATATGTCCAGACTTGCCTTGGCTTTGCCCATCATGGATAACTGCTGCCAACTAACATGCATAACTGTTAGAAACTGCCATGTTGTTTGGCTCATCAAGTCAGCCACAAATTTGGTTGTCTTGGCCCCCAGACCAAGTTTTGCCTACTGATTGCTTTGAACCCCCAAACATGCTGCAGCCCACATTCGGGTCATGTTAATGCCTTGCATCTGTGCAACGGCTGCACATACTTTGGCCAAGGGTTGTGCTGCTGCCTCAGCACTTTGGACAACGCTTCACCTTGCTATCTTGGCATGCCACCATCATGCCTTGGTCTTGGTTGGTCATGGGCACAAGGTGCTGCCAATGCCAACCATGCAGCCTTGAAGTAGAAGGTGCTAACAAACCACCCCCACCAGAAGAAGCCGACGTCCTCGTCGGTAAAGCCTCTAAGTAGTCCGTAATTTGCTTCTCAAACTGCCATAGAGTCACATTATTTTCCCAACTTGCATCCGCTTCAAGAGAACCCTTCCACTTAACCAAGTAAGTTTTCTACAGCAAATCATCCTCAGACGGATGGACAGACCGAGAGAATGAATGCGTTGCTAGAAGAATACCTCTGACATTATGTGACTGCAAGTCAGAGGAATTGGATTGACCTGTTGGATAGCGCACAATTTTGTTATAATCTGCATCGGTCATCTGCCATAGGAATGAGTCCATTTGAATTAGCCACGGGGCAGCAACCCCTCACTCCGCATGAAATGGCAAGGACTAGCTCAGGAGGTAGATGTCCCGCAGCATACCGGTTTGCAAGAGCTAAACAAGACATGCTAGATGAAACACAAGACAGTTTGGCTAAGGCAAGCAAGCGGATGAAAAAGTATGCTGACAAAGGGCGAAGACCCTTGGAATTCAAAGTGGGAGACAAGGTGCTGCTGAAGCTTACTCCACAGATTTGGAAAAAGATAAGTAGCAAGACAGTGCACCGCAGCTTAGTTCCAAAATATGATGGACCCTTTGAAATTCTAAAACGTGTGGGAAATGTTGCTTATAGGCTGAAATTGCCTGACCGGTTGAAGATACACCCAACAATCCATGTTTAGCTACCTGAAACCTTATAACGAGGATCAGGCTAACCTAACACGGACGCAAACTCGACGCGCCCCTCTGGTGATCAGGAAATAGTTTGACAAAGAGGTGGAACAGATTTTGGATCACAAGACAGAGGGGCAAAGCAAGAAAAATCGAAGAATTCATTACTTGGTTAAGTGAAAGGGTTCTCCTGAAGCGGATGCAAGTTAGGAAAAGGATGTGACTCTATGGCAGTTTGAGAAGCAAATTACGGACTACTTAGAGGCTTTACCGACGAGGACATCAGCTTCTTCTGGTGGGGTGGTTTGTTAGCACCTTCTACTTCAAGGCTGCATGGTTGGCATTGGCAGCACCTTGTGCCCATGACCAACCAAGACCAAGGCATGATGGTGGCATGCCAAGACAGCAAGGTGAAGTGTTGTCCAAAGTGCTGAGGCAGCAACACAACCCTTGGCCAAAGTATGTGCAGCCGTTGCACAGATGCAAGGCATTAACATGACCCGAATGTGGGCTGCAGCATACTTGGAGGTTCAAAGCAATCAGTAGGCAAAACTTGGTATGGGGGCCAAGACAAACAAATTCGTGGCTGACTTGATGAGGCAAACAACATGGCAGTTTCTAGCAGTTATGCATGTCAGTTGGCAGCAGTTATCCATGATGGGCAAAGACAAGGCAAGTCTGGACATCTGGAACCAAGGCTGAAACATTGCAGCAGTTAAGAGCAGTTATGCTCCAGAAATGTTCCTAAGTCCCTAGGCAGTTGGGGGTGTCAACTGCCATGCCACTTTGGCATGCTTTCCTTGTAATGCTGGTTGTAAGTTGAAACTGATTGTAAGCCTATTTAGGCATAAGCCATGGAACTCGAAAATGAACTAAATGTTGATAAGAGTTTCCATAGGCATCCTTTGTATTGTTGGTACAATTAATAAAGGTTGGGAGTTTTTCCTGTAATCACTTGTTGCCTATTCTCTTATTTGTTATAGCACTTTTGTGTGTGTGTATTCATATATTTGGCTGAGACTAAGTGTCCAACTTAGTGACATTACAGGCTAGAATTTTGAAACAGAAATTGACCCTGTAACAATTGGTATCAAAGCACAGTTTTGCTCTAATGGTTTCTGCCATGGATGCCTTAAAAGACAGGGTAACTCGGTTGAAAAATCTTGTTGGTGACCCTGCTGATGAGAATATCTCACTAACGGATTAGTTGGATGCTGTGGCCTCGAGGCTTCTTGCCCTTGAGACCTCGACAGCAGATCGGTTCAAAGACGTGGTGTCAGATGTCCTAGCCATTTCGGATTCTTGGAAAGACAAGTTTCAAGAAATTGTGGATGAACAGTCTCTTCTGAAGAAGGCCATCTGTGGGCATACGAATTTTGAAAAGGCTCCTTCGAAAATCAAAGTTCCAGACCCTAAAGCTTTTGGTGGAAATCGGAGCGCGAAGGAACTTGAGAATTTTCTGTGGGATATGAAGCAGTACTTCAAAGCTGCTCATGTGCCAGAAGGAGAGAAGGTTACAATCACAAGCATGTACCTTACCGGTGATGCAAAACTTTGGTGGCGTACTCGTGTCGGGGATGATGCTCAGGCAGAGATCTCAACTTGGGATACTCTTAAGAAGGAAATGAAGGAACAATTCCTTCCGTGCAACACATCTTGGGTTGCAAGGGACGCCTTGAAACGGTTGAAGCATGCTGGATCGGTGAGGGACTATGTGAAAGAATTTAGTTCTTTGATGCTGGACATCAAGAACATGTCGGAGGAAGATAAACTCTTCAATTTCATGTCTGGGTTGCAGAATTGGGCCCAGTTAGAACTTCGAAGACTCGGTGTCAAAGATTTGCCCTCTGCCATGGCTGCTGCAGACGAGTTGCTTGACTACAAGTTAAGCAAGGAACCCACTACTGAAACCAGCAAATCTAAGAAGAAAGGAAAAGAGAAGACGGGAGAGAAGAAGTCTGGTTTCAAGAAAGGGAAAGAGGGTTCCAAGTACAAACATAAAGGGGATTCTTCTCAGACCAACGGTGGGAAATCTAACAAAGGGTGTTTCATCTGTGATGGACCCCATAGGGCGAAAGACTGTCCCAAGCGTGAGAAATTGAACGCTATGGTCGCAGAAGATGGCAAAGGGGAGTCGGATTCTGAGGGGCCGACTAGGGTAAATCCCTTACAATTGCTCAATGCAATTCATGTGGACAAAGCCCTCACTACTGGTCTAATGTACGTCAAGGTGACATTGGCGGGTACCGACATTGCTGCAATGGTAGACACCGGTGCCACGCATAACTTTATGTCAGAAAAAGTTGTGCAGACCCTCGGATTACAAGTTACCCAAAGCGCCAGTCGAATCAAGGCCGTGAACTCAGCGGCTCAGTCGGTACAAGGAATGGCTTCCAAAGTACCCATCACAGTTGGAGATTAGACTGGACGGGTTAACTTGATGGTGGTTCCTTTGGATGATTTCGATGTCATCTTAGGAAATGACTTCTTTGTGACTGCAAAAGTGGCATAAATTCCATATTTGGGTGAGATACTTATTTCGGATGAAGACAAGCCTTGCTTTGTCGCTGGTTGCAGTAAATCAGACAAAGGCAAGGGCACAAAGAGGAAGACGGAGACCCTCTCAGCCATTTAAGTGCACAACAGTTTGAAAAAGGGCGCAGAGACTTATCTTGCTGCCTTGGTGGAAATCAAACCTGATCTATTAGTAGAAGTGCCGGATGAAGTGGTAGAAGTATTGAGGGAATTTGAGGATGTGATGCCTCCAGAGTTGCCAAAGTCCCTTCCTCCTCGGCGTGCCACTGATCATAAGATAGAGTTGATTCCGGGTGCTAAGCCTCCAGCAAAGGCACCCTACAGAATGTCCCCAATGGAACTTATGGAGTTGCGAACGCAATTGACGGACTTATTGGATGCTGGACTGGTTCAGCCATCCAAAGCCCCTTACGGTGCCCCAGTGCTTTTTCAAAAGAAGCAAGATGGAAGTTTACGCATGTGTGTGGACTATCGGGCTCTCAACAAAGTGACTATAAAGAACAAGTATCCGGTCCCTTTGGTAGCAGACCTGTTCGATCGACTGTGCAAAGCCACTTACTTCACAAAATTGGATTTACGTGCTGGCTATTGGCAAGTTCGAGTGGCTGAAGGAGATGAGTCAAAGACCACATGTGTTACGAGGTATGGGTCTTTTGAGTTCCTAGTAATGCCGTTTGGGTTAACTAATGCCCCTGCTACATTCTGTAATCTTATGAATGATGTGTTCAATGATTATGTCGATCAGTTTGTTGTTGTTTATTTGGATGATATTGTAATATATAGTGAGTCCCTCGAGGATCACTTGTCCCATCTTCGGAAGGTGTTCACTCGGTTCCTGATCACCGGAGGGGCGCGTCGAGCTTGCGTCCGTGTTAGGTTAGCCTGATCCTCGTTATAAGGTTTCAGGTAGCTAACATGGATTGTTGGGTGTATCTTTAACCGGTCAGGCAATTTCAGTCTGTAAGCAACATTTCCCACACATTTTAGAATTTCAAAGGGTCCATCATATTTTGGAACTAAGCCGCGGTGCACTGTCTTGCTACTTATCTTTTTCCAAATCTGTGGAGTAAGCGTCAGCAGCACCTTGTCTCCCACTTTGAATTCCAAGGGTCTTCGCCCTTTGTCAGCATACTTTTTCATCCGCTTGCTTGCCTTAGCCAAACTGTCTTGTGCTTCATCTAGCATGTCTTGTTTAGCTCTTGCAAACCGGTATGCTGCGGGACATCTACCTCTTGAGCCAGTCCTTGCCACTTCATGTGGAGTGAGGGGCTGCTGCCCCATGGCTAATTCAAATGGATTCATTCCTATGGCAGATGACCGGTGCAGATTTTAACAAAATTGTGCGCTATCCAACAGGTCAACCCAATTCCTCTGACTTGCAGTCACATAATGTCGGAGGTATTCTTCCAGCAACGCATTCATTCTCTCAGTCTGTCCATCCATCTGAGGATGATTTGCTGTAGAAAACTTTAATTCGGATCCCATCAAGTTAAATAGCACAGTCCAAAACCGTCCCGTAAAACGGGTATCCCTGTCGCTAACAATATCCTCGGGCAAACCAAAGTATTTCACCACATACTTATAAAAAAGGTCTGCCGTAACATCGGCGGGACAAGCATGAGGAGCAGGGATAAATACAGCATATTTAGAGAAACGATCAACAACAACCATAACAGAACGCATACCGTTCACCTTTGGCAACCCGGATATGAAGTCCATGGAAACAGACACCCATGGCTTCGTTGGAATAGGCAACGGTTGCAGCAGTCCAGCGGTCTTCTTTCTTTCTGTCTTGTCCAATTGGCACACCAGGAAAGTTTTGACGTAGGCTTCTACATCTTCCTCCATTTTTGGCCAGCAGTAGGAACGAGACAGTAAAGCCATCATGCGTTGTTGTCCGGGGTGACCCGCCCATTGCGGATCATGAGTTTCTCTAAGCAACTCCAATCTTAGTCCACCAACACTAGGGACATATAGTCTATCTCCTTTGCCGTGGAGTAGATCATTTTCCAACCAATAGTGACGCACAGTGCCATCTTTCACTTGCTGAACCAGCCTTCGATATTCAGAATCAATTGCAACACTTGCCCGAATTCTTTCCAACAGTTGAGTTTCAATGTTTGATATCGCAGCAACGTAGTCCACAATTTCCTTCCGACTCAAAGCATCAGCAACCTGGTTGTGGCGTCTAGGTTTGTGTCGCCATTCGAAGTCATACTCCTCAAAGAACTCTTGCCATCTGGCCTGCCTTGGAGACAACTTCTTTTGTGTTTTGAAGAAGGTATTTGCCACATTATCCGTCAATACCATGAATTTGGTTCCCAGCAGGTACACTCTCCAAATCTGCAGACAATGCACAACCGCTGTCATTTCCTTTTCATGGGCAGAATAGTTCTTCTCTGCATCATTCAGCTTCCGACTTTCGAATGCAACCGGGTGCCCCTCTTGCACCAACACACCGCCAATAGCCTTATCAGAGGCATCAGTATGTAATTCGAATGGAAGTTCAAAATCAGGTAACCGCAAAACCGGTTCACTTGCAACAGCCACTTTCAATTTGTCAAAGGCCGCTTGACAATTTTCATCCCACTTCCAAGGTCTGTCTTTCTTGAGCAAATCTGTTAGAGGTGCTGCCTTCTTTGAGTATCCCTCAATAAATTTTCTATAATAGTTGGCCAAACCCAAAAAGGAACGCAACTCAGTCACTTTGCTTGGTGCTTGCCAATCCATGATTGCATGCACCTTTTTGTTGTCCATCTTTACGTGGCCTTTGCAAATTACATGCCCTAGGAACTTAATCTCCCGCTGGGCAAACTCACATTTTTCCTTCTTGACATACAACTGGTGTTCTCGTAACCGAATGAACATCTTCCGAAGATGGGACAAGTGATCCTCGAGGGACTCACTATGTATTACAATATCATCCAAATAAACAACAACAAACTGATCGACATAATCATTGAACACATCATTCATAAGATTACAGAATGTAGCCGGGGCATTAGTTAACCCAAACGGCATTACTAGGAACTCAAAAGACCCATACCTCGTAACACATGTGGTCTTTGACTCGTCTCCTTCAGCCACTCGAACTTGCCAATAGCCAGCACGTAAATCCAATTTTGTGAAGTAAGTGGCTTTGCACAGTCGATTGAACAGGTCTGCCACCAAAGGGATTGGATACTTGTTCTTTATAGTCACTTTGTTGAGAGCCCGATAGTCCACACACATGCGCAAACTTCCATCTTGCTTCTTTTGAAAAAGCACTGGGGCACCGTAAGGGGCTTTGGATGGCTGAACCAGTCCAGCATCCAATAAGTCCGTCAATTGCGTTCGCAACTCCGTAAGTTCCATTGGGGACATTCTGTAGGGTGCCTTTGCTGGAGGCTTAGCACCCGGAATTAACTCTATCTTATGATCAGTGGCATGCCGAGGAGGAAGGGACTTTGGCAACTCCGGAGACATCACATCCTCAAATTCCCTCAATACTTCTACCACTTCATCCGGCACTTCTACTAATAGATCAGGTTTGATTTCCACCAAGGCAGCAAGATAAGTCTCTGCGTCCTTTTTCAAACCGTTGTGCACTTGAATGGCTGAGAAGGTCTCCGTCTTCCTCTTTGTGCCATTGCCTTTGTCTGATTTACTGCAACCAACGACAAAGCAAGGCTTGTCTTCATCCGAAATAAGTATCCGGTGTCTACCATTGATTCGACTGAGCCGCTGAGTTCACGGCCTTGATTCGACTAGCGCTTTGGGTAACTTGTAATCCGAGGGTCTGCACAACTTTTTCTGACATAAAGTTATGCGTGGCACCGGTGTCTACCATTGCAGCAATGTCGGTACCCGCCAATGTCACCATGACGTACATTAGACCAATAGTAGGGGCTTTGTCCACATGAATTGCATTGAGCAATTGTAAGGGATTTACCCTAGTCGGCCCCTCAGAATCCGACTCCCCTTTGCTATCTTCTACGACCATAGCGTTCAATTTCTCATGCTTGGGACAGTCTTTCGCTCTATGGGGTCCATCACAGATGAAACACCCTTTGTTAGATTTCCCACCATTGGTCTGAGAAGAATCCCCTTTATGTTTGTACTTGGAACCCTCTTTCCCCTTCTTGAAACCAGACTTCTTCTCTCCCGTCTTCTCTTTTCCTTTCTTCTTAGATTTGTTGGTTTCAGTAGTGGGTTCCTTGCTTAACTTGTAGTCAAGCAACCCGTCTGCAGCAGCCATGGCAGAGGGCAAATCTTTGACACCGAGTCTTCGAAGTTCTAACTGGGCCCAATTCTGCAACCCAGACATGAAATTGAAGAGTTTATCTTCCTCCGACATGTTCTTGATGTCCAGCATCAAAGAACTGAATTCTTTCACATAGTCCCTCACCGATCCAGCATGCTTCAACCGTTTCAAGGCGTCCTTTGCAACCCAAGACGTGTTGCACGGAAGGAATTGTTCCTTCATTTCCTTCTTAAGAGTATCCCAAGTTGAGATCTCTGCCCGAGCAACATCCCCGACACGAGTACGCCACCAAAGTTTTGCATCACCGATAAGGTACATGCTTGTGATTGTAACCTTCTCTCCTTCTGGCACATGAGCAGCCTTGAAGTACTGCTCCATGTCCCACAGAAAATTCTCAAGTTCCTTCGCGCTCCGATTTCCACCAAAAGCTTTAGGGTCTGGAACTTTGATTTTTGAAGGAGCCTTTTCAGAATTCGTATACCCACAGATGGCCTTCTTCAAAAGGGACTGCTCATCCACAATTTCTTGAAACTTGTCTTTCCAAGAATCCGAAATGGCTAGGACATCTGACAGCACGTCTTTGAACCGATCTGCTGTCGAGGTCTCAAGGGCAAGAAGCCTCAAGGCCACAGCATCCAACCGATCCGTCAATGAGATATTCTCATCAGCAGGGTCACCAACAAGATTTTCCAACTGAGTTACCCTGTCTTTTAAGGCATCCATGCCAGAAACCATTAGAGCAAAACCGTGCTCTGATACCAATTGTTACAGGGTCAATTTTTGTTTCAAAATTCTAGCCTGTAATGGCACTAAGTTGGACACTTAGTCTCAGCCAAATATATGAATACATACACACAAAAGTGCTATAACAAATAAGAGAATAGGCAACAAGTGATTACAGGAAAAACTCCCAACCTTTATTAATTGTACCAACAATACAAAGGATGCCTATGGAAACTCTTATCAACACTTAGTTCATTTTCGAGTTCCATGGCTTATGCCTAAATAGGCTTACAATCAGTTTCAACTTACAACCAGCATTACAAGGAAAGCATGCCAAGTTGCATGGCAGTTGACACCCCCAACTGCCTAGGGACTTAGGAACATTTCTAGAGCATAACTGCTCTTAACTGCTGCTATGTTTCAGCCTTGGTTCCAGATGTCCAGACTTGCCTTGTCTTTGCCCATCATGGATAACTGCTGCCAACTGACATGCATAACTGCTAGAAACTGCCATGTTGTTTGCCTCATCAAGTCAGCCACGAATTTGGTTGTCTTGGCCCCCAGACCAAGTTTTGCCTACTGATTACTTTGAACCCCCAAGCATGCTGCAGCCCACATTCGGGTCATGTTAATGCCTTGCATCTGTGCAACGACTGCACATACTTTGGCCAAGGGTTGTGCTGTTGCCTCAGCACTTTGGACAACACTTCACCTTGCTGTCTTCGCATGCCACCATCATGCCTTGGTCTTGGTTGGTCATGGGCACAAGGTGCTGCCAATGCCAACCATGCAGCCTTCAAGTAGAAGGTGATAAATAAAATTAAGTGTCAAATTAGTAAGCATATTTTGATCTAATAGTAGTTGTATTTTATTTAAATTAATGGAGAGATAAAATAAAATAAAATAAAACAAAGGGCATTTTTATCTAGGGTCATTTATGTTATGTATAACAAAGAAAAGAAAAGAAAAACCCTCGGTTCCTAATACATTCTATAGCAGCAGCCACGGGGAGAAAGAAGTTGAGAGAAAAGAAGAAAAAAAAAAGGGGTTTGCAAACAAGGAATAACATTTGGGTGTGTGGTTGGCCTCTGTCTTTCTTCTTTTCTTTGTTTTTGTTCTTTATTCTTACTCTATTATTATTTAGTTCATTGATGAAGAGGTTGTAGGTTTATGTATTTTGTATATATACATACTGTTAAGAAATCTAAGGAGTTAAATTCATGTATAAAGAATGGTGTAATTCTTAGTCCAAAAATTCTGCACAGAATCACAAACTTTAAAAATCAAGAAACCATATCAAACGGATGAATTTTATTACTAAATTTTTACAGTAGATTAATTACATATTGAATTGCATATCTGAATTTTTTCATAATTTTTGGGAGTCAAAATCCATATAAATTGAGGTATTCAAATCTGTCCAGGAAACCAGTCCGAAACAGTAAATTCGGGAGTGTTGTTCTCTTTGGGTATAAATCCAAAAATTATCAAATTAGTGTCATTAGAACCGGTTACGAGTCTAGTTTCGTACGTTTTTGGCCTTGTATTGATTGCTCTTGTATATCAAGAGAACCGTCAATTTCTTTAAAGTGCTGCCTTTTCTCGGCGCTCGTTTGCTAGGTCCAATTCCAGGGCAATGGCTTCAGAGTTCAGCTCGGACTCAAAATTTTTGCTGCGGATGGTTAGCATACCGATCTCCAATAGGATGACTGCCTCCATACCATATGCCAGGGAAAAATGGGTCTCCCTAGTCGAGTATCTCGGTGTTCTCCGATATGCCCAGAGGACAGTAGAAAGCTCCTCGGTCCATTTGCCTTTGGCCTTCTCAAGCCTCTTCTTCAACCCATCTAGAATGGTCCTGTTCGATGTTTCAGCTTGGCCGTTGGACTGAAGGTAGGCTAGGGTGGAATTGTAGAATTCTATCTTTAAGTCCTCACAAAATCCTCTAAACAACCGTCCGTCAAACTGGGTGCCATTATTAGATACCAAAGCCTTGGGGACGCCAAACCGCGTTATCACGTTTTGCCAAACAAACCACTTGACATCCTTATCTTTGATGGTCGCTAAGGGTTCGGTTTCAACTCATTTGGTGAAGTAATCTGTCATCTCAATGAAGAACTTCTGGTTGCCTGGTGCTGTTGGGAGTGATCCCATTATGTCCAGTCCCCACATTGCGAAAGGCCAAGGACTGGTGAGGGGAAGGAGTTCTCTTACCGACTGGTGAATTTAGTGAGCGAACTTCTGGCACCTTTCACATTTTCTAACATATTTCTGCGTGTCTGCTTGCATACACGGTCACCAGTATCCTTACGAAATAGTGCGGTAAGCCAAAGATCTCCTCCCGATGTGACTTTCACACACACCTTTGTGGATCTCATACAGGAAAGCTTCCACGCTGCTCGGATGCACACACTTGAGGTACGGACCGGTGAATGACTTCTTATATAGAGCGCCAAATGGAGAGAGTGAAAATCGCTCTGACTTCACCCGGACTTTGTGTGCTTCGTTCTTGTCGGCTGGAAGGGTCCGTTCTTTCAGGAAGAGGATGATAGGGTCCATCCAAAAGGGACCAAGCTCTGTGTAGAATACTTCTGTCTGTTCTGAGCCCTCAATACTAGGTCTTGGAAGAAACTTGATCAAGAGAGGATTGGGAGTTGAACTATCAAACATGAAAGCCAGACCGGCTAACTCGTCTACGCGACCGTTTTCTTCAAGGCCAATTTGTTGCACTCTTATCGCTTGGAATGCCTTGATGTGTTCTCTCATTAGAGCTTGGTACTTGGCCATTCTGTCATCTTTGGCCTCGTACACTCCAGATACATGGTTGACAACGAGTTGGGAATCGCTGTATACCATCAGCTGGGTTGCGCGCAACTGGAGCGCGCTTTTAAGTCTGGCCAACAATGCTTTGTACTCAGCCTCGTTGTTTGACACTGGGAATCCAAGTACGATAGAGTGTTCGATGGTTAGACCATCCGGCGAGATCAAAACTATACCCAGTCTGGTGCCGTGCCGAGCTGATTTGAGGCGCCATCTACGAAAAGTTTCCACATTTCACCAATGACATGTTTCCAACATTCTGACGGATCTTGGGAAGCTTGAAGGTTGATGAGATCAAGATCACTTGGCTGCCCGGCTATGCCTGCTGCAAGCTCGCCGCTGATCATCTCAACATATCAGTCTTCATCCCCCCTCGGCGACGCTGCGCCGGACCCAACAAGTTAACCTGTAATGCCCGAGTCCATCGTCGCATCGCCGGTCTGAGATAGGCTTTCGACTGAACGTGGTGCGAACGGGCGCGCAAGTTTCGCGTCGCCAACATCATTCCGTTGTGCAATCTCCGTTGCTTTTACACTTGTTACCTCGGCTGCCACGGTAAGATCCACCAGGCACGCTGGGTGAACTCCAGGCAAGAATTCGGCAACAAAATCGGCCAATGCTTGGGCTTTGATGGCGGTGCAGGGTTGAAACTTGATGTCGAATTGCCCCAATTCAACCGCCCACTTCAGAATTCGGCTGGAAAAGTCTGCCCGTTCAAATAAGTCTTTTAGAGGGAATTCGGTCAACACCATGATTTTGTGAGCATGAAAGTAGTACGCTAATTTCCTGGACGCCATCATTAGTGCCAAAGCGAGTTTTTCCAGCGGCAAGTACCTTGATTCTGCTGGCAGCAGGGTTTTGCTCACGTAAAAGATAGGGAGGTGCTGGATGCCTTTTGCCTGGACGAGCACCGCACTAATTGCATGTTAAGAGACAACAAGATAAAGGTAGAGCTCTTCGCTGGGCTTAGGTGTTACCGATAGTGGGTCGGAAGACAAATATGCCTTGAGCTCACCCAAGGCCTTGTCGCATTCTTCATCCTATGAAAACTTGGACTTCAAAGCTTGAAAGAAAGGTCGGCAACGATCTGATGACCGGTTTATGAATCGATTAAGCGCGACTGCCACACCAGCAAGATGTTGCACGTCCTTTGCTGAGTTGGGCCGCTTCAATCCTTGTATGGCTCTGATTTGTGAGGGGTCCGCTTCGATGCCTCGGTTGGTGACTAGGAAGCCAAGAAATTTCCTTGATCTCATACCGAAGGCACACTTGGACGCATTCAGGCGAAGCTTGTGTTGCTTAAGAATGGGGAACATCTCGGCTAGGTCGGACAAGTGGTCGGCCTGCTGCTTGTTTTTGGCCACCATGTCGTCGATGTAAGCCTCCATCGTGCGTTCTAGCAAAGGGGCGAACATCTTGGTCACCATCCTCTGGAAAGTTGCCCCGGCATTTTTCAAACCAAAAGGCATGACTCTATAGCAGAACAATCCCCTTGGAGTCGTGAAAGAAGTTGTCTCGCGCTCAGGTGCATGCATGGCAATCTGGTGATAATCGCGATAGGCATCCAAGAAACTAAGCCTGTTATGTCCGGCTGTAAGATCCACCAGCTGGTCTATTCTAGGCAGAGGAAAGCTGTCTTTAGGGCAAAAGCTCGATTGACTATCTTGTAATCAACGCAAACTTGCCACTTCTCATTCTTCTTGGGTACTACGACCGTGTTTGAAACGCATCGAGGGTAGTGCACTTCCTGGATTGCCCTAGCTTTTAACAAGTTCTTGACTTCCTCCGGGACTACCTCGGCGTGGTGAATGGCTGACCTCCTCGTTCTTTGAATAACAGGACGTGCGTCCAGGAAGACATTGAGTTGGTGGCAAATAAAGCTTGGATCAATGCCAGACATGTCGTACGACGTCCATGCAAAGACCTCGATATTCGCCACCAAAAACTCCACAATCTCGATCCTTTCTTGGGCGATCTGGCTAGATCCCAGCAAAAAGAACCTATCAGGTTTTTCTGTGTCAATTCACACCTCCACCAATTCTTCAACAGCCTTTTCCTTGGCCCTAGTGCCCACATCATCCAGGATACTTTGGTTTTCCGGACCTTCAATCATTTGCACGAAGCCTTTGGCAGCTCGGCTCCCGTTCAAACATGACTTGATCGCCTTAAATCTCCTCAACTTCCCCCGTAGCCGAGAGGAACCTCATAACATGGTGGTAGGCTGACGCTACCGCCTGCCTAGCGTGACGCCATTCCCTACCCAAGATTAGATTGCATGTGGACGGCACCTTCAATACCCAGAATTCCACCTGATTGAAAACAGATCCGGCTTTGACCGGTAAGATTATCTTTTCCATCGGCCACTCCGATTGTGAGTTGAAACCAACTAGTGGTGAAGTTGCCGGAGCCAAGTCTGTATCCCAGAGTTTGAGCTGCTTGAAGGCGTTGTTGTACATGATCTCAACCGAGCTACCTTGGTCGATTAAGATGCGCTTGACATTGAAGTCCTTGACGCAAAGAGTGACTACTAGGGCATCATTGTGCGGGGCTTGAATGCGTTCAAGGTCCTTACTTGAGAAGCTAATCACATTTTTCTCCTCGTTCTTGCCCATTTTGATTGCGGGCTGGACTGACAAAACTTCCCTCATATGTTCAGCCTTTTTTATCATCCCTCGGAGCTCGCAAACCCGCGTCGGCTCCACAATACCGTGGATCACATTAACCACTCCTTGAGGGGGTGCCTCTAGGTCATTCGAACCACTCGGTTCAGCCAGGGTGTTGTGCGCGGCTCTAATGCCCCCGTCGATGTAAAGGTCTAAATGACCGGCTACGACTAACTCCTCCAAGTGTTGGTTTAAGGGCAAACAGTCCTCCGTCCCATGAAATGTGTAGCAGTACCGCGGATTAAAGCCCTTTTGCACATCGCCCAACTTAGCGGGAAACCGGACGTAATCCTCGTCGTGGATTTCACTAAGTATGCGATAGATTGGAATCTTAAATACCGTGGTGATGCTCGTCCGAGCGTTCAATTTTCTGTTTGCATCAGCTGTGTCATCACGGGGATATTCTTCTCGGTTATTGCGGCGACCTCTACCCCAGTTTCTACGATTTGGACCACTGTCAGATTCCCCCGCGTGGTCATTTGGATGGTTCGTCTCCTGTTCGACAGCATGTATCTTGCCAACTACCCTTTTGTCTGTTGCCACCGGATTCGTCTTCGCGGTGGACGCCGCCACATCATGCTCTATTCAGATGTATTCATTGATACGTTGCATTAGTTGTCCCATGGAAGTCGGTTGATTCATCGTGAGTGAGTCCCTCAATCTATGTCCAACCGGGAGACCACGCTTATATTGGGTGATTGCCAGGTTGGTTGGGCAATCTAAGATCTCGTTGAAGGTTTCCCAGTACCTGACATTGTATGCCTTGAGAATGTCGCTCGACTCCATCTTGACGCTCAAAAGATGGTCCACTTTCTTTGGCGTTTTGGTGTTAGTTTTGAAACGAGTGACGAATGCTTCCGCCAACTGCTGCCACCTTGCAATGCTTTCTTCTGGAAGCCTCTCAAACCATTTCAAGCCCAGCTCGCCCAAACTTGATAGGAAAATAAGACACATGAGAGCATCATTACGCCTGTGTCTAGCCATGACCTGCTAAAAGTGGCTTACATCCATGTACGGATCGCTTTTCCTGTCATAAAGCGTAAGCTTCGGCTAATGAAAGCTCGCTGGGAGTGGTGTGGTCTCTATCTCAAGAGAGAAGGGGATGACGCTCAGCCTTGCCAAGTCTTTGTCCTGCGGGACAGGCACGGCTAAACGAGGTGATGGCATCATGACCTCTTCGCTGGCGTGACCTCCGTAGATAACCGTTGAAGCGCCAGCACCCTTTGAATCTCCCATCGGCGAGCTCGTTCCTTCAAGACATCCCTCAAGTCCTCTAAACGAATGGATTAGGAATATCTCGATGTCGTCGACGGATGTGAGGGATGGTAGGTATTATCTTGCACGCTAGACTTCTCTGCAAGCGTGTCTGAGTCTCCAACCCTGTAGCTTCTGGTGATGGAAAGGGAGGGCGTGTGCCGCTGGCTCTGGTTGCCTGAGTGGCGGAGTTGGGTGCGCTCACTGTGGTCTCCCACTCCAGCAGCACCTTTCCCTTTGACCTGCCGTTTGAGAGCTTCCATCTCTACCGTCATTCTCTAGATGAAGACGTCTTGGTCCGTCAACTTGTGCTCCAAGCGTCGGGCGTGCGACTCTCTTTGCTGCTGGTGTCCGTCTGGGCTCCGCGAGTGACCAAAGCTTCTGGCGCACCTATCACGTGCATCTCTTGGAAGACCTCTTGGGGAAGCCTCTAGGTCCACCATATTCGAAATGGCAGGAAGTCCGTCTCTCCGTCGGACTGACTCCGGGGTGACACCGTCGATGGTAGACAATGGCACTTCGTCGTTGTTCGCCATGAAGAGTGATCCGACGAGCTTGGAAGGTAAGGTTGTGTCTACTCAAAACTTTCCACAGACGGCGCCAATTGTACGAGGGATAAGTATTCGATAACGCCCGTACTCCTTGCGTCCAAGTTCCGCTTCTATCCGATTGACCTGCGAACACAACAGCGGTGAGCTACCCGGCAATGTGTTACCGGAAAATCCCTTCGACGGTCAAGTTAGCACACACTCAGAGAGAGAGATAGAGAAAGAGAGAAGCTGGATTAATGTTAAAGTTTCTCTCACTAACTGATGTTCCATTGCAAACATGGGGGGCGTAGACATGCTTATATACCTTCTGCGCTTGCCTCTGCATCCATTTGCTATCTAACGCATGGACCTGCTCTCCCGTTCCATTTCCCCACGTGTCAGCGCAAATTCAATTAACACCACCTAATCGAACCGCCAAACGGCATTGGCGCGAATGGGCAGCCCGGCGGCCCTAACCTGACCTCCTACGACCGTGTTACTATACGAGACAACCAGTGCTTTTTTCCGGGCTCCATTACAACCAAGCTCATGCTCGGTTGAATTGATCCGCGGAGGACTCACTCGCCGATCTAAACGTGCGACCGATGGAAACCGGGCTAACAGAGAATCATCTCGCCCGGATAAGGTCTGGAACTTCAACCAAGCAAACTTTCCCTGGCACGGCTTGGTCCAGCTCGGCCCAAACACACTCGGACCTCTTTCAACTTGGCCAAAACCGCGGCCCAAGGCGGGATTATGAAATCTCCCTCTCACTTTGATATTATTATTAAATCAATCCATTAAATCAAAAAAATCCAAAACTAAAAATATTTTATATATTAAAAGTCTAACAACCACCCATGACATGATCATCATCCAAACACATAATAAAATTTAATTGGGTAAAATAAATAAATAAATAAATGTGTAAAAAATTTATCAATTTTACATAATTTTATCTTTGGTGAGTAGAAAAAAATTTGAAAATTCCAAAATATTTTTTTTAAATTTATTTTTGTCAAATTAGTTTATATTTTATCAAATTGACAATTTTACCCTTGAAATTGAGCAATGATGTCTTCAATTGTTCTTATTTGGAACAAAATTTAAAATTTAGAGTCAAATATGTCATAATTAAAAAGTTAGGGATCAAAATGATACAAGTCTCAAACTATAGAAACAGTTAGTATAATTCACCCTAGATAATATAAGCCAAAGTACCTCTATGATTTAAATTACCAAAACAGAATCTGTGATTGACCTAGACCCGGACAACACTCTCCAATCTTTGGATTGGAAGGAAGCCGCCCATTACTTAATAGAATATTGGAGAAATTACAATTCGGTAATCTTTTGAAAAAATGTTTAGAATTTTAATTATGGAGAATTTAAAATTCAGTGGTAACCTTTTTTTTTTTTTTTTTTTTGTAGAAACATAAAAAAATACACCATTTTAATTATTAAGATTTATAAAGTTTATCACTGATTTATAATTTTTTTTTCAATACTTACACTCTGCAGTTATTTTATCTTTAATTATTAATATTTGTAATTGTAATTTTATTTTATTTTTTTAATTGTAATTTTCCTTGAAATATTTTGTTCTACGGTTGTAGGATTGAGAAACTGCAATTTGGTACAAAGGGCGGAAAGGTTACGGTGGTGGGGGCAATCCTGTGCGTCGCGGGAGCACTAACCATCAGCCTCTACAAGGGTAAAGCATTCTATATTGGACATCACGCCACACATCATCATGTGGTTATCCAAAAAGCTAAGCCCAACTGGACACGTGGCACTCTATTTCTGGTGTCTAGTTGCATATCCTGTGCTACGTGGTTCCTTGTCCAGGTATTGACTGACCGACCATTTTTTTTGTGTGTTCACAATCCATGATTCCATGCATCCAACGGCTAGGAATGTCACACTAAACTTTGGAGCAATTTATATAAGGGACGCAACTTAGGGATCAACCTGAGCAACCTGAGTTCATTTTGAATTTTTTTAAGTTGAGGTAAAATATTTTTAAATTCGGTATGAGTTTAGATAAAAATTTAGAAGACTAAATTAAATTTAAGCTGGTTTGAGTAAAGATATCAACCAATTTGAGTAATCCTAAACCCGAAATATATGGAAATATATAAAAATACATAAAAATTATTAGTTATTTGATGATATTATAGTAATTTAGATCGTTAGATCATCTTAAATATATATTATATATAGCAGTAAATAATACAAAATCTTACTCTTTTTTTGCTTGCTCATAAATTGTAAAGAACACCATAGCAGAATCTTTCTTACATTATATAAATTATTTATTTTAATATTATTAATGATTTTATTAAAAAATATAAATAGAGTCTAATTTTAATAAATTATTTAACTTAGATACACTAAAAAAGAAAAAAAAAATTGAAATTTATGTACAATTCATGCAATCCAAACAACTCGGGTTTAATTCGAATTGGGTTGGACAAATAATCTTGGGTTACAATTTAGACTTGGATGGGCCTGGACAATTCTTAGCACAATTTGAGCTGAATTTGGACAACCTCTTAACCCGTCGAAGAATTACACCCCTAGAAGCTCTTGAACTTTATACTTTTGCTTTTATTAAGTCTCTAAATTAAATTGGTTTAATTTATACATTTTGTTGTATTAGGTCCACTTTTGACAATTAAGTATATTGTATAGGATCAACTTAAAGGAAAAATTTATCCACCCAAAAAAAACTTAAAGCAAAAATTGATAATTATTCATTTTCTTAGGGTAAAAAAAAAAGGGTATGGAGCCAACTGGACTATCCTATCTGGCTTACTATGGGTCTATTTTTGGCCCATCTTGATAAGTTGAATCATTAAATTTATAGAGTTTGTTGAGCAAATTATTCATATAAAAAATTAAGAGATCGGATATCAATAACTATTTGATCAGAAAATAAATATGATCTCGATCATGTGGTTACCAATATTCGATCAATCCTATTTTTTATATGAATATCTTCTCGATGAGTTTTATAAAATGAACAATTTAAATTGTCAGAAATAAACCCAAAATGGGCCGATGATGGGCCCAACTGGACGGCCTATTGGTGACGATCTAATCCCATAGCTATATGTTATCAACCTAAGAAACGTGTACAAATAATGAAGGAAGGAGTGATGGTTCTAGTATTAAGAAAATGATATTGTGATTAATTTTACCAATTTTCTTTCATCCAAGTTCATATTAGGGGTGAGCATGGTCCGGATTGGACCGGATTGGGGTAAAACCAAGACCAATCCGTTATTTACGGTTCCTGAAAAATTGGAACCAATCCAATCCGTTTAAATCATGGAACCAATCCGAACCAATCCATTTAAATACGGATTGGATCGGTTTAGGACCACGGATTCACATAATTATATAACAAATATATATATATATAACACTTGAATTTCATAAAAATATAAACATAGCGCTATATTAGTTCCATAATAGCAACATGTTTTTCTATAATAATGACATACTGTTCTAGAATTTAAACAACCATAAGAAAACTGGTTTCACCATAAGTATTTAGACCATTGCAAATTAAAACTTAAAACTAACAAACAAAAGTAATAAAAGAAGATATTATACGGTTTTAGGTTTGAGTTTACATTTTACATAGAATAAGAGAATATACTATAGGGGAGGATGTATAATAAAAATATAGACTATTTGTATACGGTCCGGATCGGTTCCAATCCGGAACCGTGGGATTCAATCCGGAACCAATCCGTGAACTACGGATTTTTAATTCTTCAATCCGGAACCGAACCGCGGATTCAAAAAACCAATCCAAACCTATCGGATTGGACTGGACTGGATTGGATTACGGATTTCACGGATTCCTTGCTCAGCCCTAGTTCATATAATGTATTTAACAACAAAAAGTGAACTTTAATTGAATAAAAATAATAATTGAAGAGATTAGTTGAAAAAAATACCCAAAGTTCAAGATCTTTTGGCATGATTTACTCTAAATTTTGATAAAGTCTTATTTTAACTAATTGATTTCTTTCTTCTTTTTGTCAAATTTTTTTTTTTTTTTTTTAAACCAAACAGGTTAAATTGTGTAGGTTATTTCCATATAAATGTTGGACAACAATGCTAACGTGCATAATAGCAACAATGCAAGCGACAGTGGTAGGGTTGTGCATGGATAGAAGCAAGACTTCGTGGTGGTTAGGATGGAATCTCCAACTCATTACTATCATTTATTCGGTAAGAAATTGAAATTATCATCCTTCACACTACAAGTTTCCCAAAGTAATAAATTTTATAAAAAAATAAAATTACTTATAATATGACATATAAGGGTCGACATAAGCCCAATGGCCTACCAAACTTGCCTGAACCCGCCCATTATTATTTACAAGGTCTGTGATTTTAGTTTTGGACCAATTATAATATGAATTGGGCATGGGAAAAGTGTTTTAGGTCTAGCTTAGTGTTGCCCAACTGGCCCAAAAACTATATTATACAATATAATTATATTTATATGTATGTTTTTTATTTTGTTATAAGTATACATTATATTACTAGTTATGTAAAGAATTAGTTTTAAAATTTGAACTACTAGCCTTGAATAAATTAAAGAGCCATCCAAATGATTAAATTAATTATGATTTTTTATTTTAAAATATGAAAAAAATATTTATATTAAACAATATCGGAGCTACATAGGTGGACATGAGATTTTTTAATTTGTTTTTGGACAAATTGAGAATAAAAGTCCGATCTCAAACTAGGTCAGGCTTGGAAAATGACTTCAAGTGTTATTCTGCAATATGGGCATGACCTTGGTGAAACCCATCATATTATTCAAGTGGGTTATATTTCAAATTTTTAAATTTTTTTATTACATAAATTGTTAAAACTGACAAAATAAATAACTCAAATCATTTAAGTAAGACTAGTGATAAGCATGAGTAAAAAACTCCAATATAACGGTGATTGTCGAGTTGTTTTGGAAATTGGAACAGGGAGCATTGGCTACAGCTGCAAGTTTCTGTTTAATATCATGGACAGTTGCAAACAAAGGACCAACCTATGCCTCAATGTTCAACCCTTTGTCTCTAATTTTTGTGGCCATAAGTGAAGCTCTCTTTCTTGGTGAAGCCATCACTGTTGGAAGGTATTCTTACTTTGTTATCAGTTTCAGCAATAAATTTATTTTTCATTCATTTATAGACATCACTATTAGAGCATTTAGATATTGAGTTTTTTTTAGT
This sequence comes from Camellia sinensis, assembly GCF_055761805.1. NCBI lineage: Eukaryota > Viridiplantae > Streptophyta > Magnoliopsida > Ericales > Theaceae > Camellia > Camellia sinensis. The sequence goes on from NC_138968.1 coordinate 9,405,799, forward strand.
TAAGAGAATTTATATTTTGATCCTTTGAATGGGATTTTTTTTTTTCCCAACCTTTGTGATTAAGAGTATTTAAATAGATATGGTGTATTTTTTTTAGATCTCAGTGTGTGTAAATCATTCCTGAAAAAAAATTATATTAGTGTCCCCCCTCCAAAAAAAAAAAAAGTTTATTTCAAAATCATATATTTTTTTAATCTATTTTTTTAAAGATAAAGGTGACAAAATCAAGTGGCTACATTTATTGAATCAATGAAATTTTTCTCAAAAATAATTTGCACACTAAGATTTAAATATGAACATAATAGACCCAATGGGTTAAACTAGAGTCTACTAATCCGGTCCTTTTATTTTTATTTTTATCTGTGTCTCTCTTTACAATTGAGGAGATTTTTAGACAAAAAAAAAACCTTTATTTTATCTTATTTTACTTTTTTGCTAGGTCTAAAGAGAAGATTTTTGGTCAAAGAACCTTTATTTTATTTTATTTTACTTTTTTTTGCTAGGTCTTGACATAAGATTTTTTGTATGGCTTTGGACAAATAAAGTATTTTTGGTTGAACTTTGCAGCTTGGTTGGAATGTTTGTGATTATTGTGGGGTTGTATTCATTCTTGTGGGGAAAGAGAAAGGAGTTCAAAGTTGCAGCAACTGAGGCATCAATATCAGAAATATCCAATGTTGAAGATTTTGCTGATCACAAGAGCCAAAGGAACTTAATGGGAGTATAGTACACCTATTCCAACTAGCGCCCTCTTTTTTAAAAAAAAAGAAATATCTGTCAATTTTCATCTGAATAAAACAAAAACAGTGGTGCCAGAGATAGTTCTTATCATCAAGTCAATGATACAGTTTAATTTAAGATAATAGAATGGTGGTGGTAATTGTTTATACCGCTATTCTCTTCTTGCCCATTTTATACAACACCCTAATTTAAATAGCCATTCTTTAAATATTTTTTGATACTTCCAGAATAGCATTATTTTTCGTACGAGGTAGATCTGAAATTTTTTATTTTCAAATTTCTTTGTCCTTTACCTCAAAACATTCACATCTATTAAATTGTTTTTTAATATTAGTGCATCTCTAATTTTTTTAAAAAAAACTACCTAAGTGAGAAAAGTTAAAACATTTGTGATGTGTGGTGTTGGTTATCGATTGTTATGATTATGCTACCCACATTGTTGTAAGTTGTATTAGACATGCCAATTTTAATAATAATTTTATTAAAATAAAAATAAAAAAAAATTATGGATTTGTCAAACGAGTTTGACTTGGAAGAAGCATCCGACAAAATGCCACCGTGCATAGGAATGGCAACGGGGCGGGGCGGGGCCGGGGATCACACTCCTCGTCCCCGATCCCCGATGGTTGAATTTTCCCCGGCCCCGGCCCCGATCCTCGACGGGGATCCTATCACTGCCCCCACCCCCGCCCCCAACGGGGATCGGGTTTCCCCGACCCCGAGCATTCCCCGGCTACAAAAAAAAAAAAAAAAAATTCAGATGCCTCACATACACAGATCTGAAACAAAAAATACTATGTTTTATCATCATCAACAACAACAAATACAGATTTAAACTTTAAAAAAAAAAAAATTTTGATCTAACACAGACACAGATCAGATCATCACTCACACAGAAAAAAAATTGATCTAAAAAAAAAAAAAACTGATCTGCGACAGATCTCGCACACACACACAGACAGATCTCACACACACACACAGAGACAGATCTCACACACACAGATCTGAGCGACGCCGTCGGTGGGTTCGATGGTGGTGACACAGATCGAGATCGAGAGTGGCTGGCGGTGGCTGTGGGTTCGGTGGTGGTGGCAGAGAGACAGACGTTGTGCGGCGGTGGTGGTGATGTCGCCGTCGGTGAGAGAGAGGGGGAGTCGGGGCCAGCGGTGGTGTTGACGTCGCCGTCGGTGACCGCAAGAGAGAGAGTTGACAGCGAGATGAACGACAGAGTGGGAGAGAGTTGAGATGAGAGTGAGGGAGAAGAGAGTTAGTTTATTATTATTATTATTATTATTATTATTATTATTATTATTATTATTATTATGATATATATATAAATATATAAATATAAGGGGTATAAAAGTAATTTCACTTCGGGAAAATTCGGGGATGGGGTCGGGGACGGGGCCGGGGCCGGGGATCGGGCCGGGCCGGGGATCAAACACTGATCACCGTCCCCGGCCCGTGACAGATCGGGGATTAATTTTCAAATACCGTCACCTCCCCGTCGGGGGTATTTTTCGGGGAAAAACCGCTTAAATCGGGGTCGGGATCGGGGATCCCCGTCGGGTCAGTTTCAAATTGCCATCCCTAACCGTGCAATGCTTAATAAGACAGTTGCCGACAAAATTTCGCGGTTTGCATACTCTACAAATTTTATTCAAAGGATTAACCAACAACATATTTAAAATTAAAAATAAAAATAAAAATAAAAAAATTGATTCCTTCAAGTTCATATGGAGTGAAGGTTCTGATGGTACTACTGGTCCTTGATGGATGGGTCGGGCTGATTCACGCCTCCCACACCATTGTCCGGTTGCTGGGCTCACTGAGATACCTATACAAAAGTTCAACGGGAAACGGGAGTCCCTCAGTGAACCCTCCGACGAGCAAGTTAAAAGAAAGAGATTAATGGAATGTAAAGATAGGGTGATGATAGGGAACTTAACATTTTTTTTGTCTTAAAAACCTGCTTATATCATTTATTCATCATTTCCTTGTCCACTCCAACCTGTTATGTTGGCCGAAAGTCTATGTTTTAGCCTGTCTTGTTCATGGTGAGACTGTTTTGTTCCGACGTGAAGGGGTTATCGTATTAAATGCTGCAAGGGACCTCATGAATGGCTGATGTATGGTGCAATAACTCTGCAGGATCTTTATCTGCTTACGTAGCTGGTTCTTCTCTTGACAAGTGTTTAGATGTCATTGGTTCTTGGTGCAGTGATGGGTTCCAGTAACATTAGGCCTTAGTGTTTGAATTGTGCATTGGGCTCTAAGTAGTGAGCCAAAAGCCCCTATGGGCCCACCTATATCAATAGTCCTCCATTCTCAAGTATAGTTCCAGTCCAACGAAGGGAATAAGGAAAAAGACGGGGGTTGTGGGTGGTCGAGTGAGAGAAGACCGACTGGGAGGAGGGTCGACCGCGAAGGGTGACCAAGTGGAGAGACCGATTGGGAGAAGGGCCGACCACGAAGGGTGACTGAGCGGAAAGACCGACTGGGAGGAGGGCCGACCGCAATGGGTGACCGAGTGGAGGGACCGACTAGGAGAAGCGCTGACCGCGAAGGGTGATTGAGTGGAGAGACCAACTGGGAAGAGGGCCAATCGCGAAGGGTGACCAAGTGGGAAAAATGGCGGCACACGGGGCTCAAGGAGCGGCGGGGCACGTGGTGATGTGAAATGGAATAAATAGGGAAGAAAAGAGGGTAGTGGATCGTGGTCGTACATGTGGCATAATCCCGTAATAAGGGAGGTGATGTGTTAGCGGGAAGCGAAGGGGTAGGCTAATATACGGCGTCAAAAAGGCGGGGGTGGAAGTTTTGGAAAATTTTCAGACTGGAAAAATTTAATCTCAATCCTTGGAATATAGGTAAACCGTGGGCATTTGGAGTTATTTGCTTTACTTACCTTTTCGCAAAAAACCAACACATCCCAGAGGTGAACTCATTTGTTTCGTATGACATTCCGCTGCAACACTTTGCGAATTTCCTTGTGCCAACGTCCGAAGCTATACACAGACACGTAGGAAGAATGGCTCGAGATGAAGTGTCAACTGTGAAACTAGACTCATTGCGAGAAGACAACACAGTGGAGTTGGTGGAACAGTATAAAGTAGAGAGGAGGGAGGGGAGGGGAGCTGGGCAAGCGGCGCGGGCTCGTTCGGCGACGATGATCATAGCCGCTAGGCCAATTAGCCTAGTGGAACCAGACCACTGGCACACCAAGGCCGACAAGTCCACGTTTACAGCGGAGGAGTTGGAGGAGGTAGAAAGGAAGTACCAAATTCTGGCAGAGATAGAGTTGACGTTGCCCACGTCTAAGGAGAGGGCATTGGATGCACGCCCGATGGGATTTACGCTGTACGAGGAAGCATTGTGGAGGGGGCTAACGTTGCCAATCCCTCAAGTAGTGGTAGATGTGGCGCCGGGGCAGTTGATGCCCAACGCATGGAAAATTCTAATGGCCTGCGCGATCGCATGGCCACGGGCGATCGATGGGGCGACGATGACAGTGGAAGAATTCTTTTCTTACTATAAAGTGTCCAGTCAACAAAAGACGTGGGTGACTTTACAGGCGGTGGCGGGCAGGGGGTTAGTAGCCTGGTTACCATTGTCGATGAAGGGGTGGAGACCGAGGTGGTTCTATGTATCGGCAAATGGTGGGAGGGGAGTGCGTACGACATGGAAGGTCCCCATGAAGTCAGTGGAGCTGAAGTTGGGGGCGGAGGCCGAAGGTAAGGTAAAAAGGATGAAGGAGTGGAGGGAGAAGGAGGGTGTGAGATGGGACGACCTTGTCCGTCTTTCAGCTTTGTATGCCTTGGGTTTGGGACCGCAGCCGACAGAAGAGGATCCCGCACTAAAGGAGTTGGAAGCAAGGCGAAAGGCGGAGGATGCGGAGGAGCGGAAGACCTTTACCAAGGCAGAAAAGTACAAAGCGTCTCAGCTGGGGCTGCTCCTAGGTTGGTGATGAGGAAGAGTCCAACCGCGTCCCAAGCCGTTGGGAGGCAAAGAACTAATTGACTTTTCCCTAGTGCCGCCCCCAGTAGACCCACTAAAGGAGAGGGGCAAACAGGAGGTGGATGCAGTGTCAAAGAAAACGAAGAAAAATAAGGCGGCGACAGAGGGGAGTAAAGATGCCCCTATTTTGAAGAAGATGAAGGATGGGAGGGCAGAGGAGGCACCAGGAAGAGAAACTGCCCAAGTGGCGAAAGAAGGCATGGGCCCAAGTGCTAAAAGAAGACATAGGCCCAAGTGCCCAAGCAGAGGCGACGGTGGGACCTATGGTAGAAGTATCTCCTAGTCCTGGTGAAAGGGAAGGCTAGGATTAGCAAACTAGAAACGAGTGCAGCGCTGAAGACCGCCATGTACCATGCGCACAGGTTGGCAGGTCGCTCAGCAGAATAAGGGGGGGAGGCCAGGGTCGCAGCCAACCGCCTCGTTGGAGTGGTGGAGGATGCGACTGTATAGTCGATGGCGTAGTTGACGGAGGCCGACCTCCTGAGAGGGGTTTGCTCAGCCCAGATGGAAACAGCGACCTTAGCGGCTGCCTTGATGAATAAAGCAGCGCGCTCGAAGATAGAGGTAGGAACGAAGGAGGGGGATGGGGGGGCTGGGCCGTCGGGAGTGGCCGCTGGAGGTAGGAATGAAGAAGAAGTGATCCAAAGCTTCTAACGGTCAGACTTCTACAAGCACGAGATGAGCCAGTACTGGGACAGTGGCTGGATGAGCTTCAAGTATAAGGCACAAGAGCTGTTCCCAGGCATGGACTTCAATCTCGTGAAGGTAGGGGAAGACGACGTTGCCCAGACCCCCTTGGACGAGGGGATTGAAGAAGAAGATCTTGCCTCCAGCAAGGGAGAGTGATCTTTGTAACTAAGTGTAAAAATTTTGTTTTTGTTTGTTTTGTTTTTTATATATGTAATTGCTGCTACGAATTGTATGAAAGCGTAAGTTTGTTAATAAAACAATGAGTTCTCTTATTTATTGTTGTTGTCGTTATGTCTCTGATTTGTAAATTTGGAATAATGAAAATAGTTGAGCAGAATTCAATAAAAAGTAGGTGTAAAGATGAAACTTGGGCGTAAATTGTGAAACTTGTAAGTAAATTGTGATGTAAAAATGGTAAAAATGGGTAATTAGGCTACCCTGTATGTTCACATTTGGGAATATGAAATTTCGTGAGTAAACCATGATGTAAAAATGATAAAAATTGGCAAACAGGCTGACTTGTATGATTAGTGAAAATGGATGGTCATGAACTTGGATTTTAACTAAGTATGGTAACAGCTGAGACTAGCTTTGATTTAGACTGGGAGAATTCTTCATGCTAGTTCTGACTAAGACTTGGAGGGCTCTATCGGGCTAAGGCTTTAATTAACTAAGTCTGGCTGAGCTCTTCATGCTTAGTCTAGCTGAGGCTTTTGTTAACTCAGTCTGGCTTAGCTCTTCGTGCTCAGACTAGCTGAGGCTTTAGTTAACTCAGTCTGGCTAAGGCTTAAGTTAACTCAGTCTGGCTGAGCTCTTCATGCTCAGTCTGGCTGAGACTTTAGTTAACAAGTTGTTATTGAATCACAATGCATATAATGGAGATATAAAGTCATTGTCATTTAAGGCACTGCCTGTTTATCACAAGTTTACACCATGTATGGAAAGGGCGAAAATGGACAAGTGTACAGATCGGCAAAAGGAACATACAACAATGGAATAGTACAAAAACAGGAGACACCATTTCATTGGAAATAACGCTTCAAGTGCTCGGCGTTCCATGGATGGGGGAGGTCTCTGCCCTCTATATCTTAGAGTCGGAAAGTGCCTGGGCGGGGTTGGGTTTTGATAATGTAAGGTCCTTTCCATTTGGCTGCTAGCTTGCCCTCGGTAGGATTTTTAGTGGCAAGGGTTGCTTCGCGCAAGACTAGGTCCTCCATCGCGAACTCTCACGGTCGAACTTTGCGGTTATAATGTGTTCTCATTTTCTGCTGATATGACGCCCGTCTGTCATCAGTTGTCTCTCGGAGCTCTTCAATCAGGTCCAAGTTAGCCCGACGCAATTCTTCGTTGAATTCTGGATCCGGGTGCAAAACCCGAGGGGTCGGCAGGCCGATCTCCACTAGGATGACCGCCTCTGCACCGTACGTTAGGCGAAAAGGAGTTTCGCTAGTAGGGGTGCGAGCAGTAGCTCGATAAGCCCAGAGTACGTTTGGTAGCTCCTCAGCCCAGAGCTCTTTAGCGGCTTCCAACTTAGTTTTGATTATCTTCAGGAGGGAGCGATTGGTGACTTCGACTTGGCCATTGGCTTGGGGATGGCCTGGGGAAGAGAAGCATGGTCCAATATGGAGCTCTACACATAATTTCCTGAACTTGGCATTGTCGAATTGTTTGCCATTGTTCGAGATGATGGCTTGAGGGATTCCAAATTGGTACACGATCGACTGCTAGATAAACCTGGTTGTGTTCCGCTTAGTGATTGTAGCGAGGGGTTTCACTTCCACCCATTTAGTGAAGTAGTCAATGGCAACAACAGTGAACTTGGTTTGGCCCATTCCGGTGGACAATGGACCAACTAAGTCGATGCCCCACTTGGCAAAAGGGTAAGGGCTGCAGAGCGTAATCAGTTCTGTTGGTGGGGCATGAGGGATGTTGGCAAAGCGCTGGTATTTATCACACTTAAACACAAAATCAGTGGTATCTTGGTGGAGAGTAGGCCAGAAGTAACCGGTGTGGAGGATTTTGTGGGCCAAAGATCTTGCACCCGAATGATTACCACATACGCCCTTGTGGACTTCCCTCATCACATAAGTTACTTGAGCAGGACTAAGACACCTGAGGTATGGACGCAAGAATCCGCGTTTGTACAGTAGGCCGCTGATGAGAATGTAATTGGACGATCGGGCTCTGATTTTGGTGGCCTGCTGTTTATCGTCTGGTAACTCCCCACTTGTCAAAAACAGAAGGATGTCTGCAATCCATGGGATAGGTTTGTTTTGAAGGAAGTGAACCTCCTGTTGGTTTGGCGAAGTAGCAGGATGGGCCAAGTATTCAAGGTGGATGCCATGGCTGAGGTCTAACTGGTCGGCCGAGGCTAATTGGGCCATTTCGTCTACCTTGGAATTTTTTGACCGAGGGATGCGCTTGATATGGAAAGTATTGAAAAGGCGAACAAGAATGAGTGCAATGTCCCTGTAGGCCCGCATCATGTCTTCATTCGCGTCGAATTCCCCCGTAATCTTCCTAACGATCAATTGGGAATCACTGAACACTTGGAGATGGCTGACACCAATGTCTCTGGCTAAGTGAAGACTTGCTATCAAGACCTCATATTCGGCTTTATTATTGCTTGCGTTGAACAGGAAATAGAGGGCACACTTGAAATAACCGCCCTCGGGAGTGGTGAGGATGCGACCAGCCCTACTGCCTTCCTTACGGAATGATCCATCGACATTGAGGGTCCAAGAATGGGGGTCTTCTGCCTCAGTATTGAATTGCCTTGACGGAGGAGGCGCGGTTGGAGTGGGGTCGGTGAATTCCAAGATAAAATCGACGACGGCCTGTCCTTTGATTACCGTTCGAGGTCGGTAAGAAATTTCAAATTGGTTAAGCTCGACGGACCATTGCATAAGTCTGTCGGACAGCTTTGGCTGTTGCATGACCTTCTTCAAAGGTTGATCAGCAAGGACCATTATGGAGTGAGCTTGGAAATACGGTCGGAGTCGCTTTGAGGCTATGACCAAGACAAGTGCCATTTTTTCCAGCAGAGGGTAGTTCTGTTCTGTCCCCTTGAGTGCTCGGCTAATGTAGTAGACCGGACGCTGTACTGAGTTGTCTTCCCTGATAAGGGCCACACTGACTGCGGTGTTTGATACAGCTAAGTAGAGAAAGAGGGTTTCACCTGAAAATGCTTGAGAGAGTAGAGGGGTTGGTCATGCACTACTTCAATTGTTGAAAGGCCTCTTTGGATTCGGTGGTCCACTCAAAAGCCTATCGGAGGACTTTAAAAAAGGAAAGGCACTTGTCTGTTGCGCGAGAAATAAAACGGTTGAGGACGGTGACTTTGCCGGTAAGCCGTTGAACCTCTTTGACTGTTCTGGAAGACCGCATTTTTATCAGGGCCTTGATCTTTTCGGGGTTGGCCTCAATGTCTTGCTGACTGACCATAAAGCCCAAGAATTTCCCAGATCTTATGCCGATGGCGCACTTCTCCAGATTCAGTTTCATTTGATACTTACGTAGGGTTTCGAAGGTCTCTCGTAAGTCTGTCAAATGATCAGAGGAGAGTTTGCTTTTGACAAGCATGTCATCAACGTAGACTTCCGTGTTCCGGCCTATCTGGTGGTGAAAGATGGCATTGACTAACCGTTGGTAAGTTGCTCCGGCATTTTTCAATCCGAACGGCATAACACAATAGTGGTAAGTTCCTTTGTCTATGATAAAGGAGGTGTGTTCCTGGTCAGCCGAGTGCATCAGAATGTGATTGTAGCCGGAGAAGACGTCCATGAAACTGAGCATCTGATGTCCAGCAGTGGCGTCGACAAGTAAATCTATGTGAGGGAGAGGATAACTATCTTTAGGGCAAGCTCGATTAAGGTCGGAGTAGTCGACGTAAAGTTGCCATTTACTGTTGTTTTTACAGACCAAGACCACATTTGACAGCCATCTGGGGTAGTCTACGTTCTTGACGAACCGTGTCTCTAGTAGTTTGTCTACCTCAAAGGCAATAAGGGCATTGCGTTTCGGGTGAAAGACACGCTGTTTCTAGCGGAAAGGTCTGAAGTGGGGCTCGATACTGAGACGATGAGTGATGAAGGAGGGATCGATACTTGGCATGTCAAAATGGGTCCAGGAAAATACATCATTGTGCTCGGTTAAGAGGGCTGTAAAGTCGACCTTGGCCTGGGAGGATAGTTGGCTACCGATCTTGGATGTTTTTGTTGGGTTGGTAGGGTCAATGGGGACTTCAACAAGTTCTTCCACTGGTTCCCCTCTAACTAATTCGTCTTCGTCTTTGACGTCGAGTCCTTCGATGATTATAGCCTTCTTCAGCTTGACCTCTTTGAGTGAAGTGATGTAGCATTCTCTGGCCACCGTTTGCTCTCCCTTCATGGTGCCGACCCCGAGGCCAGTGGGAAATTTCACGGCTAGATGGTATGTGGATGTGACAGCTTGAAAAACGTTAAGGGCTGTTCGGTCGAGGATTATGTTATAAGCAGAAGGACAATCGACGACAAGGAAAGTGAGTAACCTGGTGGTCTGCCGTGGATACTCTCCGATGGTGATGGGAAAATTGATGGAGCCTATGGAGGTCACCCGATCCCACGTGAAGCCGACCAGTGGGGTTTGAAGAGGGGACAATTTTTTTCTCTGACCTGGAGCAGGTGATAGGCGTTCAGGAAGTTGATGTCTGAAGAGCTGCCGTTGTCAACAAGCACCCGTCTGACTTTGTAATTGGACATGAGAGCGGAGATGACAAGGGGGTCGTCACAGGGGTAACGGATGCCTGTGCAGTCAGCCTCCGTAAAGGTGATAGGTTGCATCCACTGTTTGGGGTGTTTGAAGGGGTAATCTGATGTCGCGACTTCTTTGTCGGAGCCCTGTCTGATTTTCCTGAGTTCGGCACGCTGGGCCGAACGAGATGGTCCTTTGCATGCAAGCCCGCCAACGATGACTCTGATCTCTCTGACCAAGAGAGCAGGGTTGCCTTGGGGTCCGGGCTGTAATGGGGGTCTGTCGTTATCTCAGTTAGGTTGTGGGGGTTGTCGGGGAGGGGTTTGTCGGCGGCGGCCTCCGGTGGGTTCGGTCCTTGGCCGTTGTTGAGGGCGGGCTACCGTGAACTGACTGAGGCGACCCTGGCGTATCAGATTTTCCACCTGGTCTTTGAGGTTGACACATTCTTCAGTGTTGTGGTCGTGGTCCTGATGGAAACGACAGTACTTGGATTGATCTCACCGGCTGAAAGGAGACCATGAGGTTTGTGGCATTTCAAGTTGTAATATCGCTGGATCTGGTTCAAGACTTGTTCTATGGGGGAATTGAGGGGAGTGTACCGCTCGAACCGACCGGGCGGTCAGGTAGGTGTCGATTGGTCGGATCAAGTAGTTCGGTCGGTATAATGAGGTATTTGCTGTGTATATTGGGTGGTTCTGGTTTCAGATTCCTTTCTCTTCTCCCTGGGGGTTGGGTTTTTAGTTGTAGTGTCTTGGCGGGTTGCCAGAAAATCTTCGGCGTTCATATATTTTTAGGCTTTGGAAAGGAGGGTAACCATGGAGGTTGGAGGGTTTTTGGAGAGGGAGAAAAGGAAGTCGGATGATCGTAACCAGCCATGAAAGCTGTGAGAATGACCTTGTCGTCGTTTTTCGCCACCTGTAAGGCTTCGGTGTTAAAACGGGTGACGAAGCTACGTAGGGACTCCCCCTCCGTCTGACAGATGTTGAGGAGCTGAATCGCCGGGCGCCGCTGGCGCTAAGCACCAATGAAATGGCTAAGAAAGGAATCACTTAGGTGTTGGAAAGTAGAGACGGAGTCCGTCGGTAGCTGACTAAACCACAGTCGAGCCGACCCCTTAAGTGTTACGGGGAAAGCCTGACACATGATCTCATCAGGAAAAACATGGAGGATCATTAGGGTCCTGTAAGTCTCCAAATGGTCAACTGGGTCCGTTGTGCCATCGAAAGAATCGATCGAGGACATTTTGAATTTAAGAGGTAGGGGTTTGTCCCTGATGGAGGCGACAAACGGTGAATTGCCTATTGTGGAAGGTTTATTCTATATGTTCTGCATGCCTCCTTGAAGCTGAAGTTTCATGACTCGGAGTTCCGCATCCCAGATAGGAACGTTGTCACCACCAGAATGCAATGGAGGCTGGACACTAATGGCCTCTTCCTCGGGAGCAGGTACTTGGACTAATAGATGTATACCCCGAGGTGGCAGATTGATATCTTGGGGTGGGGGTCGCAAACCCTCCAAGTTGGAGAGGTGGGCTTGTTGGAAGGGATGGCTCGGGATTCGTTCTCGGTTAGACGGGATATCTTGTGGTGGTGGAGGAGGCATATGGAGGTCTCGCTAAAGCAAAGCATTGATCAGGGCTTGGTTTTGTTCGGCTAAGCGGTTGATGCTGTTGATGAGTTCTGTGAAATACTGAGGTAGGTTGTTTGGGTTAGGAGGGTCGGCTTGGGGGTCGGCGACGTTGTGTTAAGAAGCCATAGATCTTGTTGTGACTATCCACCTTGGTGGGTGGCAAGGAGGAATCATCGGGAATGGGTCTTCGGCAACAATGAGCACAATTGTCACGCGGAGTGAAAGCTTCCCACAGATGGCGCCAACTGACGATACTACTGGTCCTTGATGGATGGGTCAGGCTAATCCACCCCTCCCACACCATTGTCCGGTCACTGAGCTCACTGAAATACTTACACAAAAGTCCAACGGGGAACGGGAGTCCCCCAACGAACCCTCCGACGAGCAAGTTAGAAGAGAGAGATTAATGGAATGTCGAGATAGGGTGATAATAGGGAACTTAACCTTCTTTTTGTTTTAGAAACCTGCTTATATCCTTTGTTGATCATTTCCTTGTCCACTCCGACTTATCATGTTGGCTGAAAGTCTATGTTCCAACCTGCCTTGTTCATGGTGTAGCTGTTCTGTTCCGACCTGAAGGGGTTATCGCATTAAATGTTGTAGGGGACCTCATTAATGGTTGATGTGTGGTGCAATAACTCTACAAGATCTTTGTCTGCTTACATGGCTGGTTCTTCTCTTGACAAGTGTTTAAATGTCATTGGTTCTTGGTGCAGCAATGGGTTCCAGTAACGTTGAGCCTTAGTGTTTGAATAGTGCATTGGGCTCTGAGTGGTGGGCCAAAAGCCTCTATGGGCCCACCTATGTCAAGTTCAATTGAAGCCATTGTGAACTCACATTGAATTTATTTTAGTTATTTAAATTCATATTGTTGGATTTATTGTATAAAATAATTATATAAAAATATATTATTTAAATTTAAATAAATAATTGAATTATATTTATTTTTAAAAAAAATTAAAAAATTATTCTTGAAATAACCCTGATTGTTTATTTTTAAGACAAATATAATCAAAATATGTGAGTATTAATATTTGATTAATCTTATTTTTACATTAATCATCTATTTGATAGAACTTATAATATAAACAATTAAAATTACTGAAATAGATCTAGAATATACTCACAATAACTTCAATTGGCCTCCAATGAATTGGAGGGATAGTTTATTCCTCAAAAGAAAAGTCTTTTGCCCTTTGCCCTGTTCTTGGCATTGCCCAACCTTTTTAGATTTTTTATGACTCAATTCACAGTTAACTTTTGACTTTTTATCAAGTTTTTTAGTTTAGTTTTTTTAGTAAAAAGTTATTTTTTAACTTTTTGGTATAAAATTTGTTTATGGTGTCACATAACATTAAAATGATCAAAATATCCCTATCCAACATAGGAAATTTACTTTTTGACCCATGTGATTGTTTGAACAATTTTTTGTTAACATAGAGGGTAGTTACGTAATTTCACAACCAGCATTTTTAGCACTTAATTGCCAAATGGTTGTGTTTGCATTTGTATGCTACTTGTGGCTTTTTTCTGATGCTGCAAAACTCAGTTTCTACTGTCTTTCCAAATGACCACATAGAAAGGGTTCACTCAAAGAGAACGTGACCCCCTATTATTCAAATTGTATAATTTAAATAAGATAAATAGATTCATGATTATTAAGTTAAATAATAGAACATCAAATAAATCCATATTACATTCAAGAGCATAATATAGAAATACATATCACACAATATATTGAAAGACGGGGAATCAAACCAAATTATGTATGATACCACAGTGTCCTTAAAACAGATTAGTTGCCTCACCGTGGGTGCTGGAGGAACATCGACTTCTGTCTCCTAGGATAAGATGGCTTAGACCAGCTAACGCAGAAGCACCTTCTGTTAGTTTTGGCTAACTAACAATGGCAACACTCTCTCACACAGGAAGAATATTGTAAGAGCAAGCAAACTGACTATATGATTAGAAGACAGAAATCTGTAGCAAAACCAAGAGAGATGGGTCTTCTTTTATATACCATGGAGGAGAGAGGAGGAGCTTGCGGCCATGAAGGCTAGCAACTAATACCGAAGGATGGCAACTAATGGTCATTACTCCTGCGAAACTGCTGGGGTAATAAACCAAAATTAATGGGACAATAATAGGAGATATATATTCTGTATTCACAAGTGTGTATATTTGTGATAGACTTGGCCTAAAAAGTTTAGGTTGGTGGACCACCAATCCGACCCAGCCCAAATCTAACCCATTCCAACAAGTCTCAAGTCTCAAGCCTTAAGTCCAAGTCCAAGCCCAAGGCCCACGATCCACGATCCACGGATCACGAACCACGGACCCAGACCTGAACCTGGCCCCGGCGAACAGGCGGCGCCCGCATTTGCACGTGTGGCATTTTTTCCATAACCAACTTGGAACATAGTCTTGGCCCAAGCCCATCCTTGAAGCATTCATACCTCCCTTCCTTCAAAAAATTTGGATGTCCCAAAGGGCTCATGCCCTTCTCATAATCTTGAGGTTTAAATACCCATCAAAGTTTTCATCTACAATCAATATGGGATTGATAGCTATACATAATTCCCAATACCTTATTTATGAAGCCAACTTTATGAGACAATTTCTCATTCAATTCTTAATGGTTTTTGGTCATTATTTTTATGGTGTAAAGAATTTGTTATAAAGAATCTAAATCCATTTAATCCCACATCAACTAATGGTTGGGACCTACTTTAATTTCATATTAAAGTCACCAAAAAATCATTTTTTCCAACAATCCCCCACATGAATAAAAATTGACTGAATAAAGAAAACGGACAACGTTTACAACAAAGACTCGGAGAGAGAGCACAGAGACTAACCCTGCATCAGGAAAGGTAGATGTTGCCTTGAAACTTTCGTAGTGAAAGTCTATCGGATTTACTGGCTGACTAGTGAAGGTGAAGTCTTGAATTGTTCTGCCGTTTGTGTAAACCAAGACAATAGACCTCACATAGGAGTTAGTCCAACCATTGTTCTTGTTCTCACTGGTGTGTCCAGTATGGCCTTAGAACACTAATCTGGTTCAGTGAGTGGCTTTAATGAATTCAGCCTTACCAATTCTTAAAGAAGCAGCCCACTGCGCACTCACATAGGTGACCTACATAAGGTTTCTCATTATACTACGATTGACTATTCATATCACTTAGGTCATTAAAAGCATTTAGCTTAACCTTCCACCCCCACCGCGTATCACTGTACAAAAGGAATGGGCAAGAGGTGTTACTTCTTCAGTGACTCACCCATTACACGATTTGAACCTAGATCTTGGGATCTCCAGTCAACTAGGTTAGATTTTCCATTCCAGTAACATTACTAAAAGCCTTAACCCCATTCTTCTTGATAACGTTTCTACTAACTCTTGAGTTAACCCTTTAGTTAACGGATCCGCAATGTTGTCCTTAGACTTTACATGGTCTAGAGAGACAACTCCATCAAAGAGTAGTAGTCGTATGGAATTATGTCTATGACGGATATGTCTAGACTTTCCATTATACATATGACTCGGCGCCCGTCCAATCGCCGGTTGGCTATCACAATGAATACAGATAGCAGGCACAGGTTTCGGCCAACATGGAATATCCTCAACAAACTTGCGAAGTTATTTAACTTCTTCAGTTGCTTTATCCAAAGCAATAAATTCATATTCCATCGTTGATCTCGATATACACGTTTGCCTGGATGATTTCCAAGACACAACTGCGCCTTTGAGGGTAAACACATAGCCACCAGTGGATTTGGAGTCTTTTATATCAGATATTCAATTAGCGTCACTATACCTTTCTAGTATCGCTGGGTATCTGGTATAATGCAGTCTATAATCCCGGGCATAGTGTAGATAACCTAACACCAGCCTAATGCCTCTTCAATGAGTGGCATTCAGATTACTTGTGTATCTACTAAGCCTACTAACCGAGTAAGCTATATCCGGTCTTGTACAATTCATCAGATACATCAAACTCCCAATGACCCGAGAATATTCTAGCTGAGAGACGCTCCCACCATTATTCTTGGTCAAATGTAGATTCACGTCTACCGGTGTCCTACACACACTTGTATCTGATTTACCAAATTTCTCAAATATCTTCTCAACATAGTGAGATTGAGAAAGTACAATACCACCAGATGTTCTAGTAATCTTAATATCTAGAATGACATCTGCAAGGCCCATATCTTTCATGTCAAACTTGGAGTTTAATAATCTGTTGGTAGTTCGAACCATTTCATCATTACTACCAACAATGAGTATGTCATCTATGTATAGACACAAAATGACATAACCTCTGTCAGTGTCTTTAACATATACGCACTTGTTACACTCATTGATTCTAAACCCATTTGTCAACATAGCGTTGTCAAACTTCTCATGCCATTGCTTAGGCGCTTGTTTTAAACCATATAATGATTTGACAAGCTTAAAGACCTTATTTTTCTCTGGAGTTGAAAACTGCTCGGGTTGTTCCATGTAGATTTCTTTATCTAAATCTCTATTTAAGAAAATTGCCTTTACATCCATTTAATATATCTCTAGACCATGTAAATCGGCTATCGCAATCACTATGCGAATGCATGTAATCCTTGTCATAGGTGAATACATATCGAAGTAATCTAAACCTTCTCGCCGCCTGTATCCTTTGATAACTAGCTTAGCTTTATACTTATCAATTGACCCATCCGCTTTCATCTTTCTTCTAAAGATCCACTTACTACCTAAGGTTTTACTATCTGGTGGTAGGTCAACTAACTACCAAGTATGGCTCTGTACGATGGAGTCAATTTCACTCTTAATTACTTCTTTCCATAAAGGATTTTCAAGTGAAGTTGTCATGACCCAAACCCGCCCCTATGGGTTAAGGACATGACCGGCCAGTAATCCTGTGATTACCTACGGCCTCAGACCGATACAGACATAACTTGTCAGAGAAAAAGGGTCAAACGGAAGCAAAAATTTAAAAACTTTGTCCATAGAGCCGTGCTTATATGCACATCAAACAAACCATGCTCAGATACGTTAATAACCCACGTCAAAAATACAGTTTCACAAAATTCATTACAGACAGGATCATCTAAACTGAGTCAACCCATATCACAACTACATACCGATATACACAAGATCCTTGCCAACAAGACAAAATGGAAATACATAACAGAATGGCAAGGTTGAGTCTCGTGCGTGAGACATAAGGCTGACTCTCCAAACTCATGTTATTCCTGGCAGACTTCACTGGGGCTGGGTTTGAACTTCTCTTGGCTCACCTACAAAGACATGAATGAGCGTGAGCGATAGCCCAATGAATAATATCAAATATGATAGTTACATCACAATATGTAGAACAACATGCTTCAAACGGCCTTGGGCCCAATTCATACTTCTAATTAGCAAATATATAAGACTATACGAAATGCAAATCAAGTAACTGTAGTTCCAACATTCTGGCCTTTGGCCCATTTGGGTTTCCATTCATGGCAAAACGGCCTTCGGCCCATTCACTTATGTCGAAACGGCCTTTGGCCCATTCATTTTTGTCAAAATGGCCTTCGGCCCATTCATTTATGTCAAAACGGCCTTTGGCCCACTCGTTCATGTCAAAACGGCCTTCGGCCCACTCACATGTGTCAAAACGACCTTTGGTCCATTCATTCATTTCAAAACGACCTTTGGTCCATTCATTCACATCAAAACGACCTTTGGTCCATTCATGCATTCATATCAGACTTACGTCCACAATCCCAATTAGCAATTCATAAAGCTTAAAAGGGAGTAAACAATTGGACATTCGCAAGCATTCAAATATTGATATTACTCACAGTGATCGGCTTGTGGATTTGCCCTGGAGCTTGACCCTACACATTCCATGCACACAAAAGGGTCATTAACAATTCAATCCGTCCCTTAATTCACATATTCCTCTTTAGGTTTTATTCTTATCTCATTAACTCATTTATAATGTTTAACATACGCCTAAGAGTGATTACAAGTGAAAGAGAACGGAAAACGAAACACAGAACGCATGAACAAAATTCCAGAAATTAGGGTCCCCGCTCGAGCGTCAATTTACCCGCTCGAGCGGACCCTCAAGGCCTGCAAAAGTACTGGTTGCATGAAAAATACGCTCGAGCGTTAAATAGGGCGCTCGAGCGGAAGGCCTGTCAAAATAGCTCCCACGCTCGAGCGTCGACTTCCACGCTCGAGCGGGAACCATGTCTGCAGAAAATGCTGGGAGCTCGATTTCTTTGCTCGAGCGTCACTTAACCCGCTCGAGCGGACATCAAAAATCTGGGTTTTTCCATATTGAGTTCTTGAGCTTCATCTCGACATTCAAAGGCTCTAAATGCATGATTTCGGCCCAAACTTCACATAATCATATACTAACATGGTACAAACATAGAACTACAACATATTGAAGCTCAATTTCATAATTTATTTACATGCATGGCTCATTTTCCACCGACTCATTACCAATGTAACCATTTCATGCATTCAAAGCTCATATCTTCTCAATTTGTACATGCATGTGATGGATTAGCCACATTCTCAACTTAGATAACACAAATGGTGATCAAGACATGAGTTTCCTTTAATATCTCACATGGGTTATACACATTTGTGCTCAAACATGCAAATTTCAAAGTATTTCTTACATGCATGCACATATTAAGCTTCAATTCAACAAACACAACTCAACTTCATTACAATCTTGTTCTTGATCACCAAGATAGCTTGGACATGCACAAAATTACAATTATAATCCAAGAATCACTCACCTAGGAGCTTGATCCTCACAATCTATGATCAAATCTTGAATTAGACTTCCAATCTCCAAGTTTCAAGACCAAAGTTGCATAATCCCTCTTTCTCCCTACCTATAGTCGGCTCTCCCTCTTAAATTGAGTTCAAGAATCAGCCAAAATAAGCTAAGGGAGAGGAATAAGGTGTAGTGCTCAAATATATTAAGTCCCACTAAGTCAATATAATAATATAAAATAATGGGGTACTTAATTTATCATTTCAATCAGTTTAAATTAACCAGAATAAATTTTCAATTAAATTTCACCGTAGGCTCTAAAAATTATGCCAACTACAATGGCGTAATCGATTTCGGGTTCTGTGGCCGATAAGGCCCTCAATTAAATTTCCAAAGCTGATTATTCAAACAGATATTCCTACGGTGAACAGATAGAACTTCAAACCACATATTTTCACATAGTGGAACACAAAATCATATCAAAATACATAATCACATCATGTTAAGGACCAATTAACATATTACGGAACAGGGGTATTACAGTCTTCCCCCCTTTAGGAAGTTTGGTCCTCCAAACTTAATTTACCTGTAGCCGAAAATAATTCGGAATACTTTCTTATTCAACGGTTTCATTTCTTTTTGATAGCCATTTACTTAGCCCCAAAGTCAAACAAAACTCAGTTCTTACTCAGTCAGAGACTTACCTTTTCTTCCATACAAGGCCTGTATGGTGCCATACCGAAACTAGAGTGTAAGCCGTCGTCGTGAGTAAGGTCTGCCAACGATGAATAGATCTTTCCAATTCCTCGAAAATCTAAGGTACACATTTGGAGCATTTCTCCCAGAGTCTAACAAGTTCTTTCTGATCATACATCAATTTGCGGATGGAAAAACAGCGCCGAATCATAATTCAGTTTTGTATCAAATTCGTAATTTGTCCAGATCATATACAGAAATCATAAGTCATGATTAAGTTTACGTGACACATCCATTAGCATTAACAGAACAGAACAGAACGGAACAGAACAGAACATATACGCGTGAGGTTACGAATAACCAGTTTCATAAGGGAACCTTTGGGTCCGGATAACATAACAGAACAAAAGCTGAGCCCCCATTGCCTCTTGAAGGCTTTTCAGAATTCAAACACATTTTAGAATTTCTGCCTAAACAATAGATATTGGGACCCTATGCAACCGAGCGATCTTATCGATGTAAACAGTGGCTAGTCTACAAGCATCATACAAAATTTTATAGGGAGAAATGGGCAACTTCAATAATTTTACCTACGATAGCCCAAATGGGACTTACACCTTGGGTACTCAAGGTAGCCCCACAACGAAACTCGTAGCCACATATTCCCATTTCCATTCCAAAATGGGGAGAGGTTGAAGTAGTCCCGCCACTATCTGAAATTCAACTTCGACCTGTTGGCACCGAAAAATATTTAGACATATTCACCAACTGACCTCTTCAAGGTAGGTCACCAACATATTTATTTCAATGTCAGCTAACTTTATCACAGAAGTTCGGTCTATTCCGTGTCACAAAAGTTCAATTCATTCTTCAATAATTCCCCAATTCACGATCTGATTCGGTATTTAGTCCAGTGGCTCATCACAATTATCCAAGGTCAATTAAAAGTCTTCAGGAATATAAGGTGGATCCAGATACTGATTCCTGAAACAACAAAGGTAACATCGAAGTAATTACCCACACAATACACATAGTCCAGACATCCCCGTAATACTGATTGTAAAGTACAATAACATCGAAGCAGGCAATTTCTGACATAATACACGTGTTCTCAATTCATTCAACAGTTTACAGTTCACAATTCAGTTTAATATTTAATTCCCTGTTCTATCGAGTCTTTCCACATTATCTGATAGTCATCAAAAGCATAAGGCAATTCATATATAAACCTCCATAATGGCAAAGGTAGTATCAAAGGAGTCAATCACATGTTAAGCACAATTTACACATCCTTAGGGCCCCAATTACAGAATATAATGGCACTGGGCAGGCGTTCACAAGGTGTACTGAATTCGCACACTTATGGATAATCAGGATTTTTCAAAGCTTCTTGGATGTCTGTAACATCTGCATAATACCAAAGGATGACATTCCGGACAAAACAAAGGAATAATCGTCTCGGAATCAAGCACACCTGTTCACAACCGTCGGTGGCCGACTCGAGATCGATTAGTCAAACCCACCCGTACGAAACCGTCGGTGGCAAAAGGTATCTCGATCAAAGGTGCTACATAGGCTTAACGTCCCCTAGCACGAAAGGACGCCCCAAGAATGTCATCAAAACAAACATAATACCACTCATCGTAACCTGATCTTCCAAAATCCGATAACACTGAAGCAACCACTCTCCCATACACAACATATTATGATCAGTCAAGGACAACTGTTCAGTACTGCTTATAGTCAAATCAATCTGCCATCATCAGTCCCCATAGCATCAAACCAACCAGGATGGGACAATACACAAGCATCGTTCCTTAAGACACCCAATCACGGGATTTGTACAATTCAGTTCATCTATAACACATATGTCCTCACTAGTTGAAGGTTGGTTCTCAATGGTGTTCATAGGTAGATCAATCTATTGATAACCCACAAAAGGTCTTTCAAATAAGTCAAGCACTCCAAACGGATTCAAGTTTTGGGTCCATCAGTTTTCCTGCCAATAATAATCTGGTCATTTATTCATAGACAATTCTTAACCCCCTTTTACAAAATCAACTTTGATAGAGGTTCTTATCAATCAACCAAAGCAAAGGTCTTGTCAGATTAAATCAAACAAAGGTCCCGTCAAATTATATCCAATGAGGGTTCTATCGGGTCAATTCAGACAAAGGTTCTATTGGATCAAGTCAGATAGAAGTTTTCTCAAATAGGGTACATTTGATTCTGTAAAGCTCACTTCGTTTGTTTAGGCACATGGCTGATAGTTTCACAACTACCCTAAATTTATCAGTTCTCAAGGTCGTATCAGAATCATTCATCACAACTGTTCATATCAAAGTATTTCGAATCACGTACAATACGGTATTGTCCACATAAGTTCAGGTATAGTTACATAAGCATGCAAGTGTTCATATCAAGAGGTACGTATCATAATCAGTATAACAGTTCCCAAATAAGTCTTATATACAAGAACATGGTGCACAGTAATACATTATACAAAGTTCCTCGGGTACACATAGTATGGGATTGTTACGCAAAGGTTCCAAATTAGTCACATCACCCAGTCAACTTTCTACCAATCAAAATATATGGTCTCACAATTATAGAGTTCACCATTTAGGGCGCTCAACTTGGTCACACGATTACAGAATCATAATTCCAGTGGTTTAGTCATTGAAGACGGTAACATAATAAATCACCCTGAGCATAGGTGTAGATATATATATGTGCATGTGCAGAGTCAATCAATATCTCAAAACGTATTTCACAAATTTCCCAAACGGGGCATATACCTCCAAAGAATACAGTCTCGATCATGTGGGTCTAACCAATCTAGATACACATGCAGCAGATATGAAATATATGCCGATCTGAATCAAATAATATCCCAAGCGAAGATGTACAAACGTACTAATTCAGAATCAATCAACACATAAGCATTCATTTGTAAACAGTATAGATACCTGGGATAATGGTTACAACATTCTGAGTGCTTTCTGGGATGAGTGTGATTACTCCATCCTGAGTAGCAATTCCTACCACTGGTACGGATTTAGCCAAGGCAGAGGATTCATTCACATTTCGTTCAATCCGGGGACAGGTCCTTGCCGTATGGTCCATTTTACCATATCTATAACGAGCCCCAGAAGTCAGATAACAAACTCTTCGGTGTTTCTCACACTGGTGGTGGCAAAGGTTCTTGCCGTAGCGGCAACTGACGCTGTTGTCTCAAGATCTCTGCCAATTCTTGTACTACTTTTTCCAGACTATCAAGTCGGGCTGTGGAAGAACCTTCCAACCCGTATGCCCTTAATTTGCCCATACTCTACACAAATTCTTATCAAGCTTTACCAAATACTGGGATGCCCAATACGAAATTAAACACAAAATCACATGAGTACATTCGCACATAGGCACATTGTTATATTCTTCTTTCACATATCGTACGCAATTAATCAATTACGTAACAGATAATTGCATATTTATCAAATATCGCATGCTAAACATTTACTAAGTAATTATACACTCAAATCATGTTCATATTCCACATAGACACCCATTGGCAGAATCGGATGCACATAAACAACCTTTCGTGATTCATATATTCATGTATGTGCATTATATCAAAACAAACTTGTTGTACACATTAGTGTAACAATTCATATCTCATATTCCAATCATGTGTGGTACTTCCTTTAGCATAACATAACATATTGGTCAAGCATAACAAGTTCCATAATGGAACCTCCGGTACTGAGTAACAGATCTCATACATAGGCCACGGTATTGTTTCCCCCGAGCGAGGGCCTCATGACCATAAGCCACAGTATTATGTCCCCTGGGCGAGGGCCTCCGCTAAGGATACCACAATTATGTTCAAAGAGAATTTGAGCAACCACGTATACCAAACATAGCATCTCAGAGAACTTGTCATTTCATATCATCAGGAAATAATTGAGGCTAAACACAACCTTATAGAGTTCTTATTCACTATCTGATTAAACTTGCATTATACTCTATACAAAAGATTCACAAGTATGCATATACAAAGGAGTACATATATTTAGATAATTGCAATGCGAGTAGTTCACAAACTTATATTACATAATTACTCAAATCGAAACACTTAAGCATATTCTTGATGCTTTCTAGGTTCATATCAAAATAGTTAAGCATTATTATCAATGCTTCCAATTTCATGTTAATGCATCATAGATCTCATCAAGACGCTTATTGCTCTTTTTGGACAAGTGTGTGAGTTATTAACTCATACTCTGATACCACTCTGTCACGACCCAAACCCGCCCCTATGGGTTAAGGACATGACTGGCCAGTAATCCTGTGATTACCTACGGCCTTAGACCGATACAGACGTAACTTGTCAGAGAAAAGGGGCCAAACGGAAGCAAAAATTTAAAAACTTTGTCCATAGAGCCGTGCTTATATGCACATCAAACAAACCATGCTCAGATACGTTAATAACCCACGTCAAAAATACAGTTTCACAAAATTCATTACAGACAGGATCATCTAAACTGAGTCAACCCATATCACAACTACATACCGATATACACAAGATCCTTGCCAACAAGACAAAATGGAAATACATAACAGAATGGCAAGGTTGAGTCTCGTGCGTGAGACACAAGGCTGACTCTCCAAACTCATGTTATTCCTGACAGACTTCACTGGGGCTGGGTTTGAACTTCTCTTGGCTCACTTACAAAGACATGAATGAGCGTGAGCGATAGCCCAATGAATAATATCAAATATGATAGTTACATCACAATATGTAGAACAACATGCTTCAAACGGCCTTGGGCCCAATTCATACTTCTAATTAGCAAATATATAAGACTATACGAAATGCAAATCAAGTAACTGTAGTTCCAACATTCTGGCCTTTGGCCCATTTGGGTTTCCATTCATGGCAAAACGGCCTTCGGCCCATTCACTTATGTCGAAACGGCCTTTAGCCCATTCATTTTTGTCAAAATGGCCTTCGGCCCATTCATTTATGTCAAAACGGCCTTTGGCCCACTCGTTCATGTCAAAACGGCCTTCGGCCCACTCACATGTGTCAAAACGACCTTTGGTCCATTCATTTACATCAGGACGACCTTTGGTCCATTCATTTACATCAGGACGACCTTTGGTCCATTCATTTACATCAAAACGACCTTTGGTCCATTCATTCACATCAAAACGACCTTTGGTCTATTCATTCACATCAAAACGACCTTTGGTCCATTCATTCATTTCAAAACGACCTTTGGTCCATTCATTCACATCAAAACGACCTTTGGTCCATTCATGCATTCATATCAGACTTACGTCCACAATCCCAATTAGCAATTCATAAAGCTTAAAAGGGAGTAAACAATTGGACATTCGCAAGCATTCAAATATTGATATTACTCACAGTGATCGGCTTGTGGATTTGCCCTGGAGCTTGACCCTACACATTCCATGCACACAAAAGGGTCATTAACAATTCAATCCGTCCCTTAATTCACATATTCCTCTTTAGGTTTTATTCTTATCTCATTAACTCATTTATAATGTTTAACATACGCCTAAGAGTGATTACAAGTGAAAGAGAACGGAAAACGAAACACAGAACGCATGAACAAAATTCCAGAAATTAGGGTCCCCGCTCGAGCGTCAATTTACCCGCTCGAGCGGACCCTCAAGGCCTGCAAAAGTACTGGTTGCATGAAAAATACGCTCGAGCGTTAAATAGGGCGCTCGAGCGGAAGGCCTGTCAAAATAGCTCCCACGCTCGAGCGTCGACTTCCACGCTCGAGCGGGAACCATGTCTGCAGAAAATGCTGGGAGCTCGATTTCTTTGCTCGAGCGTCACTTAACCCGCTCGAGCGGACATCAAAAATCTGGGTTTTTCCATATTGAGTTCTTGAGCTTCATCTCGACATTCAAAGGCTCTAAATGCATGATTTCGGCCCAAACTTCACATAATCATATACTAACATGGTACAAACATAGAACTACAACATATTGAAGCTCAATTTCATAATTTATTTACATGCATGGCTCATTTTCCACCGACTCATTACCAATGTAACCATTTCATGCATTCAAAGCTCATATCTTCTCAATTTGTACATGCATGTGATGGATTAGCCACATTCTCAACTTAGATAACACAAATGGTGATCAAGACATGAGTTTCCTTTAATATCTCACATGGGTTATACACATTTGTGCTCAAACATGCAAATTTCAAAGTATTTCTTACATACATGCACATATTAAGCTTCAATTCAACAAACACAACTCAACTTCATTACAATCTTGTTCTTGATCACCAAGATAGCTTGGACATGCACAAAATTACAATTATAATCCAAGAATCACTCACCTAGGAGCTTGATCCTCACAATCTATGATCAAATCTTGAATTAGACTTCCAATCTCCAAGTTTCAAGACCAAAGTTGCATAATCCCTCTTTCTCCCTCCCTATAGTCGGCTCTCCCTCTCAAATTGAGTTCAAGAATCAGCCAAAATAAGCTAAGGGAGAGGAATAAGGTGTAGTGCTCAAATATATTAAGTCCCACTAAGTCAATATAATAATATAAAATAATGGGGTACTTAATTTATCATTTCAATCAGTTTAAATTAACCAGAATAAATTTTCAATTAAATTTCACCGTAGGCTCTAAAAATTATGCCAACTACAATGGCGTAATCGATTTCGGGTTCTGTGGCCGATAAGGCCCTCAATTAAATTTCCAAAGCTGATTATTCAAACAGATATTCCTACAGTGAACAGATAGAACTTCAAACCACATATTTTCACATAGTGGAACACAAAATCATATCAAAATACATAATCACATCATGTTAAGGACCAATTAACATATTACGGAACAGGGGTATTACAGAAGTCATAGCTTCATAAAAAGTTTAAGGTTCTCCTTCTAACATATAAGTCAAGAAGTCTATACCAAAGGACTTGGCAGTCCTAGCCCTCTTGTTCCTTTTCAGCTCATCTACTTCCTCATCTTGATCATCTACTTAATTATCTTCAAGTTCCTTCTCAGAACTTTGATCTTCTCCTCGAGTTCGGCAAGAAAATACGTCTTCAAAGAAGAACACATTCCTTGACTCTATTATGGTATTCTTGTGGATATCTGACATATCAAACTTGTGCACAAGAAACCTATATATACTACTATTATGTGCATAACCGATGAATATACAATCCATGGTTTTCAAACCTATCCTAACCGCTTGAGTGTAGGTACCGCCACTTTTGCAAGACACTCCCACATTTGTAGGAAATTATAAGAAGCCTTTTGGCCTTTTCTATAATTCATATGAAGTCTTGTCTACTTTCTTTCGAAGGATTCTATTTAGAATGTAATTCGCAGAGAGAATTGCTTCTCCCTACAAGTTTTGTGGCAATTCAGAACTTATCAACATTGCATTCATCATCTCCTTTATCGTCATATTTTTTCATTCAGTAACTCCATTTAACTGAGGAGAATAAGGCGCCGTAGTTTGGTGGATAATCTTGAATTAAGCATAAATCTCAATAAACGGTGATTCATACTTACCACCACGATCACTTCTTAAAGCCTTAATCTTGAATACTGATCACAGAGATAGAAAAACTGATAGTTCCTAGGAGGTATTAGACTACTAGCGACACAGCTATGACATGCGGAGAAGTTAATGATTCCTAGAAGTAGAAAAGTCTACTGACCACATACTGAGAAATTAGTGATTCCTAGTCATCTTCAATTTCTTTGATTCCTCGTCTTTCAATATATTATGTGATATGTATTTCTGTGTTATGCTCTAGAATATAATCTGGATTTATTTCAAGTTCTATTATTTAATCTAATAAATTATGAATCTATTTATCTTGTTTAAATTATATAATTTGAATAACAATCTTAAAACTGATTCACCGCCTCTCGATGGGTGCTGGAGGAATGTCGACTTCTGTCTCCTAGGATAAGATGGCTTAGACCAGCTAATGTAGAAGTACCTTCTATTAGCTTTGGTGAACTGACAATGGCAGCACTCTCTCACACATGAAGAATATTATAAGAGCAAGCAAACTAACTATATGATTGGAAGGCAAAATCTGTACCAAAACCAAGAAAGATGGGTCTCCTTTTATACACCATGGGGGAGAGAGGAGGAGCCTCTAGCCATGAAAGCTAGCAACTAATGCCCATGAAGGCTGGCAACTAATGGTCATTACTCTTGCAAAACTGCTGGAGTAATGGACCAAAATTGATGGGACAATAATACGAGATATATATTCTGTATACACAAGTGTGTATACCTACAGCCGACTTGGCCTAAAAAGGTTGGTGGACCACCAATCTGGCCCAGCCCAAACCTAACCCATTCCTCAAGTCTCAAGCCTCAAGCCCAAGCTCTAAGATCCAAAATCCACGACCCACGGATCACGAACCCAAACTCGGCTCGGCCTAGACGACACGTGCGTGCGTGCGTGTGGCATTTTTGCTATAACCAATTTCGACCATAATCTTAGCCCAAGCCTATCCTTGAAGCATCCATACCTCCCTTCATTCAGAAATTTTGGATGCCCTAAAGGGCTCATGCCCTTCTCATAATCTTGAGATTTAAATACCCATCAAAGTTTTCATCTACAATCAATGTGAGATTGGTAGCTATATACAATTCCTAATACCTCATTTATGAGGCCAACTTTATGAGACAATTTTTCATTCAATTCTCAATGATTTTTTGTCATTCTTTTTGTGGTGTAAAGGCCTTGTTACAAAAGAATCTAAACCCATTTAATCAGTGGTAGAGGGAGTGAAGGGCCAAGGGGGTCACGTGCCCCCTTTGGATTTTTGAATTTTTTTTTTTAAAATTTTGCAAACATAAGAAAATATTTTAAATAAAAAATTACAAAAATATTATTAGAGTGAAATGTCAATGACATTTTAAAAATTATGAGAACAATAAAGTTTGTTTTAATTGAAAATGAAGAGACTATTATAAACCATATTATCTATGAAATTTTTTAAATGTAACGGTGATGTCATTATTATTGACATGCAAGTATAAGTAATCTCACTATAAAGATATAAAATTTATTGGATTGTTGGTTACATTTGACATGTGAGGTTCACTCTCTATGTGTTTATATACTATTAGTTGATGATATCACATATCAATGATGACGTGGTATTACCATTATATTCAATTTTTAATAAAATTTTGTATAATTTTTTTTTATCATTATATAATTTATTTTAAGACTTATATCTATATTTTTTTGTATTGTCTATGATACACTAGTTACAAATAACATTATTTTTTTGATATTTCTCGAAATCAAACTTGCGTGAACTATTTTTGTAAAAAATTTTGATATTGTAATTAATAAGTGTCGCATTTAATTGAATTTCTCGTTCCGTCACTACATTTAATCTCACCTCAATCAACAATTGAAACCTACTTTAATTTCACATTAAAATTACTAAAAAAAAACCATTTTTTTCAAGGGTATGGCTTCTGTCCAGTCCGAGATATGACTGGATCGTGCTGTTGGGCCCGTTGGGGCCCACCACGGGTCCCGTTTTAATAATCTGAACCGTTAAATGTGTAGAAATCGTCGAGTACTATATGCCAGTAAAAAATCACGTTGATCGGATATCGATACCTATGTGATGAAATCAGTTTCGTATTAAAGAAATTGGACGGTGAACAAATTAACGGTTGACAAAAAACTGTTTTGATCACATAGCTATCGATATCCGATCAACGTGATTTTTTACAAGCATATAATACTCGACGATTTCTATACATTCAACGGTTTAAATTATCAAAACGGGACCCATGATGAATCTCCACAAACCTAACAATTCGATTCAATCCGATCCTGAACTGGACAGAAGCCCTACCCTTTTTTCAACACCCCCTACTCAACAATATCTCACTGCTGGAACGCCTCTTTGTTGCGACAGTAATGATATTATTCAGATTGCAACCAAACCTGCCGTTAATTAGCGTACTAATAATAAACGAAGTGGTTCTACCTTGTATATATATATTAAAAAAAACAAAGGATGTTTTACTCGCCAGAAGTGTTTGGATTAAAACTGTAAAAAATCTGATTGAAACTAGTGACTTCTACCAAAAAATTGACAAATCAAAAACTGACGTACAAACGAATGAGAATAAGAAGGCGATAAAACAATTGGTTCAATCACCGGACCGAGGCTTTGGAAATATATCTCTGAGTCTAAAGTTGCATGCACAATTCTTTATTATAGAAAATGAAGTGTAACCATTGGAGAGGATGGCTGTTGACTCATTATTTTATTTTTTATTTATAAAAGGAGAGATTGATCAATAAATCTCCTATTTTAAACTTATAATTTATATAGTCTCATATTTTTTCTTGTCATCTATTTAGTCATTTTGAATGTATAATGACTCATTTATCCGTTACATTGGAGTGTCACATTTAGAAAAAGTCCATTAAAAAGTTTTTAGTGTCACATTATACCTGCCACGTTAGAGTGTCATATTTGAAAAAAGTACACTAAATTTTTTAGAGTATTGCATCATACCAACCACGTTGGAGTGTCATATGTCACGTTTGAGAAAAGTACACTAAAGAGTATTTAATTTTTTTAGAATGTCACATTATACTCGTCACATTGTCACGTTTGGGAAAAATATACTAAATTTTTTTTTTTGAAATCTTACATCATACCCGCCACGTTGTCACATTTGGAAAAAGTACACTATAGGATTTTTTTTTTTTTAAAATGTTACATCATACCCGCCACGTTGTCACGTTTGAGAAAAATACACTAAACAGTTTTTAATTTTTTTTAGAGTGTCATATCATACTCGCCACACGTTGTCACATTCCATGTTGTCACGTTTGAGAAAAGTATACTAAGAAATTTTTTTTTAAAGTGTCACATCATACCCGTCACGTTGTCACGTTTGAGAAAAATAGAGTAAATAGTTTTTATTTTTTTGAAGTATCACATCATATCCGCCACGTTGTCACATTTGAAAAAAATACACTAAGGAGTTTTTATTTTTATTTTTTTGAATAAAATTTTTGAAGTGTCACATCATATCCATTACGTTGTCATATTTAGAAAAAGTATATTAAAGAGTTTTTAATTTTTTTTTTTTTTTGGACCTTCACATTCATACTTGCCACATTGAAGTATCACACCATACTTATCACATTAATAAAATGGTATAGTTGTCTACCAAAACACTACCAAAATAACAAAATAGGACCATACGGAAAGAAACTCTCCAGTAATAGGACTTAACAGATCGATAGAAAAAATTTGAGACTAATTAAATTATTTATTTGTGAGATGAGATTTATTGGTAAATATCCCTTATAAAAATCAAAAAACATGTTTTTGTTTTCTTTTTCCCAATTTATTTATTTATTTATTTTTTAAATCTTTAATAAAGATACTTTCCAAGTATATTTGGTAACAGGTGACCGAAGGTGCTAGTGAAAGATGGTGGAAAAGACCAACAAGGGTTGGTTTAGTTGGTAAGGCTTTGTTTTCTTCGCCCATTTAGCTTAGATTCGAGTGCCGCTGTCGGCAGTCCTTTGTTGATGGGCGATATTGCGTAACGCTTTCCCTGACCCTGGAATGGGGTAGCCTCCCCTCCTCCTCAACTTTTTTTGAATCAAAAAAAAAAAAGATGGTGGAAAAGAGAGAGAAACTAATGAAAATCTATTTTAAAAGTAATTATACTTTTTTAAATCCGTATTTTGAAAATTGTTACTACTTTTAAAAACAAAAAAATAGTTCCAACTTCCAAAACATATTTTTGTTTTGAACTTTTAAAAGAATTTAGGATTAATTATACTAATAGTCCCTATAGTTTGGGACTTGTGTCAATTTGGTCCCTGACTTTTCAATTGTGACACATTTGATCTTGAATTTTGAATCTTGTTTCAAATAAGGACAATTAAAAATATCATTAGATTTTTCAAGGGTAGAATCGTCAATTTGATAAAATATAAACTAATTTGACAAAAATAAATGTCAAAAAATATTTTTAATATTTTTAAAAATATTTTTACCCACCAATGATAAAATTATGTAAAATTAATAAAAATTACATGATTAATTTTTTAAAATTAATTATACATGATCATCATCCAAACACATAATAAAAATTAATTTGGTAAAAAAAAAAAATAAATGTCTAAAAGATTTATCAATTTTACATAATTTTATTTTTAGTAGGTAGAAATAATTTTTAAAAATTCAAAAATATTTGTTTGACATTTATTTTTGTCAAATTAGTTTATATTTTATCAAATTGACAATTTTACCCTTGAAAATTCTAATGATATTTTCAATTGTCCTTATTTGGAACAAGATTCAAAATTCAGGGTCAAATATGTTACAATTGATAACTCAGAGATCAAAGTGATACAAGCCCCAAACTATAGAGACTATTTGTGTAGTTTACCCAAGAATTTAAAAACAAAAACATTACCAAAAGAGTCCTTAGCAACTTTCATTGTTTAAGCTCCAAGGTCACATGTTTAATTCCCCTCTCTCTTGGGCCAATCTTCTAGGGCGAAGCATAGTTGGTTAGGAGGTTGAATCTCAAGTTGTCTAATTAGCACTTGGCGTATGTTCAATTCTCCCCCACTGTGCGAGTCCTGACTTAAACGGAGCTTGTCTTGGGAAGTCGGGACAATTTCCCAGGTTATAGTCTTCTTGCTCGGAACGGCTAACAGGACACTTTAGTAATCTCTGCAAGGGGCGCTGCCTTGAACCTACGAAAGGGTAGAAAGGATTTTCCTGCAACAAAAAAAAATAAAATAAAATAACTTTCATTATTTACATGAGTCCTTGTAGAATTATCTATTTGTCACGATAATTTAAAGCTCAAACAATCTTACTTTGGAGTAATAGATGCATGATTATCCTTAGCAAGAAATTGCAATTATGGATATAACTACTATTATTAGTGAAGCCTTTTAAGCCAAAATGAGAAAGTATTTGGGTTTGAACTTTTAACACTAGTATAATTATCAGTCAATTCCTAATAAAGAATGAGTCAAAATTTTGCTCTACCAAATGTGCACCCTTTAGCCAAACTAAGGGACACAAGGCAACATTAAAAAGTATTTCTTCACTTAAATTGAAGAAATTTTAGTTAAAGCCATTATTAACTCCCTCTATGGTTCGATAACAACCTCAATTATTATTATTATAATAATTAAATGGATTATAATAGTACTAATAAAGCAAATCAAAACATTTGGTGCTTAAAGTCATAAGATTTCATCTTGAGGATTACTACTGCTAGCCATCAATCAACTCGGTGGTAATGTTGAGCAAGAATTATTCAACGCTGATTAAAGTATCACATGATTCATGTCATGTACTAATTACCAAATGACATGTTCTATAATATTTCTTTAATTTTTAGTATAAAATGACAAATCCATCATTTCTACTAATTACAATTCTTAAAAGTACCAAATGGTCATGCCGCAGAGACAGAATAATGTTTTTATAGAAGAAGGTTCAACACTACATTGATGATGAAAAAAAATAATGATATTACATACTTTAAAAAAAAATCTCATAATAAAATATGTCAACTAATTTATTATTTAGTTATTTTAAATGTGATCTACCTTTTGTCATAACTTAATAGAGGTAGTCAGAAAAAAATTTACAAAAGAGTGATAAAAATTATAAATATTAACAATTAAAATTAAATTTTTATTAATGTATAATAATTTTCAAACATTACCAATGAATGGTAATTTTCCATATTATATTTTTGGGGCATATTTTTTCAGTGGAGAAAATGAGCACTGGTTGATGACTGATAATAGGGCTGATGATCTGGATGGATGGTGACACAGGATTTATCCATTGTCCTCATTTACGTCATTATTTGCTGTCCAAAAATAAATATAAAATCTACCTGTATTTTTGCTTGGCCCGGTTTGTTTTGCTCTACGGTCTCTCCAAGTTGCTTGAAAAAGTCATACTTCGAGTAGTTTAAGGTGTCAAAATGACGTTATTTTGGTATTATTTTTTTAATTTTTTTTTAACTTTCTCTCTGTTGTTTGTTGTTTTGTCTCTAGAAAGAAGAAGATGACCGTGCTGGTTTTATGAGCAAAATCAAAACAATGCTAGTTTTATGAGACAAAATCAAAACAATGGATTTTCTCTCCTTTTTCCTTTTTCCTTCTCTTCTTCCTTCCCAAAATCCAAAATCATTTACCAAACTCACAAAATCAAAACCAAATCCAAAATAAAAATCAACATCAAACATTTGGCAAATTATTTTTGTCCCTCTTTGAAACTGGTAACAGAGAAGTGAAAGAAAGAAAGCAAAGGGAGGAAGAGAGAAGAAGAAAAAAAGAGCGGGGCACAAAGGAGAAAACCACTGGCCGGCCAAAAAAAATGTCGATATACACAGATTTACATATATATAGAGATCTATATATATATATATACACACAACATGGCCCAACATGTTTCATTACGCCAAAATTGGGCTTTAGCGGCGGTTTTTTACCGCCGTTAAAAGTTGTAAAACCGCCGTTAAAGCTTTTAACGGCGGTATTAACGGCGGTTTCGTTACCGCCATTTATACACGTGTCGAAAAAAGTACAACCGTCAAAAAAAGATAAATTACCGTCGTTAAAAGTCGACCAAAAACGGTGGTAATATAAGACCAAAAACGGCGATTCTTTACCGCCGTAAATAAGTTCAAATTTTTCAAAAAATAATTCTTTCTTCTTGCCACTCCCCAAGTCTTGAACCCTCAACCTCTCATCCACCCACACCAACCACTCCACCACAACCACTCTTCATGAAATGTATTTCCTAAATAAATGTGAAAACTCATCTTTTAATTATTCTTTAAAAAAAATTTATTAATTAATTTTGTCTACAGTCTATCTGAATTATACATTAGTGTAAAAGTTAGTTTTAAATTGACTCAATTCAATCACTAACAAGACATTATTAAGAATAGTAATTTTGTGGGTGTTCAATATTTGTTATTTATAAATTATTTTAATTATGATTCAATATAATAACTATTCTTACTAAATACCTTAGTTAAAAATCTTAGTGTGTCAATTTTCAGAAACCCACACACACAAAAAAAAAAAAAAAAAAAAAAAATACAAACAAACAAACCATGGGCAAACAACCCATAGTTCCTACCAAACCCACCATCCTTTATAAAATTTAGGGAAGAACTTATAAAAATTAGAGAAAGTTTGCTCTTAGAAATTGGAGAAAGAGAATGGAATGTTTTTGAGGAAATAAAATAATGGAAAGAATGAGAGGGAGAGAGAGATGTCTTCAATATTTATATGCATGCAAGCCTTCCTTGTGCATGCAAGCATCCGGTGAGAAAGAAGAAAAAAAAAAAAGAAGAGAGAAATCCCCAAACCCACCAAGCTTGGTGTTAGGAGAGGAAGAAGAGTAGGAGATTAAAGAAGCCAAAATTCTCAACCATTTTGTCACTCTATTACTAAGTAAGAAAACCCTCTCAACCCTCTCATTCTGTTTTTATATAATTGAAATTTTTCAGATTACATACATTTGATACATTGTCTGAAACTGTGTTGAGAATAATCTGTCTTGAATCTGCCAGCATGTTACTCAAATTTTTAGACAATTTTATACTCAAAATTTCGAGATGATTTCTTCTACAAAGCTGTTGATAATGATGTCTAGTTTATCCAAAAATTTTTGGAAACAATTTTTGAGCTTTCTACGAATTTATACAAATTTTTAACTAAATCTGAAACTGTGTTGAGAATAATCTGTCTTGAATCTGCCAGCATGTTACCCGAATTTTTAGACAATTTTATACTCAGAATTTCGAGATGATTTCTTCTATAAAGTTGTTGATAATGATGTCTAGTTTATTTAAAAAATTTTAGAAATAATTTTTGAGCTTTCTACAAATTTATACAAATTTTTAATT
Organism: Camellia sinensis; assembly: GCF_055761805.1. Lineage (NCBI taxonomy): Eukaryota > Viridiplantae > Streptophyta > Magnoliopsida > Ericales > Theaceae > Camellia > Camellia sinensis. The sequence continues at coordinate 9,441,082 of NC_138968.1, forward strand.
AAATCTGAAACTGTGTTGAGAATAATCTGTCTTGAATCTGCCAGCATGTTACCCGAATTTTTAGACAATTTTATACTCAGAATTTCGAGATGATTTCTTCTACAAAGTTGTTGATAATGATGTCTAGTTTATCTAGAAATTTTTGGAAACAATTTTTGAGCTTCCTACGAATTTATATAAATTTCTAACTGAATCTGAAACTATGAGACAGATTTTACCATGTATTTGAAAATTTATTTAAAATTCTATACTAAGCCAAATCTGGTAATTTCTGACTAGAAGATGAAATTAGAGAAGTCTAGTTTCATAATAAATCCTTAGATTATGGGTTTGATCTATAAATTTAAGCATGGAATTAAAATAAGGAAATGTGACAAATCTGTGTCATAAACACCCTTGGAATTTGTTTAGAATTATTTATAAGTTATTTTTGGGAAAAACTTTCTGAAAAATAACCATAACATGTTTATTGAGTATCCTGTAGATTGATATGAATTTTAGAGTTGTATAAGTAATGTATTTATAATTTTATTTGCAAGATATATACTCTGAAAATTTTCTGGACAGAATAAAATAACCACTTTAATATTATGCTAGTCTAATTTTGTAAATCAAAAATTTGTGTATGTGTGTGTTTAGGGTTTAATTCTTGTATCTAAGTTATTATTTCATACCATGGTTTAAATAAATTGTTTATTTAAATTCTGTACTTTTATTTAGTATTGTGTGTCACATGCAATATTTTATGATTGGGAATTTTAATGAGTTGGTATAACATTACTTGTGATTAAAAATTTGGAGTTATTTGTGATTAATATCAAAATTAACTGAAATGATTAACGACATATACAAAGTTAACAATTGACGGTTAATACCAGTTGTTCGGGGTGAGTCTTGGTTTAAAGACTGTATGGAATTAAGAGTTGACGGTTAACACCGGTTGTTCAGGGTGAGCCCTGATTTTGAGAATTCTCACGTAAATTGTGTTGCGAAACTCTAAGATGGCACGGGACTTATTTGAACCCTTTTCGGTATTCGGTTTTGGAATAAGGGTGGATGTGCAGGTGGCACACAGGGAGGTTGCTTACCCCTGGCAGACCGTTTCCTTGGGGCAGACCACGGATGCCACTACTTGGGTATATAACTCCGGACGTGGGCATCCCTGGTAGTTATGGTTGGTAACACTTAAATATTTGACCAAGGGAGGGTTTCAAATTAACCGTTGCCATGCTTAGTGGTTGGTAAGTTAAATCTCTTTGGTGAGATTTCGAGTGTCACCTAAATTATTAAAATTGCTGAAACTATTCTAATGGTTGTAATTTCTGTGTATAATTATATCGTTATCTCATGTTTAGAATATTATTATTTGTCTCTTAAAAAGAATGGTAGGTTGGTTACGTTTTCTTACTGTGTTGCAAAACTCATGGCATATATTTTGTTGCCCTGGCGTTTCATGCCAGATTATGTTGAAGAAGGGACTGAGGCTGAAATTGGAGCTGCTGCCAATATCGAACCTTGGCTGACTTAGAGTCAAGATTTTGTCAGAATAAAATCCTGTTATCCCTTGTATTAGGATTAAACTATGTTGTGACGTTGTGTGTGAACTCGTAGTTTTGTTTTGTCGTTGGACTTTGGCTTTGTAAGAACTTAAAAGTTCCTAACTAGTAGTTAAAATTTTATCTAGCAAGTTATTGTTATTTAAAATCTTATGACGTTTCAAAAAAAAAAAATTTTGGGGCGTCACAATAATATTTAAACATTACTTTTACTTTATTGTAGATGGTCATGTTCAAGCCTAGCCGCGCGTGGTCACCACTCGCCGGAGCTCCGCCGACAAAGATCGCCGTCATTAACGGCGGTAATGAGAGGGCTTTAGCAGCGGTTTCATTACCGCTGTTTAAAAATGGCTTTAGCGGCGGTTTTTTAACGGCGGTAACGAAAACCGCCGTTAAAGATACATTAACGGCGGTATTAACGGCGGTTTCGTTACCGCCGTTAATAGTATCTTTAAACGGCGGTAACGAAACTGCCGTTAATGCCCTGTTTTGGCGTAGTGTTTAACACACCTTGGCTGTTTAGATCTGTGTATACACAGATCTATATATATATATATAAGAGCCCACTGTCGCAAACTCTTTTGGTGTTGTCATCACCGTTGCAGTTCAGAAGGAAAAAGTAGAAGACCAAGGCAGAGGAGAAGAGATAGAAAAAGAAAAAGAGAGAGGTCGAGCCATTCGAATCCCATTTTTTTCAAGCTACGAAGCTTTATTCTTTGCTCTATGACTCAGGGGATTGAATTACTAATCCTATAAATCTCACAAGAATTATGTTTATTTGAAGAAATTACATTGGAACTAATGGATTAAAAATAGTCTATGATAAGGGGACTAACAATGTTATAGGTCCATGAGGAAGATAACCATAATTATAACATAAAATTGCGTTGGATTCAATATTTATTGAGCGAATTACATTAACGGTCTCTATAGTTTGAGTCTTGGATTATTTTGATCCTTTACTTTTTAATTGTGACACATTTGATCTTGAATTTTGAATCTTATTTCAAATAAAGACAATTGAATATACCATTGCTCAATTTCAAAGGTAAAATCATTAATTTGATAAAATATAAACTAATTTGACAAAAATAAATTTTTAATTTTTTTTTGAATTTTTAAAAATTATTTTTGCCTACTAAAGATAAAATTATATAAAATTGATAAATTTTTTAGACATTTTTTTTTTACCAAATTAATTTTTATTGTAGTTGTTTTTATTTTCATTAAATTAGTTTTTATTTTTCTAAAAGCCAAATATAGCGACAACTTTGATATTATTATTAAACCAATCCATTAACTCAAAAATTCAAAACTAAAAATATTTCATAAATTAAATATATAAATTACACATTAAAAGCATAACAACCACCCATTATATAATCATCATTCAAACACATAATAAAAATTAATTTGGTAAAAAATAAATAAATAAATGTCTAAAAGATTTATCAATTTTATATAATTTTATTTTTAGTGGGTATAAATTATTTTTAAATATTCAAAATATTTTTTTGATATTTATTTTTGTGAAATTAGTATATATTTTATCAAATTGACGACTTTACCCTTAAAATTGAGTAATAACATTTTCAATTGTCCTTATTTATAACAAGATTTAAAATTCATAGTCAAATGTGTTACAATTGAAAAGTCAGGAACTAAAATGATACTAATTCTAAACTATAAGAACCATTAGTGTAACTCGCCTATATTTATTTATCAGGATAATATTAACAATACATAAACTAGGGGTGTAACTCGGGCGGGCTTAAGCCAAGCAACCTGTGCCCAGTCAGAGTTTTTGTAGGGCTTGGGCAACAATATCTTATAATCTGGATGAGTTTGGGCATATTTTTGATACTCGAATTATTATTTGGGCCGGACTTGGGCAGAGTCAGTGGCTTACCTGAGCAACCAGAACCGAAATTGCATTTAATATATTATATAAATTATATAATATATGTATAAAATATATTAAATAATATCTTTTATTTGGACTATTAGATTAAAACTAAAAACAAAAGCCTTTTTTATCTATTCTTTCTTTCCTCTCTCTGACACTCTTGTGGTTGGGATGATGTTTAAGTTTGTTATATGGACTAATGGACGTATGTATATAATGAAGTACTATTTGTTGTATGGAAATTTTCAAAAGCTTTTTGTTGCCTTGTGAAATTCGGACTAACCCGAGTTCGAATTATGAAGCTTGGTCTAGACTTGAGCAGCCATGCTCGGGTTGATGGTCGGGCTTGAGCGGGCTTGGACACTGTCAAACACAATTCACGCTGGATTTGGACAAACCTCAAACCGATCGAACCCACCACTCGAGTTACACCCCTAACATAAATGATGTAAGACAAATGACAAGAATCAATGTAACAATAAGAGTGGAAGTATTTCCCTTTTCAAAAGCATATGCTGTGTATCAAAAAAGAAATGGTGTCATGGTAACTTGATAAGGTGTCTCACTAATAGTAATTGATTGCAACTAATGTTTTAAAAATAGTTAATTAGGTGGTATTAATTATAAAGTGGTTGTAAATAAAATTAAAATTTGTTAAGAAAAGTTAAACAATTAATGCATATAATTTAATTTAATGAGTATGAAATAAAAAATTTACTAAAGTCAATGAATAATGCTATATGCACTAATTAATATATTAACTAGTATATCAACTGATGATGTTGCATAATTTAAGAGATTTTTAATATTTGTAATTTATATAATAAGTGAGGTTAATAATAATGTCATAATTAGTGTTATTTCATTAATTGGTGCATGTAGCACCAATACAAGTTACTACTAATATGGTGTTAAATGCACCTTAACAATTGTTTTAGGGATACACTTGCCAGTATTAGCCAAAAAAAAATTAACAAAATTGTTTTGAAATTAAGAAAATTGATTAAAAATGAAATTTAGGGGAAAAATTTACAAAAATATGGGGTTTTCTTTTTAATTACACTAGAGGTGAAATTTTAAAGACAAAAAAGAACAACAAAATCGTGTATATATATACATACATATTAGAAGAAATTACCTGTTAAATGAAACTTCAGAAAGCAATTACAAATCCATGAAAAGTTTATGATTTTACTTTTTAATATATATAAAGGCTTATTTTGGAAAATAGGGGAGAAAAAAAAAAAATCAAACTTCTTAGTTTTTATTGGTTTTTATTTTTTCTTGAAAAAACATATAAAAAAATAACGAGGTTGTGTTACTTAAATAAACCTTTAAATTAATAAGCCGACTTTTTTTCTAATTATCAAAATAAATCAAAATTTATCACTAATTTCAAAATATATTTTTTAAGTTACGCTTGCAAAATTATCCTATATTTTATACTTTTACTCCTCCTTTTTCACTCTCTTCCTGTCTCATCAATCTACAATTCCCCTTCACTTGCATCCCCTTGTGATGATCATCACCCGCTATCATTACCACCATGACCCTTTCGTTAGTGCCGTTTTGGAAACTTTCGAAAAAAAAAAATCACGTTTTTTTTTCGAGGTTTAAAAATGTAAGTGACAAAAAAACAACAAAATTAGTTTGGAAAGTTATAAAAACGCAAGTGTACAATTATAAATTGAGCCTATGACAAAAAAATAAAAAAATAAATTTCTTATGTTGGACAAAGATATTTTAGTCATTTTAATTTAATTTGATACTATAAACAAATATTAAATTAAAAATTAATTCTTTATCAACTTCTCAAATCACTATTCAAAAAATTAAAAAACTTCATAAAAAGTTAATTAACACCCCTAGTTGGTGGCGTTGAAGAGGTTGCAGGTGGGGATTTTAGGGTTGTTTTGAGAAGTTGGTAAAAAGTTGACTTTTGACTTTTTACTAAGTTTTTTGACTTTTTTTTTAGTGATTTGGGAAGTTGGTAAAAAGCTGAGTTTTTTACTTTTTGGTTTAATATTTATTTATGGTATCGAATCAAAATAAAATGCCCAATATACCCTTGTCAAACTTTGAAATTTTAAGTAATTTATTAACATAGAGGGTATTTAGGTAATTTTACCCGACAACTTTTTTTTCACTCCTCAAATGCATGTTCTGACGTTTTCGGTAGCATTGCGTTTTCCTTCACAAGCCAAAAACGCCACGTTTTTGGCAAGTTCCAAAATGGCACTTAGTAGTACAGTTAGGTATGATTGACAATATATTTTTCCAACCATATTTGTAGATTCCACCTTTGTATAATTATTACTCCATCCGTCTCATAATATTAGTCCCTTATTCTATTTTTCATTGTCCCAAAATATTAGTCCCTCTTCAAAAATCAAGTACAAAAATAATATAAATTTTCCATTTTGCCCTTCTTTTAAATTCATAAATAATATAAAAAGTACAATTATGACATTAATATTCTCAAAAAAGTGTACTATCAAGGGTAATTTTGGAAAACCAACTTTTTAAAAGTACAATAATTGTACTATCAAAAAAAGTTGGATTCCCCAAAAGGGACCATTATTTTGGAACGGAGGGAGTATTAATTTTTTTTTTTTGATTTTTCACATTTTTGTAATGAGTAGATCAAAGTAGAGCGAACAATTGTTTAAACACTCATTGAGAGAATATTAGTGCGTAAGGCCTCGTCTGGCAGCATGTCAGTTTAGTTAAAAAATTAAAAAATTATTTAAAAAATTATTAAAAAAATTAAAAAGTTAATAATTTATATCAAAAAGTCAAAGGTTATTTTTTTTCTCTACTTTTTGCACATCTTTTCGTAAAAAGTCAAAAAATCATTCTAAACATATTAATTTTTTTTAGCTCATATTTTAATCAAATAGTCAAAAAATTACTAAATTAGCATGTTCCCAAACGAAGTATAAATGAGACTTCAAGTTCAAATTTATTAAGAGATGATAAATTATATTTTAATATATGATAGTTTCTTTTTGTCTCGCAACTATTTTGTAATTATTTGTTTTTAAATTTTATTTTTCATTAAATATATGATAGGAATTTTAAATTTATCATGTGTGAATTACATTTTAAAAAGGGTCCAGCTTGTCTCAAGTTGAGATTAAGACTGGACCCGTCTAGTTCGGCTCATGAGGTCCATTTTTTGAGCCTATTTTGATAATCTGAACCGTACAATGTGTAGAACTCGTCAAGTGTTACATGCTTTTAAAAATCACGTTGATCGGATATCAATATCAATGTGATCAAATCAATTTTGTATAAAAAAATAGACGGTGAAATAATTAACGGTTGATAAAAAACTGTTTTATTCACATAGCTATCGATATTCAATCAACGTGATTTTTTTACAAGCATATAATACTCAACGAGAACAGTTCAAATTATTAAAACGAAATCCATGATAAATCTCCACGAACTCAACAGTACAATTCAGTCCGATCTTAAACTAGACCAAAGGCAGTGTCTTTTAAAAAACACATTTTGTAAATTTTACATTTTTTTTTTCAAATATATAAATATTACTTTTTTTAGCACCATGGGATTGGGTTAATTTGGGCGGCGGCGATTTATGCTATGACAGGCACAAATTTAAAGACCATAAATTACCATAAAACTCATCATCTCTCTCTCTCTCTCTCTCTGTAAAACACACGCGCCGTCTCTCTCTCTCTCTATTGTTTCCAGACTCTCTCTCTCTGTCTGGCTCTCTCCCTCTCTCAACCTTCTGTCTCTCAAAGATTCGTCTCCATTCGTGGTATTATATCAGAGAATAAGACATTGTTGTTCCTTGTGTTCATCTTTTTCTACCCGTTAACCAACCCACCAACCAACAATCCTCGGATTCTTTGATTCCCTTCTCTCTCTTGTCATTTCACCAAATCATCTCTGTTTCTGCATATATATATATATACATACATATATATTGCCATCTATTGAAATGGGTAGGAAGAATAGGGGGATAATGAAGGGTAGGCTATCAAAAATAGGAAGTTATGCGATTGCTTCCTCAATTGCCGACCCATCTTCGATTTCTTGTACCACCTTCAATATTCTCGCCCCCATTTACAACAGACTCGATAAAGATGTAATTTTTTTTGTTATTTTCAATCTTTTAATTCGCCATTGTCATTAGATTTCTAAATCATGATGTTTTTTTTTTTTTTGGGTGTGTGTGTGTGTGTGTGTGTGGAAAGAACAGGACCAGAGCTGCCGAGAAAGTGATTTCAGAGCATATTGGCTGAACAGGAACCAAAGAATATTGGATTGGTTGTTGTGCGAACGATCTTCAATTATTTGTCTTCAGGTTTGCTTTTGCTTTTTTGTTGATTGTTGATGGATGGTTTTCAAAAATTTTAATCGTTTTGGTTACTAGAATGTGAAATTGTGATGTGGGTTTTGACAGGAGTTTTGGGTTGGAAACGAAGAGCTTGTTAACATGTATGAAAGGAGACTTGGGGATGCTGGTTATATCAATTTCAAGCTCGCACGCACCAACAACCGCGGCGATGGTATGTTCTTTTATCTTTTTTCATAAAATTCAATTTTATTGAATCTATCTGATTGGTTACAAATTTTACATTTTGATTTAGAATCTAAAGAAATATGTATAGGAATGAACCATAATGAATTGGCTGTAGCATGCTTTCTTTTGGATTTGCAAAGTTGCTTACCGGATGCATGTATAATATTGGTCGAAATGTGTCTCTTGATTTTGTTGTTTGTGGAAATCCTATTTAAATCAAATTTGTTCATTAGAAGTTGCCACAAAGCATGATTTTTGTGCGGGGAAAAGAACAACAAAGACATGGTATTTTAGGAGGGTTTATGGAGTGGCAGAGCAAGAATTATCAATGGAAATATATTTTTTCGAGAGATGTTGGTGCATAAAATATTATGTTTCATGGATTTACAATGGAAATATATTTAAATATGAATCTTTTTGGGGCCACCTCTCTCTGGCTCTGTTTGTATGGACTGAACCTCTATTCAGTTTAGAAAATTTTACCCGTGCAGGGTCATTATATATTAACAAATTCAAGAATCTTGAATTCTGTTTTGCTATTTCAATAAATTTCAGGGTTTTCATTTATGTTTCAGCCTGCTTGATCAGTTATATAATCTATTTTTTAGTAGACATGACATTTTTTTGTTTTCATTTGCCGAAGATGTTCTTGTTGGAATTTAACAGGTCTGCTGACTTCCGTGCATAAAGACTACTTTAGAGTTTTAAACCATCGAGAGTTGCTATTCAATGATATTGGAGACCGCGTTGCCCAGCTATTACATGTTGATTTGGTTGCACCCTTTTCACAATGTCAAAGCAACAATGTTCGACAAGAAATCCTCATTGTGAATACCCACCTATTATTTCCACATGATTCAACTTTGTGCATTATACGATTGGATCAGGTAGTTTAATTTCTTCAATTAGCTCTTCTGTTAGTGTTCATTAATATTTCGTCCTAGTCATTATCTATTTGTTTCAATCATGATTTGTGTTTCAATTTTCATATGTCTTGCGATAGGTCTACAAAATCTTGCAGTATGTGGAATCTTATCAGAAAGAAAAGAAGCTTAATCCTTTGCCCATCATACTATGCGGGTAAGTGTACTATTTCTTACCTCATACCTTGACAAGTCTCTGCCAAAATTCAAAATTGAAAAATAATCACTTATTTTCATTATTGTGCTTTTTTTTACATGGTCAGTGATTGGAATGGGAGCAAGCGAGGCCATGTTTACAAGTTCCTTAGATCTCAAGGATTTGTTTCATCGTACGATACAGCCCATCAGTACGCTGATGCAGATGCACAGAAGGTGGTTATTACCTACCTGCACTGATAATCTCAATCACTTTCGGCATAACATTATTCAACGCTTAATTTATTTCTCCTGATTATTATATTTTCGTGCAGTGGATTAGCCACCGTAATCATCGGGGGAATATATGTGGTGTAGATTTCATATGGCTTCTTAATCCTAATAGATATCGGAAACTACTAAAAACAAGTTGGAGCAAAGCAGTATTTGGCATGTTCAAGGTGAGCACCCGATCTTTACTATCTTCGCATCCATGGTTCTCTTGGTAGATCTTTATTTGCAATTCTTAACACAAAAAGTTGAGTAACTGTAGTAGAGAGAATTGTGCCTTGAGTGAAATAATAAAAGCTGTCATTTCTACCTGAGGTCATCCCATATAGTTTCATTTCTTGGTAATGCTGGCAGGAAAACTGCCAGTTCTTTGAGATGTGATCTTGTGGGTCCATTCGTGCGTGCTCATGATGGAGGTAGAAATTTATGTATGTTTATCAAATGACTACATTTCAATGTTAGTATGAATTATATTAAAGATGGCTGTGGATATAGTTATGCCTCACCAATCTAGTTAAAAGTCACGTAGTCATAGCATGGTTTTAAATATCGACTGATACATATCAGGTTTTTGTCCTTCCAATGCCGATACACCCCAGTATTCTAGTTGGAATGAAAATCACATGGCTATTGACTATTTCCCAATGCATATCGGCTCATCCGATTCATGAGCAGCTAATTAACAGCCAATCCCCTGGTTCACAGCAGCTGATATGACCTATTTGGTTGCTATAAGCCTCTTTTTTGAGGCTGATGCTGATGATTAAAAATCCACAATTTAGACACCCAATTCTTGACACATATCACTTGTTTTGATAGTCCCGATACTATTGCACTGCGACCAATGCCGATGCATCTCCGGAGACCGTTTTAAAACCATGGGTTATCTGCTGTTGGAGAGAGACTATTTTGGTCCATGGGTTTGTAATATTCTTCTTTTCTTTCCTGTGCTTTGAATTAAAAAAGTAAAAATAATAAATAATAAGTCCTGCATTTAAGTATTCTGCTCAATCTTTCCATTTTTTGGCACTCGGGCATACAAGTGATTCCATTACTCTCATCAATCCTACCAATTCGCAAACCCTTTACAATGGGATGCTAAACCATCACCAAATTGATCTTTTGTTGGAACAGGCATGATAAATGGTGAATTGGGTTATCAGGGAGTTAGTTAATCGTGGAAAAGCGGGAATGGTCTCAGTATTCAACAATCCTGGAGGATTTCTCCCCTTTATTTTCCCTTCTTTCCACTTCACATAATGTCCAAATTTGCAAAACCTCCTTTTTTCATAATATTACTTTTTTTCTAGAAAGCAAGAAAGAGTTGTATCTGAGGTATGAGATTGGCCCATACAATCAAATTCTTCAGTTAAAGATTGACACCTGCTAATCTTCCTAACGACAGAATAGTATCATCAAGTTAGGACTCTAGGAGTGTCTATAGATATTTGTATGCTCATGTAACATTAGTTTTTTGTGTTCTCTCATATTCTCAGAAAATTGTATAGAATTGGAAGAGATATGTTTTCCATTAATTACTTGAATCTTTCAATTTTTCTTGGTGTTAATAACAAAAATATCATCTGTGCTTGCTATCTCTAATACTGATGAATTTCATCACTTTCAGTATCTACTTCGGCGAGCCTCCCTGACAGAGCATGATGCATTTGCCTTTCTGAAGGCTGATAGCAATGGTGATTACATTACTTATGCTGGTTTCTGTGAAGCACTACGACAGGTATGATCATTCCATGATTCAACATGTTCTTTTTCTTTATATAATTTTTCTTCCAGAGAGAAGCTAAACTTACTAATTTCTTGTAACCGATTCAGCTTAATTTGATTGGCCATTCCCATGGACTTAGTGTTGAAGGGGCACACGACTTGTGGGTGCAAGCAGACATTGATGGAAACGGTGTGATTGATTATAAAAAATTTCAGGTAACTTATGTTCATCAAATTTTTGTTGACTTTGCATTTATCTATATGTGACGAGGGATAGGGGGGAAAAAAACCCAACCCTCCCAGACCCTAATGGAACAGGTTTGGGGGTTTCTTAATATGGTAGGGTAGGGTCAAGTTCGGAGGTAGAAATGAAAATCTGAATAAGGTTAGGGCCAAGGGTGAGGTAACAGTAACCCCAACCTACTGCCCCAATTATATTTTCATTTTTTATCACACAAAATGATTTTTTAGGGTCTTTTCCCTTCAATCTATTCCACGTACTATATATACTGCACATATTCTGTCGCTCCCTTTGCTCTGCAATCCCACTACAGATCAATGACGAATTCATTATTGATAATGTATGTTTTAAACTAAACAGGGCAGGGTGGGGTGGGGGTGGGGATGGGGGAGAGGTCTAACGGGTAGCGTCAGGCGTAGGGGTCTTCTGACCCATACCTTTCCGTTGCCATCCCTACATGTGGCATAAGCCCTCTCCCACTTCTGAATTGCTTCTTCACTCATGTTTCCTAGTTATGGAAATAAATTTGTTGAGTTTTTTAACATGTGACCTTATTTATCTATTAAAAAAAAAAATGAAATGTGGTGCTTATGTTATTCAATAATTGTGTTACAGCAGCGAATTTGGAATCCAACTTGGTCAGACCAAAGAGACGAAATAAGTAATGAGGTCTGGGAAGATAATGTTGTGGACAACAACATGGGACAAGCCATAGGTTTCAGTGTGAAGAATGCAGTTCTCTTCCCCACTGAAGTAGAGAAAGGAACGTGGCCCGAAGACTTTTCTCTTTCAGATCATGCCCGACTCACTGTGGTGTTCTCACCCGTAAGAATGCCTTGTCCTTCACTCGTATCCTGACGAACCTTGTTGTACACCCTAGATGTCTGGTGCACACCATTTTTCGATGAAAGAATGGAAAGAGAAAGTTCGAGGGATGGGTTGATGAATATCGGGCTTGATATGGGCCATTGGGCCAGGCTTGGGAATATCATTCTCTCGTACTTTTTGCAAGCATCAGTCCTGATAAACTTTGCGATAGGGAGCAGATTGCATATTTCGCCACTACTTGTTTAGGATACGCTGCCTTGGTTAAATCCTCTGTTGGTTGCTTTAAGCGATGGAAAGGTTAGCATTTCTGCTGTGAAAAGTATAGAAAATAGCAATAACAGACATACTTCCTGCCACCCCTTTGGGTGCTCAGCTCGGTTGTAGCTTTGTTTGGAGCATGGGCTTTGGGGGAAGGGGGGGACCTGGCCTAATGATCTGGACTTAGGTAGAAACTTTTCAAAACAGAAAAAACAAAAACAAAAACAAAAAATATTTTGTATATGCATTGTGGAAATAACCTTGTGGGTTGGTATAACAGTCATCTTTTTAAAGTAAGGGGGTAAATATTGTATACTTTGTATAGATTCTTGTATTTTGACTGCTTGAAGGAGTAATCCAGCAGTAGCATACTAGCATTCTGTTAAAAGTGTTTGATTTTCCTCTAGGACAATTGATTTCATGTTCCAATTGAAGCTAAAACCAACTGAATTTTACATGGGGGGTTGTGAACATTAGTTCAATCCGATGTTTCTAATCTGATATTGTACTTTGTATTTTGATTTTGTCCCCATTCTTTCTTGCTCCAAACTACCTTTTTATCACACAATGATACTCTTTGGATTTGATTGTGTGAATTGGTAAGAATTCATAACCTTTCATCAAGATTGGTGAGACACGAAATACAAAGGAAAACAATACACATAAGAACGATAAATCACATGCACACAAAGAACACAAAATTTACGTGATTCATCATAAATTAGAGTTACATCCATGATTGTTGTGATTTCACTATGATTAGAAGGTTTATAAGAGATTACAAAAATATCAAGAGATAACATGTTACAAGTGCAAAAATAAAAAAAAATACCGTCACTCCAAATTCGAAAAATATCAAAAATTATATTTTGTGATTGAGTTGTTAATGTTTCATACTTGTCAAGATCTAACATTACAACAATACGATTGGGAGATTATTTGTGACGGGAGATGGAGAAAGATGTGATGATTGGTTCAAGTTCTACAATTGTTTATACACAGAAAAATTGAGAAGGAAAAAAAACTGACACTAGTAAGCCTGTGAATTGGTCTCTCTCTCTTTCTCACTCTCAACTTTGATTGGTGAGCGAGTATTAGAGCATAGAGTTGAAACCTTTTGGAGCCTTTTTTGTGGAGGGGTCAAGCCTTTGACCTTTATGACAATGTTAAAGCTTTGTTGATTGCTTCAATTGAGCTTTTGAAAGTGTAGCATTTAGAACCAGTGAGATGCAACAGACAAAGTTTAGTAGTCATATGAAAGGATAAACAATAAGAGAGCTAAAAAGTTAACAAAAGTGATAGACAAATTCTCATTCTTGCTAACCTAAAAGTTGTGACATTGTTATTTAGGCAAATCAGATGATTTATTATATTATAATATGTTATAATATTTTTGAATATAGGATATACTAAAGTGAGCTAAAGTTGGAAACCTCCATTACTCTATTGAAGGAAGATGACACCAAAGATCACTCAATGTGTGAGATTAGGTTTTTGCCTTTTTAAGTTTGTTTGTTTGTTTTTTTTTTTTTTTTTAATAAAAAAAGAAGAAGAAGAAATATATATCAAAATTCAAGACATGTTTGAAAGGACTTATAAATACAATTAAAAAGCCACTTTCCACAAATAAAGCAACGTAAAAATTTATCTAGCCTAAAGAACAAAGGGGATGAATTCACCCTATCTTGAATCATATCAAGGAAAAGCAAATCGACGGGGGTGGGAATAGATTTGTAGTGTCCTGCCTTAGGCCCAAATCATATTAGGGAAAATCAGTGAGGTGACTAAGACAGATTAATTTTGCAACCTAAGAAATATCAGTACTAAATATAATTGGAAATGACCGGGTTAATTTTGATGTTTAGATTTACTATATTTACAAAATTAAATTATATATTATACATACAAAAGTTGTAATAAACATAATTAGGATGGGGCAGTTTAAAACAAGATGGGGTGAAGAAAAAAATGTCATTGACTTGCTTTCTTATCATTGTTTTTTAAGAAACATATTTTTTGTGGTTTTTTAGAAATTAAAAGTTGATCATTAAAAAATATACACTAAAAGCATCTCTTTGTTTATTCTTTAATAATTAAATTTATCAATTTATTTAAGTTAATAATAAACAAAACTTATACCAAATATTTTGACCCAAAATTAAAAAAAAAAAAATTATAAGCAATGTCATAAATTGTACTAAGGCCTCGTTTGGGAACAGACTTTTTTAGTAAATTCTTAGCTTTTTTGGCTAAAATATGATGTAAAAAAAAATTAGTATGTATGAGATGACTTTTTAGTTTTTTACGAAAAGATATGTAAAAAGTAGAGAGAAAATGAAATATTTTTTAGTATAAATTGTTGGCTTTTTAATTTTTTTTAGTAATTTTTTGACTTTTTAATTAAAAAAACCCCTCGCCAAACCAGGTCTAAATAGGCCAATTCTCTCTTAACTTGATAAATGCTCTCTATCAATAATAAGGCTATTCAAAAGGGGTCAAGGGTCACTGTGCTTGATTGTTGTGTCTTAATTTGAAGTATATTATAAATTTATTTTTATGACCTGAACCGTTCATTTTGTAGAGTTTATTGAGTATTTCGTGCCTACCAAAAATCATATTAATCAGATATCAATAACTATATGATCGAATTGAATATTTTTTATTCTATTTCTCAAAATAAAAATTTATTATTTATTTTTTTGATTATCGATCATATAGTTATTGATATCCGATTAATATAATTTTTGGTAGGTACGAAGTACTCAACAAACCCTACAAAATGAACAGTTTGGATCATAATAATAAATTCATAATACACCTTAAATTAAAACATAATAATCACTGTTGTGTCAAAGAGCACAACAGTGACCCTTAGCCCATTCAAAACAAGTTTCTTTTTGCCCTTTTTTCTCCGTCATAATAGATGGTAGGATAATGTGGGTGTTTGGAAAGTAGATTTTTTTATAAATTTTTTCAGTTGTAGGATATTATTGGAGAAATTTTTTTTTGTGTTTGAGAAGATAGTTAGTTTTTTTTTTATAATTGGATGTGATGTTTGTGAGAGAAGAAAAAAAATGATTATAGAATTTGATGTGATATTTTGTTTAAATTTTTTTTTTAATTTTATAATCAATTTATCTTTTAATAAAAAAAATAATAAAAAAATTCTTCCCAAACACCGTCAATATAGGCCAGCAATGGGGGTGTTTGGCTTATGGCTTCTGACTTTTAAAAATTTATTTTGGACTGTTTGGTTAAACTTATTTCAAACAGCTTCCGATTCTAACAACTTATTTTAAGTGAAAAAAGCTGATTCTGAGAAACTGCTCACCCCTTACTTCTGATTATCAGTTTCTGCTGTGGACATATTAATTCACGATTATACTCTTAGATTTTTTTATTTTTTATTTTTTTAAAAATATAAAAAGACACAAATGGACTATAAAATATTATTATTATTTTTTATGAGAAATGTAGACAAATAATGAATAATAAAAAATAAAAATTAATTAAAAAAGTTACTTCACAACTTATTTAACAAACATTACATAGTAATTTAAATCTATAATTCAACAACTATACTAAATAGATTAGTAACTTCTAATTAAAATCATAATTTATAATCTGTTAAGTTATAATTTATAATTTATTTTAACAGTTCCACCAAACAAAACCAATGTATGAGAGTTTGTGGTGAAAGACGTGCTTCAAAGTTCCATTTTGCCTCACTCTCGCTTTTCAGGGTACAATTAAAAAGGATGACAACATCAAAATGGTGGACGATGATTCTCATCCAAATCCTCCTCTCCACCACCACCACCAAAAGACGAGATAGGAGGAGAGAAATTGAAAGCTTTAGATATCAATGGGACCCACTTTTGTATTTTCCACAAAACTTCATTATTCACCGGAAGAGATTCTTAAAACTCTAATGATAATCGTAATAGGTGCTTTTGCCCTTTTCACGTACAATTCTCGGTGTTTACACCTAAAACTTGGAGGGCACGACTCTCCAGCAGTCCCCACCAATGATCGATCCCAAGGGCCCATAGCAACAGAAACAGTAACAGGTAATTATTAAAATATAAAAAAAAAAATTAGAAATTGTTTGGAATGACTTAAATAAGCGTACTTTTTATCTTTTTACGAAAAGATGTACAAAAAAATAGAGAGATGATGTAATGAAAAAAAGATAAAAAGATAAAAAATGTGTACTTATTTAGAATAACCAAACTTGACTTTACTCGTGGATAGGACTTTTTGAGAAGTGAATGGTGATCAAAAGTCCCTTTTTAATTTATTTTAAATTATGCCTCCGTTTGGGAAGTGGGTTGGCTTTTTGGCTTTTTGACTTTTTTGGCTATTTTAGCCTGGGCTAAAAAGTTTGGTTTGGGAAGGGCTTTTTGACTTTTTGGCTTTTTTGGCTTTTTTTGTGAGAAAAGAATGTAATGATTATGGGTTGGATGTAATATTTTGTTTTTTGTGGCTAAAATAGCCTATTTTGTCTTTTGTGACTAAAATAGCCAAAAAAACCCCGTTTAACTCTTGCCAAACGGAGGCTATATCATCTTTTATATCTTTTATATATATTTTTTTTAAATTAAAAAAAATTAAAAAATCAATATTTAACCATCTTCTTAAGATAGACCACAATAATTAAAAATAACAAAAAAATTTATATGTACCATATGTTATAAATTTTATGTTTTTAATTATAATTTATTGTATTGTCAGTTATAATATATTGTGATATTAATTATAATTTAAGAGTTATTTGATTGTATCTCATGTAATATTTGGTTATAACTTTTTTTTTATTTAAATTATGACTCTCATAGTATTGAGTGATATTATTTGTGATAATCAAACTCATAAATAACATAATTTTCATATGTTCCATATCCTTTAAGGGGTGTACCATAGCATTACTCATATATTTTACTTG
Organism: Camellia sinensis; assembly: GCF_055761805.1. Classification (NCBI taxonomy): domain Eukaryota; kingdom Viridiplantae; phylum Streptophyta; class Magnoliopsida; order Ericales; family Theaceae; genus Camellia; species Camellia sinensis. The sequence goes on from NC_138968.1 coordinate 9,458,448, forward strand.
GGTATTGTGATGTGTACATATATCTATACAATTATTAAAAATGAACATCTTACTTAGTGGCCATTTGGGAAGAGAGTAAAAAACTACGTTTTGAAGCAAGAGGAAAAAAGCCATGGCCAGCTATAAACACAACAAAACTATTTGGGAAGTGACAAAAACGCAAACCTATGAAATTACGTAACTACCCTCCATGTTAACAAATTTGGGGGCTAGGGCAAAACACTTGCTCATTTCCTCATTCTCGTCTCTGTTGTCATTTCCTCCTTTTCGCCGCTGCTCTTCTTTACAACTCCCTCCAACAACCCACGACAAACAATCGGCCGCCGATGCTGCCTCCGGAGTCCTTGTCCACGTCCTCGTCGATGCTGGATCTGCAGCATCAGGTAAGCCCAAAAACCCTCCTCTGTTGTTGTTTGGTTACAATTATTTTTAGAACCATTTTCATGGAAAATTGGATCCAAAAAGAAGGGATCAACTGTTGTATAACACTTGTATGTTGTAATATTGCTCGATATTGGCTCCCACTTGTCAAATCCTATCCTTTTTCATGTTGTATTTTTGACTTTTGGCTTCGGTGTTCTGTGAACACAGACAAACAAATCCATCTCTGTTCTGCTATTTCCTTCTCACGCTGTTGTTATTGGCGGCTTTCTATTGATCACTGTAGAAAAAAAAAAAAAAAAAAAAAAATCGAAAACAGAGGATAAATGCTTGTGTTATAAAAATGTACATTGCTATGAAACTTGATTGTTAGAGGTTATCCCTACCCCCCATGTAGGGTTCTTGTTTGTTAAATAAAATGTTTTCATGATTACTGTAGTTGTTACTTACTGGGAAGCTTGAGAAATTTTACTTTTAGCTTAAATGTATTAATTTACCAAGTTTTAACTTGACAAACATTACACCCAATAAATCCTTAGTTTGGCTTGATCTCTTTGTTCATTTATGTTCATAAATTCATTCAGAATTTCAAAATCCAAATTGAATGCCATCTCATATTTCATGCCAAATAGTAATCTCTAGTTTTAGTACATAACCTTTTATTAAATTTAATTTAATTCATGTCTAGCGGTTTAAATTTGTCCACATAAGCCTAACAGGAATTGCATGGACTGCTTCATAGCCTTGGTAGTTCTTGTATTTATGCATCTCAGCTCTTTATCTATTATTGGCCACACAAAAAATTAAACAAACTCAACCATTTTCAAAACTACCCATATTGACATCCCATTCAATTTTTAACATATGCTTCTCATAAGTTGAGAGTGTGTCTCTTTTTTTTTTCTTTTTTGTGTGTGTGTGTGTGTGTGTGTCTGCTTTTTGTTTGTTTGTTTGTTTTTTTTTTTTTTTGGTACCTGCGACAACACAATCAACTTGTTCGTGTAACATATAATACCTAAGAAACACAACGAATGCAACTAACGAATGTGAATGTCACAAATCAATGAAAATAATCAAACCAATGCCAAAACATCGTTGACCCAACTATAGATTCTGTTTTGTAGCTTAAAACAGATTGACTAGTCGGCAACCAAAAAACAAAAAAAAAAAGAAAGATTATAGAGATAGTGTCCTCTATGTCAGCTGCCATTTCGTTATGGCCACCGAAGATGTGTGCATGTGGCTTTGAATATTGTGTTGTCAAGATTTTCAGATTTGTCAAAAACCCAGGTTGTGCTTACTACGTTTGCCCTAGTCGTACGGTGCGTTTGTGTTGCCCCTCTCTTATGTAGTTAGTCATGTGGTTGTTCATTTGTCGTTATGTCGTATATCATGCAGTCTAACTATCTGTTTCACTTTTGTATGACAACGATATATTACGTGGGTTGGTTGTTATGACGAGTTTCACAGCGAAAGATTTGCTATTGGCCACCCACCTAATGTTATCGATATGGGGTTATGTGCAAACGTTGTTAGCATAAATCAGAGCCTACGTATGCTTAGGACTGTAGTCAGTGTTTTGTGCGTCGTTGTTTTTGTGCTATTGTTTGTATGTGATGCATTGTCATGGATGTTGTCACATGTGCATTTTCTTTTGTATCACCTATGTAGTTGATGTCAGTAATGTGTTCGTCCTATATTACATAATATTTCTGCACGTGTTATAAAAACGGTCTTTGTCTTTTGGCGTTTTGTACTAGTATATGTAGAACTTCATTAATTGTTTATGGACTTGGGTTTCGGATGTGGACATGAAAAACATATACTCAAATTTTATTAAACTGATACATCATTAACTTTAGAAGCAGGATTGCATTGCTCATCACTCTTGCTAGACCAATCGCATTGCTCATGGCAACGAATCGTTCGTCACCTCATAACAACCGTGCGGATTATCGATAATTGGGTATAAGAACGTTGCCAACAAGTTTTTGGACAAAACTAGGCTGCTACATTTGGCCAAACAAATGAAAAACAAATATGACAACTTGAAGAAAGATTGGGTTGCATGGAAGAAACTGGAGAATGCTAGCCAAGGCTTGACAAGGCTTGGGTACGACCAAGAGACGGGTTTGTTCACAGCACTTGACTATTGGTGGGCCAAAATTCAAGCAGTTTGTAGTGCAGTAATTTTCCCCCCCCATAATCTTGTACTAGTATTTGTGATTTGTAGTGCAATAATTTGTTTACGTAACTACTTTCTAAAATCAAAGCAATTCCTGAATCTATGAAAGTTATCCTCTAGATAATTGTGCCACGTTTACAATTATTAGTTGTAATGTTTTCATTATTAGTTCCTCTTCATTTCTTCCCATATCACTCCATCCAAACAAAGGGTAAGATTCATAGAACAAAATTTCATTATAACTAATCACAAATTGAGAAGAAATAGGAACCTAAAATTTATAATGGAAGCACAATGGGGGAGCAATAGCAGTGTGGCAGAGCAATTGAGATCGCAAATCCCATTTAGCCATTAAAGGATATTAATGTGACCAAATGAACAAAGATCTACTGGATACATGAAATTCAGATCTTTAATAGAATCAACATTTGACTTAAAACTAAACAAAGAGTGAAGAAGAAGAATAACCCCAAAACACAACATAAAATTGCAACAGAAGATTAAGATTGTGTTTGGATAGATGGATTTGAAATGTAGGGAATTGAGCTCTAATTTTATAAAAAGATAAGAGAGCTGGTTATTATGGATAAATTACGAACTTTAAGGGGGAATATAGAGTAAATTAAGAAGAGAATTATAATACTAATATTGTACATTGTGATGCATCTTATTCTTAGCTAATGTAAAAAAATTATTATCAAATTTCCATAAGCCAAGCATAGCGAGGCATGCGTGTGGAAACAAAGATAACGGTATTATTATTAATGTTTTCTTGAAGAATTTGTGTTGGTTTAAGTATGTTATTCCCAGGCGCAGGGCCAATACATTTGGTCACTGATTTAAAAAGGAAGCTTGGACACTATTAGACCTGTCGGAGGCTGTAGCTTAGTTTTTTTAAAAAAAAATTCCACATATAGTTTTTATATAAAGTACATTTTGAAAAAAAAATTATTCATTTTTTATAATTGTAGTTTTTTTAATATATTCATTGAAGCCTTTCAAAAAAATGAGAAAAAATTAGGTAGTTTGGAGAAGTGAGAAGAAGATAAGAGGTTTTTTTTTTTTTCCCTCTCTCTCTAGTGATTGGGAAGCTATTGGTGGTGACGGTAGTGCTTAGTTGTTCAGCCATGGGTAATCTTAAAATGTATAGTTAAAGAATATGTAACGTGTGTAGAGGAAATTGTTGCCAGGGTAAGTAGGGGACAAATTGGGTAGTTTGGAAGTCCATTTATTATTATTTTTTCTTTTTCTGGTTTCACATTTGGCTAACTGTATAAAAGAGTGATGATAATTATTACAAAATAATGAATTTGGAAGACATTGCAGCGGCTAATTGAAGCTACATCTTTCAACTTTGATGTCGTTAGCGGTGCTAGAATTAGGATAGGTATGTTGTTATTGACATTAATTACTACCCAACATATGCAGAGATGCCATCATATGAACAATGTGTGTCGATGAGTTACCCCCTTTTTGGCTACCATAATGTTATCGTCTCTTATCAAAAGAACAAAACTAACACGTGAGGTTGTTTTGTCAGCTTTTCTTGCTAGATATCTGAAACTAGAAAGCTTCAGATTTCGATTGCTGGCTACTAATCGATCATGAGAAATAAGTGAGGTAGGATGATGGAGCAGTTTATTGTCATAACCAATTAGGAAGGAAGAAAATGAGAACCCCATTCAAGTCCGAGTATTTGAATAAAATACACATTAGAATGTCTTAACTTGTTGGTTCATTGGCTGACAGAGTTCAATTAGTGGAATTCACCCATATAGCAATCACTCTCTTGGATTATGGGTTGAAGCAGTCTGTTTGCTTTTGACAGTATTACGTGGTTTTTATTGTTGTTTTGATTTTGCATATGCATATTAGTTTGTGCCATGGAGATTGTATTTCTAAAATTTTCAGAAATTGTTATGACAGTTAGTTTGTCCTCTCACTTCTCAGGTATTCATATTTCCTTAAAGATTATACCTCTAAGTACCTTTGACAATTTTAAATAATGACGTTTTTCAAATTTCTTTATATTTTCATGTTAAATTTTATTGCACCGTATGTACTTTGGGTTTATGTTCAGTTTCCTTTGAATGAGCTAATTGATTAAGAAGTGATCTTAGCACAATGAAGGCAGTGAATTTAAGAATTTAGCATAATTTTTATGTTAATACTAACAATTGATTTGCTAAAAAGTCGTTTGTGTTCTGCACTTGTCAAAAAGGAAAAAATAAAAAGTGATTGGCATACTAACATCGTAGTTTAAGCATATCTCATACTTGGTATTTTATTTTGATTGGCTTTGTGTATTACACAGATTGGAGTTATAAACTTATAATTAACTGTATGGTTTTGAAGTGTTTTGATGCCATATTTCATGCTCAGAACTTCAGTTTGCTTATGTGGTTGCACTAGAAAAGTCCCAATTGGGCTGCATAGATTGATGCATTTTGTTGGAATTTAACAAACAATTGGAAGTACCAAACAATTTTTGTTTGTGAGTTTTCTTGAGTTGACCTTGATTTTTTGATCATTTTCTAACTTGACCCAAAGCCTGGTGGTAAGCTTGTGTAGATTTAGGCTTTTTTTTTTTTTTTCTTTTTTTGGGTACATCGGAATATAAAAAACAACGCAGGAACTACATCCTATTACCCTCTTCAGAGAGGTACACAATATCCGTAACTAGAAGATGCCGGATTTCCGCTGGTGGGGTGTTAACAATTAGAAGGTCAATTGGTTGATTTTCTCCTAGCTTTGCCAAAGCATCAGCGCAGATGTTGGCTTCCCTCCAGAAGTGCTGAATGGAACAATCGCAGCCTCTCATGATAAGGCCTGCATCCTTCACAATGCCTCTAAAGGGACATCTCTCGCCTAGGTCTTCGCTCAACAATTGCACTACTTGCGCCGTATCTGTTTCTATTATGACTTGGTTCATACCTCGCTAGAGTACAATTGTGAGTCCCTTGTAGACAGCCCACAATTCCGCTTCAAGATTGGTGCTGATCTCAAGTCTCCTATAATAACCGCTGATCCACGTGCCTCCGTTTCGCCGAGTGCTACCATTCGTATTGAGCTTACTTTTACCTGCACTTGGACAAGACCACACACTTAGACTTTTAGATTTGAGGGGAGTTGTGATGTCTAAGTTGAAAGCTTGACAAATTTCTTTAGAGTAGTCAGATATGGTTTTCACACTCTCATAAATGTTTATGGATTTATTTTCAAAAACCATTTTGTTCTGATTTTTTCAAATTATCCAGATTGTGATAAAGAACAAAGGAGGTTGCTTATTATTCCTTTTCACATGCCGAATAATCCACTATTTCCAAGGTAATTATAGCATTTCAGCATACCAGTCCCTACTAAATATTTGACACCAAACCTGCTTGGCTTTTGGACAAAGCCTTAACAAGTGATCAATGTCCTCCACACCTTCATAGCATGGGCATTTTGAATCTGTTGCAAGACTCCTCAAATTTCTCAAATGGTTAGTTAGAATTTTCTCATGTAGGACAAGCCACACAAGGCTCTTAAGCTTTTGAGGGGCCTTAAGTTTCCATATCCAACCCCAATCACCTTTCTGATTTCGATGATCAATAAGTAAAGCATAGGCACTGGATGTAGAGAACTCTCCATTAGGGGATTTAGCCCATCTGGGAGTGTCCTCTGCACTTCTAGTTCGAGGTGGTTGTATTTTCAAGATTTCCCCTACCAAATGCAAGGGTAACAAGTTATGCATAATATTTAAATCCCATTCACCATACTCATCAAGAAGGGAAGCCACAGTGCAAATTTCAGAGTTCGGAGAGTGGTTGATGGGTGTATTCAAGTCTGTTTCAAACACCCCATCACCACACCACCAATCTTGCCAAACCCTCACTTTGGAACCTCTGCCAAGGGTCTATCTCACCCCTTTAACAAGGAGCTCTCTAGTATTTAACACACCTTTCCAAGTATGTGAAATACTCTTGCATTTCCTTATAAATAAAAAAGGTTGCTGCCTCAAATATTTTTGTTTAAGCACCTCCACCCATAAACAATTTTCCTCTTTTATCATTTTCCAGCCCAATTTGGATAAAAGGGCTAGATTTTGATCTCTAGCCTTTTGAATCCCAAGTCCACCATCTTTTTTTAGCTTGCAAACCTGAGTCCAATTCACAAGGTGAACTTTCCTCTTTTCAGAGGTATCACCCCAAAGAAAGTTTCGGTTAATTTTATCAATCTCATCACAAACTTTCCGTGGAATCTCCATTGTGTGCATGGCATAAGTTGGCATAGCACTAGTAACTGATTGAATCAAAGTTGCCCTCCCAGCCAAGGATAACATTCCAGATTTCCATCCAGCAAGTTTATTTTTGAGTTTTTCCAAGATATAATTGAAGTTATTTTTGCTCACTCTAGTATGAAACAAATGTATCCCAAGGTATTTCCCCAGATTGTGCGTTAAAGGAATACCACATTTGTTACTCAAGTTACGAGCTCTGTGTCGTTCTATGTTAGAAGACACATACATGTGTGATTTTTGAAGATTAACCCTTAGCCCAGAAATAGTACTAAACTCATCCAGCACTTTCGAGATTGTGGTAAAATTTTTTTCATTTGCTTTAGCAAACAAAATGAAATCGTCAGCAAAGAATAAGTGAGAAATAATAGGACCATTCTTAGCCAAACTAAGTCCCATCCACTCATTTTCATGCACTTTTTGACTAATCATAGCAGATAGCCTTTCCATGCATAACACAAAAAGGTAAGGGAATAAAGGATCCCCTTGCCGTAAACCCTTAGCAGGTTGGAACTCTTCAAGAGGTTGGCCATTCCAAATGATAGCAGTAGACACACTAGAAACACAACTCATAATTAACTCCACCAGTTTCCCATCTAATTGAAACTCATTCAGAGTTTGTTTAAGAAAATTTCAAGATATATTATCATAAACTTTTTCGAGGTCAACCTTAAAAATCATGAAACCCACCTTTCCTTTTTTCTTTCTCAAAGTGTGAAGAGCTTCCTAAGTAATAATGATGTTGTCATGAGTGGATCTACTCGGAATAAAGCTACTTTGGGTTGGGCTAATGATAGTGTTCAACAGAGGTCTAATGCGGTTGACAATGATTTTAGAAACAATTTTGTAGGACACATTGCACAAACTGATAGGCCTGAACTGTTTTACATTTTTCGGATTGGCAATTTTAGGTAAAAGAGCTATAAAAGTTCTATTTTACCTCGGGGGGAATGGAATAGGTGGCAAAACAGTGTTTGACAAAGTTGATCACAGACCTTCCTACTATATCCCAGAAGGTATGGTAAAATATGGCTTGGTACTCATCCGGACCCGGGGCCTTGAAGGCTTTGATGTTTTTGACTGCTCTCCATATCTCATCATCAGAGACATCCCTACCCATCTCAACTTGATCCTCAGGACTTAAACAATTGGTCAAATTGTTCCAGTGATCGAGACAAATAGTGTGATTAAAAGCAAACAAATTTTGAAAATGAGAATTGACCAGAGTTTTTAAGACAGTGAGATTGTCAATCCAAATCCCCTCATTCATTTTCAAAACTTCAATTTTAGCCTTCCTTCTTTTAATAATGGTAGACATGTGGAAAAACTTAGTATTTCGTTCTCCCTGGGTAATCCAATTAGCCCGAGATTTTTGGAACCAAAGCAATTCTTCTTGATATAAGATTTTATTATACTCAGCAATAAGTTCAGTTTCTAGTTTATGCAGATTATGAGAGAAATGCTTAGCTTGTGAAATTTGGATTCCATTGACCCTACCCAATAGCCAACGTTTGCATCGAAAAATGTTGCCAAAAACATTTTTGTTCCAAACCTGAACCGTAGATGTCAAGGAATCCAAATTTTCCAATAGGTTGGCCTAGTTATGCTTTGACCAACTATTATCAACAACTTCCCGGAATCCCTCATAGGAAATCCAAGCAGCCTGGAATTTAAAGGAGGGACAAGAGGTGCTAGAATGGTGCGTACCTTGAGTATGAACGATTAGGGGAGAATGGTCTGAATAAGTACGAGGTAGGTTGCGAACATATCCTTCTGGAAATAAAGTTCTCCATTCCGTGTTGCACAGGGCCCGATCCAGTCTGACCATGGTGTTAGCCCACCATTTTCTGTTATTTGTCCAAGTGAGTCTTGGACCAACACAACCTAAATCCATAAGGGAGCATTTGTTAACTCTATCAAGGAACTTCTGACTTTATCTGTGGCTTTGGCTTGAACTTTGGCTCTAGTGAAACGAATAGCTCATTTAATCCTCAGAACTTGAATAGTCATTAAAATCCCCTACAACCAGCCACGGTTCCTGGGTATTTTGCGCAATTGTTTCCAACCTATTCCAGAGTTCATGTCTCAGTCTGTGATTTGGGCTTGCATAGATGGCGGATAATACCTAGTCTGGGTACTCTTGGCGTGAGATTGTGGCCATGATCATCTGGGAGTTAGCTTCGGTGACACGAACATTAGCATGGCTAGGATTCCACAATAACCAAATTCCTCCATTCTTTCCAATCGGATCAATATGAGTTGAGGCAGTATATCCCAAGTTATTGAAGAACATACCCATAGTGTTTAACTCCACTTTGGTCTCCATTAGGATAAGCATGTCAGGTTTGTGAATTTGTACCAATTCGCGCAGATTCTACCTGAATCGATTTTTACCAGCGCCCCTACAGTTCCATATCAGCAAATCCATTGACGACATTTGAAAATGTGGCCAGTCCGCTGACTTAGAGAGTCCTAGTAATCTTCTCACTTGGTTCTGAGTTGTCTCCATTTCTTTCGTTGGTTTCACAAGTACCATGTGTCTCACATTGTGTGAGTCTATCTCCCACCAAGATTGAATCAGTAGCTTCACTTCTTCTAGCCACCAATCTATTCTGATGTGGTGATACACTTATTTCTCGAGCTCTAAAAATAGTAGAGTCCTGAACTGATCCACTCGATGCTCGGTCATTAAAATGTTCTCTGCGATTTCCTCCATTAGCTCTTACCGCCTGTGTTCTACTAGCTTCAGGTTGTTTACCTCATCGAGCTTTCGATCGATTTGGTGAGATTTTACCGCCCAACCTTACAGTTGAACTCTTGGAGATAAAGGGAGGCTTAGAAACAATTGAAATGTTAGGGTTTCCTTGAATACAAGCTTTACCTGGGTTGAGATTCGGTGCCTCTTGATGGGTAATGGTTTGATTGGCCTGATGGTACACTTCTTCTGGCCCATGTTGAGCAACTGGCCCTATACCTTGTCTACAATCCTTCATGGGTTTAACTAAGTCCACATCCATTACTGGAGAGATTTGTAAAAATGAATCTGGTGAGCCCCTAGGTTGGTCGTTAGGCGTGATACTTATATCAATAGTGAGGGCCATATCCAGGTCCACATACGTCCTCTGGCCTCCACTGCTTCTTTGGGCTTCACTACTTTCCTCATGCTCTTTATCCAGTTGCAGGACTTTAAATCTGTTATCCTTTTCAAAATGGGCCTTTTGTTTAACTTTTCCCTGTTAGAATTTTTTCCTACTTGGGGCTATGGTCCAGGACCCATACCCATTTGTCCCTTCCTCATTGCATATGTCTTTATTCTTATGTCCATTGGGCCTTGATGTTGTTGGCCCAGTATCTTGTTCAGGTTTGGCAACGGTCTCATTTTGTTTCATCTTCTCCAGATGTATCATCGGAAATTCAGGGCACTTGTCTTTCCGGTGGCCAACTCGGCCACATGCAAAACACAGAATATGTAAATGTTCATATTCCACCACATAATGATATTGCCTAACAGTGAGGTACGAAATAAGCGATTTACGGAGGTCCATTTCAACACAAGCCCTTACGTATTTTCCTCGTGTTGCCATGGCAGTATTAATGTCAACCTTTAATGGATTACTAAGCACCTTCGAGATATGGTAAAGAACCTTTTCATCATAATACTTAATGGGGAGGTTTGGGAACTTGACCCAGATTGCGGTTGTATCTGCCTCTGCCTCGTCAGATTTAAAGTCAGGTTGTCATTTATAGACTGTTACGTAACGATCCAACACGATCCATGGGCCCCCTGTGAAAACCTTAGTGTAGTCCTCCATCATTTCAAATTTTACTATGAAGAAACCAATTCCAATATCCAACGATTCAAAACCTGCTTGTAAATTCCATAGTTTATGCATTCTATTGACAAACAAGTTGTAGCTAATATTCCTTCCCAAAAGTCTCACAATGAGACAATTTTTCCATGGTTCTTTGACTTTCTTAAGGAGACCAATCGGAATTTTCACAACCGTATTTGAGGCGGTCCCTTTAAACTCCACATCTGCCTCTATGGGTTCATAATTTTCCATTTCCTCATCGGAAGAAAAATAGGCCGCCTCACAATCGAGGCTGCGTTCTCGTTCTATTTCATTAAATCTAGATATTAGGAGTGCTTGTTTGAAGGATCGATGAGTTTCCTTAGAAGACTCGGTGTCCCTATCTTTGGGATCTATTCGTCCTTCAACTGGCTCCACCATTTGTTCATCTATATGATCCATAGGGCTATCATGAGTTCCTTGCAGTTTTCCATCAGAATCTTCTATTGCTTTAACCTTTTTTTTGCTCCGATCAAGATAATCTTGCTCCTTTGCGGATGTGCCATGGTTTCCAAGTTCACCTTTAACGGTTATTTTTCACTAGTCTAGACGAACTTTGTATACAATTTTTTTCATCGTTTTGGAGATCTTCCAGTCATTCACTTCTTTGGAGTTGGTGTGTTTGGGTTTCTTTCAGTGGTATTTTGAAAAGTTGATAAAAAGTTAATTTTTTTAACTTTTTTGACAAAAAACTGAATTGTTTTAAATAAAAAACACTAACTTTTTATTGACTAAAAAAATTAAAAAATTTAAAAATTAACTTTTTATTAATTTTTCCAAAGTGTCCCTCATGTAGGGTAAGTCTGCGTTATTTTGTACAATATCCTTTTGTTTATCTCTTGATGCAGCAGATTCTTGGTCAAGTATCGGCAAAGGATAATAAAAGAGGAGCAAGGGCTTGAGTTCTATTAAATGTCATTAACTGCTCTGGTCTTGTCCTTTGACTTTTGTTTCAGGACATGTCATGGAAGATAAGGTACTGGTTTGGATCCTGACATATTAAGCATTAGCATGCTAATAAAAAGTATGATAGCATGCATTGCATCCATGTGTAGATGAGAAATTAAAGATAATAATTTCAAACTTTTTCATTATTATTTATTATTTATGCCCTGAATACTAATGTTATGTTTGGTTAAGAGATTTGAAGAGAGATTTAGAAAGAGAATTGAAAAAAGTGTGTAAAATTAAGTGAAATATAGACATGTTTTATTCACATTTTACCTACCTTTTTCATTTCCCTTTCTAAATTCCTTTCTAAATCTCCTAACCAAATACAACATAAGAGATTAAGAAAAAGCAACTGTATGAATTTTTCTTGTTAATGTGAGTTGGTGATAATTTAAATTTCTTGATGACGATTTTGCTCCTCTAATATCTACGTACACATTAATGCAATATGTAAATGTATAGTTCTTAGCAAGTAAATTCTTGACCCCTACACTAACATATTGTTCTTATATTTTATGAACAATTAATCATATTTGTTTATGTGTCTATACGTTGTCCATGAGTATAGCTCTTCTTAATATAGATGAGTTTCATTTATCTAAAAAATTAAGAAAACAGAAATAACAATGACTAATTTAATTTTGATATACTATGTCACAATCGTGCTGGGAGATCCGACTAGTATTATTATGGCTTGGTTTGGGAAGTAGGTTGATTTTTTGATTTTTTGACTTTTTTGACTATTTTAGCCTGGGCTAAAAAGTTTAGTTTGGGAAGGGCTTTTTGGCTTTTTGGCTTTTTTGACTTTTTTGACTTTTTTTGTGAGAGAAGAATGTAATGATTATAGATTGGATGTAATATTTTTTTGTTATGGCTAAAATAACTTATTTTATTTTTTGTGCCTAAAATAACCAAAAAAGCCTGAAAACTAACTTGCCAAACAGAGGCTATAAAACTATATAATTTATTTTTTAACTGTAATAAAAAAAATTATGTAATATTTGTTCGAAAAATATATAAAGATCCGCATGATAACAGTTACGAACTGGAATTGGATTGGCCAATCAATCTGAGTGGATCATGTACGTCAGAGGCGTAGGTCCCACTATGTAGGATGACGCCACTTTTTCTACGTGTTAACCGCACATTGGATTTCAGACTTAAAGTCTTGAGCTTCCTTGAGAAGAATCCATCAATTCTCTAAACTACCCTACCTTTTCGCCAATATCTCTCCCCGTGCCCTCTCTACTGCTTCCAAGTCAGCCGTAAGTCCTCCGGGCATAATTGGACAATAAAAATTTCAGTGGCAATTTCCGAAATTTCGGAGCAAAAACTCCATTTAAAACGCGGGTTCTCTGCTCCTTTCGCTCCCAAATCACCCACACTTTCCTCTCTCTCTCTCTCTCTCTCTTGCTCTCTCTGCTTCTGCTTCTGTTTCCATCTTCAAAAACTACATCACTGTGAATTTTCTTTGTTTCTCTTCCTATCTTTTACACTATATATTGTATATGTATACAGAAGCTCTTGTATATATATATATATAGTTCTCTCTCTCTCTCTCTGTGTGTGTATCTATTCATTCTCTCTCTAAATCTTGGGGATGGAGGTTTTGCCCTTGGAAGCTCTGCCGATAGGGTACCGATTTAATCCGACCGACGAACAACTCATCGATCACTTCCTTCGCTCCAAGATCACTGGCAATGAGGACGCTGTTCGTTTCATTCGAGAGGTTGATCTATGCAAATGCGAACCCTGGGAATTGCCTGGTAATTTGTTTTTTATTTTTTTGATATACTTGATTGAAAGCCCTAATTTTGTGTATTCATGTTTGCATTTTGGGTTTGTGTTTTGTTGATATCAGTACTTATTTAGGTATTTTGTGTGTGTGTGTGTATGTGTGTAATTGAAGGTATGTCGCTGATACCGACGAATGATGATGAATGGATCTTTTTCTGTCCCAAAGATCCCAAGAATAGAAAAGGAAAGCGATCGAACAGATCGACTAAGAAAGGGTTCTGGAAGGCGACGGGTAATGATAGGCCGATCAAGAGTGGGAATGGAACGACTAAGATTGGCACGAAGAAGAGTTTGGTGTTCCACACTGGGCGTGCTCCTAAAGGGAAGAGGACTAACTGGGTAATTCATGAGTACTGTGCAACCAGTAAAGAGCTTGATGGCTCTAATCCAGGACAGGTTCAGCCTTTTGATCTCTTTCTCTTTCACACATTTCTGTCAATTCTGTTTGATTTCCCTTTGATTTCTAATTTTTTCATGTCTTGGATTGTGGGCGGGCCTAGTTTTAAATAACAGTATTAGGAGACATATTCATATTGGTACTTACTGGAAATCGGATGTTTGTGGATTATATAAGATCCTTGGTCACAAATGAAAAATAAAAAAAACTTTATAGCAATGAGCTGGTACAAACCAGGCGATAGGTATGTGATTTTCATTCTAACTGGTATTTGTGCCCATTGGCTCAAATTTTGTTTCACTTTCTGTTGCTTTGGAACAAATTAATTTTGAAATGAGGTCCTTTTTGGACATCCTAAGAGACTCCTTTGATTGAGCTACCTTGAGGTGGAAAAGAAACAAAAAAATAGAGCGATTAGTTTGTTTCAGGCTTTTAGCTGAACATATGGAGTTTGTTTCTCAGAGTCTCAGATTACTCACAAGACATCTTGGAACAGTTATCTCAGCAATCTATGTCAAGAGCTTCTTGTATTCTCCCAAATGAAAAGTACACAGATTTTTCTGCAGCCCTTTTATAATTTTGGAGGGCATTGACAGCGTAGTTGATTTTTTTGAAGTCTGATTGATTAATTTTTTTTATTTTTAAATGTATTGTATCTTGTGGCTCTTTAGCCTGTAATTGATGAAAATGTGTTATACATTAATGTAGAACTTGTGTAATTAGAAATAATAATTATTATGATTTGCATTAAAAAATAACGTCCACATTATTCTTAGTTCAAACTGGTGCTTTGTTTCAATTTTTTGGTCTTTAGGTTGAAATTTTCCGCTCAGTTTTTTTTTTCCCTTTAGTTTTGTTTTGGAGATTCTGACTAAATCTGTGAATTATAATTCAAGTACTGGCTCACTTAATTCATTTTACCTACTTTTTGCCTTATGCAGGGTTCGTTTTTCCTGTTTAAGTTAATCAAGAAGCATGATAACAAGCTAGAAAGAAATCAGGATGAGAGTACTGAAGGTTTGAATTGCGATGAAGTTGAGGAGAATGTTTCTTCTCCTGCCACAGTTGTATCATTTATGCCATCAGAGCCGGTGACTCCTACGGTGCATGCCCAAGTTGAAAATCTACTGTCTAGTAGTAAGAGTTGCCTTGCTCAAAATTATGAGAGCTTCCATGATAGCTATGTTGCTGATGATGTGAGAACAGTTTATTTTTTAGCTTAATTCATTAACTATCTTTGTGGAGAGTATGAAATCACAGTCAAATTGTTTCTTATTTTTTCTTGAATGTTTCAGCTGGAATATGACCCAGAAGTGTCGAGACATCTTGTTGATCCGGAACAACCAGATTCCCTTGCCAAAATATTCTCCCCATTGCACTCGCAGATGCAGCCAAATCTTGAATCTATGCATGACTTGCATTGGCCCTTCTCGAACGATGTGGGTGACCATGGACCAACTGAACAGGGTTCTACTGAGTACTTTGCTTCAGTCCCAAGTGAGGCGCCTCTTTATAATTATCTTCTTCAGTTGGTCTCCAATAGCGACTCAGATGCAGAAGCGGCCCAGGAACAGGTAAGCTGAATGCTCTGAGAACCATTCAGCCCTTATGATTTTGTGAATTCTCAACTTAACGACTTCTGTGAAGTTTCCAGAATCCAACTCAAATGCCTTGAATTGCATAATTTTCATGATACTTGCATATGAAATTATTCTGCATTATTCTAAGTTCTTATATTTAGAAAATTAATGTCTTCCTGCACCCCAGGTTGATCCTGAGCAATTTGAGCCGAACAATGAGAGGACGGCTAATGTATTTATGGCAACGTCTGTTGAAGCTTATAGAACTCCTGATATATATATTAGCAATGATGAGCAGCAGAGGTATTTTCTCTTGCTAAAAAATGAGTTTCTTGAGCGATCTTTTGTCTCTGTTGCTTCTGCCAGTGACTAATCCTATGATTTGTTAAATAGTCCCGAAGGATCAAGCAGCAATAGCGATTCCATCGGCCATGGTGATACCTTTGGAACTGGAATCAATTTAAGGACTCGCCAACCACGTGATCAATCTAGTTTGAAAAACTTTGGGCCACAGGGAAATGCACCAAGAAGAATCCGGCTGCAGCAGAAACTTCAACTTCCATCATTTTTCTACAGCAAGTTTACAGGTTTGAGCTTCGAGGAAGAAAACCATGAAGCAAAATTAGTAGCGGCTAAGGTGAGAAGAAGTTTGCCAGCAAAGCTTGTGTACAGATTGTGATAATGCCTCTTCTTGGTTTGTAAACTCCATTTATATAATTGGCATTTTTTGCAGGCTGAAGAAGCCGGAGAAAAGCTTAGTGCTACTGATGATCCCGCTGCTGTCATAGATGCGTCCCTTTCCAAGTCCAATCAAGAGCACTTGAGGTATTTGGTTTGAGTAATGTTACATTGACCGTGTTGTTATGCCAGCTTATTTGTCACAGTGATGATATGTGATGTGTCATCACTGTATGACAAATAAGATAATATAACATGGTGATTGTAGTATTACTTATTTGGGTTTACTAGAAAATGAGTTTCTTGAGAAGTCGATTGTCTCTGTTGCTTATGCCAGTGACCAAGCTTGTGAATAGTGTTGAAGGATCAAGCAGTGTGGTCAGCATGTGTGATATGTCATCACTGTATGACAAATAAGATAATATAACATGGTGATTGTAGTATTTACTTATTTGGTTTTACTAGAAAACGAGTTTCTTGAGAAGTCGATTGTCTCTGTTGCTTATGCCAGTGACCAAGCTTGTGAATGGTCTTGAAGGATCAAGCAGTGCTGTCAGCAATGATGACTATGTAACGTCCCAACTTTTGGGCCGTTAATAAATTAAATAAATCTTAAATTTATAATTCCAAATAACTAATTGTTGGAATGTGTCTCACATTGTCTGGAGTTGCCCTATCTGTGTTGGTTATAAGACTCCAATTTTCCTTTCCTTAATACCTGGGTTTTAAGGAGAAGTGTTGGATGGGTTTTTCAATTTGGTATCAGAGCTTGGTTGGCTTTGTGACTGGTATGCCGTTTGTTCGGCTACTGTATGTTGTGGTTTAGGATGGTGTGTTGGAATGCGTCCCACATCGCCCCCTGGAGGTGCCCCATTTGTGCTGGTTATAAGGCTTTCGTTTCTCTCTCCTTAATACCTAGGTTTTAAGAAGAAGTGTGGATTAGACTTTTCAATTCTAATCAGGGTTTGTTGGAATGGTTATAAGGCTTCAGTTTTCCTATCCTTAATACCTAAGTTTTAAGGAAAAGTGTGGACTATTGTTTACAGCTTCATAAAAATTGAAACCAAATCAATCTATTTAAATCATGGAATCAATCCAATCCGAATCAAACTATTTAAACACGGTTGTTCATAAAGAAAAATCATATCACATTTTTTATTTCAACATTAATTTACCAATGAGTTTTTGAAACATAAACATGCATATTATTCTACTATTAACTTAAACAAAAAAATATATAAAAGGGTAGGATTTTATGCATCAGGTATATGGTATATATGTGGTTTAAGTTACATGCGGATTCAAAAATTTAGTCCAAATCTACTGGATTGGACTGGACCGGTTCAGATTGTGAATTTTTTGGATTCCTTGCTCAGTGTTAGTACAAATTGTCTCAAAAAAATAATATAGACAATTGTCTCCAAAAATAATTTATTGTGGTGGTCCCAAAGTTCTAACTCAAATAATCCCTTAGTACTGCAAATTTGGTCGCGACTAATGCTCTGCACTTGAAAAATAAATTAATTCGGGAAGTATACAATAAGAGAGAATGAAAAGGCTCGGATAGAAAATAAATCAACAGTAATCCATTAATTTACGACATTGCACAAATGATTCGATTTGAGACTATCAAGCAATTTATCAAATTGTACAAACAAATCAACTCAACATATGACAATTTGTCCAGGACTAAATACCCGGTCCTACTCAATATATGATTAGTGACTGACCTCACTCACTCTCATCCAAAAACAACCACTTATCCGAATATATTGGTTCAGACAATATTAGTAAGGTCTACTCGATCTATGTATAGACCATTTTCACGTCATTTAGTCAGACAAATTAACATCGTCAATACAGAATAATTTCACAGAATTTTATCAAATATTCAAAATAATCAAACGTATCAAACATAGAATGATTTCATAATATTTTATAGATTTTATTAAGTGGCTAGTATAACAAACGGAGTACAAATTACAAGTAACTAAAACAAAACTCTTTGCAAAGAAATTTAGAAGAAGTATATTGTATACCCACTCGAATTACCTCTAATCAATTTCCTCCATATCCTACACTTTAATCTGCTGATATTCACCATAAATCTCCAAAGGTAATTGATCAAAATTCTAAAGCATAATGTATCTAAGGATTGACAAAATTTACAATTCTCCTCTTTGTAAAATTGCTAACTCTCATTCTAAGCCCTTCCAATCTAAACTCTAAATTTACATCACAATTAGAGAGATAGAGATACGAATGGACTAAGAAGAAGAATAGAAAAAAAGCTCAATTTATAGAGAAAGAAATGGGGAGGGGTAGAAAATAATAATAATAATAAAAAAAAAAACCAAAAAAATTTTTTTTTTGAAAAGAATGAAAAAATGAAAAGACAAGAAATGGAGGGTTAAGGCATGGCATGGTATGGTATGGTATATGGTATATACCATGTATTGTATCAATCAAAATGACAAGGGTATGGGGAAGGGAATGGGATGGCCGACCATTTAAAGAATTTATTTATTTATTTCTTTTTCTTGGTAAGGAAGAAAGGATGGGAAATGAGAGTAAAAATATCTTTTCAAAAGAGATGAATAAAATAATGAGGTGAAGACAAAAAGAGTTAAAATAAATACATAAATATAAGAAAGTACGTTAAATTCTCATATAAAATCTCACTACCAAACTGCTATCTTAAATAATAAATTACGAATTCTTCTCATTAAAATATTTATACTTAAAAAATACGGGATTTTACAAACTATGTTGTTGACCATCTTATTTTTCATAGAGTGATGACATGTAACATGGTGATTGTAGCATTACTTGTTTGGGCTTACTAGAAAATGAGTTTCTTGAGAACTCTTTTTGTCGCTGTTGCTTCTGCCAGTGACCAATCTTGTGAATTGTTCAATAGTCCTGAAGGATCAAGCAATGCTGTCAGCAATGGTGATACTTTTGGAACTGGAATCAAATTAAAGACTTGCCTAACTCGTAATCAACCTAGTTCCAAAAGCCTGAGGCAGCAAGGAAATGCACCGAGAAAAGTATTCTGGCTGAAGAAGAAACTTCAAGTTCCATCGTTTTACCGCACTAATTTTAGAGATCTGAGCTACAAGGAACAAAACCATGAAGCAGAATTAGTAGTGGCGAAGGTGAGAAGTTTGTCAGTGAAGCTCGTGTACAGATTGTAATAATGCCTCTTCATGTATTGTAAACTCCACCTATAAATTGCATTTTTGCAGGCTGAAGAAAAGGAAAGTGTCAGTGCTGATCCAGCTGCTATTGTAGACGAGGGCCAGGATACATCCCTTACTAAGTCCAATAATGTCACAAAGTTGCTCAAGAACCGGCTTGGAATGTGAAATCCAGAAGGGATTTTCCAAGAGGCGGTGACAAAGAGGTTACCTGAGTCTTTGTAGGCTCCTCTAGCATCGCACTCCATTTTCTCATCTAGGCATATACTTGGTGTACTTTTGACTCTAGGTTTACCCATTGTTATTGTGGGTTTATTGAGATATCTTGAGTTTTGAAGTTAATTAGAGAAGAGAGCTTGTTGTGTGTATAATTTTGACCCCCTAGTTAATGTCTTAACGTTAGAATACAATGGATAGGGATGATCATTTTGCTTATGTTTATTTATGTTTTTTCTTCCTTCTATCTACTTGTTATATATACAACACCACTTGGTGACTTGGGATATATGTGTAATCTTCTGAAATGGAAGCCTTCTTGTACATGATGTGACTGGAAAATGTGATTTGTGTGTTGGAAAATGAATTGTGGCCCTAAAAACAGTGGCCCTAATGGCCCTAATTTCCTTTTCTGGATAAGTTTGTTTTTTTTTTCTTTTTTTTTTTGCCTTGTTTTTTTTTTGTTGCCTTATATGGAAATTTAGGGCCATTAGGGCCACTAAATTTTGAGCTACCAACCAAAACCGTTGTGTGTTTAGGTTGTAGCCAAGTTTGGTAAACCTTATTGGGTGTGGGTCACTTCAAATATTTTTTTTCTCTGTCCATCTAATTTGATTTCTCGCCCAAGGTGGGTCAATTTTTGTTAACATTTATTTTGCGGCGTCCACATTTTATTGTTTTTGTTTACAGAGAATACAGTTATCATGTTTATGTTTATTTTTGGTTAAAATGAAAATTAAAACATGTTTGATACACAATTGTTTTCAAAACAAGGGAAATGAGTGGTGGAGGTGGCTGTTGGCTGCCAAAAACGGTGAGCAGAGGTGTATTCTGGCTTTCGGATCGTGGGCTGGCTGCCTCTCACTGAACTATGGGCAAGCTGACAGGCTGCACTGGTAGGTCAGGCCATATTCAAAACTGGCCTTATTTGCTTTGAGAGATTGGACTAGGGATTGGATTTATTATTATGGGGAGGGCTATTGAAATTATGTTTGTTTGTAGAAATAGCCATTAGACTGTAGTTTCATGGGATTAGAAATACCCTCCAGTGAGGGGACTAGCAATCCCATGTGGGAAGATGGTATTCAAACCTATCTCATGAGATTAGAGATGAAATAATTATTTTGTCCCTCATTTTACAAAAATAATTTAATATTAAAATAATTTTTAATATAAAAATAAAATAGTATAATAATATACATAAAACAATCTATTAAAATAATATAATACCAGAATATAATTTTTAATATTAAAATATATCAAAAATACTAAGAGTATTTATGAAATTTTATAGGGTAAATTACATATACCCCCTCGAGATTTGGCCAAATTACAAATATCTCCCTGAGTTTTGAGAAATTATAAATTTTTCCCTGAATGCTATATTTGCATAACAAATTAAGGGGTAATTTGTTATGAAATTTAAACCTCAGGGGGCAAATTTTTATGAAAATACAAATTTTAGGGGGCGGGATGTAATTTTTGAAACCTCAGGGGTATCTGTAATTTAGCCAAACCTCAAGGGAGGTATATGTAATTTGCCCAATTTTTATATAACTAATCTTATTATAGAATGATAAAACAAACATGAATTCTTACTAATTCGGTGATTATCAAACAAATATAATTTTTTTAATCTTCTTACTAACAATCTTTATATTAACAATTTCATCATTAATAACACCTACATTAACAATTTCACCCCATCTATATGTAAAAAACAAACGGGTTGTAAACCCAAACCCACTATATTGCAAACCTCATTCAGGCCAAGCTGATGTGCTTGAGATATATTAGTTTGTGACATAGGGAGTTGGGCCAAGTAAAAGGCAGTGGAGTCTGTAGGGTCTGGGCTGGGCCTTTGAATCAAATAATAAGTCTTGCTTCTAAATGCCGGGTGATTATTCGATAATTTGATAGCACGGTCATGTAATATTTATATGATTGATGGAAAAAATAGATTATTAATTATTTATATTGCGTGATTGAATAATATAACGAAATATAATGAATAATGATTAGTGAAGTAGTAAGATCATATGATATTTCCGGACTATTATTTAATTGCCTAACTTTTTGGAGACATTTTTGTATGAAGCTTAGGGGTAGTTTAGACAGTTTTACAACGAGCAGGCTGAAAGCTCCAAGTGGAAAAATCAATGTGAGTTTGCCATGTGCCGTCATCCTATCCAGTGGGCTACACGACTGGCTGACGTAGGCAAGCATTTAGGGAAAATTATTCAATATATTATGAGACACACCACTTTTATGTCGAAATTTTAAGAAATAAAATGTTAAGTCTCAATGTTGGTGGTTGAGAAGGAGATTTTATGTGAACTAGGGCCGAGATAGGCCCAGATATTGTAATAGACCGATCTGTGGGCCGTAGTGAAAAGGGCTTCTCAGCTGGACCTTGCTTCTGTGAGCTTGGTCCGGAGTAATGGCAATTAGCTCGGTCTATGTATTCTGAACTGAGGTATGGGCTTCGCGTAGCATGGTCCCATGTTGTAAAAAAGCTGGGTAGAGGTACTTTGAACCGAGCTACCTAAATAAGTGGGCTTAGCGGTTAGCTTAGGTATTGATGAGAGAGGATGCCAGGCTTGGTATAGCTCGGCCAAATGCTATCCAAGTTATTGCTTAAGTGTATGACCGAGGTAATATAGCTCGGCTAAGCCGTGGCAGCCCAAACAAAGGAGGTAACCATCTTACTTGGTTGGCGGAAAGTATAGCAGCCCAAACAAAGGAGGTAACCATCTTACTTGGTTGGCTGAAAGTATATTGTTATAATAGACATTCTTCATTTGAGCTTAAGACTTCTAGGAGGGCTCTGCTTAGGAGAGTAGAGTCCTACTAGGATTGTGCAAAACCATCTCACTTGGTTAGTAGTGAGTAGGGTGTGTGATTCTTAGGAGGACTTTACATTGGAAAAAAAGAGTCCTACTAGGATTGTATAACGTGGAATCTATAAAAGTTCATAGTAAGACCTATGAACAGGTATCACAATTTTCATCCTAGAATACACAGAGCTTTTGTGTCTATTGTCTATTCGTTGACTTAGGCGTCGGAGAGGTTTCCGGCACACACCTTCCGGCTAGCTCATGTTTGTGTTTTCAGGTGACAAAGCGACGACGTTTGGAGGAGTGCAAACTTGATCAACAGAATTATACGAGAAGATTATTTCGTGCTCGTACAATTGGCACCGTCTGTGGGAAATTTCACAAAGAACGAAACCCCTTGATCAAGTTTTCCTCTCTAGTTGAAAGCAATAGGGACAATGAAGACTTGCCATAATTTGTTGTTGATGGGGAGACCTTGGAGGGAGGTGGGAGGCGCGAAGGTTTACCTCCTATCCCACCCATGGCGGATTGAGAACCCCAGCGACAAAACTCCCGGAGGGACACAAGGGAGAGACGGGGCACTAGCCCCCGTCGCTCTCAAAGTCCTGAAAGGCAAATGTGGAGGTTTGATTCTCAAGTTCTGGAGGATCGCGTGAGGGAGCAAGATGAGCTAATAAGGAGATGGCGGCAGACATGGAGACAATGATGCACCAGATAAAAGGAAAAGGGGTGGAGACAGGAGAGGGGCGCAAATACAACACACCCCTTCGCCACTCGGAAGATTGTGACAGGAATACCACACCATCACTAGCAGAAAGTAGGAGCCTTAGAACAGGCAACACCCAATCAAGGACTTCCAGGACTCGACATTCCAGGTCTTAGAGAACGAGGACTGAAAGGTCGTATACAGAGAGAAGCAGCTATTACCCCTCACATACGCACCAGACGACTTCTAGGCACACGGAGTTGCCTAGGTCAGCGGACTTACGGACAGTGCTGGAGGAGAGGGCCCGTTGGAAGGAAGACACCAGTCCTCGCGACCCTTGCAGGGTTTCAGCCCTACAGTGATTGGCCCCTAGGACACGTAGGAGTGTCGAGATAGCGATGCCAATGTTGTGCCTTGCTTACGAACCAGCAGATAAAGTATTAGCAAGGTTACAAAGCTCGCCGTTCGTTCCGGCAATGGAGAACGCACCACTACCTTCAGGCTTCCATCAGCCCAAACTTACTATTTATGAAGGGAAGTTAGACCCCTATATGCACTTAAGCCACTTTCGCTAGGTTATGACAGTATACCGGCGAAACGAAACTCTAATGTGCATCCTGTTCCCATCCAACCTTTGCGACCTAGGTCTGACCTGGTTCGAAAAGCTGCCGAAGGGCAGCATAGCCTCATGGGCACAGTTGGTAAAAGCGTTCGTAACAAGATTCAGAATGAATACCAAAACACTAGTAGAGATTAATCAGCTACTCTCCATTAACATGGGCGAAAAGGAGACATTGAGGTCTTACAACAGTCGTTATTGAGAAACCTTCAACCAGATTGGGGATTGCCCTACAAATCTCACCATCGCACAATACAAAGGGTTCTACCAGTCGGAAACAAATTGAGGGACTCAATTACTATGATGCCACCCCTCACGATGGAAGCCCTAATGGAGAGGGTACATCAACATATCCGAGTAGAAGAAGATAGCGTCCGTGCTAAAGCAAAATCTGGCAAAACAACGTTGCCAGATAAAAAAACTACAGCGAAAGTCAACGCGGTGGAGCAAGCAAGCAGAAATGGGCGAGGCAGGCGAGCCAACAGAGAGGACCCAGAAAAGAAGAAGTTAAGAGTCCGCAATGCCATCACCACCGTATTCAATAAACCTATCTATCGGATTCTTAGCGAGATGCGTAACGAACCCTTCGTTCGGTGGCCATCCAAGTTGGGAGAAGCACAAAGAGGCTATGATGAGAGGTCACGCTGCACCTTCCATGATGAAAAGGGAAACCGCACTGAGAATTGCACACCACTAAGGCAACATCTAGAAGAGTTAGTGGCCGCTGGACACTTGGACCAGTATATAGAAGAGGGAACACAGCCAGCTCCACAGGACCCCAACAAACCAAACGGGATGCTGGTCGACGGTCCACCCTAAGGCGTAATCAACGTCATACATGGAGTCGTCGAACCTGAGTGGGTATGTGAGCTCAGGGGGATGATTAAAAAGGCTGAGCACTTGAGAGAGGTACTAAGTGCATAACCAATCGTGAAAAAGGGCAGAACAGAAGCCACGAATGTCATATCTTTTTCAAACAAAGACTTAGCAAGGCTGCATTGCCCTCACAACGACGCACTGGTGGTGACGTTGCGCGTCAAAAAATTCAATATCAAACGGATCCTGATCGACCAGGGAAGCTCATGCGAGATAATGTACTATGAGACCTTCAAACAACTGAAATTAGAGGACAAAGACTTGGCTCCTGCGACATCTCCACTCGTCGGTTTCAACTCAATGCCAGAATGGCCAGTGGGTAAAATAATCCTTCCAGTCAAGGCAGGAATCGTGATGAAACAGGTGGAATTCTGGGTATTGAAGGTCCCATCCACCTACAACATAATCTTGGGAAGGGCATGATTGCATGCCATGCGCTCAGTAGCGTCAACCTACCATTAGGTAGTACGATTCCCTAATGAAACCGGTGTGATTGAAGAAGTCTTAGGATACCAAATCATGTCGAAGCAATGTTTCGTCACAGTAAACGACAGCCGTGTCGCGAAAGGATTCGTCCAGATGGTAGAAGAGCTAGAAAGCAACGAATTGTTTGCAAATGTCGACAAAGCAGTAGAGCAGAAGGCAGTGAAGGACTCGATTGAGGTAAGGATAGATGAAAGAGACCCAGAAAAATTCTTTTTGCTCGGCTTGTCTTTATCCAGCACTGAGAGAACTGAGATTATGGAATTCTTAATCTCAAACATCGAAGTGTTCGCCTGGACACCATACGAAATGCCTGGCATTGACCCTAAGTTCATCTGTCACCAATTTGATGTCCACCCAAATGTCAGGCCAATTATACAGCGCACTCGCAGGTCAGCACTCCACCACGCAGAGATAGTGGCGGAGGAAGTGGGAAACCTGCTGGAGGCAGAAGCCATCAGAGAAGTGAACTATCCTAGGTGGATCTCTAATACTGTGGTAGTGCCAAAGAAAAATGGAAAATGGCGTGTTTGCGTGGACTACAAAACAGTCAACAAGGCATGCCTAAAGGACAGTTTCCTCCTACCACGAATAGACCAATTGGTGGACCTAACTGCAGGACATAATCAACTTAGCTTTCTTGAAGCGTATAGAGGTTACCATCAGATCGCTATGTATGAGCCAGACCAGGAGGTCACATCTTTTACGACGCCTAGAGGACTGTACTGTTACAAGGTCATGCCCTTTGGCCTAAAGAACGCAGGGGTAACATTTCAACAGATGATCACCAAAATGTTTAAACCTTTATTAGGCAGAACAATGGAGGCTTACATAGATGACATGGTTGTCAAAAGCAAGGATGAAAATGACTATCTCAGGGACCTAGATGAAATGTTCCAAATTCTGAAGAAGAACAAGTTACGCCTGAATGCATCCAAGTGTGCATTCGGTGTAGGATCAGGCAAATTCCTAGGCTTCCTGGTAACCAACCGAGTTATAGAAGCTGACCCTTCTCAAATCAAGGCAATCCAGGAACTTGAGAGGCCTAACACAGTCAAAGAGGTATAGCATCTCACTGGCCTAGCAGCCATACTCAACCGATTCATAAGTCGATTGTCAGATAGATGTCGACCATTCTTCCAAGCTTTGAAAGCCAAATTTGAGTGGGATGAAGAATGCGACCGTGCCCTAGAGAGACTGAAGAAGTACATGACCTCTCCTCCATTATTAGTAACCCCAGTACCAAGAGAAGAGCTCTTCTTATACTTGGCGGTTTCACAGCATGTGGTCAGCGTAGTGTTGGTCATAGCGGAAGGAATCCAACACTTGCCTATCTTTTATGTTAGCAAAACCTTGTTGTACGTTGAAACAAGATACCTACCATTGGAAAAGCTGGCCTTAGCTTTGATGATGGCCTTAAGGAAATTGACGCATTATTTCCATGCCCACACCATAATCGTCCTAATAGCTTTCCCATTAAAGACCTTGTTTGAGAGGGCAGACTTTTCTAGACGAATCTTGAAATGGGCAGTAGAGCTGGGACAGTTCGATATCAACTTTCAACCCAGAACAACAATAAAAACCCAGGCTTTGACAGACTTTGTGGCTGAGTTCACACCA
Source organism: Camellia sinensis (assembly GCF_055761805.1). NCBI lineage: Eukaryota > Viridiplantae > Streptophyta > Magnoliopsida > Ericales > Theaceae > Camellia > Camellia sinensis. The sequence goes on from NC_138968.1 coordinate 9,485,104, forward strand.
GGAAGCCATCACATCTGCCCAGTTGACTTAACCGATACAACCGAAATCGGGATGGAAAGTGCCGCAGGAACTACACAGCCCCTAAAACAAGATGCCCACCTACATTCCAGGCCATACAGAATTGAAGACAAGAAGGAAGGGGCAAACCATGCTATGCCTAGCAAGGACTCATCAACAAGTAAAAACTTGGGGTAGTCTGATAGTGAAGAGCAAACCCCAATAGCAGGCATGGACTTAGAAGAAAACATCAACAACACACATGACCTCAAGACATCATCCGACCCCTCTACTTGCTGAAAACTATTTGTCGGAGAAATGTGGAAACTCTTCGTGGATGGAGCATCCAGTAGGCACGATGTAAGACTTGGGATAGTCCTCATCTCACCATATGGCCTAATAGTGGAACAAGCAATTAACCTTGGCTTCCCAGCATCAAACAATGAAGCGGAGTATAAAGCACTGTTAGCAAGCCTAAAATCAACACTTTTCATGAAGGCCACCGAGCTAATGGTTTACAGTGACTCCTAGCTGGTAGTAAACCAAATTTCAAGTGACTATGAGGCAAAAGATGAGAGGATGGCTAAGTACCAAGTATTGGTCAGAAAAGAGGTCATGAAGTTTGAAGTAGTTCGGATAGAGAAAATCGGCCGAGAAGAAAATAGTAGAGCAGATGAGCTGGTAGGTTTTGCATCAATGGCAGATATATCTATCCCACATCCATTACTGATCGACTTCCTACCCAGACCAAGCATTAAAGAACCTAAAGTAGCTGAGGTATGTTGTGCCGAACTAGGCCCTTCATGGATGGATCCCATCATACTATTCTTAAAAGATGGCAACCTACCTAAAGAAAAGAAAGAGGCCAACAAAATTAGAGCAAAATCACAGCGATTTTGGCTCTCTCCATCATTAGCGTAATACAAAAAATCCGTCATAGGACCTTACTTGAAATGTGTCCATCCCAACAAGGTCGAGACATTTTTGTTCGAGATACACGAAGGCACATGCGGAAGCCACCAAGAGGGAAAATCATTAGCGTATAAAGCAATTTTGCAAGGATATTAGTGACTATACATAAAAGCAGATTCTGAGAAGTACGTCAAAAGATGCGAGGAATGTCAGAAGTTCGCACACCAGATACACCAACAAACCAGAGAGCTTCTACCATTAACTAGCCCATGACCCTTCGCAATGTGGGGCCTGGATATAGTGGGACCACTCCCAATAGCACAAAACAACAGAAAGTTCTTTCTCGCAGTAACAGGCTACTTTACAAAGTGGGTAGAAACCGAAGCACTTGCATCAATAAAGGAGAAAGATATCAAGAAATTCGTCTGGCAAAATATCATTACCCGATTCGGCATACCCAAGGCCCTAATATCTGACAACGGCACCCAGTTTGATAGCAAAATCTTCAAGGGCTTTTGCGAGAAATACAAGATAGAATTCTATAACTCTGCACCGGCATACCCTCAAGCGAATGGCCAAGCAAAAGCATTAAACAAAGTTGTCTTAGATGGTTTGAAGAAGAGGTTAGAAAGGGCCAAAGGCAAATGGACTGAGGAGCTTCCTCATATTTTATGGGTCTACCGCACCACACCTCGGCGATCAGCTGGAGAAACGCCTTTTTCCCTAGCCTATGGCATGGAAGCAGTAATCCCACTAGAAATAGGCCTCCCTACTATTAGAAGTGAAAATTTTGACCCAGACTTGAATGAAGAAGCTATAACCTTGGAACTCGACCTTACAGAAAAAAGAAGGGAAAAAGCTCTAGTTCACTGCCTCATACTAGTAGGAGCTATCCAAAAAAATATAACAAGACAGTATATCCAAGGCAATTCAAGATTGGGGATAAGCTATTACGCAAAGTAGTGGGCAACACTTTGGTACTTGGAGATAGCAAGGTAGGACCTAACTGGGAAGGACCATACAAAGTAGTTGGTCTAGTAGGAAAAGAAGCATATCACTTGGGAAGATGGAGACGACAAGGCTATTTCCAGGCCATAGAACACTATCAATCTCAAACTATTTTATTTTTAGTTTTTAAATACTTGTAATTTTTCCTTTTTCAAATAAAAGAAGTAGTTTTTAGCATTATTCTTTCTATTGTAAAAATTGTTCTTAGTCATTGCCAGCAAAGGGCAATCAGGAAGTTTGGCAGGAATAACCAAACATGTAGTTCTCTTCAGCCGAGATCAGGATTTAGATTGAAGAAAGTTGGCTAGAATAACCAACACTTAGCTCTCTTCAGCCCAGATCAAGATCTAGGCTGAAGAAGGTTGGCTGGTGTAGACACCCCATTTTTGATTGACCTTAAGACATAGACGTCATCGATTGAGCGCTTGGTGATAGTGCATGTTGTGCTCGTTTCGAGGTTTCGGAGTTTTGGCTGAGAGCCTTGCCTTTGGACCTCTGAACTCTTTGTGTTTTGGCTCAGTTTGCACACCAAGCCTTGTTTTCCTTGCCTGAGGGAAGAAGAGGTCTTGTAGACCACTATTTTGTGGTCGTAGACCACTTTTCCCGCTTGGAGACTAGTTTTCGATTTTCGAAGCCTTCAGTCGCATGCCTTGTCTCGGGACCGCTTAACATTCTCCGTTTGGCGTGATTTTTGAACCACACCTTGTTTCCTTGGCCTAGAGGGCCACTGTGGTTTGGGAGACCACTTTTGTGATCGTAAACCACTTTTGGTGCTTGTCAGCTAGTTTTCGAGGCTCCCGGCTGTGCGCTTTTTCTCCCGAGCTTTCGTCTTACATCCGTTTTGGTTTGTTTTTGGTACAAAATTTGTTTTCCTTGTTTGGAAGGTGGTACAAGGGTAGGAGACCAATTATTCCCCTTGGAGACCACTTTTCTTCCCGCCAGCCAATTTTCTGGCCGGGAAACTGGTTTGCTTGGTCTTTGGACCATCTTTTTTGGCCGGCCACCACTCCACTGCGTTGTCTTCATGCTTTAGACCATCTCCTACCATGGCCGACCAGTTGTCTTCTTGGGAGACCACCTGAAGTGGTCGGCCGACCACTTTAACTAGCTGGCCGACCACTTCAAGTGGTCGGTTGCTTTTTGTCACCTTTTGGAGATATTTGGGCCAGCTGGTACAGCTGGAGAGCACTTGAACCATCCTCCATACACGTGTATGGAGGGATGGCCTTGAGCCTTAGCTTCTTCAAAAAGCTTAAGCTTTTGTTCTCTATAACAGGGAGGCTCCCCCTCCCTCCTCCAGGTTCAGCTTTTTGGGTTGGAGAGTGATAAATACACCTTTATCTCTATATCTCTCTTTTTTCTTCATTTTGTGCCTTTAAAGTGTAGTTTTGTCATACTTTAACACACAAACACACACTCAAACACCATACTCTTGGAGCTGAGGTCCCTTGAGGTTGTTTTTGAAGCTTTTGGACTGGTTTTGGATCAAAAAGGGTGCTGGAGTTGCAGCCTTGAAGGTGGTCATCAAGGGTGAGAAACTAACCTCTTAAACCCCGATTCTTGCTTAAGCTTTTGAACCTATTTTCATGATGTTTTAAGCTTAACTCTTAACTACAAAAAGTTCTGATTTTTGGTCCTTAAGATCTTTGTTTAAGGTCAGTTTTGTGTTGGGGGTTGTCTACCCCCTCTTAGGCCTTGTTTGGCCTTGCTTTTGTGCCTTCTTTGTGAGCTTTTGGGACCACCTTGTTTTGACCTTTTCACCACTGAAACTTAGAGGAATTTCAATAGTGGAAGTGGTGTTTCGAGGTCCCAAATAGGAGAGAGTCATCCCCTCTCCTTATGTCTTGAATACTTGTCTTGAATGCCTCATGTGTGAGCATGTTTGTTAAGTTTATGTTGGTCATATCTTAGCTTGTATTTAGGCTTATTTTGCTAAGATATACCACTGTTTTTATTTGGTTTTGTTACTCCATGCATGCCTAATACACTTGTAGTGTAAATCTCTTAAACTAGCTTTGTATGCTTCATGAAGTAGCATGTCATTCTAGCTTGATTTGAGTCCATTTCAGCATGTTCTTGGTGTTGTTTTTCCATGTCATACCTCTGTTAAGGTTTGATTTGATTGGTCTTTGCATGCTTCATGCACTTATAGTGCAATTTTATGAAATAGCTTAACATGCATCATGCTTTAACATGTCATTCTAGCATGATTTTGCCTTAACTCTAAGAAGTTTTTGTCCATGTTTTGGCATGCTCTAGCTTTGATTTGTGTTGTTTTGGTCATGCATGACTTGCTTTGTATAGCCATAGTGCATTCTAGCTTGTTTGCTTTGTGTATCAAGTCCACTAGCATGCTTTACTTGGATTATTTGAATGATTTGACATAATTTATTATGTGATTTCAGTTCATATTCCATGGTCATACACTTGCATCTTTCACTCATTCAATGCGTTGGAGGGTTTGCCCTTTTATACCTTAACATGGGTCATTGCGTATGCCTTCATGCCTAAGCTTGCGAGCTATCATTTCAGTGTTTATTTGGGATTATTTTGCCATGATATAACTTTGATTTTTATTGGTTAAGTCATCCTATGCTTGGTCTTAATAGGTATAGTGTAATCCACCTTATTTGCCTTGTATGCATCATGCCTTATGCCCTTCATGCTAGCTTGTTTTGGCTTCCTTCTATTCATGTTTTAGTATCATTTTGACATGTTCTAGGACTATTTTGGGTTGCCTTTGCCATATCCTTCATGCTTTGTATAGCTGTAGTGCAATTGGCCTTGCTAGCTTTGTGTTTTGATGACTCATGCATACTATCTTTGAGCTATTTAGATGATTCAACATCATTTAATACTTCATTTCAGAGCTTATAGCATTGCCAAGTTCCCATTTCTTTCATGTTTTGAATGCCTTTAAGTGTTGTGCATTGTTGTCTTACTTATGGCCTAGCATGTATGCCATCTTGCCTAGGCCTTTGAGCCCCTAACTTAGCATGTTTTGGTCCATGTTTAGACCTATTTCAGCTCTGTTTGTGGTTGGTTCATGCATATTTGCCATGTATTGCATGCCTCCTTTGTAGTCCTCTTTACTAGCTTCATGCTTTAAGGACCTTTACATGCTATGCTTGCTTTGTTTGAATGATTTGGCATCATTTCATACCTTGTTTCAGTGGACTTAGTGTTGTTACACTTCCGCATTTGTCACTCTTTGAGCACTCTTAAGAGTTGTGCTCTTAGGCCTAGTTAAATGGCCAATGCATTGCGCATGCATGCCTTGCCTTTTGTGCCTTGGTTTTGATGTTAATGGCCACTGATTTGGGCATGACCGAGGTCTGCCCATTTTGGTTTAAGTCCATCGAGCATTGTATATGCCATGTTGTTCATTGTATTGTGTATGCCATGTTTATTTGCATTGTGTATGCTAGTGTAGACACCCCATTTTTGACCGTCCTCAAGACTTGGACGTCACCGGTCGAACACTCGGTGATTATCCATGTTTGTGTTTGTTTGGAGTTCCCGGAGGTTTTGGCTCGCGTGCCCTACCTCAGGATCTCCGAACTTGATCGTTCAGTGTCCGGTTTTGCACCGAACACTTGTGTTTTGCCTTGGAAGGGCAGGGTAGGGCTTGTAGACCATCCCCACCCACCACCGGCATTGGCTTGAGGCCACCGGCTGGTTTTTGTGGCCACCGGCAATATAGTTTGCCGGCCGGCACTATTTGTTGCCGGTCAGCACTATTTGTTGCCGACCGGCACTCCTTTTGGCCAAGATGGCATTTTTTGCCGGCCGATTGCTGTTCATCTGCTTTTGCAGATATTTTAGGACAGCTGTATTACTTTTGCTCCCCTCCATACACGTGTATAGAGGGATCTCCCTCTTGCAAAGCTTGTCTTGTAAGCTTTACAAGAGGCATATAGAGAGAGCTCTCTCTAAGGCAAGAGAAGAGGCTTGAGACATTTTTGAGAGAGAAAATACAGAGGAGAGCTCTGGTTTTCTAGGGTTAGGGTTAGACATACACAACCTATCTCTCTTTCCCTCTCATTTTGCACACTAGGTGTTTTGTGTCTCACTATTGCACACAAACACCTAGTGTTTCACCTTCCTCTTGGAGCTGAGGTTCTAAAGAGTGTGTTTTGAAGTTTTTGTCTTGGATTCAAGCTCAAGGAGGCCATTGGAGCATCTTTGTTGAAGAAGGCATCAAGGGTGAGATTCTAGTCCTTTTTTTCCCATTTTTGCATCAATTTTCTACTAGTCTTAGAGCTGTTTTTGTGATTATTGTATAACATAAAAAAGTTCTGTTTTTAGGCCCTCTTTATTGTTTATTAAGAGTGTTTTGTTGTTTGAGGGTTGTTGACCACCCTTAGGCCTCAAAAGGCCTCTTTTTGGACCATTTTGTGCTAGCTCCGGGATTTTGGTGTTGAGGTCTCTTCACCACTGAAATCTTGAGGGATTTCAGTGGTGAAGATGATGCTTTGAAGTCCCAAGAAGGAGAGGGCCACCCCCTCTCCTTGTTGTCCTTGAAAAGGGCATATTTTGGCCTCTTAAGGAAGCCTATGCTTGAGTGTGTGTTGAGCATGTTTGGTTTGTTTTTCATGCTTATATGTCCATGATATAACATGATTTAAAGTTGGTTTTGGAACTCCATGCATGCTTAGCATAGTTGCCATGTAATGCCTTATTTGTGCCTTAACATGTTCTAGGTTGTTAGCCTTTGTTGGAGCATGTTTTAGGCTTGTATTTGTGAAGTTTATGTGCTTATTTTGCCATGTTTTAGCTCTGTCCATAGTCGTTTGGGTTGATCTTTGCATGCAATATATAGCTCCTTTGTATTTAGGCTTGTTGGCCTTGAGTATGTGCATGTGTAGCATGCCATCTTTGCATTGTTTTGGTGATTTGGGATCATTCTACATGTCATTTCAGTCCCATTTCCATGCTTGTTTGATTACCTTGCATGCCTCTTTAATGCTTTGAAAGCATGTGTTGCAATGCTCCATGTTTTGGCCATGGTGTATGCCTTTGAATTTGGGCCATTTAGATGCCATCTAAGTAGTCCTTTAGCTTTGTTTTAACATGCTAAACCTCTGATTTTGGTCCTTCTTTGCATGCCTTGTTTGGTCTTGTTAAGTGTAGTTCAATGCCTCATTGATTTGCTTTGAACACTTAGGCCTTTTGGTGCATGCTTGGCTTGATTTGTTACTTGGTTGGGCACCATGTATTAGCATGATTTCCAGAGCTTATGTTGCATGATACTTGCTCATGTTTGCCTCTTTCAAGCGTGCTTGAATGTTGTTTGCTTTGTGCTTAAGTGTTGGCCCTTATGTGCATGTGTGTGTGCATGCCATTTAGCCCTCATTTTATAGCATTATGGCCACTGTTTTAGGCCTTATTAGAGCTGCCTAATTCATGTATAAGTCCATCTTTCCATTTATTTGCATTGCCATATGTATGCTTGTATGCTTGCATAAGTGCCTTACCATGCCATGTTGCATTCCTAGCTTGTATGCCTAGGTTGCATTGCATCTTGCATGCATTCCTTGTCCCTTGACTTGGGTGATAGGGATTGGGAGTTTTGTTTGATTGGTTTGCATTGCATTTGAAACCAAAGTTGCATACTCGGCTCTTTGGGCCATCATGCATGGAAATGCGTGATTGGTGGTCCGAGAACCGAGGCACATGTCCCTTTGAGTCTTCACAATGATAAGAGACATGGTTGGTGCATACATACTTTGAATTGTGCTGCCATGCCTTGTTTTGCCCTCTGTTGCTGTGAGTTGCAGGTTCTGCAAGAATACTCTGCCGACCGGCAGTGTAATGTGCCGACCGGCACCATTTTCTCTGCCGACAGATCCTATTTTGTGTCGATGGCCATACTACACTGCCGGTGGAAGTTTCATCTAGCCGGTGATGATCCCCTCTGTCCAAGGATGTAGTCCTGAGGCTTTGACAGTCTCCAGAGGAGGAAAGGAAGGAAAACAGAGGCAGCTTGTGCATGGTGGCGCACTTCCCGAGGCGTTTTCCCGCTTTAAATTAATTTATTTAATTTGTTAATTAAATTAATTAATTTGTAATATTAATTAGCTTGTGTAGTTAATTAATTTGTAATATTTATTCGGTCCCTCCGAGCGAGGGCAAATCTGTAATAAGTGTGCGTGAGTGTGTGTATGTCTTCCAACTTCACGTCTTTCTTCCCTTTTATTTACCTGCTTATGATGGTAGATTAGGGCACATTTATTTTAGCATACCTTATGCTATGCATGCGTGCATCCATGCATTTGTACTGCATGCATTAGGCTCGGTACATCATGCTAACCGCATTTGTACTTCAATTCAAAAAATTGAATATGTGATAGTTGCGCATTTTCACATGCCATGTTTAGGTTAACCGAGCCTGTTTAGATTGCATCTTTGCATGTGTTGCATTAGCTATTTTTAACATGAACTAGGATCATGCATGTTTGCTAACTAGTTTATTGTTTTGGCACGGAGTACGATGTAAGTGTTTATGCTTTAGCATATCGCATGCGTGTGAATGTTGCCATAAAAGTATGCTTGCCATGCGGCTAAGTGTTTACATGAGATAAATTGCTTGAATGCCTGTGGGTGAAGGTTGGATTGTCTGAGTTGGAAAGACTCGTCGAAATCCGTATTTTAGCCTACTTGCGAGTAGCAAATTCCAAAGCATTTTCAAACCAAACGGGTATGCAATGTTTATTTCCAAATTAGGCAATCTAGTCTATACTTGTTTGCTGCGCGCATAACATAGTAATTCTAGGCTAATAATTGGTTTAAGAACACATAAAGTTTTCAAAAACGGATATCACGGTTAGTAGAGGCCGGTCTTCGGACCGGGCGAAAGGGGGTGCTCATAGCTGACCTTTCCCGATCGTACCCAAGCTCCCGAGCCGAGACAACTCCGGTGATGACGGACATGTGGCCTTCGGCACCGAGTCAGGGTTTCCTAAATTCTCCCAAAATAAAATATTTAGGTGGCGACTCTGTATCTGGCAAAGCAGTCCATGTTTGGCACTACTTTTTCAAAAATCTGTTTCTCAAAACGATTTGCCAGATTTGGACTCTTTGGTTCAGATTTAGAACCGTGACACAAATCGAGTCCGAACTGTAGCGAGGTCCCCCGCGGGCTTGCTACAGTTTCTGGCGACTCCGCTGGGGAATTAATCAGAGAGCTTGACTCGAACTCGTGATATCCTATTTTGATTTCGCTTATGTGTTTCTTTGCATTGCATGTGCATTGGTGCGCCTAGGAACACCGTGTTTGTCAAGGCATGTCCATAAGGCTGACCGGCTATGGGCTCTGACAGCATGGGAACACAAACCCCGGTTTACCGGGGCACCCTTTTTGACCATTCGACCTAGTGCATATTCGGAATCCATAGTAACCATTCCAAACTAGGACAGGTTGCTTACCCGATAGGTTGTTTGAAACTGCTGTGTGCATAGTGAAACCCTAGTTCCTGACAAAATAGGACAGGGAAACCCTACCCCAACATAGGGGTGTTTTGACTCTCTCTTACTTGCTATGTGCTTTTAGAGTGTATCTCTACAGGAATGCATATACCAGTTTGCACATTTGAGTATCAGGCCCGAGGGCACCAGAATCAGTATTGTTGGGGATCAGTAATTGAGAATCAGTTATCTGCGGGTATCAGATTCAGTATTTTGGGAACAGTGATTTTTGGGAACAGTGATCAGCAGTAGGGTATAGTTGTTCGGCTACACCCGTGTTTGATCCGTTTTGGGCTGAAATGCTGCCTGTTTTTCCTTTCAGGGGGGGTTCAGAGAGTCGCAAAGTTGATACAGAATAGCCAGTGTCTCCCCTTTGCTGAGGCAGGACTTATGATGGCGCAGAATTCAGAAGAGACTGTGGTTATGACAGCCACATTAGGTCAAGGAATCAGTTTGCAGGGCGAGATCGATGGTGGTGCACCACATTCGCCCAGGTTGCCTGTTGCGCACCCGGTCTGGGCCTCCCAGCTATACCAGGCTCGCGAGCCTACTACATTTGAACTAATGACGATGATCGAAGATCTTCAGAGAACTGTGGCAGATCTGGCCTTTGGGGTTTTGGCTCCATCATCAACCACATCACGTACCAGGGAGTTCATGTCTAAAGGCTCCCCAACTTTGGGACGGGTTGCATTGGAAGAAGGCCAATCTCTTGACAAAGTGGAAGCGACTGGTAAGAACAAGGTAGGAGCAGGTATTGGTCCCCATGAACACCTTCGGTGGGATATTGAGGCTTTGAAAGCTGAGGGACTGAACAAAGAGCAAGTCCTTGCGGTTGTCACAAAAACTGTGGATGACACTTTCGCCACTCAGAATGAGAGCACTCTGAATCAAGGGGCAAGCCGGGAGAAGGGCCTTTGTACCAGGAATGTTCCCTTCAGCCCTAATCCCATGCTCGAAAACGATCAGCAAACCCAGTCAACGCCTGCCAATCCCTTTGCTGGTGCATCCAGCAAAACTCCACAAACCTCAAAACACCCACCTCGAGGCCAGAGGGTGTTCACACCACTGTACATGTCTCTATCAGCGGCCTTGAGGGTCCTGATTAAAGAGGGGGATCTAAAACCCCTGGAGCCGCGATCACTGCCAGATAGACTTCCTTCCTCCCATGATCCGGCCAAGTACTGTGCCTTTCATCAGCAAGTTGGCCATATCACTGATAGGTGTTTCCGTCTTCGCCACGAAATACAAGATCTGATTGACAATGAGGTCATCGTCGCACCTACTCAGAAAATTCTATCGTCATTGGATCAGTGAACTTGTGGGGGATAATGTGATGTGATCAGGGGATGAACCACCTGTGGGCGGCACTCAGTTTACTCCAGATGTGGCGTGTGGCACGCACTGTTTTGAGCACTTGCGAATGCTGGTTTTTGTAGCTTCTGACTTGGGTGTTGAGTCAGTTTTGTGGTTTTGCTTTAAGTCTGTCTCTTTGTTTTGAGTCAGTCTTTTTTGATTAATGGTCTGTCTTGTTGTATCGAGTCAGTCCTGTTTTGTTAGGGTCAGGTGATTCCGGGGGTGTTACCTCGGGCATCATTATTTTGTTTTGTGTTTGTCTTTTTGCCTTCTTTTGAGTCTGTTTCTGCCTTGGAGCCAGTTATGCCAACAAATTTGAATGGAACAGCAGTGATTTTCACACTCTTGTGTTTGCTTCTGCCGTATGCCAGTTGTGCCAGAAGTATTGAATGGAATGACAGTGCTCTTCGCCTGCCTTTTCTGTGCCTTGAAATCATTGTATCGACCTAAGTTTTTTTCAAAACTTTTTTTTTGAACACTGCGGTGAAAACGAAGAGGAAGGAATTCCTCGGAATTTGCAAAATTTTGATCATTTGAGAGAAAGAGAGGCATGCTAAGCCCTTAATGAATGAGATCATGTTTGTTAATGTGAGTACTGAGAAGGATCCTGGCTTGATTCAGATTGGTCCCACACTGTCTTCAGCGCGAGCGATTTGTCGCTTTCTTAAAAACTTTCGAAAAATATTTTGCGCAGTCCTGTGAAGACTTGTGTGGAATCGCTCTTGAGATTGTGCAGCTTAGGATCGCTCTCAGCCTCGAGATTCGACCCCCCCCCACTTTCAAACCTTGAACCTGAGTTCAGAATGTTCAACGGTCAACCACAACGTGAGGCCTATGTGGCCATTTTGAAGCAGCCCTCGAACAAGAGGCACCGAAGTCAGATCAAGAAGATCAGATCAAAGGAAGCTTGTAAAGCTAGATCAGAAGCCCCCCTTCAAACTAGGGGCAAAAATGTCAGACGTGCTCGAAGAGCCGAAGATGAGTCCTCTTGCAAATCAACAGTCACTCTCCTGGATTCAGACGGATTCGAGATCTCAGAACCATTTGACATGGACAAAGCTACGCTTTTACCCTTTGAGAGGCTCGCTGGGCCGAAAACCCGGAAGGGCGACCCAGGCAAAAGTTAGAGCAAGAGAAAAATACAAAAAAAAAATGCAAAGAAAAGAACAAAAAAAGGAAAATCAAAAAAGGAAATGAAATGAAATGAAAAGAAATGAAAAGAAAAGAAATGAAAAGAATTGAAAAGAAAAGAAAAACAAAGCTCGCAAGGTCGAAAACCCGCACCAGGCGCATTGGCAAAAGTTAGAGCCTAAAAAGGAGAGGTTAAATACCCGAGTGTACCTTAACCCCGAACTACGTAAGGCTTGATTCCCATGTTTGGGATACGTAGGCAACTTCATTTTGAAGTCCAGCCGTAAAACACTTCAAATTCAACTGTGTCCATGTGTTGGTTCTAGTCATCTTTGTTTTTTCTGTATCCGGGAGTGCGGTTGCAATCATCGCTCTGAGGACTGATTACAATACACTACGGGGCCATTCAGACAAGGGGCAACTTTCCGTTGCCATTCAATGCGCTGCGGTGCCGTGCAAACAAGGGGCAACGTTCCGTTGCCATGCAGCTCTCTTCGAGCAAGGGGGCAATTTTCCTCCAAATCCGAGGTTGTGCGTCTCAAGAGTGGGTTCCGTGCTTGTTAAGCATCGGCCGTTTGCAAAAATAGTTTTTGAGAATTTTTACTGAGGTTGACTAATTTCCTCGAAAATTGTTCCATCTTTTCCAAAAACTGGACCATTTCTTGGACCCAAAAAAGGAAAATTTTCAGTGCTCATAGCCTGACTTGCATGATTTCAAATCAAAAATCGAACAAGTGTGTTAATCTAAACTCTCATATTGGTCAAAATTGTTTTCGTAGAAAACCAATAAAAAATGGTCAAAATGATGAACTAGGGGCACAATTGAGTCAGGCTTCCTGTCTTTTCCCCATTTTCAACATACTTGCCAAGAAGGGCACTCTACCTGCCAGAAAAGGGCACAACTGAAGTCAACAACAAAGGGCTGAAAGCTCTCTCCTCCTCCAAGCAACGAGGTATCAAGACAAGTGCGAAGCACGGACGGGAACGGATCAAGATATTCCACTCCTTTGTTTGGACAGATCTAACTACGTCCAAACTCCCCAGCAGGGCATCATCAACCAATGTTAGCTGCAGATTTGCTACACACCCAGTTGTAGCACAACCCCTCTATAGGAAAAACTTACTGTTGTGAACAAGAGTCTGGTAGAATACCAGGGGCAAGAGCCCACAATTTCCAGCTTATCCATCAACCACCCAGGAGAGGGATGAAAAATGAGAGATTAAAGAATAGAGAGATGTGCGCTGAGAGAAAAAGCGAGAAAAGGGTTTTGAGAGAAAAACCGAGCTTGAGAGCCGAGTGATGTAAGAATCACAAATAAGAAAGGGTGGGAATAATACCCGGTGAAACAGGCTCCCTGTGCACGTCTGTGTGTCGTGTCTTTTGTTTTGTTTGTCTCGATTCTTGCTTTGAGTTGTTCCGAGCATGTCTCGACGTGTTTAGGTTGTTTACCTTTTGTTTTTTTGTTGTTGAGTCTTTCTCGCTGTGTTTAGTCGTAGGCTCAACACCTGGTCGAAAACTCATCTCTCAATTTCAAAAATAAATCGTTTTGTGCTCAGAGTGCTGTGCCATCCTTCACGTTTGTGCAAAACAAGATTCTTTTTTCCATAAAACTGCAGGGTCCACCCCCGATAAGTGTGAACGGTGAAACCAGGACCTATCTGAAGCTATGATAGTTCCAGACTGCAAAGCAAAGACAAAAGAGTGAAAATTGAAGTATCTGAGTTTGTGTCAACTTCAGAAAATTCCGTGATTGTACTCCGGACGTACCTCTTTAGGGCCTTGTCAATGCTTCGAAATATGAGTGTACCTCTACCTCAAGCGCAAGATCAATCCTGCTTCAAGGTTATGCACTCTTCCACTTACATTGTTATGCACCCACTTCACTTGCATTGTAATGCATTATACCTATCAAGTTTCTTCCTCAGTCATGCACGATATTGTATGCACGGTTCATTCAAAGAAGTTCCGTTTTAAGGTCATTCACTTTTGTGTATCAATCACACACACTCACTATAGTGTATCAATCACACTTCATTTGCCTTATATATCAATCACATTTCTTTCATTTTGTGTATCTATCACACACATTCTCATTTTGTGTATCTATCACGCACATGTTCGCTTTTGTGTCTATTGCACTCTCACTTAGTGTATCAATCACATTTCTTTCATTTTGTGTATCTATCATGCACGCATGCATAGCATAAGGTATGCTAAAATAAATGTGCCCTAATCTACCATCATAAGCAGGTAAATAAAAGGGAAGAAAGACGTGAGGTTGGAAGACATACACACACTCACGCACACTTATTACAGATTTGCCCTCACTCGGAGGGACCGAATAAATATTACAAATTAATTAACTACACAAGCTAATTAATATTACAAATTAATTAATTTAATTAACAAATTAAATAAATTAATTTAAAGCGGGAAAACGCCTCGGGAAGTGCGCCACCATGCACAAGCTGCCTCTGTTTTCCTTCCTTTCCTCCTCTAGAGACTGTCAAAGCCTCAGGACTACATCCTTGGACAGAGGGGATCATCACCGGCTAGATGAAACTTCCACCGGCAGTGTAGTATGGCCATCGGCACAGCTAGTTGTTGTTCATATTGTTGCATGTTTATGTTGTCTTGCATTGAGTATGCATGCATTAGCATTGTGCATGCCATTAGCCTTGCTAGGTTATTCATGTTGCATTATATGTTTGTATGCGTGTCCCTTACATGTGGTTTGCATGCTTGTTTCGTTACATTGTATGTTTGTATGCTTAGGTTGCATTGTGTATGCCTTGTTTTGTTGCATTTTGTTTGGAATAGGTGTTAGTCCAAACATGAGGAACAAAAGACGTTTCATACTTGAAGTTATGAAACGTGCCTCAATTCTCAGTCGCTGACCCTCTTGATCACACATGATAGAGTTCTAGGCTTTATGTGCTTGTGTGTGCATTCATTTTACATTGAATTGTGCAACTACGCCTCTTGGCCATCATACATCGAGATTTGTGATTGGTGACCTGAGGGTCGAGAACCACACTCCCTTGAGCTTATGAAATGATAGGGAGGGTGGTTGTGCACACATACCTTGCAAATACATTGCCATGCCCTTTCTTGCTCTCTGTTACAGCAAATTGGAAGAATGCAGCAACAACTGGTCGACCAGCCAGAAAAACTAGTTGGCCGACTACTTTTTCTTGTTTACAATAGCAAAAAGTGGTCGGCCAGTGGCTGGAGAGAGCAACAACTGGTCGGCCACCCTCCTACAGGTCCCCAAGTTGAGTTAGAAGCTATCTGGAGCTTGGTGCAAGTTTCTGGGAGCAGTTGCAAACAGAGGCAAGTTGGGGCATCGCGACGGATTTTCGAACGAGGCGACCAGGCATGCATGTAATCTTCTCCCTTTGAGGGCCCTGTTTTATTGCTTTACTTAGCTAATTTGCTTAGCTAGTTTCTGCTTTGGTTTGTACTTAATTAGTTAATGCGTTTAACTATTCGATTTGTGTTGTAATAGTTAGTTAACTAGGATTAGTTAATTCGCTTCGTTGTGATGTAATAATTAGTTTAATTAGTTTAGATTAGCTAGTTAGCTTCTTATTCGGACCCTCTGTTGAGAGGGCCCACTGTTGTAATAAGCGTGCGTGTGTGTGATGTATATCTTCCAACCCTCATTTCTTTCTCCCTTTTACTTAACCGCTTACGATGGTTAGTTTTAGGGCATATTTTATTTAGCATACCTTATGCTTGCATGCGTGTATTTATTCATCTGTTTTGCATACACCGGGCTCGGAACATCATACTAATTGCATTGTATTTTCAATTCCAATTTGAATACATGTATCAAGTTGCATTTCATATGCCATTTCTAGAATAGCCGAGCCTATCTTAGTCACATTTTTGCATGTATTGCATTAGCCATCTTAACATGAACTAGGATCATGCATGATTTCTAACTAGTTCTTTGTTTTGGCTTGGAGTACATAGTGAGTGTTTACGTTTTAGCATACTGCATGTGTGTTATTGATTGCCATGAAAGCATGCTTGCAATGAGGTTAACTGCTTATGTGATATAACTGCCTGAATGCCTGTAGGTGAATGTTGGATTACTTGAATTGGAACAATTCATCAAATCCCCGATTTAGCCTACTTGCGAGTAGCAAACTTCAAACCATTTTCAAAACGAACATGCAATGTTTTGTTCCAAATTAGGCGATCTAGTCTATACTTGTATGCTGTGCGTATCACGTAGTAAGATTAGCTAATTAACTAGAAAAAGAGCACATGTGTTTTCAAAAATAAAATATCCTGCTTAGTACAGGCCGATCTTTGATCGGGCGAGCAGGGGTGCTCATTGCATGACCTTCCGCTCTCGTACCCAAGTTCCCAAGCCGAGGCAACTTTGGTGATGACGGACACGTGGCCTTAGGCACGAGTCAGGGTTTCCTAAGTTTCCCCAAAATAAAATATTTAGGTGGCGACTTTGTATCTGGCAAAGCAGTCTATGTTTGACACTTCTTTATAAAAATCAGTTTTCCAAAATGATTTGCTGAATTTAGACTCTTTGGTGATTTATCGGTCTTGCACTTTGTGAGATTAGATTCAGAATCGTGACATTGAGTCCGAACTGTAGTAGCTCAGAACAAAACGAGATTCGCGCCATCGCGCATGCGGATATCGGAGGGTTCCCAGGGCGCATCTACAGCTGGAATAACCAACACTTAGCTCTCTTTAGCCCAGATCAGGATCTAGGCTGAAGAAGATTGGCTGGAATAACCAACATTTAACTCTCTTCAGCCCAGATTAGGATCTAGGCTGAGGAGAAAGTTGGCTGGAATAGCCAACACTTAACTCTCTTCAGTCCAGATCAGGATCTAGGCTGAAGAAGGTTGACTGAAATAACCAACGTTTAGCTCTCTTCAGCTGAGATCGAGATCTAGGCTGAAGAAGGTTAGCAGGAATAACCAACATCTTAGTTCTCTTCAGCCAAAATAAGGATCTAAGCTGAAGAAAGTTGGCAGGTATGACCAACATTTAATTCTCCTTCGTCGAGATAAAAATCTAGGCTGAAGAAAGTTGACAAGTATGTCCAACTTTTACTTCTCTTCAGTCGAGATAAGGCTAGGCCAACACACAACAAGGTTAGCAGATTATAAAGCTAAAAAACCGAGATGGCTATCTCGGCCAAAAAAGTTCAAGACATGCCAAATAAAGTTGAGGGACAAACAAGAACAAGACATGAACCGGACGAAAAGAATGGAAAAATAAACAGATTTCATTCAAGATTACTGCATTACAAGAGGCGGGGCTTTAGCCCAGTTACAAATTCTTTCAAAAAGTTGGAATCAAAAGAAGAAAATACAAAATCAGGCAAATAGATCGTCCAGATTTGCATCTAGGTCAACCCGAGCTTCACCACTCGGTAGCTCGGTTCTAGCAGGTAGGTTAGTCACAGCTACATCTTCAACCGTACTGGGCACCAGTGGATCCACCTGAGCTGACTGAGCAGTTTGGAGACCATGATCATTGGTGGCAGCAGGGGCGTTGATTGGCTCTGGGGATGCCTCCTCCTCCTCCCCTACTTAGAGCAATTTTTGTTGAACGGCAATGGCATAGTCCGCCATATAACTGGGAATGAAGTAGGGATGAGGGTTCTGGAAGACCTCGGTTTCTTGGCCATAACTGAGCTTTGACACAACAGCCTTGCATCCACACTTGAAAAATATGTCCTTTACAGCTTCACATTGCAGAATATAGGTGGCTTCCCCATCCTTATAGCCACGATCTTCTACATCTTCCATCTTCTTCTGCAGCTCGGCGATTTTTGCATCCTTCTTCTTCTCGAGCTTGGCCAGCTCACGCATATAGCGGTCTTTCCGCTCGGCCAAAGCCTTCTGTTTATCTGCTTATCTGTTTCAGCCGAGTTGACCAGCCCGGTGAGTCGGGCGATTTCAGATTTGACCTCGGCCATCTTTTGCCTGGCCTTATTCAGCTCAGCCGTTTTGGTATTGGCGTCTACAACAGCCAGCCGTGCTGTCTTACGCAGCTCTAGCACGCACTTGTGAGCAATGTGATTCTTCTGCATGGCTTGTAAAAGGAGAGATAACAACTATGATAAAAAAACGTGCAAACAGATGTGTGAATTGGAAAAATAAGCAGAGGGAGAACTTACCAGCACCATCGACTTTGTTGCTGAGCGAATGGCCTTCAGCTCGGTCAGATGATCGTGATGCTCCATGTCAGCTGGCAGGCACACACTCTTGGCGAGGTTGAAGGCAAATGAGTAGTCTTTTTCTGTAACCACTAAGTCGGCGTCCGAGATAGCGCGGTTCTTGTAAGTTATTTTCGGAGCCCACTCCGAAGGGCTAGCTCGGTTCGAATGCACGGGCTTGGGGCTCGGCATTGAGGTATCTGGAAGCATGATGTCCTCATCAACCAGGCATTGCGGCTCGGTTAAAGCGATTCGTACACGTTTGCTCGGCCGAGATGTGGAGGGCCTTGTAGTTGGAAGGCCCACCACGGTATCACGTGGCTGGCCAGCTGGCTTTAGCCCGGCTTGAGCTTCACCAGTGGTTTGCTCGGTGATGAGTGCTCGCACGGCTCTTTTCTTAGCCATTTCTTGTTCCTCTGTCAGCGGGATCAGCTTGATTTAAGGAAGTGTGAGATCTGGTTTAGGTGATGACTCAAGGAGAAAGTCTGTCACCCTGGTCTTCCTTTTTCTGCTATATCTGTAGGTCGGTTCGAAGTTAAGTAGCTCGGCCTAACCTCAATCACGGTAGCGAAGCGCGACGCGGAGAGCGTCTAAGTTAGGGTATTGGTATTGTGACTTTAGCTGGTTCAAATCTGCATAAGGAGAAAGGCAACGGTTAGCGCGGTGTAAAACTTAAAAGCAGCAAGAGCAAAAAACAGACAAACTAAGCCGAGGTCTTCATACTGGCTGTTCCTTTATTCCAGTTAATACCGTATCCCGGTATCTGGGCTTCCTAGTCTTCAAAATTGCCAGAAACCCAGAAAAAGTCATCGTCATTCACGTCTTTATTCGGTGTATTTTTAATTATTTTCTTTCGGCGTTTTCTTATAATTAAATAATACACCCAGCCGTCTTCATTTTGGCCAAATGAATATTGATGAAATAGCTTGGCTAAACCGAGGTTGAGGCCAAGCTGACGGTTTAGCTCGGCGATGCCATTTATTATTCTGTATGAGTTTGTAGAGAGTTGAGTGGGGCAGAGCCTTGTTTGCCTGAGGAATTCACAAAGGAGTGGCTGAACGGGAAATCGAAGACCGGCTTCTACAATGGATATCACGGTAAACGGGACGAAGCCCGGTTTGCCCCAAGGTGTTGTTTCTAGTTCGACTAAGGAGAGATGAACGTCGTCTGGAATCTGATAGTCCCTCCGAAATTCGGCTATGGCCCCAGGTGAGTCTACCAGGAACCAGTATTTACCCATGATAACTTATGACAAAATTGTTCAAAGAAGCCTAGCTCGGCGCTGATGGAGCTGTGGTGAGCTCGGTTGAGCAAAGCCGCCTAGGGGCAGGGTGCAAAGGTGTGCCTGGCCAACCTAGTAAAGTCTGCAAAGGGGAAATAAGAAGTGTTATGCCTAGACAACTAGATCGGGCTAAGTAAATAGTCAACTTACATAATAGTAAAAACCTAGCTCGGTTACACTTGGGTAACGGTAGCTCTTAGTTCGGTTGCAGTGAAAGTTCAAATCAAGATCCTTAGCTCGGTTAAAGGTCTGTGGACAGGGTTATAGCCGGTTTCCTAGTTCGGTCGTGTTCAAACCTAAAAGTCACTTAAACAAGTATCTAGTTCGGTTGCAGTGTGATTTTTGGATTAAATGTTATGTTTTTGAAGAAAGAAAAAGAAAAAGAAAAACAGTAGGTGTGCTTCTGAGCTTTGGCATGAAGTTTTAGGTTTATGGTATTTATTCAACACTCTAAATGTGTGAAAACACGCGTACAATAAATTTTAAAGATTGAGAGTACAGAAATAAATGGAAAAGAAATAGTAAGAGGAGGTATTGAACGAACTTACCAATCGAAGCGTATGCAAAACTTCAGCAATGGAGCCAATGTTGCGATAAAGAACTGGAGCATAAAAGGATGCAAAAGCAGGGGCAGAACGCACAAGGAGTGAGTAAGAGAAGATAAATAGTGAAGTGTTGATTAAAAAATAAGGGTTTTTTGTATAAAGTACAGGAAATGGACGGGACTGTTCAAAATTCTCGAAGTACGAAGACGACTGTGACAGTTGTATTGGACCAATGAGAGCAAGCCACGTGTCTAAATGGAATAGATAACGATTCAGATGTACTTGAGAGACGGAACGACGTACCGAGCTAATTGACAAGACATTTCTGAAACCGAGTAAATGGGCAGTCCGATAGAGAATGAGCTCGGTGGCATTACTTGTTTTAGTTCGGTCAGATTGGGTGTTTTAGCTTGGCCGGAGAAGAATAATCCCAAATCATGCGCTACAGATGAAATTAAGGGGCAATTGAGAGTGAGATTTTATGTGAACTAGGGCCGAGCTAGGCCCAGATATTGCAATAGACCGATCTGTGGGCCGTGAAAAGGGCTTCTCAGTTAGACCTTGCTTCTGTGAGCTCGGTCCGGAGTAGTGGCAATTAGCTCGGTCTATGTATTCTGAACCGAGGTATGGGTTTCGCATAGCATGGTCCCATGTTGTAAGAAAGCTGCGCAGAGGTACTTTGAACCGAGCTACCTAAATAAGTGGGTTTAGTGGTTAGCCAAGGTATTAATGAGAGAGGATGTCGGGCCTGGTATAGCTCAGCCAAATGTTATCCGCGTTATTGCTTGAGTGTATGACCAAGGTATTATAGCTCGGCTAGGCCGTGGCAGCCCAAACAATGGAGGTAACCATCTTACTTGGTTGGCGGAAAGTATCGTGTTATAATAGACATTCTTCATTTGAGCTTGAGACTCCTAGGAGGGCTCTGCTTAGGAGAGTAGGGTCCTACCAAGATTGTACAAAACTATCTCACTTGGTTAGTAGTGAGTAGGGTGTGTGATTTCTAAGAGGACTCTACATTGGAAAAAAAGAGTCCTACTAGGATTGTGCCACGCGAAATCTATAAAAGTTCATAGCAGGGCCTATGAACAGGTATCATAATTTTCATCCTAGAATACACAGAGCTTTTGTGTCTATTGTCTATTCGCTGACGTAGGCATCGGAGAGGTTTCCGGCACACACCCGCCGGCTAGCTCACGTTTGTGTTTTCAGGTGACAAAGCGACGACGTTTGGAGGAGTACAAACTTGATCAAAAGAATTATACGAGAAGATTATTTCGTGCTCGTACATTGATAAATGAACAATTTAAAGATATGTTAAGATTTTAAGCATAACTTGAAGATATGTTGGTAGTAAATGAATCGTTGACTGAAATTAAAAGCTTGCTAGTGAGGGACATGATTGGATTATCTAATGAACGGGCTTTGTCCTTTGTTTGTTTTTTTCTTTATGATATAACCAAAAAAATATGTATATATGTTCAGTTTCAATCTGTTAATCGAATAGGAGTATTGTATTGAATAATTACTCAAATTTCTCATTGGCAATTAACGAAATTTCAGCACAAAATTTAAACACGCGAGTGTCATTGGTCCCTTCGCACCCAAACCACCACCAACAACCAACAACATCATCTCGCTCTCTCTGTCAACTGATGCTTTCATCTTCAAATACTCCGTCTGTCTTCGAAACAACCAAAGTGAATTTTATGTGAATCTCCAGTTTGATTCCTATCCTCTTTTTTTTTTTTTTTTTTTTTTAATCTCTCTCTCTCGGTTATTATGGTCATGTTTGATTCACAATACTAATAGTGAGGTATTAATAATCCTATCAAATTAGTGTAGTATTAACTATCCCACCCCTACCCCATTACTAATAATCCTACAAATTTATTGGATTAATTATCCATTGAATTAATAGTCCTAAACCAAAATGTCAAAACAAACATAGGATGATTGGACCCACGAATTAATAATACTAATCCCATACTTTAATCCTTCCAATCAAACATGCTCTATAAGTCAGTTTTTCAGTTTTCTGTCCCTAAATATTGGTCATTTTTCTCTGTTAGTCATTCGGGATGCCTGTATTGCCCTTGAATGCTCTGCCGGTAGGGTACCGATTTAGCCCGACGGACGCAGAACTCATCAATCACTTCTTAAGCTCCAAGATCACTGGCAATCAGGAGGTTGTCACTCAAATTCGTGAGGTTGATCTCTGTAAATTTGAACCCTGGGATTTGCCTGGTAATCATCCAAACATTTTTGGATTTTTCTTTCTCTTTTTGGATTGTTCATATGCTTGATTTTGGAGAGTTTTTTTACATCAAAATTTTCAAATCCAAGCAGTTTTAAACTTAAAATTTTGATGGAAAGTTCAACATGACTTCATCAAACAACCTGGGTTTAGAAATAAGTTTAAAACTGTTTGGGATTGGGAATTATGTTTCAAAACAACTTGCATTTGTTAAAATAAATAAATATATATATATATATATATAAAGAATTTGGGTATGTGTTTATGTGTAGTGGAGGTAAATGTAGGTTCAATTTGGTACCAGATGAGTACTACCTGCTCTGGTGATTACTCATACTTGGGGGGCTAGAGCTTCTGTAGAAATCACTACTCACTTATTAGGTCTATTTTCTTTGTGTAATTTCAGCTATGTCGCTGATAGAAACGAATGATGATAAGTGGATCTTCTTCTGTCCCAAAGATTCCAAGTATAACAACGGGAAGCAATCGAACAGAGCGACTAGAGCTGGGTATTGGAAGGCCACGGGCAAGGATAGATCGATCAAATCTGTTAATGGAACAACTGTGATTGGCACGAAGAAGACTTTGGCTTTCTATACTGGGCGTGCTCCTAAAGGGCAAAGGACTGACTGGGTTATTCACGAGTACTCTGCAACCAGTGACGGGCTTGGGGGTTCTAACCCGGGACAGATTCGACTTTTGATGTCCTTCTCTGTCTTTAAATTCTTTGAATTCTGTTTGATTTGTGATTTTGTCATGTCATGGCTAGTGGGTGATTAAAACCCATTAGCTCAAATCATGTTTGAGTTTGTTTACCAATGGTGAGTTCTTGGTTCTTAGTGAAATGAATGGTGGGGTAAGTTTGGACATGATGTGGAAAATGGACCGACTATTTTTTGCTTCTGTTGCTTTTGAACATTTGGGTTTAGTTTAACATGGAGAAATTTCTGTGTTAACAAATTAATTTGGGGATGAGGTCCTTTTTAGACATCCTAAGACGCATGTGATTTGCCTTTCTTTGGTCCTTTCATAATTGGAGGGCACTGGCATAATTGATTCATTTCATGTTTGATTGATGTCTTTTTTAATGGATTATAACATATGGTTCTTTTTGATGGATTAGCATTCAATAATATCAGTTCTGTGTTCTTCTTAATCAACCTGGTGCTATGTTTCAGTTTATTGATTATTTAGGTTCAAATTATCAGCTCTGTTTGTTTTTAGGATATTCTGACTTAATCTATGTATTAGAATTCAAATACTGGCTCACTTAATTCATTTTGCCAAAAGTTTGTGCCTTCTGCAGGGATCATTTCTCCTGTTTAAGTTAATGAAAAAGCATGACAAGAAGCTAGACAGAAAGCAGGATGACAGCACTGAAGGTTTGATCTGCAATGAAGTTGACAAGAATGTTTCTTCTTCTGCCACAATTATATCATTTATGCCATAAGAGTTGGCGACTCCTAGGATGAATGCCCTAACTGAAAAGCTACCTTCTAGTAGCAACAGTTGGCTCGCTCAAAATTCTGAGAGTTTATACGGTAGATGTGCTGCTAATGATGATGTGAGAACCTTTTTTTTAAGCTTAATTTATCAACTCTCTTGTGGAGAGTGTGAAATCACAATCAAATAATTTCTTATTTTTTTCCTCGATTGTTTCAGCTGGAATTTGATCAAGAAGTGTGGAGACATCTTGTTGACCCAAATCTGGAACCACTAGATTCCCCTGGCAAAATCTTTTCCCCCTTGCACTTGCCGTGGTACAGTCTTTGTTCGAATGACATGCATTTACCTATCTCTAATGATGTGGGTCCAGACCACAATGCGGTTCAGTCTCCTTATGGAACAAACGAACTGTATATGGCTGTGCACTTATCTAGAGTCCTAGCTACCTCAGATGAACAGACCTGTGAAGATTCTGGCAGTAGCAAGAATTTGGCTGTTGAAGCAGCCCAGACACAGGTATGCCGAAGTCTCCAAGTCCTAGCTACCTCAGATGAACAGACCTGTGAAGATTCTGGCAGTTCCAAGAATTTGGCTGTTGAAGCAGCCCAGGCACAGGTATGCCGAAGTCTCCAAAAACCTGCAAGGCTTTATGATTTTGCAAGTTCACAATTTAACTTTGGACTTTTGTTAGTCTCCAACTCAAATGCCATGAGTTGGCTAATTTTAATGATGCTTGCATATCAATTTATTCTGCATTTTGTTGTTGTGTTCCATGTGTTGTGTTATTAGACAACTTCTCATACTAGGAAAATTGACTTTTTTTTCCTTCCTGCACCCCAGTTTGATCCTGAAGGATCAAGCAATAATAGCAATGCCGTCAACAATGCTGATATTTCTGGACCTGAAATCAAATTAAGGACTCACCAACCTCATGATCAACGACGGGTCGAAAACTTTGGGCCACAGGGTACACGAAGAAACGCGCGGAAGGGCCGTTTTCGTTTATCTTACCCCAGCAATTTTAGAGATTTGAGCTACATGGAAGAAAACCATGAAGCAAAAGTAGTAGTAGCTAAGGTGAGAAGTTTGTCAGCAACACTTGTGTATAGATTGGGTTAATGCCTCTTCTTGGATTGTAAACTCCATATCTATAATTGCCTTTTTTTATTTTGCAGGCTGGAGAAGCTGAAGAAAAGCTTAGTGTCACCGCTGATCCTGCTGCTATCGTAGATGAGACCCAGGATACATCCCTTTCCAAGTCCAATGATGTCACAACACTTGTTCAAGAACAGGTTTGGATCATGAAATCAGGAAGTGATTTTCCAAGAGGCGACGACCAAGAGGTTCCCCCTGTGTCATGGATAGCTCTTCCTGCATTGCATTCCATGTCCTCATCTATGTATGTGCTTGGGGTACTTTTGGCTATAGGTTTACCTATTGTCATTATATGGGTTTATGGAGATGGCTTGAGTTTTGAATTTGATTAGAGAAGAGACCTTATTTTGTGTATGATTGGCCCCCTAGTTAATGTTTTAATCAGGTAATTAAGATACAATGGATAGGGTAATTATGTCTATATCAACTTCTTATATACAACAGCACTTGGACATCTAAGTAATATTCTGAAATGGAAGCCTTCTTGTACACAATGTACTATTCGGAGATGTGTTCTGTATTTATGTTGTAGCTCCAAGTTTGGTAAACCTTTCAGTTTACTGGATGTGGGTGATTTCAACCCTTCTTTTTTTTTTCTCTCTTCATTTATCTATCTAATTTGATTTCTCTTGCCAAAAGTGGGCAAAATTTTCGGAAGGAACCCACATCTCACTTTTGCTTTTCCCCGACCTATTTTTGGGACTGACCCTGAATGACTACTGTCTTTTTTAACTAAAAATTGACCCATAGTTTGAATGACTTTTACTCTTTTCACTGAGACAAACCCGAGAAACAGTTTATTCTTCTACCCTTATTTAGTTAGGGAAAGCGAGTCCTTTACTTAAAAATAAAATAAAATAAAAAGTTAACAGCTCTTTCAGCTGTTTCCTAATCCGCCAACATGCTCAAGAGCCAAGAGCTGTAGGGAGCTTCTTTATTTAACAGAGATAGGGAGGTCACAGTGTGACAAAAATAAATAAATAACTAAGAGAAGAAAATCTGTTCGTTTGGTCCCTTCTCTGTGCACCTATTTTCCTCTGCAATTTATTTATTTATTTTTAAATGGGAGGCAGCTGTTTAAGATTAATTTAAAGATAGTAAAGGTGATTATCTCGAAGAATAATCTAAGTTGGATTATCAATAATAATGTTACTAACACACAAATGCCAATGAAAATAGTATGTACCCTTAAAGATGTATATTGCATGCATCATATAAGAATATGCGTAATATAGTCGTAAGATTTTTTTTACCAGAATGATTCATGAATCATAACATTTCTACTTCAACATGATTTGGAGATGATTTGGGACCAGGGAGACGGAGAGAGAAAATTTGGTCACTGGTTCAAGCATGAAACCATGAAACTATAGTAAACCTGTCTCTATCTCTCTCTCTCTCCATTTGTAGATGCCCAACTCTGGGAATTAATTAATTCTGGCTCAGTTGGCTGTGAGCCACAAGAAGTGAAAGATATGGATAGGAAAAAGCGTAATTATCCCGATTGTATCCCTGCATTCAAACCTAGGAGTAAGGAGAGGCGTCCTTTCATTGTAGCTGATGTGGAGACGGTTCTAATAAATGATGTTCATGTTCCTTACGCTGCGGGTTTCTTAGTGGTTAAGCCGGGTGATGATGTTGGTGCCAGGCCTGATTATTCAATTGAAACATATTTCAGTGAAGATTACCAAATGGTAATACTAGATTTTGAAGAAAGGAGTAATCAAATGTTGTTCGACTTTCTAGAGCGTTTAGCAGTGGTTACCGCTGAAACAAAGATTCGCACTTGGTAAGCAAGTATTAAATAGGTTGCATGGGGTTGAGACCTTTTGGATCCTTTTTCTTTGAAGGGTCAAATCTGGACCTTTGTCACAACCTTAAAGCTTTTTTAATTACCATAATCGAGCTTTTGGAAGTGTATAAGGTTAAAATATCACATTTAGAAACTGTGAGATGCAAGAGACAAAGTGTAGTAATCACATGAATAAATAAACAATAAGAGAGCTAAACAAATTAATGAAGTAATGACAAATTCTCATTCCTGCTAGGAAATTCAGATGATTTATTATCGTAAGTTAAAAACGATGCTAAAGTTGGAGACAAAGTACTCTCTTGATGGAAGATGTTACCAAAGCAAAGATTACTCCACTCACAGTTTGAGACAAAGGTTTCCCCTTTATATAATTAAAGAAAAAGGAAAGAAAAACAGTGATTGTTTGTTTTTTATTCTGTTTTTTTCTTTATAGAGGTTATTATTATAAATATATATAGTAACGCTCAAGATATATGTTCAAAAGTATACAGGAATAGGATTCATAAATAAAACAACACAAGATTAGCTTAAAAATAAAGGAGAATTTACTAGTAAATCCTAAATTACGGAATGATGATCCATTTAATCCTTTATTTTTTTTTATGAACCATTTGATCTTATTTTAATTGGTAAGGAATATTTTCCTTTGATTTGGTACGGGCGGAGTTTACACATTTACCCTTGTTATAATTTTGGTGGATTCTTTTTTGCTTATTTGTGTGTAATAATTGAGATGATAACGCTTTACATTTCCATTTTTGTGTGTTTGATTTTTATAGAGTGATATACGATGGATGAGTTTCAATTGCTAATGTTGTTTTGTTCATTAACATCGATACGGTTAACATTACATTTTTACGACTACAAATGTTATTAACATTCCATATCACCACCAACAAATTATGTTAGTACTGCTCGCATATCACAAACTACTAATACATAATGCATCATTACAATGACTGAACATTCACACACATTACACTATCAATTGTTGTACTGCGTGCGTTACGTGACAGAGCATTGTAAAAACATACAACCCCCCTGACAACATTGACCCGAACATGTGTATTGCCCAAAAAAGCCACATCTATCATTCCCGTTAACATGTGTATGATCCAAAAAAAAAACAAAGCAACGTAAAAACATGACATTACAAAGCATTGTTTAAAAAATAAATAAATAAACATTGTAAAAATATACAACTGAAATAAACAAATCTTAGCTCCATGATAACAATGACCCAAACATTACATTACAACAACCACATGCAATAATATACGAAATAGACAACCAAAACCCTAATCTAAACCATTGTCAGCCCCTAAACATCCACCATCAGGGCTTGCAAACATCTGCAATACACACACCAACAAATGACCCACAAACATCGGTCGACAGACACCTCACTAACACGTACATAATATTTCCACAAACACAGTCCACCACAACCACCACCAAAACAACCATGTAAAACGATCACACATTACACATTAAACATCACCAATGAACACAACCCCAAATTACATTTCAATGTACACAGAAGGACGGTAATACATAACCTTCATTTCACATTGTCATTGTTACTCAACACCAACTTCACGATCGGATGACCTCTTCATAGCTGAAACCAATTTTAAATGTATTAACCCTCGCCGTCGCAGACCTCATCCGCCCCAATTTTTGTGCCGTTTGCGAACTGATGTTACGCTTGACAAACGTTCTTAGGGTTTGGTCAATGTTAGGGATCCTAATTCACAAATGTGTGGGATCTAGGTTTGCTAAATCGACACCGAAAACTATGCGATTCCCATTTACATTGCACCAAAAACCACGTCAGTGTTGATGAACGTTACAGATATCCATAGAATCTTTCCCAACATGCAATCTGAAATTCAATTAACAACATATAAAAGAAGCCCCAAATGTGTAATCAGAAATGCTTCCTACCCCCATTGGGGGTCGACCCCAGCGAGGTGTCACTCCGGGATTAGCCCAAACAAAAACATTTTTTTTTTTTTTTTTTTTTGTGTTTTCAGCGAATAGGGGGTCGCCACCTCACTGGGGGTCGACCCCCACTGGGTGTATGAATCACAACTGAATGTGTAATTTCCATATAAGCGAACTACCAGATTTACCCCCTTATTATTCCATAACTCCCCATACGTATTAGCGTCATTTTCTATCAATCACACTATAATAGGACTTATTGGTCTGCACAAATAAACACAAGACTAAACAGTTCATAAGTTTTCATCTTAGGATTTATTGGCGCATCACCCAAAAATAAACTCAAGCCGGCCAACAAAAACATTCTTTCTTACTTGAGAAGAGTCATTTATTTTATTTTTTTGTTAATCTATAGAGAAAAATAAAATAAAAAGTTGTATTGTGTAATTATAGTAAAAGAGTGTCTAAACATTTAGGGCTGGTTTGACAATTTTAAAAAAAGTCAAAAAGTCAAAAAGTTACTAAAAAAGTTAAAATGTTATCACTATTCATCAAAAAAAATATACAAAAATTAATATACAAATATTAAAATACAAATCAACTTTTTGGCCCATCAACGAATTGATGTCAAAGCAACTGCAATGAAAGGAAAAAAAAAATTACATGTGTACATTCACTAAGTTGGATGGTAAAGTTGGGCCCGTGGGGGCTTACCATGGGTCCCGTTTTGATAATCTGAACTGTTGAATATGTAGAACTCGTCTAGTACTATATGTCTGTAAAAAATCACATCTATCGAATATCGCTAACTACATGATCAAATCAGTTTTGTATAAAAAATGAATGGTGTTATAGTTAATAGTTGACAAAAAAAATTAATAGGATCAGATAACTATCGATATCCAATCAACGTGATTTTTTATAAGCATATAGTACTTCACAAGTTTTACACATTGCACGGTTCCGATTAGAAAAACGGAACCCGTGGTAGGCCCCCACGGGCCGAACAACACTGTCTAATCAAAGCCTGAAAATCTTTTCCCATCTACTCACCCAGCCGACTGCACTGCCAATCCGTACAGCCTACTACACTGTCTTCTCCTACACACTTATTTATACAATTTTTTAATACATATTTTTTCATAAAAAGTCAAAAAGTTAACTCAAACATCTATATTTTTCTCCTCAACTTTTTAATTTAAAAAAATTAAAGTACACTTATTTAGGACACCCTAAGCAACCCTTTACTTTTAAAACTTGAATGTAAGTAGATAGAATTACTCTTAACCTTTTGATGAGATGCAAAAATTCTAAAGTAGACTAAACTTTTCTCATCGTCCATAGATTGAGTGTTTGTGGTGAAAGATGAGCTTCTAATTAATTTCCATTGTCCATTTCTCTACTTCTTAAGGGTATAATTGAAAAGGATGACAACATGAGATAGAAGGAAAGGGGAAATGCATTGGAATAATTTTAAAATAATTGTATTATAAGTAAAATATTTTTTAGTACATACACAGAAAAAAAAAACTTGCACTAAACACAGAAAATAACTTACATTATACCAAAAAAAAAAAAAAAAAAAGCAGCTTAAATCTCATAAAAATGAAATTATTTTTCTAATGTAAACTGAAATGCAATTTCTCAATAATGGCTCCAAATCCTCCACCACCAAAAGACAGTGGGAGTGTTTGTTTCAGTTTTTCAGAGCTAACTTATGGCTTTTTAACTTCGAAAAAGTTATTTTGGACTGTTTGGTTAAACTTATTTCAAACAGCTTCTGATTCTAACAGTTTATTTTAACTCAAAAAAACTGATTCTGAGAAGCTGCTCACCCCTTGCTTCTGATTATCAGCTTCTGCTGTGAACATATTAATTTTTAGTTATATTCTTAAATTTTTTTATTTTTTATTTTTTTAAAAATAAAAAAAGACTCAAATGGACTATAGATTATTATTATTATTTTTTATGAGAAATGTAGACAAACAAAAAATAAAAATTAATTGAAAAAGTTATTTCACAGCTTATTTAACAAACACTACTCAGCAATTTAAATCTATAATCCAACATGTACACCAAACAAATTAATAACTTCTAATTAAAGTCATAATTTATAATTTATTAAGTTATAATTTATAAACTGTTTTAACAACCACACCAAACGGAACCAGTAAAGGGAGAGATGGGAGCTTGGAAGCTTTAGATATCAGGGTCCCACTTATGTATTTTCCACCAAATTTCACCATTCACCTAAATATAATTGCAGGAAAAGATTCTAACAAGTGCTTTTGCCCTTTTCCACGTCCCATTCTTCATGTTCACACCTCAAACTTGCAGCGCACGACTCTTTAGTTAGTGTTTTCCAATGTGCGGGGTATTTTGGGAAGAAAATAAATAAATAAATAAATAAAATAAATTTTATCTTTTTATTCATTTTAAATTATATTATTTCTCACATTTTTTATTCATAAAAAGATAAAATAAATTAAAAAGTAAAAAATTAATTTTTTACCAACTTCTCAAAATTTCACTACATATAAGATAAAATAATATAATATTATGAGTAATAATTTGTTAATTTCTAATCCTTGGTTGCCACACAGTTGACTTGGAAGAGGACCTCAAGTTATTACTATACATGACATTTGGTGTATATTCAATTTTTCTTAATTGTAGTTTGTATTGAAGGGTGGGCGTAAACTTTCAAATTATAGTCTGTTGGAAAAAATAATAGGACGCTTCGATTTTTTGACTAACAATTTTGTGTTTTTTATTTTATTTTATTTTTTAAAATAATTCGTCAATTGTATGAAATATATATAAATATCTTTAATTATTTCAATATTTTTCTACTATTAACATTAATTTCAGTAACTTTAACATACTAAAAGAGAAATTTACCAAAACAATTAATATTTACTGAACAGAGCATATTTATAGATTTAAAAAATAAAATAAAATATTCTACAAAAAAAAAAAAAAAATTGCTCATGTAATTTCTTCCAAAAAACAGAGCATATTGATATATAAGTTTATTTTAAAAAGTTGATTAAAATTTAATTTTTTTTACTTCTTTCAAAATAATAATAATAATAATAATAATAATAATAATAATATTTTCGATTCACTTGTCAAAATAACAAAAAAAAAAAAAAAAAAACGCGGGTCTTTGGTCCTAACGTCCCCAAATCTCAGCAACGTCCTCTCTCTCTGTCTCTGTCTCTCTCATTATCACTCTCTCACTCTCTCTGTTTTGGTGTCCATCTTCGTAACATTCCACGGTGACTCTTGTTTGAATTTTCTCTCTTTAATTTTGGAGATGGAAATCTTGCCCTTGAATGCTCTGCCGATAGGGTACCGATTTAGTCCGACGGACGAAGAACTCATCAATCATTTCTTACGCTCCAAGATCAATGGCGATGAAGAGGCTGTCAGGCATATTCGTGTTGTTGATCTCTGTAATTTGGAACCCTGGGATTTGCCTGGTAATCTTCTTTCTGTTTTTTTGGATTCTTGATTTTCTTTGATCATAAACAAGTCCGAATTTTGTGTATGCATTTTGGGTATGTGTTTATGTGTATTGATTTACTTCAATTTTCTGTGGTGATTAATCATACTTGTATTGGGGTTTCTTCTTTGATTATTGATATACAGTACTTGATCAGAAAGTCCCAATTTTGTGATATGTAAGCAACGTACATGTTTTTATGTAAGCATTTTGGGTATGTGTTTTATGTGTATTGGATGTAAATGGAGCTTCAATTTGCTCTTGTGATTACTCTCATAATAGTATTAGGGCTAACTACTTGACTGCGGATCAACTCTTGTAACCTTTTTGATCAGCTGTGGAAGCAGTCTAGTTTTGGGTGACCACATAAACCCTTGTGTTTTTTGTGTGTATGTGCTTTTACAATTCTTGTATGTGTATTCTACTTTGTGTCCGTGTGTCACCCATCCTGGTCAGGTCTCTTCTCTTTTTTTTTAATAATTATTTTTGTAATTATTATTTTTTTTTGGGTAACTGCAGGTATGTCTCTGATAGAGACGAATGATAATAAGTGGATCTTCTTCTGTCCCAAAAATTTTGAGCATAGGAGCCGAAAGAGAATGAACAGAGCGACTAGGGCTGGGTACTGGAAAGTGACGGGCAGGAATAGATTGATCAAGTCTGTTGATGGAACGAGTGAGATTGGCGAGAAGAAGACTTTGGTGTTCTACACTGGGCGTTCTGGTAAAGGGCCGAAGAAGACTAACTGGGTGATACATGAGTACTGTGCATCCAGTGATGTGCTTGACGGCACTAATCCAGGGCAGGTTCAACTTTTGATCTCCTCTGTCTTCAATTTCTACTAATTCCGTTTGATTTGTAATTCTCTCATGTGTTGATTGTGGTGGCTAATTAAGATCCATGAACTCAAATGGTGTTTAAGTTTGTGTACCTATGGCAAGTTCTTGATTCTTAGTGAAATGAATGGTGGTCCTTTCATAATTTTTGAAAGGCATTGACAGCGTAGTTGATTGTTTTCAGGTCTCATTGTTTTTTTTCATAACATGGATTATATCTTGTGGTTCTTTTCAAGTCTGATTGATTGTAGCTTATGAGTCTTTTCTTTGTCATCATAGTTTGAATTTGATGAAAATATTTGATATGCATTGATTTGGAACTTTGCTATTTAGAAGTAATAATTATCATGTTTAGCTTTCAAAAAAACCTTTTCTTGTTTTTCTGGATTTAAACTGATGCTATATTTCAATGTATTGGTTCTTTAGGCTCAAATTATCAGCTCAGTTTGTGTGTGGAGATTCTCAGTAAATTTGTGAATCAGAATTCAAATAATGGCTCGCTTAATTCATTTTACCAAATTTTTTGCCTTCTGCAGGGTTCATATGTCCTGTTTAAGTTAATCAAGAAGAAGCTAGACATAATGCAGAGTGAGAGCACTGAAGGTTCAAACAGAACTACTCTTGATACTTCTTTACCTATTGAGATCCGTGTTGCTGATAATGTAGGAGATAAATCAATTGTCCAAGTGAGAAGAAAAGTTTATTTTTAGCTTAATTTGTCGACTATCTTTATTGAGAGCATGAAATTGCAGTCATATAATTTGCTTATTCTTTCTTTCTTTCAGGATAAGATCCCTGAAGGTTCAAACCGAACAACTCTTGATACTCCTTTACCTATTGAGAACTGTGTTGCTGATAATGCAGGAGATAAATCGATTTTCCAAGTGAGAAGAACAGTTTATTTTTAGCTTGACTTATCAACTATCTTTATGAGAGCATGAAATCACATTCATATAATTTGCTTATTCTTTCTTTCTTTCAGGATAAGATCACTGAAGGTTCAAACGGAACAACTCTTGATAGTCCTTTACCTATTGAGAACTGTGTTGCTGATAATGCAGGAGATAAATCGATTTTCCAAGTGAGAAGTACAGTTTATTTTTAGCTTAACTTTTCAACTATCTTTGTGGTGAGAATGAATCATAGTCATGTAATTTGCTTATTCTTTCTTGATTGCTTCAGCCGGATCTTGATCCAGATTTGTTGAGACATATTGTTGACCCAAGTCTGGAACCACTAGATTTCCTTGACAAAATTCAATCCCCATCGCACTCGTTAAATTTGCTCCATGTTGGTCCTGACCCCAATAGGGTGTTGACTGAGCACTTGGCTTCAGTCGTAGCGAAAGATTCTGGAAGTTACAAGAATTTGGCTGTTGAAAGTGAGCCCCTTAATTATATTAATCTTAATGGGTGGGTCTCCTATTTTGACACAGAAGTGCCTTGGGCACAGGTACGCTGAAGTCTCTGAGGACCTTTCAGGCTTTATGATTTTGCAAATTCACAACTTAACTTTTGACTTTTGTTAGTCTCCAACTTGAACGCCATGAATTGCCTAATTTTAATGATGCTTATCAAATTATTCTGCATTGTGGTGTTCCATGTGATGTACACTTGGAAATTGACTTTTTACTTCCTACACTGCAGTTTGATTCTCAAGGATCAAGCAGTAATAGCAATGTCGTCAGCAATGTTGACACTTTTGGAACCGGAATCAAATTAAGGGCTCGCCAACCTCGTGATCAAACTAGTTCCAAAAACTTTGGGTCACAGGGTAATGCACGAAGAAGAAACAGGCTGCAGAAGAAACTTCAAGATCCATCCTTGTACCAGAGCAATTTTACAGATTTGAGCTACAACGAAGAAAACCATGAAGCTAAGGTGAGAAGTTTGTCAGCGAAACTTTTGTACAGATTGTGATAATGCCTTTCCTTTGATTTTAAACCCTCCATCTATATAATTGGCATCTATATAATTGGCATTTTGTGCAGGCTGAAGGAGCTGAAGAAGAGCATAGTGTCACTGCTGATCCTGATGCTATCATAGACGAAACCCAGGATACATCCCTTTCCAAGTCCAGTGATGTCACAAAAGTTGCTCAAGAATTGGCTTGGAACATGAAATCAAGAAGTGATTTTCCAAGAAGTGGTGACGAAGAGGTTCCTTCTGCGTCTTTGAAAGCTCCTCCTGCATTGTTCTTCTTTTTCTCATCTATGCATATGCTTGGGGTACTTTTTGGCCGTGTTGTCCATTGTTTCTGTGGGTTTATGGAGATGCGCTGAGTTTTGAAGTTGATCAGAGAAATTGGCCCATGGTTAATGTTCTAATCAGGCAACCGGGATAAGACAGATAGGACGTTCATTTTGTTTATGCTTATATATATATATATTTTTTTTTTCTTCCTATGCAGTCTTTTAACTTTGTATATACAACAGCAGTTGGACTTGTACGTCTGTAGAATTTTGAAATGGAAATGATGTAGAAGTATTTAGGTTATAGCTAGCTTCAAGTCTGGTAAACCTTTCGCGTATGTTTCTTTTATCTATCTAATCTGATTTCTCTTGTTAGGGTGGGCCAATTCAAGATTGTTTTATCTCTCAGTTTCCATGTTGGTTCTCAATTAAATTTTGTTTACCTACGCATTACACAATGCTTGTGCTGAGACATATCAAAATGACCACCAAGAATCTGTATTTTTTTCTTCTTCTTGTGTAAAGATTCCATAAAAGCAAATTAGATGACCTTGGCAATCACTTGTAACTCCACATTGTTTTTACTAGAAATTTATGTGCATAACATGAATGACGTATTTTGTGTTTATAAAATTTTTATTTTAATTTCTTTTGTTGAATAATATTGATGCTTGCATTCTTGAATATTATAATAAAATACTTTCTCTTTTCATTTTGTGCCGGGTGTTTTATAAAGAGTAGTGTCATATAAATAGAAAAATTAATTAGAAAATAAGTAAAAATGATATGGTAATTTATCCTTATTTTAGGGGAAAATAAAAAAATAAAAAAAAAAACTCTTATAACAAAATAAACTCTGAGGTTTTAATTTCTGTTACCCAATGGAAAAATGATAATTTAACCACTAAACTCAACAAAAAAAAAAGAGGAGTATTTTAGCCATTAAACTTAACATATGTGTACATAAAATGTCTAAATTTTACCTTGCTTGGTTCCATTTTTCCAAAAACACTTTTCAGAAAATTCTACATTCTTATTTTTCGTGTTTTTTTGTTTTTACTAATTTTTTGAATATTTTAAGCAATTTTTTTACTTTTTAGACACACCTAACATAAATACACCTAAAAAGTAAAAAAATTGTAAAAAAAAACTTTTAAAAATTCACTAAATACCAAAAATATAAAAAAAAATACAAGAATTCAGTATTTTTTTTGTATTTCTATGTATTTATTAATTTTTTAAAATATTTTTTCACAAATTTTTTACTTTTTAGATACATCTAAGTAAGGTGAATCTAAAAAAGTAAAAAAAAAGTTTAAAATTTTAAAAATATTCACTAAAAACAAAAAAATAAGAAAATCAAAAAATTCTCAGTTTTCAAAAACTTAATCCACAAAACTCAAACCAAACACACTGAATCCAAAAAAAACAAAAAATAATTGCATTTGTATTCAATGAACATGGATCCTGAATAGGTCAAGATGCATATATTCCAAAATCCAGAATGAAAGAGATAATTGCTAATCTAATTTGAGGACATTTTTTTTTTTTGGTTTTTTTTCAGATGCTTAACACTCGCACATGGCTACCATATTTTTGGTGGGACATCTAGGGATGATTTTAATAACACCGTTGTGATGAAATGTCACCCGTTAGGAGGGACAAGATGGGAACCCAATTTGTATGCCCACTCCATACTTGCATTGCATTGCATTAGCACCAAAATGTTTTTGACTAAATTTAAATGTGAAAATTTTCACAAAATAAAATACAGATACAAAAAGTAAGTCTTGCATATAGTGGGCTTCTTATGTTGGAATGCATTTTTTTGTTTCACATTTATGTTTCATTCTCTAAAAATTATCTATGTTCAAGACACGACTAATTAGTTTAATTTTAAATGAGTAAAACCTATTTTACTGGTATTTTTACATTTTTAACAAGCTAGGGTATGGTTTCATTTCTTTTTCTTTATAATTTTCATATGATTCTATGTTTTTGTTAACAGTGTCTTAAAAGTGTTGGTTAACAAAATATTAAATTATTAAATATGTCTCAATTTTTTTAATATAATGGGTTAATGATGATGGTCTAATAATTTGCCCCCACTAAAAGGATTAGAAAAAATATTTTTTTAAAAAAAGAAAAAGAAATAAGAGGACAAAACAGAATGAATACAAAATATTAAAATAGATGTGGCTGTGCTCGACTTTATTACGTTCATTGTGCCTTCAAATGTTAGGAATAAACAGAATTCGAAGTTCTTTTATCACTGTGATGCTTAATGTCCACTATTAACTAACTACCTAACTACCTATTATTGCTATTTCTATTGGACACATGGTATCTAATTAATTTAAGATCTTATTATTGAGTGTTTTAAGGTTATTTATTAATAAAGCCTCCGTTTGGGAAGTGGGTTGGCTTTTTAACTTTTTGGCTTTTTTGACTATTTTAGCCTGGACTAAAAAGCTTGGTTTGGGAAAGACTTTTGGCTTTTTGACTTTTTTAACTTTTTTGTGAGAGAAGAGTATAATGATTATAGGTTGGATGTGATGTTTTGTTTGTTGTGGCTAAAATAGCCACAGCCAATTTTGTCTTTTGTGGCTATTTTAGCCCCAACCTTGCTTGCCAAACGGACCCAAAATTAGAAATAATTATAGAGTATATTTATATATTACAAAAGTACGTTAGAAAAATGTATATAATTATTTTAAAATTTATTAATTAATATACGTAGTTATGTTTGTTTGGAAAACTAAATTAGATGATATTAGCAACTCTAAGATGATTAATCC
This sequence comes from Camellia sinensis, assembly GCF_055761805.1. Taxonomy (NCBI): domain Eukaryota; kingdom Viridiplantae; phylum Streptophyta; class Magnoliopsida; order Ericales; family Theaceae; genus Camellia; species Camellia sinensis. The sequence goes on from NC_138968.1 coordinate 9,522,956, forward strand.
TAAAATTATCAATCTTTTTACATTGTGTATCATATCTTATATTTAGATTAATTCCGATCAATTAATATGAATTTCTTCATAATCTCTTATTTTATATCTCACTATATTCTTGGAATTCAAATCACAATTATGCTCCCTTTTTATGCTAAGCCAAGCATGTACTAAGCAAGGCAGCTGTGACAATGGTGTCCACTAGTCACAGATCTCTCTTTATTTATATTTATTTTTATTTTATGTCGCTTTTTGAATTCAGCAACAGAAAGTAGTGGAATTGGTAGCATTGTTAACCTTTTCATTTTAGACATTGATGTGTATAAGCCCATAAAAGTCATGAACCACCCATGGCCCATCACTCGAAGCACAGTGATGTGTATAAGCCCATAAAGGCCATGAACCACCCACGGCCCATCACTTGAAGCACAGTGCATAATCCAGCTGACGAGGTTCAGGACAGCTGGAGTCCAACATGACACAAAGAGCCAATGACATTCAGACACACGGCAAGAAAAAGATGAACCACATCAGCAGATAAAGATCTGTAAAGTTATTGACATTGCACATCACCATTAATGCAGCCCATTACAGCATTTATTACGACAACACCTCTCCGCCGGAACAGGACCCCCTTACCCTGAGCAAGGCGAGCTGCAGCATAGGCTTTCGGCAAGGAGAGTAGGTCGGAAGGGACAGCGAAATAATTGCCAAAAGATATAAGCGAACGTTGTAGACAAGGAAAAAAGGTTAAGTTCTCTATCTCAAATCCTCTCCCATATACTCTGCTTCTCTCCTTAACTGGTGCGTCGGAGAGTTCGCTGGGGGACTATCCCGTTCCCCGTTGAACTTGTTTGCAGGATATCCGGTGGGCTCGATCTTCTGGGCTTGGCCTTGGGGAGCTTGGACCAGTCTGATCCATCCACTGGGACGAACGGTATCAACAGTTGGCGCCGTCTGTGGGAACGCTTTGCTCCGCATGCTGGTTGTGATCACTGTCGCCGGAGGCCCCGTTCCAACAACCTCTCTCTCCTACCCGTCAAAGTGCATGGTCACGACTAGATCCATGGCTTCTCACAATAATGATACCGACCATCAAAACGACCCCCTCAATCTAAACAACCCACCACAGTACTTTATCGAGCTTACCAACAGTATCAACCGTATGGCCGAACAAAACCAGGCCTTGATAAATGCCTTACTCCAAAGGAACCTTCTGATTCCTCCTCCACCACCTCCAGATATTCCCTCCAACCGAGAAAGAACCCCGAGCCATACTGCCCCCCAACCCCATCCACCCAACCTGGAAGGTTTGCAACCTCCCCACCCACACATAAATCCACCACCGCCACCTCCACACCCGTCGGTCGTAGCACCAGCCCCTAAAGGGGAGGCCAGCAGCGTCCAACCTCTACTGACTGACCAGGGAGACCACGTTCCACTCTAGGACGCCGAGCTCCGAGCAATGACGCTCCAACTCCAAGGAGTCATCCAGAACATTCAGAATAAACCCTCTACCACGGCAAATTTACCATTTGTTGCCTCCATTCGGGACGAACCTTTGCCCGCCAAATTCAAGATGCCCACCATTGACTCCTTTGTGGAACGACAGATCCAGTTGACCATCTGGAGACCTATCGTACACTCATGATCCTTCATGCCTTCTCCGATGAGATCATGTGTCGGGCTTTCCCCGTGACACTGAAGGGGTCGGCCCGACTGTGGTTCAGTCAGTTACCGGCAGACTCTGTCTCCACTTTCCAGCATCTCACCGACTCCTTCCTCAGCCATTTCATTGGAGCCCAACGCCAACGCCGTCCTGCAACCCAACTCCTCAACATCCGTCAGGCCGAGGGGGAGTCACTACGTAGCTTCGTTACCCGCTTCAACACCGAAGCCCTACAAATAGCGGAGAATGACGATAAGGTCATCCTTACGGCTTTCATGGCCGGGCTGCGATCGTCCGATTTCCTCTTCTCCCTCTCCAAAAACCCTCCGACCTCTATGGCAGCCCTATTATCCAAAGCTCAGAAATATATGAATGTCGAAGATTCACTGGCCGCTCGCCAAGATCCAACATCCAAAAACCCGCCCCCCAGAGAAAAAAGAAAAGACTCGGAACCAAGAAACACCTAGCATAACAGCCAAATGCCCCAATATCCCGACCGACCTCCTCACACTAACCGGCCGGCACCAGCACGACCCCCCGGTCGGTTTGAGCGGTACACACCCCTCAATTCTCCTATGGAACAAGTTCTCCACCAAATCCAACGGGATTACCCCCTCAAATGGCCCTTGTCTTCACGGACCCCTTCCAACCGAAAAGACCAGTCCAAATGCTGTCGCTTCCACCAGGACCACGGCCACAACACTGATGATTGCATCAACCTCAAAGATCAGGTCGAGACCCTCATTCGTCAAGGGCGTCTCAGCTGATTCACGGACACCCGCCCGCAATAGAGGCATCGAACCGAACCCCTCAAAAACGACCGCCGACGTACCACACCTCGGCAGCCAGCCCAACCTGCCCAAGGCCATGACCGCCTCCCACAACAGCCTCGGCCCCCAGGTAACCCCCCTCCACCAGTTGGTGAAATCCGAGTCATTTCTGGTGGCCTTGCTTGCGGCGGACCGTCCCGCTCCGCTCAGAAAGCAGAGCTTAGGAAAATAAGGCAAGGTTTGGACAAAGCAGTGGACACGGTAGACCGACCTTCCAAGCAGCCCAAGAAGTGGACAGAGCCCATCACCTTTACGGACGCCGATTGTACAAGTATCCGTTATCCTCATGATAACCCCCTCGTCATTTCTGCCCTTCTCTCCAACAATAAGGTCAGACGGGTTCTCATCGACAACGGCAGTTCGTCTGACATCATATTCCTCAGTTGCTTCCGCCAGCTAAAAATTGGGAAGGAAAGCCTGTTCCCTCTCCAAACCCCCTTGGTCGGTTTCACTGGCGACCGGGTGACCTCCATCGACTCCGTTGACCTCCCCATCACTATTGGCGAATACCCACGGCACACTACCAAGTTACTCACCTTCCTTGTGGTCGACTTTCCCTCTGCCTACAACATCATCCTCGGTCGTACCGCCCTCAACGCTTTCCAAGCTATCACTTCAACCTATCACCTCGCCATAAAGTTCCCCACTGACCAGGGGGTCAGGACAGTACGGGAAGAGCAAACCATCGCCAAGGAATGTTATGTCGCCTCACTCAAAGAAGTCAAGTTGAAGGAGGCCATGATCATTGAAGGACTTGACGCCCGAGATGAGGATGAACTGGTCAGGGGCGAACCGGTGGAGGAGCTCGTTGAGATTCTGATCGATCCCACCAACCCAATGAAAACTGCTAAGATCGGCAGCCAGCTATCCCCCCAAGCCAAGGCCGACCTTTCTGCACTTCTGACCAAGCACAATGATGTATTCGCCTGGACTCATTCAAATATGCCAGGTGTAGACACCCCATTTTTGACCGACCTTAAGACTCAGACGTCACCGATTGAGCGCTTGGTGATGTTGCATATCGTGCTCGTTTAGAAGCCTCAGAGTCGCGGCCGTGAGCCCTGCCTCCGGACTTCCGAACCTTCTTTTGTGCCTTGACTCGGTTTGCGAACCAGACTCAGTTTTCTCTGTTTCTTTTCCTGAGGGGAGGGAGAGGTCCCGTAGACCATCTCTCAATGGCCGTGGGCTACATTTTGTGGCCGTAGGCCATTTTGCCCATTTCGGAGCCCGGTTCCCGATTTTCGGAGCCGTCAGGCCGTGTGCCTCGGTTCGGGACCGCTTAACCATCTCCGTTTGCCCCGGTTTTTGGCATACTTCTTATTTGCTCCCTTTTGAGGGACACTGAGGTCTGAGAGACTCACATCGTGGCCGAATGCCACTTTCGGTGTTTAACAGGCAGTTTCTGGGGTCTCGAACTGCGCGTTTTGGCCCCCGAGCTTTCGTTTTGCATCGGTTTTCGTTCATTTTTGGCAGGTACCTCGGTTTCATCACTAGGAAGGTCATGGAAGGGTGGGAGGCCAGCAATTGTTTCAACAACCAATTTTTTACTCATCCGGCGCCCTCCGACGCCCGTTTTTCTCACTTCCGAGCTAATGTTGAACAACTTGGGCCCTTTTTCTTGAACTTTGAACCACATATTTGTGATGTACACACATGGGAGGACCCTAAAAGTTGGTGGCCGGCCACTAATGTTGCTTGACCCTTTTGAACCCCTCCTTCCGAGCTAATGTTGAACAACCTGGGCCCACTTTCTTGAACTTTGAACCACATATTTGTGATGTACACACATGGGAGGACCCTAAAAGTTGGTGGCCGGCCACTAATGTTGCTTGACCCTTTTGAACCCCTCCTTCCGAGCTAATGTTGAACAACCTAGGCCCACTTTCTTGAACTTTGAACCACATGGTTGTGATGAGGAGACATGGGAGGATCCTAATATCATATGGCCGGCCAAAAAATCCAATTGACCCTTTTGACCCCTAGCCGGCCGGCAAGGGGGGGTGGCCGGCTGGCCACATGGAGCTCCAAAAAGTGGCCGGCCATGTTCCTTGCAATACACACTTTACAGCTGTATAGCTGTTTCCCCCAGAAAAGATCTCAATCCGGGGGATATTTTGTGGGGGAAAGCCTTGGTCCTTTTCCCCCACCCTTTCCTTCCATGCTCCCCCTCCTTTTGGTCCATATAACCAGCAAGCAACATGAGTTATAGGGGTTAGAAAAATTGGTCTTCAAGCTTGATACACAATCCCCCCCCTCCATCTCTCTCATTTCCTTAAAAAACCTCTAAGTCCTACATCACCATTTCTTCTACACCACCACCCCCTACCTTTCCATCTTCCATTCCAGAATTTTGAACGTGTTCTCCAAGGCCTAAGGGTGCTACAAACTCAAGCCAAGAGTTGCTAAAGGCTTGTCTTCAAGGGTGAGTTACACTTCCCCTTTTTTGGTCCATTTCTGGTATCATTTGTAAGCCATATATGCTCACTGTTTTGAGCTCCGGCCCTAACTGAAAGTGGCCTTCTTTTGAGTGCCTTTTCACTTTTCATTAAGGGCTCAACCCTGTTTGAGCTCTCCATCTTGCACTTGCTTCATTATCCCTCTAAAATGTCATTTTCTTGCATGATATTTTTAGCTTGTATGTGATCTGTGTTGGAGCATGATGTAAACTGTAAGTGAGCTTATTTTGAGCCCCTCTTCAACATTTAAGAAGGGCTCATCACTTTTTGGGACCTCCATGTACCACTTGCCATTGTATCTCCATTTTGGGTCCATTTTTGCATGACTTGGCAGCCCCTTGTGCTTCTATTTTTGGTCATTTTACAGAGCTAGAAATAGTCTTATTTTCGCCCATTCTTCATGTTTCATTAAGGGCCTTTCATGGTTTGAGGCATATTTTATACACTTCATGTTATATCTCTCTTTTAATCCCCATTTTTGCATGATTTGTTAGCCTATCTTGCTTCCATTTTTGGATGATTTACAGAACTGGAAATAGTCTTATTTTGACCCCATATTCATGTTTCATTAAGAGTCTTTGGCTGTTTGATGAATGTTTTGTATACTTTGTGTTTTAACCTCTTTTGGCCCCCATCTTGCATGGCATTTTGAGCATACGTGTATACTGTTTTGGGTCCGGTCATCAACTGTAAAGTATTATATTTTTGGTCCCTCTTCAATGTTGTAGAAGAGTCTTTTTCTGTTTGGGTTTTTCATCTACCACTTCCTTCTTTGGCCACCTCTTGGCCCTTTTCTTGCATAGGAGTGCAGCCATACCTGTGTTTGTTTTTGGGGTTTTTACAGTTCTGAAAAAGATCATTTTTTGGGTCCCTCTTCAACTTTATTGAAGGGCCTTAATCTGTTTGAGGACAGCAGATGTGAGTTGCTTCATAATCTCATGTTTAGGGCCATTTTTGCATGCCATTGTTGCCCTATCTTTGCTTGCTGTTTGGCCATGATTTGTACTAGTAAAATGCTAATTTTGGGGCTGCCTTGCTACTGTCTATTCATTGCATGTCCATATTGTGCATATTTGGTATAGCTATAGGCCATTTCGGGTGCCAAAGTCCATATTTCGGGGCTATTCCATGCATCGGGTGTGTTTTCGCCTCATTTCGGGGCTGTTTTCCCCCACATTTCAGTGCTGAAATTTCATTAGCATCTTTGCATGTCATTTTCCATGCCATTGCATTGCATATGTCATTGCCTCGGTTTGCGTGCCCGTGTGCACGCATTTCGAGGCACTTCGTTTTCATCCCTCGGCGTCTTATGTGAGTGTGGCTGAGGCTCTTTCATGTTAGTATAAGTCCATGTTGCATTCTGTATGTCATTTTCCATGCCATTGCATTGCATATGTCATTGCCTCGGTTTGCGTGCCCGTGTGCACGCATTTCGAGGCACTTCGCTTTCATCCATCGGCCTCTTATGTGAGTGTGGATGAGGCTCTCTCATGTTAGTATAAGTCCATGTTGCATTCTGTATGTCATTTTCCATGCCATTGCATTGCATATGTCATTGCCTCGGTTTGCGTGCCCGTGTGCACGCATTTCGAGGCACTTCGCTTTCATCCATCGGCCTCTTATGTGAGTGTGGCTGAGGCTCTCTCATGTTAGTATAAGTCCATGTTGCATTCTGTATGTCATTTTCCATGCCATTGCATTGCATATGTCATTGCCTCGGTTTGCGTGTCCGTGTGCACACATTTCGAGGCACTTCGCTTTCATCCATCGGCCTCTTATGTGAGTGTGGCTGAGGCTCTCTCATGTTAGTATAAGTCCATGTTGCATTCTGTATGTCATTTTCCATGCCATTGCATTGCATATGTCATTGTCTCGGTTTGCGTGCCCGTGTGCACGCATTTCGAGGCACTTCGCTTTCATCCATCGGCCTCTTATGTGAGTGTGGCTGAGGCTCTCTCATGTTAGTATAAGTCCATGTTGCATTCTGTATGTCATTTTCCATGCCATTGCATTGCATATGTCATTGCCTCGGTTTGCGTGCCCGTGTGCACGCATTTCGAGGCACTTCGTTTTCATCCATCGGCCTCTTATGTGAGTGTGGCTGAGGCTCTCTCATGTTAGTGTAAGCCCATGTTGCATTCTGTATGTCATTTTCCATGCCATTGCATTGCATATGTCATTGCCTCGGTTTGCGTGCCCGTGTGCACGCATTTCGAGGCACTTCGTTTTCATCCATCGGCCTCTTATGTGAGTGTGGCTGAGGCTCTCTCATGTTAGTGTAAGCCCATATCATATTTTCATGTCATTTGCATTGCGTATGTCATTTTCTCAGTTTGCATGCCCGTGTGCACGCATTTCGAGGCATCTCATTTTCATTGCATTGAGCATGCTAGGCTGTATCTTAGTTGCATTCATGCATGTCATGCATATTGCATCGTGTTCAGGATAGGAGTTAACCCGGGCGCAGGAAACGAGGTGCGTTTCGTACTCCGAGTGACGGAACGTGTCTCAATTCCCTAGTCACCGACACTCCGGATCATCCATGATGGAGTTAGGTCTTGTTGGGTTTTCATGTGCATTCATCCTATATTAAATTGTACAATTAGACTCCTCGGCCATCATGCCTCAGTATGCGTGATTGGTGGCACGAGGATCGAGGCATGCATATATTTGTGAAAATACATTGCTATGCCCCTTTCCTGCTCTCTGTTGCAGCAACATGAAGAATCAGCAACTTTTCGAGGCTTGGCACGCATTTCAAGAAAAAGTGTAAACAGAGGCTAATTAGGGCATCCCAGTGGATTTCCACGCAAGGCAGCCCAGACATACATCATTCATCAGAAGCAAGGCAGTCCTTGGCTTGCATGCCAGTTTATTATTTTTCTTAGTTAATTTGTTAATTAATTAGGAATTTGTATATTATTTGAACTGTAATATTTGGACTGTAATATTCTTTCATTTGGGACTGTATTATTTATTCGGACCCTCTGCGCGAGGGCACAACTGTAATAAGTGTGCGTGAGTGTGATGCATGTCTTCCAACCCCACGTCTTTCTTCCCTTTTATTTACCTGCTTATGATGGTTAGATTAGGGCATATTTCAATTAGCATAGAGTATGATAGCATGTTTGCATTCATTCATCTGTTTTGCATGCACCGGGCTCGGCGCATCATACTAACTGCATTGTACTTTCAATTCCAAATTGAATACATGTTAGCTGTAGCATTTCATATGCCATGTTTAGAATAGCCGAGCCTGCTATAGTTTGCATTTCTGCGTGTGTTGCATTAGGCATTTCTGTATACTTAGGATCATGCACGATTTCTAATGTAATTTCTGTTTTGGCTTGGAGTACTTGGTAAGTTTTACGCTTTAGCATCCTTACATGCGTGTGAGTGACTGCCATAAATAGCATGCTTACCATGAGGCTATATGCTTATGTGATATAACTGCCTGAATGCCTGTGGGTGAAGGTTGAGTTATTTGGATTGGAACAAATCATTGATTGTAAGTTTTAAGCCCACTAGATAGTGGCAAAACCATCTTTTCTTAAGCCCACCTGAGGGTGGCAAAATCTGCATTTTAAGCCTACCTGCGGGTAGCAAACCATCTTTCAAAAAACAAATATGAAATGTTTTGTTCCAATTCAGGCGACTCAGTCTATACTTGTATGCTGTACGCATCACATAGTAACCTAGGCTAATAACCAGAATAAGAACACACAATGTTTTCAAAAATAGATATCATGGTTAGTAGAGGCCGGTCTCTGACCGGGCGAGCGGGGGTGCTCACAAAGTGACCTTCCCCAATCGAACCCAAGTTCCCGAGCCGAGGCAACTTTGGTGATGACGGACACGTGGCCTTTGGCACCGAGTCAGGGTTTCCTAAATTTCCCAAAATAAAATATTTACGTGGCGACTCTGTATCTGGCAAAGCATTCCATGTTTGGCACTTCTTTCAAAATCTGTTTTCTCAAAACGATTTGCCGGATTTGGACTCTTTGGTTCAGATTAAGAACCGTGACAAAATTGAGAGTCCTGAACTGTAATGAACCCCAAGTGAACGGAACGGGAGGCCCGTCCCTCTTGGGGCGTTCGGGGACGTCTACACCAGGCATCGACCCTTCTTTTATAACTCATCGCCTCAGCGTTGAACCTCATTTCCGACCGTACCGCCAAAAGCAACGCATCTTTCATCCGGAGCGCAATACTCTTATAGCCGCAGAGGTCGACAAACTCCTTGAGGCCCAATTTATCAAAAATGTTGACTACCCTAAATGGCTGTCAAACATGGTCCTCGTCCGCAAGAACAACGGCAAATGGAGACTTTGTGTCGATTACTCTGACCTGAACCGAGCTTGCCCCAAAGACAGCTATCCTCTGCCCCGCATAGATCTGCTGGTCGATGCCACGGCCGGTCATCAAATGCTCAGCTTCATGGATGCTTTCTCCGGCTACAACCAAATTCTCATGCACCCGTTCGACCGGGAACATACATCATTCATCACCGACCGAGGTACCTACCATTACCAAGTAATGCCATTCGGATTGAAAAACGTTGGGGCCACCTACCAACGGTTGGTCAATGTCGTCTTCCATCACCAAATAGGTCGGAATATGGAAGTATACGTCGACGACATGCTATTCAAGAGCAAACTCTCCACCGATCACCTGATAGACCTGCGGGAGACCTTCGCCACGCTACGCAAGTACCAAATGAAGCTCAACCCAGAGAAGTGCGCCTTCAGCGTCGGATCTGGGAAGTTTCTGGGTTTTATGGTCAGCCAGCGGGGCATTGAAGCTAACCCTGAAAAAATCAAGGCCCTGGTTGAGATGCAGTCTCCCAGGACGGTCAAGGAGGTTCAAAGACTCACTGGCTGAGTTGCAGCCCTCAACCGTTTCATTTCCCGCGCAATAGATAAATGTCTACCGTTCTTCAAAGTTCTTCGGCAAACTTTTGAATGGACAACTGAATCTGAAGAGGCTTTTCAGCAGTTAAAGCAATGCATGGCCAATCCACCTCTCCTTTCACAAGCAATTACGGGCGAGTCCCTCTTCCTCTACTTAGCCGTCTCAAGCACCGCAGTCAGTGCAGCTCTTATCATGGAAGACGACTCTGTCCAACGACCGGTCTACTACATCAGTCGAGCTCTCAGGGGAGCAGAGCAGAACTACCCCTTGTTAGAAAAATTATCCTTGGCCTTGGTCACCGCCTCTAGACGACTCCGTCCTTACTTCCAAGCCCATTCCATAGTGGTCCTTACCGACCAACCCTTGAAGAAGGTCATGCAGCAACCAGAACTTTCCGGCAGACTTATGCAGTGGTCAGTGGAACTCAGCCAGTTTGATATCTCTTACTGACCTCGAACAGCAATTAAGGGACAGGCTATCGCTGACTTCATCTTGGAATTCACTAATCCTACCCCAACCACTGCCCCTCCACCCCTGCCAGCTCTCATCGAACCAGAAAACCCTCACTCTTGGACTCTCAACGTTGACGGATCATCCCGTAGGCAAGGTAGTGGGGCTAGCCTCATTCTCACCAGCCCTGAGAGTGGGTATTTCAAATGTGCGCTCCGTTTCTTGTTTGAAGCCAGTAACAATGAGGCCGAATATGAGGCACTAATAGCAGGCCTTCGCCTAGCCAGGGACATTGGTGTCAGCCACATCCGAGTGCTCAGTAACTCTCAGCTCATCGTCGGACAGATCACGGGCAAATTCGACGCCAAGGAGGGCACAATGCGAACTTACAGGGATCTCGCACTCCCCCTTGTTCGCCTCTTCAATACCTTCCACATCAAGCGCATTCCTAGGGCAGAGAACTCTAAGGCAGATGAGATGGCCCAGCTGGCTTCTGCAGACCAGTCCGCCCTCAGCGGGGGTGTCCGTCTCGAATACCTGTCTCACCCCGCCATTTCCCCCGACCAGTATGAAGTACAATTCCTCCAAATTGAGCCCATTCCTTAGGCATCGGATATCTTTCGATTTCTGACAGCAGGGGAACTCCCAGATGACCACCAGCAAGCCGCCAAAATTAGGGTACGATCCTCCAATTACATCCTCGTCGACGGCATCTTGTACAAACGTGGTTTCTCACGCCCCTATCTGCGGTGCCTCAATCCGACTCAAGCAACTTATGTGATGCAAGAAATTCGTGAGGGTATCTGCGACAATCACTTGGGCGGCAGGTCCCTGGCCCACAAGATACTTCGCACAGGATATTTCTGGCCTACTCTCAACTAAGACGCGGCTGACTTCGTGCTCAAATGTGACAAGTGTCAGCGCTTTGCCAACATCTCCCAAGCTCCTCCTACAGAGTTGATCACGCTTTGCAGCCCTACCTATTGGCCAAATGGGGAATCGACCTGGTCGGTCCACTTCCCACCGGTCGAGGTCAGACCAAGTTCGCAATCGTCGCCATTGATTACTTCACCAAATGGGTAGAGGCAGAACCCCTCGCCACCATTACCGAACGGAACACGACCAAGTTTATCTGGCAATCAATCATTTGCAGGTTTGGCATCCCCCAGGCCATCGTCTCCGACAACGGTAAACAATTCGACAACGCCAAATACAGAAAGTTCTGTTCGGACCTGCAGATTCAGCCCTGCTTCTCTTCCCCCGGCCATCCCCAAGCCAATGGCCAAGTTGAGGTCACCAACCGTTCCCTTCTGAAGATCAACAAAACCAAGCTAGAAGCTGCTAAGGGACTTTGGGCTGAGGAGCTTCCAAATGTACTCTGGGCTTATCGAACTACAGCTCAGACTCCCACTGGGGAAACCCTTTTCCGCTTAACATACGGCGCTGAGGCGATTATCCCAGTTGAAGTCGGTCTGCCTACCCTCAGGGTTTTACATTCGGATCTAGCACTAACTGAAGAACTCTGTCGGGCAGACCTGGACCTAATTGAAGAACTCAGAGACACCACCTCTGTCCAACTGGCCTCATACCAACAGAAAATGAGAACACACTACAACCGCAAGGTCCGATCAAGGGAGTTCACTGTAGGGGATCTTGTCCTGAGAAAAGCAACCCTTGCTACCAGAAATCCGACCGAGGGTAAATTAGCAGCCAAATGGGAGGGACCTTACATTGTGAAAGCTCGCCCCCGACCAAGCACCTACCGACTTTAGGACATGGAAGGCCGAGACCTTCCCCACCCATGGAACGCCGAACACCTTAAACGTTACTTTCAATAAAGCTCCTATTTTTGTATTGCTCAGTCACTATATTTTCTTTTCGGGACACTCACACATTCTTGATATTCCCCCACGCAATGTAACTTCTTGATTATATATCTCAGCTATCTATATGTTGTCTCAGTAACATTCTGATTTGCAACATTAAAAGCCTCCGTACTAAAAGCCTCAGCCAGACTGAGCAGACTGAGCACTAAAAGCCTCAGCCAGACTGAGCACTAAAAGCCTCAGCCAGACTGAGCACTCAAAGCCTCAGCCAAACTGAGCACTAAGAGCTTCAGCCAGACTGAACACTTAAAGCCTCAGCCAGACTGAGCACTCAAAGCCTTAGCCAGACTGAGCACTGAGAGCTTCAGCCAGACTGAGCACTCAAAGCCTCAGCCAGACTGAGCACTAAGAGCTTCAGCCAGACTGAGCACTCAAAGCCTCAGCCAGACTGCGCACTCAAAGTCTCAGCCAGACTGAGCACTAAGAGCTTCAGCCAGACTGAGCACTCAAAGCCTCAGCCAGACTGAGCATTAAAAGCCTTAGCCAGACTGAGCACTAAGAGCCTCAGCCAGACTGAGCACTAAAAGCCTCAGCCGGACTGAGAACTACAAGCCTCAGCCAGACCGAGCACTTAACGCCTCAGCCAGACCGAGCACTAAATGCCTCAGCCAGACTGAGCAAGAGCCGCCTCGGGCAGTCCGACCGTTAACACACTCAGCCAAACCGAGCGTTGAAGACCCCATCCAGACTGAGCGTGAAGCACTCGGCCAGGCCTAACATATTGGGCTCGGTCAAAACCACCCCTGCAAAACTTCACACGTGTGGAATTAATAATCACACTTAGTCACAATTCCAGGTCCAAGTCCTCACAGCACTCTTTATTTAGTCAAATTCCAAAGACGTTCTTATCACTTTTAAAAAAAAAAACAAAACAAAACAAAAAGTTCATAGGCTTATCATTTTAAGTCTCACTTTGCTTTGTGGCGTTCTCAACTTTAGTCTGCATTTAGTCTTTATTACAAGTTTAAATTTCACTCTTATTAACCAGGAGTTCTATGCACACTACGCCCACGCTCCATTCATCTCAGACACACAAACAGAAACAATCAAATGAAATTTTATTCATTCACAACTTTGTGTAAAAGTTCATTACAGCAGTTCATATACAAATATTCATTACAAAAAAAAAATAATAATAAAAACAAACAAAAACAACAAACCAACAAACTATCTTTTTCTCCTGCCGCCCCAGTTACTCCTCCTTACTGGAGAGGAGGTCTTCTTCTTCAATGCCTTCATCCAGGGGGGTTTGTGCCACATCGTCTTTGCCGATTGTTACACTACTAAGGTCTAAGTCTGGGAACAGATCTTCAGCTCTTCGTTTGAACATCTTCCAGCCACTGTCCCAGTACTCAGCATTTCGTGCTTATAAAAGTCCGACTGTTGGAAGCTCTCAATAACTTCTGCTTCAGTTTTGCCTCCAGTAGTCGTCCTCGATGGACCCGCCCCCCTAGATTCCTGCCTAGCCAGGCTACTCGCAACCGCGGCATCAACCGCCGTCTGAAATTCGGCTGACCCTTTGAATTGCTCCACCGCTGCGACGTACAGATCGGGATAAGTCGCCCTTTCAGAGGCCGCCTTTACCCTTTCTTCGTCCAGCTCTTTCTGTAGGGCCAACCTCTCTGACGCAGCCTTTGCCCGTTCTGCCTCCAACTCCTTCCGCAGGCTCTCCTTCTCCGCCGTCGCCTGCACTCTCTCTACTTCCAACTCCTTCTGAAGCCTCTCCTTCTCCTCCACTGCCTTGGCGCGCTCTCCCTCTAACTTCTTCTGGAGATCGCCCACCTTGCCATCGGCCTCATCTTTTTGCCTAACCAGCTCTTCGTTACTACTCATGGCCTCTTCATGTCGCTCGACCGTGACGGCGCAAGCTCTTTGGGCCTCTTCCATTTTCTTCTGCTCGCCAGCAAGTTAGAACTCGAGCGACACAACCTGGCGGCGTGTGTCCTCCAGCTCCGCCTTAACCGTTTGCAGCTCAATGTGGGCACTCTCCCAACTTGCACTCTTCTCCTTTAACTTTGCAAGCTGGGCCTTGGCCTCATCTGCCTTGAGTTTGACAGCCCCCGCCTTCCTCAGCAGGGCCCCTGCTAAGGTGGTTACCTCCATTTGAGCGGAGTATAACCCCCTTAGCAGCTCAGCCTCGTTGAATCTGGAGGCCGAGCATAGGGCTGCCTCTTCTACAATCCCTACAAGGTGATCTGCCCCTGCTCTGGCTGGGCCTTCCTCTCCCTCCAGCCACCCCGTCACCGCACGAGCATGGTAGATCGCTGTGGTCCCACCGACTCCTCCTTCTTGAGGTACAAGACCCCCCTGGGGCTGTCCCTCCCTCCTTGGCCCAGGGCCAACAGCCTCACCCTCCATTTGCCTTTCGGGGACGACCTTTGTGACCTCTGAGGCAACATCCACCACTTCTGGGCCACCTACCCTTCCTGGGGCCCCCTCCACTTCTCCCCCTTCAGACCCCACGGCAACACTGGTTTCTTTCACACTCTTCTCCCTCCTTCTCTTCTAGGCAGGCACTTCCTCAATCTGACTCACTCTCTTCTTCTTTTTTCCCACGCCCAATGCCTCCATCTCCTTCAACGACCTCTCTTTCAAAGGGTCTGCTGGGGGCGGCAGCGGCACAAAATCGCCTAAGTTTTTCTCTCCCAACGGTTTGGGGCGAGGTCGAATCTGCTCCCTCGCAACAAGTTTGGGTGGCCGGTCGGCCTGGGACTCTTTGAATTGTTGGGCTTTGGCAAGAATGGCTTGATCCTCTGCCTTCTGCACCCTTCTCCTCGCCTCCAACTCCGGTCGGTCAAGATCCCCACTACTTGGCTTTGGCCCCAACCCCGCCTCAAACAATACCGACGGCTGAACGAGCTCGTCCCATTTGGCCTTTTCTCTCTCCCTCTACTCCTTCACCCTCCTCACCCTCCCCTCCGCTGCTGCCCCCAGTTTCAACTCCACGGACCTGATGGGCACTTTCCACACGGTGCACACTCCAAGCCCCCCATTGGCAGACACATAGAACCATCACGGCCGCCATCCCTTGATTGACGACGGCAGACCAGCCACCAACCTCTTCCCCACTGTAGCCTGCAGGGTGACCCACGTCTCCTGCTGCCCCGACGCCTTATAACATGCAAAGAATTCATCGACTGTCATGGCCTCCCCTCCATTTGCTTTCGGCCACGCACTAGCACAGGCCAGCAGGATCTTCCATGCGTTAGGCATTAGCTGCCCCGGTGCTACCTCCAGACGGTTAAGCACATCCACCACCACTTGCGGCAGTGGTAACCTTAGTCCACCCTTCAGAGCTTCCTCATAAAGGGAAAACTCCCCTGGCCTGGCGTTAGACGACCTTTCCGTTGCTATCGGTAGCAACAACTCCACATCCCCGGAGATCTGGTATTTTTCGCGGATAGCCTCCAACTCCGCCTCAGTAATCGTGGATTTGTCAGCCTTCGTGTGCCAATGATCTAGTTCCACCTGGCTGATTGGTTTTGGAGTCGCTATCATGGTGGAACCGTGGGATCGTACCACCGGCTCCCCCACCCTCTCTGTTCTATACTGCGCCGCTAGCTCCACAACATCGTCATCGTCAAGCAGGTCCACCCTGACAATCGCACTCCCTTCTCCGGCCATTTCTGTGGTATGTCTGCGAATTGCTTCGGCGGCAAGAACAAGGAAATTGAAAAAGTGTTGCAAAGGTGTATTATGAGTAACAAAGGAATTCACACTTGGAATATTTTGATTTTTGGTACACTGGTAGGTGAATCGAATAATGCCAAAAGCCCACGGTTTGCCCGTATTCCATGGGTCCCAATTAATTTTTGCCAGTTTGAAAACTTTTCAAAATCATCCGCCAAAACTGTCTCTTCAACAACCATAATGACTTACCATTTCATTTCTGATCCAACGCCTAATCTTCCTCCCCTACGGGATGTGGCCACGTGTACGTCCACGATCCACTGTCCCCCCCTTACCTTGTCTTTTCCACTTCAACTCACCACGTGGCCCGCCGCGTCTCGAGCCCCACGCCCCTCCACCTCACCCTCCCCACGGTCGGCCCTCCCCGCGGTCAGCCTTCCCGCTCGGCCAACACCGCGGTCGGCCCTCCCCTCGGTCAACCCTCCGGTCGGCCCTCCTCGCGGTGGGCCTCCCAGTCGGTCCACATCGCGGTCGGCCTTCCCCGCGGTCAGCCTTCCCGCTCGGCCAACACCGCGGTCGGCCCTCCCCTCGGTCAGCCCTCCGGTCGGCCCTCCTCGCGGTCGACCTCCCAGTCGGTCCACATCGCGGTCGGCCTTCCCCGCGGTTAGCCTTCCCGCTCGGCCAATACCGCAGTCGGCCCTCCTCACGATCGGCCTCCCAGTCGGTCTACATCGCGGTCGGCCCTCATCGCGGTTAGCCCCCCCTTTTTCCTGGTCGACCTCCATCCTGCCAATCCCTAACACACTCATCTATGTCACTCATAATCTCTTCATTGGACTAAAGCTGCACTCGAGACTGGAGGACTACTGATGTGTATAAGCCCATAAAGGCCATGAACCACCCACGGCCCATCACTCGAAGCACAGTGATGTGTATAAGCCCATAAAGGCCATGAACCACCCACGGCCCATCACTTGAAGCACAGTGCATAACCCAGCTGACGAGGTCCAGGACAGCTGGAGTCCAACATGACACAAAGAGCCAATGACATTCAGACACACAGCAAGAGAAGGATGAACCACATCAGCAGACAAAGATCTGCATAGTTATTGACACTGCACATCACCATTAATGCAGCCCATCACAGCATTTATTACGACAACACCTCTCTGTCAGAACAGGACCCCCTTACCCTGAGCAAGGCGAGCTACAGCATAGGCTTTCGGCAATGAGAGCAGGTCGGAAGGGACAGCGAAATGATTGCCAAAGGATATAAGCGAACGTTGTAGACAAGGAAAAAAGGTTAAGTTCTCTATCTCAAAGCCTCTCCCATATACTCTGCTTTTCTTCCTAACTGGTTCGTCGGAGAGTTCGCTGGGAGACTGTCCCGTTCTCCGTTGAACTTGTTTGCAGGATATCCGGTGGACTCGATCTTCTGGGCTTGGTTTTGGGGAGCTTGCCAGTCTAATCCATCCACTAAGACGAACAGTATCAACAGACATGTTAGGTCATAACCTTACAGCTATCAATAATAATCTCCATAATCGATAAGTATTAGCCATTGGTCACCAGTCCTAACAACAATCTTCTTGCATACGTAAGTGATCATTAATGACTAATCACTTTTTTTCAATGTTCAGTAAAAAGGGAATAAAGAACGTGAAATGATACTCGTATTGATAAAATTTGAAATTAAACATATAAAAGAGCATCTCATTTACGAGATCTCATCTTGATATATAGTTAAGTAATCACTAGTAACCCGTCCTATGCACGAAATTTTATAAATTAAAAAATATATATTATAATTATTTAAAAATAATTTAATATTTTGTCTTATGATATATATAAAATTTATAAGTTAACTTTTGTATTTATAACTTTTTAAATTATTAATTTTTTTTTAAAAAAAAATAAATATATATGTATATAAGTTTAATTAGTGCAATTTTGATAATTTGTATTAAAAAAATTTAAATCTGATTAAATAAGATTAAATGAGTTATGACATACCTCTTCTTATTATAAAAATATACAAATTTAAAAGTTATAATTAAGACAAATATATAATTTTATTATTAAATGTGAAGTAAAGTGAAGTGATATTTAACAATAATTAATATGATGTTTCTATTATTAACCCAATAATTTAAGTTACATTTCTTTTGATTTCAATTTCATAACTAAAAATACAATATGAATATAATACATACATGGATTTCTAGTCTTTAAGAATAAGAAGGTTTCAAAATATTTTCAAACTTTCATCATTTTCTTTTAATTTTTTTTTATCTAATTTGATTTCAAATTTGAATAAAAATTTTGATTTTATATGAATTACTTTAACTTTTTATCAATTTTTAAAAGAATTTCATTCTTATCCCATTTTTTTTTTCTTTTCACCAATTTTGATAGAAAAAAACAATAATTTTCAACATTTCATCTTTTAAAATTTTTATCAAATTATAATTTGATAAAAAAATATTAAGGGTTGAAATTCTCTTAATTGGAATTATAGTGAAATAACTTCTTGAAATAGTTAGGGTGTGTTTGGTAACGTTTACGTTTTCAGTTTATATTTACAAAAATTTTATAAACTGGTTTTTATTTATTTTTAGAAAAACATAAACTACAAACCCGTTTGGTAATTAACAAAATGTTTTAAAAACTTTAAAAATATAAAAAAAAATGAGAAATGGCAAGTGGCGGCAAGTGGCGGCGGAAGACGGTGGTGGAAAGTGGTGACGGTGGGTAGTGGGTAGCTGGTGGTAGTGGTGGTGGTGGGTGACGGCGGCGGGTGGTGGGTGGTAGACAGTCGGTGGTGGTGGTGGTGGTGGCGGGTAGTGGGTGGTGGTGGTGGTGGCGGTGGCGGTGGCGGGTAGTGGGTGGTGGTGGCAGGTGGGTGGCGGATGGTAGGTGGTGGCGGGCGGGTGGTGGTGGTGGTGGTGGTGGGTGACGGTGGCGGGTGATAACGAGTGGGTAGTGGTGGTGGTGGCGAGTGGTGGGTGGTGGTGGTGGTAGGTGGTAGGTGGCGGATGGCGGGTGGTGGTGAGTGGTGGCGGGTGGGTGGTGGGTAATGATGGTAGGTGAGTGGGTGACGGTGACGGTGACGGTGACGGTGGCGGGTGGTGGGTAGTAGTGAGTGGGTGGTGGTGGTGGTGGTGGTGGCGGGTGGTGGGTAGTGGTGGGTGGTGGTGGCAAGTGGTTGGCGGAAGGCGGGTGCTGGTGGGTGGTGACAGGTAGGTAGCGGGTAGTGGTGGTAGTGGTGAGTGGGTGGGTGGGTGACGGTGGCGGGTGGTAAGTGGTAGGTGGTAGGGAGTGGGTGGTGGTGGTGTGTGGGTGACGGTGGCGGGTGGGTGACGGTGGCAGGTGGTAGGTGGTAGCGAGTGGGTGGTGGTGGTGGTGGTGGTGAGGGTGGTGGGTAGTGGGCGGTGGTGGGTGGGTGGCAAGTGGCTGGTGGTGGTGGGTAGCTGGTGGTGGCAGGTGGTGGATGGTGGTGGCAGGTGGGTGGTGAGTGGTGGTGGCAAGTAGATGGCGGGTGGCGGCAGCGGGCGGTGGATGGTAGTGGCGGGTGGATGGCAGGTGGGTAGTGGGTGGTGGTGGCGAGGGGTGGGTGGTGGTGGTGAGTGGGTAGTGGTTGGTGGGTGGTGGTGGCGGGTGGTGGTGGCAGATGAGTTGTGAGTGGTAGTGGTAGGTGGTGGTGGGGGGTGGGTGGTGGGGGCGGAAGACGGTGGTGGAAAATGGTGGCAAGTGGTGGCTAGTGTTGGGTGGTAAAAAAAAAAAAAACTCAAAACTCAAAACGGAAACACATTTTTTGTGTTTTTATTTTTTGGTCAAATTTATAAACTGAGACCACTGATTTATAAATCAAAAAATTTACCAAACAAGTTTTTATTTAAGTTTTTAAAATTTTTGTAAATATAAACAAAAAACTGAAAACGTAAGTATTACCAAACGACACCTTGAAGTTTGAGTATGTGGTTGGTTAAAATGTATAATTTAATTAATTCTCTTCTCATATTTGTATAAAAATTGACACTTATGACTACATCATTATAAGTCAGATTATGGAAAAAAATTTTGAGGTGTCAAAGATTTTTCATTTGTAAATATCTTACATATTAATTTTTTTTTTATTTAAAAAATGTAACTTTTGGATATGTGTTTATCATTTTTATTTTCTAGACATAAACAATTGATGTTTCAATTTAAAAATTAAACAGTTAAAAAAAAGATTGGGTTTTTTAGAGATAAAATAAGTCATCTAACTCTTCTATACGCTATTTAAGATAAACAATTTAATCATATAAAAAAATAAAAATTATATTTAGAGATTATCCCTATGTATTATGCTATTATATACAATTATAATTGTAGCAAATTAACTGTAATATATATGAAAAGTTATATTAAGTTTTCATTTTCAATTAATTGAATTATAATTAACAAACTAACAAATAGCTGTAATTGTATAATGAGATAGAAAGAGGATAAAAATAAATAACACAATGATATTTAAAAGTTTTAAATTTATCTAATATTATAGTAAAATCTTGAATTCTCAATAAATTTTCAATTTTTCTATAAAATAAAATGACAATAAAAAAGAAAAAATTGATACCCATTTTTTTTTTTTACTTTAATTTTATGGTCTTGTAGACACCCCATTTTTGACTGACCTTAAGACTTTGACGTCATCGTTTGTGCACTCGATGATTCCGCATGTTTGTGCTAGTTTTGAGTGCCCGAAGGTCTCGGTCGATAACCTTGTCTTTGAGCCTCTAAACCCTCTGTGTTTTGTCCTTGTTTTTAAGCCAAACCTTAGTGCCTCTTAGCTGAAGGAGAGTGGGGCCTTGCCGGCCACTTTTGGCAATTGCCAGCCACTTTTTCTCATTGCCAACTAGTTGGAGTAGTCGGCCAGCTAGTTGAAGTGGCCAGCCGGCCACTTAACTGGCTGGCAGCCACTTTTTCTCCTTTTTAGATATTTTCAGATCTTTTGAGCCAGCTGTGGCTCACTGAACTCATCCTCTATACACGTGTATGGAGGGGATGGATACAAGCTTTTAGCTTGTCAAGCAAGATTGTGCTTGCATTGCTCTATATAAGGGAAGCTCTCTCCCCCTATTTGGGGGTTCAGATTTTTCAGAGCAAAAAAATCTCCCTCTCTCTCTATATTGTGCTATTTTGAGCCTTAAAGTGTTGTTTCTTCACACTTTTGCACACAAACACCTACTCAAACACCTTCACTTTGGAGCTGAGGTCCCTTGGAGCTTGTTTTGAGGTCTTGGACTTGGTTTTGGCTCAGAATTGTTGCTGAAGTTGCTGTCTTGTTGTTGTTCTTCAAGGGTAAAACACTTGTCCCTTATAAGCTTTGTTTTGATCAAGAGCTTGACCACCTTTGCATGCTACTTTAAGGCTGGTTTTAGCCTCTTAATAACTCTATTTTTAAGGCTTTAAAATATTGGTTTGAGCCTTGTGTGGTTAGGGGGGTGGTTCCCCTCTTTTGCTCTTTGGCTTGTTAAGCCTCTTGAGCCACCTCTTTAAGCTTTTGAATCACCCCTTGCTTGGCCTTTTAACCACTGAAACTCAGAGGAATTTCAGTGGTAAAAAGTTGTTCTTGTGGCCCAAAATAGGAGGGGGTGATCCCCTCTCCTTGTATTCTTGTTTGTTTGTGTTGGTAGCCTAATACATGAGCATGTATTTCTCCCCATTTAAAGCTTAGTCCAAGCATGTTTTTGTGACGTTTTGGACCTGCCATGAATTTGTTTTTGGTTGGTTTGGTCATTGGTTTCTTTCATCTTACACTTGTAGTGCAATCCTACTTGTTGGCTTAACATGCATCATGCTTTATGCCTCTCATTCTAGCTTATGTTAGCTCCATTTCAGCATGTTTTTGCCATTATTTTAGCATGTTTTTGGCCATGTGTGACTTGCCTTGTATGGTTGTAGTGTAAAAGCCTTTGACTAGCTTTGAGTTCTAAGGACCCTAACATGTTATACTTGTGTGGTTTGCATGATATGTCATCATTTGGCATATGATTTCAGTGCTTGTACCTCTGTCATGCTCTCATATATATCACTCTTTCAATGTGTTTGAAAATTAAGCTTTGTGCCTTGCTTGCGAGCGAATGAATGAGCATGCATTTCTTGCTTTTTGTGCCTAAGTTTTAGTGTGTTTTAGCCACTATTTTGGAGTATCTTAGGATTGTCCATAGCTGGTGTGACCATTTGAGATCGATAGTGCATGTAACAACCCAGATTTTTAATTATTCTGTAAAATTTATACTAATATTATTTAATCACAGTTAGGAAAATATATAATTTATTATATATTATTATGTGTAATTTTGTAAAATAATATAATTATTAAGAGTTTAAAGGTCAAAATATAAATAAATAACTAAGTTAAGTTATCCATTAAATAAGTTAAAGATACGTTTGAATTAATGGGCTTAATGGGAGGGCGGCACGTGGCAGCTCGTGGCTTGGTGCTCACGGCTGCCATTCTATATAAGGGGGAGAATGTGCTCAGAAAGGAAAACAAGAGAAAGAAAGAAAAGAGAAAGAGAAGAGAAAGAAAGAAAAGGGAAAGAAAGAGAGGAAGAAAAGGGAAGGAAAAATAATGGAAGCTGAGAAGACCTTTGATAGTGGAAAGAAATAGTGAGGTATTAAAGTTAAGGTGAGTTATATTATAACTTGAGTTACCAAAATATATTTTACTTATGTTTTGACTTACCATATTTATTTCATACAAGTTATGTTTTATAAATTATTATAAACTATATTAATATTTAGGGCAAATTACAAACACCCCCTCGAGGTTTGGTGAAAATACAGATTCCCCCATGAGGTTTGAGAAATTACATCCCACCCCCTGAGGTTTATATTTTCATAACAAATTGCCCCTTGAGGTTTTTATTTTCATATAGATTCCCCCCTAATTTTTTCGAATTTGTTATGAAAATTTGACCCACAGGGGGCAATTTGTAATTCTTCAAACCTCAGGGGGGAATCTGTATTTTTACCAAACCTCGAGGGGGGTGCTTGTAATTTGCCCTTAATATTTCAGTTACGTGATTTATTTTCTGAACCCTATTTTCTTAAAAGGAAACACATGGATATGTTTGTTTATATTTTAAAGAATATTTGACTATAACCTTATATACAATTATGTTTTGTAAGTACCACCACGAGAGTCCCACGCCTTGGGGGACTTAAATAACTATTGGCTCTCTGATTAGTCATTTTGTGGCCCTCTGTTTGTCATGGATCCATTGACCCTCTGAATTTCTGGTGTGGAGCAAAGTACTGTGCGGAACTAAGTGCTATACTATGGTGGGAGCCACCTCTAGAGTTCGTACGAGCCACCTCTTAAGTCCATACATTTGTTCTGTTCTGTACCGTGGTTATGACTTCTGGTGTAGAGCAAAGTGTTGTACGGAACTAAGTGCTACACTATGGTGGGAGCCACCTCTAGAGTTTGTACGAGCCACCTCTTGAGTCCATACATTTGTTCTGTTCCGTTCTGTACCGTGGTTATAATTATATATATGAGTTTGTATTATATGTTAAATGACTTCCGTATTATATATTCTGTATTCTAATATCAAGCCCGGCTTAGCCCATAATTATCCATGGTGAACTTTATGTCCTTATACTCTTAGTATAATATTTCTCACTCTGCCATGTGCTTATAGTTGTTTACCAATTTTTAGGAAATAATGCAATTCAGAAATAGCTTTTGGAAAGTCTTAGACGCGGGGCTGCGGAATAGACACACACAACACTTTTATGTAAATATCGATATTTTTTGTCAATAAATTTTGTAATAAAAATAGAAGCTTCAATGATTATTTTGGTACCCTCATTTAAATATTACTTCCGTTTGCGTTTAATTATTTGTTCAAGAATTGGCCGTAGGTAACTTCAGTTACTGGCCATCACGATGCTTAACCCTTGGGTACGGGGAGCGGGTCGTGACAGTGCATGCCTCATATGTAATGTTCTTCACTTGCTTTAGTGCTCTCCCCCCCTTTAACATGTCTTGCATGCATTACATGATAGAGTTTTGTGCATGCCACTTTAGCATTGAAAGATGAGCATGTTGTTTGCATTGCATTGTGTTTGGATCAGACGTTAATCCAAACACAAGGGATGTGGCACGTTTCATACTCAAAGTGATGAAACGTGTTGCGTTTCTCAGTCGTTAACATCCTTGATCAAGCATGATAGGG
The DNA here is from genome assembly GCF_055761805.1 of Camellia sinensis. Lineage (NCBI taxonomy): Eukaryota > Viridiplantae > Streptophyta > Magnoliopsida > Ericales > Theaceae > Camellia > Camellia sinensis. Next base: position 9,547,013 of record NC_138968.1, read on the forward strand.
TGGAGGCTCTCTTGTGTGTTATTTGTGCATTCATCAATATGGTGCAAGCTTGGCCTTCGGCCACCATGTATTGAGGTGCTTGGTTGGTGGCCTGAGAGCCGGGTGTCACGCTCCTTTGAGCCTGAGACATGATAAGGAGTGTGGTAGTACACACATTGTCTTAGAAATACAATTCTATGCCTCTATTGTTCTTTGTTGCAGCAAAACCACCAGCCTGCAGAAAAACTAGCCGACCAGCCAGTTTCACTAGCCGACCAGCCAGTTTTAGTGGCTGGTAGCCACTTTTTCTGGCTGGCAGCCTACCAGCAGATCCCTGTGTTGAAGTAGAGGCATTCTGGAGATTGGCACAATTTTCAGAGATCAAGGCAATTGAAAACAGAGGCAATTGATGGCATAGCAACGGATTTCCGAGTGGACGGCAACCGAGCATGCATGCTTCCCTCGCCTGTGAGGCCATCTTCTCTTTATTGCTTTATTAGTTAGTTGTTTCTAGCTATTTCAATGTGTTGTAATTGATTAGCTTAGATATTTAATTAATTGCCTTAATTAGCTTAGATTAGCTAATTTTTCAATTCGGTTTGTAATTAATTAGTTAGAATAGCTAATTAGTTATTTTGTAATAAGTAGCTTAGCATAGCTAGTTAGCTTATTATTCGAACCCTCTGTTGAGAGGGCACAATGTTATAATAAGGGTGCGTGTGTGTGCATGTCTTCTAACCCCCATTTCTTTCTTCCTTTTACTTATCAACTTTTGATGGTTAGTTTAGGGCACGTTTTGATTAGCATACCTTATGCTCGCATGTGTGCATCATTCATTCATTTTGCATGCACCGGGCTCGGCGCATCATTCAAACCGCATTGTATTTCAAAACACTTACTTGAATACGTGTATCAAAATTGTTGCATTCATATGCCATCTTAGACAACTGAGACTATTTAGTTGCATTATTGCATGTGTTGTATTAGGCATTATTGACATAGTTAGGAGCATGCATTGTTTTCTAATTAGTTTTCTGTTTTGGCTCGGAGTACACTGTGAGTGTTTACGTTTTAGCATCCTTGCATGAGTGTGAATGTTGCCATGATAGCATGCTTGCCATGAGGCTATTTGCTTAAGTGATTAACTATTTGAATGTCTGTGGGTGAAGGCTTGATTGCCTGAATTGGAACAATTCATCAAATGTGAGTTTTTTTTAAAGCCTACTTTGCAGAGTGGCAAAATCATGTTTTAAAGCCCACCCGAGGGTGGCAAATCCGCGCTTTAGCCCACTTGCGAGTGGCACTTTCAAACCATTTTCAAAAAACAAACATGAATTGTTTTGTCCCAAGTCTCGTGATTGAGTCTATACTTGTATGCTGTGCGCATCACATAGTAAGGTTAGCTAATAAACTGGAATAAGAACACATGTGTTTTCAAAATAACATATCATGTTTAGTAGAGGCCGATTCTTTGATCGGGCGAGCGGAGGTGCTCATTTCATGACCTTTCCTCCTCGTACCCAAGTTCCCGAGCCGAGGCAACTTTGGCGATGACGGACATGTAGCCTTAGGCACGAGTCATGGTTTCCTAAATTTCCCAAAATAAAATATTTAGGTAGCGGCTCTGAAATCTGACAAAGCAGTTCATGTTTGACGCTTTTGATTCAAAATTGATTTTTCAAAACCAATTACGGGATTTAGACTCTTTGGTGATTTATCAGTCTTACATTGCACTTTGTGAGATTAGATTCAGAACCGTGACAGAAGTCTGAACTGTAGTAGCCAGAACCCAATTCGCACCCTTTTCGAAAGGGGGGCCCGTGGAGAGAGTTCGGGCGGTCTACAGGTCTTCATTGAAGAAAACAAAATCTGATCAAAATCCTTAGCACAGAACGAACATAGATATTTCGATTGCAACCATAATCACTAATAATTCTTCTCCACCATACAAACCTGTAAACAAACACATAAACCTCACTAAAACCGAAGCTGAAACCAAACCAAAACCAAATCAACAGCAAAGAAAGAGAATCAGACATGGAAAAAAATTAAATTAAAAAACAAATAAATTTATGGAATGAGAGAATGTTACCTCCAACAATTTAGATCTCACCGAACCTAATCCGTTGGTTCATCCGTCAGTGCCTGCGAAATCTATGAGTTAGGATGACTAATCAGATTATTCTTTAAATAAGACTTAAAATTTGATTAATTTGTCCCATTAAGTGATTTAAAATTTTAATAGATATACATAAGAAAAATAGATAATTATATTACTAAATCATAATTCAAATTTAGATATTGTTATATTTTTTTGAGATCCATATCTAAATTGTTATATATATATTTTATTTTTGTGTGGTTTCTATTTGGTTTGTTTTTTATTTATTTATTTTTTCAATTTATTTAAGATGGAGTTTTGGGTTTCTATTTTTTTTTCCAATTTAATTTATCTATGGTTTCTATTTATTTTTAATTATTATTATTTAAGTAAGTTATGATGTGAGTTAGATATGTGATAGACCTGTGGGTTTTATTGATTTAAAGTAGGATGATGGGAGATATTTTCAAATTAAATTTATTTAGATAAACTTTAAAGATTTTTAAAATTTAAAATTGGATATTGAGATGCAAAAGAAAGATTTTAACTGAATAAATAAAAATCAAATTTATTAATTTTATCTGTTTGTATATCTGATTTTTAGTTTTTTTTTTTTTTTGGTTATGTTATAATATAATATATAAGATATAGATAGATATTCACAACTTTCATGAAAAATATTATCTGATTTTTTGCGAAAGAGAGAAGACATGCAAGTTTTAATATTTTTTTGGAAATCGGTGAGAGAGATTAGGATAGAGAGATTATGCAATATTTTTGTTATTTTTTCATTTGAAATTCATAAATTAAAGGATAATTGTTATTTCTAAAATAATTAAATAAATCAATCAATCAATAGTTTGTTTTTGAAATCTTTTTATAAATTAAAAAATTAATAATTTGTTCGTTTTTGATAGATATACATAAAAAAAAAGATAATTATATTATTAAATCATAATTCAAATTTAGATATTGTTATATGTTTTTGAGATTCATATCTAAATTCTTACCTTCTTTATTTTTATGTGATTTCTATTTTTTTTAATTTATTTTAGATGGAGTTGTGGATTTTTATATTTTTTTTAATTTAATTTATCGGTGGTTTTTATTTGTTTTTAATTATTATTATTTAGGTAAGTTATGATATGAGTTAAATATGTAATAGATATGTGAGTTTTATTAATTTAAATTATGATAGTGGGAGATATTTTCAAATCAAATTTGTTTAGATAGATTTTATAGATTTTTAAAACTTAAAATTGGATATTGAGAGGCAAAATAAATATTTAACTGAACAAATAAAAATTTAATTTATTAATTTTATCTGTTTGTATACTTGATTTTTAATTTTTTTTTTGTTATGTTATAATATAATATATAGATAGATATGGAAGATATTATCTGATTTTTTTGAGGAGAGAAAAGGAATACAAGTTTTAATTTTTTTTTTTAAATTGGTGAGAGAGATTATGATGAAGAGATTATGAAATATTTTTGTTATCTTCCCATTATTATTTCTAAAATAATTAAATAAATAAATCAACCAATAGACTTTTTTAATCTATTTTATAAATTGAGAAATCAATAATTTTAGAATAAGAGTTTGGAGCTCTTAGGAGGCTTCTTATTAGAAACCCCCTTCTTCTTATATAATATATAGATATAGATATTTATATTTATTTTAGATATTTTTTTAATATACAAATTATTTTTTTTTAGATTTTTTATAAAAATAATTTAACAATCCTATCACTAACTATACTGGATGAGAGAAGTTGAAAAGGGTGCTGCAGTAACTATGAGAGAAGTCAAAAAGATTTGTGGGTTAGGAGAAGTCAATAAATGCTGATGTTATTTATTTATTTTTAAATCAAAAAATTAGAAAATGAGGATTGAGATATTGGAACTCCTACAAAGCCTGTGGATTAGAAATCCCTTTTTCCTTATACATCAAAAAAAATAGATAATTATATTACTAAATCATAATTCAAATTTAGATGTTATATATTTTTGAGATCCATAACTAAATTATTATCTTCTTTATTTTTGTGTGTAATCATAGTGCATGTGAGAAATTGAAAAGCATGTAGTAATTATGAGAAAAGTCAAAAGGATTTATGGGTTCGAAGAAGTCAATAAATACTAAGTTTTTTTTTTAAATCAAAAAATTAGAAAATTAGGATTAGGATATTGAAACTCCCACAAAGCTTGTAGATTAAAAACCCTCTTTTCTTTATGTAATACTAGCCTATCACCCGCGCTATGCAAGAGATAATTATAGATATTTATATTTGTTTTAATTTTTTTTAATATATAAATTATGTTTTTTAAGATTTTTTATAAAAATAATTTAACAATCTTATCACTAACCATAGTGTACATGAGAAATTAAAAAGGCTATTGCAGTAACTATGCACGGAATGTATCTATAATTATTTATATGAGTGGATTTTAAATGCTAATAAGGGATTTTAACCAAATCAATAAATGCAGGCATGTGGATTGGAAAAAGTTAATAAATGCTGATCAATGAATTTTGACCAACTTAATAAATGTTGAGATTTTTTTTTTTAAATCAAAAATTTAGAAAATTAAGATTGAGAGATTGGAGCTCCCACAAGGCTTGGGGTTTAGAAATCCTTTTTTCTTAATATATTTATAATTATCTATACATGTGAATTGCGATTTTTAATTGTCTTTTTTAAAAAAAAAATGTAAATGTCTTTTTTTTTTCCTTTTTTATATTATATTAAAGTTTAATATTTTGATAATAATCATATGTGTTGGATTTTTCAAGGAATTAAATATCTTCTTTTTTTTTATTATATTATATTAAAGTTTAATATATTGATAATAATCATATGTGTTGGACTTTTCAAGAAATATATTTATGCTTGTTCTTAATGCATTAAAGTGTTATTATGAGAGATAATAATCATATGTGTTGGAACTTTTCGAGGAATTCATATGTGTTGGATTTCAAAGAATTTTTTTTTTATGTTTGTTCTTAATGCATTAAAATGTTATTATGAGGGCAAGACTTGGGGGTTGGGAGAAGTTAATAAATGCTAAGTTTTTTTTAAAAAAAAAAAAAATCAAAAATCAAGAAATTTAGATTGGGAGATTGGAGCTCCCACAAGGCTTGGGGTTAAAAACCCCCTTTTGCTTAATATATAGTATATATATAGATATTAGTCTATCACTCATGCTATGCCCGAGATAATTATAGATATTTATATTTATTTTAATTTATTTTAATATATAAATTATGTTTTTTAAGATTTTTTATAAAAATAATTTAATAATTTTATCACTAACCATTGTGTACAGGAGAAATTAAAAAGGCTACTACAGTAACTATACACGGGCTGTATCTATAATTATTTGTATGAGAAAATTTTAAATGCTAATCAGGGATTTTGACCAGATCAATAAATGCAGGCATGTGGATTGGAAAAAGTTAATAAATACTGATCAGGGGATTTTGACAAAATCAATAAATGTTGAGGTTTTTTTTTTCTTTTTTAAATCAAAAATTTAGAAAATTAAGATTGAGAGATTGGAACTCCCACAAGGCCTGGGTTTAGAAACCCCCTTTTTCTTAATATATCAACATTTAAAATCCCCTTCAAACAAATAATTATAGATACAATCTGTGTATATTTACTGTAGTACTATTTTCAACTTCTGCTATACACTATGGTTAGTAATAAGATTGTTAAATTATTATTATAAAAAAATCTTAAAAAACATAATTTATAGATGTAAAAAAATCTAAAACAAATATAAATATCTATAATTATCCTATGCATATCACAAGTGATAGGCTAGCTATTTATATATGTGAATTGCGATTTTTAAATGTCTTTTTAAAAAAATAATAATAATTTAACAATCTTATCACTAACCATAGTGTATGGGAGAAGTTGAAAAGAGTACTATGGTAACTATACACGGATTGTATCTAGCATACCACCCGTGCTATGCACGGATTGTGTTTACAATTATCTATATATGTGAATTGTGATTTTTAAATATATATATTTTTTATATGTCTTCTTTTTTACCTTTTTTATATTATATTAAAGTTTAATATTTTGATAATAATCATATGTGTTGGACTTTTCAAGGAATTAAATGTCTTTTTTTTTTTATTATATTATATCAAAGTTTAATATTTTGATAATAATCATATGCGTTGGACTTTTCAAGAAATTTTTTTTTGCTTGTTCTTAATACATTAAAGTATTATTATGAGGGATAATAATCATATGTGTTGGGACTTTTCAAAGAATTCATATGTGTTGGATTTCAAAGAATTTTTTTTATGCTTGTTCTTTATTGTCACGACCCAAATCCGCCCCTGTAGGTTTAGCACCATAACCGGCCAGTAATTCGTGAATTACCAAAGGCCTCTGAATAGATTAGCAAATAATAAGGGGCTGCGGAAGCAATAATACAAAATAGACAAGGTCTAATGAGCTATGATGACGTACATGGGACGAAACATTTCAATACTTATATATATACATAAGCATGCCAGTCAAAGGACACCAATATTTACAAAGTATTACATCCCAAGACCTGTCTTTACAAAACACATACAGAGACTAGCATGGATACAAAAACAGCCATATCATTAGACTTCAATCCGAACATCCTCGGGAGGCACAACGGTTGGCTGAAAAAACAGTACAGAAGGCCGTCAACTCTGGCCCTGATCACACGCCGGCTCACCTACATACATAATATAAACTGTGAGCGAAAACCCAATGAATAATTACAGAGTAAAGGGGTTTTATGAATGAGTCCACACAAATTCAGAATTCATAATTCAGTTTTGTATCAAAATCATAACTTGTCTAGATCATATACAGACAGAAATCATAAGCCTTCTTTAAGTTTATGTGATACATTCTTTAGCACTAGCAGAAACAGTTGACCCATAAGGGACGGCCATAAAGGCATACAGTTGACTCACGTGTACGGAGACGGTACAGTTGGCTCATGAGACGTACAGTTGACCCATAAAGGACGTAAGAATCCATAACAGTTGGCTCATGAGACGTACAGTTGACTCATAAAGGGACGTAACAGAACAGATGACAGTTATCATTTGAGGCTAAGAATGTCACGAATACATTTCAGAAACATTGGACAACCATTCATTCACACAGAAAATATTACCTCAGCAAACAGATCATTTTACATCACTGAGAAAATACTTATAATTGAACATAACTTTACAAAGTTATTACTCACAGTGGGCCTTGAGACAGACAGACGGAGTAAGCTTGGTCAAACGGTATGTGGCACGTGACCTACACAACACATAACAGATGCACACTTGAAACACACGTTCTAATTGTACAAAACTTATTTCGTTGGCTCTTAGTGTATTTCTAATCTCTTATCCTCATTATAGGAATGCCTAGGATGGAATGAAGATGCAAAAATGCATTGAAAACCATTTCTCAAATTTTGTTGAAGATAAGGTCCACGCTCGAGCGTGGTTTTCCTCGCTCGAGCGGACATGCAGACAATGAAGCTCCGCTCGAGCGTGGACTTCCCCGCTCGAGCGTACTGCAAACTTATGAAAAAGTGCTAGATGTATGAAATTCACGCTCGACGGGCGCTCGACCCCCGCCCAAGCGTGTGACACAGACCTTCACTCGAGCGGACTGCAAAACACACAAACTTATGGGTATACGCATTTCACGCTCGAGCGTGACTCTCGCCGCTCGAGCGGAAGTGCATGTACTTAGGCTTCACGCTCGAGTGTGAAAGTCCCCACTCGAGCATAGGTCAAATTTCTGGAAAATCCAGATTGACCTCCAAACATGAAATTCAACATTCAACCAACCAAAACTCAATTTCCTAGGCCAAAACTTTGGAAAACACTTGGTAACCCATAAAACAACATGTTTAAAGCTTCAATTCAAGAAATCATGGCCCAAGAGTAAACCAATTTGTGCAAAATCAACATGAACTTTATGAATATGCTATTAATTCAACATGCAAGAACCTCTTTGAATTCAAACCTTCCAAAACATAACCAAACTTAATAATTTGATGGAAAATAAGTTGGATGGCTATAATATGAGTGAAATTGACACATGCAAGGAAGAAATCTTAAAATTCCAGCTCAAAACATGGAAATTTATGCATGCATGCATGGATTAATCCTCAATTCAATATTTTAACCCAATTCCTAGCTTTAGACACTACGGTGCCGTTTGGTAACACTTACGTTTTCAGTTTTCTGTTTATATTTACAAAAATTTTAAAAACTCAAATAAAAACTTGTTTGGTAAAATTTTTGATTTATAAATCAGTGGTCTCAGTTTATAAATTTGGCTAAAAAATGAAAATACAAAAAATGTGTTTTCGTTTTGAATTTTAAGTTTTTTTTTTTTTTTACCATCTAACACTAGCCACCACACGCCACCATTTTCCACCACCGTCTTTCGCCACCACCACCTGCCACCACCAGCCACCCACTCGCCACCACCCACCCCTCGCCACCACCACCACCACCACCACCGCCACCCACCACCCACCACCCACTTGCCATCCACCCGCCACTACCATCCACCGCCCGCCACTACCACCCGCGACCTACTTGCCACCACCACTCACCACCCACCTGCCATCATCATCCACCACCTGCCACCACCAGCCACCCACCACCACCAGCCACTTGCCACCTACTCGCCACCACCACCACCACCACCACCATCACCCACCACCCACCCACCTGCCACCACCATCCATCGCTACCACCTCTACCACCCACCACCCATTCGCTACCACCTACCACCCGCCACCGTCACCCACTCACCCAGCACCACCACCACCACCCACCACCTATCTGCCACCACCCACCACCACCCACCATCCCCCACCCACCTGCCGCCACCACCCACCACCCACCACCCGCCACCAACACTACCACCACCTACCCACTTGCTACCACCTACCACTCGCCACCATCACCCACTCACCCACTACCACCACTACCACCCGCCACCCGTCACCTACCTACCACCACCCTCCATCCGCCACCCACCTGCCGCCACCAACACTACCACCCACCACCCGCTACCGTCATCCACCCATCCACCACCCACTCGCTACCACCCGCCATCCGCCACCCACCTGCCACCACCACGACCACCGCCACGACCACCGCCACCACTCGCCACCCTCCACCGTCACCCACTCGTCACCACCACCCGCCACCGTCACCCACCCGTCACCACCACCCACCCGCCACCCACCTGCCACCACTACCCATCACCCGCCATCCGCTACCCACCTGCCACCACCACCCACCACCCGCCACCACCACCACCACCACCCACCACCCGCCACCACTACCCACCACCCGCCGCTGCCACCACCACCACCTACTCGCTACCACCCACCACCTGCCACCGTCACCCATCCACCCACCACCAACACGCACCACCACCAGCTACCCACCACCCACCGTCAGCACTTTCCACCACCGTCTTCCGCCGCCACTTGCCACCACTTGCCATTTCTCACTCTTTTTTATATTTTTAAATTTTTTTAAACATTTTGTCAATTACCAAATGCGTTTGTAGTTTATGTTTTTCTTAAAATAAACAAAAAAAAAATAAAAACCAGTTTATAAAATTTTTGTAAATATAAACTGAAAACGTAAACGTTACCAAACACACCCTAATTAACCATGAACCAAGAAAGAAACAATTCAAAATCAAGTTCAAGGGAATGAAATCTCTACCTTAGGTTTTGAATTCTAGGTGTAGGAGCTCAAATATGCAATCCCTCTTTAAATTCTTCTAAGTCTCCAAGCTAAATTTTTTGTTAAACTCAAGTCTATCCTCCTACTCTCTCCATCTCTCAATCGGTTTTGTCTCAAGAAAGGGCCGAAGAAATGTTGTATGAAGTAATTCTAAACAATGTATGAGAAAGTGGCCCACTCAAGGGCAATGATGTAATTAACTTGCATTCACTTAATCTATGTTTAACCTAGCATTATTTAATCTAATTTAATCACTCCGAACCGAATTTTAATTAAACTTACCATAAAATTCTATAAATCCTAGCTAGCACATAAATCAAGTCAATTTCTGATTCGAACGTCGATAAGGCTTTCAATTCGCAATTCAAAACTAAATCATGAACAGATCTGTCTACGTCTAACAGATATAAACACAAAAATGGTGCAATACGCATACAATTAATTCCAAAACTCTCCTAATCTACTGTTGGACGTAATTAAGTGCGAATTAACGTTAATCAGAGGTCGGGGTTATTACATTAATGCATTAAAGTGTTATTACGATGGCAAGACTTGAAAGTTGGGAGAAATTAATAAATGCTAAGATTTTTTTTTTTTAAATCAAAAAATCATTAGATTGAGAGATTGGAGCTCCCACAAGACTTGGGGTTAAAAATCCCCTTTTGCTTAATATATAGTACTAGCATATCACCCGTGCTATGTACGAATTGTGTTTACAATTATCTATATATGTAAATTGTGATTTTTAAATTTATTTTTTATTTTTTAAATGTCTTCTTTTTTTTCTTTTTTATATTATATTAAAGTTTAATATTTTGATAATAATCATATGTGTTGGACTTATTATGAGGGATAATAATCATATGTGTTGAGACTTTTCAAAGAATTCATGTGTTGGATTTTAAAGAATTTTTTTTATGCTTGTTCTTAATGCATTAAAGTGTTATTATGATGGTAAGATTTGGAAGTTGGGAGAAATTAATAAATGCTAAGATTTTTTTTTTAAATCAAAAAATTAAAAAATTTAGATTAAAAAATTGGAGTTCCCACAAGTCTTGAGGTTAAAAATCTCTTTTTACTTAATATATAGTAAGTATATAGCTAGATATAGATTAATAATGAATTTAAGTAATTTGAAAACTTGAAAAAGAAGGAAGTTGAGTTAATGGGTGGTTGAGTATGAATTAATATTGCTCAACTAACTGAACAAAGCAAGCGTCTAAGTGCGGCTAACCTCCTATAATGCAAATGATAATTGGGCTCCCCTCTTACTCTGATTAGAATCTCTTAAATCAATCCGTACTATTTTCAACCCCCCCAACCCAAACAAAAAAAAAAAAAAAACCAAAAGATTAATATTATTATCAACTTAAAAAAAAAAGAAAAAGAAGAAGTTATTATTATTAAAAGAGTTCATCCTAAATTATAAAATCTTCTTTTGGGATGCCATCTTTTTGACTGGATGCCATGTTGACATCTCAGATCACACCTTTTTGAGTTGTGGATTCTATTAGTCTCCATGGTGAGTCATTGCCCCGTGTAACCACTTAAGTAAGTTTTTTTTTTTTTTTTTTGGGCTGATCGGGAGCCCCAAGGCCTGAATGACCCGACCGCACAAGCCAACTCGGGAGGGTGTCAAGAAATCCACTCCCCACCCCTCAATTTAAGTCAAGGGCTATAAGAAGTTTGGTATAAATTTTGAATGCAAAATTTTTGATTATGCAAACCATTATCTTACCAACTCATCTTACCCTTGAGTTACTACTTACGTAAGTTGAGCTATTATCCTTTTCAAAAAAGTAATATTAGACAATATATTACTTATTACTTTTCCAAGTAATATGCTAGTGAGTTATTCTTATAAATTAAATATTAAGACTTACTATTGTATGTAACTTCATTTTTGTAAAAGAATTTGTATGATGTTTGTATAGTAGTTTTGCTTTTTGAATTGTCACAACATACACACCTTTTTCGTCCAAAGATTTTCTGTCATAGGATAACATACAAATTTATAGAGGAAGAATGAGTTTTGAGTTTTCTATCAAAGTGCTTGTTTGGTTTTTGCTGTTTAGGATATGGTGGAAGGAAATATGTAACCACTTCCAAATTCATGTATGTGCACAATTTGGTAAGGCTAGTGCGAAAGTAACAGAAGTAGGAAGCCATGTCACACCACTTTGGTTTGGTGTTGAGAACTAAATAAGATGTGAGATTGAAAGAGAAAACACTATTTTAGGTAATAAGAAAAACTGATTAAAAATTTAGGTCAGAGTTAAATCTGAACCACATATTTTTTAAAATAAAATTTTGAATTTTGTTTAAATATTTGGACAAGCTAGCATTCACGACCATAAACATTTCAAGGTAAAGTGTATGTGGCCATCTTGGATGGAGAAGAAGGATAACCAGTATGACAGGTTATACAAACATTTCAGAATTTTTTTTTTGTTGGTCTTTTACATTTGTTATTATGTCCATTCACTTCTATAATTGACAAATACTAATGAGTATCCCTAAAACATTATTTAATATTAAAAATTGTATATAAAGTATTTTTAAAATAGTGAAAAAAAAAGCTTTAAAAAAAGTGTTTATATCAATGAAGAATGCGTGAAAATTAATTAAAAAAAGTGGTTTAAATTCAACATTAGGTAATGCTATATAAATAGAATTTATATACAAAAATTTCATACACAATGACATGGCCTTCTATGATATATTCATTTTTAGTTAAAACACTAACCATTGTGAACCATAATTACAAGTATATGTTGCTGAAATATCATTCTACATACACTTCACATATACACATTCTATTTCTAAATCACTTTTATATTTTATATATATATATATATATATTTATCTTTTCTTTGTGTCTTAGGAGCACGTTTTAGTAAGGCTTTTTATAATTTTGTATTCAATGGATATTTATTAGCACAAAATAAAAGTATATTATGGGTTTTTGGACCTAACCATATAAGGTCTTTTGGGAACAATGATAAAAAGTTAATTTTTTAATTTTTTAGCTTTTTTAGTCAAAAAAGTCAGTTTTTTTTATCCAAAATAATCCAATTTTTTTGCTAAAAAAAGTCACTAAAAAAGTCAAAAAATCAACTTTTTACCAACTTCTCAAAACACCACTAAAGTATAGTTTAGACAAAAATTATATTTTTTTAATCAAAAACATAACATTGATAGAAAAAATTGGAATAAAAGAAGAGTTTTGTTAATAAGTGCTCTTAGTGCACTTGTTAAGATTGCATTAAATATGACTAACAACCTCGCTATCATAAAAATTGAAAAGATAATAAATGGATTGTATTAAAGTTTTTTTTTTTTCCTCTGACGAAGACCAAACTACCCTTCTTTTTTTGCAATTCCCTCAATTTTACCTTTTTTATTTTATTTTTATACTATATGAACAAAAAATTAATATTTAAATAAAGAATTTAAAAATTATATATAATATTTAAAGAAAAATTATATTATACCAGAATTTTTTTATAGTAATGGCATTTTTGTAAATAAAATGCATCTTGATGAATTTTGAATTTTAAAATGATAGGTTCATAATTTAACATATTATGTGCCTGTTTGGCACAGCTTATTTTCAGCTTAAGTCAACTTATAGCTTAAAATAAGTTGTTTTTGTGTGTTTAGTGTAACTTAATGGTGTAGATTATAACTTTTTATAAGTTGATTTTCAGCTTTTTCTTTGAGTGGGGGAGGAGCTGCTTTTCTATTTCAGCTTCAACGAAAAGCTAAAAATCGAGGGGCAAAATTACTTAAATGCCCCTCGTCAATTTCAATTATTACCAAAAACCCAAGTATATAAACTCCCTTTCTCAAAACACTGTTCATTTGCTCATTGGAGAGAGACAGAGAGAAAGAGCCGATTTCCGGTGTTGAGGTGATTTCCGGCAGGCGATATCCAGCGAACAAACCAAAGCTCTCTCTCACGAACCGCTATCTCTTCTCTCTCTCTCTCTCTTCACGATCTATCTTTTTTCTTTCTCTCTCTCGTTCGCTCTCTCTCTTACAATCTACTCCGTCGTCACCTCTTGTCGCTACTGCCATCGCAATTGCGATCTGAAACCTAACCACTGCCATCTCTCTCTCTCTCTGGTTACGTTGTTCTCCGGCGTTGTTTGCCACCGTCAGGATTGGCCCGTGCTCTCTTTCTCTCTCTCTTTCTCTTTGCAATCGTGATTGCGATCTGAAACCCTATCTACCGCCATCTCTCTCTCTCTCTCTCTCTCTCTCTCTCGCGATCTACGTTGTTTGTCGCCGTCGTGATCGTGATCTGCGTTGTTCTCTGGCGTTGAAACCCTAGCCACCTTAGGCGGTTAATAAATTAATAAAATAATGGGGCCGTTTGATAAAACTTAAATTCAGCTTAAAGCTGCTTTTAGCTTAAATTAAGTTAGATTGGTGTGTTTGGTACAGATTATGGGGATAGATTATGGCTTATTTTAAGCCAAATTTCAGCTTAAATTCGAAGTTGCTCGGCAGGTGCTTACAAAAATAGATTATGCGCGCAGCTGTTTTGGGCGGGGCAGAATGACTTAAATGCCCCTCTAAAACTTAAGGAATATCGAAAATGCCACTATATAAGCATGCCTCTTTAGCTCAGACCTAACTCTCCTCTTCTCCTCTCCTCTCAAACGGCGCTGCTCCTCTTCTCCTCTCCTCTCGCTGCCGACTGCTCCAGACATCAAAATCGCCGGCGATCGTCCATATTTTTCTTTGATCTCTACCAAAAAGTAAGATTTGAAACCCTAAACCCTATGCTTTGTTATATATAGATATACATATATTAGATATATACATCGATTTAGGGTTTTTTTTGGTTTTTTGTTACTCTGTGTTCAAATCCATGAAGATTTGTGTTTGTTTGTGGTTCTGGTTGCTCTCTCGCTCTCTCTCTCTCTCATCGATTTTGGTTTGTGGTTCAAAGTCTGCAATTATGTTCCCAAAAGCTGTGTTTACACTCTCAAAAGTAAATAATACAAACACTAAAAAATTTGCTGAAATGCTACCCGTGAATTATCACATTTCCTCTTAACTTGGCTTTGGGGCAAAAAAATAAAGGGGCAGATTTGTAGGGCAAATTATATGTTGGACCGTTTAAGTATGCAAATCCTTAATTTGTAATTGTTGACTTTTGTCAAGGTTGGAGTATTGCTTGCTCAGATTGGAGTATTTTCTTTTGTTCTTTTAAGCCGTGACTCAAGTCTTCATCTAGCACAGACACACATTCTTAAGGCATGTATGTTGATGTCTGTAATGTAGATCCCACTTTCATTTACTTTATCTTTTATTGGTAATATGAATGGCATACTTATAATGTTGCTAGCACTGGGCCAATTATTTCTTGCACAAATTCCGGAGAGTAGTTGTGTGTAATGTTTGGTGGACAACATGGCAGGCAACCAGCCATGTTGATAAATTTTCAACTCAGAGACATTAATCTAATAGTTATGATCTTGATCTTGCTCTTGCTATTTTTCACAGATAATTTGTACTTATGGCAATTGATTTGGTCACAGAGTTGTTCAGCACTTGCAAACTGAATCGTTGATTTCAATATTAAAGCCTGGAATTATCATTTTTTATAACAGTGTATGAAAAATCATGTAAAATATGAATAATCACAAGTAACCACTTCCTCTGCAAAATAGAAATGGTTGGGGGGCCTTAACAGATTTGTTAGAGTTTTTTTTTTTTTTTTTTTTTTAATATTGTTTTTAGGTTCACATTTTTAAAAATGTTTTTGGTCCTTTTTTTTTTGCTTAATTGGCTAGTTTTGATTGTAATATCATACATTAGTCAAAGAAAAATGAAAACAACGAAAACAAATTTAGAGGGCATTTAGTTAGTCTGATCCTTTTGGATGAAAACAATGAAACTGCAGGGGAATATTGGATGAATATGGAATGCATAACTAATTCAATGAAAACAATGAAACTGTAGTTTTGATTTATGGATGAATATGGAATGAAAACAATGAAAACAAATTTATGGGTTCACGTTTTTATTCCAAACTTTTGTTTCTACCTGAAGCTGTTAAACTGCAGGGGTTATTTTAAACTAAAATACTATTAGTATAACTTATAAGTTTAACATTATTACTATTAGTTTAACATTATTCTGATTGATTTTTATTCTTAAATTAGGTTATAAATTATTTTTTATAAATTATTTTTCAGTATTACTAAAATTATTTTTACTATTAGTTTGGGGCATGATGATTGACCTTTAAGAAGTGAAAAATGAGAAATTTCATAGTTGTTCACTGAAAACCCCATTGACACAAGTTGTTATTCTTATTATTTTTAATATTCGTAACACCTGTAATTATATATCATCATGGTCGGTCTCGTCATTTTAAAAAATGATAGTAAGTGTTACATATAGTACACATGACATTGCTAATTTTGTTGGACCAACATATGGGCTTGAAAGGCATTGGATTATCTCAAACTTCTTAGTGCTTAGGTGTGAATGCCTTTATTAATTTTACCTTTCTCATTAAGAAATGCCTTTTCCAAATGAGGATTTGGATTCAATTTTTCCTAATTAATGCAGAGGCATGTCATCCTCTAGTAACTATTATTCTAATGGTGAGAGCTTCGACTTGAGGTATGAGCCTTTGAAATGTGATTGTGGGCTAAGAGCTGCCATAAGGGTTACCGAGTCTGACAAGCCATCTAAATGGAGACTATATTTCATTTGTGAGAAGAGAAATTGTCAATTTTGGAGGTGGTGTACCCCAAAATCTATAACAATGTTAGAGAGGCTGAGGAACGAGAGCATGCTTGATCAAAATCAAAATATGGAGACTGTAGGACTAAAAGTGAAGAACCAAATGCTTGAGCAATCCAATGCTTTCATGAAGTAGCTTGTTGTGGGTATGCTCACAATTTGTATTGTTATGTCAGTTGCATTACTCTTCAAATGATGATAGGTGCCATTTGGAGATACCCCATGTTTTTGTGCTAATGTAGTTTACTATGAACTATTGTACTAAGCTTTGTAATTGTTGAATGTTGACGTAGTTGCCATGTATGGTTGTTTTGGTTGGGATCTACCTGTTCTAATGCAAGCACTGATGAATGAGTTTGTTTTAAATGTTTTTTTTTTTTCTTTCATAGAATGAGTAACCAAGACGAAACACAGTCTCAAAATAGGAACAATAAGGGAAAATCAAGTCAAGTACCATCCGTTAAAGCTCATTGGGATGCAAAATCAAATGAAATTTTTATTAAGCTTTGTGTTGAGCAAGTCAAGGTTGGACATAGACCTGGTACACACTTAGATAGGGTGGGTTGGGAAAATGTCATAAGTAAGTTTAAAAGTATGACTGGAAAAGCATACCAACGATTACAAATGAAAAATCATTGGGATGTTTTGAAAAAAGATTGGCTTTTATGGAATAATCTGTTAAGAGGCGAGACAGCATTAGGCCGTGATACATTGACTGGAGCTATATTTGCATCTGATGAGTGATGGACTTTGAAATTGGAGGTACGTGAATTGCTTAATGTACATTTTGTTTGTTTTTAGTTTAAATACACCAAATTTTGTTACTTGAAATTGTTACATTTTTCTTTGTAATTGTTGCAGAGGTATCCTGATGCTGCTAAATTCCGGCGTATGCCGTTGCAATTCGCTAACGACTGAGACATACTATTCTCAGATGCAACTGCTATAGGAGAATGGGCATACACTCCTAGCTCAGGGGTAATGCCTCAGACTGATGAGACGCCGGAGGAATTTCTTACCCCACATGATGCTGAATTTCGTGATGATGCTGATTTGGAGATGGTTCATCCTTCCGAGTTAAACAAAAAACGGTCAGCAAACACTAATACTCCATCAACCAAGAGCAAGACAAAGAAGAAAGTTACTGGTGCAGCTCTGCTGAACAAGACACTTGATCGTATAGTTAATGTCATTGAGTCATCTTCAGCAACTTCAACACAGACCTCATCAAGATATCCTTCAATTGCAGAATGTTTGGCGAAGTTGGAAAGCATCCCTGGTGTGTCCCCGGATGATGAGCTATATGTATGGGCTGCCAGATTGTTCTTACGAGACAAGCGTCGTGAGTGCTTTATGAGTCTTCCAATGGATGAAGTTCGATTGAGGTTTCTAAAGTTGGAGATTGAGATGGAGAAGACCACCACAGGTTATCACGGCTAGTTGTTTTTTACTTTATTTGTTGGACTTTGATGGATATTTATTGACTATGTTGGACTTTTATTATTAATATTTGACTATGTTGGACTTTGATTAATATTGAAAAATGTTGGGACTTTTATTATTAATATTTGACTATGTTGGACTTTGATTAATATTGAAAAATGTTGGACTTTTCATAGTTGAATGGTAGGTAAATAGTTGACTAGTTGAATGTTAGTTGAATAGTTGAAATGTTAGTTGAATAGTTGAATGGTTGGTTTCAATTTTGAATTGAATGGTAGGTGAATGGTTGTTTTTTTTTTTATATATATGTACATGTTTTCCAGGTGGTGTGTTCATTTTACAGCTGTTTGTGGTGTGTTCAACTTGGTGGTGTGTTTTCTTTGTGGTGTGTTCAACTTTATTTTCCAGGCGGTGTGTTCAACTTTAATAGTCAACTGTTGTGTTCATTAAGGTATCATTTTACAAAGTTCAATTTGTTTGCTGTTTGGAACAGTTTACAAAGTTCAATTAGTTTGAATTTTAATAATAATTCTAAAACTCTAAAACTCGTTAAATGATAATTCTGTCAAAGTTCAAATGCTAATTCTGTCAAAGTTCAAATGATAAATGATAATTCTGTTTGAATTTACAAAGTTCAATTTGCATTACTTGCTGTTTGTAACTTCTGATAAATGAAGTGAAGAAGCCGAAAAATGAAGTTCCGATAAATGAAGTTCAATTTGCATTAGCCCAGATGAAGAGGTAAGGCCAATAATAGTCTAGTAGATATTGCTAATTTTACATCTGTTTTTTCATTTATTTCTTTTACTCAAAAAAGTGTTTGGAATTTCATTCTGATTAATTTTAAAATAATGTAAATTTGTCCTACATATACTAAATAAGAAATATTAAACCTAAGCCCTCAGGTGGATTTAAGCTTCTTTTTTTTTTAAAATTTTAAAGTTGATTAAATCCATTCATAGATAAATAATGGATGACAGAAAATTATTCTATAGTGCATTAAGAGCTATGGAATAAATAATCTCCCATATTCCAACCATCTTGACTTTTTTTTATTTTATTTTATTAAAAAGGATTAGTAGCTCTATTCTTTAATAACTTTGAAATCTGTGACTGTAAATGAATATAATAGTAACTAAGCCTTTTAATGGCACTACAACATATAAGACTTTTGGCGACCAATTATTTTGGTCGCTAAAACCATTATTTTGGTCTCTAAATAATTTTTGTGACAAAATTAAATTTGTCACTAAAAAAGTCACTAAAAGTGCGTCTAGAAAAGTCTTTAGTGACGAATTTTTGAAAATGTCACTGAAAATGACAATTAGCGACCAATTTTATATTGTCACAAAATGTTTGATTTTACAAGACTAAACATTTAGTCGCTAATACTTCGTCACAAAATATCCCAATTTGGTCACGAAAAACAAAATAATGACATTTTTAACGACAACTATATTTGGTCGCTAAAAGACAAATAACTTTCTCTACTACACTTTTTCGTCGCTAAAAATCAAAGTTGGGATAGCTAAAAATGCACAAAAGTTAAATGTCATCCAATCATACAAAAAAGAAAAAAATTGACATCTACACATCAAAGACACTCCATTCCCAAATCATAATGAGTACATAGAAAGTAAAATTTTACAAAAATTAAAATTCAAAGTTTCCAAAATGTTTGATTCTGCTTTCAAAAAACTTTCAAAAATTGACATATCAAGTTGCAATCTCAAACTAGTATCCTTGTCAACTGGTATGTCATCACTTATCCTGAAATGGTACAACAATTGATATCCAATTCTTTACATATTTTTGAAGGACCTGCAGAATAAGATAATGATTAGAAGATTATACACTTCTACATCTTAAAGAAACACCAGTTCACATTGTCACATTCTCAACTTTTTAAATATACAAGGATCATTCACCTAATTAAGAAACTCATTTTTTACTTATATTTTTTAAGAACAGGGAATTTGCTAAAGTTATTGATAAGCTTACATGAATATTTCAAACTAACTGAAGTATGCATGTCAGATGTGCCAAACAACTTGAATACTTCCAAATGTGTAGAAATATAAACATGTTGAGGTTAGGTAGTAAATTATTTAAATTATTTTGCAAAGAAATATTACTAACCAAAGATGATCCATCTCACTGGGGGGAAAAAATTTGAAGATTGTTTACCTGTGTTGCTGATAGTGATTTCCTCGCTAGTTCTTTCAGAATAAGGTGTACCTAAGGAAGAAAAGAAATAGAAACTAATCAATGATAAGAACTAAAATAAACTAGGATTTATATTTGAAGATGATGCTCTAGAAAGAACTAAAATGTAAATAGCAATTACATTTCTTAGATCAAAGCTATGTATTGAGAGACATTGCAAGTAAATTGACCCTTTTTGGTTTTTCCTTTTCCTTTGAGAAGACGTGACCCAAACTAGACATACGAAAAATACCTTAACTCTCTCCTCTTCATTAGTGTCCATAATATATGCCATATACCTAGGACATAGAATAAACATGATCAAAAGGCACAATTAAATAAAATAAGGAACCATCCATGTCATAATCATTAGATATTCAAATGCTAGAAACGATACTTCTCCCTTAGCTTTCTTGTAACAATATATTGGTACCCATTAAAACAATTAATCAATAAACTAAATTTAAGCCAACATAAATGCAAACCTCTCTCATAAATACTTCTCCCTTGTTTTCCTGCTGATCCAGACTCGGCATACCTATTCCTTATTGCTTCCTCATGAAATTCTATGGGCAGTTCAATTGTATACAACTTTGAATATCTTGCAGTTCTTGAATATCCTTATTGTAGCAGCGTGAGATCTAGGGGCAGAGAGGATTTGAATGGATGAGTTTTACATGTTTACTACTATCTCAGACCCTAATGAGGGCTCCTCACCGACACTCAATTATGAAAATTGGAAAAAAAACTACTATAACACTAAGGAAAAAATATTGAGATAGTATACACATATTTGCAAGCCACTCCCCACATAGAACTTAGCATAACAGAATAATATTGCGAATGTTGCTAGAAAATGTGCTTAGTCCTTATCAAGCTTACCATTGTAGGACGCAATGCCAATAATGTAAAAAGCCTACCTCAGCATCTCCCTTAACTAATAATTTGTAAAGAGCATTAGGACCAGAAAAAGATTTCCAATGCATAAATGGGCAAAGGATAGAAAATTCAGCTACTGTTCATGCAACTTACGCGGTGTTATAGAACGTCCTCACCCACACACACCAATAATAATAATGGTAATATTGTCTCCTTCCCGTAGTTATACTCTTAGATTATCTAAAGTAGCATTGCATCAGCTTTCTTTTCTTTCTTCCTTGCTCTTTTCCAATACACATTGCTTATGTTGTAATAATTTCAATATAGTTTTCCATTCCTTCTATGAAATTTTAATTTTCCATGCTCTTTTTCAAATTTTAACATTCAGTTCTTTTTCAAAAAAGAATTGAAACAAGAATTATTTAGATGATCCCAAATAATGGAGACAAGCCTTTGTTTTGTTGAATAGTCTTTTTTTTTACTTTTGATAGGCATTTGGTTATTTTCTGAAAACTTCTAGAGCAGAAAATCTGTGAATCTATCCTATAAGTTTTATGATAAAGTAGTATGGTACTAATGAATCTGTAAGTAAAGAGAGTCTGGTTTTATTCATGTACAAGCCAACATTTTTGGCTTGAATTATAACTCTACCCTTAATTTTTCATTGTTCTATATGTGAGTAATGAATGATGCTTTTATTAAAATAAAAAGAACACTAACAAAAGATGCTTTGTATCTTTTATGTTTAGTATATACAAGGCTGCTTCTCTTATTGCATTCTAATATAAGCTTATAAATTCATATCCAAGCGAAAGAGTGTATGATATTGGTGACAGAATTCAAGCAATTTCTAGCATAAAAATAAAAACATAGAATACAGAGGAATACAAAATTTCAAATTCAAGCAATTTGAATGAACACAAAGGAGTATATATATAGATATGTACATGTATATATGTTGTGTCTGTGGAGAGAGAGAGCGAGAGAGATTGAAAACACACCAAATCGCTATTGAATCCAAATTACTACGATCTCTGTTAGAAACCAAATCGATTTACTCAAACTTATATATATCTACAAAAAATTTGAAGCAAATGAAGAATAAATGATATAAGATCTCAGAATATGTGTATATGTGTGTGTGTGTAGCTAAAAAAAATGATAGAAAATCTCAGAAAATTGTGCATCAAGATGAAGATCTCAGCAGCCATGAAAACCATTGATTTACCTTCCGATTGAAGCCAAAGAACTCAGATCTTCAACGATCGATTCGGATTGAAGCTGAGATCTTAATCGATTCGAATTGAAGTTACAATAGGTAAGATCGATTGAAGCTGAGATCAGTACAATGGATTCGAATTGAAGTAAAGATCGATTCGGATATGAGGCGGCACAAAGATCGATTCAGACTGAAGCTAATGATCGATCGAAGTTGAAGATTGATTGAGTCAGAGTCCTAGACAGAGGAAACAACTGAGATCGATTAAGTCCTAGTGAAGATCAATTCTTATATCTCGTATTTGACGACCTTTAGCAACCAAACTAATTTGTCTCCAGCTTTTACCCACCTCAAACGCACGGGTCAAGTATCTACGTGAACATACGCGTTAATTTTTTTGGTCCTTAAAAGTCTCTAGACAATTTTTTTGGGCCTATCATAAAGAAATACAGTGTATTCTTATAATTTTCTTTTAAAACTTATTTTTGTCCCTAAATGATGATTTTTAGAGACTAAATTCAATTAATCTCTAAATATTAGTCTCTAAATCACTATTTTCTTGTAGTGTGGGTAGGTATTTTAGAGATGAATAACAGTGATAGCGAATGGAATGATGATTACCATGATGAAGATACTGAAAATGAAGGCAGCACATTGGAAACTCAACAACATAACATGCTCTTAGCTACGGCGGCAACAGTTGCAGTGACATATGTGACAAATTATTTGGTAAAAGAACCATGTAGGACATCTAGTTTAACATGGGGGAAGTGGATGGTAGAATTACAAGAGGGGAATCGGACAAGAATATTTGAAAATTTTCGAATGGAAAGAGAGGTATTTTATCAATTGTGTGATTTGTTACATACAAAGTATGGCCTTGAAACTGGACGAAAAGTCTCGGTTCAGGAGCAAGTTGCAATATTTTTGTATATTGTTGGCGGTGACATACGAAACAGAAATGCCCAAGAAAGATTTCAACATTCTGGCGAGACTATTTCAAAATATTTCAAGAATGTGTTAAAAGCTGTTACAAGGATGTCTATTGATTGGGTAAAGCCTCAACCGAGAAATGGTGTGCATCCATATATTCGAAGGAAGAACAAATATTATCCTCATTTCAAGGTAAAAAAATGATTACAAGTGGAACTTCGGTATTACATATAATAATGCTGGTCGGATATTTCTAATAATTTGTGACTAAAAATAATTTTATGAACTATTTTGTAATAGGATTGTATTGAAGCAATTGACGGAACACACATCAAAGCATATATATCTCCAGATAAGCAACCTCGTTTAATAGGTAGAAATGGGTATGCAACTCAAAACATAATGGCCGCATGTGACTTTGATATGTGTTTCACCTTTTGCTTATCAGGATGGGAAGGAAGTGCACACGATACTCGGATCTTCTTGGATACAATTAGGAATCCTAGTTATAATTTTCCAAAACCACAAGGAGGTAACTGTTTTATATTTTATTGCTATAGTAGATGCACTACACTCACATCTTCATATTTATTTTACATTTATAATTGCTTACTTTAATTTCATTTTGCAATTTTAAAATAGATGAGTTTTACTTGGTGGATGCTGGGTATCCAAACATGAAAGGATATCTTGCACCTTACAAAGGAGAGAGATATCATCTAGCTCAATTTGAACATGGTCAACCCCCTCAAAATGCACAAGAAAAATTCAACCAAGCACATTCATCACTTAGAAGTGTAATAGAAAGAACGTTTGGGGTTTGGAAAGCAAGATGGCCAATGATAAAGGATATCCCACCAAACTACAGTTGGGCGACCCAAGTCAAACTTGTTTGTGCAACAATGGCAATTCATAATTTCATCCGACGCAGTGAGTTCCGCGATATTGTATTTGACTCTTATGATAGATTCGCGGATTATGTGCCTAATGAAGAGGAAGGATCTTCATCTCAACAAGCACGCTATGGAAATGATGTTGACAGTGATGACACTGAGATGGAAATGAGGAGACATAATATTTGTATGTCAATTTGCCGACGAAATTAGGAGATCTTTAAATATGTATGAAGTTTTAATTTTATTGCTTTAATAGTAATTTCTTGTATTTTTATTGCAATAAACATTTTTTTGTTTCCTTTTCAACTCAATATTATTACAAAAAACATTTAAAAAATTAAAAAAAAAAGTAAGAAAATAAATTTGAGGTCATGAAATGTACAAAATTAGGTACTAATTAATTAACTTCCATTAATGAAATAACTTTTTCACAATTTAAAGAAAAGAAAATGACAAAATTAAAAATTTTCTGTTCATAAGGGCAAAAAGGACAATTATATAGCAAAAAGTTATTTTACAGCTTATTTACCAAACACTACTCTGCTGCTTAAATCTATAATCCCACAGTTACACCAAACAGGTTACCAGCTTATACTCACAGCTATAAGGTATAATCTGTTAAGATATAATCTATAATCACTTTCCAACAAGTCTAAATATGTAATGAATTAATAAATTAAACAAAATTAACAAAAAGAAAGAAGAGAAGAAAAAAAAATGAAGAAAAAGGAAAAAATCAACAATTTTTATATTGGTAGTCAATATTAATAAATTAATATTGTATATTTTTGTAATGAATTAATTATTAATTGATACTAATTAATAACAGTTGTTGATTATTAATATTAATTGATACTAATAAAAATTAATTATTAATTTTAATTGATACTAATTAATAATCAAAAATGCTAGAGGCCCCAAAAATTCTACCAAAAGTTTTACCAAAGGTCTCACACCTTGGTAAAACTTTTGGTAGAATTTTTGGGGCCTCTAGCATTACTCATTAATAATTTTAGTATTAATTGAGACTAATTGAGCCATTAATTGATACTAATTAATAATTTTAGTATTAATTGAGACTAATTAAGCCATTAATTGATACTAATTAATAATTTTAGTATTAATTGATACTAATTAAGCAATTAATTGATACTAATTAATTTATAATGGAAAAAAATTGTTACAATAATACTTTCATTACATTTTTATCAAATGTATCAATTTTTATATTAATTGATACTAATTAATACTAATTATATTAACTTTTATTAATGAAATAATTTTTTAAAATTAAAACTAAAAAAAATGACAAAATTATCATTTTTATATCATATAAGGTCAAAAAGGACAATTATATAGTAAAAAGCTATTTTACAGTTTATCAACCAAATATTACTCTGCTACTTAAATTCATAATCCTATAACTGCACCAAACCAGTTAATAGCTTATTTTCATGGTTATAAGCTATAATCTATAATCATTTTTCCACAGCTCTACTAAACGGGACCTATATATATATATATATATATATATCATTACTCATATTTAAATATTAAAGTCATACTCCTGATTACACAAGTATATATTAATTTTTTGTATAAAAAATTTATTTATTTAACATTTTAAACCTTTTATTTCCTCATTATC
Source organism: Camellia sinensis (assembly GCF_055761805.1). NCBI lineage: Eukaryota > Viridiplantae > Streptophyta > Magnoliopsida > Ericales > Theaceae > Camellia > Camellia sinensis. The sequence continues at coordinate 9,572,876 of NC_138968.1, forward strand.
AACCACTTTGTTATGGGGCAAATTTTGCCTTGTGTCAAATACTATAAACAAGAAAATTATTGGCGACCATTAGCTACTATGGCATATACACTGCATGCTTCTTTTTTGTGAAAAAAATAACCTTTTAAATGTCGAAAAGCAAATGGTGGAAAACGAAAGGGTCAAGAAAAATAGATAAAAATGTAATACGAAGAGGGTATTTTGTGTTTGTTAATATAATACATTTATTGTCTTATTTATTTCTATGATAGTGGAGGTTTTTAATCGTATTTAATGCATTCTTAACAAGTATTGTAAAGACACTTGTTAATAAAACTCATAACAGAAATAGTAGTGTTATATGTACTAATTAATGTGAAATTTTTTGGAGTACTTTCAATTAATCACAAGCACCATTGCCCCCATATTATCTCCTCATCACCCAACACATAAATGTAATCCCCACTCTCTCAACTAATGAGAGAAGATGAAGGTATCACATAGCACCTACCCTTTTTGCACACAAAAATTTCTCAATTAATGTACATTATCTGTTAGCATACTAGCTAATACATTATCCTCCATACCCTTCTATACTTTAATAAGACAATTAATGGATATGACTTTCTTCTATACTTTTATCCTCCATACTCTTCTATACTTTAATAATCTAAATCATTCATCTTGTAATCCCAACAATTTGGATGAGTTAAGTAAAAAATTAGTTGTGGAGAAGTGGTTTTGGAAATACTCTTCAGATCTTGGGAGATGTTAGTGATCCTCAGCTAGTCACTTGAAAAGATACAAACACTCGAGTCGGGGGTGCCGGACTTAGCTCTCCGACGGATAAGTTAGTTTAGACACTCAAAATAGCTTGTCTACTAAGTTTCGTGAAGTGATTTTTACATACCTTTCTATAACTGTTGTTCCTGTATTTATACCTGTTCTTTTTTATCCTCCGGGCTAGGGCCTACTTTTTAACCATTGTCCTTTCTTTTATTCGGCCCTAAGGACTTACACTTATTCGGCACATATATTATATTCGGCTCCCCACTCTCGTAGGATATAGCCGATTAATATCAGTCTTCCAATGGTACGCACCATCTGATTTTTCCATGTATTCGGCCCCCACATTAGTTTTATTGGATAACACTAGATACATGAACAAATTATATATTACTTTTTAAAATGAATAATAATTGTGAGTTTAAATTTAAATCTTTAATTCTCTAAAATAAAAAGTTATTTGCTTATACATTTATTGATATTTGATGAAATTGATTTTTTTATACCAATGATAGTTATTTTGAGATTTACAAAATGAACGATTTAAATGATAAAATAATATGAATCTTGAATGAAATCTAAAAATCAAAATAGGGAGCCTTATTTATAAGTCTTTTTTCAGACACTTATGCTAGGTTAAGTCATGTGTAATTTCTTATAGAGACTCAAGTCCTATTTAGATAAGAATGTATTGCACAAGATCCTATATAAACGTAACGTGACGTGACATTTACATAAACGTAACGTGACGTGACATTTACATAAACGTAACGTGACACCTATATAAACGTAACGTGACACCTATACGTAAAGTGACACCTACATAAACGTAACGTGACACCTACATAAACGTAACGTAACTGTTGGCTTTTTGGCTTTTCGAAGGGTATTGTTGTAAATGTGAGCGTGCCAGCAAAGATCAATCAGTCCTTACAGAAATTGTGATTGCCAACCAATTATCAGACGATTGTGTTTTAGTTCTTTTCAGCCTCAATGAAGAGGACTTTTACTGGTGGCTTGACTTAGGAGAAATTAAGAGAAATAACAGTAATATGAAGAACAATTGAAGTATTTCATAAAAATGAACACTTACAATGGTCCAAACTCAGCCTCGGAGAGGTTTACAACAGCAATCTACTTGAATCTACTTGAAGCTACTCCTATGAATCGAAGTGCAGTGCGGGTATTTAAGGTGCAGGTATTTAAAGAACAGGTATTTAAAGAACAGGTATTTAAAGACTGGAAATGTAAAAAACTGGAAAAGAAAATATATGAAGTAAATGACTGATTTGTATGATCTGAGTTCGGTCCCCTTTTTCTGGGGGCTGCCCTGCTATTTATACTCGTCAGTGATGACCTTCGAACTGCACTTCGAACCGTCGAACTGCTCCTCCATGATCGCTGATCATGCTTCCTTACAAGTAGCTCCATTATGCCATTACTGGCAGTTGAGCTTCCCTCTTGTACTTGAATTTGAATATGAGTAACCGTTGAAAATATGTCATCTTGCATCCCGTTATTGATCTAGTGTTACTCAGATCATGTGAGGACCAATATTTATTGCCACGTGTACGATCAGGATTAAAGGCTTGAATAACCTTCCTTTATTACCCTTACTCTGCCACGTGTCGAACTGTAACTGGCTTTTACAAAATATGTAGCCAACATTACCCCCCGCACTAATATACCCAATACTTGGTGATATTAGTAGATTACAGTTTTCCCGCGCCTCTAGAACGTGTATGGAGTCCAAATTCTGGAAACACAACCGTCATCCATTTGGTGATCATTTGCATTAACTCGTCGAACATCCCAATACCTTAGTATTCGAACAGGCTATGGCTGCATCAACTTCCCTTACTACTGATCAAGCATATGAAGAGCCTTTGAGTGATGTTATTCCCCCTCGAAAGAACCTCCACGCATTCATTAGCCACCTTTACCCGCCCTTCTCTATTCAGGTAATGGAGGCTTTTGCAGATTATAAACCTTTGGACTACGAACACATTGTCTTTAATCCCTTGGTTTACAAACTTACAGATACAAAGAGTTCTTCCCCTAAGCTCCCTTTGTATTTTGACCGAACTACTCTCAAGCCTTTGCTTCGACAAGTTGCAAATATGGACTTAGGAAACTCTTCTTCACAGACCTCTGCATGGGATGAAGCTGTAACCTCTTCACCCTCTGGGGCTTCTGGCTGGACAAGCTGGTCGACTCCTGAGACTTATGATTTAAGAGAGCGAATCAATCACCATTTTGTTGAGTTTACCGACCCCTTGGAGTTTCCCTCCTACGCTCGAAGCTCAGTGGTCTACCCTTATGTGCCCATTGACCTTCGACGTAGCTTGGAAGAGACTCTGCTTGTGGCTTGGTATACTTCTTCCATGCCTACAAAGATAATGTACCCTGCCCAGCGCCCAGAAGAAGCACAAGGGTACACCCCTTCATTCTTAGCCAAGAAGGCGAAGATTTGTTCTTCTGATTGGCTTGATTACATTAATGCCTTTGTTCCTTCTGCTCCCGTGCCATCTCCCATGATAGAGGCATCCACACCCTCTTCTGCATCTTCTGAGATAGAAACATCTGCTCCCTCCCCTTTGTCTTCTGAAGCAGAGCCATCTACTCTCTTCCCATCTTCCGAAGCAGGACCATCTTCTCCTTCTCTTTCTCCCATTCTTTCCTGGACAGAGAAATTAAGACTTGCCCTTCCAATGGACAAAGTTTTTCCACCTTACCAACCTCCGTCACCCCCTTCTCCAGCCGAGCGAAAGCAAGCTCAACTTTTGCTCGCGGCTTTTTCCCACATGCCCTTCAATGTTCTTGAGGATGACACTCCTCTTGAGAACTTTCGATGGGCTTGTGATGTCCTGACTAGGGGTTATGTCCTCAACCCTCTTGCCCAAGCAGAGCTTCATTTATTTTTGGACCAACTCCCAGTACTCCTCTACTGGCATCGGAATTCAAAGATCACCATCCAATCTCTGGATCAACTTTTATCTCTCTGAATTCATGCCCAGTATGAAGCAGAGAATTTTATCGAAGAGTTCGATGACTTCAAGAATAAAGATTCTGCGTACTGGGATGATTTGGTTGTAGATGAATTGGAACAAAAATCGAGGGAAGAGGCTTTCGAAATAAAGGCTGAAGAACTTTATTATGAAGTGAGAGCTCATCAGCTTATGCAACCAACTTTAGAAGAGATAGAAGAAATAATAAGGAAAGAACAGAAATTTATTGACCATTGCTGGACAAAATTTCATGACCTTGTTATTTATTCTATTCCTTATTTTTATGAACTTGAATTTGTACCCAGATAGGGTTACTTAATGCAATCATCTTGGCTTTAATATAAACAAAGTCTTTCTGTACTTAACACTGTTTGACTCTGTTTCCTTTCATTTCTAAAAGCTAACTCATAACTCCGAATTGAACAATCTCATCCTTCGAGTCAATTGTTTTAATGAAGTACTAAAAGAACCAACATGTCTTATTCCAATTTATGGAGTAAAATTGACAATTCTGGCCGATATCAAACAATTGGTTTTGATGCTTCGAACAGTGTTTCTTACCCCTCAGAACCAATTACAACCAACACATGGTCATGGTTAATATAATCAATCAATTTCAAATTAACCATTTTTCTTTCGAAGATATGTACAAAAAACCAAAAATTGGTTTTGATGCTTCGAACAGTGTTTCTCATACTCAGAGAATACTAGGGTTTGCTCCGAAGGTCGTTACTTTGATTCATAATCCCTAAACAGGTCTTTAAACCCTTCGAAATAGACCAATAATCAAGCAATTTAGCACCTTTAAGCATATAATGGGCTTCGAAGCCGGCTTATATATTTCGAAGCCGTTGTTATTTGATTTTTTGACGCCAACATCTTGTCTTCGAAGCCAAATATTTCATTTCGAAGATGGCCCCAATCCCGGAATAAGCTCTTCCCTCCAAAACTATCAATATTGGAAGAGATTCCTCGCATTCGTACTTTTAGTACTTAACGACTTATGGGGTATAATTTCGGACACAAAGATTTTAAAACCCTCTCGTTTCGTGTTCCGAAATCTCTTGCCTTTTACAAACCCTTCTCTCTACTGGTTCCTCTTTACTTCGGTCTTCATCTTCTGAAGAGTGTATCATCAATGGCTTCTTCTTCACCAAAAGTGCCAACCTCAGAGCGCGTATGTTCGTCTTTAGCTTTGAAGAGGCTTATTGACGCAGAATGTAAGAAGTACAAGGCTGGAGAGAAAAGCGCTATCGATGGGCGTATCTTCGTCCATCGTCATCATGAGCAGCAGAACTACGTGCTCGGACCAATTTTCAAGGAAGTCCTTACTGAGCTTCCAACCTTTTATCCGCGTCTGGTGGACCAACGTCTCCTTTATGAAGATGTCCTTGACTGGAAGAACTGGAGAAGTAATCGTCCTCATCGATGCTGGCCCACGATAAGACCGGAATGGCAAGAATGGTATGATCGGATCATTCCTGCTAAGACACTGGACCTCCAAGAGCTCTGCCTCCTCGATGCTCTTCGACTATCTAGGGTAACTATCCCGGAGGACCCTTTCCTAGTTCCTACTGCTTTGTGCTTTTGGAATCCCGTCTTCAATTTCTTTCAATTTAGATGTGGGATGATGGCCCCCACTGTTCTTGATATTTGCCATCTATTAGGAGTATCCCCCATTGGTACCCCCATCACACCAGATTTTCCTGACTTAGCAGTCCCTTTCTCCCTCCCCTCTCTTAATTCATCTTACAGTGATTTTGTTAGAGCCGAGAATAAAAGAATGGGTCTAGTAACTGATAGGGAATTCTTTTCCTTTTTATTATATTGGCTTTGCAAATTTCTTTTCTGCACCTCCTCCCAAAGAATCATGCCTGAATTTGCTCCTCTTGCCAAAGCCTTGGTTTTGCAGAAAATAGTAGCCTTAGCCCCATACATTCTGGGTCATGTATATAGAGTTTGTTCCCTCTTTTGTGAGAAACCCCTAGATGCTAATCAAGGGGGGCCATTTTGGATCCTTCAGCTTTGGCTCTTTGCCTATTTTACTGAACTACAATCCAAATGCCTTAAATTTTCTGGGCTACACTCTCTCACTCATGGCATAAAACTAGCCAATGCTTCACTTTATCCGGCTACTTTTTCCTTTTATTTCTCCTTCTTTTATCAACTACCAGCTGCTCTTCCTGATCAACGTTTCCGTCCCTTCGAAGCTAGCATAGGTCCAGCCTGGTTGAATCACTTTCTCAGTGACAGGCTTTGTGCCTTGCCTATTCATAAAGATATGTGGGCTTCCCTACTGATCCCTAGAGAACTGTTTATTGGGACCACCAACCCCAGAGCCTATAAATGCATAGCTGAGCCTTATTGTCCTGCTCAATTTGCTAGACAATTTGGCCTCACACAAGGAGTTCCAATACCTCTATGCAGCAACACCAACCTAACTCTGACCAAGAGAGATTTGAAGGTTCGAAAGTCAAGGCTAGAAGAGGCAACCTTCAAGTTTATGGATGATCTGGCCACTTTTGAGTACATCCCTTTCATTCCTCGAAGCACCTTTTTGAAGAGATATCAGAGTTGGTGGGTGAGTAATATGGAAGTTTATTTGGTTGAAGGTGATCAAAAACAAAAGAAGCAGAGACTGCTTGAGCTTGGGAAGAAAACAATTGAGGTGCAAGAAGAAGAAAAAGAAGATGCAAAAGATCAAAAGCATGAGTCACCCTTGATGAGGAGGAAAATGGCAATTGATTTGTCCCAAAAAGAGACAACCACTAGGGAAGTAGAGGAGGAGGTTATTCTTAAGGAATCCGAACCTCAGGCTGAAGGAGTTGAGAAAACAATTGAGGAGCAGACAATGCCAATTCAAAGAAAAAAGAGAAGAAAGATCACTGTCTCTTCTTCTGAGTTTGATATCTCTCCTTCCAACTTTGATGAGGATTCTGATTCTGAGACAATTGCCCAAGCCATAGGAAAGAGAAGGAAAATGACTGCTTCAACTACTGCTTTGATTGAAGATCCCCTTCATGAGGCAGCCGCCAAGGCCGTGGAACAAGAACATTCCAAAGCCATAGTCGTCTTTGAAAGGGCTGAGAAAAGACGGCAACAACAAATTTTAAGAGAGAGAGCTGCTGTTGCTGATGCATTGCAAAGGGAACTAGCCAGAAAACAACGGACTGCTGGACACTATTTCCTCCGCAGTTCTCCCATCAGTACCAGTGCCTCTGAAACAAGTAATTTCTTTCATACCTCTGCTGTTTTTTACTTTGTCAACTTGTGGTATTGAAGTTTAACATTGTTCTGCATTTCTTCCTTTTGCAGCGACAACCACTGCACTCACCTTTCCAATAAGGCCTTCCTCAATTTCGGTTGAGGTTGATCAAATGCAGAATGTCAGGGTTGTTCGAATCGTACTTCCACTTCCAAAGCCTATATTTGACGTACCTTCCTTAAGTCCCAGTATTCCTGCATCTCCTTTTCTTGGATTAAAGCCATACCTCCCTTTTTTGGCTCATGACTTACCTCAGTCTACTTTTCCTTCGAGCCTTGTTCTTTTTCCGTCCTTTACAGAAACTCCAACTGCTGCTCCAATCCCAGTGGCAGTTGATTCTTCCACAGAGGACACTGGTAGCTCTTCAATTCATGGCTCATCACCAATGCCCACTTCCAGCCCCTCTTCACTTGATTTGCTGATGGCCAAGACCATAGAGGTTGCCAAAGATGCTCCATCCGTTTCTCCCATCCCTATGCAGCCCTTTGTGTCTTCCACCACAACACTCTCTATGCCCTTCATGTCAAGGGACGAGGTAGACATTTTTGAAGGAAGACTAGCTAGTCTCTTTGACATACCTTCTACCTCTCCCACCTCTACTGCTGAAGCTGAGCCATTAGCCTTGGCTGACTCCCTACTGGAAATCTTCAAGAGTTCTCCTTCCTCCAGCAACAAGCCTTTTGCACCTTCAGTAGATTTGGACATATGCTTGCAACTGTTGACTTCCTTTTCAAGGATCCCCTTCGAGGCTTTACAAAGGCCTATCATCAGGAATGGGTTCCTTCAATGCTGTAACATTGCTGAGCAGTCTGCCATGAGTGTCTCAAGTCATCTATCTCAGGCTGCAGCTACTATTGATTTTTATCTCAACATTTGCCATGTTGCTAAGACTGCGGATGAGAAGCTGGCTAAGGACCAGAGTTTTGTTTCTCAAGTGCATACTGAAGTATCAACTCTGAAAGAACAACACTCTTTTGCCTCCCACTTTCGAGTCCAACTTCTGGAGAAGAAAGCTCAGCTTGAAGAGGAGTTAGCCGTAGTAAACCAAGCCTTGGTTCGAACTGATAAGAAACTGCACATCACCAATCAAGGGCTGGCTGATCGAAAATAAGACATGGCTGTAGCTATTCAATTATTTCCTTCCCTTAGCAATAGGAAAGCTATTGTACAAAAACAATTAAAGCATTGTAATGATTTTTGGGCCAATTTGTGGCACAATGTACTTGATTCTTTATGAAAGCACAATATTTTGTATATCATTTGAACAAGCTTGTGTCTTTGCATATGGTGTTTACTCTATCCCTTGTGTTTCCCAAACGGTTGGAAAATAAGGTTTTAAATATCTGCCATTAATCTTTTTGGGATGTACATAATCATTCAAATTTCTTAAATGGTATGCTCCAAGAGGCAGAACCCTATGAATTTGATATGGTCCTTCCCAGTTAGGTGACCATTTGCCAAACTTATGGCTTTTAATCCCAATTGGGAGTATTGTCTTCCATACTAAATCACCTTCATCAAAGCCAATGTGTTTGACTTTCTTATTATAATTCTTGGCTGCTTTCTTCTTTTGGAAAAGAATGCTATTTAATGCCAAAATTCTGGCTTCATCTATACCTTCTAATTCTAAGCAAATACTTTGATGGTATTGTTCAGGATTCAATTGATCTTGACATCATACTCTCAAAGATTTAATATTAATCTCTACTGGTAAGACTGCATCATGTCCATACACCAAGGCATAGGGAGTGACTCCTGTGCTTGACCTCGGTGATGTTTTATATGCCCACAGAACATCCAATAATAGGTTATGCCAATCCCTGGGATTGTCATCCACAACCTTTTGTATTCCTTTTTTCAAAGACTTATTGGATGACTCAGCTTGACCATTAGCTTGTGCATAATAGGGTGTGGAATTAACAAGACTAATTCCAAATTCTGCCATAAACGACTTCACCATCTTCCCATCAAACACAGTTCCATTATCAACTGTTATGGTTTGCGGGATGCCAAATCTATGGATCAAATCTTTAATAAAACCAATAACCTCTGTTTGGTCTACAGCCTTGTATGGCTTAGCTTCGACCCATTTAGTGAAGTAGTCAGTGGCCACTAGAATGAAACAATGATGTTTCGAAGAAGGTGGGTGTATTTTTCCCATCATATCCATGGCCCACCCTCTGAATGGCCAAGGCTTCACTACTGCATGTAGGTCAGTTATGGGCACGTGCCTTATTGTGCCATGCTTTTGACATGCCTGACACCCCTTTGCATATTCTATGCAGTCTTTAAGGATGGTTGGCCAATAATAGGAATGCCTTCGAAGCAACCACCTCATTTTTACACCTGGTTGATGAGCACCACAGATGCCTTCATGAACCTCAACCATGGCTGTTAATGCTTCTTTCGGGCCTAGACATTCTAACAATAAGCCATCTCCCCCCCTTTTGTAGAGAGCATTACCATATATCATATATTGCATAGACTGTAATTTGACTTTTCTACTGGCCTTCGAAGATGGACCAGCCAAGTACTGCATTATTGGATGCCTCCAATCTTGTTCTTGTAAGTCGTTATGATTGACTTCCAAGATCACATTCCTTTTATTCAAAGGTTGTATTAATCTCTGATATGTTGTTTGGCTTATGTCCCTTTAGGTATTATCCCTTCTCTTGAAGTTCGAAGCTTTCTGAGCCACATCATTGTTCAAGAATCTTGGAACATGGGTTACATTTGCTATTTGAAACTGAGAAAGCAAATGTAATGCAACAACATGATACGGCAAGATACTTATGCTTTGACACTTGAAAATTCCTTTCACTTGGATAACCACCAATTGAGAATCTCCGAATATGTCAACTGCATGTACTTGTAATCCAATAAGAATCTCTAGTCCCGCAATTAAGGCTTCATATTCAGCCTGATTATTGGAACAGGTAGCTTCATCTACTCTGAAACCATGTGTGGTTTCTACCCCTTGTGGAGATCTTATTACAACACCAATTCCAATTAAACCATTGGCTTTCGACCCATCAAACCACATCTGCCATGGCTCAACATTAGCCATACCAAGCTCCATTATCTCCTGGTTCTCTGTGTGAGATGGATGATCTGCCAAAAAATTGGCTAAAACTTGCCCTTTTACTGCCCTTTGAGAGACATATTCTAGATGAAATTCTGACAAGGCAAGTATCCACTTGCCAATTCTTCCCCTCAACATTGGTCTAGATAACATATATTTAACCAAATCCGTGGTTGCAATTACCAAGACAGTTGTAGGTAAAAGATAATATCTTAATTTTATTGCAGCAAAATACAAAGCAAGACACAGCTTTTCAACAGCTGAATATTTACATTCACAAGAATTTAAAAACCTACTAAGGTAATAAATAGCTTGCTCATTGCCTTCTTCGTTGTCTTGGGCTAAGAAAGCTCCCAATGAATCCTCTGCTGCAGCTATGTACAACTTCAAGGGCTTGTTCCCCTTTGGTGGCATCAGCACTGGAGGGTTAGCCAAGTAGGCTTTGATACCTTCGAAAGCAATTTGATGCTCTGATGACCACACGAATTCTTCTTCAGCTTTCAGCCTTAACAAGGAAGAAAATACTTTAGTTTTTCCTGCAGTGTTAGAAATAAACCTTCGAAGAAAGTTAACCTGTCCAAGAAACTTCTGCAATTCTTTCTTACTTGATGGAGGCCTGGCTGCAATGATGGCTTTGGCTTTGTTCTGATCGATCTGTATTCCTTTCTTGTGTACCACATAACCCAAGAAGTTTCCAGATGATACGCCAAAGGCACATTTAAGAGGGTTGAGCTTTAATTTGAACCTTCTCATTCTTTCAAAGGCTGCTTCTAAGTGAAACAGGTGCCCTTCCATGGATTGGGATTTAACCACAATGTCATCAATATAACATTCTAAATACCCTCCAATGAGGTCATGAAAGATAGTGTTCATGGCTCTTTGATATGTAGCTCCAGCATTCTTTAGACCAAATGGCATTTTAACCCATTCAAAGGTGCCAATATTCCCAGGACATCTGAATGCTGTCTTGTGGATATCTTCCTCTGCAATGCAGATTTGGTTATAGCCGGAATGCCCATCCATCATTAACAAGACTTGGTGACCTGCTGAACTGTCTACCAGCAAGTCCACTATAGGCATAGGGTACTCATCTTTGGGAGTTGCCAGATTTAAGTTTCTGAAATCGATACATACCCTCATTTTGCCATTCTTCTTGACTACAGGCACAATATTAGATAGCCACTCGACATACCTGGCTGTTCTAATAAAACCTGCCTTAAGGAGTCTAAGGATCTCTTCCTTGACCTTCTGAATTACTTCTGGACTCATCCTCCTTGATTTCTGCTTGTAAGGCTTGAAATTAGGCTTCATGGGGAGCCTATGTTCCACTAATGACCTATCCAATCCTGGTAGTTCATTATAAGACCATGCAAAGCAATCTTTGTATTTCTTCAAAACAACCAATAGCTGGTTTCTGTCTAGAGTATTCAAATAAGCACTTATATAAGTGGGCTGTTGTACAGAACCTTCCCCTAGATTTACTTCTTCTAAAGGGTCTTGTGTCTGAGGACTTACCAAAGCCTCTTCCTTGATTTCTTCAACCTTCGAAGTAGCCTTCTTGCTTTGTTCTGCTCCTAGGTTCTTTAGTTCAACATCCTTGCCCTCCTCCTCATAGACAAAATCTGTCCATAAGGCATCCTCCTCCTGTATCTCCTGGACTTTTGTCTCAATGTCTAATGCACAATATTTCCCAAGGGTCAAAATTCTGACCTGTTGCTGTTTCTGCTTGCAGCCGAGTATCATGGCCTCCCTTTCTTGCTCCTGTACTCTCTGGACTATAGCTTCTACATCTAATGTTGAGAATTTAATCAGAGCCAAGGATGTGGCCTCCTGCTTTCACTTCTTTGCCTATAACCAGGCATCATTTTCATCCTTTAGAACGACCTCTTCATCAGCACTTTCTTGGACTAAGTGCTTCAAGTGTGTCACTTCCTCATCAGCCGTCACTTCGGCTGAACTGTCATCTTTCATCAGTATACTGAGCGGTGTCACTCCCTCAATATACAATTTAGCCTCCGCAAAGTCTGCACAGGCTATGAAGGGTTGAGGATCTGCATCGATTTCCTCTATCTCTCCATTGCCTAAAGCCATCATGATTTTCTGATGCAAGGAAGAAGGCACACATTTGTTAGTGTGGATCCAATCCCTTCCAAGTAAAGCATTATATTTAGCATTATTGTCGATTACGAAGAATGCTGTCATGCAATCCCTGGTTCCCACACTTAAATTAATGGGTAAAATCCCCTGAGCCATTTGCTTATCTCCAGCAAAACCAGTGATGGTTGTGCTGGTTGGGATCAACCTGGGATTCCTTTTCCCCAGTTTCTTCAAAGAAGATTTTGGCAACAAGTTTACTGCTGCCCCATTGTCTATTAGGACTCGATTCAGTTGTATCCCATCGAAGAAAGCCTTGATGTACAAAGGCTTAACATGTTGTGTCATGGAATTCGAGGGATACTCGAATGGATACGATAGGTTGATGCTTACCACTTCCTCGCTCTCATATTCATCTTCCATCGGGGTAACTATTTCGAAATTATCTTGCACCATACTTGCTTGTGAGTCTTCACTAGAGATCTGGACTGGATCAGCTTCCTGCCCCTCTTGATTCCCATCTCCAGCTTGGAATTCCTGTGGTAGTATGTGTACCATGTTCACTGATACTGGGGGAAACGAGCCAAACTGGATGGCTGGCTGTACCTGTTTCCCCTCTTGGTCACTTTGATCGACTTCCTCAGAAACATCCTGCATGATGCATTCTGGTATTTCATTGCTAACTGATCCCTTCGAAGGATCTCTCTCAACTGGCTCTTTAGTCAGAAACGTTTGTTCAGCCATGAAGGCTTCGAACATCTCTTCTTCCATCATTTCTTTCTTTTGGCTTGTGCCAATCTCTTCTTCTGTCTCACTATCACTCTCCATCAGAGTCTTCTCCAATCCAGATAAACTAGCCTTCTCTCTGGCCGTTAGTTCGGCATGAACCTTAGCCAATTGTTCTCGGCTGCAAACCACTTTGCTCTGTGGAACCGGCTTTGGAGCATGGTCTGACTTTGGGTTCTTCCTTCCTTCCGTTTTGACTGGTGAAGAATTTTCTCCACTTTCCTTCAGATCTTTCTGGTACTGGGTGTACCTGCGCTAAATTTTTCTCCTCTGTGATCTTGAGATGACTGGGACCATGTCTGGTTCCCTCGTCTTTGGGTGTTTAAGCAGCACCCAGTTATTCGGAGCCACCATAGGAGGCTTGATCACCCTGCCTTGGTTTACAACATCTCCATAAGCAAGCACTTCCCTAGGTTTGTTTTGCATTACAAACCAGTCTGGGACTCCAGGCACCCACGAACCTACTGATCCAGATGTAGAACTGTTTCTTTCTACCTTCAAAACCGCCTTCGAAACTGGCTGTGAAGGTAGATGCTTGTTCCTGACTTCATGTCTCGAGTCTGTTTCTGGCCTTTGATGAAAGTGGCCACTTTCAGTTCTGCGTGAGGTTAGTCTAGGAGGCCAATCCCTGGCTTTAATCCCGTAACCTGAACTCTTCCCCAATCTTCTTTCAGAATGGTTGCTTTCTACTCTGTAGTAGTTAGGTGGTCTAGACTCATACAAGGACCTCTTGCCTTTAGCATGCATTCTGTCCACTGCAGGTTCAACCATTGATGGTCGCTGTCTATCACTACCCGGATACGGCCTTTTGTTGTAAGCATTGGTTGGCTTAGAATGTCTTTGAACATCTCTGTAGTATTGCTTTCCATCAATTGGAAGTCCCCTCAACCATTTATGACTCAGTCTGCACCTGGGACACATCCTCTGCATTATAGCTGCTTCCAAGGAATTGTCATCTAGTGCTTCTTCGTCAGATTGCTCCTTCTGATGTGAGAAACCTTGTCCAATAGCTGGTGTGTTTCTAGTCTCCTTCTTAGCAGTTGTCTGGTTGGCAGTATGCATTTGCACGTTGACCTCTTCCAACTCCTGCAGAGATAGATTCTGGAAGTTTGGTACAACCACATTAACTGTGCCTTCTCCAACTTCTGGAAACGGGTTACTATCAATCCCCATGATCTTTTCTGTTTTGGTTGGGAATTTCAGACTTCCTTTCCGAATCTGTTCCTGGATCCTGTCTCGAAAAACAATGCGGTTTTTAGTCGAGTGAGACCAAGAGTTATGCCATTTACAATATATTTTTCCTTTAAGTTCATCTGGAGATGGCAGTTTTACTCCCTTTGGTAACTTAAGGAAATTGGCTGCAAGCAGATGGTCAAAAATGTCATCTGCTTTTGCCAGATCGAAAGAATACTTTCTGTGGAAATCTTTCTTTTTAAACTGCTGGTCGATGGTGGTGTCTTTACGAATCAATGCTTCACAAATTACAGGTTCTTTGCCCACAATCTCTGCTGCATCGATTTCATAATTGGGATCTCTATAATATGTCTTATACGAGGCATTATTTCGATCTTGTTCTTCTTCTAATAATGCTTCATATCTAGACACTTTATAGGTTAATTCGACCAAATCCCTGAACTCAGTTGAATCACACTTCTTTCGAAGCCTGAACTCTAAACCGTTTTGAGCCAATCTAACAAACTCTGGCTCTGGGAGAATGACTCTACATTTATTCCGAGCCCTTTTAAATCTGGCAATAAACTGAGTAGCCTTTTCCTCAGGCCTTTGACTCAATCTAGCCAAGTCCGCCATGGAAACTTCTGGCTCTGATTGGAAGAATTGGGCATGGAATGCCTCTTCTATCTGTTGCCAATTTTGAATGGACCCAGGTGTAAGGTTGGTGTACCATAGGTGTAAGGTTGGTGTACCATACGAATGCTCCTCCAGTCAGAGAATTTGGAAATAATCTCAGTTTCATATAATCATGATTAGTGAATTCACCGCATTGAGCAGCAAATCTAGCAATATGCTCTACAGTTGACTGATTTCCAGTTCCATAAAATAGAGTAAAATCTGGTATTCTGAATCCTCTTGGGTATTCATGTACCCTATCTACCCATTCTGGGTATGGTTTTCTGTATATAGGAGTCTGGACCCCCCGAGCCATTGGTCCACATATCTCCCTAACAATATCAGCAATCTGGTCTCTAGGGACCATATTTTGTGCCTGCTGAACCACTACTGGAGGGGCAAACACAGGATTTGGTGGACAAACTTGTGCTTGTGGTCCTCTTGGTCCATAAGGTGGTAAATTTGGGGCTGGTTGTCCTTGCGGTGCAGGTTGCTGTTGAGGGTATGGGTAACCTCTTTGAGCATGACCTACGAAAGGACCTGCAAAAGGTGCTGGAACAGGTGTTGTGTCTCTGCCATTTGTAGGAAAACCCTCCAACCCCCCGGGTGTAAATTCGAATAAGGGATTAGTGTACCCCCTTGTGCCAGGTATGGCTTCGAACATGGGATTTGTAACCATTCTTATGCCAGTTTCTTGTACTTGGCCAGATCCACCAACTTGTATGGCTTCATTATTAAGTACTGAGGCATTTTGGCCTGCTATAGGCCTTGAAATGGGTTCATACCAAGACTGAGGTGATGGTCTTTCGAGGTTTTGGGTACTAGTTTGACCATTAGAATGTCCATTAACTTGCATAGGCTGTTTTTCTCTAGCCAATCTTTGTTGGGGGACATTTACAACTTCCTCCGTGTGTCTTGTGTTTGTTGGTTGGTGGTTATTCATTCGATCCAAAAAGGATGTTGCCCACCTTTCCATTGTGTTCATTAATTGTTGTCCCATGGCATCTACTAAACCATCCCATGGATTTGCTGGTTGAGTAAATGGCACAGTGGATGGTCCAATTCCTTGGTTTCGTCCAATAATATGAACATATGGTTCTTGTCCAGAAATACTGGTTTGTTCGACCATAGGTTCTGACAATATAGGAGTTTCCACAGGATGTGTTACCACATTATCCTCTGGATTTGGTATTTCTACCTCTCCTTCCACGCCTTCTTCCAAGCGTTCATTTTCTCCTTGTCGTCTTCTTCTAGCCATTTTTAATTAGGTCCCACCGGGCGTGCCAAAAATATATGTTGGCTTTTTGGCTTTTCGAAGGGTATTGTTGTAAATGTGAGCGTGCCAGCAAGGATCAATCAGTCCTTACAGAAATTGTGATTGCCAACCAATTATCAGACGATTGTGTTTTAGTTCTTTTCAGCCTCAATGAAGAGGACTTTTACTGGTGGCTTGACTTAGGAGAAATTAAGAGAAATAACAGTAATATGAAGAACAATTGAAGTATTTCATAAAAATGAACACTTACAATGGTCCAAACTCAGCCTCGGAGAGGTTTACAACAGCAATCTACTTGAATCTACTTGAAGCTACTCCTATGAATCGAAGTGCAGTGCGGGTATTTAAGGTGCAGGTATTTAAAGAACAGGTATTTAAAGAACAGGTATTTAAAGACTGGAAATGTAAAAAACTGGAAAATAAAATATATGAAGTAAATGACTAATTTGTATGATCTGAGTTCGGTCCCCTTTTTCTGGGGGCTGCCCTGCTATTTATACTCGTCAGTGATGACCTTCGAACTGCACTTCGAACCGTCGAACTGCTCCTCCATGATCGCTGATCATGCTTCCTTACAAGTAGCTCCATTATGCCATTACTGGCAGTTGAGCTTCCCTCTTGTACTTGAATTTGAATATGAGTAACCGTTGAAGATATGTCATCTTGCATCCCGTTATTGATCTAGTGTTACTCAGATCATGTGAGGACCAATATTTATTGCCACGTGTACGATCAGGATTAAAGGCTTGAATAACCTTCCTTTATTACCCTTACTCTGCCACGTGTCGAACTGTAACTGGCTTTTACAAAATATGTAGCCAACAGTAACGTGTCACGTTACGTTTCGCAAACTTAATGAGTTTTTATTTTTTTAAATTGAATGTGAAAATGTTGCTAGTTTATGTTGGTGTCACGTTACGTTTCATATAAATATGATCTATGGTAACATTTAATTTCCTATATAGGAAATTAAATGTTACCATAAATCATAGGTGTCACGTTACGTTTACGTAGGTGTCACGTTACGTTACGTTTACGTAGGTGTCACGTTACGTTACGTTACGTTTATGTATATATGATCTATGACAACATTCAATTTTCTATATAGGTGTCACGTTACGTTTATGTAAGTGTCACGTTATGTTACGTGTATATAGATATGATCTATGATAATATGTAATTTTCTATATATGATTTTACTATTATTTATGATATTGACAACTAATATTGAGAGTAAATGTGTCAACAAATTTCCCACATAATTTATAAGAACATAAATTTTTTAATAAAATTATATGTAGAATAAGTCTTTTTAATAAAATTTATAAATAATTTTTCCATCAAAATGTGAAAAAATATAAAGGATAAGAGTAGGGAAGAAATTAATTTTCCATAATAAAGCAACAAAACAAGCCATGTGAGATCCTTTACACGCAAAACTTGATACCTTTCGCATCCCCAAGTTTTTTCATTGGTATATCCATCCAAAAAAGTTACGAAAAAAAAAAAAAGTAAAAGATAAAAAATGCTTTTCTTGCCGACTGATCTCAACAGAAAGTTAGTTTAATGTCAAAATATCCATCCAAAAGCACAAGTTACGAAAAAAAAAAAATACAAAAAGGTAAAAGATAAAAAACGCTTTTGTTGCCGACTGATCTCCACAGAAAGTTAGTTTAATGTCAAAAGGTACTTTAGAAAACTATAAATTATAAACATATTCTGTGAAATTTGATTAAAATTCAAATTGTTTGTTATAATTTTAGAAATTACATTTTATTTTTTTGAGATTTTTAATTTTATAATAAATTACCTATTTTATTAATAAATTATCAAGTCAATTAATAATTTTTAATGACTTTAAAAATATGTTTTAATTAATAATTTAAATTTTACTATTGTATAGAAGAAAAATTATGAATTTTATTTTTTTGTTAATTTTGTTAAATAAAAAATTTTGATAAGAAAATATTTGTAATTTTCTAAATTATATGGGACAATCTATATTTTAAACTAATCTTATGAAGTATATTTGTAATTTACTATTTGAAAAATTATGAACAAATAGTTGTGATTCCTTTTTTGTACTAAAATCACTATTTTGTGAAGAATAATCTAAATGAGTGTTGTTATGTAGGAAACACTATGGCGCACATCGTTTGAAGGGTGTGCATTATATACAAAATAGTATAATTTTAATTTTTGAGTCATAACAAAAAAAAAATATATATATATATATATATAATTAAATGCAATATGAAACATAATTAAAGAATTCATACTAAAACAATGTTATAACTAAAGAAAAAAAATTAGTCATAACTAAAGGAAAAAAATAACATAACTAGGAGTGCATATATATAATATACCATTTTTAAACGGGTGTATATTAGAATCTTTCTGTTATATATGTATCATTACATATATAACAGAGATTTCAGATAATTAATTTTGTTTTATGCCTGGCAAGTCAATCATGGAAGCGATTTATCTTTTGAGGAGAGTAATAGAAAAGTATAAAGAAAAGAAAAAGAGACATTCACATGGTTTTTATTGATATTAAGAAAGCATATAATAGAGTGTATCGGGATATGATTTGGTGGGTATTAGAGAAAAAATTAGTGACAAAATGTTACATTAATGTGATTAGGAATATGTATGAATGTGTGATGACCATTATTAGATCGTTTGCTGAAGAGATGAGTGAATTTCCAATTACTGTAGGATTATACCAAGGATCAACTTTAAGTCCTTATCTTTTTACTTTAGTTATGGATGAGTTGACGTGCAATATTCAGGATGATGTGCCATAGTGTATGCTTTTTGTAGATAATATCGTGTTAGTTGATGAAATTAGAGAATGAGTTAATACTAAATTAGGGATTTAGAGAAAAAAAAACTTAAATCTAAAGAATTTAGAATAAAGTTGAACTATGACAGAGTATATGGAGTATAATTTTAATAACAGTCACAATGGAAGTAGAGAAAAAGTGAAGATTAAGAACTAAAAACTACCTAAGAGTGAACATTTTCATTATTTATGATCGATTATCACAACGATTGGGGTTGGAGCAGATATGGTCTATAGAATTAAGAGAGGTTGGCTTAAATGGATGAGTGTGTCTGTAGTACTGTGCGAAAAATGAGTACCAATTAGACTAAAATGAAAGTTCTGTAGAACGGCTAATAGACCAACGATATTATATAGGACGGAATGTTGGGTAACTAAGAAACAATATGTAGATAAGATGAGTGTTGCTGAGATGATGATGTTAAGATATATGTATGGCAAAACTAGAAAAGACATAGTTAAGAATGAGTATATTCAATAATGGATAAGAGTTGTACCAATAAAAGATTAGAAGATAAGTTCTAAGATAATAGATTGAGATAGTTTGGTCATATACAATGGAGACTAACAAAGATAGTAGTGAAGAGATGAAATACAGTGACAGTAGGTGGTAGTATTAAGGGAAGGGGTAGATCTAAATTGACGTAGATTAGTATAGTAAATAGATATATTAATCTCCTTAATTTGACTAAGAAAATAATTTTAGATAGAGTCGAGTGGAAAAAAATAATTATTGCAACTGACTCCATTTGATAAATTTTAGGTTTAGTTTGGTTTGATTTGCTTTGGTTTGGTTATATGTCTCGTTACATCAACTTTATTATATGTATAAAAAAATACAATAATACAATATAAATTTCATGTGTGTATATATATATATATATATATGGGATTTTGTTAACATGGAATCTTAATGGTTTTCAGATGTATAATCTTTTTAACATCTGTTTTAAAAAGGCACATAAGATATATCCTATTTTACAAAATAATAGCGAGTTTTATTATCTTAGATAGATTATCTCAGGTGATGAATTAGATCCATCTGCTCTTAACATTCAAATTATTGATAATTTCAAGGTGCAATAATTTTAAAATATGATTCAATCAATAAATATGAATAATCTATGACATAGAGATGAATTTTTTTTTTTTGAATAGAGGATCTTGTGCCTTATGCTCTAGGACTAAATAATAACAAACAAATTGTGGGTGTAATTGGTTTGCATTTTTAAATAAATTTTTTTAAAAAAAATTTAGGGAGAGAGTCTAGAAAAAAAAAATTGGATAGCATTTGGTAGAGTTTTAGAATTATGATTTAAGAATAGAGTTATATTTGAGTTTGTGAGTTTTGAAATTATAATTTGAGTGAGGAAAATTTATTTAGTTGTGAGTTTTGAAAAGAGTTTTAAATTGAGTTTAAATTGAATGATGTGACATATGATATTTGATACAAAAACTACAATTCATAACCAAACACACAACCCAAAATTCTATACAAAACTCATAAAAAAATTTAAAAAATTTTCATAAATATTTTCTTTTGTAATATAAAATAACAGGTGAAAAAAAAAAAAACCGAACATTGTTCCAATCAACCGGTCGGATGACTGGTGGGATGACCGGTTAGCTTAAATTTTCCCGCATTGGATAGAGTTTTCAAAAGTGAGTGCGAAATTAATTTTTGAAAACGCTAAATAAACACCACACTCGAAAGTGAGTGTGTAACTATATTTTGAAAGCTCCACCAGACGAAACCTTGGTTTGTATGGTTATATATTTTGAAAATAGTTTTGGAATTTGAGAGTTTAGAATGATTTGATATTTTGTTGTAGTTGAGTTAATGTGTGTGAGAAAGAAAAAGTGATTGAGAATGAGAGGAGAAAAAAAAAGTGATTGATTGATGTGTAGGAGAGAGTAATTTTAGAAATTAAAAAAAAAAATTTGAATCAAATAAAAAAATTTTAAAAAATTATTTTTTGAGATACAAATCAAACAAGCCTGGTATATTTCAAAAAGTACAAATAAAAAAATTAAAAAGATTGAGTATTAAAATATAATAAGTTGCATACTTTAACAATCAATTAATACAATTAACATATTTGACTATGAAAATGTTTAGACTCTTAAATTATAACTCTTAAATTTATCTCCAATAAAATAGATTTTTTTTAACTAGTTTTTGATTTAGTTTTGAATCAATCAGATCCACCTCTTATCAAATTATTATGAATAAATGTAAAAATAATATTTTAAAATTTTCTAAATAATTATTATTACTCCTTCCGTCCCAAAATATTAGTCTTTTATTCCATTTTTCATTGTCCCAAAATATTAGTCCCTCTTAAAAAATCAAGTACGAAAATAATATAAATTTCCTATTTTACCATTCTTTTAAGTTAATAAACAACATAAAAAGTACAATTATGCATTGATATTCTCAAAAAATGTACTATTAAAAGGATAATTTTGAAAAATCAACTTTTTTTAAATGTAATAATTGTACTACCAAAAATAGTTAAATTTCTCAAAAGAGATCATTATTTTGGGACGGAAGGAGTAATATTATTATTATTTTTGAAATTCCTACCTACTCTCTTCCTCCCCTCTTCTGACTATAAATATGGCTACCCAGCTCCTTGGTTTTCCCCCTCTTCCCTCTTCACTTTATAGGATAATTATATATTGCACCGTTCACTTCCTCTTTCACCATCCTCTCTGAGCTCTTCCTCTCATTTTCAGAAACTTCTGTGAATGACAGAGCCAATGGGTGAGGAAGCTAAGCAGGTAACTAACTATAAAGGTTCAAATATTTTTAATCCCATTTGGTTTTTTGGGTGCTTTGTTTTAATTCATGTTATTTATTTATTGAAATGGAATGGAACAGGAACAAGCTAAGGCAGAAGCAAAGCCAGAGGAGAAGAAAGTAGAGAAAACAGAGGAAAAGAAAGAAGAGCCAAAGCCACCTGAGCCTTCTGTACTATTTGTGGACTTGCATTGTGTGGGATGTGCAAAGAAGATTGAGAAGTCCATCTTGAGGATTAGAGGTCTTTCTTGAACTTTTGATCTCTTAGTGAGGTTTAGAAGTTTTCGATCAACTGAACTAGCTCAATTGATTAGTTTTTTTTTTTTTTTTTTTTTTTATATATATGTGATTTGATTAATGAACAGGTGTTGAGGGGGTGGAGATTGATATGTCAAAAAACCAAGTGACAATAAAAGGAGTAGTGGAGCCTCAAGCTGTATGTACAGAGATAATGAAGAAAACCAAGAGAAGAACTCAAGTCTTGTCTCCATTACCTGCTGCTGAGGGTGAACCTATACCAGAAGTCGTTAATTCACAGGTCTCATGCACCACCACCTTTCCAACAATTTTTTTTTTTTAAAAAAAAAGCCCAATCTGAATTCTTGTGCAAATACTAAGCCAACAATTTTATTCCCAAAATGAAATTTATGAACAAGATTTACTGTGAGTACGACCTACATCACCATATAATTCATTTTCAGAGTGCTTTTTAAAACAACAATGCTAGTACTAAAAAATTATTCAAATTTAAATCTTATGTTGTGGGAGTTGTACTTAAAAATGATTTTGGAAAACAAATGATATTTTTGTGTCTAACTTCTTGGCGCCTAGCATTACTATTCTCCAATTTTAAATGGTTTTCACCTTGCTGATTTGTGGTGTTCCTTTGTTGGTTTAGGTTATTGGATTAACAACCGTGGAACTTAATGTGAACATGCATTGTGAGGCTTGCGCTGAGCAACTTAAGACCAAGATACTCAAAATGAGAGGTACTAACTAATTTGTGTATTAAGCTGACTAGGTGGAGGTCCCAGTTTATACTTTGAGTAATGCTAAAGATACAAAAAATTTTACCAAATGAATGACCAAATCTCTCACATGGGTGTGGGTACCCATGTGAGAGGTTTGGTCATTCATTTTGTAGAAAATTTGGAGCCTATAGCATTTTCCTTATACTTTTCCAAAAACTCCAAAAACTCAGGCAGTTAATTACCAATCACAATACTGATTGCTACACATCACATTAAATTTGAATTAACACTCTACACTTCATTATCTCATCATATTTTGGACTAATATTTCTTAGAATACAATTTTTTCCTCTTGAGTAGTTAGGGGATGCCTAAAAAGTCACTTAATGTTTTAGAAAAAGTTTGTTTAA
The DNA here is from genome assembly GCF_055761805.1 of Camellia sinensis. Classification (NCBI taxonomy): domain Eukaryota; kingdom Viridiplantae; phylum Streptophyta; class Magnoliopsida; order Ericales; family Theaceae; genus Camellia; species Camellia sinensis. The sequence continues at coordinate 9,596,032 of NC_138968.1, forward strand.
AGGGTGTTTCCTAATGTAAGCTAAAAGTATTTATGGGTTTTAAATGCGGTGGTATTATATGTATCAATTAGTATATTAATTAGTGTATCAATATATACTATAATATTATTATTTCAAAACTATGACCTTATTCATTATACAAATTATAAAAATTTAATACCTCTAAAATTATATCACATCATTTATCAATACACTAATTAATATATCAATCAGTACATATTACATTATTTTTTTAAATGCGGCCAAAAAGAAAAAGCGAGCTCGATGAATTATCATCAGCCAATGAATAAAGATTATAAAGTTGTCTATATGGATTCATTACTTTGTTTGCTATATCCATGACTTCGTTTATTACACTCATAATTTTGTGCCAATATATTGGTACGACTCAATTGATCTCACTGAATTTGAAAAATTCATTCAATTTTTTTTTTTAATGCACGTGTTTAATTAAAATTGACCCTAATAACTAACCAAAAAAAAAAAAAAAAAACTCTACTTAAATTCGCTTGGAATAATTGGATCACTTTAAAAAATTTCAAACCATCTTTCAAAAATTAAATTTATCCATAAATTCTGATATTAGTTGAGGTACACATAAGTTAAACACGGTCATAAAAAATATAAATTAAAAAAACCAAGCCCAAAAACCAATTTGAGCGAGCCTACTCTACCAACCGCTAAATGTACTTCAGATGTTTCAAAAATAACCCTAGTAGTTTATGTATTTGCACATATATTAAATTATTAGTATGAACGGAAAAAAAGATTAAAGTTTATTTTTTATTTTTTATTTTGGGATTTAAACAATTTAATTTGTTATGTAAAATTGTTGAAAATACGTTTATTTAGGTTGATTGGATAGGAGTAAAAAATTTTGTTTTTTTAAAAATCTGTAGTTGCCACTAAAAATAGGTATGCCAGGCATACCAAGAGGACTGAAGTTGCAGTGGTGTTTGTTTGCATTTGCAGGAGTGAAAACAGTGACAACGGAGCTAAGCTCAGGGAAAGTCACGGTGACCGGTACAATGGACCCGAACCGGCTTGTCGATTATGTTTACAGACGTACCAAAAAACAAGCCAAAATTGTCCCCCAACACCAACCCCAACCTGAACCCGAACCAGAGAAGCCAGAAGCAAAGCCAGAAGAGAAAAAAGAAGCAGAAAAGCCGGCTGAAGAACCAAAATTGGAGGAAGAGAAGAAGGAAGGAGAAACTGCCGAGAAAAAGCCACCCGAAGAAGAGAAAAAAGAAGAGGCCAAGAAACAAGAAGAAGAACAGAGCATGGTTATTACTAGTGATGAGCAGAGCATGCAGGGAATGATGGGTTATTATCGGCCTCTTTACTTCATTGAGAGAATCCCACCACCCCAGCTCTTCTCTGATGAAAATCCTAATGCTTGTTGCATTACTTAGATTGAAACTTTAAAACTATTTCATCACAAGCTTTTGATTATGTGATAATATATAGCTTCCAAGTTCCAATACTACCTCGTTATATGATCATCAACACATAACATAATATAAAGATGGTGGATGGTTTGGGTGAATGGAATGATATTACGTAATTATTGTGTTTTGTGTAACATGTATTTATATATATAATATATGTCTCAGGAAGCACACAATATTAAATTCAATGTATAAAGAGAGAAATACAGAAAATAATGTATCTATTGATGTATTATTGATTGTTATTGATTATGTTTACAATGATGCCTATATATAGAAGAGTAGAGTAGGTAGGTGTGTAGTAGGTGGAGTAGGTGGTAGTGATATAGGTGTGTAGTAATAGCACCAAATCACTAGTCCTTAACTGCTTTGCTTGACTTAGTCTTTTCTTAGCAGATTGTATTTCAAATGTACTTAGCTGACTTCCATAAATATAGTTTCAGTTTGTAACCACTTCCTAAGTTGTAGGATTTCTTGTTATTTCCTTGTGTATTTATATGACTGATCAATCAATAATTAAGTTGTGAGGTTTTCAATACTCTGTCATGTAGTAGGTGGAGTAGGTGGTAGTAGGTGATAGTGGTAGGTTTTAACACACAATGTTGTTATCTTAATTGTTCTTCTTGTATTATAGTGCCCATCCTTGCTTTTAATCATAGGATCATGTGGATAACTTATGTTTAGATAGGTATAATCTCATTAGTTGAGCCACCACCTGGCTAGTGTGACAAGGAGTAAATCAGCTTTGCAATTACGAATATGGGCTGAAATCTAAAACAGTGTCATACTGAAGTAGGGAAACGTATTGAAATGAAGAGTCAATAACAATAGGGTAGTGATTCATCCCCCGAAAATGGGGGGAGCCCGAATCCCCCTAATTTCCATTTCAGGTAAAAAAAAAAAAAAAGGAAAAAAAAAAAGAAAAAAAGAAAACAGTTTCCAAAATTGGAAATTAGGGGGATTAGGAGGCAACTTTTTAGGGCTACAAATCATTTCTCATAACAATATTAACTAATGAATAAATCTGAATTAGAGAGATTCTCTTGGAGAACGACTAATATTGAGAAAATTTTCAATTTTTGTTAATCAAATATCAATCCTATTACCCTAAAACTTACATCTTTATTTATACTAAAATAATTCTTGCTAGTCAAGAATATTTAAAAGGGAAAATACAATATTAAGAAATAAAAAAAAAATTCTTGAATCAAACAATTTTATTCTTGTAAAATAAAAAAATAACACAGGAAACTTAAATACATAAAAAATTAAAAGATCCTAACCTTAAATAATAATCCTAATCAAATATTAAAATAATAAAATAAAATATGTAATTTTTAAATTTCAATCTACATCAGGCACCAAGTAATTTGACTATGGTCACTAAGTTACCCAACTACGGTTTACACAAACTTAAGGAGCGATATACCTGCTAGTATGAGTAAAGAGAGCCCCTGAAGTGAATAAAACCCCTAAAGAAAAGATGTATATCTAAACTTGGTCTAAAAAATGTTTGAGACCCTTATGTTGTGTTTGGTTGGGAGATTTGGGGAGGAATTTGGAAAAGAAAAGAGAAAAGGTGTGTGAAACTATGTGAAATGCATGTATATTTTATTCACATTTCACCTAACTTTTCCCTTTTCCTTTCCAAATCCCTCATCAAATCCCCCAACCAAACACAGCGTTAATAAAATCCTCACAATCTCATCCACATCGATATGGAAGTAGAATAATAATTGTGAAACTTTTAATTTGTCACATACTTAATTATATAGAGCTCTACTTCCTTACTACATCATTAGAGGTATATTTAGAGATTTCAAATGTGGGACTCTATATTCTCTGAGGGTATGTTTGTTTGGACGGACTGAATAAGGGGGAATTGTAATCTATCGGACTGTTAGTCCCGGGATACATTGTCTCCGGACTATTTGGTTGGATTGGATTTTTATCCTATATTTGTTTAGTCACGGGATTAAATGTCTGGATTGAACTATTTTTAGTAAATTCAATATTTAGTTAGACGAACTGGATAAGGATAAATGTTCAAAAGACTATTTTATCCTTGTAATTTATAATTTTTATTTAATATATAATTTTAAATTTATAATTTATAATTTAACAACACTAAAGAAATTTAATTTATAAGGCCATAATTTTTAATTTATTATTTTCAATTAAATTAAATTTATATTTTTTATTTTTTATTTAATATATAATTTTAAATTAATGACAAGAAAAAATATTTTTATTTAATACATAAATTAATTTTTTTTGAAAATTTAATTTATAAGGCCATAATTTATAATTTATTATTTTTAAATAAATTTAATTTATAATTTATAATTTTTATTTAATATATAATTTTAAATTAACAACACTAAAAAAATAATTTAATTTAATATGTAAATTTAATTTTTTAACAACACTAGAAAAAAATTAATTTATAAGGTCATAATTTATAATTTAAATTTTTTGTTTAATATGTAATTTTAAATTAACAATACTAAAAAAATAATTTATAAATGTTCAAAAGATTATTTTACCATTTTTTAATTGTTTGCTAAGTAATAGCATGAGAGTAAAATGGACATTTCAGAGTCTAATCCCATGGGATACCCATCCCATGGAAACAATACCATCCCCCTATGGGATAGGATAGTCTCACAAATATGGGACTAATAGTCCAGAGTAAAAAAAAATAAAACAAACAATGAACTATTAATCTCACACCCTAATCCTTCAAAACAAACACACCCTTAGTTCTATATTTCTCCCAAAAATACCATCTGTTATCTTGTAAATCTAGCACTATGCACTTCATCTTGCAAAATTTTCCCCACGGACAAACAAATGAGAATACCTCTTAACCTCATTATGTTGTCATTTATATTTTTGTTTCTTTTATGTAGTTTAATTCCCTGACGTTAGATTCTCCATATTTACATTTTTATATCTTTTTATTTGAAACACTTATAATTATTAAATTATATCTTAACATTTTCACTTGATTGTTTTGGAATAATAAATCATCATTAGAAAATGGATATTATTTATAAAAAAAAATGAATGTGACTAATTTGAACAAATAAATAAATAAGAATAGGTTTTTTAATTACAAAATTATGGCTGCCGCATCACTCTTACCTCCATTGAAAGAAAGACATTGTCCACGCGATTACTTTAGTCATTTGATTATCAGTTGCCATACACACTGGCAGGGCTAGAAATTCAATATAGAGGGAGTACACAGTAATCATAACATTCACACTTTGCTTGGTTATCATTTTTCAAAAATACTTTTTAGAAAATTTTATTTTCTTCTTTTTCATGTTTTTTTTTTATTTTTACTGAATTTTTTTAATATTTTAAGTATTTTTTTTTTAATTTTTAGACATATCTAACATGAATATACTTAAAAAGTAAAAACTTGTGAAAAAAAACTTTTTAAAAATTCACTAAATACCAAAAATATAAAAAAAATACAAGAATTTAGTACATTTTTTGTATTTTTATGTATTTATTAATTTTTAAAAATATTTTTTACAAATTTTTTACTTTTTAGATACATCTAAGTAAGGTGCATCTAAAAAAGTAAAAAAAATGTTTAAAATTTTAAAAATATTCACTAAAAACAAAAAAATACGAAAATCAAAAAATTTAATTTTCAAAAAACTTAATTTAAAAAATTCAAACCAAACACACTGATTAGTTTTTTTTTTATTTTCCCATAACAAGTGACAATGAGATATTATTAAACTTATACATTTTTTATTTTTATTCTTATTACAATTATCCTTATATTTACATTAAGGTGACTCATAAATCCACAATCAATAACTAAATTTTATTAACCAAATAATCAATAAGTTCAATCCTATCAACTCAAAAAAAGTGCTCCACAATGAGAGAAATAAACAACTAAACAAATCTCATAATAAGAAATGAATAATTAATTGATTCAATTCTTACCTTGACCTATCAATTAAAAGTGTACAAGAATAATCAAAATAATAAAATAGAGAATTTTTATAATTTTAAAAAAGCAAAAAATTTTACATAATTTAAAAAGGATCACTATTATAATTTTATAAATGATACATAATACATAATCTTTATCTATATGAATAATAGTATGAATATTAAAAGTTTAGGGAAACACGTGAGCCTCCTAGGCTTTAGGTGGCTTCCGCCCCTGGCCATGCATGCATGTATTTGGAGAGTTTTGGTAGGTTGTTTAAATAGTTAATGTAAATAGATAGATAAAATAAAATAATAATATTAAAGTGTACATAGATAAATAAAAATAATAATTAAATAAAATAAAGACTAATGTCTTCTTCTCTTTTTTTTTTTTTTTTTATTAACAGTAGAAAAGCAATTATAAATATAAAATTTTATATCAAATAGACTACTAATTCAATAATAATTAGAAAATTAACCATCACCAAACCTCAAACCCAACAAACTAATTATCTATCACTTTCATAATGGGAAGAAAATAAACACTTTTAGAATTCAAACTCTTCAATAATTATTGGACCGGTAACCTTACACTACAAAGAAATGCCAATGATATATATTTTTAAATTTTACTGATAAAAAATGAAGAGTAATGTGCAACTAACACTTAATTCATATAACAGGCTATTTTAGGAACTAAGTTAAAAATTATTTCTTAACTTTTAAACCACTTCTTTCTCTTAAAAAATAAATTAAAAAATAAATTTTAACCATGTTTTTAAAACTCTCCATAATTCTTTGGTTATTGTGAGGTCGATTTGATCTAGGGCTTTGTGGACAACACATGGGCCGCGGAGGCAGTGCTGATGCAATGCATGTAGCGAGATTCCCCTTTGAAGTCAGGTCGGAAGAGGCTTTCACATGGGTGGGTCCAACTCCTACTCATTTAGAAAATTGCAACAGTGATTAAAAAAAAAAACACACACGCATTTTTATAATAGTATGATAATTCTTCTGTGTACGTAATGTAAATAATCTTCTTTATAATACAATTATTTTATTATTGTCTTATCAATTTGTGATTTCCCCACTTCTCATCACCAAAATATGAGAGAGATTCCGAGTCATCATCCGAATGTAAAGCCGAACGGCGTGGTGGATAAAGGGATAAAGTACTCTGAGTGGGACCCATTTAATGTCCTCCTAACGTGGCGGTAGTGGTGACTCAGCAGCTAGTTAGACCACTCTCTATTTTTGTTGCATGTCCAAACGCGTCCGAATCCTCTATAGTGATCCTCTATAGTGATCCTGTGAAGTAATCCTTTAGAGTGGTCTTTTATGACACAATACGTGTCCTATTAATGAAATTAATGGCTGAGATGATTCCATCAAAACGACGTCGTTTTGGTGAGCTAGACCTAAAAAATAAAAAAAAAAAATTGTAGAGTTTGCAGAGATCGAGAGGGAGGAGGAAGAAAAAGAAAATGGATTTGAGAGGAGGAGGAGGAAGAAGAAAATGGAAGAAAACTGGAAGAAGAAAATGGATTTGAAGAAGAAGAAAAGTTTTTTGCTGTGTTGGGTTAATGGGTTTGGTCTCTCAAGAAGTTCATCGCCATAGATGAACTTCCATTTTCTTCTTCATCTCTCAAACTCATTTTCTCTGCAAATCCAACCATTAAATGGATTTGAGGAAGACAAAAATGTAAGAAGAAAAGTTTTTTTGCTGTGTTGGGTTAATGGGTTTGGTCTCTCAAGAAGTTCATCGCCATGGATGAACTTTTATTTTCTTCTTCATCTCTCAAACTCATTTTCTCTGCAAATCCACCCAATTTCTCTCGAACCCAGAGTTTTCTTCTTCCTCAAATCCGTTTTCTTCCAGTTTCTCTCAAATTCATTTTCTTCTTCTTCCTCCTCCCTCTCGATCTGCAAACTCTGTAATTTTTTTTATTTTTTTATTTTTTTTTGGGTCTGGCTCACCAAAACGACGTCGTTTTGGCGATAAATTATCTCAGCCATTGGTTCCATTAATGAGACACGTGTCCCACCATAAGGGATCACTCTAGATGATCACTTCACAGGATCACTCTAGAGGATCCGAACACCACGCGCACACCCAAAACAATCAGAGACTTTTTTTTTTCTTTTCTTTTTTTTAATGAATAAATTAATAGAAAAAGTCTTGTTGGATAAGTAAGATGAAGAATACAAGAACCCAGCCCAATTCAATCTTCCTTCAAAAGGGTTAAAGTGGACAAGAGTAGAGCCATCTTGTTTTTTTGGTCAAATATAAAAGAACGACCTTTCATTGATTAGCCTTATCATCTTCTTGTCATACAGTAATACCATAAATCAAAAAATTTTACTAAGATTTTAACTAAAAATATCATTTGATTAGCTTTTCACCACGCAATTCAATTTTCACCGCACAAACACATTATGCGTAAAAATGTGAGATAATTTTTCTAGATTAATAGGATTTCTGACTCAAAAAAATAATTTCCTCTGATAAAAAAAATGCTTTTTAACTTATATAAATAGGGAGAGGTTTTTTTGTACAGTACAATTTGGGTTCGTAGACTCATCACAAATTTTATTTCGATGATTCAATTCACTTATTTTTTATGATAGATTATTCTAAAAAGATTAAATTGATTTGATAATTGTGACCACATGATTTGGTTAAATTTATCTTTAAAAAAAATAAACAACCTATTATTGTTACAATTATCAAATCAATTTGAATTTTTTAATAAATGCTCAAGACACGGGGACTCATAAGATGAACTTGTTGGATCAATAAATAGGAATATGCCCGCCCAGTAGCAAGAGTCTATGTAATTACATGGTCCCAAAATATAAAAGTAATATGAAAAATTACAAAATATTATTAGTTAGGCACACTGACTATTCTTCACCAAAAAAAAAAGAAAAAAAAGAAGAAGATAATTTCTATCAAACTAAATCGGAAAACTTCACACTCTGGACTTACTGGATAAGCCCAACTTTTATAAATATGGTACTCGATTCATTTTTGTTCCCAACTTCTCAAAAATTAGTACTTCTTTGCTAAGCAAAAACACAACCCACGTGGGAGCCAAACTAGAAGAGACTGCCCAAATTCCTTGAAAAAGAAATACAAAAAACACTTTTCAATTGACCAACAGAGATGATCCAATGACACATCTTCACACTTGTCTGAGTCATGATCCATATATCCCTTCTTAAAAACAACAAGTTCTCAACTCATAAAGTACATTTACAGCAGAAACTCTAGATAGCTTTAGCCACCCATTAACAGTAATGTATTGTTTGGTTTGTTAGAATGATTTTAATCAGAAAAAATGGAATATGTCCATTCTTTGATCTTTCAATGGAATGATTTAGTTTTTTTCTAAATTGGTGAATGATAATATTTGATTTTTTTATGTGCATTCTTTTTATTTTACCCAATGCAAAACAAAAACAATTCTATTTCAATCTCATTTCAATGAACCAAATATAAAAAAGGCAAAACAGCCTCATTAAGAAATTTTGGGAATTGGAAAAGAGAGACTTAAAGTGGTCATGCATATCCCTTCTTTTCCAGGGAATCTAGTACTTGTGTGTGTCTTCTGCTTTTTTCCATGAGGATTAGCAAAACATGTCATGGCTGCTTTTTTAGAGTCGTATATATATATAGCAAACCACCTTCAAGTTTTCAAAGGCAATAATAATATCAACTGCCAAAACAACAAGAACAGAATCAAGAGAGAGTTGGGTAATGATCTACTATTTTTGAGATTGGCATGGCAAACTTGCAAATTGTTCTTTCAACCAAGACTGTAGAGGCACAATATGTGGAAATGAGGGTGCCTCTCTATTCTTATGGGTGTGAGAAGAAAGTCAAGAGGGCTTTATCACATCTCAGAGGTAAAAAAAAATTAATCAAAATCTGGTTGAACTTATCAACAACGTTAAGTCAAAGTAAAGAATTGGGGATCGAAATGTGTTGAAGCATGTAGTTTCTATTCATTTGGAGAACTTCATTACTCTATGAATCAATTCTTTATTTTAGAAGAACCTATTTTTATGAATAGTTTGTAGCCATTTGTCATATCATCATGACTTATTTTAGCAAATTGGAAATGTCATATTCTCATTTGACTATGCATTAGTGAAATCGTCATAATTTATGGACATGATATTTGAAGTGAGAAGTTTGATATCGTCATCTCATTTTGGTTCTATTACCCTACAAACAGTTTAACAAAGCTTTGTTTGGATATTTGATTATTTCATTTTCAAATGAACCGTATGTGTTGTATTAATCATGCAGGTATATACTCTGTAAATGTGGATTTCAATCAACAGAAAGTGACAGTGTGGGGAATATGCAACAAGCACGATGTGCTAACAACCATGAGGAAGAAGAGAAAAGGAGCTTGTTTTTGGAACCCAGAAGACAATAATGTTGTAGACATAGAAATGGAAGAATCACAACCACCAACGCCACCATCACCACCCTCTCTTGCTCTTCGACGCTCCCTGCAGCGTTCTTTTACTCTGGAAAAGGCTCGGTCTCTCACCTTGAAAGCATGGAAGAGGGTCTTCATCAGATCCAATTCATTTTAAAGTTAATCTAATGAACCAAACAAAGAACTAAAAATGAATGTAAATTTGATCCTTCAATGTGTTTGTGTTGTGGTGTGTAAATTGGGTCTTTACTTTAAGCCACAATTTTTGACTTGTTTAGCAAGCTTTTTGTCATCCCCTTCAAATTTGAAGCAATGGTCAGCATGAGTGTGCGCAAATTGTTACTTGCTAGTGATGGTATATTAGACGTTGAACATATCCATCCCATGAACATATCCATCCCATCACTTGATCCATTTGTCTATAAAAGACCATGTCAGGTGTAATTTCAAAAATATGTTTCTATTACTATTATTATTATTATTATTATTTTTTTTTTTTTGGGGGGGGGGGGGACTTTTTAAAAAAAAATTTAATAAAAAAAACTTAGAAAAGTTAATTTGTTTAGTAAATGTTAAAAAATATTTTTTATTAGTATTTTTTTTTTTTTGGATTATTTTCAAATATTTATTTGTATGATCATTGGGGAAGGCTACATGGAGGAGCAGAGTATTGATGGTTGATAACAGTTAAAAAAATATAAGATGAGAAATAAATATTAAATGTGATATTTTAGAATTTTAATCTTGTTATATTCAAGATAAGAAACTTAAATATACTAAGGGCTGGATCCACATATAGCAAGACTCGAACATTGACCATTTTGTTGAACTTAGGTTATTTATGAATACATTATTCTCTTTACAAAGGGAGAAAAAAAAAAACACATTTAGAAAAAAAAAACACAAAAAAAAAATAAAATAATACTGGTTCTTTAATATGATATAACAATTTAGTCTACTAACCCCAAAAGTTATTTAAAAAATGACTTAAAAATACTGTTGTTATCATATGTCATAACAAATCTATTGTTACCAACTTATATCCGCTCCTTCAGCAAGTCAAGTGACATATAATGATAGTGTTTTTTGAGTCATTTTGTATGTAATTTTCTAGACTTTTTAAATTTTTTTTTTCTCCTGGAATCACTAATTCCATAACAATCGTAGTAATCCAAAAAAAAAAAAAAAAAAAAAAAAACAGAGAAGAAAAAAGACAAAAGACAAAAGACAAAAGAAAAGTCAGATGGTTAGGATAGACGCAGAAAATAGTGAGAGGGGGTCCCAAATGGTTGTTGGGTTGGATGAGGTCGGCCCACGGAAACTTTGGAGGCTTAGCTTCATCCATGTTAAAAGGTGAACAATTACAAGAAAGTGATTGCAAATTCACATCTATATATCATTTTTTTTCTGTCTTTTTTTACTTTTTTATAGGAGTGTTCGTTGTTTGGATTTGGACGATTTGTTGATCGGTTTGGACCCGTCCGTATCTATACGGTTTGGGAAAAAGACAACTTGCAACCGCCCGCAGTGCGGTTTGCAATTTGTGCGGATAGAGTTTGCAGATGTGCGGACAGTTGCGGGCGGTTTGCGGATTCAACTTTTTTCTTTAAAAAATTATTTTTGATTTTCTCCCCATTTTCTAAAATTCTCTAACATCAATAATTAATGAATTAAAACTTATGAAATTAAAAACACAACAAAATCAATTCATAACAGAAACAAATCATTCAAAATCTTAAATCAAATCATAAACTAACACAAGTACATATTTCAAAGTTCTAAACTATAATTGCATATTCATTAAGGAATTTAAAATTTCAAATCACACTTCATCCGAGACAAGTTCAATTATGTAACAATAATAATATGATCAGTATTTATTCAGTTTCAGTTGATATAATACTATTAACAAATGTAATGTTAGAGTAAGTTTAAAGAATAAATGGTATTTTGTTTTGGGCAAAAATATCTAGGTAGGATATAGGAATGAAATCAACGGTTAAGATAAAAAAAAATAATAAATAATAAATAAAAGTGCCAGCGGTTTCTTGCGGGTGCAGGTTAAACCTGCAACCCGCCCGCAACCCTCAAATATGCCATATTTCAAAACCTGTAACCCACCCGCAACCCTCAAATATGCCATATTTCAAACCGCATCTGCCCGCATTGTATTTGCGAAACAGTCCATTTGTATGCGGGTTGGATGGGTTGGACGATTTTAGTGGATCGGATAAACCGTTGTCCATCCCTACTTTTTTTATATCACTGGATTCCTTTTATCAATTACTTAATAATTAACTCTAAACAAGAAAATCAATTATAAGTATTCATGTAAGAGTAATATAAAGTAATGATATACAATATTTCTCTAAAATTATTAGGTGATTCTAAAATAATATGTAATACTATTTACGTGATACTTTTAATAAATAAAAGTTTACAAAATACATTGAATGGATGATCTTATCTTTCAATTACATAATAAGAATGAGTAAGTATTATCTCATTGATTATAAATACCAAGTAAACAATGTTACAGTAGACTATTGAATAGTAATTCTCAATAAATCTAGTTACTTAGAAAATAAATTCATAATTTTTTTTTGTTGAAAATGTGATTGTACCATTAAGATTGAATCAATGTATTGTAGAATACATTTATCTAATAAATTTGGATTATTTGTGAGTAATAATGTTAGAGTAATTATCGTGATTCACACGTTAGGAGTTAAAAGTAAGTTTAAAAAAAAAAGAAAAAAAAAAAAGAAGAAGCTAAAAGTAGAAAAGTAAAAAAGTTAAACGTGCTCCATTCAAATTACGCGCAAGCTCCCATGGGACTAATTACAACGCACAATGCAAACCACAATTTCATTATATTATATTATTATAATAATCAAATCAAAGTTCAGAAACTTCAAAGTACCAGCCAATAAAATTAGGCACCTCAATCCCATTATTATTTTCAACACACACAACACACATATATAGCATTTTATATCTTGCTTCATGTATCGAGTCCACCCCACAAATTCACTTCTCTCTACACAAGAAGACACATTCAAGTTCTCTGGACCAACCTCATCCCCTTAAAGAGTTTTAGAGAGAGAGAGAGAGAGAGAAGAAGATGATAAAGGTGGGGATGGTGGTGGAGCTGTTGGAGGAGTACAGGGTGGTGATAGCAAGGTTGAGAGAGCGACTTTTGCTATCAAGACGTATGAGAATGAATGTTCAGTTTCTGAGGAGGAGTAACACTATTACTGCTCAACAAGACTCTTCTTCTTTCCTTGTTTTCTTCTGATCAAATTCATCTTCTCTCTCTTCAATCTTGTCTTGTTGTTTGTTACTATTATTCATTTTTCATTAATGGGTTCCAATTCTTGGACCCATGATTACTCTGCAAAAATTCTTTCATTGTACTAGACAAACAATAAAATTGAAGAAACTTCAAAGCATTGGGCTTCCAATGATTTTTTATTTTTTATTTTTTATGGTGAAGAACACTTCCAAGTGTTTGGTCATGTATTTATTGCTTTTGTAATAAATGTGGCTAGGTGAAGAACATTTATGTTAGGTACTACACAATTTTCCATCTGGCTACTTTTGGATATGCCTACTTGGTATGAATATTTGACTTTTTAATTCAATTCATCAGCAATTGCAAAGTTGAATTCCAAATTGATAGCAGTTGACTAGTGGCTGTTTGGTAAGTGTCATTTTTATTCTTTTTAATTTTGTATTATTATTTCAAAAAACTTTAGAGAAAAAAGGAGAAGTTATGTAATAGTTTACCTTGTTAAAAAGAATTCAAATTATTAATCTCTATCCTCTAAATCTTATTGATTTATAAAATCACTTGTTAATATGAATAATTTCGTAAATCAAAAAAATATAAAGGACATAAATGAGACTACGCTTCTTTTCTAGTAATTCAATAAATATATGCTTTTTGTTATACAGTAATTTATTTTGAAAGCATATATAATAAGCATGCTTCTACTTTGTAAATTAAAAAAATAGATTACTAGCAAAAATGTACTCAACAGATTTGATTTTGATAAAAATAGTTACTTTTTAACTTCTTTCAATCAAAAATAATTTGTGCCTTTAACATTGACCTATTTAGCTAACCCAAGATGGGTAGCAACTTTCTCACACAACTTCTCAACTAAAAAAAAAAAGTAAATTGTTTTTGACATTTGTCAAAACATAAATAATAATAAAAACCTAAATTTGTTGACATTTGTCAAAACATGAATAACTTTTAACTATTTTCCCTAAAATGTAAAAAACTAAGCACTATCAAACCCTACTTAAGCAATCTATAATAAACAATAACAGTAAAAGTTAATTTTATTGTGAGTGTAATCTACATAATAAATTTAAATTTACACTACATATTTATTTTTAGAATAATTTTATTAGGTGCATAACATTATTTCCCCATAATAAAATTCGTTGAGATGGGTCCAAAAACCGAATAATTCCAAGAGCCTGAATGTGGACTTATATAATAGCATGTATCTGCTGAGCTAATGATGAGAAGTTGGATTTTACTGGATTGATAATCATCCTGGGGACTCATTTTTGTTCTCATCATCAGCAAGACAACATGTTGTTATGGCCTTAGATTGATTTAAAACCTACAAATCGAGTGGGCCTGTGCCACCGACAACAAAAAAAAATAAAAATAAAAATTATTCATTTTATATGAAAATATCTATTATTATTATTATAAAAGTGTGAAAAATTTATCATATTTTTTACTTTTTTTAAATTTTAATTTTATCCTCTCAAATTTATTATATTTTTTAAAAGTCATAAAGAGTGCTATATAAACCAACTATTTCTTTACTTTTGGAGTTGAACACTCAAAAATGATATATCTGTTTTCAAGAGTACTATATAAATATAAACAAATCTTCTCCCTTCTTATCAACAAAAAACAAAAAAAAAAAAAAAATTGTCTTCTTATTTTTCACATTGATGATAATTAAAGAATAAAAAATAATTACTCTTTCTTATTTTTTATGTCTGCTTCTATACTGATATATATAATATTTATAATTCTTTATCGTGAATCAAATCACTATAAATAATTTTGATTGAATTTTAAAATTATACGTATTCATTTTGTGGAGATATATTTTCTGAGTACCAACACGTGGCAAGGTGACGCCGATGTGTCAGCCAAGGTGCTACGTGTCCTGGTCGTGACGCCGAGGTGATCTCGGCAAGGCCGAGGTTATCTCTGAAGATATCGGAATCCGAGATAAATGGATAAGGGACCAGAGTCCTAGAATGAAGAGGAGACTTAGTTAAGATGAGGATAAATCTCTTAGGGAGTTTATCTTTATCTCTTGAGGAGTCCAAAGTAAGTACTGAGTTGGAGTCCATAGAAGTCAAGCTTCTAGTGGGATTAGGATTAAGGTAACTATAAAAGAGAGGCACCCCCGTGAGTCTAAGGTACGCAGTTTTATACTTTGAGTAGTGAATTTAGCACTTGTTTGTCTTTGAGAGATATACTGACTTGATCGTCGGAGTGCCCCCAGGTGGAAGAGCCACCGCCGGAGCCTTTTCTTTCTGTTACAGGTTAGCTGAAGCCATCTATTCTGCCGGTGCTCTTTAGCTGATTACTAAACGGGCAGTGTGATCATAAAATCACTCATACAATTTGGCGCCGTCTGTGGGAACTTAGAAGAATAGATGGTCAGTAACGGACAGAGGGAAAACATTGGGGGCGACACTCCTGCTGGGAGTGGCAGACCAATTGACCTTGACATTGAAGGAGACAACCACAATGCAGAAACTCATGACCAGGGCCACGGAGAGAAATACGTCGGCCAGGAGGGCGACACTTCGAAGAGGACAGACCAAAGCAAGTACCATAACGAAGATAACCTTCAGGTATGGAGGGATAGGTGCCTACGGAGGGATGAGGAAGTAAAAGAATTGGCAAACAAGTTGGCAGATTTACAGTCGGTCGTCAACTTCATGATGCAAAACAATGTCATGCAGCCACCATACCCGTTGCAGAATACACCGATGCCAGCAACTAATACCCAGAAGGGAGGAGGAAGAACAATCCTCGAAGCCCCTCAGCACACCAGGAGCGGAAGGCACTCTTACCGAACTTCCAGGGAAGTCGAACGAGAGGAGCCGAGACGAGAGGAGTCCCGAAGGACGCATCACACAAAGGACCCAAAGCCCAAAGAACATCGGCATGTTCAAAGGCAGGCGCTCTGCTTTGATACAACCCATGGAGAAAGATCAAAACGGGTTCACCACGAGGCCGAAAGTAGTATGCCGAAAAGATTGAATTCCAAAGATAGCCGAGCTCCAAGGAGAAGTAAAGAAGACTTGAGAGATTACCTCAAGAGGAAGCAACAGAATGCTGAAGCCGAAGTAACTTCCCCGGTTAAGCCGAGGACACCATTCTCGGTGGAACTGGACAAATTTGAAGCACCAAAGAGATTCAGTATGCCGAGGTTCCAAATATATGATGGAAAGTCAGATCCCAACTTTCACGTTGGACTATACCTAAATTCAATGGCATTATACAGTAGAAACGAGCCGTTACTCTGCAAAGTATTTCCCTCATCCTTCGGGGAAATTGCATGAGATTGGTTCCATAAACTACCGAAGGGAAGCGTAAAGACTTGGGAAGGCCTGGCCAAGATGTTTGTGGCCAGGTTTGTGACGAACAAACTACAGCCCTTAAGGGTCGGCGCACTGATGGCTTTAAAAATCACCAAGGATGAAGGCCTTAGGGCCTACGCAAAAAGGTACTACGAGGTGTTCAATCGAATACCCGAATGCAACCAAGAGGTGGCAGCCGTGTCATTCAAGAACGGCCTGAAAGATGACTGCCCACTACGGAAGTCTTTGGCAAAGACATTGCCAAAAAGCATGGAAGAACTCATGGTGAGAATCGAAAAGTACGCCAGAGCCAAGGAGGATGCATCGGGAAATAAAGTGACAAAGCAGGAGAAAGGAAACGGCTCGCCGAAGCGAAGCCGATGTAACAATGGACCGATCAAACAAGAAACGGAATTGAGGGCTAAACAAGCAATAACGACTATATTCTGAGCCCCGATCCACAAAGTCCTGGATCAAATACGAAACCAACCCTATTTCAGAGGACTGATAAGAACACCAGGGGAATTTATGGGAAGAAACGTGGGTAGGCGTTGTGCTTACCACAATGAAGAAGGGCACCCAACTCAGGGTTGCAGAGCCCTAACAGCACACCTAGAAGACTTGGTGAGGCAAGGCTATCTGAGGGACCTTGTCGATGAGGCCAGGACAAGGGAAGAACAGGCAAGATTGCCTCAAGCACCAGCAGTTCCGCCACCCCCAGCACAGCAACCACAAGCAGGAGGACCACGGGTGGTTAATGTAATTCACTCAAAAGTGAACGAAAATGACATACGAGGGGAGACCCAGAAGGTAAAACACCTACAGTACGTAAACCAGGTCGGACATAAAAGACCTCGGCCTAAAGAATGCCAGGGACCAACGATAGCCTTTACTGAAGCCGACCTAGAGATGGTCTAGCACCCGCACAATGATGCCTTGGTAGTATCCCTCCAGGTTGGGGAGTGCCAAGTGAAACGCATCTTGATTGATCAAGGCAGTCTTGCAACATCATGTATGTTAGATGTTACAAGGAACTGGGCCTTCATCCCGATGACTTGGAGCAATCCAACGGCCCGATGATCGGCTTCAATGGAACGCCGACGTGGCCACTGGGCGCAACAAGCTTGGAAGTACAAGCTGGCACTAAAAAGATCAAGACAGAATTCATGGTAATTGACACGCCTTCGCTATACAACATCATCTTGGGAAGGCCATGTTGCATGCAATGGGGGCAGTACCCTCAACGTTGCATCAACTACTACGGTTCTCAACAGAGCAAGGGATTGAAGAAGTCAGAGGAGATCAACTGCAGGCAAAGAATTGCTCCATGGCAGCTATGAAATCTACCTGCAGCATGCGAGAGCCAGAGAAGGCAGAAATTGAAGAAGAGGACGTGGAAGTCCTAGAAGACGTCAGCAAGGAGCCAGCCGAGAAGAGCGAAGAGGCACTAAAGAAAATCCTCGTTCAGGATGGGGATGAAGAACTTTTGTGCAAAATTCAAGATCAAGAACTGTTTCTCAACACCAAG
This sequence comes from Camellia sinensis, assembly GCF_055761805.1. Taxonomy (NCBI): domain Eukaryota; kingdom Viridiplantae; phylum Streptophyta; class Magnoliopsida; order Ericales; family Theaceae; genus Camellia; species Camellia sinensis. The sequence goes on from NC_138968.1 coordinate 9,614,064, forward strand.
TTTTCCCCAAAGCAATGAGCAAGCAGAGACATCCAACAAAGTAATCTTGGATGGAATAAAGAAGAGGCTGCAGGCAGCAAAAGGAAAGTGGGTAGACGAACTGCGCAATGTACTCTGGGCATATCGGACTATGCCGAGAAGATCAATTGGGAAAACCCCTTTGCCATGGCTTATGGCACAGAAGTAGTCATTCCACTGGAGATCGGCATCCCTGGAATCAGAACCAAAGGAGTAGAGAATAGGGTCTAAAGACATACTTCTAGCACGAGATCTGGATCTCTTAGAAGAAAGAAGGGAGAAAGCTGCAATTCAGCTCACAACGTACTAGCAGCAGCTTGCTAGAGCTTACAATAAGAAGGTCAATCCAAGGGAATTTAAGGTCGGCGACCTAGTCCTGAGAAAAGTTGTTGGCAACAAGAAGGACCCCAGAGAAGGCAAGCTTGGACCAAACTGGGAAGGACCCTACAGAATCACTTCGGTATTGGGCTATGGAGTATACCGGCTTGAAGACAATGAGGGCAAAGCATTGCCAAGACCCTGGAGCACTTGTAATTTGAAACTTTTCTATCATTAAGATGTTCCTTGTTATTTTTTACCGACGTCATCAATAAAATTTTAGCAAGATTCTCCAAAGACTTGTGAATTGATAAAAGATGCATAATGATTGTTTCTGAATAATGAGAACCCAAGTGGAACTCAGGTTCACATTGGGGGCAGAGAGAAGAAAGTAATGCTTAACGCTTGTTGAAATTTGTAGCAATTTACAAGTTGAAGTTAAGCCGAGATAATTGTTTATCTTCACTTGTTGAAATTTGTAGCAATTTACAAGTTGAAGTTAAACTAAAGTAATGTTTAACGCTTGTTGAAATTTGTAGCAATTTACAAATTGAAGTTAAGCCGAGATAATTGTATATCTTCACTTGTTGAAATTTGTAGTAGTTTACAAGTTGAAGTTAAACTGAAGTAATGCTTAACGCTTGTTGAAATTTGTAGTAATTTACAAGTTGAAGTTAAGCCGAGATAATTGTTTATCTTCACTTGTTGAAATTTGTAGCAATTTACAAGTTGAAGTTAAACTGAAGTAATGTTTAACGCTTGTTGAAATTTGTAGCAATTTACAAGTTAAAGTTAAGCCGAGATAATTGTTTATCTTCACTTGTTGAAATTTGTAACAATTTACAAGTTGAAATTAAGCTGAGATAATTGTTTATCTTCACTTGTTGAAATTTGTAGCAATTTACAAGTTGAAGTTAAAACCAGAAATAAAAACTTGCTGAGGTATATCATCGGTTGGCATAACCGAGGTGTGTCACCCCGAGAAGGTTACACAAAGGAGGAAGAGTATACATATGCAAGATATTCTAAGTGTAGAATCATGCAAAGATAAAAAGAAGAAAAGACAGGAATACAAGCACTTAGAAAAGAAAGGTTATATTCATTCACCAAGAAAAGGGCACATCGGCCATACAAAAAGCATACATTAAAAGAAGCAACAAAATACAAACAAGCAAAAGAAAAAAAAAAAGACTTAGAGCTAAGGCTCCTCTCCTCTAGATTGTTGAATTTGAAGATCAGATACCACCTCGGCCTCCTTCTTTGCCGCTATCTCGGCATCAATTTCTTGGAGAGTTTCTTCAACAGTCTTGACCTCAGTAGGGATGTCGGCTGGTGCGATGTCGGGAACAGCTTCTTGGACAACCTCATCGCCTTCTTCATCTTGAGTCAAGTCTAGGACTTGCTTATTCTGAAGAGGGGACTTGGCCCCATTAGCATCTTTTGATTTTCTAATCAAAGCCTCGTCATCTTCCTCCTCGGCCTCATCCTCAGCATCAGATTCACCGACATCTTCACTTGGAGTTGGGGCTGGAGGAAATGGCAAGGGAATGGCGTCGGCCTTTTGCAATGGAGAGTCATCAGGAATATTAAGCTTTTTAAGAAGGGACATCCAACCAAGGGTGAAACCCTTGTTGCATGCCTTTTTCACTTGTTTTTCGTAGGCCTCAGTAACGTCGGCCATACCCTGTGAGTACACATTTTCGTCAGCGTCTTTGATTTCAGCTTCTTTGGTGGCCAGGGCCTCTTGAAACTCTTTTTCAGCTTGGGCCATTTTTTCCTCGGCCTCTCTCCTTTGCAATTCGGCCACCTTCTTAATGGCCTCAGCAGCCTCAGCCTTTTCGTCGGCTTTGGTCTGAGCCTTGATGGCTTCCTCAGCTTGGTCTTCCAGCTTCTTCATTTTTTACTGGAGGCCTTTGTTGGTCTTTTGGAGGCTGGAGACCTCCCTCTTCATCTCGGCAAGCGTCTCACTGTTCTCAAAAGACTGCATTGAGAAAGAGTGGGCATGCTAGATGGCCTGAAAGAAAACAGAGGTATTAAAGAATATTCAAAGAGAAAGAAAAATTTACCAAGTAGAAGACGTTTTACCTGAACAGAGTGCTGTAACATTAATGCATAGTTCTCATACTCGCTATACTGGGCGTTCCGCTCTAGGTCACCTGGGAGAAGTAGAGCGGTACTGAGTGCAACGCCGACATTGATATCGTCGGCGCTGTCACTTGCCATTACGGGCTTATCCTCTAGGGTGATTTCGGGGGCCCAGCGGCATCTGGTTTCTTTGACCCCGAAGTCGTTGCAGATGACCTCGGCCTTTTTGATTTAAAGGATTCGGAAGGAGGTACTTCGGCAGACCTCTTCGAAGGGACAGAGGTAGTTTTCTGACTTGGAGCCAGTTTTGGGGCTGGCAAAGTGTCCTCAGTCTCAACCTGAGTCACTTTCATCTTCGATTGAGCTTTCTTAATTCTTTTTGGTTTTGCTAGAGGTTGGGTTTGTGTTGGTTGTTCGTCAATGGATGATAGAATGTTGGCTAGGAGGTCTTTAGCAACTGGCTTTGCGCGACCCATCTCGGCTGTAAGAACAAGACATCGGCAACGCTTTCTTTGGGATGGTGGAATGAAGTATGGAGCCGAGATCGACGGCTGTTCTGTTGGATCAGAGGTTGATCCTTGGTCTGTTCGCGATGTTGATACAGCTGGAAGAGTTGTAGCAGATGGAGGAGATAAGCTCTTCTTTTTCTTTTTCCTGGGGATGTCGGGGAGAGCTGATTTATATGTTGGGATGAAGTTGAGAAGCAGGGGTGCCTTTTACTTCTGGATTGGCAAATCCAGAAGTCTCTTCAAGTCTTTGCTAGGGACAAAGGATTGGCGAAAATATTTTGGTGGCTGACGAACAACTGCAAAAAGAACAGACGTCAGAAACATACAAAGTATTTAAGACTTTGAAAGAAAACAGGCAAAGCTAAATACTGGGCTCTTACCCTTGCCCTCTAAAACTGATCGGGGAAGAGGGTAGAGATGGATGTCCTCGTCTGGAGCAAACTCCCAAATTTCCGAGGTAATGAGATAGTCATCTCCAGCCCCCTTGTTGGAGTCTCGGAGGTTGGCTATGATTTTGAATTCTGTAGACCTCGGCTTAAGATAATAAATGAAGCCTTTTTCTTTCAAGTTACGGGCACACATGGTATAACAATACTGTATATCGGCTAGGGTGATCCTAACGTTTTCCTGTTTAGCTAAGGCGATAATACCAAAAATCACTCGATAAGAATTGATTGCTAGTTGTATGGGGTTCAACTTATAATAATAAAGAATCTCGCGAAAAAGGATGTTGAGTGGGAGCCGGAGTCCGCACTTAGTAAAAGCTACAATGGGAAGGGGCATGGCATTTTCTGTAGGCATGATGGAGTCATTATCCCCAGCCAGTCTCAGATGGACATCGGCAGGGATGGAGAACTCTTGCCTAAAGTACTCAAGTTTGGTCGGGGTATCTACCCTATGTCTCCACATACCCATGATATCGGCCTGAATTAGAAGGGTTGAAATTCAAAAAGAAGATGTTTCTTATTGATGGGACCTCGGCAAAAACCTAGGTTTGGGCTGGTACAGAAATTTGTAAGGAATGTTTCAGTTTTGCCCTAAAAATGTGGGTTCTACAAACAAATCCCAAACCTAAAGCTATCAAGATGAAGATCAAAGACACAGATCTGGAAAAGACACAAAAAATAGAAAACAAATACGAAGTTTCAGAATCAAGAACAGAGATGGACTATCAAGAACATGAAGAATACAAAGGGTTGAAGGCCAAGAACAGTGGCAAGGCGTGCAAGAAGAACTATGAACAGTACATGTATTTAGGGCATAAGCATAAAGCGAAATCGACACATTCAGGTGTATGAATCACAAAAATTAAAAGTTTCAATAGATGCAGTAAAGGCCACAAGTAATGAAGAATATCAACAGAATTGAAAATGAAAGAAATAGTTGCTTACTAGAAAATATGAAGCCGGTATGAAGATTGCCGAGGTCAGACGACAGTTACAGATGTAACGAAGACAATGAAAACTTCACAGGAAGAACGAAAGGTAATTACAGAGCTTGGAGCTTGAGCAATGGTGGATTCGAAAGAAAGAGTTTAGAGAGAGAAAAAGCAAGAGAAATCAAATGCGGAAATGGAAAAGTGAAGAAAGGGGGAAAGATTTTCGTCAAAAAATGAAAACGGCGGCAAAAAAGTAATCAATATGCCTAGAAGAGCGCATACGTTAGACGGCGCATGTGAGAAAGGGATGACTTATGGGCGCGTCACAAGCACGAGCCAGTAAAAAAGAAATGCGTGATTTAAAACGGTTGAATTATGGTGTATGACAGCTTATACACGTGAAAGAGTTGACTGGAATTCTTGTTCTCTGAAGGGAACATGTCGGCCTAAAATGAATGATCTCGGCTGAGGAGTTCTTAAGCCAATATACAGGAAGAAGTACCGATATAGGTTCCATCACCTCAGAATGGCGAGGTAATAGAACCTAGGGGGCAGTTGTGGGGATATATTTTCTGAGTACCAACACGTGGCAAGGTGACGCCGATGTGTCAGCCAAGGTGCCACGTGTCCTGGTCGTGACACCGAGGTGATCTCGGCAAGGCCGAGGTTATCTCTGAAGATATCAGAATCCGAGATAAATGGATAAGGGACCAGAGTCCTAGAATGAAGAGGAGACTTAGTCAAGATAAGGATAAATCTCTTAGGGAGTTTATCTTTATCTCTTGAGGAGTCCAAAGTAAGTACTGAGTTGGAGTCCATAGAAGTCAGGCTTCTAGTGGGACTAGGATTAAGGTAACTATAAAAGAGAGGCACCCCCGTGGGTCTAAGGTACACAGTTTTATGCTTTGAGTAGTGAATTTAGCACTTGTTTGTCTTTGAGAGATATACTGACTTGATCGTCGGAGTGCCCCCGGGTGGAAGAGCCACCGCCGGTGCCTTTTCTTTCTGTTACAGGTTAGCTAAAGCCATCTATTCTGCCGGTGTTCTCTAGCTGATTACTAAACGGGCAGTGTGATCAGAAAATCACTCACACACATTTAAATTTAGATGACTAACTCCAAAAAAAGTTGAATTTCAGACCTAAAACTTGACACCCCAAATCTTTAGCATAGTGATTTGCGGTTTCATTTTTGTTAGTGTTGACTCTATATTTATTTCATTAAAAAGACAAATAAAATATGGTCACATGATGTATCGGGGTGGACATTATGTTCATGAATTTTAGAACCATGAGATTCTAATAAGTTTAGAAATTTGAAAGCTGGAGGAATAATATACAATCTGTGTATAGAATTTCAAAAATGATTCATTTATCGAATTTGAGTTTGTCTAAATCGTTTAAATTTGTGCATGTCGGACGACCTGTGCAACTGTTGTCAACTATGATTATCACCCTTATTAACCGCAGCTATCACTCTTGTTGTCAAATGACTAGCCGGACGATCGACATGCACAAATTCGGATGATTCGAACAAGCTAAAATTCGGTAGATGTAACATTGCTCATAGAATTTTTATGGGATTTTTTTTCTTCTAGATCTCTCTAAATCTTTGTTTAGAAAAATAAGGACAACAAGATTTACTTTAATAGTCCAAGTCTTTTTGTTGGCTGCATATTTTATACAAGCTAGTTACAATTCGATGAGTGGCAAAGTAAGGGTAATACAGGGAGACCATTCAAGTCTTCGATCCTGATCGTACACGTGGCAGTTGATATTGGTTGTTATGAGATCTGAGTAGCAGTGGATTAACAAAGACATGTAAGGTGATGTGGCATCAGCGGTTACTCTTATTTAAATTCAAATTTATGAGGGAAGCTTAACTGCAAATGATGGCATAGTGGAGCTAATCATGAGGCTACATAATCAACGATCATGGGGGGAGCAGTTCGACGGTTGAAAATACAGTTCGACTGTCATCTTTGAGCAGTATAAATAGCAGAGAAGGCCTTGGAAAGAGCCCCCGGACTCAGATTTAAAAAACCAATCTTATTCTACGTTACTTTTACATATCCTGTTCTTTACATTCCAGAACTTCAAGTTCTGCACTGTATTTTCATTCATAGGAGTAGTTTCAAATAGATTGTCGCTTCGAATCGTTGTAAGTTTTTCATTCTAGTGAAATGCTTCAGATTTTCTTTATTTGATTGGTATTCTGTTTAAATTCTCCTAAATCAAGCCACCAGTAAAAGTCCTCTTCATTGAGGCTGAAAGAACTAAAACACAGTCGTCTGATAATTGGTTGGCAATTAATTTTATGTAAGGACTAATTGATCCTTGCTGGCACACTCGCAATTACAACAATAACCTTCGAAAGCCAAAAAGCCAACATATATTTTTGGTATGCTCAGTGGGACCACATTTATAATGGCTAGACGCAGGAGACAAGAAGAAAATGAACGCTTGGAAGAAGGCGTGGAAGGAGAGGTAGAGATACCTAATCCAGAGGATAATGTGATAACACATCCTGTGGAAACTCCTATTTTATCGGAACCTATGGTCGAATAGACCAGTACTTCAGAACAAATACCATTTGTTCGTAATATTGGACGAGACTAAGGAATTGGACCATCCACTGTCCCATCTACTCAGCTAGTGAATCCATGGGGTGGCTTAATAGATGCAATGAGACAGCAATTAATGAACACAATGGAAAGGTGGGCAACATCCTTTTTGGATCGAATGAATAACCACCAACTAACAAACGCAAGACACATAGGGGAAATTTCGAATGTCCCTCAGTAAAGATTGGCTAAAGACAAACAGCCTATGCAAGTTAATGGACATTCTAATGGACAAACTAGTAATCAGAACCATGAAAGACCATCACCTCAGTCTTGGTACGAACCTGTTCCAAGGCCCGTTGTAGGTCAAAATGTCTCAGCACTTAACAGTGAAGCCATGCAATTTGGTGGAACTGACCCAATACAAGGAAATGGCATAAGAATGGTTCCGAATCCCATGTTCGAAGCCATACCTGGCACAAGGGGGTTCACTAATCCCTTATTCGAATTTATACCCGGGGGTTAGAAGGTTTTCCTACAAATGGAAGAGACACAACACCAGTTCCAGCACCTTTCGCAGGTCCTTTCGTAGGACAAATTCAAAGGGGTTACCCACATCCCCAACAGCAACCTGCACCACAAGAACAACCAGTCCCAAATATACCACCTTATGGACCAAGAGGACCATAAGCACAAGTTTGTCCACCGAATCCTGTGTTTGTTCCTCCGGCGGTGATTCAGCAGGCACAAAATATGGTCCCTAGGGACCAAATTGTTGACATCATTAGGGAGATGTGTGGACCAATGACTCGGGAGGTCCAGACTCCTGTATACAGAAAACCCTATCCAAAATGGATAGATAGGGTACATGAATACCCAAGAGGTTTCAGGATACCAGATTTCACCATTTTTTATGGGAATGGAAACCAGTCAACAGTAGAGCATATCGCTAGGTTCGCTGCTCAATGCTGCGAATTCACTAATAATGATTTTATGAAGCTGAGGCTGTTCCTAAATTCTCTAACTGGGGGAGCATTTGTATGGTACATTAACCTTACACCTGGCTCAATCCAAACTTGGCAACAAATGGAAAAGGCATTTCATGCCCAATTTTTCTAATCGGAGCCAGAAGTTTCCATGGCAGACTTGGCAAGGTTGAGTCAAATGCCTGAAGAAAAGGCTACTCAGTTTATTGCTAAATTTAAAAGGGCTCGAAATAAATGTAGAGTCATTTTGCCAGAGCCATAATTCGTAAGATTGGCTCAAAATGGTTTAGAATTTAGGCTTCGAAAGAAGTTTGACTCAACAGAGTTCAGGGACTTAGTGGAACTGACTTACAAAGTATCTAGATATGAAGCATTACTAGAAGAGGAGCAAGATCGAAATAATGTATCATATAAGACATACTACAAAGATCCTAACTATGAGATTGATGCAGCAGAGATTGTAGGGAAAGAGCCTATGATCTGTGAAGCATTAATTCATAAGGATACGACAATTGCCCAGCAATTTAAAAAGAAAGATCTCCACAGGAAATATTCTTTCGATTTAACTAAGGCAGATGACATTTTTGATCATTTGCTTGCGGCCAACTTCCTTAAGTTACCAAAAGGGGTTTAAATTCAATCTCTTGATGAACTTAAAGGAAAAGTATATTGTAAATGGCATAATTCTTGGTCTCACTCGACTAAAAACTGTGTTGTTTTTCGAGACAAGATCCAAGAACAAATTCGAAAGGGGAGTTTGAAATTCCCAGCCAAAGCTGAAAAGGCCATGGGGATCGACAGTAATCCATTTCTAGAAATTAGAGAGGTGGCAGCCAATGTCATTATACCAGATTTTCAGAACCTGTCTTTGAAAGAATTGGAAGAAGTCAATGCACAGATGCATGTGGCCAACCAGACAGCAATCAAGAAAGACACTAGAGATCTACCAGCTATTGGACAAGGTTTCTTACACCAGAGGGAAGACTCTGAGGAAGAAGCATTGGATGACGATTCCTTAGAAGCAACTATAATGCAGAGGATGTGTCCTAGGTGCAGACTAAGCTACAAATGGTTGAAAGGACTCCCGACTGATGGGAAGCAGTACTACAAGGATGTGTAGAGACGTCCTAAACCAACCAATGCTTACAATAAAAGGCCATATCCATCTAGCGTTAGGCAGCAGCCCTTGAGGGTTGAACCAACAGTTGATAGGATGCATTTCAAAGGCAAGAAGCCCTTACATGAATCCAGGCCAGCTAATTATTACAAAATCGAGAGCAGCCATTCTGGAAGGAGATTGGAGAGAAGTCCAGTTTATGGGATTAAAACCAGAGATTGGTCCCCTAAACTAGCCTCACGCAAGACAGAAAGTGGACACCTTCATCGAAGGCCGGAGTTAGGCCCAAAGCATGAAGTCAGGACCAAGCAGTGGCCTTCACGACTAGCTTCGAGGAAAGCTTCGAAGGAAGAAGGAAGTAGTTCCACGGCAGGGTCAGTAAGTTCGTGGGTACCTAGGGTCCCAGACTGGTTTGTAATGCAGAACAAACCTAGGAAAGTGTCTAGCCAGAGAGGGGTTGCTGGAAACCAAGGTAGGATGGTCAAACCTCCTTTGGTAGCTCTGAACAATTGGGTCTTGCTTAAGCACCCAAAAACAAAGGAACTAGATATGGTCCCCGTGATTTCTAGATCACAAAAGAGAAAAATTCAGCGTAGATACACTCAGTACCAACGAGACCTGAAAGAAAATGGAGAGAATTCTTTATTGGCACAGACAGAAGGAAAGAAGAATCCAAAGTCAGACCCTACTCCAAAACCAACTCTACAAGGTAAAATGGGTTGCAACAGAAAACAGTTGGCCAAAGTTCATTCTGAACTAAGAGCTAGGGAGAAGTCCAGTTTAGCAGGATTAGAGAAGGCACTAATGGAAAGTGACAGTGAACCAGAGACGGAAGTTAGTTTAAGCCAAAAGAAAGAAATGGTTGAGGAAGAAATGTTTGAAGCCTTCATGGCTGAACAAACATTCCTGGTTGAAAAACCAGTCGTGACAGACCATTCAAAGGATAAAGTACTAGAAAGCGGCATGGAGGATGCTTCTGGAGTGACTGAACAAGGTGGCCAAAAGGAGAAGCAGACACAGCCAACCATCTAATTTGGCTCGGTGTCAGTGAACATGGTACACATACTACCGCATGAATTCCAAGCTAGAGATGAGAATCAAGAGGGGCAAGAAATTGACCCAATTCCAATCTCTAGTGAAGATTCACAAGTGAGCATGGTACAAGATAATTCCGGAATGGTTACCCCAATGGAAACTGAGTATGAGAGTGAAGAAGTGGTAAGTATTAACCTCTCGTATCCGTTTGAATATCCCTCGAATTCTATGACACAACATGTTAAGCCTTTGTATATTAAGGCCTTCTTCGATGGGATACAGTTGAACCGAGTCTTAGTGGATAATGGGGCAACGGTGAACTTACTACCGAAATCTTCCTTGAAGAAATTAGGGAAAAAGAATCCCAGGTTAATCCCAACCAGTACAACCATTGTTGGTTTTGCTGGGGACAAACAGATGGCCTAGGGAATTCTACCCATCAACCTGAGTGTGGGAACCAGGGACTGCATGACGGCGTTTTTCGTCATCGACAGCAATGCGAAGTACAATGCTTTACTTGGTAGAGATTGGATCTACACTAACAAATGTGTGCCTTCCTCTTTGCATCAAAAAATGATAATGGCTCTAGGCAATGGGGAGACGGAGGAAATTGATGCAGATCCTCAACCTTTCATAGCCTGCGCAGACTTCGCTGAAGCCAAGTTGTATATTGAGATAGTGACACCGCTCAGTATACTAATAAAATCTGATGGCTCAGCCGAAGTAACGGTTGATGAGGAAGTGACACACCTGAAGCACTTAGTCCAGGAGAGTGCTGATGAAGAGGTGGTCGTTAAAGATGACAATGATGCCTGGTTATAGGCAGCAAGATGAAGCACCAGAAGCCAAGTCTTTGGATTTAATCAAGTTTTCAATATTGGATGTAAAGTCAATAGTCCAGAAAGTGCGGGAGCAAGAGAAAGAAGTCATGATAATTGGCTACAAGCAGGAGCAGCAACAAGCCAGAGTTTTGATCCTTGATAAATACTGTGCATTGGACATAGAAACAAAAGTCCAAGAAATACAGGAAGAAGAAGCCTTGTGGACAGACTTCGTCTATGAGGAGGAGGGTAAAAATGTTGAATCAAAGAACCTAGGAACAGAACGCAGCAAGGAGATTGCTTCGAAGCCAGAAGAAATCAAACATGGAGTTCCAGTAAGTACTCAGATACAAGATCCCTTAGAAGAAATAAATTTAGGGGAAGGTTCTATACAATAACCCATTTATATAAGTGCTCGGTTGAATACTCTTAACAGGAACCAGTTGTTGGTTATACTGAGGAGATATAAAGATTGTTTCGCATGGTCTTATAATGAACTACCAGGATTGGATAGGTCATTAGTGGAACATAGGCTTCCTATGAAGCCTAACTTCAAGCTATACAAACAAAAACCAAGAAGAATGGGTCCAGAAGTGATTCAGAAAGTTAAGGAAGAAATTCTTAGACTACTCAAGGCAGACTTTATCAGGACAGCCAGTTCAGCAAGGCATCAAATTTTATCAATGATGGATGGGCACTCTGGTTACAACCAAATCTGCATTGCGGTGGAGGATGTTCACAAGACAGCATTCAGATGTCCTTGGAATATTGGGACCTTCGAATGGGTTAAAATGCCATTTGGCCTAAAAAATGTTGGGGCCATATATCAGAGGGCTATGAACACTATCTTTCATGACCTTATTGGAGGGTATTTAGAGTTATATTGATGACATTGTAGTTAAATCCCAATCCATGGAGGAACATCTGTTTCACCTATAAGCAGCCTTTGAAAGAATGAGAAAGTTCAAATTGAAGCTTAATCCTCTTAAGTGTGCTTTTGGCGTATCATCTGGAAACTTCTTGGGCTATGTAGTACACAAGAAAGGAATACAAATTGACCAGAATAAAGCCAAAGCCATCATTGAAGCCAGACTTCCATCAAGTAAGAAAAAATTACAAAAGTTCCTTGGACAAGATAATTTTCTTCGAAGATTCATTTCTAACACTGCAGGGAAAACTAAAGTATTTTCTTCCTTATTAAGGCTGAAAGATGAAGAAGAATTTGTGTGGACAGCGGAGCATCAAATTGCTTTCGAAGGAATCAAAGCCTACTTGGCCAACCCTCCAGTACTGATGCCACCAAATAGCGTCAAGCCTTTGAAGTTGTATATAGCTGCAGCAGAAGATTCATTGGGAGCTTTCTTAGCCTAAGACAATGAAGAAGGCAAGGAGCAAGCTGTTTATTACCTTAGTAGGTTTTTAAATTCTTGTGAATGTAAATATTCAGCTGTAGAAAAGCTTTGCCTTGCGCTGTATTTTGCTGCAATGAAATTAAGATATTACCTTTTGCCTACAACTGTCTTGGTAATTGCAAGCACAGATTTGGTTAAATATATGTCATCTAGACCTATGTTCAAGGGAAGAATTGGCAAATGGGTATTAGCCTTGTCAGAGTTTCACTTAGAATATGTTCCCCAAAAGGCAGTGAAAGGACAAGTTTGAACTAATTTTTTGATAGACCATCCATCTCAAACAGAAAGTCAAGAGATAATGGAACTTGGTATGGCTAGTGTCGAGCCATGGCAAATGTGGTTCGATGGATCGAAAACCAATGACCTAACTGACATTGGTATAGTCATTAAGTCACCACAAGGAATAGAAACCACACCCAGTTTCAGAGTGGATTAAACTACTTGTTCTAATAATTAAGCTGAATATGAGGCCTTGATAGTGGGATTGGAAATTCTTATTGGATTACAAGTACATGCAGTTGACATATTTAGAGATTCTCAATTGGTGGTTAACCAAGTGAAAGGGATTTTTAAATGTCAAAGTATAAGTATGCTACCATATTATGTTGTCGCATTACATTTGCTCTCTCAATTTCAAATAGCAAATGTAACTCATGTTCCAAGATTCTTGAATAATAGAGCTAATGATGTGGCTCAGAAAGCCTCGAATTTCAAGAGGAAGGATGGTACCCAACAGGACATAAGCTAAACAACATACCAGAAATCTATACCACCCTTAAATGAAAGGAATGTGGTCCTGGAAGTCAATCATAATGATTTACAGGAACAAGATTGGAGACATCCAATAATACAGTACTTAGCTGGCCCATCCTCAAAGGCCAGCAAAAAAATTAAATTGCAATCTATGCAATACATCATATATAACAATGATCTCTACAAAAGGGGGGGGGAGATGGTCTATTGTTGAAATGTTTAGGACCAAAAAAAGCATTAACAACTATGGCTGAGGTTCATGAAGGCATCTGTGGTGCACATCAGCCTGGTGTAAAAATGAGATGGATGCTTCGAAGACATTCCTATTATTGGCCAACTATCCTTAAAGACTGCATAGAATATGCAAAGGGTTGCCAGGCATGTCAAAAGCATGGTACAATAAGGCATGTGCCCGTAACTGACCTGCATGCAGTAGTAAAGCCTTGGCCATTCAGAGGATGGGCCATGGATATGATGGGAAAAATACACCCACCCTCTTCGAAGTATCATTGTTTCATTTTGGTGGCTACTGATTATTTCACCAAGTGGGTTGAAGCTAAGCCATACAAGGCTGTAGACCAGACTGAGGTCATTGGGTTCATCAGGGATTTAATCCATAGGTTTGGCATCCCGCAAACCATAACTGTTGATAATGAGACTGTGTTTAATGGAAAAATGGTGAGGTCTTTTGTGGCTGAGTTTGGAATTAGCCTTATTAATTCCACCTCCTATTATACACAAGCTAACGGCCAGGCTGAATCATCCAATAAGTCCTTGAAGAAAGGAATACAAAAGGTTGTGGAAGACAATCCTAGGGATTGGCATAACTTGTTGTTGGATGTATTGTGGGCTTATAGAACTTCTCCAAGGTCAAGCACATGAGTTACTCCTTATGCCTTGGTGTATGGGCATGATGTTGTATTACCTGTGGAAATTAATGTTAAGTCTTTGAGGGTAAGATGCCAAGACCAGCTAGATTCTGAGCAATACCATCAGAGTATGTGCTTGGAATTAGAAGGAATAGACGAGGCCAGAATTCTGGCATTAAATAGCATTCTTTTTCAAAAGAAGAAAGCAGCCAAAATTTACAATAACAAAGTCAAGCACATTGGCTTTGATGAAAGTGATTTAGTGTGGAAAACTATACTCCTAATAGGTATTAAAAGTCATAAGTTTGGTAAATGGTCACCTAACTGGGAAGGACCATATCAAATTCATAGAGTCTTGCCTTTTGGGGCATACCATTTGAGAAATTTGAATGGATACATACATCCCAAAAAGATCAATGGCAGATATTTGAAGCCTTATTTTCCAACTATCTGGGAAACACAAGGAGTAGAATGAATGTCAAGCAAAAGAACACAAGAGTACTCAAATGATAAATCAGAATTTGTTTTTCTTCATAAAGAGTTAAATACATTCTGTCATAAATTGGCCCAAAAATAATTACAATGCCTTAATTGTTCTTTTACAACAGACTTCCTATTCTTAAATGAGGGAGCCAACTGAATGGCCGTGGTCATTTCTTGCTTTCGATCGGCCAATCCTTGGTTGGTGATCTGCAGTTTGGTGTCAGTTCAAATTAAGGTTTGATTCACTGCAGACAGCTCCTCCTCAAGTTGAGCGTTCTTCTCCAGTAGTTGAGTTCGAAAATGGGTGACAGAGGAATGTTGTTCCTTCAGCACTGAGACTTCAGAATGTACTGCGAAAATAAAACTCTGATCTCTCGCTAATCTCTCCTCTGCAACCTTGGCAGTATGACAAATGTTGATATAAAAGTCAATAGTAGTTGCTGCTTGAGATAGATGACTTGAGACAGTTATGCTGGATTGCTCAACAGCTTTGCAGCATTATAGGAAACCATTTCTTATTATAGGCCTTTGTAAAGCCTCGAAATGAATCCTTGAGAAATATATCAGTAATTCCAGACAGCTGTCTAAATCCATCAGAGGTGCAGAAGGCTTCCTACTGGAGGAAGAGGAGCTCTCAAGAATTTCTAACAGGGAGTCAGCTAATACCAACGGCTCAGTCTCATCATTAGTTATTGGAGAGGTAGAGGCTATGTCGAAGAGACTAGCTAGTCTTGCTTCGAAGACATCTACTTCGTCCATGAACATGAGGGGTGCAGAAAGGGTAGTGGTAGAAGACACAGAGGATTGCATAGGGATAGGAGAAATGGATGGAACATTTTCAGCAGTCTCTATGGTCCTAGCCACCAATATGTCAAGGGAAGAAGGGCTGAAAGTAGATAAAGGTAATAAACCATGGGTTGGAGAGCCACCAGCACCCTCTTTTGGGGAATCAGCTATCATCTGAGATAGAGTAATAGTTGGAATTTCCTTAGGGGGAAGGGAAAAAGCAAGGCTCGGAAAAGAATTGAATAAAGGTAGATCCAAAGATAAGAAAGGGAGATATGGATTCAATCCAAAAGAAAGAGATACAGGAATGCTTGACCTCAAGGAAGATACATTGAATGTAGGCCTAGGAAGTGGGAGTATTATCTGAATAGTCTTCACATTTTGCATCTGATCAGCCTCAATTGAAACTGAGAGAGTTCTCATTGAAAGAGTAAGCTTAGGATTTGTTGCTACAAAAGAAGAGAAGGGCAAAGTGATGTCAAAGCTCAATACCCACAAGATTAACGAGGAAAAACAGTAGAGACTTTAAAGAAATTACTTGTTTTAGAAGTGACAGTAGCAGTAGGAGAGCTTTGAAGAGACTAGTGATCAGCAACGTGTTGTCTTCTTGCAGTATCCCTTTGAAGTGCATCAGCAGCAGCATCTTCGTCTCTTAAGAATTGTTGCTGTCGTCTTTTCTCAGCTCTCTCAAAGACAATTATGGCCTTGGAATGCTCTCGTTCCACTGCCTTAGCAGCTGCCTCATGTATAGGGTCTTCAACAAAATCAGAAGGAGAGACAGTCATCTTCCTTCTCTTTTTTCTTTGTGCAGGCATTGAATGTTCTTCCTCAACTTCTTTCTCTCCAGTTTGGGATTCAGATTCTTCAGAAGTGAGTTCCTCCACTCTGACCATTATCTCATGCATGGGATCTTGAACCAAGCCAGAAGAAGGGACGGCCACTCTTGTCCTTTTTTTCAGGGGAGACTCTTGCTCTTGGGTTAACTCTTCTTCTACTTCTTCTTCTTCTTCTGCTTGCACCTCAAAAACTTCCTTCTCAGGCTCAAGTAAAAGTCTCATTTTCTTTTGTTGCTGTTTACTTTTGAGGAGATTTAGAGCTTGAATCTTCTGAGGTGAATCTCCCTGTGAGGTACCTACACCACCTTCACAAAAGGAAGAACTAAAGATAAGACTGAAAGCATTATAAAGAAGGTAAAAGAGAAGAGATGAGTATATACCTTTCTTCGAGGTGGCCCAAGTAACTCTAGGAGTGGAGGCAAACACAGGAACTGGAGTGGTCAGAACAGTGGAAGAAGTAGTAGCTCCAGCTCCTTTGGGCTTGGGTACATCTAACACCGTCAGTAGGTCTTGAGGGGGTATGGCCAGGTGCACTTCCATATTGGTCACCCACCAATTTTGGTATCTCTTCAAAATGTTACCTTGGAGAAGGAAGGGGATATACTCAAAATCGATCAAGTCCTGTATAAATTTGGAAGTTGCCTCTTCTAGTCTAGAGCTTAGAACTTTCACATCCCTTGTGGTAAGACTTAGATTGGTGTTACTACAGAGAGGTATTGGGACCCCCTGAGTGAAGCCAAATTGTCTAGCAAATTGTGCAGGACAATAGGGCTCAGCAATGCATTTGTAAACTCTGGGGTTCATGGTCCCAATGAATAATTCTCTGGGAATTAAAATGGAGGCCCGTATATCCTTGTGAACAGGTGAAGCACAGAGCCTATCACTTTGGGAAATTCTTCAACCAAAGTGGGCCGATAGTAGTGGGTTCGAAGGGACGAAAGCAGTAGGAAAGACGAGAAGCTGAAAGTTGGTGGAAGAAAGAAAAGTAAAAAGCAAAAGTAGA
Organism: Camellia sinensis; assembly: GCF_055761805.1. Taxonomy (NCBI): domain Eukaryota; kingdom Viridiplantae; phylum Streptophyta; class Magnoliopsida; order Ericales; family Theaceae; genus Camellia; species Camellia sinensis. Next base: position 9,631,035 of record NC_138968.1, read on the forward strand.
AGGAAAAAGAGAAGCATTGGCTAGCCTCATGCCATGAGTAGGAGGATCTGATTCAAAAAATTTAAAACATTTGGATTGTAACTCAGGGAAATAAGCAAAAAGCAAAGCTGAAGAATCCAAATCGGTCCCCCTTGATTGACATCTAAGGGTTTCTCACAAAAAAGAGAGCAGGCTCTGTATACGTGACCTAGAACGTATGGGGCTAAAGCCACCCTCTTCTGTAAAACAAGGGCTTTGGCAAGAGGGGCAAATTCAGGCATAATTCTTTGAGAAGAAGTGCAAAAAAGGAACTTGCAAAGCCAATATAATAAGAAAGAAAAGAATTCTCTATCGGTCACAAGACCCTCCCTTCTATTCTCAGCCTTGACAAAGTCACTATAGGATGAGTTAAGAGATGGGAGGGAAAAAGGGACTGCTAGGTCAGGATAATCTGGTCCAATGGGAGATAATCCTAAAAGATGGCAAATGTGAAGAACAGTAGGGGTCATCATCCCGCATCTGAATTGGAAGAAATTAAAAACTAAATTCCAAAAGCTTAGAGCAGCAGGAACTAAAAAGGGGTCCTCTGAAATGGTTAACCTGGATAATCGAAGGGCGTCGAGGAGGCAGAGTTCTTGAAGGTCCAGGGTCCTACTAGGGACAACTCGATCATACCATTCTTGCCACTCCGGTCTCACCGTGGGCCAGCATCGGTGGGAGCGATTCATCTTCCAGTTCCTCCAGTCAAGGCCACCTTCGTAAAGGAGACAATGGTCTTCCAAACGAGGGTATAGAGCTGGAAGCTCAATAGGAATCTCCTTGAATATGGGACCAAGCACGTAGTCTTGTTGCACATGACGACGAAGAATGAAGATGCGTCCGTCAATGGCACTTTTCTTCCCAGCTTTGTACTTTTCACATTCTGCATCAATGGGCCTTTTCAGGGCTACAGATGGGCTCGCACGCTCTACAACTGGCACTTTCAATGAGGAGGAAGCCACTGATAAAACGCTTTCTCAAAGGACAAAGCTGGAAAATGAAGTAGAAATAAGTGGGAGACGAATAGAGGTGAAGGGTTTTGTATGTTGAGCGAGCAAGTGATTTCAGAATGTGGAATAAAAGGATTTCAAAAGCCTTTATATCTGAAAGATATATCGCGTAAATTCGTTAAGTACTAAAAGTACGAATACGAAGAATTTCCTTCAAATTTTGATACTCTTGGAGGGAAAAAACATATCCCAGATCTTGATACCAGCTTCGAAGTAAAATGTTTGGCTTCGAAGCCAGATTTTGGCGCTAAAAGTCAAATAACAGCGGCTTTGAAACTAAAAAGCCAGCTTCGACGCACATTCCATGCTTAAGAATGTAAGAATGCTCAAGTATTCGTTTACTTTAAAAGGACTAAAGACCTGTTTCAGGTTTCTTAATGACAGTGATGTTCTTCGAAGTAAAATTAGAAATTCCTTAGAAAGGGAAATTGGCATTCGAAACATCGAAACCCATAGTTGGTTTATATATATATTCAGAAAAGTTGGCTTTTTGAACTAAAACAGTGCAGCCCTCAAAAGGAGCTTCCGTATTTTTGAAAATATGGACCGTTGTTCAAAACGAAAAGATCAATTTAGAACTGATTAATCTGCATTCCCTAAATTGAAAAAGCTCATGGTCGTGTTGTTAGTATTCATTTTAAACGATCGAATCTAGGTTCGAAGGAAAAGATTGTTCAGTTCGAAGCTCTGAAATTGCTTTTAAAGACAAATAAAGACAAGATCAAACCATATCAAACAAAGATAAGTCTTGTATTAAAGCAAAAGCAGTTACATCGAATGGCCCTATTTGGGTACAAACTCAAGCTCATAAAAATAAGGAATGGAATAAATAACAAGATCATGAAATTTAGTCCAGCTATAATCAATGAATTTCTGTTCTTTCTTTATTCTGTCCTCTATTTCTTCTAACATTGGCTGCATGAGTTGATGAGCTCTCACTTCGTAAAAGAGTTCTTCAGCCTTTATTTTGAAAGTTGTTTCTCTCAATCCTTGTTCCAATTCGTCCATCTCTAAGTCATCCCAGTACGCAGAATCTTTGTTATTAAAATCATTGAATTCTTCAATGAAGTTTTCTGCTTTGTACTGGGCGTGAATTTGAAGGGACAAAAGTTGGTCTAAAGATCGTGTAGTGGCCATAGAGGTCCGATGCCAGTGGAGAAGCAACGGAAGCTGGTCCAAAAACATGTAAAGTTCTGCTTGGGCAAGGGGATTGAGAACATGACCCCGAGTTAGAATATCACAAGCCCATCGAAGGTTCTTGAGAGGAACTTCGTCCTTAAGAACATTGAAGGGCAAATGAGAGAAAGCCGCGAGCAAAAGTAGAGCTTGTTTCCGTTTAGCAGGAGTGGGGGAAGGTGAAGGCTTATAAGGTGGAAAGATCTTATCTACAGAGATGGCAAGCCTCAATCTCTCTATCCAACGAGGATTGGGAAGGGGAGAAGGTGTAGATGCTTCTATTTCAGGAGGTGGAACAAGGGTAGAAGGAACAAGGGAATTAATATAATCAAGCCAGTCAGAAGAACAAATCTTCGCCTTCTGGGCTAAGAATGATGGATTGTACCCTTGTGCCTCTTCTAGGCGTCAGGTGGCGTGCACTCTCTTTGTAGGCATGGAGGATGTATATCATGCCACAAGTAGATTCTCCTCCAAACTGTGTCGATGGTCAATGGGCACGTAAGGATAGACCACCGAGCTTCGTGCATAAGAAGGGAACTCCAAAGGGTCAGTAAATTCAACAAAGTGATGGTTAATTCGTTCCCTCAAATCACAAGACTCAGGCTTTGACCAACTTGTCCAGTCGGAAGCACCGGAAGAGGAAGAAGTCGCAGCCTTATCCCATGCGGAGGATTGTGAAGAAGAATTTTCCATGTCAATATATGCAACTTTCTGAATTAAAGGATTGAGAGCTATTTGTTCGTAGTCCAAGGGTGAGACAGAAGAAGAACCTCCCATGTCCATATTTGTGAGTTTCTGGATCGAAGGATTAAGGGCAATATGTTCGAAGTCCAAGGATTGATAATTTGCAAAGGCATCCATGACCTGAATATAGAAAAGTGGGTAAAGGTGGCTAATAAATGCATGGACGTTCTTTCGAGAAGGAACAACATCGACATATGACTCTTCGTGTGCTCGATCGTTGGAGGAAAAAATTAATTCGGCCATGAAATGTATCAGTCTGCTCGAATGCTAAGACGGTGGAAGTGTTCAAAAGATTAAACGAGAGTTTAATACAGATAGTGAGTGACAGTTGCATTTCTGGGAAGATGCAAAATCCATGCACGTTCTAAGACGTGAGAAAAAGACCCTGATCCACTAATATCACCAAGTCTTGGGTATATTAGTGCGGGGGGTAATGTTGGCTGCATATTTTGTACAAGCCAGTTACAATTCGACGCATGGCAAAGTAAGGGTAATATGGGGAGACCATTCAAGTCTTCGATCCTGATCGTACACGTGGCAGTTGATATTGGTTATTATGAGATCTGAGTAGCAGTGGATCAACAAAGAGATGCAAGGTGATGTGGCATCAGCGGTTACTCTTATTTAAATTCAAATTTAGGGGGGAAGCTTAACTGCAAATGATGGCATAGTGGTGCTAATCTTGAGGCTACATAATCAGCGATCATGGGGGAGCAGTTCGACGGTTAGAAATACAGTTCGACTGTCATCTTTGAGCAGTATAAATAGTAGAGAAGTCCCTGGAAAAAGCCCCCGGACTCAGATCTAAAAAACCAGTCTTATTCTACGTTACTTTTACATACCCTATTCTTTACATTCCAGTACTTCAAATTCTGCACTGCATTTTCATTCATAGGAGTAGTTTCAAATAGATTGTCGCTTCGAATCATTGTAAGTTTTTCATTCTAGTGAAATGCTTTAGATTTTCTTTATTTGATTGGTATTCTGTTTAAATTCTCCTAAATCAAGCCACCAGTAAAAGTCTTCTTCATTGAGGCTGAAAGAACTAAAACACAGTCGTCTAATAATTGGTTGGCAATTAATTTTCTGTAAGAACTAAATGATCCTTGCTGGCACGCTCGCAATTACAACAATAACCTTCGAAAGCCAAAAAGCCAACACTTTTAAATAATTGGTAAAATATTTTGGACTAAACTAGTACCTCATTCTAACCGTGACGTGTTTCACTTCTTTGAGTTGTTTGAAAATTTTAAATTTTAATAACTTTTACTTTTGATTTATGCTTTTTTATAAAATTTATATTTTTAAGATCATCTCATCAAAATCTATAAAACAAAATCTATGTTGGCTATGAAATTCCTTAAAAAAATATTGATGAAATTTCACTGAGTTCATTGTTACCAAACAGTAAAATTTCACTGAGTTCATTATTACTAAACAGTAAAATTTTTACTGCATAAATACAGAGAAATTTCTATTTAGTATAAGGACACAAACAAAATGTTTTATAGTCCCAATTGATAGTGCCTTTTGAAAATTCAAAATTTTTAAGGAGACATAATCATTACATCTTGAATTCAAATTTTGAAGAAAAAAAAATTCTAAAAATTCCATTATATTTTTATTTTTAAATATATTTATAATTACTTTACAAGGGATAAATTTAGAAAATTTTAAATTTAAGGTTTTAACTTTTCAAAGTGGACATATATTTTGAGACAATGAAAAATAAAATAATGGACCAATAAAATGGGACAAAGAGAGTATTTAGGAGACCAAATTCAATTTAGATATCCATTTCACAAAATTTGTATTTTTTGAATCATTTCATCAACATCTATTGTGAAGGGATAAAAACGTTGGTCCAAAAACACAGATGCGTTAGCCTAAGGTCCAAAGGAATATCCAATCTAGTAACCCAGATTAGGGAGGACCCAAGTCCGTGTTAGGCTTGATGGGAGAGGAGACAGTGTCACGTGATTAGACCCTGAGTAAAATTGCATTTTAGAAGGAGATCTGCAAAATGCAAGTATGCCGTTGGATTCATTCACAATCAACGGTAAAGATCACAATCGTCAGAAATAAGAGCATAGACCTGGCCTATACAACGAAATGACCACTCAATGAACTTGATCAGACAGATGAGGCATTTGACAGGCTGTCCCTAAGAAGCCTGACATAATCTAAGCCACATACAACAAAGTAATCCAACGGCAAAGGATCAAAGCAACTTGGCAACTTGCCTGACCAAAGTCTGAAAGCAACCAGAACCTTTAGATGAAAATGTCAATCCAACGATCAAGGCCAGAGCAAATAACATTATAGAAGGAAGGGTAAGGAAAAGTAAATAGGGGCAACAAAAGAAGTATAAAACCTATCTCCATAAATAAATATTAGGGTAAATTACAAATACACCCCCTGAGATTTGCTTAAAACACAGATTGTCCCCTGTGGTTTGAAAAATTACAAATATCCCTTTATTAGAATTTTTTATTTAACAGAATTAACTAAAAAAATGAAATTCATAATTGCTTTCCCATACAATAATAAAATTATCTAAATTATTAATTGAAACATATTTTTAATATCATTAAAGACAGTTACTTGACTTGATGATTTATTAATAAAAGGGGCGATTTGTTATGAAATTAGAAACCTCAGGGGGTGGAATGTAATTTTTAAAATCACAGGGGGTGATTTGTATTTTAATCAAATCTCAGGGGGTGTATTTGTAGTTTACTTTTAAATATTATATGGTCGATCTTATGTTTAACTTGATCGTCGAAGGGTCCTCCCGACCATATCTGATTGGGAGAGATCACTGACCAATTGGTTTCTCTTTGTAAAGTGTAGGAAGAACTATCTCGTTTCACATTCCCTGTCGAGAATCATCTTCCTTCTACATCTATCAAATAAGATTTATGTGAATATTAAGTTCTTTAAAATAAAATTATGAGAGTTCATTGAGTTTACCATTCTTTGACTTAGTGAACTTTCATTGACTAATTCAATAAATTTTACTATTAGTTAGTGCCACTGTTATTGACTACAAATGAGTGAATTTCTCTATTTATAAAATAACAAAATTCTTAAATGAAAATTAACCATTGAAAAATTTTAAAATTGCAAAATTTGTGTACCTAATTTAATTTGAGGTACCATTAGAATAAGGCACTATATATATATATATATTTTAAATTCTTAAATTTTTTAAAATTTTACTAATTCTACTTCTTAAATTCTAGTCAAATTGCAAGAAATCAATGAAAACTAAAGTCTAAATCAGTGAAATTTCACTGACTGAAGCCAAGTCATTTGAGAAGTTAGTAAAATTTCTCTAAATTTAGAGAATTTTTTTTTTCTTTTCAAAATTTCATCTTTATTATAGATCATGTTTGATAGATATTGACGAGACAATTTCAAAAATATAAATTTTAAAAAATATGGTGTTTCATATCAAAAAGTCATTAAATTTTGAAATACATTTCAAAATACAACTTGTCTACATTAAAGAAAGAGAGAGAAGGCGTTAGACAAAAATTTCGGGCTAAAAAGACATTTTTGACATTTATGTTGAAGTTTGTCCTTATCTTAATGGAATTTCAAATCTCAGAGATTTTAACTTACAAACAAATTATTATTATTCTTAAATTCTTATACTGATATATAGAGGGATGGTATTTGATGATCCTTTTATTTTTAATTAAAAACTCATTATTATTCTTATAATTTCATAAATATTATTGACACAATATTTTAAATATATTTTTATTTATATAAATTTTATATTTGCAAATCAATTACCCAAATGTAAGTTTGATTTTAAGGCGGATTGAATCAAACTCAAGTAATTTCACCTGTTCTTGTTTCTAACCTAAGTACGTTTGTATTTTTATACTATCAACAATGATAGAGACCACTAATTTTAGAACTCTAAAAAAATCACTAATGACATGGCACTCAATAAAAAAAGAAAAAAATACAACACCAAGGTTAAAACATCAAATCATTCATGGTGGGGCCCACTGTCACATCATTAGTGATAGACTATTATTGTCAATTTTGTGGTTTTGACTTTTGAAAATTATTTCCATTTTATAATCTTGTAAACATTTTTTTGTTGTGGTGTACTTATTTACTAGCAATTGACCCATTCGATAAACGAGTTATTTTTTATAAAAAAAATATTTTATGTTATAATATATGTGTTATAAAATAATAATTTTAATTTTAATTTTAATTTAAAGTATGATTTTAATTATTTATTTTGATGTTATTAGCTCTATTGTTCTATAAAAGTGTTATTTGAATTACTTATATATAATAATTTTAGATAAATTATGGAAGATTGACCAACAAGTCCTATTTGTGATCCATATAGTTGCATATATTTTTTTTGTGTGATCCATTATTTAGTCATTTCATATGGGTAATGACTCATTTGCCCGCTACAATAGAGTGTCACATTTTAAAAAGTATGCTAAGAAACTTTTTAGTGTCACATTTGGAAAAAGAATATTAATGAGTTTTTAATTTTTTTTGAGTGTTACATCATATCCGCCACGTTTTCATATTTGAGAAAAGTACACTAAGGAGTTTTTAGCTTTTTTGGAGTATCACATGTAGTTTTTGTAGAGTGTTACATCATACCCGCTATGTTGGAATGTCACATGTTACATTTGGAAAAAGTACTTTGAAGAGTTTTTAGTTTTTTTTTTTTTGAATATCACACCATACCCGTCATTTTGTCACATTTGAAAAAAGTACACTAAGAAATTTTTAGTTGTAACATCATACAAGTCATGTCGTCACATTTAGGAAAAGTACACTAAAGAGTTTTTAAGTTTTTTTTTTGGAATGTCACACCATACCCGTTATATCGTCACATTTCAAAAAAGGTAAACTAAGAAGTTTTTAGTTGTTAAATTATACCTGACACATCGTCACATATAGAAAAGTACACTAAGAAATTTTTAATTTTTTTGGAATGTCACATCATATCCACCACATTGGAATGTCACGTGTTACATTTGAGAAATTTACACAAGAATTTTTAGTTTTTTTCTTTGAGTGTCACATATCACATTTAGAAAAAGTACACTAAAGAGTTTTTAATTTTGTTATTGTGTCACATCATACCTATCATGTTAGAATGTCACATCATACTTGTCACATTAATAAAAGAGTATAATCGTCCACCAAACACTATTAAAATCGAAAATAGGACCACATGGAACGAAACTTTTCACTAATAGGACTTAACAAATTAAAAAAAAAAAAGGATTAATTGAAATACTTATTTGTGAGATGAGATTTATTGGTAAATATCCCATAAATTATTTGTATATTTTGATAATTTTAGTCCTATGATGCTATAAAATTTTAATTATCATATAATGATTTTATATGATATATATTAAATTAGAAGTTAGTAAAATAAATGCTCATTTTGATCTTAAAAATAATAGTTCAATTGGAAAGAGAATTAGTAATATAAAATTAAAAGTGATTCTAATAATTAAATTGGAAGAGGAATTAGTGACATAAAATTAAAAATAATTCTAATTATTTAATTTTTCTTTATATTCATTTGAAAAATAAAATATGTAGAAATAGAAACTATAGAAAATTTATTTGAAAAAATTAAATATAAATGTGTTTTAGTTGGATTAAAAAAATACATAGATTAATTATGTAGAGTATTATTTTTTTCTTTAATATTTTTTTTGAATTATTTATATGTATTGTATATTGATATATGAAATTTAAATTAAATATAATTTTTTTGTAATAAAAAATTTCATGTTGAATAGAAAATTCAATATAAATTAATATTAAGATATTAATAAGGTAGATAAAAAAAATAATGTTTTTAATATTTAATAAAAAAAATTAATTCATAAAGTATTAAATCTATTCAGATTAAGTAGAATTATTTTATATATTATATTTTAGCACTAATTAGGTATAAGAGTATATTATTGTGGTATTTTAAAAAGTAGAAGAGAAGAGTGATGTGTCACATAGGAAAAAAAAGAAAAAAAGAAGAGATATGTCATATTAGGGGTCATCATGGACCCGTCCAACCCACTCAACCCGACTAAACCGATCCAACCTAAATGATTTTAGCCGGATACTTTTCTTTCAACGGATTGATACAGATGAAATATTTTAAAATTCACAGATACAGTTTGGATGACAGATTAACTATCCCTTATCCGCATTAACTCAATTCGCCCATAGAAGAAGTTTAAAAAAAAAAAAGTAATTGCTAACAAATAACAACATAGAGTAAAACTAATAAAATATATATTTTGTAAAAATGAAAAACAATACCTTAAAAATATGCAAGCGTGGTGCCATGCCTATTATTGATAAATAATACATATTTTTTAGATTACCAGTTATTGGAAATTATAAAAGTTATGAATTATAATTCAAAAAAATGCCTAAAATTTATAGAGTTAAAATTGGCGAACCAATCACATCCATTCGCCAACCCATATGGCTCACTCAATCCACAAACCGGTGGATGAATCTGGATTGACTTTTTTCAATCTGCCCAATTTTGGACAGATGGCAGATAGAATGCCACTCATTTTAACCCGATCCGAGATCACCCCCATGTTACATAGGAAAGAAAAAAAAATAAAGGAAATACTATCTTAAATTATATATATATATATATATATATTTGTGTGTGTGTATGTGTGACTATTATTTCTCTATGTGAATATTGTTTACTTGAACACAAGTAGGGATGCCAATTTTTCTTTGTTCCATTTGGCTCTTGCATATCCCATCTCGTTGTTCATGGTTCTTTCTAGCCATTCCATCCCGATTATATTTATTAAATATATTTATGCAAAATATATAATTCTTTTTTTCAAATATCATTGATTAAAACACTAAAATATTACCTTTAACATTTATTTTAACATTATTATTTCTCCTTTTATATTTTTAACTATAATCATTTATAAATTATTATTCATTATAAAACATTATTCATAATTTACCATTTTATCTCTCATTTTTATAAATATTTTTTAAAAAAAAATGCTAAAAACAATCATTAAGTTATTGTTAGTGTCAAAAAATATGTACAAAAAAAATATTTTAAAAAATATGTACAAAATATATCTATATAACAATGGAAGGCTTCATTTGAAAATGTCTTTCAAATTAAAGGTCCAAATCTGTCTAATTTAAAAGCAATGGCTCAGATTTATTTTCAAAAATATCTCTATCACAAACTATCTTCAATAGTCTAGATTTGTCTAATTTCAAAACAATGACTAGATTCAAAAGAGATTCAATGGTTTAGATTTATCTAAGAAATAATTCAATGGCCCAGATTTGTTTAACTATCAACTCTTACCAACCACTACACTTCACATCATATGTATGTATGAACAAAGCTTTGAAGAGGAAGCTTTGAAAAAGGAACAAGCTCTGAGAAAGGAAGAACAAAGCTCTAAAGAAAGCTCTCTCAATAAGGAAGAACAAAGCACTCTTATGTCCTCACATTCTTTTTGTTTTTCTATTCATTTTTTGACCTCTGTTTTTTTTTTTTTTTTTCATCCCATCATCCTGTCCATCCAACTTTTTAGTTTTTATATCACAATTATACCTTTAGTTTAAGAGAGCTTTGCCCTGGCTTCACTCATTGTTTTGCTTTTCCCTGGCTTCAGTTTAAGGTAAAGCACTCAGATTTATTTTGTTCTTCCTTGGCTTCACCCATTGTTTCTTTTCTAAAGCAAAATTTTTTCTGAAGCGAAAAAAAAAATAAAAAATCTGAAGCATAAAGAATAAAAATATGTGTTGTGTTTCTTTTTTTAGTTCTTTTTTGGTTCTATTTTTTCAATTAAATGAGTTAATATTAATATTATTGGATTGAGGTTTTCTTTAATAATCAATACGGTTTCAACACCCACTTCTCTCTCTTTCTATCAAATGGGTTGAGCTTTCTACACCCATTTCATGTAAACAATCATTCTTATTTCATCTTAATGGATTGAGCTTCTCTTTAATGTTAATAGCCACTTTTCTCTCTCTCTCTCTCTCTCTCTCTCTCTCTCTCTCTCTCTCTCTCTCGCACACACGCACACACTCAAATAGGGGTTAAGGAAAAATGGATTCCATGATAAGAATCATTTTTATTTCATCTTAGTCAAATTGATTGAGACTCTCTTTAATTATAAATGGTCATATTTTTATTCACCAAACATGAAAATATATTTATATACATTTTTAGTGTTGAGGGATACTCTTAATTAATGTTAACATTAATTGGGTTGACAAAATGACAGTTCGTCATAATTTTTTATTTTTGTGATTTTTATTTTGTTCTTTTTTAATTTTTTGTTTGATTTCTGATTGTATTTTGTTCTTACTTGCAGATTGTTGTTTCTCGGCTGGTTAGTACTTTGATCGCTGTTTTTTTGGATTTTCTCTCTCTCTTTTTTTTTTTTTTAGTTTGGCTGTTGATTGTTGAGAGAAAGAGGAAAAGGAAGTTTGAATCTTATGCATTATTGTTTGGTATCTGAGAAAAAGGAAGGAAAAAGAAATTGAAAGTTTTGAAATTTCTTCACCGTTTCACTGCTTATAAAACATATAATTATAAATTATAAATAAATAAATATATAGAACTTTTGAATGGAAAGTATAGAAAAATGGGTTAAGGAAAAATGGGTTTCATGTTTCAAATGAGAGTTAACGGAAAATAGGTTTGATGTTAACAATCATTTTAATTTCATCTTAATGGGTTGAGGTTCCAAAAAAACTCTAAGTTAATGTTAACATTAATTGGATTGAGGTTCTCTTTAATAATCAATGGGGTTGGGGTTCTCATTAATCATCAATGGTCATATTCTTACTCATCAAACATGAAAATAGATTTGTATACATTTTTAGGGTTGAGGTTTAATTTTGCTTCTCAATCCATAAGAATTAACTGTTGTCAATGCATAATTACTATATAGAATCAACCACAAAATCATGTATTGCAATAGTTCTACATTTCGGCCAATAGAGAATAATGATAAAGATTTCTATGAGAGTATTTAATTTTTCTTCTATCCTTTTTAATGTATATTGAAAACATAAAAAAAAAAATGTAATTTTTCTTCTATCCTGTAGTAGTTCTATTTCCCCATCTGTGATATTCATGCACAGGCAAACTTCTTAAAGTAGGTTGTTAACTAAAATATGTTATAAGGTTGTTAATTATGTGACGATTAATTTATCTTTATGGCAATTATTAAATCTCATTCTGCCTTCTTACAGTTATATTTCATGTCAACAATCATTTTTATTTAATCTTAATCAAATGGATTGAGGTTCTCATTAATCATCAATGGTCATATTCTTACTCATCAAGCATGAAAATAGATTCGTATCTAATGTTGAACTAAAAATTCACATATAGTTTTGTATATAGTGTTGAGTAGTGCTCTTAGTAACTGTGTTTTTCTTTTTATCCTTCTGTCTCAGATTTCTTTAATTTTTCTTCTCAAGCAGATACTCAGGTTAGGAAGTCTCTCCCTTACAATTCTTTATTAGTTCCTCACTTTCTTTCTTGAATTGCAGTGGGTTAATAAATGTTCTGGGTTAATGAATGAACTCTCTTAGATTTCTTTAATGCTTTGGAATTTGGTGTTTGGTCTTGGAATTTTCAATAATTAGATTAAACATTAAGCTTTTAATGTTTGGTTTAGAAAAAAGTCTAATATAGTGTGTATAGTTATGTATCTTGTTATATAGCTGTTAAATTTTTAGAGATTATGTGGCATGTTTGTTACGAATAATTGGAATGTATGATGAATTATGTGAATACTTCTTTTTTTTTTTGTTTTTTGAATAATGATGTGTCAAGAATATGATTGGTTGATAATTAGATAATATTTAATTATCAACCAATTTTCTTCTTGACATATCACTGGACCTATAAAGTAGCTATTCTTTTCTTTTTGTATTTTGCAAAGATTTTGTTGCAGTTTAATTTTGCAATATGATACGTCTTTTTATTTTTTTTTAAATTTTTTTCCCCTCTTAGACTGTATTTGGATTTAGGATTTGAAGGGAATTTGCTGACTGAAAGGAAAAGGGAACATTAAAAAGTTAACCATTTTTATTTGATGACCTTTTTTTAAAAAAAACTTTTTTTTTTTTTGCTTTTAGTGAACTGTTATTTTAAAAAGTTTAAGCTTCTCTTTTTCTTAAAAAAGTCCAGTTTATTTAGCTTTTTAAATTTTGTTTTTCGACTTTTTCAAAAAAAACAAATTACTTTTTAGATGTTTATCAATACTTTTGAAAAAACTTAAACTTATTTTAAAATTTTGTTTTAATATTTTTTTATGATTTTTATGAGAGTATTACTCCTTGGAGTAAATAAGCTACTGTGTGGGTGATTTTCCGATCACACTGCCCAACTCAGTATTCAGCTGGAGAACACTGGCAGAATAGATGACACCTGGCTAACCTGTAACAAAAAGAGATGATTCTGGCGGTGGTTCGTCCACTCGGGGCACTTCGACGATCAAATCAGTATATCTCTCAAAGATAATCAATAGTGTTTAACTCACTAGACAGAATATAAATTGCGTACCTTAGAACCATGGGGGTGCCTCTCTTTTATAGTTACCTCAATCCTAATCTCAATAAAAGCCTGACTTCTATAGATTCCTGTTCAGTATTTACTTTGGACTCTTTTAGGGATAAAGATAAACTCCCTAAGAGCTTTATCCTTATCTTGGCTAAGTCTCCTCTTTATTCTAGGACTCTTGTCCCTTATCCGCTTATCTCGGAATCCGATAACTTCAGAGATTACCTCGGCTTCACTAAGATAATCTCGGCGTCATAACCTGGACACGTGGCACCTCGGCTAACACATCGGCGTCACCTTGGCCACGTGCTGGGACTCAGAAAATATATCCCCACAATTGCCCCCTAGGTTTTATTACCTCGACATTCTAAGGTGATGGAACCTATATCATTCCTTTCTTCCAGTATGTCGGTTTACAGTATCTCAGCCGAGATCATTATGTTAGCCGACATGTCTTTGTTAAAGAACAAGAACTCCAATGAACTCCTTTATGCGTATGAGCTGTCAAACATCACTTTTCAACCGTTTCATTTGCGTGTTTTATCCTTATTGGATCGTACTCCGGATGCGCTTATTAGTCGCTTCGTGCTTACATGCGCCGTCTGACGCATTTCGTTGTTCCAGGCGCATTAATTATCCTTTTTTGCTGCCGTTTCAAGTTTTTGACAAAACTTGTTTCCTTCTTCTTCTTCTATTTCTTCACTTTTACATCGATTCCTTTGCTTTTTTCTCTCTCTAGCACTTGAATACGCCATTGTTCCAGACCTCAAGCTCTGCAGCTGCCTTCTTTCCTCTTTCTGGTGACCAGTGTCTGACTTCGGCAATCCTTTCACCGACTTCTTTTCTTCGGTGAGTTTACTGTTCCTTTCGTTTTCAATTCTTTGATGCTTTCTGTTACTTGCTGCCATTACTGCATTTGTTCAAACTTTTAACTTGTGAATCATATATCTGAATGTGTTTTTTTCACGATTTTGCTCATGCCCATATCTTGAACACACGCACTGTTTCACCACTTCCCTGTATTTTTGCCACTGTTCTTGGCCCAATACTTCTTGTATTCTTTATGCTCTTGGTAGACCATCTTTGTTCTTGATTCTGAAACTCCGTTCTTGTTTTCTGTTTTTTGTGTCTTTTCTAGATCTGTGCTTTCAATCTCCGTTTCCATAGACTTAGGCTTGGGATTTGTCTGTAGAACCCATAATTTAGGGCAAAACTGAAACATCCCTTACGAATTTCTGTACCAGCTCAAACCTAGGATTTTTTGCCGAGGTCCCGATAACCCTTTTTGAAACATCTTCTTTCTGAAATCAATACCTTTAGTTATCCTGATATTATGGGTATGTGAAAACATCGGGTAGACACCCCCTCCAAGCTAGAATTGTTTAGGCAAGAGTTTGAAATCCCAGCCGATGTCAATCTGAGGTTGGCTGGGGATGATGACTCCATCATGCCTACAAATAACTTCATGCCCTTCCCTGTGGTTACCTTTATTGAGTGTGGACTCCGGTTTCCACTTGACCCTTTTTTCCGTCAAATCCTTCACTTCTATAAGTTGAATCCAATGCAATTCGCCATCAATTCTTACCGAGTTATTACTGGTACCATAGCTTTAGTCAAACAAGAGAATACTAGGATTACGCTTGCCGATTTCCAGTACTGTTATACCATGTGTCGCCTTAGAAAAGACACGAACTATGTCTACTACCTCAAGCCGAGATCCACTGAATATAAAATCGTAGCCAACCTCCCAGACACCAACAAGGGGACTGGAGACGATTACTTCATCGTCTCGAGCAATTGGGAGTTTCAGTCAAACGATGACCTCCATCTTTATCCTTTAAGCAGAACAGTTTTCGAGAAAGGAGCTGGTAAGGGCCACCCTTCATAAGTTTTCTTATCTTTTTGCACAAAGTTTTCAATATTTTGTTCTAATGTCTATGCTGTTCTATCTCTGCAGTTCTTCCTCAGCCTCCAAAGAACTTTCGCCAATCCTTCATTTCCAGTAAGGATTTGAAGAAGCTACTGAACCTTCCGGTTCACAAACGGAAGGCATATTTGCTTCTCAACTTTATCCCAACCTATAAGTCAGCTCTGCCCGACGTCCCTAAGAGGAAGAAGAAAAGCCTCTCTCCATCTTCTGCCACAACTCCACAGACTGTGTAACAACCCTCATATTGTTTACCGATTAATGACTGATTAACTGCTAATTACTGTTAACCGAGACTGATTATGACTGATAGTTGAACTAATTAAAGTACTGAACTGACTGACCGAAATTGAAACTGAATTGCATGAATACATCTGTTTGAATTGCATTTTATCTGTTGACTGTTTGTTTGATCTGTTTATGTTTTATGTTTAAATTGTTAATTAAAGGCCTTACCGGCGGCCGAATTAGTAACCAATTGATGTTTTATGAGCGTCATAATTAATGTAATTTTATGGTATATTTATTTGAAAATTGATTAGGTATGATTAGATTAGATTAAAATAAGCTAATTAAAGAGTTAGGCTTAATTACCTTAATGCCACTTAAGTGGCCCACTACTTGAATCATCTTTGAGCCTCATTACACTCATTCATACACATTCCATCAGCTCATTCCTTAGACTCAACCGACCAAGATAGAGAGTGAGAGAGAATTGAGTGGATCTTGAGTTCATTGGTAGAATTGCTTGAAGATTGAAGTGTGGATTGTTAATTTGAATCTAGACTTGCATTCAAGGAACCTAGGTATGAATTTCATCCTTTTGACTTGTGTTTAAGTTGATTCATGCATGGTTCATGTCCAATTGTAAAGCTAAGTCATGAATTGGTTCATTAATGGTGAATTGAAGCCCAATCTTTGCATGCATGGTAGTATTGTTGGATTTTGAGTTGTTTTCATGGCAAAATGTTACATGCATGTTCATGTCTTGAGTGTAGTCCATGATTTCATCATGTTTTGAAAAGAATTGGCTCTTTAGAGCATCAAATCGAAGCTTTGAAATGGTTTGAATTCATGCATGTTTGCATGTTCATCTTGTGCTTGAAAAATGGTTTAAATTGAGTTTGAATTAAACACCCTTGGGCTTTGATTTCTTAAAATTGAGCTTTGAAACATGTTATTCTATGTGTTTATAAATGTTTTCCAGAAAATGGGCCCAAGAGGATTGGTTTTGATGCTTTTGAGCTTGGTTTTGAACCTGGAGCTCGAATCTGGGATTTCCAGATTTCAGTCGTCCGCTCGAGCGGGGGAAGTGCCGCTCGAGCGGGAAAATCGAGCTTCCAGCATCTTGCACTGTTTTACAGTCCGCTCGAGCGGAGGATTGGGCGCTCGAGCGGAGTCATGTCTCAAGCTCGAGCGGGCGTCGAGCGGAGATTTCACCCTTCCAGTACTTTCACAGTACGCTCGAGCGGGAAAGTTTACGCTCGAGCATGTACCTTTGTTTGCCTGTACGCTCGAGCGGGGAAACCTGCGCTCGAGCGGGACTCTGTTTTTCTGAAAATCCTGAAAATGCTTTTAAATGTGTATCTTTGCATCCTCATCCCATTCTAGGCATTTTTAGGCCTAGTTTAAGGCATCTTGTTGAGGATATAGATGTAGAACACATCGAGGCATTAGGGATTAAGTTGTTATCTTTCCCAACTGTGTAGCTTAGTGTGTTCAATCTGTTAACTGTGTAGGGTTGGCGACTGGGGAGACACGCTCTAGCATACTGTAGGCCGAACCCTGTGAGTAACAATTGTGTAAAGATATGTTCAACTGATTATCTTTTGAATACTGAACTGAACTGTTTACTGAACTGGTATTATTTACTGAATGAATGTATGTCATTTATTTTTGAACTGTACTGTGGCATCCTTAGCACCTACTGTTTACTGTTACTGTTACAGAGATCTCTGTCGGTTCCCTCGTGGAACCACTACTGTTTACTAACTGATGGCCATCATTACTGTTTGGTCTTCTAGACCTACTGTTTACTGCTATGCTAACGGATGTACCACATATGACTGTTTACTGTACTGAACAATTGAATGAATGATTGAAATGAACTGTTTTCATACTGTAAGGACATTCATCCTTAACCTCTTTACGCATTATGTTATTCACTGGGCTTTAGCTCACTGTTTATATATATATGTAGGTGCTCAGCCACCAGACCGGAGCTAGGAGCGTGGGTTAGACTCCAGTTTTGTCAAGCCAGCCTATGTGCCTCACTGCGAGGTTCCGAGCCTATCTGTTAAGGCTTAGGGGTGTTTTACAATTCCCTCTTCTGCACTGTCTTACTGTTCTGTAATAACTGAATGGATTGTATAGACTGACTGCTTACCGTACTGTTATCAGGGGATTAGGTCCCCGTACTGTGTGACTATAAATTTTGTATAGACTGTACTGTTGTATGTGAATGCATGAAAAATCTTTTGGCATACAGACTGTCACAGCTCAATGGACACTATTTACTTACTGTATTGGCTTCCGCCAGGCCCTGTACTCTGTTTTACTGTATTACTGTTCTGCAGGCCTTCGGTAATCCCGGATTACTGGCCGGTTACGGTGCTAAACCCATAGGGCCGGGTTTGGGTCGTGACAGATTGCGTCCACATCTCGGATAGATCAAGGGTCAACTTCCAATCTAGCTGATCAGCCATCAACCTCGGCTCCATACTTGATTCCAATATCACAACGCCGCCGTCGACACTGAACAGTTTCTACTGCCGAGATAGGTCGCCCAAAACCAATTACAAAAGATCTCTTGGCCAGCATCCCTTCTGATGTTGATGCACAACCAACATAAACCCTGCCTCCTCCAAAGCCAAAACGAATCAAGAAGGCTCAACCAAAGGCTAAGGTAGCTCAATCTGAATCTGTGGATACTTTGCCGATCTCCAAGTTGGCTGAGAGTGACAAATCTCAACCCTCTGCTGGGAAGAGGCGCTCTGAAGCTCAGCCATCAGAATCCCCAAAATCCAAAAAGCCGAGGTCATCTTCTGCGACCACCTCGGGGTCTAAAAAGAATGATGCCCCCTAGGCTCCAAAAATTACTCTAAAAGATAAGCTAGTTATGGCTAACGACAGTGCTGATGACATCAACATCGACGTAGTCCTCAGTACTGCTCTACTCCTCTCTGGCGATCTTAATCGAAACGCCGAGATGAGCGAGTACGAAAACTACGCTTTAATGCTTCAACGTTCTGTTTAAGTAAGTGTCTTCCATCTGGCACCTTTTTCCTTCTTTCTCATACTTAGAAATTTTCTAATAACTTCCGTTTTATTCAATTTCAGGCCATCCAACATGCCCATTCTTTCTCTGTTCAATCTTTTGAAAATCGAGAGAAGTTGGCCGAGATGAAGAAGGAGTTCTCTGCTCTTCAAAAAACTAACAAGAGTTTACAATCAAAGATAAAAAAGTTGGAGGACCAAGCCGAAGCTGCAATCAAAGCCCAAACTGACGCCAAAGAGAAGGCTGAATCTGCTGAAGCTATCAGAAAAATTTCTGAGTCCCAAAGAAAAGAGGCCGAGGAGAAGATGGCCCAAGCCGAAAAAGATCTTCAAGAAACCTTAGCCACCAAAGAGGTTGAAATAAAAAATGCCGACGAAAAGGCATATGCTTAAGGTATGGCCGACGTCACGGAGGCTTATGAAATTCAAGTGAAGCAGGCATGCAACAAGGGTTTCACCCTTGGTTGGATGTCTCTTCTAAAGAAGCTTAATGTCCCCGAGGACTCGCCCTTCAGAAATGCCGACCTCATTCCTCTTCCATTCCCTCCAACCCCAATTCCAACTCTAGCTCAATCTGGCAGTGACTCTGAATCTGAGGAGGAGATTTTGGTGACGAAGCCAAAAGGTGCTGCTGGGGTCAAGTCCCCTCCTTAGAATGAGCAAGTCCTATACTTGACTCAAGATGAGGAGGGTGAGGAGGTTCCTGAAGATGTTGTTCCTGAGAGGGTTTCAGCCGACGTCCCTATAGCCGACAAGAGTATTGATGAAACCTTGCAAGAGATTGATGTTGAACTTGCGGCGGAGAAGGCGGCCAAGGTGGCTTCTCAACAGCCTTCCGAGGTCCAACCCCAGCCTGTTACTGGTGCTGAGGAATCTTAATTTCGATGTTTTTTCTTTTGTACTCTGTTTTTCTTTGTTTTTGAAACAATGTAAGCCCTCTCTTTGTTGAAAGCAAATACAACTTTCCTTCACCGAGTGCTTGTATTTTTGTCTTCTTTTGACTGTTGTTGCGTGATTCTATACTTAGAATATTCTGCATGTCTTTAACATAGTCTTCCTTCTTTGTGCAATCTTCTTGGAATGACACACCTCGGATAAACAAACTTCTCGGTTTAACTTAACTTCTAAACTTTTAACAGGTGTTGAACATCATACTGGTTTAACTCAACTTGTAAATTGTTACAAATTTCAACAAGTGTTTAAACAATAATCTGGGTTTAACTTCAACTTGTAAATTGTCCACAAATTTCAACAAGTGTTTAAACAATGATTTCGGTTTAACTTAATTTGTCCACAAATTTCAACAAGTGTTAAACAATGATTTCGGTTTAACTTCAACTTGTAAATTGTCCACAAATTTCAACAAGTGTTAAGCAATGATTTCGGTTTAACTTCAACTTGTAAATTGTCCACAAATTTCAACAGGTGTTAAACAATGATTTTGGTTTAACTTCAACTTGTAAATTGTCCACAAATTTCAACAGGTGTTAAACAATGATTTCGGTTTAACTTTAACTTGTAAATTGTTCACAAATTTCAACAAGTGTTAAACAATGATTTCGGTTTAACTTAACTTGTAAATTGTCCACAAATTTCAACAAGTGTTAAACAATGATTTCGGTTTAACTTCAACTTGTAAATTGTCCACAAATTTCAACAGGTGTTAAACAATGATTTCGGTTTAACTTCAACTTGTAAATTGTCCACAAATTTCAACAAGTGTTAAACATATTCTTCTTCTCTCTGCCCCCTAATGTGAACCTGAGTTCCACTTAGGTTCTCATTATGTATGTATTCTAGAGACAATGTGAAGTATCTTGAAAAGAGAACTAAATCTTTATTTATTTACTTCGGCAAATGACAAAGGAAAAAGGAAATTCTAATGATAGAAAAATTTCAAATTGCAAGTGTTCCAAGGTCTTGGCAACTCTTTGCCCTCATTATCTTCAAGCCGATATGCCCCATTGCCCAGCACCGAGATGATTCTGTAGGGTCCTTCCCAATTTGGGCCAAGCTTGCCCTCTCTGGGATCCTTCTTGTTGCCGACGACTTTTCTTAGGACGAGGTCACCAATATGAAATTCTCTTGAATTGACCTTTTTGTTATAAGCTTTTGCAAGTTGCTGCTGGTATGCTGCGAGCTGGATTGCAGCTTTCTCTATTCTTTCTTCTAAAAGATCCAGATCTCGGGCTAAGAGTACATCATTAGTCCCGTTCTCTACTCCTTGGGTTCTGATTCTTGGGATGCTGATTTCCAGCGAAATGACTGCTTCTGTGCCATAAGCCATGGCGAAGGGGGATTCCCTTGTTGATCTTCTCGGCGTAGTCCGATATGCCCAGAGTACATTGGGTAATTCGTCTACCCACTTGCCTTTTGCTGCCTGCAGCCTCTTCTTTATTCCATCCAGAATTACTTTGTTGGATGCTTCTGCTTGTCCATTGCTTTGTGGAAAGCTTGGGGTTGAAAAGTAGTTCTTGATCTTGAACTTTGCACAGAAGTTCTTGATTAGCTTACTGTCAAATTGAGTTCCATTGTCTGCAATAATTGCTCTTGGAATCCCAAACCTGGTGATAATATTTTTCCAAATGAAGTTCTTCACGTCCACATCTCGGATTTTGGCAAGAGGTTCAGCTTCTATCCATTTTGTGAAGTAGTCCGTTGCTACCAGCAAGTAGTTTCTTTGTCCAGTTGCTTGGGGTAATTGCCCAACGAGATCCATGCCCTATTGGGCAAATGGCCAAGGACTGGATACAAGGTTCAGGTCAGCAGCTGGCTGGTGTATTAAAGGTGCAAACCTTTGTCATTGTTCATACTTCTTCACGTAGGCTTCTGCATTTTTTTGCATGTAAGGCCACCAATACCCCTGGGTAATGGCCCTATGGGCGAGTGATCTGCCCCCGGTGTGGCTTCCACAAATTCCTTCATCAATTTCATATAAAAAATCTTCAACTTGTAAAGGATGTACGTACCTTAAAAGGAGTCCAGTGAAGGACCTTCTGTAGAAATGTCCTTCTGCTGTCAGACTGAATCTTGCCAACTTCAATCTGATCTTGTGTGCCTCATTGCGGTCATCTGGCAGCTTTCCTTCTTTTAGGAACGCAATAATTGTGTCCATCCAGTTTGGTCCCATGTCTACGCACATTGCTTCATGCTCTGTGGATAGTGGCTCGACGCTCGGGCCCGGCAAGTAGTCAATCATTATTGTCCTTGCTTTTCCAGGTTGTACTACACTAGCTAGGTTGGCCAACGCATTGGCGTGGCTGTTATCATCTCGGCTTACCTGAAGTAGTCGGCAGTTCTGAAACAAGGCTGACAGTCTGATGACTTCCTTTGCGTAGGCCGTCATTCGTTCATCTCGGGTTGTAAATTCGCCTATTGTCTGGTTAGCTATCAGTTGTGAATCACAAAAAACAATTACCTCATCTGCTTGCACTGCTGCTGCCAGCTTCAGTCCTGTAATGAGTGTTTCATACTCTACTTCATTGTTTGAGGACTTGAACCCCAAACGAATTGATTGTTCTAGTACCTGCCCATCTGGGGATATAAGCAGTACTCCTGCCCCCGCTCCTTGTCAGTTTGAACTCCCATCAACGAACAATCGAAAAGAGTTGCCGATGTAAACGCTACAGGGTCTGAGTTATTCCTTTTTTCTTTATTCTTTCGCCTTTGATTGAGCTTCTCCATGTTTAGTTGGACATCGTTCATCCTAGCTCAATGGAGTCCGATGTTCGATGGATTCTGGCGTGAATTCGACCACGAAGTCGGCCAGAACCTAGCCTTTAATTGCTGTCCTTGGCCTGTACTCCAAGTCATACTGGCCTAGG
The DNA here is from genome assembly GCF_055761805.1 of Camellia sinensis. Lineage (NCBI taxonomy): Eukaryota > Viridiplantae > Streptophyta > Magnoliopsida > Ericales > Theaceae > Camellia > Camellia sinensis. The sequence continues at coordinate 9,653,616 of NC_138968.1, forward strand.
TTGACTGCCCACCTGGCTATTCTTCCTGTCAGGTCTCCTTGTTGCAGTAAGGATTTCAAGGGGTGCTCTGTTAGTACCACAATTTTATGGGCCTGGAAGTAATGGTTCAACTTCTTTGAAGCCATTACTAAAGCTAGTGCCAATTTCTCTAAGGGTAGATATCTCGTTTCTACATCGGCTATGGTTTTGCTTACATAGTAAACAGCCTTTTGCTCCCCTTTTTCTTCTGGGATTAGTACTGCACTTATTGCATGTTCTGAAATAGCTAAGTACAGGAACAGCTCCTCCCCAGGTTCTAGATTTGAAAGAACTGCAGCTGTGGTCAAGTACTTCTTCAGGTCGGCCAAAAGGGCTTTGCATTCTTCTGTCCACAGGAAGTCTGTGGCTTTTTTCACCAAGTTGAAGAAAGGTCTGCACTTATCTGAGCTTCTGCTGACGAATCTATTCAAGGCTGCGGCCCTTCCAATTAGCATCTGCGCCTGTTTTGCCGACGTCGGGCTCTTCAAATCTAGAATGGCTTTGATTTGATCTGGGCTGGCCTCGATGCCCCTTCTAGTCACCAGGTATCCTAAAAACTTACCAGATCCAACTCCAAATGCACACTTCGATGCATTGAGTCGGAGCCGATATGTTTTAAGGATTTCAAAGACTGCTTTTAGATCAGCGAGATGACCCTCAGGCTTCTTGGTCTTAACAACCATGTCGTCGATATAGACTTCTACTGTTCAGCCAATCAAGTGTTTGAACATTTTGGTTACCATCCTTTGGTAAGTTGCTCCTGAGTTTTTCAACCCGAAAGGCATTACTATGTAACAGTACAGGCCTTTTAGGGTGATGAATGCGGTCTTCTCTTCGTCTGGGGGTACATGGCTATCTAGTGGTACCCCCTGTAGGCGTCTAGGAAGCTCATTCTTCCATGCCCTGAAATGGTATCTACTAGCTGGTCAATCTTGGGTAGAGGGAAGCTGTCTTTGGGACAGGCTTTGTTAAGGTTGGTGAAGTCTACGCAGACCCTCCATTTACCGTTCTTCTTCTTTATCACTACTGTATTGGATAGCCATGTCGGGTAGTGTACTTTTCTAATGGCCCTGGCCTTCAAAAGTCTGTCTACTTCTTCTTCTATTACTTCGACGTGCATCAACGTCGGTCTTCTGGCTCGTTGAATTACAGGTTTGGCCGACCTGTCAACATTCAGTTTGTGGCAAGTGACCTCGGGGTCAATGCCAGGCATTTCATAAGGTGTCTAAGCGAACACTTCAATATTTGTTCTCAAAAAAGTTCCAATTCTTTTTTCTCTTTTTCGGCTAAGCCCGAGCCGAGAAGAAAGAAGCGTTTTTCATCCCCATCCTGGACGGGGATTTTCTTCAGTGCCTCTTCGCTCTTCTCGGCTGGCTCCTTGCCGATGTCTTCTAGGACTTCCATGTCCTCATCTTTAATTTCTGCCTTTTCTGGCTCTTGTATGCTGTAGGTAGGTTTCATTGCTGCCATGGAGCAATTCTTCGCCTGCAGCTGATCGTCTCTGACTTCTTCTATCCCATGCTTTATTGGGAATCGCAATAGTTGATGCAATGTTGAGGGAACTGCCCCATTGCATGTAACCATGGCCTTCCCAAGATGATGTTGTAAGGGAAAGGTGTGTCGATGATGGTGGATTCTGTCTTGATCTTTCTGGTGCCAGCCTGTACCTCCAAGCTTACTGTTCCCAGTGGCCATGTTGGCGTTCCATTGAACCCAATCATTGGGCCATTAGATTGTTCCATATCATCTGGGTGAAGGCCGAGCTCCTTGTAACATCGGACATACATGATGTCACAGGAGCTGCCTTGGTCAATCAGGATGCGTTTCACTTGGCACTCCCCAACTTGGAGGGATACTACCAAGGCATCATTATGCGGATGTTGGACCATCTCTAGGTCGGCTTCAGTAAAGGTTATCATTGGTCCCTGGCACTCTTCTACCCGATTTCTTTTCTCCCCGACTTGGTAGACATGTTGTAGGTGTTTTACCTTCTAAGTCTCTCCTCGAATTTCGTTTTCGTTGACCTTCGAGTGGATTACGTTGACTACCCGAGGTCCTCCTGCTTGCTGCTGTTGTGTTGGGGGAGGTGGGGCTGCTGATGCCTGAGGCAACCTTGCCCGTTCTTCCCTTGTCCTGGTCTCATTGACAAGGTCTCTCAGATGTCCTTGTCTCACCAGGTCTTCCAAATGTATTTTCAAGGCTCTACAACCCTGAGTTGTATGTCCATCTTCATTGTGATAGGCACAATGTCTGCCAATGTTTCTTTCCATGAACTCTCCTAGAGTCCTCTTTGGCGTTCTGAAATAGGGCTGGTTCTGAATTTGATCCAGGACTTTGTAAATCAGGATTCGGAACACAGTTGTTACCGCCTGTGTGGCCCTCAGTTCTGCTTCTTGTTTGCTCGATCCATTGTTACCTTGGCCTCGCTTCGGCGAGCCGTTTCCTTTCTCTTGTTTTATCTCCTTAGCCCCCGACGTGTCTTCTTCAGCTCTGGCGTACTTCTCGATTCTCGCCATGAGTTCTTCCATACTTTTTGGCAATGTCTTTGCCAAAGACTTTCGTAGTGGGCAGTTGTCTTTCAGGTCATTCTTGAAAGATACGACCGCCACCTCTTGATTACATTCGGGTATTCGATTGAACACCTCATAGTATCTTTTTGCATAGGCCCTTAGGCCTTCATCCTTGCTGATCTTCAGAGCCATCAAAGCGTCCACCCTTAATGGTTGCTGCTTGTTTGTCACGAACCTAGCCACAAACATCTCGGCCAGGCCTTCCCAAGTCCTCACGCTTCCCTTTGGTAATTTGTGGAACCAATCTGATGCAATCTCCCCGAAGGATGAGGGGAGCACTTTGCGGAGCAACGGCTCGTTTCCACTATACAATGCCATTGAGTTCAAATATAGTCCAACATGGAAGTTGAGGTCTTACTTACCATCGTATATTTGAAACCTCGGCACACTGAATCTCTTTGGTGCCTCAAACCTGTCCAATTCCACCGAGAATGGTGTCCTCGGCTTATCTGGGGAGGTTACCTCGACTTTGGCATTCTGTTGCTTCCTCTTGAGGTAATCTCTTAAGTCTTCTTTGCTCCGCCCAGGAGCTCGACTATCTTTCGACTTCAGTCTTTTTGATATACTACTCTCGGCCTCGTGGTGAGCCCTTTTCGACCTTTCTCCATGAGTTGTGTCGAAGCATAGCGCCTGCCCCTGAACATTCCGATGTCCTTTGGGGTCTGCCTCCTTTGTGCGATGCGTCCTCCGTGATTCTTCTCTTCTTGATTCTCTTCGTCCGTCCTCCCTAGAAGGTCGGTGAGAGTATCTCTCGCTCCCATTGTGCTGAGGGGCTACAGGGATTATTTTCTGTCCTCCCTTCTGGGTATTGGCCGCTGGGATCGGCGTGTCGTGCAGCGGGAACGGTGGCTGCATGACGTTATTTTGCATCATGAAATTGACGACCGACTGCAGGTCTACCAGTTTGTTTGCCATCTCTTTTACCTCTTCGTCCCTCCGTAGGCACTTATCCTTCCAAACCTTGAGGTCGTCCTCGTTGTAGTATTTACTTCGATTTGGTTTCTTTGGCGCGTCGCCAGTCTGGTCGACGTCTTTCGCTCCGTGATTCTGGTCACAAGTTTTTGCATTGCATTCGTCTCCTGTGATATCAAGGTCAATAGGTCTCCCACTCCCAGCAGGAGTGTCATCCCCAATCTTTTCCTTCTGTCTGTTACTGGCCATCTATTCTACTTTTTTTCCCACAGACGGTGCCAAATTGTGTGAGTGATTTTCCGATCACACTGCCAACTCAGTATTCAGCTGGAGAACACTGGCAAAATAGATGACACCTGGCTAACCTATAACAGAAAGAGAAGATTCTAGCGATGGTTCGTCCACCCGGGGGCACTCCGATGATTAAGTCAGTATATCTCTCAAAGATAATCAATAGTGCTTAACTCACTAGACAGAATATAAATTGCATACCTTAGACCCATGGGTGGGTGCCTCTTTTTTATAGTTACCTTAATCCTAATCTCAATAGAAGTCTGACTTCTATGGATTCCTGTTCAGTATTTACTTTGGACTCTTTTAAGGATAAAGATAAACTCCCTAAGAGCTTTATCCTTATCTTGGCTAAGTCTCCTCTTTATTCTAGGACTCTTGTCCCTTATCCGCTTATCTCGGAATCCGATATCTTCGGAGATTACCTCGGCTTCACCGAGATAATCTCGACGTCATAACCTGGACACGTGGCACCTCGACTGACATATCGGCGTCACCTTGGCCATGTGCTGGGACTCAGAAAATGTATCCGCACAGCTACTGTGTAGTATAATTTTTATGATGTGTATTGAAAAAGGCATTTGTAATTATATAGATAAGGTAAAAGATATTTGTAATTATCCAGTTATAGTGTGGTGAGACATTTTATAAATTTTTATTGTAGTTTTCTACTTTTTTTTTCACATTTTAAAACGCAAAATTAGTAATTAAATTTCTATATTGAAGTTTTACTAAAATTTTATTCATAAGTAGTATAATTTATATTTTTTTATAATTTACTCTCTTTTTTTTTGTGGTATACATTAGTTGTTAGTAGGAAAAGTGGGCAATACAATCTATAAAAATTAACTATTGTCAATGCATAATTACTATATAGAATCAACCACAAAATCATGTATTGCAATAGTTCTACATTTTGGCCAATAAAGAAAAATGATGAAGATTTCTATGAGAGTATTTAATTTTTCTTCTATCCTTTTTAATGTATATTGAAGACATAAAAAAATTATAATTTTTCTTCTATCCTGTAATAGTTCAATTTCTCCATCTGTGATATTCATGCACAGGCGAACTTCTTAAAGTAGATTGTTAACTAAAATATGTTATGAGGTTGTTAAACCTCATTCTGCCTTCTTACAGTTAGTTATATTTCATGTCAGCAATCATTTTTATTTAATTTTAATCAAATGGATTGAGATTCTCATTAATCATCAATGGTCATATTTTTACTCATCAAACATTAAAATAGATTCGTATATAGTGTTGAGGAGTGCTCTTACTAACTGTGCTTTTCTTTTTATCCTTCTGTCTCAGATTTTTTTAATTTTGCTTCTCAAGTAGATACTCAGGATAGGAACTCTCTCCCTTGCAATTCTTTATTAGTTTCTCACTCTCTTTCTTGAATTGCAGTGGGTTAATGAATATTCTGGGTTAATGAATGAACTCTCTCAAATTTCTTTAATGCTTTGGAATTTGATGTTTGGTCTTGGAATTTACAATAATTAGATTAAACATTAAGCTTTTAATGTTTGGTTTAAAAATAAGCCTAATATAGTGTGTATAGTTATGTATCTTGGTATATAGTTGTTAAATTTCTAGAGATTATGTGGCATGTTTGTTACAAATAATAAGAATGTATGATGAATTATGTGAATACTTTTTTTTTTTTTTTTTGAATAATGATATACAAGTCCATTTTTTGTACCCACTTTATAGACTCAGTGGTGTGTCAACAAGATAATTGGTTGATAATTTGTAGTTTAATTTTGTAATATGATAGGTCTTTCTTTCTTTCTTCTTCTTCTTTTTTTTTTTTTTTTTTTTTCTCTCTTAGGCTATATTTGGATTTAGGATTTCAAGGAAATTTGTTGATTGAAAGGAAAAATGGAACATTAAATGTTAATTCTTTTTATTTGATGACCTTTTTTTTTAATAACTTTTTTTTTGCTTTTAGTGAACTATTTTTAATTTGGTTTTTTTATTGAACTATTATTTTAAAATGTTTAGGCTTCTCTCTCTAAAAAAAGTCCAATTTATTTAGGGTTTTAAATTTATTTTTGGAATTTTTCAAAAAAAAAAATTTACTTTTTAGATGTTTATCAAGACTTTTGAAAAAACTGAACCTTATTTTAAAATTTTGTTTTAATATTTGTTTTATGATTTTTATGAGAGTATTACTCCTTGGTTTTTTTTTTATATGATTTTTATGAGAGTATTACTCCTTGGTGTAAATAAGCTACTGTATAGTATAATTTTTTATGATGTGTATTGAAAAATGCATTTGTAATTATATAGATAAGGCAAAAGATATTTGTAATTATCCAGTTACAGTGTGGTGAGACCTTTTATAAATTTTTATTGTAGTTTTTTACTTATTTTTTTCACATTTTAAAATGCAAAATTAGTAATTAAATTTCTATATTGAAGTTTTGCTAAAATTTTATTCATAATTAGTATATTTTATATTTTTTATAATTTATTATTATTTTTTTTTTGTGGTATACATTAGTTGTTAGTAGAAAAAGTGGGCAATACAATCCAGAAGAATTACTATTGTCAATGTAAAATTACTATATAGAATCAACCACAAAATCATGTATTGCAATAATTCTATATTTTGGTCAATAGAGAAACATGATGAAGATTTCTATGAGAGTAATTAATTTTTCTTCTATCTTTTTTAATGTATATTGAAGACATAAAAAAATTATAATTTTTCTTCTATCATGTAGTAGTTCAATTTCTCCATCTGTGATATTCATGCACAGGTGAACTTCTTAAAGTAGGTTGTTAACTAAAATATGTTAAGAGATTGTTAATTTTGTGTCAATTAATTTTTCTTTATGGTAGTTATTAAACCTCATTCTTCCTTCTTACAGTTATGTTTGTCAAATTTACATAACCAGACACTTTCAGGTTGAGACACCATTGATCTTCAACCTCTAATTATGGACAACATTACTATTTTTGGCCACGTAAGTTTTCTTTTTTATTTATTTGAAAAAAAAAATACATTTTTCTTATAAGTCGAAGTCAATTTTCTTTTCTTGTCATTATTTTTTATCTAATTTCCTTATAACAAAATGTTCTTTTCTTATAATTTACAGATGGATGGAGACCTACGTCGAACTATAATATTGACTCCTTTTACTTATTTTTCTTACATGTATAAATTTTTTATTTTTTTTACCTCTAATTCTTTTGTATTTTTAGGTTCAATTTCTTCAAGAAAGAAATGCTAATGTTATTATCCGTGATGAGCGTGACCTTAATGCCATTCGTGTTCTAGAGGTAGGCCCAATTTAATTATATAGATTTTTTTTTGTTCAAAACACCGTAGATTCTTATTTACATATTTTAAAAAACTTTCTACTGTTGCTAATGTTGTATTTTTATTTTTTGTAGGCAAAGGAAAAGGAAATTGCTAGGGCATTGTTGAAGAAAAATAAAAAGACCACCATTTTGGGTAAGGGAAAGGAAAACGCATGTTCAGAAGTATAGCTCATCAACATTTTCATTTTAAGTTCCTTTTTTCTTTTTTTTTTTGAAATATTTATTTTGGAGCATGAACCTCGATCATTTTTTTATTATTATTTTTTAATGTAAAATTGACATACTAATTGCATAGTGCCATATATTGTTTTTATAGTAAACAGTTTCATGCAAATTTGTGAAATGTTTTTTTTATGCATGCTAAAATAGCCTTTGTACAAAAACATTATATGTTTTTAAATTATTATTGTTCTTTTTTGGCTTTCTGCTATTGGCATGAAGATCTATAAGAGAAGAAAAAAGGAAGAGAACAAAACAAAAATGAGGGGGGAAGGGATACAGAATGAAAAGGTTTTCATTTTTTTTACAAAATATCAGAAGGAAAGGGAATTAAGATAACGTAAATTAATACAAATGAAAAATGAATAGAAAAGTATAAAACAGTAGATGATAATATTCATATTTTAGGCATCTTATGAAATTAATTTTCATGTTTTAGGCACATAACAATAATGTTATATCGAAAGCTGCGTTGGCTCTGTTAGAAATGGTTTTGGAAAATATGATTTTTCCTGAACTTTGGTTTATTTTTTAGGTGGGACCCATACGCCAAAGTTGGCCGATGTAAGTGCTAACGCGTTCTATGTCGCGTTGTGATTCACATGGTATATTTGGTTGCTCAAAACCAATATTGGGTGAATGGGAAATTGAAGCCAAAGTGAACTCCATGAAAATAGAGTTTTTGGTGGAAATTCCTTAAGGTTTGAATAAAGGCTTGCCCCACATTGGTTTGGTCGGAAGAATTTTGTGGGTTTATAAGGCATAGGTTTGCAACTTGGGGTAGACCCCAAGGGGCACTCAAGTTTTATAGAGAGGGAAGTTATGGGCAAATTGGGCTAGACCCAAAAATAAACACACGCGCACGCGCCGTTGTTCGGGCAGGTAGGGATGGGCTTGGGCGCGGGTACGTGGTGTGAGGTTGGGTTGGGCTTGTCCGACTCAATACTTATCTTTTTGGGCCAAAAACATTTGAATTCAATTTTATTTTTTAGTAAAATAAAATCTGTCCAGTTTAAATTTCAATTTTTTGAATTCAAATTTGTTGCACCTCTTTAGAATTTTCTGTACAGGTTCATATCTGTTCAAACAGATCCGAATCTGTCCAGATTCAAACCCAAAACAGTTTTTATCTGTTTGAAAGTCAAACCTAATCTGTTGATTTGTTCGAACAAGTACCATAGCTGTTGGATTCAAACCTAACAACCACCATTTTCATCTATAAATAGACTAGTCCTCACTTGGTTTTTTCACTCAATTTTCATCCAAAAAATTCTGCAATTATTCTGTACGTTTTGCTACATTATTTTCTTGTGAGAAAATGTATAAACACAAAGTGTGTTCGTTGTGCAAACAGTTTGTAGTGCTGCTACTGTTTGTTGTTGATTATTTTATCTTGGGAGATAGATGTCCACAATATGAAAGCACCATGGAGATGACGAATCTGTCTTAAGGACACAATGTTAAATACTGAAATTGATCAGAAAATTTGTTCAATAAATTAACTTGGTAAGTTATTAATTTACTTTTTGTTTTATTATTTTTCTGCTTTAGATTTAGATTTTGATTTTGTTTTTGTAACAAAATATTTGTTTTATTTATTTTATTTTATTTTATTTTCTAGTTTGATTTTTGTAATCAAACAAGCTCTCTCATTTCCTTATTTCTTCTGTATTCCGTTTGTTGTTAAGTACACAAACATAATTTATTATTTAAATACAGTAAAGATTGTCCTACAATCTTAAGACATATTCTTTTTTGGTGTCTTCATTGTATTTAATTTTCTTTGCTTTCACAAAGTAATATTCTGGTTGAAAAATACAAATAGTAGTAATATATTGTTTATTTTCTTTGACAACTAGTCGTAATATACTGGTGTCATTAACAATTGCAAAATATTAATTTGTATTACAGAAAAATTATAGTATTTTATTTTTCTAGTTTTAGTAATAAGAAAAATAAAATTATTTTGTGTTATAATTTATTTTCTGGTTTTAGTAACTAGAAAATTAATTTATGTTTTGATTTTTTTTTTTTGATTTTTGTAATAAGATATTATGGCTGCTGAAAGTAGTACTCCAAATCTGATCATTACAACGACTCCGGTCCCTATCCAGAACCATGTTCTAGTTCCGATAAATCATGGAGAAAAATTGAAAAAATTTAATGGCACTGAATTTAAGAGATGGCAGCATAAAATGTTGTTCTATCTTACAACTCTAAATTTGGCCCGGTTTCTCTGTGAAAAGGCTCCAGTACTTAGAGAGAATGAAAGTGATCGGAAGTTGTTGCCACTGTAGATGCTTGGAAACATTCTGATTTTTTGTGCAGAAATTACATCCTCAATGGCCTTGACAACATGCTGCATAATGTTTACAGCCCTCTGAAAACAGCAAAAAAATTATGGGATTCTTTGGAGAAAAAATACAAGACAGAGGATGTCGGCACAAAAAAATTATTGTCGGTAAATTTCTGGACTTTATTATGGAAGACTCCCAAACGGTAATTTCTCAAGTTCAAAATTTTCAATTAATTTTGCATAATATTCATTCTGAAGGTATGTATTTTAGCAAGTCTTTCCAAGTCGCTGCTTTAGTGGAAAAGTTATCATCGGTTTGGAAAGATTTCAAAAATTATTTAAAACATAAACTCAAAGAGATGACCATGGATGAATTGATTGTAAGACTAAGAATTAAGGAAGATAACCGAAAGGCTGAAAAAAGGAATGGTAAAAATCCTATTGAGTCCAAGGCTAATGTGGTTGAACGAGTGCACAAACCATATAACAAAAAGATGAAGTTTACTGGAGATGGTCCTAAACAAGACGACAACAATAGCAATAAGAAGTTCAAAGGAAAATGCTATAATTATGGCAAGACCGAACATCGAGCTTCTGACTGCCGCTGTTCAAAGAAGGATCGCGGAAGTATAAGCAAGAAGACCACCAATCAGGCCAATGTGACAGAATTAGATTACATCTCTGACGGGGCAAATGACATCAATCTCTCTACTGTGGTGTCTGAGGTAATTTGGTTGGAAATCCCAAGGAATAGTGGGTTGACACTGGAGCAACTCGTCACATTTGTGCGGACAAGAAGATGTTCACTACCTACAATGAGGCTGCAAATGGTGAACAACTTTTCATGAGAAATTCTTCTACTTCTACTGTGGCTGGACAAGGAAAAGTGATCTTGAAGATGACATCAGGGAAGGAATTTACCCTCAACAACGTACTGCATGTACCAGACATCCGAAAGAATTTAGTTTCTGGTTCTTTGTTAAGTAAAAATGGTTTTAGGCTTGTATTTGAGTCTGATAAATTTGTATTAACAAAGAGTGGTATGTATGTTGGCAAGGGATACATAAGTGATGGTCTTTTCAAGTTGAATGTAATGACGGTTGTACCAAAACCTACTATTAATAAGAATAACACATCTTTTGCTTATATTCTTGAGTCGAATTTATGGCATGGTAGATTAGGATATGTAAATTTTAATGTTTTGCGTAGATTAATTGGTTTGGATTATATACCAAAGGTTAAAATTGATCCTAATCACAAATATGAGATTTGTGTAGAAGCGAAACTAACTAAGGCTCCATTTAAATCGGTTGAAAGAAAAATTGAACCTCTATAATTAATTCATACAGATGTATGTGATCTTTAATTTGTTCAAACTAGAGGAGGCAAAAAGTATTTCATAACATTTATCGATAATTGTACAAGATATTGTTATCAACTTGGAAAAACCATTAAAATGGTTAGAAGTGATAGTGGTGGTGAATATGATGCACCTTTAAATGAATTTTGTGCAAAACATGGCATTATTCACCAAACTACAATACCCTATTCTCCACAACAAAATGGAATTGTCGAAAGGAAGAATAGAACCCATAAAAAATGATGAATGCTATGTTACTAAGTTCGGGCTTACCGCAGAACTTGTGGGGAGAACCAATATTGTATGCTAATTATGTTCTTAACAGAATACCTCACAAGAAAACTAACAACACTTCTTATGAATTGTGGAAAGGTCGACCATCTTCCTACAAACGTAAAAGTATGGAGGTGTTTGGCAAAGGTAAAAGTTCTTGTTCTTAAAAAGACTAAGATAGGACCAAAAACAATGGATTGTGTGTTTATTGGTTATGCTCAGAATAGTAGTGCATATCGATTTTTGACTTGTAAATTAGAAATACCTGATATAAATGTGAACACTATTGTAGAGTCAAGGAATGCTGTGTTTTTTGAACGTGTCTTTCCTTACAAGAAATGACAGGAATTAAGTTCACAGAAAAGAACTTATGATTGTACACAAAGTCAAAAGACTAATAACAATCAAACATAAGAGACTAGTAATGGTCTTGACCAACAAGATTTAACTGATGATGAACCAAGGCGAAGTAAGAAAGCAAGAATATCAAAATCCTTTGGTCCAGATTTTGTGACATACCTGTTAGAAAATGAACCTCAAAGCTTTAAGGAAGCAATGACAGGTCCTGAAGCACATTTGTGGAAAGAGGCTGTTAATAATGAAATTGAATCCATTATGCAAAATCATACTTGGGAATTGGTGGATCTTCCACCTGGTTCTAAACCTCTTAGATATAAGTAAATATTCAAGAGAAAAATGAAAGCAGATGGTTCAATAGACAAGTATAAAGCAAAACTTGTAGTAAAAGGTTACAGACAAAAGGAAGGTCTGGATTATTTTGACACATATTCTCCTGTGACAAGAATAACATCCATCCGCATGCTTATTGCCATAGTAGCGTTGTATAATTTAGAGATACATCAAATGGATGTTAAGACAGCTTTCTTAAATGGTGATCTAAATGAAGAGATCTATATGGAGCAACCCAAAGGGGTTGTAGTGCCATGGCAAGAAAAGAAAGTTTGTCGGCTTGTAAAATCTCTTTATGGATTAAAACAAACACCTAAGCAATGGCATGAAAAATTTGATCATGCTATGCTTACTAATGTGTTTAAGATAAACGAATGTGACAAGTGCGTCTATGTTAAAAATACCGACCAAGGATATGTCATAGTTTGTCTTTATGTGGATGACATACTCATTATTGGAAATAGTTAAAACATGATCAAATCAACTAAGAAAATACTGAACAAAAGATTTGATATGAAAGATATGGTGGTCACAGATGTAATATTAGGAATGAAAATTACTAAAACATCTGATGGATATGCGTTATCTCAATCACATTATATTAAGAAAATTCTTGGTAAGTTTATCAAGGATGATATGAATATAACTAGAACACCTGTAGACATCAGTCTTTATTTATCGAAAAATAAAGGTAATGCGGTGTCTTAGTTAAAATACTCCCAAATCATTCGAAGTCTAATGTCTAATGAATTGTGCTCATCTTGATATAGCTTATGCTGTTAGTAAATTGAGTAAGTACACTAGTAACCCTGGAGAAGACCATTGGAAAGCGATCATTCGGGTTCTTAGATATCTAAGATTTACCTGTGATCATGGTTTGAACTTTAGTCGATATCCAGCAGTACTCGAAGGTTACTGTGATGCCAATTGGATATCGGATACTAAAGATTCAAAATCCACTAGTGGATATGTCTTTACTCTGGGAGGCGCTGCTGTTTCTTGAAAATCCACGAAACAAACATGCATCGCACGATCCACGATGGAATCTGAGTTCATTGCTTTAGATAAAGCAAAAGAAGAAACAGAATGGCTTCGTTACTTATTAGAAGACATTCCAATGTGGCCAAAACCTGTGTCAGCTATTTGCATTCATTGTAATAGTCAATTTCCAATAGGCATGGCACAAAATCATATATATAATTGTAAGTCACGACATATTCGTCGTCGACATAATACCGTAAGGCAATTGCTCTCAAATGGAATAATCTCAATAGATTATATAAAATCTAAAGAGAATATTGCGAATCCGTTAACAAAAGGTTTGACAAAAGAGCAAGTGTATAGTTCATTGAAGGGGATGGGATTAAAGCCTATTATATAAGAGTCATCATAATGGTAACCCTACTTATATGACTGGAGATCTCAAGAACTAAGTTCAAAGGGACAACTAAGTTATGTGTGGCTCGCCAGAAATCACCAAGGGATTAAAATTCCCTACCCATTCTTATGGTGAGAGTAATATCTGCAACATGTGTTGTATCTAGGGTTTTTAGGATAAGTTTTGCTTTTAATGATTACTTATATCTTAATTTAGGCATTAAAATCAAGACGAGTAAAAGAGATATTCACAATAGGAATTACCTGTATGATTGTCGAACTGGGGCCGGTTCTATAAGAATGAAGAGGCTAAATTTTCTAGAAGCACTTATGAAAATTAAGAGTGTTCAAGCCAAAATGAACATAACTGTAACAAGCACGATGTGTCAGAAGATATTTTATGTGAAATCTATTGTCTTGGCTTACACAAATGGCTGAACAATTCAAGGCATAGCGTCTATTGGTTAGCTAGCAAGTCCGATAGGTTATCACTAGGGAAGGTTCAAGGCCAAAAGCTACCTATCCTGATGCAAGATATTTTCGATTTATACTCTTTCGACAAATTCTGCATATTGTTACATTTTTGTTGTCATCAAATTCCATTCATGTGGGGGGATTGTTAGAAATGGTTTTGGAAAATATGATTTTTTCTTAACTTTGATCTATTTTTTAGGTGGGACCCATATGCCAAAGTTGGCGGGTCTAAGTGGTAACGCGTTCTATGCCGCGTTGTGATTCACGTGGTATATTTGGTTGCTCAAAACCATTATCGGGTGAATAGAAAATTAAAGCCAAAGTGAGCTCCATGGAAATAGAGTTTTTGGTGGAAATTCCTTAAGGTTTGAATAAAAGCTTGTCCCATATTGGTTTGGTGGGAAGAATTTTGTGGGTTTATAAGGCATGGGTTTGTAACTTGGGATCGGCTCCAAGGGGCACCCAAGTTTTGTAGAGAGGGCGGTTATGGGTAAATTGGACTAGACCAAAAAATAAACACACGCGTGCGTACCGCCGTCCTAGTGAGCAGGGCTGGGCCTACGCCTGGGTTGGTTTAGGCTTGTCCGACGCAATGCTTATCTTTTTGGGCAAAAAATATTTGAATTCAATTTTATTTTTTAGTAAAATAAAATCTGTTTGGTTTAAATTTCAATTTTTTGAATTCAAATTTATTGTACCTCTTTAGAATTTTCTGTACAGGTTCATATCTGTCCAAACAGATCTGGATTTGTCCAGATTCAAACCTAAAACAGTTTTTATCTGTTCGAAATTCAAACCAGATCTGTTGATCTGTTCGAATAAGTTCCATACCTGTTGGATTCAAACCTAACACCCACCATTTTCATCTATAAATAAACTAGTCCTCACATGGTTTTTTCACTCAATTTTCGTCCAAAAAATACTGTAATTATTCTCTACATTTTGCCGCATTATTTTCTTGTGAGAAAATGTATAAACACAAAGTGTGTTCGTTGTGCAAACAGTTTGTAGTGCTGCTACTATTTGTTGTTGATTATTTTATCTTGGGAGATAGACGTCCACAATCTGAAAGCACCGTGGAGAGGACAAATCTGTCTTAAGGACATAGTGTTAAACACTGGGCTTGATCAAAAAATTTGTTTCAGAAATTAATTTGGTAAGTTATTAATTTACTTTTTGTTTTATTATTTTTCTGCTTCAAATTTTGATTTTTTTTTGTAACAAAATATTTGTTTCATTTATTTTATTTTATTTTCTGGTTTGATTTTTGTAATCAAACAATCTCTCTCATTTCCTTTATTTCTTCTGTATTCCGTTTGTTGTTAAGTACACAAACAAAATTTATTATTTAAATATAGTAAAGATTGTCCTATAGGCTCATCATGCATAACGATACGTGAAAGAAATGAAAAGGCAAGCTCTGCATATCAATTGGGACAATGTTTGCGACGTGAACGAGAGAGATCAAGAAAATTGATTCCACCAAGCACAACTAAGACTCTACCGAGTACAATTAATACTCCACTGACTCAAAAAGGAATAGTTTTTACACATCTTACTTCGCCAAGCCAATCTTTGACTTCACAAAGGAATAGGTAAAACACTGTATTTAATTCTATAAACACATATTTTTATTGTTAAGATTTTATTTTATAAATTTTATTTTGTACACAACAAATATTTGTAGGCTTACTTATGCAAGCCCATTCCTCCATGAGACTAGGAATATCGGTGTTGTTATTCGCGATTAGTGCAATCTTAATATTATCTACATTTCTAAGGTGAGTACATAAATCAAGTTGAACATTGTATTCTAAATAAATTTTCATATTCTTAATAAATTCCATAAATACATATTCTTTTTTCGTATTTTGAATAAATTTTATTTATTTTTGGTAGGCAAATGAAAAGGAAAAGGAAAAGGCCAATGCAATTCTTTGACAAAGGAAAAAGAAAAGGCAACTTCCTTTGACAAAGGAAAAGAAAGCGCATGTCCAATGGTATATCCTTCAACATTGTTTTTAAAAATATTTATCAAGTAAAACAAAGCCAATCATATTGTTAAAGTGAACATCGATCATGTATATTTTTAAAAATGTAAAATTTGTGTTGTCAATTTTTTTTGTGTGGATTTTTTTTTATATTTTACTAAAAAATTAAGAGAACGAAAAAAGGTATGGTTGAAATTTATTTTTCAATGCTCTTTGTTTTCTGTACACTCCAACAAAGTATTTTTAGCTCTCTTTAACATTTCCTAAAAAATAATTGTAACCATGATCAACTTCAAGGAAAACTTTATAACATCTGAGCAAAGGAACAAAGGAACATAGGCATAAAAAATATTTCTAATTTTCTTAAAATTATCGTGAGGCAAGGAAGTAGAACAAAGACAATGTTTCCAATATTATTAAAATTATCACAAGGTAGGAAAAACAAGTAAAATATAACTAAAAAAAAATATTATTGAATCAAGAAATGAAATAGCAGACGATAATATTTGTAGTTTAGGTACCAATGATATAATGTTTACATTTTAGGCACACAATAATAATGTTATATCAAAAGCTACAATAGCCCAACGTGCACGGCGAGAATGGGAGAAATCAAGAAAATATATTCAACCGAGACAAACTTCTTTAATACCATGTCGTCGTAGTCGTGCTTGCTTGGAACTAGGAACAAAGGCAACTGAGGATACTCAATTGGCGCAAAAACGAACAATGGTTGCACATGCTTCCACATGTTCGTTCTCAAAGTCAAGCACATCTTTAGCTCCAAAAAGGAATTGATAAAAGACTGTGTTTAATTCTTCAAATACATACTCCTACTATTACCATTCTATTTTAATTTACACAGAACCAATATTTGTAGGCCTACTCTTACAACTCCTTCCCTTCAAGAGGATCTATGTACTGATGAGGAATTAGAGGATATGCATATGAGTCCAACAGTTGGTACTCGAGCACATATAAATTCATGTCGTCAGTCTCTTGACAAGATAGATGTATTATGTCTTTTCAGTTTAGCATTACATTGAATGGATGAAAAATTAGTAAAATCATCTCTAAACCATCCTCTATTCGGAACATGTTGTTCAAAAGGAAAGGTTAAGCTTCCTCTGCTTATTATACCCCATTCACTTCTTCAAGCATTATATGATGGGAATGATGATAAATCAAAATCGTTTCG
The DNA here is from genome assembly GCF_055761805.1 of Camellia sinensis. NCBI lineage: Eukaryota > Viridiplantae > Streptophyta > Magnoliopsida > Ericales > Theaceae > Camellia > Camellia sinensis. The sequence goes on from NC_138968.1 coordinate 9,670,618, forward strand.
ACGTTATACTAGAGTGTACAATGCAACCAATGCTTTTACAAGTCTTGGTGCTACATTAGATCCAAGAGTACTTACTGGAAGAGGCCCTACATCATTCACTATTCATGGGGAATTGCGGCATCAAATAGGATCACTACTACCACAATCAGGACAAGATGCCGCTTATGCAGAATTATACATTTATGATTCTGATTCTGATTCAACTTTAGAAGTTCGCAATCGTAGAAATCCTCAATTAAGAAGAAATGTTCTAAAAACTATTCAAGATAGTTTATTATAGGTTAATGCATTTGTTGCTAAATTTCGTCGAGCTCGTGCAATTTTAAAACAATTAGCCTTGACAGGACAAAATTTACCTGCTCATCTATACTACAGTTCAACAACAAATTGATGACGGTATAACCTACCAATTACAGATGATATTGTAGTTGTAATACCAGATGATGGAACTAAGGTTAGTGGAATGAGAGATGTTATCTTATAACTACAGGGAAATAATGAGCTAATGCAAATCAATGAATGTCCCCCAGCATATTTGTCATTACATTATGTTTTATTATTTCCATATGGTGAGCTTGGATGGGAACCTGAGATGAAACTGAGGGATGTTCAACGTAATCAGTCTTCAACTGATCGGCTTACTCAAATGGATTTTTATAGTTATTGTTTATTTGAACGACCCACAGAGTATTCAATAATTTTGAGAGCTGAAAAATTGTTTCAAGAGTTTTTGGTAGATGCTTGGGCCGCAACTGAACAAATGGGTTGACTTACTACACGCTTAATCAAGGGAAAATCCGTGCTGAAATTTACCAAGATTTGATAGATATTGATCCAAATGACCTGCGACCCTATTAAATTGGTCAAAGGTTTGTTTTTCCATCTTCATTTCCTGGAGGTCCTAGACACATGTTTAAAATCTTTCAAGATTCAATGGTTATCACACGATACAACCAACATCCAGACATTTTTCTCACCATGACTGCAAATCCTAATTGGCAGAAATTACTTTGGCATTATTACTGCACCAAAAACCTATTGACCGTTCTGATTTAATTACTCGTGTTTTTTAATTGAAGAGAAAGTGTTTGATAAAGGAGATAGAAATAAACTGAGTGTTTGGTAATAAAGTTGCGCATGTTTTTACAATTGAATTCAAAAAACGAGGTCTTCCTCATATGCATGCACTTCTATTTCTTAAGGGTTCAGACAAAATTCGGATAAGTGCTCAAGTAGACAAATCAGTTTGTGCAGAATTTCTAGATCCAAAAGATGAACCTATGATTTTTGAAACTATCAAGTGTTGTGTGGTATATGGACCATGTGGTACTCGATATCCACAAGCACCATGTATGGAAAATGGTAAATGCACTAAGAGAAACCCTCGAGCGTTTGTAGAAACAACTATTATAGATCAAAATAGATATCCTATCTATCGTCATCACAATAATGGTCAAGTTCATATTGTGAGGGGGAAAAAAGTTGATAACAGAGACGTTGTACCACACAATGCATATCTTTTTAAAAGTTTCAACTGTCACATAAATGTGAAAGTTTGTGCCAGAATGAGATGTGCCAAATATATACACAAGTACATTTACAAGGGTTATGATCGTACAACGGTGGTTTTGGAATTGATAAATGATGTAAGGCCTCGGTGTCCCACATCCGGAATGGAGAGGGAGTTCCTGGGCTATAAAAGTAAAAACCTAGACTCTGATATAGCATCAAGGCCTTTTTCCAGGTGGTGAGATCCCGATTAGAACTCCTCAGTTAAGCATGCTTAGGCTAGAGTAGTTCTGGGATGGGTGACCCACTAGGAAAAACAAATCCGTGCGGGCGTGGCCCAAAGCGGACAATATCGATGATATGTGAAGGGTTGGGGCATTACAAATGGTATCAGAGCCAATTCTCTGGAGTACCGAGTGTGGGCCTCTGGTGTCTCTCGGTGTATGTGGGTGGGCTTGCAAGCTGACAGGTTACTGCACGGGGACGTGCAGCCTTATGGGGGGTGGATCGTAAGGCCCCGGTGTCCCACATCGGGAATGGAGGAGGAGTTTTTGGGCTATAAAAGTAAAAACCTGGACCCTTATATAGCATCGAGGCCTTTCCCGGGTGGTGAGATCCCTATTAGAACTTCTCAGTTAAGCGTGCTTAGGCTGGAGTAGTTCTAGGATCGGTGACCCATTAGGAAAAACAAATCCGTGCGGGCGTGGCCCAAAGCGGACAATATCGATAATATATGAAGGGTTGGGGCGTTACAAATGAGATCCAACAATATCTCGATACGAGATATATTGGACCTCCAGAAACTGTTTGACGAATATTTGGTCATCCATTGTATGTAGAGATACCAACAGTTGTATGCTTAACACTTTATTTACCAGGAATGCACCGCATTCTTTTTAATCCTGATGAATCATCAGAAATAATTATTTCTAGAGTTGGGCAACAAATGTCAACTCTTACTGGTTTTTTTGCATGTTATGCTTCTATGAAAGATGAATGTCCATTCACTTACCAAGAATTTTCATAACCATTTGCTTGGCTTAATTCAAAAAAGAGATGTAAACCAAGATAGCAGGGATATGCAATCGGTATAATGTACTTTGCTAGGCCTAATTGTGGAGAGAGATTTTATTTGCGTTTGCTATTAACTGTTGTCGAAGGACCAAAATCATTTCAATGCTTACGCATGGTTAATAATGTTTTGCATGATACGTTTAAATCAGTATGTGTTGCAAGAGGACTTTTAGAAGATGAAGAAAAATTGATACAATGAAAACTGGTTATCAATTGAGGAGATTGTTTACTATTATTCTTACTCAGTGCTCTCTACTACAACCATATGCGTTATGAAATCAATTTTCAATGCATATATGTGATGATCTTGCACATAAGATTCGAATATTGTTTATCATTTCTAAACCAACTAAGGCTCAAATTGAAGACTATGGTCTATATCTTTTGAATCAAATGCTCCAAGAATTAGGAAAAAGTTTAATTGACTTCCCGCCAATGTCACAATTTTCTACAAATTGGAGTGCAGTAGTTGGTAACAGGTTGATATTCGAACATCAACAACTACAGAATGAGGCACAACATGCAGATGTAGAAATTATTATTGATCGCCTCAACAATGATCGACGAACAGCTTATAATGCAATCACTTCCCCAGTCTTTGAAAAAAAAAAGGAACTATGTTCTTTTTGAATGGAGGTGCCAGAACAGGGAAAATATTTTTGTACAATACGATTGCATTGAAGTGTCGCAGCCTTGGCCATATTGTTATTATCGTGGCTTCATCTGGAATTGCATCATTGTTATTGGTAGGAGGTCGCACTGCTCATTCAACATTTTTCCATTTCGTTGGATGTATTGTAAAATTCAATTTGTAAATTTAGCAAGCAATCATTACAAGCAGAATTGTTTAGAGAAACAAAACTTATAATCTGGGATGAAGTTCCTATGCAACATAGACATTGTGTTAAGGTAGTTGATCGCACACTTCGGGACACTTATGATAGTGAAAAGCCATTTAGGGGTATCACTGTTGTTCTTGGTGGAGATTTTCGATAAATGTTACCAGTTATAACCAAAGGAGTCTGTGAGTAAATTGTGAATGCATCATTAAGACACTCTTTTCTATGAAAGGATACACATGTTCTGTCTTTAAATTTGAACATGCGCTTGAATCATGCAAATCTTGGAAACACTAATTTTGCAAAATTCTTGATGGAGGTAATATTTCTTCAAAATTTTTCTTTTTTATATACTGTTTTTAAATTGATGAAATAAATGTGCATTTATGTACTTTAATTGATTTTACTTACTATTTTATTTATTTATATAGATTGGGACCAATCCTCAAGCAATTGTTAAACTTCCATCAATAATACACAAATGCCAAGATCTAAAAGACATAATCTCAGTAGTTTATCCGCAACTAGATGTGGCAATGACATCGACTGCAACATTTTTAACTGAACGTACAATTCTTTCTGCACGGAATGATGATGTCAATGCTGCTAATACTGCTGCATTGAATATTTTTCACGGTGACACATATACTTATTTGGTAGCAAACAAGACGTCTGAAGATGATGAAATTGATTGTACTATAATAAATAGATATCCTAATGAGCATTTAAAATTTATTAGATCCTCCTATGCTACCAACTTTTAAGGTAGAGTTGAAAGTGGGTTGTCCTATAATATTGTTAAGAAATATTGCACCAAAAGATGGACTGTGCAATGGTACAACATTGATTGTTTCTAGATGCAATACTCGCATAATTGAAGCTCAAATTTTAACTGGAGAAAAATTTGACAATTTGGTATTCATACCAAGGATATCCTTGACATTGTCTTCTTCAGAAATGTCTTTTCGAATGACAAGACATCAATTTTTAGTTCGCTTGGTATATGCCCTGACCATTAATAAATCTCAAGGGCAATGTGTGAAATTTGTTAGAGTTGATTTGCACACACCAGTGTTTAGTCATGGGCAACTGTACGTGGCCCTATCTAGATGCACATCGTTTGATCGTATAAGTTTCCTCCTTCCCAATGATGAGCTAAATTCTACTACAAACATTGTTTATCCTGAAATTTTGTTATTTTGTTATAGTGTTATTTATGGATCAAATCACTTTTGTCAAAAGGTACAATTTATTTATTGATAAATTTGCTTCTATTGATTACAAATTATTGTTTATAAATATTTTATTATATGTTGACTTTTGTAGGATTGGGTTAAAAAATACATGGAGCTCAAAAACATAAATATAACTAGATTGCTTCGATGGAGATGTAACAAAGTAATTTCAATTTAAAAGTGTTTTGATATATATATATATATAGATTTTCTTTTACTAATATACTAACATTTTTATTTTCATAAATTAGTAGATTGTCGTACGTGCTTTTCACTGGGGATACATACAAGTTGGTACAAAGACTTTTTGGAAAGTGATAAGGTACTCCTAAGAATTCTAAGAAAAAACAAATTTGAAGATCATATTTATTTTTGTGAAAAATGTACACATGCTAGTTACAATCCAAATTTTGTAAAGTTTCCTATTGATGTGAATTTTATTACTTACAATAGTTTTGTAAAGCCTTTTATCTATGTGAAATTTATAACTAAGTTTAGATGTATGTTGGATAATATTCATTTGAATTATTGGCTTATGCTATGAGTTTGTTTTTGTAAATGTAGCACACTAGGTGATATAGTCTTTTTTGTTTTTTTTTGTTTTTTTTCTCCCTAATATGCTCTTGAATTAGGTTAAAGAAAACTAATCATATTTTTATTTGGTTGAATTTGAATTTTTGCTTCATAATATTGGTTGATGTGCTTAATTTGTTGTTTTGCATTTTCTTTGTATTACAGAACATTGGCTGGTGTGCTTAAATTGTTATTTGGCATTTTCTTTGTATTTTAGAGCAATGGCTGGTGTGCTTAATTTGTTATTTATTTTTTTCTATTGTAGAGCATTGGCTAGCGTATTACATCTGATTTGTATTGTTTGTGGGACTTACATTTTGTTATTTGTTTAAAATCTTATACTTTTGTCATGCTTGAATTTTACGTAATATTTATGTGTTTTCTTTTCACTATTTCGTTTACCTATAAATTTGCAAAATTTATCTTTAAATTGATTTAATTACCATTTCATTGATTTAATTTTCACTATTTTTTCTCACAATTTCATTTATTTAATTTTTTGCACAGTAAACTGACCACCAAACCATAAAAATTGATAGATTTCAACCATTAGATTAAAATTGATGCAAAACTATAGCCATAAAATCTCTCTTCTTTATTTCAACCAAAACTCACTATCTAAAAAAATGTGGAATATAGAAATTTATTTGGGTATTGCTATTGGCCAGGGTAATAAAGTGCTTATTTTCTGTTGCAAATTGCAGGTGGGTTAAATAAACAAAAATACTACAATAGTAAATATTTGGTGATATGGTCTTTGTTTGCATTTGTGTCATCACTATTTTCACATTTTCTTGGCCAAGGTAATAATTGTGTCATCATTATTTTTACATTTTCTTGATAAATTGTAGCAATTTCCATCACATTGCCTCCACCACTACTAATCATGGACCATACCATTTTTTGCCATTTAAATTTCTATTTGACAAACAAAAACGAAACTATTTTTGCATTGAGAATTTGAGTTCAAATACTATATCAATCACAATGATATTATTGAAACTTGTTTATTGTTAAAAATAAAAATTTATAGCAAAACTTATTGTTAAATTCAATTGGACAGTTTTTATATGTTTATCGTTAAGTTTGTACTACAGACAAGGAGGGTCTAATTTTTTTTTATTTATTAAGTTAGTTCTTTCTAAATTTTATAATTTTGAAAAATATTTAAATTGAGTGGATTTGAAAAGTGAAAATATTTTGATTAAAATATTAAAAAGTTCACTAAAAACTTTAAAACTATTTTTGGAAATTCCAAAACTAAGTAAGTTTTGAATTTTAAATTTGTAAAAATTATTTTTAATATATACAACCAAATAAAATTTTAAGTTTGACAAACTCTTTTCAAAAGTTCTAATCATGAAATTCATTTGAAAATTCAAAACCATACGGATCATCTATTTATATTTTCACCTCAAATTTTCTTTGAACAAATTGAATAGATTACATTTTAACCCAATAATTTTATATTCAATTACATTTTCATTCCACCAATAGTTTTACTGTGCCTTCAGGCACGGGTATACCCTAGTAAAAATATATCGATATTCTAAAGGGGTCGTTTGGTAAACATTTTGGACTAAAAAATAACAAAAAGGATAAAAAAAAAAAAGGTCAAAAAATCACAAAATGACAAAATAAGCAAGAAGATAAAAAAAAAAAATACACCATCCCAAAGCCGAAAAGCCAAACAAGAATACCAAACAACTAAAAAAGTCCTAGGTTAAAAAAGTCAAAAAGCCAACTAAAAAAGTCATTGCCAAACGAGCACTTAACATCTTGTATTTTTCATTAATAAGACTTGTATTTGTATGAGTGTAAGTCCCCATAATTTGGAACTTGTGTCACTTTGATCTTTAACTTTTTAATTATGATACATTTGACTCTGAAGATAAGGACAATTAACGATGTTTCATTTGTAAATTGTCCATTTCAAAGGTAAAGTTGTCATACAACTTATGTTGTATTGGTTAACTTGTATATTATTTGAAATGCAATATTTTTTTTAATAAATAGTGTCGGAACTTTCTTGATTATAAAGTTCTGTTTGGTTTTATTTTCAAAATATATTTTCAGAAATTTTTTCTAAAAAACTAAAAATCAAAGGGTAAACTATTAATAGGTCCTAATAGTTGGACTTAATTCCTATTAAGTCCTATTAAAAATAAGTTTTGATAAAATTGTTGTTAAAAATATTTTTTTGTGACAATTTTTTATATGTCGCTAAAAATTGACAATTAGTGACTTTTTTGTCATGATTTTTATAAATTGTCACTAAAACTTACAATTAGTGAATTTTTTTATGATTTTTTTTTCATAGGACCTATTAGATAATAAGTCCACTTATTATGACCTACACGTAAGTACTCCAAAATTAAATTGATGAAAAAAATTAAAAGCACATTATTTTTATATAATTTTATCTTTTGGAAGGGTAGAAATTATTTTTTTCTCGTTAAACATGGTTGACAATTTTGATATCGTTATTAAACTAATCTATTAAATTAAAATATTCAAAAACTAAAAATATTTCATATATTAAATAAATCGATTACACATTAAAAGCCTAATATAATAACCATCTATTACATAATAGTCATGAAAAAATATCTATTACAAAAAAAAAATATCAACAAAAAAAACCACTTCTTACATAATCATCATCCAAATTTATATTGAAAAATAATTTGGTAAAAAACTAAAAATATAAAAGATTTATTTTTATCTTTGGTGGGTAGAAACAATTTTTAAAAATTAAAAAATAATTTTTGACATTTATTTTTATCAAATTAGTTTATATTTTACCAAATTAATGATTTTATCTTTGAAATAAAACAATAGCTTCAATTGTCCTTATTTAAAATAAGATTCCAAATTTAAGATCAAATATATCACAATTAAAATGTTAAGAATTAAAGTGACACAAGTTTCAAATTACAAAAATCGTTAATATAATTCGTCATATTTTATAAAGTCACAAAATTAGCACATCTTTATCACATCTTAGGCTCCGTTTGGTAGAGCTTTCAAAATAAAGTTTCACACTCATTTTTTAGTGTGGTGTTTGTTTGCGTTTTCAAAAATTAATTCTACATTCAGTTTTGAAAATTCGAGTGAAAACTCTTTTCAATGAAAAAAAATTTGGGCTAACCGGAGGTTCCACCGATCGTCTGGTCTGTTGATCGAAACAATGTTCGATTTTTTTTTATATTACAAAAAAAAAAAATTGTGAATTTTTTTTAAAATTTTTTTTATGAGTTTTGAATAGAATTTTGAGTTGTTTGTTTAGTTATGAATTGTAAGTTTTGTATCAAATATCATATGTCATATCATTTAATTCAAAACTTAATTTAAAACGCTTTTCAAAACTTATAACTAAATAAATTTTTCTCATTCAAATCATAATTTTAAAACTCATAAAATCCAAAATATAACTCAATTTTCAAATCACAATTCTAAAATTATACCAAACACTATCTTAATTTTTCCTACTTCTAATAGAACATGGTGAAGGCAGGCACCCCAAACCCGCCTTATTGCAGGTTTGTTGTGCCCGCAGACCCGCAACGGGGATTTTGTCCGTTCCGTTGCCAACCCTGCGTACGGGGTCGAAGCATAATTTTCGAAATTACAAAGGGGTTGCCTTTGCAATTTACCAAAATGCAACACATACCAAAAAAGGGAGTGACATGACAACACCCACCAAGTCACTCTTCGCTAGGAAGGAAGAAGAGACGGTGACGACGACTTTGCTAGTTTTCTTCGTCTTCTCACTCGCTTTTGATCACTGGTAAAAACCCTTCAATTTCTTTCAATTTCTGGGAAAATCTTTTCTAATTCCATGTAATATTCATGTATCTCGTTGTTGTCAATGACTTATCTGTGTATTGTTTAATCATATTGTTCTTGATCCTTTTTTTGTTGTTTGTTTGATTTCTCGCTCTTGATAATCACTATTAACCCTCATTCTGAAACAAATTTTTTGTGGGTTTTGAACCAGTTAGCTCGATCAATTTCAACACAAAAGAGATGATGGGTATTGGGTCTCTGGGTAATGTTGGTTCGTTATCGTCATCGTCCAATTTATCGGCTTTAGCTCCTCCTTTTACAGTCGATCGTTCCAATCCCAAACCCAATTCAAACCCACTTGCGCATTTCACTGAATCGCCCTATGTGCCTTTCAATTCCTCTTTCCCCAATTGGCAATATTCACATTCTTCAGCTTCGGGAACTAATTTGTATTCCAATATTGATTTCGGAGTCGATTCAATTCGGACCACATGTGTTCCTTCAGCCAAGGATTATTCTTACTTGGGATCAAACTCTGTCAATTCACCCACTACCCATATGCCCCCATTAATCCCTAATGTTAGTTCCGCGACAGATTCATTCACTTTTCTGCAGTATTCGAGTGGTATACCAAGTAATCGTGTTGAAGTCGAGCCATATTATCCTCCGTTTGTCTCGACTCTTGTTGATGATGATAACCCTTTGGTGGCGCTTAATGAACCTAGCTATGATTTGTTGTCCAATTCCTGTGTTGCCCCATTGGATGGATCTTTTCAAGTTGATTACACTCAAAGCTTGTCGGGTTTGGAGTACACACCACAGTGGGGTGGCTTTTGGAATAGATTGGCTGATGGGGAACAGGGTGAACGGGTAGAACCGGATGGAAGATTCTGCTCAGATGGGACAAATTTTGCTGGTTCATATGTTTACGAGAATTATATGAAACAAGGTATCAACAACTATGTTTGGAATTGTGGGATTCTTATGTTTATATGATTCTCATATATTATAGCTCGTTGTTGTTGTGGTATTAAATCACACCTTTCCTAATTTTAGATATGATTTATCGCATAATTACATAATCCTATTATTAACACATGCGTTTATTTTTCATTCTTTGATTAATGATTATGATTTAGGATATCATTCCTTTTTTACATTCTTGTCCAACAGCCCACTTTATCAGGATTCGGGATTGCTATTTTAAAATGTCTCCGGTAGTTCCGCTGTGGCCACAGGCCTGATTGCCTACACCTTAGCATTTCAGTCATCAGCTGAAATTATGTATTGTTTTGATTTTACAAGTTGGTAAACACAACAAGAAAACCTTGCCCCAACTTGCTCTTTATCTCCTGTTCATTTATAGTTGTGGTCGTCAATAGAGAAAAGGGGGCAAATTAGAGTTTGACAGAGGACCCTACGTGGTTGGATCTTGCTCAAGGTTTGACAAGAATTTTGCTAAGGCAAAAATGGTTTCAACTGTAGAGATGTCCTCATGCTTATTTTGCACCCATTGTTATGGAAAAATGCTATAGAGATACATCTATGACCCCTTTCTAATGATCTTTGTAGTGAGAAATTGACTTTATTGCTGACGTGTGCTTTGTGTGTTTAGGGGGTTCCCTATTTCTTCTTTTTATTTTTATTTGATAAGTATAAACGAAAGAAATGTGAATATATATGTGCTATGAAACAAGTTTGGTGAGCATAGATTAGAGAGTACATGTTTTGCCTCACTTATGTAAAACCTACGATTCACTTTTTATATATTTAGTTTTAAGTCTTCTTGTTAGAAAAAGTATTGTTCTCAATTCTATGGGACAGTCATTTTCCACATCTTTTAGCTGGCCCTATGGAATCTTTTGATGCTTTTTTGCTCTGTGTATTGTTTGTCTGAAGGGTTTATAATATCCCTCAAGGAATAACATGCATCACTCACCAGTATGTGTTTGTCTACATCAAGTGGTACCTGACAGTTTGTTCTAACATGGGGCTAAATAGCCTAATAGGCACTCCTCCAGAATCATGTCTCTAGGGAATCCTATCTTGGATTAACTATCTGAATTTCGTTTGTTCCCACTGTTGCTTGCCATGTTAAATTATTGAAGTCAGATTGAATATCTTTCCTTCTTGATTTTATTCTGAGAACTTTTTTGTCAAAAGGGAATGGATATGTTTACCAAACCCAAGAATTTTGAGCCTTTTTATTGTGAAGTGGAAAGGGGGAAAAAATTACCTGAATTAGAGTACTTGGTCAAGACCTATTTTAAACAAATTGATGGCCATATTCTTCACTTCACTTTTTATGTTCTTATGCAGGCGGTTGCACAGCTGAGGACTCAAGCAAATGTGAAGATACTTCTGCAGCTTCACATAGAAAATATGTTGATCTTTTGGGAAAAGAGAACAGAATTGTGTCTCCAAGTACGGGAAAGTTGAATTACAAATCCTCTTCACTGCAAGATCCCTGGTTTATTTCCAGTGAATCCTCAAGAACATCAATCTCAGGAAGCTCAATGCTTCCGGAATCTCATGCACAGGTGCCATCTCTAGAATCAGCCACAAATATCTGGCATCAGAAGCCATATGGTACATCATATGATAAGTTCTTCCAGCCGCTTGATTCTTGCACAAATGATTTCATATCAGTAAAAAAGTCATCCCCTGCTCTCGTCATCAGACCTCCATCCATTGGTACCAGTTCTACAGTGCCAAATACAGTTTCATCTGAAGATGCAAATTCTATTGGGAATGTTGCAGCCATTAACAGCAAGGATTTTGGTTTCCACTATCCCTCTAATCAAAAGGAGCCTCACTTGCCACCGAGTAATGACAAAGAAGGTTGCTTGGATACTACTCAACCCAACTTACATGTGGACAGAAGTGACTGTTTCTTTGTTGCATCATCCTCTACTAGAAAAGAAGAGCTGTCAAACAAGCCTGTTACTAAGGATGTTGTGGATCATATGTCTGAAGCTGGAATGGAATTCCAACTACCGGATATAAATGTCCCAGATGGCTTTACTTTGCCTCTTGATAGTGCTAAATGCTTTACTGTGGTTGAGGATTCTTCCGAGAGTTTTGATCATTATAATGCTGTTGTTGATTCACCCTGCTGGAAAGGTGCTCCGGCTTCTCCTTTTTCTCCACCTGAAGTTTCTGAAGCTTTAAGTCCACAGCATCTTATGAAGGAATTGGAAGCATGTAATGGTTTGAAGATTTTTCCTTCCTGCACTGATGATACTGTAAGGGTGTCCTGTGAAAATCAATTCGAAAAAAGTGTGTACGAGTATAATGGATATGTGGAACTTGGTTCATTGATTTGTCCCGAGAGACTTTCAAATGCCAATTTTCCAGCCAAGGAGCGTAGTTCAGCTGATGCTGTGAAAGCAGGATTCAATTATCCACAAATGAGTAGCAACAATATACAATTTTCTAATGACATCGGCAAACCAAGAAAAGAATATGATGTTCCCACTGACTCAAAAAGTAATCCTGATATGAAACCTTCTCACACCAAACCACCGGGTCTTGACAAGGGTGAGTTTGTATCTCAAAGTGAGTTCAAATTGTGCGCTGGTGTTGTGGACTCTGGGTTGAAAATTAGTGATACCTCAGAAAATGATTCTGTGTCATTCCATGCTATGGAAAGTACTTGTTTTCCTTGTAATTCAGAAGATGTTAATGATCTGGCCAAACTGCAGGAAACGGCATTGACTCCAAAAATGAATGCCCAGATGCTGGTTAATACAATACATAACCTTTCAGAATTGCTTCTATTTCATTGTTCAAACGATGCCTCTGCATTATCGGAACATGATCATAAAGCCCTTAAGCATGTAATCAACAATATTGATGCATGTGTATCACAGAGGATGCTACCTATGACTGCAACAGGAGAATCATTGCTTTCTCGACAAGGAACTTCTAATGAATCTAGAAAGTTACCTGATCTTCGTAAGGTATGTAAGGTCCTCGAATTGCCATTATATGGTCATGTATTTATTTATTTGCTTCACAAGTAGTAATTTATATTACTCCCTCCGTTCCATTTTGTTGGTGCACCTTTCCATTTTCGGATGTCCCAAAATAAATGACCATTTTGAAAATTCAATGAACAAAATAAATGTCCATTTTGAAAATTCAATGAACAAAGTTATGGGATTTTCCCATTTTACCCTTTCTTTTTTTGATTAAAATAACAATTTCAAAAATCAAAATTACAACAGGTCAAAGTCAAACACTGTATCCATTCAAAACAAAAAGGTCCATTATTACCATGAGCAGAGCAATTATAGATGGGAAAATTTGGAAAGTTGAAAATATATGATTGCAATAATAAATGATTCCTTAAAAAGTTGGATTCCTGAAAAGGGACCATTCTTTTGGGACGGAGGGAGTACTTAAATTATGAGGATAACATCTGTTTTCTTTTAAGCAATGTGTTAGTGTTATCGGCATTTCATGAAGTTCCATCCGTTGTCCTATACAAAGTATATGCTCACACAATTATATTTAAAATTGTTTGGTGAGATGCATCTAAAAATAAAAGTATTTAACTAGAATATGAATTTTTTTTATTAAAAAAAAAAAAAAAAACACACGAAAAACAAAGAACTCAAAATCAGTTTTCATAAACTAAACCGTAAAATTTTGTTCTAGATACATGTAAAAAATAAAATATTTTTTGGTATTTACTCCAGCGAACTTTTTTGAGATTTCTTCACAAATATTTTACTTTTCAGGTGCATCTAAAATATAAAAAATAAAAATGACTGGACTATTAAAAATTCACTATAAAAAAAAACTCAAAAATAATTTTTGGTTTAACATGTATTGATGGCCATAGACGATAGGGGCATTGGGTTTGAGATCTTTGTATTCTCAGAATATGGCTTTTAGCTTTTGTAATTAAGCTGAACCATGCTTTCTCCAGGGTGTCATCACTGGCGGTCCTCCATTGACAAAGGAAGCAGATGCTAGTTTTCATGGTCAATTTGATCATCATGGCATACACGACGGCAAGAGGAACAGAACTCTTTCTAGTAAGGAAGTTGAGAAATTTCCGGATTTTGTTTCTTTAAGCGATGATGTAGACAATTTGAAAAACAATAACACAGTCCAGGTATGTGTTAATTTGTTTTGTAATTTTATTGTTCTTCTGGGCCAGAAAAATAATCATGCTGAACTGGAACTCGAAATGGAGATTTTTGTTTTGTTTTGTTTTAGATATTATGAAAGAATACCTTACATTTTTGTCATGTAAATGGCCTGCAGGCTATAAAAGAGGTCCTCAAGGAGGATTTTAATGGTTGTGGAGAGATGCAATCAGAAACACTACTGTACAAAAATCTATGGCTCGAGGCTGAAGCAGCCTTATGTTTCAGTAGTTATAGAGCTCGCTTCAATCGTATGAAGATTGAGATGGAGAAATGCAAGTCGCACAACACAAAAGGTTAAAATATCACCTCCTCACCAGCTTCTTTCTTCGAATTCAAAAAATAAGTAACTTAATTTTTTTCTCCTTCAGATGTGGCAGAAACTAGTAATGCCGTTGAGAAGCTACCGAGCTCCAAATTTGCTCCTGATCCAAACATTAGTCAGAAAGTGACACCCGAGTCTGATGATAGCCCAATGTCGGATAAATCCATTCAGGATTCTTCTATTCCGAGTACAACCAAGATTGTTGATGATGATGATGCATCCACCATGGCCAGATTCTGTATCCTGAAATGCAGGGGTCAGAACTCGAGCGCTGTAAATACAGAAGGCCAACAACGACTCAGAGAAACTAGTAATGCTGCTGAGACGCTTCCGAGCTTCAATTTTTCTCCCAATCCAAGCATAACCCATGAAGTGACACCTGAGTCTAAAGATAGCCCAATGTTGGAGAAATCCATTCAGGGTTCTTCTATTCCAAGTACAACCAAGGTTGTTGATGATATTGATGCATCTGCCATGGCCAGATTCCATATCCTCAAACTTAGGGGTCAGAGCTTGAGTTCTGTAAATACAGATGGCCAAGGACTGGCAGAAACTATTAACGCTGTTGAGAAGATACCGAGCTCCAAATTTTCTCTTGATCCAAACATCACTCGCAAAGTGACACCGAAGGCTAATGATTCTCCTATTTTGAGTAAAACTAAGATTATTGATGATGTTGATGCATCCACCATGGCCAGATTCGATATCCTCAAATGCAGGGTTCAGAACTCAAATTCTGAATGGGAACAACTGGCCCAGGTGGTTGAGTATGGATTTGCAGGCAAGGGAAATGATCGGCAACTGATTGGAAACCGATCAGAGCATGGAAGTTTGGAAGTTGAAGTTGATGATGTTCATGCATCCACCATGGCCAGATTCGATATCCTCAAACGCAGGGGTCAGAACTCAAATTCTGTAAATACAGAACAGGAACGACTAGCCCAGGTGGTTGAGTCTGAATTTGCAGGCAAGGGAAATGATTGGCGATTGATTGGAAACCGATCAGATCATGGAAGTTTGGTAGTTGGTGATGGGGCTCATTTGCAGTATTTCAGCGACATCAGTAAATTAGACAAATTTGGCTCGTTTGTAGGTGGTTCTGAACATGAAAATGTGCAAGAGTTTCGTGTATTTGCTATGGATGATCAGGTGATCCAGTATGGTTGGAACAGGTTGGGAAGTGAGCTTCCTCCAGGTTGGGTTGATAGCTCTTCATCAGATTGGGAATATGTACCGAAGGATGAATTTGCACGGGAAAACTGATGGACCTCAATTTGGGATCTGAATCCACACGGGTAAATAATCTCTTTTGGTTTTGTTCATATTTTGTGGTGGTTGACTTATATTTGTGGTATGAGAAGGAGAGAGTGCTCCAAACTTGTAAAAAGCTTATGGACTTCATTTGAACTTGTCAAACCTGTATTACCATGCGGATGTTATCTGGGTTTTCTTTTTATTTGTACTCTGCTGTGCTATGCTTTGCTTCGTGGAGGCAGTTTTAGAGCTGAGTTGAAGATAACCTGTGTGGTTGTACTGAGGAAAAAAAAACTGCACTTGATCCCCTATTCCTTTTGTACTTCGCCCTTAAAATACACTCCTTCCCTGAACTTCAAAAATCTATACTTTACACCAAGTGAAACTGTGTTTTTCAGGTTCACCCTCCTGCATTCACTCTCTTCTCAAGAGCTCTCTCTCTCTCTCTCTCTCTATATATATATATATATATGTATATATATACACACACAATTCAGGGTGCTACTCCATAGCCAAAGCTTATCACTAGGCACGAAAAATTAAGTTCCATAGCTTATATTTTATGTTTGGATATTTGGTAAAGGAACAAAAAATGAAAGAATTTTCGGCCATATAATTGTGATACCTGGCAATTACTCCGCCAAGAATCAAAACCACTTACTCTCATTCCTCTCTCATTTTGGATCTTGTCTCTCGGGGGAAGAGGGAGAGTCGTTGAAGTTTTGTGTATCATGCTGGCAGTGTTTCAAGCTGCCATAGCTTCCTTCTCTAGAGTTAATCTAGCCATCTACTCCTCCCCTCTTCTCCCAATCCAGATTGGCTGATCCTTTCTTTTTTCTTCCCATTCCCCTCTTTCTCCGATCCAGATCCCAGGCGACTCCACCAACAAGGCAAACTTAACAACCTTGTTTGCTCCTGTTACACATTGTATGGATGTTAGTTCAGCGCATTTAAGGCACTATTTGTCTTGGTTATGTGACTTCTGTGAGTGAGGCATCATCTATAAGTTGTGTTTTGTTGTGATTGCTGTGGTTTCTTTTCACCCATTAGGCTATGTGATATCTTTTCACATGACTGGAAATTATTGATTTCTTTTCATTACCTTAGGTGTTTGTGTTTTATTGTGGTCCTTGTGGCTTCTTTTCCTGTTAATTGTAGTCTTATTCCTCAGTACTATTAGGTTCTATTTGGTTCATTGGAATGAGATGAAATGGAATGATTATTTCTTTACAATGGTGAATGACGATTCCATTTACAATGCGTTTTTCATTATTTTTTTTTTGGCCAACCAAACATAGGAATAGATATTTTGATGGAATGATCATTTCATTTTATTCTAGTGAACCAAATACTACCTTAGGTCTAGGTTTCCTTGGAGAGAGTCAACATCTGTTCTGTTCTTGTTCATTTCATTCTCTTTTAGAAAAGGTTGGAGAGCGTGATTTCATTATGTTCTTGTTCATCTTCATTCTCTTTTAGAAAGGTTGGAGGGTGGGTTTTCGTTATGCATGTACGATTCTAGTGTGTTTCGAATGACTGCAAATATGTTGGAAAAAGGTTCACTTCAGTTCTGAGCCTGCCAATAGGCGATCATCAAATTCTAGTGTGTTTCAAATGACTGCAAATATGTTGGAAAAAGGTTTTCTCTTCAGTTTTGAGCCTGCCAATAGGCGATCATCAAAGGAAGGAAAAGGTAACGGTCTTGCAATGCCGGTGGACACAGATTCAAATCAAGACACATGAGATGTATGTCGCCATATGACATGTCTTTTTGTTTTTATGGATCCACCCCAAGTAGCTTTATACAGAAATATTATTTGCGATGAGTTCAAACTTTGATTGGGTTCGTTTGGAATGTAGGTTGATTTTTTGATTTTTTGACTTTTTGACTATTTTAAACTGGGGCTAAAAAATCTAATTTGGGATAAGTTTTGGGGAATTTATTAGAAAGTCCCCTATGGCGAAATTGTATTCCATTTGGTCCTATGAATATTTTGTTTGATTAGACAAATAGTAGAGATATCTTACTGATAACTCCTTTTTTGAATTATATTGTTATGTGGGAGACAAATATACCCTCGCATCAATTATGGGCTGTTATGTTTTGATTTTTCTATATGTAATCCCACGTTTGGTGGAGGGTTTAGGTGTTTTGTTTTCACCCTCCCTTCTTCCCCTTCTCTCTCCAAAACCCATCTCTCTCTCTCTAACCAGCAAAGGACGAAGCAGAACCAGTGGTGTGTTCAACTTGTTGGATTTCATGGCGAGCTGGTTCACACCCACTACTCTCTTCTGTGTCCTCAACCTCATGATCGGCATTATCTTCATCACCTCTAACCTCAAATCCCACCACCACAAACCACCACCGCCGCCATCGCTGGACAACGAATACCACCACCACCACCACCACCACCACCCCCTGCTCCGAGCTCCGTCCATTTTAGAACGAGTTAGGTCCTTCAATTTCTCTCTCTACAGCTCCGAACAACAACTCGACAACGACCCATTACACTTCTCGCCCTTCCACCTCGATACACCTTATCCCATACAAACATTCATTCACGTTTGTATTAATGGTGTATGATGTGAATACGTTGCGTTGTTATATCATTCCGAGTCGCGAACACATATTACAGCCCACAGCGCGATTTTCACTCCTTTGTAGCAAGCAACCATTTCTGTCCAGTTTAGGGTTCCACAAAACCAAAACCTCAACCAAAATGTGCCAACAAACTGTTTGCAATCACCCAATAATTTGAAAATTAGCCCCCGAATCTTGGACATGGTACGCAATGGCAGATTTTTTGCACTCGCAAACACCACAAATTATAGACACATACATCTAGGGTTCCCAGTCGACTTTCACAAACATAATATGTTTCCAATTTGGGATGTTCTACCCAATACGGATCTCCTAATTCGGGTTGTTTGTCACCATTCAAAAATTCATGGGTTCACCCAAATTATTTATTTATTTATTTTCAATTGGATTGTCAATATGGGTTGCTGGGTGGGACATGCTGTGTCTACATTTTGTGGATGACGTTACAGCATCCCAACATGTTTCGTTAGTCACAAACACTCAAAAACCTTACTAGTATACTTTTTGAATTAACGTGAACACACACATCCTAATTATCATAAACCATCTACATTTTGTTGAAACGTGAATTTCACACACCCCTTCCTATGCCTGTAACCCACACCGCCCAAAAAAAATACTATCACCTTTTTTTTAGAACATGAATCTCACATACCCCTTTCCATAAATACACGCACCACATCACGTGCCTGTAACCCACACTGTCCAAAAAGAGTACTATTACCTTTTTTTTGGAACGTGAATCTCACACCCCTTCCCATAAATACACGCGTCACATCACGTGCCTGTAACCCACACCGTCCAAAAAGAGTACTATTACCTTTTTTTTGGAACGTGAATCTCACACACCCCTTCCCATAAATACATGCGGGTCTACAAACTCAAATTAACAATTTAATGGCAAAATAGTAAACAAACAATCCAAAGGACTAAACGGTTTAAAAGAAAACAATTAGGACCACATGATCTACAAGATGATAAAATGGGATTTACTGGTCAATTCCCCATAAGTTTTTTGGTTTTTCTGGCTTTTTGACTTTTTGGTGAGATGTCCATATGTAAAATTATTCAAATGCCCTTGGGCATGCCGTGTTCTTTTTGCTGTTCATTTACCCGGGCGTGTGCGTGTTCCCTTTGCTGTTCATTTACCTGGGGGTGTGGGTTGCGAGGCTGTTACATCAACCTATTATTTTTGTCTTCTTTATTTTTTTTATTTTATTTTTTAATTTTTATAATTATGGAAAAAATGAGAATTTTTCTGTTCTTAAAATTACTATTAAAAAAATATTCAATCTAATATTTTTGAGCCCTAATTTATAAAAATCAATCTTAATTCTCATAAAAAATAAGATGAAAACACATAATTTGTACCGACCCATATTGGTATATTAATTTCACCAAATTTTATGATCACTGAACATGCATTTCAAGTAGAAATAGTTTCAAATCAGTATTCGTAGAAGGTAAATGAATCAATGTCCCTGTGAAATGGAGAGGATCCAAATCCCCACAAAACTAAAGCTTCTAACTTCAACGACCAACAAAACAAAAGAAAAAAAAAAAACAAAGAAAGGTATTTAGCTCTAAACTTATCAAAATTCAAATAATTTTTCAAACTATAATTCAGTCTATAAACAAATAATGTCTGATCTTGACAAAATCTAAAATTCAGTCTATAAATAGGACATGTAAAGAATGGAATAAACAGGACATGTTTCAAATAATGTTTTATCTTGACAAAATCTATAATTCAGTCTCCATAAATAGGACATGTAAAGAATGGCCAAAAAAAAGAAAATGACAATTTCTCCAAAATCGGCATATAAATGTTGTGCAGAATCAAAGTGTTGAGCAAAAAAATCGAACAGACCACGCTTCTTGTAATTTCAGAGATCAATTTTTTAAAGAAAATAGAAAATTTAGATCTATCAGAATTTATGAAGCATCCATCATCATACCGTGGTTTTCCCACATGCCAAACAAACAAATAGCATCCACACAACAAAAAAATGGACGATTAATGAATACCCCAGCAAATCAGGTTAAAGAAGAACAAATTGACCCAAAACCAAAAAAAATAATGTGTACCTCATGATGGGTGGTGGCGAGAATGTGATAGTTGCAATGTGGCCGCCGATGTGCACTCCGGTGGGCTTGGGCTATGGACAGCTTGAGTTGCTGTTCTTCTTCACCAATGGTACTCTTCAATTTTTGCCTCCTTCTCGTCTAACTGTGCCCTAGGTAAGGGAAAGTGTGTGATTTGTGTTGGTGCTGCTATGACACAAACGGATTGGCAATGAGAGTAGTTTGGTAATTTGCACACAGGCTGAACCCTTTTCTATCCACACGACTCTTTTTTGTCTCTTGTGGCTAATTTAGCCTATTTTGGACAAATATGGCTAAATTAGTCCAAGTGTGGATTGCCAAACTAGGGCATTAGAAAATTGTTGTGCGGACTCTCAAAACTTGATGTATGATTTTTTGATCGAAGATCTAGAAAGGATGTTTCACCTAAGCAAAGCAAGCAATGCCCAGTTATGTAAAATGTTGTTTCTGATGTCTCTCCTTGTATCCCATCAAACGTGTCCAATAAATAAATGTGGTATAATTGATGATTCTGAAAAGAAAAATAAATAAATAAAGTGGTACATCGAAGGGGTAGATCAAAGGGTAAGGGTCCGTCTGAAGGCAGTGGGACTGGAGAGGGTACAAAGAGAGGAGCTACTCCCGAAGACCCTCCAAAGAAGATAAACAGCTGATTAGGCAAAATTTTTCTTTTCAACGACTTCATTTGGCATGTGCCTGTGTTTTAGCTTAAATAACAAAAAATTATTAAAAAAATCAAAAAGTTTATAACTTATACTAAAAAATCAAAAAAAAAAATTTCTCTCTACTTTTTGAATATTTTTCGTAAAAAATTAAAAAGTCATTTCAAATATACTAATTTTTTTACTTCATATTTTAGTCAAAAAATCAAAAAATTACTAAAATAGTATGTTCTCAAACGAGGCCATGCAACTTTTGTGAAAATCTAAAAGCTAATGGTAAATTTCAATTGTTACATCAACCTAGCTTGTTGGTTGTCGAGGTTTTTTTTTTTTTTAATAAAAAAATAAAATAAAATAACTTTTCTAGAAAGACATGCAAGTTGATACGCTGAAAGTTCATCATAATGCATACTAGACTGTTATGATTGAACATCACAACATTTAGAGGATTTCTCAATACTAAAGCCACATCTTCAAGTTTCTAGTAAACACGAAGAGCAATTGTTGACACCAGTCTCCCAGTAAATTGTGACATTTCATGTGGGAGGCTCTAAGAAAATCATAGCCCCTCAACATCACCATGAGGCCCATGATGAAATGGTAGATAGTTACTGAATTCCTTCCCTCCAACATGCTCATGGAAAGCACAAGATAATGATATATAGAAGAGAACTACAGTAAATCCCATATTTCTCGATCTCCTTTGTGTCTAACTCTTATCCAATAAATTCAGTTAGTTCTCGTTATTCAATTTACAGGTGGCAGTCCTGGATGCCTATTCGCTTGGGACCATGATAGGCAGCTTAAAATTCCTTTTTTGGAACAAAATATTAACCTGATTCTTTGCTTCATGTGTGAGTTGGTTTCCAACAGCTAACTACCCAAAGAAAGCTTGAAAACCCGTAGCTAAACATACTAAAAAAACTGATTCAACCAGATTGCATAAACAATATACAGAAGACAAAGGGACTTAACCAGTTTATGTTCCTCAACATGGAACTCCCACAATGGTATTAAACAAGTAAACCACGAATCATTATCAATATGCAATAATGCAAAATAAAGCATTCTTCGTCCCAAAGGTCTAAAGCCCAACAAAAGTAAAAAAGCATAATGTACTACTAATGGTGGTTGAACAATATTAAAAAAAAAAAAGAAAAAAAGAAAAGAAAAAACCATGATCAATTTCGAAGAAAAACTTTTCCCTCTGATAGAGCATTCGATTTAGGAAACCTACCATCCATCACAAAGCATCACTCAAAGGATCATATGAACTATATCTAGGTGGTGAGCTCCATGATGGCACTGACTATGTCTCCATTGTGAGTCTTGAGAGCCTTGACAGCTTTACCCCTTGATACACCTGCCTGTGTCATCACCAAATCAATGTCACGAGGCTCCACCCCAGTCTCGTCAATCTCTTCCTCTTCCTCATCCACTTGTGCTCCAGCAGCAGCAGCAGAAATGTCTGACTTTGCCATCACAGATCCCATGTCCGGCATCCTGAACTGTTGGGCAGCCTGTGTCTGCAGCTGAGAGCTCAAGTCCTCAATCTTTGCTTCTCCAAATATGACATAGGTCTCAGAATTTGGACTTTTGAAGACATCAGGTTTGGAGATAAAAAATAATATCTGAAACATAGAAGAGTCATTGGTGAGAAGTCATTCATTCCAAAGATGGATCGACTTCATCAAGTAAAGAGACTGGCATACATTTTTCGTTCTCTTGATGGTCACCCTGCTAACACCTATTACAGGTTTCATGCCCAGCTTCAGCATTGCCTTGCGACTTTTCTTCTCACTTCTGCTCTGCTTTGAACTTCCATTTGCACCTGCACCTCATTTCCAAATCAATTCAAATTAACAGACAACAATGGAAACATTCATCATAAAAATAAATAAATAAATAAAAGGAAAAAAAAAAACTAAATTCCATATAACATAGATGTAGAAAGTCGCTGCACGTCCAAGACATAGAATAGCTGGAAAAAACAGAGATCAACTCAGAAACTTTGACTTAAGAAACAGCTGCATAGTTAGACGGCTATGAAGCACAGGTACGGGGTACGAGTACGGGTATGGGTACTGGTATTGGTACTGGTACTAATACAAGTATGTCGATACAGTAAAATAAAAAAAAAAAAGTAAAGGTACGGGTACGGCTTGGGCTTGGTATGCTTGTAAAAAAATATTTATTTTTAATTTAGAGTAATGCAAAAATTGATTAGATAGTTTAATTTGTTAAGATCTAACCTACAATTAATATTTAATGCCAAAAGTAAAGGTATAAATCAAAATTAAATATCAATATATTAAATAATTTACAAACCATAACTTAATTTTAAAATCATGCTGAGTATAAAATTAAAAATAAAAAAGAAATCTAGTGAAAAGAATTTTATCTCTGTAGTAAAAGAAAATATTCTTTCAATTGAGATACGATATGGCTTGGATATATACTAGAGACGTCTAGGTATACCAAAAATTAAAAGAAAAAATTTGGATACGTGTTCTGTGTACCCAATACGTATGCAGAAATACTATACGAGGTACCCTACATCGGTAAGTATCCGGTACAGATACGATTTGTTTTTCGAAGTACCTATGCTTAATAGTTAGAAGGAAAAGCTAATGTCAGAAAAAAGTAACATATTAACTAAACAGCATGGATAGAAACAAATATCGCATGCTAACGTGGCATTAGCACAAAAACAGGACACGTACACAGCAGGATACGGCAACTAATATATAAAATTTTTGGTATATAAACATGCAAATGAAAACTTCTTCATTATTACATCAGAATTAAGTTGCTAATTAATTCCATCAAAACAACAATATATCATTAAAACCACACAGATGCCTAACTTTGGGGTATAGGGAGAGATTCTCAAGATCTGAAACAGCATACATGTCACTACCCAACTTATTAATTGCTTGTTCAAGGCAACTTATTAATTGCCTGTTCAAGGCAACTGATCTCCATCAAAGAATCGGACGCTGTAGTGAGATGTATGGCACACAACCAATAATGCAGGATTAGTTTCATGAGAAAGAAGCAAGTGCAGCCATTCCACATTTTACAAGTGGGAACTGAAGGTTCTAATATCTATTTTCAAAAGGTCTATTCATAAACAAATAAAAATAAAAATAAAAATAAAGAAGATTTTAGGTTTAATAATCTATTCTATAAAAAAAATTATGTGGAGGCACATTGTTTTAATTTAAAATATTGAGTCTTACATTATTTCCTTCAAACTTGAGACATGATTCATGTGTGTCTAAGCAATAGCCAAGTAATTCCCAAGTGTATGAACCCTGTCCAACATTGAAAAGATTAAAAATAATAGGACAACTTTGGACATATATTGGATGACTGAGAGAGGGACCTTCTTAGAAGTATCGGGATGATTTTTAGCATATTGTTTTAAACCCACAGACATTGATGAGGAAACCGAAATGTTTAAGCAATTTGGAGAAAGATATCACCAAGGTTCTAGCAAATAATATAGCAGTTAAACAAATTGGGCATTTTCTATGACATCAGAAATTGGCCAACAACAACACATTAGCAGGTCGTTCTACTTTGTAGCTAACATAAATTGGCCCAAACTGCACATCCCTAATTTCAAAGCAAGACGTGTTCTTCACCAAACAAATAACAAAAAGATAGACTCAATCAAATCTTATTATAAATGAAGCAAACATTCACGCAACAAGAAGATAAGAATAAAGAGGGGAAGCGAAAAGGAAGATGAAGGACCACCTTCAGCGCCATCTTCCTTGTCATCGTCGTCGTCATCAGAGTCATCGGCGTCATCGTCGTGGTCATCTTCTTCTTTCACGTCCTCAATCACTGGTTCATCGTTCTGCGAATCACACAACATAAATTAATTGAAATGACAAACCCTAACGAGTGAAAGAAAATGAACAACTCGCTGATGTGAGAAAGTACAAAAGCGAGAGAGAGAGAGAGAGAGAGAGAGAGAGAGAGAGAATACCTGAAGCTTCTTCAGGGTTTCATCTTCTTCGACGACGGGGCCTGGCATGGCTGACGGAGAGAGAGAGAGAGAGGGAGCGACCGAGAGAGAGCTTGTAGTGTAATGTGTGTGTACTGCGCAGAGCAGTGGATAAACTTTGCTAGGCGAACATCATACGAGAAAGGAGAGAGGAAGAGAGAGAGAGAGAGTTTATCCTAGGGCTAGGGTTCTTCTCATTATGGGCTGAAATGTCACAGCCCAATCCATGGATTGCCTCTCAACATGTGCCTAACTGATTCCTCGACATTCCATCCAGGGATTGCCTCTCTTAGGTCAAGTTTGGCTAACTTAAAAAAGTACACTTATTTCATCTTTTTATTTTTTTTGGTCACATCAATCAACATCTCCTCTCTACTTTTTCTACACATAATACAAAAAAAAGTCAAAAAGTACACTTATTTAGTCTTCCCAAACTTGGCCTTATTGTGGTATTTGGGGTAACTTATTATTATAGGGTAGGAGTTGATAATTAAAAAGTAAAAATCAGAAATATTTCTTTTTTAATTTTTAAATAATTAATTTTTTTAGTTTATTTAAATTATTTTTATTTAAAAAATTATAAACAAAAATTATACCAAATAGTCTGACACAAATTTCTAAATTAAAATAAATTATAATCACTCTTACAATTCACACCAAACACCCCTTACATTTGTAATAGATTTGTGATCTAATTTTGTGTCTCATAATTTTTTTCTATTAAAAGTAAAAAAATTACTTAGTTACTTAAGGTGTTTTAGAAAGATTATTAAAAGTTACTTTTTTTAATTTTTTAAAATATTTTTATATAAAAAATATATAAATTAAAAAAAAATTTAGGTGAATAATAAATTAAAAGTTAAAAATAACTTTCAACCCATTTTTCAAAACACTCCTTATTCAACTTTGAACTCAACCACTTAAAAAAAGATTCGCCAAGTGATACGGGCCATTCCTTTGTACTGTTGTACAACAAAAGAATAAAGAAAAATTTATTTATAAACTTCATTTTGAAAAATGGAGATTTATTTATATGAGTTTAGTTGAGAGATTTAGAAAATATTTAAAAAGAAAAATAAAAAATGAAATTAAAATATAAATAAAATATATTTATATGAATAAAATATACTTATGATTTATTTATATTGAATTTTTTTTTTTTTGTGTGTGCTAAAAAGATAAGATACACAATTTATAAGAATCAAATTTGGAATGAATTTTTGTATGAGAATCTTTTTTATTTGAAAAATATTTCAAAATAAATACAAAAACGACTTGAAATATGAGATTCTTCAAATATGTTAAAAGAATGTGGGATTCTTCAAATATTTCAAAAATTGTACAATAACTCCTTAGTAAGGTTTGAACAAATATATAATTTCAAATTGTAACACTCTAATGTAACATTCAAACGTAACACTCTAAAAAAAATCCTTAACGTATTTTTTTCAAACATAACACTCTAATATAACACTTAAAAAATTTCTTAGTGTATTTTTTTCAAACGTATTACCCTAATATAACATTTTAAAAAAATTTCTTAGTGTACTTTTTTCAAACGTAACACTCCAATATAATACTCCAAAAAAGGATGTGAGATTATTCAAACCATTCCAAAAGGATGATAGATTCTTTAAACCATTCCAAAAGGAATACAAAAATTTATTAGTAAGTTTTTGATAAATGTGTAATTTTAAATTGTGAGTGTTACATTTGAAAAAAGTAAACTAACGAGTTTTTAGTGTTTTTGTATGTGTTACATTAGAGTATTATGTTTGGGATGACATTATTTGGAATGCTACGTTTGAAAAAAATGTGTTATGTTTGGAAAAAAAAAAGTGCACTAAGGAATTTTTTTTTGTGTTACATTAGAGTGTTATGTTTAGAAAAAATATATTAAACAGTGTTTTTTGAGTGCTACGTTGTTACGTTTGGGAAAAGTACACTAAATAATTTTTTTAGTGTATTATATTAGAGTGTTACGTTTTTACTTGTAATGTGAGATTTGTTTCAGAAGAAGAGAAAATCCAAAATTTCTATAGTGTAGATTGCCTAAATGTATAATTTTACATTTGGAGAAACTACTATGCTTGGTTCCATTTTTCCAAAAACAGTTTTTAGAAAATTCTACTTTCTTATTTTCCGTGTTTTTTTGTTTTTACTGAATTCTTTTAATATTTTAAGATTTTTTTTTACTTTTTAGATATGCCTAACATAATTACACCTAAAAAGTAAAAAATTTGTAAAAAAAAGCCTTTTAAAAATTCACTAAATACTAAAAATATAAAAAAAAAATACGAAAATTATGTACATTTTTGTATTTTTATGTATTTATTAATTTTTTAAAATATTTTTTTACAATTTTTTTACTTTTTAGATACATCTAAGTAAGGTGCATCTAAAAAAGTAAAAAAAAATGTTTAAAATGTTAAAAATATTCACTAAAAACAAAAAAATACGAAAACCAAAAAGCTTAGTTTTCAAAAAACTTAATCCAAAAAACTCAAACCAAACACACTGAAAAATTAAACCCAAACATGTAGCTGACTACCTTATTGTGTAATTTTTATTTTAACAGAACCTTTAGATTCATAAAAAAAAATAGAGGATTAGACAATTTACAATATCACATGTTTCACCCAAAATTAAATAAATAATAAAACAAAAGTTGTAAAAGAATAAAACATTAAGGTTTCGTTTGGGAACAAGCTAATTTAGTAACTTTTTGGCTATTTAGGTAAAATATGAGCTAAAAAAAACTAATATGTTTAGGATGACTTTTTGGCCTTTTACGAAAAGATGTGCAAAAAGTAGAGAGAAAAGAGAATTTTTGACTTTTTAGTATGAGTTGTTGACTTTTTGACTAATTTAATAACTCTTTGACTTTTTAACTAAAAGAGAGGGTTCCCAAACGAGGCTTAAGCTCTGGTTCAGCTTCAATGTGCTGTGTGTTGCTTCGCATTTGCTTTTAATGAGAATTTAGCCTTTCCCATCTTAATTTTTTTTTTTTTTACTCTAATTGCCTTGCTCTTACTTCTCCTATTAATGTGCAAAAAAAGATAAGGGAAATTACTTATTAGTTGGATAGGGAAAAAAAATTACATAAATATGAAGGAGTATAAGTAAAACTTACACCCCTACAGTTTTTCATTTACATCCCATTACAAAATCATTTACACCCTCTAGGTGTGTTTGGTAACGTTTACGTTTTTAGTTTGTATTTACAAAAATTTTATAAACTGGTTTTTGTTTATTTTTAGAAAAACATAAACTACAAACGCGTTTGGTAATTGATAAAATGTTTTAAAAATTTTAAAAATATAAAAAAGAGTGAGAAATGACAAGTGGTGGCAAGTGACGGCGAAAGACGGTGGTGGAAAGTGGTGACGGTGGGTGGTGGGTGGGTGG
Organism: Camellia sinensis; assembly: GCF_055761805.1. Taxonomy (NCBI): domain Eukaryota; kingdom Viridiplantae; phylum Streptophyta; class Magnoliopsida; order Ericales; family Theaceae; genus Camellia; species Camellia sinensis. Next base: position 9,699,171 of record NC_138968.1, read on the forward strand.
ATGACGGTGGCCGGTGGTGGGTGGTAGCGAGTGGGTAGTGGTGGTGGTGGCGGGTGGTGGCGGGTGGGTGGTTGTGGCGGGTGGTAGTGGTGGGTGGGTGGGTGACGGTGGTCGGTGGTAGCGAGTGGGTGGTGGTGGTGGTGGTGGCGGGTGGTGGTGGCAAGTTGGTGGCGGATGGCGGGTGGTGGCGAGTGGGTGGTGGGTGGTGATGGTGGGACGGTGGTGGTTGGTAGTGAGTGGGTGGTGGTAGTGGTGGTAGTGGTGGCAGGTGGTGGGTGGTGGTGGCCGGTGGGTGGCAGATAACGGGTGGTAGCGAGTAGGTGGCGGGTGGTGGTGGTGGTGGGTGGGTGGGTGACGGTGGCGGGTGGTAAGTAGTAGCGAGTAGGTGGTGGTAGTGGGTGGTGGGTGGTGGTAGCAGGTGGGTGGCGGGCGAGCGGGTGGTAGGTAATAGTGATAGTGATGGTGGTGGTGGTGGTGGCGGATAGATGGGTGGCAGTTGGCTGGTGGTGGCAGGTGGCTGGTGAGTGGTGGTGGCAAGTAGGCGGTGGATGGTAGTGGCGGGTGGATGGCAGCTGGGTGGTGGGTGGTGGTGGTGGTGGCGAATGGATGGGTGGCAGTTGGCTGGTGGTGGCAGGTGGCTGGTGAGTGGTGGTTGCAAGTAGGCGGCGGGTAACGGCAGGGATGGTAGTGGCAGGTGGATGGCAGCTGGGTGGTGGGTGGTGGTGGTGGTGGTGGTGGTGGTGGTAGTGGCGAGGGGTGAGTAGTGGTGGTGGCGAAGGGTGGGTGGTGGTGGGTGGTGAGTGGTGGTGGCGGGTGGTAGATAGTGGTGGCAAGTGGGTGGTGAGTGGTGGTGGCAGGTGGTGGTGGTGGAAGACGGTGACGAAAAATGGTGACGGGTGGTGGCTAGTGTTGGGTGGTAAAAAAAAAAAAACTCAAAACTCAAAACGGAAACATATTTTTTGTGTTTTCATTTTTTGGCCAAATTTATAAACTGAGACTACTGATTTATAAATCAAAAATTTTACCAAACAAGTTTTTATTTGAGTTTTTTAAAATTTTTGTAAATATAAATAGAAAACTGAAAACGTAAGTGTTACCAAACGACATGTTTTTGCAGTTTTTGTTTTCCTCTGCTTCACAGTTAAGTAATTCTTCCCAAAAATAAAAGGAAAATTACCCCTAAGTTGTTCTTTCAAAAACCTACTACAAATTCATAAAAAAAAATTATAATTATAATTATTAATGTGTATATCATTTATATATGTATATATATATATATATATATATTTTTTGGAAATGTACACTGCACTAAAATTTCTCCAAAAATAAAATAAAAAAATAAATCCCAACATAAGATAATAAAAAATAAATATTAGGTCAAAATAACTTAATTATGATACTTTTGATAATTAACACTACGAATATCACAACAATACTGCAGACCCACATTTTACACCTATAAATACATTCACGATAATGTGACAAAGGTGATGAGTCTCATACTATTGAGTGTGTAATCAATCAAAAATCAATACTTATCAAATCAGATCAGTGTGGGTTGAATTGTGGGACATTTGTAGGGCTCTCAAACATTTCTTAAATATCATAACTTATATATATTATACACCTCTTTTGCGGTGTTCAACTTTTTCATTTTTTGTCCTAAAAATAAGGGTAAATTACACTTTGCCCCTTTTATCTTTGGTTACTTTGCCACTTTGACCCTTAAAGTGGTCACTTTGCCACTTTGCCCCATCCATTTGGTTTGGTTTAGTTTTGAAATTTATTTTGGAAAATAAGTTTTTGAAAGGAGTTTGGAAAATTTTCATATTTATTTCTTCACAATTTAAATCCACTTAATCTACATAATTTAAAATGTTTCATATTTATTACATTTGTTTTTTTATTTCTTCATATTTTGTTTACTGTTTAGGTATATTTTTTGGATCGTGCATATATATATATATATATATATATAAAACATAACAAATTATTTGGCCAATATTTAAAAAAAAAAATAGAAAAAGATTGCAAAATTACTTTTCATTCTACTACACATCAATCAATTATTTTTTCACTTTCCTCTCTCTTTTTCAATCGTTTTTTCTCTCACGCCCATTTATTCAATTACAAAAAATATTAAATCATCCCGAATTTTAAAACTATTTTTAAAATATATAATCAAACAAAATTTTAAATTTTCTAAACTCTCTTTAAAAAATTATTTTTAAAATAATATCTCAAAACACAAACCAAATAAAGTTAAATTTAAAACTTGTTTGGTTATGAATTTTTAATTTTTTTTTTAAATGATTGAGCTAAGTATAGGTTTGAAAACTCAAAATCAAATAAGTTTTCGGGTTTTGAACTATCAAATTGTGATTTGAAAGATAAACCAACCAGAGTTAAAAATTCTGCAGGCAAACAAAAGTAGACAAGTTTGGTAGGCAAATACCAAGGCCCATTTTGGTTTTAAAAAAAAATAGTCACATTTTTTTTTCCAGTGATTTTTTTTCAAAATTATGTCAATTTTTTTTTTCTTTTTTGATCTGTCTTATCGAGACGAATCTAAAAAGTATATTTTTTAAAAAAAAAATTCAAAAAAAAAAACTAAAGATGAAAATAAGACAATTTTTTTTTTTTTTGTCTTTCCTGGATTTTTTTTCTATTTTTTTTAAAAAATTAAAATTTTTCGATTTGTTTTGTCAAAATCTAAAACTTTTTTTGAAAACTTTTTAAAAAATTTCACTAAAGACAAAAAAATGCATTTCCTAAAACTCTCCCAAGTATTAGTAGAGACCTTTCGAGTGAGTCTCGTGAGGGCATCCTGAAAAAAAAAAAAAAAAAAAAAAAAAAAAAAAAAAAAAAAGTTGGATAAATTACACTAATAGTTTATGAATTTTCTTTTTTATATCAGTTTAATCCCTATCATTTCAATTGCAACATATTCACTCCCTCAATTTTTTAATTTGTGTCAAATAAGAACAATTAGTTAACTCCATCCAACTTTTAGACGAAAACTGATCACAGGCAGTGCACATAACACTCTTTTGAGGGCAAAATAGACAATCAACATAATTTTTTACCATCAACGAATTACAATCACTTATCCAAATGCATCCATGTACTTGACCACATTGAATCCCCCTACACCCCCTCTGTATCTCCCCCTTCCTCCTCACCGTTGCCTACCCTGCTTGTTCCCTCTCTCCATCACTTCCGGCCTCCGTCTCCGGTGTTGACTGTCCTTTCTCTCTCCAAATCTCCTTTCAAAAAATTATACCCATGCTACCTCTCTCTATTACATATTAGACCAAGAAAACCAAATCACTAGCAAGCAGTAAATTTGTCTGCAAATTAAATCCACTATTCATCGTTTACCTCTAGTCTCCTAATCATGAGTTCTACCATTAAAACAAACCAACAAATGAGTTCCACCAATTCAAAGGTTAATGTCTCTGTTAACCTATTAATATACATGTATATGTAGGCAAATGAAAAACAAATCACGGTGATCCATTATTATATAAATGCCTATTACATACATACAAAACACCCGTTAATGAATTTTTTGAGTTTGCAGATTGGGTCTATATATATATATATATTTTCTTTGCCTGTTGCAAATCTTACACCCCTGCCAAATTGAGAGAGAAATGAATGGATGTTAAATGTATGTATTATTGATTGATGTGTATATATTACAAGATTGATGTGTATTGATTTGTATGTTACAAGCTATTATATAGGAGAGGTGTGAGGTAAGTGAGTGGTGGTAGTGGATGGTAGTGGAGGTGGTGGGTGGTAGTGGAGATGGTAAGTGTGTTAGGTTTAGTGGGGTGGATGTAGTGGGTTAGGTTAGTGGGTTAGGTTTAGTGTACATTAACAGCCCCCCTCAAACTCAAGGAGGATAGGAACTAACCAACTTGAGTTTGAAGAGAGTAACAAAACAGAAAAGTAAACTGATAAATAAAAAACAAAACAGGATAGGAGACACGATATGGTCGTGTCGGACCGTTGTAGCAGACAGTTTACGGGGTCATGTCGGACCGTTGTAGCAGACAGTTTACGGGGTCATGTCGGACCGTTGTAGAAGACACTGTGTGGTCGTGTCAGACCGATGTAGAAGACAGTTTATGGGGTCATGTCAGACCGTTGGAGCAGGACAGTTTACGGGGTCATGTCGGACCGTTGTAGCAGACACTGTGTGGTCGTGTCAGACCGATGTAGAAGACAGTTTACGGGGTCATGTCGGACCGTTGTAGAAGACAGTTTATGAGGTCATGTCGGACCGTTGTAGAAGACAGTTTACGAGGTCATGTCGGACCGATGTAGCAGGACAGTTTACGAGGTCATGCCGGACCGTTGTAGAAGCTGTGGTGGTGCACCGAGGAGGCGACTTAGGGAGTGCGCCATGAGCGACTTATACATGATACTGGTATAACCCCCCCTCAAACTCAAATAGGTGTGAAGATAGAAACCTATTTGAGGTTGAAACAAAGGGATTGATAAAGCTGACCGGTGTAAAAGACACTGTATGAGTGTGTATATAGGCTGCCCAAAAAATATACATGGATGTAGATATCGAGCCCTCAAAAGTCGTGCTCTCAAAAGGTGTGCCCGCACCCTCAAAAGGCGTGCCATCAAAAGGCATGCCCGAATGCATCAAAAGGCGTGCCATGAAAAGGCGTGCCAGTTTGTCGGCGAGAAGAGGCGCGCGAAGCGCGTGGCTGCCTCGGCTATTTAACCAAGACGGAGCTGAGGCCGAGGCAGAGGCTGAGACAAAAAACTGAGAGAAACCTCTGAAGAATTCTGCGTTGTGCTGAGAGAGAGAGGCTGTAACACGGTTGTGCTGAGAGAGAGAGTCTGTAACACTCTGTTGCGAGAGAAAATGGCTTCGTCGTCCCGTGGGCTGCTCACTCTCTTTCCCGATCTCAACGAGTCCACAGGAGAGAGAACTGGTGCGGTGTCCCGTGAACCTCAACCAAACACCACTGGGTTTGCTCCGTTGAACTTTCCGATGCAGTCGGTGGAGCAAAAAATGGCAGTGCAAACGGATGTGGAGGCTAATCAGTATACTTTGAAGGCATGTGTGGAGTCCATGACGGCGGTCACAAACTTGTCGCACCGGCTGCAGAGTAGGACAAATGAGGTGCAGCAATTAAACTCCCAGCTGGCTCTGCTCCAACGCATGTATAAGGATGCGCGAGCAGAGATAAGCGTGCTAAGGGCAGAAAACAAGGAGTTGAAGCGGAAGGCTACCGTGATGTTCCGATTTGGAGGGCCGCCATATGCTGCAGTGGAGGAGCAGGGAGTAGTGATCGTGCCCAGTGGAGTGGGAAACACGGAGGCAACACCGTCAAGGGTCGCCCAGGACGGAGGCAAAAAGAAAAGACCGGCGGCAGAGTAGAGAAGAAGTGAGGTCGATGTATGGCCGCTGCAGAAAAGAAAACAAAGCTTGTGTTGTTGTTTGTTTTTTTTTTTTTTTTTTTTTTTTCTAAGTAAAATTGTGATCGGGGTGGATCCCTGAGATGAATAAAATAGGGGTTGTTGTGCAAATTTGTAAATGTTTGTTTGTTTTTTTTTTTTGGTTGTGAAAAGAAGGGATTCGAAAAAATAAAAAGAAATAAATAAATAAGGGGATGGTGATGAAATGATGAGTGTGGGGATGATGAATATATAATGATGAAGAAAAAGAATAAAGGTCGGAGTGGGAACAGACGGTTAATGGTTCTGAAATAGTGGGATGAAAAAGAAAAAAAAAAAAAATATATATATATATATATATATAATAATAATAATAATAATAAAAAGAATGGGACAAAGTGGGAGTGTGTGGAGAATTATTATTTTAGAGGATGGGGTATGGCAGCATGATGATTATGTCTTTGTTTTGGGGGTGTGAATGTATGGTGTGTGGGTTGGTGCCGAGAGTGAGAAAGCTGGTTTGGTGAGGAAAGGAAAAGGAAGTGGAGTGTCAGATCCACTCACACTTGTTTTTGTGTTTTTGCTTTTAAACAAACATGGCTCTCATAGAGAGAGAGAAAGAACAAACATGGCTCTCAAATATGGGTAGTATTTGTATCCCGGTATTTGATATGAAAGAAGATTCTGTAGGAAAATCAGAGAAAATAGTAGAAGCATGCAGGGAGTGGGGATGTTGCAGGATCATCAACCACGGCGTCCCACCGGAGTTGATGGCGGAGATGAAAGCGGCGACGCAGTCTCTGATGGAGCTCCCGGTGGAGAGCAAACGGCGGTGATGATGAGGACGATACTGAACCGGAACATGATGAGGGTACTGAACCGGCACCGCAATCGGGACATGGAAAGCAGGGTTGGGACCAAGTCACCTCGGTGGCCCGAGGCGAAGAAGAAGAGGAGGAAGAAGATGAGTTGCTGCGAGGGACGAACTCGGGTGCAGCGGCGGCACCATCGACGTGGCAAAGGTGGCGTTGCATACATGGAAAGCAGGGTTGGGACCAAGTCACCTCGGTGGCCCGAGGCGAAGAAGAAGAGGAGGAAGAAGATGAGTTGCTGCGAGGGACGAACTCGGGTGCAGCGGCGGCACCATCGACGTGGCAAAGGTGGCGTTGCATGTCTGAATATGTGTGTGATGTCCCTCTGTTGAGTGGTGTGTGTTCTTTGGTCTCTAGAGAGAGAGAGAGATGGCTAGAGAGAGGAAGATGAAGTTACAGTCTGGGTATGTGTAGAGGTCCGGCGGGCGGCCAAGTTGAGGCTGCCGCCCGCCGGTGAAGCAGAATGAATAGGTTCTTAACCTTGCTCTGATACATTAAATGTATGTATTATTGATTGATGTGTATATATTACAAGATTGATGTGTATTGATTTGTACGTTACAAGCTATTATATAGGAGAGGTGTGAGGTAAGTGAGTGGTGGTAGTGGATGGTAGTGGAGGTGGTGGGTGGTAGTGGAGATGGTAAGTGTGTTAGGTTTAGTGGGGTGGATGTAGTGGGTTAGGTTAGTGGGTTAGGTTTAGTGTACATTAACAGAGAGAGGGACATAAATGGTAGACTGACAATTGGTGGTGTCTACTGGTGATGGTTGGCGGCAATGGTGGTGGCTAGGATCGGGTGGATGGATGAACGTAATAAATATGAGTTGAGGCAATGTCGAGTTAACTCAGTGGGTTGGATTGAAAAAAAGAAGTAAAATACAGTATTACCCTTAAAAAAATGTCCTGTGTGCAGTGCATATGACCATCTTAGGGCTAGTTTGGCATGTACTAAGTCACATCATCTTATTTAAAGTCAAAAAGTCACTATCTTATTTAGGATATCCCAAATAACCCTTAAAAAACCAACCCTTAAGTCCTTATTTGACACATATTGAAAAATATGGTACAATTGAAATAACAGAGATTAAAAGATACAAGAGGAAAAGTTAAAGGACTACTAAGTATAATTTGTCAAAAAAATTTAAATAAATTTGAGTGTTGTGGTAACACTATTTTATATGATGTCATCAATTAATAAGAAATAGTAAGAAAATTAAGTGGACAATGCAATATTTCATTCAAGAACTAAATATTTTAACCAAAAAAGTAATTATAAATTATTACATCATTCTTTCTATTTTTTTAAATATCTTTTTGTAAAAAATTTATAAAAAATATTAAAATAATTTGTTTCCAAACAAGACTTAAATTCAATATTTACTCTACAAGGATCAAATGACTGAATCGTGCGGTGTGGTTTGGGTGGTTTGAGAATAAAATTATAAATCGAATGGTAGATAGGCAGATTGGCAAATCATGGTTTGGGTAGTTTTGGAAGAATTGACGGATTGAAGAATATTCTAATCAATTGTCAAGCATTTGCATAATACATAATATTAATTTGCATAATATTTTTCATACGTATAACTATTAATTTGTAACAAATTTCACATCTTAAATCTCTCTCATTCTCCTTTTTACTTTAATATTTCATTAGAGGTTAAAAAATATGTATATATTAACTATAACGAAGCGGAGCGATTTTGAAAGCAAATTATAAAATTTAAAATTTAATTCGCAGTTAGCAGATTGAACGGTGCAGATTAGTGCGATTTTAGCAGGTTATGCGATATTTTGCACAGCCCTACTTGTAAAAGCCAGGGACTGCTTGCCATTATAAGGAGAAGTTATTGGTTGGTCTAGAGGCAATGCTATGTGGCGCTCTACATACATTGTGATTGGTGAAAAGGGTAAGCCTCACAATTTTGTGTTAGGTGATTATAGAATATGAAAGGATGTGAAAGTTTGTGATTGACCTGAGACATAACCACATGTTGCGCTAGCACCAACCAATAACTTTTCCATTATAAGGTCCTATTGTTTACTCTTTTCAAAAAAGTCCTTAATAGTTTGAGACTCTCTGTTTGGATAGAGATGAGACACTTAAAGGAGTTCATTATTATCTGAATAAAGGAGTCTGGGATAGGTGTGATCCTTGTGAAGGGATAGAGTCCCATGAAGTGATATGTCTAGAGAACGAGGGCATTGCTGGCTATGAAAGTTAGGCACCTCGTACGTCTAAGGTACGCTTTTACTTGTGCATTGTCCATTTATTCCGATATCTTTGAGAGATAAGTTGAATAACTTGATCGTCGGAGTGCTCCCGGGTGGACAAGCCACCGGTGTTACTTGTCTTCTTGTGTGCAGGTGTTGGGCTCTTTCATTCTTTTGTGTGCTCTACAACTAAGTTCCTTAAATCTCGGCTAGGAGATCTAGTTTAGTTATGAGGTCAGAAATCAACACACACAGTAAAAATTATATCCTGTTACAAAAATAACATATATATTGTAGGAGCTGATTTCTCAACATTTGACATTTTGATCATCTTTTTTTTTGGATAATCGAGTGTCATTGACTAATTTCGAAATCCTAAAATGAACCACTGAGCAAACTTCTTGTGGCCTCTTAGGATGATTTGAACTCAAAACTTTAAATCTTATCATCAAGTTTTTAATATTTAACCGATCTCTTAGAGTTAAAATAAAATATGAGATTACCAGAAAATACTGACCATATATATAAGTCGATGAAGCTGTCATTGAAAAATTCGTTCAACTATATTTTTTGTATCGATTCTAGTTAGATTTTGAAAAATTATATTAGAATTTTAAAATTGTATAATTTTTTTTTTTATCCCTAGACATAATTTTTGGTTCCAACCGTGCCAATAATTGGTCAAGTTGACAGTGTCTAATAATTGGTGAACTTATTTATTTATTTGTTTATTTCTATTTTTAAGGAGAAATTATTGAGTTGAGTGAGAGGGATGATTTCATCTTAGTTCTTGTACTTTTGTCCTTTGGGGTAATTATTGTTTTTAAATCACAAAACTTAATGAAGAAGCTGGGATTATTATTATAAGTAGGTTGATGGTGCAAATATATTTTTTAAAAAAATTATATATTAAATTTTAGGGACAAGTATTTTGGTCAATAAATTAGACACATTGGTTAGGATTACTAACATAATCCAAATCAACAAGACCTACTCCACCAGGAAAAAAATTTGGTTACTAGGGGCGTCGATTTTTGACGTTACAACCAAATGGGGAACTTAGCTGGAGAGCACACGGCAAAATAGATTAAGACATCACCTGTGCACAAGAAGAAAGACCATCAATAAGCAAAATGATGTGTTATTACCAGGTGAAGAAGGACCATCAATGAGCAATATCATCATCATATGAGGTTGCTTCATGTACAACCATGGTGGCAAATTATAAGGGATCACAATAACTGGCCACTGCTATGAGCAACATTTATTGTCTTGAATGGATTAAATTCATCCGCTGCTAAACCTAGTCTGACAATGCAAGGCTCACTCGCAAACTTGGGATACAAAGTATCAACATTTTTCCAGACAGGAGAGTCAGCAGGATGTCTCATTTTGTTGTCATCAATTCGGCCCTCTGCAGGCCATCTTAATTATGAAGCAGTTTTGGATGACATGAACAATCTTTGAAGCATTGGAATCAAAGGAAAGTATCTCACAATCTTCTGGGGAATTCTTTGTTTGCTTCTTTTTATAATCATTCTTCTCACCCTCAAACTGTTTGTATCTAGGTGTCTGACACACTATGCAGCCATCTCTACTAGTTGTCTCCGTCCAATACAGTGAGGAATCTTTTGGGTATGCATGTACCTTATGATAATTGAGGCCCAATTCCATAAGGAGTACCCTTGTTGTATAGAATGACTTTGGCAAAGTTTCACTTTTTGGGAATGTATCCTTCAAAAGTTTAACCAACATCGTGAAAGACTTGTCACTCTATCCACTAAAACACTTGATATGCAATAATCGAACAACAAATAAGAGCATTGAAAACTTGTGACACTCTGGATACAGCTCTCTTTCGGCCTCCTTCAATAAACTGAAAAATCTTTCAATTTTCTTATCCGAGCCTAGTTCGATGTTAGAACTTCTTGTCTTATTACTAGCAAGATGAACCAAGCTTGGTGGAGGAAGTTCGAACCCCTCATATATCATTTCATTGACTTCATTTCCATCATTCGAATCACTGATATTCTTATTCAATGACACAGACGCTAGTAAATCTTTCCTGTGAAAAATTCATCTAGTATAGCTTGGAAGAAACCCATTGACCATTAAATATTCCCCCAAAAGGTCTTTCTTTACTAGTTTGACATTCTAACACCGTTTACGTGGACATGTGGCTTCATTTGATAAAGGATTGTTTTGGCATACAAGTTTAACATATTCATTAACCCCTTCTATATATTCTGGGTGCAACCTATGCTGATTTATCCAACTTTTATCCATCTGACTTTATCTTACACTACAAATGTCACTGCCAAATTAACAAAGTTCAAAATTATCATTTCATTTTGATTATTCTTAACCTCAATTACGTACCTTATAATGCATGTGACATGACACCATTCACCTCTAACTCTTCTCTAATAGGTTGGTTCGTCCTACTTTACCATTTAGGAATGCACAATCTGTATTGTAAAAAGTAGCTCATACCGCTCTATCCATCTCTAACGAAATTTCGGTAGCATCTTCCCATAGTTCTCCAAGCACACGACATAGACTGGGTGTACTGCTACTGTAACAACCCTCATACTGTTTACTGATTAATGACCGATTGATCACCGATTACTGTTAAACGAGACTGATAATGACTGATAACTGACTGATAATTGAACTGATTAAAAGTACTGAACTGACTGACTGAAACTGGAAACCGAATTGATTGAGTATATGTTAGTTAAATTGCATTCTATCTGTTTGATTGTATGATTATCTGTTCATACTTATATGTTTAAACTGCTAATTGAAGGCCTTATCGGCGGCCGAATTAGAAACTGATTGATGTTTAATGATCATCATAATTTATGTGATTTTGTGGTGTATTTACCTGAAAACTGATTAGGTATGATTAAATTAGATTAAAATATGCTAATTAAAGAGTTGGACTTAATTACCGTTTTGCCCTTGAGTGGGCCACTACCTCTACACTTTGAGCTCATTATACTTGAGCCAAACACATTTGCTCAGCCATTTCTTCTTGTTCTAGCCGAATTTAGAGAGAGGAAGTGAGAGTCTTGAGTTCATTTCTATATTGCTTAGAATTTGAAGAGAATTGAAGGTTGATTGTTGCTTTGTGGTCCTACACTTGTAATTGAGGCTCTAGGTAAGAGAACTCAACCTTTATTGATGTGTTTGAGCTAGTTCTTGCATGAGTCATGCTTCATTGTAGAACTAAGTCATATTTTGGTTCATTGTTGTTGATTTGAAGCTCATTTCATGCATGCATGTTTGTATTGTAGATGTTTGAGTTGTTTTCATGGCAAAGGGTTACATGCATGTTCATAATCATGTTTAAGTCCATGATTTCACCATGTTTTGAAAAGAATTGGCTCCTGAGAGCATCAAATTGAAGCTTCAAAATGGTTTGAATTCATGCATGTTTGCATGTTCATCTTGTGCTTGAAAAATGGTTTAAATTGGGTTTGAATTAAACACCCTTGGGCTTTGATTTCTTAAAATTGAGCTTTGAAACATGATATCCTATGTGTTTATAAATGTTTTCCAGAAAATGGGCCCAAGAGGATTGGTTTTGATGCTTTTGAGCTTGGTTTTGGACCTGGAGCTCGAATCTGGGATTTCCAGATTTCCGTCGTCCGCTCGAGCGGGGGAAGTGCCGCTCGAGCGGGAAAATCGAGCTTCCAGCATCTTGCACTGTTTTACAGTCCGCTCGAGCGGAGGATTGGGCGCTCGAGCGGAGTCATGTCTCAAGCTCGAGCGGGCGTTGAGCGGGGATTTCACCCATCCAGTACCTTTACAGTACGCTCGAGCGGGAAAGTTTGCGCTCGAGCGAGTACCTTTGTTTGCCTGTACGCTCGAGCGGGGAAACCTGAGCTCGAGCGGGACTCTGTTTTTCTAAAAATCCTGAAAATGCTTTTAAATGTGCATTTTTGCATCCTCATCCCATCCTAGGTATTCTTAGGCCTAGTTTAAGGCATTTAGATGAGGATATCGTTGTAGAACACACCAAGGCAAATTAGGGATTAAGTTATGATATTTCCCAACTGTGTAGCTTAGTGTGTGTTCAACCTGTGAACTGTGTAGGGTTGGCAACTGGGGAGACACGCTCTAGCATACTGTAGCCCAGAACTCTGTGAGTAACAATTGTGTAAAGATATGTTCAACTGATATCTTTTGAATACTGAACTGAACTGTTTACTGAACTGGTATTATTTACTGAATGAATGTATGTCCTTTATTTCTGAACTGTACTGTGGCATCCTTAGTACTTACTGTTTACTGTTACTGTTACTGCGACAGAATTCTCTGTCGGTTCCCTCGTGGAACCACTACTGTTTACTGACTGATGGCCATCATTACTGTTCGGTCTTTTAAGACCTACTGTTACTGTTATGCTAATGGATGTACCACATATGACTGTTTACTGTACTGAACAACTGAAATACTGATTGAATTGAACTGTTTTCATCACTGTAAGGACATTCATTCTAAACCCCTTTACGCATTATGTTATTCACTGGGCTTTAGCTCACTGCTTATATATATATGTAGGTGTACAGGCACCAGATCGGAGCTAGGAGCGTCAGGGTAACTCCAGTTTTGTCAAGCCAGCCTATGTGCCTCACTGCGAGGTTCCGAGTTGCCATGCTATGGCTTGGGGGTGTTTTGTTTGTTTTCCCCCGCCTGTTTCCATACTGTTTGGACTACTGTACTGTTATAAAGGGATTAGGTCCCTGTACTGAGTGACTGTAAATTCTGTATAGACCGTACTGTTTTGTATAGACTGACTGTCCACTGTACCGCTATCTAGGGTAGAGTCCCTAGTTTGAATGAATGTAAATATTGTGCATACTGTTCTGTACTGTTTATGTATTAATGCATGAAAAATCTTTTTGGCATACAGACTGTCACAGCTCATTGGACATTGTTTAATTACTGTATTGGCTTCCGCCAGGCCCTGTACTCTGTTTTACTGTATTACTGTTAAGCAGGCCTTCGGTAATCTCGGATTACTGGCCGGTTACGGTGCTAAACCCATAGGGCCGGGTTTGGGGTCGTGACAGAGTGGTATCAGAGCGATACTTACCACGAGTTATACCGCACACACGTGTCCAAATGAGCTATAGGGTGTCCTAGAAAAGTTATTAGGGCATCTCATGAGCATGATAAGTGTGTGGTTATGTTATGACTGAATACATACTAATGTGGTAAACTGTTAAACAAATGACTGCTTATGTTTAAAACTGTTATAACTGCTTATAGTGAAATGGACAATGCAAATGAACCTGAGTCCTCATCTACTGAGGCAAGAATGGAAAGAATGGAAAGAATGATAGAACTGATAACTGCTAGACTTGAGCAACAACAGAACCAACCGCCCCACCTCCTCCTCCTCCGGTTCAGCCGGAACCTAATGTGAATGTGAATGATGGGGATATAATTGCTCTTACCCAGAAGTTCAGCAAAATGAAACCGCCATCCTTTCAGGGAGGCCTTGAACCGCTAAAGGCTGAAGCTTGGGTGCTTGAAACAGAAAAATTATTTGAAGTGTTTCCGTGCTCGGAAGCGAATAAGGTATTGCTAGCTACCTTCACCCTACAAGAAGAAGCTAGAAGGTGGTGGATGTTGATCCGCGATACAAGCACTGTTATGACTTGGGCTCAGTTCAAGGAGTCCTTCTTTGAAAAGTATTTCCCTCAGTGTGTCAGGGATAGAAAAGTGACTGAATTTGAACAGCTGAAGCAGGGCACAATGTCCGTTGCAGAGTATGAAACCAAATTTACTGAACTTGCCCGTTATGCACCGCACATGGTGGATACTGAATATAAGAAGGCCAGAAAATTTGAAGGTGGCCTTAATGTGGCAATACTTGACCGGATAAATGTTTTGAAATTACCGACTTTTGTAGGTGTTCTCGACCGGGCATTGATGGCCGAGTCGAACATTGCAGCAGTGAAACAATCTGAAACACCAACAACTGAATGGCATGGTAAAAGGCAGGGTTTCAAATTCAAGAAAGGCAAGCACAACCCAGCCAATAAGAAACAGAACACGGGATCAATGACTAGCCCCAGCCAAGGGAGTGGGTTCATTCCACCCTGCTCTGTATGTGGTAACAAGCATAAAGGGGTTTGTCACAAATTATCTGGAGCCTGTTACAGGTGTGGCAAGGTGGGCCACATGGTTAAAGATTGCCCTTCTGCTCCTCAAGGCAATAGCAAAGCTGCAGCCAGCGACGCAGCATCAAATGCTCCACCAAAGCCTAACCCTAAAGCTACCGGGAAAGAGCCTGTGAGGCAAGGCCGAGTGTTCGCACTAGTACCGGGAGATGTGCAGAATACCGAGACCGTTGTGTCAGGTATTCTTTCTATTTGTGCACAAAATGCATATGTATTAATTGATTCGGGGTCTACACATTCTTATGTATCGCATGCTTTCTCACGAAAATTGAATAGACCCTTAGAACCTATGAACTATTTGCTAGCCGTATCATCACCCGTAGGAGGATCTATGACCTGTGCATATATGTACCCCACATGTGAAATTATTGTTGGGGATATGCATCTGTTTATTGATTTACTGCCATTGAACATTGATCATTTTGATGTCATATTGGGAATGGACTGGTTAACAAAATATCATGCCACTATTGACTGTGTGACCAAGCAAGTTGTTTTCCGTCCACCTGGTCTGCCTGAATTTGTGTTTAATGGGAGTGGAGTAGTACCTCCTCCGTATTTGATTTCGTCAGTGAAAGCTGTTAAATTAATTAGAAAGGGGTGTAAAGGATATCTGTGTTCTGTACTGACTGTGTCGACTGATGATAGTATTAAAACTGGTGTGAATTGTATTCCTATAGTCAGAGAATTTCCAGATGTTTTTCCAGATAATCTTCCAGGAGATTTGACTGATAGGGAGATTGAATTTACCGTTGATGTGATTCCCGGAACACAGCCAGTTTCGAAAGCTCCTTACCGAATGGCTCCAACTGAACTGAAGGAGTTGAAAGTGCAACTGCAAGAACTGTTAGACAAAAAGTTCATCAGACCCAGCACTTCGCCATGGGGTGCTCCTGTTTTGTTTGTAAAGAAGAAAGATGGCTCACTGAGACTGTGCATTGACTACCGTGAATTGAACAAGGTAACTGTAAAGAATAAATACCCATTACCGCGTATTGATGACCTGTTTGATCAGTTACAGGGTGCTAAAGTATTTTCCAAGATTGATCTTAGATCCGGATATCATCAACTGAAGGTTAAACCGGAAGACATTGATAGAACTGCTTTTAGAACGAGGTATGGACATTACGAATTTTTAGTTATGCCTTTTGGAGTCACGAATGCACCAGCTGCTTTTATGGACCTCATGAACAGAATTTTTAAACCATACCTTGATGACTTTATTGTTGTATTTATCGATGACATATTGATTTACTCCAAAAGTATAGAACAGCATGAACATCATCTGAGACTTGCCCTACAAACCTTAAGAGAACAGAAACTGTATGCTAAACTGTCTAAATGTGAATTTTGGCTTGACCATGTTATGTTTCTGGGGCATGTTGTTAGCAAAAATGGAATTTCTGTTGATCCGCAGAAAATTGAAGCTGTAGTGAACTGGCCTAGACCGACCAATGTGACTGAAGTCCGAAGCTTTTTGGGACTGGCTGGATATTACAGAAGATTTGTCAAGGATTTCTCCAAAATTGCCCTACCATTGACTCAGTTAACTCAGAAGGGGACATCATTTGACTGGACTGACCAAAGAGAATCTGCTTTTCAGGAGTTGAAAACTCGATTAGTGACTGCACCAGTTCTTACCTTACCTTCAGGTACGGATGGTTATACTGTATTTAGTGATGCTTCTCATAAGGGTCTGGGGTGTGTTTTAATGCAGAATGGGAGAGTTATTGCTTATGCTTCCCGACAGTTGAGACCACATGAAAAGAACTACCCGACCCATGATCTGGAACTTGCTGCAGTAGTATTTGCACTGAAAATCTGGCGTCACTATCTGTACGGGGTGACATGTGAAGTATACACCGACCACTAGAGTTTAAAGTATTTCTTCACACAGAAAGAACTGAACATGAGACAGCGGAGATGGCTGGAACTGATTAAGGATTATGACCTACAGATATTGTACCATCCGGGAAAAGCCAATACCGTTGCCGATGCATTGAGCCGGAAATCGATTGGAAACTTAGCCTGTTTGCTTACAGGACAGAAAGAGTTGCTTTGTGACCTTGAAAAATCTGAAATTGAAATTGTTTTGAGAGAACAAGGTGGAACCTTAGCTGCTATTTCTGCTCAACCGGCACTGATTGAAGAGGTTAAAGAAAAACAACAACTGGATGATTTCTTGAAGAAGATCATCGAGGAAAGAGAATCCAAACAGAGACCGGGATTCAAATTTAAGAATAATGTACTGAAATTTCAAGAAAGACTGTGTGTACCAAATGATACTGAACTGAAAAGAAGAGTTCTGCAAGAGGGCCACAACTCAAGATTTTCTATCCACCCGGGGAATACGAAAATGTACCAAGATCTGAAACAGAATTTCTGGTGGCCGGGAGTGAAGAAAGAAATTGCTGATTTTGTATCTAAATGTCTTCATTGCCAACAGGTCAAAGCTGAACATCAACGACCTGCCGGACTATTGCAACCTCTACCCATACCAGAGTGGAAATGGGAGCATATCACGATGGATTTTATCGTTGGATTACCTCGCTCCAGAAAAGGTATGGATTCAATTTGGGTTATTGTTGATAGACTAACCAAATCTGCTCACTTCTTACCTGTCAAGACAATCTATAATGCGGATAAATTGGCTGTTATCTATATTGATGAAATTGTGAGACTGCACGGAGTGCCCGTGTCTATTGTTTCTGACAGGGATTCGAAGTTTACATCGAGGTTTTGGCAAAGTCTACAGACTGCATTGGGTACTGAATTGAGGCTGAGTAGTGCCTATCATCCTCAGACAGATGGCCAGTCAGAAAGGACCATCCAAACTCTGGAGGATTTACTGAGAATGTGTGTCCTTGATTTTCAGGGAGACTGGGAAAGTCATTTGCCCTTAGCTGAATTCGCCTACAACAACAGCTACCATTCGAGTATTGGTATGGCGCCTTTTGAGGCATTGTATGGCAGAAAATGTAGATCTCCAATTTGCTGGGCAGAAGTTGGAGATGGGCCTTTGCTTGGGCCCGAGATTGTGTATGAAACAACTGAAAAAGTGAAACTGATACAGCAAAGACTGAAAACTGCACAGAGTAGACAGAAAAGTTATGCAGATGTCAGAAGACGGGACAGAGAGTATGAAGTGGGTGATCACGTTTTTGTGAAAGTGACACCAATGAAAGGCCAGACTCGTTTTGGAGTCAAAGGCAAGTTAGCACCGAGATACGTCGGACCATATGAGATCATTGAGAAAATCAATCCAGTGGCGTATCAAGTTGCGCTTCCTCCTGAAATGGAGCATATGCATAACGTCTTCTACATTTCCATGTTGAGAGACTACCTCCGGGATCCCTTCCATGTGATTGAGCCTGCTCGGATAGTGTTGAGTGATGACTACACTTACGAGGAGCGGCCTATACAGATTGTAAACAGACGAATCAAGAAACTGAGGAACAAAGAGATCCCGTTAGTGAAAGTTGACTGGCAAAACCACGGTGACGTGTATGCCACTTGGGAAAGGGAAGAGGACATGGCCAAAAGATATCCTGAACTGTTTCCACTGAATCCTGTTTTCTTCCAGAATGAAGGTAACTCGAGTTTAGAGGACTAAACTCTTTATAAGGAGGGGAGACTGTAACAACCCTCATACTGTTTACTGATTAATGGCCGATTGATCACCGATTACTGTTAAACGAGACTGATAATGACTGATAACTGACTGATAATTGAACTGATTAAAAGTACTGAACTGACTGACTGAAACTGGAAACCGAATTGATTGAGTATATGTTAGTTAAATTGCATTCTATCTGTTTGATTGTATGATTATCTGTTCATACTTATATGTTTAAACTGCTAATTGAAGGCCTTATCGGCGGCCGAATTAGAAACTGATTGATGTTTAATGATCATCATAATTTATGTGATTTTGTGGTGTATTTACCTGAAAACTGATTAGGTATGATTAAATTAGATTAAAATATGCTAATTAAAGAGTTGGACTTAATTACCGTTTTGCCCTTGAGTGGGCCACTACCTCTACACTTTGAGCTCATTATACTTGAGCCAAACACATTTGCTCAGCCATTTCTTCTTGTTCTAGCCGAATTTAGAGAGAGAGGAAGTGAGAGTCTTGAGTTCATTTCTATATTGCTTAGAATTTGAAGAGAATTGAAGGTTGATTGTTGCTTTGTGGTCCTACACTTGTAATTGAGGCTCTAGGTAAGAGAACTCAACCTTTATTGATGTGTTTGAGCTAGTTCTTGCATGAGTCATGCTTCATTGTAGAACTAAGTCATATTTTGGTTCATTGTTGTTGATTTGAAGCTCATTTCATGCATGCATGTTTGTATTGTAGATGTTTGAGTTGTTTTCATGGCAAAGGGTTACATGCATGTTCATAATCATGTTTAAGTCCATGATTTCACCATGTTTTGAAAAGAATTGGCTCCTGAGAGCATCAAATTGAAGCTTCAAAATGGTTTGAATTCATGCATGTTTGCATGTTCATCTTGTGCTTGAAAAATGGTTTAAATTGGGTTTGAATTAAACACCCTTGGGCTTTGATTTCTTAAAATTGAGCTTTGAAACATGATATCCTATGTGTTTATAAATGTTTTCCAGAAAATGGGCCCAAGAGGATTGGTTTTGATGCTTTTGAGCTTGGTTTTGGACCTGGAGCTCGAATCTGGGATTTCCAGATTTCCGTCGTCCGCTCGAGCGGGGGAAGTGCCGCTCGAGCGGGAAAATCGAGCTTCCAGCATCTTGCACTGTTTTACAGTCCGCTCGAGCGGAGGATTGGGCGCTCGAGCGGAGTCATGTCTCAAGCTCGAGCGGGCGTCGAGCGGGGATTTCACCCATCCAGTACCTTTACAGTACGCTCGAGCGGGAAAGTTTGCGCTCGAGCGAGTACCTTTGTTTGCCTGTACGCTCGAGCGGGGAAACCTGAGCTCGAGCGGGACTCTGTTTTTCTAAAAATCCTGAAAATGCTTTTAAATGTGCATTTTTGCATCCTCATCCCATCCTAGGTATTCTTAGGCCTAGTTTAAGGCATTTAGATGAGGATATCGTTGTAGAACACACCAAGGCAAATTAGGGATTAAGTTATGATATTTCCCAACTGTGTAGCTTAGTGTGTGTTCAACCTGTGAACTGTGTAGGGTTGGCAACTGGGGAGACACGCTCTAGCATACTGTAGCCCAGAACTCTGTGAGTAACAATTGTGTAAAGATATGTTCAACTGATATCTTTTGAATACTGAACTGAACTGTTTACTGAACTGGTATTATTTACTGAATGAATGTATGTCCTTTATTTCTGAACTGTACTGTGGCATCCTTAGTACTTACTGTTTACTGTTACTGTTACTGCGACAGAATTCTCTGTCGGTTCCCTCGTGGAACCACTACTGTTTACTGACTGATGGCCATCATTACTGTTCGGTCTTTTAAGACCTACTGTTACTGTTATGCTAATGGATGTACCACATATGACTGTTTACTGTACTGAACAACTGAAATACTGATTGAATTGAACTGTTTTCATCACTGTAAGGACATTCATTCTAAACCCCTTTACGCATTATGTTATTCACTGGGCTTTAGCTCACTGCTTATATATATATGTAGGTGTACAGGCACCAGATCGGAGCTAGGAGCGTCAGGGTAACTCCAGTTTTGTCAAGCCAGCCTATGTGCCTCACTGCGAGGTTCCGAGTTGCCATGCTATGGCTTGGGGGTGTTTTGTTTGTTTTCCCCCGCCTGTTTCCATACTGTTTGGACTACTGTACTGTTATAAAGGGATTAGGTCCCTGTACTGAGTGACTGTAAATTCTGTATAGACCGTACTGTTTTGTATAGACTGACTGTCCACTGTACCGCTATCTAGGGTAGAGTCCCTAGTTTGAATGAATGTAAATATTGTGCATACTGTTCTGTACTGTTTATGTATTAATGCATGAAAAATCTTTTTGGCATACAGACTGTCACAGCTCATTGGACATTGTTTAATTACTGTATTGGCTTCCGCCAGGCCCTGTACTCTGTTTTACTGTATTACTGTTAAGCAGGCCTTCGGTAATCTCGGATTACTGGCCGGTTACGGTGCTAAACCCATAGGGCCGGGTTTGGGGTCGTGACAGCTACACCTTACCTAGTATGCACCTGGAGAACATGAGGAGCTACTACATGAAATCTCTACGAGATGGACTACATTTAAGCGGTAGAACTACTAATTACAACATAGACTTGTGCTCCTGAACTGTCCAAACTAGACAATCCAATAAGAGCTTAATCAAAGATGACTAGATATCTCTAATGAAGATTCTTGGATGGGTCTAAGGCTGTTTATGCATGCATGGATAATTACTTGCTAAATTAATAACTGTCATGATTTTTGCATCCTGGTGGTGCAATATGAATCAGAACTATCAAGCATACTAGAAGCATTTCTAGCATGAAGCATATTAACGAAGAAACTAAAAGTTTCTACAATGCTCTTGATAGATTATGATATAAAGCTTCATCAAAGATGACTAGGTATCTCTAATGAAGATTCTACAAGAACAACTAGATTATCCTAATTGATCACAAAGCAAAAAATTTCATGATTGTAGTTCATAACACATTACAATGTCGAGTACTTAATAGGAATGCCATGTGGCGTCGGATGAAAATTTCATAACACAAATTAATTTGCAAGCATTAACATCACCAAATTCCAACAATTTCGTCAACAAAATTTAAAACCAATTAATTTGACAAATTTATTCAAATTTAACTCCCATGCTCAAATTCCAACAATTTAGTCTATGTATATGTCTATGAAGATCATTTTCATTGTAAATGCAAGAGACCAGACCTGTCACGACCCGAACCCGCCCCTATAGGTTTAGCGTCGTAATCGCCCAGTAATCCTTAGATTATCAAAGGCCTTTTATCAGAATGACATATAATAAGGGGCTACAGAAGCAAATATAAAAAGTATACAATGTCCATAGAATTGTGTTAAAGTATATAAGACAGAAATCTTCAAAACAAACTTATATATAAATACGTGATGTCATGAATACATTAGTCATATGTCACCCACTAATTCAAATGAAGCCAAAAGGGGGCTTAGCCTAATGTACAGATAAGCAAAACAAAACAAAAGTATTTGTAGCAAGGTTACAAAACTAAACATTTCAAAAAGGGAACCTCCCCGGGAGGCATAGTAGCTAACTAACTCAAAACTCCAGGCAGCAGCTTAGGCCTGGTCACGCGCCTACTCACCTACATACATAATATAAATAGTGAGCGAAAGCCCAATAAATAATAACGGAGTAAAGGTTTAAATGAATGATGTCCATAACAGATTCAGAAATCAAAATTCATAGCGGAAACAGATTTATATTCATTTTCTTGTTCAACATCATACAGAAATTAAAGTTCATGCTTCAACATATATGGTACATCCAATAGCGTTTTCATGCTTGTTAGTTCCATAAGGAACCTTCGGTACCAGGAACTTGTAATATACTTGAGCCAAGGTATTGTTACCCCTCGGCAAGAGCCATGAGACCATGGTATTATTACCCCCAGGCAAGGGCCTTGCTTATAAACTACGGTATTGTTACCCCCCGGCAAGGGCCTTGTGCTAAGGATACTACGAATACTTGTCGGAAATTAAACAATCATTCATTGGAAAAAATATAACATTTCATAAAACAGAGCATTTCTTGTCATATCATATCATATAAGAAATTACTTAGATGTAAACATAGCTTTACAAAGTTATTACTCACAGATAGCTCCACTTGTAAAACAGACAAATCAGATAACTTGTGGTGCGTGACCTACACACACATAGCAGAAACACATAATGAAACAAACACTCAGTTGGTACTTAACTTCTTTCGTTTCATTTTTAGTGTGTTTCTAAGTCTTAACCTCTTATTGAGTCTTATTCATGGCCTAAGAATGTCTAGGATGCAATGTGGATGTTAAAATGCACTTTGGAACCCTTAATAAAACTTGCTGAAAACAAGGTCCTGCTTGAGCACAGCTTCCTTCGCTCGAGCGGACATGCAAACATGTGAGGGGCCACTTGAGTGGTTTGTAAACTCTGAAAAAGTACTGATTGTGTGAAAGCTTTGCTCGATGGCCGCTCGACGGTCGCTTAAGCGTGAGACTAAGGTCCCCGCTTGAGCACAACTTCTGTCGCTCGAGCGGTCTACAAAAACATGAAACTTCTAGGAGCTCATATTTCACTCTCGAGCGGACCTCAGGTCGCTCGAACGAAAGTGTAAGATCGCAGAGTGATTGCTCGAGCACAGATTATGCCACTCGAGCAAAAGTGCAGAATCTGGAATTTTCAAATTACACTCCCAAGCTCCAAACTCGAATTACACCCTTCAAAACTCATCTTTTTGGGCCAAATTTCCAGAAAACATTAGAAACTTGCAAAACACCATGGTTTGAAAATCATTTCGCTAGATTAATGCTCAAAAGCATGCTAATTGATCAAAAATTCAACTTGTAATTTATGAATATGCCATGAACATGACATGCATGAACTACTTTGAGCTAAGGCTTTTCAAAACATGATTAATTAAGGTCAAATGGTAAGAAATGTGATGAATTCTCAACACCAAGTCAAGATAGACACATGCATGTGGTAATTCTTTTATTTCAAACTCAAGATGCTATGATATATGCATGCATGTATGGAATGACTTAACTTTCTTCAATTCTAGCTCAATTCTCATATGAATTCACCTAACTCACTTGTTTCCATGCATTAATCAACTACATTACAAAGCCAAAGGCTAGAATTCTTACCTAGAGTCTTAATTGCACAAGTGTAGAAGTTTTACCTCCCAATTCTCTTTAATTCTCCAATTATTCCTAGCAATTCTCCTATCTCCTAGCTTTGATCTCAACTTCTTCCTTCTCTCACTCTCTCTCATGTTTTTGGGGTCAAGCAAGAGGAAATGAGAGTGCAAAAGCCTATAAGGGATATTGAGGTGGCCTTAAATAGGCTTGATTAAAGAAATTAATTATCGAGTTTACCACTAATCTAATAAGTATTAATTTATTCTAATTTAATCGTTCCGAGCTGAATTTTAATTAAACCTACCATAAAATTCTAAAAATTCTAATTAACACAAAAACCAAGTCAATTTCATGATCGGATGCCGATAGGGCCTTCAATTTACAGAATAGAACAAAATTAGAGACAGATATTCCTACACAGAATAAATAGAAATTCATAACAAATAACACACGTGATGAATGCAAAATTTCACTTTAATTACTTATTAAGAGTTCATAATCATGGATTGCATGTTAATCAGACGTCGGATTGTTACAAGACCACTAGTAGAGAATCCAAGGAAGAGAGTGTGGAGAGTTCATTTAAAGCAAACAGTTCATTTTGTGAATCCAATTCTCAATCCACTAGCTCTTTTATATATATATATATATATATATGATATGTAGTAAAAAAACTTAATACATCACGTCTTAATACAACTCTTCTCTCTACCAGCAACCTAAGCTTCTAAAGCCTAGCACATTATTATGATATTAAAAAAAAGGAAGCAATTATATCATATAATTCTAATCCCGTTATGAGTTTGTCTTATTTTGCCACCACCAAAAAATAAAAGCTACAAAAAGAAAAAAGAAAAAAGAATAGTCTTATTTTATTGGAAAACATTCATCCAATCAAAACCTTCTTCATGGGAGTTAAAGAAGAGCTTCTCCAATGTATTAGCAATAAGCGGTGCCGTAGTTATATATAGTAACTTGTGTAAAAAAAAAAATCATAATGCTATACCCTATGTCAAATTTGGCATAAAATTTAACAAATTACTCAATAAAAAAAGAATATAATGTGGTTAGAGTAAGAATGGGATATTCCATGGACTTTTTTATTTTATTTTATTGATAGGATTAAAATGTGAATCTCTTCTGTGGTGTTCTACTTCTATTCAAAACTTTTCACACAACATCATTCTCAAAACTTCTCTCTGCTCAATCTAAAGAGATGAATTCAACAAATAACAATCAGTTTTCATAATTGAATCCAAATTGATCCCATTAATTTATTTTTAAAACAAAATCAGTTCCAATGTATACATTCTTTAACCCCCCCCCCCCAAAAAAAAAACAAAAAGGCTTCAAAATCTGGATATAAACCAGTTTACAACTCAAATAGTGTCAGGACAAAGAGGAGAGAATGAATCTCCCAACATATGGACATGAATTTATTAGCAAATGAAATCTAACAATTTTTTTTTTTTTTGCAATCACCATATATATATTTTTTCTTGTTTATTAGCAAATTAAATATAAGAAAAAATATATGAAAGACAATACATGAATTTATTAAATTTTCTGAAAAATGTACCTGAGATGAAGAGCAAGATAGATTGATCTAGTTCAAGAATGATAACAATCTGATCTGATTTGAGAATGAAAAAATCAGAGAGTTAATCAGCAGATCTAATTTGACAATGAGAAAGTAGAGAAGATGATAGTTCAAACTCAAACACCGATTAACACTTACTATGATATCAATTTTGGATCTACGATTTGCAAACTCAAGATGGGAAGAGATCGAGATCGAGTTCGATTAGCCTCGAGATCGATGAAGAACAAAGATTGATAAGATAGATGAAGAGTAAAGGCTTGAGAGAGTTCGATTACGAGAGAAAATAGCGATGTGTGAAGTGCGAGATCTCATAGATCGCTGTATTTCATGTATTTTGTGAGAGAGTGAGATCTATGAGAAGGAGAGAGACGGATCATAATAGAGTATCATTCACAGTGACTTTTTTTTTTAAAGTAAAACATGGAAACAGGGTGTCTCTGTATGTAGGCACTAAAAAGTGGCATTTTTTAAAAATTCATACTATGAACGCCGTTATAACCCAATTTTCTTATAGTGCATATATGTTTCCTTTGTACTTCAAACTTATCACCGAATTTATAGGCTTCATGCTATTCGTTATCAATATGACCCTGCCGTACTCGAGAGAATCTGTATTGATAACTTTATCAAACTAGATTACCTCACCCCATAAGCTACCAAGGCTTTTGAATGTGTTAGTTAAATGGAAGTCCATAATAGCACAGCCAAACACATCTCTCCTGATCGAGATTTACCCCTTTTTTCCATTCTGTTACTAAAACTCATCAATCATAGATCCACCCCTTCAGTTGGTCATACCCCTCCTTCATAGCTTGTAATGAGTTGAAAGTTAGGACTGCATCTCTACCTTCCCCTTTTTTGACTAATATTTGACCCAAACCTTTCTTGCAAAATTCATCTCTAAATGCCAAAAAATAGAAGTTTTTGAGCTTCACTATTAAATTCACAGAGAGCCATTCATTATCTAACTCAAAAGCTTTTCCCATTAGATAATGCTTCCCATCAATAGCTCTACTTATTACTGCTTCGGCATAAGATTTCTAACCTCCAACCACTGTTATATCTTGCTTAGACTGCCTTTGCAAATCTATCATCAAAGGTTTACTTGATTCTTTCCTGTGTTGCTTTAATTGAGGCTTGGTGAACACTGCATTTCCAAACAATGGACATGCCATGATTAGAATGATGAACACTGCTTGAAACTTTTGAAAACTGCTATAAAGCATTTTCCGAACAATGAGAAGGTGATTATTGCCGAGTTCATTCTCCTTGAAGTCCCAGACACCAAAATCGCAACTCAAAATGTCATCCATGTCGATGCTATCATGTTGGCTCACATCCCAAGTGGGAAAGAAAGGACGGAGAAGGAGTTTGAGGCCTTGGCAAGGGGGTCTGGATTTGCAGGTTCCCGCGTTATGTGCTCCGCTTTCAATACTAATGTCCTAGAATTTCTCAAAAACATTTGAGTATTTTAGTTTGTGAGTTGGTCAGGGTTGTTTTCTAATCTATGTAACTTTTTTTTTTCTCATTGAAGGAAATAAAAATGTGCAATAAACTCTCTACTTCTACCAAGTTTAAGTTTTGACGATGTGGAAGTATGTGGATTATTTTGGAAGTACTATGAAAGTATGAATCTAACTACTATGAAAGTATGAATCTAACCCACAAATGACTTAACAATGCTTATGTATTCCAATATATATATATATATATATATCTGTGTTTTTGCAAATGGCATAATGTAACTTGGTACCTGTAGACACCCCATTTTTGACCGACCTTGAGACTCAGACGTCACCAGTTGAGCACTTGGTGATCTGGCATAATGTGCTTGTTCAGAAGTTTCAGAGTCTTGGCTGCGAGCCCCGCCTCCGGATTTCCGAACCCTCTTCTGTGCCTTGTCTCGGTTTGCGAACCAGACTCAGTTTTCTCTGTTTCTTTTCTCGAGGGGAGGGAGAGGTCCCGTAGACCATCTCTCAGTGGCCGTGGGCTACATTTTGTGGCCGCACGCCATTTTGCCCATTTCGAAGTCCGGTTTCCG
The DNA here is from genome assembly GCF_055761805.1 of Camellia sinensis. Classification (NCBI taxonomy): domain Eukaryota; kingdom Viridiplantae; phylum Streptophyta; class Magnoliopsida; order Ericales; family Theaceae; genus Camellia; species Camellia sinensis. The sequence continues at coordinate 9,726,342 of NC_138968.1, forward strand.
ATTTTTCGGGACCGTTGGCCGTGTGCCTCGGTTCGGGATCGCTTAACCATCTCCGTTTGCTCTAAATTTTGGCATACATCTTATTTACTCCCTTTTGAGGGACACTGGGGTCTGAGAAACCCACTTCGTGGCCGAATGCCACTTTCGGTGCTTAACAGCCCATTTTCGGGACCCCGAACTGCGCGTTTTGGCCCTCGAACATTCGTTTTGCAACGGTTTTCGTTCATTTTTGGCAGGTACCTCTGTTTTATCACTGGGAAGGCCGTAGAAGGGTGGGAGGCCAGTAATTGTTGCAGCAACCAGTTATATATCCTCCGACGCCCTCCGATGCCCGTTTTTCACACTTCCGGGCTAATGTTGAACACCTTGGGGCCACATTCTTGAACTTTCAACCACATATTTGTGATGTACACACATGGGAGGACCCTAAAAGTTCATGGCCGGCCACTAATGTTGCTTGACCCTTTTGAACCCCTCCTTCCGAGCCAATGTTGAGCACCTTGGAGCCACTTTCTTCAACCACAAACCACATATTTGTGATGTACACACATGGGAGGACCCTAAAAGTTTATGGCCGGCCATTAATTCCATTTGAACCTTTTGAACCCCTCCTCAAAATGGCTTGTTCTCCCTCATGTTTTAGAATTTCCAAATTCGAACCACAGAGTTGTGAAGAGGAAACCTGGGAGGCCACCTTTTTGTGGTGGCCGGCCACTATTTCAACTTGACCCTTTTGACCCCTAGCCGGCCGGCTAGGGGGGGTGGCCGTCCGGCCACCTGCAACAAAAATAAGGGGCCGGCCATGTTCCTTGCAACATCAACTTTACAGCTGTGTAGCTGTTTCCCCCAGAAAATATCCCAATCCGGGGGATATTTTGTGGGGGAAAACTTGCCTATTTTCCCCCACCTTTTGCCCCTCTTTTACTCCTCTCTTCTTGTCCATATAACCAGCTGGTGGCATCACATTTAGGGGTTAGAAAATTTGATCTTCAAGGCTAGATACATAATTCTCACTCCATCCCTCTCATTTTGCTTGAAAACTCCAAGTCCTACACCTTGTTTTCTTCATCACCACCAAGCTCTACCACCACCACTCCATCTCAGCAGCAAGGAGAGGAATTCCAGCAGCTAAGAGGCAACAAATTTGGTCCAAGAAGCAACAAAAGTGTTGATCTTCAAGGGTGAGTCCATTTCCCTCTTTTTTGAGCTCATTTTTGCAACATTTCTTAGCCTCTCTTTCTTGAATATTTGAGCTCCGACCAAAACTGAAAAGGTCATTTTTTTGAGCTCATTTTCATGTCTCATTAAGGGCTCAATCCTGTTTGAGCCCTCCATCTTGCACTTGCTTCAATACCCTCTTTGTATGTCAATATTTTGCATGCTTTTTCTAGCCTATGTGTGATCTATTTTGGAGTTTATCATGAACTGTAAGTAGGCTTATTTTGAGCCCCTCTTCAACATTGAAGAAGGGCTCAACACTGTTTGAGACTTCCATGTTGCACTTCCCTTTATATCCTCTTTTTGGTCCCATTTTTGTATGCCTTGGCAGCCCCTGATGTTGCTGTTTTTGGACCTTAGTCCGAACTAAAAGTGGCTTTATTTTGACCTCCTGAACATGTTTTATTAAGGGTATTTTCTTGTTTGGTGAATGTTTTGTATACCTCATGTTATAGCCACTTTTGAGCCTCATTTTTGCATTGCATTTCTAGCATATTTTTATACTGTTTTTGGGGCTTCCATAAACTGTAAAACACCATATTTTGGGTCCCTCTTCAACATTGTTGAAGGACCCTAACCTGTTTGGGGCCAGCAGCTATGAGTTTCTTCTTAATCTCATGTTTAGGGCCATTTCTTGCATGCTAGTTTTGCCCTATCTTGGTTTGCTGTTTGGCCATGTTTTGTACTGGTAAAATGCTAATTTTGGGGCTGCCTTGCTTCTGTATTTACATTCCATGTCCATATTGTGCATGTTTGGTATAGCTATAGGCCATTTCGGGCGGCAAAATTCATATTTCGGGACTATTCCATGCATCGGGTGTACTTTCGACTCGTTTCGGGGCTGTTTTACCCCATATTTCATTGCTGAAAATCCATTCGCATGCTTGCATACCATTTTTTCCATATTTGCATTGCATATACCATTGCCTCGGTTTGCGTGCCCGTGTGCACGCATTTCGAGGCACTTCATTTTCATCCATCGGCCTCTTATGTGAGTGTGGCTGAGGCTCTCTCATGTTAGTATAAGTCCATGTTGCATTCTATATGTCATTTCTGCCATATTGCATTGCGTATGCCATTGCCTCGGTTTGCGTGCCCGTGTGCACGCATTTCAAGGCATCTCATTTTTACAGCATAGTGCATACTAGGTTGTATCTTAGATCGCATTCTGTCATTTTTTCAGTTTGCGTGCCCGTGTGCACGCACTTCGAGGCATGTCATTCCATAGCATTGTGTATGTTAGGATTGTATCTTAGTTGCATTTCATGCATATCATGCATATTTCATCGTGTTCGGAATAGGAGTTAGCCCGGGCACGAGAAACGAGGTGTATTTCGTACTCCGAGTGACGGAATGCGTCTCAATTCCCCAGTCACCGACACTCCGGATTATCCATGATGGAGTTAGGTTTTAGCTGTGTTTTCATGTGCGTTTTTATGTGCATTCATCCTATATTGAATTGTGCAATTCGACTCCTCGGCCATCATGCCTCGGTATGCGTGATTGGTGGTACGAGGATCGAGACATGCATATATTTGTGAAAATACATTGCTATGCCCCTTTCCTGCTCTCTGTTGCAGCAAAATGAAGAATCAGGAAATTTTCGGGGCTTGGCGCGCATTTCAAGAATAACTGCTAAACAGAGGCTAATTGGGGCATCCCGGTGGATTTCCGCGCAAGGCAGCCCAAATGTACATCATCCATCAGAAGCAAGGTAGTCCCGGGCTTGCACGCCAGTTTTATTTGCTTTCTTAGTTAATTCATTAATTAAGTAGGAATTTGTATATTATTTGGACTGTAATATTTGGACTGTAATATTCTTTCATTTGGGACTGTATATTTATTCGGACCCTCCGAGCGAGGGCATAGCTGTAATAAGTGTGCGTGTGTGTGTTGTATGTCTTCCAACCCCACGTCTTTCTCCCTTTTATTTATCCGCTTATGGTGGTTAGATTAGGGCATATTTCAATTAACATACAGTATGACAGCATGTTTGCATTCATTCATCTGTATTGCATGCACCGGGCTCGGCGCATCATACTAACTGCATCGTATTTTTAATTCCAAATTGAATACATGATAGTTGTAGCATTTCATATGCCATCTTAGAATAGCCGAGCCTGCCATAGTTACATTTTTGCATGTGTTGCATTAGGCATTTCTGTATACATAGGATCATGCATGATTTCTTATGTAGTTTATGTTTTTGGCTTGGAGTACTCGGTGAGTTTTATGCTTTAGCATCCTTGCATGCGTGTGAGTGACTGCCATGAATAGCATGCTTACCATGAGGCTAATTGCTTATGTGATATAACTGCCTGAATGCCTGTGGGTGAAGGTTGGGGTAGTTGGATTGGAATAAATCATCAACTGTTTGTTTTAAGCCCACTAGATAGTGGCAAAACCATTTTTTCTAAAGCCCACCTGAGGGTGGCAAAATCTGCATTTTAAGCCTACCTGTGAGTAGCAAACCATCTTTCAAACAAACAAACATGAAATGTTTTGTTCCAATTCAGGCGACTCAGTCTATACTTATATGCTGTGTGCATCACATAGTAACCTAGGCTAATAAACCAGAATAAGAACATACAATGTTTTCAAAAATAGATATCATGGTTAGTAGAGGCCGATCTTTGATCGGGCGAGCGGGGGTGCTCACGAAGTGACCTTCCCCAATCGTACCCAAGTTCCCGAGTCGAGGCAACTTTGGTGATGACGGACACGTGGCCTTTGGCACCGAGTCAGGGTTTCCTAAATTTCCCATTAAAAAACATTTAGGTTGCGACTCTGTATCTGGCAAAGCAGTCCATGTTTGGCACTTCTTTCAAAATCTGTTTTCTCAAAACGATTTGCCGGATTTGGACTCTTTGGTTCAGACTTAGAACAGTGACAATTTGAGAGTCCTGAGCTGTAGTGACCCCAATATCGAACAGAACGGGAGCTCGTTCCTCCCGGGGCGTTCGAGGACGTCTACAGTACCAGCGGTGATGGTGATGATGAGTGGGAATTTGATTTCCTTCACCAATAAGACACATGATTATCTATTTGAAAAATAAGGCAAAGTGATAATGTATCGACACATTATAACCTACTTTATATTTTAGTGTGTTTACAGTAGAGATGGCAATTTAAACCCGGCCCGACGGGGACCCGATCCCCCGACCCCGAATTGAGTGGTTTTTTCCCGAAAAATACTCCCGATGGGCCGGGGATGGTGATCAAAAATAAATCCCCGATGCTATTCGGGCCGGGGACGGTGATACATTTTCTAGCCCCGGCCCGTCCCCGGCCCCGGCCCCGGCCCCGGCCCCGTCCCCGTCCCCGTTTAGGCCCCGATCTATCTATGTATATATATATATATATATACTGTGTGTGTTTAGTGTTTAGCCCCAAATTTATATAATATATATATATATATATATATGTTTAGGTTTGTTGACCATCGGTCAAAGACTCCAATTTATATATAATATATATATGTTTAGGTTTGGTGGTGACCATCTGTCAAACACCCAATTTATATATAATATATATATATATGTTTAGGTTTGGTGTGGTGACCATAAGTCAAATGCAAACAGAGTCTCATCTCTCTGTATCGCCTCCATCTCTATCGTTCCTCTCTGTCTCTCTAACAGTGATTCACCTCCCTCTCTCTATTTCCTCTCTCTATCGCCTCTCACTTTCTCTCTCTCACACACGACCGCCGCTCCTCTCTCATTGACGTCGGCTTCTCATGTGTTGAAGATGAAGATGAAGATGTTCTTCAGATCTGAAAATGCTAAAGATGAAGATGTTCTTGATGAAGATGATGATGTCGATGTTGTTGTTGTTGAAGGTTTTTTCGTTTTGTGCTGGATGATGTTGTTGTTGATGATGATGTTGATATTGTTGATGAATGGTTGTATTTTCTGCAGATTTATTTTTTTTTTTTTTTTGTAGTCGGGGAATGTTCGGGGGCGGGGAAACCCGATCCCCGTTAGGGGACGGGGATGGGGGCGGTGATAGGTTCCCCGTCGGGGATCGGGGCCGGGGACGGGGGAAATCTGACCATCGGGGATCGGGGACGGGGAGTGTGATCCCCGGCCCCGCCCCGCCTCGTTGCCATTCCTAGTTTACAGAGATACTTAAAACTTTCTTTATTTTGAAAATTTGTATGAGATTCTTTGGTATAGTTTTTTCTTACCATTTATGAGATAGAATTAACTTAAATAAATTTTTTAATAAAAGAAAACTAATTATTAAAAAGCTGAGGAAAAAATATTTTTAATTTCTGCTTTCTAATTCAATTTACTAGATGTTGTACCAATCAAACCCTTATTAGAAAACCATTTATGCTTATAGACTCTGGGCAAATGTTTAATACTTCCCCTACAACTGTATCAACAATTGCATGAGGCCATTCCATGGACAAATGAACATTTCATCAACATATTTCCAACAAAAAATAAAAACAACAAAACAAAAAAAATAAGATGACCCTGCAAGCATCAACCATTTCATAAATTATGTAGTGTTCTGCCACAATTACAACAATGAACTGAAGTCTTTTACAATCAACTGACCAAAAAAAAAAAAAAAAAAAAAAAAGACAGAGAGAAAAAAAAAGAGAGAAAAAACCAAGTAAGTCACAAAAAAAGGCTTAAAAAAGTGAAGTTTTGATGATTTTATTTGATAAAAATGGACATTGTAAAAACTCAACTACGACTGTCCTTTGAAAAAAACAATACAACTAGTTCTTACCATACCCTCCTCGTGAACTAGGAGATGGGTGCGTGAATTTGGCAGTGGAGATGTTGCTGCGCAGGCTGCACAACAGCGGCTGTTGTGCGGCAAAATGGGTCCATTTTGATAATCCGAACCGTTCACATTTTAGAATACATCAAATAGAAGATACCTGTAAAAAAATCAAATTAATCGGATATCGTTTACCTATTCATCCACACACATTTGTATCTACAAAAATAAATAATAATTGTGATTTAAAGTATTAAAGTAAATACAAATGTGAGTGGATGAATCAGTAAACGATATCCGATTAACTTGATTTTTTGCAAGCATATTCTACTTGATATATTCTAAAATGTGAACGGTTTGAATTATCAAAATAGGCCCCAAAATGGGCCCATTTTGCCGCATAGCAGCCACTGCTGCACAGCCCGTGTAGCAGCATCCCCACTTCTTGTGAATTTGCACTACAACACCTTATTGGTCAATGGTTTGTGAGTTGGTTCAAGCCAAAGGACACAGTTGGACCGTTAATTAGTTCTTGAACAGTTCCAAACAATGTTCTTCGTCTAGATTTCTACTCCAAAACTTCTTGTAATACTCTGCGTATGTGAAATTCCTGTATACCGCTCCAGTTCCATCATCGGTGAGCTCGTTTGGGGAGCTAATTAAGGCGTCATCACACGGGCAGAGGAAAGAGGCTATGGACATCCTTGGTTTATCGGCATTGACAATGGCTCGGTGCCATACACTTCTATATCTGCTGTTACTCAAAGCCTGCAATTTTACTCATATGGTTGATTTTAGTCCCTTTAGAGGTGAGAAAACAGAAGCAAGGTACTATGTATTACAATGTTTTCAGTTTCACATTATGAAAATGCTGCAGATTTTGTTTTTCATGTTGTTAATGCACATTTACAGAATCTCTTGTGAAAGTATTTCTACTTTTATTTTGAACTTTGGCCAAGTAATTTTTGATTTCTGAATTCATTGTTGTACCAAAACATTACAGATTTTGTCTTTCATGTTGTCAATGCACATTTTCAGAATCTCCCGTGAAAGTACTTTTGCTTTTATTTTGAACGTAAGAAACATGGAAACAGACTCATGATATGATATGAATACGACATAAACATGCTAATAGACTAATTTTTAAAAATATAGGACACGACATGTGAGTGATACGAATGAAATATATAATTTTATATATTTATTATATATTATCTATCTATATATTATATAAGCAAAAGAGAGTTTCCAATGAGAACATTTCAAACTCTCATTATAAAATTATTGATTTTTTAATTTATAAAATAGATTAAAAAAAACTATTGGCTGATTTTTTTATTTAATTATTTTAAAAATAATAATTATTCTTTAATTTATGAATTTCAAATGGAAAGATAATAAAAATATTTTATAATCTCTCCAGCCTAATCTCTCTTACCGATTTCCAACATAAAATATTAAAACTTGTTCCTTCTCTCTCCCCAAAAAATCAGATAATATTTTTCATGAGAGTTATGAGTATCTATCCATATGTTATATATTATATTATAAGATAACAAAAAAATAAAAATTTAAAAATTAGATATATAAATAGATAAAATTAATAAATTTAATTTTATTTATTTAGTTAAAATCTTTCTTTTGCCTCTCAATATCCAATTTTAAATTTTAAAAATCTTTAAAGTCTATTTAAACAAATCTAATTTGAAAATATCTCATACCATCATACTTTAAATCAATAAACCTCGCATGTCTATTACATATCTAACTCACATCATAACTTACCTAAATAATAATTAAAAACAAATAGTAACCATAGATCAATTAAATTAAAAAAAAAATAGAAACCCACAACTCCATCTTAAATAAATTGGGAAAAAAAAAAGAAATCACACAAAAATAAAGAAGATAATAATTTATATATGGATCTCAAAAAGATATAACAATGTTTAAATTTGAATTATGATTTAGTAATATAATTATCTTTTTATTTTATTTTATGTATATCTATCAAAATTTTAAATTACTTAATGAGACAAATTAATTAATTTTCAAGTCTAATTTAAAGAATAATCTGATTAGTCATCCCAACTCTTAGACTTCGCGGGCATTGACGGAAGAGCTAACCGATTGGGCTAAACGAGGTCTAAGTTGTTGGAGGTAACATCCTACCACTCTATAAATTTATTTGTTTTTTAATTTTATTTTTTTCCCTCTGTGATTCTCTTTCTCTGTTGTTGGTTTGATTATGGTTTCTGTTTTAGTGAGGTTTATGTGTTTGTTTACAGGTTTGCATGGTAGAGAAGAACTATTAGTGATGATAATTGCAATCGAAGTATCTATGTCCATTCTGTGCCAAGGATTTTGATTGGATTTGTTTTCTTCAATGAAGATTATAAAAAAAATAAAAATAAAAATAAATAGGTATCGAATTTTTTAATTTTCTATTGTCATTTTATTTTATAGAAAATGTGCAAAATTGGTGGGAATTCAAAATTTTACTATAACATTAGATTTTTGTCTAACTAGGTAAATTTATAACTTTTAAATATTATTGTGTTATTTATTTTTATCCTCTTTCTATCTCATTATACCATTATTTCTATTTGCTAGTTTGTTAATTATAATTCAATTAATTGAAAATGAATGTTTAGAATAACTTTTTATATATATTATAGTTAATTTGTTACCACTATAGTTGTATATAATAGCATAATATATAGGAATAATTTCTAAATAAAAATTTTATTTTTTTTATGTGATTAAATAGTCCATCTTAAATAGTATATATAGGAGTTAGATGGTTTTTTTTTATCCCTAAAAAATCAATCTATTTTTTTTTTACTTTTTAATTTTTTAAACATTAGTTGTTTATGTTCACAAAACAAAATTAATAAACACATATCCAAAAGCTACACATTTTTTTTCTTTTTATAGCGATTCTAGTTTAGACCCGACCCATTTGTTATTATGGACTCGGGTTTCATGATTTCATATTGTTGTTCATGTCTTATTTCCCTTATACCTCCTTAAGTTTGGCTATTGAGTTGTATTAATTGCATTTGGAACAGGTTGGTAGCTTAGTTTTCAAACTTTTGTTGCCTAGCATTTTGCTCCTTCGCTCGAGCGTCACTTCTTGCGCTCAAGCGAGCTTTATAAACTCTCAGTACTTTTGCAGGTCCGCAAAACTAGTAGGAAGTGATATTCTATGCTTGAGCGGAACTTATTGTGCTCAAGCGGTCTTGGCTCGAGTGGCCTTTATTGCGATCAAGCGTTAACCTTCCATCTGTAAAACTACTGAGAGTGTGTATTCTACGCTCAAGCGTCACTTCCTGCGCTCGAGTGGTAATTATTTTTGTGTCTGGACCCTCGAGCGTCACTTCTTGCGCTCGAGCGGACTATGCGTATATCAGTTTGTAAAAGTCACTTTTTACATCACTTTTTATCTCTCTCTCTCTCTCTAAACATTTCAAAATCCAAAACCTAGAGCTTCTCTCTCTATAACTTACTCTCTCTCTACAAATACGCCAAGATTTACCCATTTCTCCACCATGCTCCCTTTGTTAAAAAGGTAGAGCTCACCTAGAGCTTCGTTTTCATCTGAATAGAGTTGGATTTCGGCTTCCTTGAGGTTTGTCCACTCTCTCCTTAGTCTTCTAGTTTTGAGGTAAGGATTTTCTACACTCTTTTATGATTTTTAACTTTGCTATTTGTTTTTCATAAACAATCTTGTGATTTTTGGAGGATTTTGAATAAACCTAGGGTTTTGGTTTAAAATAAAAAAAAGGGTTTTCAAATGGATGTATGGAAAATGGTTGTGGGAGTGAAAATTAGGTTGAGTTGTGATAAGATTATTGATTTTGATACTTGGATTGGATTTTGGAAGAAAAAAGAAATTTTGCCCTAAATGTTTCAAATATTTATTTTGTATAAATAAATGAAATTAATATTGGAAATGTGAAATTGAATGGATATTGATATGGATGGTAGTGTTGGATATGTATTATCATTCACCTTGAAATTTGAAAAGTTTATCTGTATTGGAGATTTTATATCTGTTTAGAAATATTTGTTTTGGGCTATCGGTCAAGGATAGCTATGATTGTTGTAGAAATTATAGGAGGATTAGGTGAATTGAAACTAATTTCTCATCCATGTGCATTGAACATTGTTGCTCATTTAATACATTGCATATGTATATGAATTTGAGAAAAATAGGTGAATGTTAGAAAGAAGTGTGTATCACCAAATTAAGTTGGACTGTGTGTCCAGGGTGAAAGTCTCAAAAAATGTGTATATACATGGGTGTCAATTCCCGCAAACGAAATATCTGTAAAATGGCAATAGCAGTGCTTGTAAAGACTATGTTTACATGGGTGTTGTTTGACGGTTTCCTGCAGACGAAATATCCATGAAAGGTTATACTGGTTTGAGATTTTCCTCTTTGTTTTCTATTATGAAGAGCATGACTTGAGAATTATGAATTCAACTGAGCATGACATCGTTTTTGGAAAGAAAATGTAAAACATTTTGACAAAGGCATTGCATGTGCATAATACCTTATATCTTTGTTAAGATTCATATATTGTGTTAGATTATTTCTACCAGGCTTTGGCTCACCCTATATGAGAAAACCATTTTCAAGTGTTGGAGAGATGCCTCCACCAAGGCAGTAACTTGGAAGGATTGCAGTTGGAGCTTCATTTTGTTTACTTGTTGTTAGTATTTTGTTCAAGTCTAGAGCTTTACTTGTATTGGATTTAAATCCATTTTGATGTAACCAAGTACAATCTTGGAAAGTTGTAGCCTTCAGAGCATTTATATTATCTGTTTAACTACTATCTCATATCTTTGTTGTTGGCACATGCTATAGATTCAGGGTTAGGACTTATGAATGTATATTCTCATGTGTCTCTACTTTTGTACAACTGCGTCTCATATAAAGGAAAGATATTATACTCTGATTTATATTGTCATTTAATAGTCGTTATGGGTGGTTTATTGTATTAAATTTTGGGGCGTTACAACTTGGTATTAGAGCGTACCAGGTTTGAATACTTTGTGTACATGGGAAATGGTTATTATCACAATGGGTTTGTCTCGCTTAGCAGAGATGTTTATATGTATAATATGCTTACGTGATGAAATGCTTATATGGTTATATGGGTATAGGATTTAATTCCTAAGATATTGATTAGGTTTACGGGTTTCTAGAAGTCCTATTAAAAGAGCACTTGATCACAATTGTTTCTAATTGAAACTTTAACAAAGCCACAGGACGATCATTATCTAGGAAGGAAATTCGTATGTATTTATCTGACTATGTGCTTATGTGGAGTGAATGTGCTAATCTCTTTTGTTACCTTCATTAGGATGTCAGGATGTGGACGTGGTAGTGGTAGGCGTGGTAGGCCTGGTAGGCATGAGGTGCCATTATCGAATGATGTTCTGGCGCAAGAGGAAAGAGTTAGTCAGGCCAATGTGGCAGAACTAGTTGGTTAGCAAGCCATGGGTGCCTTAGCCCACAAAATGGCCAGAACATTGTGGGAATCCATGGACATTTTCAGGACTGAGAATCAACTCCAGGCCCAAGTAACTGAGGCAGGGCCATCATTCTTGAAGAGAGAGTTCTTTTGGTCCAATCCCAAAGAGCCTTTAAAAGCAGATGAATGGCTCAAACAAATGGTGAAGACGATTGAAATGCTTGGCATCAAAGACGGTGGTTTGAGAGTGACCTTAGCATCCTTCCAGTTGAAGGGAGATGCTGGTTAATGGTAGAAGTTTGCGAGTGGGTGAATTTGGGTGACTTGGGAGGCTTTCATCGATGCCTTCAAGGACAAGTTTTTGCCTCCCACTATGAAGGAGAAGTTAAAGGATCAGTTTTCTCAGCTCAAGCAGTTGAGCACACCTGTGGCTGAGTTTGAGGTTGCATTTACTAGTTTGTCGATATTTGCACAAGAACTCGTGACGACTGAGGAGCACCGTTGTTTAGAGTTCGAGAAAAGGTTGAGGATCGGGCTCATGTTCAAAGTGGTCAGGTCAATGATTAGAGATTATGGACGTTTTGTGGAGGCAACGACTCATCTTGAGACCATGATACAGACAGAGGAAGAGCGGATAAGAGGCTCTAGGAGAAGTTAGGATATTCAAAGGGACAGTGAGAAGTAGAGGGGTTCTAACCCATAACAGTCCCAGGAAGCCCAGTCGAGGTCCACTTTTCCAATACCGAGTTTGGGTCCTAGAAGAGGTGGTCAGGAAGATTTCACTTATTTTAAGTGTGGTCAATTGGGCCACAAGTCTCCAGCTTGCCCGCAGAGAGGAGGAGGACAGCGATCTGCATCATTTTTAGCTCGTTCTCAGAGCCAGAGTTAGGGGAGCTGCTCACTTGTTATCAGTGTAAGCAAGCAGGGCACATGAAGAGGTTTTACCCTCAGTCAGGCAACATACCTGATGCTTCTGGTTCGAGGCAGACACCGAGTCACCAACCTATACAGTCAGCTCAGGTCTCGATGGCCGATCAAGAAATCTCTTCGGCTCAGTCAATACATCAGACTTATGCTCTGAGGGGTGAGCAGGTAGAGTAGAGACTTTCAGGGTGTGTGTATGCTGTTACCATGCTAGACCTAGTATCAGCGCCTTCGGTAGTGAGAGGTACTTTCTTGTTATGCAATTCTATTGTTAATATGTTGATTGATACATATGCATCTCATTCATTTATTTCGTCTGCATTTACACCAGCTTTGGGGTTATAAAATAAAGAGCGAATTACACTAATAGTTTCTATAGTTTAAGGCTTGTACCACTTTGTTTCTTGTATTTTCAATTGTAACACATGTAATCCTAAATTTTGAATCTTATTCCAAATAAGGATAATTGAAAATACTATTGCTCAATTTCAAGGGCAAAGTTGTCAATTTGATAAAATAAAAACTAATTTGACAAAATTAAATGTCAAAAAAATATTTTTAAATTTTTAAAAATTATTTCTACACACCAAAGATAAAATTATATAAAATTAATAAATCATTTACATATTTATTTTTTTTATCAAATTAATTTGTATTATGTGTTTGAATGATGATCATGTAATGGGTGGTTACTAGACTTTTAATGTATAGTCGATATATTTAGGGGTTATTTGGGGTGTCCTAAATAAGTTCACTTTTTGACTTTTTGGACTAAAAAATTGAGGAAAAAAATATGATTGTTTGGGATAACTTTTTGACTTTTTATAAAAAAAATATGTATTAAAAAATTATATAAATTAGTGTATAGGAGAAGATTGGAGGGAATAAGCTACACCATAGGTTGAATTGAGGGACAGCGTTGGCAGTATAGAAGCTGGGGAGATGATTCCCTGCGTTTTGGGCATTAAATTAGAGGTGCTGTCCGGCCCATGGGGCCCACCACGGGTCCCGTTTTGCTAATCAAAACCGTTCAATATGTAGAAATCGTCGAGTACTATATTGTTGTAAAAAATCACATTGATTAGATATCGATAGCTATTTGATCGGATTAGTTTGTTTTCAACCGTTAACTATAATACCATCCATTTTATAAATTTTAACTGATGTGATCATATAGTTACAGCTATCTAATCAGTGTGATTTTTTACATGCATATAGTACTCGACGGGTTCTACACATTCTACCGTTCAGATTATTAAAAAGAGACCCGTGATAGGTTCCCATGAGGCGAATAGCACCATACTATTTGTATCCCAAAATAAGTGTAATTTTTCCCAAATGTCAGCTCCACTGCTTTGCCGCAGAGTTGTTTGAAAAGTGATAATGTGTAAAATTAATTTTTTAATATTTTTTTTTTGAGTGAATAGTGATAATTTTTTAATTTTTGGATTAATTTTTTGGATTTTTTGTGGGTACCCAAACCAGGCCTTAATATATGAAATGTTTTTAATTTTAGATTTTTTGATTTAATGGATTGGTTTAATAATTATATTAAAGTTGTCGCCATATTGACTTTTAAAAAAATAGAAACTAATTTAATGAAAATAAAAACAATCACCTATTACATAATCATCATTCAAACATATAATAAAAATTAATTTGGTAAAAAAATAATAAATAAATGAATGTGCAAACGATTTATCAATTTTACATAATTTTATCATTAGTGGGTAGAAATAATTTTTAAAAATTTAAAAATATTTTTTGACATTTATTTTTATCAAATTAATTTATATTTTATCAAATTGACAATTTTGTCCTTGAAATTGAGTAATGATATATTTAATTGTCCTTATTTAGAATAACATTTAAAATTCAAGATCAAATGTGACAGAATTAAAAAGTCAAAAATTAAAGTAATATAAACCCTAAATTATAGAAACCTTTAATATAATTCGTTCTAAAATAAACTACGGTATAAGTAGTTACGTTTTGTTTTATAAAATCAACTATAAATATGAGTCCATTTTATAAAACCAAAAAGGTTAGTTTGTGTGACTGTCAATGTCCAATTAAGGGGTTTGGAGATACTGTTGTGCATTCCGCACAACAGTTCCCTCTATGCGCCAAAAACAAAAACAATTAGTACAATTAGTTTGTGCCTGTCAATGTCCAATTAAGGGGTTTGGGGATAATGCTACACATTCCCCGCAACAATTACTTCTATACACCAAAACGTTGTCATTTTAATATACAAGATACAAAATTGGTATTAAAATTCGTAGGCGAGAAAAAAAAAAATATAAAATTTAAATTAAATATAAATTTTTTGTAATAAATAATTTCATGTTAAATAAAAAATTAATATTAAGATACCAATAATATAGACAAAAAATATATAATATAAAAGAAAATTAATTTGATCAGTGTTATGTACATAATTAAGCATATTCTGTTTTATTTATTTGTATAACAAGATAATTTTTTTAAATATTATAATAATTAAATTATATACAAAATAAATTTGATAACGATAAAACTGAATACACAATGAAAAATATATAGAAAATAAGTATTTTTCAAATAAAGTTCATCTAAAATTGGTTATTATATTTTTAGTTAATTGTAATTTTTTTTGACATGACACGTTTACACGACATGAACTAGACATAGATAAAAAATGACACGGTAGGATAACACGCAATAATAAAAATATAAAAATATAACACAAAAGTATAAATTAAATAAATATATATAATAATTTTAAATTCTAACACAAAAAAGAAACATTTATTTGATAATTTTAACCTTTTGTGCTAATTATAACACAAACTGGATACGAATCGAAAATGACATGACACGATAACACGAAATAATAAACATATAAAAATATAACACAAAAATATAAATCAAATAAATATATATAGTAATTTTAAATTATAACACAAAAAAGAAACATTCATCTGATAACTTTAACCTTTCGTGCTACAAAAATATAGCTTAAATAAATATATATAATAAATTTACATGATATTAAATTATAGGTTTGAGCCCTAAACAGAAGTAAAGGAATTCACAGAAAAAAAGTAAAAACCCACAGCTTTATATATAATATATATTTTTTCTTGCTTTAAAAAAACATATAAAAAAAATACACCAAGAAGCAAATAGTGAAAGAAATAAGACTTACGAGGAAGAGAGACACTCTGTCTACATTCGAATGAGAAATTTAAAAATCGAACAATACAGATCTTCGAGAGAGAGAGAGAGAGGAAGAAGAGTTTGGGCGGTGGTAGAGGGAGTGAGAGAGATAATCCCATAATTTGTATAGGTTTCTAATTGTATAAAATGATACAGTGAAGATTTTCAAAATATAATTGGTGAGTTGTGATTGTATAAAATGATATAAGGAAGATTTTCACGGTATAATCTGCATAGATTTTATGCAACACATAAATTGGGTTTTTGAGTTTGTCTGAATTTGTGAAAAGAGAGAAGTATTGTGTAATTGAAATTGAGATTTGTGTAGGTTGTTCAAAAGAGATAAAAACCTATAAAAAATAAAAAACAATATAAATAAAAAAGAGGCTAATGTAGCCCTCTTAGAAAAAAGTAAACCCTTATAATGTACCAACTAAGTATGAAAAAAATATTACTTTTAATGATATTTATATATATGATGTACTGGTTTAATAAGGTAATAAGTAAAATAGATATCTTCATAAAAAAGAACTTGCAGCAAAGTGGTTTATAATTTTCTTTCACTTCACAAGGTATGCGGTTCAAGTCCTCTGAACCGCAAATTTTTTAATACCGATGTTTTGCATCTTTGAAATCAATTTTTTAATTCTGATTTAGCATCTTTGACATCAAAACGATGCTGTTTTGGTGCGTAGCAGTAACTGGTGCGCATTCTATGCAACAATATTCCTTAACTCCCAATTAAGCTAATTTTTTGTACAATGTTTTTCTTTACGAAGTTTACAAGGTGAACGATTCGAATCACTGTTGTAACAAAGTGAAGTCTTAATAGATACTGGAATTCAATTTTCTTCACACTGAAAATGTGTGTGAGCAATATACACTTTGTGATTGTTAAAAAATAATATAACTTATGCATTTTAGATATGGAGTTCACTATTTTAGATCAATCATAAATTGTGTATTATTATGTGAACAAATTCATTTTTGGGAAAGTGCTCCTTTCTTTTGAAGCCTGGCTTTTTTTGGCCTTTTTTTATCTGATATATTGTGAAGCTAGAGGCCTTGGCTTTTAAGCAATTTGTCCTTAAACACTTGTATTGAGTTATATTATATTTCTTTTCTTTTTGATAATAAAACACTCACTTACCCAAATTAAAAAATATATATACATATAGTTAAGCAATGGATTGCATGTTTGAAGAATCTAAGAAGTATAGGTTACCTGCAGTTGATCACCAAGGTTAATCACAAAAGCATTAGGGTAGGGTTTGACAGCCATCCACTTGCCATCCTTGAGGACTTGAAGCCCTGCAACTTCAAGGTCTTGCAGTAGTATTGTTAGTGCATTTGGGTCTGTATGCCCTGGCAATCCATATGTCAACTCTGGTTCTGGGCATGGTGGGTAATAGTTCACTGCCATGTGTTGTCCTTGCTCTCCCAACGCCTTCTTTATGTGTTCTTTGTCAAGCCCTAGGCTCTCTGCTATTGCTTCTTGTAATCTGAACCCTAGGTCCCTAACTTGTGAGCAGTAATTGCTGACAATATCCCTATTATCAGTGTGACACAAAATCACATTAGATTAATTCTAATTAAGGAAATTGATATATATATATATATATATATATAGAGAGAGAGAGAGAGAGAGAGAGAGAGAGAGAGAGAGAGATTGGAAAGAGTTAAAATGCCTAAATAAGCACAAAATAACAAAATAGGCTAATTTAGTCAATAAAATAAAATAAAATATCACATTTCAAATCATAATCATGTCATTTTTTCTCTCACAACCATCACATCCAAGCCAAAAATTCTTTTTAAACGGAACTAATTTAATCAAGTTAAATTAGCAAAAAAACAAAAAAAACCAAGCTAATTAGCTCTTCCCCAACAAAGGCATAATGATCTAGGCAAACTTGAATCTCTAGTTTAATAATAAATTAAAAAAAAAATCTCTAGTTTAATAATAAATTAAAAAAAAAAAAAACTGTAACTATTAACTTTTAATTACAAAATTGTCATTGCGGCCTTTTTACAAATGTTGATGATTATCGATTTTGTCCACACTAATAGTTCACCGCAAATTAAGAAAACACTTGTCAATTTCACATAAAATTTTTAGTTTTTGAGGGTGAAAATATATTTTTGATATTTATTTCCGTCAAATTAGGTTTTGTTTTTTTTTTCCCCCTTCAAACCAAACAGACCAATATTACTTCGCTTTCATTCCCTACTATCCAAACATAGGCCTATGTCTGTGAGAGACGACAACAATAACTGGGCCTAAGTGCAATTCAATCAAACAATCTACATCTGTATAGGCCCAAATTTAAATGGGCTAGTATGAGCCCAAAGGATAACTGGGCCTAAGTGCAGTTCAATTAAACAATCTCCACATGTTTAGGCCCAACTTTAAATAGGCTAGTATGAGCCCAGATGATAACTGGGCCTAAGTTTTATTCAATCAAACCTTCCCCACCCTGTTTAGGCCCAACTTAAAGCCCTGGACAGATTGCTCAGCACCACAGAATATTCAGCAATTTCATAAGGAAAAAGTGAAAAAATTAGTTCATATTTTTTTACTTTACCCTTCCCATTTCTTTTACTCCACAAACCTCTATAGAAATTTATAATTTAAATACAACTTTAAGGGTAAATAAAGTTCAACACCAACTGTAATAATCTCTTGCCTTACCAAATAATTACTTACGTTGTGTTTGGTTAAAAGATTTGGGAAGAGATTTGGAAAGAAAAAGAGAAAAGAGAGGTGAAATGAGAATAAAATATACCTATATTTCATCTAGTTTCACACACCTTTTCGCTTTTCATTTTCAAATCCCTCTTTAAATTTCTCAACCAAACACAACATTAGTATATTGAGAATCAATCAAAGTGAATTTGAGACAACTCTTGCAAACAACAAACAAATTATTATAATTAAGAAATTCTCTCTATAGCCAAGGGTTGGAAGCTCTATTTTATTCTTTTTTACTGTGTACTATTGACATTATTGCAAAATTATTTGAAATTTCTCATTTAAATAATGAATTATTGGTCCTAGTTTTCAATATTTTTATTTGGTCACAGGGCCCATGACAATGAAGAAATGCTTTTCATAATAAAAATATTTTATAAACTCAAAGTGTTTTTCTTGTGGTGACGATGGTGCTTACGGTAGTGGGTTGAAATTAGGATACGATGATGACATCTATAATAGTGGTTTTGAGGTTATTACTTCATAAATTAAAAAACATACCACGAATGAAAATAATACGTCATATATTATGTTAGGCGTACGCAGCGTATCTTCTTCAATAAAAAAATGTAATTAATTTTAATGTGTCACACTCTGAATATGTATAATATTTAATTCAAATTACTTGAATGTCAACCTCTACCCAAAAAATAAGTAAATGATTACATATAATATTCATAATCAAATACAATACGGGGATGGACTCTTTATAGTTGGCATCTAAATGAAGAGGTGCTATTGGGCTCACTGAGCCTATATCATGATACATCTTAGTGATTTAAATTCTTTATCTTGTAAACATAATAAAATTTTTATACAAAAAAATTAAAATGATTTGATATCAATAGTCAAACCAAAACAAACCAAACCAAGCCTAGCATTAAGTTCCATCAAATGGGATCGGTCATATAATAAAAAATATATGTATATATTTTAAATAGACGATCTAGTTTTAAAATTAAAATTTGCCATTCATTTTATTAAAATAAATATAGTATGATCATGCAACAATTAATATCTAATTAATTTAAATTTTTTGTATGGATGATCAACTCATTAAACCCTACAAGATCAACAATTCAAATCATCAAAGTAGATCACAAAATGTGCGCACCAAATCCAAGAACACCTATTCAATTTATAGCCAGAGTAAGCTCCACCATGAGTACCATATGACTTTTCTCACAGGCCACATCATTGGCAAAAAGTATTAGAAGAAATTACATAAAAACTGACTCATGCATGGATAGACCATATAACTCTTGTGTTTTTGTTTTAGTTTTTTTTCTCTTCTGTTTTTTCATGTATATAGAAACACAAACAATGAAAACGTATTATTTTATTTTCTTACATACACCTTTACCTCTGATCATTGACACTTTGGATAAATTTCATAGAAACCCTTGTTTTTTAGTAATGGAAGTGAAGTCAAGTATGAGATAAACTGTTTGCGATGAGAAATGCAAGAGTAAAAAGAATCCATCATGTTGATTGTGAAATTTGAGTGTGCTTGTAGTATCTATTATTTGAGAGAAGAGAAATGATAATTTGATCAATTGTTTTCAAAGTTCCGTTGATTGCTCAATGGAAAGTGATGGAATAGAACCACCCATAGTTTTCTATTTTATTTTTTGTGCAAGACAATTTTTAGAAATTCAATAATTTAAAAAATGACTTGTGTTTTCAAAAATATTTGAGAAATTTGTTTATTACAAAAAAATCTCATGTAATTACTCCTCCTCTTTTTTTTGGTAAATTATAAATACTCCCTTAAATTTGCTAAAATACGATTTATCCCATGTAGTTTGGAAAATAACATCTTGCCTCTTGAAATTTATAATTTCATAACAGTTGACTCATTTTATTAATAAATCATCAAGTAAATCAACGATTTTTAATGATGTCAAAATTTTATTTTTAATAAAATCATCAAGTCAATTAACAATTTTTAATGATGTCAAAAATTTATTTCAATTAATAATTTAAGTAATTTTATCATTATCTAAAAAAATAGTTAAGAATTTCATTTGTTTTTCAATTAATTCTGTTAAATAAAAAATTCTGATAAAAAGATATTTATAATTTTTAAAACTATAAAAGACAATTTATATTAAGTAAATCTTAAGAAATGTATTTATAATTTATTTTTTTTATATTATAATTTCATAAATTGAATTTGACATGAATAAATTGACATAAAATCCCCATAAATAAATAAATTGAATTTGACGTCAATCACGTCGATAGTATTCGTGTGCACCTCAGTACAAATATCGATACATAAAGTCTGTTTTTAAATAGCTAAATGGATGACGCAGTCCTTAGTTTTTCTTGACAAGTTATTATAGCACTAAACCACTTGTGCATGCTTGAGAAGGACCTTGAGCAAGACCGCTGGAGTTTTTAAAAAAAACCATGATCGCTGGAGTTATGTGTTTTAGGTTGGGTTTAGTTTATGAATTTTGATGGGAATTTGGAAAGAAAAAAATATGTATAAAATTAAGTAAAATATAAGTATATTTTGTTCATATTTTATTATTATTTCCTTTTTCTCTCTAAATCTTTCTTTAAATTTTTGAATTAAACACAGCCTTAAGTTACGCGAAGTAACTAAGGTTGTATTTAGTTCAAATATATGAGAAGGAATTTGAAAAGGAAAACATAAAGAAAAAATATCGGTGAAATTTAAATAAAATATACTTACATTTTACCTACATATATTTTTCTTTTTCTTTTTCAAACCCCTCTCTAAATCTTTGAACCAAACACATCCTAAATGGGAAGCGCATAACATTGTGTTTCATAGGGTTTTGTTTTGAGCTCATATTGATAATTCGAATTATTTATATTGTACAATTTTTTGAATAAATCATTTATAAAAAAATAATTAATTAGATATTTATAACCCCATAATAAGATCATATTTGTTTTTTTTTTTAAAAAAAATAAACGATTAACATAATTTTGATAATTTATTTTAAAACAATTAGAACTTAATCATGAGAAAACATGTCCAATTAACTAATTTTTTTTTTATTATAACTAATAGGCTTGACGAACCTGTAATATAAACTGTTCAACTCATCAAATTAATTGAAACACAACTCTATGAAATCTCAAAGCATGCTCCTTAGATTCCAATACAATGAGACTACTGTGAATGTTACCTTTAAGCTAATTATTAAAAAATGAATTACTGAGATTGATATTATATTAAAATTTTTAAATTTAAAAAAAATTAAAATTTTAAATTTAAAGTTCAACTTATCACAAGGATCGAATTTTAAAATATATAAACTTTCCTAATTTTTGTGATGGGTGACTTTTGCCTCATACAGTGGGTGTAATGTTCAAACCTTTGAACTAGTGATTATTTGGTGAGTTCGGAATATTATCCTATATCATTTGTCATTTAATGTGTCAAATTATTTTTTAAAATCTTAATAAAAAGTATCAATTCTTACTATTATAATTAATAATTATTAAACCAAGATACCATGTAAATTTGTCGTAAGATCATGAGATAAATTTTTTTCAATAAAAGATATTTTACCTGGGTTGGGTGGGTGTCTAGCTTATAAAATTTTATTTTTCTAACAAATATTATTGCATTTTCTAGAAGTAGTAAAGCTATGCAACACTGCAAGCTACCGTATTAAAACTATTTCGTGTTACAGATAATGCGATAGTTTGACACGTACCAAATAAATAATGCATCACGTGATTCAGTTTTGCTTACGTCAACGCGTACTAGCCATCTGATGTCAATAATAAAACGGCAAAAGCGTGTAGTTTCGTACAGGTGCATCCCACAGTATCACTACCAATTAGTCAAAGATGGAATTCATGTCAATAATGTAATTCACATCATTTTCATGTACTATAAGAGTTGTCACCACCACTGATATTGCACCCAAATGAACGGCTTGGTCGGCCTTTGATGGTCATAATTGAACCGTTCATTTTGTTTAATAATTAAACAAATTATTTATATAAAAAAATTAAATTAATTAAATATTAAGGCTTATTTAATTAAATTATATATGTCTAAAAATAGTAAATAAATAGTATGATTTTAAAAATAGTATATTCATTTTGCTTCTAAATAAATAAAACCGAATTAAATAACTATCGATATTTAATTATTTTAGCTTTTAGCATAAATTCGGTCATCGAGGTGGGATCCATAAAATAAAATTAGTCGGTCCAATTATTTTTTTCCAGAGAAGTCTGACGTGTCAACGACTATATTTGTTTAATGTGTCTTATCACTTATACATGTTCTATGATTTTTATAACATTATTGTTCATTTATTAAGTAAGCAAAGAATTGTAAATTGAATATGTAGAAGTGTTTGTCAAATATTGATATTGAATTACTAGTTTAAAAAATGTATCAAATCTTAATACTTAATTTCAAAAATTTTGACTAATACATAACCTACATAAAATGATACAATTTTAACACTTAGTTTCAGTTCCAGCCAAAAAAATTTGTGGTTTTAGTAATTATTTATATTGCTGAAAAATGAAAAAAAAAATTAAATAATCCACTCAACTTGTAACTAAATAAAAAAGACCTTTTAACATTTGTCAAAATCATTTTTTTTTTCAAAAAAAAAAAGTTATTATAAAAAAATTTCAAACCCAATTTAATTTTTATATGACCAAGTCTTTTTTTTTTTTTTTTTTGCGTGATATTTTTTTACCCATAGTGACATCATTGGTTTACGTCACTAGATTGCGTCATGGCCAATAACTCAAGAGTGGAGAAAGATATTTGAGTGATGATGGCACATGACCCGCACGGATTTGTAGGTACGACGAAGGGATAATTAGGAATGAAAGTTTGGGTTGGGTTGAGATTATTTTAATTACAAAAAAAATATAATAAAGTTTTTAATAATTATTTTATTTTATTTTTTATAAAAGTTAAAAAAATTAAAAAAATTCATCATAAATGAAATTTTTTAATCTCAGACTACAATGGTTAAAAAGTCAAAAAAATAACTCATATTCCATACGAAGGCTTATCCAGTAATTTCGAATATAAATACGTAATATTTTATAATATTATAATTAATAAAAAAGTTAAATAAATGTTGTATTGTATTAAATGATTGTGAAATATAAAAAAATATATTAAATAATGATTAATTAAAAATACCAACACAAGTATTCTATAATTTTTCCAAAAACATATTCAACATAGTTATGTAAAATATTTCGGTACATCAGAATAAATTATGTACAATATTTGAATATAGCTCAATCTGACTAACTTTTTTTTTTAATTTCAAAAAAATAAAATAAAAATAAATTAGTGAAGAGTAATTTTTAATTAAATATATTTTACATTTATTTTTAATGTTCAAAATTACCCATAAGTCAATTCTCCATGCAATAAATTTTAAAGTATATTTAATAAAAAAAAAAGTAGAATGAAAATAAAATTTTCATAACTTATAAAGTTAATTTTTCATTATAAAATTGTCAATTACCGCCTCCGGTATAAAATTTATAATAACTTGTCGTTTAATAATTAGAAAAATGAGGGTCTTGTTTGTCAACTACACATTCTAATTAAAAAGTTAATATAAGTTATTACGTCACTCTCTCTATTTTTATGTACATATTTTTATAAAAAATTAAAAAATTATTAAAATAACATGTTTTTACACGAGACGAAGTATCGGAAAAAGTCATAACGGACAAGAAGTAACATATAATTGGTCACAACTTGAGTTTCATAGGTGGGATAAAACACCGGTCAAATTTTACTGTTCGATTTTGGAAGTGTTTGATTGTTGAATCTTGAAATCTTGAACCTTTATGATACCATTATTTTTTAAAATTATTACTTTGGAAGTGTTTGATTCTTCAGCCTTGAAATCTTGAACTTCGGACAAAATGATGATACCACTTTTTATTTAAAAACATTTACAGACCGCGTCATAGCCGGCTTTGTTCTATTGAGCTGCCTATTTTTCTCGACAATGCTTTTTTAAATGGTTTTAATTTTAGAAGAATTGGCACTTCTGATACTGTTTTTGTCTCCTTTTATGTCCAAGTAGAATTTTTGTACAATTGTGTTACAAATACAAAATAATTTTACAAAATACAATATAAATGTAAGAGAAACTATAAGTCCTACACTCTATCATGTACAAAACCTACGACTTAGTTTATATTTACATCTCATTCTGTAAAAATTAATATGTACACTTAAATGTACTGATGATTGCAAAACCAATAAAATCAAACTAGCAAAACAAAGAAACAAAATCTACGTCTTAGTTTATATTTATGTCTCGTTTTTGTAAAAATTGATATGTACACTTAAGTGTACTGATGATTGTAAAACCAATAAAAACAAACTAGCAAAACAAAGAAACTAACGCTGCTGAAGATAGGCAGGCCAAAGCACACTCTTGGAAATTATCACATCAAAAAAAATGAAAAATAACAATTTAATGATAGTGTTTACAAAAATAATTATAAATTTATAAAAATATTTGTGATTTTAATTATTAATAGTTATAAAATTTATCACTATAATATATATATATATATATATATATATTAAACTTACAATGAATTATGATTTTCAATAAAACAAAGCATAAAGAGAGATTTCTTTTTATGATTAGTACGGATTGAGTTCTCTCATGTTAACTATATCTCAACATGAGAGAGTGTTTGAGTTTGGTAAAGTTATTTTAGAATTAATTTTGATAATTCAAATTATTCATTTTTTAAAACTTGTTAAATAAAATATTTATATAAAAAATTAAAATAATTAGATATATAATTATATGTTTGAATTAAATTTATACTACTAAATACAGATGACTATTCTTGAAATTAAATTTGTTATCTATTTTTTTTAAATAAATATAATTCAAACATATAAATACTAATACTAAATTAACTTAATAACTTAAGAAAAGTTAAATCCTAATATATTATCAATAAAGCTTGAGGGCTCGAAAATTTCAGGGCTCGATTGGCCCGAAATTGAAAACGACGCTATTATCATTTTTTTTTCCCTCTCCTTAAACAGGGAGAACAGAAAAGAGAGAAGGGAGAAAGAAGAAAGGAGAAGGGAGAAGAGAGAGAGAAGAGGGAGGAAGAGAGAAGAGCAACGGCGTAATGGAGACGACGGGACGACGGAGCAATGGCGTGATGGAGTGATGGCGACGACGGGACGACGGCCTGTGTGTGTGTATACACAGATTTGTGTATACATACAGAGCAATGGCGATGGGCGACGGTGGTGGCTTCTTCCTCCTCTCCTTTCTTTGTTCTTCTTTTTTTTTTTTTATTTTGATTTTGATTTTGGTGATCTGTTCTTCTCAATTTCTCTGCAAATTGGTGATCTATTCTTGAGTATTGGTGATCTGTTCTTCTCTATTTCTTAGATTTGGTGAAAAAACCTATAATTTTTTTTGAGTTTGTTTGTTGAATTTCCGGAGCAGCAGAGCAGAGATGGAGGAAAGAAGAAGAGGGTGAAGGAAGAAGAAAATGGGGGAAAAAAAAAATCTCAAACGACGTCGTTTGAAATTTTGGGGCAGTCGAGCCCCTTAACATTCGGGCTACGTAGCACGTTTGATATATTATATCGATGTAGTACAGTACTACTAACTTTGTTAAAATATATATATATATATATATATATATAAAGTATAGCTCTATTGATGTGTTGATTGATTTAGTCCCCGTTTAGTAAATATTTTGAGGTTAAAAAAAAGTATAAAAAGATAAAATAAATTATATAAATTAATAAAATAAAATGTCACATTCAAATCATAATTGTTATAATTTTTCTCTCACAAAATATAAAAAAGTCCAAAAATAAAAACCAAACGACACTAAAAAGTTAGGCTAAAAAAGTCTCAACACAAAAAAGTTAGTTACTGTAACCAATGCTAAACGAAGCTTTATTGAATGAAATTAAAAAGGAAAGATAAAAACAATTTGAAAAATCATGAAAAAAATTATCACTTTACCTACAAAAAAATTAAAATTTTAGGGACCAAAATTTATGAACAAAATTATTTTTTAGGGAGCAAATATTTTTTTTTGTAAAAAGTGTTGTTATTATATTTTTAGCAACGAAAATTTGACATTAGTGATGAATTATTATCTTTTAGGACCAAATTTTTTGTCTTAAAAAATAAACTTTTTTTAGACCAGATTATTTTGTCCCTAAAAATGTATTTATTAGTGACATTTTTAAAAATTTTGTCACTAAAAACCTTATTTTTTATTTTTCGGGACGACTTTTTAACGACTATCCTCATATCGACAAAAATTAGTCCCTAAATGTCTTTTACAATAAAAATTTCCATTTTAGGAACCAAAAAATTTAATCTCCAAAACTCTTATATAGTATAGTGTTAATTATTAAAGTTAATAAGTTTTACCATTAATTTGTAGTTTTTTTTGAACTTTCCAATGAACTGTAATTTTTCCTTTTACTTATTTGTTTACGTCACCTATATGTTTACATAACATATCTATCTATGTATTTGCTATTTGTGCATATTACTGTCACCATTAACTACTGCCTGCTGGTGACTAACAATCTAGAAATAGTGGGTAAAAACATAATAAAATTATCTTTCAAAATAATAATTTTTCATTTTTATCAAACTATCTTATTAACCATATCATTACAATCAATACAAAACAATGACCTTCTCAACAATTTTTCTTTAAATTTAGGCCACAATTAAATTAAACTTTGAGTGTGCACAGTCGAAATGCTATAATGAAAGTGCAAACCGAATTCATGTTCCATGTTTAAAAAATGCAAATAAAAAAGGTGGGGTCTCAATTAAAAGCACATTTTGACACATTTGGGCGGACCTAATTTGTCCACTACAAAAAGTTTTATTTATTTATTTATTTTACTAATAGGTTGTTTTGAGAAATTAATTAAAAATTAATTTTTTAATTTTTTTTAAAAATAATGTAAAAAATGTATAAGTCAAAATAAATTAAAAATTAAAAAATAACTTTTTACTATCTTTCAAAAAGATGCTATAGCATTGTTACATCTGAATCTGAATTAGCACGTGTGAAAGTAAAGTTACATGTGAAATCTATTAGGATCAAATTCTCCCAACCAAAAAGCTTATATTTATGAGAGAAAAATCACTGTAAACCAGAAAAAGAGGATAGTTGTCTCCAATTCTCACTTCTGTATTCCGTAGATGATATAAGATCATTTTTTTTTCAAAATTTTTTACATAAATAACTCAGTAAATCAATAAATAAATATTTAAAAAAAACACTACAGAAAAAATATTAAAAGTAATCTGAATTCACAAATGATACGTAATCTTTTTTACGGCAAAAGTGCGGCTTACTATTTGTCCTATTATTAGGTGTTAGGTTGAGGATCGAATACGTAAAATTCGTAATTTAATTTGATCCAGTCTAATTTGATAAATTTGGATTAATTTTTGAATTCGTGATTTAATTTTGAATTGAAAAATTATAAATTCATAGTTTACGGATTGATTCTGGATTCAACCTTATAGTTACGGATTAGAATCGATCCAAACAATATACAAATAACTTATGTTTATGTTATATACCCTTTCGTCTAGTATCTTTTTTATTGTTTTGTTTGTTAGTTTTTAGTTTTAATTTATAATGGTCTAAATACTTATGGTAGAAGTAGTTTTCTTATGATTGTTTAAATTCTAAAACTCTATGTTGTTATTATGGAAAGACATGCTACTATTGTGGAATTAATGTGATACTATGTTTATGATTTTATGAAATTAAAATGTTATATATATTTTTTTGTTATTTAATTATATGAATCAATAGTCCTAAACCGATCCAATCAGTATTTAAATGAATTGGTTCGGATTAATTCCGTAATTTAAACCAATTAAATTAATTTTAATTTTTCAAAAATCATAAATGACAGATTAATCTTAATTTTACCTTAATCCGGACTATAATTACCCTCTTAGGAGCCATCCCTATTTTGAAATTGTCTTTCTTTTTAATTTTTTATTATGTCCCTTTTATGTCGAGAAAAAAATAAAAATTGAATAAATTAATTGTAAATATGTGAGAGAGAGAGAGAGAGAGAGAGAGAGAGAGAGAGAGAGAGGTGTTACTTGAAGGAAGGGGGATTGGAAGGCCACTCAGGCACATACTGATCAAGAGGATAACAATGGAGTCTGAGATAGTCTCTCCAATTGTGAACCTTTTCCTTCTTCACATTAAAACTCGTTGATAGTCTCATCGTCTTCGACGGGTCGTCCGAGTAGAGCTTCATCTTCTCCTCCACTGATAAATTGAAAAACTCATTCGAGACTTGTAGCATTTTCTCCACTACTTCCATTGATACTCCATGATTTATCACCTACAACAATTAGAGTTTAGGCTTAAGAATTGTCATTGTTGCGTTCGATCTCATCTCGTTCACTCGATTCAGTAAACTCTCAATCAATAGGTCCAAAGGATCTTATCGACGTCTCCACCATTTTATAAAAAAAGAAAAGAAAAAAACAAGTACAATATATATGTATATGTAATTAAAAACCAATTCACTAAATTTTGAGAGGGTATTTTGATGTGTAAAGTCCTAAATTTGAGTATATGAAGAGATATCGATTTGTGCAATAATTAAATTATTAATTCACTAATATATACTTTATAAAAAATAAAAAAAAAAAGAAGAAGAAAGAAAAGAAAAGAAAATGTCTAATAACATATAAATCGATTATAAAATCAGACTTTATTTATATAAAATTTTTCTCTTTTGTAGGTGACACGTCTATAGAAAATGATTGTCTAATTCTATAATTAATTTTTATATGAGTTAAATAACTTAAAACAAAAGGGGATGAATAAAAACCTGGAAAAATCCATAGAATCGACAAGCCTGGCCTATTTGGTGGACTATTAAGCTTCTATCTTCACAACCCAAGTCAATTATCGGAACGTTTTGGCAGTCTTCCACTTCGGACAGTTTCGGCCTCTCTGACTCCGGCCTGACATAACTTTCAGGCAAGCTCGTGTACCTGATTCCAGTGGAGATGACCTTTGTATCCATGGATTCCGGCAGATCACCAGAGAGAAAAGATTGGGCTATGAGCTTATGCGGTATGTAACCTGTTAATGAAGCTGATCACTCAACTTGCAAGTTGTGTTCAAGATGCCCAAATATATATAGAAAAATCACAGGCACATAGAATTCTATTATAAAATTAGACACAATCCTCTCAAATAATTAGACCTATTCATGTGTAGGTCTTGAATTATATATATATATATATATATATATATTAACGAATCACGTATACAATACATGTGTAATTTAAAAATATATATATATATATAATAATATAAAAATAATGATAAAAAAAATACATGTGTGGGGATATATTTTCTGAGTACCAATACGTGGTTAAGGTGACGCCGACGTGTAAGCCGAGGTGCCACGTGTCCTAGTTGTGACTCCGACGTGATCTTGGCTAGGCCAAAGTTATCTCCGAAAATATCAGAATTCAGGATAAACTGATAAGGGACAAGAGTCCTAGAATGAGGAAGGAACTCAGCCTGGATAAGAATAAAGCTTTTAGGGAGTTTATCTTTATCTATTGGAGAGTCCAGGATAAGCACTGAGCTGAAGTCCATTGAAGTTAGGCTTCTATTGAGACTAGGATTGAGTTGGCTATAAAAGAGAGGCACCCTCAATGGGTCGAAGGTATGCAATTTATATTCTGAATAGTGAGTTAAGCACTATTGATTATCTTTGAGAGATATTTTACTGACTTGATCGTCGGAGTGCTCCCGGGTGGACTAGCCACCGCTGGAATCTCTTCTTTCTGTTACAGGTCATTTAGGCGCCATCTATTCTGCCAGTGCTCTCCAGTTGAATACTAGTTTGACAGTGTGGTCGGAAATTGACACACACAATTTGACGCCTTCTGTGGGAAAGAAATGAGAATAGATGGCCAGCGACGAACAGAAGGATAAGGTTGGGAACGAAACTCCTGCTGGGAACGGTAAACACGTTGACCCTAACATGGAGGAAGATGGTTGCAACGAGAAGACTCAGGACCAGAACCACGGCAAGAAAGACGTCGGCCAAGAGGGCGACGTACCAAAGAAATCGGATCGGAGCGGGTATTACAACGAGGACAACCTCCAGGTATGGAAAGATAGATGCTTCTGGAGGGACAAAGAGGTGAAAGAGATGGCGAACAAATTGGCAGACCTGCAATCGGTCGTCAATTTCATGATGCAAAACAACGTCATGCAGCCACCGTTCCCGCTGCAGGACACGCCGATTCCAGCGGCCAATGCCTAGAAGGGAGGACAAAAAACTATCCCTGTAGCCCCCCAGCACACCAGGAGCGAAAAACACTCTCACCGGCTTTCAAGGGAGGTCGGGCTAGGAGAGTCGAGGAGGGAAGAATCTCGAAGGACACATCGCACCAAGGAAGCAAACGCCAGAGAACATCGGCATATTCAAAGGCAGGAGCTGCGCTTCGACACAACTAATGGAGAAAGGTCGAAAAGGGCTCACAATGATGTTGAGAGTAGTGCACCGAAAAGACTGAAGTCAGGAGATAGCCGAGCTCCTGGGCGGACCAAAGAGGACTTGAGAGATTACCTCAAGAGGAAGCAACAAAATACTGAGATAACTTCCCCTGTTAAGCCGAGAACACCATGCTCGGTGGAGTTGGACAAATTTGAGGCTCCGAAAAGATTCAGTATGCCGAGGTTCCAGATATACGATGGTTAGTCGGACACCAACTTTCACGTCGGATTATACCTAAACTCGATGGCATTGTACACTGGGAATGAGCCGTTGCTCTGTAAAGTGTTCCCCTCATCCTTCGGAGAGATTACATCGGATTGGTTTCACAAATTGCCGAAAGGAAGTGTGAAGACCTGGCCGAGATGTTCGTGGCCAGGTTCGTGACAAACAAATTATAGCCCTTGAGGGTAGACGCCCTGATGGCTCTGAAGATTGGCGAGGACGAAAGCCTGAGGGCCTACGCCAAGAGGTATTACGAGGTATTCAACCGAATACCAGAATGCAACCAAGAAGTGGCCGTCGTATCATTTAAAAATGGCCTGAAAGATGGTTGCCTACTCCGAAAATCAATCACTAGCAAAGACATTGCCAAAAAGTATAGAGGAGCTCATGGCCAGAATTGAGAAATATGCCAGAGCCGAGAAGGACACGCCAGGAACCAAGGCGACAAAGCAAGAGAAAGGAAACGGCTCGCCGAAGCGAGGTCGAGGTAACAATGGATCCAACAAGCAAGAGATAGGACTGAGGGCTGCATAGGCAGTCACAACTATGTTCCGAATCCCAATTCAGAAAGTCCTGGATAAAATCCGAACCCAACCCTATTTCAGACCACCAGCAAGGGTACCAGGAGAGTTTATGGGAAGAAACCTTGGTAAGCATTGTGCTTACCATAACGAAGATGGGCATATGACTCAGGGTTGTCGAGCCCTGAAGGCACACTTGGAAGACCTAGTAAGGCAAGGCCATTTGAGGGACCTTGTAGATAAGGCCAGGACAAGGGAAGAGTAGGCAATACTGCCTCAGGCACCAGCAGCTCCGCCTCCCCTAGCACAACAACCATAGGTAGGAGGACCTCGGGTAATTAATGTAATTCACTCGAAGGTCAACGAAAACGAAATACGGGGAGAAACCCAGAAGGTAAAGCACTTGCAGCATGGGTACCAGGTCTAGAAGAAGAGACCTCGAACCGAGGAGTGCCAGGGACCAGTAGTGTCCTTTACTGAAGCCGACCTGGAGATGGTCCAACATCCGCATAACGATGCCTTGGTAGTATCCCTCCAGGTTGGAGAGTGCCAAGTGAAGTGCATCCTAATTGACCAAGGCAGCTCTTGTGACATCATGTATGTCAGGTGTTACAAGGAGCTTGGCCTTCACCCAGACGATATAGAGCAATCCAATGGCCCAATGATCGGGTTCAATAGAACGTCGACGTGGCCACTGGGAGCACCAAGCTTGGAGGTGCAGGCTGGCACCAGAAAAATAAAGACAGAGTTCACCATAATCGACACACCCTCCCCTTACAATGCTATCCTGGGAAGGCCATGGTTGCATGTAATGGGGGTTGTTCCCTCAACATTGCACCAACTATTGCGGTTCCCAACAAAGCATGGGATAGAGGAGGTCAGAGGAGATCAGCTGCAGGCAAAGAACTGCTTCATGGCAGCAATGAAATCCACCTGCAGCATACGAGAACTAGAAAGGGCAAAGATCGAAGACAAGGACGTGGAGGTCTTAGATGACGTCGGCAAGGAGCCAGCCGAGAAGAGTGAAGAAGCACTGAAGGAAATTCTCGTCCAAGAGGGGGATAAAGAATGCTTTTTCCTTCTCGGCTCGGGCTTAGCCGAAGAAGAGGAAAAAGAGTTAGAGGCTTTCTTGAGAGCAAATATTGAGGTGTTTGCCTGGACGCCTTATGAAATGCCTAGCATTGACCCCGAGGTCACTTGCCATAAACTGAATGTAGACAGGTCGGCCAAACCTGTAATCCAACGAGCAAGAAGACCGACATTGATGCACGTTGAAGCAATGGAAGAGGAAGTAGACAGACTTCTAGAGGCCAGAGCCATTTGAGAGGTAAATTACCCGACATGGCTATCGAACACAGCGCTGGTAAAGAAAAAGAATGGTAAATGGAGGGTCTGCGTGGACATTACCAGCCTAAACAAGGCCTGTCCCAAAGACAGTTTTCCTCTACCCAAGATTGACCAACTGGTGGATGCCACTTCAAGGCATAGAAGGATGAGCTTCCTAGATGCCTATAGGGGGTACCATCAGATAGTCATGTACCCCCAAATGAGGAAAAGATTGCGTTTATCACCCCAAAAGGGCTGTATTGCTATAGAGTGATGCCTTTTGGGTTGAAAAACGCAGGAGCAACTTACCGGAGATTGGTAACCAAGATGTTCAGACACCTGATTGGCCGAACAGTGGAAGTTTACATCGACGACATGGTCGTAAAAACCAAGGAACCTAAAGGTCATCTGGCCGACCTAAAAGCAATCTTTGATATCCTTAAAACATATCGTCTCCGACTCAATGTATCAAAGTGTGCATTTGGAGTTGGATCTGGTAAGTTCTTGGGATACTTGGTGACCAAAAGGGGCATTGAGGCTAGCCCAGATCAGATCAAAGCCATCCTAGAGCTGAAGAGCCCGACGTCTGCAAAACAGGTGCAGATGTTGACTGGAAGGGCTGCAGCCCTGAATAGGTTCATAAGCAGAAGCTCAGACAAGTGCAAACCTTTCTTCAGCTTAATGAAGAAAGCCACAGACTTCTTATGGACGGAGGAGTGCGAAGCCGCCTTGGCTGACTTGAAGAGGTATTTGACCACAGCTCCAGTTCTTTCAAATCCAGAACCTGGAGAGGAGCTGTTCCTATACTTGGCAGTTTCGGAACATGTGGTAAGTGCAGTGGTAATACGAGAAGGAAAATGGGAACAAAGGGCTGTTTACTATATAAGTAAAACCCTGGCTGATGCAGAAACCAGGTATTTACCCCTAGAGAAGTTGGCGCTAGCTTTAGTAATGGCTTCAAAGAAGCTGAACCATTACTTTCAAGCCCACAAAATTGTGGTGCTAATTGAACACCCTTTGAAGTCCCTATTGCAGTAGGGAGATTTGACAGGCAGAATAGCCAGATGGGCAGTAGCCTTGGGCTAGTACGACTTGGAGTTCAAACCTATAACAACAATCAAAGGCCAAGTCTTGGCCGACTTCGTGGCCGAGTTCACCCCAGAATCCATCGTACATCGGGCTCCGTGGAGCCGAGGTGAACGATGCCCAAACGAGCAAAGAGAAAACCAGCCCAAGGCAACAGAACAGAGGAATGGTGAAAATCTCAGACCTTACAGCATTTATATCGGCGACTCCTTTCGACTATTTGTTGATGGGAGTTCAAACCGATAAGAAGCGGGGGCAGGAGTAGTACTGGTATCTCCAGATGGACAGATACTAGAGCAGTCCATTCGTTTAGGGTTCAAGGCCTCAAACAATGAAGTAGAGTATGAAGCACTGATTATAGGACTGAAACTGGCAGTAGCAGTAGAAGCAGATGAGGTGATAGTCTTCAGTGACTCTTAACTTATAGTCAACCAGACAACAGGCGAGTTCGCAGCCCGAGACGAAAGGATATCAGCCTATGTAAAGGAGGTTGGCCGATTGGTGGTAATGTTCCAGAATTGCCGACTACAGCAGATTAGCTGAGATGATAACAGCCGCGCTGATGCCCTGGCCAACCTGGCTAGTGCAATACAACTTGAAAAGGCAAGGACAATAATGATTGACTACTTGTCGGGCCCGAGCATCGCACCACTGACCACAGAGCGTGAAGCAATGTGTGTGGACATGGGACCAAGCTGGATGGATGCAATAATAGCATTCCTGAAAGAAGGAAAACTGCCAGATGATCACGAGGAGGCACACAAGATCAGATTGAGGTCGGCAAGATTCAGTCTGACAGCAGAAGAACATCTCTACAGAAGATCCTTCACTGGACCCCTTTTGAGGTATGTACATCCTTCACAAGTCAAAGATTTTCTGTACGAAATACATGAAGGAATATGCGGAAGCCACGCTGGGGGCAGATCACTTGCTCATAGGGCCATTACCTAAGGGTATTGGTGGCCCTACATGTAGAAGGATACAGAAGCCTATGTCAAGAGGTGTGAAAAATATCAAAGGTTTGCACCACTGATACACCAACCAGCAGCAGACCTAAACCAAGTATCCAGTCCCTGGCCGTTTGCCCAGTGGGGCATGGATCTTGTTGGAAAACTGCCCCAAGCAACTGGGCAAAGGAAGTACCTATTGGTGGCAACAGATTACTTCACCAAGTGGATAGAAGCTGAACCCCTTGCCAAGATTCGAGATGTGGATGTGATGAGCTTCATATGGAAGAACATCGTCACCCGGTTTAGGATCCCAAGAGCAATAGTTGCAGACAATGGAACACAATTTGACAGTAAGCTAATCAAGAGCTTCTGTGCAAAATTCAAAATCAAGAATTATTTTTCCATCCCAAGTTTTCCTCAAAGCAATGGACAAGCAGAAGCATCCAACAAAGTCATCTTGGATGGGATTAAGAAGAGGTTGCAAGCAGCAAAAGAAAAGTGGGTGGATGAACTGCCAAATATACTCTGGGCATATCAGACTACGCCGAGAAGATCAACTGGGGAATCCCCATTTGCCATGGCTTATGGCACAGAAGCAGTCATTCCTCTAGAAGTCGGCATCCCAGGGATCAGAACCCAGGGAGTAGAGAATGAGACTAATGATGTATTATTAGCCCGAGATCTGGATCTGCTAGAAGAAAGAAAGGAGAAAGCTATAATTCAGCTGGCAGCATACCAACAGCAGCTTGCCAAGGCTTATAATAAGAAGGTCAACCCAAGGGAGTTTCAAGTCGGTGACCTCGTCTTAAGAAAAATCGTCGGCAACAAGAAGGATTCCAGAGAAGGCAAGCTTGACTCAAATTGGGAGGGACCCTATAGAATCATCTCGGTACTGGGCAATGGGATATATCGGCTTGAAGATAATGAAGGCAAAGAATTGCCAAGACCCTGGAATACTTACAATCTGAAATTTTTCTATCATTAGACTTTCTTGTTCTTTGTTATTTGCCGTAGTAATAAATAAAGTTTTAGCTTGATTTTTCTAGACTTATGATTGATAAGATAATTGACGATGTTTTTGAAATACATAATGAGAACCCAAGTGGAACTTAAGGTCACATTAGGGGGCAGAGAGCTAGAAAATGGTTCTTTGAAAGGGAAAATTTACAAATTAGTTTAACGCTTATTGAAACTTAAATTTACAAGTTGAAGTTAAACTAAGGTCATGTTTAACACTTGTTGAAATTTATGAAAAATTTACAAGTTAAAGTTAAACCGAGGTTATGTTTAGCACTTGTTGAAATTTAAGTTTACAAGTTAAAGTTAAACCAAGATCATGTTTAACACTTGTTGAAATTTGAGAAAAATTTACAAGTTGAAGTTAAACCAGGATCATGTTTAACACTTGTTGAAATATGAAAAAAATTTACAAGTTGAAGTTAAACCAAGGTTATGTTTAACACTTGTTAAAATTCGAGAAAAATTTACAAGTTGAAGTTAAACTGAGGTTATGCTTAACACTTGTTGAAATTTGTGAAAAATTTACAAGTTGAAGTTAAATCAGGATCATGTTTAACACTTGTTGAAATTTGAGAAAAATTTACAAGTTGAAGTTAAACTGAGAGCATGTTTAACACTTGTTGAAACTTGAGTTTACAAGTTGGAGTTAAACTAAGAACATGTTTAATACTTGTTGAAATTTGTGAACAAATTTACAAGTTGAA
Source organism: Camellia sinensis (assembly GCF_055761805.1). Classification (NCBI taxonomy): domain Eukaryota; kingdom Viridiplantae; phylum Streptophyta; class Magnoliopsida; order Ericales; family Theaceae; genus Camellia; species Camellia sinensis. The sequence goes on from NC_138968.1 coordinate 9,763,063, forward strand.
GTTGAACTGAACACTTGTTGAAATTTATAAAAAAATGTTACAAGTTAAGGCCAAGGTTATATTAAAATAAGTACTTATGTACTTGCCTATATAAACCGTTGGTGGGTATAACCGAGGTATTTCACACCAAGAAGATTACATAGTTAAGGTGTACATTGAAGATATGCAAAATATTCTAAGAATGAGAGTCATACAAGAGCAGTAAAGGGAAGACAAACATACAAGCCTTCAAAGGAAGAAGTGGTATTTACATTCAAAAAATGTAATGTCGACCACATAAAGAGCTTACATTGTTTCAAAGAAAAAAGTACAGAAAAAAGGAGACAAACATCAAACTAAGATTCTTCGGCACTGCTGGCTGGTTGGGTTTGGAGTTTGAAAGACTGCTGAGAAGACATCTCGGCAGCCTTCTCAGCCGCAAGCTCAGCATCTATTTCTCAAAGGGTTTGGTCAAGGCACTTGTCGGCAATAGGCGAGTCCGACGTTGTCTTCTCAGGAACAGTGTCTTTGGAGACCTCACCCTCCTCGTCCTGAGTCAAGTCTAGGACTTGCTCATTTGGAGTAGGGGGCATGGCCCCAGCAGCATCCTTCTTCTTCCTCACCAAAGCTTCATCCTCAGACTTAGAATCATCTTCAGATTGGCTTGGTGTGGGGGGGAAAAAAAAGGGAAGGACATCGGCATTCCTGAGGGGGGAGTCCTCAAGGACATCAAGCTTTTTGAGGGCAGCCATCCAACCAAGGGTGAAACCCTTGTTGCATGTCTGCCTCACTTGCTTTTTGTAGTCCTCCTTGATGTCGGCCGCCCCCTCAATGTACGCCTTTTCATCAGCAGCCTTGATCTCAGCCTCCTTGGTGGCCAAGGCAGCTTGAAGCTCCTTTTGGGCCTCGACCATCTTTTCTTTGACCTCGATCTTTTCGGTCGTAAGGACCTTGGCAATGGCCTCGGCAGTTTCAGCATTTTCCTTGGCCTAATCCTTAGCTTAATGGCCGCCGCAGCCTGGTCAGATAAAGTTTTCATTTTGGCCTCAGTCTTTTTGATGGTCTTTTGCAAACCAGAGACCTTCCTAATCTTGTCGGCCAATTCCTTCCTCACCTCAAAAGCTTGCATTAAGAAGGAATGGGCATGTTGGATCGCCTGAAAGAAAATGAACATAATAAAAGTTAATAAAAATTCTCTGAGTATGAAGGAATAAAGAAAGAAATATGCCAAGTGTGAAAAAATTACTTGAACGGAATGCTGGAGCATTAGAGCGAAGTTTTCGTACTCACTTATCTCGGTGTTTCTGTTGAGATCGTTTGGAAGGAGCAAAGCCGTAGAGAACGCGACACCGACTTTGAGGTCAGTCGCGCTATCACCCGTTTTCACGGGCTTGTCCTCAATGGTGATTGGGGGAGCTCAGGGGGCATCTGCTTTCATGGTTCCAGAGGTTGTGGCAGATTCGGACCTCAGCCTCTTTGACCGAGTTGATTGGAATGGTTCGACCTCGGCAGGCCTCTTCTCGGGGATGGAGGGGGTTTTCTTGCTTGAAGCCAATTTTGAAATTGTCAAGGTGTCCTCAGTATCAACCTGAGTCACCGTTGCCTTTGGAGGCTGAGTTGGTACTGGTTGAGCGTCGACAGAGGATGGGATGTCGGCCAGGAGGTCCTCAACAACTACCTTCTTGCGGCCCATCTCAGCAGCAAAAATAGTTCGGCGTCGTCGTTGGCGTGGAGATAGTGGGATTAGATATGGAGCCGAGGTTGACGGCTACTCTGCTGGATCAGAGGTCGATCCTTGATCTGGCCGAGATGTTGTAGTGGCAGAAGGAGGAGACTGACTCTTCTTCTTCTTTTTCTTTGGAACGTCGGGAAGAACCGACTTGTAAGTAGGAATGAAATTGAGCAGCAAATGGGCTCTCCGCTTGTGGACTGAAAAATCCAATAGCTTCTTCAAGTCCTTGTTGGGGAAGAAAGACTTATGAAAGCCCTTTGGTGGCTAGGAAGAACTGCAAAAAGAAGAACACAGACGTTAGAACAAAGTATTGAAAACTTCAAAAAAGAGAGCAAGAAAAAGTGACACTTGGCCCTTACCATCTCCTTCCCCGAAAACTGTTCGGCTTGGGGGATAAAAGTGGAGGTCATCGTTTGGCTGAAACTCCCAGTTGCCCGAGACAATGATGCAATCGTCTCCAGCACCCTTGTTTGAGTCTGGGAGGTCGACAATGAGCTTGTATTCAGTAGACCTCAGCTTGAGGTAATAGATGTGGCCTTTTTCCGATTTCAGGCGACACATAGTGTAGTAGTACTGGATATCGGCAAGAGTAACCCTAGCATTCTCTTGTTTGGCTAAGGTTATTATACCGTTGATAACTCGGTAAGAATTGATGGCAAGCTGCATTGGGTTCAATTTATAGTAATGAAGAATCCCTCGGAAAAATGTGTCAAGTGGAAACCTAAGTCCACACTCGATAAAGGCCACTACTGGGAAAGGCATGAGGTTTACATCGGGCATAATGGAATCCTTCTCCCTTGCCAACCTGAGGTGGACGTCGGCAGGGATGGAAAACTCCTGCCTAAAGTATTCTAATTTGGTCGGGGTGTCTACCCTATGCTTCCACATACCCATGACGTCGGCTTAGGGGGAAGGTATATAAATTGGAAATAAAGTGTTCTGTAAAGGCTCAGAAGACCTCGGCAAAACCTAAAGTTCACGCTGGGGTAAGAATTTGTGAAGATCAGAGGGGGATTCGTTTTAGTTTTCCCAAAGATTCGTATGTTCTAGGGCAAATCTCAAACCTAAGTCTGAGCAAACAGAGGTTGAAGGCAAGAATCTGGAGAAAATACAAAAAACACAAAAGCAATGATTCAGAATCAAGAATAGTGGTGAATCATCAAGAACACTGTGACAAAGTGTGTGCAAGGGTACAAGGCCAAGAACAGTGGCACAAGTGAACAAATTCATGAGTAGTGTGTGAATATTCAAGAAAGGATTGGGCAAAAACAGAATCACGAAGCAAACATACTCAAACACATAGTGAAAATTAAGGTACATATTAAAATGATCGAAGACATGAACAAGTTTGCAAAAATGACAGAGTTCGAGGTAAATCAAGAACTGAAACCAGGAGAAACAGTGGCTTACCAGAAAAAGTGAGGCTGGTGTAAGGATCACCGAAGTCAGACGATGGTCGTAAAAGCAACAGAGTGGTGAAAATCACGCCGGAAAAGGTGAACGAAGCAAGTTGTAAAGCTTGGAAAGCTTGAACAATGGCAGATCTTGGTGAAAAAGTTAGAAAGAGAAAAAGCTTCAGAAACAATGGTGTAAAGTGAAAAGACGAAGAGAGGGGGAAAGGTTTTGTCAAAACTCGAAACGGCGGCAAAAAGGCAATTAATATGCCTAAAACGACGTATATGTCAGACGGCGCACACGAGAGCAATTCGACTTAGTGGCGCGTGTCGGGTCGACCTAAAGAGAGAGAGACGCATGGCAAAAACGGTTAGGTAGTCATGCGCGACAGCTTATACGCGTGTTGAAGCTATTAGAATTCTTGATTTAAACGAAGTAGAACCTCGGCTTCGAGAATGATCTCTGCTGAGAAACTTGAAACAGACTTAGTTAAAATTTTGAGGCATTGGTGAAAACAGATTGTAAGCTCTTGGTCATATTGAGCCGATATATTATGACCTCGGTAAATGGATAATACAGCAAGATAGCCGACATGCTATACAATATAACGATATAGGTTTCATCACCTCAGAATGCCGATGTAATAGAACCTAGGGGGCAGTTATGGGGATATATTTTTTAAGTACCAACACGTGGCCAAGGTGACGCCGACGTGTCAGCCGACGTGCCACGTGTCCTAGTCGTGATGCCGAAGTGATCTCGGCTAGGCCGATGTTATCTCCGAAGATATCGGAATCCGGGATAAGCGGATAAGGGACAAGAGTCCTAGAATGAGGAAGGAAATCAGCCTGGATAAGGATAAAGCTCTTAGGGAGTTTATCTTTATCTATTGGAGAGTCCAGGATAAGTACTAAGCTGAAGTTCATTGAAGCTAGGCTTCTATTGGGACTAAGATTGAGTTGGCTATAAAAGAGAGGCACCCCCAATGGGTCGAAGGTACGCAATTTATATTCTGAATAGTGAGTTAAGCACTATTGATTATCTTTGAGAGATATATTACTGACTTGATCGTTGGAGTGCCCCCGGGTGGACGAGTCATTGCTGGAATCTCTTCTTTCTGTTACAGGTCATTTAGGCGCCATCTATTCTGCCAGTGCTCTCCAGTTGAATACTAGTTTGGCAGTGTGGTCGGAAATTGACACACACAATATATAGTATTTGTTACTTAAGTGATAAAGGTTTAATTTTTCAAATTCATGATGTTAGTTTTAAGTCTGGTTCTCTCTTTTTCACATAACCATCAACTACAAGGGCAATTTAGGAAAATCAAAAATGTGTGACACAAAAGTGACACCATATTTTTTGACAAATTATACTAGTAGTTTTTATTAAATAATCATTTTTTAAGTATTTGTATCTCAATTGATTAATAAGATATTATATTTTAATCAGTCTTATGATTTTAAATATTTGATCTACCAAATCTTAATTCTTATATTTAAGATATTTTATAGACAATTTTACTCTTACAAATAGTTTTTTAACCCTTACTAATTTGGTGATGTGAACATTCATATTAAATAAAGTTTACAGTGTGAATGTTCACATCATATGTGACGCCCCAAATTTTTTTTGGAACATCATGAGAATTTTAAATAACAAAAATAACTTATTAAACTAAAAATTTAATGTCTTAATATGAAATTTTAAATTCTCACATAGTTGAACGTCTAACAACACCAAAAAAAAAAAAAAAAAAAAATTAAAGTCCACATCCAACATTAAATAACATTATAATATCCTTAGTCACTAATACATAAGATAGTAAAATTTTATTTTGCTAAAGTCATGACTTCAAGTTAACCAACGTTCTATATTAGAAGCAACTCCAATTTCAGCTTTCATTCCTTTCTCGTCAAAATCTAGCATAAAACGCCAGGGCAACAAAAATATATGCCATAAATTTTGTAACACAGTAAAAAAATATAACCAACCTACCATTCTTTTTAAAAGAAAATAATCAGATTAATAATCATGAAAATGATGGAATTAATAACATGACAATATAACAACCATTAAAATAATTTCAATAATTTTAATAGTTTAAGTGACACTCAAAATCTCATCAAAGAGATTTTCTTACAAACCACTAAGCTATGGCCATGGTTAATTTGAAAACCACCCATTGGTCAAATATTCAAGAATTACCAAGGATGCCTACACCCAAAGTTATATACCCAAGTCGTGGCATTCGTGGTCTGTTCCAAGGGAACGGTCTGCCAGTGGTATGTAACCTCCCTGCGTGCCACTCGCACACCCACCCTCATCCCGGAACCGAATACCGATAATGATTCAAATAAGTCCCGTGCCATCTTAGGGTTTTGCAACACAATTATATAAAAATTATCAAAAATCAGAGCTCATCCTGAACTATCAATATTAACCCTTAATCATTAATTTTGTACATGCCGTTAATCATCTTTGTTAATGTTTGTATTAATCACAAATAATTAAACAATTACACTCACCAAATTGTTATACCATTTCATTAAAATTCCCAACATAAAATATTACACATGTCATACAATAATCAATCAATGTACAAAATTAAAATAAACAATTAAATTAAATCATGGTATGAAATGATAAAATTTTAGATACTTAAAAGTGAACCATAATCACACACATGCATGGACTAATAATTTACAATATTTAATTAATTAGACCAGAACAATATATAATTTTAGTCCAAATAAATAATAGAAGTAATAATCTTGGTTCCTTCTCAATTTGTCCAGAAATTTTCAGAATATACTTGTTGTAATTAAAATTATAAATAAATTATTTACACAATTCTAAAATTCATGAAAATCTATGGAATATTCAATAAACATGTTTTGGTCATTTTTCAGAAAGCATTTCCCAAAAATGAGTTATAAATAATTCTGAAAAATTTTATAAATCAATTCTATAATCTAAAAATTTATTATGAAATTAGACTTTTCAAATTTCCTTTTTTATATAAAAATTACTAGATTTGGTTTAATATAGGATTTTTAATGATTTTTCAAACATATAATAAAATCTGTCTACAATTCTAGATTTAATTAAAATTTTGTATAAATTCATACAAAACTAAAATAATTGTTACAAAAATTCCTAGATGAACTAGACATTATTCTCAATAACTTTGTAGAAGAAATCATCTCAAAAGCTTGAGTATAAAATTGTCTAAAAATTTATACAACGTTTTGGTAGATTTAAGAGTTATATAATCAGACCAAATAAATTCTTCAATCATCTCTTTAATGACATAAACTACACATGCAAGTCTAATTCCACAATTATATCATGATTTTAAGACTACTAATATAAAAATAACATTCAAATATTTAATATTCAACTCACAAATTTGCATACAACTATAAACAAGATTTTATCTAAAATTTTATCTATGAACACAAATTTGAAATTTTAATAATTAAAAAGAATGAGAGGCTTGAGAGGTTCTTACCTAGTAGTAGGATTGAAATGGGATGATGAAATGGTAGAACAAATTATAAACTCCATCTTCTATTTTTCTTCTCAGCTTAACTCACAGGAATTTTTTATTTTTTTTTTAAACTTTTATCCGATCAGTTTAAGGAGAAGGTTCAAATTGTTTGTATATATAAAGGCTCTTACCTGAGGCGCTCTCTCTCTCTCTGATCATTCTATTGAGTCCCATCGAATTTTCTAAACCCAAGAGATATAATGAGAGCCTATATCCTACAATAACATGCATGCATACAAGTGTCACCCAACACTATTACTGAAAATCTAATTTTTTTTTTTTTTTTTGTGTATTTGTATGGATTTCTTAAAATTAATTAACTAAAATTTTTAACTAAGCTATTTAGTAAGGATAATTATTATGTTGAATCCTTATTAAAATAAATTATAAACAATAAATATTGAATACCCACAAAATTATTATTCTTAACAATATTTTTGTTATGGTTTAATTTAAAACTAACTTATACACTAATATATATATATATATATATATATTTTAGATAGACTTTGGATAAAATTAATTAATTAATTTATTTATTTTCTTCTAAGAATAATTAAATGCGGATTCTCACAACCTGCCCCCCTAAAAAAAAATTTCGTCCTCGAACTTAATTCATTCCTTTAGATTTGAAACATTGGGGGTAATTGGCACGTAGCATATCTTCTCGTTCCCACGTTGACTCCTCTATCCCACGATGTCTCTAGAGAACTTGAACTAATAGTATGGTTTTACCTCGTAAATTCTTCTTGCGACAATCTAAAATTTTGATAGACTTTTCTTTAAATGTCACATCTTCATCAAGATTCATTTCCTCTCAATCGATGATGTGAGAAGGGTGCGGCTCGTATTTTCGTAGCATAGAGATGTGGAAAACGTTATGTACCCCAGTCAGTTGAGGTGGTAAAGCCAAACGGTAAACCACCTCTCCTACTTTATCCAAAATTTCAAAAGACCCAATGAAGCGAGCTGACAGCTTTCCCTTCTTTTCGAAACAAAAAACTCGTTAACGAGGTTATATTTTTAGAAACACATGATCTCTAACTTGAAATGCTAAACGTATTCTTCTTTGATCTGCATAGCTTTTTTATCTACTCTGAACGGTCTCAAGTCTTTATCTAATTAATTTCGCCTTCTCAATAGTTTCTTAAACTAACTCTGGCCCTAAAAGAGGTGTTTCTCTAACTTTTATCCAACATATTGGCGATCGACAAGGTTGTCCGTACAAGGCTGTCACGACCCAAACCTGCCCCTATAGGTTTAATGTCATAACCGGTCAGTAATCCTAGGATTACCAAAGGCCTCTAAACATGATAAACAAATACAAGGGCTAGTGGAAACAAATACAAACATACAGTGTCCATAGAGCTGTGTAGACATACATGAGACAGAAAATTTAAAACTTAAGTTACATAATTAAGACGCCATATCCACGTCACCATCCATACATATAGACAAACAAAAGGCTTGTTCAAACTTAACAACAGAAAAAAAAAAAAAAAAAAGATCTTTAACATGGTTCAGAAAAACTAGACCGCTGCAAAATAGAAACCTCCTCGGAAGGCACTATGGCTGGCTGACAAAAGGAAAGTCCAAAGAATCAGCTCAGATGCGTCTGGTCACCTACATACATAATAATATGATGAGCTGGAGCCCAGTAAATAACAACAGGGTAAAGGTTTTATGAATGATGCCCAAACAGTTTCAGAAATCAAAGTTCATGTCAGAAACATGGTTCAAAAAAACTTGACCGCTGCAAAACGGGAACCTCCTCGAGAGACACTGTAGCTAGTTAACAGAACGAAACTCCAAGCAATCAGCTCAGACGTGTCTGGTCACCTACATACATAATCATACGATGAGCTGAAGCCCAGAGAATAATAACAGGGTAAAGGGTTTATGAATGATGCCCAAACAGATTCAGAAATCAAAGTTCATATCAGAAACAAATTCAAATTCATATACGTAACCAAAAGTCATAAGTAGTTATATGTGGTACATCAATTAGCTATTATATCATCTTGGTCCTGGGACCTATAGGCATAGTCGGTACCGACGACCCCAAAGGTCCATATCTTGTGCACAAGTAGCCATGGTATTGTTTCTCCCAAGCGAGGGCCATGTGAACATAGACCACGGTATTGTTTCCCCCAGGCAAGGGCCATATAATCATAAGCCACGGTATTGTTTCTCCTGGACAAGGGCCATATACACATAAGTCACGGTATTATTTCCCCCGGGTGAGGGCCATGTGAATTAAGGATACCACAAATACATTTCAAAAAAAACATGGACATTCATTCATGATTTATAAAATAGTATTTCAGAAAACAAAGTTTATCATATCATTTCATTAGGGGTGTAATTTTGGCCGGGCTGGGCCCATGTCGGGCCTTGCATGCTCCCGTCAAAAATATGGTCGGGCCAGCCCACGGGCCAGCCCACGGGCCAGAAAACTAGGCCCAAGCCCTAGCCCAGGCCCAGGGGTATTCGAGTTTTGGGCGGGCCAGTGGGCCGGGCCTTGGCTCGGGCTTTGGGCGGGCCTAAACAATTTTTTTTTATTTTTTCCACCAAAATTTTATTATTTTTCATTAAAAATAACACTGGGCATCGGGCGGGCCAGGCTTTTGAGGGGGCCAATGGGCCAGGCCAAGCAGGTCGAGCCGGGCTTCAAAACAATGGCCCAAGACCTGGGGCTGGACTTGGGCTCGGGCCTAAACAGGCCTTAACGGGCCGGGCCCACCTCAGGCCGCGGGCAGGCTTCGGGCCACAAGCGACGGGCCAAAATTACACCCTTACATTTCATTCATAAAATACTTATAGTCAAACATAGCATTACAAAGTTGTTACTCATAGATAGCTTCAATAGCAAAAGAGCCAGAATAGTCGGATCAATAATCTCTGGCACGTGTCTTACACAAACATATAGCGAATACACATTGAAACACACGCTCGAAAAAAACACTCAACTCATTCTTCTCTATCTTGGTATGTTTCTAATCTTTATCCTCATTATTATGTCTTAATTAAGGCTTAAGAATGCCTAAGATGCAATGAGGATGTCAAAATATAAGTTGAAACACTTAGTCAAAATTTTAAAAACAGGGCAGTCCACTTGACCACAACATCAGTCGCTCGAACGATCTGTAAGGTCTGCAAAAGTACTAGTTACATGATTTTTACGCTCAACGTTCACTCGACCGTCGCTCGAGCACAAACTAGGTAAATAGGGTCTTCGTTTGAGCACAACTTCCTGCGCTCGAGCGGTCTACAAATGTCTGTAAAACTACTGAGAGCTTTCATTTTACGTTCAAGCACAACTTCGATCGCTCAAGCGGAGGGTCAAAATTAAGGAAGGTTGCTCGAGTGTAGGTTCTGCCACTCAAGCCCACCCCCAAACTCTGCAAAAGTACTGGGAGCTCGTATTCTCCACTCGAGCACAGACTCCACTGCTCGAGCGGAAGGTGCAAATTCTAGAATTTCCAGATTGTTGATTCAAGTCTAAAACTCAATTTCAAAGTTTCAAAACACCTCCTTTTAGGCCAAAACTTGGTAAAACATTGAGAAACTCATAGTATCTAATGAATTACAAACCATTTCGCAAAATTAAGCCCAAAAGTTTTGCCAATTGTACAAAACAAAACTTGAAACTTCCAAAACATAACATGCATAAATTGTTATGAACTCCAACCTTCCAAAACGTGATCAAATTATATAAAATGGCATGAAACTTGATGAATTTCTAAAACCAAGGTGAAAGAATGACATGCATGAGAGAATTACTTGAAATCAACTTCAAAATGTTTAGAATGCGCATCCATGCATGAATCCTTCTCAAAATCATCTACCTAAGTTCAATTCTCATACTAATCTACTTAATTCTCTTGAATTCATGAATCTACCATCTCAGTTACAAGACTAAAGGCTTGAATTCTTACCTTAGGTGTTCAATGTGGTCTAATTGCTAAGTTGGTTGAGCATGCAAGTCAAATTTTTCTTCCTCTCCCTTGGTTTCAACCTCTCTCTCTCTCTCTCTCTCTCTCACGTTTTTAGTCAAAAGGATGAGAAATAAAAGTGTAAATTAATGGCCTTAAGTCAACAAGTTGCCTTATATGGGCTTGATCAAGAATTTTAATTAATGACTAATTAATTGGCATTATTTATTCTAATTATTTGGTTCCAAATCAAATTTTAATTAAATTTACCATAATGTTCAAAAAATTCCAAATAAACATAAATGGAGTCAATTTCATATTCTGTGGCCGAAAAAGCCTTCAATTCATAGAACAGAACATAACATAACAAAATAGAAACACAAATAGATATTTCTACTATAGACAAATACAAATGCAAATAACATATAACATATGCAATTAACGTAGAATTTCATCTTAATTACTTGTTAGGCTTTCTTAATCAAAGATTATAAGCTAATCACAAGTCAGGGTTATTACAAAGGCCTCATACGATGCCATACCAATACTTGCTTGAAAACAATTATTGTAAGAGAATTTGACTAATGGTAAGTGTCTCTCTCAACTGTAGGTTGACTTTTTTTCGTGCCCCCTTTCGGAAGTTTGAAAAGAAGCCCTATAGTTTAGACTCCTGCAGTTCTGAATCTAATCTCACAAGTGCAATAGGAAACTGATAAACACCAAAAAGTCCAAATCCGGCAAATCTTTTGAAAAATCGATTTTGAATCAAATTGCCAAAAATGGACTGCTTTGCCAGATACAAAGTCGCCACTTAAATATTTTATTTTTGAAAAATTTAGGAAACCCATGACTCGTGCCAAAGGCCACGTGTCCGTCATCACCAAAGTTGCCTCGGCTTGAGAACTTAGGTACAAGAGGGAAAGGTCATGAATTGAGTACCCCCGCTCGCCCAATTAAAGATCGGCCTCTACTAATCATGATATGGATCTTATCAACATTATATGCTCTTGTCCAATTATTAGGCTAGCATTTACTATGTGATGCACGCACAAGCAAGTATAGACTAAATTTACAAGAATTGAAACATTTCAAGTCATGTTGGTTTTGCAAAATTGTTTGATTTTGCCACTTAACAAAGTGAGCTTAAAGTTTGTGAATTTGCCACTCGACAAAGTAGGCTTAAACGTACATTCATTGAATCATTCGAATTCAAGCAACAAGCTTTCATCCATAGGCATTCAAACAGTTCATGGCAAGCATGCTAGTCATGACAGTCACTCACATTCATACAAGTATGCTAAAGCACTAAAAACTCACCTAGTACTCCAAGTTAAGAAAAACAAAAGAGTTAGAAAAATATGCACGATTCCTAACTATAAAAGATGGCTAATGCAACGCAGGCAATAATGCAACTAAAATAGGCTCGGCTACTTAGCACGTTACTTGCAACAATTTCATAGCATGCGTTTAAAACACGTATTCAACGAGGTATTGAAACGGCAATGCAGTTGGAATGATGAACCGAGCCTCGGTGCATGTAAGACAAGATGAATGGATGCAAACATGTGATATGCTAATTAAAACATGATGCTCCTAATCTAACCATCAAAAACTGGTAAATAAAAGGGAGAAAGACGTGGGGTTAGAAGACATACACATAATTACATCATTTATGCCCTCGTGCAGGAGAGTCCGAATGAATAAACTAGCTAAGTTAAACTACTTAACTAATTATTACAAAACTTGAATAAATAAGCTAGCTATCTAAGCTTATTAATTAAGAATTTAACTAGGCTAAGCTAATTAAATATTTCAACACAAACTAACTTAATTAATCAATCTAAACTAATTAAATAAACACAAAACAAACTAATTAGCTACAACTAATTAATTACAACAAATAAATGATTAATTGCTAATTAAACTAATTAACTAGTCTCGAGAAGCAAGAGAGGCCCATGCATGCTCAGTTTCCACCCGAAGAACATCCACTGTTTGCTCTCGAAAGCCTCTGTCGCACAACCCTTACACTGATTTCCTATTCCAGATCAACTCTGCTATGCTTCACAAACACACTGCTCAAAATTCATTGGTGGCCGGCAGGCCAGAAGTGGTGGCCGACTGGTGTAACAACCTCCACCCATGATTAACGTTAATCCATGTTTAATTATACCTAAAAAGGAATTAAAGTGAATTTTTACATCATACATTGCATTGTTTGCATTTATATCTGTTAATCGTAGAAAGATCTACTTATATTTTCGTTTCGACTTGTGAATTGGAGGCCTTACCGGCATCCGATTCAGAAATTAACTTGATATATGTGTTATTCGAGATTTATAAAAATTTGTTGTAGGTTTAATTGAAATTCAATTCGGAACGATTTAATTAGATTAATTTGATGCCCATGTGATTAGTCTTAATTAACCATCATTAGGCAAGCCTATATAAGGCACCTTTTGCCTCCACTCATCCATTTTCATTCATTCAACACACTCTTGAGCCTATACATACACACAAATGTGAGAGAGGATGAAAGGCTAAGGAATTTAGATCAAACTTGAGGAAGAGAAGGCCATTGCTTGGGAATTTGAAGAATTGCTCAAGCTTACCTCTAAATCTTAAGAAATTGAAAAGTTAAGGTGAGAATTCAAGCCTTTAGTCTTGCTTTTGAGTTGGTGAATTCATGAATTCAAGAGGATTGAGTAGACTAACATGAGAATGAGCTAGAATCAAAGAATTGTATCTCATGTCATACATGCATGTGCATATCATGAAATTGTGAAGTTGTTTTTACAAGGATTTTCACATGCATGTTCATATTTTAGTTTTGTTCTAGGAATTCAACTTGTTTTTAAGCTTAATGACTGCTTTGATCTTGTTTTGGGAGGTTGTAGTTTATAACAACTCATGCATGTTATGTTTCAAAGCTTTGAGTTTGAATTTTTCACAATTGACATCCTTTTGGGTCTTGATTTCATGAAATGCTCTTTAAACCATGATATTTTACAAGTTCCTAAATGTTTTCCAGAATTTTGGCCTAAGAAGATGAGTGTTGAAGTGTAGAATTCGAGCTTGGAGTTTGGGAGTGCAATCTGGGAATTCCAAATTTTGCACTTCCGCTCGAGCGTCGGATTCTATGCTCAAGCGGCCACCTTTGTTTTTATGCTTCCGCTCGAGCGACCGAAATCCAGCTCGAGCATGAAATGCACACTTCTAGAAGTTTTCATGTTTTTACAGACCGCTCGAGCGGCAATAGTTGCGCTCGAGCGGCAATAGTTGCGCTCGAGCGGCAATAGTTGCGCTCGAGCGGGGAGTTACGTCTCACGCTCGAGCGACCTTCGAGTGTCCGTCGAGTGTGAAAATCACATAACTAGTACTTTTTTAAAAGTTTGCAGACCGCTCAGGCATGGAAGGTTACGCTCGAGCGGCCCCTCACATGTTTGTGAGTTAGCTCGAGCATGGAAAGCTACGCTCGAGCGGGGACTTTATTTTCAGAAATTTCACCAAGTGTTTTCCAACACATTTCGGCATCCTCATTGCATCCTAAGCATTCCTAGGCCATGTTTAAGACACCATAATGAGGATAAGAAGTAGAGACGCACCAAGACCAAGAAGAATTAAGTTAATGTTTCTGGCTGTGTAATTTTTTATGTATTTGTTTGTAGCCGTGTAGGTCACGTGCCTCAAGAGATTTGAATTGCCTACTCTACTCGACTATTTGGAGCCATTTGTTATTTGTGAGTAATAACTCCGTAAAGTTATATTTAACTTCAATTAGTTTCTGATGATATGAAATGATTAGTTTTCTGTAATGGTATGCTTTGTGTGAATGAATGATCATCAAAGTTCTGAAATGTATTCATGACATCCATAGCATCATGTGATATTTTGTGTCCCTTATGGGTCATCAGGTCCCTTTGTGGGTCATCGAAATGCCTTTATGGTCGTCCCTTTATGGGTTATCGGATATATCTCTGTGCACATGAGTCATCAGAATGCCTTCACGGCCGTCCCTTTATGGGTCATCGGATTTGTTAACGCTAATGGATGTGCCACATACGATGATATGAAATGTATGAATTTTGATTAAAAAAAAAAACGAATATGTGTACGAATATATTTCTGATTTGGAATCTGAATATGCCTAACACTCTGATTTCTAACTCTATGATGAACATCATTCATTCAAACTCTTCACTTGGTTATTATTCACTGGGCTCCCGCTCACTATTTATATTATGTATGTAGGTGATCAGGCACGTGACTAGGCTCAAAGTTGATGGCCTGGAATTTCTTTTTTTGTCAGCCACCCTTCGGGCCTCCCGAGGAGATTTCAGATCATGTCAAGTCCCATGGCCATATTTTTGTATTTGAGAATTTGGTTCTTTCGTCTTGACTATGGACAAGTCCTATTTGTATGTATAGTGTATGGACTGATGTGTAATTACTGCACCCTTTTGACGTCACTTGTAAGTTATAAAAGTTTAAAATTATTTTGTCCCATGCATGTTTGCATAGTTCAATAGACGTTGTATTTTGTGTAATCGCTTCCGCAACCCCTTGATTATATATTATTCTGCTCAAAGGCCTTTGGTAATCCAAGGATTACTAGCCGATTACGATGCTAAACCTATAGGGGCAGGTTTGGGTCGTGACAACCGGCCACCATTGAGGGGTTGCCGCCCAACATTGATAGGTTACCGGCCAGTAACAGTGGCCAACCAGCCACTGATAGCACACCATTTTTTGCTGCAAACTAATTAGCTATAACTAATTAATCAATCTAAACTAATTAAATAAAATACAAAACAAACTAATTAGCTACAACTAATTAATTACAACAAACAAATGATTAATTGCAATTAAACTAATTAACTAGTCTCAGAAAGTGAGGAAGGCCCGTGCATGCTTGGTTTCCACCCGAAGAACATCCACTGTTTGTTCCCGACAGCCACTGTTGCACAACCCTTGCATTGACTTCCTCTTCCAGATCAACTCTGCGATGCTTCACAAACACACTGCTCAAAATTCATTGGTGGCCGGCTAGCCACCATTGGGGGGTTGCCGTCTAAAACTGATGGGTTGTCGGCCAGTAATAGTGGCCGGTCGGCCACTGATGCCACACCATTTTTTGCTGCAACAGAGAGCAAACAAAGCAAAAAGAGGGTATTCTCACAGGTTATTTGTACTGTGTATCCCTCCTTATCATCAAAACATCTCAAAGGAGTGATACACTTGGTCCTCGAACCATCAATCAAGCAATTTCATTGCATGATGGCCAAAGAACCAAGATGTACAAGTTCAATAAATGCACAATCAAGACTCAAAAACCTTCACCCTATCATGCATGATCAAGGGCAATGGTGGCCTAGGAAACTTGACACATTTCATCACTTTGAGTATGAAATGTCCCGATTTTCCTTGTATTCAATTAACATCCGATTGAACACACCAAAACACAACCAAATCTTTGCACAATTTTAGTTTCCATTTTGTTTATCCATTTTAACTTACCATTCTATTCTTTAACCAATTAAGTCCATTGGTGAGTAAGTCCTCTAAAAGGGAAGGAAGTGTCAAACAAGGGATAGTTTAAGGAAAGAGAGAAGTGTCATGCCGTTGATAATGAATCCTCAAAAGAAGATTAAAGCATTAGGCATGGACCTCAATCTCAAGCTTAAACTATCCTAAGGTTGAAACAACCCTCAAAGCAAACAAAAAAGTCAAGAAATGAGGGAGGTTGCAGAAATTAAAAGTGCTGAAATTAAGTAAGAAAAACACTAAAACATGGCAATCAACTCAAACAAGTGGTGTCTAAAGCCTAAAAACACCAAGCTTGTGAGGACACTTACACTAGAAGCATGCAAAACAAGACTCAAATGCAATAACCAACCCAAAACAGAGTTAAAATAGTCTAAAATAGAGCCTATAACATGTTGGAATTAAGCTATAAAAGGCTAAAAAATTAAGCTAACACATAGAGCTAACTAGGCTAGCAAATAAGGCACAAGGAGAAGAGGCTAACCCCTCTAAATTTGGACTTCAAAACATGATTTTTACCACTGAAAATACTCTGAAATTAAGTGTTCAAAAGCCCACAAAAAGATAGTTTGAAAGTGGGAAACAAAGGTGGAAAAGCTTTATGAACAAGGAATAAAGAATGGTGATTCACCCCCTAACCTTAAATGACCTAAAACCACCAATTTCAGCCCACAAAAATAGAGGTTTTTATGGCCTAGAACAGCCCAAAAACAATGGGAGAAAGATAGAAAAACAAGTATGCAAAACAAGTTAAAATAACAAGTGTTATACCTCTTGAAGCAAAAATCAACTTTAGGCAACAATTCAAGCCAAAACCACCTTCTAGAGCTCCAGGAAGGTCTCAAGGAACCTCAGCTCAAAGACGATCAACTTTGGTTAAGAAGGTGTAGGCAAAAGTGTGGTGTATGTAAACCAGTGTGCACAAATTTGCAAGAGAGAGAGAGAAATATATATATATATATATATATAGAGAAAGAGAGATATTTGCTCCAAAATTTCTAACCCTCAAAAATAGGGGAGGAGACCCCCTATATATAGAAAAACATGCATTTGGCTAAGATATATCCATCCATACACATGTATGGAGATAAAGCCCATTGTGCCAACAGGTGGAACAGCTATCACCAAAATATCTCAAAAAAAACACTGGTGGCCGACAGCCACTAGGGGTTGCAGGCTTGAAGGTTTTGGTCCAAAACAAGGCATAGAATGGATAGGGTTTAAAGGCTCAAAGACAGGGCATTCTGCCGAGGACTTGAGGCACTAAAACGAGCACATGCAATCATAATCATCGAGTGCACAAGCGATGACGTCCAAGTCTTGAGGACAGTAAAAAATGAGGTGTCTACACCAACTACCCCTGAAATCCATCACATTCGAAGCATGTCTTCCAGAGTTTGTATTGTTCTTTCTGATTGACCATCAGTTTGAGGGTGAAAAACCGTACTAAAACACAACTCTATACCCATAGCTTTTTGTAGACTTTTTCAAAATTGTGACGTAAAACGAGGATCACGATCTAACACTATTGAGACTGGTACTCTGTGCAACCTAATGGTTCCTTGAATAAATAATCAACTTAATGATTCGAGTGTGTCTGTTGGTCCTATTGGTAGGAAATATGTCGTCTTAGTTAGCTGATCAATCACAACCCAAATGGCAGCATGGCCTTGCGGTGACCAGGGTAGTCCCGTTACAAAATCCATTGTTATGTGTTTCCATTTCCATTAAGGTATTGGTAAAGGTTGGAGTTTCCCTGTCGGTTTCTGATATTCTATCTTCACTTGCTAACTCGTTAAGCACTTAGACACGAATAGAGCAATGTCCTTCTTTATTCCACCCCACAAATACTATCGCTTGAGGTCCTGGTACATCTTGTTTCCTCCCGGATGACTGCAAAAAATGAATGGTGAAATTCTTTAAGTACTTCTTCTCTCAATTGTTCAATATTTGGCACATAAATTCTACCTAAATACCTTAAACTACCATCTTGGTAAAGCCTCCAATCTGGTGAAGACTCTCCTGACATTAATCGTGCCTTAATGAAGTCGGTCTCTTGATCAAATCTTTGAGCTTCCATCACTTTGGTAAGAAGTTAAGGTGATGTAACTATTGCAAACAACCTAACCATTCCATTTTGAGTCTTTGGTTATAATCTAAACTCATTCAGAACATTTACCATTTCTCATTCTTTAATTGATATGTTCGCTATGATCTCTCTTGTCTTTTGACTTAGTGCATTTGCTACAACATTAGCCTTTCCAGGATGATAAGATAAAGTGAATTGATAATCTTCCAAGTACTCCATCCAACGTCTCTGTCTCATGTTCAAATCCCTTTGTGTGGACTAGTATTTCAAGATTTTATGGTCGGTATATATATCAAACTTTTCGCCATAAAGGTAATGTTGCCAAGTCTTAAGTGCATAGATCACAGCCGTCAATTCCAGATCATGGGTAGGATAATTTTTCTCATGATTCTTTAATTGTCTTGATCCGTAACCCACTACCTTCCCGTTTTGCATTAACACGCTACCTAACCCTTCTTTAGAAGCATCATAATAAACTGTGTACCCAATGTCACGTTTAGGTATGATTAGTATAAGAGCGCTTGTTAGTCTCTTCTTGAGTTCTTGAAATGATTGCTCACAAGTTTCGTTCCATTCAAACTTTACTCCTTTTTGTGTTAGGCATGTCATCGGCTTGGCCAATTTGGAGAAATCTTGAATGAACCTCCTATATTAACCTGCTAATCCCAAGAAACTACGAACGTCAAATGTATTCGTGGGCTGTTTTCATTCCATTACTACTTCTAGTTTAGTAGGATCCACTAATATTCCCGATTCAAACACAACATGACCTAAGAATTTTACTTCATTCAACCAAAATTCACATTGCCAGCTTTAGCATACAATTGGTTCTCCTTTCGAATTTGCAAAACGGCTCTCAAATGTTGCTCGTCATCTTCCTCCAATCGTGAGTAAATCAAAATATCGTCAATGAATACTACTACAAATTGGTCCAAATAAGGTGTAAAAATTTTGTTCTTTAAACTCATGAATACCACTGGCGCATTTGTCAAACCAAATGGCATTACCACAAACTCATAGCGGCCATAACGAGTTCGAAACGCAGTCTTTGGTATATATTCTTCTTTGATACGAAGTTGGTGATATCCAGACCTAAGGTCAATTTTGGAAAAACATTTTGAACCTCTTAATTGATCGAACAAGTCATTAATTCTTGGTAATGGATATCGACGTTTAGAAGTGACTCTATTTAGTTGTCGGTAATCAATGCATAATCTTAAGGTTCCATCCTTCTTCTTTGCAAATAACGCTGGCGCTCCCCATAGAGACGTATTGTCACGACCCAAACCCGCTCCTATAGGTTTAGCGTCGTAACCGGCCAATAATCCGAGATTACCAAATGCCTTCTTATATAAATCAAAATAATCGGGGCTAGCAAAAGCTTCATATAAAATGATATATGACAAGTAGGCCAATGAGCTGTGATTCTATATGAAATACCACATACACATAACGTTAATTTACCTACTTCCAATACATACATATCATCTTTTACAAACATTCATATACAGATACATACAGATCAAAAACTCCAACAGAAGGACATACACTTGGCCACAGTCACATAGACCGAGCCTTAACTCGAAGGTACTAAAACTCTATAGGGCTTTGACTGGTGGTTTGGTTAGGGAGTCCTCTAAGGTTGATCTCCATATCGCTCACCTATAACATACATATATAAACAGTAAGCAAAGCCTAGTGAATAACAACAAGATAAAAGGTTAATGAAAGATGTCCCAAATTAGTAATCTAAACAGTTTAGTTCAACAGTGATTCTTGAACCAAAACTTTATCGCATATCTTATCAGTACATGTAAACAGCCATATCAGGACATCCATTAGCATAACAGTACGGTAGTTTCAATTGTATGCCATGGTATTGTTATCCCCAAGCGAGGGCTACGTGAACATAAGCCACGGTATTGTTACCCCCGAGCAAGGGCCACATGAACATAGGTTGCGGTATTGTTATCCCCAAGCAAGAGCCACATGAACACATGAACAAAAACCATGGTATTGTTACCCTCGGGTAAGGGCCACGTGAACATATAACATAAACCATGGTATTGTTACCCCCAGGTAAGGGCCAGTGATCATAACAAAGCCACATCACATTTCAGGAGAATAGACAATCATTTATTTATTTCAAAAAATAGAGTTTAACAAAGCATATCATATCAGTTAGCAAATACAAATAATCAATATCTCGTTACAAAGTTATTACTTACAGTGGCTTTCAGAAACAGCTGTGACGTCCTCGACTCGTGACCTACAATCACAATGCACATAGCATAATACATATCTTATCATTATACACATTCAATTGGCCAACATGGCTTGGCATTTCTTACATTAACTCTTATTCATTAAGTCGGTTCTTATTTTGGTTCAGTTCATTTTTTAGTTCCTGTCTTTCGTTACTTATTCGTTGAAACATGTCCGTTCGTTCTTCAGTTCCATGATATGCAAATGCAAAAGGAATACATGTGAAAACCATGCAAACAGAGGCTCGGACGTCGGGAACATAACAGAAAATGAAACCAGAAAATTGTCCCGTTGGCCGCATGCGTGGGGGCCTTGGCCACATGTGTAGTGATTTCAGAATGCACTTTTGAGCAAATGAAGGTTGGCCGCTCGAGCGGTGGCCCAGGCCACTCGAGCGGTCTGGGTACATTTTCAGTCCAAAAATTTGCTTTGAAAGGAAACTCATTCTTTTTCAAAATTAACTTCAAGTTCGTGAAAATCAAGCCCCAAAACACATGAAAACAACTTGAATTTAACATGTCTTATTGAAATAACAAAAATCATAACTTCCATCAAAACTTATTTTCCATGTAAAAGCTCAACTTAAGAATTGAAGAATAAACTTAAGACCTATGCATGTGATGAGTTCCAAATCAAAATCCATGGAGATTTCCTCCTCAAAGTCCAAAGCTCATGCAAGAAATAAGGATATGAACATGATGTGTGCCAAAATTATGAAAGAATTTCTTCAAGTCTTCCATATCAAGCCATGTAATTTCTAATCTTGCATTACATCAACAAAACTCCTAATTAGCTATTTATTCATCCTATTCAAACTTAAATCATAGAGGATGATGGTGTAGAATCTCCAATGTCAAGAAATTTAAGTGAGGAACTTACCTTGAGTTGGAGAGTCGGGAAAATCAAGCCAATCTTCTATGCTTTCCCCAAGTTCTCTACTTTCCTTCTCTCTCTCTCTCTCTCTCTCTCTCTCTCTCTTTCCAGATATTTTGTTGGGTCTTAGTTGATAAGAATGGGCTCATATGAGCTCATATCTCATATATACATATATAAGTGTATAAATGATGAGCCAAACACAACTTAGCAAATCAGGCGAAATAAATTTTTAATTAAACTTTCCAAATGGCTCTAAAAATTCCCATGAGCATATCCATGTACTCAATTTTGGTTTTTGAATCCATTAAAGTGAGTTTAGCTTAAATAAAGAGTTTAGCTTAAATAAATCTAATTAATTCATTACGAATCAAACTTTTACAAAACTTTATATTATATTCTAAAAATCATACTAATCATAATTGTAAAGTCGATTTCAGTTTATCGCACCTCTAAGGCTTTCAATTTCCAGTCTAAAGGTTATAACTCCAACAAATTTTTTCATAATCGACAGATACAATTCCATAAGCATGTAATTCATGCATTTAAATATGGAATTTCATATCAAACACATAATCACACATATAATGAGGGAATTAAAGAATGTGGAGCATATGAAAGAGTTGGGTTATTATACGTATTTGGTCTAATGAACTTTTTATCTAACAATTCTTGTAATTGCTGATTTCGTTCCCGAAGTTCAGCTGGTGCCATGCGATATGGTGCCATAGAAATAGGTGAAGTCCCAGGTTAGAGCTGGATCGTAAAATCTATGTCCTGTTTTGGGGGTAGTCCAGGTAATTCGTTAGGAAAACGTCAGCGTACTCGAACACGACATGGGGTAATCTTGGATCCTTTCGATTTTCGTCTTCCAAAATTAAGCTTGCCAACCATCCAGTTAGTTAATCATGCCAAGGTGATTTGCGACGCATTGGAGTTAAAGAATCTTGTTTATCTCCTCTAAATTGAAATTTCGTGCCATTAAGGGAGGATGTCGTCACCGTTTTACGGTAATAATCAATAATAGCTCGATAAACTGATAACCAATTCATTCTTAAATGACGTCAAAATCAAACATCTCCATAACTCTTAGATCACAGATCAAATATGAGCTGGAGATTTTTAGTTCACAAGATTTACATACTAGATTTACTCGGGTTTGACCACCAAAGGGTGAAGCAACAGTCATAGCTATCTCTGACGTTTCTGGTTCCAAACCACTTTAACCCAAGAATTCATAAGGATTAACATACCTTGAATTAATAATGGGTTACCAACATCTTCTTCTTCTTGGAGAGCATACATCATTCTTATTGCTTGTTGGTTATTCCCTCCTGGTTTCTTTCAATTTCCAGCTCCTTATGATTGTGTTCTTGGCCGACCAGTATTCCTAGGGACTTGTGGCTGCCCCTTGCTGGTCTGAGTAGTTTGAGTGGGTTTAGGACCTTGTCTTGGCTAGCATTTGTTGTATTGTTGTGCCCCTCATTAATCCATAAAATATTCCCTACCTTAAGGACACTCACTTCGATGATGCCCTTGTTGACCAGATCTGAAACACTTTCCTTTCTACTCATTAACAGAGTTTCCTCCTTGCTGGTTTCCCCGATTTTGCCTTTGTTACTACTGTAACCCTTTGGCATAATGTGTTAGTGCAAGATGGTTTCTTGTGTTTCAAACTGACCTCCTCATCGTGATTGGTTATGGTTCTTTGATCGCTAATTTTGAATGCGTTCGAAATCCGCTAATTCTCATTCCACAATTAAAGCTCGATCCATCATTTGAGCATAGGTGGAAAGTTGCACTGCGATCAATCTTCCTCTAATATTTGTGTCCAAACCTCATTCAAATCGTCTAGCTTATCATTTTCATTCACTGCTATTGATGAAGCATACCTTGAGAGAGCCTCAAAACGGTTTGCATATTGAGTGACTGACATTTTTTCTTGTTTTAGTTGAAGGAACTCTCGAACCATTTCTTGTCTTAGTGAGTTAGGAAAATATTTTTCCATGAATAGGTCTTCAAATTGCCTCAAAGTCAATGTCTCTACTTGTTGAGTACTCTTGATCATTTCCCACCAATGATCTACTTCATCTTCCATTTGAAACACCACCATGGCCATCCTCTCTTGCTTATTTCGGATGTCAGAAATGTCTCGTAACTTCTTAAGTTGTCTTAACCAAGCTTCAACTTCATAGGGGTTAAATCCACTGAGAAATTTGTCGGGATGTAACTTTTCAAACTTTGCTATCATTTCAGATTTGCTTTGATCTTGATTTCGCGGTGGTATATCGTCTGCCCTATCGGCAATTGGGCGTATAATCTGAGCGACATTGCCATCAGATACTCCATCACCATTACCGTTGTTATTATTTTTTGTTCGTCCAGCCATTCTGCATAATGGAATTGTTGGAAATTTGTGACTTATGTGTTTATTTATTTACTATTATTATTATTATTATTATTATTATTATTATTATTATTATTATTATTATTATATAAATATGCAAAGACAATAATTAAGGATTTCATAAAAGGAATTTCATTCATTAGATGGGACAAGTTACAAAATAGCAATAAAATAAAATACTACGGGCTAATATAAGACAAAAGACAGCCCCTACTAGCCAAGTTTAATAAGGATATCAGTTAGAGTTACCTATACTAACAACTTTAAGCTAGACAATTTTTACATTGTAAGCTTACAAAACAATTAGTTAGCCTAATTTGTAACTCCTTTAAGACCTCTAATCAAATAGCCATGGATAGTCCCTCCTTACAAAGACTTCCTACTCCCATGTGGCTTGGAAAAGCCTCATGAATCGCCACAGCACCTTCACAAAAACAACAGTTTCATGCACAAAATGTCCTAATAGCTGCACTGGTTCCTCCCGATAAATTCTCCAATCTTTGAAATTCACCGATCTATCTATCTTCACAATTCGATTTAGGTCGGATATGACATACTGAAAGCCCTAAATCTCAAAAAGGTTGTCCATTCTATCGGTAAAGCCATCCGGGAAAGGGCCTAACTAATACAATCAGGGATTTTCTTGCCTTAAAATCTGGACAGGTTTGATGTAAGCACCTACCCAACTTTCGGTTCCAAGCACAGCTTCCTAAGGGATAAATCCTAACAACACAAATGAGCCAATTTGCTGCCCATTTTGAACATTCCAATTTTCAAATACAGCCCCTATATCTCCAGTACTTTTGTCAGTATTACCCTCTATGGGTTCCTCCTCGGTGTCAGACTCAATCACAATCACCTCCATTAGGTCGTACATAGGCGCATTTTGTTCAATTTCAGACTTAGGCTCATAGTCTTCTATAGGCGACTCCACTTCTTCACTCGGGTCAAACTATATTTCATAATTTCCCCCTGAATCTTCCTCATAAGAGTTAACATCCAACAATCCTGGCATACTACAATTAAAAAGGTTCTAACTTAGTTATGTCACAGAAAATTATAAGGCAACGTAAGGTTTTCGTAAAAAAATTTAATTGCTACCTATGGCTCAAAGGTTCGAATTTAGGCTTTGATACCAAATTGTGACGCCCTGAAATTTTTTTAGAACATCATGAGAATTTAAAATAACAAAATAGCTTATTAAATTAAAATTTTAATATCTTAATATGAAATTTTAAATTCTCACATAGTTGAACGTTTAACAACACCAAAAAAAATAATAATAAAATAAATTCAAAGTCCACATCCAACATTAAATAACATTATAATATCCTTAATCACTAATACATAAGATAGTAAAATTTTATTTTGCTAAAGTCATGACTTCAAGTTAGCCAAAGTTCTATACTAGCAACAGCTCCAATTTCAACTTCCATTCATTCCTCGTCAAAATCTAGCATAAAACGCTAGGACAACAAAAATATATGCCATGACTTTTGCAACATAATAAGAAAACATAACCAATGTACCATTCTTTTTAAAATAAAATAATCAGATTAATAATCATGAAAATGACAAAATTAATAGCATGATAATATAACAACCATTAAAATAATTTCAATAATTTTAATAGTTTAAGTGACACTCAAAATCTCACCAAAGAGATTTTCTTACCAACCACTAAGTTATGGCCACGGTTAATTTGAAACCCCTCCTTGGTCAAATATTCAAGAACTACCAACAATACCCACACCCAAAGTTATATACCCAAGCCGTGACATTCGCGGTCTGCCCCAAGGAAATGGTCTGCCAAGGGTATGTAACCTCCCTGCATGCCACCCGCTCATCCACACTTATTCCAAAACTGAATACCGATAAGGGTTCAAATAAGTCTGGTGCCATCTAAGGGTTTCGCGACACAATTATGTAAAAATTATCAAAAACCAGGGCTCATCCTGAACTACCGGTATTAACCCTTAATCATTAATTTTGTACATGTCATTAATCATCTTTGTTAATTTTTGTATTAATCACAAATAATTAAAAAAAAATTCACTTACCAAAATGTAATACCATTACATTAAAATTCTCAACATAAAATATTACATATGTCATACAATAATCAATTAATGTAAAAAATTAAAATAAACAGTTAAATTAAACCATGGTATGAAATGATAATTTTAGATACTTAAAAGTAAACCATAATCACACACATGTTGTTATACCCCACAGTGGTGTGTGTATGTAAATTAAATGTACAAATTAAATAAACAAAAAAATAAAATAATTCAGAAAATAAATTCTAAATTAAATGCTTAAAGAAATTAAAATCGAGGCTTGTGTTGGACACAATCTCTTTAAAGTAGATTTCGCCCTCGCTCCGATGCTTCGAAATTTACCGGCGTCTACTTCCCAGGATGCAACGACTAACACTTGATTTACAGCACTACAAAATGAAGTCTGGTGAACCAAAACTCTGCTGTGACTCTTTCTCTTTCTTTCTAAAAATTAAATGCTGAATATATGCAGAAACACAGAGAAGAACAGAAGAAGAATGACGAAATTCTCAGGGAAAAATTAATCTCTGAATTGCTGGAAGGCTGGCTTTTTATAGGAGAAAAAGTGGTTATTCCGAAGTAGAAAACCTGTTCGGACAAATTGAACAGGTACTTGGACAGATTTGAATCTGTTCGAGTGGCGTCAACAGGTAAAAAAACCTGTTTGGGTGAATTCAACAAATATGACCTATTTGGGTGTGAGAAAAAATCTGGACATATTTAATTTGAATTTTGAAAACCGAAATTCAAAATTAAATAAATAAAATGCAAATGATTTTGGCCCAAACAGATAAGTATTGGGTCAGACAAGCCGAACCAAACTTCACACCTTTCACCCGCGCGTGGGCGTGTGGTTTTTGTTTTGGGTCCAATGGTTTTAGCCCACTTTACCCATAACCTCATCCTTCCACAAACTTGGGTTCCCCATGGGGCCCATCCCAAGCATCTCAAGCTAAGATATATAAATCCATTCAAAACCTTAAGCCTTTCCAATATAGGGACAAGCACATTTCACAAATGTGTAGGAAACCCACCTAAATCCATTTCCACGAACCCGAAAATGCATATTGAATTCTCATTCATTTGGAAATGGTTTTGAGCAACCAAATACATGATTTTATTCACTACGCTGCATTAAACATGAACCCAATGAAAAACGTTAAAAATAACGCTTGGGTCCCATTTTAATTAATGCTCAAAGTTAGCAAAAAATAAGAATTCTTCAAAGCCATTTTCTAACACATGCATGGACTACTAATTTACAAGATTTAATTAATTAGACCAGCACAATATATAATTTTAGTCCAAATAAATAATTGAAGTAATAATCTTGGTTCCTTTTCAATTTGCCCAAAAATTCTCAGAATATACTTTTTGTAATTAAAATTATAAATAATTATTTATACAATTCTAAAATTCGTGAAAATCTATAGAATATTCAATAAACATGTTATGATCATTTTTCAGAAAGCATTTCCATAAAATGAGTTATAAATAATTCTGAAAAATTCTAAGAAATTTTATGACACAGATTTATCATATTTTCTTAAATTAATTTCATACTTAAATTTATAAATCAATTCCATAATATAAAAATTTATTATGAAACTAGACTTCTCAAAGTTCATTTTTTATTTATAAATTACCAAATTTGGTTTAATCTAGGATTTTTAATGATTTTTCAAACATATAGTAAAATCTGTCTACAATTTTAGATTTAATTAAAATTTTGTATAAATTCATACCAAACTAAAATAATTGTTACAAAAATTTCACGATGAACTAGACATTATTCTCAACAACTTTGTAGAAGAAATCATTTCAAAATTGTGAGTACAAAATTGTCTAAAAATTCGTACAACTTTTTGGCAGATTTAAGAGTCATATAATCAGATCAAATAAAATTTTCAATCATCTCGTTAATGGCATGAACTACACATGCAAGTCTAATTCCACAATTATATCATGATTTTAAGGTTACTAATATAAAAACAACATTCAAATTTTTAATATACAAATCACAAATTTGCATACAACTATAAACATGATTTTATCTAAAATTTTAGCTATGAACACAAATCTAAAATTTTAACAATTAAAAAGAATTAGAGAGTTGAGATAGATTTCTTACCTAATAGTAGGATTGAAATGGGGTGATGAAATGGTAGAAAAAATTATAAACTCCTGATATTCTATTCTTCTTCTCAGCATAACTCACAGAATTTTATTTATTTATTATTATTATTATTATTTTTAAACTTTTCTCCAATCAGTTTAAGGAGCAGGTGCAAATTGTTTGTATATAGAAAGGCTCTTACCTGAGGCTCTCTCTCTCTCTCTCTCTCTCTCTCTCTTCTAATCATTCTATTGAGTCTCATCGAATTTTCTAAACCCAAGAGATATAACGAGAGCCTATATCCAACAATAACAGGCATGCATACAAGTGTCACCCAACATTGCTACCGAAAATCTTCTTTCTTTTTTTTTTGTGTGTGTGTATTTGTGTGGTTTTTTTTTATTTTTTATTTTTTTGTTTGTTGAATCCTTATTAAAATAAATTATAAATGATAAATATTGAATACCCACAAAATTATTATTCTTAACAATGTTTTTGTTATGGATTAATTTAAAACTAACTTATACACTAATATATATATTAGATAGACTCTAGATAAAATTAATTAATTTCTTTATTTTTGTAGAGGGTCAGAAATTAAGCGCCAAACTAAGTATGGACCTAAGCACTGAGGTCGCCCCAAAGAGGCGACCAGGGATAAAAAATGAGCATGGGCCAAAGCCTAACAGAAGTGGGCCAACAGTGGGTCGAGGCAGGTCCAACCCACGAGGGCTCCAGATGGACTCCACGAAGAAAAGTGCCCAAGTCAAGTTGCAGAGGCAACACCAGCAACGGTGAAGTTGCGGCGGGAACATGTGCAGTGGCAAAGTTGCTGAGGCACTTTGCCTCAGCGCCGCCATTCCTAATATCTTCAATTTCGCCGCCATCTAAAGTTGCTGAGGGAAAGCGAAAGCTAAAGCAACTAAGTTGCAGAGGCAACACTTGCGACGGCCAAGTTGCGGAGATCAAGTTGCGAAGGTACTTTGTCTCAGCTCCACCATTCCAAGTAATGTCGGTGCCACAACCATTTGGAGTTGTTGAGGAAAAGAGAAAACCGAAGCAACTAAGTTGCAGAGGCAATACTTGCAGCACCCAAGTTGCGGAGGCATTCTGTCGGCGCCGCCGTCTCTAATATCTTCGGTCCTGCCATCTGAACTTGCCACGGGAAATCAGTACCGCAACAACTAAGTTACAGAGGGAATATCCTGCCGAGGTGATAGCAGCCTTTGAGAGAGGCCTCCCTCTACAAGTAAAGGCTAATGCTTGGCGCTAATAGAAGGCCCCAAAGTTTATCAACCTGGCGTTGATAGCAGGCCCCAAGACTTACTGGTTGGAGCTGATAGCAGGCCCAGAGATACCAGTTTATCGCGGTAATCCCGCGAAGAAGAAAGCAAGGTAGCCCAAACATAAGGAACTCCCTTTCCATTACCCAGGTCATGGACCTACCTTAGTCGGACAAGCAGAACTAAGGAAGCTCCCTTGGGCTTGGTACTAAGGCACAGCATGGTTGATAGCAGGCTTGGTTGTGGCCTTCGCCTTGAGAAGTTGGGGAGTTTGTGGTTAGGTGGCTAAGGGTGGAGGTTTCGCTGAGGTGAAAACGAACATGGCTGATAGCATGCTGTGGAGTCCCGAGAATGCATGTACTGGCCAAATAGAACTGAGAAAGTAAGTGCCGCGGCAAGGTTCACCGCTGCAAGTGCACTTGCTGAGGTTCAAGCCGAGAAGGCAAGTGCAGAAGTAAGCACTTCCGCTGCAACTGCACTTGTTGAGGCTCAAAAGGGAGTTGCAACGCCAAACACTCTCGTCGCAATTGTACTTGCTGAGACTCAAAAAAGTAGTTACAGAGGCAAACAAATAGTACACAATACATGCAAAGGGACACGTGGCACCTTCAGCTTGGTGTCTCAAGGCAGAATATTTCATGTGATCCTCTGGGACACATGTCTTCTCTCTATTTGGCCACTTGGTGTCCTTTTGGCACCAAGAAAAAGCCTATAAATAGGACTCATTTCCCAAGGTTCAACAAGAAGAATTTTAGGGATTTGGGGGAGATGTTGCCTATTTTGGCACTGTAATTATCTTCTTCTTGAGCCACATGCTTCACCCTCACCCAGTTACACACTCTCCAACTCCCAGATAGTTGCTACTACTCATTCTTCAGCCACCCCCACCATTAGTGGACCATTAGCATAGTTTTGCCTCTCTAATCACTGCTCTAACCTTGAACCCCTTACATTTCTGGCGACTCCGCTGGGAAGGCTTCTTTGTTGATGGTTCATACCTGCAGTAACTTACACACTTCTCTGGAAAAGATGGCAGAGGATGAAGTTCAACAACCTCCACAACAGCAGGGCTCTTCCAATGGCAGAGCAGCACATGTGGAGGACCGTGACCACAGTGTTGTGATTGAGCCAGTTCAGTCACTCTAGGATACGCAAAGGGAGATCCTGACAACTTTACAAACTCTCACTGAGGCTATTATGGTCATGGCTTCTAAACCGTCTCCAGTACAAGCACCTCAGCCTGTAGTAGTCCCAAACCCAGTGCCAAACTTGTTCCCTAAGGTTTGAGCTCCGATCCAGGTGCCGCTGGTGGTACCTCAGGCGAACGGTACGGCCGCTGGTTCAGCTACCCTGGAGCAAACTGGACCATTCCAGCCCACTCACTTTATTACTCTTGCCGATGTACAAGCTATACTCGAGCAAGAGCGTAGCAAGAAGCAGCTGTCATCTCTCCCAGACCCAGATGTGAAGCCCCCATACTCTCAAGAGATATTGACCATGCCATACCCAACTGGGTATATAGTGCCCAAGCTTATTAAGTTTGACGGAAAATAAGGCAATGCCAGAGAACATGTGGTGAGGTTCATTGAAACTCTTGGTGTCCATGGCAGTGACCACTCTCTGCGCCTTCGGGAGTTCTCCAAATCACTCACTGAAAGGGCTTACAGTTGGTATGTGAACTTGGCTCCCAACTCAATCAAGAGTTGGGAGGAGATGGTGAACAAGTTCCACACAAAGTTCTTCCAAATCCAAGAGAAAGTAACAACCCTCACACTTGGGCGAGATGTTCAAAAAGAAGGTGAAGATATACTGGACTATGTTAAGCGGTTCCAAGATAAAGCTATTGACTGTCATGAACCAGTGGATGAGGCTCATTTAGTCAGCATATGTATGGAGGCTGCCATACGCGACTACAAAATTTTCTTAGTGAAGCATAATCTGCCTACCTTTTCAGCCTTGATTGAGGCAACTAGGAACCTCAATACAACTGGTCCTTTGCACAGGTCTCGTGACAGCCACCGCTACTCTCGCAATAGTAGAGTTTCTGTGGTAACCTCCACAGGAAGGAGCCGCTCGCAAGCAGAGGCCTCGTCCTCTCGAAAGAATAAAAGTTATGAGGATAGAAATCCATATCCTTGCAGCCTTGAGAATGTTAAGGCCTTGGTTAAAGAATGGGTAGCTGATGGTGAACTTATTTTGCCTCTGGTTGATGTCCCTCCAACCAAGAAGGACAATGATAAACCGAAATTATTGTGTCTATCACAGAACCACCAGACACCCTATTAGGGACTGTTGGACTTTGAAAAGTATCTTCAAGAAAAAAGTTGATGCGAATGAGCTGAAGTTCAAAGATGCCGGTAATCGTGATATAAAGAAGGACCCCTATCTTAATCACAATGAGAAGGGAAAACATGTACATATGATTAGGTACCTTGGGCCCGTGCGCGATCAAGTGCACATGGCATCCTACTGTGATGAGTTAGAAGAAATTGCTAGTGGCCAGCTCCCTGAAACAATACCTGCAGAGGCAAAATTCGCAGAGGATACTCATGCTCAAGCCTTGCAAAACTCTGTTAAGTTTCGCACCTTCTTTGATCAGCTGGGGCTGAGCGAAGTTGCCAGGATGGAAACAACAAAGGCCCTCATCAACATCTCTGAAGTGCACCATACTGAAGTTGCTAAGGCTAAGGAGTATGTGCCTCGATGCGTCCAGGAAGCTTATGGGGCCATTACTTTTTCAGAAACAGACAGAGTATACCCGTTTCCTCATATAACCGTCCTCTTTTAGTCATAGCTTACATCAATGACGTAGAGTTCAAGCGTGCTTTCCTTGATGGTGGGGCATCCATAAACATTATCACTACTGACACCTTTGCAAAGGCTGATATCCCAGAGTCCAGAATGATTCGCCAACCGATCACTGTAACGGGTTTTTGTGATGAGAAAAAAGTTACTAGGGGCCATGTTCTCGTGGACTTAGCAGTTGGCGAGATCCGTTCCGCAACTAAGTTCCACGTGATTTAAGTAGACACAAATTATCATATGATACTTGGCAAAGCTTGGATGTACCGATATGGGGCTATCCCGTCCAGTTATCACCAATACGTGAAAGCAAAGTTGAAAAAGTGCACAGTGACCATAAATGCATCTGAAAAGCCATTCGGAGTGGAAGAGACACACTATTCGGATGTAGTTTTCTTTACTAAGTTGTCCACAGATGAAAAATTACTGAAGTGGGAAAACATTCGAGATGCAAAGACTACTCTAGAAAGTAGTGGACAGAAAAGGAGTAGCAAATCCACAAGTCCTCCGCCCAAGATTGTTAAAGTGCACGATGGCGGCAAGACAATTTACTACCTATGACGATCTTAGGGGCCAAACTTCATACCTTGGGAGGATGGCCCTAAGACAAATAAATGTGACTGTAATGAGTCCCAAGAAGGGTTGGTAGAGGCGCCTAAGCCCACCATTAAATGCATGCAAGATAGACCAAAACCGCAGCAAGAGGTACTTGCTGAGGTCAACCTCAGTGACTTACCTGGGCAGAGTAAGCCGGTGTTTATTAGCGACACAATGGCTCCAGTAGCTAAGGCAGAATTGATAATATTACTGAAGTAGTATAGTGATGTCTTTGCTTGGACATACGACGAGATGCCTGGTCTTGATCCATCCCTTGTCACTCATCATTTGGACACTTTCCCCAACTCTATGCCAATCAAGCAACATGCTCGAGAGTATTACCCTGATCTTAAAACAAAGATTAAGGCAGAAGCAAAAAAGTTGCAGAGGGCAAAGTTCATTGAGCCTATACAGTACCCAACCTGGCTAGCAAATATTGTACATGTGCAGAAGAAGAACAGTCAAATCAAGGTCTACGTAGACTTTCACAACCTAAATAAGGCCTACCCGAAAGATGAGTTTCCATTGTCCCATGTTGACACACTTGTTGATTCTACTACGGGCCATCAGATGTTCTCCTTCATGGATGGGTTCGGTGGTTATAACCAGATCAAAATGGCACCAGAAGATATAGAAAAGACGGCTTTCAGAACGCCCTTGGGAAATTTTTTCTATACGGTGATGTCCTTCGGTTTGAAAAACGCGGGGGCAACCTACCAACGAGCTATGACTGCAGTGTTCCACGACATGTTACATCATGAAGTGCAAGTATATGTGGATGATCTGGTGGTCAAGTCTACTAAGGCAAACCGCCACCTCTACGACTTGGAAAAAGTTTTTCAGCATTGCCGCAAATTCTGCCTCAAGATGAACCCTCTCAAGTGTGCCTTTAGAGTTACCGCCGGCAAGTTCCTTGGCTTTCTTGTACACCAGAGGGGGATCAAATTAGATTAGGATAAGATCAAGTTAATCATGGAGATGCCACAGCCACACTCTCAAAAGGCCTTGAAGAAATTCCTAGGCAAAGTGTCATACCTCAGGAGGTTTATTCCAGCCCTTGCTGAGATAACCTTCTCCTTTGGGACACGACTGAAAGGGGATCACAAGTTTGAATGATTGCAAGAACACCAATAGGCATTTGATATGATGAAGAAAGCACTTACCTCTCCACTTACAATGATTGCACCATAGCCTGAAAAGCCTCTGCTACTATACCTAACCTCTACTCCTCAGTCTATTAGAGCTCTACTTGTCTGAGACATTGATGGCATTGAGAAGCCAGTCTATTACATCAACCGCAAAGTCAATGGCGCCGAGTCGCGATATACCCCAATTAAGAGGCATTGTTTAGCCTTAATCTTCATAACGCAAAAGTTGCGCCACTACTTTTTGGCACACTCGATCCAAGTTGTGTCCCGGAGTGATCCAATCCGCAACTTACTGAGCAAGCCTGCTCTGACTGGAAGAATGGCAAGATGGCTCTTGGCTCTAGTAGAATATGATATCGTTTGTGTTACTCCCAAGGATATTAAAAGCCAAGCACTTGTGGACTTATTGGCCCAGTTCCCATCTGGTGAACATAAACCCGCGGAGGTGCCTCTACCAAGTGAAATTCATGTCTCAGCAGCTGCAATTAAGACTTATTGGGACTTAAAATTTGATGGAGCTTCCGGAGTTGGGAAAGGTGGAGCTAGCATAACACTAACCAATCAAGAAGGAGAAAAGTTTTATCTATCATATAAGCTTGACTTTAAGTATTCAAGCAACGAGGCTGAATACATGGTGCTAAAACTAGGTCTAATAGCTGCCCAAAAAAGGGCCTTCACAAGTTGAAAATTTAGGGTGACTCCAAGTTGGTTGTTAAGCAAACGATGGGTGATTTTTCCTTGAAGGAGCCTCTGTTGGCCCCATATCGCACTATAGTTCAAAGATTGCTCACTCAGTTTGATGATGTCCAAATCCAGCATACCCTCGAACACATAACCATTTCCCTAATACCATGGCTACACTAGGGGCAAAGGTGGAAATACCAGATGATAGTATAGCCATCGTCATCGAGAAAAGAATAACACCAGCAGTGCTAGCCGAAGAACATACAGAGCAAGATGCTGAGGGGTGGAAAACATATATAATCCAGCAGTTGAAAACAGGCCAAGGAACAATCAGACCAACAGAACTTGCATCATTTTCGCTCCTCCGAGGAGAGTTGTATTTTTGCGGTCCCAACAACTTGCTGGCAAGATATGTCGGTAGACAAGAAGCAACTTACAGACTTAAGCAGATCCATGCTAAGTCCTGTGGAGATGGAGATATTAATCTATATAGACGGATACAGAGGCATGGGTATTACTAGCCAGAGATGGAAAAAGAAAGTACTGAGTTGCAGAGGCAATGTGCAAAGTGT
The DNA here is from genome assembly GCF_055761805.1 of Camellia sinensis. Classification (NCBI taxonomy): domain Eukaryota; kingdom Viridiplantae; phylum Streptophyta; class Magnoliopsida; order Ericales; family Theaceae; genus Camellia; species Camellia sinensis. Next base: position 9,798,097 of record NC_138968.1, read on the forward strand.
CAGTCTTATCCTAAGGAAGAGGAATCTCATTTCTTTAGTAGTGAAGAATGGAGGCAACCATATATCGACTACCTTGGAAATGGCACAATGCCTGTGTAATAACCCTCACCACTGCTTACCGATAAACATTGATTACCGTTAAACTGAACTGATCATGACTGATAACTGAACTGATTAAAGTACTGAACTGATTGACTGAAATCTAGAACTGAATCGACTGAGTATATCTGTTTAATTGTGCATTTATCTGTTTGATTGTTTGATTATTTGTTCACGTGTTATGCTTTTAACTGCTAATTGAAGGCCTTATCGGTGGCCGAACCGGGAATTGATTGATGTTTCTCGATCCTCTTAATTAATGTGATTTTATGATATATTTATCTGAAAACTGATTAGGTATGATTAAATTAGATTAAATATTGATCAATTGCTGAAGTTGGCCTTATTTACCAAACTAACCCTAGTGATCCACTATCTCACACATATTTGAGCCTTACACTTGAATCAAAACATTTTCCTCAGCCATATCTCTTGCTCAACCGACCTTAGAGAGAGTGAGAGTGAGTGAATTGAATTCAACTTGAAGAATTACTTAGAAACTTGAAGCTTGATTGTTAATTTGAGCTCCCAAACCTTGAATACAAGGCTAAGGTAGGAAACTCATCTTCTTATTGTTGCCATTGAGCTAGTTCTTGCATGATTCATGCTTCATTATAGAACTAAGTCATGTTTTGGTTTATTGTTGTTCAATTGAAGCTCAATCTTTGCATGCATGTTAGTATTGTTGGATTTTGGGTTGAGTTCATGGCAAATTGTTACATGCATGTTCACAATTATGTTTAAGTCCATGATTTCATCATGTTTTGGAAACAATTGGCTCCTTAGAGCATCAAATTGAAGCTTTGAATTGATTTGAATTCATGCATGTTTGCATGTTCTCCATGTTCATGAAATTGGTTTGAAATTGGGTTTGAATTAAACACCCTTGGGCTTTGATTTCTCAAATTGAGTTTTGAACCATGTTATTCCATGTGTTTACAAGTGTTTTTCTAGAAATTAGCCCAAGAGGATCGGTTTTGAGTTGTTAACAATTTGGTTTTTGGCTTGGACGTGCAATCTGGAATTTCCAGATTTTGCACTTCCGCTCGAGCAGGGAAAGTGACGCTCGAGCGTGGAATCCGAGCATCCAGTATCTCTGCACTGTTTTACAATCCACTCGAGCGGAGGACTGGGCGCTCGAGCGGAGTTTTATGTCTCAAGCTCGAGCGGGCGTCGAGCGTCCGTCGAGCGGAGATTCCACCCATCCAGCACTTTTGACTGTTTTTTCAGAACGCTCGAACGGGTAATTCTACGCTCGAGCGGGTACCTTTGTCTGCATGTCTGCTCGAGCGGAGTGACCTACGCTTGAGCGTGACCCCTGTTTTCTGAAAAATCTAAAAATACTTTTAAAAGTACATCTTTGCATCCTCATCCCATTCTAGGCATTCTTAGACCTAGTTTAAGACATTTTAATGAGGATATAGATGTAGAACACACCGAGGCAAATTAGGGATTAAGTTATTATCTTTCCCAGCTGTGTAGCTTAGTGTGTTCAATCTGTTAACTGTGTAGGGTTGGCGACTGGAGAGGCACGCTCTAGCATATTGTAGCCCAAACTCTGTGAGTAACGATTGTGTAAAGATATGTTCACAAATGATTATCTTCTGAACAACTGAACTGTACTGTTTTCTGAATGAATGTATTTCCTATATTCTGAACTGTATTGTGGCATCCTTAGCACCTACTATTTACTGTTACTGTTACAGAGATCTCTGTCGGTTCCCTCGTTAGAACCACTACTGTTACTGAATGATGGCCATCATTACTGCTCGGTCTTTTAAGACCTACTGTTTACTGTACTGTTATGCTAATGGGTGTACCACATATGACTGTACTGACTGAACGACTGAAATACTATTTAAATGAACTGTTTTCATACTGTAAGGACATTCATTCTTAACCTCTTTACGCATTATGTTATTCACTGGACTTTAGCTCACTGCTCATATATATATGTAGGTGTACAGGCACCAGACCGCGGCTAGGAGCGTCAGGGTTACTCCAGTTTTGTCAAGCCAACTACCGTGCCTCACTGCGAGGTTCCAAGCCTATCTTGCTAAGGCTTAGGGGTGTTTAGGACTCCCCCTTTTGTACTGTCTTGCTGTTTTGTAATAACTAAATGGATTGTATAGACTGCATGTTACTGTACTGTTACATAGGGATTGAGTCCCTATTCTGAATGATTGTACATATTGTGTATACCTTTCCACTGAATGTAAATATGTTTGGAAAGTCTTTTTGCATAGAGACTGTCACAGCTCATTGGGCATTGTTTAATTACTGTTTTGGCTTCCGCCAGGCCCTGTACTCTGTTTTACTGTACTACTGTTAAGCAGGCCTTCGGTAATCTCGGATTACTGGCCGGTTACGGTGCTAAACCCATAGGGCAGGGTTTGGGTCGTGACAGCCTGAGAACAAAGTCAATATAATTAGAATCAAGAGGCAGGCCCTCTGCTTCTTCCTTGACGAAGGCAAACTATACCAAAGAAGCTTTAAAGGGGAACCTTTGGCTTGTTTATCAAAAGATGAGGCAAATGAGGTGCTGAGAGAAGCCCACAAGACGGAGAATCAAGGAAGGCAATGATTATATGGACATCTCATTCGCCTCGACTACTAGTGGCCGACAATAGAAAAAGATGCTAAAAACTTTGTGAGAAGATGTCAATCCTGCCAGAAGTTTGGGAACTTGATACATGCACTGGCAGTTGAACTGCACAACATCAAGACTCCTTACCCGTTCCATACTTGGGCATTTGACCTGGTAAGTCCTATAGCGCAGCAATCCAAAGGCCACAGATGGATACTTGCAGTGACTGAAGTTAGCACCAAGTGGGTACAGACTATACCAATAAGGAAGGTAGATGGGGCAAGAGTAGCCAACTTCATCAAAGAAAACATAATCTGCAGGTTTGGCATACCCAAAGTAATGTTGTCTAATAATGGAACTCCCTTTGTAAATCGCCATGCGGGAAGACTACTGGACGCCTACCAGATCAAGCACCAAAAGTCTAGTCCATACTACCCTCAAGGGAACGGACAAGCGGAGGCGACCAACAAAACCCTTATCAGAATACTGAGTAAAATGATGGATGAAGCAGGGGACACATGGTCTGAACAACTTTCCGTAGCACTCTGGGCATATAGAACATCAAAGAGGAAGCCAACTCAGGCAACCCCGTTTTCCTTAGTATATGGGTCCGAAGCTGTGTTCCCAGTTGAGTTGGCAGTACCCTCAGCAAGAATGGCTATGTCAGCACACTTAGTTCCAGGCAGCAAAAAGAATGATATAGAGGCAGTTGAAGAAAGAAGAGATCGGGCCTCGCGGGCGATGGAAAAGTATCATCAATCCATAACCCGTGCCCACAATCAATCTGTTCAACACAGAAAGTTCAAGAAAAAGGACTTAGTATGGAAAACAGTGGATCCAATCATGCGGGGTAACCAATTCCCAAGTTCTCGCCCAGATGGGAAGGCCCCTACAAAGTTGCTGAGGCAAGCAGCAGCGGGTACTACAAGTTAACAAGAGTAGATGATGGATTCAGAACTGGCCCTGTCAACGCCAACTATGTCAAAGAATATTTTTCTTAATTTTCTTTTGTTCAAGAAAAAGAATTGTAAAGTTTCTTTGTTAATACTTCCAAAGCAAAGTGTAAAGAAAGTGTCACACACTTAGTAAAACCTTTTGCTCTCATATACACTTATGTTGTGTTTGGTTGGGGGATTTGAGGAGGGATTTGGAAAGGGAAAGGGAAAGAGAAAGGGAAAAGGTGTGTGAAACTAGGTGAAATGTAAGTATATTTTATTCATATTTCACCTAACTTTTCTCTTTCCCTTTCCAAATCCCTCCTCAAGTCCCCCAACCAAACACAGCGTTAGTGTGAGGAAAGTTTTCCATACTTTGTGAAATTTTATCCTTGTAAAAGCTTAGTCATGGTGAAGTTTTGTTCACTGTAAGAGTTTTTGCTTATCTTTAGAAGCTATATAGAAGCAATGTAAAGAAAGCGATTAAATGAAACTCAAAAGTACCACCAAACATCCATACTTTCATTAAAGTCAAACTTCCAGAACATGATTACAATGTTTGAAAAGAAGTTATGATAGAGAAGAAGAAAAGAAAAGGCACCCCAAGCGCGATGAAACAACAAAATAAAGAAAAGAAAATGGAAGAAATCATAATAGAGTTATATCACATCAAATCAAACCCTTCAAAAGGGAGTCCATCAGAGTCACATCTCGAGGCAACTGGGCAACCAATGCAAAGTCATTTTCTCTGAACCGAGCCAGGTTCTATTGGTGCTGCTCCAGGGCACCCTCACACTCTTTGATAGTCTCCTCCAAGGACGCAATCATCACCACATTGTCAGCATGCTCAAGGAAACCATCAACTGCCTGAAGCCTGTCCCTTATCCATGATAGGTTCAAACCATTCCTCTCAAAGCCGCTCAGGTTAGCTTCAACACTCTCCACGAACTTGCTGGGGGTTGTAAGGATCTGCTTGGTAGCGAGGTAACGAATGAAACTGGCAGGTGACTTTAGTAGCACTGTCTGCACTATAGATCCAGGAACATTAAAGGAAGTAAAGGTATCCGGATGCAATGCTTGGGTACGAGCAAGAGTGGAAGTAGCTTCGAAAGAAACCCAATAACTTAGAAAAGAAACTTTCTCTGAGGGCTGAGAAAACTCTCTCACACTGCCGCCAGCTTCAATCACTGGAGGGAGACTGATGGAGTGACCAAAGGTTTGAGGACGGCGCACTTCCCCTGAACATGATTGCCCAGCAGCATTAGAGTGAGTAGATGCTAGCTAGCGACTGGGTGAACTGGCCTCACAAGAAAGGCCAAAGTTGTCTACACCGTCGTGTCACTCCAAAAAAAGGTCATCCATCCGGTAATCTCCAACATTCAGATCTAGAATAGTAATAGAATCCATCCCAGTATATAAATCTCGGGACACCCCAAGGTCAGCTGGCACTTCTAGAAAGTGAGTGAGGTACAAGTCTGCCAACTGTTCAGAGGTTGCCGAAGCAACTGGGTCAGAGGTCCCAGCAACAGCAGTAGCACTGTAGGTGGCTAAAGTGACAGCTACCTCTATAAGTTGGTCCAAATTTAGAGGGGCCATAGCAGGAACAGTGGCAGCAGCCGCTGCACTTGCACTCTCCTCAGCCACTGGGACATTTGGAAGTGGAGTATGTTAAACCAATGGAGAGTCGATAGACTGGAAGGAACTGCCGCATGCAACTCTAAGGGTATGTGGTGCAACTTCTAGCGGCTCTCTTATGTCGCGATCTTCCCTTGGGGTCTTAGGTACGAAATCATCTCCGCCGACAAAAGAACGGTCGGAGTGCACAGAGTCAGCGGGGTGTGGAGGCTCTGAACCCTCAGTAACTATATCACCCGCTGCAACTTCCACAGCAGGGGGAACTTGTACATTGTCTGCAGCCTCCACAACTGGCTCAACCTCGGCAATTGGCTCGGCCTCAGTAGTTGGTTCGGCTCTAGCGTTGGGTTCCTCTTCAACATCTGGAAGAACTGTCCTGCAGGTCTTGAATCTTATGACCCTAGTAGCAATGGGAAGGTTGTCGTCGTCGTCGTCTAAGTCTGAAAAAAATGCCAATGGCAGTAAAAAAAACCTCATAAACCAGAAGGTAGTGTGGTCGATGGGCCCTAAAAGAAAAAAAAAAAAGATCATACGGTTATTCAAGTAAATATAAGAAGTCCAAGGAAGTAATAAAAAATATTTTCTAAGTATGGATACCCTTCGTAGTCTCTTCCTGCTTGGTGAGGCATGTGCCTCGATAACTGGTGTCGCTGCTGCTTAGGCTGCCCTCAGTCGGGAACGGGTTATGCGTACTATTGTGCCAACTTAGGGAGGAGCAATCTGCAAGGGTTGAACAGACATTGCCCCAGACGGGTGAGGCTCCTCCACAACAGGCAGGGATAGAAGCTTAAAGTGGCAGAATATACTGGATTGTTTCCCTCGGTTAGAAGGCAGACGAAGGGATAAATCAGGCTACGGGATATGATCCATTGTAGGGACAATTGGAGCACTGTTGCAAAAATTGAAGAAAGAATTGAGGTTGCGATACCAGAACAGCCTATTATTAGGAGTAAATGCGCCCTCTCTCCCAAGTGAAGGAAGCTCCATGAAGCCTAAGCCCTCCACAAGTAGAGCAGTATAATCATGGGCAAACCGTTGAAAACTCTGGTGGAAATCAGTCTAAGGCAAAGGGGCATGTGGGACGCCCTGATCCATCCCGAACTATCTAAGGACCCTGTCCGGCCGATAGACGATGTTAGACATGCCTTCTTTGTTCCACACAGGTAGAAATCCGGGGCGAATCATGGCAGCAATAAGGAGGGAATTAGCCTGGACACTGTCAAGAGAAAAATCAACATGGCGAGCCTCTGAAAAATAACATGAGACAACAAAAATGCCTGGAAGAGGCTGAGTGAAAGGGCGGAACATGCATTCCTCCATACGGTCAACATAGTCTGCAAAGGGTTTGTTGGTGCCAAGACTAGACCACCGAGAGATGCGAGAGAGGGATTGACGCACTTGCCTTATGACAGGTCAACCCTCTACATCTAGAACAGGATGGCCCTCTGCATCAAAGACTTCATCGGTGAAGAAGGGCTCGTGTTCCTTAGGGGTAGGGCCCATGGCAAGAAATCTCTTGTAGAAAAAAGTAGTCAGAACTGAGTGTGTACGAAGCTCCACACACCGTAGCGGCCCATAAACCGTTCCATGTCCGAATAGATGAGATCAAGACAGAAATATAGGTTCCCCAAGAAGAGAGGAGCCAGAGAAATCTGACTGCCACTACAGAGCTTGATAGCCAAAGGAAACACCAGGGGATTAATGCTTTCGACAGGGTTACTAGGTAGAACAAAGAAGGAGATGAAATAACTGATGAATGCGACCAAGTGCAAGTCACCTCGGTAGCCCTGCCCAACTACAGAGTCGCGACTCTCCTTGGTGATGTCGCCTACAACTGGTTGCAGGTCCTTCAAAAAGCTCTTCAGCCAGGAAAGATAGGTGGTTTTGTCCCTTTTAGGTTTCTCCTGCAGCAGTTTCCCAGTTCTGAGGTCATACCAGGAACCAAACTTCCGCGCCTCCCGAAAGGCGCCTTAGAGAGCAGTGACGGTAACCTGCTCTACAGGAGTCAGGGACACTGGATCAAAGGGATGATCTCCACGGGTGCTCAGGTGTAGAAGGACGGCGACATCTTCCAGGGTTGGGGTTATCTCTCCCCATGCCAAGGCAAAAGTATGAGTGTCGCAGCTCCAGCGGGAGACAACCATATCAGTATTGGTCTGCACCTTACACATCGATAACTCCCTCGAGATCAAAATGACATTGAAAAGACGAACATCACGCAAACGCTGCTCGAAACCACCATCTGCAATGATGTCATCAACCCAAAAAGACCAATCTGCTGGAGGGCCCAAATGAGTGCGATAGTAGATGTAAGAATATGGAAAGTCACCGCGCTCCACGCGAAGCCGCAGCATAGAGACTGGGTTCACCATGTCCACGTCATCCAAAGTAGCCTCTCCAAAAGGAAGCAAAGACTCCTCTAGAGAAAAGGCATCAGGAATGAAGGAGTTAACCACCTTCCACAAGGGGTCAACCAGTCCTCCGAAGTATGGGGCCCTCCTCTACTCAGTAAGGGGTGGGGCAACCTTGTTCGGAAGAAATCTTGTGCCGGCCATGAGAAAGAATAAAGAAAGGTAAAAAGGGCTTTGGAAAGTGGAGACAAGGAAGAGAAGAAAACAAAGGAGACAGAAAGGTGTGTTGGGTAGAAGTGGGGAACCAGTGGACCCAAGGGCGTTATTTATAAAGGAAAAGCAACAAAGGGCGCCAATACATTTCCCTAGGCCATTATGACCTGGCAGTTAAAGGGACACCTTTTCAGAGCCGACGCAACTTCTGACCCAACCGACGCAACCCTTGGGTTGCTTGCTGATGTCATGCACGCGCGGGAAACAGGAAGTGTGTCTCCCACGCGCGCAGGGGACAAAATGTAGAGGGTTAGAAATTAAGCCCCAAACTAAGTATGGACCTCAGCACTGAGGTTACCCCAAAGAGGCGCCCAGGGATAGCAAAGGAGCATGGGCCAAAGCCTAAGGGAAGTGGGCCAACAGTGGGCCGAGGCAGATCCGACCCACTAGGGCTCCAGATGGACTCCACGAAGAAAAATGCCCAAGTCAAGTTGTAAAGGCAACACCTGTAGTGGTGAAGTTGCGGAGGGAACATATGCAACGGGAAAGTTATTGAGGCACTTTGCCTTAGCGCCGCCATTTCTAATATCTTCGGTTCAACCGCTATCTGAAGTTGCTGAGGGAAAGAGAAAGCCGACGCAACTAAGTTGCAGAGGCAACACTTACGACGGCGAAGTTGTGGAGGCACTTTGTCGCAGCGTTGCCATTCCAAGTATCTTCAGTGCTACCGCCATTCCAAGTAATGTCGATGCCACAACCATCTGGAGTTGCTGAGGAAAAGAAAAAACCAAAGCAACTAAGTTGCAGAGGCAATACTTGCAACGCCCAAGTTGCGAAGGCATTCTGTCAGTGCCACCATCTCTAATATCTTCTGTTCTACAAATGACTACCACAACAACTAAGTTACAGAGGGAATATCCTGCCAAGGTGATAGTAGCCTTTGAGAGAGGCCTCCCTCTGCAAGTAAAGGCTAAAGCTTGGCGCTGATAGCAGGCCCCAATGCATCACTAGCCAAGGGCTGATAGCAGGCCCCAAAGTTTATTAACCTGGCACTGATAGCAGGCCCAGAGACACCATGGCAATCCCGCGAAGATAGAAGCAGGGTAGCCCAAACATAAGGGACTCCTTTTCCATTACCCAGGTCATGGACCTACCTTAGTCGCACAAGCAGGACTAAGAAAGCCCTATCGGGCTTAGTACTAAGGCACAGCATGGCTGATAACAGGCTTGGCTGTAGCCTTCGCCCTGGAAAGCTGGAGAGTTTGTGGTTAGGTGGCTAAGGGTGGAGGTTTCGCTGACGTGAAAATGAACATGGCTAATAGTAGGCTATGGAGTCCCGAGAATGCATGTACTGGCCAAATAGAACTAAAAAGGCAAGTGCAGCGGCAAAGTTCACCACTGCAAGTACACTTGTTGGGTTCAAGCTGAGAAGGCAAGTGCAAAGGTAAGCACTCCCGCTGCAACTACACTTGCTGAAGCTTAAAAGGAAGTTGCAGCGCCAAACACTCCCGTCACAACTACACTTGTTGAGACTCAAAAAGGTAGTTGTAGAGGCAAACAGATAGTACACAGTATATGTAGAGGGACATGTGGCACCTTCAGCCTGGTGGCCCAAGGCAAAATATTTCATGTGATTCTCTGGGACACATATCTTCTCTTTATTTTGCCACTTGGTGTCCTTTTGGCACCAAAGAAAAGCCTATAAATATGACCCATTTCCCAAGGTTCAACAAGAAGAATTTTGGAGATTTGGGGGAGATGCTGCCCATTTTAGCACTGTCATTGTCTTCTTCTTGAGCCACTTGCTTCACCCTCACCCAGCTACACACTCTCCAACTCCCAGATAGTTGTTGCTACTCATTCTTCAGCCACTCCTACTATTAGTGGACCATAGCATAGTTTTGCCTCTCTAATCACCTCTCTAACCTTGAACCCCTATATTATTATTAAGGGTATTTTGATAACTATGTCACTCCTATGACTTATTGAAATATAAAAAAAATAATTGAAATTAAGTAGAATACAAGTAGATAAAGATAGATTTATGAATAAATGCGTCTAATTTTTTTATTTTTGACCATTGTGTCAATTTGCTTGATTTTTACTCTAAATTTTTGACTTTATCTTAATTTAGTTTAATTGATTACACTAATAGCATTTTTTGATGAAAAATACTTTTAGAGACAAATTGAAAACTTAATCAATTTAGTCAATTAACCTTAACTAACTCCAAATTCATTTTCGTAAATAACCCTAGTGGCGTTGTCAATTAGATCACATTGACATAAAATATATACTTAAAAATAAAAAAATATCTCAATTGAAAATATATAGACCAAAATAATATAAGAAATATAAAAACTATTGGTGCAATTTATCCCTTTTTTTTCTGTTTTTTTGGTTTAAGTCAATGTTATAATCTCTACTAGACTAATCTAAAAGCAAAGAAAACGAGATCACCCCCAACACCCCCACATGGGATTCAAACTAACAATCTTTTATTTATTGATTTATGGTCTCATGTTGCCATTGCAATCAATGTTTTGCTCATTACTACTTGTATGTGGGAGTTGTGAGGGCCGACCCTTACTTTTAAGGTGATTTTTTTAAATTAAACCTTTCATATATTATTATCTAAAATAAAATAAAAAATTGTTTAGATAAAATAAAAAAGATAAAAATTTATTTCTATTGCATTACAATTTAACAAAATTTAGATAACAAATATGTATATATATAATAGTTGAATTTCAATTAGTTAAATCGAATTTTTATTTTTTAGCTTACCAATGCTATAAGAACAAAAATTAATTGGGGGTAAGGATGAAAATTTTCGACACAACTCAAGCAATATATAAAATTAGCAAGTTAAGGTTGACTATTTTCAACATGAATCCAAGTATGACACAACTCAATAATATGGATTATTAGTTATATATTTGAATGTTCACTAAGGGATGCCATGATATTTTTTTAATCTTTTATTTAACACTATCTAACTGAATAAAAAAGTATGTAAAATAATAATTAAGGCTAATATCTTTTTTTCATTTAAGATATATATTTTTTTGTTACCTATTTTAGACTCAATCTAATAAAAAATATATAGTAATAAGGTACAATTTTTTTAATTAGAAAAATGAAATTGAATTAAAATCAAACATTCTATGAATAATTTCATTTAGTTGAAATAAATTTTATAAAATTCAACTTATGAGAAAAATTTTAATCTCTCAATACACTTGCTAAGTTATTTTTAACTAAAAGTGAAAGTTTTCACATTAAAGATCATTCGAACACGAATCAAAATAACACCACACGACAACATAAAAATAAATAAATTGAGCTAATATTAAAATAATTATGAAATAACATGACATGATACACTCCCCTAATTGGGGGTCATAAATTTTGTTCAAAATTGGGGGCCCAAGGCGACCGCCTCAGTCGCCTCACCCTAGGGTCGGCCCTGGGAGTTGTTGGCTAGGGTTGACGCCGTAGCTTTGGGTCTTCTCCACTCATTGCTGACTATCTTGACACTTTCCTTCACCGGATTGGATGGGACGTGGTAACTACAAAAGATCTTATTTGATTGGAAATTTATTTTTTTATTCTGTTTTTATATTTAAAAAAAGAATTGTACTACGTAGCTCGAAAGAAAGGGTGCCCAAATCTCCCGAATTCAAAACGACATCGTTTCGTCATTTTGAAATTTATTTTTTTTTCAATCAGAAAAGAAGAAGAAGAAAGAAAGAAAGAAGAAGAAGAAAGAGTAGCAGAGAGAGATCCAACACATCATCATCACATCATCACAGATCCTCTGATCGGGCTGCGACGATCGGATCGGAGGCGGGGCTGCGACGATCGGAAGCGGAGGCGGAGGCGACGGCGGGCGGAGGCAGAGGCGGAGGCGGGGCTGCGACGACGGGCTGCGACGAGGCGACCATCTCCTCTTCCCCTCTCTTCTCTTTCTCTCTCTCTTTCTCTTTCTCTTTCTCTTCTATCTGTTTCAGACCGCGAAAGGCCAAAAAAAAAAAATTCGAGCTGTTCGGAGGGACCAAATTCGGGGGGAAAATCATTTTCCTTAAAAAAATATGAAAAAGGTTTGTTTAATAAATTATTTTTGATTTATTTTCACAAAAATAAAGCAATATGATTAGCATGGGTATTTTTTTTAATATTTTATTATTTTTGTTTTCAAAAATAATAGTAAATAATAAATAAAACACAAAATTAGAGTCTCTACCTAACATAAAGTTTGGGTGTATTAAGTCAGCAAGAAAACAGATTTTGATGAACCAATACTTATATATTTTCTATTTACTAATGTAAGGTCTATTTTATTTTCATGACTCTTATTAATGATCTGAGTAAAATAATAAAATTAAACAATCAATAAAATCAATGCACTTTTTACAAAATACTAAAATTTATTTTGAAAATTATGTGCACTCAAAAAGGAAAATGACATGAAAATGTTGTGCACTTTTTTAAACTTTCATATCTTTTTATTTTTTTGGAAAATTAAAATCACGGGACTAAAACATAAAAACCGAAAGCACAATTCATTTTCTCCATTTTGTTTTCATTTTTATGAAAAGTAGCTGTCAAATATTTCAAAAACAACTCTAGGTGTTTTCTTAAAAAATGGTATTTTAAAAAAAATAAGTTCAAAAATAGTTTTAAAAAATAATTCATCTAATAAATTTACATATTGTATTAAGAACTCTTTCTGGCACGAGGGGTGTTCCACAATGGGCCAAACTTTCATCAAATCTAGAAATTTCTATATTGTAATAATAACTCTACAATTTGATACATTTTTCTAATTTTGAAACTTTAAACAGAGCTCTAATGACTTAACAATGAAAAAAAAAAAAAAAAAAAAAAAATACAAGACAAAAATATCATATCATTATGACACTCTCACACACCATTACAGTTCCCAACCTTTTTTTTCTAAGAACTCTCTCTAGCACGAGGGGTGTTCCACAATGGACTAGACTTTCATCAAATCTAGATCTACACTTGAGGGTGTTGTCTAGGTTAATGGGACCATCATGCTTCAATGATGCACGAACTATTCATTTCGTAGGTTATTTTTTTTAATTTATATCATTCACGTAAAAAATATTAAATTGATTTAATAATCATTATCTTTCTAATTTATCACATTTGTTAATAAAAAAATAAATGATTTGAATGATTAAAATAAAACTCGTGATAAATTCTACATGTCCAGACAACATTTCACAATCTCTCTCAATTTTATAAGATTAAGATTTTTTTTTTTTTTTTTAAGATTTCAAATTTTGAATGTCGTCCACTCTTAAGTGAATTTTGTTTGTTCTAAATATTTTGATAAGTAATACTATTGATGACTACATGTAAGATTTTATCAATGTTTTGAAAATAAATATAAGTTGTTACCCATTAAATTAATACAATAATAATATATATAGTGAAAAATAAAAAAATATATAAATCTAATTACTCTGTTATTATTTTTTTTATTACGTAATAATGCTCTACATATTCTAGATGAAGCCAGGAATCTACAATGACAATTTTCTCTCTTTTCTAGTGTTTGTCATTATTAAGGGTGTTTTTGTCACCCGAAAAAAAAAAAATTTGCGAAATCCATTTACGTCCAATTTAGTCTGATTGGATGGTGTAACGGAGGGGCAAATTTAAGTGTGTTATACCAATGTTTTACATCAATAGGAAAAAATCTTGATAAAAAAAATAAAATAAATAAATAAATAAGTAAAAGAGGGTTTGATAATATGATTTAACACTTAAAATTAAATGTATTAAATGATAATCAATTAAGTCTATTTGATAACCACGATTAATATCAATTAAAAATTTAAGTACCTCTTCAAATGTAGGTTAAAACTTAAGAAAATTTTAAGTCATATAAAACTTATTTAATTCTGACTAAATTTATAAATATTAAATGTAAATATCAATATACACTATTATAAACTTACTACCACCACCACCATATCATCGCCACCATCATTGCTACCGCTATTACTACCACCACTACCATCATCATCATACCACCACCACCACCATCACAATATAAAAATTAAAATATATAATTTAAAAATAATAATTTTTAAATTTACTCTTATATATCAAATAATTTATTTTTAATTCAGCACTTAAATTTTTATCAAATAATTTTTTAATTTAATAAATTCAACATGCAATTTTTAATTTTCAGTTTTATCAAGACAGCACCTCAAATTATTTTAAGCATGCCCTTATGACAAAGCTGATGACATGGACGGAGCCACAAAATGCTCTGTGGTGTTACTTGACGCCACTCAAAATTTGAAAAGTATTACGCTTCATTGAATGCTATTCATAATTTTAAGATTTTATAAAGTTGAATCCACTAGAATTGTATTGAAACTAGATAAATGGTTCAAAATTCTTAATTTTGTTAGATTTTCTGTTCTAAAATAAAATTAACCATCCAAAAATTGGGAATATTAATTATTTTTATAAAATCAAGTATTTATATTTTGATTTTTCATTAAAAGGTTTTTGGGCTTGATAATTACGTTCTTGTAATCTTCATTGGCACTTAGATAATTACATTCCCTCAATCAAATAATTCTATGCAGTGACAATGTGATCATTTTTGTGAAATTAGTAATTTGCTAAAACTTTTTATATAGAGTAACCAAACCAGACCACCAAACCAAATCAAACCTTAATCTCATCAAATGGGATCGGTTACACGAATTCTTATTCTCCACGCGGCTCTATCAAAAACCATTTCGTTAGTCAAATTAAGTAAATCCATATCTCTATTTACAACGCTAGCCAACGTTAATCTAGGTCTACCTCGTCCCCTAACACTCCCGTCTACTATTACAGTATCGCATCTCTTCACTGCTGCCTTTGTTGATCTCTGTTGAATGTGACCAAACCATCTCAATCGATTCTCTCTCAACTTATCTTCTATCAGTGCTACTCCTACTCATTCCCGAAGACACTCATTCCTAATTCTGTCTTGTCTAGTCTTGCTACAGATCTACCTTAGTATTCTCATCTTAGCCACACTCATCTTATCTACATGTTATTTCTTGGTTGCCCAACACTCCGTCCCATACAATATCACTAGTCTAATAGCCGTTCTATAGAATTTACCTTCTAGTCTAACGGGTATTCGTTATCGCATAATACCCCAGACGCACTTTTTCACTTACACCATCCCGCCTTAATCCTATAGGCCACATTCACATCAATCTCCCCGCTGTTGTGATAATCGACCTTAAATAACGAAAATGTTCACTCTTAGGCAGTTCTTGATTCTCAATCTTCACTTCTCCTCTGCTTTCATTATTACTATTACTAAATTTACACTCCATGTGTTCTGTCTCAGTTTTGTTTATTCGGAATCCTTTCGATTTAAGAGTTTTTCTCCAAATCTCTAACTTTGTTTTTACTCCTTCTCTAGTCTCATTTACTAGCATGATATCATCTACAAAAAACATACACCATGATACGTCATCCTGAATATTTCTCATCAACTCATCCATAACTAAAGCAAAAAGATAAGGACTTAAGGTAAATCATTGGTGTAACCCTACAGTGATAGGAAATTTATTTGTTTCTCCAACAGACGATCTAATAGTGGTCACCGCCCCTTCATACATGTCCATAATCACGTCAATGTAACCTTTTGTCACCTCTTTCTTCCCTAACACCCACCATATTATATTGTGGGACACTCTATCATATACTTTTTCAAGATTGATAAATCTCATATGAATGTCTCTTTTCTTTTCTTTATATTTTTCTATTACTCTCCTCAAAAGATAAATCGCTTCCATTGTTAACCTGTCAGGTATAAATTCAAATTGATTCTCTGACACCTCTGTCATATCTCTCAATCGGCGTTCCATCACCCTTTCCCACACTTTCATTATATGACACATTAGATTGATTCCTCTATAATCTAAATTTTGACCCCATTAAGTAAAATTTTTGGATTCATCACTGGCTGATGACGTCTTTTAACCATGTCCATGACATAATCGTGAGAATATTGCTTATAAACATGTATGTAATAGCCGAAAGGTGACATCCAATTATACGAAAATTGTCTCCGGTCTCATTTGTGAAATGGACAGTCTAGTTAGGTATGTTATGTCTCACAAGTGTTATGATTATCCAATCTGTTTATTTTATGAGTCTTAGTGCATATTTATAAAATTAAATAAAAAATTAAATTGATGTAATAATTGTAATAATATTTTTTCATTATATTTGTCTTAAAAAATAATTAATTTTTAAAATTATTTTTACTATTTTCATTTTTAAATTAAAAAAGGACACTCAGGACATAAGTAAAATTCAAAACTTCTGGTTATATATTTTTAGAGCCAAAAGGATAATAACTCGAAGACCATATTACCTTTATCTATTTGTTTATCTGTCCACTATTTATATTATCTATTTGTTCACATTTCATCTATTTATTCACCTATCTATCCATTCAATTCATTACATATAATATAGGGTAAATTACACTGACACCCCTGGTATTTTTTTGAAATCACACTGGCACCTCCTCTATTATCTAGAAGGGTAAATTACATTGACACCCCTTGAGGTTTCTGTTTAATACAAATTTCCCCTCACATTTGAAAAATTACACTTTCCCCCTGTCAAATTAAAATGACATATTTGCCCTTTAGCCTTTATATATATAAAATAATAAAATAATATAGATGTTTTGTTAATGTCTTTTTAAAAGAAATAACAATCATCTTCTTTGATCTAACTCACACAAAAAGTTGAGTTTTTTTAATTTTTCGTGTTGTTTTTATTTTTACTGAATTTTTTTTAATGTTATAAGTAATTTTTTATTTTTTAGATACACCTAATCTAGATATACTTAAGAAGTATAATATTTTGTGATTTTTTTAAATTCACCAAATACAAAAAAAAATACAAAAATACAAAAATTCAATACAATATCTTATTTTGTTGTATTTAATGAACTTTTTTTATAAATTTTTTGTACAAATTTTATACTTTTTAAATAATGGTAGAAATAAAAATGAAAAAACATATTCATATATAAAAATTTATATTAAAAATATCATAAAAATGTTATGATAGTGATATTGTTGTAAATATAAATCATTTTTATAGGTGTTTTGTTTTAAAGTAAAAGGTCACCATTAAGTTATATCATTATATTTTAAAATTTTATATAAAATTTCTATTTGTATATCAACATTTAGTAAAAATATGTTCAGGTAGTATTTAATTATGGAAAGTTGTAGTTTGTAATTATAATGATAAGAAGAAGAAATTGTAAGAAAAATAACAAGATGGTCATTTAGAAAATTTTAAGAAATGACATTAGCAATCCATGGGACAATTTGTAATGAGATTACAAAACTCAAAAAGAGAAATATAATTTTTTAAATGTAAGGGAGAAATCTGTATTAAATAAAAATCTCAAGGTGCCAGTATAATTTATCCTATCTAAAATCACACTATCACCCCCTATCAGCAAAAATTGTTTGTTTCAATTGTGCAATTACTATACTAGTTTTGGGTTATAAGGAGGCGATTAAAATTTATAGTGAGATAAGACGTACTAATATCATGTTTGTTTTGAGAAATGAAGAGGGGATTCATAATCTCCTCTAGACTACGAATTCCCTTGGGAAGGGAATTAAGATAGACCCGTGGGACTTGGTATTTGAAAATAATCCACTGGACTATTTTTTTTTATTATTTTTTTTTATATATTGGGCATTTTGTTTTGAACATTAATGTTTATTTATTTATTTGTTGTTAAGTAAAAATCATAGTTTTATTTATTTTATTTATTCATTTATTTTTTACATGTTGTGCATTTTTTTTTTTGAACATTAATATTTAATTTTTTTTTATTATTTTATATTTATTTTATAAAAAATAAATTTAACAATCCCTATACCAACAACTTGTTAGACAATCTTCACTGTATTTAAAAGATTTAATTCTATTGTGTACAAAACAACAACTAGAATTTAAAGAAATAAAGAAAATGAGAGAATTTGTTTGATTACGAAAATCAAACCCGAAATAATAAATAAATAAATAAAAACAGATTTTATTTTGTTACAAAAATAAAATTAAAATCTGATTTAAATAAGTAACAATAACACAAAAATTAATTAAATAACTTACTTGATTTAATTTCTTCGAATTATAATCTGATCAAATCCAGTGTTTGACACTGTGTCCTTAAGACAGATTCGTCCTCTCCACGGTGCTTTCAGAATGTGGACGTCTATCTCCCAGGATAAAATGATCTACTACAAACAATAGCAGCACTACAAATTGTTTGTCTAACGAACACACAAAGTGTTTATACTCTCTCTGACTAGAAAATAATGCAGCAAAATGAAGAGGATGTTTGCAGAATTATGAAGGACGAAAATTAGAGTTCTCTAAATCCAAATGAGGGTTGTCCTATTTATAGATGGATTGGTGGCTCTAGGTTTTTGAATTGAACAGGTATGATACCTGTTGGTTTTGAATTCAAACAGATTTGAATCTGTTGGGTTACAATTCAAACAGATAACAAAAACGGGAAGGGCCTTGTTTGGGTGTACAGTAAATCCGGATCAAATTATTTCCGGTTTAATACGGGAAGGGCCCTGTTTGGATGTACAGAAAACCCAAACCAATTTAATTTTGAATTATGGATTTTATTTTACCAAAAAATAAAATTAAATTCAAATATTTTTTGCCCAAAAAGATTAGTATTGGGCCAAACAAGCCCAACCCAACCTCACACTCGCGCCCAAGCCTAGCCCGCCCGACCGGACGAACGGCGGTGATGCTTTTTGGGTCCAATGGGTCTAGCCCATAACCTCTCCTTCTAAAACACTTGGGTACCCCTTGAGGCACACCCCAAGTACCAAACCCAAGCCTTATAAACCCATTCAAAACCTCCCACGAAATCAATGTGGGACAAGCCATTTAACAACCTTAAGGAATTTCCACCAAAACTCCATTTCTATGGAGCACACTTTGGCTTCAATTTCCCATTCACTCGGTAATGGTTTTGAGCAACCAAATATACCACGTGAATCACAACGAGGCATAGAACACGTTACCACTTTGACCCGTGAAAATCGACGCACGGGGCCCACCTAAAAAATAGACCGAACTTAGGAAAAAATTCTGATTTTATCCAGAATTTTATAACCATTTCCAACACAACTATCATCAAAACAAACACAATTTTATTTAATCTCCTCACTATCAATTTTCTAACTATTAATTCTCTTATTATAAATGCCTTCTATTCTATCTTTAATAACAAACGGAACCATATAATACACTTTCATCCAGTCACCATTCTTTCCAGAGCAGAGACCAATCTCTCCCACCATTCTTTACATTTTTGTTTTGTTTAATTAGTATTTACTTTTATATATATATATATATATATATAATATTGGTTCTACAACATTACGTTAAGTTAAATCCACAAACTGATCTCATTACACTAAGGCAACAAAACCCCGCGCGCGCACATATATATATTTGTATGAAAAATTTTATGATATACACATTTTAAGAGTATATGCTATAGGTTTCATATTATGTATTTTTATAATATATATTATTATTTTTTTTTGATAGAATTATGATAATTTGTAATTAAAAATGAAGTTGCATATTTTTTTTTGATAATGTTACATATTTGTGTAGTAATGTTACACATTTTGTGATTCAAATAAATGTGTAACATTAATACGAAAATATGTAACGTTATCACAAAATATAGAACTTTATTTTTGAACGACAAATTGTCATAATTGTATCAAAAAAACAAGTAAAGTTTTTCACAAAAATAAATGAATAACAATGGTGCGTATGATATACATTTTATAAGGGGTGTGTACTGAAAAGTTCCCATATATAATAAGGTAAACTACCAGTAGATTCTAATAGTTAGACTTAATTTTCGTAAAGTCCTGTTGAAAATAAGTCCTAGTAAAATCATTGCTAAAAATAATCTTTTGTGATATTTTTTACATGTCGCTAAAAATGGCTAAAACTTAATATTAGTAACTATTTTTGCCACGTTTTTATAAGTTGTATCTAAAACTTACAATTAGGCCTTGTTTGGAAGCATGCTATTTTTGTAATTTTTTGATTTTCTATGAAAAGATATACAGAAAAGTAGAGAGAGTGATGTAACAAATGATAGTGATTTTTTGGCTAAAACATAAGGTTGCCAAATGAGACCTTACTGATATTCTTTTGTGACCAATTTTTCAAACTCTCGTTGAAAGTTGAAAATTTGTTACTTTTTTGTGATGATTTTTTTAAATTGTCGCAAAAACTTATAATTAATAACATTTTTGTGACAAAATTTTAAATTGTTGTTAAAAATTAACAATTAGTGACGTATTTTAATAGTTTTTGATGAAAAAAGTCATTAATTATCCTAGGACTTATTAAACAATAAATCCACTTATTAGAATTTATATGTAAATCTTCCTATATAATATGTGTATATATATTTAGGTCTTGTTTGTTATAACTTAAAAAGGTCAAAAAGTCACTATCCTATTTAAGTCACATCATCCTATTTAAGTTACATCACTTCTCTATCGCAATACTTCAAACTTAATTCATACCTAACTCATATTTAATAAAAAGTCAAAAAATATACTTATTTAGATCATTCTAAACCACCTCTCAGTAAGAATAAATTGAATGAGTTTTGATTAAGGTTTAATTAACAATGACCACCCCAAGCAAAAAATCTAATCTCGTTAATTACCGTCACCGCTTGAAGTCCGAATTTCACCAACCACTTTCTGTGTTATAGACAAGTTTATTAGAGAGCAATGAGAGTAATAAAAGAAAAATAAAAAAGAGATGCACATAAGGGCAAAGTTGGCATTGAAATATTATTTGTGCTGATGTCATGTTTTTCCCTCCAACAAATAAATGGTTGATTAGAGATTGTTTAGGATGCGGGTTGATTTTTTGACTTTTTAATTTTTTAGTTATTTTAGTTTGGAGTTAAAAAATCTCGTTTGTGATAGATTTTTTAATTTTTTTTTTTAATTTTTATGAGAAAAAAATAAAATAATTATAATTTAAATATAATATTTTGTCTGATTGAATTAAAAATTTTATTTTATTTTTTTTGAGTAAAATAATTAAAAAATAAAAAAAATCTGACTTGTTAAACGAAGGTTAACAGTTTGGGCTAAATTGTTACACAATTTTCTAAAACGAGGGAGGGCAGCGACATTTCTGAGAATAAAGGGAGTGTAATTTACAGTACAATATAAGTATGGTTCACATTTCACGACCTACTAAAGACTTGATGACTGCCATCCCTCAAAAAGGCACATTGATTTGCTGTATTTCACTCATTTTTGTGGCTAAAATTGATGAGGAGACAAATGACAAAGTCATATGTGGTTGTAGTGTGATCTAACAGCGTAAATCTTTATGGATTAACGTGTCTTTTAAGTTTGCATTTTGTGTGTGTCAAATTGATTCTTCAGCATCAACTTGTAAATAATTTTATGATATTATGTATATAATAATCTTTATAATTTAAAATTATGAATTTTTATGATTTTCACAAATAAAAATATAATGTGAAAAATAAATAACATACACAGATTAGTTATGCGGAACGTTCGAGTGATTCATAATTGATTGAACGTAAACTTTTAGTAAAAAGAATATTTATCTCTCTTAACTCTCTTTAGAATACATTATATTCAAAATAATTAATGGATAATCTAAATATACTTTTATAGATAGAGAGAGAACTAGTTTCCCAATATAACTATAATTCCATTTGCCCATCAAAGTAGGAGATTTGGAAACCTATTGACCAATCAAATAATAAGTCGTGGTTCAAGATATAGAACTATAATTTTATTAAATTTATAATTCATATTGTTATATCATGTTGGTTACTATTCCTATTATTCATTTATTCTCATATATGTACGTACACCATTCATAACAGAAAACATATCAGAAACACAATTAATGAGATCTTAATGTGTCAAATAACACAATCAATCATAAACAATTGTTATGGATTACATTTAAGATTCAATTGACAAGTTTCTTAATTGTTTTTAAGAATAATCCTTTCATCAATAGATCTGTACTTAAAAGTTAGGTACTTATATGTTTTATTAACACTTTTTGTTTCTGAAATTCTTCTTTAACAATAAAGTATTTCAATTCTATGTGTTTAGCATCCTTAGAACACTTGTCATTCTAAGAAAATAAAAATAATTGTGAAATTATCACAATAAATTCTCACCGACTTAGAAACAAAAGTCGATAATCTCAAGTCCTGAAATAAAGTTACGCAATAACAATTCATTTTATGTGAATATTCTTTTATTCTGAATCTCTATAGAACTTTCAATATATACCTTCTGAGACAATCTCAAAAATTCATGTGATTCATTCAGAAATATTTAGTTTATATCACATATGTTGTCTTACTAATATATTTCATTTCAAAGTTCTTAAAGAGAAATTTCTTAACTCGTACAATAAATCACATTCATTATTGACAAACAAAATATTATCAACATACAAAATCATAAATATAAACTTACTCCCACTGATCTTTGGATATGTACACTAATAAAAATTGTTTTCTTTAAATCAAAAGGAAAAAAAGGTATTATAAAACTTAACATTCAAATTTTAAAAAACTTGTTTAAGTTCACAAATTGATTTCTTAAATTTGCGAGTCACATGTTCAATTTCTTCAATAGAGAAACCTTTGAGTTGATCTATATAAAAAATTTCATCTAAACTCTCTTTTACAAAATTAATTTTCACATACATTTAATGCAACTCAATATCATAATGAGTTACTAATGCTATAATAATTCTAAATCAGCCCTTTAAGATACAAGTGAAAAAATAATATCTCATTATAATCAATGTTTACTTTCTGAATAAAACTTTTGACCACATATCCAGCATTATATCATTTTATTTTTCCCTTAGAATAATAAATATTTTTTGTATCCTTAAACAATTCAATGAAATCCCAAATTTCATTATGGTCCATTGATTTCAACTCCTCATTCATGACATTAATTTATTTAGTAAAAGCAATATTTTATATGGCTTGTAACAATAAAATCGAGTCTTTATTTATCCCTATATTATAATAAGATTGTTATAAATATATCACATAA
This sequence comes from Camellia sinensis, assembly GCF_055761805.1. Taxonomy (NCBI): domain Eukaryota; kingdom Viridiplantae; phylum Streptophyta; class Magnoliopsida; order Ericales; family Theaceae; genus Camellia; species Camellia sinensis. The sequence continues at coordinate 9,821,165 of NC_138968.1, forward strand.
TCATTCAAAATGACAAATCTCTTTACCTTATGAGATCACTTAATATTATTTATTATGGTTTTTCTGTAACTTTTCATTGGTGATAATTACATTATGGAGTAATTGATGATTCAATTTTTGTTCCAAGACATTAATTTGTTTAACAACTATAAGAACGACAATTTCCTTCAAATTATGGGTAATGATACTTGTAAACTTATTGAATAATCACATTTTATGATTTATCACTCCTACTAATTTCACCATTCTTATTAAATTTGATATTATCGATTTCTGCAATTATTGTAATATGGCCAATATAGTAAAAACTAATACCCTTTGAATTTTAAGATAATCAACAAAAGAACCACTAATTATTTTAAAATCCAATTTCTTTTCATGTGGATTAATAATTCTAATTTTGTAGACAATCCCAAACATGCAGGTGTCTTAAGTTCAGTTTCTTTCCTGTTCATAGTTCAAAGTGAGTGTTTGGAACTGCTTTACTAGAAACCCGATTCTACATAAAAACAATAGATCATAATGACATACCTCCACAATGTTATGGGCATTTAGACATTATTTAACATACTCCTAGCCATATTCATTAAAGTATAATAATACTTCTCAGCTATATCATCCTGCTGAAACATTCACAAATATTATGTCTTACATAGAGTTTAGCAAATAGACTTGTGTTTTGCACTATCTTTATGATTTTCACGTTTTTGTTTAATTGCTTTTCTTCCTTGATAATGTACACTTCAATTGTGTCTATTTACTATAGATCTTTTATGCAATAAATAAACAAAATCATAAAGTGAAAATTCATCTATAAAAAGTAATAAAATAATTTTATTTACTAAACATGAAGTGTTCAAAGGGCACAATAATGCCTATTTGGGTAATATGAAGAAACCCTGTATATTTTGTGGCACTTTACGTAATGTTATTGAATTGTTTTTCCTTAATGTAACTCACACTCCCACTAAAAGTAATAAAATCTAAATTCAAAAGAATCTCATATTTTTTTGGTCTTTTTAACTTCTTTTTAAAAAAAATAAAATAAAATAATACAATCTTTTATGCCACAAATTTGAGGAATTTTCATTTGTCAAACTATATTTAGGACCAACAAAATGATGCAATATAAATTAAAATTTTGAGATATTATTAGATTTTAATTTATACAAACCATCATAAATAATACAAAAAATAACAAAAGAGGCATTTTTGATAAATTAAACTTTTATTCTAAATTTTGCAAATAACTATTAAGGTTAATTAAGTTTAGACAAATCAATAAATAATTTTTTTCAAAATTAGAATGAACATAAAATTTTTGAACAAAGTCTAAATAATAATCAATGTCCAAAAACTAAACGATAAATCCCAATAATTTCAATTGGAGTTTTAACATAATTGGTTTGAAAATAATCTTGTATCAAATTAAAAAACATGAATAGCCATTTTATTTCTTATGGGACTGAAAATCTTGAACAGACTCATTTTCTTTAGGTGGTTATTTCTTTATGTCATTTTCTAAGTATTATCTGTTTCTTTTCGGTTCCTTGAATTACAATATCAATAAATGATATCTCAATTACTTAAGTTTTGTCTTTTCTTAAATAAACATACCAATCAATTTATTAACTTTCTACTTACTGTTTATAAAATTATAGTTAATATAAATGACCCATACTGAAGAGATAAATAATTCAAAATAAATTGCACAAAAATAAACTCATTCACAAATATTCTTAAATTCTTTAATTGAACAGTCAAGTTAGACAATTCAATGACATGTACATACATCTCATGCATACCATCAAACTTTATGTTGGTGAGCTTAACCATAAGTGTCCCAGCAAAAAACTTATTAATATTTCGAAAACGTTCTTTCACATTATTTACCATTATCAATTTGAGGAAATTAAAACTTAATGTTTGCTATAATCTTTCGTATAAAACATAAAACTTTATTTGTTCGATCCTTAGCAGTAAATTTCTCAAATAATATCACTAAGTCAAAATTCAGAATATCGAGATGAAACTAAACTTGTTTTATTCATTTTTGAGAAATTATTTTTTCATTTAAAATCGAAACAAACAAAGTATACAAATATAGTGAAATAAAACTTTAATAAATAATTCATGCTCACTGCATTAATGCTAAGAGTAATCAATAATTGACAATTAGTCAAGATATACACATGTTTAAACAATCACAAATAGTATTACCGTGATCTATTTTTGAGATAATCTAATGGCATACTATTTAACAATTATAGTGATTTCCTTTCACCAATAAAACTAGTTGATAAAATATTCATAATTAAGTATGTCTGTTACATTTGTGTATTCATTCTAATATCATTGTGAATGCACATCAACTATCCTATTCCAAATCAATAATTACTTAGAAGTGGTGCACCTTTGGGCCAACCAAATATCTTTGTAATTAATGAATTATAATTTGCAAAGTCATTATTTTTTAATACTTGGGAAGAGTATTAAATTTCAATTATTTGATTTGATATCTATGTGTCATTCCGATTGAGTCATTTTGACAGCTACTAATTGTATCATAATTTAAATTTCAAATCAAAATAAAAATTTTGTATAGACATTATTGAATAAATAATATTATATTCACAGTTATTTATCATCATAATCATAATGCATATTACTAAATTATAAGAATAATATTAAGACAACAAATATTAATACAATTCATGTTCTATGTTACATAAGAATATATACTTTTATATCTCATCAAACTACTCACAAAAACCAAACTTCTACATAATGGTGGTAATAACATCATACTAAAATAATTTTTAGAAGTTATAGTTAGATCCATAAATTGCAATATGCTTAGTACTATAAAGATCATAACAACACTTTAATATGCCTCACAATAAAATTTGATAATATAAAATTCAACAAAACGAATAATAATGTTTCATTATGTAATACGAATATCTTTAGGCGTTACTAAATCAAATAATAAAATAACAATATTATATGTACTAACTAATATACTAACCGATGATGTGACATAATTTTAAAAATTTTGAGTATTGTAATCTGTATAATAAGTGAAATCAGTAATAATGACATAATTAATTGATGCATGTAATACCACTGATCATAAAATGGTCATTATCACTAAATCTTTCCTTATAATAAAGATAATTAAATCATTCATAATATTTAATTATCAAAATATTAATATATTCAATTTATCATATTCATAATAGAATATTTGGGGTTAATTATCATATTCATAGTAGATTATTAAGGACTTATAACATTTTCCAATAATAAGACCAAGTTTGGTAATACCAAAATAATTCATCTTTTTATCTTTTTATATTTTTTTCATCACATCACCTCTCTATTTTTTTATACATCTTTTTATAAAAAGACAAAAAATACATTTATTTAGGTTATGCCAACCAACTTCTAAATATCCGACACACAAATATTATTCGTATAACACATGATTCAATATGAATTAAAAACGTAATAATTGTATATTAAAGTTTGAGTAATAATTGCATATTAATTGCATGACAGAACAATCAAACACAGTATCTGATTTCGAACAATAATGTGTCCAAACAAAAAATTGCATCCCCCAATCATGTCATGTTTTTGTTAGATCTACATTATGTGAATATAAAATTCATTTAATGTGTCTTATTACTTATATTTATTATTAATATAATATTTATATTATACATAAAATAATAATAGAAAATAATAAAAAATAAAGTTATTTGTGTAAATATTCCTTAAATTATTAAAAAAATTTCATTTCTGACCTCATAAATTATAAAAACATATAAATTGACTCTCTAAACTATTGAGAAGTATTGCTTTATTTCTTAAATTATAAAAGTATATAAATAATCCTCCTAAATTCTAAAAACGTAAATTGTTTATGAGGTCTATTTATATGCTTTTATAATTTATGAGATTAAAATAATATTTTTAATAATTTAAGAAATTTATTTATAAATTTTTATAATTTATAAATCAAAATAATATTTTCTCAATAATTTAAAAGAATTTCGTGTACATAATCCTAAAAAATATACATGTGTATGAGTGTAGGAACCTTCTATCATTATTGAAGTGGACTAATTAGTCCATTTGGGAAGATAGTTTGTGGTTAAAATAGTCACAAAAGATAAAATAAGTTATTTTAATCACAATAAACAAAATATCACATTAAATTCATAATCATTATACTCTTCTCTCACAAAAAAAATTAAAAAAATCAAAAAACCATTCTCAAACTAAATTTTTTAATCCAAATTAAAAAATCAAATAATCAACCCACTGCCCAAAGCAAGCCTAAAAGGCCCAAAACCAAGGACGCACACAGATTTTTTTTTTTGACCATAGGATGCACACAGATTGATACACTGTAGTAAAGAAAGTAAGAAAATTATCATCTTGTTTACAGTACTTGGCAGTGTCAGTGTGACAAAGCTTATTACAAACATGGTTGTCCTCATTTAGGCCTGGTTTTGATAATACGTTATTTTAATAATTTTTTAATTTTTTAATTAAAATATAAAGTAAATTTTTTTAATATGTTTGGAATAATTTTTTTATTTTTTATAAAAAAATATATAAAAAATAAAAAGAAAAGATAATCTTTAACTTTTTGATATAAATTATAAATTTTTTTATTTTTTAAAATAATTTTTTAATTTTTAAACTAAAATTACAACTTCTCGAAGGAAGCTTTAGTCAGAAATTAAATTCACATGACTGTTTTGTCTATATATATCTTTCAAGTGAGATGTATATAGCGACAATTCAATTCAATTTTGAATATGAAGAGCTTGAAATAGGCACAATCAGGAGAGAATGGGAACGGGAACACCTCGGTAAGCCCGGCCTAAACGGGTCTTAACGGGCCGGGCACACCTCAGATCGTGGGTTAAAATTACACCTCTAGGTGAGCTGATGAATAATTTTATTTAGGAGTGTAAAAATAGTCTACGGTTCAGGATGGGCCCAAGCTTGAGCCTAGCTCGAGACCTTGAGTTTGGGTCAAGGTCAAGGTCAAGGCCAGGGCCATCATTTTGAAACCCGGTTCAGCTTGTGGGTGCCGGCCCATTGGTCCACTTAAGGCCCACTCAAGACCCGACTCGCTTGAGGCTCAATGTTTTTTTTAGTAAAAAATAATAAAATTTTAATAGAAAAAATGAAAAAAACAAAAAAAAAATGTTCAAATCCTCCCCAAGCTCGGTCTTAGGCCCAGCCTGTCCAAAGACCGAATACCGTCTAGGCCTAGGCCTAATTTTCTAGCCCGTGAAATGACCTGGTCCGGTCCTAATTTTGACATGAGCCCGCGAGACCCGACACAAGCCGGGTCGGACCAGGTCAAATTTACACCCATAATCTCACTTCAAATCTATATCTTTTTGTTTCAAAATATTTATTGATATTAAATCACTTGAGAATCTAGATAAATAAAAATCTAGATACATAATTTAACACTATCAAATTTTGAAATAAAATAACAAAGAGATTTCGTGACACAAAATTTCGTTCCACCATAATTTAGTTTTATCTTTTGAGAGTGATTCTAAGTGTTGGTTTGGCATAACTTGAAAAAGTTAAAAAGTCAAAAAGTCACTATCCTATTTAAGTCACATCATCTTATTTAAATCACATCACCTCTCTACAACATCACTTCAAACCCAACCCATTCTCAACCTATATTTCATAAAAAATCAAAAAGTACACTTATTTAGTTTATTACATATTTTGTGGGTTGGGGTTTGGTTTCATATTTTATGGGTACGAAAGACCAAATATAAAACAAGATATAAATATCTCACAAAACGTAAAATTCTCTTATAAAACTTACTTTTAATAAAATATTTGTGTCCGATGTTTAATCTTTATATTCTTAACATTATGAGCAAATAAACCCTATTGTACAATCCAAATAAATGTTAAGGGCATTGATTCATCCCTTAAAAATAGAACCTTAAAGAAAGCTCTATACATTTGATAATGAAAATAAAAAAAATCAAAATATCACATCAACTAGACCTCATTACCCCCAAAAGTGTTGGAAATGGTTATAAAATTCTAGGTAAAATCAGAATTTTTTTCTAAATTTGGTCTGTTTTTTAGGTGGGCCCCGTGCGTCGATTTACGCGAGTCAAAGTGGTAACGCGTTCTATGTCGCGTTGTGATTCACGTGGTATATTTAGTTGCTCAAAATCATTACCGAGTGAATGGGAAATTGAAGCCAAAGTGTGCTCCATGGAAATGGAGTTTTGGTAGAAAATCCTTAGGTTTGAATAAGGCTTGTCCCACATTGATTTGGTGGGAAATTTTGAATGGGTTTATAAGGCATGAGTTTGGTACTTGGGGTGTGCCCCAATGGGTACCCAAGTGTTTTAGAGAGGGAGGTTATGGGCAAAATGGGCTAGACCTATTGGACTCAAAAATCACCACATGAGTGCCGCCGTTTAGTCTGGCGAGCTGGGCTTCGGCGTCAGTGCGTGGTGTGAGGTTGGGTTGGGCTTGTCCAGCCCAATACCTATCTTTTTGGGCAAAAAAAATTTGAATTTAATTTTATTTTTGGTAAAATAAAATCCAGAATTCAAATTAAACCGGAAATAAACAAGTCAGATTTTACTGTACATCCAAACAGGGCCCTTCCCGTTTTTTATCTGTTTGAATTATGAACCCAACAGATTCAAGTAAGTTATTTAATTTATTTTCGGTGTTTTATTATTTATTTAAGTTAGATTTTAATTTTATTTTTTGTAACAAAATAAAATTTGTTTTTATTTATTTATTTTTATTTCGAGTTTGATTTTTGTAATCAAACAAATTCTCTTCTTTCCTTTATTTCTCTTATATTCTGTTTGTTGTTAAGTACACAAACTGAATTAATTAATTACAGTGAAGATTGTCCAACAATCTTAAGACAGATTCCATTTTTTGGTATCTTCATTGTATTTAATTTTCTGATTTCATAAAGGCATATTCTGGTTGGAAAAATAAATAGTGATTTATGCTATTTGACAGATAGTAGTAATATACTGTCTCTTTTCTTTAACAACTAGTAGTAATATACTGGTGTCAGTAACAATTGCAGAATATTAATTGTGTTACAGAAAATTATTGTGATATTTTATTTTTCTAATTTTAGTAATAAGGAAAATAAAATTATTTTGTATTATAATTTATTTTCTGGTTTTAATAACTAGAAAATTAATTTGAGTTTTTTATTTTTCTGATTTTTGTAATCAGAGATTATAGCTACTACAACTGAAACTGCAACTGGTAGTGGTACTCCGATTGTTACACCAACACCGGTCCCTATCCAGAATCATGTTCATGTACCAATCAATCATGGAGAAAAATCGGAGAAATTTAACGGTACTGAGTTTAAGAGATGGCAGCAGAAGATACTGTTCTATCTTACAACCCTAAATTTGGCCCGGTTTCTCCATGAAGAGGCTCCAGCACTTAAAGAGGATGAAAGTGATCGGCAAGTTGTTACCGCTGTAGATGCTTGGAAACATTCAGATTTCCTGTGTAGAAACTACATCCTCAATGGCCTTGACAATATACTGTATAATGTATACAGTCCTCTAAAAACAGCAAAAGAATTGTGGGATTCTTTGGAGAAGAAATACAAGACAGAGGATGTCAGCACGAAGAAATTTGTTGTCGGTAAATTTCTGGACTTCATTATGGTTGACTCCCAAACGGTAATTTCTTAAGTTCAAAGTTTTCAATTAATTTTACATGATATTCATTCTGAGAGTATGTCTCTAAGCGAGTCTTTCTAAGTCGCTGCTTTAGTGAAAAAGTTACCACCGGCTTGGAAAGATTCAAAAATTATTTAAAACATAAACGCAAAGAGATGACCATGGATGAACTTATTGTAAGACTGAGAATTGAGGAAGATAACCGAAAGGCTGAAAAGAGGAATGGGAAAAATCCCATTGAGTCCAAAGCTAATGTGGTTGAACAAGTTCATAAACCACATAACAAAAAGAAAAAGTTTACTAGAGATGGTCCTAAACAATGCGAAAATAATGGCAACAAGAAGTTCAAAGGAAAATGCTATAACTGTGGCAAGACTGGACATCGAGCTTCTGACTGCCGCCGCCCTAAAAAGGATCATGGAAGTGCAAGCAAGAAGACCACCAATCAAGCCAATGTAACTGAATTAGATTACATCTCTGACGGAGTGAATGACATCAACCTCTCTGCTGTGGTGTCTGAGGCTAACTTGGTTGGAAATCCCAAAGAATGGTGGGTTGACACTGGAGCAACTCATCACATATGTGCGGACAAGAAGATGTTCACTACCTACAATGAGGCTGCAAATGGTGAACAACTTTTCATGAGAAATTCTTCTACTTCTACTGTGGCTGGGCAAGGAAAAGTAATCTTGAAGATAACATCAGGGAAAGAACTGACCCTCAGCAACGTACTGCATATACCTGACATCCGGAAGAATTTAGTTTCTGGTTCTTTGTTAAGTAAAAAATGGTTTTAGACTTGTTTTTTAGTCTGATAAATTTGTATTAACAAAGAGTGGTATGTATGTTGGTAAGGGATACATGAGTGATGGTCTTTTTAAGTTGAATGTAATGACAGTTGTACCAAAAGTTGCTATGAATAAGAATAACACATCTTTTGCTTATAATATTGAGTCAAATTTATGGCATGGTAGATTAGGACATGTGAATTTTGATGCTTTACGTAGATTAATTGGTTTAGATTATATACCAAAGTTTGAAATTAATCCTAATCATAAATGTGAAATTTGTGTAGAAGCGAAACTAACTAAGGCTCCATTTAAATCGGTTGAAAGGAAAACTGAACCTCTAGAATTAATTCATACTGATGTATGTGATCTAAAATTTATTCAAATTAGAGGAGGCAAAAAGTATTTCATATCATTTATTGATGATTGCACAAGATATTGTTATGTTTATTTACTTAGAAGTAAAGATGAAGCCTTAGAAATGTTTAAACTCTACAAAACAGAAGTTGAAAATCAGCTTGGTAAAACCATTAAAATGGTTAGAAGTGATAGGGGTGGTGAATATGATGCACCATTAAATGAATTTTGTGCACAACATGGCGTTATTCACCAAACTACAACCCCTTATTCTCCACAGCAAAATGGAATTGTTGAAAGGAAGAATAGAACCCTAAAAGAAATGATGAATGCCATGTTACCAAGTTCAGGCTTACCACAGAACTTGTAGGGGGAAACAATATTGTCTGCTAATTATGTTCTTAATAGAATACCCCACAAGAAAAACCAGCAGCACTCCTTATGAATTGTGGAAAGGTCGACCGCTTTCCTACAAATACTTAAAACTGTGGGGGTGTTTGGCAAAAGTTGAAGTTCCTGTTCCTAAAAAGACTAAGATTGGACCAAAAACAGTAGATTGTATGTTTATTGATTATGCTCAGAATAGCAGTGTATATCAGTTTCTGACTTATAAATCAGAAATACCTGATATAAATGTGAACACTATTATAGAGTCAATGAATGCTGTGTTTTTTGAAGATGTCTTTCCTTATAAGAAATAACAGGAATTAAGTTTACAAAAAGAACTTATGATTGTACACAAAGTCAAGAGACTAATGACAATCAAACACAAGAAACTAGTAATGGTCTCGACCAACAGGATTTAACTGATGATGAACCAAGAAGAAGTAAGAGAGCGAGAACATCAAAATCCTTTGGTCCAGATGTTCTGACATACCTGTTAGAAAATGAACCTTAAAGCTTTAAGGCAGCAATGGCAGGTCCTGAAGCACCTTTGTGGAAAGAGGCTGTTAATAATGAAATTGAATCCATTATGCAAAATCATACTTGGGAATTGGTGGATCTTCCACCAGGTTCTAAACCTCTTGGATATAAATGGATATTCAAGAGAAAAATGAAAGCAGATGCTTCAATTGACAAGTATAAAGCAAGACTTGTAGTTAAAGGTTACATACAAAAGGAAGGTCTGGACTATTTTGACACATATTCCCCTGTGACAAGAATAACATCCATTCGCATGCTTATTGCTATAGCAGCGTTGTTTAATTTAGAAATACATCAAATGGATGTTAAGACAGCTTTCTTAAACGGTGATCTAAATGAAGAGATCTATATGGAGCAACCCGAAGGGTTTGTAGTATCAGGGCAAGAAAAGAAAGTTTGTCGACTTGTAAAATCTCTTTATGGATTAAAACAAGCACCTAAGCAATGGCATGAAAAATTTGATCATGCAATGCTTACTAATGGGTTTAAGATAAACGAATGTGACAAATGTGTCTATGTTAAAAACACTGACCAAGGATATGTCATAGTTTGTCTTTATGTGGATGACATGCTTATCATTGGAAGTAGTCAAAACATGATCAAATCAACTAAGCAAATGTTTAACAAAAGATTTGATATGAAAGATATAGGGGTCGCAGATGTTATATTAGGAATGAAAATTACTAAAACATCTAACGGATATGCATTATCTCAATTACATTATATTGAGAAAATTCTTAGTAAATTTATCAAGGATGATATGAATTTAGGTAGAACACCTGTAGACGTCAATCTTTATTTATCGAAAAATAAAGGTGATGCAGTGTCTCAGTTAAAATACTCCCAAATCATTGGAAGCCTAATGTACCTAATGAATTGTACTCGTCCTGATATACTTATGCTATCAGTAAATTGAGTAGGTATACTAGTAACCCCGGAGAAGACCATTGAAAAAGCGATCATTTGGGTTCTTAGATATCTAAGATTCACCCGTGATTATGGTTTGACCTTTACTCGATATCCAGCAGTACTTGAAAGTTATTGTGATGAAAATTGGATATCGAATACTAAAGATTCAAAATCCACAAGTGGATATGTCTTTACTCTAGGAGGCGTTGCTGTTTCTTGGAAATCCACGAAACAAACATGCATCGCACGATCCACAATGGAATCCGAGTTCATTGCTTTGGACAAAGCAGGAGAAGAAGCAGAATGGCTTCGTCACTTCGTCGACATAATACTGTTAGGCTGTTGTTGTCAAATGGAATAATATCAATAGACTATATAAAATCTAAAGAGAATATTGCGGATCCGTTAACAAAAGGTTTGACAAAAGAGCTAGTGTATAGTTCATTAAAGGGGATGAGATTAAAGCCTATTACATAAGAGTCGTCATAATGGTAACCCTACTTATATGACTGGAGATCCTAAGAACTAAGTTCAAAGGGATAACTAAGTTATGTATGTCTCGCTAGAAATCACCAAGGGATTAGAATTCCCTACCCATTCCTATGGTGAGTGTGATATCTATAACATATGTTGTATGCAGGGATATAAAGATAAGCTTTGCTTTTAATGATTACTTATATCTTGATTGAGGCATAAAATCAAGACGATTATAAGAAGATACTCACAATAAGAATCACCTATATGAGTATTGAACTGGGCCAGTTCTATGAGAATGAAGAGGCTAAATTCTCTAGAAACACTTATGAAAACCAGGCGCGTTCAAGGCCAAAATGAACACAACAGTGAGAACCACGACGTGTTAGAAGATATTTTATGTGAAATCTATTGTCTTGGCTTACATAAACGGTTGAACAATTTAAGGCATCGCGTCCATTGGTTAGCCAATAAGTTCGATAGGTTATCACTAGGGAAGGTTCAAGGTCGAAAGCTACCTATCCTGATGCAAGATATTTTTGACTTATACTCTTTCGATATAGTCTGCATATTGTTGCATTTCCGTTGTCATCAAATTCCATTCATGTAGGGGATTGTTGGAAATGGTTATAAAATTCTGGGTAAAACCAGAATTTTTTCCTAAGTTTGGTCTATTCTTTAGGTGGGCCCTATGCGTCGATTTACGCGGGTCAAAGTGGTAACGCGTTCTATGCCGCGTTGTGATTCATGTGGTATATTTGGTTGCTCAAAACCATTATCGAGTGAATGGAAAATTGAAGCCAAAGTGTGCTCCATAGAAATGGAGTTTTTGTGAAAAATCCTTAAAGGTTTGAATAAGGCTTGTCCCACATTGATTTGGTAGGAAGTTTTGAATGGGTTTATAAGGCATGGGTTTGGTACTTTGGGTGTGCCCCAAGGGGTACCCAAGTGTTTTAGAGAGGGAGGTTATGGGCAAAATGGGCTAGACCCATTGGACTCAAAAATCACCACACACGCGCGCGCGCGCTGCCGCAGTCTGTCTCGTCGGTCGGGCGGGCTGGGCTAGGCTGGGCTTGGGCTTGGGCTTGGGCTTGGGCGCAGGTGCGTGGTGTGAGGTTGGGTTAGGCTTGTCCGGCCCAATACCTATCTTTTTGGGCAAAAAATATTTGAATTTAATTTTATTTTTAGTAAAATAAAATCCCGAATTCAAATTAAACCGGAAATAAACTGATCCGGTTTTACTGTACATCCAAACAGGGCCATTTTCGTTTTTTATCTGTTTGAATTATGAACCCAACAGATTCAAATCTGTTTGAATTCAAAACCAACAGGTTCATACCTGTTTGATTCAAAACCTACAGCCACTATTACATCTATAAATACGACAACCCTCATTTGATGTTTTATTATTCAGAAATTTCGTATTTCACCTCTGCAAATCCTATTCTTCATTTTGCTGCATTTTATTTTTGTGAGAGAGAGTATAAACACTTAGTGTGTTCGACGAATGAATAAATTGTAGTGCTGCTTTTATTTGTTGATAGATCATTTCATCCTGGGAGATAGACGTCCACATTCTGAAAGCACCGAGGAGAGGACGAATCTGTCTTAAGGACACAGTGTCGAACACTGGACTTGATCAGATTATAATTCAAAGAAATTAATCAAGTAAGTTATTTAATTTATTTTCGGTGTTTTATTATTTATTTAAATCAGATTTTAATTTTGTTTTTTGTAACAAAATAAAATCTGTTTTTATTTATTTATTTTTATTTCGAATTTGATTTTTGTAATCAAACAAATTCTCTTCTTTCCTTTATTTCTTTTATATTCTGTTTGTTGTTAAGTACACAAACTGAATTAATTAATTACAGTGAAGATTGTCCAACAATAAGCTCCATTACAACTCTTAATTTAAAACTCTGAAATATTTTTGTAAATGTAATGGAAGAAAAGATGTGAAGTAGGGGTGAGTAATGGATATATCGATCCGTCCAAACCAATTAAACCGAACTAATCCGTCACATTTTGGACGGATGTGTGATGACGAGCAGACGATTGCGGGTTGATTTTCTTCAATTCACCTAGTTTTGGAAGGATAGCGGATTTGAGATTCATTTGGCCACAACCGAATCGCCAAACCGCAAGCACCCCTAATAATTTGTAAGACTTTGTGTTTTCAATTTGTTTAGATATTCTGTTTGTGTTTTCAATTGAAAAAGAGTTTTAAATATTTTGTTGAATATATTCTGTTGAAAAAGAGTTTTTAACTTGAATATATTTTTGAATTAAAAAAATAAATATATTATTTATCTATATTTTTTGGTTTTTAAATCTAACTCTAAAAATAATAAATAAAAAAGATGATATTTGCTGGTTAGTTTTTGTTTTCAAAAACATACATAGATGTAACAATACAAAGGTATACAATATCTACTACTGCTCTGTTAATGGTTTTGGTGGTTTGAATTGTTTTTATATTTTAAGAATCACAACATATTGTAATGATTTATGTGAATGAGGCATGCTGTGATTGTAATATGTGGATGAAGCATGTAGTGATTGTAATATTCTAAAATTTCAAACTTTATTTGAATGAGGCATGCAGTGATTGTAATATTTTTTTGAGTCATTGACTATAATTTTTTTTTTTTTTTTTTAAGGAAATGCACAAGTTAAATTCTATTGAAAATTTATGAAATTTTAAATTATCAAATCGATTCACATTCATTTGTCAATCTGTTCACTCCACATCCGTTGAATTAACGAATAGATATGAATGGATTTTTTTCAGTCGACAATGCTACGCAGCTCAAATTTTGTGGCTCAAAAGTGGTTCAAATGGTCAAAACGACGTCGTTTTAAGTACAGAACAACATAAAAATAGTCAAAACGATATCATTTTAACCATTTAAATTACTTTTAAATTACAAAATTTAAATTACGAGACATTTTTCTTTTTCAATTTATCAATTTGATAAACGAATGATGAATTAGAAAGTTCATGACCACAATCGATACGGGCCCACCACTAGTGTGAAGGGAAATTGAAAAAGTCCCGAAAAGGTGAAGGGAAATTGAAAAAATTCAGAAACGTGTTGGTTCGGAAGAGTGAGATTTGGGGAGCCGACAAACTGAGAAAAAAGATTACATTGCATGTGGCTCTTTACAGTTGGTGGTTCTCTTTCATCTGACGGCAGACAGTGGTGCAAGTGGTATATCCCCCGACAATCAGTTTTGACCCCATTGACTATGGCCAGTTTGGAATTTACTTTTTAATAATTTTTTATATTTTTTAAATTACAAAAATTAATATGTTTATAATTTTATGATTATCAAAATTTATTTTTATGAGTAATAAAATTAATATGATATTTTATTTATTTTTATTTGATTAAAAATAAATTCTTTATTTTTTTAACATTTTTAATTAAAAATTAGGGGGAAAAAACTCTAAGATTTGATCCCTATAATAAAATAAATTCTGAATTTTTAATTTAATCAATTTAAATTCTAAACTTTTTTTTTATTTTCAATTTAAACCATTTGCTATTTTTATTAAGTAAAATTGATATTAAAAAAATGTGTTTTTCAGTTATTAAAATCAATAAAAATGGTATTTTAAATATTTTATATATATCTAAATTCAATTTAATGACTAATTTTTTGTGTGTGTAAATTATACTTAACAAAAATAGACTAATAATTTAGATTGAAAACAAATTAAAAAAATTTAAATTTAAATAGACAAAATTAAAAATTAAAATTTTATTTTGTTAAAATTTTAGGCTCTAAGATTTTTTTTTTTATTTTTTTTGTAATTATTCCTTAAAAATTTAACTTTTTCAGATGTTTCCAGACCTCAATTTTCTTTTTCTTGGTAAACTATATAACCTCAAGAAATTAAAACATATAGTTTAGTACACCGGTGATGGTAGTCTAAAGTTCCTAATTTTAAAAATGCTTTTTTTTTTTTTGAAATTTTTTCAAGATCCTTGATATTAAGATTTTATAAAATAAAAAATATATATTATTTTCATAATAGTTAAGATCTCTCAATATTTCTGCAGAGAAAATTTAATTCAAATAAATTTCGTCCCAAATTAGAGAAATTTCAATTTTCATAGAAAAATCTCTCTTATTTCATCATACCAGAGAAATTTTGAAATTTCTCTAAGTCAGGGCCGAAATTTCTTTGAGTCGGAAAAAATTTCTCTAGGTCAAATTTTTTCTGTGAAAATGTTTAAGGACTTTAGCTAATAAAAAAATATCTTGGACCTCTCCTACTACACAAAGTTTGAGAGGAATATTTCACTAATTTATTTTTTTAAAATAAAAATGGTAAGTAAAAGTTGAAAAATTGACCAACATTTAAATATTCTGTGAAAACTTTCCTTGCATACACATTCTCTTGCCATCTTATTAGGAGGATTATAAACAAAAGAAATTATGTGAATATAATACTGTTATTTTTTAATTTATTTGTAACAGTTTTTCAAGCAATTATTTATCTAATTAGATTCTGTTCCCATTAGCAATTGATAAAAAAACTCATGGGTAAATTGTACTAATTTAAATTTTATTCAAAATTCTACTAATTTAAAGAAAATATAATAAGGTTTTAATTCACAAAAGATTTGTTCTTTTTTTTCATCTATAATTCATTAGACATATAAATAAATAAATAATGATATTGTAATCTATTTTACACTTTATAAATATATATATTTTTCTTATTTACCTTTATTATTTCACATTATTTGTATTAATTTAAATCTCTTTAACATTTTTAAAAAGAACGTTTGTGTAATTATATCATACTATAAAATCAGTGTAAGTTACCGAAAACTCATCTAACTAAATTAATTTTGATATAAATAATGAAAAATGCTATGAATTCTAAATAAATTATCAAATTTTTTATCAAATTTCTCACATGGGTGTGGGATCCACACAAATCGCATATGTGTGGGTCTCATACTCATGTGAAAGATTTGATAAAAAATTTAATAATTTATTTAGAGTTCCTAACATAACTCATAAATAATACATTGCGGGAACATTTGATTAATGAATAAAACCGAGAAATAAATTACCCATTGGCGGGAAATAAATTACCTATGTGTGGAACTTATTTATTTCATATTTGATTATACATTTTAATCAAGTGAGTGATCGATTGTTTTGATTAATAAATAGTATTAATTTGTAATATCATCTAAACTTATTTTTAGAGCAAAAAAATTAAATTATGTCTATACTCTGAACTACTAGACAATCGCTCATCTTATGTAATCGAATTTAATCCACGTAGGGTGGTTTAACTTTTAACTTATTTTGAGTCATATCATTTTTAATTTTTTTAATACAAAAGATTAAAAGAAAAAGGTCAAAAATAGCAAAAAAATTAACTTTTAACTGACTTCCTAAATCACCCCGTAGATAACTGATTCTCAATCCGGCAATCAACCGAGTTAGCCTTTGTTTGAGATGTGGATTGATTTTTGACTTTTAACTTTTTAGTTATTTTTGCCTGAGATTAAAAAGTCTTGTTTAGGATGAATTTTTTAACTTTTATAAAAAAAAAATAATAATAATTATAATTTAAATATAACATTTTATCATATTAAACTTAAAAAATTATTTTATCCTTCTATAATTAAAATAATTCCAACCTAACCCAAATCTTCATGCCAAACCAACCTGAGTTGGAAAGTTCAAGAGACTACGTATTTAGTCGGCAAGCTAGGAAAGTCCAATCATAAATGGCCTTTTATCTACCCTATACAACTACATATTTTCAATTAATGTGTCTGACAAATGAATAATGGGTATATCTATCTAGCACTTTGCTACATGCCCGCTAGGGTCGATCTCCAGTGAGGTGGCAGCGTGTCATTCGTTTAAATCATAAAAAACAAACAAAAAAAAAATTTATCAATGGAAAGCCTCCGTACATGACTCCCAGTGACCCCCATTGGGGTCTTAGGCATTTTTGATCTATCTATTGTATCAATTAATATATTACAAAATAATGTGAAATAATTTTAAAAATTTTAAATTTTTTTATATTTTATATAATAAATAGAGTCATAATTTTAAAATAATAATATTATAATATATATTAATATATTAATTAATATATATTTTCACCGAATTTTAAAATAATAATATTATAATATATATTAATTAATATATAAATTAATATATATACTATCACCGAATTTGAATACATATCAACATTGGTGGGGAGACCTCTACCAAATTGATGTTGCAAAAAAAAAAAAAAACCAATACAATGAATTAGATGCTAATTTTGGCCTATTTTAAAAAGTAGGTTAAACATTAATTTTTTATTTTTTATAAAAAGAGAGATAATATGACGTAAAAAAATTTAAAAGCTAATAAACTGACTTCTAAACTAGTTTATTTGCAATTAGAAAATAATGTTTTCACTTAATTTTATAGTGGGTGAAAAGTACTAATTTAAAATTTGATCTGGCCCATGTGTTAGGGGTGTATACGGTCCGGATTGGTTCGGTTTTGAGAAAATTCAAGAACCGAACCGATCTTAATGGTTCTGTAATTTTAAAAATCAGACCAGACCGTTACACTTGTAAAACCAGACCAGAATCAAACTGAAAAAACGGTTCGGTTTCGGTTTTGTTTACGGTTCCAAAAATTTCTATTTACAAGAATAAATTGCTAATATTAGCAAAATAATTACTCAAACTAATTACATTTAACTCATGATAAAAACTAATAATATTAAGGCATTACTTAATATTACATATCTATGCCATCCTAATATCATTAAAATTATAAAAAATCAATTAATAAAAATAAAACTTGATATTATATATATATATATCGCTTAAAATTCGGTTCGGTTCAGTTCGATCCGCGATTTTTTCATAAAATCTATTAATCGAACTGTTTTTATGGTTATCATATTTCTTAATCCGAAACCGAACCAATCTTAATAGAACCGAACCAAACCGTACGATTTGGTCTGGTTCGGTCCGAATTACAGGTTTGAACGGATTTTTGAACAGCCCTACCATGTGTTGAAAAGAAAACTTTACCGGAACTCGAACACGGTATTACGGCAAGGATCGGTTCCTTTTCACGCTTTCATCTCTCTATCTCTCTATACGTTTTTTTTCCAGTTGTATTATATACATTAATTAATATACACATTAATGTACTAATTAGTATTATATCATTATTATTGATCTTATTTATTATACAAATTATAAATACCTAAAACCTCTAAAATTATACCACAGCATCTATTAGTACATTAGTTAGTACATATAGTATTATTCTTTTTTTTTTTTTTAGTTTCTAATTTAGACTCGTATTGATAATTCGAATCATTTATTTTGTAAGTTCCATAATAAAAGTCACCCACACAAAAAATGAGTTTCATCAAAAAATTATAAATACATGAACAAAAATATTTTATTTTATAAAATAAATGGTTTAAATCTACAATCACATTTGTCGTTTATTTTATAAAATAAAATGCGATTTTCTTCTTAAGTATAATGCATAAATGATCTTTATATTGGGTCGGTAGACCTGATAAGTACTGTTCATTCAAATACTTTGTCCAATAAGGGGTTTGGAGGGCCTTTCCCAATGGAGAGGAGGGTCTAAGGGGGTTTATTCCCCGATTTTTTTTGAGTATTTTCGTAATTCCCATGTTGCTTCTATGTAACCCTAATTCTATATGGCTTGGTTTGGGAAGTAGGTTGGCTTTTTGGCTTTTTGGCTTTTTTGGCTATTTTAGCCTGGGCTAAAAAGCTTGGTTTGGGAAGGGCTTTTTGTCTTTTTGGCTTTTTTGACTTTTTTTGTGAGAGAAGAATGTAATGATTATAGGTTGGATTTGATGTTTTGTTTGTTATGGCTAAAATAGCCTATTTTGTTTTTTGTGGCTAAAATAGTCAAAAAAGCCTGAAAATCAACTTGCCAAACAGAGGCATGTATAATAGATAAGGGGACGCCTCTTTAAAAAAAAAAAAAAAAAAGTTGTATTTTTTTTATCATAGTAAAAACCGCAGTAGTTGTGGACATAGTCTTATTCTGGGGTGAATCATGTAAATCCTTATGTTCTTATGTGTGTTGTTTGTTTGATTCGTTTTTTATTCCTTGTTTGTTATTAAGTGTTTCATCAATCTTGGTTAGAAATTGTCAATTCGTAACACTTTATTACAAAACTTACGAGGTAGACAGTTCGGATCATCAATGTAAATCAGAATTAGGACATACAAAAGGATTATGAAGAGGTATGAAAAGATGAAGGTATCAAGGGGGGTTTATCCCATTCTAGTCACTGTACCCTTTGCATATATTACTTTATTATATTCATTATATTTTCTCTCAAATACAAAATATAATTTTTTTTAACAAATAATTAATATAAAATGTTTTTTATTTAAATATAATTTTTAAGATATTTATAAAAAAAATTATAAAATTACGGTCCAATTTTGATTGACGTAATGTTTAAACCAGTTAAACTTAGGCTTTTTTTTTGGGAAATATGAAAAAAAGTTAATTTATTAACTTATTTTCTTATTTCAGTCGCAATAACTTTACATTTATTTTCATATTTTTTTAAAAAAAAAATCAAAAAGTTAACTTTTATTTTACTTCCCAAAACAAGTCTTAACTTGACACATTTTTTCAATTTAACCATGGGGTTTTTTTGGGAAAAGTGTCCATTTCTTGATTGATTCTTCTTATGCCATTAAGTATCCTTTGACAACATTATTTTTTTATTTAAAAGTCAAAAAATTATTAAAAAAATTAAAAAAATAATATATATTAAAAAGTTAAAGATTATCTTTTTTTTTTTTATACATTTTACACTTTTTTTTCTTAAAAAACCAAAACGTCATCCCACACATTAATTTTTCTTACATCATATTTTAGTCAAAAATTCAAAAAGTCACTAAAAAAACCTGTTCCCAAATGAGGCCAAAAGTAGAAAAAATTATAAATCAGCGATAATTTCATAAAATATTTATAAATTTATAGAAAAATTTATAATTTTAATTATTAAATTTGATAAAATTTATCATTGATATGAATTTTTTTTTGTAAACATTTACTAAGTTGCAATTTTCCCTTAAAAGTATGGAGTGGGTCCATTGTTTGGGGGAAAAAATCAATCAAATGCTAATTTTGGGAACAGGGATGTTATTTCATAATGTAATTTTGGGATAAAAAAAATATTTTCAAAGTTTTGGGGGAAAAATCAAAGGGAAAATTACTATACATCAATGTTTAAAAATCAGACCGGTGATCGAGCTGGAAAAGTGATCGGATAGACGGGTCACTGGTTCAACCGTTGGGTTGAACTGGAATCGAACCGTGACGTAATAAATATATTAAATTTATATTTAAATAAAAATATAAGTAATAAAATTAAAAATTAAAAAAAATAAAATATTAAATTATCTTAAATATTTCTCTTAATATTTTTTTTACTAAAAAATATAATAATATATTTTAAAATATTAATAATTTTAATTATGGAAGAGAAAATCAAATATTCAATATTCCCTCCATATGATTTTAATTCAAATAATTTAATTGAAAGAAGAATTAAAATTTTGGAGGGATATCAAAATTTCAATTCTCCCTCCAATAAATTTGATTGAATCCCACATGAATTTTTTAAGTTTTTTTGGAAGATTTTTTTTCTTATAAATAGGTAGAGACTCTCACAATAATTTCAAACTCTTAATGGGATTCCTCACAAGAGGAGACCCTTGAAAAAGAGTTTTCAATTAATGTTTTCTTTTATATATATAATATATATATATATATATATATAAAATAAGAAAGAAAGAAAAAATAAAAAAATAGAAAATATCCAAAACAATTCAAAATTTTCCATCTAAATAACCTGGTGAACCGTCGCCAGGTCGACCGGTTTCGCGGTTCGACCGCCGATTTTCCTGGTTCTCTTTAAATACATCGATTTTTGGCTTCGACCGGTTCAGAGGGTATATCCGGACCGAAACCCTGACCGGTCGACGGTTCAACCAGTCGAACCGACCGATCCGATCCGATTTTTAAAACCATGCTCCACATTGACACAAAAAAATACATAAATATAAAGGGATGCAATTCAGAATTACACCCGCACAAAGTTTGAGTTGAACCCTATTACAAGGCGAGTTGCACTCTTCATATTTTATAATTTTTTTTATTTTTTTATTTTTTGGATTCCACTATTGAGTGATTTCACCAAAATCAACCAGAAGATGAGATTATGTTTATGGTAAATGCTAATGAGTCCATAGGGATATTGTTTAATAATGTGGTTGTGATAAAGAAAATATTTTCAAAATAGTTGAGTGAACAAGTTAAAAAATATATTAATTTTAATACAAAATGTATGGAAAATTTATTTTAAAAAATTATTCTATTGTCTCAATTTGTTAGTCTTTTTTGAGAATTCTAACTTTTTAAGAAAAAATTATTATTTACTCGTGGGATAAGCTGAGGTGGTGCTCCAACTTAGGCCTCGTTTGGCAAGTGCTCCTGTTAGTCAAAAAGTCAAAAAGTTACTAAAAAAATTAAAAAACCAACAACTCATACAAAAAAATCAAAAATTTTCTTTTTCTATATACTTTTTGCACATCTTTTCGTAAAAAATTAAAAATTCATCCCAAATATACTAGTTTTTTTTATATCACATTTTAGTCAAAAAGTCAAAAAATTACTAAAAAAATCTGTTCCCAAACGAGGCCTTAGTAGTTATTGGCTGAATCAAAGGAATCCATCATCTTTCTATCTCTTTTAGGAGGGCAATGGGACACTTGTCCTTGAATGAATGATGTAGAGCAATACTCTAAGACCAACCAATAACTTCTATTTTTTAAGGGAGCATGCAATCATTACATTTAAATTTAAATTTCAAAATATTTTTCCACTAATGTCTCTATCTTTTCAAATTTTTAATAAGGTTTGACTCATATAACAAAATAAACATTGAGTTTTTAATTCTGTCAATTTAAACTCTATTTTTTTATTATTAATCTAAACCATGCTTCTATTTTTTTAAAAGTAAAATCCAATGAAAAAGAATATTTTAGTTATTAAATTTAATGTCGGTGTATATAAAATATCAAAAATATTTTTTTTAGGTTAAGTTTAATGGCTAAAATATTATTTTTCTATCAATTTTACTTAATAAAAATAAACAAATAATTTACATTGAAATTAAATAAAAAAATTAGAGTTTAAATTGATAAAATTAAAATATTAAATTTATTTTATTATGAGGTCAAATCCATTTTTTTATTTTATAATTTCTCAAAATGTATTAAATTTAATAAAAATATTTTGTATTTTTTAATTTTTTGTTCTTTTCTTGTAGAGCAGAGTAGTGCTACAGGTGAGTTTCCCATTACAACCAATCATTTATTACAAGTGAGTTCATCAGTGGCGGAGCCAAAAAATTAAATAAAAAAAATACTTATTAATTATAGCATTAAAAACTTTTACAAAAATATTTTACATAATTTTTTATGATTGACTTCAAGAAAGATACATATATATATATATATATATATATTATTTGTAACTATTATATCATGGACAATATAAAAAAAAAAAAAAAAAGTCATGAATATAAGTTTTAAGATAAATTATACAATGATGAAGTAATTTTTTATACAAAATTTTAGTAAAAATTCAATAAAATTGTAATACCACGTCATCATTGACCCATGATATCATCAACCAATAATAAAGAAACACATAGAGAATGAATCCTAAATGTCAAATATAACTAACAATTCAATAAATTTCTTATCAGATTAATTATAATTGTATGTCAATAATGATAGATATTACCATTGTATTAAAATTTTCATAGATAATAATAAGACTTATCATAATATCTTTATTTTCAATAAAAAAAACAATCATAATCATTCTCATAATTTTAAATTTATTCTAAATAATATTTTATAAATTTTTTATTCAAAATATATTTTTTATGTTTGTAAAAAAAAAAAAAAATCAAAACCGAGAAAGGCACGTGATCCCTGGACCCACTGTGGTTCCTCCACTGGAGTTTCTCATGTGATATTTTTTATAATAATTAATTAATTATCTCATTTTTATATAATTAAATTTTAAAAATAAATTTATATATCATTTTCTTGTTTTTCATAATAATTAATTAATTATCTCATTTTTATATAATTAAATTTTAAAAATAAATTTATATATCATTTTCTTGTATTTATTTACGATAAAATTGAGACCCATGAATGATGATCTCTACCTTACGTCCTCAACTGATGTAACACAAGTTGAGACGCACCATGATCCGAGAGGTGTATCAGAAAAAGAAGGCATGCTAGATTATGATATGATAGGATATGACCGACAAATCATCATACAAATGCTAGATTTTGATATGATAGGATATGACCGACAAATCATCTTGCAATTTTTGTCGAATTTGATTAAAAAATTTAAGAAAGAATTTAAAAAGAAATAAAAAATATATATATAAAATTAATTGAAATATAAATATATTTTATTCATATTTTATCTAATTTTTTTTTAATTTCTTCTTAAATCTCTTAACCAAACACAACGTAATTGTTTGGAATGATCTAAATACGTGTACTTTTTGTCTTTTTACGAAAAAATGTACAAAAAAATAGAGAGGTGATGTGATAAAAAAAGATAAAAAAATAAATTATTTTTAAATTGCCAAACTTGATCTAATACTCTTTTCTTTTATCTCTTATTTGGATAAGTCTTCTAAGAAATGCCGGTGGAAATCTTATCTTACATATAACTTATTAGTGGTTGGTTGAGTCTGATTTTGTTGTGTGTAAATAATATATATGGGTTTGTTTGGTTTAGATTTTAAAATATAGTTTTACTATTAATTTGAGTATGGTATTTGATTGTAGTTTTAAAATCATAATTCTACATTCATTTTTTAAAACTCATTTCAAATTATAATTATTACTTTTCGAAAATCATAATAAAACACACAACTCAAAACACTTTTCAAAACTCAAAAACAAATTTTATTTTAAATATTTTATTTTATTTTATAGGAATATTTTTAATATTTTATTTTTTGGAATATTTTTCATATTTTATTTTTCAGAATATTTTTAATATTTTAATTTCCTAAACAATGTTAAAATATTTTTAATATTTTTAATGTTTATACAGGCCTAAAAAATGAATTGATAAAAAAATTAATTGACATAAAATAATTGACATATAAGTTATTTGAAAAAAAAAATTATTTGAAAAAAAATTATTCAAAAAAATTATTTAAAAACAATTAATTGAAAAAAAAAATCTTTTTTTTATTTGAGTATTTTAGAAATAATTTGGTTATGACTGTTGATAAAAAAATACGGATATCGAGTTATGAGTTGTGTGTTTGATTATTAATTATAGGTTGAATTAAGTTTTGAAAACTCATCACCAAACAAATTTTCCTATTTCACATGTCACATCAAACTTTCAAAACTCAATTCCATATATAACTCAAAACTCAATTCAGCACTCTATTCAAAAATCATAACCAGCCAAATTTTTTACACTTAAATCATAATTTTACAATTCACAAACTCAAAATACAACTCATCCTCTCAAATTATATTTACAAAACTCTACCAAACGCAACCATTCTTCTAGGAAATGCCGGTGGAAATCTTATCTTACATATATCTTATTAGTAGTTGGTTGAGTCTGATTTTGTTGTGTGTAAATAATATATATATTTTGACGAGTAGAGATTAGGGGTGGGCGCGGGTCGGTTGCGGCCACAGAACCTCAAATCCGCCATTCGTCCGCTAGATTGGCGGATTGGAGAAAATCAATCCGCATCCGTCCACCAATCCGGCGGATGTGAATTGAGCGGATTGGCGGTTTGGCGGATGGATGCGAATCGGTTTGGCGGTTTAAAATTTTATAAATTTTCAACATAATTCAACTTGTGCACTTCCTCACAAAAAAAAGAAGAAGAAAGTATTACAGTTAATGACTTAAAAAAATATTACAATCACTACATGTCTCATCCAAAGCAAGAAAGTTTGAAATTTTAGAATATCACAATCGCTGCATGTCTCATCCACATACTACAATCACAACATGCCTTATCAATATAAAGTATTACAATCTGTGGTTCTTAAAATATAAAAATAATTCAAACCACCAAAACCATGAAAAAAATAATACGTTTATTTTTTTCAATTCAAAAAAGATATTCAAGTTGAAAACTTTTTTTTCAACAGAATATTTAAACTCTTTTTTAATTGAAAACACAAACAGAATATTTAAACAAACTGAAAACACAAAGTCTTATAAATTACTAGGGGTGTTTGCGGTTTGACGGTTCGATTGCGGCCAAATGAATCTCAAATCCGCCATCCGTCCGCCAGATTGGCGGATTGGAGAAAATCAATCCGCAGCCGTTCGCTCATCATCACGCATCCGTCCAAAATGCGACGAATCGATTCAGTTCGGTCGGTTTTGACGGATCAGTCTATCCGCTGCTCACCCCTAGTAGAAATGAGTGCAATCTATCATTTTAAATGGAGATGGTGTCCATATATTTAAACTAATCGAATTTTGTGTATTACATTTATACATTAAAAAAATGTGGGAATAAATTTATTTTCGAGTTGGTTTAGTTGGAGTTTCTCATCAGCATTACTTTCTAGAAAAAATATTTAGTACCCACCCCTCAAAAAAAAATAAAAATAATAATTACATTGTAAAAAATGTTACCTCATTTTGTAATAAAAATTATGAATAAAAAATCTATGATGCGTCTCTTTAAAATGTAAATTACGAATTATTGTGATTAGATTATTGATGATATACTTCAAATGTTGCAACCTATCTTTCATAAGAAATATTAAGAATTCTTTTAATGTGGAAAAGTTACAACATGATTATTTATTTATTTTATTTTATTAGAGTGTACACCGTAGCAACTCCCTTATTTTTAACTTCATTTTGGTACTTCAAAGTTTTAAACTTATTGTAACAATATAATGATGGTATTAATTATGAATCAATGATTTTTTTTATTATTATTATGAATCAATGTACTGCTAAGTATAATTAAAAAGATGAAAGTCACAAAGTAGTATACTTAAATTTTGAATGCATACAATACATTTGTGGAGACATATTTTTTGAACGACAACACGTGGCAAAGGTGACGCCGAAGTGTCAGTCGAGGTGTCATGTGTCTTGTTCATGACGCCGAGGTGATCTCAGCTAGGCCGAGGTTATCTACGGAGATACCGGAATTCGAGATAAGCGGATAAGGGACAAGAGTCCTAAAATTGGGAGGACCTTAGTAGATGGATAAAGATAAAGTTCTTAAGGAGTTTATCTCTATCTAGCTACGAGTCTGAGATGAGCATTGAGCCAAAGTCCATTGAAACTAGACTTCTACATGGATTAGGTTAGTGCTGGCTATAAAAGTAAGGCACCCTCATGGGTGTAAGGTACGCTTTTTGTATTTTGGCTTTTAAGTTAAGCACTATTTGCTATCTTTGAGAGATAACTAAGTACTGAATTGATCGTCGGAGTGCCCCCAGGTAGATGAACCATCGCCGGAGTCTTATCTTTCTATAACAAGATGTTCAGGCGTGATCTATTTTGCCTGTGCTCTCCTGCTGAGTTCCTGTTTGGCAGTGTGGTCGAAAATCAGCACCTAGAATTTGGCATCGCCTGTAGGAAACGTAAGAAGAATATATGGCCAACGACGGGCAGAAAGAAAAGATTGGGGGCGACATCCCTAGCGGGAGGGGTAAAAACGTCGATCCTAACATTGAGGAGGACAACTGTAATAAAGAACCTCGGGATAAGAATCCCCGGGAAAAAAGACATCGGCTAAGAGGAAGACGCACTGAAGAAAGCATGTCAAGGCGGGTATTACAACGAAAGCGACCTCCAGGTATGGAAAGATAGATACCTGATGAGGGATGGTAAGATGAAGGGAATGACAAAAAAGTTCGCAAACCTACAATCGGTTGTCAACTTCATGATGTAGAACAACGTCATGCAGCCACCGTTTCCATTGGAGGGCACACCGATTCTAGCAGCCAAGAACGATGCTCAAAAAGGGAGACAGAAAGCAATTCCTGCAGTCCTTCAGCATGACAAGCTAAAGGAGCAATCGCATCGGCCTTCACAGGAGGTCGGGCGAGGAGAATTGATGAGAGAAGAGTCTCAAAAGACACCTCGTGCCAAGGAAACTTATGTTAAGGAACATCAGCATGTTCAAGGGAAGGAGCTTTGTTTTGACACGATGAATGAAGGGAGGTCCAAAAGAACTTATAATGACACCGGGAGCAATGCACCAAAAATGCTGAAATCTGTTGACAACCGAGCTCCTGGACAGACTAAGGAGGATTGAAGGGACTACCTCTAGAGGAAGCGACAAGATGCCGAGGTCACATCTCCGGTCAAGCCGAGAACGTCGTTCTCAGTAGAATTGGATAACTTTGAGGCCCCAAAAAGGTTCCACATGCCGAGGTTCTAGATATACGACGATTGGTTTCACAAGTTACCGAAAGGAATTTTGAAAAGTTGGGAAGGCCTGGCCAAGATGTTTGTGGCCAGGTTCGTTATAAACAAACTGCAGCCATTAAGAGTAGACTCGCTGATGGCTCTGAGAATTGGCGAGGATGAAAGTCTCAGGGCTTATGCCAAAAGGTATTATGAGGTTTTTAACCGAATACTAGGGTGCAACCTAGAGTTAGCGGTCGTATCTTTTAAGAATAACCTGAATGATGACTGTTTGCTTCGAAAGTCACTGGCAAATACGCTGCCAAAAAGTATGGAAGAACTCATGGCCAGGATCGAGAAATATGTGAGAGCTGAAGAAGACCCGCCAGGGACAAAGGCGTCAAAATAGGAGAAGAGAAACGGCTCGCCGAAGCGAGGTCGAGGTAATACTGGATATAACAGACAAGAGACAGGACTGAGGGCTGCACATGCAGTCACCACCGTATTCTGAATTTCGGTTTATAAAGGGGGTGTTTGTTTCAGCTTTTCAGAGCCAACTTATGGCTTTTAGCTTTGAAAAAGTTATTTTAGATTGTTTGGTTAAACTTATTTCAAACAGCTTCTGATTCTAACAGCTTATTTTAACTCAAAAAAGCTGATTCTGAGAAGCTGCTCACCCCTTGCTCCTGATTATCAGCTTCTGCTGTGGACATGTTAATTTATGGTTATACTCTTAAATTTTTTTATTTTTATTTTTTTTTAAAAATAGAAAAAGACTCAAATGGACTATACATTATTATTATTATTTTTTATGAGAAATGTAGATAAACAAAAAATAAAAATTAATTGAAAAAGCTATTTCACAGCTTATTTAACAAACACTACTCAGCAACTTAAATCTATAATCCAACAGCTACACTAAACAGATTAATAACTTCTGATTAAAGTCATAATCTATAATCTATTAAGCTATAATCTATAAGCTGTTTTAATAGCTACACCAAACGGGGCCAAAGTTCTGGAAAGAATCAGGAACCAGCCGTATTATAGAGCGCCAGAAAAGGTTCTTGACGAATTCATGGAAAGAAGCCTGGGAAAGCACTGTGCTTACCACAATGAAGATGGACACCTGACACAGGGTTGTGGAGCCCTAAAAGCACATTTGGAAGATTTGGTAAGACAAAGTCACTTAAGGGACCTAGTAGATGAGGCTAGAATAAGGGAAAAGCAAGCAAGGCTGCCCCAAGCACCAGCAGCACCAATTCCACCAGCACCACAACTACAAGCAGACGAACCTTGAGTGATCAATGTGATTCACTCGAAGGTCAATGAGAATAAGGTACGTGGAAGGACGCAGAGGGTAAAGCACTTACAGCAGTGTATCAGGTCCAGCAAAAGAGGCCTAAGGTAGACAAGTAGCAGGGACCAGTGGTATCCTTTACTGAAGCCGACCTAAACATGGTGCAGCATCTACACAACAATACTCTGGTGATATCCCTCAAGATTGGAGAATACCAGGTAAGACGCATTCTGATTGACCAAGGCAGCTCTTGTGACATCATGTATGTCAGATGTTACAAGGAGCTCGGCCTTCATTGAAATGATCTAGAGCAGTCCAACAGTCTAATAGTCGAGTTCAATAAAACGCCGACATAGCCCCTGGGAGCAATAAGTTTGGAGGTGCAGGTAAGCACCACGAAGGTAAGTACAGAGTTCACAGTAATTGACACTACCTCCCCTTACAATGTTATCTTGGAGAGGCTATGGTTGCATGCAATGAGGGCTGTTCCCTCAACACTGCACTAGCTGTTGCAGTTCCCAACAGAGCATGGAATTGAGGAGGTCAGAGGGGACCAGGTGCAAGCAAAGAATTGTTCCATGGTGGCAATGAAATCCACCTGCAACGTGCGAGAGGCAGAGACAATCGAAATTGAGGATGAGGACATGGAGGTCCTGAATGACGTTGGTAAAGTGCTGGCTAACAAAAGTGAGGAAGCCTTAAAGAGGATCCTGGTCCAACAAGGGGATAAAAAGCGCTTCTTCCTTCTCGACTCAGGTTTGGCTGAGGAGAAGGAGAAGGCGTTAGAGTCATTCTTATGAGCAAACATAGAGGTGTTTTCTTGGACGCCATACAAGATGTTTGGCATTGACCCCGATGTCACTTGCCACAGATTAAATGTAGACAGGTTGGCCAAACCTATCATCCAGCAAGCAAGAAGGCCGACTTTGGTTCATGTGGAGGCAGTAGAGGAGGAAGTGAACAAATTGTTAAAGGCCAAAGCCATCCGAGATGTAAACTACCCTACTTGGCTGTCCAACACTATGGTTGTGAAAAAGAAGAATGAGAAGTGGAGGGTCAGAGTGGACTTGACTAGCCTGAATAAAGCTTGTCCCAAAGACAATTTCCCGCTCACCAAGATCAATCAATTAGTGGATGCCACTTCAAAGCATGGAAGGATGAGCTTTCTGGACGTTTACAGGAGGTACCATCATATAGCAGTATACCCCCCTGATGAAGAGAAGATTGCATTTATCATCCCAAAAGGGCTGTATTGTTACAGAGTGATGCATTTCAGGTTGAAAAATGCAGGAGCAACGTACCAGAGGTTAGTGACTAACATGTTCAGACATCTGATTGGCAAAACAATGGTAATATACATTGATGACATGGTCGTGAAGACCAAAGAACCTGAGGATCATTTGGCCGAAGATAGTTTTCGACATCCTTAGAACATATCGGCTCTGACTCAATGCTTCAAAATGTGTATTTGGAGTTGGATCAGGTAAGTTCTTGGGATACTCCAGATCAAATTAAGGCCATCATGGATTTGAAAAGCCCAACGTCAGCAAAACAAGTGCGAATGTTGACTGGAAAGGCCCAGCCCTAAACAGATTTATAAGCAGAAGTTTAGATAAATGTAAACCATTTTTCAGTCTGTTTAAAAAGGCCACAGATTTCTTGTGGGTAGAGGAATGTGAAGTCGCCTTAGCCAACTTGAAAAGATACCTGACCACAGCTCTAGTGCTATCAAATTTAGTACCTGGAGAGGAAGGGAGAATGTAGTAAGTGCAGTGGTAATCAGAGAAGAGAAGAGAGAACAAAGAGCAGTATACTATGTGAGTAAAACCTTAGCAGGAGGAGAGATCAGGTACTTACCACTAGAGAAATTGACAATGGCCTTAATTATGGCCTTCAAGAAGTTGAACCATTATTTCCAAACCCACAAGATTGTGGTATTGACTGAACATCCCTTGAAGTCCCTACTACAAAAAGGAGATCTGATGGGCAAGGTAGCTAAATGGGCAATAGTATTAGGCCAATACGTCTTGGAATTTAGGCCCATAATAGCAATTAAAGGCCAGGTTTTGGCTGACTTTGTGGCCAAGTTCATAACTGGAGCCATCCCATGTCGGGCTCCAGTGAGCTGCGGCTTAGGATGTCCACGGGAACAAGAAAAGACCTGGGAAGTTGCCAAATGATCGCAAAGAAGCACACAAGACTAGACTGAAGTCGGCTAGGTTTAGCCTGACAGTAGAAGGACATCTCTACAGAAGGTCTTTTACTAGTCCCATTTTGAGATGTGTGCATCCCTCCAAAGTTGAAGACTTCTTATATGAAATACATGAAGGAGTATGTGAAAGCCATACTGAGGGAAAATCACTTGCCCATAGGGCCATTACTTAGGGGTACTGGTGGCCCTACATGCAGAAGGATGCTAAAGCCTATGTCAGAAAGTGTGAGAAGTGTCAAAGGTTCGCACCTTTAATACATCAACCAGCAGCAGATTTGAACCTAGTGTCCAGCCTTAGGCCATTTGCCCAGTAGGGCATAAATCTTGTTGGACAACTACCCCAAGCAACTAGACAAAGGAAGTTTCTGCTGGTAGCAACTGACTATTTCACAAAGTGGGTAGAAGTTGAACCCCTTGCGAAGATTCGGGATATTGATGTGAAGAACTTTATGTGGAAGAATATCATCACCAGGTTTGGGATCTCAAGGGCAATAATAGCAGGCAATGGTACACAATTTGGCAGTAAGCTAATTAAAAGCTTATGTGCAAAGTATAAAATTAAGAACTATTACTCTACTTCAAGTTTTCCTTAAAGTAATGGTCAGGCAGAAGCATCTAATAAGACTATCTTCGATGGGTCAAAAAGAGGCTGAAAGTAGCAAAGGAAAAATGGGTGAAGAAATTGCCCAATGTGCTATGGGCATATCGGACTATGCTGAGAAGATCAACTGGGGAGTCTCCATTCGCTATGGCTTATGGCACTAAAGCAGTTATCCCACTAGAAGTCGGCATTGCAGGGATCAGAACCCAGGGAGTAGAAAATGGTACTAACGAAGCATTTCTAGCCTAAGATCTAGACTTTCTGGAGGAGAAAAGAGAAAGAGCAATAATTCGGCTGGGGGCATACCAACAACAACTTGCTAGGGCTTACAACAAGAAGGTCAACCCAAGAGAGTTCAAAGTTGGGGACCTTGTCCTAAGGAAAGTAGTCGGCAACAAGAAAGATCCTAGGGAGGCCAAGCTTGGCCCAAATTAGGAGGGGCCTTATAGAATTATCTCAGTCGTCGGTAATGGGGCATATCGGCTTGAAGACAGTGAGGGAAAAGAGTTGCCAAGACCCTGGAACACTTGCAACTTGAAGTTTTTCTATCATTAGATTTTTATTTTTTTAAAGTTTATGTCATTAGCCGACATAATAATAAAATTTTAGCTTGATTTTGAAATTTGTGTAATAAGACTAACCAGTACTTTGGCGATGTTTATGATTGAAACATGATGAATAACTTATACTTGCATATAATAGAGTTGAACTAAGTTGGCGATGTTTCTAATTGAAACATAACGAATAACTTAGACTTATTGTATGACAGAGTTGAATTATACTTGCATATAATGAAGTTAAACTAAGTTGACGATGTTTCTGATTGAAACATGATGAATAACTTAGACTTATTATGTGGCAGAGTTGAATCATACTTGCATATAATAGAGTTGAACTAAGTTGAATTGAAACTAGACTTGCCATTAAACTTAGTGTGAAACTAAGTGCATTTCAGTTAGATTAACAGAGAAACTAAGGTTGAGAACCTCAACTAGTCTTTGTTTGAATCCGACTTCGACAAAAGATTATACGTGCTTAATGTGAAATTTAAGTTCACATTAGGGGGCAGAGAGATGGAGAATGATAAGTAAAAGTTTAAAGTGCTTGGGACTTATTGAAATTTTATAGAAAAATTTACAAGCTAGAATTGGCTTAACACTTGTTTAAATTTCAGAAAAATTTACAGGCTGAAGATTAACTAAGGTAATATCAAAAGAAGTATCCAAGATACATATTGGCCAAGATGGCCAACCAGGTTGCCAAGCTTGGAAAGGGTGAAGTCTTGAAAGAAGATAGCTTGTGAAAGTACAAAGCAATATTGAATAACACTTGTAAAAATATTTTGATGTTTTTAAGTGTTAGTCGAGGTATTCCTTTGGTTGGCCAAGGCAAACAGCCCAGGTTTGTATCCAAGGTATTATACCCCAGAGTTATTATACAGTTAAAAGTATACTTTGAAAAAGTGCAAAAATATTCTAAGTATGGAAGCTTAAAAGGCATAAAAGAAAGCAGTAAAGCATACATGAAAAAAACATTCAACACTTGGAAGAAAAGAAAAGACTTGCATTAAAAAAAAGGCACTTCGGCCTGGCAAAAGACAACTTATTCGAGGTACAAAAGAGGGCATATCGGCCAGACTAAAGCTAACATTATTCAAAAAAAAGAAGGAAAAGTACAAAACAAAGAAGAGATATCCTAAGCGTTAGGATTGGTTTGGGATTGCTCAACTTCGGCTGATAGAGTCTTGTCGGCCTCGGTTGGCAGCATTGCATTTTTCTTTGTCGCTATTTCGGCATTTATTTCGAGCAGAGTCTGGTCCAAACTCCGTTTGGAGCACTGGACCTCGGCCTCAGATGTGGTTGGTATGGGAGAGACGCCCTTAGAAACCAAGTCATCCTCCTCATCTTGAGTCAAGTCTATTTGCTCATTGAGGGTGGGAGACTTGGCATCAGTGGTAGCCTCCTCCACCACTTCATCAGCTTTATCATTCTCGGTATCATCTTCGAGCTCTGGAAGAAAGGCACTTGAAGCTGATTGATGTCTTGGAGGTCGGAGTCCATGGAAATAGTTAACTTGTTGAGCGCTGCCGTCCAACCAAGGTAGTAACCTCAGTCACAAGCTAGATTGACTTGTTGTTGGTATTGGCCGCGGACGGCGGCTTGCCTCTCTTCAAAAGCTTTTTCATCGACCGCCTTGACTTTGGCCTCCTTTGAGTCAAGGGCCTCCTGAAGCTTAGCCTCTAGGTCAGCTGCCTTGGCCTTGGCAGCCGCAAGATCAGCTCTGGCGACCTCGGCCTCATCATTGGCCAATTTAGCTTTTTCTTCGGCCAAATTTTGAGCAGCTTTGGCTGCCTTAGCCTGATCCAATAGAGCTCGATTATTGACCTCAGCGTGATTGAGTGAGGATAGGAGTTTGACAGCTTCCTTGGTCTTCCTTACCAACTTCTTCTTTGTCATCTCGGTCTTGAAAGTATATGAGTGAGCATGCTGAATAGCCTGCAAGAAGTAAAATACATTAGTGAGATTTTCCTAATTATAGAAAAACTGTAAAAGAGTAAGTAAAAGAGGATTACCAAGACCGAGTGCTACATCATAAGAGCGAAGTTCTCATATTCATGCAACTTAGCCATACGATTCATGTCTTCTGGTAAAAAAACAGCCGTTGACAGGGCTGCGCCGACTTCAAGATTCATTGCCCTGTCACCGGCTGTTAAGGGTCTGTCGTCTACTATAACCTTGGGCGCCCAGGTCATAGTGTGAGGAAAACTGCTGCCATCGGGGTGGTCGGATCTTGGCTTTTTGGCTGGTAGGGCATCGGATAATGGGGCCTTGGCTGGTCTTTTGTCGGCAGAAGGAGTGCTCTTTTTAGCCTCGGCCAGTTTAGAAATTGGCACAGTGTCCTCAGAATCAATCCAAGTCACTGTAGCCTTAGCCTTGCCCTTCTTCACTCTTTTCGACTTTGGATTTGGTTGGGATGGGAAAGACGAGAACTGCACTGTCACAACCCTGGGGATATTGATGAGAAGGTCTTCAATAACTGTCAATTTGCGGCCCATTTCATCGGCAGTGGAAGCAACTGTTACTTTAGTGCCAAAGTGTATTGTTGGAAGGGCGGTAAGAGTATCAGAACCTCTGCGTCTGCGACTTTGAGTCTTCCCAGTAGGGGCAGAGATTGGAGCTCAGCGTCGGCATTGGCGTTGGGATGTCGGGATAAGTTGGGGGGCTGATGTTGATGCAACCTCAGTTGGAACAGATGATGAAGCCTGATCTGGCCTGGGAGATGAAGTTGTTGGTAGAGTTATGGTAGAAGGGGGAGTCTTACATCGGCAAGGGACATCGGGCAAGATAGATTTGTAAGTTGGAATGTAATTGAGCAGTAGAGGGGCTTTACGCCGGTAAACCGGCAAGCCCAACAGCCTTTTCAAGTCCTTGCTAGGAAAGAAGGACTGGCGAAAATCTTTTGAGGGTTGAGGGAGAGCTGAAAGAACAAAATTCACACATTAGAACATATAGAAGGATATAATGATAAGTCTTAAATAAAAAAGTTGACACTTGGTTCTTATCTTCATCCTTTTTAAAACACCGATCGACATAGAGGATAGAGATGAAGGTTGTCATTAGGTGCAAATTCCCAGTTGCCTAAGACAATGAAGTAATCATCTCCAGCACCTTTGTTGGAGTCTGGGAGGTCAGCTATGGGTTTATAGGCTGTGGATCTCAGCTTGACGTAATAGATGTAGCCTTTTTCGAATTTCAGGCCACACATGATATAACAATATTGGATGTCGGCTAGTGTTATCCTAGTGTTTTTTCAGCTAGCTAAAGCAATTATACCATTGATGACCTTATAGGAGTTAATGGCCAGTTGCATCGGGTTGAGCTTGTAATAATGAAGGATTTCTCAGAAAAGAATATCTAGAGGGAACCTAAGTCCACACTCTATGAAAGCAACTATTGGGAAGGGCATGGAATCCCCATTAGGCATGATAGAGTCCTCCTCCCCAGCTAGCCTAAGGTGAACATCGACTGAGATGGAGAACTCTCGACAAAAATACTATATTTTTTATGGGTATCTACTCTCCACCAAAACATATCCACGATGTCGGCTTATGACGATTAGGGAAAAATTTCATAAAAGAATGTTTGGTGTGGGTTTAAGGACCTCGGCTAAACCCTAAACAGGAATTGGAGCAAGGGTTTTTCAAGATCTAGGGGGAATTTGTTTCAATTTCCCTAAGGAATGTAGATTCTTTCAAGTCCCAAACCTAAATCTATACGGAGACAAGAAATTAAAGAATCTAGAAACAGGTCAAAGAAAAACAGAAAAGAATATGATTCAGACTCAAGAAAACAAACAGAAATTCAAGAACACTGTGTAAGTGTGTGCAACTGTGCAAAAGTCAAGAACTGTGACCAACTGTTAAAATGAACAGTGTGTATGTGTGCACAAGGGCCATGAACTATGTATGTAGACCCAGAGACATATTGAACAACTAAGTCGCAAACAAGCACGTTTGACACCCAAAATGATGAAATTCAAAGTACAAGTAAAGATTCAAAAACTTAAAACAAATTCACAATGGCAGCAAACAGCGTATAAACATGTAATAGAGTTCGAAATAAATCAGAGACCGAACTTAAGGGGGAAGGAATTATGAACTTACCGAGTGAAATGAATGCCGATATGAAGGTCGTCGGAGTCAGACGATGAGAATGATCGAAAGCAAATGATGAAAAGTGCGCCGGAGGTGATAAATACAGTAGTTGCAGAGCTCGAAAGGAATGACAATGCAGGATTTGGGAGAGAAGCTTTAGAGAGAGAAAGCTTGAGAAAAAACGAAGGAATGCAAAGTGAAACGACAGAGAGAGGGAGACGTTGTTTTTGTTAAAAATTAAAAAGAGCGGCAAACCATAATGGAATGCCTTGGATGACGTGTTTGTCAGGCGGCATGTGCAGACACAACGCAACCTGATTGCACGTGTCAGGTACGAACCATTGAGAAAGCGACGTGTAGAGAAAACAGTTAAGTAAACAGTGCGTGACAGCTCATGCGCAGATAAAACTCTTGGAATTCTTGATTTAATAAAACAAAAACCTCGGCTATAGGAGCGATCTCGTTTAAGAAACTTGAAGAACTTGGTTCTTGGTTCTTGGTCATTGATAAAGTAGACTATAGAGTCTTGGTCATGAGAAGCCGACGTGTGATGATATCGACCATGAAGGATGGAGTAAGTGTTAGCCGACGTACTATGTGGACAAGCGATGTAGGTTTCATCACCTCAGGATGCCGAGGTAATAGAACCTATGGGACAATTATGGGGATATGTTTTTTGAATGACAACACGTGGCCAAGGTGACGCCGAAGTGTCAGCCGAAGTGCCACGTGTCTTGGTTATGACGCCTAGGTGATCTCAGCTAGGCCGATGTTAACTGCGGAGATACCGAAATCCGAGATAAGCGGATAAGGGACAGGAGCCCTAGAACTGGAGAGGACCTTAGTATGGATAAAGATAAATGTAACGCCCTCAAAATAATACGTAAAACCCGTCACTTTAAACATGCATTGACATAAAAGAAACCAATCATATTTCCATTTAACAGAGTAGTTCTTACAAAAATATTACATGTTAACAACAAAAGCAAGTGCCCTACGGGCTTACAGCTTTCCAAGTTAACACTTGGTTACAAAAAGAAGAGTGCTAACTCAATACATATTAAGCCTTTGGCTTGAATTTACATGTAATACATCAAAAGAAAGCAAACAACAAAAGCAGTCTATCTGCCTTTAGCCTCCCAAGCTATGTCCTTGGAGGTGACATGCTACTTGTACCTAAAAATGATGTCCCATAAAGGGTGAGCCACAACCCAGCAGAAATACACTAAACCAGCTATGAACAATGACTAAAAGATTAGCAGTTGATAGATGGTCAACACCGATACACTCACTTATATCACATTTCAGTTTCATGACATTTAAGTCCATGTTACATTTCATTTCTCATTTCTTTTTCGATCTTGAGTTTGAAAACAAGGCTCAACACTTAGTCAAATAACTTAATGAGAATAAGATTCATCTTAAAAAAACACTTTCGAAATTCATGATGGATACACATTTTGATGCTATATCAATAACACATAAACCATTGCCTATACTATACGAACGATACACATTTTGCTGCTGTATCAACATAACATAGAAACACTTCTATATCTCACAATTGATAATGATATACATTTTAGTGCTATATCAAATCAATTTAAACACTTCCATAATCAACACTTGAAACACATGGTAGTGTTGTATCAATGTCACACACAATCCAGCTTAGAGGTCCATCCCCTATCTTTCCCTAAACCGTGGAGTACATCCCCTATCTACTCCCACACACACACAATGTATATAACTATAGATCATATACATAAACAATCAATACATAAGGTTGATGCATTATTCCAACCATTATATTCGATAGCACACTCAATCGATTAGTTTTAGTTTGCCTAATCATCATACATTGTCTACAACAATCAAGACTATCCTCCACCGATAGCCCAAAGCAGTTATTTCTAAACAGAAAATAAATGCAAAAAATGGATAAAATATCAACACTTCAATTTGGTGAGTGATAAATAATCCAACTATACCCTCTAATCCCATAATCCTTTCAATTATACAAATTAATTTATCCAACTAATTAGGGCATTTTCCCATAATTAACATAACAACCCCAAGGTTCCACTTTCATCCATAGTTCATCATCCATCTCACTTCTCCATGCCAAACATGCATATAGGTTTAATTATAAATAAAACCCCATCTTTTGTAAAATCACACAAAGACCCAAACTTTCTCAAAATTACTTAACAACCCCCAACATATCAAAATACTAAAATTCAAAGACAAAGCTCATAAAGAGGGGTAGGATATCCCTACCTCGAAGTTAGAGCTCAAACGGAGAAGGAGAAGAAAACGAAAATGCTCCAAACACCAAGATTCTCGGATCAAAACGAAACCCTCGACGATCAACACACTCTTTACAAAGGCCGAAGGAAAGGGAAGCACTCTAACTAGATCAAACCCTAGAGAGAAGGGAGTTTCTAGAGAGAGGAGCTCTCAAAATATCTTTTTAGAAAGTAAGAGAGAGAGAGAGAGAATGTAAAAAATGATTTTAAAACGCCCAGCTGCCAACTGATATACGACATTCCCGCTCGAGCGGAAAACAGGACGCTCGAGCGTCAAGAACAGAAAACTGGGTCCGCTCGAGCGTAAGAATTTCCGCTCGAGCTCCAAGACACAAAGACAAAGCATACCCGCTCGAGCGTGAAAGACCAGTCCGCTTGAGCGTAGATTTTCAACTCCCAGAACTTTCACCAACGAGGTACTACCCGCTCGAGCGCCAACAAGCCCGTTCGAGCGCAACCCGCTTGAGCGCAAGAAACCCACTCGAGCGTAGAAAACACACTTGCAGAAGTTTTACAGGGACTCGAAATGCTGGAAGGGTGTAAACCCCGCTCGAGCGCAAAATGACCCGTTCGAGCGGACCACTCAAAAACTGGGCAACGACAATAGGAGCCAAAGCTCTACTAACCTGTAACAAACAAGTCCAACACATCCTAAAACTCAAACAAATAGATTTAAAGGATGACAACAAGATAGATACAACTAGCAATTCCATGGAACCGAGTTCGGAATACAACTGAACAGTAAAAGGACGACCGAGATCACTATAATAAAGCTCTTAGGGAGTTTATCTCTATCTAGTTAGGAGTCCAAGATGAGCATTGAGCCAAAGTCCATTGAAGCTAGGCTTCTACAGGGATCAGGTTAGTGCTGGCTATAAAAGTACGGTACTCTTGTGGGTCTAAGGTACGCTTTTTGTATTCTAGCTAGTAAGTTAAGCACTATTTGCTATCTTTGAGAGATAATTGAGTACTGACTTGATCGTCAGAGTGTCTTCGGGTGGACGAACCACCGTCGAAGTCTTATCTTTCTGTACTAGGTTGTTCGGGCGTGATTTATTCTGCCTGTGTTCTCCTGCTGAGTTCCTGTTTGGCAGTGTAGTCCGAAATCACCAAGGATCCTCTAGAGTGTTTTTTTCGTAAAGTTTCTTAAAGTGGTGTATTGTGTGGTTGAGATTTAATGTTGAAAAATTGATGTGACTTGTCATTAAATCCCAACCACACAATGCACTACTCTAGGAAATTTTAAGAAAAAAAAATTTTAAAGAATCCTTGCTCGTCGGAAATAGGCACCCACAATATTTTTTGAGATGTGTAAAAACTTTAGATATAATAAAGAATAGATATTAGACTTATATTAATAACTAGTAAGCCCTTTTTATATATGAAAAATGTCTCCATTATTTTAGGATAAACATAGGTTATCCAGTAAGCACTTGATCATATCATAACTAACTTTTAAGCTCTCATTTGTTATATTGGTTGGGTTAATTTTTTGGCTAAATTAGTCATAAAAATATAAAATAAGTTAAAAAGTCAATAGCATAAAATATCAAATTCAAACTATAATCATTTCATTTTTTTTTTTTTCAAAAAAAATCAAAAAAATTAATATAAACAAACTTTTTAATCCCATATTAAATAACAAAAAAAGTCGACCATGGGGGATTTACTTGAAAGAACTGAATTCTTTCTAACAAATAAAACTCTTCCACATCAACAATTTTTTATTTTATTTTTTTTTGTATGCCTGTACACTCGGGTTAAATGGATAGATCATCTGTATAGATATGGATGAAGATGAAAGGATATTAATCAAATGGCTTTGTCATCCATTTGCCAAGTGGGAGATGACATGCAATGGTTAGTTGAATGACACGTTATCTCAAAGTTCATCAGGAATTCTACAATTACATTAAAAAAATCAATAATAAATAAGTAAAAGAGTCTTGATAAAAATAATAATAATAATAAGTAAAAGACTTACAAAAAAAGAAAAAAAAAAATGATGAGTTGTCGAATCTCTAATCATCATCTCATTAAAAAAAATGCATGCTTAATTAGCTAATGGCTGGTCGGTTAGGCTTCTTTTGACAATTAGATTAAAAATTAATTTATTATTTTTTTTTGACTTTTAAGTTATATTATTTTTTTAATTTTTTTTTAAAATTACAAAAAAATAAAAAATTAATTTTTAATCTACTTCTCAAGGCAGGTCATTTTTTGTTATCTCTAAACTTTATTCCTTTCCTCCCTATTAAGCCCTAATATTTATTTAGATTATAGGTTAATTTTAAATTTGAGAAAATTTGGAGGGCAAGTGGAATCAATCGCCCTGTTTCAATTATTCGAATCGTTCGTTTTGTAAAAAAAAATTATGTATGTCATCCATTAAAAAAAAAATTGATTGATCCAATAACTATAGCATTTTTATTTTAGCATGTTTGTCTAAAAAAAATGAATAATTTATTTTAAAAAATATACTTGTTGTTCATTTTTTCAAAGATAAACGAAATAAAATAAAAATGTTATAATTATCGGATTGACTTCATTTTTTTTTTCCATATATAATATCAACTGAAAATCTTACAAAATATAAATTCAGATCCCGGACCTCTCAAATTTTTGGTAAAATTCAAATTTGAACTTAAAATCACCCAATATAGTTCTCAGTTTTTACTCATTACAATGAAATCACCACTAATTCTGAACCTATCATGAAAATAAAATTTTCTTCATTTATTTTTTGTTTTGATTTTTTTTTTAAATGTGTACATCAAACAAGTTTTCAATTTTTTTTATTTTACACAAAAAAAAAACCGTAATTATTTTTTATGTAAACAAAAAATGGAACAAGATTTTCTTCATTACATTTTCTTAATTTAAAATTAAAAAGAATTTATATTATTATTTCATAACCATTAAATGTAACAAAAAAGGTAAATTACAGATACTCCCTAATGTTTGCTTAAAATACAGATTGTCTCTTCTGGTTTAGAAGATTACAAATACCATTGTTAGGATTTTTTATTTAATAAAATTTACTGAATTTTTTTTAACTGCTATCTTATACAATAATACAATTATCTGAATTATTAATTGAAATAAATTTCTGATATCATTAAAAAAATTTAATTAACTTGATAATTTATTAATAAAGTGAGCTATTTAAATAAAAGTTGGAATTTTTTTTTGAAACTTCAAGGGAAAAATATGTAAAAGATAACTCGTATTTTAAATACATTTCATGAAATATATTTATAATCTGTCATAATAAAACAGATCACAACAAAGAGAAGAGGAAACTACAATAAAAACAGGGGACCTAGGAATTCAATGATGGCCCTGGTTCGGATGGGTGGGCTTATTCATTGTAGATTGAGCCTGGCCCAATCCGTTAATCTACTGTAGATTGAGTTGGTTAGTTGGAGCCCATAACTCAAAAATACTCAAAACTTACGGAAATGTTTCATTCTACTGTCTCTTTTTGGAGGTTATTCCGAGACAGTGGCTTTGGTCCAGTCCAAGATCGGACTGGACTGTGCTGTTAGATTTGTAGGGGTCTATCACGGGTTTCGTTTTAATAATCCGAACCGTTCAATGTGTAGAACTCGTCGAGTACTATATGTTTGTAAAAAATCACGTTGATCGGATATCGATAGCTATGTGAACAAAACAGTTTTTTATCAACCGTTAATTGTTTCACCGTTTATTTTTTTTATACAAAACTGATTTGATCACATAGCTATTGATATCCGATCAACGTGATTTTTTATTTGCATATAGTACTCGACGAGTTCTACACATTGAACAGTTTGGATTATCAAAACGGGCCCAAAAAATGAACCCCATGGGTCGAACTGGACGGGTCCAGTCATGATCTCAACTTGAGACAAACTGGACCCTATTCCGAAACTCTTTAGCCTAATATTTACTTTTTCTATATAGGAGAGATTGCATATACCTCGATGATTGGCAGCGACAAAGCCCATACACTCTGATGAAGGAAAAAAAAATTTAAAAATCAAACAGATTTTGATTTAAACAAAAAAAAAAGAAAGAAGAGAAGCAACTGAAAGGTATTA
Source organism: Camellia sinensis (assembly GCF_055761805.1). Taxonomy (NCBI): domain Eukaryota; kingdom Viridiplantae; phylum Streptophyta; class Magnoliopsida; order Ericales; family Theaceae; genus Camellia; species Camellia sinensis. The sequence continues at coordinate 9,864,050 of NC_138968.1, forward strand.
TTAATTAGGCTTGATGAACTTACTTTTTAAGTCTACTTTTGAATGATATGATCCATTTATTTGATAAGATTCATCAAAATGAGCATACTTACCAAAAATCATGTTGATTGAATGTTGGCAGCCAAATAATAGAAATCTAGAGCGCTTGCAATGCATCAAAATAACAAAATTTGGAAGAAGAAAAAAAAAGGAAGAAGAAATTGCCTTATTATTTTTTCCTTCCCCCAAAACAACATCATTTTGAAACACTACATGGTGCACTACAATTAATACACTGTAAGAGATCTGAATTTAATAGGGAATTTTATAAGATCAAAATAATTCGAACATCTAACTATTGGCTTATGATTAACTATTCACTTTACAAAATGAATAAGTTAATTTTTTTGAGGGGTAAGCCCATCAAACCCAATAGCCTCGATATCACTACATTTTGGCCCAACTTGTTTTTACCACTATGGAGTTAAAGAGAGAAATAGGATATAGAAGGATATATGTTTGGCCAATAGGACCCGTCCATAGCAAAGCCCGAGAGGCAGGCATTCGGTAAACAGCAGTGATTCATTCCCTTAAAACTAGAGCTCTAATTGAGCTCTAGATGTGTGGAAAATCAAAACATTTCTCTTCGGTAAATGGGATTGCTTGGGCTCCGCTGAGTTGTCGGCATATTTGTTCTGCGGGGGATGATATGCAAGCTCTGATTTGGGAGTTAGCCCACTGTTGCTGGACCAAATGGTAGTGATCCAACGTCCATGTACTCTGCTGTAGGGACGAAACTAGAATTTCATCTTTGGAAGGGCCGAAGATAAATAAAATAATTTTACCATATATACCACCACACATGTATGTATAATATGATATATAAACTATATATATACACATAAAAAAAAAATTCAAATACTATAGAAGTAATATCTAATAGGATAAAGAAATAAAAAAGGGATGTAAAATTGTAGAAGAATATGATATATTTTTTATATTGAAAAACTATTTAATTTATAAAATAAGATATATATATATATATATATTTTTTTTAAAAATATTAATGATTAATAGAATTTTTATAGAAATAGGAAGGATTCTGACCCTGATAGTCTTTTCCTAATTCCATCTTTGCTTTGCTGTGTTGGAAAATAATCAGTTCCAGTGGTTGGCGGCGATGCGTATTCAATTGCGATCGTGCAACTTTGATTGTCATTTCCTTAGGTAGGTTTTGTTTGTAGTTTGCTGTATGCATTGATTTTTTGAACTTGGGTACATTGGTAAATGGGTCTTCCTCCTACTTACCTGTGTTTCGAGACATACTATACATAGGACTTGATTCATTGTTTTGTTTCCACTTAATGAACAGAGCAACAAAATTTTATGCTTGTTTTGTGTCTTAGGATAAGATAATGATTTAATCTTACTTATCAATTGTTTTACGTCAAGAGTAAAACGACGTTTATTAAACACAACGTTGTGGCAAGTATGTAAGACCTTGAGGTATAAATCTTGAGGTTTCAGGTTCCACTCTTTCCAGGACCAATCACTCGAGCGACAACATATATAGTTGATAGGACAAACTTTTCAAGCTTAGACAAACCGGTGTCATAAGTGTAGGTTCAAATTCCGCTTGTATACGAGTTTGTGATTTATGTACCGCTACATGATTGAGCGACCCAATTGTAAACCCCTAATAGTATTAAACTCTAGGGTCTCGAATCCTTGGTTAGGCCTTAAAATGGTGTTTATTAGATGTACCATTTTCATGCATGATGTTAATGTAAATGTAAATTACTACTACACACTCCACCAAACCTACCTCCACCACTCACTCCTATCACCTACTACACTCCACCAAACCTACCTCCACCACTCACTCCTCACCTCCTCTCCCAAAACCTCTCCTATATAATACATCCTTGTAATATACAAAATACGCATCAATCTTGTAATCAATCAATAATAATACATCAGTTCATTTTACATGGTATCAGAGCTAGGTTAAGAACCTAATATTTTCGCTTCACCGGCGGGCGGCAGCCTCGCCTTGGCCGCCCGCCGGACCTCTCATCTTCCAACTATTTCTGCACGTCGGATCTCAACCACACAGCACAATCAGAGCTACACACACACACTGCCATCTCATTCTCTCTCCCAATCAATACCAAAGAAAAGCACGAGGACCAAGAGAGGAGGGAACATATGTCGGAGAAGGAGTGCAGCCACCACAAGGACAAGCGGAGGAAGAGGCTCCGGCGGTTTTTCGGTGGACTCCTCATCTTGATCTTCATCATCCTAATAATCGTCCTCCTAATATGGGCCATCCTCCAGCCCAAGAAACCCCGCTTCGTCCTCCAAGACGCCACCGTCTACGCCTTCAACGTCACGGCACCAAACTTCCTCACCTCCACCATTCTAGTCACCATCGCATCCCGTAACCCAAACGACAAGATCGGTGTCTACTACGACAAGCTCGACATCTTCGCCATCTACCAGAACCAGCAGATCACCTACTACACCGCCATACCATCCACGTATCAGGGCCACAAGGAAATCAACGTTTGGTCACCCATAGTGTCAGGCGTCAACGTCCCCGTGGCTCCATACAACGGCGTTGGACTCAGCCAGGACCAGGCCGATGGAACAGTCATTCTTACCATCAGGATTCAAGGACGGGTTAGATTCAAAGTTGGCACCTTCGTCTCTGGACACTACCACCTCACACTTTTGGGCAGCACTAACATATACTAAGACCACTTGTTTGAATGAGTGGAGTTTGTTGAGGTGGACACACAATAAAAACACTTTTATTTATTTTATAATTTTTCACCTTTCAAAGTCTGGATGCACCACAATAAAAACACTTTTGGGCAGCCATATCATCCTTTCCCTTTTGCCGACACACCCATCCTCCTTTTTTTATTTTTTTAAACCAATCTTGCACACACACCCATTCTCTTTTTTATTTTTTAAACCCATCTACCTTTTGCCCACTTTATTTTTTAATCAAATTTTATTTTTTTTCTAAACCTTCATTGATGGTAGACATCATGTTGTTCCCCACTTTTTTATATATATATATATCTTTTTAAAAAAAAAAAAAAAAAAAAAAAAAAAAAAAAAAATCCAACAATTTCCACATTTACACAACACCCATATTTTATTCATCTCCAGAATCAACCCCGATCATCATTTTACAAAAAAAAAAAAAAAAAAAAAAAAAAAAAAAAAAAACAACAACAACAGCTTTGTTTTCTTTTCTGCAGCCGGCCACCAACCGACCTCACTTCTTCGCCTATTCCGCCGGTCTCTTCTTTTTGCCCCCGTCCTGAGCGGCCCTTGACGGTGTTGCCTCCGTGTTTCCCCCTCCACTGGGCACGATCACTACTCCCTGCTCCTCCACTGCAGCATATGGCGGCCCTCCAAATCGGAACATCACGGTGGCCTTCCGCTTCAGCTCCTTGTTTTCTGCCCTTAGCACGCTTATCTCTGCTCGCGCATCCTTATACATGCGTTGGAGCAGAGCCAGCTGGGAGTTTAAATGCTGCACCTCATTTGTCCTACTCTGCAGCCGGTTCGACAAGTTTGTGACCGCCGTCATGCTTTCCACACATGCCTTCAGAGTATACTGATTGGCCTCCACATCCGACTGCACAGCCATTTTTTGCTCCACCGACTGCATCGGAAAGTTCAACGGAGCAAACCCAGTGGTGTTTGGTTGAGGTTCACGGGACACCGCACCTGCTATCTCTCTTGTGGACTCGTTGAGGTCGGGAAAGAGAGTAAGTAGACCACGGGACGACGAAGCCATTTTCTCTCGCAACAGAGTGTTACAGACTCTCTCTCTCAGCACAACAGTGTTACAGCCTCTCTCTCTCAGCACAACGCAGACTTCTTCAGAGGTTTCTCTCAGTTTCTTGTCTGAGCCTCTGCCTCGGCCTCAGCTCCGTCTTGGTTAAATAGCCGAGGCAGCCACGCGCATCGCGCGCCTCTTCTCGCCGACAAACTGGCACGCCTTTTCATGGCACGCCTTTTGATGCATTCGGGCACGCCTTTTGATGGCACGCCTTTTGAGGGTGCGGGCACGCCTTTTTGAGGCACGACTTTTGAGAGTTTGATGTATATATCCATGCATCTCTTTTGGGCAGCTTTCTCAATCCCTTTGTTTCAACCTCAAATAGGTTTCTCTCTTCCAACCTATTTGAGTTTGAGGGGGGGTTATACACAGTATCATGTATAAGTCACTCATGGCGCACTCCCTAAGTCGCCCCCTTGGTACATCATCACAACCTTCTTCATCGGTCCGACATGACCCCGTAAACTGTCTTCTACAACGGTCCGACATGACCCCGTAAACTGTCTTTTACAACGGTCCGACATGACCCCGTAAACTGTCTGCTCCATCGGTCCGACATGACCCCGTAAACTGTCCGCTACAATGGTCCGACATGACCCCGTAAACTGTCTGCTACAACGGTCCGACATGACCCCGTAAACTGTCTTCTACACCGGTCCGACATGACCCCGTAAACTGTCCTGCTACATCGGTCCGACATGACCCCATAAACTGTCTTCTACATCGGTCTGACACGACCACACAGTGTCTGCTACAACGGTCCAACATGACCTCATAAACTGTCTGCTACATCGGTCCGACACGACCCCATAAACTGTCTGCTACATCGGTCTGACACGACCATACCGTGTCTCCTATCCTGTTTTATTTATCAGTTTATTTTTCTGTTTTGTTACTCTCTCCAAACTCAAGTTGGCTAGTACCTATCCTCCTTGAGTTTGAGGGGGGCTGTTAATGTAAATGTAAATTACTACTACACACTCCACCAAACCTACCTCCACCACTCACTCCTATCACCTACTACACTCCACCAAACCTACCTCCACCACTCACTCCTATCACCTACTACACTCCACCAAACCTACCTCCACCACTCACTCCTCACCTCCTCTCCCAAAACCTCTCCTATATAATACATCCTTGTAATATACAAAATACGCATCAATCTTGTAATCAATCAATAATAATACATCAGTTCATTTTACACATGATATGCATATTTATTCATAGTTTTGCAACTAACTTGAAGGCTCCGTTTGGCAAGAGTTAAACGGGATTTTTTTCACTATTTTAGCCACAAAAGACAAAAGAGGCTATTTTAGCCACAAAAAATAAAATATCACATCAAACCCATAATCATTACATTTTTCTCTCACAAAAAAAAGCTAAAAAAGTCAAAAAGTCCTTCCCAAACCAAACTTTTCAACCTAAGCTAAAATAGTCAAAAAAGTCAAAAAATCAATCCACTTTCCAAACGGAGGCTAAATGGGAAATGCCAGCTTTAAGGAGAAATTTTTTATTTAGGCCTAGTTTGGGAAGACTAAATAAGTGCACTTTTTGACTTTTTATGAAATATGAGTTGGGTTTGGGTTGAATTTGAAGTGATGTGTTAGAGAGGTGATTTGACTTAAATAAGATGATGTGACTTAAATAGGATAGTGACTTTTTAACTTTTTATTTTTTTTCAATCATGCCAAACTTAACCTTAGTTCGGCTTATACCATAGGTAGTGTGCCCTTTTCAATTGTAGAAAGATACGTAATCACTTTTTTTTTTTTTTTTTTTCTTGTATATTTTAAATAAAATAATCTTGTGTCCTTGCACTATTATCTAAGCACATGGCACGTGATAGGTTGGACCTATTCATTCTCAATTTTCTATCCTACCTTTAGATTTTGAGATTCTCTAATTTTAAGGTTTCCACTACATCGTGTAATTAAAATGCATTGAGATTTTGGTAGAGGCAATGGAAAAGCAAAAGACTCTTTGGTGTTTCCGCTTTTCCCTTTTGGAATCTCGTCTATCATGATCCCTATCAGACTATCACCCTGTCTTGTATGCCCATGAAAACAACCAAGCCAAGCAAAGGTGATACATTTCCTCCCCTATATCTTCTCTCTCACACAAAGAACCACTACCAAAACACAATACAAACCACACATCTTCCCACTCTCTATACCCATATCACTTTGTAAAGCCAAAATCAAGTCAGAGTGGTAGAAAAGAAGAGAAAAGGATAACATAAACAACCCAACCAAGCTTTTCAGTTTCTAATTTTCAGTCCTATCATTCATCATTAATTTATAAAAAATAATTATCGCTATGTTTTTTTCAGAAAAAAACATTTTTCCATGAACAACGTAACTTTTTGTTCTATTTGATTATGATCTTAAAAAATATAATAATTCAAAGTAATTTTAATATAGCAATACCGTAACCAGAGGCGGAGGAACATAGGACCAAAGGGTCACGTCCTCCCTAACTTTTCAATTATTTTTTTGGGGGCTAGTCTTAACTGACACACATACAACCACGTGCCCTGCTGACACAGTCACAGCCCCACATCTTCACTTTTCAATTAATTTTTCTTTTAAACTCTCAATCAAAACCAAACACACTGACACACGCAGCCTCACCTCACTCATGTTTTGTTTTGTTTTTTTATATTTTTTTTTAGTCCCAATCCCAACTAAACATTGACACACACACAACTCCAACCACGAAAACAATATAAAAATTTGCTAGGCAATCTAAAAATAAATAAATTGCTAGGCATGGCTTTCAACGGCAAGTGGTAGGAACTCAAAACCCTAAAAATGTATGAAATTCTTTATTTTTATTTATTTATTCATATTATTTGTTAATTGTCTCTGTATTTTTTGTCTTCTTCGTTTTCCTTTATTGCTTTGCAATTTATCAACTCGCGATTCATAAGATTGGGATCACACAACACAGATTTGGGACTACACTACAACCTTGGTGTCTTCTCTTCATTGTTTAGAGGTAACTTTATTTATTATTTTTTACTTTTAAATAAAAATTATGAGTATCAATTTATAGTTATTTATTAAGTTTTGATTTGTAAAAAAAAAAAATATATTTGTTATTATTTATGTTAAAATAAGAGATTTTGATAAGCTAAAATTATGAAACTTGATTTGTGGTGATTTGTATTAAAATTAAAGATTTTGGTTTGTTGTTGTTTGTGTAAAAATTAAATATTTGATTTGTGCTAAAATTAAAAATATTAATTTATAGTGATTAATATTTAAATTAGGGATTTTTATTTGTTATAATTTGTGTTAAAATTAGGAATTTTGATTTATTGTGATTTGATTTGTGGTGGTTTGTACTCAAAAGATGAAAACTCGTCAGGGTCATTTATAAAACACTACAATAAAAACACACTTTAATGGCATTGCACTAGTGACATGTTTTTAGAAAATTTCACAAAAATAATATTTGATGACACATTTTAGAAAAATGTCACAAAATCACAAACATATAAGGCTCTAATGGCATTTCAACGAAAAAATGTCACATTAATTTTATGGCATTTTATAAAAGAATGACACAAGAAATTGTTTTAGTGACATTTATCAATAGATGCCACTAAACTTTAGTAGCAATGGCATTTTAAAAAAAATGTCACTAAATTAGGTAGGTGCAAGTTGCTTTTTAGGGCACTAGGTGAAAAGTGTCATAAATAAATATTTTATAACATTTTGAGAAATGCTGCTAAGCCAAAAACTTTCCAACTATTTAATGGCAAAAAATGCCAATATATTTTCAAAATTTTTAAAATGCACAAAATAAATAAAAACAAATAAATTAAATTCAATATAACATGTTTTTTTAACTGTACTTGCCACATATACAAAATTGATCAATGGCTTTATATGACTTAACAGGAAAAATAAAATTTCAAATTACTCTCCTGTACAATGATAAAGTTTCTTGAATTTTAGTCTATGTTGTTTCAATTAACTCGATTTTGACTGTAAATTTAAGGATTTATCTCAATTTATTTTAATTGCTTATAACTGTTGAGTAAATTACATTAATAATCCTTACATTTTGTTATTCTATATAGTTTTAATTGACTCAATTTTGACATTTAATTTTAAATTTTACGTCAATTAAGTTAAATTGATAACATCTTTAAGGTCTTTGGTAGAAAATTTCCATTGGATTGGTTAAGATTAAGTCACTAAATTAACCAAGTATTTTGTTTTACTTCTAAAACGATGGCAGGTTGCATTTGTCATAAAAAAAAAAGCTATCAATTGGACCAATTTGAGACAAATTAAAAAATTCAAGGTTGAAATCAATTCAATTGAAATTACAAAGACTAAAATGACATAATAACCAAAATAGATGGACTAATAGTGTAATTAGCCCTAATTGTTAGCATTTTTTACTGACAAATATGCATACAAGTGGCATATGTCATTCTTTTAGAGGTAAAATAATAGATTTTCTCAATTCGTTGAGTTAACCTCAACAAATTCAGTGATCATTTTTTATCAAAAACATTAACGGTATTATTAATTGGACTAAATTGACACAAAATTAAAAATTACAGGTTACAATTGATTTAATTAAAAATATAAGGACCAAAATTAATATTTATTTTTTTATTTAAAATATGAACAAACCTAATCCATGTGATGCATCTGGCCTCATTCTCCACCATTTTTTTTTAATATTTTTTTATAACGAAAGAAATAAGGGAACTCAAACGAAACAAACTGTAGTGATCCTAATTTTTTCTTAAGTCATCATTTATTATTATTATTACTTTATTTTATTTTTTTGGATTTTATTAATTTCCACTACGCCAAAACAGGGCATTAACGGCGGTTTTTTTAACGGCGGTAATTATAATTAATTTAATGTGAGATTTAATTATATATAATTAATCCGAATATTTACATATTTTATATATAAAAAAATGTTTTATATATTAATAAAATATATATTATATTTATGTTTTTTGTATTTATGTTATATTTGTATAATATAATATAATAGTTATTAGGTTATATAATTGTGATTAGACTGTAATAGGACTGTCATTTGGAAAATGAAAAGAAAAAAAAAAAAAAGCAAAATCACATATGGTGCAGCAGCAGCCGAGAGAGAGAAGTCGAGATGGCGGGAGAGGGAGGAGATGGAAAAAAAAAGCGGTTAGGATTTTATTTTGGTCATTTTATTAATTCTTTAAGTATTTTTTTGATTTTTGAAAAATAATTGTGAGTGTAAAACACAATTCTTAATTTATGTTTATTTTATTATTTTTATTTATTTATTTGATGTTAGTTTAATATTATATTGGTATACAGATGATGAATTGATTTCAATTATTTTGGTTAGTTGTGTATGAAAGGTTTATGATTTTTATATATATTTATTTTATGGTTGTAATCACACTCATGGATATATGAAATTAAAATAAACTAGGAATCCATAGATAAATTTCGAATACTCCACCATGACTCCAGGAATTGTTGTTTTGTTTGAGTGTTAGTGAGAAAAAGTGTATAAAAAAAAATAAGGATTATGAGATTGATTTAAATGCCTTAGGCTCGGCATTGTTATATTTGTTCTTGTGAGTAGATGAGAGGTTGTGTATATATATATATATTGTTGCTTCGTTTTCAAGAGTAGACGAGTGCTTTGATTTACGCGCGTACCTATATGCTAACCGTTCGTGGAGTGTGAGTCAAACTCGGGATGATATCCCTGTGCAAGTTTGGCTTCGAAGCGGTGTTAGGTATACGGGAGGCACATGAGATATATGTGTAGGCCGAAAATGAAGGGCCGAAGTGGTAGAGTTAAAATACAAAGAATTAAATATTAGTTTATTGGTATAGTTTAATTGTATTGATTTGTACATCTCGAAAAATAGTAAACGACCTCAATAAATTATGAAATTTGGGCAGAGACATGTATACGTAATTCTAGACAACTTTTTTATTTTAACTTTTTACTAAAAAAATCAATTAGAACTTGTAATCAGATAATCTTGGTTACAATAGTTTTTATTCATTTTAGTAATGCAAACTTTAGATGCTGTTTTAACCTATGAAACGAGCTCATTTTCATTGATTCGCGTAAAGTAAAGTAAAACATTATTCTAAACACTTTTCGTGTTTTGAAATTTTTCGAAAAAATTATTTTAGGGCAGTTTCTTTTCATTTTCAGCTTCAGATTTTTTAGTCGAATTCTGTTTAAATTCTTCTATCAAGTTTTTCTCTCAACTTGTTCAGTTTCTACTAAATTCGTTCGCAATGTTTTTTTAGGAAATTTGATTCTGTACAACTTTTATTATTTGAGTTTTGGTCAATTCGAATGATTTAAGAATGAAACGGTGTATTTTTATACTTTTTTAGTAATTTACTTATGATTAAATTATATTAACTTTATTTTTTTCAGAATGGTGGGTCTTACTAACTTTTTATGCAAGATTAATCCACCATATTATTTTTTTATATTTTTTTTGTATACTTAATTTATATTTAGTTGTGTACGGATAAGAATACCTTTATATTTAGTTGGAGTTTATGAGGTATTCTTTCTCTCTTTCCCACTCTCATCAAACACATACAATATTTCTATCTTTGCCACTTATTTATGATCTTCTTATTTTAGGCATAAAACTTGATACAATTTGAAAAATGTAATCTTTTAACTCATGAATTTATTAATTTTCATCTTTTAATATAAAAGGTTAATTGTGATTTACTATTATTGTATTTATATTATGATTTTATATAATGTCTTGCAAGTGTTTGTTTAAATGCTTCAGTGAGATTTTGCATTATTTTGCTCTGTTTTTATTCTAGTTTTTTTTTTTGTACATTTTTTTTGTTTGTAAGGATGAATATGATGACAAAATAATACTAATCTCTTTTCACACTATCACTTCAAGAAAGATTCTAAAGCCTCATCTATGTTATTTATTATTATTATTATTTTTATTTATTTATTTATTTATTTATTTATTTTGCATTCATAAACATGGTATTCCTAAAAGTTCCAATTAAGTGATTAAATCATGTGACTTGCTTATTTACTAGAGAAATGCATATCACTTTTAGTTGTGATCATTTTCACACTGGCATTTTATACTAATTTATTTTTTAAATATTATTTATTAATTGTAAATATATAATTACTTAAGTAGTTAAATCTTGATGTACAGGGGGGAGATAAAATTGTTTTAAAAAGTATCATTAGGCCAATAGAAACAGTTGAAATCGAAGTACTTAAAAGCACAGACCCATCTAAAGAAGTAGAAAGGGGAAGAATTAAAACCTGACTATTGGGATTTACATGTTCAAGTGCCAGTCCAATCTAATGAGAGCTTGATTCGATCATATGGATTTGTCAAAACAATTGGACAAACTATTGGAGCTCATGTTGTTTGACCTGCTCCATTTGTGATATATTTCTTTCGAAAATACTAATTTCATTAACAAATTTATATTAACTTAATATAGTTTCAATTAACTTTATATGTTTATCTTGTAGATGCAAATTTCGTAAGTTGCAGATGCTAACCAAGAATATTTATACAAGTGAGGTTGAGAATTTAGGAACTAAATTTGTTTTGATAATTTGTCTCTTCGGAAGATGGATATCACTATGGCTTTTCAGAACTTATGATTAGAATAATTTTTTTTTAATTTTTTTTTGCTTTAACCTCGTTAGTGTGGTAGAATATTTTATAATTTTGATTATGATTTGTATTGCAATATTAATAAATTTATATTTTTAGATAAAAAAATGATTATGGTTTGAATTTTTTTGTTTTTGATGTGATGATTTTATGGTGGTAATATTTGTTTATTATTATAAAAATATTACAGGATGAATGGATGTCAAATTATTATAAGATGTGGCAATTAGTATTCAATTTTTTTTATAAAATTGATTCAATTTTTATAGACATTTATGCATGCTTAGTTGTGGCTTTTAAAAGTGTCAATGAAAAAAACGTATAAGTGGCATTTCGTAGTAGTGGTAGTAGCTTTGCAAAGTGTCACTAAAATAAGCTCCAATGGCACTTATATCCATTTAATGACACAAATGAATTGGGTTTAGTAGCATTTATGAAGTTGTTAAAAATATCAATTGTGGCATAACAAGCGACATTAAAAATCCATGTAGTGGCATTTTTTAAATTGTAAGTCTTTTTTAATGGCACTTGATAGCGTCACGAATAGTGTATACCATGACATTAAAGTGTCACTGAAAATATTTAGCTTTGATGGTGTAATGACACTTATAAGTGTCACTGAAGTGCCACTAAATTTGCTTTTAATGGCGCTTGATACTGTTACAAATAGTGTCTATCATGACATCAAAATGTCATTGAAAGTCTTTAGCCATGATAGTATAGTAGTGTCGCTGAGGTGCCACCAGTATCTACCGTGGCATAGGTATAAATGACACTTATTTAAAATGTCACAAAACTAAAAAATGCCATTAAAAGAATAGTTTCATGACACTTTCAAATATCACTAAATTAAAATAATGTTGTAGTGAAAGTTTAAAATTAATTTTTTTTTATAATGAATATTAATTTTTTATGTTTAACATTAGCTTAAAAAATTATTATTATGTTATTGTTATTGATTGAGAAAAAAAAATTATAATTATAATTAATAGATGTCCCCTATATTAAATTCCAGTCTCCGCTATTGACAGTAACTAGCACTCACTACAAGGAAATATATTTTTGGCGACCATTTTTGGCGACTAAAACAAATTTAGTCGCCAAAAGTTACGGAATCGGCTACCAAAAATAAAATTCGTCGGAAAAAGTCAAATATTTAGCTACTAATTTTTTTTAGTCGGGGAATATTGATTATTGGTGACTAAAAAAAATTTAGTAGCTAAAAATATCACAATTAGCAACTAAAAGAAATTTAGTCTGCAAAAATGCTAGAAATTGGCGACAAAAAACAAATTTAGTCATTGTAGGTGTACATTTGGCTACTAAAACTTTTGGTCGGCAAATGTAAAATAAAAAATTAATTTTTACCTTTTGGCGACTAAAATTTTAATTGCCAAAAGTTGATTTCCAGCGACGAAATATAATGTTAGTCGCCGTTGGTGTACATTTGGCGACTAAAACCTTTGGTCGGCGAATGTAAAATAAAAAATTAATTTTTACCTTTTGACGACTAAAATTTTAGTCGCCAAAAGTTGATTTTCAGCGACGAAATATAATGTTAGTCGCCGTTGGTGTACATTTGGCTACTAAAACCTTTGGTCGGCAAATGTAAAATAAAAAATTAATTTTTGGCGACTAAAATTTTAGTCGCCAAAAGTTGATTTTCAGCGACGAAATATAATGTTGGTCACCAAAAAATTAAAATAATTGGGGGGAAACATTTTAAATTTTGGAGGGATTTATCAAGCCCCCAAATCTTCAACACATTTCATTCTCTCTCTCACTCTGACCCTTGGAGACTCCCCGACGAAGCTAACCCTCCAAAACCCATCTCTGATTTTCACTCTCCTCTGTCCCAACTGTAAAATTTTTGTCTAGAATGGACTTGGAAGAAGAGTACGATCCAAGCTACAACGATGAAGACGAAGATGAGATCACTCAAGAAGACGCTTGGGCCGTAATCAGTGCTTACTTCGAAGAGAAGGGTCTAGTTCGTCAACAGCTCGATTCCTTCAATGAGTTCATTCAGAACACTATGCAAGAAATTGTTGACGAGTCCGCAGATATCGAGATTCGACCCGAGTCACAGCACAACCCTGGTCACCAGGCCGATCTCGCTGAGGTTCTACTCTTAAATCACTAGGTTTATGTCTTCTGTAGTTGAAAACCCAGTTGAAAAAATTGGAAATTGAATCAGATGAAATTGAAAACAAAATCAAAGTTTTGTGATAGTTAACAGGGTTTCTGTGTAGTTTTCAGGGAATGTAGTTTTGTGGTAGTTTGGCTGAAGTTGAACTCAAAATCAACGTTTTGTTGTGGTATTGGGGGTAGCAGAGTCAATTGTTAGTAGCTGCAGTTGGGTGGTGAAAATAAAGTTTTGTGATGATTTGATTGAAGTTGCAATGAAGATTGAAGTATTTGTAATTGTGATGCATTAAAACTAGTTGATTTAGATTGTCTTTTTTTTTTTTTTTTTGGGTAATGGTTTAGTATTAAAATTTTGTGAATATATATAAATTCATTAACAATATAAGAGAGTTACATTGCTTCAAATCTAAATGTAATGTTAGAAATCATACTTTCCTATCCTCTTTTTTATTTTCAATTTCAATTAATTGAAGCACAAAGCAATACACTTTCTGAAAAATCTATTTAGTTGGGTTTTAAATCAATCTGCATATCATAGATGACTGCCTATGTGTTTCCATGATAACCCAAAAAATAATAAAATAAAAACCAAACAACTGATATTGTTTATGAATGGGAATTGAAGAAGCAGGCCATCAATTTCCTTCTTTGCATTGTTGATGGAAATGTCTCCCATGAATATAATAATGAACATGTGGAGTGTTCGATGTATATGCCTAGTCTTTTTGCTACTTTGCAGATATATTGTGAATCCTTGTTTTAAAATTATAAAGGTGGATCAAATTATAAAGTTTTTTTTTTTTTTTTTCTTCCTAGTGGTGAGCAATGACTCTTTGGTCCTTGTGGAAACTCACAATGGGCTGACCGTAGTTCTAAGAACTTTTATTTGATATAGATTTAGGTTGTTCTTTTCATTAGTCATGAGACCTTTGATTTGGAACTCTGATATATGCTTAGGAAATTTGGGAATTCATTCATTTGTTCTGAGCAACTTCTATTGGATATAATAATTATTAGGACAAATCTACAATGTGTGTGCACCCCTAAAAAGGGTATGGAAGTGATTCCTTTTCAAGATAATGGCTTAATCCTAGATAGGAAAGGAAGTGATCCTAATCATTGTGCAGTCCAATTGTAATTGAAATATTCTCACTAACAGGGACATCAATAGATTTTGTGGAAGGCAAAACACTCAGCAATTTGAAGAGAAGATTATTCCTAAAAAATCGTTTTATTAAGCACTGAAAATGCTTTTCATTTCTTTATTATGGTCACTATGTCCATTGTAGTTTTCTAGTTTGCTTGAGAATATTGCCTTCATTATCTTAAGTGGGAGCATTGTGTAATGGATCACATTTTTTTAAATTATCTTAAGCAAGATAATTATTTACTGAAGGTATCCAGAGTTGTTCATCATTTGTGCATAACACAGAGCAACATGAGTCAATGGTAGGCCATCATTTTATGTTGGCCGATTAGTTGGTAAACCGTAGGCAGCGTAGCTCTGCAAGTAGTAGGGTGCACAATCTATCAAGGAAAGTGACTGCATAATATAATCCATTGACTTCATCATTTTTTAAAATAAATAGGGGAGCTTAAGAGTTAAAAATGAAGCCTATCTTTTGTGATCCCAGAAATTTAAAAATGGGTTTCTGTAATTTCTTGTGAAATTAAAATATGATCATCATTGTAATTTGCTTCAATTAAATTTATACTGTATTTTGTTGTTTATTTCTTTGATTGCTATCAATGACTTGTAAGTGCATCACCCTTCTGTTTGTATTATTCGTTTCTATAATTATGATATACACTCTTTGTCCTAGCAAACATATGCAGTGAATTATAATCAGCTATGATCTAATTTCTTACAGGCAGAAAACTATTGGTCACCGTACCAATTGCAGCAAGTGCAAGTTGGGCCGAGGGCAGTTTTGTGGAGATTGCTTATACACAAGGTAAATTTAAAAACATATATTGTCTATCAAAAAAATATTTGAGGATTTTATTTTTTCCCCAAATATTTGCAAACTATGTGATGCAAAATAAATGGAAGCTGTGTTGAGGCTTATTGAAAATTGAGATTTTTTCTTTGTTGTCAGAAAAAAAAGGTGAACCATGTTCTGGTAAGGTGAACCATGTTCTGTTCCTTACCGAATGAAATTTGTATGCATCAAGCCATAAATAGCGATTTGATGTTTTTTTGCAGTAATTTTTAAAATTTGAACTCTTAATAAGAATAAATATGCTTTTATCTTACTAGCTTACATGATATGTAATCCTAATAGACATGTTTACAGTCTTACCTCCATCATATGAATAAATACCCTTTTCTGTGAATAAACATTTTGGAAGATCAGCCATTCAATTAGATATACCACTTGTAATGGTAGTGCTTCCCATGAATAAAGAGAAATATGCAATTGGAGGTGTGCAATTACAACATGAAGCATTTACTTTATTTTTAATCTATTAACCTTAGGATGCTATACGACATTGTTTATTTTCAATATATGACATTGTTGTTGGTGATGTTATACCTCTTAAGATTGGTGATCAGGTGAGTGTAGCCTATTTAAGTGAGTTTGATTTGTCGGACATACAAATTTATTTTTATGAATCCACTATTGCAACTGTAGATATTACTGCTTATGAACACGAGAAAAAATAGGTTGTTACCTTTCCATTTTTCCCAGGTCCCAGCAGATGGAATCATAATTTCTGGTCATTCTCTTGCCATCGATGAATCTAGCATGATTGGGGAAAGCAAGATTGTAAGTTATTTAGAATCAACACAAAATGAGGATTGTTGATGGCAAGTATCTCGGAAGTATTTGAGCATTTAGTTTTTTATGTGATTTATTTAAATTAATTCACCATCAAAAAAATATATAATTGTGCATGTATCATATTTATAATCACCTAATTTCAAATTCAACCCAGTGGGATTCATTTTATGTCTTTACTCATTTCAGCTGTGCTCTAGCAACAATGAATTGTACTCTCCTTCACAAGCTCTGGTCAGGACCCATATGGTGTGGAAGAAGGACAAGAAGAGAATCAGGAGAGTGAGGTGCACCTGCTATTTCCCTTCCCACTGTAGGCATTCGTAGTGTGTGTGTGTGTTGGGTGGGGGGAGCCATCCTAACAATAACTCTTTGGTCCTTGTGGAAACTCAGAAATGAATGTATATTTAAGAATGCAGCACCAGAATTGTATATTTTACACTCCAATTTTATTTACTAATTTTAGGATTGATTATTAGGTTGATATTTTGTATTACATATGTCGAATGGAGGGAATGTATTTTGTATTACTAAATTATTGAGGTTGGAATATACTTGGGTCGTATGGAATATGTATTACATATGTGGAATGGAATGGAATTGGATGTCAAATGGAATTTTTGGCATGCACATTGTCGAATGGTTGATAATATATATTTAGTATTGATGGATTTTATTGATTATACATTGTATAGGTTGTACTAATAATGGATACAGGTGGTTCAGAAATTTAAAAAAAAAAAAAAAAATTTGTAATATAGTATTTGGCTACTAACTATTTTGGTAGCCAAAAACAATTTTCAAATGTTTTGGCCACTAATAATATAGTAGCAAAATGAATAAAAGTTGGCATCCTTTGGCGACTAAATGCCATGGTCGGCAAATAGTTCAATTAGCGACTAAAACTTTAGTCTCTAAATAGTTCAAATTAGTTTTGTTATAACTTTCGGCAACTAATATTTTGGTCGCCAAAAATATCACTTTTGCCGACTAACCCAACTTTAGTAGCCAAACGTTGACGTTTGGCGACCAATAATTCAGTAGCGAAAAACTACCTTTTCGACGACTATTTTTTTAGTCGCCAAAGGGTCACATTTGCCGACTACACAAATTAGTAGCCAAATGTTGCACTTTCAGTGACCAAACTTGCGTTTAGTCGCTAAAACATTCGCCGACAGGGTTTAGGCGACTAAGTTGGCGACAAAAAAATTTAGTCGCTAATTGGTTTTGGCGACTAAAAAGGTGACCTTTGGCGACTAAGATTTTGGTCGGCGAAAGTCTAATTTCTTGTAGTGACTGGTATCTACTTATGATAGAAGGTCCTTGCATAGCTTACGTACTGTACTAATTAACTATGATACGTAGTGGTTATAATAGTAGTGCTATTGGTGAGCAAGGATCCTCCCCTTCATCTCTCTCCTTCATTTCCTCCTTGTAGGGGCTTTCGGCTCCACTTTGAGGATCAATTTTGATAATTCGAACCGTTCATATTTTAATATTTATTCAGTATATCATATCTGTAAAAAATCAATTTGATCGGATATTAGAAAGTATGCGTTCAGAAAATTGGGACTACAAACTATTTTTTAATAAACAGTTTTCCGAACATATACTTTCTGATATCTGATCAACTTGATTTTTTACAAGTATGATACAATGAATAAATCTTAAAATATGAACGGTACGGATTATCAAAATTGGGCCTTAAAGTGGGCCCGAAGATCTTGCAAGAAAGGAATGAAGAAGAGAGATGAAGTGGAGGATCTCAATTCGCTATTGGTGGGGGTAGGGTGGTACAGGTGTTATGGTCACCGTAGTAAAGTAGTGACATTGTTAAGACTTTAATTTAGACAATTTTTTTTACTTTTCAAAAGTAGAAATTATTTTGACCTAAATAAACTTATTCTTTGTCAATAGCAAAAAATGTCCTTTGTTAGCTTTCATTTTTTGTCATACCAAGCATCAAATAATGTAAAATATATATTTTTTGAAAAAATAAAATAAAAAAATACGAAGCTTTACATTAACAAACCAACCTTAGAAACAAAACATGCAAAGTAGAGAGCTCATTACATTAGTTGCTAAACAAATTTACTGTATTGATTAATCATATCAATCAAACTGTAGTGGAACACTGAGTCCCTTGCTTAGAACTCAGTTGACCTGAGGTTCGAAAATCCACAACAGCTACACAATTGGCATTGAACCTGTTCCTGCCTGAAACCCAAGTCCCCACTTTCCACCTAAGCCTTCCATTCATCTGTCGGGAATTGATATGCACCAAATCATTTAAATATAATTCACTTTCACAAAATACATCAGCACAATAAACTATAAAAATCAAAAATCAAATAACAATAAATAATACATAAATCTGTAAAATTGGGGAGAGAGACAACAAATCGTTGTTATGAATTTATATTCGTATTTATGTATATTTTAATAGACGAATTACGACTATACGATACAATCCAAAATCTTACAGAATATTTGACATGTGCATAATAATGAATGACACAAACCCGGATATTAAGTCTGTAACGAATTGCCCAAAAAATATAAAAGAATAACGACAATATTCTGTGTGTATAAAAAAACTTCTGAAATTTTTCATGAGTTAAGATGTGAAGGGTGATTCTCTATATATAGGATTCTAAAAATCCATTACCTTGAGACTCATGACCAGTTTTCCGGCAGCCCGGTCCCTGCCCAACTCATAACCAAAAGATGGCCCAGCAGGCAACCCAGTTCCAGTTAAGGACCCCGCCAGAAGGTTGCTCTCGTCATGGTCTTGATAGAAGGGCGGAAGGGAAGTACCAACAGTTATCTGTTGGCCCTTGTAAGAGGCATAAACTTGAAGCTCGTCGTAGTATATGCCCACTTTCTTGTTCGGGTTTTTGGAGAGGAGAGTGAATTGGATAGAGGAGTTGAGAAGATGTGGAAGTGGAGCTGTGAGGTTGAGTTGGTAGAGGTCAGCTTCTTTGAGGGAGAACTCGGGCTTTGAAGGGTGTAGGATGAGCCAAACTAGAAAGATGAGGAATAGGATTGAGAGGAAAAAGGTGGAGAAGGCATAGAAGAGCTTCTTGTAGTGCTCCTCTATGTTCTTCAATCCTTGCTTGGCACAGTGTTTGGGAGATCGTGTAAGGACCTGAGACATTTGCAGTAGGAGAGAGAGAGAGAGAGAGAGAGAGAGGTGTACAAGGCTAAGGAGAAGGAAGTGATGAAGTTAAATAGAATGAGGTGTTCTGTTTAGTTTCATTTAAAACATAAGGCCTATTGGTGAACACAATTTATAAATTTGTTATTTTCACATTATTCTAAAAGTAAATTATGTATAAAAATTTTAGTAGAATATCATTTTCCTTTTCCTCTTGATGCTTTTGAATGGGGTTAAATGAAAAATTGAAAAAATAATTATAAATTAATTTAGTGTAGTTAAATGTGTCTAGTGTAAAACTAACTAGACCTAACCTAGTTAGCTACCATGCCTTTCTTAGAGTTTAGTCTCAAGGAAGTCACGGGTTCAATTTTTCTTAAGGAGATTAAATTAAGGGTGTGCAAGTACTTAGATGCTTTGTCAAGGGTGGAGAGATTTTCTCCCATAAGTGATTTGCCGATAAAAAAAAATGTGCCTAGTGTAAGACACAATTATCACTTGCGTTCACATCCACGCTCCATTAATTTATTAGAACTATTATATATCATTTGTTTCTTTAAATTTTTTACATCACAAAATTACATAATAATATATTTTTTCATTAATTATTTGATAAATGTCGTAAAACAAAAGAATCAACCGTAGTTATCCATATCTGAGGTAATATTAAATGGTAACAAAAAAAAAAATAAAAAATATTGAGTGTAACATGGTATCACCAACCAATAACAAGCTGCATAAGTAGATCAATTTTGTCACCCATTAACTCAACAATATTGTAGTCCTTACTGCAAAAGAATATTGCTTATTGAATAGAGATATTACCACATAGTATTACCATTATATCTATTATTTACTCACAAAACCGGTAACACATAATATTTATCTTAATTTATATTAGGGTAAATTACACTAACACCCCTTGCGATTTCTGTTTAATATAGATCCTGCTCATATTTGAAAAATTACATTTCTCTCCTTGAAATTTGTAATCTCATTAGAAATTGCCTCCTAGATTGCTGATGTCATACCCTAAAATTTTCTAAATAACCATCTTGCCATTTTTCCTACCATTTCTTCTTCCTATCATCATGACTACATTCTACAACTTTTCATCATTAAATTCTACTTGAACATATTCTTATTTAGTGATGATATACAAATATAAATTTTATATAGAATTTTCAAACACAATGATATAGTTTAATGGTGACCTTTCACTTTAAAACAAAACACCCATAAGTATGATTTATATTTATAACAATATCACTATCACAACATTTTTAAAATATTTTTTATATAAATTATTATATGTGAATATAATTTTTCATTTCTATTTCCACCATTATATCTAAATTAGATCAATTTAATTTAGATATATTTAAAAAGTATAAAATTTGTACAAAAAATTTTAGAAAAAAATCCATCGAATTCAACAAAATAAGATAATGTATTGACTTTTTGTTTTTTTTTTATATTTGGTGAATTTAAAAAAAATCATAAAATATTATACTTCTTAAGTATATATCTAGATTAGGTGTATCTAAAAAAATAATAAAAAATTACTTAAAATATTAAAAAAATTCAGTAAAAATTTAAAACACGAAAAAAAACTTAATTTTTTGTGTGAGTTAAACTAAAGAAGATTATTGTTATTTCTCTTGAAATGACATCAAAAAAATATCTATATTATTTTAGGAAAATGTCTTGTAGCTCAAATTTTGTGGCTCAAAAGTGGCTCAAAGGGCCAAAACGACGTCGTTTTGGCCATTTTTATGTTGTTATGTACTCAAAACGACGTCGTTTTGGCCATTTGAGCAACTTTTGAGCCACAAAATTTGAGCTACGTAGCATTGTCGATTATTTCATGTATATAAAGGCAAAGGGATAAATATGTTATTTTAATCTGACAAAGAGGGTAAACGTAATTTTTAAAATATGAGGAGGGATCTATATTAAGCAAAAACTTTAGGAGGTGTCAGTGTAATTTACCCGTTATAACTAATTGATTAAAGATATATACCCATTAAATCACTCTTTTCTTTGAATTGGCAGCTCCTCCTGGTAATATAAATGGTGGTTGTGAGAGATATTTATTTATTAACTTCTTAAATGTATATTTAAAAGTTTATTGGGGCTATGTCTCTTAATATATCATCGTTATTTTGACTTTTAATAAGGAGGAATAGAGAGATAATAGAGAGAGAAAGGATGAGGAGTGAGGAGTGGAGTTCATTCCACATCATTAAGAATGAATTAAGGTGCTCAATTAGAACTCTAAAGTATTTTTTTTTTTTTTTTAAGTTTTAAGTGCATAATCAGACACCACCTTTTCATATAAAATAGATTTTATAGAAGTTGTATTTGATTCCCTAATTAATTTATATACATGTAGTTTAACTGCTAAAATTTTGAAACTTAATTATTTTTCTTTTAATTATATGGTGTCCAACAAAACATCCCATGGTATCAAAATTTAATATCAAATTCAATCACTATAGCATTATTGTCAAGTGCAAATCCATGCATCTTAACCTTGGATTCCAAGACTCTGAGTGAAAAATTTAAGTATAATGGATGTACTATATATGTTATCATTGCTAGTATGAAGGCCCGGCTTGAGATTTTTGAGGTCTAAAGTTGATAATTAGGTCTCGTTAGACAAATGATTTTTTTAGTCAAAAAGTCACTAAAAAAAACCAAAAAGCTAACAACCCATACCAAAAAGTCAAAGATTCTCTTTTCTCTCTACTTTTTGCACATCTTTTCGTAAAAAGTTAAAAAGTCATTCCGAACATACTAATTTTTTTAGCTCATATTTTAGCCAAATAGCCAAAAAGTTACTAAATTAAATTAGCCTATTCCCAAACGAGGCCTTAATTAATAAATATCACTAGATCATTTGGGACACTTCATATATTATTTTTTTTCATTCAACGAAAAAAAAAATTGAAGGGAAAGGACAAGATTTGTGTTAAAATCACAAAAAATACTTAACATTATATTACAACAACTAATAAGTATCACTTGATTATTGCACTTCTTGCATTTTTAGAAGTAAATAAATCAATCATTCTTGTATAATCCAGTCTTTTTCCTTTTTGTAAATCCAGACGGATAATTTCGTTTAAGAGTCATGATAAGCTAAGATCAAAATACTTTTTTAAATCAAAATAAGTACAAGAGCACCACCATCACTTAACAAAGCACAAAACTTTTTAAATTATGTGATATGAACTATTAAACTTCTAATGTTATAATAGCACAAGTAACAAAAGATTAATTCTTCTTGATGATGCAGATTTGTATAAATACTAATATTATAATAGCAATTGAGCTAAAGACAAGACAAACATTTAATTAATTTAATAGAAAAAAAGACCTACCTGTGCTGTGTTGCTGCTCTGAATTTTTGAGAAATTCGTTAGTACTCTGTTGTGCCGCTTCTCTCAAATTTTTGGAAAATTTGAATTAAGAGTTAAGATTAAGAATTAGATAGGGAGAGAGAATGAGTCCTTTTAATTTTGAATAGGCCTTTTAATTTTGTAATGGGTATTTTTATTTTAAATTAGTTTGGGTCTTCTTTAATTTTTTTGAAAAATGATGCAGACCACTAATTAGTGGTTGCACTAGAGATGTGGCAGTGGGTGGGACCCACTGCCACATGTGTTTTGTATCTTAGTTTTTGTTTTTTTTTTTTTTTTTTTTTAACTTGCCACATCATTAGTGGTGGTGTTAGTGGTAGAGATTTAGTGGTCACTAGGGATGTGGCAGTGGGTCCCACCCACTGCCACATGTGTTTTGTATCTTAGTTTTTGTTTTTTAACTTGTCACATCATTAGTGGTGGTGTTAGTGGTAGAGATTTAGTGGTCTGTAGCATTGTTGAATTTTTTTTGAACTTAAAACATACTCAATATATTACATTAAACTATAATAGGAGAGACCATTTTTTGGATCTATTTTGAAAGGCCTTAAGCTATGGCCTGGTGGGCCTCTGCCCAGGGTCAACCCTGTTAATATGTGATATCATCAATTAATAATAAAATAATACATAAGAGAGTGAATCTACTAGTCAAATGTAACTAATGATTCAATAACTTTCACATTTACATAATGAGATTAAATGTATTTGCGAGTTAATTTGTTATTAAATAATAATATCATGTGTGATGGGTTATCAGGTAACTAATCCCTCTTGGTGAGGTAATACCTCTTATTGGAGACAGGTTTAATCTTTTTCAAAAGCAAAAGAGCTTGATATATTAGCTTGCAAAAGCAAAAGTTGATATATATAGTTGCATAAAAAGTTCATCTTTGCTCGAAATTTTCTACCTTGTGCACTATGAACTTTTGCTTTAATCATGGGCTGTAAAAATTGAGTAAGCCTTTGTGTTTATCTTTACATTTGAATGCACAAATATATTTGTTATTCGATACTGGGACACCACAATAATCAATAAAAATGCCAAGCAGAGAAAGTGTTGTTTAATTGCTAAAAATTGAAATGAAAAGAAAACCCAGAACCTTAGAAAAACCAAATCTGAATTTGTTTTTTTTGTTTTCGTTTTCTTGTTTTCTGGTGTATTTCCGATGCTTTCATTTTGTGCAGTGCGCCGTGTACTACATGCGAGCCACGCAAGGTGTCTGTTGTATTTGGTATTTTTACAATTGTGATTTGTTAGTCCAATTTATATATATATATATATATAGTTGAGGGGACTAGCTATCTCTATATTTCATGTGCAACTTTTTTTTGATTGTTGTGATATATATAGTTGAGGGGACTGGCTATCTCTATATTTCATGTGTAACTTTTTTTTGATTGTTGTGACACTATAGTGACCGTATCCTAGTTTCGGGTGAACCACATAAATATTATGTTCTTTGTGTATATGATTTACAATTTTTATGTGTTTATTCTTTTGTATTTCCGTGTCTCACGGATTCTTAACATGTTGAGGGTGATCGCACGCTATGGTGGAAGCAAAAAATGATTCAGTTTCCGAGATCATCAAATAGAGTGGAATCCAAGGTCCAAATTATTCAGAGAGGCAAAAAGGTAAATTCTCGAGTTTCACTTTTATTAGAGATTTTTCATAAATAGGTCACTACAAGAAATTAAGATTTTAGAAACAAAAATTTAGGGACAATTATTTTTAGAGAAAAAATATTTTTGTCGTCAAAAGTGTTATTATTTTATTTTTAGAGACAAAATTGGACATTTAGTGATGAATTACTAACCTTTTAGGACCAAAAGTTTTGTTTCAAAAAATAAAACTTATTTGAGACCAAGTTATTTTATCCCTAAAAGAGCATTTATTAGTGACATTTTAAATTTTGTCCCTAAAAGCCTCTTTTTTGATCTTTCGGAACGATCTTTTAGTAATTATCCTCGCAATAATTGAAATTAGTCCCTAAATATTTTTTGTAACAAAATTTATATATTTAGAAACAAAAAAAAAACTTGATTTCTCACTACAACATATAAGAGTTTTAGAAATCAAATGTTTTGGTCTCTAAAAGTAAAAATTTTGTTGCAAAAGACATTTAAAAACCAATTTCCATCGTCATGGGATAGTCACTAAAATGTCGTCTCGAAAAGTCAAAAATAGGGCATTTAGTGACAAAATTTGAAAATGTCACTAATAAATAGACTTTTAGGAATAAATAATTTGGTCTCAAAATGATTTATTTTTTGAGACAAAAAATTTAGTTACAAAAGGATAATAATTCATCATTAATGTCCAATTTTTGTTGCTAAAAATATAATGACAACACTTTTCATAACAAAATTATTTGGTCCCTAAAAATTTGGTCCCTAAATTTTGATCTCTAAAACCTTAATTTTTTGTAGTGTCTAAAACTCTTATATATTGTAATAGATAAAATAAAAAATAACGTGTTGATCTAAAATTATTAAATAATTACCTACATTATGGACATTTCTCATCATGAATATGCATGCACAACAGGCTTTACAAGTATATGCTTCACAAGATTTTAATTTTGATGGGGGGATATCCAAGTCAAGCAAAGCCAACATCAGATGAGAATCGTTAGCTTTTAGAATAATTGAAAGCAAAGTTAAAGCTTTACTTTATAGTGCTCCAAGTGATAGTGTATCCAATAGCCTTTCCTATCGATTGGAGCAGATCATCTACGAGTGAGAAAAATGGTGCATGTAGTTGAATGCCATCTTTCTCTCTCCACCCATCTTGTTTTGGTTTAACACATTATACGAGTTGGGTTAATGTATCTCATTTCACCCTTACTTTTTTGTTAAGAAAAGGGTATTATTTAGTGGTAGTTACGAGATTTGTAGTTGGAATAAGTTTAGTAAGACAAAAATTATATAGAAAATACATATGGATAGAAAATGTGTGGGTAAAAATCTGACCACACTGCCCGTTTAGTGATCAGCAGCTAAGCACCGGCAGAATGGATGGCTCCAGCAACCTGTAACAGAAAAGAAAAGCTCCGGCGGTGGTTCTTCCACCCGGGGGCACTCCGACGATCAAGTCAGTATGATTCTTAAGGACAATCAAGTATTAAACTGAATACTCAAAGTATGAATTACATACCTTAGACCCACGGGGGTGCCTCTCTTTTATAATACTCTCAATCCAAGTCCAACTAGAAGTATGACTTCTATGAACTCCAATCTTAGTGCTTACTCTGGACTCTTTAAGAGATAGAGATAAACTCCCTAAGAGCTTCATCTTTATCTTAACTAAGTCCCCTCTTTGCCTTAGGACTCTTGTCCCTTATCTTCGGACTCCGACATCTTCGGAGATGACCTCGGCTTCCCCGAGATTACCTCGGCGTAACTACCAGGGCACGTGGCACCTCGGCTGACACGTCGGCGTCACCATGCCACGTGTTGGTATACAGAAAATATGTCCCCACAACTGCCCCCTAGGTTCTATTACCTCGGCATTCTGAGGTGGTGGAACCTATTCCAAATTCTTTGTTACTTCTTTTCTAGATAATGGCCCAAAAAGACTATTTTGTCAAGATCATCTTCTCTCAACCGACGTGTTCTCTTCGGAGAACGAGGCTTCGGTCGTACTCCCCTATGCACATGAGCTGTCATGCATATCTAACTATTTTTTCCACGTGTTTCGTCTTTACTGGAGCGTGTCAGTGACGCGCCTGGAAGCTGTCTGTTCGTTCGTCTACGCCGTCTGACGCGTGCGTTACCCTAGGCGCAATAATTGCCCTATTTTTGCCGCCGTTTCAAAATTTTTTGACAAAACCTCTTTTGCCTCTATTTTTCTTCACTTTGTCTTTCCATCTTCTTGCTTTTTCTCTTCTCGAAAGCTCGTTCTTCCTCTTCAGATCTGCCATTGCTTCAATTTCTTCTCTGGAACTGTTCTTAGTCCCATATTCTTGCAAAGCCTTCTTTGCTGTCGCGACTGGTTTCTGGGTTCGACGAGTATTGCCTCGGCTTCACTTCTCCTGGTAAGACCCCTTCCTTTAATTTCTGTCATTCTCTTTATGTGCTATTGCTAGTCTGTTGCCATTACTGATCTTATTCGAGGTCTGGGATCTATTTGTATCTTGAATTCTGTGGCTATATTCTGAACCTCTATGCTTTTCCATTATTCTTTTTGCCGCTGTTCTTGATTTTTTTCCTGTTCCTCTATTGTTTCTGAAAACTATACCTCTGTTCTTGAATCTGAAACTTCGTTTTTGTTTTCTCTTTTTTGTATCTGCCCCAGATCTGTGCCCTCGATCTTTATCTTAATAGTTACTAGATTTGGGATTTGTCTGTAAAACCCTTAATCTTTAGGGAAACCTGAAAAACGCCCATCTTCTGAAAACATATTCCTCTTAGTTTAGGCTGATATAATGGGTATGTGGAGGCATAGGGTAAATACCCCAACAAGTCTTGAATACTTTAGGCAAGAATTCTCTATCCCAGCCGACGTTCATCTTAAGCTGGCTGGGGATAATGACACTATCGTGCCTACAGACCATACAATGCCTTTTCCAGTAGTTGCTTTCATCGAATGTGGACTTCGGCTTCCACTCGATCCGCTTTTTCGTCAAGTTCTCCATTTCTATAGGCTAAACCCCATGCAACTTACTGTCAATTCCTATAGGGTGATTAACGGTATTATAGCCTTAGCTAGGCAAGAAAACCTAAGAATCACCCTAGCCGACCTTCAATATTGTTATACCATGTGCCCTCTTGATCTGAAGGATAGGGGTTTTGTCTATTACCTTAAGCCGAGATCCACTCAGTACAAGATTATAGCCGACCTTCCAGACTCCAACAAGGGGGCTGGAGATGACTATCTTATTGCCTCTGGAAATTGGGAATTTGGCCCAGATGAAGATGTCCACCTTTACCCTCTTCCTCGAACACTTACAGAGGGCAAGAGTAAGAGCCCTGAGTCAACACTTAGTTTGTTTTCATTCAACACTTAAATAATTTTGTTGTTTCTGACGTCTGATTCTTTGCAGATCTTCATCAACCACCAAAAAATTTTCGTCAATCCTTCTTCCCAGGACCAGATCTGAGAACACTTCTTGGTCTTCCAATCCTTAAACGAAAAGCCCCAGTTTTATTAAACTTTGTCCCCACATACAAATCTACTTTACCCGACGTCCCTCGAAAGAGGAAAAAGAGTCTCTCTCCACCAACAGCCACAACCTTAACTGCTTCTACATCTCGGACGGATCAAGAGTCCACATCTGACCCAGCCGATCTTCCATCAACTTCGGCTCCCTTCTTGATACCAATTCCTGAACGTAAACGCCGACGAAGGCTAGTAAAGACTGCCGAGATGGTTCGTCCGAGGCCTGTCGTTCAAGACCTTCTCGCCGATATTCCAACTGATGCCGAAGCCACACCGGCGCAATCAATGCTCCCCCCCAAACAAAAGAGAGTAAAAAAGGCTCAGCCTAAGGCCCAGACTACAGACGCCGAGGCTGAGGATGCCCTGCCGATTTCGAAGCTAGCTGAGAGCAAAAAATCAACCTCTACTTCAACTAAAAGGTCTGCTGAGGGCCAACCCTCAGGATCTACACAAACGAAGAGGCCAAGGTCATCGTCTGCGACGACCTCGGCTTCGAAGAAGCCCGACGTCCCATGGGCTCCTGATCTATCTCTGGAGGATAAGCCTATCATGGCTAGTGAAAGTGCTGATGATATCAATGTTGCTGTCGCCCTTAGCACCGCTCTTCTTCTACCAAATGACTTGGAGCGAAATGCCAAGTTCAGTGAGTATGAAAATTACGCTCTGATGCTCCAACACTCCGCTCAAGTAAGTATTTCTGTTTATACTTGTGTTTTTTCCTTCTGTTTCATTCTGAGAAAATTTTCTGATACTTCTGTTTTCTGTTTTTATTCAGGCTATCCAACATGCCCATTCATTTTCAATGCAATCCTTTGAAAATCGTCAAAGATTGGTTGATATGAAAAGGGAAGCAACTTCAATGAAGAGAGAGATAAGGACTCTTGAAGCAAAAATGAAAAAACTGGAGGATCAGGCCGAGGCTGCAACGAAGAACCAAACCCTGGCTCTTGAAAAGGCCGAAGCTGCTGAAGCCGTTAAAAAGGTAGCTGAAGCTGAGAAAAGGGAGGCCGAGGCTCAGAAGGTCCAAGCGCAAAAAGAACTCCAACAAGCTCTGGCCACCAAGGAGGCCGAAGTCAAAGAGGCCGATGAAAAGGCCTATGCTCAAGGTATGGCCGACGTTGCAGAAGACTACAAACTTCAGGTCAGGCAGGCATGCAACAGGGGATTTTCCCTTGGTTGGATGTCCCTGATAAAGAAGCTTGATCTCCCTGCTGACTCGCCACTGCGCCAGGCTGATGCTAATCTTTTACCATTTCCTCCTCCAAGTCAGACTGAAGATGAGTCAGAGACCGAGGTAGAGGCTGAGGATGAAGACGAAGAGAAAAATGATGAGGATGCTTTAGTGAGGAAGTCCAAAGGTGCTGCTGAGGCCAAGTCCTCTCTTCCAGCAGAGCAAATTTTAGACTTAACTCAAGATGAAGTGGGTGATGAGGCTGAGGAAGTGTCCAAGGAATCTGTTCAAGGGTATCCATCACCTGACCTCCTTCTGACTGACAGAAGTCTTGACGCAACCTTGGCAGAGATGGATGCCGAAATACAAGCGGAGAAGGCGGCCGAGGAGTTTCCACCGGAATCATCCGAGGTTCCAGTTCCTGCTGCTGCTGATGTTCAAGAGTCTTGATTTCCCTTTCGTTTTTTCTTTTCTGGATTTTGGACTTTGTTCTTTCTCTTAATTCTTGGACAATGTATATTTCTTCTTGTGGCTGATGTTCTTTCTTCATTATGTAATTGTACTGTTCTTGCAATGGATGTTTCGATCTTATGATGTTCTGCTGTTTGCTTCTGCATAGTTCTATACTTAGGAATTTTTGCATGCTTTCTTCTTTTGCTTTCTTTGTGTACTCTTCTCGGGGTTACATACCTCGGGTATAACTGTAAAGCTTTTACTTCGGCAAGATACTGACCTGCAAACCTTGTATAAATTTTGACAAGCATAAAACATGTACTACTCAATGCATACTTTTGCTATCTTCTTTTCAAGTGTTCAACAAGTATTTAAATAGTGATTTCGTTCTAACCTACTTGTAAATTGCTACGAATTTCAACAAGTGTTTAAACAATATACTTAACCTTTGCTTCAGCCTGTTGATTTTCTGTATACCTCAGCGGGTGATCATATGTCGGCTTAACATAAACTTGTAAATTGCTACAAATTTCAACAAGTGACGATAAGGAATTAGCTTGATTCCAACTTGTAAATTGCTACAAATTTCAACAAGTGGATCAAGGAATGACATCGGCTTAACTTCAACTTGTAAATTGCTACAAATTTCAACAAGTGAAGATAAGGAATCAGCTTGATTCCAACTTGTAAATTGCTACAAATTTCAACAAGTGGATCAAGGAATGACATCGGCTTAACTTCAACTTGTAAATTGCTACAAATTTCAACAAGTGAAGATAAGGAATCAGCTTGATTCCAACTTGTAAATTGCTACAAATTTCAACAAGTGGATCAAGGAATAACATCGGCTTAACTTCAACTTGTAAATTGCTACAAATTTCAACAAGTGAAGATAAGGAATCAGCTTGATTCCAACTTGTAAATTGCTACAAATTTTAACAAGTGGATCAAGGAATAACATCGGCTTAACTTCAACTTGTAAATTGCTACAAATTTCAACAAGTGAAGATAAGGAATCAGCTTGATTCCAACTTGTAAATTGCTACAAATTTCAACAAGTGGATCAAGGAATAACATCGGCTTAACTTCAACTTGTAAATTGCTACAAATTTCAACAAGTGAAGATAAGGAATCAGCTTGATTCCAACTTGTAAATTGCTACAAATTTCAACAAGTGGATCAAGGAATAACATCGGCTTAGTTTGCCTGAGTTTGATATGTCTTCAACAAACATTAATCATATACGTTGAAAGAATTCTGAAAAGACTTTATTGATAATATCGGCCAAACAATGATGTTTATCTAATGATAGAAGAATTTCAAGTTACAAGTATTCCAAGGTCTGGGCAATGCTTTGCCCTCATTGTCTTCAAGCCGATATGCTCCATTGCCTAGTACTGAAGTAACTCTGTAGGGTCCTTCCCAGTTTGGGCCAAGCTTGCCCTCCCTGGGATCCTTCTTGTTCCCGACGACTTTTCTTAGGACTAAGTCGCCAACTTGAAAATCCCTTGGATTAACCTTCTTGTTGTAAGCTCTGGCAAGCTGTTGCTGGTATACTGCAAGCTGAATTGCAGCCTTCTCTCTTCGTTCTTCCAGTAAATCCAGGTCTCGGGCTAAGAGTATGTCATTGGTGCCATTCTCTACTCCCTGGGTTCTGATCCCTGGGATGCCGATCTCCAATGGGATGACTGCTTCTGTGCCATAGGCCATGGCAAAAGGGGATTCTCCCGTTGATCTTCTCGGCGTGGTCCGATATGCCCAAAGTACGTTGGGCAGCTCGTCCACCCACTTTCCCTTTGCTGCTTGGAGCCTCTTCTTTATTCCATCCAGGATTACTTTGTTGGACGCCTCTGCTTGCCCATTACTTTGAGGAAAACTTGGAGTTGAGAAATAGTTTTTGATCTTGAATTTCGCACAGAAGTTTTTGATAAGTTTGCTGTCGAACTGTGTTCCGTTGTCGGCAACTATTGCTCTTGGAATCCCAAATCTGGTGATTATGTTTCTCCAAATAAAATTTTTGACATCCACATCTCGGATTTTGGCAAGAGGTTCTGCCTCTATCCATTTTGTGAAGTAGTCCGTTGCTACCAGTAAATATTTTCTTTGCCCAGTTGCCTGGGGAAGTTGTCCTACCAGATCCATGCCCCATTGGGCAAACGGCCAAGGGCTGGATACTGGGTTTAGGTCAGCAGCTGGCTGATGTATCAAAGGTGCAAACCTCTGACATTGCTCACATCTCTTTACATAGGCTTCGGCATCCTTTTGCATGTAGGGCCACCAATACCCCTGGGTAATGGCCCGATGGGCTAACGATCTGCCCCCAGCATGGCTTCCACAAATTCCTTCATGGATCTCATAAAGAAAATCTTCAACCTGCAGAGGGTGTACGCACCTTAAAAGTGGTCCAGTGAAGGACCTCCTGTAGAGATGGCCTTCCGCTGTTAGGCTGAATCTGGCCGATTTCAGCCTAATTTTATGTGCTTCTTTGTGGTCTTCTGGCAGCTTCCCCTCTTTTAGGAATGCAATGATTGCATCCATCCAGCTTGGTCCAAGGCCCACGCACATCGTTTCTTGTTCGGTGCTCTGTTTATCTATATTCGGGGCCGACATGTAGTCGATCATAATTGTCCTTGTTTTTCCAGTTTGAATTGAACTGGCCAGGTTGGCTAATGCGTCAGCGTGGGTGTTATCATCTCGGCTGACTTGGAGTAATCTGCAGTTCTGAAATAGGGCCGCCAGTCGGATGACTTCCTTTGCATATGCCGACATTCTTTCGTCTCTGGCTGCAAATTCTCCTGTTGACTGGTTAACAATTAATTGCGAATCACAAAAAACAATTACCTCGTCTGCCTCTGCTGCTGCTGCTAGCTTTAGTCCTGCAATTAATGCCTCATATTCAGCTTCATTATTGGAGGCTTTGAACCCCAGTCGGATGGACTGTTCTACAACCTCTCCATCTGGAGATATCAGCAGTACTCCTGCTCCTGCTCCCTGGCGGTTTGAACTTCCATCAACAAATAGTCTGAACGAATCGCCGATGTAGATGCTGCATGGTCTGAGCCTTTCTTTCTCGTGCTGTTTTGTCTTTGACTGGGTTTCTTTTTGTTTGTCGGGGTGATGCTTATCTCGGCTCAACGGAGCTTGAGGTGCGATGGCTTCAGGTGTGAGTTCTGCGACGAAGTCGGCCAAAACTTGGCCCTTTATTGCTGTTCTTGGCCTGAATTCTAGGTCAAACTGTCCCAGTGTTACTGCCCATTTTGCTATCCTTCCTGTTAAGTCTCCTTGATGTAATAAGGACTTCAATGGGTGCTCTGTTAGAACCACAATCTTGTGTGCCTGGAAGTAATGGCTTAGTTTCTTTGAGGCCATTACCAAGGCTAACATTAATTTTTCCAGTGGTAGGTACCTTGTTTCTGCGTTAGCCAAAGTCTTGCTTACATAATAGACAGCTTTCTGCTCCCCTTTTTCCTCTCGGATTAGCACTGCACTGACTGCGTGTTCAGAGACTGCTAAATACAAAAATAATTCTTCCCCTGGGACTGGGTTAGAAAGGACCGGGGTTGTGGTCAGGTACTTTTTCAGGTCGGCTAAGGCTGCTTCACATTCTTCGGTCCACAGGAAGTCTGTGGCTTTTTTCACCAGATTAAAGAAGGGTCTGCACTTGTCCGAGCTTCTGCTGATGAATCGGTTCAGGGCTGCGGCCCTTCCAGTGAGCATTTGGACTTGCTTTGCCGATGTTGGGCTCTGTAGCTCCAGGATGGCTTTGATTTGGTCTGGGTTGGCCTCTATGCCCTTTCTTGTTACCAGATAGCCTAGGAATTTACCTGACCCAACTCCGAAGGCACACTTTGCGGCGTTGAGTCGGAGCCGATATCTTTTGAGTATGTCAAAGACCTCTTTTAGGTCGGCAAGATGACCTTTTGATTCCTTGGTCTTTACGACCATGTCATCAATGTAAACTTCTACTGTTTTGCCGATCAGATGTTTAAACATCTTTGTTACTAACCTCTGATAGGTTGCTCCTGCGTTTTTCAGCCCAAAAGGCATTACCTTATAACAGTACAGGCCTTTCGGGGTGATGAACGCGGTCTTTTCCTCATCTGGAGGGTACATAGCAATCTGGTGGTACCCTCTGTATGCGTCTAAAAAACTCATTCTTTCGTGTCCCGAAGTGGCGTCTACCAGTTGGTCGATTTTGGGCAGAGGGAAGCTGTCCTTGGGGCAAGCTTTGTTGAGGCTGGTAAAATCCACACAAACCCTCCACTTACCATTCTTCTTTTTCACCACTACTGTGTTGGACAGCCACGTTGGGTACTGAACTTCTCGGATTGCCCTGGCTTCAAGGAGTCTGTCTACCTCTTCCTCGACCGCTTCGACGTGTAATAACGTCGGCCTTCGGGCTCGTTGAATCACTGGTTTTGCCGATCTGTCGACATTCAGACTGTGGCGAGTGACCTCGGGGTCAATGCCAGGCATTTCATAGGGTGTCCAGGCGAATGCCTCTATGTTTGCCCTTAAAAAATCTTCTAGTTCCTTTTCTTCTTCTTTGGTTAAGCCAGAGCCGAGAAGAAAAAATCGTTCTTCGTCGCCCTCCTGGACGAGGATTTTCTTTAGCGCTTCTTCGCTTTTTTCGGTCGGTTCTTTCCCGACGTCTTCCAGGACTTCCATGTCTCCATCTTCAACTTCTGCTTTCTTTGGCTCCTGTATACTACAGGTGGACTTTATCGCTGCCATTGAGCAATTTTTGGCTTGAAGTTGATCCCCTCTGACTTCTTCAATCCCGTTTTCTGTTGGGAATCGGAGTAGTTGGTGCAACGTCGAGGGGACTGCCCCCATTGCATGCAACCACGGTCTTCCAAGGATGATGTTGTAAGGTGAGGGTGTGTCAATAACCAGGAATTCTGTCCTGATCTTCTTAGTGCCGGCTTGTACCTCCAAGCTTGTTGCACCCAGTGGCCATGTCGGCGTCCCATTAAAGCCGACCATCGGGCCGCTGGATTGCTCTAGGTCATCGGGGTGAAGGCCTAACTCTCTGTAACATCTGACGTACATGATGTCACAGGAGCTGCCTTGGTCTATTAGGATGCGTTTTACTTGGCATTCCCCAACCTGGAGGGATACTACCAAGGCATCATTATGCGGATGTTGGACCAGTTCTAGGTCGGCTTCGGTAAAGGCTATCATTGGTCCTTGGCATTCTTCTGGCCGATGTCTCTTGTCCCCAACTTGGTGGATATGCTGTAAATGTCTTACCCTCTGGGTTTCTCCTCTGACCTCGCTTTCGTTGACCCTTGAGTGGATCACATTGACCACCCTTGGTTCTCCTGCCTGTGGTCGCTGTGCTGGGGGAGGGGGTGCTGCTGGTGCTTGAGGCAACCTTGCCTGTTCTTCCCTTGTTTTGGCTTCATCGACCAGGTCCCTTAGAAGGCCTTGCCTTACTAGGTCCTCCAAGTGTGCTTTTAAGGCTCTGCAACCTTGAGTTGGATGCCCTCCTTCATTGTGGTAGGCACAACGTCTGCCGACGTTTTTTCCCATGAATTCCCCTGGTGCTCTTTCCGGAGCCCTGAAGTATGGTTGATTCCGAATCCGATCCAAGATTTTATGGATTGGGATCCGGAATACCGTGGTTACCGCCTGTTTATTTCTTAATTCTATTTCTTGTCTGGTAGGTCCATTGTTGACTCGGCCTCGCTTTGGCGAGCCGTTTCCCTTTTCTTGCT
Organism: Camellia sinensis; assembly: GCF_055761805.1. NCBI lineage: Eukaryota > Viridiplantae > Streptophyta > Magnoliopsida > Ericales > Theaceae > Camellia > Camellia sinensis. Next base: position 9,899,593 of record NC_138968.1, read on the forward strand.
TCACCTCTTTGTTTCCCGACGTATCTTCCTCGGCCCTGGCGTATTTCTCAATTCTTGCCATGAGTTCTTCCATGCTCTTTGGTAATGTTTTTGCCAAAGACTTCCGTAGTGGGCAGTCATCTTTCAGGCCGTTCTTGAAAGACACGACTGCTACTTCCTGGTTGCATTCGGGTATTCGGTTGAACACCTCGTAGTACCTCTTCGCATAGGCCCTAAGGCCTTCTTCCTTGGTTATTCTTAGGGCCATCAAAGCATCAACCCTCAGGGGTTGCAGCTTGTTGGTCACGAACCTGGCCACAAACATCTCGGCCAAGCCTTCCCATGTCTTTATACTTCCTTTCGGTAACTTGTGGAACCAATCAGATGCAATTTCCCCAAAGGATGAGGGGAATACCTTGCAGAGCAATGGTTCGTTCCCGCTATATAGTGCCATTGAATTTAGGTATAGCCCAACATGAAAGTTTGGATCTGACTTACCGTCATAGATTTGGAACCTCGGCATACTGAACCTCTTGGGTGGTTCGAATTTGTCCAGTTCTACCGAGAAGGCTGTCTTCGGTTTTACTGGGGAGTTTACCTCGGCCTCTGCATTTTGCTGCCTCCTTTTGAGGTAGTCCCTTAAGTCTTCTTTGCTCCTTCCTGGAGCTCGGCTGTCTTTTGATTTTAGCCTTTTTGGTATACTGCTCTCGGCCTCGAGGTGGGTCCGTTTGGGTCTTTCTTCATGGGTTGTGTCAAAGTGGAGTACTTGCCCCTGAACATGTCGATGTTCTTTGGGGTCTGGATTCTTCATGTGTTGCGTCCTTCGGGACTCTTCTTGCCTTGGCCTTTCTCGTCCGTCTTCCCTGGAAGGCCGGTGAGAATGCCTTCCGCTCCTGGTATGTTGAGGGACCTCGGGGATTGTTTTTCCTCCACCTTTCTGGATGTTGGCTGCTGGCATCGGCGTATCTTGCAGCGGGTATGGTGGTTGCATAACATTATTCTGCATTATGAAGTTGACGACCGACTGGAGGTCCGCCAACTTGTTCGCTAATTCTTTTACTTCCTCGTCTCTGCGTAGGCACCTGTCCCTCCATACCTGGAGATTGTCTTCATTGTAGTATTTTCCTTGGTTTGATCTTTTTGTTGTGTCACCTTCCTGGATATCGTCGTTCTCCCTGTGACCCTGGTCACGGGCTTCTGTATTGTGATTGTCTCCTTCGGTGTCAAGGTTAATTGGTCTGCTGCTTCCAGAAGGAGCATCGTCCCCAATGTTTCCTTGCTGTCCGTTGCTGGCCATCTATTCTTCCTTCGTTCCCACAGACGGCGCCAAATTGTGTGGGTAAAAATCTGACCACACTGCCCGTTTAGTGATCAGCAGCTAAGCACCGGCAGAATGGATGGCTCCAGCAACCTGTAACAGAAAAGAAAAGCTCCGGCGGTGGTTCTTCCACCCGGGGGCACTCCGACGATCAAGTCAGTATGATTCTTAAGGACAATCAAGTATTAAACTGAATACTCAAAGTATGAATTACATACCTTAGACCCACGGGGGTGCCTCTCTTTTATAATACTCTCAATCCAAGTCCAACTAGAAGTATGACTTCTATGAACTCCAATCTTAGTGCTTACTCTGGACTCTTTAAGAGATAGAGATAAACTCCCTAAGAGCTTCATCTTTATCTTAACTAAGTCCCCTCTTTGCCTTAGGACTCTTGTCCCTTATCTTCGGACTCCGACATCTTCGGAGATGACCTCGGCTTCCCCGAGATTACCTCGGCGTAACTACCAGGGCACGTGGCACCTCGGCTGACACGTCGGCGTCACCATGCCACGTGTTGGTATACAGAAAATATGTCCCCACAGAAAAGATATATAAAAATGAATTCTATTAATAAATTTTATCTATTCAGATATAATTTGTATTTTATTTTGTGTTTAATTTCTATGATAGTATTAAAACTGTCTTAATAAATTATTATCGCTGGATGATGGCTGTTCGATCTTTTTGTGGATCCTGTAGTGATTGGATTGACCTCCCTCATTCTCCACCATTGGATGGTGCTCACCACCATCCAACCACTACACAAGCACCACGTGTACAACATTGTTAACAGACATGACATGATTTTGTTCAACAAAGTTTGGGACCCTCCCAAGTTAGGATCTTCAAATGAATATTAGTCTTGGAAGTAAAGTCAGTTTGAATTAAGGGCTCATTATTAACTTTTTAGACTTTATTTTTCAGGTGTTTAGGGTTATCAATCAGGACAAAAGTTTGTCTACCTATCATCTTTAACTAATTTTTCATTAAATCTTACTTTTTTTTTTTTTTTGAATTTTGCTTGTTTCTTTTGCCTTGGGTCCAAAGAGAGGTCCATATGTATTTCTTTGCCATGGACCCAAAGAGAGGTCCTTATCTCTGAGATTGCAACTTGCTTTAAAAGATACTTGGGCTTTCATTTTGTTGAATTCATCTTCAGTCAATGTGGTTAGGATGAATTTTACTCTCTTTTGTTTTTAATGATAATGCAAGGTATTTTGGATTATACTAAACTAAATCCTTAAAGAGTCCCCACCCTAGCGTAGCCCTTTCACCATGTTCTGCATGTGGGAGGAAGTGGCCCTAAGAGTTGCTAGCGAGGGAAATTGAACTTGAGAGATCAAAGAGACAAGCCCCTAACAAGCGGCCAATCTCTCAGTCGTTTAACCCTTAAGGTTGAATTTCACCATTTTTATCTCCTATTTGCATTATCATAACGAGTGTCATTGTATAAATGTAACCCTACTCGAAATTAAGGGTGAGTACCGAGATTTGTTTTTGAACATAATAGATCCTACATTTAGTCATTGAAGGTGAAAAAGGACGGTGAAATTGATCTACCTATTATTTTCTTGTCCTAAAAGGTTGAAAAAGCCTTGAAAGTGACTGTAATAACTACCACCGACACTTGGTTTGAAGACTATTCAAACAAGAAGTAAAATAACAGTGTATACTTGCAAGTATCAAGACTAGCACTCTCACTATAAGATATAAGAGTATTAACGATTAAATATTTTAATTTTTAAAAATAAAAATTTTGTTATAAAAAATATTGAGAGATCCGTTTTCATCATCATGAGGATAGTCGTTAAAAGGTCGTCTCGAAAAGTCAAAAATAAGACTTTTAGCAACAAAATTTTGAAAATGCCACTAATAGATAGATTTTTAGAGACAAAATAATTTGGTCTCAAAATGGTTTATTTTTTCAGACAAAAAATTTGGTCCCAAAAAGATAATAATTCATCACTAATGTCTAATTTTTGTTACTAAAAATATAATAACGACACTTTTCAAAAAAATTATTTGGTCCCTAAAATATAATTTTGTCTCTAAATTTTAGTCTCAAAAATTTTAATTTTTTGTAATGTGTTGGATCGTGAGATATGAAAAGAGTGAAAATAATTGGAGTTTTTCATTTAGATGAGAAAAGAAAGAAATGACTGTTGTTTCTCCGCTTTTTGTTTGGATGGACAATAATATATATGTGTATTTTTATTTTTTATTTTTATTTTTATTTGTACTTTAGAGAGGTAATTTAGGTATTATAATTTTTTTTGCAAAGATCATCAAATCTCATTAATTTTGATGAGAAACAAAACTTAAGTTTGGTATGATTGGTCTTTTTCACTATTTGTCTGCCTTTCTTATCATTACTCACTTCATTAATCATTTAAACAAGTGATCAAAAATTTCATTTTTTTTCCTTTTATGACAAAACCACTCAATCCAACCGGAGAATAGGATTTGGAGAAAAATGAGGTCTCAATTAGTAACCAACCCCAAGGGGTTTTCGTAATTAAAAGACTTATCATTTAAGAGGTTGTAGGTTTAAAATTCACGAAGGTTAAATATTATATGTTTTGGAGTTACTCGAAATTTATCTGATCGTTAACTTCATGACGTTGAGATTCAATCGAGGTGCGCGTAAATTAAGCCGGACACGATTAAAATAAAAAATTTTAAAAAAAAAAAACAGTAACCATACTTATTTAATAGTGCTGCTTTTTGTTTCTGTCAAATCCTTTGGATTCTTACTTTTTTTTGGACCCTATCTCCAAATTTTAATTTAGAATAAATTACAAATATACTCATTGAGAGATTTGCTTAAAATATAAATTATTTTTTATGATTTAAAAAATTACAAATATCCTTTTGTCATAATTTTTTATTTAACAGAATTAACTAAAAAAAATAAAATTCTTAACTGTTCTCCTATAAAATAATAAAATTATCTAAATTATAAATTGAAATAAATTTATGATATCATTAAAAATTGTTAATTAACTTGACAATTTATTTATAAAAGAGACCATTTATTCTGAAATTATAAATTTAGAGAGCAAGATGTAATTTCTAAAATCATAGCGAACAATTTATATTTTAAGCAAAATTCAATTTGTAATTTATCCTTTCATGTATTATTAATTTTTCTAGACCTCCACCTTATTCCAAATTCTACCCTCATCTCTAAGATTTGAAATCCTAACCTTAGCGCCTACTTCCTCCTTTGGCAGTCAGTATTGCCACATAGTCCCACCCCCCACCTCCCATCACCACTTAGCCCTTCATATCCACAATCCTATCCTGCCCATTCGTAGCGTCCCTGCCACCCCCTTCCCTTAGCATGTGCACCACTATGCACCACCTCAACACTCTTTCCCTCCCTCCCTACCCACCACCGCTATAATTTTTCCTTCTCTCTTGCGTGCCATTCTTTCTTTACAATCTCTCTATCTACCAAAATTGTTGGAGAGGTTGAGGGGGTGGCGGCATAAGGCAGGGAGGGAGGGGCTATGGGAGCCTCTATTTACACACCACCTTTCATCTTAAGGCACACCATTAATTAGTTTAATTTTTATTACAATATTAACTTGATGTAAAATGACTACAAAGGACAAAAGACAAAGAACTATGATACACACCTTTTGCAAAATTACCATAAGAGACTATAATGAATACAATACACACCAAGTACCTCAAACATTACTTGCGTATCTTCTCTCTAAAGAATCTAAAAATCCTAAAACAAAAACTAAGAACCCTTAAAGAAATAGGATTTGTTAATGCACTATGTCGTCTCTTTAAGGCAGTGGGTGAAATACGCAAGGGTCATCCATTGCTGAAAATGAAATAGAAAACATTGAAGGATAAGTCCGTTCGGAAGTACAGAGCCGAACTATTCAAATTTTGTTCGACACTCAAATTTCGAACATATTGAAATTGTTCGACAAACTAAGTCTGAATAGTTTACTGAAGTTCAACACTAAAATGTCGAACATATTGAATTTGTTCAACAGATACAGTCTGGACAAAAGGTTAATGTTCGATAGACCAGTGTCGAACGGTTTGCAAAATCAATCTTTCATATACAATGTCACTAGTTCGCAAAATCAAACCTTCATATACAATCATGGCAAGGGAAAACGTACATAAGACCCTTAAATCTAAGCAAAATGAGAATTCTCATCTACTGTATCTCCAATGTGGAGTTGTTTCCACCGGAGTCTTTGATGAAACAAAGAATGAAAGAGAATAGGTCTTCACTACTGGTGTCTTCGATGAAACAGAGAATGGAGGGGGAAAACGAAAAATCGTGGGTAAGGTGTGTGAGTAAGGGTGAAGATGAAAGATGTGAGTGAGGTGTGAGAGTAAGGGTAAAGATGAAAGACTGTGGTATGTATTAAGCAAATTTTGTATTTATCAAATTACTAAATGTGTGCCCTGAATAGTGGTGTGCCTTAAAATGAAAAGTGGCGTATAAATAGAGACTGTTGCTAAATGAAGGTGGTGGAATAAAAAGGAGTAGGATGGGGCCTTCAGAAGAGGAGAAAAAGGAGATGGAGAGGGGCAATGGTTGGTGGAATGTGGTTGGGTAACAGACTGGGTGGTGATGAGGTTGGGGGTTGGCAAAGGTAGGTGGGGAGGCCAGGGGTGGTTGTCGTGGGTTGTATATGGGGTGACGGTGGAGGGTAGGAGCAGTTTGATTTGGGAAATTAGGATAGGGGTGTTCTTTTTGGGTGGTAATATTGTTTTTTGCGTAATACATTTCTCTCCCTTGATGTCTTTCGTTAATCATTAAAAATGAAACCTGCTAATGAACACTATTTGACAAGGAACCACGTCGGTTGTTGTGATTGTGACTAACAAAACTCCATGTGCAGTGACTGCAGACCATTGGTTAACAGTCAAATTGAACAAAAAAGAAAATGATTAGTTGGTTAAATCCAGCTCTAGTTATTAATGAAAGAATCCAAGAGTTACACTTGAGTTTGTGTACTAATTGATGTATGAAACAAGGATAGAATGCACATTTATATTAACAGAAGAGGAAAGATTATCTCATACAGCCCCTTCGTAAATATAGAGAATGCCCTATCAAAAATTACAACACCATTCTACAAAAATTTATAAAAAAAAAAAAAAAAAAAAATATTATGTATATATGTCAGACAAACAAGCTAGTGATGTTAGCATCCTACAGATTTCTGTGAACCATTATCGCCTCTTTGAGATGATCTGTCTGAACCAATCTAACATCTTCAACTACAGTAGCTTCCAAATGCTCCTCTTGTTTAATGAAGTTGAGACTAGCTAACAATCTAATGAATTGTCACAGTGATTGTCAGTTTCTAGAGGTGCCAGTTCAGCATGCACTTGGCGAACGAACTGCCCTTTCACTCGAGGACGCTGCTCTGCCAGTTTTTTCCTGCTTTCATACCGTACCTGTGAACAAGTTTCAGATTATCAGATTGTAGCATTCGGGTAAGTTGCATCTAATCTACAACAATGGAGGTACTTAGTTATTTCACATATCTTTCACTAAACCAAGGACACTAAATAAAAATTCTAACCAAGAGTAAAACGATAATATACCTTTTTCTCATAGCATCTTTCTTTCCGCTTCAAACGGAATTTGTTTAGAGCTGCTTCTCTCAAGACAGATCGATGGCAGTTTATATCATGAATAGGGAAACCATCTTCATTCCCACTCTCCGCAGCAGCCCTGATGACTGGAACTTGATCAACATTGCCATTGCAGAAACTGTTACTTGCACTCTGATCAGTGGCAGACGAAAAATATCGTTGATCCTCTGAGGATTCCAACTTCTGCATCTGCTTGTGCTCAGTTTGGTTTGCGAAATTGTTGCCATTTTGATCAACCAAGCCATGAAACTGCTGAGAGTTTTTGGTTTCAAGATTGGATGAATGAAATGCACTCACTTGAACGGATGGCTCAAGATGGCGAGCTGAACCTGGACTCTGCACCGGTGATAGGCTTGATTGTGTACAAAATATTGGCGGCACTACAGAACCATAGGCAGTGCATAGACTGTCAAATCTCATACCCTTCACTGGAATGGGAAACGGTGTCTGTTGATGGCAAGGAAAATCAACTTCAGCTTGTCCAGATTGACCAGTGGCCAGAGAGAGCATATTTTTCTCGGAGTTATAGTTAAGGGTTTGATTGGATAATTGTCTGTCAGAATTATTCCCAAGATCTTTCTGTTGATTACATATGCTTGCCGATGAATGCAGTGGTTGCAATGCCCTGTTAATGTACCTGGCATTGAGGATCATTGAGTTAATTAAAAAAGTCACATAAGAAAATAAAATATTTATTATATATATATAAATAAATAAATAAATAAAAAATAACAACCACAGAAAATCCAAGTATCAGAACTCACAGAGAGAAGGCTGATGCATCAGAGTGGTTTAATGTATTCCTTTCATCACTAACTTGATTTACAGACCCACTTGGGTGAGATCTCAAGGAAAGATCCAATAGCAGTGAAGAATCAACCATGTTTGTACCATTATTTGAACCCGAGTTTCTGTAACTGCATTTTGCGTAGTTATCAAATGATCCAATTAAATCAATGGCTTCTCTAGCAGAGCTGACTAGTGCACGGTTGTTATCACAAACTTCACTGATAATATTAGCATGCTCCCTTTCACTTTCGGTTTCCAATTCTATATACTCTCCCTGAGTCATTGCATTTGCATCCTTGTAGGTATCCACCACCAACCCTAATTTAACAAATGTACACAACAAAACGTCAGTTGTTTTCCACCTGATACTCGAGCTTCTAAACACATCAAGAAGATACAAAATGGACAAAAAACAATTTAAGTATTTTACCTCTATCTTCACAATCCTGCATCGGCAATTTCCTACTCGATTTGACACATTCTTCATGATTCTGTATTTCCATGTCACTCACTGGAGATTTACTCCACTTGGGTAGTGAGAGGTCCTGCACATTTTGTGTGTATACTCTCTCTGCTTCTGAATCTGGCTTTGTACAAGAGCTCTGAGCGTCACTACCTTTCTCAATGCATTCCCTATTTCTCTGAACACAGGCCATATAACCACTTGAATGATTACTGGTAGCATTGTTTTCAGCTGTGGCTTCAACTTTTTCTTGTGCAACACTGTCATCTTGGGGGCCATGTCCACCACAAGCTGACTGATCGAAGAACATAAAAAACCAAGATTTGATCAGAATGTTGAATTTTAAGTTACCAAGGAAACAAATCAAAAGATGTAAGCCAGAGATGAGTAAGGATTAAACATACAGCTTGTCTCCTCCAAACATGTTGCCACAGGTTCCTCAGCTCATTTTTTCGCACAGGCTTGACAAGAAAGTCTGCAGCACCTCTCAACATGCATTTATAAACCGTGCTGACTGAATCATGCCAAGACATCACTGCATGATCAGGAATGAAATATTAGACTACCATAGATTAAAATCTTCAGATAAATGGAAATTTAATCAATGGTAGACATCCAAGGGTTTGCATTTGTTATCGTACTTATAATGGGAATGTTTTTGCAGATATCGTGCTCCATTATCAAGGTAAGAAGAGCGAACCCAGAGATTGATGGCAAATCAACTTCAGTCAGTATAAGGTCTATGCTATTGGGTTTTCCTTTCAGTGCCTCCCATGCCTTTAAGCCATCAGAAACAGCAGTAACTGCCCAAACAGAAAATATAAATCCAAATTAGTTCCCAGATCGACATGCCTACATGAATTTAATCAAAATGAAAACAAAAAAAGGGTTTGAAACAAGTAACAATAATCACATAAATGGAAACAAGCGATTGGAAGTTCATGTCACCATGTATTACATTGGGAGTAGATGGTTAAAAAATTTTCATTGTATTTGGTTTGAGTTTTTTGGATTAAGTTTTTTGAAAATTGAGTTTTTTAGTTTTTTGATTTTTGTGTTTTTAGTGAATATTTTTAAAATTTTAAACATTTTTTTTACTTTTTTAGATGCACCTTACTTAGATGTATCCAAAAAGTACAAAAATTTTGTGAAAAATATTTTTAAAAATTAATAAATACATAAAAATATAAAAAATGTACTGAATTCTCGTATTTTTTTTGTATTTTTGGTATTTAGTGAATTTTTAAAACGTTTTTTTCAATTTTTTTTTTTTGACTTTTTAGGTATATTTATGTTGGATATGTCTAAAAATTAAAAAAATTGCTTAAAATATTAAAAAAATCAGTAAATACAAAAAAATACGGAAAATAAGAAAGTAGAATTTTCTGAAAAGTGTTTTTGAAAAATAATAACCAAGCAAGGTAAGGATTAGGTGTGCCACAATATCTTTATTTCAAAATATATAATCATTATAAATGGCCCAGTTCTAAACAAATAAAGAAAGAAAACACTGCTCAAAAAAAGTAGAACGCATTAAAGTGTAGTAATTCTGATCTAGGAGAACACTGTGTGAGCTTTTCAGGAGCATTACAAGTTAAACCTAATGACTATAAAGATTGAGAAAACCCTTGATATTTTGTGATGGTTGTTGATGGCCATTAAAAATAAAAAATAAAATCTTGAAATTGCAATTTAATAAGAAAGTTGGTGCAGACCTAACCTGTACATTAATTATTGTTTGGCTAAAGAGATCTCAAGGATTATCTAAGAGATGCTTTTGATGCATTTCATACATGAATAAATTACCTACTCTTCTTGAAATATAACTGTAAATTCACAACTCAGAAATTAGTACAAATAGTTAGGGCATCTCCAATCCATGACTCAAACCTATATCAAATTTAACTTTGGGTAAATCACTCAAAATACACTCCAAGACCCAAACTTGTACCGAATTGAGTTTTACTCAAACTTTTACCCAAATCAAGGGAGACTCAAATGTTTGCTCAAAATTTACCACTCTGCAATTAGTGAAGCTTCTACTAAAAATTTATGCTTAAATCCGAGTTTGGCCATCAGAGTGGATCATATCAAATAAAGACAATTTTTTTCCCCCCTTGTATGACAGGTACTTTGTGATTCTCTTTTTTTATGATAGAGTAGAGTTTAGCCCTTTCAACAAAAAAATTCATGAGTTTTCTCCTTACTAGTTCTGTAGAATTCAAAATTTGTCAAATCTTTATGAACCAAACACATCAGATCATTGTCCTATTGTCCATCAAAGCTGAAGAAACTGAGAATCGAAGCTAAACACAGTTGGTCATGCCAGATCGAGCAAAGGTCAAACAATCAAAAAACCCATCTCACAAAACCTTCATCATCCTCAACAAAGCATACAAAACTCCAATTTTCAAACCCATAACCAATACCTATCAATAACTCAACACAACAAACCCCACAAACACATAGTATGCCAAAAAAAAAATGGGAATCAACTAAAACTAACCTTTGTAACTACATTTCCTGAGAAGTGCAGCGACAATCTGGCGAGTCGAATCGTCCGATTCAACCAACAAAACTCTCAGAACCATCTTCGGAAGAAACCTCTCCCACCTCACCACAGTCGCCGAACCATCTTCCTTCTTCTTCTCAATCATCTCTGTTTCCATCACTTCCAAATTCACACCTTCGTCACTAATCATCACTACTTCACCCATATCTCTCTCTCTCTCTAAATTGTATTGTTTCTCTCTCTACAATTCCAGATTACAGAGAGTTGTTGTTGTTGTTGTGAATGTGAAGCAAAAAGTCTAATGGAGCCTCATCCTTTTACTATGAATTTTTGAGAGCTAAAAATATCTAGCTCCAAGTGTCTGTATCCTCCAATAAATTTAGAGGAATGATTGGACGGCTGAGATTGAATGATGACGTACGAAATGAAACAAGAACCGCCTCAAATCGAACGGTGATGGGAAGCTTTTAAAAATCTAGAAAATATCTGGAAGTGGAAGTGTCTACGTGTATGGCCCAAATTGGCCACGTCGACTCCTTTTTTAAAAAAATCAAAGGGTGAAGGGTCATTGGCCTATCTTGTCTTGGGTTTTGATTTTCAATTGGTGGTCCAAATTTTATAGGTCAAATATATAGAGCTTAAATCTAGCTAAAAATATAACACCTTTCATTTATGTTTTTAAAATTGATTTTTGATTTTTTGTTTTTAGTTTTTTTTCTTTGTAATTTAAGATACATTTAATGTAAACGCAACTAATAAATAATAATAATAATAATAATAATAAAAGATATCTTAAAAAAAGTTCAATAAAATACAACATTGTATGCAATTTTTGCAAATTCAAATAATTACCACTTGAACATTATTTAATGTTGAAATTTGTGTAAAAATTATTTTGAAATTAGTGAAAAGATTACCAAACGGTTCTATTATGTTATGTTTAGTCAGAGAATTTAAAAAGAGAAAGAGAAAATGTGTATAAAATTAAGTAAAATATTGGCATATTTTATTCACGTTCACCTACATTTCTTTTTTCCTTTTCAAATAATTTTTTAAATCTCTCAACCAAACACACCATTAATGATAGCCCTAAAAAGCAATAAAAAAAATGCAAAAAAAAAAATAATAATTTCATATACTTTTTACATATCTTAAAATAATTTTATAAAATTTTTAATACATTTTAGTACATATTTTAATATTTTTTAAATAAATAAAAAGTGTATGAAATAAGTAAAAATTATACTAGTTCTACTCTCTCTTTTTTCTTTTTTCCTTCTTTCTTTTGTTGTGCTTTTGAGGCACTTATTGGGGGTGTTTGGTGTAAACTATAGGGGTGATTATAGTTTATTTTAATTTGAAAATGTGTGTCAGATTATGTGTTATAGCTTCTATTTTCTGAGTATCATCTTTTATTTTAAATATCAAATTTTAGGTAGAAATAACTTAAATAAGTTGAGAAAAATTGATTATTTAAAAATTGGGAAAGATGTGCATTTGGTTTCTGTTTTCTGAGTATCATCTTTTAGCTTATAATAAGTTACACCAAACATCACCATTAAGAGGAGTTATAAACTTTTGTTTTAATAAATATTTAAAAGGTATTTTATTTAAGATGTGGCAAAAAAAAATATTAAAATTTGATATTTAAAATAAAATAATATAATAAAAACAAGTCAAATATTACATTTGTAAGTAGAAGAAAATATATATGATTTATTTATTTGTCTTTAAAAATGACCACAACCAGAGTTTTTTATAAGGATTATTTACATGTAAATTTCTTAAATTATTAAAAAGTATTATTTTGACACAATAAATTATAGAAGTATACAAATAGACCCTTTAAATTATTAAAAATATTACTTTATTTCATAAATTATAAAAATTTACAAATAAACCTCTTAAATTATTAGTACATTTCACTTTAATCTCATTAGAGATTTAATTTGTATATTTTTATAATTTTAAATATATATTTATACGCTTTTTTAATTTAAAGAATAAAATACTATTTCTAATAATAATCTTTTTTTATGATCCAAAAATTGGAGCATTTGGGATATTTTTCTTTGGGAGTGGGTCCCAATTGGGAAGATATTTTTGGGTGAGAAACTTTTATTATTATTATTTGGAGCAACTTGGGTGGAGAAAAGTTGAAATATCAAACGATAGGATGGCACACACTGACACGATCGAACTCTTAATTTGTGGCTTTCAAGTTGTCGAACCCCAAATCCCCACTATCTATTTCTATTTCTTCGGACACCTATCTTCTGTTTCCTTACTCGCACGCCTTGTTCAAACCTTCATACTCGCTGTTTTATTGGATGCTTATCTGTACGTCATATCATCAGATTCCTAAGGAGTGGTTAATGTTCCGCTGTCTTATTGAATTACCAGAATACCCTCGCTTTGGGTACACGTGGTTGTTTATATTGGGCGAGTAGCAATGGGTATTGCACAGCAGTGATTGGGATTTGGATGAAAATATCTAAGATGAGAAAGTCTCGTACGATTGGTGGATTGGGGGGCGGATCTTTTTCTTCGCTGGGGTGCATTCTATGAACGGTCGGTATTAAATCACGTTGCTTTTAAATATATCATGAATCATGCTTCATGTAGTACGACTTTTTTTTTTATTGTTATTTAGGATTTTAATTAACAACCACTAGCTGACATTACACCTCCTCCTACCTGTTACACGTTCAACATTCTGTTATGTGGGCGCATCTCCGCCGTTTAGAAAATATTTTGGATAAATTAAACTTTCAAAAATACTTGAGTCGCTCAAATTCTCTGACTTTCATGGCTTTTAGGCTAAGTTTGGCATGAGACAAAAAAGATAAAAAGTCAAAAAGTCACTATCCTATTTAAGTCACATCATCTTATTTAAGTCACATCACCTCTCTAACACATCACTTCAAACCCAACCCAAACCCAACCCATATTTCATAAAAAGTCAAAAAGTGCACTTATTTAGTCTTCCCAAACTAGGCCTTAATTGGTTGGTGATTAGTCATTTTGATTTTTTTTCTCTCTCTTACACAAATGTGTGGAGATAGTGGGGTCTGTAAGAGGACTACGGAGTTGTTTGTCATGTCTTAAATAAGTGTACTTTTTGACTTTTAAATTAAAAAGTTAAGGAAAAAAATATAGTTATTTAGGTTAACTTTTTGACTTTATATAAAAAAATATGTATTAAAAAATTATATAAATTAGTGTGCAGTTAGAGTGTATGAGAAGATTTGAGGGTGAGTTGTACGGCTGTCAGGTCTGTAAAGGGGAATAGATGGTAAGAGTAATTGTCTACTTTTGGGCGTTGCACTAGACGTTGTTGTTCGGCTCTTGGGGGCATCACGGGTCCCGTTTTGATAATCTGAGTCGTTCAATGTATAGAACTCGTTGAGTACTATATGCCTGTAAAAAATTACGTTAATCGGATATCGATAGCTATCTGATCAGATTTATTGTTTTCCCAATCGTTAATTATAACACCTTTATTTTTTATACAAAATTGATTTGATCATATAGTTATCGATATTCGATCAATGTAACTTTTTGTAAATATATAGCACTCGATAATTTCTACACATTGAACGGTTCAGATTATCAAAACGGGACTCGGGATGGGTCCCCACGGGCCGAACAGCAGTGTGTTAAACAACCACACCCCAACTGTGCAATTTTTGTTATACAATCGCAGCACAGATCTGATTTCGTTAGATTGATGTGTTGGTGAATAATGATAAAATTAATTTTTAAATTTTTTTTTGTGAATAGTGATAACTTTTTGAGTAATTTTTTGACTTTTTAACTTTTTTATGACATGCTAAACTTGGCTTAATTAAACTCTCCTCCCTCGGGTTTGTAAAAATATGTAATTAATTATATATATTTATATATATATTGACATTCTAATTTACATAATAGTTAAGTTTTTCCATTAATAATTCATAACTGATGTTGTTATATTTTTTATTAAAATATATATTTATTTTTATTTATTTTAGTGTTTATGCACATTTGCATTAATTTTGACCGCTTTCACATTAATTTTATTTTTAGAAGGGAGGTTATTTTTTACAAACCTTGGGGGAGTACAATTTATCCGAAGTCAATTTACTCGAAGTATTTTATATAACGGATTCGGTAAATTAGTCTTGAGAATTCACTTTTTGCTCAGTTTGAAATGTTGAGTGTTAGGGCATATTAAATCTCGGTCCTATTTTTTACTAAATGTCAATTAATTAGTAAAAATGTGAAACCATATCGTCTTAACCACATGACATACATATTACATAAAATACTTTTTCATCCACTATAATAGGTCACATGGTGGACCCATGTCACTTTTTATTTATTTTTTTCTTCAAGTTGAAAGGTTATAATAAAAAAATAGAAGTTAATCACCTTTTTTCAAATTTAAGATAATTATTATTACATTTTACATTTTAAGTTACTTCAGATCCACTAGTTATAATCAGAAAATTGTACTAACAGACTAATACAAACTCTCGAATAAATAAATAAAAAGTTATGAACAACTCTGCAAACTACACCAAATAACACCAATTTAAGTTATTGCATAATATTTTCGGATAATTATTTAAAAAGTCTAGAATATCATGTGATATTGTTTAGTGTTCACAACTAATAACTTAATGAAAATTATGTGAGACAATGGTTTGTTTTGAAAAGTACGTTAAAAATTAATTTTTTGATTTTATTTGATTTTTTTTAAAAGAACATGTAAAAAAATAACTTTTAACCTGTTTGCCAAAAGAGGCCAATATCTATAGGCTTACTCTCTTGTCACAACTAGTGGACTCGACTTGATGGTCTAATCCATTAGAGTGTAGAGGTAAGCTTAACCTTTCTATTTTGGAAAATGAATTTTTTTAATAACTGTTTGAGTAAAATATGAAATGGAAATTTTTGAAGTGTTTAAGAGTGGCTTTTTGTTTTTTTTTACCCCCCCCAAAAAAAAAGTAGAGAGAATGGGAGGAATCTTTAATTTTTTTTATATGAATTTATTTACATTTTTTAACTAAAATCTTTTCTTCCTAAAGATTATCGGCTATACTCAAACAACAAAAGAGTTTCAAAATATGTTTAAACTTGTCTTTTTATATGATAAGTTGATTTTGGTCGTATATTTAAAGAGTTGATCATGAGTCAAGCTCGAATTATTTAATTATTATTAATTTTTTGGGCAAATTATATTAATGATTCCTATAGTTTGGGTCTTGTGCCACTGTGGTCTTGACTTTTTAATTGAGACACATTTGATCATAAATTTTGAATCTTATTCCAAATAAGGACAATTGAAGATACCATTGCTCAATTTTAAGGACAAAGTCATCAATTCAATAAAATATAAACTAATTTGACAAAAATAAATGTCAAAAAAATATTTTTGAATTTTTAAAAATTATTTCTACCCACTAAAGATCAAATTATGTAAAATTGATAAATCTTTTAAACATTTATTTATTTTACTAAATTAATTTTTATTATGTGTTTTGATAATGATTATGTAATGTGTGGTTGTTTTTATTTTTATTAAATTAGTTTTTATTTTTTCAAAAGTCAAATATAGTGACAACTTTGATATCTTTATTAAACCCATCCATTAAATCAAAAAATCCAAAATTAAAAACATTTCATATATTAATATCGATTACACATTAAAAACCTAGCAACTACTCATTACATTATCATCATTCATACACATAATAAAAATTAATTTGGTAACATAAATAAACTAATAAATAAATGTCTAAAAAATTTATTAGTTTTACATAATTTTATCTTTGGTGGGTAGAAATTATTTTTAAAAATTAAAAATATTTTTTTGACATTTAATTTTTTTCAAATTAGTTTATATATTATAAAATTGACGACTTTGTCCTTAAAATTAAGCAATGGTATCTTCAATTGTCCTTATTTGAAACAAGATTTAAAATTTAAAATCAAATATATCACAATTGAAAAGTTAAGAAGTCAAGTGATACAAATCTCAAATTATACAAACGGTTAGCGTAATTTGTCCTAATTTTTTTTTTTTTACAGCTCTGGTGGCTTAATTGTTCCTGACAGGCGAATCAAGAAAGTGTTTTACTTCAGAAATTTCCCTGATAGCGCACCACCATTCATTAAGAAACTTCATACAAGAGGTGAATGTTCACCGTCCATTTAGAAGATTGCCACTTTTCTAAACTTGGATCTGCTTCATTTCTCTTTATTAGAATGCTTGTGGCGTTGTAATTATTATGCTCACTACGTCAAAATAAGGTATTAATAGTGATTTTTTTAACGGTAATTTTTGTTACTATTGTTAAAGATATAATTAATGGTAGGGGTGAGCAGCGGATATACCGATCCGTCAAAACCGACCGAACCGAACCGATCCGCCGCATTTTGGACGGATGCGTGATGACGAGCGGACGATTGCGGATTGATTTTCTCCAATCCGCCAATTTGGCGGACGGATGGCGGATTTGAGATTTATTTGGCCGCAACCGAACCGCCAAACCGCCAAACCACAAGCACCCTTAGTAATTTATTAGATTTTGTGTTTTCAATTTGTTTAAATATTATGTTTGTGTTTTCAATTGAAAAAGAGTTTAAATATTCTGTTGAAAAAAAGTTTTCAACTTGAATATATTTTTTGAATTGAAAAAAATAAAGGTATTATTTATCTATATTTTTTAGTTTTTAAATCTAAATCCAAAAATAATAAATAGAAAATATGATATATGCTGGTTGGTTTTTGTTTTCAAAAACATATATAACAATACAGAGACATCCAATCTCTACTACTGTTCTGTTCATAGTTTTGGTGGTTTAAATTGTTATTATATTTTAAGAACCACAGATTGTAATACTTTATGTGGATGAATCATGCTGCGATTATAATATGTGGATGAGGCATGCAGTGATCGTGATATTCTAAAGTTTTAAACTTGCTTTCTTTAGATAAGACATACAGTGATTGTAATACTTTTTTAAGTCATTGACTGTCATACTTTCTTTCTTTTTCTTTTTTTTTGAGAAAGTGCACAAGTTGAATTATGTTGAAAATTTATAAAATTTTAAACCGCCAAACCGATTCGCATCCATCCGCCAAACCGCCAATCCGCTCAATCCACATCCGCCGGATTGGCGGACGGATGCGGATTGATTTTTTCCAATTCGCCAATCTGGCGGACGGATAGCGAATTGGAGGTTCCGTGGCCGCAACCGATCCGCGCCCACCCCTAATTAATGGCGATAATGAAACCGCCGTTAATATATCTTTAACGGCGATTTCGTTACCGCTGTTAAAAAAACTGCTACTAAAGCTCTCTTTTAACGGCGGTAACGAAACCGCCGCTAAAGTCCTCTCATTACCGCCATTAATGACGGCGGTCTTTGCCAACAGAGCTCCGGCGAAACTCCGGCGAGTGGTGACCACGCGCGACTAGAGGTTGAATATGACCATCTACAATAAAGCAAAAGTAATGTTTAAATACTTATTTAGGGAATATATTTTATATAAAGTGGCTGTGATGGAGTGGTTGGCATGCTTAGATTAGAGGTCAAGGGTTTAAGACTTGGGGGTACAAAAAGAGAGAATTATTTTTTAAAAAATTTGAACCTATTTACGGCGGTAAAAAATCGCCGTTTTTAGTTCTATATTACTGTCGTTTTTTGTCAACTTTTAATAACGGCAATTTATCCTTTTACAACGGTTTACCTTTTCCGACACGAGTATAAACGGCGGTCCTAAATTACTGTCGTTAAGGCTTTAACAGCGGTTTTACATTTTTTAACGGCGATAAAAAACCGCCGCTAAAGCCCAATTTTGGCGTAGTGGTTGTTCTTGATGCTGCAATGCTTGTCAAATATGAATTTTTTTTTGAAGAAGAGGAAATTGCCGTTCAAGATTGTACTCCCACTATGATGCACCGCTTTATAGACAAGAGTTAAATCTTAAATCAATTATTCTCCGTCTAAAAAAATTGATCATATAATTGAATACAATTCTCTTAAAAGAGTGAGACTTATATATTTAATGAATCATACTTTACATAAAAAGCATTGTATTCAATTCTATAATAGAATTTTGTCCACTTCAAATTTTTCATATGTTTGTGCTTTCACTTTCATTTGTTCTCAATGCTAGAACTCTATATGGTTCGCCTTAAATTAAGTTGTTTTATCTAGCCACGAAAGCTTACATCTTTCAAGCATTTAGGCTTTAATTAACACCCTCTACCAAACACACATCCAACATATATGTTCAACATTTTGTCTTTTCAACACATGTTTGCTATATTTAATTAGGCACATACCAAAAAAAGTTGTAGTTAGTTAGACTCTTGCACATTTTCTTGAGAATTTTGTTTACATTTTAAACGTGTTTATTAATAAATTTAAAAATTGATATATATTTATTAGGCTAATTACACAGACCTCTTCTGAAATTTTTGATATATCAATCTTTCCTCTGATTTTTTAAATTACACTATCTTTTTTACTTTTGCTGAACGTATATGCATATTTTTTGTCATTTGTCCATTAGAGGTGATAATAGAATGCTGTTACATTAGTAATTTTTTGTCTCTTAATATCAAAATTACCCGTATTCCCAATACTTCACCCCCAAAATGTTTTCTCACAACCAAACACTAAACTCAAACCAAGTGCATAGAGATGCAACATTTAATTTAAAACTTAAAAATAAAATTAAAAATAAGAAAAGTCCTATGGACTATGTAAGCATTCATGATTTCTCAAAATAGAAGCATCAAAGGCAAGCAATGAGTTGTAACTCAGTTAATTTGAGTTGAGAGATGTGAGTTATGTAAGCAATCGGGGGTAAGAAGATAACAAGACTTAAACCCAGGACTTATCATACACTTCGCACCACTCAATCTCAGCTAAGCTCCTTGGTTTTTGCAATCAAAACCTTTGTAGCCATACAAAATGTTCTTTTGGTGTGTCACTAGATAAACAAATCAACGAAGCATCACGTACTCATCTTGAAAGAGAGTTTGAGAGACAACTTGGAAGTCTGCACAAGCCACCCAACCTCCATAAAAGCAATCAACAATAAGAGGGATACTAGTTTTGCAATGCAAATGAACCAACAGACAGGGCACTGCTGATGATCTTTCCTATGCCATAATTGCTTCATGAAAACACGCAAATTCAGGAAATCATTGCCAATGTTTTTGCAACAAGTTTCCAGTTTATTGATCCAATTTAAGTACAAAAAGAACCAAATCAACGAATCCACATAATTATGGAAACATTTTTACAGAGGTTTCCTCCCTCTTAACACGCAAAAAAGTCAATTCCGTCCCTGAGATAATTTCAAAAATGCTAGATAGAAAATACCCAAGTAGATTTTCTGCCACACCGCCTCCCATCTTTTTGAAGTTCAAGAAGTTATCTACTTCTCTATTTTAGGCGAACAGTGATTGCTTTGTCGAGTGTCTCCTTTCCAGCTAATTGAGAAATATTCATATTCTTGTGCAACTGAAATGGTTAGAGAGAGCTTCAAGCAAGTCTTGAAGAATGCAATGTAATAAATTGACACACTGAAAAATTTAACCATGTATGCTCATCCATCCTTCACTGTTCAATCACAAAACTGGACTTCTCTTCTTCTACTTATCCATTGAAAATTAGAAAATTAAAATTGAAATATTGGAGGCTTGGGGGTTAGAAACCCCATTTTTCTTATGTAATATATAGATTCTTTCTCAAATTTTTCAACCAAATACAATATAAAGGAGTATAATTTACTCAAAGTATTTTACGTAACGAGTATGACAAATTGTTCTTGAAAAGTCACTTTTTACTTAGTTCGAGATGTTGAGTGCTAGGCCATATTAAGTCTCAGTCCTATGTTTTATTGAAGGATTGTTTAGCATAATCACTTATTTGGATTATATCATTTCTTTATTTTTTTATATATTTTTTCGTAAAAAGTTAAAAAATTTACTTATTTAGATTATCACAAACAACCCTTAAATGTGAATTAATAAGTAGAAAAGTAAACCCATGTCATTTTAGCCACATGCCATACCTATTACATAAAATACTTTCTCATCCACTATGAAGGTAAACCCATGTCATCTTAGTCACATGGCATACCTTCTCATCTGCTAGAAAGGTGAACTCATGTCATCTTAGCCACATGACATACCTATTACATAAAATACTTTATTATCCATTATAAAGATAAACCCATGTCATCGTAGTCACGGGGCATACCTTTTCATCTGCTAGAAAGGTGAACCCATGTAATCTTAACTCATGTCACTTCTTAAATTTTTTTTTTCAAGTTCAAAGGTTATATTAAAAAAAATAAGAGTTAAAATCACCCTTTTCCAATTTTTAGATAATAATTATTATTTTTTACTTATTTAAGTTACGTTAGATCCATTAGTTGTAAGCAGAAAATTGTACTAAACAAACTAATACAAACTTCCAAATAAATAAATAAAAAGTAATGAGCAACTCTATAAACTACACCAAACAACACCAATTAATTAGGTTGTTGCATAGTGTTTTCAATTAACTATTAAAATTTTTTAGAGTATTATGTGATATTATGTGGTGTTCACAAACTAATAATGTAATGAAAAATAAGTGAGACAATAATATCTATAGGCCTACTACCTTGTCACAAATAGTGGACTCGATTAGATGATCTAATCCACTAGAGCCTAGATGTAAGCTCAACCTTTGTACTTTGGAAAGTGGCTTTTTTTAATGGGTGTTTGACTAAAATACGAGATAAAAAAATTTGAAGTGTTTAAGAATGAATTTTTGATTTTTTTACAAAAAAAGAAAAAAAAAATGCAAAAAATAGAGAGTGAAAGGAATCTTTAATTTTTTTTGTGTTTTTATATTGCTTTTTAAATTTTTTAGTGACTTTTTGCCTAAAATCTTTCTTCCTAAACACACCTTAAATATAAGATTACCGGTTAAGCTCAAACAACAAAAGAGTTTCAAAATATGTTTAAACTTGTCTTTTTTATATGACAAGTTGATTTTGATTGTGCTTTTAAAGATTTGATCATGAATCACGTTCGAGACCTAATTGTTCCTGCTAGGCGAATCAAGAAGTTGTTTTACTTCAAAAATTTCATGATAGGGCACCACCATTCATTAAGAAACTTGTAACTTCATAGAAGAGATGAAAATTCCATTAGAAGATTGTCACAAAGTTGGATCTACTTCATTTGTCCTTAATATAATGGTTGTAGTGTTGTAATTATTAATGCTGTTCTTGATGCAGCAATGCTTGTCAAATATGATTTTTTTTTTAACAAGAGGAAATTGCTAAATATAATTGATAGCTTCTGTACTCTCACCATTATGCACCACATTATATAGTTACATCTTAAACCAATTGTTCTACGTTTACAAAATTTGATCAAATAATTGAATACAATTCTCTTAAAAGGTGAGACTCGTATATTTAATAAGTCTTACCTTACATAAAAAGAGTTGTACTCAATTCTATAACAGAATTTTGTCCACTTCAAATTTTTCATATGTTTGTGCTTTCACTTTCATTTGTTCTCAACGCTCGAACTCTATGAATGGTTCACATTAAATTAAGTTATTTTATCTGGCCACGAAAGCTTAAATCTTTCAAGCATTTAGGCTTTAATTAACACTCTCTACCTAACACATATCCAACATATATGTTCAACATTTTGTCTTTTCAACACATGTTTGTTATATTTAATTAGGCACGTACCAAAAAAAGCTATAGTTAGTTAGGTTGTTGCATATTTTCTTTAGAATTTTGTTCATGTTTTAAACGTGTTTATTAATAAATTTAAAAATTGATATATATATATTTATTAGGCTAATTACACAGGCGCTACTCTGAAGTTTCTGACACAGACCTTTCCTTTGATTTTTTAAATTACACCATCTTTCTTAACTTGCTTTGTCATCTGTCCATTAGAGTTTAGAGATTATAACAGGATTCTGTTACATTAGTAATTTTTTCTCTTAATACCAAAATTACCTTTATTCCCAATGCTCCACCCCCAAAATGTCATCTCACAACCAAACAATTGACTCAAACTAAGTGCATAGAGATGTAACATTTCATTTAAAACTTAAGAAAAAAACAAAAAAAAAATGAAGTCCTATGGATATGTAAGCATTCATGATTTCTCAAAATAGAAGCATCAAAGCCAAGCAATGAGTTGTAACTCAGTAAATTTGAGAGATGTGAGTTATGTAAGCAATCAGAGGTAAGAAGATAACTAGACTTAAACCCAGGACTTATCATACATTTCACACCACTCAATCTCAGCTAAGCTCCTTGTTTTTTCAATCAAAACCTTTGTAGCCATACAAGAAGTTCTTTTGGTGTGTCACTAGATAAACAAATCAACAAAGCATCACATACTCAACTTGAAAGAGAGTTTGATAGACAACTTGGAAGAGTGTACAAGCCACCCAACCTCCATAAAAGCAACCAACAATAAGAGGGCTACTAGTTTTGTAATGCAAGTGAACCCACAGACAGGGCACTGCTGATGATCTTTCCTATGCCATAATTGCTTCATGAAAACACTCAAAATTCAGGAAATCATTGCCAATGTTTTTGCAACAAGTTTCCAGTTTATTGATCCAATTTAAGTACAAAAAGAACCAAATCACTGAATCCACATAACTATGGAAACATTTTAACAGAGGTTTTTCCTCTCTTAATAATGGCTACCACACAAAAAAGTCAGTTCCATCCCTGAGATAATTTCAAAATGCTAGATAGAAAATACCCGAGTAGATTTTCTGCCACACTACCTCCCATCATTTTGAAGTTCAAGAAGTTATTTACTCCTCTATTTTAAGTGAACAGTGATTGCTTTGTCAAGTGTCTCCTCTCCAGCTAATTGAGAAATATTCATATTCTTGTGCAACCGAATTGGTAAGAGAAAGCTTCAAGCAAGCCTTGAAGAATGCAATGTAATAAACTAACACACTGAGAAATTTAACCATGTATGCTCATCCATCCTTCATTTCTATTCAATTGTCAATCACAAAACTGGACTTCTCTTCTTCTCCTTATCCATTGAAAATTTTTCGGTTGATTCACACAAGAGCTTGTTAAGGGACATCCCTTCTCCCAAAATCTTCTTCTTTGCTTCATACCTATGCTTAATCCTGCTATCAAGCTTGTAACCAAGAAATGCAGGAAAAGCCAATAGCTCTCCAACTTCACGACCCATCTCATCAATCAAGTAATCAATCTTCTCCTCCAAAGATTCATGATTGTATTGCAGGATCTGGGGATGCTTCTTGCTCATGGCAAGAATGTCATCGCAAGATAGCCCATAGTTCAAGAACAGCCCAATCACCTCCTGCAAATTCTTGGAACTGGATCTAGTCACAGCTCCCATTGCCATTGCCAAATCCTTCGTTCTATTTTCATACCCAATCTTCACCAAAAAAACCAGCTTGTACGCAAGGTTCCCACGAAACGAAAGGCTTAGAAACAAAGGTGCTTTGATCAAGAATTTAAAGATATCATGGGAATTCAACCCACATTGCTTGAGAAAATCTATTCTAGGATGCAATTTCCTCTTCCTGCTAGCACTAAACAAATTTGGATACACAAGAACAATCCTAAAAATTTCTTGATCAATTAAGCCAGCAAACGATCTGAAGAACTCAACGTGATCTTTTAAATGTTCTGCAGTGTACGCTAAAATTGCAGGGAGTTTACGCAACACAGTTCCTGTGGCATCCTCATCTCCCCCACTAAGCTCAATGAGAAACCCAATTCTCGGAAGTAGCTGACTGTCCAGATCATAATTGAGAATAGCTGGTCGTCGAACAATTAAATCAATGCCGCCAAAATGGTTCAAATAAGTGATTGTTCTTTCAATTTCTTCAATTGACTTGAGACACAACGCTTTCATAAGATTGACATTGTTAAGAACATGAACAAGCTTGTCTTGGGTAATTCCATGACGAAGAAACAATCTAACCTTTCGCTCAAACCCCAGAAAGAATCTGGGTTCTGTCGTGTTAAAAAGCCGCTCGAGCTGGGTAGGTTCGATCTTGTTTTCTAGATCATCCCGAACAAAACATATCAATGAATCAACTTCTTTTTCTGTAAGTAAATCTGGGTTCTTTAATATCATCCGACAAAGTGCGAATCCACTGATTCCGATTTGCCGCAGAGATTGAATCCGAGCACGTATAAAATTAAAAGGTCTGAATCTGAGACCTGGGTTTTTCTCCAAAAGTAGTTCAGTTTCTCTCTCGTCAATTCCGATTTCTCGGAAGAGTGAGAACAAAGTCACATCTAGGGAAACAAACAGAAAACAAGCAATAGTCAAATAATTGATGTAATGTGCAAGTTTATGCAGACAATGTGTTTGAGATTAGGCCTCTAAGAGTTACTTACCCATTTCAGTGAGAAGATTAAGGGAAGAGTTGTTGTTGCTTGTACTGTTGCATAGTGAGAGTATAAGATTTGAATTTTGAAGAGCCAATTTTGGGATAGATAACCATCCATGGTGATGTAAAGATGAACAAGAAGTAGAAGGAGATGTGGAAAGAGCTCTTGGTGGAGGGTTTAGGGCGCGAGAGATGGAACAAGAAATACACGTAGAAGTAGAAGAAGAAGAAGAAGAGTTTATGGACATGGCTGAGACAGAAACCATTTCTGGGTAGCTGTGGAACGAACTGAGTGGTCTCGTCATTCCTGCAGAGATAGATGATGATAAGCTTCTTCGTTTGTGATTTTGCGCGTAGTTTTCCTTCAGAACGGAGCGCGAGTGATGCGATGAGAAAATTGAGTCACTCACCGTGGAGCAAAAACGAAGGCCCAAATGAGGCTCGGCCCATGAAGGACGGTGTCAAGTCAACCAATCTACAAACCCAGCACAAGATACAAAAAAAAATGAAAGAAAAAATAAAATAAAAACATATATAGGGCTTAATCTCAGCTTGTTGCATTAGGCCCACTCGTTGGCCATCAAAAGTGACCCCACAAGCAGCTCGAAATCCTTATTAACTTAATTTTTTACTTAAATAACATACTCAATGGATTTTATAATATAAACATTTGTAATCATTGAAATAGATTTGGAATAATTCTCCATAGACTCACAACAGTTATGTGTTATGAATCATTTATAAAAAAAAATCAAATTAATGAGGATATTTGTAACATTATTACAAGACCACAATTTTTTTGGTAAAAAAATAAATAGATCTCATAATTTCAATAATTTTGTAAAAAATAATTGGAATATGATAGTGGGACTACGTATACGTCATTAATCTAATTTTTTTTTATATAAACGATATGTTCAACAAATCTTATAATATGAACAATTTAGACTATCAAAATGATTCTAGCTTATCTCTAGTTAGAGATCAAGACTCCGCTCCGTAGGCCTACTTTTTGGGCCAATTTCAATGATCGAAATCGTTCACATTTTAGTGTTTCATCGAGTACATTATCTCTGTAAAAAAGGTTAAGTTAATCGGATAATGAAAATTACATGCTCAAATCAATTTTGTATAAAAAAAAAATAGATGATAAAAAAATAAATAATTCATATAAAACTAATTTAAACACGTAACTGACATTATCCGATCAATTTATTTTTTATAAAAATAATATACTCAACAAATAAATTCTCAAAACAGACGGAATGGTTTAATTTTAATCTCCAACTTCACCCATCAAAACAAACTCAAAAACAATTCCTCACGAATCTCACAATAGTTGCTGGTGTGACCCAGATCCAACAGCATGGTCCAATATGAGTTGTGGGCTAGTATAGAGTAAAAATGAAGGAATTCAAGATGAGGTTGACCAGCAATCCCAAAGCTTGGCACATTCCGGAAGCGCTTGGCACAGATCCATTTTGGATAAGAGTGACACATACACTGTGGCGACCACAAAACCATTTGCTTTGCTGCTTCCTCCATGTCATATCATATCCGTTCCAAACACCCACGGACAGAGAGAGAGAGAGAGAGAGAGAGAGATACTATTATAAGTTGCTATGGCGGAACAACAGAGGTAGGTAGAGGATATAGAGAGAGAGACTATTATTTCTTTGTTCTCTTCCTCTCTTTTTCCTCCTCATATCCTCTCCCCCAATACCCCTAGTCTCTCAAAAACTCGAGACTATATCATCATATTCCTCTCTCTCTCTTAATCTCCGCTTAATTTTGCTGAGGTTTTTATTGCAGTTCTATCTTTGTTCCCTGCGTTGATTAGGGTTTTTTTTTTTTTTTTTTTGCTTGGATTTTTGGAAGCCATCACTATATTGGGGAAGTGTTTATAGAAAGAGATGTTGTTTCTAGTAGTTGCTGCGTGTATTGCGTTTCTTGCTGGGGTTTTGGTTGGATGGGTTTGGAAACCCACATGGTGGAACTTTAGGGTTCATGATATTAATGGCGAATTCAGTCGTTCGACACTGTCTTCTTCACCGTCTGTTGTAATTTCTTCCCCTGTAAGTAGTCTTGGTTCGACCCAGAGCTTGATTTCGAGGTTTGAATCTACTGCCATGAAAGATGGGTTGTATAAGGACCAAATTTCTTTGCCTTTCACCGAAGAAGACACCAATTGCAGGTAATTTTTTGTAGTTAAGAGTTCAAAACTATATATGATGTTAATTTGAATTTGTTCAGTTCATATAATGATTCAAACTAGTTAGATAGAACTCGCCCTTAAAAATCGGCTTGCAAGTAGATAGTGTTCAAGAGGTTTATGTTCACATGGCGGTACCCTCAATTTAGAGTCGATTTCAACAGTGACTTGATAGTAGTTCTTTCCCTTCTACAGGCTTCACTCACCTATCAGTATTCAACACTTGACTTGATTGTGATTCTTTCCCTTCTAGCGGCTTCACTTACATATTACTAGTATTTAACAATTTAGGAAGTATCTTAATCCAGACCATACTCAGCGTGGTATATAGGCCCCTTTGCTGCTCAAACCACACCTATCAAATATTCGACACTTTAGCAAATATCTTAATCCAGACCATACTCGGCGTGGTATATAGGCATCCCCTTTGCAGCCTGAATCACAAAATTGCACCCCATCTAATACCAAATGATGGAAACTGCTTAGGTACAACTCACCCTCGAAAACCGGTTTGCCAGATGGGAGTGCCCAAAAAGGCTTATATTCACATGGCCAAACTCTTGTTTTACTAATGTGAGACAAGTTAGAATCGTAACAATTTTCCTCAAAATGTCCTACTTTAGTGTCGGTTTCAATGACTGCAATTAGGAATTACTTGATTGATTGATGCCCAAATTTAGCTCCAAGATGACCTTATGGAACATCTATACATATGCCAAAACTTGTATGTTCATGATTTATTCATAACATAAGAGAAGAGATGAAAATTCAAAGAATTATGCAAAAAACTCATGACCGCGCATTGTTACTTGCCCAGTTCATTGCAGCTGAAAAAAGAACAGTCCGTTGTGGTGACAGAAGAGGATTTAGAACATTTATGCAATCTTGTTGAGAGGAAAGATGGAGGTCCCCCTTGGAAACATATGATGGACCATTGTACCCCCACTATGAGCTACCAAGCATGGCAAAGAGATCCAGAGGTGTGGCTTTCTCCATTTAAAGTTCTAGCTAATTATTATCACTTAACCAATCATTGGCATTTTAAAGTTATTTTGGATACATTTTTTTATATCACTAAGGTGTCTAATTTTGGATATACATTAGACCGGTCCTTCTCAATATTGCACAAGAACTGTCTACGAGGATGCGACCCCTGAACAATTAAGAGACTTCTTTTGGGATGATGAGTTCCGATTGAAATGGGACAACATGATTGTACATTGTGCTACTTTAGAAGAATGCAAAACCACAGGAACCATGGTAGTGCATTGGATCCGGAAGGTGAGACTCTTAAGATTACGTTTAGTTGTCATAATTCAATTGTTTTGACCACAAACACTTATCTTTCCTAACTGTTATTTGCCACAGTTTCCATTTTTTTGTAGTGACAGAGAGTATACAATAGGCCGTCGAATATGGGAATCAGGAAGATCGTATTACTGTGTGACAAAGGTATGTGAAGGAAAATATATACTTACATTGCACTTCTTGAGGAGTAATGATATCTTCTGTCAAGAGCTGCTCATCTCGAGTAAAACTTAAGGTCAAGCTAGGTGGTTTAGTTGACAGAAGTTTGAGCACATTTAAAGGAAAATGAACGATGAGTCAAGCTTGTACAAGTTGAAGACACTAAAATGGGAAGGAGGTAGCTCCAAATGGTCATCCTATGAACGGATTGTTTTTAATCCGAATCCATTAACAAATTTCCAACTCGTCAATCGTTAAAATCTGAATCTGTTTGATCTGATTATTGTTGGATTGGATTTAGATAAATCTTATCCGATTTGATTTTTCGTACTTTAATTTTTGTATGTATATACATAGAACTATATTTTTAGAATAATGGGCAACACCAATAACAACAACCAAAAAATAAGAAATTGAAATTCCAATTAAAAAAAATAAAGTTTTATAATAAATTAGGTCAAGTCGATTGTTTGGATCGGATACCTGGATAGCCCTGATTTAGATTTGAATTATCTGTTATTGGATTTATCATAATGGGTTCGGATTCGGATCAAACTTTTTTATAATCAGGTTATGCCAGATCCAATTCAAATCCGATTCGTTGACAGGCCTAGGTCATGCATGTCCTGAAAGATTCAACACATTTGAAGATTAACAAACAATCTTGGATGGAATAAGAGGAACCATTTTACTTTCAACACACAGTTGGAATAAATTTCTGTGAATGAATACACAAGACAATGATTTTGATGTCAAGTGGAAATTTTTGCTGTATACTCTTGGTTTTTCATTGTAGTTATCCAGCTTGATAATCTTTCAAAGTTCTAAGCTGGCTATCTATTTTTTCCTCTAGCAGGGAGTGCCCTGCGCTTCTGTTCCAAGGCGGGACAAACCAAGACGTGTCGACATTTACTATTCAAGTTGGTGCATTCAAGCAGGTACATTTAGCGTTTTATTTAAATTGCTAAGAGACTGCTAAATTGAGTATATGCCTCAGTATGCTGTGTAGTTTTATACTGTGTTAGGTTGAATTTTCAACAATTTGGGGTTTTTTTGGTGTAAATGAACCAGTGGCGTCAAAGAAAGGGAGTGAACTGCCAAGTGCTTGTGAGGTGATACTTTTCCATCATGAAGATGTGGGTGTCCCAAAGGAAATTGCAAAATTTGCAGTAAGGCAGGGGATGTTGGGAACTGTCAAGAACATCGAGCGTGGTTTACGTGCCTACCAGAAGGCCAGATCATCAGGGGCACCACTCTCTCAGTCTGCAATTTTGGCTGGGATCAACACAAAACTTAATCCAGCATACTTGAAATCCTTGGAAAGTGCTGAAGATTCATCGGAGATTGAAGTACCCGGTTCACCTGAGAACCCTGGGGGTCTGATAATACCAAAACTTGTGATTTTTGGAGGGGCTATTGTCCTTGCTTGTACTCTTAATAGGGGCCTACTGAGTAAGGCGATTGTTTTTGGTGTTGCCAAAAGGTTTGGAAACATAGGAAGGAGATTATAGGATGGAAATTGTATGTGACCACAAATTGCTGTAGTTTAGTGAAAGAGAACATAAATGTCCTTGTTGAAAACATAAATTTTTGTTTTAGGTGGCACACTGTTTTTTGCTCAATCACACTATGTTCGGTTTCTTGTCTGGTTTGGTTTTTACATTTCTATTGTTTGTCAGAACTCACCTATGATATTAGTAATCCATCTCCAAGTTCCTGAATATATATGAACAAAATTAAGATCCTCATAATTGTATAACAATTTAGACTAAGAAAACAAAAATCATTAATACGGGTTTAGCTAATAAATACTTTTTATTCGTTTCAAAATCATTTCGCCATTTCCAAGATTTGTTTTTGAGAATCAATATATCAAAATAAGACGATAGTTTCAAAAGAGTGAACGCTATCCAACTCCAATGCTAACCTCAGTCTCCTCTCAAGTGCCGGTTGTCCTGATGATGAATTTCCTTCCTTGCTTTTGCTCAGACTCTTATTAGTTATTGCCAGCGAAGTGTCCTTTCGGTGGTCCACCTTCCCATCATTCGCCGGAAGACGAGGAGGAGCCCAAGAAAGGCCAACCTTATTGCCGGGTAATGATTCGGCACAGAGGCCTTCGAATGAACTGAAAATTGACGTCAACATACTAGCCAGATGTGGTTGTGGAGGTGATTCTACTACTATGTTCCAATGGATTGCTCGAATACAAATTTTGAAATTTTTCTTATATGATCATATATAAATTTTATCGAGAGATCTTAACTAATAAAAATATATATATTAGACCTCCTTACTATCCAAAATTGGACATGTTCTACTAAATTTCCGAACTTTTTACATCTTTTAAGAGGTGTTTATGTGATGTAACTAAAAAATTTACTTTTTGACTGATAAGGTATTTAGGTTTATATTTTGACTTTTTAATTTATTTTTAAAAATTAAAGAAACTAATGTGCCTGAAAATTTTCTCTTTTTTAATTTTTATTATTAGTAATTTTTTTAAAAAAAAAACTTTTGTGATCAGCTAAAAAGTAATTCAAATTTTCCAGTCTCCAAAAAATATATATAGATATTAGATTTAATAAAGTCAAAAAAAATCACTTAAAAAAAAAAAAAAAAAAAAAAAAAAAAAAAAAAGGTAAATCTCAATTGAAGGTATTGACCAACCACTGCCAATTGAGCTCTGATTAACATTTTTCATGAGACTTCCATTCAATCCAACCTCAACAAAGTGAATTTTAACTGATTAATGTTATAAGTATTAATTGATATATCAATTAGTATATTAATCGATGATGTAACATAATTTTAGATGTTTTAGACATTTATAATTTGTATAATGGGTGTGTTAACTACATATTTTGTATAAGTCAATCGCAACTTAACATGTGGCTTGTAAAGGATAATCTGGAGAATCAATACAAGTCTCCAGTTAGCAATAGACACGTGACAGTTTATATTATTAACAATGAATCTGTGCAGCATTGGGGCAGTTAGAAGGCGCAAGGTGATGTGGCCCAACGGTTACTCACAATTCAAATTCAAATTTATGAGGGAAGTCTAACTGCAAGAATGGCGCAGTGGAAGCAAACTATTCAAGGCCATGACTAGTGATTGTGGAAGGGCATTTCGATGGTTAGAAGACCACTTCAACGGTTACCATTAGAGGGTATAAATAGAAGAGAAGGCTAATAGAAGATGGACCCCAGATTCAGATCCAAAAACCAATTATTTACTTTATATTTTTTTTTCCAGTTTTTACATTTTCAATTCCTGTACTGCACTTCAATTCTTAGGAATAGTTCCAAGTAGTCTATTGCTACAAAACCTTTTGAAACTGTGGAAGTGCAAAGGTATCATTGTAAGTTCTTATTATTTAATGAAATTTAGTTCATAAAACTGTTTTTATCTATTATTATTTTCAATATCTTTAATTTTCTCACCTGCGCAAAGCCACCAGTAAAAATCTCTTTATTGAGGCTGAAAGAACTTCAACACAATCATTTGATAACTAGTTGACAATTAAAATTTCTGTAAGGACTTATTGATCGTTAATGGCATGCTTAAAATTACATCATTAACTTTTGAAAGTCAAAAAAGCCAACATATATTTTTTGGCACGCCCAGTAGAACCTGAAAAATGGCTAGACGTCGAGTAAGATGAGAAAATGACCACCTCGAAGAAGTTGTAGAAGGAGCTAACATTGAGTGAATGTTGAGCCACATCCTGAAAATGTGCCTGCTTCAAACAATCCTCCTTAGTTGGTTGAAGAAACCATTACTTTAGGGTATACAACCCAAGTATAAAATATTAGGCGAGGCCAAGAAGATGACCCTTCGACTATCTCATCCACACAACCAGTTAATGGGGAGGTTTAGTGGATATTATGGGACAACAGTTAATGTATACAATGGAAAGGTGGACAGTAACCTTTTTGGATCGAATGCATACATATCAACCAACCATCATTAGACAAGTGGGAGAAAACATAAATTTGCTTCAGCAGCAATTGGCTCGCAATAGACAGCCTATATAAAATAATGGGCAAAACAATGGTCAAACCAGTAATCAAACACCTGAAAGACTAGTACCAGTGCCTTAGTCATGGTATGAACCCCTTCCTAGAATGCCAACAGGCCAAAACATGTTTATATTTATACCTACTAGCGAATCCATAAATATTGGTGGAGTAGGATCAACACATGGGAATGGCAGAACGTATACTAATCCCATGTTCGAAGCTACACCTGGGGGGTTGGATGGGATTCTTGCAATTGGAAGAAAAACAATGCATGTTCCCCCTCCAGCTGTTCCTTTTGCAGTACTTTTTGTAGGCCAGGCACCTGCCCAAAGGAGTCAGTCATATCCTTAGGCAATTGGAAGAGAAACAATGCATGTTCCCTCTCTAGTGGTTTTTTTTGCAGTACCTTTGTAGGCTAGGCACCTGACCAAAGGAGGCAGCCATATCCTCAGGCTTATCAGGCACAATAGGGACAACTAATCCCAAATATGCCTTTGCCTGGACCAATGGGACTCCAAGCACAAGTGGTTCCTCTAAACCCAGTGTTTGCTCCCCAAATAGTGGCTCAATTAGCACCAAACATAGCGCCTAGAGACCACATTGCTGATATAGCAAGAGAAATTTGTCGACCCGTGGCTTGAGGGGTCGAGACTAGAGATAGCAATTTAAACCTGGCTCGACGGGGACCCGACCCCTCGACCCCGATTAGAACAGGTTCTTTTTTGAAAATTAGCCCCCATAGGGCCGAGGATGGTATTGAAAATTGAATCCCTGACGATTTTCGGGCCGAGGACGGGGATAGGTTCCCCCAGCCTCGGCCTCGCCCCGTCTCTGCCCTGAATAATCCCCTAGTAATTCCCCCAATATTCCCCATATATATATATATATATATATATATGTTTAGGGTTATTTGAGTCAGCCTCTCTCCCACTCACACTCATACTCACTTCTCTTTTCTCCTCTCTCCCTCTCTCTCTCTGCTGTAGGTGCTCTTCACGGCGTCGGCAGCGGCAGCGGCAATGGCTCCTCCGCTGTCCTCCTCTCCCTCCTCTCATCACCACCAATCTCCCTCTTCCCCCGTTGTCTTCAGCAAGAGAAAGCTGTTAGGGTTTCCGATCTCACCGATCTCCCTCCTCAAGAACATCACGACGACTTCGACGCCTTTCTCTTTACTACTATCAACGTCGCTGTCTCCGATCATCAAGCTAGCTGCCTCACCGCCAACATCATCTCTCTGATTTGTCTTTTTGAGTTGTACTTCTCAGATCTTACCATCTCTATTTTTTTGATCTGTTGTGTATGATGTTGTTGATGATTTTGTTGATCTATTGTGTAAGTTATTGATGATCTTTTGTTGATGTATGATTTATTTAGATAATTACAATAGATTTGTTTTGTATTGTATTGTAATTGGTACTGAATCTGATTCATATGTTGCAATTTTGTGGATTCCAGGCTGGTTATTGGTTATGACTATCTTTAATTTTACAGAAAATAAGTCTGAGAAATGTCACACTCCATTGAAGAATTATAAGAAAAATAATGTATATAAGAATTTCAATGAAGTAACCTTTGTGGGAATTTGATTACAATGGATTACTTTTAAAATAGCATCTCATTAGCATCAAAATGATGGCATCTCATCCAATAATGCTTATCTGATTATGTATTCTACTGCTAAAAAAATGAGTTCTTTTTCTTAAAAATCTTTTTCTTTTTGTATATAGGAAGTATCAAGGCCTGTAAAAATGCAACTTTGAAATGTGACGAATTGAAATTTGAACAGTACAAGCTTGTGGCAGGAGCAAGTCTCACAGCTGAAGTAAACCAGCATATGCAGAATTGTCTTGAGAAGATTAGAACTTTGGATACTATTTTTTTTTTCTTTTTGTTGGGATCGAGGAATTTTTAGGGTTGGGAAAACCCGATCCCCGTTAGGAGGCAAGAGCGGGGATGGTGATAGGTTCCTCCTCGGGGATTGGGGCCGAGGACGGGGGAATTTTCACTAGCGGGGATTGGGGACAGGGAGTGTGATCCCTGGCCCCGCCTCAGCCCATTGTCATTCCTAGTCTAGACTCCTATCTACAGAAAACCTTACCTAGAATGGGTAGATAGGCTACATGAGTACCCGCGGGGATAAAAAATTCCAGATTTTGTCCCTTTTTTATGGGAATGGAAACCAGTCAACCATTGAACGCATTACCAGATTTACAGGTCAATGTGGTGAGTTTACCAATAATGATTATATGAAACTACGACTTTTTCCAAATTCTCTAACTGGGGCAACTGTTGTCTGGTACACGAACCTTACACCTGGTTCTATTCAAACTTGGTAACAAATGGAAGAAGTGTTTTATGCCCGGTTTTTCTATATAGAACATGAGGTTTCTATAGCAGGCTTGGCAAGATTGAGCCAAAGGCCTGATGAAAATGCTGCTCAATTCATTGTCAGATTCAAAAGAGCACGTAACAAATGTAAGGTCATTTTACTCGACCCTGAATTTGTTAGATTGGCCCAAAATGGGCTAGAATTCAAGCTTCAAAAGAAGTTTGATTCAATAGAGTTTTAAGATCTAGTGGAACTTACTTATAAAGTTTCTAGATATGAAACTTTACTTGAAAAGGAATGAGACCGAAGCAGTGCATCTTATAGGACATATTACAGGGACCCTAACTTTGAAATTGATGCAGCAAAGATCATAGGAAAAGAACCTATGACCTATGAGGCATTGATTCTGAAAGATATTATAATTGGCCAATAATTTACAAAAAAAAAGACCTTCATAGGAAATATTCTATTGACATAATAAAAGCAGATGACATATTTAATCATTTGCTAACAGCACATTTCTTAAAGTTGCCTAAGGGAGTTAAGATCCCAACTTCTAAAGAACTTAAAGGAAAATTGTACTACAAATGACATAATTCTTGGTCCCACTCAACTAAAAACTGCATGTTTTTTTAGACAGGATCCAAGAACAAATTTGGAAATAGAGGCTCAAATTTCTAACCAAGACTGAAAAGGCCATAGGAATTTATACCAACCCATTTTCCAGAAATTGAAGAGGCAGCAGCTAATGTTGGCATATCGGATTTCCAGAATCTCTTTTTGAAATAATTGAAAGAAGTTAATGTGCAAATGTATGTTGCTAGCCAAGCTACTTTCAAGAAGAACACAAAAGATTCACCAGCCAGTGGACAAAGCTTTGTAGGTCAAAGGGATGACTCCAGTGAAGAAGCATTGGATGACAACTCTTTTGAAGCAGCTGTAATGCAGAGAATGTGTCCCAGATGCAGGTTGAGTTATAAATGGCTGATGGGGCTCCCAACTAATGGGAAGTAGTACTACAAAGATGTGCAGAGAGACCATAGGCCAGCCAACAATTATGGTAGGAGGTCATTTCCAATTGGTTCTAAGCAGCAGCTACCCTTGGTTGGGCCTCTAAACACCAGGAATCTGTCAAGGGGTAAGAGACCTCTACATGAGATCAGGCCACATGACTACTACAAGACAATTATCCAACCTGAAAGAAAGCCTAAATTTGGCTCAAGACAAGGCATCAGAGCCAATGATTGGCCCTCAAAGACAGCTTCAAAGACAGTTTCAAAGACAAGAGTAGCAAGCCCAATAACCAGAGCAGTAGGGGTGATGTCTACAAGACAAGAGTAGCAAGCCCAATAGACAAGAGTACCTGATTGGTTTGTCATGCAAAACAAACCTAAAGTGATGTCTACCCAGGAAAGGGTTTTTAGAGGAAAGAAAGAATGATCAAACCCCCTTTAGTAGCCCCAAATAACTGGGTACTACTGAAAAACCCAAAGATAAGGGAACCAGGTATGGTTCCTGTAATCTTTAGGTCTCAGAAAAGGAAGATCTAGCGAAGGTACACCCAGTACCAAAGAAATTTGAAGGAGAATGGAAAAGAACTTCCTTGGCGCGGTCAAAAGGCCAGACAGGAGAATGAAAAGATTCAAAACTTGGTTCTAAGATCAAAAGGAGTGCTAGCAGAGAACAAGTGGCCAAAATTCATGCTGAACTAAGAGCTAGAGAGAAATCCAGTCTAGCAGGCCTCAAAAAGGCCTTGATGGAGAGTGATGACGAGACAGATGAAGGAATTGAACCAGGCCAACAAAAGGTATTGGCTGAAGAGGAAATGTTCAAAACTTTTATGGCTAAACAGACCTTCATGGTTGAAAAGCCAACGGACGTAGACTACCAACAAATTACTTCGAAAGAACCTACTAGTACTGAGGTACCAGAATGTAGTATGGAGAATGCTTCCCAAGTATCAAAGCAAACCAATATGAAATGAGAGCAAACACAACCAGTAGTACAATTTGGTTCATTCCCTCCAATGCCAGTTAATATGGTTTATGTGTTGCCTCAAAAGTTTCAAGCTGAGGAGGAGAACGAAAAAGGCCAAAAGTGGTTTAAAATGTAAAAGATGAGATTTTTAGACTCTTAAAGCAGGCTTCATCAGAACAGCCAAGCATGTTGAATTGTTGTCCAATATTGTGCATGTGGTCAAAAAGAATGGCAAGTTGAGGGTATGCATTGATTTCAAAAACCTGAGTTTGGTTTTCAAGATCTTTATATATTTTCCATTCAAATATTTGATTGACCCTTCATTTAACTCTCTTTATCTCCATAATTCTGACGCCTTCTCTCTGATCCCAAACATCTCATTTCATCTCCTTTCTTTCTCTCTCCTAAATTCTGACACCTTTTCCACACTCTCTCTCTCTCTATATATATATATATATATATATGTCAAACCACTATCTCTTTTACTTTTTTACCCACCATCTATGACTCTGTCTCATCTTTCTTACCTTATCTCTCTCTCTGTTTCTCTCAAACTTCTCCATTAGTTCATTTCTCTCTCAAAACAAATCCATCCATCTCTTACCCTTCCTCATCTCGACTTCCTCTTTTTTTTTCTTTTTTTTTTCTTTTTTTTCCTTCAGAAACAGATCCATCCATCTTACTCTCTCTCATCTCTACTTCTCTTTCCTCCCTACCCTCTTTCTATTGGTGTGGTGGCAGTGGTGGTGGATGAGCACAAAAATAACGATGGTGGCAATAATGAGCGTTGAACGTGGTGGTGGCTGCGGCTGCAGCTGAGATAAGCAATGGCAGTGACAATGATAAACAATGGCAATCCCTCGCTTTTTTTATTTTATTTTCTCTCCATAAGTCTCATTCTAATTGTAAAAAATATATGTATATGTTTATATAAGTGTTTTGTTTTGTTTTAGATTGGATGCTTTTGTGGGTTTAAGTTTGTTATTTTCAAATTTTAATTCCATTTTTCATAATATTTTTTCTACTCTTCTCGGATCTACGAAATCGACCGAACCGATTGTCAAACCGATTTGTTTGGTTTGGTCGATTTCAAACCCTAGTTTGGTCAATGATAGGTGACTAATTCTTTAACTCGAAGGTGTCGGTTCGGCTGCCGAACCAAGAGCAAGCCCGAGCCGAACCGACCTGTGAACACCCCTACCTTTCGGCAACTCCGTCCACATGAAAAAAACTATTCAACTCATGATCTGAAACTTGCAGTTGTGGTTTTTGCACTAAAGATATGGCGCCATTATCTATATTGCATGACTTGTGAAGTGTATACTGGCCATAAAAGCCTGAAACATTTCTTCACCCCAAAGAAACTGAACATGAGATAGAGAAGATGGTCAGAGTTGATTAAAAACTATGATTTGTTGATTTTGTATTATCTAGGGAAAGCTAATATAGTGGCAGATGCTTTGAGCCAAAAGTCAATGAGAAATTTGTTATGTTTGCTCATCGGTCAGAAAAAATTGTTATGCGACTTGAAAAAGAATGAGATTGAAGTTGTATTGCATAAACATGGTGGGATTTTGGCCGCCATTTCTGCCCAGCCTGCAATCATTGAAGAGATTAGAGAGAAACAACTTAAAGATGAGTTTTTGAAAAAAATTATTAACGAGTTTGACTCAAAACCAAGGCCAGGATTTGTGTTGAAGAACAATGTATTGACATTTCAAGGTAGACTTTGTGTACTGGACCATTCTGAATTAAGGAAACGTGTTATGACTGAAGCCCACAACTCCAAATTTGCTATGCATCTAGGGAATACAAAGATGTATCATGACCTGAAATAGAATTTTTTGTGGCCTGGAATGAATAAATGTATTGCAAATTTTGTGGCAAGATGTCTATATTGCCAACAAGTTAAAGCCGAGTATCAAGGACCCGCTGGCTTATTACAGCCGCTTCCAATATCGAAATGAAAGTGGGAACATATTACCATGGACTTCATAGTGGGATTGCCTCGCTCCTCCCGAGGTTTGGATTCTATTTGGGTAATCGTTGATCATTTGACTAAATCCGCAAAATTTCTTACCTATTAAAACTATTTATAATGCAGACAAGCTAGTTAACAATTATATGAATGAAATTGTGAGATTGCATAGGGTGCCAGCATCCATTATATCTGACAGGGATTCAAAGTTCACACCAAGGTTTTGGCAAAGTTTGCAACAGGCTTTGGGGACTGAACTGAAGCTAAGTAGTGCTTATCACTCACAGACAAACGGCCAAACTGAACGAACCAATCAAAACTTGGAAGATATGCTCAGAATATGTGTCCTAGATTTCCAAGGCAATTAAGAGACTTATCTACCTTTGGCTGAGTTTGTGTATAACAACAGCTACCATTCGAGTATCGGTATGGCTCCTTATGAAGCTTTGTATGGTAAAAAATGCCATTCTCCGATATGTTAGGTCGAGGTATGTGACAGACCTTTGTTGGGACTGAAACTTGTGCAAGAAACGACAGAAAATGTGAAATTGATTCAACAAAGATTGAAAACTACACAAAGCCTCCAAAAAAGTTATGCAGATGTCCGAAAACGTGATAGAGAATACGAAGTTGGGGATCACATGTTTATCAAAGTGACTCCAATGAAAGGGCAAACTCAGTTTGGTGCGAAAAGGAAGCTGGCACCGAGATATGTTGGGCCGTATGAGATCCTTGAAAAGATTAACTCAGTAACGTATTGGGTAGCCTTGTCACCGGTCGTGGAACACATGCATAATGTTTTTCATGTTTCAATGCTTCAGGAATACTTACAAGATCCATTCCATGCGATTGAACCGACTCATATGCTACTAAAGGATGACTCTACATATGAAGAAAGACCAATTCAAATTGTTAACTGCCGAATCAAAAGATTAAGAAATAAAGAAATCCCATTGGTGAAGGTTGATTGGAAAAATAATGGAGAGACTTATGCGACTTGGGAAACCGAGGAAGATATGATGAAAAGGTATCTAGATTTGTTCCCTCTAGACCCAACATTCTTCCGGAACGAAGGTAATTCAAGTTTGGAGGACCAAACTCCTTTAAGGGGGGAAGACTGTAACAACCCCGACCCATGATTCACCGTTAACCCATGATTAAGGATGCTTAATGAGTAATCAAGATGAAATTCTGACTTAATTGCATGAAAGCTCTTTCGTGATCGGTCATCATTGTCGAAAACTTCCTCGTATGCTTGATCAATACAGGAGAGAGCTTGATTAGCCATTGAAGATGTATCAGTCCTTTCGTATACACAGGTAGTGGAGGTAATGTTCAACCGCCAGGGAGAATTTAATGAAGTTCAGTGTTTCATTGCTTAGAGACGATTACACTTCCAAGGTAAATAGAAAGTCCATACACGTCCTAGGACGTAAGCGAAGCACACTGATCCACTAATATTACCAAGTATTGGCTATATTAGTCCGAGGGGTATTGTCGGCTACATATTTTGTATAAGCCAATCGCAGCTTAACACATGGCTCGTAAAGGGTAATTTGGGGAATCAATGCAAGTCTCCAGTTAACGACAGACACGTGGCAATTTATATTGTTAACAATGGATCTGCGTAACATTGGAGCAGTTAGAAAACACAAGGTGAGGTGGCCCAACGGTTACTCATAATTCAAATTTAAATTCAAGAGGAAAGTCCAACTACAAGAATGGCGTAGTGGAAGCAAACTGTTCAAGGCCATGGCCAGTGATCGTGGAAGGGTATTTCGACAGTTAGAAGACCACTTCGACGGTTACCATTAAAGGGCACAAATAGAAGAGAAGGCTAATAAAAGATCGACCCCAGACTCAGATCCAGAAACCAGTTATTTACTGTATATTTTTCTTTCCAATTTTTACATTTCCTGTTCTTCAATTCCTGTACTGCACTTCAATTCTTAGAAGTAGTTCCAAGTAGTCTATTGCTATAAAACCCTTCGAGACTATGGAAGTGCGAAAGTATCATTGTAAGTTCTTATTATTTAATGAAATTCAGCTCATAAAACTGTTTTTATCTGTTGTTATTTTCAATATCTTTAATTTTTTCCCCAAAGCAAAGCCGTCAATAAAATTCCTCTTCATTAAGGCTAAAAGAACTTCAACAGAATCATCTGATAATTGGTTGGCATTTAAAATTTCTGTAAGGATTTGTTGATCCTTACTGGCACGCTTAAAATTACATTATTAACCTTTGAAAGCCAAAAAAGCCAACAGGGTGGTGTCATAATTTTGAAATAATAATGTCATAACATATGTTGATATACTAATTGATATACCAATTGGTACATGTAGCACTATCAATTTTAACTATATCAAAAGACTCAATTTAAAAATTAAAATAAATAAATAAATAGAACACGTATAACATAAACCAATTTTGATTAAGAAGCGGGGAATAAACTTTGAACCCTTGATTAAAGAA
This sequence comes from Camellia sinensis, assembly GCF_055761805.1. NCBI lineage: Eukaryota > Viridiplantae > Streptophyta > Magnoliopsida > Ericales > Theaceae > Camellia > Camellia sinensis. The sequence continues at coordinate 9,941,191 of NC_138968.1, forward strand.
TAAGAATATTACATTGATTGATCTTAATCAAATGACAAATTTAAACTAAGAAAATTCTCAAATCCATCTCGGCAAGAACAAAACAATATCTCAATATCATTAATAAAGATAGTTTCGAAATAGTTCACGCCATCTAACAGCCACTAAGCTCAATAAAAAATGAATAATCCTTGGTGGCTCGAAATTCGGTGGCTCGAATTGGCTCGAAACCCAAAACGACGTCGTTTTAGGTTTCGATTTTTTCTTTTCTTTTCTTTTCTTGTTTTTCGAATAGAGAGACAGAAAAGAGAAAGAGAATGAGAAAAGAGGAAGAGAGGAGGAGAAGAAAAGAAGAGGAAAAGAGGAGGTGAGAAAGAGAGGAGAGAAGAGGAAGAGAGAAGGGGGAAAAATGGAGACGGTGATGGCGGAGGAGGAAGATCGGCGGTGATCGCCAGTCGCCGATCAAAACTATACTTTTTTGCTTTTTCTTTTTCTTTTTTCCTAGTGAATGTGGATTTGAAAAATGAATCTGGATCTGAAAATGATGTTGATGTTGATGTTGATGAAGATGTTGTTGTTGATTATTATAATGATGTGTTGATGGAGATGTTGATTTTTTTTTTTTTTTTCTGGTGGATCTAGTTCTAAAGATGAATGGAGGGGGGGAAATTGTAGAAAGAGCATGTGTTTGATGAAAATGGTGTTAGCAACAGATCAATTGGGTCTGGATGTGCGTGATAAATGTGTTGTTGATGGGTGATAAATGGGTGATAAAAAATTTGTTGTTGATGAAGATGATGTTGCTGTACTGACGAAGATGATGATGATGTTCTGTTCTATTTGTTCTCTCCCTCTCTCAGCTCCTCTTCTCTCCTCTTTCTCCTTCTTCCTCTTGTTCTTCTGCTTCTTCCTTTTTCTCTTCCTCCTCTTCATCTGCAGAGAGTAAAAAAAAAAACTGTCCAAAACGACATCGTTTTGGGCAGTCGGGCTACTTGAGCCAAATAAAATTTGAGCTACAAAACGGGATTGGTAAAAAATAATTCAAACTTGAAAATAAATAAACGATAACATAGTGTTAGCCTCAGTTTGGGTCAATATCCTACTGTGACAAAGGTTTAGGTTGAGGCTGAGTCAAAGTAGATTTGTGGCGCTTGACGCTATATACTTTAACAAAATAAAGTTACAACTTTACACTATCTTTGAATTTTAATGAAATGGTAAATACTTAATCTTGTAATTAGTATCAGAATAAAATCTTAAGTTCGATTCTCATAAATGACATGTTACTTGTGGACAGGTGCTGAGAGAATTATTAACCAACATCCACAAAAATTTAAGTTGAGATTATTATTAACCAACATCCACAGAGATTTAAGTTGAGATCGAGTCACAATCAACTTCTGATGCTCCACTGTACCCTTTAAGGACTTCCCGTCACGTGCACTAATTCTTGTTTTATGTTCATTTTTGTTTAATTATTGTGGACTTCTGATTTCATTTGTATTTTTTTTTATTGTTGTTTTATTAATTTAGTACATTTTAGTTAGGCAGCCAATTAGTCATTATGGTCACAATTTTATTGGAGAAAATAAATATTTTGCATAAAAATTATACTAAAATAATAAATATATTTTTTTTAAAAAATCTCTTACATAAATTTTGCCTTATGCGTTGTTAGGTTAACCATCATTAACGCTATGTTTGGATTGAGTGATTTGGAGAGAAAAGAAAAGAAATGGAGTGATATGTATTTCTCTTATTTGTTTAGATAACCTAAGTAGAGAGAAATGGGAAGAAATTGAGAGAAACTCATTTCTTTTATAAGTCTCATTTTCAATCTTCCCAAAAGTGGAGAGATTGGGAGAGAAAAGAAACCACTATTTTTATAATACCAATTTTGTCCCTATAAAAATAAAAAAAAATAAAATGATTGAAAATATAAAAAGGTTATTTTGGTAATATAATATAAAATAATTTCTTTTATTTTCTCTTAATGATATCTAACCAAACAAGAATGAGAGAAATCACAATCATTTCTTTTTTTTATTTCTTCCATACCCAAACAAAAAGGAGAGAAATCACAATCATTTCTTTTCTTTTCTTTTCTCTTATTACTTAAGTAATCATTTCTTTTCTTTTCTCTTCTAGGCTCCAAACATAGTGTAAATTATTCAATTATTAACCTGGCATGTGAAACCTTAAACATATAAATTTCTTCAAATGAAAATGAATAAAAATTCAGTGAGTGCAGTTCAAGATTTAGAAATATACTCCTTTTAAATCTCAAGTTCAACACTATATTGTAACATGTTTATGTGATACTCCCGACGAATAAAATTGCACAAAAGAAACCTCATCTTTCATCACAAAAGTTTTTTAAAAAAAAAATTATGATGACCGTATACAGCATTCTCATATATTTTGTAAACTTTTTACATCTTTCAGAAGGTGTTATACGATTTAACTAAAAAATTTACTTTTTGACTAATAAGGTATTTATTTTTAAATTATTTTTAAAAATTAAAGAAACTAATGTGCCTGAAAATTTTCTCTCTTTTTTTATTATTATTATTAGTGAAAAATTTTTTTTTTTTAAAAAAAACAAACAACTTTTGTGATCAGCTAAAAAGTAATTCAATTTTTCCACTAACCAAAAAATAGTTAAAAAAATCACATTAAAAAAAAGTAAATTGAGGTTTTTAAGCAAGTACTGCCGATTGAGCTGTGATTAACATTTTTCATGAAAGACTCCAATTCAATCCAACCTCAACAAAGTGAATTTGAACTAGATCAAAATACTCAATTTAAAAATAAATAAATAAATAAATAAAAACAATTACAACATAAATAAAGGCAATTAAAGAATAATTAAGAATATTGTATTGATTGATCCTAATGGTATAACAAATTTAGAGTAAGAAAATTCTCAAATCCATCTCCGCAAGAACAAATCAATATCTCAATAAAGAACGATAGTTTCGAAACAGTTGACGCCATCCAACTCCGGTGCGAACCTGGGTCTTCTCTGCTGCTTTCCTTCTTCTTTGCTTTTGTTCGAACTCTCTTTCACAATCATCGGCGAAGAAGTTTTCTTGCGATGATCCACCGCCGACGAATCTAAATCTACCTTCCTTGCTTTCGCCCACGAAAATCCGACTTTCTGGCCCAAGTATTCGGCGCACAAGGCATCGAATGAACTGAAAAGCGACATCGACATAGCTAATTCAAAGGATTGATTGATTGATTGATTGATCGATCGATCAACAGATACAAAAGTTGAAGAAGATTCAGATTGTTGTTGTTTGAAGCTCTGATGAGAAAGGGGGTATATATAAGGAGGATTGGGGGGTGAATTGGAGAAGTGGGTGGAAGTTTCTGGAGAGAGAGAGTTGGCGACCTAGTCCGAACAAAGAGTGGATTTATTCTGCTATCTGACGCGTAATACCACGAAGCTTCTTTTTCTTCTTCTTCTTCTTCTTACGCTATTTGACAGTTTTGACTTCGCTTCTGGAGGCATAGACCTGGAACCTAACCTATCAAAATAAACTATTATGCTCCGTTTGAAAACGTCAATTCTAGGATAAATTATAATTCAACAATAATTCATCCCACTAAAAACATCACCACTAATAGCACTAATGTATTAAAAAAATATCACCACTAATAGCACTAATGTATTAAAAAAGTAAAAAAAAAAAAATTACAACTCCAAGACCAAAACATCACATCATTAATGGCGGGACCCACTGTCACCTAATTAGTGGGAGCACTAATTAGTGCTCCCAAGTATTTTTCATTATAATTATAATTACCTCCCCTAATATTTAGGAAAATGTCTCGTAGCTCAAATTTTATGGCTCAAAAGTGGCTCAAATGGCCAAAACGACATCGTTTTGGCCATTTTTATGTTGTTTTGTACTCAAAACGACGTCGTTTTGGCCATTTGAGTCACTTTTGAGCCACAAAATTTGAACTACGTAGCATTGTCGTAATATTTATTAAAATTCTAACATTTTTATGAGGCAACTTTTTTGATAAGTCCTCTGTATAAGGGTTTTATTTCATCTAACTCATATTCTTTTTAACTATTTTATTATACAATAAAGCTTGAGACCCTCAACCCGAGTGTCACGTGGCACCGCGTGATTGGAAGGAAAGAAAAAATATATATATATAATTTTTTTTTGGCCTGCTGGGGGTGCCCCCACTGGGGTCCCTACCACCACTGTTCATTATATCATATTTAGATGAAAGAGAATGTTCACATTATTTTTAATGGATTGTCAATTAAAAATATATTCATATCGGATGAGAAAAAATATTCACATTATTTTTAATTTGTTGTCAATTAAAAATATATTCACATTATATAATAATATAAAATAATAACATTAATTTTATTTAATTTGTGTATGAAATTTCCTATCCCTTTGTCATTTTTCTTCTCTCTCCTCCCCCAACATTAAATATCAATATTTAATATAAGGGCATAAGAGATTGAGAAAAGGCGTTTTTTTTTTTAAGGTCCCTGGTATTATGATTTTATAATATAAAAGACACTCAATATTTTTATAATGTCTAAGATCCCTCAACATCAATCCAGAGAAAATTCAACCAGAGAAAATTCAATCCAGTGAAATTCTTTGGTCCAAACCCAGAGAAAATTCAATTTAATCCAGAGAAATTCTCTGGTCCAAACCAGAGAAAATTCAATTCAGAGAAATTCACTATGGTCGAATTTTCTCTGAACTTCATAGAGAATTTCTCTAGTGACTTCACAGAGAAATTCTCAAATTTCTCTGACCAAATCACATACTCACTCCTGTGATTTTCTCTAGCCATCATCAGAGAAATTTCCCCCTCCAGAGAAAATATATCTGGCCTTCCTAGCCTTTCCTTCTCTCCAAAGAAATTTCCCTTCTCCAAACCCAAAGAAATTCACTCAAACCAGATAAATTCCCCAAACAAAGAGAAATTCGCAAAGAGATAGAAAGGTCAGTGTATACACAAAGTGCTTCCAAAAGGGATGTCAAAAAAATTGACTAATGTGAGTGAGCTCGGAGGAAGTGCCCATCAACAGTTCCATGATCCCTAATTCATGTGCCTCCAGGACCATCTATAACTGGCTTATGATTCAGATAATGAATAACAACATCTTCAACTATGTTTAATCCACACAAAATAAATAAATAAATAATCATGACTCCTATATAAGAAAGTACCAATCACAAACTTAATCAGCAGGAAGTAGCAGATGAGCTTACCATGGTTGATTGAAGAAATCTGAACTTTTTTCGGCACTACGACTTGCTTCCCCTACTACAAGCTTCAGATCCCTACTTTGAGATTCAACCAAAACATTTATGAATTCCACTGGCGATTGGCTGAACCCAAGAAAGAAGGATCGTCTCCTACAGTGCCATCAACCAGCTAGCATGTGCAGGAATAAACCCACGCATCACCTCGCGCTGGAACGGAAATCAACAGCACCGCTGGACCACTACCATGCATGGCGGAACCACTGACCTAGAACAATGGAACCTGAATCCCCATATTTACCAGTTTGGACACCCAGACCAAACGAACCAGGATACACCGACCTCACCCGAGGTGTCATAGACACACTGCCGGAGCCATGGCTTCCCTTGTTGCTGCCGATGGTGGAATCCCAACTCTGCCCAGCTTTTTAGCCAGTAGTTCATCGAACGAAGTGGCTTAAGAAGAGAAACAACAATCAACGGGGCTGAATTTCTCTGTGATAGATGGGAGGGATCTTAGACATCAAAAAATAATATTGTGGATGTCTTCCATTACTAAAAATGAGAGATGGACTGTAGACTAATTTTCCCTTAAGAAAATAGTGTAAATAAAAAAATGATTTTATGGAATAAAAGTATAAATATATGGGACTAAGTGGGTTAAAAAATTCATTCATGAACTTCTTAGGTTAGAACACTTCTAAATAGAATTTATTAATAAAAATCCTTTTTTAAAAAAGATAAATTACACGTTGCCTTTTTTATGTTTGGACACTTTCTCACTTTGACTTTTAAAATTTATTTTTTCTCACTTTGATCATTTTTATTTTAAGTTTTTTCAAATTTATTTCTAAGTTAACTTCTATTTAAAATCAAACAGAAAATAACACATTAACAGTCATATCACATAAAAATATTTTATTATATATAACTCACACCTCTGACATAAACTCAATTTCTAATATAATAATATATTTTTTATATTATATGGCAATTATCGTGATGTTTATTAAAATTATATTTAAAAAAATCTAACATTTTTAAAATGATAGAAACTTTCTTATTTTACTTGATTATAAAAAAAATAACAAAAATTATTGATGTTATCAAACAATTTAATTATTCTATCTAAAAAAATAATTTAATTACATTTTTAATTTTATTCTTTAAAATTGTATCTAATTATAAAGAAACAATAAAAAAAAATACAATTTATATTCTCTCTCTTTGTTGGTGATTGCGTGTCTCGTGTGTCTAAAAATATGTTTTAAATTGATTTTTTAACATGCTGCACATTCCACTTCTTCAAACTCTATTTTATTTTATTATCCTTCTTTACCACAAAACTCTACGGCAACAATTAGGAAAGACAATTTAAAACCGGTCTGGCGGGACCTGATTTCTCGTTTTTTATAAGAGTGATTTTTTTTTTGAAAAATACTCTCAACGGGTCGAAGATGGTATTTAAAATTGAATCCCCAATCAAATTCGGGCCGGAGACGGAGATCACTTTCACAATTCCGGACCTGGCCTGTCCCCAGCCCCGTTCCCCGCCCAGTTTCTCCCCGAAATAAAACCCCCTTCCCTCTAATCTATTATTTATCTCTTATCTATATTATCTCTGATCTTTCTCTCTTCTCTCACTCTCTCTCTTCTCTCCACAGACGCTACACAGTTGGCTCCTCCTCTCGTCGCCTCCTCCTTCTCCAGGCCACTGCCGCCTCTCCGTCGCTGCTTCCTCCTCTTCCTTCTCCTCCTCTGTCGCCTCTCGTGGCCTCCTCCCGTCACCTCTCGCGGCCGTCTTTCTCTGCCAGGCCACCTTTAGATCTGAGAAGATCCGTCGGCTCCTCCCTCCCGTCAGATCTGTCTATTTTTTTTTTTTTTTTTTGATAATGTTACCGTTGATGATGTTTTTGTTGATGAAAATGATGTTGTTGATGATCGATGATATTGGTGTTGATGATCGATGATGTTGTTGATGATGATAAGCTAAACAGAGAGAGAAAGTTACGGGAATTTTCCGGGGTCGGGGAAACCCGATCCCCATTGGGGGGGTGGGGCCGAGGGGTGAGGGGTTCCCCGCCAGAAATTGGGGCCGGGAACAAGAAATTTTGTAGTTTCGGAAATCAGGGACAGGGAGGGTGATCCCCAGCCCCGCCCCACCATGTTGCCATTCCTAGCAACAATTCATACCCATGTTGACTCTCCATTGTACCCTTTCTTCTGGCTAATCAAAGCCAGCCACCACCACCTAATTATAATTCCCATTCACAATCAATCCTCCACCCAGTCACCACGCAACCATAATCTAGTCACCCAATTATTCAAGGAGAGGGTTCAAGAAAGTAGTTAGAAAATTCGAAGATCTTCGAAGATCCTTGAAGAACAACTTCGAATTCTCTAGAACATGATGAGAGGCTTAGATTCTTCAATAATCTCAACTTAGGAACACAACAACAAAGGAGATGATGGAGATAAGAGATTGGGTGAAGAAGAGGGCAAAATGGCTAGAGAATAGAATAATGGCAAGGCTCTCCTATGGATCTCCCACTTTCACTCTCAAGGTTGATAATGGAGAAGGGAAATTAGTTCTTTCCCAAGAGTTAAAAAATCTCCAAAATCCATCCCTTGTAAAGCTATGGGTGGGTGCTATTTATAGGCACCTCATGATGTAGGATGGAGCCCATGTGCAAGGCACATGGGGGATATTCTCTCTAACCACCTTGTCCGATGAGGTGACCTCTCCGAGGAGGTGACTTCTCCGAGGATGAGAAAACCCCGAAGAGGAGATCACTCCCTCGGCGAACCCTTCTTCTTAGCCACACCTAACCAATGATCCCCAATCATCCCAAAGGGTCAGGGGTAGTCCCAGAGGACGTCCTGCCGCAAAATATTGCCGAGTCTCATGGACCCCCCGGGGTCGTGCCACCTCGACCCGGGTATAGGCTAGTTTAACCGAAGAGTGAATTTATCTCCACTCACCGTCCTCGGGATCGGGTCCTTTGTTCGAACTCCATTACGCCCATGGTTCTGGTGCGTAGATCCCGGAAAGCTCCGAGCCCGCAAGTGTTTTGGGACTCATTAACGGAGCGACTTCTAGATTGCGTCTGAATCCGTTCGAAGCCAAGTACTTCGGATCTCTAGATTCGTGGATCCGAATCCTTTCGAGTCCGAGTGCCTCGGATCTCTAGGCTTGCTTAATACCCTTTCGAGTCCGGGCCCGAGTAAGTCTCTAGGTTCATGGATCCGAACCCTTTCGAGGCTTAGAGCGATTCAATCCGTTTGATGGCGATAAATCTGGGCCCACCGATTCTTGGACTTGCGATAAATTCGGGCTCACTAATCTTGGGCTATTGGGCCTAAATAATTTTAGTGGGCTCAAATTAGCCCCTCTTACAATTATTATATAGGAGAACAATTATGAATTTCATTTTTTTAGTTAATTCTGCTAAAAATAATTCTGATAAGGGGATATTAGTATTTTTTCAAACTATAAGAGACAATCTGTATTTTAAGCACATCTCAAAGAATGTATTTGTAATTTACCTTGATTTTAAATTCAAATGTATTTATGGTAGGTTTCTACAAAAAGTTAAAATTTTCAAAATAAACAAGTAAAACGAGGTGAAAAAGGTATTATGTGTGTTTGGTTTGAGTTTTTGGATTAAATTTTTTTTAAATTAAGTTTTTTGTTTTTCATGTTTTTTTGTTTTTAAAATTTTAAACATTTTTTTTTTTACGTTTTTAGATGCACCTTACTTAAATATATCTAAAAAGTAAAAAATTTGTGAAAAAATATTTTTAAAAAATAATAAATACATAAAAATATGAAAAATATACTGAATTCTCGTTTTTTTTCTTTTTTTTGTATTTTTGGTATTTAGTAAATTTTTAAAAGATTTTTTCACAAAAATTATACTTTTATGTGTATTTATGTTAGGTGTATTTAAAAAAATGCTTAAAATATTTAAAAAATTCAGTAAAAATAAAAAAATACGAAAAATAAGAAAGTAGATTTTTCTGAAAAGTATTTTTGAAAAACTAAAAACAAGCAATATTTTTTAAAATATTTTTTGTGATATGAGCTTTTGATCCTAAACATTATTGTTTAATTAATGAAAGATAAGGTAGTGAGAGAAAAGGATTTTATTGAACTCCAAAAATCTTTGATGTTTGAATTGTTTAAGCTTACCACAAATTGGCGTCACTTATTAATTAGTTAAGCTCCAAAGTCATTGATATAAGGTTATTGAGTTCCATGTATTCTTTCATGGTTAGATTGTTCAAGTATAAGGATATCGTATACCACAAATTGGTATCACCTACCAATTAGTTAAGCTCCAAACTCATTTGGCAATAGATCATTGTGCACACAAATTGGTGTCACCTACTAACTAGTAATGTTTTAAACTCATTGACTTATAAGGGTATTGTGTACCACAAATTGGTGTCACCAACTAATTAGTTATGCTTCAAACTCATTTAGCAACAAGGTCATTGTGTAGCCACAAATTGATGTAAGTTGCTAATTTGTTATGCTCTAAACTCATTGAGAATTGAGTGATGTTATAAAAATATAAATATAACATATCATAATTGTTAAATAGAATGATGTGATTTATTGTATTCTTTTTATTTAAAATACAAAGCTCATTCTTATAATCATAATTTACAAATATACTACCATCATATCAATGTGAAAATAAATTTTGTATCATTTTGTGACACCATATAATGGGCCCATTTGAGGCATTATTTTTCTATCATTAGAAAATATAAACTAAACACAATCTTTTTTAACTTTCAAATTATCAATTTTTTCATATTATTTAAATTATTTTACTTCACAATCTATAAATAAAATTGCACGTCTGATACAAATTTTCAAAACATATATATGAGGAGAAAAAAAAAACTATAAGTAACTCTAAAAACTACACCAAACACTCATGAATTTTTTAGCCAAGTAAAGTTACATTACACAAATGTCAAATTGTGTACGAAATTGTACAAAGATCCAGAACAAATAATTTTACGATATTGTTAACAAGTATTTCATGAGCATTATTAATAAAATTTAAAATAATTATATATTGGGTAAATTACATTTACCTCCCCTGAGGTTTCTGACAAATACAGGGACCTCCCCTGTGGTTTCAATACAGAAACCTCCCTTACTTTAACTGACAATATCAAAATTCCACCAATCCGTCAATTTTGCACAAACAACGTTACTTACCTATACAGAATGACCATATCACCCTTTAAATTAAGTGTGAAAAGACAAAAATACCCTACAAAATATCCCTTTTCACTCTTTGAAACCAGAGTCCCTTTTTCCTTTTTGAAACCAGAATCACCATCCATTAACTTCTGTTTCTTTCTTCTTTCACTCTCTCCTTCTCTCTCAACCCAACCCAACAGTGCCTATTTTCTTGGTATCCAACTCCGATTCCAACAAGGAGACCATTGACGACGAGATCTTCCTTCTCTATCTTCCTAACAATGAAATCAAACCCTACTCTCTCTCTTCTCTCTCTCTCTCTCTCTCTCTCCCTCCTTCCCTCCCAACCCAACCCAACACCATGGCTCTGCCCATTACGCCACTCCCCTGCATAAGCATCCCCTGTATAAAACTTATAAACTCCATAACCATGCCGGAGGCCTTGCCGATGCTGTCCTCGAAACTGACTACCTCTCGCCCAGCTCTCAATCTCATACCCATCATACCTCCCATCAACCTAACCTCCTTCATACCTCCTATTCACAAAGTAATTGTACACTTCACTCCCATTACACCTCCCCTTGTGAAACTCTCCTTCATAGAAATCACCATTGCTATAAAATTCAACCCCTTCTCTTACAATTCGTTTCGATTTTTGGTCTTTTTTCGTTAAAATCGACTCGCTGATGAACCATTGGACCGGTTTGTGGTTGTTCTGCGAGAACCCAAGTCGCTTGAAGAGAATCAAAAAGCTTTGGTGAATCAAACCCTTGTTTTTGCCAGCGAAAAAGAGAGCGATGACGATGAAAATTAGGACTAAGAGGAGCTTTTTCGAGGTGGGTATGTCGTCTCTACCGAAATAGAGGAAGATGGTGTAGAGAGAGAGGGAGATGAGGGCGAGAATCGGGGCAAACCGGCGAGAACGGCAACGAATTGGGAATGAACTGGGTTTGTGTGGCTTTTGAACTGGGTTTGTGGGGCTTTTGTTCCTCTATGTCTTCTTCGTCTGGTTTGATCTCGTTTACGGAAGATGGGGTTTGGATTGGGTTTTGTGGAAAATTCTTTAATTAGCATTTTAGTGCATTATGGGCATTATGGGTATTTTAGTGCTTACATTAGATGACATCAGCAAGGTCTGTTAGGTATATAAACGGCTGTCAAATTTTGAGGGAATCTTGATATTGTCAGGTAAAGTAGGGGAGGTTATTGTAATTATTCAAATCACAAGGGTGATCTTTGTATTTGTCAGAAACTTCAAGGGAGATAAATGTAATTTACCCTTATATATTTTTATAACAAGTACTCTCATAAAAATGTATACTAAATTTATTCAGAAACGAAATCCAAAACTTTAAATAAAATTTCCCTTGCCATGAAAAGTGGATTAATGGTGTGTATTTATTTTAAAACAATACTACAAGCTCCCTTGTATTGATTCAGAATTTATTCAGAAAAAAAAAAAAAAAAATCAATGACTCAAATTCATTTTATATGTAGATTTCACATTTCATCAATTCAATTTTTACCACACAAATACATTCAGAATAAATTCAAAATTAGTAAGGATGAATTCCTAACATTTTTCTTTATTTTAACTTTTTATTGTGAAACCAAACTTTGAGCGAATTTAAGCCATAAATGAAGAAATAAATAAAAATAATAAATTAACGCTCCATTTGTTTTGACGTAAAATATTTTGTCAAAAATATTTTATTAATTTTTTGTTGTTTGGTTGAATAAAATACAAGTAAAACATTTTTTTAAGAAATATTTTTTTTAATTATTTTTTTAAAAATGACTTACTTTTAAAATTTTCATATTATTAGCCTTTTTTAAATAAATATCTTAACTTACTAAAAAATCATAAATAACACTTTATTGAATCAAAAAAATTTCTTTTAAATAATAAAATATTTTTATTTTAAGTGTTAACTAAATCTCAAAAAATAAAAATAAGGGGTTGTTTGGGATGTCCTAAATAAGTGCACTTTTTATCTTTTTGGACTAAAAAATTGAGAAAAAAAATATGGATGTTTGGGTTAACTTTTTGACTTTTTATGAAAACATGTGTATTAAAAAATTGTAAAAATTGATTTGTAAGAAAAAATTAAGATTAGGAGTTGTGCAGCCGTAATTATTGACTTTTGGTGAATAGTGTTAACTTTTAAATTTTTTGAGTAACTTTTTGAATTTTTCTTTTCTTTCCAAACTTGGCCTAAAAATATTTTTTTATATAAAATTAATTTATAAAAAAATATTTTTTATATAAAATATTTTAAGTCGAAATAAGCAGAAGTTAGAATGGGTAGAGGGATCAGAATGCTGCAAGGAAAAGTCAATAGATTGCAGCTTTTCAGCCGTGGTCAATATTTGAATGCTGATTTTGACCCTTTTTCATATTTAGTCCATCAATTAAAAAAAACCCAAATACTTTTCAATCTTCCATGAAGCCAGCCATCAAGTTGTCAAAAGGAACGGTTTTCTCATTCCATGACTTCCCATCCTTCGCACTCAAAGAAATGTTGTTTTGTTGCAACTTAACGTATTTTATTTTTTTTTTCAAAATATCAAAGAAATAGTCAATGGGAAAAGTATTCTCAATTCAGTTGAAGTTCTATAAAATATTTCAGCATACATGCGTCGAGTAGATAAAAAAATTTCCAAGTCACAAAAGTTTTCATTAAAAAGACCATTTTGGACCCGCTCTTTTCCTCTGCAAATCACCCCATCGCCGCACCTCCTTCAACAGCTATTCTAAGGCCTCGTTTAGAAATAGATTAATTTAATAATTTTTTAGATATTTGGCTAAAATATGAATTAAAAAAAATAGTATGTTTGAGATGACTTTTTAACTTTTTATGAAAAGATGTGCAAAAAGTAGAGGAAAAAGAGAATCTTTAACTTTTAGTATGGATGGTTGGTTTTTTGACTAATTTAATAACTTTTTGACCTTTTAACTAATAGAGAAGATTGCCAAACGAGGCCTAAATCCCTCCACCTCCACTGTTAGATGGGTTAGGTGATGACAACATACCGTAGTGTAAAATCGCATCAAGGGAGTTATTTTATTAAGACTCCTAACGAAGGTATAAAGGAGAAAGTACACATTGGCAAATAGCCGATCTATACCTAAAATTTAAGGCGCAGGGCTGACTAACCCACTCCAAGTCAATGGACTTTGATTTGTCAATTACTTGAGCTCAAATCAGGATAATTAGGAAAAAAAACTAGCTTATTAACTTATTCAAATTATACCACCTCTTTACTTTTTTTTTTTTTTTTTTTTTTTTTTGTACGTAGCGTAAATCATAAACCTTAACCATGGCTTTCCAGTGAGGTCCATGAGCTTTGATTGGTCAATGACTCAAGCTCAGACCCGACCATGTATCCTATATCTAAATCCCAAACCTTACACATGGCTTCAAAACTTTGAAGTGCATCACAACAATTATACGTGGATATCGAATCATAAAAAATAAAAGGAATAATAGCACTTTTCACTGCTCTAATTTAATCTAAATTTTACTTTAGTTCTTATTATTTTAATTTAAAATTTTTGGTCCTTACACTTTAAATCTAATTTTAATTTGATTTTTTTATCTAAATTTCTATTAATTTTGTTTGCATACATACCTTAGAAAATTCACAAGTATCTCTAAATTATTAATTTTAACCTTCAATTTGAAGGGAGTAAAAAAATTGAAACTACACTTGAAGAGTAAGAACCAAATTGTTCAATTTGAAATTATAGGAACTGAAATAGAATTTAAATCAAATTATATGGATAAAAAATATAATGAACCCAAAATAAAATTAAACTTCGCTTACTAAGAGCATCTCCAACGGTTCACCTAATTTTATACTAAATTTGAGTAAAAAAATGATCATTTTCTCAATCTGATACAGAATGTTCCAATGGTTGATTTTTATCAAATCTGCTCCAAGGACAACCGATTGGTCGACCGGCTGGTCGACCGGTAAGGCAAAAAAAAAATTTTTTTTTTTGAATTGTTTGAACCTACATATTTGAACTGTTTGAACCTTTTAGTGGTCGACCGTTAAAGCAAAAATAATTTTTTTTTTTGAATTGTTTGAACCAATCCATTTGAACTGTTTGAACCTTTTAGTAGTCGACCGGTTGGTCAACTGGCTGGGCAACCGGCTGGTTGTTCGGTTCCTCTCCTCCAACGGTCAGGAACAGTAATTTGCTGAAATCTGTAGCTTATTCTCAGTTTGATGATTTTTTTGTTAAATTCTCATTTTCATATCAATTTGGTGAAACGGTTGGAACACCAAAAAGTATTTTTTTCACCAAAATTTAAATTTGATGCCAAGTTTAATTCACCGTTAGAGATAGTCTAAAGTACATAATTACATCTATTATAATTTGTTATTTAATTGCATGTATTTTTAAACCTCGTGCAAATATAATTGCTAATTTCATTGTTAACGTGCCACTCCATTTTTGTTTTTCAATCTTAATTTCATCGTTTTACCAAAAATACATATATAAACATAATAATATTGCTATATAAATTCAAAAATTAAACTTAATTTTCAAGCATAGTGATGTAAGAATTAATTAGAATATCTACGACAATATTCTCTCTCATATCTCTTCTAGTCATCAACTCATCATATCATTTGAATATCATTGAGTCTAGAAATTAGATCTTAAAAGTGGACTTGTATATCATTTTCCTAATAAATTAATAAAACAATAAAGTAAAGAAGAAAAAAATGAGATTAACTTCTTTACGGCTTTGTCGTAAAATCTTTATTTACGAATGATAAAGTGTGTGTGTGAGAGAGAGAGAGAGAGAGAGAGAGAGAGAGAGAGAAGTATATGAATTATTAATGAATGTATACAATACAATAGGAATAGTATGTATATATAGGCCAAGAAACCTAAGCAGTATAGGAATAGATAAGTATAAAAGATATACACATCTAATATACACCTAACACCCCCCTCCTCTCAAGCTCAATGTGGTAAGGCAGATATCAACTTGAGCTTGGAGAGAAGATTAGAGAAGCGTCCCGAAGGATGAGTTTTGGTGAAGAGGTCGACAGCCTGATCAACAAAAGTAACAAAGAAAAGATAAACATTGCCACTAGTAACATGTTATCGTATAAAGTGGCAATTTATCTCAATATGCTTAGTGCGATCATGGAAGACATCGTTATGTGTAATCTGAATAACACTTTGGTTGTCACAATAAAAATTGGTGGCAGCAGATTGAGAAACTCTCATATCAAAAAGAAGCCAACGAAGCCACACCAGTTCCTAAGTTGTGTCAGCAAGAGTACGATACTCAGCCTTGATACTGGAACGAGCAACAAGAGTTTGCTTCTTGCTATGCCAGACAATGAGAGAGTTGTCTAAGAAGAAGCAAAACCCAGTAGTGGAACTGCGATCAGTAGGATTCCCTGCCCAATCTGCATCAGAAAATGCATGTAGCTGTAGAGAAGACTGAGCGGAGTAGTGAAGACCATGAAACAGAATGCCTTTGAGATAGCACAAAATGCGAACCAGAGCATCATAGTGTAAATAGAGGGGAGCAGCCATGAATTGACTGACAATGTGAACAGCATAAGCAATATCTGAGCGAATAATCGTGAGATAGACAAGATTGTCAACTAGTTAACGATATAAAGTGGCATTAGACAATAGGGAACCGTCAAGGAGTGTAAGACGAGTTTGAGGATCAACTGGAGTAGTGGCAGTCTTGCAATCGGTAAGGCCATTGGCCTAGGTAAAAAAGTAACCAGATGGATCTTGAGAAATTTTCAAGCCAAGGAAGTAGCTGAGCAAACCCAAATCTTTCATCTCAAACTGGTGACTGAGAAACTGTTTGAGACTAGAAATACCTACTATCTCATCCTTAGTAACAATTATATCATCCACATAGAGGAGAAGGAGAATAGTACCACGCTCCGTCTTACGTATAAACAAGGCAGAATCATGGGCATCGAAAAAAAAGGCAAAGTCACGAATGATATAGCTGAACTTGGCAAACCAACACATAAATACAAAGCACGATAGAGTTTGCAGACTTTGTTTGATGGAACAGAAGAATCAGGAGGAGGTTGCATATAAACTTCTTTAATGAGATCACCATTAAGGAATGCATTCTTGATATCCATCTGATAAAGATTCCAGTGGCGAGCAGCAACCACTGCAAGTAAGCTGTGAACGGAAGTAAGACGAGCAACAGGAGCAAATGTTTCCTCATAATCAATGTTATACTCTTAAGTAAACCCCCGAGCGACAAGGCGAGCTTTGTAACGCTCAATGGAACCATCAGAATGAGTTTTGATCTTGTAAACCCATTTGCAACTAACAATACTCTTACCAAGAAGAAGATCAACCACATCCCAAGTATGAGTTTTATCGAAAGCCTGCAGTTCATTAGTCATAGCTTGTTGCCAAAAAGGGTTAGAACAACCTTCTAGATAAAAAATAGGTTCATGAGAGGAAAAGGCGTTGGAACCAACAACATAATCATGTTGAAGAACAGAAGGTTGCCTTACCCATGTGGAATGACGCTCTGGTAGATAAGGAACCTCAATGGGAGGTGAAGGTTGAGGAACCTCCATAGTTGTTGGAGAAGGCTAAGGCCATCAGCAGACACAGGATCCTCAGGATGGACGATAGGCATAGACAGCTGTGGAAGCATGGAGTCAGAATCTGCATCAAATTCATTAGAAAACAGGTCTATAGAAATATTAGTAAAGATCGGTGAATCAGTGGACTGTGGTAGGTGAAACTTGGAAAGATTTGAGAACATTTTGTGTTCCCAAAACACCACATGACGAGAAATACGAGGTCGCTGAGAGATAGGATCCTAACAACGATACCTTTTATGTTCTATACCATACCTTAGAAAACAACAAAGACGAGAATGAGGTATTAGTTTAGTGTGTTTATGAGGCTGAAGTTGAACAAAATAAGCAGAACCAAAAGCTTTAAGAATGGTATAGTCAGGAGAAGAACCATACAAGCGCTCGTAAGGAGAAGTATTAGCTATGATAGGTGTAGGTACATGATTTATGGTGTGGATGGCAGTGAGGGCAGCTTCCCCTCAAAACTGTTAAATAAAAAAAGATGAAATGAGAAGAGCCCGGGTAGTGTCTAACCTATGACGGTGCTTCCTTTCGGCTCATCCATTTGTTGGGATGTGCCTACACAAGATCGATGAGATAGTGTACCATTAGCCTAAAGAAAAGAAAGAAATTCATAATCCAAGTACTCCTTAGCATTATCAGAACAAAAGATTTTAATAGTATAAGAAAACTGAGTGCGAACCATGGCAGAAAAATTAAAATAAACTATTTAAGTTCATATCGATTTTTGAGAAGAAAAAAGCAAGTATAACGAGAAAAATCATCAACAAAAATCACAAAATATCTTGAGGCTAAAGAAGAAATGAGTAAAATGTTTTAAAAAATTTAGAATCAACAGAGGTAATTTAGGCCTAAAATTTAGGGCAAATTACACTGGCAATCCTTGTAGTTTGCCCTCAATGTAATTTTAGTTCCTGTAGTTTCAATTGACTCGATTTTGTCCTTGAATTTTGAATGTTGTATCACTTTGGTCCAATAGATAACGGGAGTTAGATTTTCTGATAGAAACTAAACACCTAAGCTTCACATGATTTACTTTTAAGGGCAAAATAGTCAATTCATCCTAAATAATAAAAAAAAAAACTCAATGAGTTAGCCCAGTTTGAGTTAACTCACTGATTTATCTATACGTATGTATATATATGTAAGAGAGAAAGAGAGAGAGAGAGAGAGAGAGAGAGAGAGATGGTGTACCTGTTCTTCGGCTCATCAAATCTTAAAGCCGACCCTTAAGCTCCGGGCCGTGGCGTCCACCACTCCGAGAATTGACGAACACAACGAGGGGAGATTTCAAGGGTTGGGCGGCCTCACTAGGGACGACGGTGGAGGCATAGTGATGGTTGTCGACAGTGACATCCTTCGATTCAATCGCATCCGTATCGCTAGCCAAAGGTATTAGGGTATCATAATCTTCAACCACAGTTCCTCCTTCGGAAGCCATATCCCGGCCAATGTGTACCTCCTAATCGAGTCAATCACAAACGACCGACCCATACTCTGACTCGTAACCTACTTCGGCGAATCCATAGTTCATTTTCTCTCTCCTCCTATGCAGAGGTGATTTCCGCACTATAAAGAAGGGTTGAACTTCATGGATGAACAGCATGAAGAAGTGTTGAACTTCATGTCTATCCATCCAGGAGGTCCACCATGTTGCTCGGCCCACTTTGGAGCGACGCTCGTACGTTGGGCCGAACTCATATGATTGTCTTGCTTCGGAGCAAGTGTTGGTCATAGGGTCGAGGTCCAACCTAGCTCAACCTCAGAGTGAGCATTGCATTAGGCCTAGCACCAAGACTTAATTAATTTTTACCCACTTCATTTGCCCCATAGCTTGCATTCAAATTTATTGAGTGGAAGCTATTGTTGTACATCGGTCCGATTTGTTCAGTGTACTCTAACCTTCATGCCTATAGATGGATCTCGACCCTCGAATTTACAAGAAAACTAGATATATTTATACGCAAATATATAAGTACATCTCGGCCCACCCAAAAAATCTTTTAGTGGGCCAAGTTTGTATAAAAGTTGCTTGGCTGCCATGCTTTATATTTACCAAATCAAATACTTGATCTTATAAAGTCAAATTAGGTGGGCCCCAATGTCCACTAGGCAACTTATTCGTTTTTTTTTTTTCACATGACCATTAACTTATATAAACAATTACCTTGAATGTTCAGTGGGCCCCTTACTTGACTTTTTGTGCATGGCTATGCCTTACAAGAATAGGGTTGTAATCTGATAATGGACTTCAAATTGCATACTGGACATTCTTAGGTTGAAGCTTAGTGGACACTTGGTAGGCCCCGCTTAAGCTCTCTTTTGCATGTAAACACCAGATAATTGTTTTGGTCTTGGTCGGACATACAGTAGGCCATCCATGCAGCTCTTTATTGTTATTACGTGCAAGCAAAAATGGGTATGGCCAACTATTATTGCTGCCCCGTCTTTTCTGTTCGGTCATATGTCTGCCTTGTCGGTTTACCTGCAGCTTCTCTTTTTTTTATTATTATTTGAGCATCACCTTCAGGTACTGCTCGGTCGGGCTTGTTTGGTTGGTGTTGTTGCTCAGTTAGGCCTATTCTAACACCCGATGGACCGAACAATTCTTGTTTAATTTATGCATGACCACTACCCAGTTGTCTATTTATTTCGGTCTTCAAGATCTTTTTCTGCGTCGCTTGGTTGGTTTGTACGAAGGTCAACCGAGCAAGTCGTCGGTGGGCTGAGCAATCGTGCACTTCGGTTTGGACATGATCAACAAATCAATTTTTTCAGCTCCTCTTCATGCATTGGTTAGTCATCTGTCATGTTTGGCCAGCTTTATTTACGTCTAATGAAGTTGTAGCTTGGCCTATTATTTCATCAGCTTGATCCCATCTCTAGGTACTGCTCGGTCTTTTTATTTTGGTCTTCAAATTCGTGCTCTATGTTGCACGACTGTCTTCAATTCTGCTCGGTTCAATCTTGTTCAATCGTCTTTGTTGTTAGGTTGAATTGTTGCTCAGCCGTGGGTTTGCCATTGCTCAACCTTAGAGGAGTATCCCACTAAATTCGCAGCTCGGTCGCTAGCTTGGTTCGTCACTGTCGACGAATGAGTTCGGTTGGTTGCCGTTACTCCGTAGCTTCGTTCGCACCAGCTTTCACACTGCTCAGTGATCTCCAGTTTGTGCTCAATTACATATTTTCAGTGTCACGCTCGGCTGGCCACCACCTTCGTCTTGCCATTGGACTTCAAGCTCGGCACTGACGAACGTACATACTTGATTGTCGAGCTGCCACCCGTCCATATCTGATTAGTTTGGGGCTGCTAATGTCACATGAAAGTAAACCATCTCAGAATTTTTTGAAAACAGGCAAACCCATCACTTTCTCACTCTAAACACTTGAATTCCCAGACCCACTTTTCTCATGTCTTTGCTTTCTCACTTTTTGACTTCAAAAACAACAGGACCTATTTTTGGAACAGAGGCTCTGACTTTGTTTTTATCCTTACGCTTTCTTTCCTTAGAACTCTAAAGCAATTTTAAAATATGAGAGCTTGACCTCTAGTCACTCTCTATAAATTCTGGATTCCTTCCCAGAACGTTGAGGACTTGTATCAATGTTGTGGTTTTCTCACACTCTCTCTCTAGAATTTTAGTTTTGAGAGACTGATCTCCTCCATTTCTCACGTTGGTTCAAGCTTCTTCGGTGTCTCAAACAGTGCATTTTCCATGGTGGAGTGACGCTACCGCCGTCTCGTCACCCATGGCCTGCCCATTTTGCTCTCGTTACTCTGTTTCGTCATTTTTAATGTGGTAAGCTCTGAAGTTCTTAGTCTCCGGCTGTATCATTGGCCTCTAGCACTGTTTCTTGGGCCTCTATTCCGAAGTTGCTTTTTCATCACAAGTATCTCATCCCTCACAGTGGGTATGCCACTGTCATTTACTGATTCATGTTGTTGACACTGTTTTGTAAGTCCTCAGGCCACTGTTATTTATTTATTTATTTATTTATTCTCTTTTTTTTTAATTTAATTTTTTTTTCTCTTTTTTTTTAACTCACAATTTTTCTCTTGGTTGCCACAGTGGGACTGTTTCATCAGAGAGGCTCGCCATCGAGTTCCCCTTAATTTTGACACTGTAAGTCATAGAACCCATGTATTTCCTTTCCACCTTCACCATTACTTTTTTGGTTAAGTGTAACATTAAGCGTTGTCTAGCATACGATTGCTCGGTCAGCCATTGTACCTCCAACCTTGCAAGTCATCCTTAGTGTAGTTGTTTGGTGGAACGTCGCACCTCCGATGGGTAAGTTTCAGAACCTAGTGGACACCCCGGCGGGAATGGATGAGTTCCGCTGAAGATATAACATTCCCAATGATGTCACGTTGACATTGGCGGCGGTAGACGCGGATCGGTTAAGTACGAGCACCACAATGCCTTTCTCAATTGCCTCCACCGTAGAGGGGGGTGTTAGGTTTCCGTTGAACCTTTTGTTGCGTCGATTCTTTTCTTATTTTGAACTTACACCAATGCAAATATCAATGGACACATTTAGAGTGGTAAACGGTGTCTTGGTCTTGAACGACCTCTTAGACTTGGACTTGGGTATTTGGGATATCTTTCATTGCTACTCCTTGTGTCATAATAAAGGCGGTAAAACCTATTATGTCAAAGTTCGGTTGTTGGACCTCCAACTCGTTATTGAACTTCCTGATAACGACAAGCATTACTCTAATTTCCTTCAAGTTAGAGGTAATTGAGAGTTTGCGGTCGAGGAGGTGGGCCGATCGAAGCGGGTTCCACGAGAGAACGGCCACCCAGGTCATTCTTTATTTTAGTTTCCTTTTGTCCATTCACTTATCACCTGTGATTTATTTATTTATTTTAAGTTTTGTTGTTCGTACTTGCAAGTTCAAAGAAGCTAAAAAGGAGGCCAGAGAAAGAGCATCCGAGAGATATCAAAGTTGCACTAAGGTACGAAGATCGGTCGGCCCCGCATTTGCTTAACTATGTGCGAACTTACAGGCATGTCATCCAACGAAAACTCAAAGTAAATGACTTCTCGAGGGACTCACTTGAGATGGAAACCGAAGAGCAAGTTGGCCGTACCACCGGAGCTTCCTCTTCCGCTGTTGTTTGTTCATCAAGTGGATCACTCAGTAAAGGCTACTCTCTATCGCCAGACTTAGCAAACGAAAAGGTTCGTCGCCAAAAGCTCAATCTTGATGCCTTATTCTTTGGATCTAATGATGAGGACCTTCTAGCTATTTCGACGGTCAACACACAAGTTCCTTCTCCACTGATTGAGAGGTCTAAGGGTGGAAAAAAGCATGTTGTTGTTCCTCCTCCTCCCGTTACTACTTTTGCTCTTCCTGCTGATAGGGCCTCAAAGAGGAAGAGGTCCAAGGGTAAAGAAGTTGCTGGGGGTTCAACTGAGCAAGGCTTGGTTGAAGAATCAGTGCCTCCCTTGGAGCATAACGGCCGAGAAATCACTACATCGAACAGCACAATCTACTCAAGCAATTTGGCCTTTGACTTATCAAAGGCATTGCTGCTACCTTTAGACATGGTGGAGCAAAACATTTCAAGCGACGTGTTGATCAAGGGTTCGGTACGGATGCTAACCGCAGTAAGTCTTCTTCTATGTCTTTGTCATTTCCTTAAATTTGGTTGTTGGGAATATGACATTTTGGTTTGGTGCAATGCATTCAGAGGATGCACATCATGGATGAAAGGCGGCATCGTGAGAAGCAAGAGAGAGTTAAGACGATCAACATGTTGGCTGATACTGATATGTCCTTGAAGGCGGCCGGAGAAGATCTAAAGGAGATGGAAGATGCAAAGAAGAAGGCCGAAGCAATGATATTCATGGCCGAGCGGAGGGCTACAGATGTCGATGCTACTCTGAAGTCTTTAAAGGCTAATTATCAAGGGATGGTGGACAAAGCCGAACAGAAGGGCTATGACGAGGCCGAAAAGACCTATTCTGAAGAGATTTTGAAACTGAGGGACAAGATCTTTACTAAGGGTTGGACTAGGGCTCTACGCGCTGCTAAGGTAGAAGAGGCTTCTCCTCTTTATAATATTGACGATATCCCAGTCCCTTCAAAGACCGCTACAAGGGTTAGGATGAGAAGGCCTCGGGGGAATGGAGCTATGGATGTTGATCCTTCTGGCTTTTCTCCTTTCCTGCCGAGCTCTTCCTTAGTTAGACAGACTGTCAATCCTACAGAGGAAGAGCATCGCGAGAATGGACACTACGAGGAGGAGCAACGCGAGGAGTAAGTTGTTAGGTTGCCTCGAGTTTTTGCTTTTACTTTTGCTTTAGTAGTTCTTTTGTAATGAAACTTGGAGGTTAATGAAATATGTTCAACTTTTGCTTTAATGCTCGGTTGGATAGGCTATGATACAAACCGAGCTCTCTTTTGTAATGAAGAACCTTCTAAATTTGCCTAGTGTTGAACTTGCAACTTGTACTTTTTTATTTGTCTTGCAGTTCAGTTGACTGGACCTCTTCTTTTGTAAGGCCGAACTCTTTTTTGTAATTGAAGTTTCATTTCAATGCACTCATTCTAACATTTTCACAAGTGTTGAACTGCTTATCTTCAATTTTTACTTGTATGTAATGTTTGCCCCTGGCTGAGCAGACAGAGGCTCTGTGGCCTAGCAAGCCATCTGTTAGGTCTGATCAGGCTTTGTGCCTTAGAAAAAATTAAGTGAGTTTTTTATGCCCCCAGCCGAACATGAGCTCTGTGGCTCAGAAGGTTGTCTGTTCGGTTAGACCATGCTTCATACCTTAGGAGAGAAAAAATTGTGAAAGTTTTTTATCATGTTGTTCGGCTACCACCTGACTTGGTCAAGTTTTGGCGTGATTTAACCCATCGTAGAGTGTAATTCTGCCCTTCTTCGACCGCGAATTGTGAATATGGACTGTGCTCCAAGTAACGATACATGGCACAAATTCCACCAAGTTATACCACTTGGCACCCCGCTCCAACCAAAGGGCCGAGCATCCGGGATTAGCTTGAGTTAAGACTCGTGGCCAATTTGCTCCACCAAGCATAAATGTACAACACAAGTAAATAAGGACAAACTGTAAAATAAATTTCCATTCATTGATACTTGTAACTTTTGATTACATCAAGGCATGTTCTGAGAAATACATTATTGTAAGTACTTCATCTTAAAAATCACATCACTGGAAATACTTCTTTAGGTTGGCGACGTTTCATGGTCTAGGGATTGTCTTCCCTGATAAGTCAGCCAGATAGTATGCATCATTGCCAAGTGCTGAAGTAACCTTGTAGGGCCCCTCCCAGTTAGCACCGAGTTTCCCTTTTCCAGGAACTTTCTTGTGATCCATCACCTTCCTGAGTACCAAGTCACCTGGTAGGAATTGCCTTGGACACACATTCTTGTTGAAGCTCTTAGTGAATTGCTGCTGGTAAGCCGCCAATCGAATGAGGGCAGCTTCCCTACGCTCTTCGGCCATGTCCAGAGCTTGGGCGATGGCTTCATCATTGTCTGCTGGGTCAAAGATCTCAGAACGGATGGTAGGAAGGCCAATCTTCAAAGGGATGACTGCTTTCATCCCATAGGTAAGAGAGTAAGGTGTCTCACCGGTTGACCGGCGAGGAGTAGTTCAGTAGGCCTAGAGAGCGTTCGGTATCTCTTCCACCCATTTGCCCTTGGCTTTTTCAAGACGCTTTTTTATCCCATCAATGATCGTCTTATTAGACACTTCAGCTTGGCCATTGCCCTTTGGGTAGGCCGGAGTGGAGTTTCGGAACTCTATCTTCAAGTCAGCGCAAAATCTCCTAAAGATCTTGCCATCAAATTGTGTGCCATTGTCAGAGAGAAGGACTCTGGGAATGCCAAATTG
Source organism: Camellia sinensis (assembly GCF_055761805.1). Taxonomy (NCBI): domain Eukaryota; kingdom Viridiplantae; phylum Streptophyta; class Magnoliopsida; order Ericales; family Theaceae; genus Camellia; species Camellia sinensis. The sequence goes on from NC_138968.1 coordinate 9,966,148, forward strand.
AGTCACAACATTGCGCCAAACAAACCTCTTAGTGTCTGCTTCTTTGATCTTGCACAAGGCCTTCACTTCCACCCACTTGGTGAAGTAGTCAGTTGCAGCGATAAAGAACCTTTTATTCCCAGTTTCCCTAGCCAATGGTCCAACAATGTCTAAGCCCCATTGAGCAAATGGCCAAGGACTGGTGATGGGGGTTAGAGCTTTGGCTGGCTGGTGAATGAGAGGAGCAAACTTTTGGCACTTGTCGCACTTGCGAACATACTGTTGGGCCTCCTTTTGCATGCGCGGCCACCAATACCCTTGTGTTAGTGCTAGGTGTGCCAAGGACTGACCACCAGTGTAACTCCCACAGATTCCAACATGGATCTCATAAAGCACATCTTCCACCAGACTTGGATGAACACAGAGTAGATAAGGGCCCATGTAGGACTTCTAGTAAAGCTTGCCAGATGGGGAGACCCAAAACCGAGTAGCTCTATGCCTTGTCTTGTGCGCTTCTTTTTTGTCCTCAGGAAGGGTGCCATTCTTCAAGAAAGCCAAGAGTGGGTCTATCCAACTTGGGCCGAAGTTAGTGCAGAGGACCATTTCGACTAGTTAAATACTTGGTTGGGGTTCATATTCCACCCATATTTTGCAGCCGTCTCTGGAGTCAACCGAGGAACCCAGGCAAGCTAAAGCATCAGCGTGACCATTTCCCTCTCGGCCAATCTTCTCGACTCTGATGGCTTGGAACTTTTTGATCAAATTTTTGGCCTTTTCTGCATAAGTGGCCATCCGCTCATCGCGATCCTCATAAACTCCGGAGAGTTGGTTGACCACTAATTGGGAATCACTAAAGACGAGTAGCTCATCCGCGTTGAAGTGTTCGGCACTTCGCAGGCCGGCTAGTAGAGCTTCATACTCTACTTCATTATTAGAAGCTTTCCAGCCCAATCGAATGGCCTGCTCCCACATGAATCCTTTAGGAGAAATAAGGACAACTCCTGTCCCTGAGCCTTTTTGGTTAGAAGAACTGTCCCCAAACAACTTCCATACATCTCCAACAAAAAGTTTCCATGCTTCGGCTGGGGATTGCCGTTTGTGCTGGGCAGTCATAGTGACCAAAGCTGAGCTCCCTTCGAAGGGGACAGCTAGTCCCGGGGTGAATTCTGCAACAAAGTCTGCCAGGACTTGAGCTTTGATTGCTGTTCGAGGTTGGAACTTGATATCAAACTCTCCAAGCTCCACCGCTCACTTTGCTGTTCAGCCTGAGAAATTTGCTTGATTGAACACTGACTTGAGGGGGAATTCAGTGAGAACGTTAATGGTATGTCCTTGAAAGTAGTGAACAAGCTTCCTATAGACAATTAATAGGGCATATGCCAATTTCTCCAATTTCAAGTATCTAGTTTTGGCATCTAAGAGGGTCTTGCTAACATAATACACTAGTTTTTGCTCCTTTCCACCTCTCTGACCAGCATTGCACTAACAGCATGATCAGAAACAACCAAGTAAAGGATAAGCTCTTCGTTGGCGACAGGTGTAGATAAAAGAGGAGGAGAGGAAAAATACTTCTTCAAATCTTCTAGTGCTTCAGAGCACTGGCTTCCCCCATTCAAAACTGGTTTTCTTCCTTAGAAGTTGGAAGAAGGGCTTCATCCGATCAGAGGACCGACTGATGAAATAGTTAAGTGCTGCAGCCATGCCAACAAGTTTCTGGAGTTCCTTAGCCTTTGTAGGCACTTCGAGGTCTTTGAGGGCTTTGATTTGGTTGGGGTTGGCTTTAATGCCCCGCCTAGTCACCATATACCCCAAGAACTTCCCTAATCCTACTCCAAAGGCACATTTTGAGGTGTTCAATCGAAGCTTGTGAGTCTTCAGAATTCCAAATACTTGCTCAAGGTCCCTTAGATGGTGCTCAGCGAACTTGCTTTTGATGACCATGTCATCAATGTATGTTTCCATGGTTTTACTGAGCTGGTCCTTGAACATTTTGGTGACCCTTCGCTAGTCAGTTGCACCAGTGTTCTTCAAGCCGAAGGGCATCACTTTGTAACAGTAAGTGCCTCTAGGGCTGATGAAAGCCATTTTCTCCTGGTCAGGACCGAACATGGGGATTTGGTGGTAGCCACTGTAGGCGTGTAGAAAGCTCATGTACTCATGTCCAGCCGTTGCGTCAACAAGTTGATCTATTCGTGGAAGAGGGAAGCTATTCTTGGGGCAAGCTTTGTTAAGGCTAGTGAAATCAACGCAAACTCTCCATTTTCCATTCTTCTTCTTCACCACGACGGTGTTGGACAGCCACTTTGGGTACTGCACTTCTCGAATGACTCCAGCAGCTAAGAGTTTGTCCACCTCTTCGATCACTGCATTGGTGTGTTGCGTGGATGACCGTCTACTTTTCTGAACAACCGGCCGCGCTCCTAATTGGACGTTGAGTCGATGACAAACATAATTGGGGTCCAACCCAGGAGTGTCATAGGCCGACCAGGCGAACACTTCGACGTTTTTACGGAGTAGAGCCAGTAATTGCTCTTTCTCTCAACCAGTGAGGGAAGTGCCAAGCAGGAAGAACTTGTCTAGGTTTCCTTCTTCTACCAAGACTGTCTCTAGGTCTTCTACCATCTTCTCGGTTGGCACTCCACCGACGTCTTCCAAAACTGGCTGGTCAGGTACTTTCACCATCTGCACTTGGTCGCAAACTTGTTTGGTTTTCATGGCGACAATGAAGCAATGTTTGGCCGCCATTTGGTCTCCGCGAATCTCCTCTACTCCATACTTGGTTGGAAAGCGAATGATTTGGTGATAGGTGGAAGGGACTGCCTCCATCTGGTGAATCCAAGGTCGGCCAAGGATGGCATTGTAGGGAGATTAGGTGTTTGCCACCAAGAAGTCAACAGAAACCACCTTGGACTTAGCTATGGCAGGCAGAGTTATTCGGCCGAGCGGCCATTCTGTTTGCGAATTGAAGCCAACTAAAGGGGAGGTGGCAGGTGACAGGTGTTGCTCATTGAGGCCAAGCTTATTGAAAAGCTCATAATACATGATGTCTGCGGCACTCCCTTGGTCAATCAAGACTCGTTTCACATCGAACTTGTTGGCCACACCAACTGTAACGATGAGGGCATCGGTGTGGGGGTGCTGGATTCTCTCTAGGTCCTTCTCGGTGAACACGATGTTAAACCGAGAAGGTCTGGCTTCTGTCTTGGATTTTTTAGGAGGAGGTCTGTAACAACCCTCATACTGCCTACCGACTTATGACTGATTGATTACCGATAACCATCGATTACCGTTAAACTGAATTGATTATGACTGATAATTGAACTAATTAAAGTACTGAACTGACTGACTGAAATTGAAAACCGAATTGATTGAGTATATGCTAGTTAAATTGCATTCTATCTGTTTGACTGTATGAATATCTGTTCATGCTTATATGTTTAAACTGCTAATTGAAGGCCTTATCGGCGGCCGAATTAGAAATTGATTGATGTTTTATGATCCACATAATTAATGTGAATTTATGGTATACTTACCTGAAAACTGATTAGGTATGATTAAATTAGATTAAAACAAGCTAATTAAAGAGTTGGACTTAATTACCAAATTGCCACCTTTAGTGGCCCACTCAATATAACATATTTGAGTCTCGTTTCATACACATTCATCAGCCATTTCTCATTGTGCTTAGCCGACCTAGAGAGAGAGAGAGAGAATTGGTTTTCATCTTGAGGAGTTGCTTGGAAATTGAAGAAATTGTTGAGGTTGATTGTTAATTTGAGCTCCCTTCTTGAAATACAAGACTAAAGGTAGCCCCATTGTCTTCTTGTTCAGGTTTTGAGTTGATTGTTGCATGGTCCATGTTAGATTCTAGAGCTAAGTCATGATTTGGGTCATTAATGGTGAATTGAAGCTTAAGTGTTGCATGCATGTACATATATTGAAGTTTTGAGGTTGTAGTTCATCATACCTCACATGCATGTCCATCTTTTGGTCATACTCCATGAGTTCATCTTGTTTTTGAAGGCTTGAGCTCTTTTGAAACAGCATTAAAGCTTTGAAAATGATTTAAGATCATGCATGTCATGTTTGAAGATTGTTCTTGGAAATGATTTGAAATTGGTTTGAAATTGGGTTTGAATTAACCACCCTTGGGCCTTGATTTCTCAAAATTGAGCTTTGAATCATGTTATTCCATGTGTTTATAAGAGTTTTCCAGAAAATGAGCCCAAGAGGATCGGTTTTGATGCATTTAAACTTGAGTTTGAGCTTGGAGGTGCAATCTGGGTTTTCCAGATTTCGCACTTCCGCTCGAGCGGGGAAAGTTACGCTCGAGCGTGGAATCCGAGCAACCAGCATCTCTCTGCACTGTTTTGCAGTCCGCTCGAGCGGAGGATTGGGCGCTCGAGCGGAGTCATGTCTCAAGCTCGAGCGGGCGTCGAGCGGAGATTTCACCCATCCAGTACTTTTACAGTACGCTCGAGCGTAAAAGTTTACGCTCGAGCGTGTACCTTTGTTGCATGTCCGCTCGAGCGGGGAAACCTGCGCTCGAGCGGGACTCTGTTTTTCTGAAAATCCTGAAAATGCTTTTAAATGTGCATCTTTGCATCCTCATCCCATTCTAGGCATTTTTAGGCCTAGTTTAAGGCATCTTGTTGAGGATATAGATGTAGAACACACCGAGGCATTAGGGATTAAGTTGTTATCTTTCCCAACTGCGTAGCTTAGTGTGTTCAATCTGTTAACTGTGTAGGGTTGGCGACTGGGGAGACACGCTCTAGCTTACTGTAGCCCGAACTCTGTGAGTAACAATTGTGTAAAGATATGTTCAACTGATATCTTTTGAATATTGAACTGAACTGTTTACTGAACTGGTATTACTGAATGAATGTATGTCCTTTATTTCTGAACTGTACTGTGGCATCCTTAGTACCTACTGTTTACTGTTACTGTTACTGTTACAGAGATCTCTGTCGGTTCCCTCGTGGAACCACTACTGTTTACTGACTGATGGCCATCATTACCGTTCGGTCTTTTAAGACCTACTGTCACTGTTATGCTAATGGATGTACCACATATGACTGTTTACTGTACTGAACAACTGAAATACTGATTGAATTGAACTGTTTTCATTACTGTAAGGACATTCATTCTAAACCCCTTTACGCTTTATGTTATTCACTGCTCATATATATATGTAGGTGTACAGGCACCAGATCGGAGCTAGGAGCGTCAGGGTAACTCCAGTTTTGTCAAGCCAGCCTTTGTGCCTCACTGCGAGGTTCCGAGTTGCCATGCTATGGCTTGGGGGGTGTTTTGTTTGTTTTCCCACGCCTGTCTTCATACTGTCTAACTGTTCTGTATAGACTGAATGTTTACCGTACTGTTATCAAGGGATTAGGTCCCGGTACTGGGTGACTGTAAATTCTGTATAGACTGTACTGTTTGTGTATGTATGAATGCATGAAAAATCTTTTGGCATACAGACTGTCACAGCTCAATGGACACTATTTACTTACTGTATTGGCTTCCGCCAGGCCCTGTACTCTGTTTTACTGTATTACTGTTAAGCAGGCCTTCGGTAATCTCGGATTACTGGCCGGTTACGGTGCTAAACCCATAGGGCCGGGTTTGGGTCGTGACAAGGTCCTACCGACATTACCTGTTGAATGTGGGTGGCTTGTTGGATTTCTCCTCGAATGGTGTTTTCTCTCTCGGGGTCAGTCATTCCATGGATAACGTTGATGACCAACCTCGGGGCATGGTTCTCTTCAGGAGGGGCTTGGCCTAGTCCTTGTTTTTCCCACGTCTTATCAACGTCTATCCATTGTTGGAGGTGTCCCGCCGTAACCAAGTCCTCCAAGTGTTGTTTGAGAGCTCTACAATTTTGCATCTTGTGTCCCTTCTCTCGATGATAGGTGCAACGCAGTGTTTAATTGCACCGAGCAGGGTCTCCAGACATTTTAGCTGGCCAGACAAAAAAGGCTTCCCCTTTAAGTTTCTCGACGAGCCTATATATCGGCTCTTTGAAGACGGTAGTGATGCTTTCATAAGACTTGGTCCTTTCCTCTTCATTTTCTACTGTGGAGCGGTTCCTTTGGCCATAGTTCTTGCGCTGCTCATCCCTCCTTGGCTGCTCAGTCCTAGATGGTTGAGGCAGTCTGACTTCTTCTTCAGCAACCGTAGCATGTACTAAAGTAGCGTCATCTTCCACACAAGCTTGTTGCTCTATTCGAGCCCTCAAATCATTCATGGTGGGGGCAGGTCGTTTCGTCAATGACTGCCTTAGCTTGTGCGAAGGAGGTAGGCCTTGCTTGAAGTATAGCACGGCCAATTTTTCACTGCAAATATTTTCCTTCAAGTTGCCATATTCCACCTAATATCGTGGCGCGTACTAGCGTAGGGTCTCTTTCTTGTCCTTTCGGATATTTAACAAGGTATCTAACTGCTTCAGGACTCTACTGTTGGAGACAAATCGGGCTAAGAACGTCTCAGAGAGCTGCGTCCAATCATAAATCGAACCACTGGGGAGTTTGTCAAACCATCAAAGGCCAAGTTCTCTTAGGCTAGAAGGGAAGACTTTACACATAAGCGCGTCGATGCGGTTCCAGAGGGACATCATCTGGCGGTAATGGCTAATGTGAGTTAGAGGGTCCGTATTCCCATCATAGAGAATGAATTTCGGTGGGCTATACTTCCGTGGAGGTTGTATAGCTTCTATCTCTAGGGAGAAGGGGGTGGACACCAACCGATCTGGAGCGCGACGCTCTTGTTGGTGTATGGACCAGTCCAACTGATCCCTTTCCCTATTGAGCCGGCGTTCCTCCTCGCTATCTCGTCGACATTCTCTTTCCCTGCATAGCCGTCGTGCCTCTTCTCTGTTATCATTCAGCCAACTTCTCGTCGCGACGGCAATGAAAGGTTTCAGATAGGCGGCTAACAGTCCTTTGCCTTTTATGAGAATTCTCTAGTGGGTTATTTTTTTGTAGGTTCTTTGTCCTACTGCTAGCCCCTTCACTACGTACCGGAATCGGCCGGCTACGCTCTCTACGAGCAGGGCCACGGCTGGAGTGCTCCTTGTGAGGCGGCGGGGTCACGACCCAAACCCGGCCCTATGGGTTTAGCACCGTAACCGGCCAGTAATCCGAGATTACCGAAGGCCTGCAGAACAGTAATACAGTAAAACAGAGTACAGGGCCTGGCGGAAGCCAATACAGTAAATAAATAATGTCCATTGAGCTGTGACAGTCTATATGAAAAAGACTTTCATACGTGTATATAAAACCAGTACAGAACAGTATGTACAATATTTACAATCATTCAGACTAGGGACTCAACCCTATATAACAGTACGGTATACATTCAGTCTATACAAAACAGTGGGACGGTACAGAAGGGGGAATTGTAAAACACCCCTAAGCCTTAACACGATAGGCACGAAACCTCGCAGTGAGGCACAGTAGTTGGCTTGACAAAACTGGAGTTACCCTGACGCTCCTAGCCGCGGTCTGGTGCCTGTACACCTACATATATATATATATGAGCAGTGAGCTAAAGCCCAGTGAATAACATAATGCGTAAAGAGGTTAAAGAATGAATGTCCTTACAGTATGAAAACAGTCCATTTAAACAGTATTCAGTCATTCAGTCAGTACAGTCATATGTGGTACACCCATTAGCATAACAGTACAGTAAACAGTAGGTCTTAAAAGACCGAACAGTAATGATGGCCATCAGTCAGTAAACAGTAGTGGTTCCAACAAGGGAACCAACAGAGAATTCTGTCGCAGTAACAGTAAACAGTAGGTGCTAAGGATGCCACAATACAGTTCAGAATATAGGACATACATTCATTCAGTTAACAGTAATCAGTTCAGAAAACAGTACAGTTCAGTTGTTCAGAAGATAATCATTTGTGAACATATCTTTACACAATCGTTACTCACAGAGTTTGGGCTACAGTATGCTAGAGTGTCTCCTCAGTCGCCAACCCTACACAGTTAACAGATTGAACACACTAAGCTACACAGCTGGAAAAGATAATAACTTAATCCCTAATGCCTCGGTGTGTTCTACATCTATATCCTCATTAAGATGTCTTAAACTAGGCCTAAGAACGCCTAGAATGGGATGAGGATGCAAAGATGTGATCAGAAAATAGTTTCAGAATTTTCAGAAAAACAGAGTCCCGCTCGAGCGCAGGTTTCCCCGCTCGAGCGGTAATACAACAAAGGTACACGCTCGAGCGTAAACTTTCCCGCTTGAGCGTACTGTAAAAGTACTGGATGAGTGAAATCTCCGCTCGACGCCTGCTCGAGCTTGAGACACGACTCCGCTCGAGCGCCCAATCCTCCGCTCGAGCGGACTGTAAAACGGTGCAGAGAGATGCTGGATGCTCGGATTCCACGCTCGAGCGCCACTTACCCCGCTCGAGCGTAAGTGCAAAATCTGGGAATTCCAGATTGCACCTCCAAGCTCAAACTCACATTCAAATGCATCAAAACCAATCCTCTTGGGCCCATTTTCTGGAAAACATTTATAAACACATAGAATAACATGGTTCAAAGCTCAATTTGAGAAATCAAGCCCAAGGGTGTTTAATTCAAACTCAATTTCAAACCATTTTCAAGAATATGAAGAACATGCAAACATGCATGAATTCAAACCAATTCAAAGCTTCAATTTGATGCTCTAAGGAGCCAATTGTTTCCAAAACATGATGAAATCATGGACTTGAACATAATTGTGAACATGCATGCAACATTTTTCCATGAATTCAACTCAAACTCCAACAACACTAACATGCATGCATGAATTATGCTCTAATTCAACAACAAAGAACCAATTCTAGACTTGAATCACTAGAGGCTCAAGAATCTTGCATGAATAAGCTTAAACACAACAAAGAGGGATTGAATTCCTTACCTAGAGCTTTAGTTACAAGGTGAGGAAGCTTAATTTGCAACCTATGTTCCAATTCCTTCAATTACCAAGCAATTTATAAGCAAAATGAGATGAAATTCACTCCTCTAGTTCCTCTCTCTCTATGGTCGGCAAGAGCAAGAAAATGGCTGATGAATTGTGTGCTTAAGTGTAACATAAGGCTCAAATATGTTATTTTGAGTGGGCCACTTAAGGGTTAGTTTGGTAACTAAGGCCAACTCTTTAATTAGCTTATTTTAATCTAATTTAATCATACCTAATCAGTTTTCAGATAATTATACCACAAAATCACATTAATCATGATGATCATAAAACATCAATCACTTCCGGATTCGGCCGCCGATAAGGCCTTCAATTAGCAGTGTAAACATAAGACATGAACAGATCAAACAAATAGTCAACAGATAAAATGCAATTCAAACAGATGTATTCATTCAATTCAGTTTCAATTTCGGTCAGTCAGTTCAGTACTTTTAATTAGTTCAGTTATCAGTCATGATCAGTTCAGTTTAACGGTAATCAGTGTTTATCGGTAGGCAGTGGTGAGGGTTATTACAAGTATGTCTCCTTTGCAATGGTCCACCAACGGATTTTCTTGGCTCCGTTGGGGTCGCCATGAACTTCATCAATTGGGTGCGAAGCTCAATGGTTTCCAAACCCATTTAGTCGATGATGCGGTCACCGTGGTCTTTCTCAACAAAAAGACGTTGAGACGTCTCAACGGCATGACACGGCATCGTTCCGCCGCATTGGGTGTCTGATCGTCGTGGTCCATAAGGCCATCGTGCGCTGGAGGGAATGCCAGACCCTTATCTTTGGTTCTCTCCGTCATTGGAGTCCTCTCTGCTATCCTAGAATAGGGTGTATCTTCGATTCCCATCACCGGAGTTCGTCACGAAGCAATTAGTGGTTTTCCCACAGACGGCACCAATTGTGCGGGGGTGATTTCCGCACTATGAAGAAGGATTGAACTTCGTGGATGAACAGCGTGATCTAGGAATTGAAGATTTGCACTGAGTAACAAACAGTGAGGTTGTCCGACCGGGGTTTGGTCGGAAACCCCTCCAATGGTAAAGTCAAGGACTCAGGGAGATCAAGAAAAGAGAATACAAAGAGTGTATATATGTTAAGTGTGTGGATTTTTTTGGATCCCTTGAGGGTGAACAGTGCTTACCTTTTATAGGAGAAGGTTGCTTGTCCTCCAAGACCTTCTCTCTCCGCCATCTGTCCAATGTATCTTATTCGTGGTCGTCTCCCATTGGAGGAGAACGACCACTCCACCTGACACACAGGTGCAGGTCTGTTTTGTTTGTCTCATTAGTGGACATCTCTCATTGGGGGAGAACGACCACTCCGCCTGACATTCAGATGCAGGTCTGTCATATGTGTGCCTTGTCCCTCTGCACCTCCATGTCTCCACGTTCTATTCACACAGAGGGAGAGGAGCAGAGTTGTTTGTCTCTTGTGATCCCAAAAGAGATCTTCAGTGAATTGGCCTTCTTTAAGTTGGTCTACTCCAGAGTGGTTGTCCAACTAGGGGGTCCAACATGTTGCTCAGCCCACTTCGGAGTGGTTGTCTGTCCATCCAGGAGGTCCACCATGTTGCTCGGCCCACTTCGAAGTGGTTGTCTGTCCATCCAAGAGGTCCACCATGTTGCTCAGCCCACTTTGGAGCGACGCTCGTACATTGGGCCAAACTCATATGATTGTCTTGCTTCGGAGCAAGTGTTGGCCATAGGGCCGAGGTCCAACCTAGCTCAACCTGGGAGTGAGCATTGCATTGGGCCTAACACCAAGACTTGATTAATTTTTACCCACTTCACCTCCCTACATGGCTTTGTCTCTCTAAAACCTTAGATAGACGTAAGTATATTATTGAGTGTATACGTATGAAGAACACATTCTTCAAAATGAATGTCCATATGTATTATATATATATATATATATATGTATGTATGTATGTTTATAGAGGGAAACAAAGTTGATTTAAAAGAGAGAAGATGTTTTTTTGGTGAGTGAGGTAGCGATAGTGGTAGGGTAGAGTGGCCGGTAGAAGAGGTGCATGAGGTATCATTAATCTTTCTTCCTTCCCTTTTTTTTTCTCTTTTTTTTTTTTTTTTTGGATTTTAGTTTTGATTTTGAATGGGTGGTCTTGTTTGGTGGTGGCTGCGAGTTTAGTGGTGGATGTGTATGGAGGTGGTGGCAGTGGAGTGGGGTGGTCAGTAGAGCAAGAGGTTGGTGGGTGTCTATAAGTGTTGCAAAGATGGATGGGGAAGAAGACATGATTGAAATATATATTTTGCCCTTGAAAATTAGTCACATGATGTGCACATAGTTACTTTTCGTCAAAAAATCTAACTTCCGTTATCTATTGAACCAAAGTGATACAACATTCAAAATTGAGGAGCAAAATCAAATCAATTTAAGCTAAAGAAACCAAAATGACACTGAGACCAAACTGTAGAGACTACCGATTAAATTGCCCTAAAATTTACGACACAGGCATGGCACAGCCCAATCCAGGCCAATGGACTTTGATTGGTCAATTACCCAACCTCAAACCGGACCATCTTCTGTATCTAAATCACAAACCTTACCCACGGTTTTCCAGTGCAGGTCCATGAACTTTGATTGATCAACGATCTGAGCTTAGACCAGACCATCCTATATCTAAATCCCAAACCTTACACATGATTCAAAACTTTGAAGTACTTCACAACAATTATAAGTGTATATTGAATCATACAAAAGAAAAGGGATAATAACACTTTTCACCGGTCTAATTTACTCAAATTTTTGGACCAAATTATTCGATTTAAAAACTAAATTGTTCGATTTAAAACTATAGAAACTAATTTGAATCAAATTGTATGGACAATAAATATAATGAACAAAAATAAAAGTAGACCTTATTTATTGATGTACATAATTACATCCATTGTGATTTGTTGAGTAACGTTAAGGATATCAAATTTTGTACCAAATAAATAATCAAATCTCTTACATGGATGTGGGGTCCGCAATTTTGTGGACCCCACGCCCATATGAGACATTTAATTATTTATTTGGTATAAAATTTAAGACCCGTAATAATTTCTTGATTTGTTATTGAATTGCATTTATTTTTATTTTTATTTTTATTTTTTAACCTCAGTTAGAGTGCTACTCTATTTTGTTTTTCAATTTTAATCTTATCATTTTACCAAAAATACATATATAAACATAGTAATGAATTAATAAAACAATATAATAACAAACAAGAGAAAGAGAAGAAAAAAAAATTATTCAGTGTGTTTGATTTTAATTTTCTAAAAATTAAATTTTTTATTTTTCATATTTTTTTATTAGTGAATATTTTTAAAATTTTAAATAAATTTTTTTTACTTTTTTAAATGCACTTTACTTAAATGTATCTAAATAGTAAAATATTAATAAAAAATTATTTTAAAAAATTAATTAATAAATAGAGATTATTTCATTTTTATCCCTATACTTTGTCACGACTTTCAGTAACCCCCTAGACTACTCTTATTTTCACACGTACCCCTATATTATTTAAGTTACTATCAATTTTGCCCCTGTCGTCAAATTTGAAACGGAAAAAGTTAAAAAAATTACATTTTGGCCCCAAATTTCAAAAGAAAAATGCAGACTCACCCTTTTTTACCAGCAAACCATCACTAGGAACCACCATTTCAAGCCCTTCTATATTTTTCGTTATAACTCTGTTTCGCCTCATTTTTACGTCGTTGGATTTAACTCACAGTGTAGTTTTCGTATCACATCTCACACGTATCATTCTTCCCCTTCCAAAAGTTAATAAAAAAAAAAATAAGACTTTTCTTCTCGTTTTTCACTTTTCTTCAAACCATCTTTCGGATTTCATATCTTTCTCGATTCTTGACGATTCCATTTCATTCTCTCACCATTCTCTTTACCTCACTTCCTACTTCGCCCTATACTACCTCGCTTTCTCACTTCTTCATGTAATGGGCAGTTTTGGTATGCCAAAAGTTGTCCGAAAATTAATTTTGAAATTTTCAAAACATTCATCTTTTGTTTCTTTCTTCTCGATCTTCCTCATTATTCTTCTTCTTCTTCTTCTTCACTTATAACATGATGTGGAACATGATTCTAGGTGATAACGGAACTGGTGATGAGGAAGATGCATATATAAGCAAATATGTGTTGGGGTAATACAAATAATATGGTTGCTAACATTCATGCCAATATTGAGTTCAATTGTTTTGATTTCTGTTCTATTAGTTTCAGTTTTTTATAGAGTGATTTGGGTTTTCCTTTAATTGCTATGGAATACATGGAATTCTTCTGTTTACGTTGAACTGCTAAATTGTCCCATTCTTTTACCTTGCAAATTTGGTTCATAAATGGCACCTCTCTCTATTGTCAATATTCCAAAAAAAAAAAATTCTTTTTTCGTAAATTACTTTAATTAAGAGCTTTAGATATTACAAGTTCTTTTAATTAGTCTCTCTCTTTATCAACCTCCTCTACAGGATTGTCCTCTGTCATGGATGACATATTCTGCTTCTTTCAAGGCCACATTGAGAATGTCGCTCATCTTAAGCAACAGTAGAGACAAAACAAGACAGCAAATAAAGTGATCATTGTTTTAGAAGCTTACAGAACTTTGAGAGATAAAGGCCTATATCCTGCAAATCAAGTCGTGAGAGATCTTCATGGGCAGTTCATTTATTCTCTATGACAGCTCTTCAAAAATCCGCTTTATAGCTGCTGTAAGTGAACGTTTCAGTCTAGCATTGATTTTTTTTTTTCTTGAACTTTAGTGAATTTGACACTGCCCTTTGTGCACATATTGTTTCGTTTATGGAACACAAGATGCCTATGGGATTGTTCCGTTCTTCTAGGGAAATGATTTTGAAGGTAGCTGATGTATGTGAACGTTTCAGTCTAGCATTGATTTTTTTTTTCTTGAACTTTAGTGAATCTGACACTGCCCTTTGTGCACATATTGTTTCGTTTATGGAACACAAGATGCCGATGGGATTGTTCCGTTCTTCTAGGGAAATGATTTTGAAGGTCACGTGCTCGTAGATGATGCAGATACCGTGAAGAAGGATTTGCCGCACACCTTCTTCACCAGTTTCGTTACCACCTAAAACGGATTATAGAAAATCAATCTGCATCCGTCCGCCAATTCGGCAGATGTGGATTGAGCGGACTGGCAGTTTGGCGGATAGATGCAAATCGGTTTGTCGGTTTAATATTTTATAAATTTTTAACATAATTCAACTTGTGCACTTCCTCAAAAAAAAAAAAAGAAAGTATTACAGTCAATGACTTAAAAAAATATTACAATCACTGCATGCCTCATCCAAAGCAAAAAAGTTTGAAACTTTAGAATATCATAATCACTGCATGTCTCATCTACATACTACAATCACAGCATGCCTCATCCACATAAAGTATTACAATCTATGGTTCTTAAAATATAAAAACAATTCAAACCACCAAAACCATGAACAAAGCAGAGATTGTATGTCTCTGTATTGTTACATCTATATCTGTTTTTAAAAACAAAAACCAACCAGCATATATCATATTTTCTATTTATTATTTTTAGAGATAGATTTAAAAACCAAAAAATATAGATAAATAATACGTTTATTTTTTTCAATTCAAAAAAGATATTCAAGTTGAAAATTTTTTTTCAACAGAATATTTAAACTCTTTTTTAATTGAAAACAAAAACAAAATTTTTAAACAAACTGAAAACACAAAGTCTTATAAATTACTAGGGGTGCTCGTGGTTTGGCGGTTCGATTGTGGCCAAAGGAATCTCAAATCCGCCATCCGTTCGGCAGATTGGCGGATTGGAGAAAATCAATCCGCAACCACCCGCTCGTCATCACCACCCCCACCAACACCACCACCACCACCACCACTGTCACCCACCCACCCACCATCACCACCCACCACCACTTGCCATCCGCCACCCACCTGCCACCACCATCCACGCCACCATCACCACCACCACCCACACGTTACCACCCACCACCCGCCACCGTCACCCACTCACCCACCCACCCACCATCACCACTCGCCACCACCTAGCACCACCCTCCATCCGCCACCCATATGTCACCACCACCCACTCGCTACCACCCACCACCCGCCACCGTCACCCATTCACTCACCACCACCACCCGCCACCTACCCGCCACCACCATCCACCTGTCACCACTACCCACCACCCGCCACCAACACCACCATCACCACCACTACCACCCACTCGCTACCACCCACCACCATCACCCACCCACCCACCCACCCACCACCACTACCATCCACCACCACTAGCTACCCACCACCCACCGTCACCATTTTCCACCACCGTCTTCCGCCGCTACCGTCACCCATCTACTCGCCACCACCTATCCGCCACCACCACCCACCACCCGCCACCACCACCACCACCACCACCACCACCACCACCACTAGCCACCACCACCCACCACCCATTGTCACCACTTTCTACCACCGTCTTCCGCCGCCACTTGCCACCACTCGCCACTTCTCACTCTTTTTTATATTTTAAATTTTTTTTAAACATTTTGTCAATTACCAAACGCGTTTGTAGTTTATGTTTTTCTAAAAATAAACAAAAAATAAACAAAAACCAATTTATAAAATTTTTATAAATATAAACTGAAAACGTAAACGTTACCCAACACACCCTTAGTATCTAATAGAGTAGCTTTCGAATAGGCCTACAAGCTGAATTTTGGGTCAGGATTCACAAAGCCCACAAAATTGAGCTAATAGGCCGACACATACGCACACCCATCGGACCAAGACCATTTTCAATATATTTTACGGTCGGGCAGGAATGGCCAATCCTCAAGCTTGAGCCTAGCCAGACACAAGCTAGTCCGTGAACACTAGGCTGATGACCCACCAATCTCCATATCAGTCAAACAATTCACCTTGTTTAACTCTATACGATAAGGGAAAATGAAAAATGTTTCCAAACTCCCTTTTCCTCCCACTCCCTTTGATCCCCTTTTTCTTCCATTGGTCAGTTTTTATTTTCTTTTCTTTTCTTTTTTTTTTCCTCCTCCAATCACCACCCGCCACGTGTGTGTGAGGGGTAGTGATTGGAGAGAGTCTCTATCGATGCTGGGGAAAATCAGACACCAAAATCGCGCCAAGGCAATTTTCAGCTCATTAACTTGAGAATTTTACGTGAAACTGTATTTTTATGAAACAAGAACAAAGTTCTTCAGCAAGCACAAATGCTCGAGGAAATTAATTATTCCACACCATTGGCCAATAAAAGAGATCAATTTACCAATCTTTAAATAATCCAGCAAGACTGAAAGCCTAGGGGGTTCATGGCATTTTGAGTACGACATGCAATTAGGTATTTCAAATTCCATTCAAGGGCTTTTCTTGACAAACTTCCTAAAATTTGAAAAATGTTACTTTTGCCAAGTTACTTGCCGAGCGAGAACTTTCTCCAGTAAACCTAACTTTTATAAGGTACTTCAACGAGTCTAATTTTCTAGGCTAAAACCTATTTCACAAAATGCTAGTAACAATAAAAGAAAAACAATGTCCCGTCCATAAATCATAAAAGGCTAAAACCATATGCAAAACACGAGCAAAGAATGTAAAGGCATCACCAACCAACCCTCAAGACTCGAACATATATGTAGTATTTAAATTGGTATAAAAACCAACTCAAAAATCACTCAAATTGAGTTTTACCCATCTCTGAGTCTCCCAAACGTCTACATATGCTTTTTAAGAGCAATTTGTAGCTTTCAAATTTACACTCTACCATTAATGAAGCTTTTATTCAAATTTAAGTCTATATCTCAGTCCTTACTCTAAATCTTACTCAAATTTGAGTAAAACACTCATATAAAGGCTTTATTTGATATGAACCACTCCAAAACTCATATTTAAGCATAATTTTAAGCAAAAGTTTCGCCAATGGCCAGGTATTAAATTCAAGAACCACAATGGAATTAAAAATTTTGAGTAAACATTTCAATCTCTGTTGATTTGGGTAAATTTAGAGTAAAATGCAATTTGATGCAAGTTTGGGTCAAGCAGTGGAGGGTGCTTTGAGTAATTTTCAGTCAATATTAAATTTAAATTCAATATAGGTTTATGCAAGGTTTGGAGATGCCCTGAGTACTTCATATCAAATAAAGCTTTTACTCTAAAAATTTGAGTAAGGGTTTGAGAAGACTAACAAAAATTAAAAATTATCACCCGATAACATGTTTTGTAAAGAATACTACTTAGAACACAAACCCCACATAACAAAAATCAGATGTTTCGAAATAAAAAATCTTCAGACAACTATCATAATTGCAGAAAAGAAAAAACAAAAATCTCAGTAGTTCTTAATCATCTAGAGGAATACCAAAACACACTGAACGTAGCTCCTAATCAAACAAAGAGAATCCCATATCGTCATCACTCTCTTCCTTCGGTTCTTCCTGCAAAAACAAATTAAAATCCTCCATTAAATCACTCACCATTCACAATTTATACAACTTTTCAAACAAATCTATATACCTTCTTCTCCTCAACAGCAGCAGCGGCAGCAGGGGCGGCAGCGGCACCACCGCCAGCAGCGGGAGCGGAAAAGGCCGCGGCGGCACCACCTCCACCAGATCCAACGTTCATGATGAGGTCATCAATGTTCCTCTTCTCAAAAAGCTTGGCAAAGAGGCCTGGCCAGTAGGATTCTATAGGCACGTTCGCAGCCTTAACCAATGTCGCAATCTTCTCTGCCTGAAACGTAATCAAAAACATACAATAAACACATCTATTACAATAAGATGATACAGATTTCAAAACAAAAAACAACTGAAACAGAATACGAGAGAGAAGACGATTACAGTGACGGGGATGCCATCGTCGTGGAGGATGAGAGCAGCGTAGGTGCAAGCGAGATCGCTCAGAGCCATCTTTCGCGGAAGAGATAATTGAAAACTAGTTTGCAAATCTACAGACAATCGATATTCATCAATTCGAAATCAATGAATAGATAAATTTGATATTAATAGATAATCGAAACCACGCAATAGCGAAAATCGAGAACCTGATAGTGTAGCGAGGCGTCGCCTCTGTGTGCTAGGGCAAATGAGAACGAACTGAAGCCGTGGAGAGGCTATATATATTTTATATATATATAGGAATCAATGACCTAGGGCACCAAGTATATGATGGGCTATGTCAAGGGTTTGTTGCCAATTAAGATGATTATAAGCCCAATATTATCTTGGGCCGGTCTTACAATTAGAAAGCCCAGACGATGTTAAGGCCAGCCTATCAAACCGACTTACGGTGGTAGTAGCTATTCGAATTGGTTAGAATTTTATTTAAAAAAATATTAAATATTTTAGAATATTGTGTGTTATTATTAACATAAATATAAAAAAAAAAATTGCACCTCAAACGAATCATAATTTATTTCTCCACTGCTCAACAAAGGTGACACAATATGTCTCATTAATAAAAATTTTTACTATCTAATTAATTTCAGCACCACAAAAGTAATGTTGTTTTAAATAATAATATCAAAATATGTATTGATATTGGCAATCATATATAATGGCAGAAGAAGTGAGGGATCAGGGGGTCACGTGTCTCTTGGGTTCTTATTATTAGTGACATGCAAGTATAAGTAATTTCATTATAAATATATGAAATTTATTAAATTGTTAGTTACATTTGACATGTGAAGTTCACTGTCTATGTGTTTATTTACTATTAGTGAGTGATGGGTCGTTGAACACACCAAATTTAAATACTAAACTATATCAAATTCTATCAGAATAATGGCAAGTCCAGGTATCGATCCACAGGGACTATTGTGAAATTAAACTAATTTAATTGTCAAATTCCTAAATTAATTTTGATAAAAAGATTGGTTGTTTATAACCTAATTTAATAACGAATAAATTAAACTAATGAATTATATTATCAAGAACAATTGAATTTAGGTTTACTTAATTGGGGAAAAATCCTAGGGTAGTGAATTCACCACTAACTACATTATTAGGGTTTCCAATTGAAATTAATTATGCTATGGTTTGAACGAATTAATGTTTCACAACTACAAGCTCAAAGCATTTAACAAGAAGATCATCACATTCAATGTACGAGCACGAACCATCTCAAGTAATACGAATCGTTCACTCTAAACTAGGGTGGTGATACGACTCGTTCCTCGTAGCATGGTTCGTCCCATACCTTGAATGGGAATGAATAGAAAACTCATGTATGGATAATATTCAACAATCACAGAAAGTCAAATATTTGAAAAGATAATAAAAATTATATATAAAGAATTTCTAAAACACCATACAATGGTTCAAACCTTTACATAATATAAAATCAAAAAAGAAAACTACATAATTACATGGCTAGGGTTTCATCAAAACCCTAGAAAAAAAGACTAGCCACGCATGGAGGAATGGAAGGAGGTAGAAGGAGAAGGAACAACCATGGGAGACATCTTTGAAGCTTTTGTTTTCCTTCTTTTCCAAACCCTAGCCTCCCTCTTTAGGTCAAAACAATTTCAGAACCTTAATCCAGCCTTTTACTTGCCTTTTTATGCTTCCAATCTCGTCCAAACAGGTTTAAAACGTCGGTTTGACTTTCCCAGAAAAAGTCAACGCACGTGCGGGAAAGTCAACGAACGTGCGGGAAAGTAAACTCTGCCCAAATTCTGTCTTTTTGCTCATTTTATGCTCCAACGATGTACAACCTGATTGACACTCAACGCACATAAAATATACAGTTTGACCAGCAAGTGACGTTAAGAGATTCTAATTAACGGCCTCAATGATGTACATTTCGGCCTTAATCAATGAGTGATATCACATACCAATGATAACGTGGTATTACCATTGTATTGAATTTTTAATCAAATTTTGTATAAAAAAATAATTTATCATTATATAATTTATTTTAAGACTTATATTCTTTTTTTTTTTTTGTATTGTACATGATATACTAGTTACAAATAACATTCTTTTTTTATGTAAAAATTTTCAATATTATAATTAATAAGTGCATCCTCTAATTTAATTTTCTGACTCCACCACTGATCATATATCAATTAATAACAACTGAATAATAATATTAAAAGATTAATATCCCGATACATAACAATCAATATTTAAAATCTTAATTCCAAAACTACTAAATAATTACCAAAAATCCTATACCACATTTGGATATCAAAGATTCCAATCGTTCTCCCTTCACACTTTAGGTCACAGTTTTTGTGTATCAAAAAATAAAAATAAATAAAAAATAAAAAAATAAAGTGAATTTAAAAGAGAAAAAAAAAGGTCAGATGAAAAATTATATAATTAAATAGTACTACTGTCTATGTGAAAAGAGTTATATTACAATAATGTACTTCTTCACATTTTTGTGGGATCTGTCATTATAAATTCTATAAATATATAAATAAAAAAAAAAGTACATTATCGTAACATACTCATTACAAAAAAATATCACATCCTCATAGTCAATAACGGTAAAAAAATAACGTTATGATAATTATTTATTTCTACTATTTTATCTTACCATTAAATTAATTATCAACATTGCATTAAAAATATACATTAGTGTTAAAATCCATTACAATAACATTGTGTTCACTAGTAATATCATCGACAACTAGCACTTCCTTTAGCCTCTTGGTTTAGAGGAGTATCATATAAACAAACCAAAAAAAAAAAAAAGTAAGTATGATCCAAGATTATTGCATCATGGATGCAATTTGATATCCTCCAATCTTATTTCATCTTTTTTGTTAAATACACAATTGAATTGTTGACCTAATAGTCCCCATTGTATACTAGTATTAGCATAAATAAACGAACCTTATTTATGTAATGTTGTTTTATTAATATAATATTTCTAACGCTTTCGAAAAAAAAAAAAAGGGGTCATTTTAGAATTCACATCCTCAAAAAAATATATCATATAAAAATTATCATAACTAAATTATTCAATCATAACTAGACGCCACATAAAATATAACCAAAACTTTTTAAATCATGACAAAATAATAAGGGAGCTTTTTTGATAAATCCATTTTCTAAGAGCTTTATTTCATCCAACCCATATTCTTTTTAACTATTCCATTAGGTCCAATTTGAGATAAGAAGACCAAAATACCCTTTTCATCTACTTATGTTCCATTTAGTTCACATTATTTTCTTATATTTCAATAAGTCCTATGGGTGACATAATTACCAAAATACCCTTAATGTGAATGTTCACACCGTCAACGTAAATGTTCATATCGTCAATGTGTAGGGGCTCGGCCCATGTCGATCCTCGTGGGTGCCTGGAAAAATTCGAGTCGGGCCGGGCCGGGCCACAGGCCAAAAAAATAGGCCCGGCTCGGCCTATTGATAATATGAATATTTATATTGACAAGTTAACATTCACATTGATAGGAGTGTAAAATTAGCCTGCGGCCCGTGGGCGGCCCGAAACCAGCCCGCCGCCCGGGGCGGGCCCGGACCGGCCCGTTCACAATGTGAATATTCACATTGACATATTAACATTAACAATAACATTGACAAGAGTGTAAAATTGGCCCATGACCCGTGGGCAGCCCGAAGCCGGGGCCCGAGTCGGGGCGGGCCCGGCCCGGCCCGGCCCGTTGACAATGTGAATATTCACATTAATATGTTAACATTCACATTGATAGGAGCGTAAAATTAGCCCGCGGCCTGTGGCCGGCCCGAAACCCGCCCGCGACTCATGGGCTGCCTTGGACGGGCCCGGTCCGACCCGTTGATAATGTGAATATTCACATTGACATGTTAACATTCACATTGATAAGAGTATAAAATTAGACCGCGCCCCGTGGCTGCTCGAAACTAGCTCACGGCCCGTGGGCGGCCCGGGGTAGGCCCGGCCCAGCCTGTTGACAATGTGAATATTCACATTGACATGTTAACATTCACATTGATAAAAGTGTAAAATTGACTCGTGTCCCATGGGCGGCACGAAGCCCGTGGGCGGCGCGGGGCGAGCCTGGTCCGGCCCGTTGACAATGTGAATATTCACATTGACATATTAACATTCACATTGATAGGAGTGTAAACTTGGCCCGTGGCCCGTGGGCGGCCCGAAACTCGCCCGCTGCCCAGGGCGGGCCCGGCCCGGCTCGTTGACAATGTGAATATTCACATTGACATATTAACATTAACATTGATAAGAGTGTAAAATTGGCCCGTGACCCGTGAGCAGCCCGAAGCCCGGCCCCGGGCCGGGGCGGGCCCGGCCCGTTGACAACGTGAATATTCACATTGACATATTAACATTCACATTGATAAGAGTGTAACATTAGCCCGTGCCCCGTGGCTGCCCGAAATACGCCCACGGCCCGTGGGCAGCCCGAGGCGGGCCCGGCCCGGCCCGGCCTGTTGACAATGTGAATATTCACATTGACATGTTAACATTCACATTGATAAGAGTGTAAAATTGACTCGCGTCCCACGGGCGGCCTGAAGCCCGTGGGCGGCCCGGGTTTGGGTCCGGGCCTACCCTGGGCCGCGGGCGAGCTTCGGGCAGCGGTCAAATTTTACACTCCTATCAATGTTAATGTTAACATGTCAATGTGAATATTCACATTGTCACGGGTCGGGCCAAGCCCGCCTCGGGCTATAATCAGGCTTCGAGCCGCCCACGGGCTGCGGGCCAATTTTACACTCCTATCAATGTGAATGTTAACATGTCAATGTGAATATTCACATTGCCAACGAGTCGGGCCCGCCCCGACCTGAGGTCAGGCTTCGGGCTGCACACGGGTCATGGGCCAATTGTACACACTTATCAATGTGAATGTTAACATGTCAATGTGAATATTCACATTGTCAACAGGCCAAGCCGGGCCCACCGCAGGCGACCCACGGGCCGTGGGCGGGTTTCGGGCAGCTACGAGGCGCGGGCTAATTTTACACTCCTATCAATGTGCATGTTAACATGTCAATGTGAATATTCACATTGTCACGAGTCGGGCCAAGCCCGCCTTGGGCTGCGGTCTGGCTTCGGGCCGCCCACGGGCTGCGGGCCAATTTTACAGTCTTATCAATGTGAATGTTAACATGTCAATGTGAATATTCACATTGTCAACAGGTTGGGCCGGGCCGGGCCCGCTTCGGGCAGCGGGCGGGCTTTTGGTTGTTCATGGGCCGCGGGCCAATTTTATACTCTTATCAATGTGAATGTTAACATGTCAATGTGAATATTCACAATGTCAACGAGCCGGACCGGGCCCGCCCCGGGCCGCGGGCGGGTTTCGCGCCACCACGGGACGGGGGCCAATTTTACACTCCTATTAATGTGAATGTTAACATGTCAATGTGAATATTCACATTGTCAACGGGCCGGGCCGGGTAGGCCCGCCCTAGACTGCTGTCCAGTTTTATACTCTTATCAATGTGAATGTTAACATGTCAATGTGAACATTCACATTGTTAACAGGCAGGGCCGGGCCCGCCCACGGCCCGTGGGCGGGTTTCGGGCAGCCATGAGGTGTGGGCTAATTTTACACTACTATCAACGTGAATGTTAACATGTCAATGTGAATATTCACATTGTCAACGGGCCGGGCCGCGGACGGGCTTTTGGCCGCCCATGGGCCGCGACCCAATTTTATACTCTTATCAATGTGAATGTTAACATGTCAATGTGAATATTCACATTGTTAATGGGCCGGACCGGGCTCGCCCCGGCCGCCCATGGGCTGCGGGCGAGTTTCGCGTCGTCACGGGACGGGGGCCAATTTTACACTCATATTAATGTGAATGTTAACATGTAAATGTGAATATTCACATTGTCAACGGGCCGGGCCGGGCCGGGTCGGGCCCGCCCTGGGCTGCTGTCCAGTTTTATACTCTTATCAATGTGAATATTAACATGTCAATGTGAACATTCACATTGTCAACAGGCCGGGCCGGGCCCGCCCACGGGCCGTGGGCTGGTTTTGGGCAGCCACGAGGCGCGAACTAATTTTATATTCCCATCAATGTGAATGTTAACATGTCAATGTGAAACATTGTCAACGGGTCAGGTCGGGCCCGCCCCGGGCCGCGGGCGGGCTTTTGGCCGCCCATGGGCCGCGGCCCAATTTTATGCTCTTATCAATGTGAATGTTAACATGTCAATGCGAATATTCACATTGTCGACGGGCCAGACCGGGACCGCCCCGGGCCGGCCATGGATCGCGGGCGGGTTTCGCGCCGCCACGGGACAAGGGTCAATTTTACACTTCTATTAATGTGAATGTTAATATGTCAATGTGAATATTCACATTGTCAACGGACCAGGCCCGCCCCGACTCGCGGCCGGGTTTCGGGCCGCCCACGGGCCAATTTTATATTCCTACCAATGTGAATTTTAAAATATGAATGTTCACATCATTAAATTGCTAATCGTTCAAAAAATATTTATAAGGGTATCAAAATTAAATATAAGGGCATAAGTGTCCAAGAAAATTGTGTAAATCAAGAAAATAGACTTTATGGAATAAAACTATACATACATGGGACTAAATGGGTTAAAAAATTTCTTCATGGACTTTTTGGGTTAAAACACTTCTAAATTGGACTTATCAATAAAAATCCCAAATAATAATTATAATAAATCATTACTAATATCACAATTAATCATAATCAAAAACTATAAATATCATAACTAGACGTAATATATTAAGCCTCAAAGATCAAAGGTGCATGCCTTACAACAATCAATATTCCTTCTCCGTAGGCCACAGCTCCATTAATGTATCCAAACTAAAAATAAAAAATTCAAGATTTAAGATTCAAAAGCAATCTTACAAATGCAGCCAGTGAACCTTTCCTACTCATCCGCTGGAACGACCAGAGCTATTGTTCACCTAAACAAAACCTAAGCCCCAGTTCATTTGAGGGATTGTCACACAGACCCAAATAACGAAAGATCAAAGAAGAAAGTTTGGAAAAGAAAAATGAATATAATCTTGCATTAACATTTGTGGAGTCTTTCAAGTCCAAAAAGAATGAAAAAAATTATTTGACTTATCTATGAATGAGATAAATATCATATATATATATAATAAATTCATGATACAATTTAAGAAACGATATAAATAAAAAAACAATACTAAATCAATGATTAACACAATTACAGATTATATACATAATACTAAAAATAAAAAGATTATATGTACTCTAATTTCTATATTCAACACTCCTCAAGCTGGTATAAAGATATTCAACAATCGTAGCTTGCCAATGGATGACTGGAAGAAGCTGGAAAAAATTCAAAGACTAGTTCAAATAAATACTACAGAACAAATCTAGTAGTTCACTAAATAAAAAAGGTCAAAAAGTGCTTAATACATCAGCACCACACCCATAAATAAATAAATAAAAAAAAAAAAAAAAAAAGGACTAAACTGCCCTAAAAGAACTAATCGAAATCAACGTCGAGACAGTTTAAAATGATCATACTGAACCAATGTACAGAACTAGATGTTGAACTAACAAGCGTAACACATAAATAACTTATGACGTAAGTTTAAACGATAATGACAACAGAGGGCATCGTATTAAAAAGTGCGTCGGATGTGAGCGGCTTATGTGGTGCGCCAAAGGGGCGATTTGGGTTGTGCGCCAAAAGAGACAGCATAAGAGGTCTATAGGGTATATCACCATACTCACCATGATATACATATAATACACATCCTCAAACTCAAATAGGTTTGAAGATAGAAACCTATTTGAAATTGAAACAAAAAGATAGACACTGGAACAAAAACACACAAAAAAATGAATTGCCAATAAAAAAAAATATGATAGAGATTTGAAATAAGAATAAACTGATAAATAGAGAAAGAGATCACCACGACATACATTGAAAGAAAATATAACAATGGAATGGGTTGAGATCCAACGAGCAGCCAAGGCAAAACTGTCATCCGCCGATAAAGTAAAATTACTAAATACTTAACCTAACTCTAATACCAAAAAAAAATGAAAAGAATTATTTAATTTACTCGTGATGAGGTAAATACCATGTATAAATAATAGATTCATGATATAATTTAAAAAACGATAGAAATAAGAAAATAATACTAAATCAGTAATTGACACAATCATAGATTATATACATAATATATAAAATAAAAATAAAAAATCTATATACTCTAATTTCTATATTCAATAGTCCACACATCAACACACACATAATTCCATTGGACAGAAAAAGCAAACCTCAATGTTCTATGCTGATCAGTTCTACAATCCAGAGTCTTTCATAAAATAAATAAATAAAAATTTCATACAGTGCTTTTTTCTCAAACTTAAGGACAATACAAAACATAAAGCTCAGATTCAGTCGATTGACAAACTTCATGATAATGAACATATTTCCAGACCTAGTCCTAGGATTGGTTTTTAAATGACATTTTCAAATAATTAGTCTACTCAGATGCCATTAAAAAAAAAAAAAAAAAAAGCATGCTCCCGAACTATCCCATCCAAGCAGGCTACAAAAAGTTCCACTCCGGTTGTATAGAAGTCAGCCACTACCTGACCGTGCCTGAAACAAGATCAAGTTTCAACAATCAGTCCCTGACATTCCATTCAGACATAATCATAGTGATATAATAATATTAATAGTAACAGTAAATGCTGAGAGTATGGTTTCCCAAATTTCCTTAATGCGTTTTTCCAAAAAAAATCTCAGGTAAATCATCTAATTCAGAGAGCTTAATATATTATTAATGACACCAGTGTGTACACGTGCAGTATGTGAATGAGGCACAATTGTTTCTTTTTCCCCAAAAAATTAATCTATGGGATCTTACCTTGCGAGGAGATCCAGACCTCGACCTTGATCTTGGTCTACATAATTTGGTCAAAAATAAGCAAAATGAAGGTTAGAAATAGCACTCAGAGAAACAAAAAGCACAAAGATGAATGATACAACTAAGACCCAAATACCTGGATGATTTCACAGGAGACGGGGATCTAGATTTTGATGCTGTTCTGGAGAGAGAACGGTCCAGTGATTTGCTGCAATTAGATCAGCAATTTCTCAGTTGTCAGAAAAGCTTATAAATGAAGCAAACAAACAATTAACATGAGTTATACCTCCTATTCCTCCTTGGAGTTCTGCTTCTGCTGCGGCTCCTACTTCGGCTCCTTGACGGACTGTCCTCATACTTCTTCACCTACAACCATTTACATACAAACATATCAAACAAAGAACAGGACAACCTTTTCAAAGAGCACCTCCCAACCAATCTCTCAACATCATTGCTTTCATGCATAAATCTGCGTTAGTTCCTAACCCAGAACCTTTGGGAGGAAGCTTTGTGGGTTTGGACTTTGACCAGTTGTAGTGTTTGTTATTTACCCAAAGAAAATCATCATAATCCTATGTAGGGATGGCAATTTGACTAATGGGACTCGCATATGATACATAATACCAAAATATTAACACCTCCCCATGAGGCCCATATCATGCATTGCCAAAATATTTTTTAAAAAATTGAAACCTCATGCAATATCATCATCCCCTTCTGGTATAGGGAATGTGCAATTTTATCCTCACCATGTCATGGGGGTGGGATGAATTGCAAGAATTGATTTTGGTCCTCAGGTCGAGGTTGGGTGAGGGATCCCTCATCCCGCATCCAATCTGATACCATCCCCAAACCCTACCACCTCTCTGTATAGAATCTAGGGTAAACATATTGAAGACCAAAACTGGAGAGAAGGGGAGTCCTAGATTATTATGCTACTACAAAAACTTTCACAAAACTCAAGAATAAGCAGAAAAAAAATGAAAACAGTGTCCCAAATGCTACGAGGGACGCTGCTCCTGAATTACATAAACACACATTTGGGGTCTAAGTATAATCCGGTCAATAAAACTAATAAGGTTAAATATATAATAACAAATAAGTGAAAATACCCGAATATAAGTTCTCGTCCAAGGATTTCTAAATTCAGTGTCATCAAGTTTTCGAATCTGAGTAACACAAAAACATCAGTTACTTAACTGAAGCACCAAAAAAAAAAAAAGTTTCAAAATTAAAAAATGAAAGCAAAAAAAACAAAGAAACTAAAAGCAGAAAATGAATTCTCTCAGCAACTTACAGCATATTTCATGTCCTCGTAATTAGTATAATCAACCAGACCAAAGGTTCCTGAAGAAACAAACAATTATGCAGAGCAAATTTTGAACAAAAAAAATTTAAGAAATGATAAGTCAGATAATTATGGCAATACCACTGAATATGCACAAGAAAGAAATTAACATACATAAGGTACTAGTGACAGGAGTGACAACTAAACAAATATAGTACAGACAATGACCTCCATTGAGTATTGATCACTCAGACTACATTAGCATTCAAAAAGGCTAAGGACTACATCGAACATTTGAAACACAAGGAAATATATATAGATTCAAACATTTGAGTATTGACCACAATATTCCTCCATTTCCAAAAAAAGAAAAGTAGAAAGGTGTACAATCCTCTTAAAGCATCCAAATGACCCCTGGACATGTCCAGTGCCCCTTCCAGCATATACCAGCCAGCCAACCTTCGTTGAAACCATTCGACCCCTCCATGCCACACCACCTTAGCCTTAAAGAGGAGCTCAGAGATAAGCCAAGGTTTGTGACCAGAAGAGCCTTTAACATAGCCGAAAGCCAGATATGCAATAGAAAAATGAAGCTTGCTATTGCCTGCTTCCATTCCTTTTCTTAAAAGGAAATAAATTTAAACCCATGATGCAATCCCCAACCCTTCAAAAGCCACAAAAGCACTTTTTTAACCAGGCTACAATGCCTAGGGCATAAGTTGTCTACAATAGAAAACATGGCAGGTCACGTTTATGAAAAATTTTCTAGGTTTAGGGCCCTGTAGATCTTCAAGGGTTTCTAGATGGAAAAAGTGAAATTTGGTTCGATTTTCAAAAGTGAAAATTTGCTGGATTTGCATAACAAAGGATGAAAAGGACTTAAACAGTATGTACTTTAGGGGTTTAACGGTTAAATTAAAAGCCAATAGTAATTTTGTAAGAAGAAGAATCTAGGAATCCCGCTTAAAACTCATTAGGAATTATCCCCTAAGGTAAGGTTGCACAAAGCATCACACAACTTCAAAAGCTTTACACAAATTCCCAAAAATTTCACTCTAAGAAGATTACAAATGTACCTTACTTAGGAGACAAAAATAAAATATATGAACTAAAATCTAAGGTGAATTAAGTTTTCACAAGTCAAAAACATCAAAAATAGGTAATGATTTTCATAGAAATAATTTGCTACATGAAAAAAAAATAAAATAAAAAATAAAAATATTAGAAGAGTACCTTAAATTCTCAAGAGTAATATATATAAGTTTACTCCTATCGTATCACATTTTAGAGCATGTAGCGTACCATGTTCCCGTTCCCATTCCATGTACAGGAACAATCCATGTTCTATGTAACATAGGTCTCGTCTAATTCTACTAAGACTAGGATTAAAAGTGTAGGAGCATTTGACCCCTTTGACTATTAGACTGTTGTAGAGTCTAGACCCAAATAAGATCACAAATAATGATCTAATAATATAATTTGACCCATAAGGTGAACCATGGTCAGCCCCGACATCTTATGTTCTGCAATTTCCAAAATTACAAAAATACTTTTTAACACCTAAAATCTAATAAAAATCATAAAATCTGTCCAACAGTCATCAAACCCATGAAATATATAAAAATAAGACTCGATGCTAGGCATGATTATACAAAGCATAGGCATGCTACAAATAAAATATCAAAAATTCCCTCTTCTTTCCCCATTCTATATGATTATGAATTGCTCAAACATTGGTATATTGATAATAATTTTGAATCCTTATCATGCTGTAGAGTTTCCATGTCTTCCTGCTCATCACAATCTTGTGCAGGAAACTAATTGTTCAACTCTTTTAGTAGATCCATGCAAAAGAGCTATTGTACTAAAGTTTATAGCTAATCCACATAAATTACAATTTCTTAACATAAGCAAAAAAAAATTCCAAATTAATCTAGAGCAAGAAAGCATGAGGCTGCCAACTAAAATTTTATTCAAACCTAAGCATCTGAATACACAATTCACATGCACATATAAAAATTACTCATCACACTGCAAGGTTTTATATACAAGAGTTAATTGTTTCTAATTTAGAAATTGCTGATATTACTGTTAGATAATAAAGGAAGCACAACATTTGAATACGTTGTTGTGCCTTTTAAGGTTGCTTTGTGTGGACGGCAATGCTTGGTCATATTCTTACTATTGATAATCTTATCCAGCGCGGGCCTATCCTAGTTAATTGGTGTTGTTTGTGTTGTGCGGATACGGATGCGGAATCGGCGGACCACTTGCTTATTCATTGTCCGGTTGCTTCTCGGCTTTGGATGCTTATTGTTGTAACTTTTCGCTTGGATTGGGTACAGCCAGGTTCTATGTTCACAGTTTTGCAAAGTTGGGCAGAGGGTCGAGTTGGGAGGAGGTGTCGAAAGACATGGATGCTTGCTCCCCATTGTTTATTGTGGTTGATTTGGTTGGAGCGTAATAGGCAGGTTTTTAAGGGAGTGGCTCACTCATTTTCTTGGCTTTGGAGTCGCCCCCTTATGGTTTTGTATAGTTGGGTTTAGTTGATTCGGATGTTTTGGCATTTGTAGATCTTGTTGAGGATTTGACATCTTAGTTTTTGGACCTTTTAGGGGCGTCATTTTTGTATTCGTTTGCATTGTTTTGATGCATTTCCAATAAAGTTTTGCTTATTTATCAAAAAAAAATAAAAAAACATTTGAATGTGGTGTTGTAGAACAATGATCAGCTACACACTCAAGTACTTTAATTGTGGCAAAAAAGTGAAGGGCTTGTTTGGTTTGTGTTTGTAGAATAGTTTTTGAGATAAAAGGTACGAAAACTTGTTTGGTTTGTCTTTTTTCAGATATGATTTTGAAAAATTGTTTTGGGGAGAGAGTTTTAAAAAAAATGATTGATTTAATGTGTATGAGAGAGAGAGTGATTTTGGAAAGTAGGTAACCAAACAAAATTTTGAGATTTTTTTTGAAAAAATTTGTTTGGTTTGATTGCTCTTGAAAATTTGTTTGTAGAGAATTTTTCCCAAAAACAAACCAAACAAGCTCGAAGTCATCTTTGGTGATAAGTTCTATATTCATCATATCATGTATATATATATTATGTTCACAAGTTAAACTTACACCTTAGTCTTTGTTCAATCACTCTCCTTAGACAATAAGGTTAACGGCACAATAATTTTTCATGAGAAGTAGAACTTGTAAAGGTAACTTTCATCAACTCCTCTCATTGTAGTTCCTTTTTTCTTTTTCTTTTTTGGATTGGCATCATTGTACTCCATATTTAATTAAGATTTATGTGCCACGCCATCAATGCATACTTCGCACAAACAACCCACCTTTTTTCTTCTACATTCCCAACAAGAAAACATTTACACAATATTACTCTCAATGAAGTCATTTTGGTATAGATGCATCACTAAA
The DNA here is from genome assembly GCF_055761805.1 of Camellia sinensis. Taxonomy (NCBI): domain Eukaryota; kingdom Viridiplantae; phylum Streptophyta; class Magnoliopsida; order Ericales; family Theaceae; genus Camellia; species Camellia sinensis. The sequence goes on from NC_138968.1 coordinate 9,997,667, forward strand.
CCTCTTTCAACCTCAGCACTAGCTATCATAATAACAAATCAACATAAGAAAGTTTTGTCACCCCATGTTATTATAGTGCATTAGCATGCATTTCTTAATGCTTGTAGCATCCTAAGAAGGAACAGCCGTGGTATATTTTCTCAAAAACTTTGACGCATTTTCATTATGGTAGTAATGATTTCAGCTCATAGATCTCATATTCATCTCACCATGATTCAATTAAAGAAAAGAAACATAGAGTATGTTTGGTTTGAGTTTGGGAGATGAGTTTTAGAGATAAAAAGTACGAAAAGTTGTTTAGTTGGTTTTTTTCAAAAGATGTTTTTGAAGATTATTTTGAGAGAGAGTTTTGGAAAAAGTGATTGATTTGATGTGTATGAGAGAGAGATTTGTTTGGAAAACTTATAAACCAAACAAGTTTTGGGAAATTTTTTTGAGAAAATTTGTTTGGTTTGATTACTTATGAAAACTTATTTGTAGAGAATTTTTCCTAAAAATTTTTGGGAAACACAAACCAAACAAGGCCATAGAACTTTTTTGCCTCAATCTAAGAAGCAAGGATATAGACATCATACATGTGACACAACATGGACACAATGACACATCAATTTTTTAAAAATTCAATGCACGACACGTGAGGGACGCACAAAATATATGATTTTTAATATTTATTATTATGTCATATACATTGTTGTCAAATTGCCCATCAAATCATGAATCATTTTGCTAAAATAGTGAATCATGAATCATATAAAATCGTGCACCGTAAGATTCACTTTACTTAACATAATTTACTATTTTATACATGTATATACCAAACCAAGCCTTAAGTCCCATCAAATGGGGTCGGCTACATGAATCCTTCTTCTGCACGTTGCCCTATCAAAGGCTATTTCGTTAGTCAAATTAAGTAAATCCATATCTCTATTTACAATGCTAGCCAACGTTAATTTAGGCCTATCCCATCTCCTCACACTTTCATCTACCGTTACAGCATCGCATTCCTTCACTACTGCCTCTATTGGTCTCCGTTAAATATGACCAAACCATCTTCATCGATTCTCTCTCAACTTATCTTCTATCGATGCTACTCCTACCTATTCTCGAATACACTCATTTCTAATTCTGTCTTGTCTAGTCTTACCACACATCCACCTTAGCATTCTCATCTCAGTAACACTCATCTTATCTACATGTTGTTTCTTAATTGCCCAACACTCCGTCCCATACAATATCGCCGGTCTAATAGCCGTTCTATAGAACTTATCTTTTAGTCTAGTGCGTATTCGTTTATCGCACAGTACTCCAGACGCACTTCTTCACTTACAACATCCCGCCTTAATCCTATGGGTCACATTTGCATCAATCTCCCCCGCTGTTGTGATAATCAACCCTAATAACGAAAATGTTCACTCTTAAACAGTTCTTAATTCTCAATATTCACTTCTCCTCTGTTTCATTGTTACTATTACTAAATATACACTCTGTACGGGGAGCAAATATTCCGGCAAGCCCGTACTCCTTTCTTCCAAACTCCGTTTATGTCCGATCACCTGCGAGCGAATAACGGTGAGCTGCCCGGCGGTGTGTGGCCGGAAAAACCCTCCGACGATCAAGTTAGCACACACCTTAGGATAGAGAGAGAGAGGAATGTTAGAGTGTAGGAGTTTTCTTACAAAGTGTTCGTCTGTCCAGTATGGGGGGCGCAGACATGCTGATATACCCTCTGCGCCTCATATCCACTCCCAGTCATCTCCCGACACGTGGCTCTGCTATCCCATCTATCAGCATAAACCTTACTGAACATCACCTAATCCCAACTGTCTGCCCTCTCAGTTGGAGCTCGGCAGCCGAGCTTCTCTATCCACGGTCGTGCTGTGCTTCATACCCAAGCACTTCACTGGCTAAGCCCAGGGAGGACCGGGCTAGGCGGCATCTCGGCAAAGCTGAGCCCGGGGCACCTCCTGTGGTCGACCTTCCTGCCGATCAAACGGTTACCTTGGCTGACCACGCCTTTCCGGGCGCCGGTCACTCAGCTTGTCTGGCTTCCACCATCCCCTGATCAAGCAGCTCGGTCCAACCGAGCACTGCCTTGCCGAGCAGCTTCTTTACGGTCTAGGGCGGCACACACTTGGCCCAATTTCTGCCCGGCCCAAGTTCTGGCAGCCCGTCTCCGGGCGGACAGTCGATCATCTCGGCCACATGCACCACTGGGCTCCCAACCTGCTTGGCCGTTACCTCGGCCCAATTCCAGATCATAAATCCCCCTCTCACACTCCATGTTTGTTTTAATTCTGCTTATCCAAAATCCTTTAGATTCAAGAATTTCTCTCCAAATCTCCAACTTTGTGTTAACTCCTCCAGTCCCATCCACTAGAACGATATCGTCTGCATAAAGCATACACCATGGCACGTCATCTTGAATATTTCTCGTCAACTCATCCATAACTAAAACAAAAAGATAAACACTTAAGGTAGATCCTTGGTATAACATCATGTACATCAATATAATTAATTGATCTTTTTTTTTTTTATTTTGTGAACACATTGTCATTTTATGCATTATGCAAACAAAACTTAGGCCTCGTTTGGCAAGAGGCTATTTTAGCCAATTAGCCAAAAAGTTACTAATTTAGCCAAAAAGCCAACAACCCATACCAAAAAGTCAAAGATTCTCTTTTCTCTCTACTTTTTGCACATCTTTTCGTAATTAGCCAAAAAGTCATCCCAAACATACAAGTTTTTTTTACCTACCTTTTTAGCCAAATAGCCAAAAAGTTACTAAATTAGCCTGTTCCCAAACGAGGCCTTAAGCCTCATTTGGGGACTAGCCGGTTCAGCCAAAATGCCAACAACCCATACAAAAAAGTCAAAGATTCTCTTTTCTCTCTACTTTTTGCACATATTTTCGTAAAAAATCAAAAAGTCCTCCCAAACATACTAGTTTTTTTTAGCTCATATTTTAGTCAAATAGCCAAAAAGTTACTAAATTAGTCTGTTCCCAAACGAGGCCTAAATCTCAATTTGCGAACATGCTTTTTGGGAACATGGATACTCGTTTGGGAACATGCTTTTTTAATAACTTTTTGGCTAGTACGTTTGCACAATGCATCATATTAATAACTTTAATAACTAGTATGTTTGGGATGACTTTTTGGCTTTTTACGAAAAGATGTGCAAAAAGTAAAAAGAAAAAAAAAATCTTTGACTTTTTGGTATAGGTAGTTGGTTTTTTGGTCTTTTTAGTAACTTTTTGACTTTTTTGCTAAAAAAGCCACTTGCCAAACGAGGCCTAATCACAACGAATAGTAGTGAGTACAATTCACTCAATTTAAGATTCAATAAAACGAATCGAGTCATTTTGGTTGAAACTCGTATCGAATTGAGTTATTAATAGATATAAATCTATATTATTTTTCTTTTATCATTGTCTAAGTTATTGAGTTCAAACTTATAATGTGTTGCAAATGTATCTAAGCAATGGACATATGTATCCCCCATGTGTTTGAAGTGCGTCTGGGTCTAAAGACAATGATACAACACATTTAGATAAGTGTCCGACAAGTGTCAGTCAATGTCAAACACAGACACTACACAAACATACACCTTCTTAGAAATGTTTGTACTTCTTAAGCATCAATCATTAGCAATCTTTCACAAAAGCATTGGAAAAATAATTTTTTTGTCTCCATAGTGTAACTACATCAATATGTGACCTTATACACTTGGGTAAACCAAATTATCGAAAATAAAATGGACCTTTATCTTTCCATAGATAGAGTCAAACACAGAATGCTCTCATTGAGATTTGAAAGAAAATAAGAATGACGTGTTAAGGTAAAAAGGTAGGGAAGAAAAAAAGGTACAAGTCATACCCTCACTATCTCGGGAAACTTCAGCAAAGCACACATCACCAGCTTTTCGCATATGATCCTAAATCATCATCCCAACAAGATTACTACTATGGCAGCATAGGGAGAGAACGGGGATGGGGGAACATTACAAATGTTTTGCACATATAATAACCATACTTACCTTCAAGTCTTGCCATGAAGCAGATGATGGAAGCCCACGAACAATAACTGTACACCAAATTATGTGTAGTCAGAATTGTCTGAGGATGATTAAAATAGGCCTAGAACCAAAGGTGTAAAGATGATAACAAAGAGCATTCATGTATATAGCCAAAGATATTAGCGTTAGTTGTACCTCGGTATTCAGAATGACGTGAAATGCCATAACGTCCAGCACCACCACCACTGCCACCACCGCTATCGCGACCGCCGCCGCCACTACCATAGCCACCACGACGATCACTTGAAGATGATGGCCCTCTACCACCATGTGCAAGCTCAACCTACATTAGAAGACATTTGAGAAGACAAACATAAAAGCACAACAATATGGAATGCAAGCGAAAGCATTTGAAATTTTTATTACCCTTAAACGACAACCATCAAAGTTATAACCATCTCGACCTCTAATTGCATCTTCCGCATCCCGAGCATTTTCAAACTACAAATTAAACAAATTCAATACATTCAAAATCACTAAAAATAAGTTCATGTTTTTAAGAAAAACCTGAAGTCAAAAGAGGTACCTCAACAAAACAATAACAAGGAGGCCTCGGAGGAATCTTCAATTCAATATCCAATATACGGCCATACTGCAAGAACAAAAGAATAAGTAAATATCTCAAACATGCTGATAGATATTCACGCTTTCAACATTAACGGCTCTTAGAATTTGTTTTGCCAACAATACAATGTTGCAATCTAGTATTATCAATTCTACTTAAACTAAACCTTAAGGTACGTGGTAAGTTAAGTCATTA